>NW_026526821.1:59160758-61685758 GCF_024362965.1 Panthera pardus | reverse complement strand
ATACAGTGTTACATTAGTTTCAGGTGTACAACATGGTGATTTGACAAGTTTATATGTTACGCTATGCTCATCACGAGTACGGCTGCCATCTGTCACCATACAATACTATTGCAGTATCATTGACTATATTACTTATGCTGTGCCTTTTATTCCTGTGACTTATTTGTTCCATAACTGGAAGCCTGTATCTCCTGCTCCCCTTCACCCATTTTGCCCAGCTCCTACCCTCCTCCTCTCTGGCAACCATCAGTTCTCTGTGTTTACAGGTCTGCTGCTGCTTTTTGTTGTCGTTGTTTTGATTTGTGTGTGTGTGTTTTTTAAAGATTCCACATTTGAGTGAAATCATATGGTATTTGTCTTTCTTAGTCTGACTTATTTCATTTAGCATAATACCCTCTAGCTTCATCCATGTTGCCACAAATGACATGATCTCATCCTTTTTTATGTCTGTGCAATATTCCTCTGTGTGTGTGTGTGTGACATCTTCCTTATCCATTTTTTCTATTGATGGACATTTAGGTTGCTTCCATATCTTGGCTATTGTAAATAATGCTGAAATAAACACAGAGTGCATTTATCTATCTTTTTGGATTAGTATTTTCATTTTCTTTGAGTAAATCCCCAGTGTAATTATTGGATCATATAGTATTTCTATTTTTAATTTTTTGGGGGAAACCACTATACTGTTTTCTATAGTAGTTGTACAAATTTACATTCCTACCAACAATGAATGACAGCTTCCTTTTCTCCACATTCTCACCAACATGGTTATTTCTTGTCATTTTGATTTTAGCTATTTTGACAAGCGTAAGGTGATATCTCACTGTGGTTTTGATTTACATATCCCTGATGATTAGTGATGTTGAGCATCGTTTCATGTGTCTGTTGTCTTTTCATGTGTATGTTCAGGTCCTTTGCCCATTTTAAAATCAGATTGTGGATACAATTAGGGGAAGATGGTGGCATAGGAGGACACTGGGCTCACCTCATCCTGCTGATCAGTTAGATTCCACCCATATCGGCCTAAATAACTCAGAAAACCACCAGAAGAATAGCAGAATGGAGTCTCCAGAGCCAAGCATAGACAAGAGGCCCACAGAAGGAAGGGTGGAGAGGCAGTGCGTGCTACATGGACTGGCGGGAGGGATCCAGGGCGGTGGAGGAGCAGCCTGCCCGGCAAGGCAGAGCCCCCAAGTCTGGCTTGCAAAAGTGGAGGGGCCAGACTGCGTGAGTTCTGACAGCCAATGGGACTTAACATCTGGAATGTTAAAAGTCAACAGCTCTGCTCTCATAGAGCAGGGAGGGTGAGAGGACTCCTCTAAAAAGACTGGGACACAGAGCCCGCGGGGATACCGGCTGGAACCACTTTTTGAAAAACACCTGGGGCCTACTGGAGGGAGAGTTGTTGAGTCCCTGGAAGGACAGAGCTCCATGGGGGAACAAAGGCGCTGGCAAGCGCCATTTCCCTCTCCCATCCCCCAGGCAAAATTCCAAAGGGATTTGGAATTCGGTTCCCACCACCGAACTTGCTTGCACTGTGCAAACACCCAATGTTGTGCTTCTGTGGATCCATCCCTCTGACAGGTCTGCCTCCCTCCCAGTGCTGCAAGGCCCCTCCTGCAGGGGACCACTGATGGCAAAGCTAGCTAGGGCCGCCCCTCCCACCCCTGTGCACTTTGCGGATCCACCCCGTCTAATACGCCCTTGGCCAGATCCCATCAAAGCGGCACCACAAGCCTGGCAGTGTGCAAGTAGCCCAGACAGGGGCCACACTACTCCACAGTGAGTCCTGCCCCTGGAAGAGGGGAAGATAAGGTACACACCAGTCTGACTGTGGCCCAGCAGTGGGCTGGGGGCAGACATCAGGTCTGGCCCCGCCCACCAACACAAGTTTCTCCAGACAGCACAGGGGAAGTGCCCTGCAGTTTGGAGCTACCGCAGGGTCAGAAAACTAGCCAAAATGATGAAGCGGAAGAATTCTCCTCAAAAGAAACTCCAGGAAGTAGCGACAACTAAAGAAATGATCCAAACTGATTTAAGCAATATAACTGAACAAGAATTTAGAATAATAGTCATAAAATTAATCGCTGGTTTGAGAAAAGCACCGAGGACAGCAGAGAATCTATTGCTACAAAGATCAAGGGACTAAAAAATAGTCATGATGAATTAAAAATTGCTATAAATGAGGTGCAAAATAAAATGGAGGCGGCCAGAGCACGGATTGAAGAGGCAGAGGAGAGAATAGGTGAATTAGATAAAATTATGGAAAAAGAGGAAGCTGAGAAAAAGAGAGATAAAAAAATCCAGGAGTATGAGGGGAGAATTAGAGAACTAAGTGATGCAATCAAATGGAACAATATCTGTATCATAGGAATTCCAGAAGAAGAAGAGAGAGAGAAAGGGGCTGAAGGTGTACTTGAACAAATCATAGCTGAGAACTTCCCTGATCTGGGGAAGAAAAAGGGCATTGAAATCCAAGAGGCACAGAGAACTCCCATCGGACATAACTTGAATCAGTCTTCCACACGATATACCATAGTGAAACTGGCAAAATACAAGGATAAAGAGAGAATTCTGAAAGCAGCTAGGTATAAATGGGCCCTAACATACAAAGGTAGACACATAAGGGTAGTATCAGACCTATCTACTGAAACTTGGCAGGCCAGAAAGGAATGGCAGGAAATCTTCAATGTGATGAACAGAAAAAATATGCAGCCGAGAATCCTTTATCCAGCAAGTCTGTCATTCAGAATAGGAGGAGAGATAAAGGTCTTCCCAAACAAAAACTGAAGGAACTCACCACCACTAAACCAGCCCTACAAGAAATCCTAAGGGGGACTCTGAAAGTGAAATGTTGCAAGGATCACAAAGTACCAGAGACATCACTACAAGCATGAAACCTACAGATACCACAATGACTAAGCCCATATCTTTCAATAATAACACTGAATGTAAATGGGCTAAATGCTCCAACCAAAAGACATAGGGTATCAGAATGGATAAAAAAACAAGACCCATCTATTTTCTGTCTACAAGAGACTCATTTTAGACCTGAGGACACCTTCAGATTGAAAGTGAAGGGATGGAGAACGATCTATCATGCTACTGAAAGTCAAAAGAAAGCTGGAGTAGCCATACTTAGACAAACTAGACTTTATATTAAAGGCTGTAACAAGATGAAGAAGGGCATTATATAATAATTACAGGGTCTATCCATCAGGAAGAGCTAACAAATATAAATGCCTATGAACCAAATATGGGAGCCCCCAAATATATAAAACAATCACAAACATAAGTAATGTTATTGATAAGAATGTGGTAATTGCAGGAGACGTTAATACTCCACTTACAACAATGGACAGATCATATAGACAGAGAATCAATAAAGAAACAAGGGCTCTGAATGATATACTAGACCAGATGGACTTGACAGATACATTCAGAACTTTTCATCCTAAAGCAGCAGAATATACTTTCTTCTCGAGTGCACATGGAACATTCTCCAAGATAGATCACATACTGGGTCACAAAAGAGCCCTTAAGTAGTATAAAAGAATTGAGATCAGACTTTCAGACCACAGTGCTATGAAACTTGAAATCAACCACAGGAAAAAGTCTGGAAAACCTCCAAAAGCATGGAGGTTAAAGAACACCCTACTAAATAATGAATGGGTCAACCAGGCAATTAGAGAAGAAATTTAAAAATATATGGGAACAAATGAAAATGAAAATACAACAATCCAAATGCTTTGGGATGCAGCGAAGGCAGTCCTGAGAGGAAAATACATTGCAATCCAGGCCTATCTCAAGAAATAAGAAAAATCCTAAATACAAAATCTAACAGCACACCTAAAGGAAATGGAAGCAGAACAGCAAAGATACCCCAAGCCCAGCAGAAGAAGAGAAATAATAAAAATCAGAGCAGAAATAAACAATATAGAATATAAAAAAACTGTAGAACAGATCAATGAAACCAAGAGTTGGTTTTTTAAAAAAATAAACAAAATTGATAAACCTCTAGCCAGGCTTCTCAAAAAGAGAGTGCTGGTCTGGAGAGGCTGTCCGTCTGGTTCCACAGCGTCTATCCCGCTCCAGTAGACATGGAACTACCCTGCGTGGAGGGGTGTGGTTTAGTGTATGCGATCCCGCATTCACTGTGGGCCCCTAGAGGGATCCCTGAGACCCGACCTTGGTGGTGGTGGGAGAAAAATGGTGACCCCCCACCCCCGTCTCTTCTTTACAACCTGGTGTCCCAAATCACTCCTTTGGAGCCGTCCTCACTGTGCCTCAGGTGTAGACAAGGCTTGTCTGTCTCACTTGGCTGACTCCTTTGCTCCGGTGCTTGGATGGGAATTAAACTCCTGTTCCATGTGCCCTGGTACTGGGGAAGTGCCTCCCGGTATGAGGTCCCAGCTGTTTTTTTCCTGTGCTGCAGCCCTTCAGAGGAAGGTACCTGTTTCTCCTGCTGTGGACTGCGCCCCTGATCTGCCACTGAACCCCGGGGGTGTCTCCCCTCCTACCCAGGTGTGTGAACAGGGCAGCTGGCCCCAGTCCAAAGATGGGATCTGCAGTTAGAGATCCTCTAACCTACAGTTAGAGATGGGATCCCTCTCCGTCCTTGTTGGAGGTTTTTTTCTCTTGTCCAGATACAGTCCTATGCTTCCACAGCCACTCTTTCTCTTCCCTTTGTCTCTCGGCAGAGGGGGATCTTTCCGCTTTGTGCCTATACGGCCCATTTTATCTCCCCTAGTTTGCAATCACCCACCTATGGTCCCTCAGGTTGCCCCGGTTTCTCCCTGGTAGACTTAGTCTATTTTTCCTCCCAGACTCTTGGGGTTCAAAGTCCTTTGGCTTCAGCACTTCTTTGAGAGACGCAGGAAGTACGGATCCCCCTACTTCTCTGCCATGTTGGCCCCTCTCTGAAATTATTTTTTAGGGGACACCTGGGTGGCTCAGTTGGTTAAGCGTTCAACTTTGGCTCAGGTCAGGATCTCATGGTTTGTGGGTTTGAGCCCCGCATTGGGCTCTGTGCTGATAGTTCAGAGCCTGGAGCCTGCTTCAGATTCTGTTTCTCCCTCTCTCTCTGTCTCTCTCTCTCTCAAAGATAAAATAAAAATAAAATAAATAAATAAAATTGTTTTTTAGTCTCTGTGTCATTAATTTCTGCTTCAATCCTTATTTTCTTCTTTCTACTCACCTTAGACTTTGTTCTTCTTTTTCTACTTTGCTTAGGTTTAAGTTTAGTTATTTATTTGAGCTTTTTTTGTTTGTTTGTTTCTTGAGGTAAGCCTGCATTATTATATATTTCCCTCAACTGCTTTTCCTGAGTCCCAAAGAATTTGGATCATTGTGCTTTTATTTTCATTTGTCTCTGTGTATTTTTTTTTTTTATTTCTTCTTTGATTGTTTCATTGACCTATTGGTTGTTTAGTGTCATGTTGTTTAGCCTTTACATATTTGTGTCTTTTCTAGTTTTTTTTTTTTTTTGTGATTGATATCTAGTTTCATACTGCTGTGGTCAGAAAAGATGTACGATTTCAGTCTTCTTAAATTTATTGAGACTTGTCTTGTGGCCGACCATGTGATCTATCTTGGAGAATGTTCCATGTACACTTGAAAAGAATGTGTATTCTTATTTGGAATGGAATGTTCTTTAAATACCTGTTATATCCATAGAGTCTAATGTTTCATTCAAAGACACTGTTTCCTATTGATTTTTCTGCATGGATGATCTATCCATTGACATAAGTGTACTAGGGGTGTTAAAGTCCCCTACTATTTTATTACCATCAGTTTCTCTCTTTATGTCTGTTACTATTTATTTGGGTATTCCAGTGTTGGGTGCATAGATATTTACAACTTTTATATCCTCTTATTGGATTGATCTCTTTATCATTATGTAATGCCCTTCTTTGTCTCTTGTTACAGTATTTGTTTTAAAGTATATTTTGTCTGATATAAGTATTTCTACCCTGGCTTTTTTTTCCACTTCCATTTGCATGGGAAACATTTTTCTATCCATTCATTTTCAGCCTGTATGTGTCTTTAGGTATGAGATGAGTCTCTTGTAGGCAGAATATAGCTGGGTCTTTTTTTTTTTTAATCCATTCTGCCACTTTGTGTCTTTTGATTGGAGCATTTGGGTCACTTGCATTTAAAGTAATTATTGATAGGTATGTACTTATTGTCATTTTGTTATTTGTTTTCTGTTTATTTTTTGTAGGTGTTCTCTGTTCCTTATTCTCTTGCTCTCTTTGTGATTAATGAGCTTCTGTAGTGTTATGTTTGGCTTTCTATTTTTTGTATGTCTATTATAGGTTTGGGTTTGTAGTTCCCATGAGGTTCTTATAGAACATCCTAAGTATGCAACAGTCTAATTAATTTGATGGTCATTTAAGTTCAAACACATTAAAAAAAAATAAATTTCTTTTTTTCCCCTCTCTTCCACATTTTATGTATATGCTATCATATTTTACATATTTTTATTCATAATTTTCTTATATCTAATTGTGGCCATTTTCTTTTCCACTTGAAGTCCTTTTAATGTTTCTTGTAAGACCAGTTAAGTGATGATAAACTCTTTTATCTTTTATTTCTCTGGGAAACTTTATATCTCTTTTGAATATGAATGATAAGCTTACTGGGTAGAGTATTCCTGGTTTTAGGTTTTTTCCTTTCAGCACTTTGAGGATAGGCCACTCTCTTCTGGCTTGCAATGTTCCTGCTAAAAATCAGCTGATAGCCTTATTTTCCCTTGTAAGTAATTTTTTGCCTGTCTCTTGCTGCCTTAAAAATTCTCTCTTTCATCTTTGATGCTTTAATTATTATGTGTCTTGGTGTGGGCCTCCTTGGGTTCATCTCGTTGAGAATTCTCTGTACTTCTTGGACCTGGATGTTTATTTCCTTCTCTATTTAGGGAAGTTTTCAGCTATTATTTATTTTTTTCTTTTTTTTTTTTTTAATGTTTATCTATTTTTGAGAGAGAGACAGAGACAGAGCATGAGTGGGAGAGGGACAGAGAGCAAGGGAGACACAGAATTCAAAGCAGGCTCCAGGTTCTGAGCTGTCAGCACAGAGTCTGACGTGGGGATTGAACTCAAGAACTGTGAGATCATGACCTGAACTGAAGTTGGATGTTTAACCAACTGAGCCACCCAGGTGCCCCTCAGCTATTATTTCTGCAAATAAGTTTTCTTTTCCCTTTCTCTCTTTATTCTTCTGAGACCCCAATAATGCAAATGTTTATTCATTTGATGTTGTCCAAGAGATCCTTTAAACTATCATTTAAAAAAATCTATATCCCAGGGTGCGTAAATGGCTCAGTCAGTTAAGTGTCCAACTTTGGCTCAGGTCATGATATCATGGTTTGTGAGTTTGAGCCCTGCATTGGGATCTGTGCTGACAGCTCAGAGCCTGGAGCCTGCTTCGGATTCTGTCTCTCCAGCTCTTTCTGCCCCTACCCCACTCACACACTCTCTCTCTCTCAAAAATAAATAAACATTAAAAACAAGTTAAAAAAAATCATCTCCCTCCCTCCTATTTATTTATTTGTTTGTTTGTTTGCTTATTTTTGAGAAAGACAAAGTGTGAGTGGGGAAGGGGCAGAGAGAAAAGGGAGACAGTATCTGAAGCAGGCTCTGCACTTATGTGGGGCTTGAACTCATGAACCATGAGATCATGACCCAAAATTGGACACTTAGCAAACTAAGCCACCCAGGTGCCTGTCTGTCTCCCTTCCCCTTCCCCTCTCCCTCCCCTGTTCAGCTTGAGTGCTTTCCATTACCCTGTCTTCTAGATCACTGATTCATTCTTCTGCATCCACTAGTGCATTGTTGATTCCATCTTGTGTGTTTTTTATTTCAGTTATTGTATTCTTCAACTCTGGTTCTTTTTTATATTTTCTATCTCTTTATTGAAAGTCTCGCTCAGTTCTTTCATTCTTCTCTCCAACTCAGTGAGCATCTTTATGATCATAACTTTAAATTCTTTATCAGGCAAATTGCTTATCTCTGTTTCATTTAGTTTTTCTGAGGTTTTGTCTTGTTTCTTTTGGAGAATATTCCCATTTTGGTTGACTTTCTGTGTTTGTTTCTATGGATTAGGTGGAACAGCTACTTCTATAAATGAAGGAATAGTCTTGTGTATGGTTGTCCTCTATGCATACTGTGTATGGTTGGTGACTTTCCTGGCTGACTGGAGCTGTGGCTGCTGTGGGCTGGGGGTCCTGGGGTTTTCCAAACAGTGGACACTGTTTCAGGAGAGCTAAAGGTGAAATGGATGCAGGTCAGGGTGTCCCAGTTTTCTATGTGTTGAGGGCACACTGGCAGGTAGCCGAAGCTGAAATGGCTGCCAACTGGGCACTCCAGGATGCCCTGGCAAGGTGGCTGGAGCTGAGGGGGTATGTGGATCAGGAGGTCCTTGAGCTCTCTGTGCAAGGGGTACTCTGGCAGGATAGATGAAACTAAAGTGGGTGCATGCTGGAGGGACCTGGGGCTCTATGTACAGAGGGCACCTTGGCAGGATAGCTGAAGCTGAAGTGGATATAAACTGGGGTATTCCAGGGTCTTGGCACAAAGGGTACCCTGAAGAGGTGGCTGGAACTTAGGCGGGGTACAGATTGGGGGGTTCCTGGGGCTTTCTGCACAGGATAGCTGGTAGGGCAGCTAAAGCTAAAATGAGTGTGGCTCAGTTTGGTCTCTGGGCTCTTTGCACAAAATGTGCCCTGGAAGGACAGCTGAAGCTTAATTGCGTGCAAGCTGTGGTGTCCCAAGGTAGTCACCACAGTGGGCGTTTTGGCCCAATGACTGGAACTGAGGCCAGTGTAGGCGGGGGTGTAGCAGGGTGCTTCACACAGTGGGCACCTAACATAGCATCTGGATATGAAGCAAATGTCAACAGAGAGGTTCTGGAGCACTCTGTACTGGGGGTGCCCTAGCAAGCTGTCTGAAGCCAAAGTGGTGTGGCCTTGGAATGTTCCGGAGGGCTTTGTGCCCCTGTATCACTTTGGCACAAAGGCTGGGGTTGCAATGAATGCTAACCAGGGATATCCTTGTGTGCACCACCCTGTGGACACCTTGGTGGGGTAGCTGGGCTGGTGCGGGCTATAGATCCAGGGTTCTCTGAGGCAAAAAGCCGGTTAGACTGTCCAGACTGCTCATTAGTCTGTGCTTTCAAGATAGGGGGTAGTGTAGACCACGTCTGTCAGCCCTGCCATCCACAGAGCATTACAGCAGATCCTCCCCACCATTTGGTGGAGTTCACACTGGCTCTTTTAAATGCTAATTGATCTTGTAAACTACAGCTTTTTTTCTGTGCCCAAGGACAGAGGTACCTGTTCCTGGTCCCTTAGTACTATTCCTCCCCACTGCAGTTTGAAGTGTTGGGGGTGGGGATTCCCTTTGTTACCATGTCTTCATGTCTCTTACTGTTCTCTCTGTGGTCTATCTTTTGTTGTGTAGAGAAACTGTTTTATAAATAGGTGTAATTTGATGGAAGAGGTGAGTTCAGGGTCTTCTTATATCGATACCATCTTGGACCAGAACCCCTAGCATTGTGTTTTATCATTTAAAAAATCTTTTCAAATGTCAGTGGGAAAAATAATATTTCATTGTGTAAATGAAAAGAAATTAGCATTTCCCTTGTAAGTGGCATGGTTGGACAATGTTTTCAGATATGCCTGTGCATATTATGAGGCTTCTCACCCAGTGGAGAATATAGATCATCTTGGGAACAAAAGAAAAGCTCTATCCTCTGTCCATGTGGGTGGGAAGTGATGTAGTGGTTTTCCTTCTCTCCTTTGATTTATCTGTTTTCCCTCTCCTTTTATGTCCTTTCACAGTTTTAAATTTCTCTCTTCTCTGTTGGAGGCCGGGGTCCCATGTGCCTATTGCTTTGTCCTTATCTGGGGCTGCATTTGGACTCAAAGGACAGGGCTGTGAAATCCCAGGAAGGTATTCCATGTGAGAAAATTCTGATGTGCTACATAAATTTCCCATTTTAATTCTCAAAACATCTGCCTATGGTGGGTGATGAAATTTGAAGTGAGGTTGGTGAGCAAATGACTAAGAAAGAATTCTGAGACATTTTTGGTGCAAAAAGGTGATTTCATTATAGCACGGGAGTAGGAGCTGTGGGCAGAAAGAGCTGCGTTGGAGTTGTGATTATATACCTTTAAGTCTGGGGAAAGAGAGGGGAGAGAGATAAAGTCAGTTTCTAAGAAATTTCTGTCTGCAGAGAGCAGGGTCTTACAGGACCCTGAAGATTTAGCTATTGTCAAGATAAGGTGGCTTTTAGTTTTTAATAAAATGTAAACATTAAGGCATTAAGGCAGCCATAAACTCCTTGAGGAATGTTACACTGATTCATCTTTTGCTTCCTCTAGTCTACTATTTATTCTATCTAGTGTATTTTAAATTTCATTTATTGTGTTTTTCATGTCTGATTACTTCCTTTTTATCTCTTTGTTAAGTATCTCACTGATGTCTCACTGATGTCTTAAGTCCAATGAGTATCATTATGATTAGTACTTTAAATTCTCTATCAGGCATTGTACTAATTTCCATTTTGCTTAAGTTTCTTGCTGTTATTTTGTCCTGTTCTTTCATTTGGGACATATTCCTCTGTCTCCTTCTTTTGTCTAACTTTCTGTGTATGTTTCTCTTTGAGGAATGTCAGCTACGTCATCTGATCTTGAAGATAATGGCTTTACAAAGAAGAGGTCCTGTAGTGGCCTGCAGTGCAGTGTCCCCTGCACACAGAACCCGGCACTTGAGGGGTGTCTCCTATGCCTGATGTGTGTATCCTGTTTTAGCTGAGCCACTTTTTCCTTTAGTCCAGTCATCTGCAATGGCCTTCCCTGCCTGTTGTGGGCAGTGTTTGGTCCTTTTGGTGTTAGTGGGCCAGTCTGGGGTTGCCTTGGGCTTGTGTTGAGGCAGACCAGGCATTTTCCAGAGATACAGTAGCACTAAGCTGCAGGGTGCTTTCCCTGTTTTGTCCCCTGAGAAGCTTTCACTGGTGGGTGGGGTCTGCAGTCAGACCAGTTGACTGCCTCCAGCCCACTGCTGGCACCACAGTGACTAATGTGTGTGGTTATCTTTCTCTCTTGGGCAGGAGTCACTCTGGAGTGGGGGGCCTGTTGGGGCTGTTTGCACACTCCAGGCTTATGGCACTGCTTTGGATGGACTCAGGCCCAGAACATACTGGGGGTGGGGGGTGGTATGGTGTGGTGGGCCACGGCATTAGCAAGTTTACATGCCACAGGTCTGCTGTGGGAGTGGCTTTGCAGCACTATGATGGAGGCAAGTCCGTCTGGAGAGAGTAGATCTGCCAAAAGTGACCTGGAGGGGCGGAGTGGCAGGAGGCTGTGTTAGCCAGTTAGGTAGCAAGTGTTGGCATATTGCTGGTTCCTACAGGTGGATATGTGTTTATGCTGGGGGACAAAGAGAGGGATGGTACCTGCCAGTTTCTTCCTTCCTGTAGGCGGCTTCCTGTGATCTCTGTTCCTCCAGGACATGCTCTAAGATTAGCAAGTAACTCTCCCTCCTATATGCCCAGGCATTTTTTAAAACTGCTGCTTCTGCACTGTATCTCCATGGGCTGTTTGTTGTGCTGTCTCTTTAAGGGTGGGGATTCAATTTCCTCTTGCCCTCCTAGTTCTCCCAGAGTTGAGCCTTCTTATTTTTGAAATTCCAGGTTTTAAATCCTGGTTGTACAAACTCTTGAATTGAGGCCCCTCTGGTCTTCAAAGCCAAATGTTATGGGGATTCATCTTCCCCATGCAGGCTCCCTGGTATGAGGGCATGTTTCTCTCTTTTCTCTATGCCTGCAAGTGTCTCTCCCTCCTTGGTATGGTCTGTAGGTTCTTTTTGCTCCTGACTGCACTTCTGCTTTTCCTGCCCTCTTCAATGTGGCCTCTTCTCTACATTTAATTTTGGAGTTTTTTTCTGCTAGTTTTTCTTCTTTTTTCTGGTAGTCTGTTTTCTGGGTTATTTACACTGACTGTGAGTATTATCTAGTTGTATCCATGGGACAAGGTGAGCTTAGGATCCATCTTTCCTGGAAGTCCCCAGTACCATAGTGTTTTGATTATTACAACTTCGTAGTATATTTCAAAATCTGGGATTGTGATACCCCTAGAATTTTCTTTCTCAAGATTGCTTTGGCTATTTAGGAACTTTTGTGGCTCCATACAAATTTTAGGACTATTTCTTCTATTTCTTCTATTTAGGACTAGTTCTGTGAAAAATGTTCTCGGTATTTTGATAGGGATTACATTAAATCTGTAGATTTCTTTGGATAGTATGGATATTTTAGCAATACTGGTCCTCTGATACATGAGCCTGGAATATCTTCCCATTTGTTTGTGTTGTCTTCAGTTTCTTTCACCAATGTTTTATAGTTTTCAGAGTATAGGTCATTCATTTCCTGGTTAAGTTTATTCCTAGGTATTTTATTATTTTTGGTACAATTGTAAGTGGGATTTTTTTCTTAATTTCTCTTCCAGCTACTTTACTATTAATGTATAGAAATGCAACAGGTTCATGTATATTGACTTCTACCCTGCAACTTTACAGTATTTATCATTATAGTAGTTTTTTGATACAGCCTTTAGGGTTTTCTATATATATTATCATGTCACCTACAAATAATGAAAGTATTACCTCTTCCTTACCAATTTAGGTGTCACTATTAGTCTTCACAATAGGTCTCAAAGCCAAGGGCCTACATTTTATTTATTTATTTATTTATTTATTTATTTATTTATTTATTTATTTTCAATAAATGAAATTTATTGTCAAATTGGTTTCCATACAACACCCAGTGCTCATCCCAGAAGGTGCCCTCCTCAATACCCATCACCCAACCTCCCCTCCCTCCCACCCCCCATCAACCCTCAGTTCTCAGTTTTTAAGAATCTCTTATGCTTTGAAGGGCCTACATTTTAAAACCCAGGTATGGAAAACAGCGAGAGAAGTTTCCAAATTAATGGGTAGCCAGCATTTGGAGAGGGCAATAAAAGAATAGGTATGTGACCTCTCCTCAATTCTCCACTTCCATGTGATGTAAAATAATCTACGGTGGGCCCACGTGCCTTACTTTTTGATAATATTAATACAGGGGAAATGGCTATATGAGGAATATTTGTTCATGAGATTCATGATGGGGCTCATTCTACCCCAGTCATGGTGGGGAATCAGTTTCTTATAATTGATGTGTTAGTGCAGTATTTTTAATAATTGATGAAAAACTGCTACTTTTTGGCAAGTTTAAAGTAGGTTTTATTTGATCAAAAGAGGCTTTTTTTTTTTTTAAGTCATCAAAAAGAATGAGATCTCGCCATTTGCAACAACATGGTTGGATCTAGAAGGTATAATGCTAAGTGAAATAAGTCAGAGCAAGACATATACTATATGATTTCATTCTTATGTGTAACTTAGGAAACAAAACAAACAAACAGACAAAAGAAGAAACAAATGAAAAACCAGACTCTTAAATACAGAGAACAAGCTGGTGGTTGCCAGAGGGGAGGTGGGTGGAAGGATGGGTGAAATAGGTGAAGGGATTAAGAGTACGCTTGTGATGAGTACTGAGTAATGTATAGAATTGTTAAATTATTATATTTTACTGTGTGAAGCCAATGTAACACTGTATGTTAACTATATTTCAATAAAAAATTAAAATTAAAAAAACGTTCATGACACTTTCTTCTTCTCTAATTTCTTCTTGTTCTGATTTTCCTCAGTTGAGAAGGAAAGAGGAAAAGAACTAAGAAAACGTGATTGTGATCGTGAAAAGTCAGTAGTGTTTTCCACCCTACCACTGGGCTGGTCTAGCGAACTGCCTGCATAGTGTCTCTGCAGCAGAAATACCAGGGTCCTTTTCTAATTGATGATCATACTAGACTGACCCCTGGTGGCTGCTGTGTCTGGCACAAGACATTCTGCAGGTTCTTACAGCTGGTTTTCCCAGCCCTGTCCATTTCTATAACCTAGTTCAGTGGAATTTCCTCATAAGAATGTTCTCAATATCCAATATGTTCTTTCCAGATTTCATGCCACTTCTAAAATAAATTTTTGATTCCAATTTTATAAAATGTACAGATTTGTAGCACTGTTGGGCCACATTTTCTATGATTTGCTTCATATAAAATTTCTCCTGAAAATAGAACCACAGATTCCCCTCCCCCATCCCCCCAGGAGACCATGAGAATACAGATTGTGATCTCATTTGTTCTCGTTAGGTTGACTGATGTGTCTCTAATGGTTTAGTTTAGGAGTGCATGTGTAAAGGAAGTATTTCTTATGGTGACTGTACATTTCCTATTAAAAGCAGAGGGTTAGAAGAGAATGTGCAGTAACCCACCTTTAGGGGGTGGGGAAAGGGGCATGGAGTTGGGGTGGAGGTGAGGGTGTGCTTTTCTCAAAAGGACAGTTATAGGGCAAGGAGAAAGGAATGATGGAAGACAGTGGGTCTTTCTCAGCAGCAGCAAGCCATTCTGCCCTGGGGTTTTGGGTGGGGCATGCACTGTCAAGGGCTCAGGTCTGCAGATATTTTCAATAGCGGCAGTAAAGGCATGCCTGCAAACACAAGTTCAGAAATGAGAGGGTGACTCAGGGTAAAAGAATTAAGTTACAGAAGGATGCTGGATGTGTTAAAATTTGCAAGCCCCCACTAGCTAACAGGAAAAGAAGGTGGGAGTTTGTGGGCATAGAAAGCTGATGCAGCCTTTTCTTTCCAGAAACAAAAGGGTGGTGGGTATGGGTCAGGAAGATCCCTCAGACTATGTATGGTAAGATACCTTACCCAAACCGATTCCTCTAAGAAACTTGCCCTGGGTTTGCTGTCACAGGGTTTTCTGGTAGGGACTGAAGTAAGAGCCATCCAGTGTCTACTGTGGGCCCAGGTGTGTGGTGAAGAATGGGCAAGTTCAGGGGGCAGGGCCAAGTGAGGTGGAAAGGAGCTCAGGGCACCCCAGGTCTGTGGTCCATTCCCCTGCCAGTATTGGTTAAATCCCCTAGAAAGTTTGCATTTCAAAGACTTAACACTTGACATGTCCTTGGAATAATTTATCACAGTGGCCAATAAAAATAGGAAGTGCTGCCATTTACTTATTTATTTTGAAAAATGTAGTTGAGATATAATTGACATAAAATATATTAGTTTCAGGTGTACAACATAATGATTTGATATTTGTATATATCACAGAATGATCACAATAAGTCTCATTAACGTCCATCACCATATTTTTTGCCTTGTAAATAAGAACATTTAAGATTTGCTCTCTCAGCCACTCTCAGATATGTATTACAGTATTGTTTACTATAGTCACCCTATTGTACATCACATCCAGTGTTGTTTATTTTGACCCCCTTCACTGATTTCACCCTCCAACCACCAGTCAATTCTCTTTATCTATGAGTTGACTTTTTGTTTTATTAAAACATTTTTAAAATTATTTTTATTCAAGTAAAATTAATATACAGTGTTATATTAGTTTCAGGTACAAAAATAATGATTTAAAAATCTTATACATTTATCAATGTTCATCAACAAATGTATTTTTAATCCCCTTTATATCATTAATCCTCCCACCAACCTCCCCTCTGGCAACCATCAATGTGTTCTCTGTATTTAAGAGTCTGTTCCCTTGTTTGTTCCTTTTTTTTTTTTATTTCTTGTTTTGTTTCTTAAATTCCACAAATGAGTGAAATCATGTGGAATTTGTCTTTCTCTGACTTTCTTCTGTTAGCATTACACCCTCTAAGTTACCATGTTGTTGCAAATGGTAAGATTTCCTTCCTTTTGTGGCTGAATAGTATGCCGTGTGTGTGTGTATAAATGTTTATCTTTATCCATTCATCTATCAGTGGACACTTGGGCTGTTTCCATATCTTGGGTATTGTGAATAATGCTACAATAAACATAGCAGTGCATATAGCTTTTTGAATTAATATTTTCAATTTCGTTGGGTAAATACCCAGCAGTGGAATTATAGGATTATATGGTAATTCTATTTTTAACTTTTTGAGAAATTTTCATACTGTTTTCCACAGTGGCTTCACCAATTTATATTCCCACCAACAGTGCATGAGGGTTCCCTTTTCTCCATATCCTTGCCAACACTTATTTCTTATATTTTTGATTTTATCCATTCTGATGGGTGTAAAGTGATAGCATATCTCTTGTGGTTTTAATTTTCATTTCCTTGATGCTTAGTGATGTTGAGCATCTTTTCATGTATGTTGGCCATGTGTATGTCTTCTTTAGAAAAAAGTCTGTTCATGTCTTCTGCTCATTTTAAAATTAGATTTTTTGTTTTTGTTTTTTTTTTTTTTTTTTGGTGTTGAGTTGTATAAGTTCTTTAAATATTTTGGATATTAACCTCTTATCAGATATTCCATTTGCAAATATCTTCTCCCATTCAATAGGTTGCCTTTTAGTTTTGCTGATTATTTCCTTTTCTGTGCAAAAGATTTTTATTTTGATGTAGTCCCAATAGTTTAATTTTGCTTTTATTTCCCTTGTCTGAGGAAACATATCCAGAAAAATGTTTCTATGGCTGATGTAAAAAGATTTCTGTCTATGTTTTCTTCTAGAAATTTTATGGTCTCAGGTCTTGCATTTAGGTCATTAATCCATTTTGACTTTGTTTTTGTGTATGGCATAAGAAAGTGGTCCAGTTTCATTTTTTAGCATGTAGTTGTCCAGTTTTCCCAACACCATTTGTTGAAGAGACTGTCTTTTCCCCATTGCATATCATTGCCTCCTTTGTCATAGTTTAATTAACTATATACTAAACTATATTAACTGTATTAATATAAGTATGGGTTTATTTCTGGACTCTCTAGTCTATTCCATTGACCTATGTGTCTATTTTTGTTTCAGTGCCATACTATTTTAAATGCCACAGCTTTGTAGTATGTGTTGAAATCTGGGATTGTGATACCTCCAACTTTGTTGTTCTTTCTCAAGATTCTTTGGCTATTTGGGGTCTTTTGTTGTTTCATACAAATTTTAGGATTGTTTGTTCTAGTTCTGTGAAAACTGTTGGTAATTTGATAGGAATTATGTTAAATTTGTAGTGTGCTTTGGGAAGTATTTTAACAATACCAGTTCTTCCAATCCATGAACATGGTATATCTTCCCATTTGTCTCATCTTTGATTTCTTTCATCAATGTTTTATAGTTTTTGGAGTACAGGTCTTTCAGCTCCTTGGTTAAACTTATTCATAGGCATTTTATTGTTGGGGTTTTTTTGGTGCAATTATAAATGGGATTATAATTTCTTAATCTCTCTTTCTTAATTTCTCTTTCTGCTACTTCATTATCAGTGTATTGAAATGTAAGAGATTTCTGTATATTAATTTTGTATCCTGTAACTTTACTGAATTCATTTATCAATTCTAGTAGTTTTTGGTGGAGTCTTTCAGGTTTTTTCTATATAGTATCATGTCATCTGCAAATAGTGCAAGTTTTACTTCTTTACCAAGTTGGATCATTTATTCCTTTTTTTGTCTGATTGCTGTGGCTAGGACTTCTAGTACTGTGTTAAATAAAAGTGGTGAGAGTGAACATTCTTGTCTTATTCCTGATCTTGGGGAAAAGCTCTCAATTTTTCACCATTGAGTATGATGTTAGCTGTGGGTTTTTTGTACCTGGATTGTCATAGACTGTAAGTCTTAAGTTCTCTTTTGGCCAGCAAAAGAGCAGGATGCAGGATGAAAAGCAAGAGATGGCTAATGTCTGGGAAAAGACAAGAGCCCCATATAAGGGTCCTTGCCCTGTATTTAGTAAGATCAGAAGGTTTACAAACGTGATGGGCATGCACAAAGAGACAAACTGGGAACGTTAACTTGGGGATGTGAGGGAAAAGTGGTTTTGAAGATACACGGGCTTTGGGTCAACATAAAAAAATCTTAGCACCAGGCAGATGGGCAGATGGTTGTTAACAGCAGACAGGAGGCGCTGTGTTTGTTCATCTTAGCTAGCCTAGGAGATAAGGCAGGGAAAATGTTAATGAGATACATTTTCTTTTGTTAACCATCTCTGCTTTGGGCTGCATCACTTGCAGTGCAGCAGTCTATAGCTCAATTTACCTGTTTACCTAACTTGGTCCTTCCTTCCTGTGAAAGCAGCTTTCTTTTATAGTACTAAACTGGGGGGCGCTTCTGCCCTGAATGCCTAATCTTGCTTACCTCATATATCTTTGTATTAGGTGCCTTTGCACCCCTCTCTTCTGGGGCCTTTGCCCCTCCCTCTCTATTCTGGGGGCTCTGCACCCCCTCTCTATTTTGGGGTGCCTTTGCACCTCCCCATTCTTGGGGTGCTAATCTTGTTTACCCAAACTCAGGTCTGAGCATCCTATGCTTTATACTTCTTTATGCCTTGTTTAAAAAAAAATTTTTTTTTAAATGTTTATTTATTTTTGAGAGAGAGACAGAATACGAGTGGGTTAGGGGCAGAGAGAGAGGGAGACTCAGAATCTGAAGCAGGCTCGAGGCTCCGAGTTAGCACAGAGCCCGACATAGGGCTCGAACTCACGAGCTGTGAGATCATGATCTGAGCCGGTCAGTAGCTCAACCGACTGAGCAACCCAGGCACCCCTCTTTATGCCTTGTTAACTCATTGGTGTAAGCCCAGGGAATTCCTAAGCTTACTCCCCACACTGGCCTTTATTAAGTTGAAGTATGTTCCCTCTACCACTATTTGGTTGAGAGTTTTTATTGTGAACGATGTTGTGCTTTGCTAAGTGCTTTTTCTGCATCTATTGAGATGATTATATGGTTTTTATCCTTTTTCTTGTAAATGTGATGTATCATATTGATTGGTTTGTCAATACTGAACCACCCTTGCATCCCTGGAATAAATCCTACTTGATAGTGGTGAATGATTTTTTAAAATGTATTGTTGGATATGGTTTGCTAATATTTTGTTGAGAATTTTTGGATTTATGTTCATCAGATATTGGCCTGTAGTTCAGTTTTAAATGTTTTTTAATGTTTATTTTTAGAGCAAGACAGAGCGTGAGTTGGGGTAGGAGCAGAGAGAGAGGCACAGAATCTGAAGCAGGCTCCAGATTCTGAGCTGTCAGCACAGAGCCCGATGTGGGCTCGAACTCATGGAGTGCAAGATCATGAGCTGAAGTCAGACACTCAACCGACTGAGCTACCCAGTAGCCCCTGTAGTTCTCTTTTTGTGTAATATCTTTATTTTGTTTTGGTATCAGTGTCATGGGAGCCTTGTAGAATGAATTTGGAAGCTTCTTTTCCTAATTTTTGGAATACTTTGAGAAGAATAGGTATTAACTCTTCTTTAAATGTTTGGTAGAATTAGCCATCTGGTCCAGGACTTTTATTTGTTGGGAACTTTTTCATTACTGATTCAGTTTTATTGCTAGTAATCAGTATGTTAAAATTTTCTATTTCTTCCTGATTTAGTGTTTGAAGGTTCTATGTCTCTAAGAATTTATCGATTTCTTCTAGGTTGTTCAATTTGTTGGCATATACTTTTTCATAATATTGTCTTAAAATAATTTGTATTTCTGTGGTGTCAGTTGTCATTTTTCCTCCTTTTTTTCTTCTGATTTTGAGTCCTCTCTTCTTCCCTTCCCCCTGCCATGAGTCTAGCTATAGATTTATCAATTTTGTTGATATTTTCAAAGAACCATCTTCTCATTTCATTGATCTTATTCTATTGTGTTTTTAAAAAATTTTTTAAATATTTATTTATTTATTTATTTATTTATTTATTTATTTATTTATTTTGAGAGAGAGAGAGAGAGAGAGAGAGAGAGCGAGCACGCACATGGGAGAGGGGCAGAGACAGAGGGAGAGAGAGAACCCCAAGCAGGCTCCAGCTGTCAGTACAGAGCCCAATGTAGGGCTCAGTCCCATAAACCATGAAATCATGACCTGAGCCAAAATCAAGAGTCAGATGCTTACTGACTGAGTGAGCCACCCAGGTGCCCCTGTATTGTTTTTTTTTTTAAGTCTCTCTTTCATTGATTTCTGCTCTAATATTTATTATTTTCTTCCCTCTACTGGCCTTAGGTTTTATGCTACTTTTTCTAGCTTAATTAGGTGTAATGTTAGGTATTTTGAGAGTTTCCTTGCTTCTTTCATCTGTCAGGCGTGCAGTGACCCTGAACTGCAGGTGTCTTTCCACATGCTGCTCCCTGAGAGGCTATTGTTGGTGGGTGGGGCTAGCCAGCAAACCTGATGTCTGTCCTCAGTCCATCTGCTGGGGCTGTAGTTGAACTGGTGTGTGTGGTTATCTTCCCCTCTCCCCAGGGTAGGACTCACTTTGGAGTGACACCAGTCTCTTCCCAGGCTGCTTACAGGGTGTGTTGCATCAGGAACCACTTTGAAGGGATGCCTACTGAGTGGGGTAGGTTAGATGGGGCGGATCTACAGGAGAACTCAAGGGCAGGGTGAGTGTTGTTGGCAAGGTAGGTACAGAATGTTCTCGCTGGTTCCTTCAAGTGTCTGGCTATCTAGGCTGGTGTGTATGGGGGTATAAATGGTGGCTTCTGGCTCTTTTGTTCTTGGATAAGTCTCTTAAAGATCCCTGCCCATTCAGTGCGTGTTCTGAATTAGCAAATCTGCATGTATACCCCAGGCACTTTTCAAACTGTTGCTTTAATGCTGTATCTCTGCTGAGTTGTTTGTTATGCTCTCTTTAAGGACTCTGTTTCCTATTGCCCTCTGACTCTCCCAGAACTAAGCCCACTGATTTTTAAAGTACAGGTAGTAAGCCCTGTGGATGGTAAATTCTTGCAAAGTTAAGCCTCACTGGTTTTCAAAGCTAAATGTTGTGGGGGCTTGCCCTCCCAGTGTAGGTGCCCTGTGTCAGTGGTACCTGATGTGGGGTCTGCTCCTCTCCCTTCTCTGTGCTTGTGGTTCCCTCCCAATTGTGGTTAATCTTGCTGGTAGTTTGTTTCCCAACCATGTCTCCACCCCTCCCACCCTTTTCTATATGTCCTCTCTGTGATTAACTGTAGAATCTGTTCTGTCAGTCTTTGGGTCATTTTCTGGGTTAGTTCACAGATGTGGCTATTATCCAGGCGTGCCCTTGGGATGAGGTGAGCCTAGGATCTTCCTACTCTGTCTTCTTCCCAGAAGTCTAAACTGTGACTTTTTTCTTTGCCCCAGGGCAGATGAATCTGCTCAGCATTCCTGAGTACTATCCCTTCCCACTGCAATTGACAGCATTGGGAGGGGAGTTCCCTTCATTACTGTGTCTCCATCTCTCTTGCTCTTCTCTATGTGGTCTCTATCTTTTGTTGTCCACAGCTGTTCAGTCAGCCCCCAGTTTTTCTTTGGAGGAACTGCTCTATAAATAGGTGTAGATTTGCTGTGTCTGTGGTGGGGGTGAGTTCAGGGTCTTCCTATACTGCCATGTTGTACTCTTCTTTAATTATTGATAGGTATGTACTTATTTCCATTTTGTTTTTCTTTAGCTATTTTGTGATTGCTTTGTTCTTCTTGTTTACCTCCTTTTTGATCTGATGATTTTCTGTAGTTTTATGCTTAGATTTCTTTCTCTTTTATGTATCTAAAATGAGGCTTTTGCTTTGTCATTTACTTTGAGGTTTACATAAAACAACTTATAACTGTCTATTTTAAGTTGAAATAACCTCGGTTTGAATACATTCAAAACCTCTACATTTTTTTGGGCAGCTGGGAGGCTCAGTGGGTTAAGTGTCTGATTCTTGGTTTTGGCTCAGGTCATGATCTCTTGGTTAGTGGGTTTGAGCCCACTCTGTGCTTCAGCTTCTCTGAATTTAAAAATTTTTTTTAAAAAACCTTTATTGATTTTTGAGAGAGAGGGAGAGACACAGCGTGAATAGGGGAGGGGGCAGAGAGAGAGGGAGACATAGAATCTGAAGCAGGCTGTCAACACAGAGCCTGACGTGGCGCTTGAACTCACGGACAGCGAGATCATGACCTGAGCTGAAGTCAGATGCTCAACTGACTGAGCCACCCAGGCGCCCCACATTTAACATTTCTTACTAGGCCTGTCTACTGGTGATGAACTACTTAGCTTTTGCTTGTCTGGAAAACTCCTTATTTCTCTTTCAATTCTGAAGGACAACTTTGCTGTGCAGAGTATTCTTGGTTGGTGTTTTTTTCCTTTTAGCGGTTTTAATATATTGTGCCACTTCCTTCTGGCCTACAGAGTTTGTGCTGAAAAATCTAATAGGCTTATGTATGTTTCCTCATATCTAGCAAGTTGTTTTTCTCTTGTTGCTTTTTTTTCTTAAAAATTTTTTAATATTTATTTTTAAAGGAGAGAAAAAGCATGAGTGGGGGAAGGGCAAAGACAGAGGGAGACAGAGACTCCTTGGCAGGCTTCAGGTTCTGAGCTGTCAGTACAGAGCCTGATGCAGGGCTCGAACTCGTGAAGAGTTGTGAGATCATGACCTGAGCCAAAGCTGGGCACTCAACCAACTGAGCCACCCAGGCACACCTATCTTTGTTGCTTTTAAGATTCTTTCCCTCTCTTTAATTTTGATACTATAATTATAATGCATCTTATTGTGAGTCTTGGGTTAATCTTATTTGGAATTCTCTGGGCTTCCTAGATCTGGATGTGTCTATACTCAGATTAAGAAAGTTTCAGCCATTATTTTCTCACATAATTTTATTGGCCCTTTCTCTCTCTCTCCTCTCTTTCTGGGACTCTTATAATGTAAATGTTGGTCTGTTTGATGTTGTCCCATATGTCTCTTAGGCTATCTTCAATCTTTTTCATCCTTTCAAAATTTTGCTTCTCTGGTAAGTTCCACTGCCTTGTGTTCAGATTCAGTGACCCATTCTTCTGCCTTTTCTATTCTGCTGTTGAACACTTCTATAGTGTTTCTCAGTTAATTATTGTATTCTTCAGCTCTGTGACTTTTATTTGGTACTTTCTTATATTTTCTAGCTCTTTGTTGAAATTCTTACTTTGTTCATTCATCCTTCCCCTGAGATCAGTGAGCATCTTTATGACCATTATTTTGAACTCTTTATCAGGTAAATAATTTATCTCTGTTCCATTACAGTATTTTTCTGAGGATTTATCTTGTTCTTTCAATTGGAACATATTATTCTTTTTCTTCATTTTCCTTGTCTCTCTGTATTGGTTTCTATGTGTTAGATAAAGGTCAACTTTTCCAGTCTTAAAACATAGCCTAAGTAGGAGATGGACTTTATTGTTCAACATTT
Organism: Panthera pardus; assembly: GCF_024362965.1. Taxonomy (NCBI): domain Eukaryota; kingdom Metazoa; phylum Chordata; class Mammalia; order Carnivora; family Felidae; genus Panthera; species Panthera pardus. The sequence goes on along the minus strand of NW_026526821.1, from coordinate 61,662,554 downwards.
CTTTAGCTCTTGCTGTCTCTCAAGACTTTGTGATTGTTCAAGCAGTCTACTTTACTTGTGGTGGCTCCCAGTAATTGAGGGTGTGCCAAGACCTGTCACTGTTCTAAAGGGGAGGAACTTAGCACCTAGAGTTAGTGATTGGAAGCCAGACAATCAGGCAGCAGCTTTTTCTTTTTAAAATTTTTTAACGTTTATTTATTATATTATTGAGAGAGAGAGAGAGAGAGAGAGAGAGAGAAAGGAAGGAAGGAAGGAAGGATATGAATGAGTGCGGGAGGGGCAGAGAAAGAGGGAGACACAGAATCTAAAGCAGGCTCTAGGCTCTGAGCTGTCAGCACAGAGCCCGACATGGGGCTCAAACTCACAAACCAGGAGATCATGACTGACCTGAAGTTGGACGCTTAACTGACTGAGCCACCCAGGTGCCTCTCAGGCAGCAGCTTTTAAAGTATGCAAGTATACTTCTTTCAGGGGAAGATTGGAAGCTAGGTGTTTCTGTTGGCTCCCTTTGCACAGAGCCCTGTTGTGATAGCCAATTAAGAACTGTTTCTTTGCTACCATCCTGTTGAGCCTGTGAACACAAGCCCTGGCCATGAGAGCCAAGCTACCAAGGGAATTGTATTTTGGGTGGCAGACAAAAAAGCAGGGCACCAGATATAAACACAAGCTCCTTTCTCAGAGACACTGACCACCTGGGGAAGGGCAGAGGGTGTCTGCCAGCATCCTAGTCTCTGCAGAGGACTGTAGTCAGCCCCTAAATGTGTGTTTAATAAGAAGACTGTCCTTCAGGCCGCAGCTATGAAGATAAGCTAATAGGCTTCTTTCACAGATACTGGTGACCTGATACTGGTAGAAGAGAGTGCAGAGGTGTCCTCTGGCTTATGTTCCCTGATAGCAACTTCATAGGCCCCTAGATGAGTGCCAAACCAAAGGCCTGCCCCTCAGAATGAAACTCTAAGACAAGCAAATAAGCTTCTTTCTCAGAAAGTCTGGAGGAGTCTTTGCTGTGCCTTGGGGCGGTGGCCAACCAAGAACTGTCTGTTACAGTCCCATGAGACCCATGAAACAAGTCCCCTGGCCACCAGAGCGAGGTGATCAAGGGGCATTCCCTGGGTGGCAGGCATGAAAGCCAGAACACCAGACACATATACAGGGTCTCTTCCTGGAAATACTGGCAATTTGAAGTACAGCAGAGGGAAAGTGTGAAGACAGTGTCCATCTTGTGAGGTCTCTGGAGAGGAGACATCCCCGACAATATCTCTAACATTACCCCATTTAATATTGGCAATTTATCTCTGCAATTATGGGTAATATCAAGAATCTTGTTAGACTCATTTTTTTTCTGTGTATGTGTGTGTGTGTGATATAAGCTGGCTATACTAAGATGTAATGCACATCATAACTTTCCCCATTTTCTTTTGTCCTAATCAGGGGCTTATTCTGACAGTTAATAATAGCTTCTCTGAATTTCTCCAATTTTTGTTACCAGTGAGATGACACGAGTATTTCTCTAGGTTAACCTAGTTTCTTTAGAATAACAGCCCAAGAAATACCATTAGAGTCTAAGTCTTTGTGTTCTAATATTCATTGTTGTTATAGCTATTTTCTTAGATAGTACTTAAAACATATAAAATTGTCTTTGTCATTCAACTTTTATAGACTGTTGTCAAAGACTTTAAAAGACTCTTTTGAGTTGAACAGTCACAATCTGTGTATAACTTTTGACTTCCCCCAAATGTGACTATGTACAGTACTGTAGCAGAATGAAGTATCACATGTATCATCATCCTCACTGGAAAAGTTGGATCCTGGAGTGACACCTGCTCCTTGACCTTCTACACAGGAATCAGCAAAATCTCCTTCCAACCAGAGTCCAGGGGAAGGCAGAACACCTTTACCTGTCTCTCTAGGCTACTTGCTCCACCTCACCCCCTTTATGTGGTTCTAATGAAGTTTCTGCCTGAGGGAAATGCTGATAAGTGGTGGTATTAGCTCCCAGGCTTAAAGAGCTTTCAGCACCGAGGACAGCACCCCAGTTCGTTCCATGGTCCAGCTCTGGCCTCTATTTCCTGATCCCAACCCCATGTTCTCCCAGACCCTTCACCTAGGGGGGAGGGAGGTGGGGAAGCTAGTTATTCTTTGGTCCTTGGCCAGATCTGGCCAGTGACTGACCCCACCACGTCTGCAAGATCCCATCCCTCTCCCGACCTTGTTACTTTGCCTTTCAGTTCAAGGCCTCAACCCAATTCCACACAGCTAGGGCTGGGTGAGGAGGGCCAGGGGTGGGCCAGAATCGTGCAGTTGAAGCCTTCCTGGCGCCTTTCCTCCACCTTCCCTTTGCTTATAGTCATTTGGCAACTTCTACCTTACTTTTCAATCACAATATAAGATAGGTATTTATTAAAAAGAATCCACATATAAGTGTACCTGTGCAGTTCAAAATCATTCAAGGGTCAAATGTATATCATCATCTAAAAGTATCTGCCTATTTTGTGAATCTGACATTTAAGAAAGGGTAAATCAAAATTTTTTGTATCTTTTTTCTTTCTATAACAATGTACAACTATTTAAATATTTTAGGTCTAAATTTTTAAAGTTCATCACCAATCTAGACATTAAAATTTCAGTAACATATTAAATTTTCATGAATTGTAGTATCCTAAGAATTTTAGGGGTACCTGGGTGACTTAGTCATTTAAGCATCTCACTTTTTTTTTAGTGTTTATTTTTGAGAGACAGAGTACGAGCAAGGGAGGGTTAAAGAGAGGGAGACACAGAGTCCAAAGCAGGTTCCAGGCTCTGAGCTGTCAGCACAGACCCCGATATGGGGCTTGAACTCACGGACTGTGAGATCATGACCTGAGCCAAAGTCAGAGTCTTAACCGACTGAGCCACCCAGGTGCCCCTTAAGTGTCCCACTCTTGGTTTTGGCTCAGGTCATCGTCTCACAGTTTGTGAGATCGAGCCTTGCGTCAGGCTCTGTGCTGACAGCATGGACTGCCTGGGTCTCTGTCTCCCTCTTTCTTGCCCCTCCCCCACTCATTCTCTCTCTCAAAATAAATATAAATTTTTTTAAATAAAATTAAGCTATTTAAAAAGAAATTATTTAAATACTATATATGTGCACATATATATACTGTATATATATGTGTGTGTGTATAAATATATAAAGCTTTTACTTTTAAATTCAATTTTGCTTTTAAATTCAATTTTAAATTAATCTAGTACAAACTATTGTGTTAAGTTTTTCACCACAAAGTGTTAGACTGAATCCCGTGAAGACTTTAGATTGGTATGTTGCCATACAAATACCTACTGTGAGAGTAATTTGGAAAATCCAAGTACCACCAGAAGCCCTTGTTTGTATTTTTTCCCAATTTCATGTGTATAGTGTTTTTCAGTACTGCTGATGAGAGCTGCATGGGGTGAAATTAGAACTTAAAATAGGAAGGCATGAGGCGACTGGGTGGCTCAGTCAGTTTAGAGTCCAAACTCGGTTTTGGATCAGGTCATGATTTCATGGTTTGGAAGTTCGAGGCCTGGGTCAGGTGTGGAGCCTGCTTGGTTTCTCTCTCTCTCTCTCTCTCTCTCTCTCTCTCTCTCTCTCTCTCTCTCTCTCTCCTCCCCCAGTTCGCGTGCACTCTCTCTCTCTCAGAATAAAAAAAACACACACACACACACACACAAAAGGAAGACATTTGGTAGTCTCAGGTGATTCTTAAGAAGGAGCAAATTTAGGAGCCCTTAATGAGTTACCTTTATTGAAGTGAAGTTTGCCAACAAAATTATTTTTGTAAATGAGGGTTAATATGAAGTTCACCTGTTTTCATGGCTTTGCAACGCCGTATTTGCTTTGGTGTAGAAAGAGAACCTCAAGCCTAAATGTGTCCTGGTTTTGCAGCTGGACCAGGAGATTGTGCTAGTGAGACCACATGAGGTCCAGGTCCGCCACGAGCCCAGAATGCCAGAGTTCTGACTGTATAGGAATCTGGTGTCTGTCCCTGCATGGCAAGACACAGGCTGGAAAAGCGAGGTGTCTGGTTCTACTGAGCCTTGGTGTAAAGCAGAGAAGAGGTAGGACTCAAATTCCTTTTGTACATTTCAGTTGAACCACTGTGACATTTTTGGGGATGGGTGGATTTCTTCATGATGTAACTGGGCTCAAGCAGAACATTTGTGCTTAGTGTCTCCTGGTTACCCAGCAAGACTGGGTGTTCAAAGCTGGCTTTAAAATAGACTGGAAATAAGTGACTGAGAAAAGTAAGTTGGAACAGGCAAGACTTTTTTTTATTATGAAATTTATTGTCAAATTGGTTTCCATACAACACCCAGTGCTCATCCCAGAAGGTGCCCTCCTCAATACCCATCACCCAACCTCCCCTCCCTCCCACCCCCCATCAACCCTCAGTTCTCAGTTTTTAAGAGTCTCTTATGCTTTGGCTCTCTCCCTCTCTAACCTCTTTTTTTTTTTTTTTTTTTTGTCTTCCTCTCCCCCATGGTCTTCTGTTAAGTTTCTCAGGATCAACATAAGAGTGACAACATATGGTATCTGTCTTTCTCTGTATGACTTATTTCACTTAGCATCACACTCTCCAGTTCCATCCACGTTGCTACAAAAGGCCATATTTCATTCTTTCTCATTGCCACGTAGTATTCCATTGTGTATATAAACCACAATTTCTTCACCCATTCATCAGTTGATGGATTATTTAGGCTCTTTCCATAGTTTGGCTATTGTTGAGAGTGCTGCTATAAACATTGGAGTACAAGTGCCCCTATGTATCAGTACTCCTGTATCCCTTGGGTAAATTCCTAGCAGTGCTATTGCTGGGTCATAGGGTAGGTCTATTTTTAATTTTTTGAGGAACCTCCACACTGTTTTCCAGAGCAGCTGCACCAGTTTGCATTCCCACCAACAGCGCAAGAGGGTTCCCGTTTCTCCACATCCTCTCCAGCATCTATAGTCTCCTGATTTGTTCATTTTAGCCACTCTGACTGGTGTGAGGTGATATCTGAGTGTGGTTTTGATTTGTATTTCCCTGATGAGGAGTGACATTGAGCATCTTTTCATGTGCCTGTTGGCCATCTGGATGTCTTTTTTTTTTTTTTTTTTTTAACGTTTATTTATTTTTGAGACAGAAAGAGACAGAGCATGAATGGGGGAGGGTCGGAGAGAGAGGGAGACACAGAATCTGAAACAGGCTCCAGGCTCCGAGCTGTCAGCACAGAGCCTGACGCGGGGCTCGAACTCACAGACCGCGAGATCATGACCTGAGCTGAAGTTGGACGCCCAACCAACTGAGTCACCCAGGCGCCCCTGGATGTCTTCTTTAGAGAAGTGTCTATTCATGTTTTCTGCCCATTTCTTCACTGGATTATATGTTTTTCGGGTGTGGAGTTTGGTGAGCTCTTTATAGATTTTGGATACTAGCCCTTTGTCCGATATGTCATTTGCAAATATCTTTTCCATTCCGTTGGTTGCCTTTTAGTTTTGTTGATTGTTTCCTTTGCTGTGCAGAAGCTTTTTATCTTCATGAGGTCCCAATATTTTTGCTTTTAATTCCCTTGCCTTTGGGGATGTGTCAAGTAAGAAATTGCTGTGGCTGAGGTCAGAGAGGTTTTTGCCTGCTTTCTCCTCTAGGGTTTTGACGGTTTCCTGTCTCACATTCAGGTCCTTTATCCATTTTGAGTTTGTTTTTGTGAATGGTGTAAGAAAGTGGTCTAGTTTCATCCTTCTGCATGTTGCTGTCCAGTTCTCCCAGCACCATTTGTTAAAGAGACTGTCTTTTTTCCATTGGATATTCTTTCCTGCTTTGTCAAAGATTAGTTGGCCATACTTTTGTGGGTCTAGTTCTGGGTTTTCTATTCTATTTCATTGGTCTATGTGTCTGTTTTTGTGCCAATACCATGCTGTCTTGATGATTACAGCTTTGTAGTAGAGGCTAAAGTCTGGGATTGTGATGCCTCCTGCTTTGGTCTTCTTCAAAATTACTTTGGCTATTCGGGGCCTTTTGTGGTTCCATACAAATTTTAGGATTGCTTGTTCTAGCTTCAAGAAGAATGTTGGTGCAATTTTGATTGGGATTGCACTGAATGTGTAGGTAGCTTTGGGTAGTATTGATATTTTAACAATATTTATTCTTCCAATCCATGAGCACGAAATGTTTTTCCATTTCTTTATATCTGCTTCAATTTCCTTCATAAGCTTTCTATAGTTTTCAGCATACAGATCTTTTACATCTTTGGTTAGGTTTATTCCTAGGTATTTTATGCTTCTTGGTGCAATTGTGAATGGGATCAGTTTCTTTATTTGTCTTTCTGTTGTTTCATTATTAGTGTATAAGAATGCAACTGATTTCTGTACATTGATTTTGTATCCTGTGACTTTGCTGAATTCATGTATCAGTTCTAGCAGACTTTTGGTGGAGTCTATCGGCTTTTCCATGTATAATATCATGTCATCTGCAAAAAGTGAAAGCTTAACTTCATCTTTGCCAATTTTGATGCCTTTCATTTCCTTTTGTTGTCTGATTGCTGATGCTAGCACTACCAACACTATGTTAAACAACAGTGGTGAGAGTGGACATCCCTGTCGTGTTCCTGATCTCAGGGGGAAAGCTCTCAGTTTTTCCCCATTGAGGATGATATTAGCTGTGGGCTTTTCATAAATGGCTTTTATGATGTTTAAGTATGTTCCTTCTACCCTTTCTCGAGGGTTTTTATTAAGAATTTTGTCAAATTTTGTCAAATGCTTTTTCTGCATTGATTGACAGGATCATATGGTTCTTATCTTTTCTTTTATTAATGTGATATATCACATTGATTGATTTGTGAATGTTGAACCAGCCCTGCAGCCCAGGAATGAATCCCACTTGATCATGGTGAAGAATTCTTTTTATATGCTGTTGAATTCTATTTGCTAGTATCTTATTGAGAATTTTTGCATCCATATTCATCAGGGATATTGGCATGTAGTTCTCTTTTTTTACTGGGTGTCTGTCTGGTTTAGGAATCAAAGTAATACTGGCTTCATAGAATGAGTCTGGAAGTTTTCCTTCCCTTTCTATTTTTTTGGAACAGCTTGAGAAGGATAGGTATTATCTCTGCTTTAAACATCTGGTAGAACTCCCCTGGGAAGCCATCTGGTCCTGGACTCTTATTTGTTGGGAGATTTTTGATAACTGATTCAATTTTTCGCTGGTTATGGGTCTGTTCAAGCTTTCTATTTCTTCCTGTTTGAGTTTTGGAAGTGTGTGGGTGTTTAGGAATTTGTCCATTTCTTCCAGGTTGTCCAGTTTGTTGGCATATAATTTTTCATAGTATTCCCTGATAATTGCTTGTATCTCTGAGGGATTGGTTGTAATAATTCCATTTTAATTCATGATTTTATCTATTTGGGTCATCTCCCTTTTCTTTTTGAGAAGCCTAGCTAGAGGTTTATCAATTTTTTTTATTTTTCAAAAAACCAACTCTTTGTTTCATTGATCTGCTCTACAGTTTTTTTAGATTCTATATTGTTTATTTCTGCTCTGATCTTTATTATTTCTCTTCTTCTGCTGGGTTTGGGGTGTCTTTGCTGTTCTGCTTCCATTTCCTTTAGGTGTGCTGTTAGATTTTATATTTGGGACTTTTCTTGTTTCTTGAGATAGGCCTGGATTGCAATGTATTTTTCTCTCAGGACTGTCTTTGCTGCATCCCAAAGCATTTGGATTGTTGTATTTTCATTTTCATTTGTTTCCATATATTTTTAAATTTCTTCTCTAATTGCCTGGTTGACCCATTCATTCTTTAGCAGGGTGTTCTTTAACCTCCATGCTTTTGGAGGTTTTCTAGACTTTTTCTGTGGTTGATTTCAAGTTTCATAGCATTGTGGTCTGAAAGTGTGCATGGCATGATCTCAATTCTTTTATACTACTTAAGGGCTGTTTTGTGACCCAGTATGTGATCTATCTTAGAGAATGTTCCATGTGCACTCGAGAAGAAAGTATATTCTGCTGCTTTAGGATGAAAAGTTCTGAATGTATCTGTCAAGTTCATCTGGTCTAGTATATCATTCAGGGCCCTTGTTTCTTTATTGATTCTCTGTCTATATGATCTGTCCATTGTTGTAAGTGGAGTATTAAAGTCTCCTGCAATTACCACATTCTTATCAATAAGATTGCTTATGTTTGTGATTGTTTTATATATTTGGGGGCTCCGATACTTGGTGCATAGACATTTATATTTGTTAGCTCTTCCTGATGGATAGACCCTGTAATTATTATATAATGCCCTTCTTCATCTTGTTACAGCCTTTAATATAAAGTCTAGTTTGTCTGATATAAGTATGGCTACTCCAGCTTTCTTTTGACTTCCAGTAGCATGATAGATAGTTCTCCATCCCCTCACTTACAATCTGAAGGTGTCCTCAGGTCTAAAATGAGTCTCTTGGGGCACCTGGGTGGCTCAGTTGGTTAAGCGGCCGACTTCGGCTCAGGTCATGATCTTGCAGTCTGTGACCTGTCACAGGCTCTGTGCTGACAGCTCGGAGCCTGGAGCCTATTTCAGAATCTGTGTCTCCCTCTGACCCTCCCCCGTTCATACTCTGTCTCTCTTTGTCTCAAAAATAAATAAACTTTAAAAAAAAATTAAAAAAAAATGAGTCTCTTGTAGACAGAAAATAGATGCGTCTTGTTTTTTTATCCATTCTGATACCCTATGTCTTTTGGTTGGAGCATTTAGCCCATTTACATTCAGTGTTATTATTGAAAGATATGGGCTTAGTCATTGTGGTATCTGTAGGTTTCATGCTTGTAGTGATGTCTCTGGTATTTTGTGATCCTTGCAACATTTCACTTTCAGAGTCCCCCTTAGGATTTCTTGTAGGGCTGGTTTAGTGGTGATAAGTTCCTTCAGTTTTTGTTTGGGAAGACCTTTATCTCTCCTCCTATTCTGAATGACAGACTTGCTGGATAAAGGATTCTCGGCTGCATATTTTTTCTGTTCATCACATTGAAGATTTCCTGCCATTCCTTTCTGGCCTGCCAAGTTTCAGTAGACAGGTCTGATACTACCCTTATGTGTCTACCTTTGTATGTTAGGGCCCATTTATACCTAGCTGCTTTCAGAATTCTCTCTTTATCCTTGTATTTTGCCAGTTTCACTATGGTATATCGTGTGGAAGACTGATTCAAGTTATGTCCGATGGGAGTTCTCTGTGCCTCTTGGATTTCAATGCCCTTTTTCTTCCCCAGATCAGGGAAGTTCTCAGCTATGATTTGTTCAAGTACACCTTCAGCCCCTTTCTCTCTCTCTTCTTCTTCTGGAATTCCTATGATACAGATATTGTTCCATTTGATTGCATCACTTAGTTCTCTAATTCTCCCCTCATACTCCTGGATTTTTTTATCTCTCTTTTTCTCAGCTTCCTCTTTTTCCATAATTTTATCTTCTAATTCACCTATTCTCTCCTCTGTCTCTTCAATTGCAGCTCATTTATAGCATTTTTTAGCTCCTCCTGTTTCTTAGTCCCTTGATCTCTGTAGCAATAGATTCTGTGCTGTCCTCTATACTTTTTTCAAGCCCAGCGGTTAATTTTATGACTATTATTTTAAATTCATTTTGTTATACTGTTTAAATCGTTTTTGATCAGTTCATTAGCTGTCACTACTTCCTGGAGTTTCTTTAGAGGAGAATTCTTCCATTTTGTCATTTTGGATAGTCCCTGGAGTGGCACGGAACTGCAGGGCTCTTCTTCTGTGTTGTCTGGAGTAACTTGCGTTGGTGGGTGGGGCTGCAGTCAGACCTGGTGTCTGCCCCCAGCCCACCGCTGGGCCACAGTCAGACTGGTGTGTGCCTTATCTTCCCCTCTCCCAGAGGCAGGACTCACTGTGGAGTGGTGTGGCCCCTGTCTGGGCTACTTGCACACTGCCAGGCTTGTGGTGCTGCTTCTATGGGATCTGGCATATTAGCTGGGGTGGATCCACAAGGTGCACAGGGGTGGGAGGGAGGCAGACCCTCGGAGGGATGGATCCACAGAAGCATAGCATTGGGTGTTTGCGCAGTGCAAGGAAGTTTGGTGGCGGGAACTTGTTCCCTTTAGAATTTTGGCTGGGGGAGGGGAGAGGGAAATGGCGCTTGCCAGCACTTTTGTTCCCCCGTAGAGCTCTGTCCTTCCAGGGACTCAATAACTCTCCCTCCCGTTGTCCTCTAGCCCTCCCACTCTCCGAGCAGAGCTGTTGACTTATAACATTCCAGATGTTAAGTCCTGCTGGCTGTCAGAACTCATGCAGTCCAGCCCCTTTGCTTTTGCAAGCCAGACTTGGGGGCTCTGCCTTGCCAGGCGGGCTGCCCCTCCACCGTCCCGGCTCCCTCCTGCCAGTCCATGTAGCGTGCACTGCCTTTCCACCCTTCCTACCCTCTTCCGTGGGCCTCTTGTCCATGCTTGGCTCTGGAGAATCTGTTCTGCTAGTCTTCTGGTGGTTTTCTGGGTTATTTAGTCCGATGTGGGTGGAATCTAAGTGATCAGCAGGACGTGGTGAGCCCAGCATCCTCCTACACCACCATCTTCCGGGAGTGGGGGCAGGGGGAAGAAACCAGGCAAGACTTTCTGAAAGATTAAACCAAACTGACACTATTGTGGCATACCCAGCTTACCTGGCATGTGTGTATGTGTTATTTCTACAGGTACCATTTGGAGGATTTGTGGGAGTTTTAAAATTGGAAAAGGGTCAACACTCTTCTATTTAAAAGGATGAAGACATATTAGATGTGTGCATTTTTTTCTATCAGGGACCTTCAATGACCACCGTGGAAAGACACGGAATTTAGACCATAGGAGGTTCCAGCCACGATAAATCAAACTGCATAGAATAAGGCAATGATAGAAGGGTGTACTTTGGGGTGAGAGAATCCAAATAAATTAATCTTGCTGTAAAGAAGAGACACACAACAATTCAAGGCTTTTGAAAAAAGCATCATTTATTTCAAAGTACAACACAAAGTTGTATTTTTAAGAAATACACATTCAATCTTGTATTTCAAGACTTGGCTATGTGCATTTCAGTTTATCTTTAAAATAAATTCAGGTATACAAATGGTACATACCTCAAGTACAAACAGCACAGAAAATGCATATGGTCTCAACCGAATGTTTTTACTTCATTCACTGTTCTTAAAGTTGACTTACATTTCTGTAATCTGCTTTTAAACCAAGACAGCCTTATTTTAAAAAAATACTCTGTATTTTTCAGCACAAAGTCCTCATACGTTTTTAAAATTAGATCTTGGCGCATAATATTGTGAAATTATTAAAAACCAAACTTGGTAATTTAATAAAATTGTCACATGCCAGGACTTCTGATTCAACTCAAATTATTTCCTTAGCTGTAAATGTCAAATTTGTGTTCATACAGATAAATAAAGGATGGAAGAAGACAGGTGGTGGAAACTTGATAGCAGTTAAGGTTTTCAGATGTACAGGCCTTACTAGAGTTTGTGGCTGAGTCCAGACTTTTCCCTAAAAGCACAACAGCAAATCTCATATTACCGTAATTGCAAGAAAGATCTGAAAGAAGCGAGTGGTACGAGCCTGCCCTGCTTGAATCTGTTTTGCAAAGATGAGGAGGGTGGGGAGTGGGAAGCTATAGCAGTAACAGCCTTAAAAGATGTCTCAAAAACTGGCATATCATGATCTAGATGAGGGGCCCCCACTTTTTTTTTTTTTTTTTTTTTTTTGCCTAATTTCAATTCTCATGAGGGAAGTGCGAATTAGACCAAGGGTCAGAGCTTCTTCTTCCGATTGTGGGGCTCCATATCCGCCACGGGTTGTACGTTTGCCCCAGATCATCGGCCGGACTGGAGGTGGAGGGAGCATGAGGAGCAGAGGTCTCTGTGCCCATGAGGCCGATGCTTGGCAGCGTGCTGGCTGGGGTGGAGAAGGGCAGGGTGCTATTCAGGCTGCTGGACCAGATCGAGTTGCAGAATGGAGTGGTGGACCACAAGCTGCTGGTGTTGCCGAGGATCGACTGACAAGACAGAAAACGTAGCATGGAACATCGGGACTGACAGGCGCGCAGGTGGGACGCGGGTGAAGGTTAGGCTACAAACCGGGGCTGGGCCGCAGCTTCGATAACCTTCTTTATCTTGTATATAAATGTTTCATATATATGGGCATCTCAGGGTCTGGTGTTTTAAAGAAAGGTTGGCAAACTACAGTCGGAGGGCCAAATCCAGCCCTGCCTGTTTCTGTCCACAGGAGGTCTGCCGGAACACGGCCGCACCTGCCTGTGGCCGTGCCGTCCCGCTACTTCTGTGGCGCAGGTGAGCAGACGCTACAGAAGCAGCAGGGCCCGCAAAGCCTAAGATCTTTCCTGACCCCTGTTTGAAAGGCACCTTAACCATTCTTTAAAAATGAAGCTAGAATGATTACAGTGAAGATAAGTTTGAAATCCGTGAAGGTAAAGTATCTCCTGTTCAACCCTGCTTGTCTAATTTAGTTTTCCTGAGAATGAAGAAAGAATCACAGTGGGATATTTTTTCTGTCATAATTTTGTGAAAGCTGAAACCAGTAATTATTTTCCTTGGTAAGAATACTTTTTTGGTGCATGGTCTTTACGGAAAAATCTAGCCGAGAAACGCACAATGGAAAAGCTCAAGCTAAGACACAGGTGTTTCTCAGAAGCAAAATAAATGTGACCCTCCAGCAGCTTGCTCCTGGGGGGCTGAGGGGCCACAGGATGGAGAGGGTGAAGGCCACCCTCAGTCGCTGTCTGGCCCCAGCCACAGGTGGGGCACATTTACAGGTTGGGAAGATGCTGGAATGACTTTTCTCTACTAGGAGACCAAACCCACAGCTGCTCATTTGTTCTTTCTATAATTTCTTGACTGTAACAGCTCTGAAGAATACTGATGGGTCACTCTGGCAGAGTATGAACACAGCAATGGAGACAATAAAAGAACTAACCTGACCCTTCCACATTGCTCTCTGGCTTTTATAACGGCGCCAGTGCTGCCTGAGTGACAGTGACAGCAGTAATAATGAGGGTTCAGGTGAGGTCCAATCCCCAAGTACTCACAGAGGCCGTGTGGGTCGGGGAACCGGAGCTGGCTGGCCAGGAAGGGCTGGGATCCGTTGCTGGAGAGTCCCAAAGGTAGGAAGGGCCACTACTAAACTCGTTCCAGCCCCTCTGGGAGGCCTGATTGCACGACCGAGATAACCCGAGTTTGCTGAAAACTTCTGCAAGTAAGGAAGCAATCAATTCTGTATCTTATGTTGCCACACTCACTCATGTAGGACAAGATGGGGCATTCAGAGGCACATGTCCCCCCACTGCTCACTTGGAGTCTCACACCTGCTCTGCCAGCTCCCACCACACCCCAGGGAGGATGGGGAACAGGGGGCGTTCCCCACAACACAGGCACATGGCACACAATCTGAGCTCTTTACCCACACCATTCACTGGATGACATCGAGTGCAAATACCCCGTCTCTGACACGACCGCGGTGAATGCAAAGCTTGCACTGTTGCCTCTAATTCTGGACAGCAAGTAAGGAGCCCAGCACAGCCAGGAGTTGTATTTCAGACACAAAATCCTTTCTCGAAGTTCTTAAATGCTGGGAATACAAACCAACTGGCACTCCCAGCACTAAGCTCGTGCCTTTGGCTTTGGGCTTGTGGGGAGGTGGAGGTGGAACAAGAGACCCTTTTGAGAGCTTCACACTGGGCTTCCTTCTTCCCGGGCTACAGTACCAGGGGCTGAGCGGGCCCAGGCTCCTGAGCACCTGTCTGGGAGAGAAGCCTCAGCCCTGTTGCCTTAAAATCAGCCTGCGTATCTCATGTCTGTTGGGACCTGACTACAATGACGAAGAAACGCACCTTTTAGAAATGTCTACTGAGTGACAGCCTTTCCTATTTCAGTGGACCTCTCTACACAAACTAGACTTCGTCTTCCTCTCTTCTTTGTCTACAGGCTTATCATTTACAGGTCTAGTGTTAAACACTTACCACCAGTTAGGTTAAAAGAATTTCCGAATGCCGAGAATGAATTGAGGGGAGTGAAGTCGGGGCTGCCGGGGTTGCTGGCAGGACTCCACAGACCCGAGCTGGATGTTACAGGAGGAAAACACAACACACAGAGATGTACAGTGGTTAGTGGGGACAGGCCCATTACACACAGCCTCACAAACAGCAGACGCTGCTTCAACTGGGGGTGCTCAAATATTAAAGACAAAGGCAGAACTGGAACATGGCTTCTCTGCCATGAAGGATTAAGCACGGAGAGGTCCTGAGCTCCTATCCTACCATAAGCTGTGAGTTGGGTTCAAAGCAAGTGTTCTGAAGAGAAAATAGCTATTTTTTCCCATATGTTTACCTTCTGGTAATGGGAGATTTATTTAAAAACTTTCAAATCTAGCACTCATTCCTTTTAGTGCAAAGTAGGTAAAATTGGGACTATCCTGACAGTGTTAACTGATATTTATCTGGGACCATGAGCCAAGGCAAGCACTGTATGTCGCCATGCCCGGTAGGATTGCTGTGGGTCAGGAAAGCGGCATGTCCAATAATTTACCATAAGCTGTCTAGCACTGGCTTCAATTTCCTTCTCAAGCACATTTTTGTTCTCCTATGTCTGATTATCAGATCACATCCTGTCCTGTGACCATGATAATGAAGAAGGATGAGCACACATCTGAATCCCTGAGATGCCATGTGTGCCTCCTTCCCTGTCGGGGGTGCCGCCAGGGGGAGCACAGCAAGTGGCTCTGATTCCACACAACAGACAGGGGTTTCTAGAGGTGCCTGACTGCTTTGATGGCCTACCTGTAATCTAGGGGAGACACAAGTATGGACAGAAGAGGCTAACTTGCCTTGAGGAACATTTATCTTTCGATTAAGAATGGTCTACTGTACCTGTCTGAGCCGTCGCTGTCAACAGGAGTGTGTGAAATGCCAAGGCTGCTGGAAAAATCTGTTTTGTTTGAAGAAACTTTAGCAAAGCCATTCCCTCCTGTAACAATACACTCTGAATCAATCAACTGGGCAATTCTGCCCTGCCCACAGCCGGGGTGTGACAGGTCCAACACCAAGCCACTCACCTGGGCTCTTGTCATACCCGGCTGTGACTGCAGCAAAAGTGGGGTTGCCGTTCTTGCCAGGGAGTGAGGCTGCTTTTGTCAATTTGTGTTTGCTTCCATTTGGCTGCTTGGGTTTAGGGTCACTTGAAGGGAGAAGCAAAGACCAAGGTCATTCCTCATCAGCACTGTCCACAGTGGACGGCCGCTGGGGGCCCTTGTCTCAGGCGGTGGGACTGCCACAGGACTGAGTGCACACAGTACTTTCATTGGGGCTGGGCCCAGGGCAGCCCCCAGACCATGGCCCAGCCTCATGTAAAATGCTCCCACACCTAAGACTGTGCAGTCTGATGGGACATAGGGACTTGGGGGAGAGGTACAAAAATATAGGGCCCCTAGGAAAGAGACGAGGGCGGGGATGAGCTGACTGGACGAGGGACTGGAAAGGCTGCAATTCCAGCAGAGAAGAGCACCAGAGAGGGAGCCAGTGGGTTGTAGAACGAGGAGAACAAGAGATTGCCGGTGGGCAACAAAGCTCGACAGGGCTCATCTGCTCTGTCAGGAGCCGGTGAGGGGCCTGATTCAGCAAGGTCCCAAGCAGGGCAGCCTGCCCCCAGCCTCAGTGGTTACTGCCTCTTTGGCGAGAGATAAAGACTGGGCAGGGTTGCTGCAGGTGGGTAGGTGGCTCCCCAAGTGAAAGGCTGGGATGGTGATGGCACCTGAGCTGTGCTTGCTGGGGGTGACACGCGGAGCTGACAGCAGTGTGGACATACAGTAAGAACTTGTTACAGGCTCCTCACTCTCGCTGCTAACTTAGGCAAATACAGCGGGGGCTCTGGACCTCCATGGAGGAGTGCAGTTGGGAGGCTGCCTCCCATGGGCAACAGCACTTCTGGCAGCACCTCTTGTGACAGCCAGGCTTGTGCCAGACCCTGGTCTTTTAAATGCTCAGCTCCACTGCCTTAAGCTCAAAATAAATGTCCCGTAAAGCCACATCCTCCATGCACAGGGCATCTGTAGATCTTCATTTAATACTCAGGATGCTTACTGACTCTAGAATTATAATGTAATTCTAAGTTAAATGATGAACCTGTTGGTTCCTGGGTGATGAAAGCTGACGACTGGGAGTCTGGCATAGACATGGGAGCACTGACCCTGGGCAAGGGCAGAACACCGAACAGCACAGATGTGAGAGGCAGGACAGGACAGCAGGCTGTGGCCACTAAGCATTTCCACTTGAAGGGGGCGAGCACCTGCAGAACTTAAGTTATCTGAAGAGTGGCGGAGCCAGGGACCCACCTGTTGGAGCTGCTGTTGACGATGCTGCTGTAGCTGCCCCGGGCTGCAAACGGGCAGGGGGCGGCGGGGGGAGAAGGAGAGGCAGGTGTCGGTGAGGTCTGGCGTTGTTTTAAGAAAATGTCTGCATTGAGGGTTTGCAGAGAAAGTTTATAAAGACTATCGGTAGCTGGAAATGAAAAATAAAAGGTCTCGTTAATGTGTTTTGATTTTTACTCTTCAAAATTAGTTACTTTTGAGGTTCTGATACAATGCAGAACTCAAGTGCATCTACAAAGAAAAAAAAGTAAAGCTTTTACATGTGTTCTGTTTAAAGGTCTGAAAGGAAAGAGGGAAGTCATGTCTCTCTCTGCAGTAGGAGACTTCCCGAGAATCACCTGCACGCCCCATCCTCTCTGTGCTCTGCAGGACCCTCCTGGACAGCTTCTCCCACCTCAGGCTGGGAAGGTGGCTTTCCCATGTCCTTCAGGCATGCGCAGGGAGAGCCAGTGACTGGCCCTGAAAGAGTCTCTGTGCTTCCACCCAGGCTCACACCTGCAAAACATCCTTGAGTTCTATTCCATGATGCTACCCTGCACTCTGCTGGCAGGCCTGGTGTGTGGCCGCCCCCAGTCCGTTTTTCAAGGATATGAGCTAACAGGAGTCCTGCTGCCCTTTAGGGTAATGTGTACACAGCTGTTTGAAAATCTTAAAAAATTTGTTTAAAACAGAAAAAACTTCTGTTGTGAAAAACCTATCCTGCTCTCACTAAAAGCAAATACATAGAACTTCGTTCAGCAAATGGTATCGTCTTGCACGTCCACCGTGTGCAGCATGGTGGCATCCTGCTCCAGCTACCGCGAAACAGTCTCCATGGGCTCCTGGTGTGCAAGGCTGCCCTGCCTTGTCCTCCTCGTTTTCCATCCCTGCCCAACACAGCTCTGTCCAGGTTGGCGCATTTCCACCTCATCCCCTCCTGATTGCCCTTCATGCCCTGTGCAAGCCCTGCCCACAGTGAGGACAGTTTGCTCTACTCCTATTTTCTGTGAAGGGTCTGTTTCATCTCACTTCCAGAACAGAAGCCTGCTCAACACAGTGGTTCAACTTCCCTTGTGATTCTCTCCTGCACCAGTGGTTCTCCTAAACCCCAAGGGCTCGGGGCCTGGATAAAACCGCATGTTCCTTGGCTGTGTCAAGGCATCCGTTATGGTGTTGCCATGCTAAGCACACTTCTTGAAGCCCAAGGTATCCATTCACTCCCCATCTTCAGTGCCACCTTGTGAACTACCCCAAGAATTCTGACTTTCCTCAGTGGTGCTGGCACGTCACACACTGTCCTTGTCTCCACCCCACCAACTTTCACCCATGGTTATGTGGATAATTCTCACATGCTCTGTTGTCTGCTGACTCGATGTCCATGCTCAGGGCCCGTCTCAAATGCTATCTCCTATATGGGCCCTGCTCAAAGCTCTCCACCTTTCTGCCTGCCTCAAAAGCCCCTAACATAGTGTCTGTCTGATATCACCTCTATATTGTAGGGCCATTATCTGTACAACTGTCCTGACCCTTCCCTAGCCACTCCTTGTAGGACACCTTCTCTCTGACCCCACCCCCCCTCCCCGCCCCCCACCCCCCGAAGTGAGCTGGGAACTGCCCACGCTGGAACGGGCCACACTCCGCCTCGGGTGTGCTCGCTCACCCCAGGTGCCTGTCCTGGTGGGGGTGGGGGGGCAGCGTGTGGTGCATCCCTTGGCAGCTCTCCTTTAGTGGGATGTGTTTTACTGGGCCCAGTAGCTGCAGAAGCACTTACTAAATGTCAGAACGAAACAGGAGAAGAAAAGTCAGAAAAACATCTTATGGAATAATGCTTGATGTAGGAAGGGAAGATGGGGGAAGGTAAGGGGTGGCCAAAAATAGCACAGGGCATGGGCAATTAAGAGAGCTTTTTGACTCAATATATTTCCTCTGTGGCTATTTGCCTTTTAATAACCCCTTGGATATGCTGTCTGTTTAAACCACGAAATTATTCCAGGAGAATTTTCTCAGCATCTCCTATGGGTACAGGGCACCACGCTATAAGGGGTGCTACTTGGGGTAGAAAGATCTCTACACATGGATTCCCAGCGAAGAGCAGGCTTGCACAGCCCTGAGTGGAAAATGCTTTAATCTGCTGGGAACCCTAGGAAATGAGGCACTGCTAAGAGGGCTTGGAGGCTAGCAGTCTCAGCCAGAGAAGGTGGAGAAGGGTAAAAAAGACTGAGAAAGCAGGGGTGGAGGAAGTTTACTGGACTGATTCTTACTGGTTTCATATAGCAATATTGTGTATATAGTGGAGCCCTGCGAGAACTTTCTAGTAGGCTGGTGGTGAGAACAGAGAGGTTACAGGATGTGGGATCAACGTAAGGTATTCATTGACTGAAAAAACAAAATAATTATGCAGTTGTGGGCCTTGGAGCAAGTATACACTTTTTCCAGTGGCAAACCATCTAGCTGTATGACAGTGAGCTCTGCTCTGAGGCACTGGGCTCTCTCAGCCTTCGTGGATGGGCCTGGGGAGGAAACAGAACTGTGCTTTCCAAAAACTGTGCCCAAAGAACTGTGCTTTCCAAACATTTTCTTCTCCAGACCATTTGTCTAGCATTTCTCGCATTTCTTCCCTCCTGAGGTGTGGAGCCAAACTCCCACTGGGTTGGATCTGGTCATCCTTCTCTCCTCTGTCCCAAAGGAGTGATGCCAGCATGTTCATCAGGTGCCACTTTGGTGACAACACCGTCACAGCCAGTGATCTTGTCTTGAAGGCTGTGTCCGGTGACGGCCCTCTTTACCACATCATGTGTTGTTACTCACACTAGCAGAGTTTATGTTTACTTTACTGGGCTACAGACAACCCCATGGAACTGGCTCCTCAGGGATGTTGTATTCCCAGTGCTGGAAACCTCCCTCTGTGGTGGAGGTAAGGTCTGTTTAATGCAGAACTACCCAAGTCACAAACTATAAGCCTAGGACTGGTGTCTAGCTGAAACCTCAGAGGGGAATCTAAGGAGCAAAAAGCATTCAGCCTGGATGCAAGGACTACAGAGAGACTCGTGTGAGATCTCTTGAATGACCAGGGATTTAGGTTTATATCTCATCCCAGGCAAAAAACAGCACTAAAAAGTGCCAGGAAATCTCATGGCAAATAGGGGGCTACAGGTTTTAACACAGAAAGCATCTCTTTCCATTGCGTATCTATGTAAGTGAAAATGTGAAAGACGCCACGCTTAATGTACATGGCACCTGGATTTCCAAGTTCTTTGATCTCATTCAACTTTGAGGGCTTCAGTCACCCACTATTCATTTAAATGTCCCTTCACCCCAAACAATCCTGTTGTTCAACCCTAATTTTCCCTTTGGCACAAACTGGCCAAGTGTGAGTTCTAACACTGTGGTGAATGTAGATGATCAGTCCTCAGGCTGGTCCTCTCTTGACCCCAAATCCTTATAATTAGGCTCCTCCCTGGGTTTGTCTCTGTTGTCTTCTATTTTGGGTCCTAAGTATCCAGGGCAAGGGCCTCTCTTTTTAGTAGCCTGTGCTACTGTCATGATTTACTGCAGGCCAAATCGGACGAACAAGGTCAAGAAGCTAGTGAGAAAAATAGTGAAACCTTCACACAGGAATGTGTTATGTTTTCCATAAACATATGGAAAAGATGTGGGTAAAGTTGAAAGAAGACTGAATTTTTACAAAAATGATTACACTGTAAACGTATGAGGAACTAGTCAGAGAAGATACTGCTGAGTGAATGATTTCATAAAATAGTATTTCTTTGGATGATTCACTGCTCCAGCCAGATCTTCCCATTTTCTACACTGGGAAGTGGTGTGGTCTACCAGCTCTGAAAAAAAGAGTCCTAATGTGAATTGTCTGTCGGTTTCTCTGGCGTAAATACTCCTACCACAGCCAAACAAGCTATGACAGTTTCACAACTGGCAGACTATTGAACAATGGGCTTTTGCTGGCTGGTACAAGTGGGCTCTAGCAGACCACAGAGGCCAGGCCTCCTTTTAACACAATATGCCCTGTGGAGTTTTCCTGCCCAGGGTGGGGCACCATGGTTTCCAAATCTCCATACTTACAGCTGCCGGGTTTGTGAACTGGCACAGAATCCCATTCCGGTGGTGGAGAGTCTTTTTCACCCTCTGAGCTACTGGTGTTGCCTAGTTCTTGACTATTTGGGAGGAATTTTGCTAGGGCAGGTGGCCTGTTATCCACTAACTTATTTGTACCTGCACAAAAACCAGGGAAAAAAAACCATTAATGGAAAATAATTCCTTTCTTTCAGATCTGTTTCAACGAACCTTCTAATGAGGACGAGAGCACCACCCTAGCCTTTTAAAGCACTGAAAATTACTAATCGATTACTGGCACCTCACAACTAATAATTACTAATACAATGAATTATGAAAATATATTACTCAAATGAAAATACCTTTTGTTTTCTGGGAATTTCGTGATTTGGATCCACTTGTCAATACAGTTGGAAGAGGAATCTTGGTTGGGAGATTTCTGCGTTGTTTACTTTCCAGTGGGGGAGTATAGGAGAGCTCTAAAGAACTGAAAGACAGTTATGGATGGAAAATTCAAATTTATGCCTTTGTTTTACAGCAAAGAGTAGAAGTTACTGATCACGCTACAATTTCCATTGCATTTTCTAATCTAGCTTCCTTAGGCACTATGTAGTCATGATCCTAACTTAGCACTGGCTGCTTTCCAAACATTCCTAAGACTGTTCAGGAGACACTTACAGATTTATCCTTTGCTATTCTGAGTGCTGACAAACTGAAGTCCATTATCTGAAAATCTGTAATGGGTCACAGCACCCACCTCACATAATGGGTGCAAAGCCTTTAGCACAAACTTGCCATTTTCGGGGTTGCTAACCACAGTTATTTTGCTTGTGAATGAGTCTCTCCCAGCATCTAGACTACTAGTGAGATTCTAGAATGTGGAGCCTCTGAAAGGTCTCAGACTTAAAACGTCAAGGCACCTGCTATCCCAAACTTTAAACACATTTTTTTCTCATAGAAACCACGAAATGAACCAGGGCTAAGTTCCTGGGTTGCCTATGAAAATCCACTAACTCACTGCAGAATAGCAGGACTGAACTACTTGCCTAAGGTCTAGGGTGAGTAGGGTGAGATGAATTTTCTTCTTTATTCTTGGAACTCAAGGTTAACCCTGGGCAAAAATTTAAATATTATTTTTATTTATTTAGAGTGTACATGTGTTCTAAAAGATTTAGAGGTAAGCTTAACATAATAAACATATATAAATAGAACTGGCTCTGAACTTCCTGTCCAACAAGGCAGAATGGCAGGCATGATGAGCTATTTTAAGTTTCCACAGCCTGATGAAGAAAACATTAAAATTTGTTGGCAGAGAAGCAATCTCTAGGACAAATGGGTAGGTGACACATATAAGGTAGCAGTGTGAGCAGTGTAACTATCTGGGCCATAAGGACATTCTTTACCAAGTTGCTTCTGTAATGTCCACCAAGATCAAGTTGTAGGCTTGGGAAGGCCTCTGACAGGAGTTAAGCTAACAAGTCCAAGAAGGGCATTTTCTAGTGAAGGCTGAGACACAGCTTAGAGAACCCAGTGGCCCCTTATGAGAATTCTTCCAAAAATCATCAGTGATCTCCATCATGCTCCTGGTGATGGTCAGAAAACTGTCAGTTCAAGGCTGAGCTGATAGCTTGCTTTTCATTAAAAATCCGACAAAGTTTACTGGCTGATTTAGATGTTCTAAAATGGGTGTATCTCTGGCATTTTCCACCTTAGTGTACTTCCTGTCCTGTCCCCAACCTTCAGGTGTGTGACCCCAACACCCCACTGTGGCCTCCCCCGCCCCTGCTTCAGATTCTTTTATTTCTTTATGCACCACATCATCTTCCTTCCGTTGCTACGCCAACTTCTCACTTCTGGAAGGCAGCCAATTTCTGCTAGGTCCTGGGACAGGCACAGCCCATTATACTAATTCACACCTGATTTCAAAGGGCAGAAAGGTTCAAACCTTCCAGATAAAATAATACGTAAATATTATTAATAATATAAATACAGTTTAACAGAGGCTATTCACAAATATTTATATGGATATAAGGCAAAGGTCATTTTCTTTCTTTCGTTTCTCCATATTTCACACAATTTTTTTTTTAAAAGTTTATTTATTTTTGAGAGACAGAGACAGAGTGTGAGCGGAGGAGGGGCAGAGAGAGGGAGACACAGAATCCAAAGCAGGGTCTGGGCTCTGAGCTGTCAGTGCAGAGCCCGATGTGGGGTTCGAACTCATGAACCATGAGATCATGACCTGAGTTGAAGTCAGACACTTAACTGACTGAGCCACCCAGATGCCCCTCACAAAATTTTTTTTGAAAAAAGTTTTATTTATTTTTGAGAGAGTGAGTGTGTGTACCAGTGAGCAGGGGAGGGGCAGAGGGAGTAGGAGAGAATCCCAAGCAGGCTGTGCGCTAAGAGCATGGAGCTCAAATGTGGGGCTTGAACCCATGAAACTTGAGAACATGACCTGAGCAGAAATCAACAGTTGGACACTTAAGTGACTGAGCCACCCAGGTGCCCCTACAAATTTTCTATAATAAATAGGTATTACGTTTAGAATTAGTAAATGAGCTAACCAAAAATCCAAAGGGCTCAGTTAACCCAAATTATGTAGAATTTTTGGCAGGATAACAAACCGACATGAAAAAATACACTATTTACGGGCAAGATTATTAATGTACAGTTCTATGAATCTTCTAAGTCCTTCCCCTACTGACAGTTATTTAAAAACAACATCTTAAAAAAAACACAAAGGCTCCCATGAAACAGACATCCAGCACTCTGGTGGTGGTGGCGGCAGAGGTGGGTGTGTGGAAGTTATTTTTAAGGAAGTCATTTATAAGTATGGGAGTGGGGGCTATTTATACAAAATGTAACTCTGTGTCGCTGTAAAATTAGTTGGTTTTTAAGAAAAACAGTGCCAAACAACTATTTTATTTTCGCTGATTCATACTTTCCTAAATTAAGCTAGATGATCTCTATCAAGAAACCTTTTTGAAGGCTTTGGAATAAAATAGGTAAGAGCCTACTTAATTTAAATGATCTTTCTAAAAGGGAAAAACCATAAGGTGGTTCAGATGCCAGGCCTCATTTTTGCTCATGTAATACACAGTACATGCCCCTGTCTGGGGGAAGTGGAGAGGCAGATTGCTGAGGGAAAGGGTAGGGCTTTCCCAGTATTCATGGGTCTGGAGGCCAGGGTGTGAAAGGTGGTGCCTGTGGCCCTGAGCAGAGTGTGCTGTCTGAGCAGATGATTAGAGAGTACAGTTATTCTATGAAGACTTTCCCCACTTATTTTAGATTACATTTAAGTCACGTAAACATGTAAAATGTTGACAGACAACCAGAGAACAGAAAGATCAACGGATAAACTGCTGTTCTAAACCAGGCCTGATACCACAGAAGTCCTTTTAGTGTCTTAGAGTGAACTCTAATTCCCTGGCATCTTGGACCTAAAATACAGCTTTCTGGAGGTCTACAGGTCCACTTCCTTCTGCGGTGTCAAAGCTGGCCAAAATGGATTGACCGGGTCTCTACCACTGTGACACCATGCTCCACACTCCCAGGAAATGATTTTGTGAAGTGAATTTATGCGAGTATGGTAGGATGTGGCTGCACCAGCAGAGACCACGACAGAGGCACTGCTCTGGCTTTATCACTACCTATTTATACGAAAACGAATTCTTCAGGGCACCTGGGTGGCTCAGTCAGTTAAGCATCCAACTCTTGATTTTGGCTCAGGTCATCACGGTTTGTAAGACTGAGCCACAGTCTTTTTGAGAGCCCACATTGGGCTCTGTGCTGACAACAGCATAGAGCCTGCTTGGGATTCTGTCTCCCTCTCTCTCTGCCCCTCCCCTGCTTGCTTGCTCTCTCTCGCTTTCAAAAAAACGAAAACAAAAACAAAACAAACTTAAAAAAACAAACAACTAAACCCCCCAAATTCTTCAACATTTCAGGATTGGGGCCTTCTGGCTTAGAGATAACATAATATTCCAATAATATTGATAATATTTAAAGACTAATTTTTCAGAAAGCAAATGCAAGATAAGCCCACAGATTTCATTAATATTAAAATATCAGTGTTTTGGCTAACTGATATATAGAATAAACATTTATTCCTAATCAGATAAAGCTTCTAAAAGGTGACAATACACAAATGCCTTATTAATGATACCCCTTTTTCAGAGTGCATCTATACCCTTCAGATATGTGGAACCACAGAGTAACACATTGACAGCACTTCTGAGGTGACAGGAGTTTTGGGTATCACTTAGAACTGGCAGTGATTTTACCTGAGCCACAGAGCAAGGCTTGTCATAACTCACTGTAGACAGGGAATGGCTCTATTCAGAGAGGCCACCTTTCTGGTTATTAAAAAAAACAGTCTGTTTAATTCCATATTTGAGTGATGTACCAATTAATTCTGACTCTTAATACTTTTATCCCCGTGTTTGGGAAAACACAAAACAAGACTGGTGAGTTTAAAGAGATTAGATTAAGGAGATTAGAAGAGTAAGGCTGCATATGGATTTCTCCAGTTACAAATGACAAGGTAAAAAGACAATTCAGAGAACACTGCTTAAACTGTCTTGCTGGTAACAATGTTTCTCTTGACTATATATCAAGAGAACATGAGTTATCCCTGTAACTGTCCCTTGACTAGGTGGTGGTGAAGGGGATACTGTAGCTTTTCGTTTACCAGAGAACTTGAAATCCTTACAAAGCCAGTGGTATTCAAGTGAAGCCTTTTCAAAATCAAATTTGCTAATGGTCAACTTATTCTATAAAAAAATCAGAATACAACAGACGTCAGCAGAAAAGGGATGAGGGTAAAAATGAACATGTACATGTATAAAAAATACTATGCCTCTGAGCTCAGGCATCAAGGCTAAAACAGTGCAGAATGGGTCAAAGTAACCTGTGGAATGGTTTTGCTATGGAAATCCAGTTAATGGCCAATTTTTAGTAAAAAATCAGAATGTAACACAAGTCAGTGGAAGAGGGATGAACGTAAGAATTAACAAACACTATCTGTTTTAAAAATTATGTCTGACAGCTCAGGCATCAAGGCTAATCATGCAGATCTGACAAAAGTCACCTATGGAATTTTTTATGATAATTCTTAGAAGCTTGGTTTTTAAATTTGTGATATGAATCATAGCCAGATTGTCTATTCTTGCAAGAGCCCCATGAAAACTAGGGTTTTTCATAATTTGTATTTTTTAGCCCTATTTATCTAGAAATATCTGATCAATCACCTAAGCATGAAATAGGCCTAGAAGAATAGTTCTGGTCACTAAGGTATTATTCCTTTCCTGGAGTGCCAGAATATTAGCACTAATTAGTGCCTCAGGATGATTTCTCTCGGGAGAGATCCAAGTGTGTCAACCATTACGCCCCTTGACATTGCTGCTAGCTGGGTCAGATTGGTTCTCATCACACTGTGGGATCGAATCACTCAAATAACAATGTGCATGTAAGAGTGAATTTTAGGTACGAATACTCCACTAATAATGAATGACTGCCATATGCTGTATTATTTCATAAATTTAGGTTAAAGGTTACATTTCACTAGGGTAACACCTAATTTCTTAGTAGGGTTCATGTCCAGTGTAGAGCACAACGCAGGGCTTGAACTCATGACCCTGAAAATTGAGACCTGATCTGAGATCAAGAGTTGAACCTTTGACCGACTGAGCCACCCAGGCACCCTGACACTTAATTTCTTATTAGGTATTAGTTCTACAGAACAGAATGCCCGTGCCTGAGTTAAGCTATATTTATTACCTAGGTAGAGAGTCTAGTCTATTGGTGCTTCTGGAAAGCTCACATATTGTTCGCCGAATCAAAGTTAGAATAGACCTTCCACAAAAACTAAGGCCAGTTCTAATGATAACAGTGTCTTCCTTTATTAACTTATACCCAATTCTTTCAACTTCCTAGGTTGATGCTCACTTAACACAAAAGGTAAATATCAGCCTCCATGCAGATGGCCATTTTATATGATGAACTGTGAAGGGCATTAACAATACTAAAACTAAAATTAGCTTATTAGGTAGATCTAAGGTTTAACGAAAGTATGAAGTAGGCTTAATTAATAACCTAACAGTTCAACTCCTTCATTTACTTGCAGAAAGATTCTGCAGCAAGTCTTCCCTGTGGGGCTTACCAGAATCCTGCTCCATGGTCACTGGAATTGAGTTATTTCCTACTTAATTCATCTTAGACTTGTCTGATAGGTGATAACTGTCCTGAGCATTAAGGTAAGAACAAATTCTTCCAAGTTTTGTGGCAAAGAATCCTAGAACCCAACTGTAGTGGTGGGTTAGTAAACAGATTCAGAGCTCTTTTTGAGAAAAGTTAGGCTCATACCTGTGGCTGAACTATCAAGGTCACCTTTGTACAGAAGTGAAATGGCTCTCTGCCTGGGAGCAAATTACCAACCTAAACTTTCATAACAAGTCATTAACTCTGCCTTTTACATGTCTGACATCAGAAGCATGTGGTCCCCAGTCAACATTAAGCATTAGAAAAAAAACCCAAGAGGAACATGATGCAGTACATGGCTTTTGTTGCAAAAAACTCCATAAAAACTGACCAACCACAAAAACATTACCTGGATTTCACCAGTAACTTCTTATATATATCTTAGTTCTCTGCACTCATTCATTTTTCTTACCTGGGTTTCACATCTGTTGGGATTTCTTTCTTAACATTTAAGAGTTTTTTGCTTTTTTGCTTCACTTGAGACATTTCATTTTCATGTTTTTCAGGCATGGCTTGTTTTCCCTTTTGCTTTTCTGTATCCTGTAAAAAAATGTACACTTAGCTGCTGAGAAGGATTAATAAGTCTATATGAAGGTAGAGACACAAAACCAAAGACAGACCAGATACAACACGTATGTATAAAAACAACAACCTCCTTTCTATCTTTATTATGGTTCTCTCAATTTTTTTAGCCTCTGACTTATTATAATTATGCTTTGGTGAGTCTGAATTATAAAGAATGTTATTTTATTTATACTCCTACTCTGTCTGGGGTGGGTGCAGTGGTAGCAGCAAATTGGTGGCTTCTTATTTTTAAGTATTGGGGAGCAAACCTTGCTTTTTTTTTTTTTTTTTAAATAAGAAAATTCACCTTGGAATACAGTATAAAGTTACACACTCTGGAAATGCTCCTAAATCCTGAGCACAAGTAAAACCCAGGGCAAGAAAACAGCACCGGCAAGTAGTAAGTGTTTGCACCTGTTCACTAAGTGTCCATGAGTGACAATATGGCCGTGAAAGTGTTATGGCGGGTTTAATGCTAACCATTCACCACCAACAAGAAGAAGCTTAGTTATTCATTCACTTACTCAACAAATATTTACCGGTCAGCCACTTGGTGCTAGGCAATGGGGTTACCAAGGGGGCCCAGGCCCTTTCCCCAAGTCTAGTGGGGGGGGGGGGGACACACATGACAGCTGGAGATGAACTTGTACCTTCGTGTAGAAATGTTCACTGGCTATGACTGGAGCACAGAAGGGCTGTCTTGCCTGGCTTGAGTGTGGAGCCTGTGCTGAGAAGGACACACCCAAGCTGCACCTTAAAGCCGTACTATTTTCCAGTCCGCCCACTGAGGTTTCTGGCCCCTGACTACTATGTAAGTACAGAAACCACACATATGCATTTTTATAGTAATTCGACAGTTGTGGCATCCAAGCATGAGACCAGTGGACTTGTCTCCCAAATGGCAAGGATCCATTCAGGTATTAAGGAACTCTCTGGGGAGTTGCATTTGGCGTGGGTGTGTACTACTTGTGTATAGTAGGACCATCTAGATGACACATGGGAAATAAAAAACACCCTGGTTCTTCATCACACACAGTTTGAGCAGTACTATGTGCAAGGAAGCACTGAGGCTAATCAGGGGACAGACAGGGGAAGGACAGACTCAGCAAACGAGCACAGCTGTGGGTGTGGGAGGAATTACAAGCATAAAGGTATATTAGAAGCTACCCAGCTTCAGAGTTCATGGTTATTAAGGCAACTTGGGTTTTAACAGGTCACACCAGGTCAATCTATTTAAGTGTCAAGAGTAAATAATCAGGAAAAGGGCTAAAACACCCTCCTGTCCCCACACCTTTTAAGACTATTCTGTTGGCCATCCGGATGGAAGACATCTGGATGGCCAACAGGCACATGAAAAGATGCTCAACGTCGCTCCTTATCAGGGAAATACAAATCAAAACCACACTCAGATATCACCTCACGCCAGTCAGAGTGGCCAAAATGAACAAATCAGGAGACTATAGATGCTGGAGAGGATGTGGAGAAACGGGAACCCTCTTGCACTGTTGGTGGGAATGCAAATTGGTGCAGCCACTCTGGAAAGCAGTGTGGAGGTTCCTCAGAAAATTAAAAATAGACCTACCCTATGACCCAGCAATAACACTGCTAGGAATTTACCCAAGGGATACAGGAGTACTGATACATAGGGGCACTTGTACCCCAATGTTTATAGCAGCACTCTCAACAATAGCCAAATTATGGAAACAGCCTAAATGTCCATCAACTGATGAATGGATAAAGAAATTGTGGTTTATATACACAATGGAGTACTACATGGCAATGAGAAAGAACAAAATATGGCCCTTTGTAGCAACGTGGATGGAACTGGAGAGTGTGATGCTAAGTGAAATAAGCCATACAGAGAAAGACAGATACCATATGGGTTCACTCTTATGTGGATCCTGAGAAACTTAACAGAAACCCATGGAGGAGGGGAAGGAAAAAAAAAAAAAAGAGGTTAGAGTGGGAGAGAGCCAAAGCATAAGAGACTCTTAAACACTGAGAACAAACTGAGGGTTGATGGGGGGTGGGAGGGAGGGGAGGGTGGGTGATGGGTATTGAGGAGGGCACCTTTTGGGATGAGCACTGGGTGTTGTATGGAAACCAATTTGACAATAAATTTCATATATTGAAAAAAAAAAGACTATTCTGAATTATTCAAGAATTATTTCTTGACCAGTTGACTCATAAAGGACTTTGTAGACCATGAGCTCTTTGAGGACAAGAACATGGTCTTTTTGTCCTCTGTTGTTTCCCAGACATAAGGCCTGGCACTTGGGTGGTCAGGTACGTAATTTTTTTAAATTTTAATTTGCATTAAAAAAGATTTTGCAGATAGCTGACACAAATGTTACATACATTTCAAGTGTACAACATAGTGATTCAGCATCTCTAGCTGTTATGCTGTGCTCACCACAAGTGTAGCTACCACCTGTCAGAAATATCACAATATCATTGACTATACATTATCATTGACTATATTTCCTAAGCTGTGCCTTTCACCCCTGTGACTTATTCATTCCATAACTGGAAACCTGTAACTCCCACTTCTCTTCACCCATTTTGCCCATCCCTCCACCCCCTCCCCTCTGGCAACTGCCAGTTCTCCTTATTTGTGGGTCTGATTCTGCTTCTTGTTTGTTTATCCATCTGTTTTGTTTTTTAGATTCCACATATGTGTGAAAGCATGTGGTATTTGTCTTTCTCAGTCTGACTTACTTCACCTAGCCTAACACCCCTCGTCTATGCTGTCGCAAATGGCAAACGCTCATCCCGTTTAAACGACTGTGTAATAGTCCACCCAATCCCTACTTTTTGAATGAAAGGGTAGAAAAAGGATGGAAAAGACATCTATGGGAAAGTGATTTGTCAAGTCTGTCATCTAGTTAGGAAGGAAACACACACAACTGGAAAACACACCAGTCACAAAGTAGTAAAAGCACATAAATTATATGCAAGAGTACTGAGGAGGAGGAATAAAAGCTGATCAGAAGGGAGCAGGACAGCAGGCATGAAGGCCGCATGGAGGATTCTGTGCTGTGTCTGCAAGAAGCAAATGGCAGGGAGGAGACAGGAGAAGCAGGAGGAAACGAACAACAGAGAGAATTATGCCAGTGGGTGCACACAGAATGGCGGCAGACAGGGTCAGCTGGAGAGAAGTGTTAGGAGAAAAGCTGGAAAGGCAAGAAAGGAAGTGAGGAAAAGTTGTGAAGAAAGCCTGTGCTGAAAATGCTTTCCAAATGCTTATTTGTATCATCAAAACTGTTGGGATTGCACTCAAAGATGAGTAGATGGCATTCTGCATTTCTGAAGGAATCTGTTAGAAAGGATATACAACCCAGTACAGAATCCAATGCTATGGACTGTACTGAGGGCATACAGAGCACCACACCAAATGTGAAGGATGCAAAGGGGAAGGGAGTTGACAAGAAAAATAAGTCACATATAAATTTCATTTAAAAAATTAATATATGCAGATGACACTGTTAGACGTCTTGAAGAAATGATTCCTTAGGTTACTAGATTAAAACTGAAAAAGGAATTTGGGCCTGGAGTATTAAAGGCTATATTAGGATCATATTAAATTTGAAATATAGTTATCTAAAAATAAAAATGCCAAAATAGAATTATGCCCTCGCTTTTCTACAAAGCACCTATAACTCAGTCTCAGACCCATTCACAATAGTAACCTTACCTTCCATTTACCTAACACCACTAAGTACCAGACTTTTGCAGTATTATTTGACACTGGTGACTACCCTGATTGCTGAGGACTCTGGGCTATAGGGAAGCTTTCTTGATGTGTTGATGTCTGCTGAGCTGGCCAGTTCTGGGTGACCACTAAAGCCTTGGGTCTTCCCTGAGGCCACCTTCCACTCCAGGACAGTCACTGCCCTCCTGGCAGGAGGAGTGAGCTGCTCCCGAAGCCTGCTGTACCAGCTGTGATAAGACAGGAGAAATCCAATATAATTAAAGTGGTCTAGTTCTTTCTCATCCTCTTTTGATACTTAAAATTTGAAACAAATTGCATGAGCCAGGGTAGTTACTATTCTAGATAGTCCCTATCTTTCAAGCAGGGTTTCCAATTTCTAATTATTTTACTTTATCAACATGCTTGCAGATGTTCTTGCCTGGGGGAAATGAAGACCTCCATTCGGGGGTTGTGACTCCTTCCTGCAAGACAGTGGCTTAGGCCTGCCTGTGCACGCTGAGAAGGAATCCTCAGAACATGTACATATGTTAAAGAGAAAAGGTTCATTCTATATTAAAAAACCCAATCTATGAGACACCTCCTTCCATCGTTTGTTTGGGGGAGCCCGTCATACCTCCTTGAGGAGAGGCTCTGTGTCTGGGTTGGAGGTCTCTGTGGTGGTGGAGGAGCTGTCGTCATCAGCCAAGGAGTCTTTCAGTTCATCTTCCTGTGGCTTTCCCTTTCCCTTCTTCTCCTTTTCCTCTTGCTTCTTAGGTGGTTTCACCTTGCGCTGAAGAGGTTTTCCTTTCCCTGGGGGTGAAAGTCAAAATAAAATAACTTCTTGGTTTTTAAATAGCTCAGAAAACATAGTCATTATAACTTTTCTCCAAGAGGCTGGATTCTTTTTCTCATTAATAAAGGTTTCTTTCTTCTCTAATTACAGCTTTCCAAATCATGTTTGGCTTTTTGATTAGAATTTTGGTGAAAGTCAATTTTACTGAGGCATAATTAATTTATGTACAGTAAGATAAACCCATTTTAAGTATAGAGTTCAATGACTTTTGGCAAACTCAGTAGTTTTAACCAGTTTATGTCTGTCTTAGAATATTCTTTTTATACTCCATAGGGCGATGCAGCTTTGAAAAGTCACAGAAGTGAAAACCAGAGATCCTTTCAAGCCTGTTTGGAGATGGAAGCCTGAAGGTGATGCCCATGTAGATCACCCAAGGGATAGAAGAGGCCCGGAGACAGAACCATGATGGCTGAGTCCAAATCCTGGCTCTCCCTAACAAGCTGTGTGATCTTGGCCTCCCATCTGTAAGCTGGGAGAGACAACACCTCACAGGGTTGTAATGAGGAATTCATAAAGCCCTCAGAGCAGTGCCTGGCACATAAACATCACGGAATGTTCTATATGGACAGAATGAAACAGAGCTATAGAAAGCCTAGTATTTTTATTGGTGTCTGCGTGGCTCAGTTGGTTGAGTGTCTGACTTTGGCTCACAGTTTGTATCTCACAGTTCGTGGGTTTGAGCCCCATGTCAGCCTCTGAGTTGTCAGCACAGAGCCTGGAGACTGCTTCAGATTCTGTGTCTCCCTCTCTCTGCCCCTCCCCTGCTCATGCTCTGTCTCTCTTTCTAAAATAAATAAACATTAAAAAAATTTAGAAAGCCTAGTCTTTTTAAAAGATGTGGATGCTCCCAAGACAAACAAGAAGCCACAGTATATTTGAGTGCCACTATTTCCCAAGCAGCATTCCATGTCCTGAGTACAGCACCAGCACCAACAACATAATCCCTGCCTTCACAGAGCTTACATTCTAGCTGCATCAGACAGCTGCAGAGAAATCCCCGGATTCCAACACCTGTGGAGTCACCTGGGTGGGCAGGCAGGGTAAAGCTGCAGAAGCCACATAAGCCACAGTTTAACCCATTCTATATATGCCAATTAAAAATACATTACTCTGATAATGGTAGCTTAATACGAGTTATTTAAATCCCAACATTTCATGGCCACTGTTAATTGTTGTCAGAAACTCAAACTTTGGCATCTAGAACAGGGGATAGCAAACCATGGCCCCTGGATGAAATCTGGCCTGCAGCCTGTTTTGTATAGCTTGTGAGGTGGGAGTGATTTTTACTTTTTTAAGTGATTGGAAAAAGGAACAAGAATATATGACAGAAGGCAGTTTGTGGCACATCAAGCCTCACATATTTATTGTCTGGCCCTTTCCAGTAAACTTTTGCTGAGCCTGCTCTAGAAAAAGAATAGGTAAAGCTCTGATTTTTAGGAATGTCATTTTGTCGTTTACTTTCACACTGATTCCAGGGGGTATTATATTTGAAACCATAACTGGGACATTAAGTCTCAAAAATTGAGAAGCCTTTGTTTTAGCAGAAGATTGGCCAGTTGGTTTATTTACAGCCTCTGATCCATCCTGACTGGCTGCGGCTCCTCTCTGCCATGGCAGAAGGGAAGGAGCCGGTCCTACTCTGGCCCCAGGAGCCCCTGGATTTCTCAGATTCTGAGTTCAACAGTTCATGTTGAAAGCCCTTCAAACTTCCCCACACGATAGAGATCAATCCCCCATGCAATGAATTTCTCACCTGCAATTATACAATTTTGTCATGCTTAGGTTCACTGTGTGAGAGGCACTACCTATATAAATAATCGTATTTACAATAACCTGAAACTAGCTTAATAAATAGGAAAGTGTTAGAAGTGATACATTTTTTAAAGCTGGACTCAAATACTGACGACATGGATACACAAAGGAGAAAAAGAAACACTTAACAAACCAAGAGTTAAACTGAAAACTTGGGTAAAAAAAAAAAAAAAGCTTATCTCACAAAAGACTAGTTTACACTTTTTACCTCCAAATCCCCATCTTTTATTAATTTCTTAATATGCTGCACTTGCACTTGTCCCCAACGCCTTAATGAATGGCATTTTGAAAAGGTTATCAATAACTCCTTAGCTGTCAATACCAATGACCTCTAGCACTCCTCTTCTACAAGACCTGTTTGGACACTAGAATATCCCATCTCCCTCCCCGCCCCGCCATACGTCACAGTATTATCCTTTTCTGGTACTGGGATTCTTTTGGCAACTTTTTTGCTGGCTTCATCTTTGCTGATGTTCCCTGGAGATATGCCCTTGGAACTTCTTTCTCCTTTATAGTCCCCCCAGGGGCTCACTTTAATTAATTTGACATAAACAATTCAAATCTAAAATGCCCAGACTGAGTTAAATATCCTAAAAAACATCTTTTGGGTTCTCAGTCTGTAACAATCATACTTAATCTGCTGTAATTTAGACTAATCTGGGGTGCTTTTTTTTTTAATATGAAATTTATTGTCAAATTGGTTTCCATACAACACCCAGTGCTCATCCCAACAGGTGCCCTCCTCAATACCCATCACCCACCCTCCCCTCCCTCCCACCCCCCATCAACCCTCAGTTTGTTCTCAGTTTTTAAGAGATGTTGCTTTGTTTGGGCTCCACACTGAGTTTCTGATTAAGCAGTTCTGTGTGGGACCTGGCATGGGTAAATTTTTAAAAAGCTCCTGTAGTGACTCTAGCGTGTAACTAGGCTGAGAATCAGTAGTCAATGGTATCAACACAATCACCACTGTATCAGTCCTACGGCCTAGGCTAGCAGCTGCTTCACTGTCCTGTGTGATTTCCTCTGCTGCTTCTGTACCCAAATTCAAATGTTGGTGGGAGGGGAGAGAACATGTTGTCATCAAAGGACTAGAAATAATTCTGACTGGATCAGCCTGATGATGGGCCTATGTGCCCTGCAAGGCTGCACACACTGGGGTGGCCTCTGTCTTCCTCTTGCCACTTGGTGGGGTGAGGGAAGAAGCTGACTTCTCAGTCAAGCTTGTTCTCAAGGGTTTATTCCCTTCCTTAGGGACTGGTTCCCAGTGGAAAGACTGGGCTTTGGGAAAGGGGAGTCTCAAACATTTTGCCAAGAGGGGACTGGCAAGCGGGAATCAGAAGTCACAGGGAAACTGCCCTCTCCAAGAAAAATTGTTACCTCAATACACAGTGGAGGACACAGGATATCACCTGCCTTAAGGAAACCACACCTTAACTGGTGTATAATCTATATAAAAACTAACCCATCCAAGTAAAGACAATACAAACTGAAGGGAAAAGCAGCTTAGAAAAACCCAGTGTTACCAGCAGTGGCTGATAGACCTAACATGAGCGACAGGTTCCTCAGACTTCATACCACCGTCTGGGTGAAATGTCCCTGAGGCCACTCACCCTCTGTCTGCCCACTCCCACCATCACCAAGCAGACTCTAGATTGAGCATGTGTCCATGACCTACTTGGTCAACATATGCCCCCTCGGCATTGTCATTCCTCATACAGTTTAAACACTTGCAGGGCAGCGACCAGCCTTACTGACCTATCTTCAGTGCCTTGCATGGTGCCCAGCACCTAGCAAGTGCTTGGCCAGGGTCTGCCAACCTGTACAAGTTGGTTTGTGCCTTTCTAAATCCTGAAATACACTTACAGTGTGACCTGCTCTGAGACTTGCCACCCCAAGTCCGGAAGCTGATCCCATCTCACTCTATCAGCAGAATTTGAATCCAGGTTTGAATCCAAAGTCAGTCTTCGTGGCAAACTGTATGATTCCATTTATACAACAATCTTTTTTAAAAATTTTTAATGTTTGTGTAAAATTTATTTTTGAGAGAAAGAGAGAGACATAGCAGGAGCAGGGGAGGGGGAGAGAGAGAGAGAGAGAGACAGAGAGAGAGAGAGAGAGAGAAGACACAGAATCCGAAACAGGCTCCAGGCTCTTTGCTGTCAGCACAGAGCCTGACGTTGGGCTCGAACTCACAAACCATGAAATCATGACCCGAGCCAAAGTTGGACGCTTAACCAATTCACCCACCCAAGTGCCCCTATACAACATTCTTGAAATGATGTATTATAAAATGGAGGTTAATGGTTGCCAGGGGTTAAGGAAGGGACAGGAGTGGGAGGGAAGTGGCTGTGGCTAGAAAAGGACACAAAAGGGATCACATGGTGATGTAAATGTCCTGTATCTTGACTGTATTGGTATTAATACAGGCATACCTCGGAGTTACTGCAGGTTTGGTTCCAAACCACCACAATAAGTGAGTCAATTTTTTGGTTTCCTAGTGCATATGAAAGTTATCTTCAGGGGCATCTGGGTGGCTCAGCTGGTTAAGTATCCAACTCTTGATTTTGACTCAGGTCATGATCTCACGGTTCATGAGATCAAGCCCGCATCGGGCTCTGCCCTGACAACGCAGAGCCTGCTTGGGATTCTCTCTCTCTCTGCCCCTCGCCTGCTTGTGCTCTCTCTCTCTCTCAAAATAAATAATAAAAATAAAGTTCTCTTTATAATATACTGTAGTCTATTAAGTGTGCAATAACATTATATCTAAAAAAAAGGTACATACCTTAATTAAAAAATACATTATGTCTAAAACATGCTAACCACCATCATCTGAGCTTTCAGTGAGTTGTAATCATTGATTATGGATCACTACAACAAATTTAATAAGGAAAAGTTGTGATGTATTGTGAGGATTACCAAAATGTGACCCAGAGACATGAAGTGAGCAAGCGCTGTTAGAAGGATACTAAAGGCAGGACCGCCACAGCCGTAAGAGACACAGTTACGTGCGAGGTGCAGTAAAGCGAAGTGCAGAAGAGGAGCATGCCTGTATCCGGGCTGTGATATTGGACTGCTGACTAAGTTGTATGCAGTTGCTGGTTGCCATGCCTGCTCATAAAAATGGTCAAAATGAAACACTTTCTTCATTGCTTTAAAGCCTGAGGGAGTATATTTTTTCTAATGACTGAGTGGATACAAAACTCTTCATTGACCAAAACCATTTGTCCCTATCTGCAGGGTCCCTCAGGGCTGGGCTGTGTGTATGGGAACATAAGGCGGGCTGCTACATATCTGTGACAGAGTACCACCTGCATCTTACAGATCTAGCGTCCTTACTGAGCAGTGAAGCTATGAGCCTCATCAAATAATCCAATTATGAGCTGACTACATACATGCTGTAGTCACCACAAGTGCTGTGTGCGTGGGTGAGGCTGGGCGTACATCTAAGAGGCGTGAAGTAGGAGAGGAGCTAGGATTTAATGTTATAAGGTCAAGACAATGTGAACGTGAAGAACATTCCCATATTCTCTCTAATCAAGGCAAAATGCCCACTCTGTTATTCAGTGTCCTCAGATTCAAGCAGGAATTCAATGCCAGCAAAGTCTGTTTTTTTTTTTTCAGGTGAATTCTTAGGCTTCCTTTTCCTGCATGAGAACTACATAACAATGTCTGGCCATAGCTGCCAAGAAATGTGCTGCTCAATTTAACACTTGATGGTAACAACTAAGTTTGTTCTAGGTTTCTGATGAGAAAGGACCATAATTAAAAACAAACACATAAAACATCAAAAACTCCTTTTCGTCTTTTATTCACTGTTTTACACGTGCTTTAATAATTTAAACCACTTCCAATTAGTTTAAGTAGGAAAAGTATGAATATAAATTTAAAGAATATGTCCTCTACTAAGGACACTAGTGAATAAATGAATTTGCAATCAACTAGTTTGGGCAAGCTGCTTTGGCTGTCTCTCTTCCACTTAAATCATTTAACTTCTACCCAAAAGAACCACTTCAGTAAAGTTTCAATTACCAGCCAATGGTTTTTCTGAACATGTGCAGTCCCTGGCAGCAGGGGACCCAAGGCAGGCCATGTAATGTCAATTGCAACACCTGACTAGAATCTCTAGAGAACCACCAATTCTGGCATGAATTTGCCTCCTCACGTTTTGGCTGCTGAAATGGTCTAAATGAGGCCAATAAACAGACCCACATGCAATTTACTTGGGTCAGTATTGGTCATGCAAATTTATTTCTCCCTATTTGTTCAGAAATAATACCTTTATACGAGTATGATAAACTAAAACATACCAAAAGATGCATATGAAGAAAACTCTTCAGGAATTCTTTAAGCTAAAGCAAATAGTTTTCAAATTTTTACAGTAATCAAGGGTGCCTGGGTGGCTCAGTCAGTTGAGCGTCTGACTTGCACTCAGGTCATGATCTCGTGATTCATGAGTTTGAGCCCAGTGTCAGGCTCTGTGCTGACAGCTCAGAGCCTAGAGCCTGCTTTGGATTCGATGACTCCCTCTCTTTCTGCCCCTCCCTCACTCGCACCCTGTCTTTCTCCCTCAAGAATAAACATTAAAAACTAAAAAAAAATTTTACAGTAATCATATTTTGTCTGATTAAACTCTGTGCTTAGATTGTAAAGATACTTGTTTAACTCAATATAAGTTAGAAAAGAATTCCTATTAAGTGAAATAATTTTACTTCTAACCCAGGGAAGGAATTAATAATGAGTCTGTGGGAACATACTCTTTTTATTCTAGCTTTTCTTGTACCTTTATAAGGTCTTATATACCATTTGTGGGGGTAAGCAGAACCAATAAGGTACCCAGGACTAGGAAAAAACTGCACCACCAAAACTTAATAGTATCCAGGATTAAATTACATAGGGTTTTCATAAAATTATTACACTCAATTTTGGATTTG
Organism: Panthera pardus; assembly: GCF_024362965.1. Lineage (NCBI taxonomy): Eukaryota > Metazoa > Chordata > Mammalia > Carnivora > Felidae > Panthera > Panthera pardus. The sequence goes on along the minus strand of NW_026526821.1, from coordinate 61,624,011 downwards.
TTTATTCTAGAAATCAAATATCACAGATATTACAAAAGCACACTCAACTACAACTTGATGTCAGGAGAAGACAGCTTCTGTCCTGTCTAGACATTTCTCTTCACTCCCTTTAAGGGCAACTCCTCGTCTGCCCAAGGACCACTAGAGGGACAGGTGCCCACCTCCCAAGGACATTCACTGGTTACCTTCACTACTGGGTTCACACAGTTATCCCAATCACCTGTGGGCCTTGCTGAATGTGGAGTCTGATTCAGCAGTCTGGGTTGGGGCCCACAATTCTACATTTCCAAAGGCCCCCAGGTGATGTCACTATTGCTGGTCTCTGGACCACAACTTTGGGTAGCAACTACTACCAATACTACTCCCCTTGTGCCAATACTAGCCCATCTCTCGGCTCACTTGGATCCACTTCTCCACCTGTATTGGGCAAATCAGGTTGGATTTACTCCATTTATGACAACTGCATACACATTACATTCCTACACACTGTCTGGCCTCAACATCGTGCCCTGAATGTCTCCCAGTCTTCACTGAGGACCCTGGCACCAGCCTCACCGACTTCCTCTGACCCTCAATCTCTCATCGTCTGGGCCCCAGGCCTTGTATGGGTCAGGTCAATAATCTCTCATCAGTACCTCTGAAATCCAAAAAGCTCTCAGAGGTTTTTCTCCCTAACTCATTTAGAAACGAAACCAGTTGCTTAAACTCTGGTGGTACAATTTAAGCTGAACTAATGTTACTTTTTTTTTTTTTTTAACTGATGTTACTTTTTAGAGTCATATGAATCACATGGTATATGCACTGCATACCTTTCCCCGAATCGGAACTCCCAAATACGTGAGGCTTCCAGAGTTGTGTCAAGGGCGGCAGACTTGTAGCTCTGTGGCCTCACTGTTGCCAATGGGCCTTATTTCCACTGTGCTTCCACACCCCATTCCCAATGCTGCACCTAAGAACCTGTTATTGCCAAAAAACTGCATTTCCTCTGAAGCCCTATAGTGTCAGGCCTCACTTCCAGAGCACAGTCTCCCACCACTCCTGTGCTGCTGCCATCCCTGCAGTTGGATGTGTTGGATCTCCCGTCCCTTGACTGCCCATGTTCTCCCTGTCTGTGGAGCTCCTTCTAGCGTGAGGTCCTTCTCTATCCTCCAAGTTCCATGCCTCCAAGTCTGGCATATGCCTCTCCTGCCAACAACCCTGGGTCTTTCTGCCACCCCTGCCCTGCAGAGCTCCGACAGTACTGTAATCCAACTACCCAGCTTTGGTGCCTCACCCCTGGGCTGCAGTGTAGATTGAGAAGAAGGGCAAAAGTTTGAGGGAGTGCCACTGCGAGCCTCAGCTGGGTCCAAGTGTTACCCGAAGGGCTGCTCCGTACATCCAGCTCTCATGTACCACGGACTCCCAGTCCACAGAAATGTCCAAACGGTCTCTATATTGTTTCTACCCTACCGCTTCTCCCCTCAGTCCCAGCAGCTGTTACTTCAGTTCAAACAGAAGCTCCCCTGACGCCCCCGTTCTGCCTCTTCATCTCTAACCCATTCATCCACATCCATGTATCTGTGGAATGAGGAGTGTCCCTTCTTTTATAATCTACTGGACTGGGTCTCCCCCACAACCCACCTCCTTGGGCACCTGCTTCTCTTCTTTTTTGGAGGCGGCAGTGCAGTGGGGTTGTAAGCCGTCGACTCAGAATTGGGCCTGGGTCTGGCTAACATATTTGCCTCCTGCAACCTTTCTTTCTGGATTGGGTTTCCTAACTGGAGACACAGGGTCACAGCAATGCCAATCACCAGGGTGCACAATGCTTGCACAATCACGCCTGGAGCATTAATGGTGACCAACACCATCACTCTCAGCTCTACTGGTTTTTTGTCCTTGACCCATAGATATTTCCAAGCACCATGTTCCCCCCCGCTTTTTTTTCATTAAAAATACTACCAAAAGATATATTCATCCCTTTTGTTTTGATTAAAAGTTAAAGACCACGGAAACCAAAGATTAAAGAGTAAATACCCCCTTTCACTTACTTGCCCCCAAAGCACTAAGTGGCCACTGTTTTTTTTTTTTTTCAGTTTAGTAATCAGAAAATGGGTTCTTTTTATTTGAGTTTATCAAATACACCCTAACTTTGAATTAAAAAAAAAAAGGATGAAAAGAAAATTAAAGTTCTAAAAGTATAAACCAGAGAAAATGCTGTGCTTCAGATACATGTGAAAACAATGCAGAATGGCAGGATGTGGGTTTCAAACATCATTCAACACCTGTGTTCTGAATTTCCTCGTATCTCTAAGGGATAGGCAGCCTGTCATTTCAAGGAAAAAACTACAGAAGTATAAACAATATAAAAAGCTTTCTTCATATTTAAGTATATTATAATCAAAACATTAACAGGATGTTACTTTTTTCACTGTCACTCTAGACACAGTGCTGTCCACTAGAACTTTTTGCAATTCTGGAAATGCCTTATTTTGTAATGGCCACATGTGACTGTTGAGCATTTGAAATGTGGCTAATGCAACTAAGGAATTACAGTTTTCATTTTATTTAATGCAAATCAACACACACGGCTTAGTGGCATGTGCAGTTCTAGACGGCCTATTAAAAAAAATCAACCAAAGGATCAGAATTATGTTTTTCATTTTAATATAACTGCTCAGATCTTTTTTTGTTCAGTGTAATCTTTTCCCACTTCAATACCACTGCCATCACAAGACATTTGACTAAACACATAAAAAGATGAGCTAAAACCTAATTCTTCCTTGTCTTTAGTAATCAACATTCCATTTCTACAACAATGCCCAATAGTGAGCTTTTTACTAAGGATACACTGATGTTCAACCTCAGCCTCAGAATTTGACCAAATTATCTGTATTCAGTCTCAGCTTAACCCTCTCAAAGGCTGAATGCCAACCCCTGCAGCTATACACCAATTCAGAAGTCCCAGAACCTCTGGTGATGTAGGTACTATCATCATATCTTACCGTTACTGCAACTTCAGCAATTCAAACAAGGCATACCATTAGGATTAGTTGTCAACATCTGACTAATCTGCTTCAAGTTGAGGTAAACATTTTAGATGTAACTTGGGGTGAGAAATTTCACGTAACATTAGTGTTCTAACCAATCTAATATAAATAATTACTACAAGAGTAAAAACGCTACATTCTAAAAGCTATTCGTTTTGTGTACAATGTTTGCAAATACTTCAGTTAAATTTAAGTTGGGAAATTGACAATAAACAGAAGTGGCCACTGTTAACAGTCTGATGTGAAAAGTACTCTGTATGCCACAGTAACCTGGTTTCTAGTCCTATCACTTCACTGAAACTATCTTGCCAAGGTCAAGGTCAAGCTGCCAGGCTCTGTAGAGCTCTGTTCTCCCTTTACTTCTGGCCTTGTTGGGATATGCCAACCACATCTTCTACTTGCTTTCTGTCGCACTGTCTGCCGGCCTTCTCCTTGCTGGCCCTGCCCTCAGGGCCCTGTCTCTAGCCCTCTGTTTGTCCCATTTCTCACCCTTAAGACTAAGTTCCAAGTAGACACTGCTGCTGGGGTGTTCCACAGCGCTCTTCAACTCAGCAGGCTGAAGACGATGAGCACCATTTCCTTCCCTAGTAACAGTCATAGCAGGAGCTACACCCCAGACATGATGCAGGTAGCAGCTATCCTCTCCACTTTAAAGATAACAAATGGGGGTCCAGAGAACTAATTTCACAGTCACACAGTCGGTAAGGGGCAGAGCCATGATTTAATCTCTGGGCCTGCCTTATGATAGAGACTGGCCTCACGACCCTGTACCACTCTGCATCTCCCCACCCTAGATAAAGCTGCCCTTCACTCCACCAAAGCCAGAAATGAGCGTGGCTGCAGATTCCATTTCTTCAGTTAACGGAGATACTGAGAAGTGCCTGCACCAGGTTCAGAGCTTCCTCAGGTTTTAAACCTCAATCCAGCAACAGCCTCTGTCCAGCCTCTAGGACTTAACATACTGCAGGGGAAGAAACCACACAAGTATAGAGTCTAATGACTGCCCTGCTGTGAACAGAGGGCATTTCTGGGTGCCACCTTCCATGAGGAGCAGTGGACGGAGGAATGACTAGGGAAATGGTTGGACGGCCTACAATTTAGGCAAGATCTAGGAAGATTGTATTTATTTGAAGGTAAGTCACTTTGAGCAGTCTCCAAAAGCTAGAAATTACATAAACTCATTACAAGGGAGACTTTTTGTTTGAGATACTGGGGAGGGGTAGGGGGAACAGGGTGTTTCTGAAAACAGAAGGTTCATACTTCATGTAAACATGATGACTATTTGTAGGGACTGGGGGAAAGCTTTAGAGAGGTTATAAAGGTTCAGCCCAACTAAAAGCCTAGGGTTTTATGACATGCCACTATTTTGCAACCTGGAGATCAATGCCTCCCTTTGAAAGTTCATTTAAGAGGCTGGTTTTCCATATGTATGTTACACTTTAATAACAACACTTGCTGAAAAATAAAGATTTTGTCTCCTTTCTTCTTTCTGAACAGCAGCAATAGGAAAGATAACAAACAGAATGGCCACTCATGTGATGCCTGGAACCACTGTCTCCTTGTGGGCTAAAGAATCAGTAACAATGTGGTGCCCATAAGCCATCATTACATATCTTTTAGTAGGCGGACTCTAAGACCGCTGTGATAATTAAAAACCATTTTTTAATTTAATTAAAAAAATTTTTTTTACAAATAAATTTTTACAAATTTTTTACAAATCTACAAATAAATTTTTTATTTTATTTTTGAGAGACAGAAACAGAGCACACGTGGCGGGGGGGGGGGGGGTGTGGTGGGCAGAGTGAGAATGAGACACAGAATCTGAAGCAGGCTCCAGGCTCTGAGCTGTCAGCACAGAGCCTGATGAGGGACTTGAACTCACAAACTGTGAGATCATGACCTGAGCCGAAGTCGGTTGCTTAACCGACTGAAACACCCAGGTGCCCCCCATTTTTTAATTTTAAAATTTACATTCTAGGTGAATGACCCTGAAAATAAAAATGGGCCTATCACACTGATATTGGAGGACTATTTTAGACACAGCAGTGAGGTATTCAGTTTGACTGACAAATTCTTTCTTTCTGGTAAGAAAGGATCATCTACATTCATTTTATTAATGTCCTCAATATGGGGAAAACATATTATGTAACTTGACCTAATTAAAAAAAGAACTTAAACATTCATTTAATATTACTATAAAAACTTCCCTAAAATAAGTAAGCTCTATTAATAATGAGTTAACAAAAAATATATTTCTCTGGAAAAAGTTAAGTAATATTCAAGATATTTTACTGTTTTGCAAATCCAAATACATGTAATTCTAAGAGGACGCTAGGTAACTAGTTTTTGTATCACTGGGACCAGGAAATTATCTAATAGAAAAGTCCTGGACTCTGGGACACTGGATTGCTTTTGGCCTTTCAGTGCCGCCAAGTTCCCCATTCCCTGCATAAACCAAAGGCAAAAAACTCCTTGGTACACCAGTGAGGAAGATATCAAAACAGGCTTGCAATAACGTGTTTTAGCAGGGCTGCCACAGGAGAGAGAGGAAGATGCAAAAGTTCAGGCTGTAAAGGGATTAATTGGCTTTTACTGGTTTACTGGTTTTTATATTTTGATTTTGGAAGTTACCAAATGGGCTACCACTGTGTATGTGTGGTATGTAATGTCTAAGGTGAATCCCAGTGAGCCCCACCCTCCTGGTGTTTATGCTCTATGGAGTTCTCTCTCCTGGAGTATGGGCCACACCATATTCCTAATGAGCAGAACAGTGCAAAATTTATGGGATGTCACTTCCAAGATTAGGTTGTAAGAGACTCTGATTTCTGCCCTTCTAGCTTGTTCCCTCTCTTGCCTTCTAGCTTCCTTGCTCTGGTGAAGCTAACTGCTTTGAATTGCTCTATGGAAAGGACCCATGAGAGGCTGCTGGCCACAGCCAGCAAGGAACTGAGATCCTCAGTCCAACAGGCCACGAAGAACTGAATCCTACCATCAACCACCCGAGTGAGCTTGGAAGCGGATCCACCTTCATTTGAACTTTAAGATGACTTCACCCCCAGGCAACACCTTGATTGCCGTCTCATGAGCTGGAGAACCCAGCTAAGTAAGCGGCACACAGATGCCTGACCCACAGAAACTCTGAGACAGTAGAGGTTGGTGTTTAAGTGATGAAGTTTTCAGGTGATTGGTTACTGAGAAATAGGTAACTAACACAGCATACAGAACTCCAAAGCAGGGATCAGCAAACTTTTTTTTGTAAAGAGCTAGATAGTAAATATTTTCAGGTTTGTGGACCTTACGGTCTTTTGCAGCTACTCAACTTTGCTGTTGTAGCATGAAAGTAGCCATAGACAATATGTAAATGAATGAGCATGGCTTGTCCCAATAAAGCTTTATTTATAAAAACAGGTGGTGATTTGGCCCACTGGCTGTAGTTTGCCAACCCCTGCTCTAAAGTACAGGTTCTGTGGAAATGTTATTTTCGAGTTAAAAGGCAGAGATGATCTCCATTTTACCACTGTATAAAAATTATTTTAACGATTAAAAAAAGAAAGCTCAACCTATCACAAGACAACAAACACAAATAGTTGAAAATGGAAACAGTTGTCCAATAAGTCTCTGAGTTTGGTAAGTACCTAAGAAGTACAAATATCTTTTATGATAAATGGGTCCCTCTCTATTTACATCTGATACAGAAAAGTTTCAGTCCAAACTGGAGGTAAATTTGAACCACAAGAACACTTACTAAATTAGCTGTTTATCACAACTATGATCGCAACAGCTCCTTAATTATGCACTGGCTTTCCCTTCATATATCATGCTTTTCTGACAGTAAGAGCGGATGATTACCTTTGCTTTTGGACAGTGGTGATGGCGGCTGCTCTGTAAACACTTCTAGGGGTGGGGAATCATGGTGGTCGAAGTCTTTGTCCATGGCTTCTATGAGACTGGTGATGTCTGAGTCCTCTGAGCTGTGCCTTGTGCTGCTGGCACGTTCTGGGTGGGAAGGGTGCGAGAGGGGGGCGGGTGACAGCCTTTCCAGCTGCGGTTCCTGGTGCTGAGGCACTGGTGGTGGCGGTGGAGGTGGAGAGTGCCGCTCCAGTGGGCTGTGGGCATGGTGCTGACTGCTGTGCTGGCTCTGTTTTGCCCCTTTGGACTTTCTGCCTGCTGTGTGACCCTGGGCCACTGCATTTGAATCTAAGACAAGGGGGCTTGCTTTACTAGCAGATTGTGCAGAAGTCCTGCTAGAAGTGCTTGAGCTGTTTTTGGCTCTGACGTTTTCCACGTCAGCTGAGTTTCTATTGCTGTGACTGCTGTGTGGGTGGACCGGTGGGCCACACTGCTTGTGACTCCCTGCACTGGGCCGGGATGACGAGCCGCCTGCTCCACAGAACCCCCTACTGTGACCGGGGTCACAGCTGAGTGTGTTCAAGCTGAAAAAAGGACCAACTGTAGATCAGTAAATAGCAACCTACAAAATCTAAGATTAAAAAATTTTTATTTCATCAGTACAGCCGCAAGAGAAAAATACAAGCTACTCTAAGGAAAAAACCCCAGCAAGACATAGGGATACTTTCCACAATTTTATAGGGTCTATTCTCTGAAAATTTAGGAACCAAGTCAGTGATCTTATTACGAATATTTTAACCCTCACCAACATAACAAAAACGTGGGATTTGCTGTTGAGTTCTTAGTAGAGAAGACAGCTATATACACAGGAGATTATTAAGTTATTAGAATTAAAATTTTTTCTCCCTTGAGCAAAGATGAAAAGAAAAACTTATTTTTTCTTTGAATTACATCAGTCAAATCTATGTATACTAGAAAATTTATTTCCAGCATGTGAACATACTTTCCTTCAGACGAAATACCAACGATTCTCCTGAGATCAAATGGTCTTCCCACATCAAAGGGGGGGTTCGAGGCCTCAAAGGATAGTCGCCTTCGAAATGGCTCCCAAATTCCTTGAGCTTCTAAATAGGCTGTTCCAATTACCAAGAGAAACAGAGCACTGTAGGGGTACAGAAGGCGGAGCAGCGGGATTCATTTGTTAGTGCAAGAGTAACAAAATTTAATATTAAAGGCAGAGTTTCTTGGTAAAGTACACAAGGATATAAAAAACAGAGATGCTGGTGACAGTTTTCATTGGACTGGACAAAAACAAAGCACTATGGATAAAAGTCTACACACTTGTTTTTACAGAATGCCAACTTACATGGAGACTTCTATAAAGAAAATAATTATTTGTATCAGAACAGACACTTGGAGGACACTTTTCCTTTTACCAAGAAGGTAAACTATCTTGCAGTTTTAACTCTCTACCAACTCCTTTCCCTTAAAGGATGTGTGGGGTAACCATGTAAATTTAGAGGCAAGTGTATCTAACCCTCCACACACATAAACAGACTGAAAAAAAAAAAGATAAGGTTGCTGAGGATTTAAAAAGTATTTCTCATGTTTCATGTTGCTTGGGTCTGTTTCAAAAAAAATATTCTATCATGTTGATTAAGTTACATATGCTGAAATGAAGTAACTGTACCTGGTAAATTATAAATGGTTTTTTCCCTTTAAGAAATTAACATGTACTTAATTTGTGTAACAAATTTTAAGGGAAGAAGATATGTCTTTACTGTATATGCCACCCAACCAGGGTTAGTTCTGACTGCTCCCACTAGTGTGCGCAGGTTTGACTGAGGCAGAAAGATCTGTTCTGTTCACTGACAGATTCCCAGCACTCAGAAGAGTGACTGGCACACAGTGAGCATGTGATGAACAGTGTCAAGTGACGCCTGAATACCAACCTCAAAAAAAGACACAAGTACCTCATTATTCCTGAGATGATGATGTACAGAGCCAGCTCCCAGTTGGGTCTGGGGAGGGCTTCTGCACAGGTTGCTAACATATGGTATGGAAGGGATGCGTTCAATACAAATACAAATTCAGAGCCACTGGTTGTTATAAACTTCAGTTCACGAATAACTCTAGAAGCTGTGAAATCAGGAGTAAACCTAAAACAGAATGGTAGCAGTCAGACTAAGTTTTAAAAATATACCATAGCAGTTTACATATAACACCAGTCTCACACACCTTTGAAGCCTAACAGAGAATTTGAGAGTTTGATAGTTCTGTGCCACTTCCTCATTTTAAGATGGAGAAAGCATTATTCCATGAGGTTAATAACAAATACAGCTATATTCTGTGGATAACTGAAGAAATTACATGAAAAAGAATAACGCAGCTTTGCGTAATTATTAATTCAGGAAGTGTTCTCTGAGCTTCTCTCCCTCCCCCTTCTTTTCTCCTTTATCTGAATCTACCCTCTTCTCCCAGGATATAGTTCCAATAACACCTTTGAAAAAAAAAACAAAAAACCACCCAAAAAACCCAAAACCATCCTAGCCCTTGTCCTATCTCCTGCAGTACTTCTTTCTGCCCCAATTATTTCATTTTTTACTTTTTGTTAACTGTATGCTCCCCAACCAGATGATCTATACCTTGAGGAAAGGTGTCTTATTCTTCACTGTACCTTTAGGTACCAAGCATTATACCTTACCTGAGTAATACCACTATGTACTGAGTCAACGTCCATTGAACACCATGAAATTATCACTCAATTAAGGGGACAGAGGTCACATTTTATTACATAAACTCTATAATCTAACAAGTTGTCAATTAATATTAAAATAGGCTGCAGCTATTACTAATACAGGCAAAAAAAATTATCTTCTGACCAAAATATTACACACTCCTACATTGCACACACAGAAAAGTGCACGTATGTGATACAAGGGACTGGTCTGTTGCTGAGACTGAATTTATAGTCAATTTCCTACCGACATGTTACACTTTAACCCAACCCTGAAGATAATTTTGAAACCAGTTTCTAAGATTATCTGATCCACTTCTGATACAGAGGAAGTTTCACAATTTTGAAAACAATGAAGAAATAACCAACGATTAAGTGGAAAAAAGAAATCAAATAAACTACATTTGTGGATAAAATACCTTTTGTTGTATGAAAACGTTATCTTTGCACGGAGTTTAAGCAATTGTATTATTTGAGGTTGATGAGAAGCTAGTGATTCGTTACACCTCAGAAGAAAATACTTACAATATGATTATGTCTTTAGAGGCGTTGGCGCTTAGTGCAAACTCTTGACAATTAACAACTTTAAAGCCATATCCCTCACATGAGTACCCACTGACTTCAATGGTTTCTATGTGAATCTGAAGTTGTCCTGTATTCTCTACTTTAAATGTTCTTTTCAATGTGAAATTTGGTTCTCTTAGTTTTAAATCTAAAGGAAAAAAAAAATCAAGAGTGAATATAAATCTTGCATGCTCTCCAGATTCAATGAATATATGCCAGACATTATGAACTACCTCCTCATGCCAAAGAGATCAGCTGGTACCCAGCTTTCATCAGAAGTACTCCACTTTACTGTGTCATTTTAGACACCAAAGTTTAATTATGCTTTACTTTCCATACTCAGAGTAAACCACCTAAGACATGCAATGAATACAGAGCCTTTAAATCTTTTAGGATCCAAATTAAACAACCCTGAAAGCAAGTCAGAGTATTTCATTAAAAATCTTAAGTATTCATCACTAATATATACAGGTGCATGTATAGAAATACTGTTCTTTTTTGGGGAATTATTTATTGTTGGAAGCAAATACTGAAAGTTGTGCCCTTGGAACTGTTAGGAATACTTACTATCTGTACAGTCTTTCAATAATGCTTCTGTGATTTTAAAGCGTAAGGAACTCCCTGGACCAGGAAGTTTGCCTGCTACTCTCAAGTTCTCAGTTGTTCCTTGTCCTTGGACCATCACAGCATCCACCACAGTCAGGTTATTTCTGTGCAAGAAGAATTACAGAATTTTCTCCCACTAAATTTGAGACTGAAACATTTATCCTCTAAGAATTTAAAAATCTACACAGAGAGAAGGGTTTTTCAGTTTTAAGAGTCACACATGGTACAGTAAGAATATTTTTTCAGGTTTTCAAGTTATAAACATAATCACAGAGGTACATTTCATCCGGTGTGGTGTGATGCGTGCATGTTTTAGACAAAGTGAATACCCTATTTAATAAATTAGACACGTAAACCCAAATTAAAAATCAAGTAAGGACTTCTGTATAAGTACTAAAAACTGACCCACACTTAAATCATAATGCATACCTGATTATGATTAGTGAAGAAACAGTTCTGTTGTGAATTGGAGTAAACTTTATTTTGACAGATTTCTTTTCTCCAGGTTTTAAAATTAGGTTTAAAATTAAATGTCGAGACAGGCCTTCTGTAAATCCTGTTGAACTCTGCAGTGGATGAGCCTTGAATCATTGGGTAAATAAACAGAAGTCATTACTATATTCTCTGGAAAGACTTTTCCTTTATGCCATCCACAGCCCAGTATGAGTTTCTTGAATAGATTAAATATGTGAACAATTTTATTCCTCATGATTTAGATACTGGTCAGTTTGCAAGCAGAAATGGGCAACCAGTGATGACCCTTACTACTGTGCATTAAGTCCCCAAGAGGGCTTTGAACCCCAAGTGACCAAAGTCCTCATATTTGTTAGGCATTTGTTTTTGTATACAGATCTTTTTATTTTTAACTTAAAAATTTTTTGAAATGTAATACACATACATAAAAGGACACAAACTTAAGAAGTGTAGCTCAATGTCTTAGCACAAAGCAAACAGCCGTGCACCCAGCTCCCAGCAGCCTTAAGTCTCGTGGATGCTGTTCTCACTTTCACACTGTTTTCCTGCTCCTTCCCCCTCTGGTGGGTATCAGCCAAAGGGTCTTCAGGTTGCATCAGATTTTATTTGTAAAAATAATTCTAACTCAATATCAATCTATCTTTGAATTTTGAGAGCTCAGCATATAATTACTGTTTCATTAACACTTGATGACTGAAAGATTAAATAGTTTAATAACCAAAATAGGACTTCTTGACAGCTTGTTATTGATAAAACTTATTTTTTTAAATGTTTACTTATTTTATTTTTTTAAAATTTCTTTTTAACATTTATTCACTTTTGAGAGACAGACAGAGAGTGGGGGAGGGGCAGAGAGAGAGGGAGACACAGAATCAGAAGCAGACTCCGGGCTCTGAGCTGTCAGCACAGAGCCCGATGTGGGGCTTGAACTTGGAACAGTGAGATCATGACCTGAGCTGAAGTCGGATGCTTAGCCGACTGAGCCACTCAGGCACTCCTACTGATTAGGTTTAAATATTCGTTTTGTATTTAAAAAAAACATAAGGATATATTGTTAATAAACCTTACAGGTTTATTTTTGACAGAGAGAGAGAGAGAGAGAGAGAGAGAGAGAGAGAGAGAGAGAGAGACAGAATATGAATAAGCAGGGGAGGAACAGAAAGAGGGAGACAGAGGATCTGAAGCAGGCTCTGTGCTGACAGCAGAGGGCCAGATGCAGGGCTTGAACTCATGAACCATGAGATCATGACCTGAGCTGAAGTCCAACACTTAACTGAGCCACCCAGGCACTCCTACTGATAAGATTTAGATATTCATTTTGTATTTAAAAAAAATATAAGGATATATTGTTATGATTTTTAAAAAATGTTTGAGAGATGGGGGAAGGGGGAAGGGGCAGAGGGGGAGAGAGAATCCCAAACAGGCTCTGGGCTGTTAGCTCGAAGCTTGACTCAGGGCTTGATCCTACCAACCATGAGATCATAACCTGAACTGATGTCAAGAGTCGGGACACTGAACCAACTGTGCCACCCAGGCACCCCAACTATTCTAATTTTTTTTCCAACTATTCTAATTCTTAAGTAACATTGTTTAACCATTTTTGGGGGAAGGGTTGGCATCACTTGGATATATTTTTATTTTAGAGAGAGAGAGAGAGAGAGAGAGAGAGAGAGAGAGAGAGAGCACGTGAGCATGGGAGGAGAGGGGCAGAGGGAGAGAGAGAGAATCCTAAGCAGGCTCCATGCTCAGCACTCATGCTCAATCCCACGACCCTGGGATCATAACCTGAGCCAAAATCAAGACTCAGATGCTCAACCTGAGCCACCCAGGTGCTCTGGCAACACTTGACTATAAACGTCCATGGCTCATCATGGCTCTGCTAACATGTGGAAGGGGAGTGAGGTTTGTACGACTTTCTACTCCACTTGGCATAGTTAGGTTTCAAACACAGATCTACCTACCTGTGTTAGCATGATTCTACAAACATTATTTCTAGTCAATAGACTTACTGACGCCCTTAATTTTTAACTCTTGATTCTGAGGCACAAACTTTTTTCTGCATCTAACATTCTTCTCTGTCAACATCTACCGGGACAATGGAATATCCTGACTGCTCCAAAATGGTTGGTAAATAAGTTCTTTGTTAGGTAAACTATTCTGAGTAATTGATGGACACATTATATACTACGCATATCTTACCAATAAACACTAGCTAATTTAAACTCTGATGATTTGGCAAACATTTGAGGATGTTGTGATGCCTCAGGGATATCATTAAGGCCTCAATAATTCTCAGTAATTTTGCAGTAGTGGCTCTCTAAAGAGTGACCCATGGGACCCCTGGGGATCTCAGAATCTTTTCAGTGTATCCATGGTGTCAAAACTATTTTCATAACACTGGCAGATGCTATTTGCCTTTTCCACTGTGTCGACATTTGCACCAATGGTCAGCAAAATCAATGGTGGGTAAAACTGCTGATGCTTCAGCTTAAAGTAAAGGCAGTGGTATCTAACTTCCTTAGTAGCTACTGTCTTCTTCACTGCCATGTACCTGTAGTTAAAAAAAAGTTATTACTAATAAAGCAGTAATGATACTAATCTTAATAAATCTCAGTCTTTGGGCACATGCATTTTTACCATTGTGTGATAAAATGGGAAGTATGCATATAGCACTCCTGCTGCCTGCTGAAGTACCATGTTGTCTTGAGAAGCTATCATTTGAGATACAAATAGAATTAGCTGCTTTTCTCCTGGAAAACCATTTACAGTTGGAAGAATGATTGACAGTTAATCTGTGGTTATTCAGACTTTGATATTTGGTGACAAATTCACAAAAATGAAGTGCATCTATCCAATCAAGGAACAACAACTGACGTATTTGCTGCCAATGATAAAATTCGAGTGAGAAAATTTAGAATTATGGGAAACTTGAATCCACCCCCTGTGAACTTCACAGCCTCCCAATAGTTAAAGAATTCCCTGATGAGACTGGTAGTTGTATTAATGAATATTATTTTTTTTGAATTTTATAGAGTGAATCATGTCAACATTTGGAAGCTCTGCATATCTAGATGAACCAATATTTTCTGAATGACTGATGCATAGAGTTAGAATTAATTAAAAAGGCAATTAAGATACTCCTTTTTTTAATTTTAGAGAGAGAGAGAGAGTGAGCGCGAGAGCATACACATACAAGGTGGGGGCAGGGGCAGAGGGAGAGAGACTGAGAATCTGAAGCAGGCTTCATGCTCAGCACAGAGCTGGATGCAGGGCTTGATACCATGACCCTGGGATCATAACCTGAGCAGAAATCAAGAGTCGGATGTTCAACTGCCTGAGCTACCCAGGCACCCCAATCTTTGGCCTTTTGTATAAAAAATCTCTCAGTTTTAATTTTTATTATGCTAAATATGGATAGATATAATCCACATAAACAAAAAAATCTCTTTGGAGTCCCGAATAATTTTTAAGACTATAAAGGAGACCCAATACTTTGAGAACCACAGTTTTATCAGCACTATAGAGAACTGTGATAGAAATTACCGTAAGTTCACCCTAAGACCTAGAACTTCACATTTATAATAAATTTCTGAAGTCTATTCTCATTCATCTTCCTACTTCTCACAGTGCCTATACTTCAGTGTTTTATATCTTGCAAATAACACAAAAGAACTTGTATTCAATAAGAAAAAAAGGTAAAAATTAGCTCATTTACTTCTTATGTGTATTTCCATCCTTATCAAAGCAGAATGAAAGGAATTTCTGGTTACTGAGATTTCTAATTATTTGGAATCTAGATAACCTTGAGCTTATTAGGTTGTCACTCTACGTATGGAAAAAACAGATTACAAAAAGATTCCAAGAGAAGGGCATGAGACTAGAATATATGATTGCCTAAATTTCAGTCTAGTGTTCTATTATTTGGCAGAAGAAAGACATATTGAGAATTACTTTCCTATACAAAATTGACTTAAAGACTATATAAAAACTATTCTACAAAGGTTTAGCTAACATATGCTTTAGAGAATAAAACACAAAACTATGGGAAAGCACACACATATTTCAAGAACTATAAAATATCTGGTTTAACGGGCTAATTAGTGATTCCTAATCAGCAATGACCATGTGGCATGAGTATGGGCAAGGGCTCTGGGATCTGAGAGAACTAGACTTGAATTTGGCCCTGCCAGTTATCACGGGTATGAACTTGGGTAAGTTGCTTTCTTTTCCTGAGACTTCTTTTTCCTGCCAAGTGAACAAGGGAAATACCTCCTGGGTTACTAGTAATTGCTCAGTTGGCTACTATAATGACTATGTGAAATTATAAGTGTGAATGTCTCTGGCAAATGCTCACACATACTAGATGCTCATGAAAAACTGGGAAAGGTTCTTTAACATAGCCCCCAAATACTAAAAACACTTTGCACTGCTTTTCTTTCCTGGCCTACTGAGCCACAGATTGTCTTATCCAGTCAACACTCACCATGGTCTTCCTACATACCAAGGAACCAACTGAAGGGCTTCCCAAGTGAGTTTGTTTAATCTGTTCAACAACCATGGGTTTGGCATTCATTGAGCTTACAATTTTATTAGGAAGTATCCAAAATAAAATTTTAAATGACTGAGCTGATTATTTTGAGGCTTAATAAAAATAAATTATGTTAGTTTATACCACATTTATATATCCTCAGGGTTTCTGGTTGTCATTATTATAAAACTTCATGAGCTTATAATGCCTGCAAACAGGAACCTTCTATCCTGTGTGCTTCATGTTCTAAATCCCATCCATTCCTCCTGGTTTTTTGCCTCTAAAATGATTACTGGACTGCTTTGACTTCTTTAGTAACCTGCCCTTCAGTCAAATTTCAGGGTAGTCAGTAGTTTTCTTCCAAATTTGCTCTGATCATATCATAGTTATTTCTTTGGAATTAGTATGAAGTTTACATACTTACAGTGTTTCTGAAGACTTGGAATTCTAGTGTTCTTAAATCTATCTTTGCAACCTTACTCAAGTTAAACCTAAAATAAAAAATGTACATATATTTCTTCATAAACAGCATCATAATTAATTAGGGGGTAAAGAGTAATTATTAAGTTTGTATTTTATTTGCAAATTACCTTCTGGCTGATTTTGAGGTCAGTATTACCACATTAATGGCTTTCCAAAAATTAAAGGTCACAACTTATTGTTAATATTTTGCTCATTTTTTAAAAACTAAAACATTTGAAAGGTTCCACTTGCTTTCTCTTTATAATTTTTTAGAAAGGAGTTCAACATTACTTTTTCTTATCTTAAGCTGAAAACTTTTCTAGATACTTAAATACTTAGATATAGCTATATCTCTCCCCAGTACTTCCTCTCAATTTTAATTACAGATCTAGAATTTCTCTAAGCCAATTCTATTACTGTATAAGCTGCAATAAAGTTTTAAATGTATAAAATAATAATCGATGCTAATATGGAACATTTTGATTATTTAAAGCAATGCTTACCTTGATATTAACTTATCTACAAAGACTGAAGGATTGGAATATAAAGCTAGAGGAATAAATTGTATATAGACAGGAACATCTGCAGGATTTTCTAAAGTAATCTCTTCTTCCTTAAACAAAGTAACAAAACAGTAAATGAGAGGTTTCCACAGTTAAAAGTTAAGGGTAGATACTTTATAACCCTATTATATATTTCCCAAAACCAAGGTCATTCTGAATACTTACTGAGGAGCAGTTTGTATTAGTAAGTGGAAATTTCAAGTGCCGGGGGGAGCTAATTATAGAAGGCCAAGAGAGCTCAGCAGTGATTTTTGACAGTATATTTTTTTGAAGGTCTGTATTTACTTCAAATAAAGCGCTCAATCTAGAAAAAAATAATTTGTAAGTCACTATATCATTAAAAATTTTTTCTCAAATGTTTATTTATTTTTGAAAGAGAGAGACAGAGCGTGAGTTAGGGAGTGGCGGAGCGAGAGGCAGAGAGAGAGGGAGACACAGAATTCAAAGCAGGTTCCAGGCTCTGAGATGTCAGCACAGAGCCTGACGCGGGGCTTGAATTCACAGTGAGATCATGACCTGAGCTGAAGTCAGACGCTTAACCGACTAAGCCACCCAGGCACCCCTGTAAATCACTATATCAAAATAAAATATTTGAATTTTCTGAATATGATCTATTATTATATTCTTAAATAAACACAGTTTTATTTGCTCTGACATTTTACTACACTTTTAATAGACACGTATGAAGATGTCTCTGTTTTGGCACAAAGAGCTGCCAAAGTCTCTATCACTGATCACCTGTGTTGTTTTTTGTACCAAATATGTAAAGGACAAGGCAGGTATACACAGATAACATATGGTGTTAAGGGGATCCTAAAGGATCCTGCATGCCTAGTGGAAAGATCTAGACACCAACAGCAGGCTGCTGATGAATATTCATCAGGACAACCTATGGGATGGCAGTGCATTGCTTGGCATATGGCTTTCCCTCTTTGGGATTAAAAAATGAAGGAAAATCCTGACATGCAATGAAGATGTTAGTTGAAGTGGTAATACATATGGGGCCTTTATACAGATATATGTAAAGTTATCAGCAATATTCAGGATGTCATCTGAGTATTTCCCTACTTATGACTGTTCAAGAACCAGCTGTTTAGAGACCAAGAACACATTTCCTAAGGAAACAACATTACACATGGGGCTAAGGTCCCTGGGCCCAAACACTGAAGCCTACTTTAACCCACAATACCAGTGAATACCAATACTCTATGTTGGTAAGAATACAGGCTTTACAAGACTAGAAACAGAAATTCTCTGTAACATACACAGTGACACAGTAGGAGCGGGGAGAATGCCACACTCACTGTGCACCTGGGACGTGATGGTACGGGGTAGATGCAAAGCCCAGCTCTTTAGCAGTGGAGTGTTGGGCACAGGTGGAGGAAGGTAGGGGTTTTGGTGGGTAGGAGGGGAAGACGTTGCTCTATAGCACTCCAACTTATGTATTCATAATATTAAAATTTGGAGACTGTCTATACATTGTAATGTCTGTAATGGAAATGTTGGGGACGAAGAACTATTTTATTGAGTGTTCTCTTGAGTGAGTACATCAGAAGTCTTTCTGTACTTATTTTAACCATTTTAAAGTACAAATTTAACTCTCGTCTGCCTTAAGAAATCTTTCCACAGCAGATAGTTCAGATAAACAGAACGTCTTAAATTCAATTGCTAATGGTTTGAAAAATTTAGTACCTATAAATGAGAATATCCTGATAGTGACAAATAGATTCAAATTAGGCAAGTGGAGAATAGCAGTTTTTTTTTTTAACATTTTAAGTTTATTTATTTTTGAGAGAGAGAGAGAGAGCATGCATACATGCACACACACACAAGTTGGGGAGGGGCAGAGAGAGGGTCACAGACTCTGAAGCAGGCTCTAGGCTCTAAGCAGTCAGCACAGAGCCCAATGCGGGGCTCGAACCCACGAACTCTGAGATCATGACCTGAGCCAAACGAAGTTGGAAGTTTAAACAACTGAGCTACGCAGGCGCCCCAAGAAGACCAGTTTTTATCAGCTGGCATAGTATCATTATTCTAGTCACATTCTCTGCTGAAACATAAGAAAGATTGTACTTCTACATTCCTGAGTAAGTGTGCATCTACTTTTGAATCCAGGTGTGGTAGTGATTTGTCATTAGCACATTTTCTGCCTGCCAAAGATATATCGTTGAGCCTATGTGAACTGGGCTCTATGTGCCCCCTAACAGTTCAGCATTTGAAAGGGAGGAGGTAGTTCTTTTTGCAATGAGCAAACGGACACTTGGTCTTCATTGTGGGATTAAACCCAGGACATGTTTTCTCTGCCTCTAACAGAGGTCAGTGGTAGGTAAAAACTTTCTTTCTTATGGAAATGGCTGTATCTAAGGTGAACACTGTATTCATCCTATATAAAGACAACTTCAAATAGTTCTTTGATTTTAAGGAACTATCTAGAGCACTGGAGAAACGAACAAAATGGTAGTGTGTATATTTCTAAGCAATATGCAATTAAAATGGCATTTCAAGATGCCTCATTAATAATTTTCTGAAGATAAGGTGTTATTTTCTTAGCCATAGAGAAGTAAAATAACCTAATACAAGAATAACATCTAGAAAGTAACATCAACAGGTACATTTCGAACTGGTAAAGATAGCTAAAATACTTAAAGCAAAACCACTCACCTATGACCTGAATTTTCCTTTATTCCCATCCATCCTTTGAACAGGCTTTGATGCAAATCCCAGTCAGCATCCCAGGTGTCTTCCTGCATGGCTACACCAGGCTGTACTTTGGGTTCAGCTAAAACAAGGAAACATGTATTATGACACGTTTAGCCCTACATCTATATCCACTTGTCAGTTTTCCTTCAAATGATTTCCAGGGTACCAAAGGATAGAGTGGCGGCGTTTCATCAAAAAATATTTTGGGCAGAATGAAGGGCATGAGAGAGAATAGCAAGATAACTTACATTTGGATAGAAAAGGCAAGCCAACATAGCAATGATCCCCACACTGCAGTCCAGGATCAAAATAAATGTTTGCAATCTACAAAGAGGCACAGGAGAATTGTGAATCCCAAGTCCACAGAAGGTCACAATAACACAATACTAACACATGGGAATCCTCAAACACAACGTTTTCAAACCTTTGACTTTTTTCCTGGCTCTAAGTCTTCCTTATTGCCCCGTAACCGTTTGTAGTAAAATCGCACATCTTCTGACAAAGATCGTATTTGTTGTATCTTCACCTTCTGTGAGAAGGAGTTCATAATATTTAAACTCTGATGAACTATTTTCCCCTGAAGGAAGAAAACAAACTCATTTGTATGTGGTTGCATTTTCTTAAGAACACACAATTTAGAGGTGACAGACATATTTTTCAGAAACTGAAGCCCAAAGGATACTTAGAATTTTTATCACTTAATAATCTCTAATTTGTTAATCAGAGCCCTCTCAAATATATCTATATTGCTATTTCTGTGTGTGTGTGTGTGTGTGTGTGTGTGTGCGCGCGCGCGCATACACACACACACACACACACACACACAATTTGTTTTTTTCACAGCCTGTTATAGAAAAACTAGCGGGACAAATCTCTGTACTCTTATGAAAATGAATTAAAATAAGAAAGTAAAAAAAAATGTTCACACTTGATGTTAAAAAAACGAGGATGCCAACAGAGACAGCTCTGAATAAAGGAAATGGTCACTGTCAGTTTGTGAAGCAAGGTTTGTTTACCAAGGCCAGGCTGCCCCCAAAGTATCCAAATTCAGGATGAAAGAATTTAATTCTAAAATCAAAAGCCAAACAAGACAAAAACAAAAATCAGATTTCCTTAGGAAAAATTTTTTCTTTTTAAAAGAAAATGTCATTTGTACCAAAGAGAAATGAGATACCTTTTAAAAATACAGGTTATCAAGTATCTTATTAAAATAGCAGGCAGATTAAATGACTAGATAACCAGTGACTGCTCTTATCAACTGTATGCTTCTCCCTATGATAGGGGATCAGATTTTAAGTAAAAAATTGAATGATTTAAATAATCCTCAATAAGAATTATGTTATAATCTTTCTTTTGTTTGAGTACAGAATTTTACCTTATAATTTGATTCCTAGTCATTTGAAGAAGTCTCGAAAATGATCATACCCACTGGGCTAATATTTGGTACTAGAAGACACAGAGGTTAAGAGAGTGTACAGAAAAAAGAGCTGAATGAAGGTGAGGTTCTAAGTAACACTCATCATTTGCAGCCCAGCCAGAGGGAAACAGCAGACAGCTATGAGAGGCCAGGTGTGCTGCTATGATGGGGAGAACACAGGAGCAGGAAGCACAAGGCCTTTGACAGCCCCAGCTTGGCCTCTAACCAGCTCTGTGTTCCTGGCAGTTACCTGGTCTTCATGCACCTGTAATAACCACTTCACTCAAGTCCATGTCTTGTCTTTCAGGGGGGTGGGGTCAAAAGAGGTAACAGATACAAAAGTTTATTTTACAATGGAATTCAAATATTAAGTATTAAACTATGAGTTACTTCAAATGTTTATCTGGAGGTACTGGAGGTACCTGTTTATCTGGAGGTATCTGGAGGTATCTGGAGGTACATTAGTTGGCACGAATATACTCCACTAGATAAGAGATTTTATAGAACCTGATGACTGTTATGGGCTGAATGTGAACCCCTCTCCCCTCATTCATATGTTGAAATTCTAACCTTCAATGTTCTAGTAGTATTAGAGGTGTATTTCGGAGTAGTGTTTCGGAGAGGTGATCGGGTCATAAGGGTGGAGTCCTAATAAATGGGATTAGTGGAGAGACAAAAGAGCTTGCCCTTCCTCTCGGCTCTGCTGGCTAATTGAGGTTACAGTGAAGACAGCCATTTGCAAAAGCAGGAAGAATGCCCTCCCCAAACACCAGATCTCCCAGCACCCAAAACTGTGAGAAGTAAATGTTTGTTGTTTAAGTCACCACAATATGGTAATTTGTTATAGCAGCCTGACTAATGCAGTAACATCAAGTTAATTTGTGATTCCAAGCAAATATTTGGTCCTGTAAGCCACCTGAAGATATCTAGAAGTTCGACCCAAAGTAGTTCAAAACCAACACCTTGTTTTTATACAGATGCTTTCTCGTTTACTCCATCCATGGGCCTTTCACTGTGTCATCTACTGAATTATTTCCTTCTAGGGTTTATTCTGTGTTTAATATCACTGATTGAAAAGGCAACTGAAGAATGGAACAAGGTCTTTTTGGATAAATAATGAAGTCAAGAGTTCTGTACAGTCAGTGCAAAGTGGAATCACAAGACAAAAATTTCATTAAGACCCAACTTAAATGTGTGGGACCTATTAACTCAAAATTTATATTTTTAAGTTGCTCAGCTCTGAATTTAGGTTTATTTAAGATTTTACACTGCACTATTTCTCTTAACCCATCATGTCTCCTTCCACAGGGTAGGGGACACTTCTACATTTGTCCCCATGTACCCTGAACTGACCATATCATCTTTCTGCAAAAAGCAGTGGCTGTCTCTTGATTTCCCTACTTCTTTTCTCCTTGTTCTCTAGGTTCAAACTCTAAGTCATATTTGTGACTCTATCTATCCTACCCATACTTGCCTCAATTAGTAGGACCTTCTCAGGATATTCAAGCACAATTCAAATGTGAAATGTCTCTTGCCTAAGTTCTTGTCTCCATTATTTTGCTCCTTCAGCCACCCATTATCTACTAACTGCCTGCTTTGGGGATAAAAGATCCTTCATCCCTTTCTTTGATGAACTCAGAGTCTTACTGGGGAGACCAACACATAAGGCAATATTTAAAGCACATGTGAGGCCTGTTACAAGAGAGGTTATTTAAAATCATTTTAAGATCACACATGTAACACCTAGTAATGTCTAGTGGAGTCAAGAAATGGTCAGGGAAGAGATGACAATGGAATTGAATCTTGGAAGACAGTGTAGTTCTTTGAAGGTAGGGGAAGAGGAACGGCATTCAAGACAAACAGCCAAGGCTTAGAGGTATGAAAGGGCTTTATTGCTCTGCCAATGCCCTAAGCTCAAACCTCTTCTTGACACTTCTCATACAGATTCTGTAGGAGTGCCTAGGTTGGCCTCAGGCACTCTATTGTCACTTCCTAATTCACCTTATATTTACTTCTGCCAGAAAAAAAAAAAAAAAAAAAAGTTTAAACTCAGCTCTGATGATGTCAAACTTCTGCTTAAAAACTTTAAATTTTCATGGACTTAAATGTGTTAATGTTTTTTTTTTCATGCTATCACTCCAACATGTCATTCCATCTTCTTAAATTTCCCTCCATTCTTTTTTTTTTTTTTTTTAACGTTTACTTATTTTTGAGACAGAGACAGAGCATGAACGGGGGAGGGTCAGAGAGAGAGGGAGACACAGAATCTGAAACAGGCTCCAGGCCCTGAGCGGTCAGCACAGAGTCTGATGTGGGGCTCGAACCCACGGATCACGAGATCACGACCCGAGCCGAAGTCGGATGCTTAACCGACTGAGCCACCCAGGCGCCCCAAATTTCCCTCCATTCTTATCAAACTGGGCAACTCACTACTGTGTAAAGCCATCTCAGACTTTACTGCCTCTGTGTCTATACTCAGGTTGACTCCAGGGTCCTGAATGCAAGTTTTTACCTCCCCTATTTTCCCTGCTAAAAGAAATTCTAAGCCAGTTTACATGTACCTTTATCAATTACATATGTATTTCCCTCACAGCACTTCATTTTTATACTTTTTAGGGCACTCTCTACATCCTGCTTTACATTTATGCATCATGGACCCATTTCCCATTCTTGATCGAAAACTTTTTGAGAGAAGGAACTAGTTCTCTTTGTGTCTCCTGTGGAAGCTGGTTCAATGTCTTACCTTAAAATAAGCAATTAATAAAGAATAACTGACTTTACTGTTAGATTATAGGGACACAGAGGTAAAGGCAAAGAAAAAAATTACAAAAAAAATCTATAAATTAAATCTCTTACTGGAAAGGAAGGTGGAAGAACCATATGTTTTGGGAAGCAAGTCAGTGAACCCACTGCGATTACAGCCTTCACAGGAATTGTTAGAATCTGTGGAGTGAAGTAGACCATAAGGAAATAAGTGTTTAAGTCTGAGATTAATCTTGATCATTACTGCATAAGTTTTGAGGATGTAAAAAAACTCAACTTGGGACTTATATTAGCAATAACCAACTCAAAAGTAATATTAAAATTACCTACATATACCGTTTAACTTGACCAATGTACTCCATCAAATGCTCTGAAATACAGTAAATTTCCATGTACTGCTCAGTGATTCAAAGAAAACATGGTAAATAAGACCAAACAATGGGAAAGGAATGAAGAGCAGATTTTCATAATAGGTTATTCTGCAGAT
This sequence comes from Panthera pardus, assembly GCF_024362965.1. Lineage (NCBI taxonomy): Eukaryota > Metazoa > Chordata > Mammalia > Carnivora > Felidae > Panthera > Panthera pardus. The sequence continues at coordinate 61,599,835 of NW_026526821.1, read as the reverse complement.
TATTAATTTAACAAGGAAAGTCAAATTGTACTCCTAAAACAATGTATGAAAAACAGCATTTTCTAGAGTTACATAGTTCTCTATTTTTTGTATATAGTAATAAATTAACATCAACTTAATTAAAAAATGAGTTGAACATCATAGATTTAGAATATCAACTCATACTCTATTCATAACTTACAAAGATACTTCTCTAAGATATTTTTTCCTAGTTTTCACTTTTATCCATACTAACAAAAACTTGTCATAGCTATGAAATGCACTTATTTGTATTATGAGTGATTAACAGGAATTCTTTACTTTTGGAGGTAATTTGCCATACTCCCAACAAATCATTTATTATTACTTTAATTCTAATTATTATTTTTATATATTATTATATCACTAATTATGTTTATTCTGAATTCACTTTCATTCATGTGGGGGTGGTATATGATGAAAAAAGCTTGGAGAATAAGGGCAGCAACTTGTTGAATCTAGTAGTGTTCAAATTCACAAAGAACTGCTAAATATTAAATTAAAATATTAAATTAAAATCTAGGTGTGGCAGAAATATATCCATTCAAAATCCCACTAAATGCAACATGTTAGACACCACAAAGAGTCTTTCACTCAATGATCTTCACTTTGCCCTTGACTTAGAATGACTCATGTAAATATAAGAACTCAAATTAAGATGTGAGTTCTCGACTGTATCTTCCTTTTTGGAAATATCACACAGGATGATATTAATGATTGCAGAAGAATCAGTGATCTAATTCAGGAATTTCAGTCAGGGTCTTTGCAGTGCTATAACCTAAGCAGGTTTCTAACAGAGCAATTGTAAGTGTGCCAAAGCCATTTTTCTCAAGTTGTTTTCAGTTAAGAGGTTTGGGTTTTATCAGAAAACTATGAGCTAATGAACACCATTGTTTTGTAAACTATTCTCAAAAGCTCAGTTTTTAAGGTTATGAAACAGATAAAGTGCAACTTTATCAGTAAACTTAGTTGTTTCTATTGAAAACAAAAAAAGGACTAAATCAGAAATACCTCATTGACATGAATCCCCATAGTCTTACCTCATAGTCTGTGGTGATCTGTATGGCTCCATCATGAATCCCTTCCAGTTTTTTTGCAGTAAGTTTGACTCTGAACACTGCAAAATAGCCTGAAGCTAATATTACCTGTATGTAGTAGAAATGACATCATTCATTAGCCTTGCTAGCTCAAGTTTCCTATTAAAATGGTAAAGAGAGCTATTGTGATGAAGTGATTTCTGAATTCTTATGTATGTCTAGTGTATGACAGTGAATTGCCACACCATCTTGCACAAATATCTCAAAATAATGTCCATCCTTTGATACTTATTCCATGGGCCACCAAGAAAACTGGCTTCCTGAGGAACAATCTGATTCCCATCTACCAAGATGGAAAGGGGTATGGTCCTCACACATCACACCTATACCCGCACAAAGAGGGTGAGAGCTGGAGCAAAGGGACACAGCTTTCCACCAATCCTTCAGCTATTTTAGGGCACAAGTACAAAGTTGGTTCTGTTTCAAGTTCTGAATTTAACTGTCACATTAATAATCATGCCTTCAAAGCAACTGAGATTATTGCGTCATACCAAAGTGTCAAATATAATGGAAAGAAAGAAGAGTTAATAAAAATTTGAAAGAAGTATGGAAATTTTATCTGTTTTCTCAAGCTATTTGCTGATGTTTCTGGCATTTACCTCTTTTTAACTGAAGTATAGTTAACATATAACGTTGTATCAGTTTCAGGTATACAACATAATGATTCAATACTTGTATACATTATGAAATGATCACAATAAATCCAGTCACTATCCATCACCACACATAATTAAAAATTTATTTTTCTTGAGATGAGAACTTTTAAGATTACTCTCTTAACAACTTCCACATACACAATACAGTATTACTAATTATAGTTACCATGCTATACATTATATCCCCATGATTTTTAACTGGAAGTTTGTAGATTTTTACCCCCTTCACCTAGTTTGCCACCCCCACCCCCTACCTGCAGCAATCACCAATCTGTTTGTTCTACCTATGAGCTTGGTTTGTTTTATTCTTTTATATTTTACATCTAAGTGAACTCATATAGTATTTCTCTTTCTCTGTCCAACTTCTTCCATTTAACATAATGCCCTCAAGGTCCATCCATGTTGCTGCAGATGGCAAGATTCCATTCTTTTTTATGACTAATATCCGTGTGTGTGTGTGTGTGTGTGTGTGTGTGTGTTTGCGTATCAACCACATCTTCTTTATTCAACCATTGATGGTCACTTAGGTTATTTTCATATCTTGGCTACTGTAAATAATGCTCAATAAACATGCAGGTGCATATATCTTTCTAAATTAGTGTTTTCGTCTTCTTCAGATAAATATCCAGAAGTAGAGTTACTGGATCATATGGTAGTGCCATTTTTAATTGTTTGAGGAACCTCATACAATTTTCTACAGTGGCTGTATCTACCAACAGATGAAGGTTCCCTTTTCTCCACATCCTTGACAACACTAGTAATTTCTTGTTTTCTGACAGCCATTCTGGCAGGTGTGAGGTGGCATCTCATTGTGGTTTTGATTTGCATTTCCCCGATGATGGCTGATGTTGAACATCTTTTTCATGTGTCTGTTGGCCATCTGGATATCTTCTTTGGAGAAATGACTATTTAAATCCTCTGCCCATTTAAAAATCAGACTGCTCATGTTTTTGCTGTTGAGTGGTATGAGTTGTTTTACATACTGTGGATATTAACTCCTTATTGGAAACATGTTTTGCAAATATCTTTTCCCATTCAGTACACTGTCTTTTCCTTTTATTGATGGCTTCTTTTGCTACGCAGAAGCTTTTTAGTTGGATGTAGTCCCAACAGTTTATTTTTGCTTTCGTTGCCTTTGCTTTTGCAGTCAGATCCAAAAAAATCATCACCAAGACTGATGTCAAGGGACTTACCCTTATGTTTTCTTCTAGGGGCTTTATGGGTTCAGGTCTTAAATTTAAGTCTTTCATCTGGTTTGAGTCAGTTTTTGTGAGTGGTGTGTGACAGTGGTCCAGTGTCATTCTTTCCACACTCTCTTTAATTGTGAGATTCCCAATGGCAAGTAAGTAATTCAGTTTGTGAAGCTGTACTTCAATTATTAGTAGTTATATTTTATCTAGAATTCACATTTACCTTAAAATAACAAATGTCGACACACCAAACAGACTCGCTTTCTCCTTTTTTAGAAGCATTTTCTGTGTTGGTTTTGTGCAATTCTAACACTTTCATCATGACTCCTGCTGCCCAAATCAGAACACAGGTCTGAAGGTCATGGACTTGTTGGCAATGTGTGTTTCATACAGAACAGGATGCTAATTTAGTTCATAGCTTTGGGTTTTGGGAAAACAGTTGAAAGTTTAGGCACTGTAAGCTTAAAAAAATCATTTTGTGGAGTTGCTATTTTGAAGTTGGCAACTCACTACAACTTCCTATTTTAAGAGTTCATAACAATGATCTCATCTTTTTGTCCCTTGTTTTTAAATTTAGAGTTTCATATAAAAGCTAATTCTAAAACCCTAAATTGTCAAACAGGCTTTCTGTTGTTAAATGGACCTCTCAAATTTAAATAGTATGTGTTAACATATGCTATTTATTGTTAGGAAATGATCCAGATTTCTAGAATTATTGGGTTTATAATGTCTTACTAGGAAACAGAAAACTCAACCACGTGGGAGCAGATATACACATGATTTGACTCTTTACTGTTGAAAGGAATACATTAATGGCTGGCCTAATTATTATGTTTTCAGCATTCTATTTCTATTAAAAATAAAATCTCATTTGCAGTGACAAATATTACTTCTCATGGATATATCTTTGTTTTAAAAGGAGGCTTTATTTTTGAATCAAATTTAATACACTATAAGTTACTGAAATATACACAGCCATAAATTACCACTATTCACAAATATCTGATTATGTAGCTTGAATGCTACATAGTTGCAATTAGAATATATGTCAGTACTGTTTTCCCCCTTTTCATAAATCCTCTTCCAAGCTTCTACACACAATCATCAAATTTTTATTTACTTCATATTCAATCATAAAATCATGATTTACTTTATGTACTGGACTGTTCCCAAGTATTTGAATTATTAGTAATGTTACTATAAACATCTCCATTCTCTCAGCTTTTACTTCTTCAAATTATTTCCACAGGAAAAATTCCCAGGAGTGGTATATATTGCCAAACTGCTCTCCAAAATAACTATTTTTGGGGATCCTTCTAGTATAAACTGTTTAAATCAATTTTTATAGCCTATGGCATTCCATGGAAGCCTATTTGTCAACCATCTCTGTGCGTAAGGACATTTTATCTTTCTTTTGTTAAAACTGCCACAAAAAGTTCTATCCTTAGCTTAATGGATGATATGTTAAGCTCCTCCTCACACAAGGTGACTCTACTAGTTCTGTTCTGAGTAGGTATAAACTCCAAGTTCCACTTTCAGTAGTGGAAAGGGCTTTGACTAATATATCTGTTATCTCTGTTTCATGCTCCTTTATGACCAAATGTACCTATTTATACAACAGAGTAGAAGTACAAGGGCAGATCTAGAAAGGGATCAAACAGTGTTTGCTTCACTGATACTCTCTTCTCATCAGTACAGAAAACTGGCCACAAATATTCTGTATAATCGAAAACACTTTCTGCCAGTGTGCAGGGCCATCTTTTTGGCCAAGTAAATTCAATGAACACAGGGTTAGTTTGGTACCTATGGGGATTTCTCTTATAATGACACTTGTGTTACAAAGAGATTATTTAAGTTTTGTTATAGAACTTTTTATGACAAGGCAGAACTTACTCCTTTGGGGTTCAAGTGCCCTCAATATAAAAGGAGGGGTTGAAGTAGATTACCCACAAAAACCTTTTAATATCAAATAACAAATGTTACTATGAATCTCACAAAAATATTAACTGAAATATGTGTTGTAGGAATAGTTTTTTACTTGGGGTTTAGACATACATCTAAGTTTAAGGCAACAATAAGAAAATTTACTTACTGACGACTGGTCTGATAAAGAGGATTTTTCTAATTCCGGAAGGCTTGAAATTATTGTAGTTCTATTGCCTTTTTCAGAAGCTACAAGTTCTATCGATAAACCGTCTCCTATGATGTGCCAACTTTTTATGGCCAACTTAAAAAAGAGAAAGATATGAAAGTGATTATTGCAGCACTAGCATAAAATCCTTAAATGTGATTTAGAATAAAAACATATATATATTTTTTTACCTCAATTGGATTGCTGTTTATAATTGCAAATAAAATGTTACTTGCTTCTGTAGCACTCAATATGCCAAAATCTATGAAACGTTCCTCTATTTTAGGGGGTAATACAAAGTACTGAAAAGATATGAAAGAACTAGATTAAATATACAATCACATTTACATAAAAGAATGTTATCAAGAGAAAGTAGCTATATGAAGATATCCTAAGGTTTCTATATTTTATGTCAATAAACACAAATATACACATATATAAAACATAATTAAGCATTCTGTACAATGAAATATTTTGAGTAATCAGAAATGAAAACATTCATAGTCTCTATGGAATAATATTGCTTCTCTAAAGGCACATAAAAGAAATAGGAAGATAAAGTACTAGGGAAGGTTAAGTGGAGCCCTAGAGGATGAGGCAAAAAATCCTTGGTCTCAGGAAACATTATGCATTCATGAGAGCAGCCATGATATATAATTATTCAAGCAAAACAAATGAAGAAGTGGGATAATTCTGTAATTATCCCCAGCTCTGAAATTCTTATTGATGTTGGCTTTTTGGAGAATTACATCTTTATATGTTCTCATTTTCTTTTTAGCTTTTATATCTTTCTTATCAGTTTTATTTCTCATCTAAAGTTCTTTCATTGATTATCCTAAGGACAGCTTAGTTTGGATTTTTTTTCCTCTGGCTTATTTTCTGTATTAGAAAGACCTTTACTCTTTCCTACTATTCCCAACTGTGTGTCTTTACCACCTTACTTTCACCTTTATTATTTGACTCTCTTCTTCACCTTGTATTTCCTAGTTTGAGTCATCTCTTCCTTAAATACTTTCCTCTTCACCCTCCCTGTAGTATTGTTTTTTTCTGCTTATTATTTTCTCCTACTTAGTTTGTTTTTACTTTCCCCATGACTGTAACAGTTTAAAAGCAAAACCAAGAGAAAGCACAATGTGGGAAAGATCTAAGTACAAGCTGTAAGGGAAGGATTCAACTGTGACATGATAAGAGATGGCCGCTGGGAAGGATGAAAACCAGTTATCTGAAAAGTACTGACTGAGGAGGGATGACACCAACTTGTAGAGCTCAGAAAATGGCAAAATTTAAGTATGTACCTGTACAAAATGATTGCCTAGAATAGCTGAACACACAAAAGACGGGTAGAGTTAAAATTTTAAAGGTAGGTAACATACTTACATCTAAAAATCCTGTATATACCCGCACAGGTAAATGAAATTTAGAAGCATTGGTAATAAGTAAAATATTGTTATCTATGTGCATGGATGATGTGGATGGCATAAAAAACAGAGTAAAAATGTATCCTGATTCATTTGGAAGAATTAAGACTGGTTTGCTGAAGTTGTAAACCTAGGAAGTGAGGGGAGAGAAAAAGAACAATGTGTCAGCATCATCTAGTTGATAGATTAGTAAAATCAAAAGTATGGGTGTTCCCAGACATACTTTAAACATTGTTTTGGCTTCTTCTGGTAGCAATACATCATGAATGAGGATTGCAAAGCTGAAAGTGTTCGTAAGGTAAATTGGCCTTTCCACAGGATCAGCAGGACTGTCTCGGATGTGAAATAATGTTGCAGCATGATCAAATCCCAAATAACTATTTGAAAGAACATAAACAAATCATTTTTACCTCCATGTGTTAATTTAAAATCTAAGTTCTTCTGTTTTTAATAACTTTACATTTAGCATTAAGGACATAACTGGAGAAGTATAACTATAAATATTTTAGAGATTGCACATGATTTAAAACAAAACTTAGCTTACAAAATATTGACATGTAATATAAAGAATTATTCTCTATTGAATTATATGAAGTCAAGTAAAATCAAGGATGTATTAACAGAAAAAGTTTTAAGCTACTTAAGAAAAATCATGTTCATCATTTTATTGCAACCAGCTTTGTTAAAATGAGTCCCTACCAAGAGGGATATTGAACTATTATTATTTCAAGTATAATCAGAAAATGAACTACATATTTTACTGCCCATTTATAAAAAGCTGTAATTCTAGAAGACTGTTTATAAGTTTATTAAGGAATACAAATGATTTTGTTTCAAGAGACAATATACCTTAATAACAAGTCACCACTGACTGTATGTTACAGAAGGAATTACAGAAACAGCTTCAATGATTTGAATATTATTTAAAAATCATAGATTCATTTTTCTATTGTATTACTGAATCATTAAGACTTTATTTAAGCCCACATTATATCATCCTATTTACCTTTTTCTTCTAAAAAGTTAAACAGGAGATTTTTCTCCTTTACAGTGGAAGTTGTTCTTTTCAACAATTCCATGGAGTTTATGTGAATTTGGATACTACTTTTGCTAGGGTCAATGAGTAGGAAAACAAAATTTACTGATTAGTGAAAACTTAGAAAGCTTACTTTAAAGAGAAACTCACCCATCTAAAACTTCTGCTTGATATGGTATTTCAAGTTTAGAATAACTCTTTTCCTTTGCCTTAACAGTTATTTTCCCAGAAAACTGAGACGGTTTTTTTGCCTTTGATGCTAAAAGGAAGCATAAAAAATAATCTCTGTCACCTTTTGCTATCAGAGTTTATATACAGAGCAGGATGAGAGTGACTTGATGTAAGCTGACAAAATCTTAAAAACAAAGCTGAAGTTTCAGATTGGCAAAGAGGAGACTTTTACATTTTACATAACATTATCACACTTTTTATCCAAAAGAAGAAAAATATTTTAATTTTCCAGTAATGGGATTAAACAGATAAGGAATTAACAAGTGAACACAATTCAGGAGGAAAACACTGTATTTGAGCTATTTCCCTAGAGCCATAAGCCATGACTTTCCTCACACCAGGGCTTCTCAACCTGGGCACTAGTAACGTTGTAGGCCAGGTTAGTTCTTTCTGGGGTGCAGGGGCTGTGCTGTGCTTTGTAGGATGCTTGGTGGCATCCAGGCCTCTGCCTGTTAGATAGCAGTAGCAGCCCCCAGATATGACAACCAAAAATGTCTGTGGACACTGACAAATATCCCCTGGCCTAGGAGGCAAAACTGGCCCCCATGGAGAACCCCTGGTTTACAGCTGTATTAAGAAATAACATTCCTTGTATGGCCAGAGTCTTGTTATAAACACCAAGAAAGTAGCATGGTGCAAGAAGCATCCGGTGTTGTGTATTAGCCTACCCGAACTCATAGTATAAGACTCTCCCTGCCATCATATTGCCCTTACAGATGACGTAAAATCTTTACATTTTGTAGCAGTTGTGAATAAATCCATCTGGAATTACAGAAATAGATTCAGTTGGATCCAATCTGGGTACCCATTAGATGTTCTTTTCAAAGCAAATAAAGAAGCTGTTTATCTTTATCCTACTTAAGGTACTTCAGGAACACTTCCAGTTAGTTCTGCAAATGTGTGTAATCCAACTTTAGCACAAACAACAACAACACAACAACAAAAAGGGTATGACATCTAGTATGTGGCTATGTATAGACAGTGATTTCAGATTTTAAAAACTCCCCCTCTGCCCCCCTTTCCCCCCCAGATAAGAAGGGGTGCCTGGGTAACTCAGTCAGTTAAGCGTCCAACTCTTGATTTCGGCTCAGGTCATGATCTTGCGGTTCAGAGGACTGAGCCCCACCTCAGGCTCCATCTGCTCCACATGACAGTGCAGAGCCTGCTTGGGATTCTCTCTCTTTTCCACGTGTGCACACATTCTCTCTCTCAAAATAAAAAAATAAACTTAAAAAAATGCCTCCCATTAAACCTCATTTCTTTCTGCTTGTTATATGGCTATTACTAGGTTTATTATTTTAGGAGGCTGTACAATATTCCTACTATGGATGGGAGGATGGAAGGGGAGGGAGAAGGTGACACCATTCCCATGGTAATAGAAACCACTTTTTTTTTTTAACATTTTTGAGAGACAGAGAGAGACAGAGTATGAGCAGGGGAGGGGCAGAGAGAGAGGGAGACACAGAATTCAAAGCAGGATCCAGGCTCCGAGCTGTCAGCACACAGCCCAACACAGGGCTCGAACTCACAAACCACGAGATCATGACCTGAGCCAAAGTTGGACTCTTAACTGACTGAGCCACCCAGACACCCCTAAAAACCACTTTTAAGAAACGAATCATTTACTTTTAAAAGATGCTTTTCCTTTATATTAAATTTTACATAATTTAAGAAATACTATTTTAGCATCTATGATCTCAGGAGAACCAACATTATTGACATTCATTTATATCAAGAAGGGAGATACTGCACTGGGTTGTCAACTCAGGAGCTGGAGAAGAACAGTGTGGGAGAACTACATAGAACAACTGTTCCTGGTGAACACTCCCCCACTGCTTGGATTTATCAGAAGGATGGATCCTAAACGTTCTTAGGGTCAGGAATTACTATTGGCCGCTCTTCTTAGTAAGAGAAGACAATGTACTTGCTGATGCTAATACTGGTGGACATGACTGTGGTATCCCAGCAACAGAGAAGATAATTTACCAAAGATCTGGAAATAACTGTGGCATCAAAACCTTCTGCAGTACTACTTCTTGATAGCTGGGTTATGAAAGTATGCCACATATTTAGTCGTGATTTCTTAAAAAAAAAACTTTTTTGAACATTTTATTTATTTATTTTAAGTAAGTGCTATGTCCAGTATGGGGCTCAAACTCATGACCATGAGATCAAGAGTTGCATGCCCCACTGAATGAACCAGCTAGGTGCCCCTTAATCTTGATTTCTCTGGGAGTTTTCTCTGAGCTCATGGGATGAACACTAAAGCTTGGCACCCAGATTGTGCATTGCTCCCGATCCTCCCCAGAGCCCTCAAGTGCAAGGAGTAAGCACAGATGCCCTCACAAACACTGTGCAGAGTCTTCCAGTATTCTGCTATACTCGGTAGATCACAGTGATCAAATGCTCTCTTGTGATGAGGAGTATAGGTGTGAAATGTGGGCTACGAGCAGAGGTGGCTCCATGATAAAGCCAAAGTATAAGCTTCAGGGCTCCTCACTCTGCAAGGGCCCTTATGAGAAAAGCCCCATTTGGATTTCAGTTCTTATTAAATGTAATTACATACATAGTTAAGCAGCTATCAAATCACTATTTAAAAATTTTTGTGACCGCAAATTCAATAAATGTTCTAGTATAGGGGATAAAGCTGGATAAAAACATGCTATTAAGATAGGTTAAAGTCTGGGTTAACATTTCAAATATCAAAATATACAATATATATGTTTGAAATCATAGTAATCTAATTTGACAATGCTATCATAAAGGCTATTATTTTAGGTAGGCAGAGCTGTCTTCCCTGTTTAAAAAGCCAATATAGGAAACTGTTACAGGGAATATTTTATTTCTATTCTCAAACATGCTTCTGAAACTCAAATACATTATCACTCAATTACAAAAAATAATGACTTCATAATTAAGGTAAATACCTTAAATACTATATATTCACTAGGTATATATGTGAAAGCCCAGATTACAAAAATTTAATCCAATCCTAATGTATTTGCTAATACTAATTTCACTTTATGAAGCTGCATTTTCTTTCATGAAGCAATCAAATAAGAATTTGTGATGGTTTATAAGATAAACCAACCTAAGCAGTAATACAAAATCTGACTGTAAAATGGTCAGGGTTTCTATATGAAGATGTCAGTACAGATGTCTTCTAGTTTATCAAAATAAGATCACCCCATTAGAGAGTGAAAGCTGAATACTTACCATCAAAACTAATACTTGCAACCTTGGTATATTTACTTTCTGAAGCTTTTAACGTAATTGGTTTAAAGTGTACCGTTATAGCGTCATTTTGTGGTGTAGGTCGAACACTCTGCAAACAGAAAAAAATACGTATCATTATTTTAGTCTCATGGTTCAGTTACATTACACTGGAGAGTGTACTGGAAACATGCAGCAGAATAAAAAAATGGAAGTTTAACTTTATGCGCTCCCTTTAAACAGAATAGGCCAGGGGAGCCTATTCTGAGGGCTCAGTTGGTTGAGTGTCCGACTCTTGATTTTGGGTCAGGTCATGATCTCACAGTGACGGGACTGAGTCCCACGACGGGCTCATGCTGGGTATGGAGCCTGCTTAAGATTCTAGCTCCCTCTCCCTCTGCCCTGCTGGCACATGTGTGCTCTATCAACAAATCAATAGAATAGGTCAAACTGGCACAACATCACATTAATTTCATCAGAATATCTTCATGCAATAAAATGATGGCCATAGGAAGAGTTTAAGATCAGTAAGTGAGTGTAAAAATCTAGAGACAAACTAGTACCATACACTAGGTATGAATACATAAAACAGGAAAAAAAAGGTATAATGAGTCATATATGAGAAAAGGAGACACGAAGATTTTGATAGGGTCCCTCTTAAAGAACTCCACCATACCAAATGTAACATCCTGACTATGTTGAATAACATCCTGAAAATGAAGAATTATGTGAATTTGGGAGCCAGTACTCCTCTGCCACGGTATTTTTGCAGATCCCTCTTCTTCCTCTTCCTCTTCTTTTAATATTTACTTACTTTTTAAAAGTATTTATTTATTTATTTATTTATTACTTACTTAAAAAAATTGTTTCAATGTTTATTTACTTTTGAGAGAGAGAGACAGAGTGCAAGCTGGGGGGGGGGGGGCAGCGGGCAGAGAGAGAGGAAGACACAGAATCCGAAGCAGGCTCCAGGCTCCGAGCTGTCAGCACAGGGCCTGATGCAGGGCTCGAACTCACAAACCATGAGATCATGACCTGAGCCAAAGTCAGACACTTAACCAACTGAGCTGCTCAGGCGCCCCTAATGTTTACTTACTTTTGAAAGAGAGACAGAGCATGAGTGGGGGAGGGCAGAGAGAGAGGGAGACACAGAATCTGAAGCAGGCTCCAGGGTCTGAGCTGTCAGCACAGAGCCCGATGTGGGGCTCAAACCCACAAACCACGAGATCATGACCTGAGCTGAAGTTGGGCACTCAACCGACTGAGCTACCCAGGTGCCCCTTGCAGATCCCACTTCTAATGGGACTTTCTCTACCTCCCTAGGGCATGGCTGTGTAAGTGAGGCATGCCACTGTTACCAGGCAAGGCTGTACTCCCAGCTGTGGGACTGAGCAGTGGACTGAAGGGCTGTGTAGCTTGGAGAGGTCAGAACAGTTTAAACTAAAAAATAAGATTTTTCTATTCAACAACTAAATCTATAATAACAAATACCATAAAAGCTTGCACTTTTGGAGCAAACTAGAAAAATAAATACAGTTTAAGGTGAGTTACTTTTTTATTACCTTACTGACACAAAGCATTTTTCATTGGAAGGAACCTTAAAGATCCCCATCTCCTTCCCTGTTTTACAGATGAAGAGAACCTTGCAATATGGAGTGATGTTTCAGTAGCTAGGCATCAAGAGGCGGGACTGGAAACCAGATGTCCTGACTTGGTTCAGGGCCTGGGCCCTTTACTGGCATCCTAGTGCCTAAACATGTATTAATGAAGTCATGGTATTGTACACAAATCTTGATCAATACTCTTCCTTTAGAATTCAATTAGGGGGCACCTGGGTGGCTCAGTCAGTTAAGGGTCCAACTCTTGATTTAGGCTCAGGTCACACTCTCACAACCATGGGATCAAGCCCTGCGGAGCCTGCTTAAGATTCTCTCTCTCTGCCCCTTTCCAGCTCATGTGCTCTATCTCTTTCTCTCTCTCAAAAAAAAAAAAAAAAAAAAAAAAAAAGAATTTATTTAGAATTTTACTTTGGTCTCAAAATGTTTCTGGAGTTTTTTGCTGATTTTTCAGGGGCTTTATAAACTTGTCAAAGCCTGATGCTTCCCATAGAAAGAACACAGTTCTTTTCTGTGACACCCACCAGGCACACGCCTGCTAACATGGGTGCAGTCAGGTCCCTGCAAGTCACCAAGTTCTTCCCCGTCTCTCTACCCACCCTTCAGTACATCCGTAAAGGTGGAATCTGACTGCAAAGGTGGAATGAAGGTACAAGAAGCACCTGATAGAGTATGAAGAAAAACTGCTCCTTTTGCACTGGTGTGCTATCACAGGGAAGAAAGTTGGTTACACATAAAGATTACAGACACTGCTTTTACTACCAGATGGTGGGGCGTCTCCCTCCTCACTGCTCGTTAGTCTTTACTGGGCCTGGAATGATGACCCTAAGGATGGTTCTGCAGTTTTCTGAGCTAGAAATCTTAATAGCCTGAGCTCTTGGCCTCAGGGTCTTTTGGTATTTTAACTCTTTTATCTTTCTTCTGAACTTCTCATTTGCTTTGGAATCTCTAACTGGGGCTGCAAGTGGATTTGTTCATATTGATATATTTATTATCAGTACGCTTGCGATTAGTAGCAATCATTTAAAATACAAATCTCTTCATCCCTTAAAGAGTGTGTGTGTGTGTGTGTGTGTGTGTGTGATTTTTAACAATAAAACAAAGCAGTTTGACTATAAAACGGGAAGGTTTCATATATTACATACCTACACTAATACTTCTTCTAAAGGAAAGGAAAGCAGTACAGAAGTGTACGTGACAATCCCATTTGATGAATTTATGCAACAAAAAAGATATTAAGTATTTAACTAGAAGTGTCAGTTTGAGTAAGCTGCCCATCTACTCTGGGCCTTATTTTTCCTGCCTGTAAAACACTAGGGGATTAGATTAGGTATTTTCTAAGATTCCATCTATTTACAAAATTTGGTGGTTGTATTAATTTTGTTCTTTTTTCAAATGAGCACTTTTACCCTGAGGTCAAGATTTGTTAGAGAGATGATCGTATAAAGCACTGTAGTTTGCAGAGGACTTCCACATGCTCTACTGAATGTGTCAGAGTAGGAATGGAATCTTGACCATTTTCAAATACGCTTAAAGACTGCAAGTAGCAGTTCATTAGTAATGACGACGACACCTTTTGAGTGCTATTAGCCTGCACGACACCATAACAGAAATAGCTAAATAAAACTATTTATTTATTTAAAACAGTCACTGTAAATAGTAGGAGCTTAGAGTACTTGATGAAAAATGTTTTTCTCACATGTAACATATTACTCTAAGATTTTCCTTACCAGAGGAAAAAAATTTTTAATTGTTTTCCTTTTTTTTTTAAAGTTATTTTTAAGAGAGAGAGAGAGAGAGAAAGAGAGAGAGAGAGAGAGAGCAAGCGCAGGGCAGGGGCAGAGAGAGAGAGGGAGACACAGAATCTGAAGCAGGCTCCAGGCTCTGAGCTGTCAGCATGGAGCCCAATGTGGGGCTTGAACTCACAAACTGTGAGATCATGACCTGAGTAGAAGCAGGATCCTTAACCAACTGAGCCACCCAGATGCCCCTAGAAGAAAATTTTTATATTCAGTATTATTAACTCTCTCCTTCTCTCTTTATTGCACCAATAGTAAGCAAACATTCAATTGACTCACTTTTTTAATGTTTTATTTATTTTGGAGAAGGAGAGAGAGAGAGAGAGAGGGAAAGTGTGCACATGGGTGGGGGAGGGGCAGAGAAAGAGACATGGGGACAGAGGATCTGAAGTGGGATCTGTGCTGAGAGCAGCGAGCCCGATGCGGGGCTCAAACTCATGAACCCGGAGATCATTACCTGACTCAAAGTTGGATGCTTAACCAACTGAGACACCCAGGGGCCCCATTGACTCAAGTTTTATACAAATGATCTGAACTGTTCACTTATTATTAAAAAAAGCCCAACAAAATGGAAAAATCCATTTTCCAAGGAATCAAAAACAAAGCTAAACAAACAAAACATTTAAGTAGTGGCTCATTCTGGTTTTTTTTTTTTTTTTCCCCTATTCTGGTGGCCTTAAATGAAAAATAATACAAAATCATTAACTTGTATTAAGCATATTTACACTAACAATCTATTTTAGAATCAGTTACTAACAGTTGCATACTAAAGATAATGGAGAAGTAGAAAAAAATATGGCAAGATTCCCGGGAAAGGCAGCTTGCACATATTCTAAATATAGTTCTAGCCTTTTCTCACGATATTCATACCCAACTAATGTTCAGTAACTCTCAAGTGAGATTCAAAGGCCCAGCACATTCTAAAACTATTTAGAAAAACATTTGAAAAGGAAAATAATCTTCCAGTATGTAACAATTGTATTTCTAACAACGGATACACAAATTTATTAAAGCTCATATCAAGTTTACACTGGTAAAATTAAAGTATATCTGTCATTCTTATTCATCAATTAGTAAGGAAACTTCATGCAAATGTTCCTTTTAAGATATCTCAAAGCAAATTTATTCCATCATTTATACTGCATTAATGTTTTTTAAGTGTTGAGGAAAAACCATATTCTCAAAGTTGCATTACAGACAATCAAAGTCAGACAGGCTTGAACCTGAGTATCTTGTCCATTAACAGGTGAGAACTGTTTATTTTCAGATGCTTGCCTCAGGAGTCCCATATCTAGAAAGATGAAGAAACTCTGAATTCCTTTAAGGGGAATTAAAAAAAAAACAACAACCCTCCAGCTTCTGGCAATGCCTAGGTCATCCTAAAGATATTATATATTTGTGAAATGGACAGAGGTGGGACATTTATAAAAATATGTCAGTCTCTAAGTATGGCATATTATGTAGCAAGATACAGGAAAAAACCTTAGGAAGCTCTCTTATAACTCAGTTTCCATGGTAGATGGGTTTGTTTCCTGGCTGATAAGATAAGAAGTCTAAGCTAACATTACCTCTCAAGTGGACCACTGCAATGGACTCCTAACTTCCTGCAGTGAATTCTCCACAAACTAGCTACTATGACCTTTATAACACATTAATTAGATGATGTCTCTCCCTTGCTTAAAATTCTGTAATTTGCTGTTGCACTTATAATAAAATCTAAACACCTCCGAGAGCCCAGAAAACCAGGATCAACCCTCCGGCCCTCCCTTTATGTTCAACCCTCCTTTCTTTCCCAGGACATCCAAAGTTGTTTCTGCCTCAGGCCTTTGCAATCACTGTTCCCTTTGATGGTAATACTTGTCAGCTAGCTTTCTTAGGGGTGCCAACTTCTTACTCTTCATTTATTACCTCAAATGTCAGCTTCTCTGAGACAACCCTGTCTAACCATCTCCCTCCCTCACTTACATTCTATTCTGTTTCTTTCTTTGTTAGAACTTGGTTTGATTTACAATTTTGTTGCATACCTGTCTGTCATCAGTCTCACAGCTAAAAAGTGAGCTCAATAGGGGCAGGAACCTTGGCTATCTGATTTACTGCTATGTTCTCACACACCTCGCACAGAAGCTGGCATATAGTTGACGCCCATTAAACGGAATAATGAATGAGGAAGTAAGAAGAAACTAACAAAACACTGGCAGAGTGTAGGCTCTGGATATTAGGAAAAATACATACATACGTAGCTACAAATGCAGATATACAGACATATATTATAGATTAAAAGATTTTTAGTAGAAATACTGAATATGAAATTAAAATGATATATTTATAAAGACTTAATGGTGTCATTATATACTAATATACCTTCAAGTAACTTTTGAGTTTTTATGGTTGAAGAAGTCACTTTTAAAAAAAGCTGATTCAGGGGCGCCTGGGTGGCTCAGTCGGTTAAGCATCCGACTTCGGCTCAGGTCACGATCTCGCGGTCCCGTGAGTTCGAGCCCCGCGTCGGGCTCTGTGCTGACTGCTCAGAGCCTGGAGCCTGTTTCAGATTCTGTGTCTCCCTCTCTCTTTGACCCTCCCCCGTTCATGCTCTGTCTGTCATTGTCTCAAAAATAAATAAACGTTAAAAAAAAAATTAAAAAAGCTGATTCATTTCCCTTATTTGGAAAACTAGAACCTGTGTACTTTATAGGACTGTTGAATTGAATAAGGTAATCTATGTAAAGAAACTAGCATAGTGCATAACCCATAGTAACAACAAAAATGTTCACTTATAATGTATCCTAAAACTGCCTCTTTAATTCTGTTATAATTGAACTGAATACAACAGTATTTTTTCATTCATTTTTTTAAAATAATTTTTTAAAATGTTTATTTATTTATTTTTGAGAGAGAGAGAGAGAGAGAGAGAGACAGACAGACAGACAGATAATGCAAGTGGGGGAGGAGCAGAGAGAGGGAAACGCAGAATTCAAAACAGGCTCCAGGCTGTCAGCAGAGAACCCTACATGGGCTTGATCTCATGAACCATGAGATTGTGACCTGATCTGATATCAAAAGTTGGACATTTAACCAACTGAGCCACCCAGGTGCCTTTCATTCATATTCTTAAGATTGATAATTTCACTTTTAAAGAAAATGTTTACTATAAAAGACATTTGTTTTGGTCCATTCATTGTATGTAAAAAAAAAAAAAAAATAGAGAAGATTGTTTGGGCTATGTAAAGGTACTCTGCCATCAAATCTCTAAATTCTCACATTTGGGGAAGTGACTGCAGGCCTGAAGTCTGCCTGACATGAAAGTTCTCATTAACGACCCTGCTTGGTGCAAGGCATCCTACAGATGGAAGAAACCACTCACGGGCAAACAGCATGGAGAACACACTAAAATAAAAATTATCTGACATCTCAAACTGAGGCAACAGCAGGGTGATCCATCAACAACAGCCAGTGTCTGCCCCACAGGCAAATGAACTGCTGTCCAAGCTAAAGAGGTATCTCTGAACGTGTCACCAAGAAGCTATGCAACCAGATGATTTCTCAGTGGAGAAAACACTTGAGCTTTGGAGAGAAAAAGAACTGGGACGAGTGCTGCCTACATTACCATGTATACAGTACAGGTGCTCTATGTGGTCAATTGGGCTACAAAAGAAATCAGTATCAAAAAGTTCAAAGAAGATAAAAGTAGGCTGGAGCCAAAGCAATCTGAAATATCTAGCAGAAGGAATTACACTCTATTATGGAGGAAAGTCTGATAAATTAACCTCGAGACTTTTGAACAAAAAGAATCACAATTCTTGGTGTAAAGAACGATTTTAAAATGTTAACACAGAGCAGTGATAAGAAGGCCTTTGCATTTCATTGACTGGTAAAACCTAAAATGTGTGTGTATGTGTTTATGGTTGGGGAGGGAAGACTAACAGAGGTTTTCTAATTTTTTAGTTTGCAAATGTGAGGATGATAGTGGCAGGGGAACAAAGGGAGTCTCCTGCTATCTACTTGATTCATCAAATAAAAGGATGTTTTAATGGCAAACAAAGAAAAATAGAGAAAATTAATAAAACCATACATTAGTTCTTTGAAAAGATCAACGAAATTGACAAACCTTTAGCTTGACTGACTCAAAATACTTTTCAAATATAGAGAAGACTAAATTAATTATAATCAAGAATGATAAATGGGATGTTACCATCTACTTCACAGGGAAAAAAGAAAAGTATTAGAAGAGAACACTATGAACAGTGGTATGCCATCCAATTAGAACACTGAGATGCAATGAAAACACTCCTAGAAAAGTCATAAGTCACTGAAACCGACCAAGAAGAAATAGAAATCTGAATAGGCCTAAAGAGATTGAATTCTAAAACCTCCCACAAATAAAAGTCCAGGCCCAGTGGACTTCATTGGTGAATTCTACCAAACATTTAAAGAAGAGTTAACGACAATCCTTCACAAATTCTTGCCCCAAAAGGAGAGAATACTTTCCAACTCATTCTATTGGAAACCACGACACTAGCAAAACAGCTATCTACTACCTTTATAAAATAACTGATATTTTAACATCAAACAAAGAAAACAAAGCATATTATTGCAGAACAGTCCTTGTTTAGAAAGGGTGTTTGCATTAACATACATGTAACTCATATTTTTAGAAACATTTATACTGTCCTTATTTTGCTTATTTTTCTATAGATTTGTGAAAATTTCACTATAAAGAGCCAAAACCAATCACTAATCACTTAATATAGCAACAATCACCATTATGTATTTTTTGAAAAGTGTAATTAATTATTGCTATAAATAGGAATTAAAAAGAAATTATACACAGGAACGTTCACTGTAATACTTTCTTATGTAAAAGGTCACTACCGGAGAACATGCTGACAATTTCATTCCATAGAGACTTTGATGACAATCTTTCAAAAAACTGAATTAAAAAAAAACAAAGTCACTAAATAAAAAAATGAATATATTTTTGAAAGCAAGCATATAAAAATACATGGACTAAGGGACCTTTGTTGCTATCAAGGAAGAAAAATAACAAAAACAAGGGACATAATGCTGCTGCTCACTGCCTTTGTGTTTTGTTTCAATGGTATCAGGGTGGCCAGGTCAAAAGAGCTGTTCCTTATCACCTGCAGTGGGGTCCCAACCCTTGAGGATCCTTGAGGGGTATAGGTATGTATCACGGCAGACCCAGGCAACTGCTCTCAGCCTGCTCTCAGGCTGCCAAGAGTGGACAGGCAGGAACTCCAAGTGGGACAGTTTCAACCCACTGCATAGTGGGGAAGCATTCTACAAAACCCATTCCCCCAGTTCTTCTACCTAGCAGGAAGAAATACTAGGTCAGACAGCAAGACACCACCCAGAATGTGATCCCACTCATGAGCACAGTCACTGTGCATTAAAATATGGTTACCCCCTTGGGGTGCCTGGGTGGCTCAACTGGTTAAGCGTCTGACTTCAGCTCAGGTCATGATCTCACATTCAGGGAGTTCAAGCCCTGCGTCAGGCCCTGTGCTGACAGCTCAGAGCCTGGAGCCTGCTTCAGATTCTGTGTCTCCCTCTCTCTCTGCCCCTCCCCTGCTCATGCTCTGTCTCTCTCTGTCTCAAAAATAAATAAAAACATTAAAAAAAAATTTAAAATATGGTTACCCAATCTTGCTCCCTCATTTAGGGTTTATAAACTCTTCTCTCTTTGGTCTACTCCACCAGTTGGCAGTAAACTCTGGGTTTGGCCCTGGATGGACAAAGGTCCCTTAAGTCTCATGCCCCTTTGATCTATATCATTTTATCAGAGTTCTCTGAATTTAGGCTTCTGAATCAGCACACATTATAATAAAAATGTACTGCTTTCTTTTTCCATTATTCCCTACGTATGTATCTTGTGGACTTCACCAGAAGGTGAGGTTGTGGGCCAAAGCAAAATCCAGATAGCTCTCTTTTACTTTTTTCCCCTCAAATTGTGTACTGGCTCCTCAATTCCACTGTAAGACATAAAAATCACTTGTTCTATGTGCATGTGTGAGGGGAAGAGATGACCTCAGTTTATAGTTTGCTATTTAGTATACTATAATAGCTGCCAGGTGGAAGGGGTACCTTTGACAGATGTTAATAGCATTCTAATGTTACCTACCATATCTCTTTGCTTTATTATTTCCCTTCCCAATTCATCTGAACCTTTTTTCCTTTTCATTTACCCATACCTTAAGTCTAACAACCAAACCTGATGGAATCTTTATAACTTGTTTTTCTTTGCACATGGCATACATCCTAGGGTTTATCAGAATCCACAAGCCTCTTGTATGATTCTGCCTCAACAAGAACCTCAGGAACTTTGATTCAGACTTAGCTTGGGGAAGATCACCTACTTTCCTTCTCATCTTTGAAATTTGGTGGTTAGAGGCAGAACAGGTTTCTCACATCACACTTAGAACCAAAGTGTCATTAGGCCACCAAAGAACAGAATCCTTTAGAGGAAGAGTTTAATTAGTTTTAAGGTGGTCATACGTTTAAAAACAAAGAATATATAAATTAGGAGAAAATAAGTAAAAACTTACTGTTATTGGTACATCTTTTGTTCCTGAATTTAATAAATGAAGGTTTAAAACTTTTGGTAGATCTGTTAAAATTGAAGAGAAGAAATATTTCTTTAACAGAACTGCTTTATGGCAAACTAGAATTTTACCTTATTAGATATCAGACTGAATCTATTCTAGAATGTGAAAAAGAACTATAATCACATTAATAAAAAGAATGTGATTCCACCTAACTCATAAATAGCAATCACCTTACTCACAAGGACACTGTATAAGAACTGTCCCCTCCTAAACAACCAGACAAAAAATCAGAACAAAACATATTTTTTTAGTGAAATTAGACATTATTACTAATCTTTTAGTTCTCTAGGAAAGCATAAGGAAGCAAATTAATAATGTTAAATTATCAGTGTGAAAAATCTAATTTTCAAAAAGGGGTCTCCAATTCTCAACAACCAACTTCTAATTACATATGGTCCATAGAAATCCCAAATTACAAGTATTTCTATTTTTTCCTTAATAAATCCTTTAACTTGAGCATTTTCAATTTTAGAATTTGAATTTTTTCTTTGACCATCTGGGACATAATTTAACATTATGCTATTATAATGCAACTGAGTAATCCATTTCTAAATAAAAATCCAGAAGTAAAGCCCCCCCCCCCCTTTTATTTACTGTTAAAAAAAGGAGTAAGCATAACTGAATAGGTGAGAACTTGGATTTAAAAACTCAGAAACTACTTTGTGCCTTAATATTCCCTTAAGTTATCTTATGACCTTGCTTTCCCACCTGGTAAGCAATGGTAGCCCTCAAAGGAATGGGGTATTAACCTGTGAGGGCTTGAAGTTCCCCAAAGAAGGTTTCTATAAGATCATGCAACCCACTGACAAGTAATTTCAAAGCTGAGCTACAAAGGAGTTAAAAGTAGAGCCATTCAGCACTGAACAGAGGCATTTTTGTTTTTTAAAGACTTATAAAAATACTGTCTCTCCCCCCCCCCCTTTTTTTTTTACCTTGTGTTCGTAGTGTACCAAAATCTAGCATTTCAGTTGAGGAATAAATTCCAGGAGCTTGGAAGACAGAAAAGTAAACCATTAGATTTTTCTTTGCCCAAAGTTAAGATGTATTAAATACAAAACAAATGCATTTACTGTTCCTCTGGTTTTCTACTAACCTGTTGTAACTTCTACCTCCACAGGAAGGATGATAAATTCTGTGCTGTCTGAAGCATTTGTCTTTATTCTGATGAAGGCGGTGTGATTATCTGCTTCCCTGGATGAAAAACTGGCTCTCATCACTCCCTTGGTTTCATAAGGAGGAATTTCCTGACAAGTTAACAGACCATAATGTAGCACAGCTTTTGTGATGGTGCAAAAGCCACCATAGTTTTTTGAAGAAAACAACATTGACTGAGGATGCATTATTATTTTATATACCTACTAAGAAAAAAAAAAACAACACACTGCCATTTAAATGGATATATTCTATGGATTGTAACACATACTCCAACGTGAAGAATATTACAATGTGAAAGAAGCCCATCTTAGAACTGAGGAAGCATGATATGTAAAATTGAGCCAAGTGAAAGAAATAAAATTTTCAGTTGCAAAATTATCATTAAAAGATAGAATTAATCTATAAAACCAGTTATCTTTTAGTGTGATGCTTGGACATATAATTCAGTACTAAAATTCTCCACCAAACAGAGATGTCAGCATTGGAGGGAAATCCTTTTCTAGAAATCTACAGGATCTCTTTAAATAATAATCAAGAGAGCTTGGACTCTCTCTGTCCTTTCATTTAAAACCTAACACAACAAAGCTTCTCAGGCAAATCCACAGTTGACCAACTGCTTTCAATAAGTCTCTTAGCAAGGAAGATGGAAAAATTTTCAGGCCTGTAATGAGAGAACACTGACAAATACACTAGAGGGAAGATTTATTGGGGCAAAAAAAAATTTTTTTTTGAGATGGATTTCTTTTCCTGGTTTTACAACAATCTGGCTTGCTTGGGACCATCAGAATTTCTCTGCACATACCTTCTGGCATATTTAAGGAAATCCCTGTGTTTTAGAATTTATTATTCATCTCACTTACCTCTATTCTCTTAACTTTTTAGCCTCAAAGTAGGAAAGAAGTGATTGGAACCCTCCTGGGGCCACAAGAGATGCACCATCCACTTCCCCATCTCTAGGGAGCTGACTTGGTCTCTGGGCTTTTCTTATGTACACTGAAATGGGCTGAGGGTGAGGTCAAGGCCAATTGACTTTTATTTTTACTCTACGTTTGTAGGAAGAAGAATAACTTTATCTTTTCTTGCAGCCACTGGGATTATTAAAACATTATGCCATCTCTGCTACCATTCATTACAGTTCTTAACTAATTAGAAATATGAATTCTCTTATGTTTATTAGATACCAATTATACTTCACAGTAAATTCTTAGCTCTTCTACGTAGAATTATAATACAAACTTAATAGCTTATAGTTAATTCTCTGAAGCATTGTTTTATATACTACTTCTCTCAAAGGCTTTTCAAACAATAACGTAATTTCAAGATAAAACATTTTTGTGAAAGGATATAAATGAACCATCCATTACATATTCCTATTTGCCAGTGTGTTTCTATATCTGGGGAGTTAACCAAATCCTGACAAATTTGTTTCTAATTGCTCAAGTGAACATCCTAAAAATGTCCCTTCTGCATCCCTTCCTTGGTTGAGACTGGTCAGAAGATAGAACAAGAGGCTACGTGTGTTTAACAGAGCAATTAATAAATAAATCTGATCTTCAGAACTCATTCATAGTGGTAAAGTCCGTTGTCTTCAATTATGGATAAACAATGATTAGAGTGCCCTCAGTATAAGAACTGTGTTTACTGTGCCTTTCCCCTCTTTGATTAAAGCTTGGCAAACAACATTTAAAGAAAAACTCTCCTAAGGCAGGAAACTTCACAAATCAGGTAGCTGCTACACATTCATTGATTAATATTTGCTGGTATTCTCTAAGAAACAGGGGTTCTCTAAGCATTGACACAAACTAGTGTTAGTCAATAATATTAAAGGTGGATGTACATCACCTAAGAATTTAAAATTTTCTATGTCGTCACAAGGGCTTGACTACATTCCCTCCGAAAACGTCATCTCTATCAACAATAAGTCTGAAAGTTCAATTCTCTACCTCAAACATATAATGGATCCTTCCCAGAGGTTTTTTTTTTTTTTTTTTTTTTTAAATCTTAGTATAAAAAGCACATTATAAATTGTTAGAGTCAGAGACAACTTTACCAATATAACTCCGTGGATAGTTGAAATCTCTTCCTTTCTACACAGTGGGTTAAAGCTCCCACCAATTTTGTTCACTGCTTTTTCCAAAAATTACTTATACTTTTCTCTCCCTGTATCATCCAATTTTCAAGAATATCTGATGTAAATTTAATATTAAGATATAATTAAGGGGGAGTCACCTACATTTATTCATGTGATAGGAAGTTAAACTATTTTCTGGTATATTTGAGCAAGTAATCGAGAGAGAAATATGGCAGCACTCACCCACAGTTTTCTGGTGCCTCCTTGTTGACCTGTTGGGAGTTCTAGGTGAAGATCTCCTCCACTAGAGTACATTTCTACAACCTGTGATGAAAGGGGACATGATGGTTAAGCTCAAAATCATATTCTCAACGCAAGTGATTTGCCGTTATATAGAAATAAGTCTGACATCCTATATCTTAGAAAAATTTAAAAATGTTTATAGATATAAAAGTAGGATAAATCTCATGTCTTATCACTGGAGTCAGTGCTTCAGATGTGTGAGCACTGATGATTTTTTTTTTTTTTTTACATTTATTTATTTTTGAAATACAGAGAGACAGAGTGCAAGTGGGGGAGTAGAAGAGAGACAGAGGGAGACACAGAATCCGAAGCAGGCTCCAGGCTCAGAGCTGTCAGCACAGAGCCCGATGCAGGGCTCAAACTCATTAACTATGAGATCATGACCCAAGCTGAAGCTGGATGCTTAACCAACTGAGCCATCCAGGCTCCCCAATGGTGATTAATTTTAATTAAAACAAGGTAAATTTAAAACATTAAAGTTAGAAACAGTATAGTTATTTCAGACACTGGATTAAAGAAAATCTATCCATAGACCACTTTTTATTTTCAAAGGAAAAATAGTTTATGGAAATTATCAAATTTTAGAAATAAATTTTGTATTTCTTGTAGTTACACAAATGCTTCTTTATTCACACATTTGTAACAAGCTTTAGCAGATCTAATAACCACTATAATTGTGAAATAGTGAAGAATATGTTATTCTGAGATATATGTAACATTTTTAAAGCACTATGACAATATCTGGTTTCTCTTGGTGGCAAAACCATAGGAACCATTAATAATACCTCTGTGGCTTGTATCTATACTCATGATTTTTAAAAACCATTTTGCTGAGGTATAACTGATATACAACAAACAACACATATTTCAACTGTACAACTTGATAAATTCTGACATACATATACAGGCGTGAAGCTACCACTGCAATTAAGACATTAAATATACCCATTATCTCCAAATTTTCTTCATGTCCCTTGCAATCTACCTGTCTCTCTCTGTCCCCCTATATCCTTAAGCAACCAATGAGCTGAGCTCAGCCACTCTAGATTAATCTGTATTTTCTAGAGCTTTATATAAATGGAATCATACAAGTATATACTCTTGTATCAAGCTGCTTTAACTTGGTGTAATTATTTTGAGATTCATCATGTTGTTGTATGTATTAATAGTTCATTTCTTTTATTTTTATATATGTAATTTATTGTCAAATTGGTTTCCATACAACACCCTGTGCTCATCCCAACCGGTGCCCTCCAATGCCCATCAACCCACTTTCCCCTCTCCCCCAGCCTCCATCAACCCTCAGTTTGTTCTCAGTTTTTAAGAGTCTCTTATGGTTTGCTTCCTTCCCTCTCTGTAACTTTTTTTTCCCCCCTTCCCCTCCCCACTAGTCTTCTGTTAAGTTTCTCAGGATCCACATATGAGTGAAAACATATGGTATCTGTCTTTCTTTGCCTGACTTATTTCACTTAGCATAACACTCTCCAGTTCCTAAATGTCCATCAACTGACGAATGGATAAAGAAGATGTGGTTTATATATACAATGGAATATTACTTGGCAATGAGAAAGAATGAAATCTGGCCATTTGTAGCAACGTGGATGGAACTGGAGAGTTCATTTCTTTTCAATTTTATGGCTATGCCACAATTATTGATCCATTCACCTACTGATGGACATGTGGGTTGTTTCCAGTTTTTGGTCATTATGGATAAAGGTGCTATGAACACTGCATTGTATAAGTCTTTGTGTGAACATCTGCTTTCTTTTCTCTTGGGTAAATACCTGGGGATAGAATGGGTCATATGGCAGGAGACTTTCCTTTTTTCTTTTTAATTTTTAAAAATGTTTATTTTTGAGAGAGAGAGAGACACAGCATTAGCGGGCAAAGGGCAGAGAGAGATGGAGACGCAGAATCCAAAGCAGGCTCTAGGCTCTGAGCTGTCAGCACTAGAGCCCAATGGAGGGCTCAAACTCACAAACAGCGAGATCATGACCTGAGCCAAGTTGGACGCTTAACCAACTGAGCCACCCAGGTCCTCCATTGGAGACTTTCCTTTCAAGGCAGGTAACCCTATCTCTTAAAAAGAAATAATATATTTAATTAAATTCAAATGTGGAGTGAAGTAAAAGAATGGGTGGAAAACCTTCACTTGTTTTATCACATAAGTCCTTCAGGAATACATAAGAAAGGAGAATGCAGGAAAAACAGCAATGCTTTAGTATGAACTTAAAGGTTTTGTATGTTGATCTCACGGTCCGTGAGTTCGAGCCCCGTGTCGGGCTCTGTGCTGACAGCTCAGAGCCTGGAGCCTGTTTCAGATTCTGTGTCTCCCTCTCTCTCTGCCCCTCCCCTGTTCATGCTCTGTCTCTCTCTGTCTCAAAAATAAATAAATGTTAAAAAAAAATTAAAAAAAAAAAAAAAAAAGGTTTTGTATGTTATGTTGTTAGAGTAATGCATTTAGCAAAAACTAACGAGCTAAGATTTTCTAAGTATTATTACCTGCCTTTTGATTTAGTACAGTGTTCCCCTATGGTCCCAGTTGTATTGACAGTAATACCATCTTTTTTTTTTTTTTTTTTTAATGTTTGTTTATTTTTGAGAGAGAGTGAAAGCATGTGAGCAGGGAAGGGGCAGAGAGAGGGAGACAAAGATCCAAAGCAGGCTCTGTGCTAGCAGTGGAGAACCTGATGCGGGGCTTGAACTCATGAACTGTGAGATCATGACCTGAGCCAAAGTTGGACACTTAACTGACAGAGACACTCAGGTACCCCAATAGTAATACCATCTTAACTGATGGAGTGACTGTAGAATCTTTTCTGAAAAAAACCAGACGACATCACATATTATTCATTTCAACTTCCAAGGTATTAAGAAAACAAGCCTAACAATGTGTGGAAACAGAAGATTAAAGGGTAGACTACTGATTATCGGGAAAGGAATAAGGAAATGGGTACAGAAAAAGACTACATTATAAAATTCAAAGGAAAGATCACATTAAAATTAGGAATGTGACATATCACTGATTTTAAGTCCAGTGCTATTTATTCTAATTTAATAAAGTGTAGAAAAAAAATGAAGGCAAAATATAGAGAATAATATAGTTCGTGTAAAAAAATTTTTTTTTGCAAAGAGTGTTTATTTTTGTGTGTCCACATATATGTGTACAAGTGTCCTGAATGAGGTCTGATCTGGTGCACCAAGATCATATGAGTAGTATCTATGAGGAGGGGCTGGGACTGGAGCTGAGCTAACACAACAGTTACCAGATACCTGGAGTTATTTACATTTAAAATTACAGAAATAAAAGAAAATAAATGTTCAGTTTCTTAGCCACCCCTAGCCACAAATTCAACTGCTCATTAGCCACGTGTGGCTAGTGGCTGCTGGACAGAGCAGATACAGACACACCACCGAAGAAAGTTCTAGTGGACAGCACTGGATTAAAAAAGTAGAAGTTCAAGGGGAGTTTTGCTTTACATGTTTGAGTTGTTAACATTTTTTTTTTTTCAGTGAGAACATACTAATGGGTCTGTGTTTTATACAAAATAAACAAATCACATACAATTTCCTGTTTACAGTATTTTCTTAAATTTAAGGATAAGACTAATGGCACAGTATAACCTATTGTAGAACCATCAGGTTAAGAGTGCCTTCCAGATAAATCATCTATACTTGTGAGGCACTGGGGTGGCTCAGCTGGTTAAGCATCCAACTTTAGCTCAGGTTCATGATATTTTCGAATTCCTAAGTTCAAGCCCCACATCGGGCTCTGTGCTGACAGTGTGGAGCCTGCTTCAGATCCTTTGTTTCCCTCTCTCTCTGCCCCTTCCCTGCCTGTGTGCTCTCTCTCTCTCTCTCCTCTCAAAAATAAATAAACATTAAAAAAAATAATCTATACTTTTTCTAAGAGGACAGCTTTGGTTTTTCCATTTGCTCTCCTGCATGCTGGTGAAAAGTCCAGTGTGGCATACATTCTTGAATTAAAATACTATAACTAGAAAAAGCCTAGATGAACATCAACAACAACAAAAATAAGTTGACTAAAAACAGTCAAGGAAAGAAAGCAGCAGGAATTTATTTATGAGGTTTCTATATAATTTCTGATAAAAGTTTGCCAAAACAGAGAAAATACATTATTATCTAAATTTAGCAAAAGGATAAGAGACTGTTAAAAACTGAGAACAAACTGAGGGTTGATGGGGGGTGGGAGGGAGGGCAGGGTGGGTGATGGGTATTGAGGAGGGCACCTTTTGGGATGAGCACTGGGTGTTGTATGGAAACCAATTTGACAGTAAATTTCATGTATTAAAAAAAAAAAAAAAAAAAGAAATTGTGGTTTATATACACAATGGAGTACTACGTGGCAATGAGAAAGAATGAAATATGGCCCTTTGTAGCAACATGGATGGAACTGGAGAGTGTGATGCTAAGTGAAATAAGCCATACAGAGAAAGACAGATACCATATGGTTTCACTCTTATGTGGATCCTGAGAAACTCAACAGAAATCCATGGGGGAGGGGAAGGAAAAAAAAAAAGAGGTTAGAGTGGGAGAGAGCCAAAGCATAAGAGACTGTTAAAAACTGAGAACAAACTGAGGGTTGATGGGGGGTGGGAGGGAGGGGAGGGTGGGTGATGGGTATTGAGGAGGGCACCTTTTGGGATGAGCACTGGGTGTTGTATGGAAACCAATTTGACAATAAACTTCATATATTGAAAAAAAAATAAATTTAGCAAAAGGATATAAATGATCGAGTGATGAAGAGGAAATACAAATACTTTTCACTTGTAAAAACAGGACACAAGAGACTTTTCTTCTCTTGTAATGAAAATATCTAGCTAAAAATAATTCAAATTTGGGTAGAGTATTTTTATTAGTAGTTATGCTCACCTAATTGTTAGCCAAACGTTGGGAAGAAACCTCTTTTTTGCTACCTTAGCATATAATTTCACAATTCAGGCTCTAAAAATCTCATTTTTTTCTCTTCTACATTTTCTTTTTCATTGTTCATGAACATTTCTACTGGGGGTTCTGGGATGACAAGAATCAGTTTGGTTGTCAAAGCTCTGTAGCTTACTACAATATGTAGTATTTTCCCTCCTCCTGTTATGTTCAAGCTGCTGTTAAGGCCTGCAGTACTGGTCCTAAAGAACTTTGGGGAGGCTGGGTGTGGATATTATAAACTATTCCAGAAAGCATCCACATCTCCTTTCAACCAGACAACGCAACTAGAACCTACAGTGGCAGCAAATGTCACATAGTTGGAAGTCTCTTGGGATGTACGGTGGGGATTTTAGGAAACACATAAAGGAGTGACACTTGCCACTCTGACTATAAAAGAGACCAGGAACTAGTGAGGAGAGATGTCAAATTTGAAAACAATCAGTACCTAACAGATTGAGCGAAATTAGGAGTTGGATTATCTCATCTCATCTCATCTCATCTCATCTCATCTCATCTCATCTCATCTCATCTCATCTCATCTTTAGAGAGAGCAGGGGAGGGGTGCAGAGAAAGAGAAAGAGAGAGACAGAGAGGGAGAGAATCTTAAGCAGACTCCATGCTCAGCGTGGAGCCCAATACTAGGCTCAATCCCATGACCTTGGGTTCGTCGCCTGGGTGGAAATTGAGAGTAGGATGCTCAGCTGACTGAGCCACCCAGGCATCCCAGGAGTTGGACTTTTTAAACAAAAAATAAGTTTGCTTTTAATCGTGATTCTATATTTACCCTTCCTCAGACTTTAACTTCCAGGCTGCCATCACCCAAAACTTATTACCAAAAATAAGTATGAACTGTTTTAAAAATTTACGTTACATCAGAAAAGCAATGGCCTTGTGTAGTTGAAAACTCTTAAGTTAAATGCAGACCTGCTAAACTGTAACACCAGAGAAACCACAGTTGTTTAAAAAGTGGTTCCAAAAAGTCAATACCTGGACTATTGTAATCGAAAATTCTGACCACAGCAAGATGCATTAAAAGAATAACCACTCTTTGATACATCTATAAAATCCCATTATTTTAAATAGTCTTGCAAACTGTAACAAACTGAGATTTCATGGTAAGCATTAATTTCCACCAAAATGTAACTCATTCAATATCATCAACATAAACTCACCTGTAAAGGCTCACTGTGAGGATTGTGTATATTTATTATAGGTGAGAAACTGCTATTCACAGGGACTCTGGCCCCAAGGAATGGCCTCAGTCGATATGGATTTGGAACTCCAACACCAAACACCTATTTTAAAGGAGAAAAAAAATGCAATCTGGGTTAAACTCCAACACCAAATACCTATTTTAAAGGAGAAAAAAATGCAATCTGGGTTGCTTTCATAACTAACATTTTTATAGTTATAACTGATTGATCTAGGGAAAACTGATGTGTCTTATTTAGATGGAAAAATCTTGACTACCTTTAAAAGGAATACACATGTGGTTTCTATCCTCGATTTGGCTATATATTTGATTTACTACATATATGTGTATTTGGAATTATTTCTATAATATATTGGAAATTAAAATGATAGCAGTCCTTCATGAGCTCACAGAATAGACAAAAGAAGGCAACAGGGAATCAAAAGATTTCCTTATTCCAACCACGAGAAGAAGATGGATCTAGGGCTCAAACAATTTCTCAAATCCAGCTCTAGGTCATTCCCACATGAGAAAGCAAGGTCCTGGGTTGACTAAACAGAGTGAGCCCATCATTCAAATGACAAATATTTCTTAAGTGCCTATGATTTGCTACGCACAAATATATATAGTGTGAATGATTCAATAGTAAACAAGATAGATAATGTGCCTGCCCTCATGCAACTTACATTCCAGTATGAGGGGCACACTAGATAACAATAAAAAAGTTTTTTAAAAATGGTAATGTGATATAGAATAACTGGCTGGGGTGAGGCTGGGATATTCTTTTAGGGAGCATGGTCAAGGTCATCTTCTCTGGAGAAGTGATTATGAGCTGATGCAAGATGAGAACAAACCAGCACTGAGAGTGTATTTGGGTGAGGGGAAGTATACAAAGGAAACAAGGCAGGAAAGGGGTTAACTTGAAGATCAGGAATAAGATGAGAAGCATGGTCAAATGGGATGGAATAGAAGGAACGTATGGGAGTCAGAACCTCAGAGTCTTGTTGGCCTTGGTCACAAATTTACATTTTGCTCTGAAAGCAATAGGACGACATAAAGATTTCCATGGGGAATTTGACTAGATGTGATTTATGTTCACAGAAGATCATTCCGACTACAGTGAATAACAGACTATGGTAAGGACAGTGGAGGAGTGGAAGGCCTGTTGGAGGCTATGGTGTAACCCAGGGAGAGGTAATGGTGGCTTAGAAGAGAGCAGTGGCAGTGTGGAGGAGAGAGTTAGACTCAAGATATATTTAGGAGGCAGACTTTGTGAAAGACTAGATGTGGAGAGGTGAAGAAAAGCAGCTGGCCACTGAGGCTCTGCTTGAGAAACAAACCGATTACAACCCTCAAGTAGTGCAGCTTGGCCACATCCACCTAAGTCGGTTAGGCTGCCCCTAGAGGGCAATGGTAGTAATATTCTTATGACAGTCTTCATTTACTCAACAGGTGTATGTTAAATGAGCATCATCTATATAGCACTTCTAAGTTATTCATCTACACAGGTTGCCTACTAAACAACTGTTAAAGACATATTCACTGTATATAAATACAAGTGCCTAACTAATTGGTTTACTGACACGAATTCTCAAGATATGTGGTATGTTCTGGGTCCTAGAAAAGAAATGTTCAAAAACAAAATCATAAAAACTGTAAAGTAAGACATTATCTAAGTAAGGAGTTAAAACACTGTGTTCTATGCACAGTATAACACAGTGGTTAATAGGATGGTCTTTGTAGTTATAAAGGCATGGGTTTGAATCCCTGCTTAATAATCTATTAGTAGCATAATTTGAACAAACTACTTAACCTTTCTAAGCTTCACCTTCCTTATCTAAACGAATGAGACTAACAGTATCTATAACACATGCAGAAATGTTTGTAAAGTACGTAGTATAGTGGCACAGAAGCAATTCTTCTTAACAATCTTGATAACCTTGATTATAAAAATCTTGACTCATAAGACATTAACAATCTCTAATAACCTAAACATTACACAGAGAAAGTAAGAACAAATTTTAAGCAATCTATTCACTAAAGAAAAGGGAGCATGCATGTTTTAATTTTGAAACTATTATCAAGTATGCTTCATAAATGTGCAAAATAAAAATTAAAAAAATTATTATAAAATATTTTTTACTATTCTTTTGCCAACAATCTTACATTAAAACTTCAGCTATAGCTTTAAAAGATCATTTGTTCAGTCTGATTTGATAGGGGCTAGTCACAGACAGAGCAGTGAATAAAAATGCTCTCAGTCTAAACTCTCACATTTCCTATTATCCCTGAGTTTTTAAAGAGAGTCACAGGATAGGTTGGAGATAAGAACGATATTTTATAAAATAAAGAAAAGATTTAATCCTGGTTCTTACCTGATAAGTAAATACCCCATGATTGGATGTGTTAATAAATAAAGTATTTTCTACATTTCCCACTACTCTTGCAAGAAAAACTACATCAAATGACGTATTTCCTCCTGGAAGTATTTTCTGAAAAAGAAGAGCAACAAATAAAGTTAAATGAGTAACTAAAAAATCCGATTATGCTGACCACAATTAAATAGCCGAAGTTTGTAAAGCAATCATCTCACAATCATTTCCATGAACTAGCTTCTCCCACTGAAGGTTTAAGCTTTAAATTAGCCAAATTATTCTGCAATGAAAAATAATAAAAACGATGTCTTCATACTGATGTCTACAGTCACACAGCTTTATCAAATACCAATTAGATGCTGTTCATTCAACAATCATTAGGCTGGAATGAAGTACCTAATTACAGACTGTTCCATCATCACATAATTCAGTAGGAGTTGAGCTGAGGCTGGGCTTCTTATATAGATGTACTACTCTACAACTAAACAACAACTTGTACTATTTCCAAGAAGAAATAAGCCCACGCCTTAACCCCTTGACCTCTGTCAGCCATTCACACATGGCGCTGTATGTGCCAGCAACTTAAATTAGGAAAGAAGGCAGGAGTGACAATACGCACAGAAACTCACTCCTGTTTTCTTGTACAGGTTGAGAATGTCATTGTAGTTAGTGAAATAAAACTTTATTACAACAAAACAATAGGGCTACTCCATGGAGTTCAAGGGACTGTGACTGTAGTTCTGTCTGTGATGAAGCCTTATGATGCATTTTAATGTGTAAAGTCATCAACCTTTCTCATTTGCCTCTATGGCTTGAACTCTAAAACACTCCCCAAATTGTAGCTTAAAATACCAGGCATTGAGCCTTCTGGCTTCACCTCAGGAAGCAGAAAGCTGGAAAGAGCATTTCCTGTGCATTATCAACAACCAAAAGGATAATCTACAAAAATGTAACTTTTCTTGACCCTATCACAGAGTTTGCATATCAGGTAGCTCAAAATTTAAGGAAAGACAAGCACCTCCAAGGAGAGATGGAATGTGAGTAATGGCTCACCCATGGCAGAAAATGGGAAGATGAGGCTACCATATGAGGGTAAAATGAATTCAGCCAAAATTTTTATACACCGCTAAAAGCTGACAGTGGGCTAAAATCAGAGTATATAACCCCTGGAAGCTGTAGACACTAGATGGAGGTTACATCTGAGCCAAAGTCAGTAAGAGAAGGATACCTGGTAAATCTCTAAGTAGCTTGAAATTAACAAACTTCTAAATAACCCATTGGTCCAAGGGGTAGTCACAGGGAAATTCAAATATTTTGAATCAACTAGAAATTAAAACACGACATATCAAAATTTGCTGGCTGCAGATAAAGCATACTTATTTTGGGAAATGCTTCAAATCAATAATCTATGTTTCCACCTTGAGAAACTAAAAAAAGAATAAATTAAACCCAAAATTTCAGAGATCTAAAAATGTTGAAAAAATTGTTTACAATCAATGAGTATGGTATTCCTACTGACAACAGTTTTTTTTTTCAATATATGAAGTTTATTGTCAAATTGGTTTCCATACAACACCCAGTGCTCATCCCAAAAGGTGCTCTCCTCTATACCCATCACCCACCCACCCCTCCCTCCCACCCCCCATCAACCCTCAGTTTGTTCTCAGTTTTTAACAGTCTCTTATGCTTTGGCTCTCTCCCACTCTAACTTTTTTTTTTTTTTTTCCTTCCCCTTCCCCATGGGTTTCTGTTAAGTTTCTCAGGATCCACATAAGAGTGAAACCATATGGTATCTGTCTTTCTCTGTATGGCTTATTTCACTTAGCATAACACTCTCCAGTTCCATCCATGTTGCTACAAAAAGCCAGATTTCTTTCTTTCTCATTGCCATGTAGTACTCCATTGTGTATATAAACCACAATTTCTTTATCCATTCATCAGTTGATGGACATACAGGCTCTTTCCATAGTTTGGCTATTGTTGAGGGTGCTGCTATAAACATTGGGGTACAAGTGCCCCTATGCATCAGTACTCCTGTATCCCTTGGGTAAATTCCTAGTAGTGCTATTGCTGGGTCATAGGGTAGGTCTATTTTTAATTTTTTGAGGAACCTCCACACTGTTTTCCAGAGTGGCTGGACCAGTTTGCATTCCCACCAACAGTGCAAGAGGGTTCCCATTTCTCCACATCCTCTCCAACATCTATGGTCTCCTGATTTGTTCATTTTGGCCACTCTGACTGGCGTGAGGTGATATCTGAGTGTGGTTTTGATTTGTATTTCCCTGATGAGGAGCGACGTTGAACATCTTTTCATGTGCCTGTTGGCCATCTGGATGTCTTCTCTAGAGAAGTGTCTATTCATGTTTTCTGCCCATTTCTTCACTGGGTTATTTGTTTTTCGGGTGTGGAGTTTGGTGAGCTCTTTATAGATTTTGGATACTAGCCCTTTGTCCGATATGTCATTTGCAAATATCTTTTCCCATTCCGTTGGTTGCCTTTTAGTTTTGTTGGTTGTTTCCTTTGCTGTGCAGAAGCTTTTTATCTTCATAAGGTCCCAGTAGTTCATTTTTGCTTTTAATTCCCTTGCCTTTGGGGATGTGTCAAGTAAGAAATTGCTATGGCTGAGGTCGGAGAGGTCTTTTCCTGCTTTCTCCTCTAGGGTTTTGATGGTTTCCTGTCTCACATTCAGGTCCTTTATCCATTTTGAGTTTATTTTTGTGAATGGTGTGAGAAAGTGGTCTAGTTTCAATCTTCTGCATGTTGCTGTCTATTGACAACAGTTCTAATGTCAATGAAGATACTCACAAGGCCTGTGGTTTACTACAGGGAAATTTATCCAGCCAGAGAAAAAACTGGTTTCCTTTAAAATTTTTATGGGAATGTATGTAAATATTTAAATAATATCTTTCAAAAGCCCATCTAAGTTACAAAAGGTAAGGAAAATCATCATGGAATGCTTAATTCTTAGCATAACCTTTTGCTACTACCAGAACTGGACATCCAGTTTTGAGTAAGTAGGTGACACATTGGAGATCTGAGTTTCTAATTCTGCCATTAACTGATTTTGAGGGGCACCTGGGTGGCTCAGTTGGTTAAGCGTTCAACTTTGGCTCTGGTCATGATCTCGCGGTTTGTGGATTTGGGTCCTGCGTCGGGCTCTGGGCTGACGGCCGGGAGCCTGTTTTGAATTCTGTGTCTCACTCTCTCTCTGCCCCTACCCCACTTGCACTGTCTCCTTCTCTGTCAAAACTAACATTAAAAACAAACAAAAAACAAAAAAAAAACAAAAAAAGAAACTGATTTTGGCAAGTCATTGAACCTTTGTAGGTCTCAATTTCTCCTAATTTCAAAATAAGCCAGTTTTATTAGATGATATCTGAGATCCTAATTATTAAAGAAACCATAAATATGGCCAGTCTTACTGCTTAATTCCTATGGAAGATGGAGGCTTTGCTCCATGATGTCATTTCTATCTGGTGGGAAAGAAGGTGGGGTGGAACAGAGAAGAGTCTAGATATGAGTACAAGTTCTCTTTGACAGTTCTCAATACCTATCGACTTGAGTACATTATTATCTCAGTACTTTAAGAAGATGTTGAGATAGAACAAATATTTCCTTTCTTCTTTTTTTAATAACAGGGAAAATCTAATTCCAAGTGACAATGATATAACAAAACAGAAAAGTCAGACTCAGGAACGTAATCTTCCCATAAGAATTAATCAGATTTGCTACAAATCATCCTTTTGTCCTCTTTCCCAGACACTTTCTAAATTAGATGAATTTGGTATGATAAAAAATTAGAAAACAGTATAAAAAGTAACGAAGAACAAACAAGGTGTGCTAGCTTTAACCGAACATTATCTGCAGCTAAGTATCTCTCACCTTTGTACCACAGCTCAGTCCCTGGCTGGCTCCCTTGGTGAGCTCATCCAGGTCCACGACTTTGTATCTTCACCAGTGACTCTTAAACTTCCATTTCAAGTTCGGTCCTTTCTCTTATTATCCAAACTCAGACACCAACTGTCACTTGGCACTTGGACCTGGATGTCTAAGGACACCTCAAATCTAACACATCCAAAACTGAACTACTGATTGTACTCCCGAAACCTGCTCTATCCTCAGCCTTCTCCATCTCGGTTGATGGCAATTCTGTCCTTTTGTAGCTTGGGGAAAAAACCAGAGAGTCAATCTTGACTCTTCTCTTTCTCTTAGTCCCACATCAGGAGAGCTTATTGGCTGTATCTTCAAAATATATCCCAAATCCAACAGCTTTCTTCAGTTCTTCACTCTTGTCAGAGTAATTGTCTTCTTACCATGGGGTACTGCAGCAGCTAATGTAACTGGTGTCCCTGATTCTCCCTTTGCTCTTCATTGTTTGTTTTTGTTTTTTTACTTATTGAGAGAGAGAGCGAGCGCATAAGCGGGGGAGAGGCAGAGGGAGGGAATTCCAAGCAGGCTCTGAACTGCCAGCATGGAGCCTGATGTGGGGCTTAAACTCACAAACCCTGGTATCATGACCTGAGCTGAAATAAAGAGTTGGATGCTTAACCGACTGAGCCACCCAGGTACCCTATGATCTCTTTTTGATAAGTAGTGATACTTACAAAACGTAAGCTATCATTTCATTTTTCTGCTCAAATCCGTGAAGGCTTCCAAGTTCAATCAGGATAAGAGCCAAAGTCCTCATATCATAGCTTGTACAGCCCTTCACAATCTACCCTACCTATTCCCCTTCACTTCTCTCATTTTTGATCACTCTGGCCTAGCTAACCACACTGTCCTCTTTGCATCCAGATGTGTTTTCACATAGGAGCCTTTATACTGCCTGTACCTTCTGTCTGGAATGTTCTTCTTCCATATATTCCACTTCCTTCCATACAGTCCTCTCCCTTACCTCCTTCAAGTCTGTTCAAATGTCACCTTCTGAATGAGGCTTGCCCTGACTATCTTATTTAAAATTGGAAGAGTGATGGGGTGCCTGGGTGGCTCAGTCAGTTAAGTGTCCAACTCTTGGTTTCGGCTCAGGTCATGATCTCATGGTTCGTGGGTTCAAGCTCCGCATAAGGCTCTGTGCTCACAGTTGTGAAGCCTGCTTGGGATTCTGTCTCCCCTCTCTCTTTGCCCCTCCCACTGGTCATCACTTTCTATTTCTCTCTCTCAAAATAAATAAATAAACATTAAAAAAACCTGGAGGAATGATGTCACCATCATGGCAGCAAAAGACATTGTGTCTTTCTGTCCCTTCCCCACTTTTAATGTTTTATTATTTATTTTTGAGAGAGAGACAGAGTGTGAGTGGGGAAGGGGCAGAGAGAGGGGATACACAGAATCCAGAACAGCTCTAGGCTCTGAGCTGTCAGCACAGAGCCCGATCCGGGGCTCAAACCCACAAGCTGTGAGATCATGACCTGAGCCAAAGTCAGAAGCTCAACTGACTGAGCCACCCGGGTGCCCCTTTTGGTCCCTGCATTTAAGCTATGGATTAGATATCCATCCACAAACTGAAGTGCCTTTGTGGAAAATGTGGGATTCAGCACCATATGCCAGGGGACCTGGGAGTTGTCTCAACCACCTGTACATCTGGTAGTAGATGGACAAACTTTAGTATGGGCTACAGAACCAGTACATTTGCCCCAACCACTCTTGCCATGTGGGGAAAAAAAATCTGCAGAGTACCGACCTAGGAAGATACCCGTGGACAAGAGAGATATTGCAAAAGTCCAGCCTTTCCGGGGACATATTCCATTATGCCATTGAAACAAAAAACAAACAAACAAAAAAGTTTGGTCACAGTGGAAACCTTAAGAGGAATTTTCCCAGTGCCACTCCCTCTTCCGGAACTACCCTGCCAAGGCAACACTCCATGGGAATAAATTATCCAGCAGTGGTGACCTCACCCACAAGAGAAAAGGAGAGCAGTCAATGAGTACCTGGCTATGTGAGTTGTGCAGGACATGGCACGGGAAACCCGTTTCTCTCTAGCGCACCCAGAGTACTGAGGCAGGACCTCCAAAACTGGAGGTGGGAGCAGAGCAGGAAAGGGACAGATAAGAATATCAAAGGGCATTAAAGGTACACAGTTCCTGCTGACTATGCTCAGGACTTCAGCAGGAAGTCTGCCCATGAGCCTCTGGGAATACTTTACTTGAGGATCCCCATACCATAGGCACTCTAATGCTCTGAGTGCTAAACCCCCATCTCCCCTCACACTGCAGCTGGCTCCTGGTGCTCACTCCCAAATGCAGTGGTGAGAGCAAGTTCAGTAAATGGACTGTTATCAGAAAAACAGTAGGACCTGTGGGTAAGGGAGAAACCACAAACTTGAGCACTATTTTCTGGAAAATCTAAAAGGTGGAGAAAACCCAAATGTAACAGCACTAACAAATATAACAGTTGGTGCTGTTATATTACCCCATCTGAAGACAACTAGTAAAGATTTAAAAATGCGTCTGTTACTTCAAATGCAAAAGTGGAAATGCAAAACTACAAGGAACATGAAAAATCGAAACAATGTGATCACAAATAGTAATTCTCCAACAACCAAAAGCACAGAATTTTGCAAACTAGCTGATAAAAGATTCAAAGTAGTTCTTTTGAACAAATTCAATGATCAATAAGAAAATTCAGACGGGCTGTTCAATGAAATTAGGAAATAACACACAAACAAAATGAAATATTTATCAAAGAGAAGAAATAATTTAGGAAAGAACCAAACTGAAATTCTGGAGCTTAAGATTTCAATGGCTGAAATTAAATAATAATAATAATAATAAAAAGCAATAGACAGCATGTGTGGCAGAGTGAAGCAAACAGAAGATCAAATAAGTGATCTAGAAATTTTGAATTAACCCATTAGAGCAGAACAAAGGAAAAAGAGTCAAAAAGAGTGATGAAAGCCTATCAGGTCTATGGTTTTCCATCAAAGAACAAATATAATAATTAGAGTTTCAGAGAAGAGAGGGAGAAGAGGGCAGAAAGTTTATTCAAAGAAATAATAGGTGAGAACTTCCCAAACTTGGGGAGAAGCTTGGACATCTATATTCATGAAGCTAATAGATAACCCTATTAACTCAATACTCAATGCAAAAGACCTTCTCCAACACATCGTATAATGAAAGTGTCAAAACTCAAAGATAAAAACAGAATCCTAAAAGTACCCAGGAAAAAAAAGATTGTAACCTACAAAAGAATTCCATGAGGCTATATTAGTGATTTCTCAGCAGAAACTGTATAGGCCAGGAGTGAGATGACATATTTGAAGTACTGAAAGAAAAAACTGCTAGCCAAGAATACTCTTATCTGGCAAAGTTATCCTTCAGATGCAAAGCAGAAATAAAGACTTTCCTGGACTAACAATTCACTGGAGAATTCTGAGGGAGTTCATTACCTCTAGACTTGCTTTGCAAGAAATGTTGAAAAGAATTCTAGCTGAAATGAAAAGACACTAATAATGACACAAAAACATATGAAAGTATACAACACACCGAGTAAAGGTAAATACACAGTTAGACATAGAAAATTCTAATTCTGTAATGGGTGTGTTAACCACCTAACTGTAATACAAAGGTTAAAGAAGAAGAGTATGAAAAATAATTATAGCTACTATAATTTGTTAATGAATACGAAATATAAAAAGAGTTAAATAATGACATCAAGCATATAAAAAAAGGGGGAAAAATTAAAAAGGTAAAGCTTTTACACGCAACTGAAGTTAAGTTGCTATCAGCTTAAAATGGGCTGCTTTATCTGTAAGATGTTTTACGTAAGCTTCATGGTATCAAGAAGCAAGAACAGATTCACAAAAATTAAAGGGGAAACAGACTGATACCATGGAAAATCACGAGTCTTAAAGGTAGGCAGAAACAGAGGAAAAGAGAATCAGTGGAAATACAAAACACCCACAAAGCCATTAAGAAGATGGCATTAGTAAGTCTTTACATATCAAGAATAATTCTGAATGTTAACAAATTGAATTCACCAATCAAAAGGCACACAGGAACTAGATATAGAAATGAAAGGAATTAAAAGCAAAAATGAACTACTGGGACCTCATGAAGATAAAAAGCTTCTGTACAGCAGAGGAAACAATCAACAAAACTAAAAGGCAACCAACGGAATGGGAAAAGATATTTGCAAATGACATATTGGACAAAGGGCTAGTATCTGAAATCTATAAAGAGCTCACCAAACTCCACACCTGAAAAATAATCCAGTGAAGAAATGGGCAGAAAACATGAATAGACACTTCTCTAGAGAAGACATCCAGATGGCCAACAGGCACATGAAAGGATGCTCAACGTCGCTCCTCATCAGGGAAATACAAATCAAAACCATACTCAGATATCACCTCACACCAGTCAGAGTGGCTAAAATGAACAAATCAGGAGACCATAGATGCTGGAGAGGATGTGGAGAAATGGGAACCCTCTTGCACTGTTGGTGGGAATGCAAACTGGTGCAGCCACTCTGAAAAACAGTGTGGAGGTTCCTCAAAAAATTAAAAATAGACCTACCCTATGACCCAGCAATAGAACTGATAGGAATTTACCCAAGGGGTACAGGAGTACTGATGCATAGGGGCACTTGTACCCCAATGTTTATAGCAGCACTCTCAACAACAGCCAAGTTATGGAAAGAGCCTGTATGTCCATCAACTGATGAATGGATAAAGAAATTGTGGTTTATATACACAATGGAATACTACGTGGCAATGAGAAAGAATGAAATATGGCCTTTTGTAGCAACATGGATGGAACTGGAGAGTGTGATGCTAAGTGAAATAAGTCATACAGAGAAGGACAGATACCATATGGTTTCACTCTTATGTGGATCCTGAGATACTTAACAGAAGACCATGGGGGAGGAGAAGAAAAAACATGGCTAGAGAGGGAGGGAGCCAAAACATAAGAGACTCCTAAAAACTGAGAACAAACTCAGGGTTGATGGGGAGTTGATGGGGAGTGGGAGGGGTGGGTGGGTGATGGGTATTGAGGAGGGCACCTGTTGGGATTAGCACTGGGTGTTGTATGGAAACCAATTTGACAATAAATTTCATAAAAAAAAAAAAGAAAGAAATGAAATCCAACTCTATACTGCGTACAGAAGGCTCACTTCAGTTTTAAGAACACAAACTGGCTCAAAGTGAAGGGCTGGAAAAAGCCATTTAGTCCAAGTGGAAACCAAAAGAGAGTAGGGGTAGCTATGCTTTTACCAGACTAAACAGATTTTAAAAGCCAAAAATGGTCACAAGTGACAAAGAAGGTCATTACATAATGATAAAGGGGCCAATGCTTCAAGAGGAT
Organism: Panthera pardus; assembly: GCF_024362965.1. Lineage (NCBI taxonomy): Eukaryota > Metazoa > Chordata > Mammalia > Carnivora > Felidae > Panthera > Panthera pardus. The sequence goes on along the minus strand of NW_026526821.1, from coordinate 61,557,465 downwards.
ATAACAACTATATATTCATATGTACCCAACATCTGAGCATCTAAATACATTAACAAATATTGACAGATTTGAAGGGAGAAAACAGACAACACAAAAATAAAGCAGAGGACCTCAATACCATACTTTCTTCAATGGATAGATCACCCAGACAGAACAAGCACAAGGAAATGTTGGACTTGACCCATATATTAGACCAAATAGGTCTAACAGACATTTATAGAACATTCCATCTGATAGCAGCAAATACATGTTTTTCTCAAGTGCACATAAAACATTCTCTGATGCAGACCATATGACAATACACAGAAAAAGTCTCATGGCAAATTTAAGAAGATGGAAATAATAACAAGTATATTTTCAGACCATAATGGTATGAAACTAGAAATCAACAAAAGGAAAACTGGAAAATCTACAAATGTGTGGAAATTAAACAACATATCTCTGAACAACCAAGGGGTCAAAAAAGAAATCAAAAGGGAAACCTAAAAAAAAGATACTCAAACAAAGGAAAATGAAAATACAACATACCAAAACTTATGGGATGCTGAAGTAGTTTTAAGAGGGAACTTTATAGTAGTAAATGTATATGTTAAGAAAACAACTCAAATAAACAGCCTAACTTTACACCTCAAGGAAACCCAAAGTCAGCAGAAGGAAAGAAAGAAAAATCAGAGCAGAAATAGAGAGCAGAAAAACAATAATGAAAAAAAAAACAGTGAAACTAAGAGCTGTTTTCAAAAAGATAAAACAAAATTGGCAAACCTCTAGCTACACAAACCATGAAAAAAGAAGAGAATACTCAAAGTCAGAAATGAAAGAGGAGACATTACAATTGATACTACAGAAATACACAGGATCATAAAACACTAGTATGAACAATTACATGCCAATAAATCGGATAAGCTAGAAGAAATGGATAAATGCTGAGAAACAACCTTCCAAGACCGAAACAGGAAGAAATAGAAAATCTGAATAGACCAGTGAGTAAGAAGATTGAATCAGAAATCAACAATCTCCCAACATAGAAAACCTCAGGATAAGCTGGTTTCACTAATGAATTCTATCAAATATTTAAAGAAGAATTAATGCCAATCTTTCTCAAATTCTTCCGAAAAACTGAAGGGACACAACATTTCAAAACTCATTTTACAAACCCAGCATTACCCTGATACCAAAGCCAGACAAGAACAAACAAGAAACTACAGACCAATACCCCTGATGAATATAGATGCAAAAATTCTTAAAAAAATATTAGCAAATGGAATCTAAAACACATTGAAAGTATTATACACCATGACCAAGCAGGATTTACCCTTGGGATGAAAGGATGGTTCAACATATGCAAATCAGTAAATGTGATATACCATATTAACAAAAGATAAAAAGATAAAAATAAAAGATAAAACATAAAAATCAAAAGCATGTGACAAAATACAACATATTTTAATGATAAAAACCCCCAGTAGACTGGGTACAGCTAGGATACAACTCTACATACTAAAGGCCATACATAAGGGTATGTATGGGTGGCTCTCTCGGTTAAGTGTATGACTCCTGATTTTGATTCAGGTCACGCTCTCACAGTTTGTGAGATTGAGCCCTATGTTGGGCTCTGCACTGACAGCATGGAGCCTTCTTGGAATTCTCTCTCTCTCTGCCCCTCCCCTGCTCTCTCTCTTAAAATAAATAAACACAAAAAGATATCTTAGTTAAAAAAAAAAAGGCCATATAGGAAAAATCCACAGCTAACATCATACTCAATGACAAAAAACTGAGGATCAGGATGCCCTGATCCTCTAGGATCAGGGTGCCTACTCTTACCACACTTACTCAACATAATACTGAAAGGCCTAGTTAGATCAATTAGGCAAGATAAAGAAATAAAAGGCACCTGAATCAGAAAGGAATAAGTAAAACTGTCATATTTGCAGATGATATGGTTTTCTATATATATATACGTGTGTATATATACATATACACACGTATATATATACATATATATATACGTATATATATACATATACATATACATACATATACATATACATATATATATATATATATATATATATATATATATATATATATATATAGAAAAGCCTAAATGTCCATCAACTGATGAATGGATAAAGAAATTGTGGTTTATTTACACAATGGAGTACTACGTGGCAATAAGAATGAAATATGGCCCTTTGTAGCAACATGGATGGAACTGGAGAGTGTTATGCTAAGTGAAATAAGCCATGCAGAGAAAGACAGATACCATATGGTTTCACTCTTATGTGGATCCTGAGAAACTTAATAGAAACCCATGGGGGAGGGGAAGAAAAAAAAAAGAGGTTAGAGTGGAAGAGAGCCAAAGCATAAGTGCCTCTTAAAAACTGAGAACAAACTGAGGGTTGAAGGGGGGTGGGGGGGGGAGGGTGGGTGATGGGTATTGAGGAGGGCACCTTTTGGGATGAGCACTGGGTGTTGTATGGAAACCAATTTGACAATAAACTCATATATTGGAAAAAAAAAAAAAGAAAATCCTAAAGACTCAACCAAAAAACTGTTGGAATTAATCAACCAATTTGGTATAGTTGCAGGATATAAAATCAACATATAGAAATCAGTTGTGTTGGTATACACTAACAGTGAAACATCTGAAAAAGAAATAAAGAAAACTATCCTGGTTCACAGTGGCATTAAAAAAAAAAATACCTGGGAATAAATTTAACCAAGAAGGTGAAAGATTTGTACAGCTGTACCCTCATTTTATTGTGCTCCACTTTACTGCACTTTGCAGATAATTGCATTTATTTTATTTATATATATATATTTTTAAACAAATTGAAGGCCTATAGCAACCCTGCATTGATCAAGTCTACTGGTGCTATTTTTTCCTAGTAGCAGTTGCTTACTTTGTGTCTCTGTGTCACATTTTGGTAATTTCTGCAATATTTCAAACTTTTTATTATTATTATATTTTTTATGGTAATATGTAATTAGTGATTATGACTCACTGAAGACTCAGATAATGGTAAGCATTTTTTAGTAATAAAGTATTCTTAAATTAAGGTATGTACATTGTTTTTTAAGACATAATGCTATTGCATGCTTAACAGGCTACAATAGGGTGTAAACAGAAATTTTATGTGCTCTGGAAAACTAAAAAAATTCATTTTATTGTGATACTCACTTTATTGTGATACTCACTTTCTTGTGGTGGTTTGGAACCAAACCCGTAATATCTCTGAGGTATGCCTGTGTTATGAAAACTATACAACCTTGATGAAAGAAACTGAAGAAGACACAAACAAATGGAAAGATACCTCATGCTCATGGATTAGAAGAATATACTGATAACTGTCTGTTAAAATATCCACACTACCTAAAGTCATTTATAGAGTCAGTGAAATCCTTATCAATAGCCCAATGGCATGTTTTACAGAAACAGATAAAACAATCCCAAAATTTGTATGGAAGCATGCAAGACTCAAGAAAGAACAAAGCCTAAGGCATCACACTTCCTGCTTTCAAACTATACTACGAAGCTAAGTGATTAAAACAGTATGGTACAGGCATATAGGCCAATGGAACAGAATAGAGAGCCCAGAAATAAATCCTTGCATATACAGTCAACTAATATTTGACAAGGGAGCCAAGAACACTTCATGGGGAAAGACAGTCTCTTCAACAAATGGTATTAAGAAAACTGGATAACCACATGCAGAAAAATGAAATTGGACTCCTATCTTCCATCACTCACCAGAATTAATTAAAAATGGATCAAAGACTTAAACGTAAGACCTAATACAATAAACCTCCAGAAGAAAACACCGATATTGGCCTGGGCCATGATTTTTTTTAATATGACACCAAAGGCACAGCAACAAAAGCAAAAATCAACAAGTGGGACGACATCAAATTAAAAAATTTCTGCATAGCAAAATAAAAGATCAACAAAACAAAAAGGAAACCTGCAAAATGGGAGAAGATATTTGCAAATTATATGTCAGATAGGAGGTTAATATCTAAAATACATAAAAGAACTCCTATAGTTTAATAACAAAACCCCAAACAATCTGAATAAAAAATGGGCACAGGAACCAAATAGGTATTTTCCCGAAGGAGACAGGACTACCAGGTATACAAAAAAATGTTCAATAATTCTAATCCTCAGGGAAATGCAAATCAAAACCACAATGAGATAGCATTTCACAACTGTTAGAATGGCTATCATTAAGAAGAGAAGAGATAACAAGTATTGATGAGATGTGGAGATAAGGGAATCCTGTATACAGTTGGTGGGAATGTAAACTGGTTTAAAACAGTATGGAGGTTCTCAAAAAATTAAAAATAGAACAATCATATGATGTAGCAATCTGAGTTCTGGGTATTTATCCAAAGGAAATGAAAACAGGATATTGAAGAGATATACGCACTCCCATTTTTACTGGAGCATTATTCACAATAGCTAAGATATTGAAACAACCCAAGTGTCTACAACAAATGAATAGGTAAAAAAGATATGCGCGTGCGCGCTGCGCGCACACACACACACACACACACACACACACACACACACACTGTGGAATATTATTCAGTCATAAGAAAAAAGGAAATCCTGCCATTTGCAACAACACTGATGGACCTTGAGGGCATTATGCTAAATGGGATAATTCCGACAGAAAAAGACAAAAACTTTCTGCTATCACTTATATGGCACCTAAAAAAGCCAAACTTGGGGCACCTGAGTAGCTCAGCATCAGACCCTTGGATTCACCTCAGGTCATGATCTCATGGTTCCAGGAGTTCGAGCCCCACATCAGGCTCTGCACATCAGGCTCTGCACATCAGGCTCTGCACTGTTAGTGCAGAGATTGGGATTCTCTCTCTCCCCACTCTCTCTGCCCCTACCCCGTTTGTGCTCTGTCTCTCAAACTTAAAAAATAAAATAAAATAAAATAAAATAAAATAAAATAAAATAAAATAAAATAAAATAAAATAAAATAAAATAAAATAAAATAAATAAAAATAAAAAAGCCAAACATGTAAAAACAGAGAGTAGAACAATGATTACCAGGGACTGGATGGAGGGGGAAGTAGTGATGTGTTGTTCAAGAGTACAAACGTGCAAGTATAAGAAAAAGAGGTTCTGGAGATCTAATGCACAGCATAGTGATCACAGATAAAACTGTATTGTAAATCTCAAAGTTTCTGAGACACTAGATCTTAACAGTTCTCACCATAAAAATGATAATTATGTGACATGACAGAGAAGTTAGCTGATCCTATGGTGATAATCCTATAGCAATTTATAAATGTATCAAAAAAATTTTTTTTATTTCAATGTTTATTTTTTTATAGAGAGACAGACCATGAGCAGGGGAGGGACAGAGAGAGGGAGACATAGAATCCGAAGCTGGCTCCAGGCTCTGAGCATAGAGCCAACGCGGGGTTCAAACTCACGAGCTGAGACATGAGATCATGATCTGAGCCAAAGTCATGACGCTCAACTGACTGAGCCACCCAGGCGCCCCTAAGTATATCAAATCAACACTTTGTACACCTTAAATTTACACAGTGTTATATGTCCACTGTATACCTTAAACTTACACAATGTTATACCGCAATTACATCACAATTTTAAAAATAATTCTTACCATAATCAAAATTTGACTATTAGAGTATTAAAAAATCTGTATTCTTAGACACAAAATATGTATTACATATTTTACAACTAATATACAATACAGTCATGAAAGATGAGTAGGCCTAAGTTGCAGTCTTATTATATAATTTTTAATTGTAATTATAACTAATTAGACAACTATAGTTAATTAGCAGGTAATTATAAATAACAGATAATTATTAGAAGTTAAACAAAGAAAAACAAATTGTCACACAAACACATTCCTTATTACCCTTATTCTTCTTGATTTCCAGGTTAAAACAAGACCTTCCTATAAGGGGGTTATTTGCGTGTGTGTTATAAAATGGTTATTTAAACGTGGCCTTATGAAAACAATGATTCTTTTCTCTATTTCCTACTGGTTAGTTAATATAGAGATGATAGTGGTAAATAACCAAAAACTTAAGTGAGTTATAGAAAATGTTCTATTCTCAAGGAAATAAGACCTGACCAGGAATTCAGAAGGTGACAAAGAGTTAAAATAAAATTACAGAAATGGTCTACTCTCCTGAACATGAGAAGACTCTTTTCATTGTTCACCAAAGGCTCTTATCATAGGCATAAAATTGAAGTGGAGGGGAAATAAGGTTATTTCTTCCCTTAAGAATTCATTCCATGTCTCCTCTCCATTTCTTGAGCCGTTGGGAATCCATACCTTACTGCAAGAAGTAAAAACGGAAACCAAGAGGAAGAAGAAGACAGAGAAGACTGCACAGATTTTGGCTAGCTGCTTTTGAAGCCAAATCTAGCTGACCTAACTGGAGGTTTTGATGGGTATAGATTATTTTTATTGTGTAATCCAATTTCCTGACAATGGAAAACACATATTGGTTTTCAACTTGTCCTTTGATTAACAGGCACATTTAGTTTACCTTCTGAAGAATTTTCAGAAAAACTCTCCTCTTTACATAAAGTTCATGTGCAGAAATAAGTCCCTGGGAGAGTCTAGTTCGAAAATGTCAAACTAGGGGCCGTTAGCTTGTTTTGTTTGGTCCACACCATCTGTCTTTCTAAAATTGAATTTATTTTCAATGTGTAAAAACTGGAAGATATCATATAAAAATTCCTATTTCTGTTTCTTCTTGGAACATGAGAAGAATGGGGCATGCGCTTACATTCCCACATGGCAACCACCGGCTGGAACAGAGTGTGGGTTGATCCCTTTGGACAGACCATGTGCTCTCCAGGTCACCCTCATTCCACATGGCCTGCTTCTCTCATTTACATTGTCTATCTGCCCCCTGTAAGAATCTGTAATTGTAACTCTTGGTCTATGAAAACCCTTCAACGGGGTTAAGCTTGGATGATCAAAAACAACAAAACATTGCTTGAATTAGCAAAGTACCATTAACAAGTTAAAAATAAAATCTGTAGGGCAGTTGTGAACTATTTTTAAACTGTTTCCATTTTCACTTCACTATTTTGCCCTTTAACCCAACATGTCTCTGCATACTGGCCGTGCCCGTGTGGTTGCATTTACACATAAGTGCATCTCTGTGTACAGGTGGCATAACATATATGCCACACACCATAGCTTAATACGATACAAATCACCGTGTAGGCCAATAGAGCACCTAGACCCTCACCTTGGATCCTGTCATTAACTGCATGACAGGGGGCAAACCCCTCTGGAGTTGAGCTCTTTCTTCATTTTGTATAATGAGGGTATTATTAGACTAGATGAATATACAAATCTCTTCTAGCACTGGGATTTTATTATTTGAGAACATCAGCATGTTTATAAAAACTCTGAAAACATCCTTTAGGTAACAACAAAAAATAACTCAAGGGAAACTTATTTAAAGAAATATATTAGAAAAGGGGCGTTTTCCATGAATACCACAAAAATGAAGTTTTTGCTATTGAAAGCAATATGGTAACTCATCAATTCCTTGTTAATAACATACTTTTAAATTTAAAAAAGCCAAAATTAAGTTTTTTTTGTTTTTTTTTTTTTTGACTTCAGAAGTTGCTGGACATGTTGCTAGCAACATATGTTGCTAAGGACAGCATATGATGAAATAGGATTTTTGAAAGGAGAAGTATAAAATCTAAATAATTGATATAATTTTAGATGCTTTTTTTTAAAAAGCTCCTTTTGATTTGGTCACATCTCTTCAAAGGAATTAGTGAAAACTCTGGGAAGATGAAATTAGGTTTCACTTATTTACTTCCTTCTAATACTTGCTATTTAGCTGTTTTTGAAGCTTATTACTTTAGCAGTCTATATATTAAAGATTAATGTATGTATTCTCTCAAATTCAAAATTTATTAAGACCCAACTTTTTTGTCAGATTAATTTTTATGTAAATAACAAGTCTGCAAACTATCTATGAAATTGATTATAAAGTAAAATTTTAGAGGATACTTGTGGTAGGTAGAACCCTAAAATAGCCTCCCAAATTTCCTGCCCTAATATCTCTGAGATTGTAAGTATGAGGAGATACCACACCTGTGGTTAATTACCTTACATGATAAAAAGGGATTTTGCAAATGTAACTGAGGACATTAGTTCACTCATATCATGAAAAAGGAGACTATCCAGGTGGTCCCAATGACATGATTAAGGCAGAATTTTCTCTACTGGTGGCAGAAGAGAAAGCCAAAATGATCCAAAGCATAAGGGAGATATGACACATTGCTCCTGGCCTAAAGATGGTGACAAGCAATGTGGGTGCCCTGGGGAACTGAGAGAGGTTCCTGGCCAAGGGCCAGCAACGAAATGGGGACTTCAGTACTACAAGCATAAGGAAATGAATTTTGCCGACAACTCAAGTGAATTTAGAAGTGGATTTTCCCTGAGTCTCCAGTCAAGGACTGAGCCCTGCTGACATCTTAATTACAGCCTTATGATACTCTGAGCAAAGAACACATTGGACTTACAACTGATAAACTATGTGCTAATAAGTGGGGGTTGTTTAAAGCCATCACGTTTGTGGTAGCTTATTAGGTAGCAATAGAAAACTAACACAACACTGAGGAATTACTTATTATTTAAAAAGGAAAAAAAATCAACTAAATTTCTGACTACTACATTTTTCAGAGTACTTAGGTTCAAAGTGGAATTGTTAAATTGTTTTATGTTGAGAAACACAATGTGTGTTTAAGAGTAGAAGTGATAATTCTTAGGAAATAGGGCAAACTGAAACCCGCAACAAATATGAAACACTCGAACCGGATTTTAATTATAGCAAAATGAAATTATACATAAAACATTTAGATATTTCAATTTCAAACTCAAGAGAAACATTTATAGAAAAACTTACCCTATTTTGAAAAAATGATGCATGAAAATGTGATGTTGTAGCAGATATTGATACTAAAGTAATAGTTTCTTCAGAACTAGGATTATGTAAGTAAACTTTTTCCATTTTTGGCATTCCAACTGGCCTGTAAAAGCAAAACAAAAACAAAAACAAAAACAAAAACAAAAAACAAAACCACTGTCACAAATACTTCAAAGATTATTTCTAGTTGTTGAATTAGTTTCTAGCTGCTAAAAAAATTTAAACATCAAAATTATTGTACAAGTACATATGCAAACATATAAAACTATTTAATTGGTTTATATTTAAAATTACACATAGAAATGCATTTAGTCATTCAACAAATATACTGAGTGCTCATTTTATGTCTCACACTGAGCCAGGGGCTAGGATACAATAAAGTAAATCTCTGTCCAGATAAAGCTTACAGTCTAGTGAGGAAGCAGGCAGGGAATAAAATGGTCAGATCTTTTCATTTCCTTCTGTAATACCACCCTGCTTTCCTACTAATTCTGAATCATGTCCCCTTCTCCCCAAATTCCACTGATACATGCTCTTCAATTTAGGAGAAACTGAGTGGCAAAGTTATGTGAGCAGATCGGCCTTATGAATTAGGGGCTATTATTGTCCTCATTTTATAGATGAGGATACTGAGGCACAGAAAAGTTACTTGTCCAAAGTCATACTTGGAATCTAAATTTGAATCCAGGCCATCTGGCTTTAGTCCATGTTCTAACTCATTATACTAAACTGCCTCCTCTTAAGGAGGACACACACTCAGTGATCTGACATCCATAGATCCATTTTAATGTTCTCCTTGGTATCCACATTAGAGTTTCCTCTTAAAAGTGACATCTCCTTAGTTATGCAGTCCATTAAGTACTTACACAGCTAATCTCAGCTGTACAGGCAGGCCTCCTAACTCCTACAGCATCAGAGAATTCTGCATATAAACTGTTTCTTAATGTCCTCTAATAATTTAATTAGCACCAGTTTTATTTCCTCAAGATTATCAGCACCTTTCAGACAAAGGTTACATTATATGTGTACTCCATATTTTCCATATTATCTAGCACAGGCACTTGGTAAGAGTGTGCATGTGTGAGCTTCCCTCCCTTCCCTTTTCTCCCCCCCGCCTTAGTGGAAATTAAGATCCTCCCTACCCTGACATCACCTGACCTAAACAAGTAACTAACTCCCTATGTTTTCACAATCTAAACCTTCCAACCTGGATCAGGCTGGTTTCATGTGCATAGCCCCCATGGCTTTACCAATCTCTTTGCTCTGTTTTCCTCCCTATCCCCCTATTCCAATCCAAATCCTCATTTTCTAATTCAAATGCAACTTCTTTCACAAGGTCCTCTCTTCAGGCAACCATTCTGGTCCACGTGTTTTTGTTTTAAAATATTTTTGATTTTGAGAGAGAGAGAGAGAGAGAGAGAGAGAAAGAGAGAACGAACAAACCCCAAGCAGGCTCTGCACTGTCAGCTTGGAGCCCGATGTGGGGCTCAAACTCATGAATTGTGAGGTCATTATCCGAGCTGAAACCAAGCAAGAGTCAGATGCTTAACCAACTGAGCCACCCAGGTACCCCCTGGTCCATATTTTTATTTTATTCATGCTCTTGGCTCTCCTTGAACCCACCTACCCCCCAACAACAATCCTGGAAAAATTTAGAAGTTAGAGGAAGGTACTGATTCCAAGGATTAACTAAAAAACAGTAAGAAACCCTGGGGGGAACAGAAGGTTGACTTGAACTGGCAGGTGGGGAAAAGTGAGGGACAAAGAATAGCCTAAGCTGACAATGAGAGGCTAGGGTAGAAGAAGTCTTCAAAACTCTGTTCTCCAATTCCTTCTTTCCCTGCTTGCCCTGGAACAATCAGAGCTTGCCCTTTCAACCTAGAATAGCAGAGAGGCTTAGAGAGCTAAGAAGCTGATAATCAGCTACCCTGGAGCACACCTGCCTCTAACTCCTCTTTGGTAGTCCAAAGACCAAGGGCTATTTGATTACATTTACATCTCCACCCAGATGCTTCTGCCTAAGCACTATCAGATACAGTGGTGGCAAACAGGACAATTAATAGTTTTTACATGTATGTGTGTGTGGTACTGGGTCTTTCTACCTTGGGGATCATCTCCCTTCTTAAATTCACAAGAGACAAAGACCAAGTCTTTCTATTCTGCCCTTCCTCAATATGCACTACAAGACAGGAGCTCTTAAGTTAACTCCATGAGGAGTAGAATTAGAAAACAAACATTAGAAAATGTTGTGATAAACTGTGGTATTCCCAACCTGCTGACTGAACCTGCGAGAGAATTCTACTTCAACATTAGGCTTGGCCATATGATTTTCTTTGGTCAATGAAATGTGGGCAAAAGTGACATGTAACATTAAGTTTTAAAAGTCGTCTTGTATTCTTTTTCCAAGAAATGGCCTATCTCAGGAGTGCTGCTTTTAGCCTACATCCCACTAAGATTTTGGGTTGGTTGTGGTCATAGCATAACCTGGTAAAGGCTGAGTAACACACACCTGAAGTTGGAAAAGTTGAACCAGGAACTAAACAAGCACAGTGTGATATACTTAAGGAGATATGGCAAGATATTAGTAAAATGAAGCAAGAAATCATACAGAAAACAAAAGAAATTATTAGTATAAAAGTACAATGTATAAAGGTAGGTAAAAATCTCTTAGGGGCGCCTGGGTGGCTTGGTTGGTTAAGCGTCTGACTTCGGCTCAGGTCATGATCTCACAGTCCGTGAGTTCGAGCCCCGCGTCGGGCTCTGTGCTGACAGCTCAGAGCCTGGAGCCTGTTTCAGATTCTGTGTCTCCCTCTCTCTCTGCCCCTCCCCTGTTCATGCTCTGTCTCTCTCTGTCTCAAAAATAAATAAATGTTAAAAAAAAAAATTAAAAAAAAAATCTCTTAGTGAGTTGGAAGATCGGATTGACAATTTAGCTCACAATTCAGCAAGAAAAAAATACATACTCAGAATATTTTAAAAGACAGAGCTAAAAAAAAAAAAAGGCGAGAAGCAGATATGTAGGGCACACCTAGAAATGGTAATATTTGGAAGGTGGACTATAGGAATATTTAAGGAATATGGGCAAAATTAATGGGTAAAACCCAAACTTTTTTTTTTAATGTTTATTTATTTTTGAGAGACAGAGAGAGACACAGCATAAGCAAGGGCTGTTAGCACAGGGGCTGTTAGCACAGAGCCTGACGCAGGACTCGAACCCATGAACTGTGAGATCATGACCTGAGCCGAAGTCGGTGCCCTGGTAAAACCCAAACTTTAAAAAAAGATGAACTAATTCTTGACTGAAAGGGTTCATGAAGTGTCAACAAGGAGAGATAAGGAAACCCTGTATTTAAACAGAGAATAAAATTTAAGGAGTTGCAAGAGTTTTATATATTGTGGATCTAAGTATCTTATGAGATTTTTTTCCAAGTATTTTCTCCCATTGTGTGGACTGTTTTCTCTCTTTCTTTCTTTCTTTTTTTTTTTTACGTTTATTTATTTTTGAGAGACAGACAGAGCCAGAGTGTGAGTGGGGGAGGGACAGAGAGAGAGAGGGAGACAAAGAATCTGAAGCAGGCTCCAGGCTCTGAGCTGTCAGCATGGAGCCCGACGCAGGGCTCAAACCCAGGAACTGCGAGAGCATGACCTGAGCCAAATTCAGACGCTTAACTGACTGAGGCACCCAGGTGCCCCAAACTTTCTTGATGGTATCATTTGCATGCAGTACAAAAGTTTTTAATTTTTATGTAATTCAATTTGTATATTTTGTCTTTTATCACTTGTGCTTCTAGGGTCATAGCTAAGAAATCATTGCATAAACCAATGGATAATGGAGATATGTTCATATATTCCAATCTTTTCTTCTAAAGCTTTTATAGTTCAGCTTTATTACATTTACATTTAGCTCGATTATATACTTTGAATTAATTTTTGTGTATGCTCTAAGGCAGGTGTGCAACTTAATTCTTTTGCATGTGGATACCCAGTTGGCCCAGCACCATTTGTTGCAAAGACTGTTCTTTCTCTATTTAATTGTTTTGGCACCCTTGTCAAAATCAATTGGCAATAAATGTAAATTTCTATTTCTGGAACCTAAATTCTTTTCTGTTTACCTATATGTCTATCTTTATGGCAGTGTCACAGTGTCTTGACTACTAAAACTTATAGGTTTCTAATATTGGGCACTAAAAATTCTCCAATGTTTGTCTCCTTTTAAAAGAATGGCTGTTCTGGGGGTGCCTGGGTGGCTCAGTCGGTTAAGCAGCTGACTTCGGCTCAGGTCATGATCTCGCGGTCCGTGAGTTCGAGCCCGGCGTCGGGCTCTGTGCTGACTGCTCAGAGCCTGGAGCCTGTTTCAGATTCTGTGTCTCCCTCTCTCTGACCCTCCCCCATTCATGCTCTGTCTCTCCCTGTCTCAAAAATAAATAAAACGTTAAAAAAAAAAAATTAAAAAAAAATGGCTGTTCTGAATCCCTCTGATTTCATGTCCATTTTAAGATCAGCCTGTCCATTTCTACAAAAATGTCATTTGGTATTTTGATGGGAATTTTGTTGAATTCATAGATCAATTTAGGGAGTACTGCCATCTTTATTTGTGTCCTCTGATTTCTGAATATGAAATGGCTTCCATTTATTTATAGTTCTTTAATGTCTTTTGACAATGGTTTGTTGTTTTTAATATATAGGTCTTGCACTACTTTTGCTAAATTTATAGCTAAGTATTTTATTCTTTTTGATTTATTATAAATGAATTGTTTTCTTAATTTTAAATTGCTCATTGCTAGTGTAGAGAAATATAATTTATTTTGTATATTGATCTTATACCCTGTAACCTTGAACTCACTCATTCCAAGTTTTTAAAAGTGGACTGCTTATCATTTTCTATATACAAGAGTATAACATCTGAAAATAGAGATGCTTTTTCCTTTCCAGTCTGGGTGCCTACTGTTTCTTTTTCTTGCATAACTGCCCTGTTCTGGATGTAGGGGGAAAGCTTTCAGTCTTTCACCATTAAACAGATGTTAACTATGTGACTTTCATAGAAGCTCTTTATCAGGCTGAGGAAATTCTCTTCTATTCTTAGTTTTTTGAGTGTTATTATCATGAAAGGATTATTCAAAACCTTTTCTGTGTGTGTTATTTACTGACATACTCACATGTTTCCCATTTATTCTATTAACATGGTATATTACATTAATTGAATTTCAGATGTTAAATTAACCTTGCATTCTTGGAACAAATGCCACTTGGCCATGGTATATAATCTTTTTTAGATATTTTATTACTTTGTGGAGGAATTTTAACACATGGAGTATTGGTCTGTAGTTTTCTTATAGTGTCTTTGTGTGATTTTGGTATAAGGGTAATGCAGGCCTAACATACCGAGTTGGGAAATGTTCACTCTTCTATTGTTTGGAAGAGTTTATGATGGACTGGTATTAATTCTTCTTTGAATTTTTTTATAAAATTAATCAATAAGGCTTTCTGTGAGTCAGAGCTTTCATTCTGGGAAGTTTTTTGATTACTAATTCAAACTCTTGTTATAAGTCTATTCAGATTTCCTATTTCTTCTTAGGTCAGTTTTGGAAATTTGTGTCTTTTCAGGAATTTGTCTATTTCAACTAAGTTAATGAACTTGTTAGCATACAGTTGTTCATGGTATTCCTTTATAATCCTTTTTTATTTCTTTTTAAGTTTATTTATTTATTTTGAGAAAGAGAGAGCGCATGAGTGGGAGAGGGGAGAGAGAGAGGGAGAGAGAGAATCCCAAGCAGGCTTTGCACTTGTAGAGTGCATTCTACAAGTGCAGAGACTGACAAGGTGCTTGATCTCATGAACCATGAGATCATGACCTGAGCCAAAATCAAGAGTTGGATGCTTAACCGACTGAGCCACCCAGGTGCCCCAATCCTTTTTTATTTCTGTAAGGTTATATTCTATACAAAGATCACCTCTTTCATTCCTGGTTTTAGTAACTTGAGTCTTTTTCTCTTTATTGCTTAATTTAGCTAAGGGTTTGTCAAATTTGTTGCTCTTTTGAAAGAACCAATTTCTGTTAATTTTCTCTGCTGTTTTTCACTTATTTCATTTATTTCTTCTCTAGTCTTTATTATTTCTTTCTCATTATTTTTTATTTTGCTTTTCTTTTCCTAGTTTCTCAAGGTGGAAGGTTAGATTTCTGATTTGAGATTTTTTTCTTTGCTGATTAAGACATTTATAGCTGTAAGTGTCTTTCTGAGCAATGCTTTTGCTGTACCCCATAAATTCTGGTATATTTTCTTTTCACTTATCTGAAAGCATTTTCTAATTCCTTTCTTGATTTTCTTCTTTGATTCATTATTAAAGAATATGTTGTTTAATATCTCAAGATTCTTTTTTTTTTTTATTGCTTGCCAATTTATTTAATTAAAGAATGAAGTTATCAGAGAACATACTTTGTATGATTTCCAGATTTATAGGGGCTTACATTATGGTCTAGCATACAGTTTATCTTGGAGAACGTTCTTTGTGTGTGTGAGCAGTGTAAGTACTTTGTTGTTGAGTGGAATGTTCTATAGATGTCTAATGGCATTGAACTGTTTTCAGGTCTTCTGTTTCTTTTGTTATCTCTTGCTTAGACGGTCTATCCATTATTGAAAGTGGGGTACTAAAGTCTCTATTAGTGCTGAATTGTCTACTTTTCCCTTCAGTTCTATCAGTTTTGCTTCTTATATTTTGGGTTTCTATTGTTAGTTGAGTCTTGCTTTTTTAATCTGAAAATCTTGGTCTTTTCATTGGTGTGTTTAGACTATTTATATGTATAATTAATGTAATTATTGATATGGTTAAAGTACCATCTTGCTAGTTATTTTCTATTCTATCTCTTCTATAAAACTCTTTTATATGCAGAATTTTCTAGTCTTGGCCCAGTTAAACAGAAATCAATAAGAAAAGATAACTTGATTTTCTATAAATATGTAAATAGATCAGTGCATGTGTAAATAACCCATGGATCAAAGACAAAATCTGAATAAAAATTAAGAACTATCTGGAATGAAAATTAAAAACTTAACTTATTAAAAGCTTGCAAAATAAACTTGATTCTGTGCTTAAAGAAAAATTCATGAATTTAAATGTATATATTTGAAAAAAAAAAGCCTAAAATTTAATGAACTAAGCATCCATGTCATGAGAAAAAGAACAGCAAATTAAATCTAAAGAAGATACAAGTAAAAAATGGATAAAAGCAAGTGTGGAAATCAATGTAATAAAACACGTAAAACAGAGATGATCTATGAAGTCAGAAGTTCACCCTTCTTGGGGGTAAAAAACTAGTAAGTTGACAACTACCTGGCAAGACTGAGAAAGAAAAAAGAGATGGCACAAAATATCAGTATGAGCAATGATAAAAGGAGGTATCCCTACAGATACTGCAAACATTAAAACAATTATTAACAACTTTATGTAGTAAATTTAAAAATTATCCTAAAACTACCAAACTCCCAGAAAAAAACACAGCTTACCAAAACTGGTAAAATAAGAAAAAAAAAATGTAAGCATTACAAAAAATAAAACTACTAAAGAAATTAAATTCATAATTTAAAACCTTCCCACAAAGAAAATTCCAGTCCATGGGTACTTAACTGGCAAATTTTACCAAATATTTAAAGGTAATATTCTAATAATTATTTTGTGGAAAAATAAGATGCAGATACAAAATGGGGAATAATGAGGAAGAACTCTATGACTCTGGATCTGAACTGGTAAAATATGAATTAGAATTATCAGTATGGGACATGACTTACATATATTCATTTATATAGTATACGCCTATGTTCCTCTATAGATCTTTTCACAAAAGCCTAGAAGCAATGACATCCAGAGCAATAAGCACACTTTGGTGCCCAGATATGGGTTTGAAATGTCACTTCCCCTAAAAAGAAACCAGGACTTCTCATACTTTTGGCTCATTCCAGGTCTAGGACAATGAAAACAAAGGGAAGTCTAGAATGTCTTGTTGAATCAGAAAGCAAAGAAATGTTCAAAGGTTAATGGAACTTACAAAAAATGATAGAAATCAGCTTAAACAGGCTTCTACTGGGAAAATTTATAAAATTTGGAACAAAAAGAACAGTGAAAGCAAAGGGTTATAACACACTAAATAAAGAAGAGAATATATGAGTCTATAATTGGGATCAACAACCTTTTTCTGTAAAGGGCCAGACAGTAAATATTTTAGACTTTACAGACTATGCAATCTCTGTCATAACACTCAAACTCTGCCAATGTTGTGTAAAAGCAACCATAAAGTGTAAATGAGCATGTATGATTATGTTCCAATAAAACTTTTATTTACAAAAATGGGTGGCAAGGGCCATAATTTGCTGACCTTTTGTTTATAGTGACAGTCAAAGGAAAAAGAGAGGATGATACTTTTCACAGAAAAATCTTGGCTCCTAAATGAAAAAAAAACCTGCTAGAATTTGAGGAAAAAAAGAAATCACCATTTTGCAATTATCAATGTAGTAAATGATTTAGGCAAGAGTCAATAATATGATAAGTAGGTAGAACTATTAAAATGAAAGGTTGCTGGAGAACATGTTATTAACCCCACATATTACTTACTAATTACAAAAAGGAAAAGGTACCTTTACAATGTACAGAATCTGGTAGAGAGTACCTTAGGAAGTACTCAAACTCAGCATCATTAACAATTAGAAATATGGACCTTATTGGCCTCCTCATGTTATGTGATGGGAAATATACATTATCTATATAATGTTCTTGACAAAGGTATTTAGCCTGATTCTAATCATGAAGAAATAATGAGGCAAATCCAGTTTGTGGACTATTCTATACATCAACTGATCTGAACTACAAAAAATTCTATCTTATAAATGCAAAAAAGGAGAAAGGTAGTTTAAAGATTAAAGACACCAACCAACCAAATACAATGTGTCATCCTTGATTTGATCCTGGTTGGGGGACTGTATACAATAATGGACATATTTTTGGCGATTAGGGAAAACTGAATATGGTTATGTCTGTCCCTTAGGATTTACATACTAATGAACACAGGGATGAAGTAGCAGGATGTCCACATTTACTTAAAAAAAAAAGTAGTCTCTGTGTGTGTGTGTGTGTTGTGTGTGTGTGTGTGTGTGTGTAGAAGAAGAGAGACAGTAAATGTGCTAAAGGTTGAATCTTGGTGAATCTAGATAAAGATTATATAGGTATTCACCATATTATTCTTCCAACTTTTCTGAACTTTTAAATTTTTCAAAATTTGGGGAAAACATTAAGACTTTCTGATTCAACAAAGTATGGGATGGGAAAAGTGAACAGGTGACAAGCTGGGAAAAGATATTTACAATATCTAAATATATCTTTAGACTTTAAAGTTATTTCTAGCTTACAAAAGGAATTTCTAACAAGTTAGTAAGAATCCCGAAAGTAAAAAGGTCAAAAGATATGAACAGGCAATTCACAGAAGAGGAAACCCAAAAGGCCAATAAGCATATAAAAAGATGGATACTGTAACTTAATAGCAATCAGAGAAATACAAAATTAATGATGAAGTACCACATTATCCCTATTTAACTAGCAAAAACAGAAAGTTGGCTGATGTTAAGCATTAGTACAAATACAGGGGATGTGGAAATATAGGAAGGCACAGATAAGCACAAAAGCAACCAGGCAACACCTAGACAGTGAAGTGTACTCACACTTTATGACCTATGCATTCCTCTCCTGGCCTTATATTCCAAAGAAATCCTCATGAAAGTCCATAAGTGAACCTGCAAGAGTATTCACTGCAGGGCTGTTTGTGGCGGTAGGGTATTAGAGATAATATGTATAGCCACTGAAGAAGGAGTTATGGGTAAAATGTGGATTCTTTGCTATGGTTAGAAATAAGAGAACAGATGGACATCTAACAAAAATGAAGCTTTAAAAAGGTAAGAAAAAGAAGGAACTATGCAGCCACTATGGAAACAATATGGAGGTTCCTCAAAAGTTAGTAACAGAATTACCACATGATCCAGCAATCTTATTTCTTCCCATATCCAAAGGAAATGAAAACAAGATCTCAAAGAGATATCTGCACTCCTATGTTCACTGCAGCATTACTCACAATAGCTAAGGAATGGAAATAATCTAAGTGTCTGTCAATGGATGAATGGATAAAGAAGATATGGTATGCTTATATACAATGGAATATTATTCAGCCACAAGAAAGGACATCCTGCCACTTGCAACAACATGGATGGACCTTGGGGGCATTATGCTAAATGAAGTTAGACAGAGAAAGACAAACACTGGTGGCTACCAGGGGTAAGGGGGGGCAGCGAAGAGAGAGATGTTGGTCAAAGAGTACAAACCTCTAGTTAGAAGATGAATACGTTCTAGGGTTCTAATGTCCAGTATAGTGATTATAGTTGTTAATACTGTATTATGTACTTGAAAGTTGCTAAAACCTTAAATGTTCTTACCACAAAAGAGAGTGGTAATTATGTGCTGTGACGACAGTGTTAACCTTACCATGTTAATCATTTTGTAATGTGTAAGTATATCAAATCAATATGTTGTGTACCTAAACTTTTACAATGTTATGTTAATTACATCTCAATACAGCCAAAAAAACCAAAACAAAACAACAACAACAACAACAACAAAACCCCCCCAGAATGATCTATATCACAGTATCTGTATACTGAAACATAATTACATAAACTAAAAATATATAATAATATCTGACTGGGTAGCATATGTAAAACTACATATATACTTTATGCATTTTTCTATGTGTATATTTCATGAAAAAAAGTAAACAGCATTATGGTAAAGTAATGAGAATACTATGGAAAGCAATACTACTCTATAATTATTAAGCATCACCATATAAAACTAGAATAAAGCACTTGGAGGGTTTTTTTTTTTTTTGGTTTAGAGTGACCATCAGTTAAGATGGTTTTGTTACTTGAGGTCAATGAGTTAAAAGGTATTTGCTGAAGGCCTACATGTAAGCCAGCTTTATCATGATGTTGGCTTATTTTTACAGGTGATTCTTATATAACTGTACGATGCTGAATCCTGTTTAGTCAAGAGAGAGCCCATATATTAAATATGATCTCCCAAGAATTCAATTTGAAAAGTACTTTAACAAATGCTACACAAAACAGAATATTAGAGAACTCAGGACAGAAGTATTATAATTAAACATTACAATAAATAAAATCAAAGGTCATTTTATTGTCCAAGTAGAAAGATTAGTTTGTTTCCTTAAGGTTTCTGTTTAACGTCCTCATTAGGGCTTCACTTTTTTTTTTCTCCAAAATCCTTAAAGTCAAAAGTTGGTCAGAATTTCATGTATTGAATCTGACTTTTAATATAGTCACATTATTTCACCTGATTTTCAAATTCCTTATCATCTAAATCAACATCAAAATCAATTTACCACCCCTTTACTCATTTTTTTTGCAGCTTTGTCTATACTTTAATCTTGGATTATTTTAAATGTTGTCATTTTTTAAATTTTATTTTTTGAGAGAGAGAAAGAGTGCAAGTGACAGAGGGGCAGAGGGAGAGGAAGGGAATCTTAAGCAGACTCCACACTCAGTGTGGAACCTGAAGTGGGGCTCAATCTCACGACCGTGAGATCATGACCTGAGCAGAAATCAAGAGTTGGAGGCTTAAATGACTGAGCTACCCAGGCGCCCCTAATCTTGGATTATTTTAAACATTTTGTCTTTTCTACAATGGAATGACAGTCTCTTGTTCCATATTACACAAAAAAGTCAGGTTCATCTAGATAAGGTTTACCAATTTGTAAAGAACTATTCGCTGTCTTTTATAACACTTAACCCATTTTAAAGGTTTTGATTAATGGTTTACACTATGGTTTATTTTACACATCATTTGAGAATTTCTTTATAATGAGACATGAAGTTTTCTCGTTGAGGTTAATGTTTTCTGGTGCCTCTAAGGGCTAAACACCAAGTCATATTTCCCTTCTGAGAGCTCAACACTGCAGATGCTACAAACTCTTGTTACAAGTGGGAAGGATGTAGAAGCAAAAGACTGGTCCAAAATAATTTCATGGCTTACAGTCCAGCCACCATGAGGTCTACAATCTTTCTGTGGCTTAAGAGTCCAACTGTGAGGAAAAAAAAACCAAAGGCAGAACCAGGGCTTAGGTCCTGAGGCAGGGGCAGAGGGGTATCTGCAGGAGGCTTATAACAACACATTTAGGGTTAGGAAGTAGGAAGCTGATCGCCCTCAGAAGCTCTTCAAACTGAGTGGAATTCCTCTTGCTTCTGAGACTTTCTCAGGAGCTAGACCCCTTAACCAACAGGCTCATCAAGTGCAGGTGGGGGTCACAGGACCATGAAACAGTTAGGGAAATAGGTACAGAGCCAGCTGGGGTCTCAAATTTTGTGTGTGATGCTGCAGGGAGCTGTACAAAGACAACATGGAAGATAAAATTCCTTTTTCTCAAGCTTTATATAGATATGTAAATAGAATAACAGTACACGGAAACAAAAATGTCCTTATATCCTGAAAGTTTACCACTACACTCTTTCACAATTCAAATGTCCTGCAGGGTGACTGGCAACCAGTCATTCACTCCCTATGAATTCGATCTTCCCGTTTTCCCTCCAATGACCTCAGTGTAATCAATCTCAGTTAAGATAAAGAAGACACGGTATAAGACAGACGGGTAATCTGGGGGTTCCTTCAAGAAGACGACTGAAGATGGCCTTCTGTAGGAGAGGACTCCGGGGTAAGGAAACAAGCTTGGAGGCATAAGGAGCCTGGCAGGGGGGAGTGGATCAGAATGCTTGATTTGCAATGCTGCTGAGGCTAGTCTTGCCCTTTCTTCCAGGGATCAAAGAGGAAATGACACACCCTACAGAAATGAATCTTTGCTCAGGGGAGAAGGGTCATCTACTCGTGCTGTTCAAAGAAGTTAGTAGTAACAAGAACAGAGGGAACATCTCAGGAAGGGTATCAGTAGGTCACTCTAGTTATGCAGGCTTGGACAGAGTAGGCTTCCTGCAGCTCTGGGCAGTCCACACCACAGGAAGCAGAAGGAGTCCTCCTAGGACAGAACTGCTTACAGACTTCATATTAAAACAGCTTCCCCTGCCCCTCCCTCTCCCTCTCTTCTCTTCCCTTGGAGTTGTGAACAGAATCCATGATAAAATGGGAGACTGAAAAGAGAAGTCACACTAAACCATGAAAAACTCTGGTCAAGTACTAATGCATGCTTACTTGTAAATAAATAAGCAGCACAATTAGTTTTCTGCTACACAACAAATTACCACAAACTTAGAGGCTTAAAATGACACCCATTTATTATCTTATAGGTCTGTAAATCAGAAGTCCAGGCCCAGCATGACTGCTTGATCTGCTCAGGGTCTCACTCACACATCTTCCAGGCTCATTCAGGTTATTGGCGATATTTAGGTTGCTCCCAGTCTCTTGCCATATGGCCCTCTCCATTTCCAAAACCGGCACAACAAACTCCCTTACATCAACACCTCTCTTGAAATCACTGCCATTTCTGTCTATGACTCTTACAGCCAACTGTGGAGGGCTCATGACATCATCTCAGCCTCACAGATTATTTCCCTGTTTTAAAGGCCAACTGATTTGGGATCTTAATTACATTTCCAAAATCCTTCACAGCAACATCTAGATTCATGTTTGACTGGGAGAAGGTGTGTGTGTGCACCCTGGAGGCCAGGAATTTGGGAGGCCATCTTAGAATTCTGCCCGTCATAAACAGCATGCGAGACACTTGGCTAGACAGGTGAGATTTAAATTTTTTTTTTTTAATGTTTATTCATTTTTGAGAGACAGAGAGAGACAGAGCATGAGCGGGGGAGGGGCAGAAAGAGAAAGAGAGACAGAATCCGAAGCAGGCTTTAGGCTGAGCTGTCAGCACAGAGCCCGACATGAGGCTCAAATTCACGAGCCATGAGATCATGACCTGACCCAAAGTCAGATGTTTAACCGACTGAACCACCTGGGCGCTCCTAGACAGTAAGATTTTAAAATTAAAAAAAGATTTTCAAATGCTTACAGTGCCAGTTCTGTTTGTTTCCATTGTCACCTACTCCAAAGACCAAAGGAGGGCCAAAGAGGACAGTGTGAATTATTTATAGATAAACCAAGTGGAATCAAATACACAGCTGTTCTCTGTGCTGTCTGTGCAGAGCTACTGACTGTCCATATTTCAGAAGAGTCTGAGGCACAAAAGAATTAGGAAGAAGAAGTTATGAACTAGAGACTGGCTTGAAAAGTAAGCTGCAATTTTGTGGTCAATGGCAAGTTTCCCATGCCACAGAAAGACAACGCAATGCCAGGAAACAGCTGAAGAAATGGCTGAGCAAGTGCCCTCAGACAAACCTTATGAATGACAGTGACACAGCACTCTACCAAACACAACTTTTGGCAGGAAACTGGGTCAAATCAATATGCAGTACTCTGTACCACTCAATTACCACAAAATCTGAACATCTTCTTAAGCACATTTTAGATTGAGGGCTGAGGGGGCTGTTGGTGGAATAGTTAGAAACTTGAAAAGCTAAAAGGCACCAAACATCTCTTTAGAAGAGAACCTACCTGATTTTACTGGACTATGAAAAAGTGACTGGAAGAAACACCTTTCAAGAACTGAATTTAACTTGAAAATAAAGACCTCCATTTTAAGCAACAGTTTCCATTTTTCTTCAAGCCATTAGGTCTCCATTTTAAGCTTTAGATTTGAAATCAAGATTTTCTGTACTTAATAATTACATAAACCAAAGAACTCAGCAAACCAAGTTTCCACCCAAAGCATCTTTCTGCACTCTGCAAGAAATGTTTGAAAAAAGTTGTTGTTATGGAAACAGAAAAATATTTAACAGCACTGGCATAAATAACTGAGGGGGGTGCAGAGGGATGCGGGGAGGTGGCCATGCCCAGACTGTTCCAACTAACTGTTAATAGAGAGATGAGGGGAAGGAAGGGGTGAGGGGAAAAGAGGTAGAATTACAGAATCAACTGAAATGTAATAGATGAAAACAAAGAAAGCCTATTTTTGAAGAAAGTTAACATGATTTACTACGAAAGAAGCTCTAGAGGGCAGTAGGAATGAGCAAAGTAGTGAGAGGAGTCAGTTACAGGGGGGTCTAGAAAGCAGCCAGGGTACTAGAGTGGCATCCTTGCTAAGAGGCCTGAAACTCTCCTGGAAGCCCTGGATGACCATCAGATACAACTTGGAATGGTAAATTCTATCCAATTGAAAGTTGTTCCAGATACTGCAAAGGGTGTTTTAAAACCGATTTACCAAAAATGACCACAAGCAATGGAAATAGGTCACAGAAAACATACAAGGCAAAACTTCAGTGTGTGAGTCAAGGTAGTAAGCAATGATAACTACTTACACTTTTTGGAAAAATACTGTAAAGTGTTCTGTTAAGGATATTCTTCTCAAGTCCTTAAATTATTGCTATACATATCAAGACAATGAAACATTTCCAGCATGGGCATTAAGTCAGTACACTGCCGGATCAAGTAGAAAAAGTGTAACAAATGTTCATTGTAGTCTGACAAAATCACTTGAGAATGTAAAATTAAGTTAACTGAAATCAAGAAATCAATAGGCAATCTTGCTGGACTTAATCTACTGAAGGGGCACCTGGGTGGCTCAGTCGGTTAAGCATCAGACTTCAGCTCAGGTCATGATCTCATGGTTCGTGGGTTCGAGCCCCATGTCAGGCTCTGTGCTGACAGCTCAGAGCCTGGAGTCTGCCTCAGATTCTGTGTCTCCCTCTCTCTCTGCCCCTCCCTGGCTCGTGCTCTGTCTTTGTCTCTCTCTCAAAAATAGACATTAAAAAAATTTTTTTAAAATAAGATAATGTACCATATGTAAGTGTTAAGTGTGGTGCACCTGGGTGGCTCATTGGGTTGAGCGTCCAACTCTTGGTTTTGGCTCAGATTATGATCCCAGGGCCGTGGGATCAAGCCTTGTGTTGGGTTCTGTACTGAGCGTGGAGCCTGCTTTGGATTCTCTCTCTCTCTCTCTCTCTCTCTCTCTCTCTCTCTCTCTCTCTCTCCTTTGCCCCTCTCTCCCACTCATGTTCTCTTTCTAAAATAAAATTTTTCAGAAGTGTTGAGTGTGTAACATGTACCAGAGACACAAAAATAAATAGGTAAATTATCTTCACAGCCTGGTCTAGCAGGGAAACAGACATCTAAACAGACAATTAGAGCAAAACCCAGCACACTGACATAAGTCAGTAGATGTCATGAGTAATGAAGACTCTAATTTCATTTCTGATGTTTGATTACATCCCACACCTGGGCAAGCAGATAAGAAAGCCAGTTTTCTCTCTCTCTCTCTCTCTCTCTCTCTCTCTCGGATCTAGTGAGAAGTTCAAACTTTGCAAGTTTGCCCCAGCCTCACCAACTCCTTCCTTCCTGCCAATAAAAGCCAAGCTAGTCTCCTTTCTCTGCACTCTAAAGGGCATTTTTCAGACTTGCTGGGGAGCCCACCCTGCATGCTTCATTCTGTGAATATAATAAACTTGGTGTGTGTGCATGTGACATTATCAGTCTTGACAGCTGACCCAAACTTTGGGTCGGGATCCACCCCACCTCTGTGAGGTGAACACAACACCGTGGAAGCAGACAGAAGGCACTTTTGACCTCTGCTAGGCAGGCTGGGGAAGGCTTGCTGTACAGAGAAGAGGAGTACTCTACAGTACTAAAGGTCATTAGGGATTCAACAGGCCAAGGAGGTTGTAGTGGACTCCAACTGGAGTATCTGCCCATTGTATGATTTCTCTGCACTGGGTGAAACCCTTATAAACATAGGGACAACACCTGGAAGGCATGTTCACTATCAAATACTCTCCTTGTTTGTCTGGTGGGGTTCATACATGATCTAACCATAGGTGATCAGTGTGCTACTCTTGAGATTTTTCAAACTAAGGGAAAAGAAGCTATGAATGTGGTGATAGAGGGAGGCTACAGAATATAGGTCTGAAGAGCAGTCAGTGGATTTGTTTTCATCGTCATAGGAAAAAGATATTGGCAGTGGGAGAGAATAAGCCAATACAGAGTGGGGCAGAGATACAAGACTGAGAGAAGACCTCTGGCGGTGTGATAACATGGATCCTGTTGTCTCTGGGTCATAGCTGTATCTCTGACCTTTCTGCAGATATATTACAGTCCTCAGTATTCCTTCCAATATATGTTCATTTTTGCCTCTGTAGTTTCAGTCAGATTTCTATTACTTAGAACCAAACAACTACAGCACTAACCAAAACAGAGGGATTAAAGGCACCCGGTAACTACTGTTAATTTTCTTACAAGTAATACTACTATAGCTATGTAGCATGTTCTTATATATGGAAATGTGTGTTCAAGAGTATTGGAGTAAAATGGCATTATGTCCACTACTCTCAAATGATTTAAAATGGGCAAAAATATGAAGTAAATATGGCAAAAATATTTATTTTTGAATTTAGGTTAAGGGCACATTTATTACCTGTCCTTTCTCCTTTTTTTTTTTTTTATTTTTTTTATTATATGAAAGTGTCCACAGAATTCTTTTTACAGGGGAGACTCAAAGTATGTACAACATGCCTGAGCTTGGAAAGCCCAGTTACTTCAGGAAATGGTAAGTAGTGCTCCACAGGGGTGGTTTAGGGTGGGGTCGTACAGGAGAAACGTAAAGGACAGATTTTATATTGAGAAATTCAGTATTTATCCTAAAGACATCAGGAACCATCAAAGGATTTTTTGTGGGAAAGCATACAGGAAATGACATGGTTAGATTTGGATAGTAAAAAGATTTCTCTGTTGATAGTATAGATCATAAATTGGAAAAAGGCAGGCATGTGGTAAGAGTCTAGATAAGAAATGATGAGAGGGCCTGAATTAAGAGGAGAAAGGTGAGAAATCAAGATTAGAGAAAAGCAGATATGAACAATTGATAGAATTCTGGTAATGGATTTTGGGGGGGGAGGGAAGGGATGGAGTGCTTTGAGGTAAAGGAAAGAATCCAGAAAGCATCAGGATTTCTGGCTTTGGTGACTAACTGGTACCATTCACAGAGATTGGAAATACAGAAAAGCAGGACACACTGAGTTTAAGGTGTTGTTGCAAACACAAGGGAAGTGGTAGGGGGAGAGGGGCGAGACACAGATTGGGAAACCATAGGCATATGCCAAGGGCATGGAAGAGATCACCCCGTAAAAAACGTGGAGTTGGCTAAAAGGGGCTGAGGAAAGAGAAGCAGCTATAGTTAGGGGACAGACAGGGAACAGAACCCTGAAAGAGACTACAAAAAAAGAGCTTTAGACACAGGAGAAAAACACAGAGTGAGTTCACAAGGATAGAGGCCGACAAAGATCTGAGAAGGAGGAAGAAGTCAGCGGTGCCACGTACTCTACAAGAGATCAAGAAAGACAAGATTAGTGTTATCCAACAAGAAGACCTAAAGTAGGGCAGTTCCAGGGTCGATTAATTCAACACTATAATCAAGGACGCAAGTTCTTTCCACTTTTCCACTTTCAGACAAATTTTTCTGGCTCTATCCTTAGACTAGCACCCCTAATTGCAACATGGTTCCCACAGTACCCCAGGTATTGCCTGCAGACAATATTCAGCATGGAAGAGAGGTATTTCTTTCTTAAGTCTCTTTTTTAGAGTGGAAAAAAAAAATCTGTTCCCTGAAATCCTTTAGTAACAATCAGTTACTTCCTAACCCACTGAAAATTTACTTTCTGCAGTGAAAACGCACAACTTCATTCTCTTTGTACTAAAACTACTTTCAAGTTTCATAAAAAGAAACTTAGCTCTAAACTGCTGGGCAAATTCTTCCAGTCACATTATCTGCAATCTTGTAGGGTCAAAATTCAAAATTTAGTAACCTCTTTGTTTACATCCATGTGGTGGCTTTGTGGTCTATGAACTGGAGTGGGCTGAACTATAGTCCCCAGAATTCCCTCATACATTTCTGCGTAGGGTGGGTTCCACGTGATGCTCTCTCCTGAGAGCTGGAACATGGAAGGGAGGCAGCCGCCATTTTGTAGCATACATATACCTTCTCCCAGTTATTCACTCAAACACCAATGTAGGCGCTGCTGGGAAGGGACTCTGCAGAGATAATTCAAGTCCCTAAGCAGCTGACTTCAAATTAATTAAAAGAGAGATTATGTAGACCTCTTTTAACTAGTTGGAAGCCCTTTCAAAGAGAAGTTAGGCCTTACCTAAGAGACTCCAAATAACAGATGGATCTGCAATTGTTCTGCTTCCTCAGCATCTTCCCTGAGAACCTGCCTGTGGATATCAAGCTTTAAGTTCCTGCCCCTGGGGTTCCAGACTACTCATGATCTTCCATTCCTGACTGCTTGCCCCTGTACACTTTGGGCTTAACCAGTTACCACACTGTATAAACCAATTCCTCATAAAAACTCCACACATATATATACTCACACAGTCATATAAAAACTCTGACTGAACCCTAATATACATGTGTTCACATCTGCCCCCAACTCCTACTTCTACAGATCCACTTCTACCTTTGTGAGAAAAAACAAACTCCATTCAGTGCTCTCAGACTGGACAAAGAGAAGTTTAAAATGGTAGAATGGCTTTTTTTTTTTTTTTTTTCCTTTCCACTATTGTGGGAGTAGCATGTAAATTTGCTGGCTTAGGGAATAGTCTAGTATACCTACTATATTCATTTCCTGTGCTATACCTAGGACCTCATGCTAGGCTTCATATAATTTTCTTCACTGTATTGCCTGAGCCTTGCTTGCACTGGAGTTCACCTGTCCACTCACACACTTTCAATAAACTTCCACACTTTCTCTCAGCTCATGAGATTTCAGTTCCAGGCTCTTAAGGAAATCCCATCTATTTCCTCTCTAGTCACACATTAATTCACTTATTCTTACCAGTTCTCTTTGTGCATGACACCAAATTATTCTCTAGCCTAAATATTAATTGAAAACCTTTATATTCTGCATATCATTTCATCTTACAACTCCATTCTTAGGACTTTCTCCTGAGGATATAGTCATGCTGTATTTAAATCATTAGCTTCAGCACTGGTAAGAATTAAACTTAAAACAATATAAAAAAAATAAATGAATTTAACAGATCTATCCTTACAATTTAATGTCCTTTAATACCATAAAATAAAGTAACAGATAATTCAATGGAATAAAGAAGAAAATACACTGTATTATGTTTAGAAAGCAGGTTATAAAACAGTCTGTGTTCAGAAAATATGGTTATGTTTTTTGTGACTCGATAAATAAATATAGAGGTATGGAAAAAGGACTTGAGCTATAAAAGTTCAATGTTAATGTTTCTGAGGGGCTGAACTGTTGGTAATTTTTTATTTTCTTCTTTCCCTTGGTAAGTATCTTCTAAGTTTACTACAGTGGACGTGCACTGCTAGCATAATAAGCAAAATCCCAGTAAGTTCTGTGGTGGTGATTTAATAATCTGTGGCCTAGAACAGGAATTCCTCACTAGCTCTGAAGGATCTGGTATGGACCTTGAGAGGGATGTCTAGAAAATCCCTGAACCTGTGTGCAAGATGCCATTTGTATACAACTGTGTGTCTTTGTGTGAGTTTGGAGAGAGAAAGGAAGAGGTTCACAGCTTTCATCTAGTCCTCAAAAGATCCCATGGTCAAAAAAAGGTTAAAATCACTAGTCCAGAATCCTGTGTGACATTATCTCAGTTTCTCCTATTTCAGGGATGGGGCATTATTTAAAGGATCCAGGGAGAGAGAATTTGGAACAGGAATTCCTAATTTCTATTTAGGCATTTTGTACAGCTGAAAATGTCTTTATCTCAAGTGATGTATACAATTTATAAAACTCTCTAAAAAAACAAATTATATAAAGTGAAAAGGGCTGGATATAACTTTTGACAAGATCTCTCCAGAATAGTTACTGTTAAGCTTTCCAAGTAAGAATACCTGGTGCTTGAGACTAATAGTTTCAGTGTTGTAGGTTGACCTCCTCTCCCTGCCCTCATGCATCACTATAAATACTGCTCATGCCCTAATATCAGAATGTTTCTTCATTAGTCTCTGTTCTGGTCCACTCTAGGATGAGAGAACATACTTAAAGAGAATTTTACTGTAGAGATAAAACTCACTGTTAGAAAATAATGAAATCTTTTATGAAAGTCAAAGTATGTGCCATATTTCTTTAAATCTCTTACATCTGACAGAAGGAGACTGTGGGTGACACATTACTATGAATGGATTAAGGCTCTACTTTATGTTCCTTGCAATCTCGACATTGTACCTAAACTGTTTTTATAAGAAATGATAGTGATGTGTTTCCTATCTAAACACTATGGTCTTTTCTTTGTTTAAATGTTTATTATTTATTTTGAAAGAGAGAGAGAGAGAGAGAGAGACAGAGAGAGGCAGGCAGAGAGGGAAGGAGCGAGAGAATCCCAAGCAGGCTCTGTGCTGTCAGTGCAGAGCCTGATGTGGGCTCTATCTCACGAACTGTGAGATCTTGACCTAAGCAGAAATCAAGAGTTGGGCGTTGAACCAACTGAGCCACCCAGGCATCCCAGAACATTATGGTCTTTAAATCTAACACCCAGAAGTCAAATTTTTTTTTTTCTAAGTAGGCTCCATACCCAGTGTGGAGCCCAATATGGGGCTTGAACTCATGATCCTGAAATCAAGACCTGAGCTGAGATCAAGAGTCAGATGCTTAAACTGAGCCACCCAGACACCCCAGAAGTCAATTTTGCTTACATAATGACTATTCCAAAATATTGATTCCATCTAGAAATGCCCAAAGAATCACACGAACTTTTCTGTGCACTCCCACCACCCAAATCCATGATCTGTGTCAGAATATAATCTCCTTAGAAGATGGCGGCTGCTGTCAGATATCTTACTATTAATGCTAACTACTCTAACATGGTTCTACACAAATATAATTAGTGTATTTGATTATTCCAGGTTTGAGATTGGAAATAAATTATTCAAACCTAATGTGTTTACTATAATAAAAAATGACTAATTACAGTTTTGACAACACTAAAGAAAATTACAAATTTCATTAACTGAATCAAAAGAGATCTACATACAGTTTCTCTATCACTTAACCTTTCAAATTCTTTTTTTCTCCTAACTTACCAGAGTGTCATTACTCTAGCAGTTATATCACTAAGATATTCTCTTTGTCTACTTGCTAAATTAGGTTGGAACCAAATACAGATGAAGACTTGTCTTCTCCTCAGTGTATCTGAGATGTGCAAAACCTGATACGCAGAGGTAGAAGGGAAGCCAGAAATCTGGTTTGAGGAAGCAATTCTGTGGTTGAATTACAACTCTCTGCAGGATTTTCTTTTGTTTGTCCTTTTGGGTTACTGATAATATTTATTTGGTGATATATAGAAGTTTGCACTTTAAAAGCACATGCAAACAAATAAATACTGTATCTTTCTATATCCACATGGAAAACTTAAATAATAAAAGTGGAGATAAAGTGCTAATCAGAAAAGTAACCTAAAAGTTTCATGCAGCTCCTGAATATAAGATCCTTTGAACCAGGGACTCTATAGGTAGTTATCTTTCAAACTTCAGAAGTTAATACTCATAATAGATACTTGCTTCCCATTTTCAAACCATATTCAACAACACGGTTTCCTTGACGACTTGAGAATGTAACTTTCTCATAGAGACAACATGGGTGAAAAGCAAGACAAATGCATGCATAAAATACAAATAATAGTTTAATGAGAAACTATGGTCTGAAAATTTTAAACTTACTGTTCATGGAAATCCAGCATTGGTGGCTCAAATCGTATAGGTCTGCAATTACCCCGGTACAGAGATATACTGTAAGTAAAAAGAAAACAGCGTAAGAAATAATTCTTTAAAATATATATCCCCAAACTGAAGTCAGACACTTGAATTCTGTCACAAGAAAGAATACTTTCTAAGTAAGAATACTCAGTGTTTGAGCCTAACAATTTTGGTGTTGTATGCCGACCTCCTCTCCCTGCCCTCAGGTGTCGCCATAAATACTGCTCGTGCCCTAATAATCTCAGAATGGTTCATTAGTCTCCATTCTGGTCCACTCTAGGATGAGAGAACATACTCAAAGACAATTTTACTGTAGAGAGAAAACTCACTGTTAGTTAGAAAATAATGAACTCTTTTATGAAGATCAAAATACATGCCATGTTTCCTTAAATCTCTTATATTTGATGGAAGGAGACTGTCATCTTTAGGAAAAATGGAGTCTAATGTCCTATCAGGATTGTGCATTACTTTTCTTATTAGATGAAATCAAGAAATGTACATTTTAAAAAATGAAGAAAAGGGAGTATTTTTCCTATTCAAAGGTATGTGAAAGCAGAAAATGCTCAAGTAGATTCAATGTTGAAATTTATTTGGTTGATATAGTTGACACCAACATATCTAAATATGTTCACTTGTATTTTTTGATACATGCACAATGAACAATAAATAGTCAACACAACTACACATCCTTGGCAGACAATACAGTATACAGACAAAAACCACAATCACATTGTAACAAGAGTGTCAAAGGAACTAAACAAAAATGAATTTGGGGACAAAGTTTTAGGAACTGAAATAGCTTTTTCATTTGAGAGTTTGGAACACATTGATCTATAACATCTTAGCCTAAATATATGAATATCATTTCTAAGTATCCCACTTGATACTAGAACTTGTCACCAAAACAGATTTCTGAACAGCAAACCTCCTAAACATCACCATGACACGCCCTAACAATGATGCAATATAGAAATGACCGGGAGGATGTGGGGATGTCCACATGCCTCTAGTCATCTGTTTAAGCACAGAGAAAGTAAAAAATTCAGGAAGCCACTAACATTTCTAAATAGTGAATGCTTATCTTTCTGTTGTATTTTAAGAAATGATGTTAGAGCAAAACCATTTTGTAAGACTTTATTTCCATTACCATAATTCACAAGAACACAAGCTTCAAATGATACATTAGAAATATATTAGAAATAGACAAGGACATTGAGAATATGTTGCAAATTTAGCTTTAACTCAACTCTGCAAAGATTACATAGTCTGAGTAGTAGAATCAATGTGCTAAAAGTAATGTCTAAGAGTTTTTAGCTTGATAATCCCTCTACATATGCTGAACAGAAAAGATGAAAAACACAAATAAGGAGGAAAACAGCAAATTTAAGATTCTACTTTACAAAAAATCTAAGATCCTACTTTGCAAAAATCTAAAGACACTGGAACAAAGAACGCACAAGTGCCCCCAAGACAGGAGCCACTTGCAGTGAGAGGTAAAGAATCTACTCTCTTTTGATTTCTGCTCTCCTTAGGCATGATATAACAAGGATACTCTCTGGCACCTTTAAATCAAGGGATGCCGACTAGCTCATCAGTTTCAAGGGTGTGAAACTCAAACATACAAAATCTTAATCCAATCAAGGGGGAAAGTATAATGCATGAAGCATATGTATATGTCATTAATTTATATATATAAACATTGACTGTATTAGATGCTAGAAATATAAAGAAGATTAAAATACAGTTGTTTTTTTTTTCTCTCTCACAGAAATGAGAATCTATTCCCCAAGTTGCAAATGGAAGCATCTAAAGTGGTCAGGTAAGATCAAAAACAAAAACAAAAAACATGCACACCCCCACTGACTCAACACAAAGGTAGTGAATGCTTGGGGCTGTCTAGTGGCCAGTGCTATGGGAACAAGGCAAAGAGCCTGCTCTCATTGCACTAACATCCCAGTAGGGGAGACAAAAGTAGAACCTACAAGGTAATGA
Source organism: Panthera pardus (assembly GCF_024362965.1). Lineage (NCBI taxonomy): Eukaryota > Metazoa > Chordata > Mammalia > Carnivora > Felidae > Panthera > Panthera pardus. The sequence goes on along the minus strand of NW_026526821.1, from coordinate 61,523,678 downwards.
TGGGACATACAAAGAGGCAGACCAAACACGGTAGGAACAGAGAAGCCTTCTGTGAGGAGGGGTGCTGCAGCCAAGACCTGAGTGGTGGAGATCCGGGGGAAGAAAGGAGACATACCTTGGCATGTTGAAGAACAGAGGGCCGAAGTGGCCAGAGTGACGGGAAGGAGGGGGTGGAAGTAGGAGCTGAGATCAGAGAAGTACAAAGGCCACGTCTCCTTTCAGGAGACTGCATTTTATTCTAAGTGTAACAAAAAGCCTCTGTAGTGTTTTCAGCAAGGGAGTGACGTGATCTGACACATCTGACAAGGTTAATTCTAGATGCTGTATGCTGTAGGATCCCCAGAGTGACAGCAAGGGAGTCTCGCAGTAGTCCAGACAAGAGGGGATGATGGTAGCAGTGGTCTGTGGGAGTGCGAGGCAGTGTGGCGAGAAGTGGCTCTTTTCTGAATGTATTTGGAAGGTAAAGGCAATAGGTCATGCTGATGGATTGGTTTTGGAACGTGAGAGAAAGGAGAGAAATCAAGAATGACTTAATTCTAAAATTTTGGCCTGAGAAACCAGATATGTAGTCATGACATAGGAGGTGTGGGTAAGAAGTGAGGAAGGATAGACAGTTTAGATGTTCAAGAGTACTTATGGCTTTAGACATTTAAATTTGAGATGTCTTATCTAAATGAGATGTTAAGTAGGCTGCTGGATATATATGGTTATTACTTTCCATAAAAAAGTTACTGACTTAAAAAAAAAGTTAATGACTTTTTTTTACATTTTTATTTTTTAAAGTTACTGATTTTTGTGTACTGATCTCATACCCAAGTCACTTTGGCAAGTTGATTCTAATAGTTTGTCTATAGATTCCCTTAGATTTTCCTGTCACTACCTGTGCTGCCAAAATGATCACTATCTTTGATTACCTCTGTAGACAAATCATCTGCAAGCAATGGCAATTCTATTTCTTCCTTTTAAATCCTTAGAACTTGTTTCCATTTTTTAAAAATTTATTAAAAAATTTTTTTTAATGTTTTATTGTTTGAGAGACAGAGAGAGACAGGGCGCAAGTGAGGGAGGGACTGAGAAAGAGGAAGACCCAGAATCCGAAGCAGGCTCTAGGCTCTGAGCTGTCAGCACAGAGCCTGACGCAAGGCTTGAACCCACAAATGTGAGATCATGACCTGAGCCGAAGTCAGATGTTTATCTGACTGAGCCAGCCGGGTGCCCCTTGTTTTCATTTTTTATGCTTTGAGTGGGCTAAGACCTCCCAAAAAGTGCTCCACAGAAGTGGTGTCTGACATTTGTTATTTACAGATTTCTCACAAAATATGAGAGGGGAAAAATACATAAAGATGATTCCCTCATAAACAAACATGTATTTTCAAAACAACAGCAGATTTATGTCTAAGAAACAGTTTAATATTTGAGTGGGTACAACACAAGTTGTCACAGGTATAATCTTATTTAAAAAAAACCCCAAAATTCAATGACATAGCTGTCATGTATCCACAGCTGACGGAAATGTTTGCTACTATGCTTAATTCAAAAAATTTCTTTTAGGGGCGCCTGGGTGGCTCAGTCGGTTGAGTGTCTGACTTCGGCTCAGGTCATGATCTCGCAGTCTGTGAGTCTGAGCCCCGCGTCGGGCTCTGTGCTGACAGCTCAGAGCCTGGAGCCTGCTTCCGATTCTGTGTCTCCTCTCTCTCTGCCCCTCCCCTGCTCATGCTCTGTCTCTATCTGTCAAAAAAATAAAAAAATAATAAAAAATTTTTTAATGTTTATTTATTTTTGAGACAGGGAGACAGAGTGCGAGTGGGGGAGGGGCAGAGAGAGAGGGAGATACAGAATCTGAAACAGGCTCCAGGCTCTGAGCTGTCAGCACAGAGCGCAATGCGGGGCTCGAACCCACAAACCATGAGATCATGACCTGAGCCGGAGTTGGACGCTTAACCAAGCCACCCAGGCACCCCACTACTACGCTTTTTTTAAAAGGGCATGACATTGTTTAGCGTTTTATTAACAGAAAGCAAATGTTTGCAAGTCTTTAATGTTGAAAAATAAATTGGGACAAAGGCAATGTAAAAAATGGTATTCTTTGCCAATTTCAAAGAAACAGACTGAGACATAATAGCATATTGGATGATTTTATGCTTCTTACAGTGATTGTATTTGTTCTCAAAGTCTCAAATATTTTTATTCCTTTTATTATTTATGTGGGGATAAGGAGATGCATAAGGACTATTTTCTGACTTCAAGCAAGGGAACAACTGAGAAGATACAAAAAAATCTTTCTTGTGAGACATGGTCTATGTTGCTTGGTGGACTGTGAGGTCCAAGTTAAGCAGGTAGCTCCCAAATGAAGCAAATAAAGCCTTCTTGGAGCTTTGGGAATTTGTTTAAACCAGGAAATTTAAAATGTTTTCCTAAAGGCAATTAGTACCTAAACAAAAGGTACTCTTTGGCCCAGTACTTCTTAAAGAATGCTCTGTGGTCTACCTGTATCTTTCTTAATCATCTAGAACGCTTGTAGAAATGCAGATTCCAGAGCCCCACCTCCAGAATGTGATTCCTTAAGTCTAGAAAAAACCCAGAAACCAGTTATATTCTCACATTTGGTTACTACTCTTTTGCATCTTGATCCACAATAAGTACTGCAAGCAGAAATAAGAGGGGAAAAGTACCTTAACATATAAAATTTTCAAAGTCATCAACAGTTTAAAATAGTTTCAAATATGATTCTTTTTTTTTTAAATTTTTTTTTAAATGTTTATTTATTTTTGAGACAGAGAGAGACAGAGCATGAATGGGGGAGGGGCAGAGAGAGAGGGAGACACAGTATCGGAAGCAGGCTCCAGGCTCTGAGCCATCAGCCCAGAGCCCGACGCGGGGCTCGAACTCACGAACCGTGAGATCGTGACCTGAGCCGAAGTCGGACGCTCAACCGACTGAGCCACCCAGGCGCCCCTCAAATATGATTCTTATTAGAGACAGCTGAAAAACAGTGACTTAAAATAAATCACATAATTATAAATTTTAGCTTAAATTTTCATTTCTCTAAAGACTAATAATGTTGAATATCATTTCATTTATTTATTGTTCAATTAGATATCTTCCTTTGTAAAGTGTCTATTCAAAGTTTTTTAACAGGGGTGTTTGTCTTACTGAGTTATAAGAGGTCTTCACCTATTCTAGATAACATGCCCTTTGTCAAATATGTGTACTGTGAATATCTTTTCCCTGTTCCTCCTTTTCTTATTATAAATGTTGTCTTTTGGGGAGTGATGTCACTGAGACAGTGACTCAAGTTGTTGCTAACTGTAGCACCCTTCACAGGAAGACCAACCTGCAACTATCCATGGACACGGCACTTATTGTGAAATCCCAGAACACAGCAGTGAGGCTGAAGAACCCTCCTGGACCACAGAGACTGAAAAGGACTACATTAGAAAGGTAAGAGGAATGGCTACACTCTGACCACATCACCTCTCCAAGGCAGGGACAGAACCACACTAAGAGAGTACCCTGGGCCTACAGTTTTTCCAGTGGGAAAGATATAGACCAAGGTGGATGTCCAGCTTCCTCAGTGTTATGGGTTGCTTCCCAGAAGGCCCACTTGGGTCTTGTCACAAGGGGACCACTGGGGGAATCTGCAGGAGTGAACCCGTGGGTCTTGACCACTGGAGATTAGATTGGGATGCAAGGGAGGGAAGGATGTACAGCAACCAGTGCTTGGATCTTGACAGACCACACTCCTCCTAGCAATGACACCCAAGTGGAGATCCTAGGCAGTGGCTATGCCCAACTGCAAAGTCAAGCCACCGGCCCGTCTGGCCAGGGAGCTTGGTGGACAATTCCACATGATTTAGATCTCTACCCAATGAGCCACACCTGCCACAAGCCTGTTCTATAGCCCAACCTGGGCTGGGAAGCAAATTAAAAGATCTGTTTAGGGTTGAATATAACTTCCACCCCACGCAACCAGGAAACCTAACCAGAACATCTGGGAAGCTGCATAGCTTAACCTGCAGCCCTGCTTAAAAGGACAATTGAGCAGAGAACCCAGCCAGTGGCTTAGCTCATGTGCAGAGCTGAAGTGGTGGCCCCATCTGGCCAGAGAGCTTGGTGGGCAGCTTGCTAGATTCAGGTCCCCAGCCATCAAGTCATAATGGCTAGGGAGCCTGTTTTAGGGCCCCATACAGGCAGGGAAACAAATTCATAGTCCTGCCTGACTGCTGAGTATAGCACCCAGTCCTGCCCAACCAAGAAACATGGGCAGAGAATCCAAGCACTGTGGAGGCCATGTTCTAGCTGTGCATGGACAGGGAACTAAGTCAGCAGTCCTATCTAACCATTCCCAGCCAGTGCCCCTGCTGACATCAGAGCTCAGTAAGCATCCTTGGCCAAATAGCGACCTGGATAGTAAATCCCACTTGTTCAAGACACTTTCAGCTGACTCATTAAGAACCCCAAGTTAAGCTGACTAAAGAACTGTCTCTGTAAGAACACACAGGTAACTAAACAGAATTAGAAAAAAATGCCTGAATGAAATGAGAAGTTCAACAAAGAAACAAACTATAAAAAAACAACAACAACCAAACAGAAATCCTAAAGATAAAGAATATAATAATTGGACTGAAGAATTCAACAGAGAGCTTCAGCAACAGATCTGACCATCAGAAGAAAGAATCAATGAACTGAAAGGTAATTTTGAATTATCCAAGAAGAGGAGCAAAAAGAAAACAGAATGGGGGGCACCTGGGTGGCTCAGTAAGGTGAGTGTCTGACACTTGGTTTCAGCTCAGGTCATATGATATATGTGTTAATCAACTGTTTATGTTATCAATAAGCCTTCTGGTCAACATTAGGCTATCTGTAGTTACGTTTTTGGAAAGTCAAAAATTGTAAGTGGATTCTCAACTGGACAGGGGGTTGGTGCTCCTAATTCCCACATGGTTTTCAGTGTACGGGTTTCAAAGTTTGGTGTTTTTTTGTTTTTTGGGTTTTTTTTTTTTTTTTTTTTTTGTAAATTCATCCTGAAGTATGTAACATGTTTTGAGGCTACTGTAAATGGCATTTTTATATAACATTTTACTTTTTCACTTAGAATATAGAAAAGTACTATATATCCTTCTATCTTGTTAAATTAACTTATTCTCAAAGCTTTTTGGGTATATTCTTTAGGATCTTCTATGCACACAATCATATTATTTGTAGACAAACACATTTCTCCCTTTCCAGATGATGTCTCTTATTTCTATTTTTTGCCTTAATGTACTGACTAGCACATCCAGTACAATACTGGAGAGAAATAAAAGTGGACATCCTTGTCTTGTTCTCAATAGAAAGAAAGCACTGAATCTTTTTCCATAAGAAACATGTTAACTGTTGTTTTTCCACAGATGGTCTTTATCAGACCAAGGAAATTCTAGTCTGCTCAGTGTTTTTAATTATGAATAGATGTTGAATTCTGTCATAGGCTTTAATTTCAATTTTAAAAATTTCCCAAATTGTTAGTGATTTCTATTTTAATTCTGCTGTGTTAAAGAACATAATCTGCAATTGCTGGGTGAAGTGTTCAATAAATATCTATGAAGAAAAATACCTACAAGGTTAAGCTGGTTGATAGTGTTGTTCAAGTCTTTTATACCTTTACTGATTTTCTGTTTATTGACAGCTGAATTTTGAAATCTCCAACTATAATTGTGAATTTGCCTTCATTTCTGTTTTTTTTATTTACTTGGAACAAATATTTGGAACAAAAAACATTTATGTTTTCTTCATGTATTTGGAAACTCTGATATTTAGACTTACACAGACTTGGGATGATACATTATCTCTTCTGTAATAATAAAATGTGTTTCTTTATCTCTAATAATATTTCCTGTACTAAAGTCTAACTTCTCTGATAGTGTTATTCCCTACTCCATCTTTTTACTTTTTGTGTTTTTATACTTAAAGTTCATTTCTTCAGGGGTGCCTGGGTGGCTCAGTTGGTTAAGCGTCTGACTTCAGCTCAGATCATGATCTGTGGTCTACTGAGTTTGAGCCCTGTTGTCAGGTCCTGTGCTGACAGCTCAGAGCCTGGAGCCTGCTTCAGATTCTGTCTGTCTGTCTGTCTCTCTCTCTCTCTTTCTCTGTCCCTCCCCCACTCACACTCTGTCTCTCAAAAATGAATAAATGTTAAAAAAAAAAAGTGCTTTTCTTCAAAATCACATCTCCATGACCAACAGGAAGATAATATTTGCAACACAGGATTACTATCCTTAATAAAAAACTGTTTAAATGGAAGAAATAAAGATCAAAGGTCCTATAGAAAAGGAGGTAGAATAAAAATGAACAGACAGTATCAAAAGATAAATATAAGCATAGTATAAAAGACATATACAACCTCACTCATAACTAGAGAAAGACAAGCTAAAACTACATGACAACAGAATTTCTCACCTATCAGATTGACAAAAATTAAAAAGTATTTCCCTTTTCTGTAGGAAAAGCCGTAGGAATATAGGGACTCTAATTTACTGATGAGGGGTACGCCAACTGGCACAGCTCTTTTGAAAGAGAATTTGACAACACTAACAAACCTATATATGACTCACCAATCCCATGTCTAGGAATTTACCCTAACCATGCTCCTTCAACAATACAAATTACATATGCACTTATCTTTTCACTCAGAAATCCTAACAGTAGGAATCTATTCTGCAGATAACTTTCAAAAATGTGAAAATCCATATACACAAGGCTATTCTTTGAAGCACTGTTTGCAACTGCAAAATACTAGAAGCAAATTGCTCGTATATAATCCACATTCACATAATATAGTATGTTGCAGTCTATAAAAATAATGAGAAAGGTCTCTAAAGGATAGATTTTTAAGTAAATAAAACAAAACATTAAAAAATCTATACCATGCTTCCTTTTGTGGAGAAAGAAATATAGTGAAAACATTCACATTTGACATTTTTGTATCATTCTGACTTTTTGAATCCTATTGTTTCACATATTTAAAATGAGTGGACTTGTAAAATGGAGGTAAAAAAATCTCAAATGGAATATAGACAGAAACCAAAGAACCAAACTTTCTTTTGAATGAACAGACCTACAATGCAGATGATGATGGAAGAGGGCAGTGGAGAGGATGGAGAGAAAGGTAAAGAACATAACACACGTAAATTCTGAATATAGTATTTTTGACCATATACATTCAAACTAAAAATAAATTCTAAACACTGTACTTCAACTAGTAGGTTTGTTTTTCATGGTGGTATGAGTTAACCAATTTGAAATGAATTTGTTTGTATTCTAGGATTGAGAAATCAGGTATAAATTCTGTGGATAACTGGAGCCAGGTTTCTCATAGCTGGAGAAGACACAAAAAAATATACAGAAAATATGCAGAAAAAAGGGACAGAAGGAACACTGTGGTGGTGTATTAAAAATGGAGTTATTGGTAACAACTCATGGTTTTGAATATACATAGATATAGAAAGAGATGTGTGTGTTTGTGCACACACACATACAGAAACATTCCTAACTCTCACTAACAAGACCCAGAGACAACGACACCCCAGCAGCAATGAGTACACATAGCACACAGATCTTAGTTTGTAAATATCCTCCACTAAAATGAAGCAGAAGTCTCTGAATAAAAAGGATATTCCAGGGCTTGGGCAGGAAAATTATGAGGTAAGCCTAGAACATCTTGATGTTTCAGAAAGTAAGGAAGTGTTCAATGAAAGGGGACATGTGAAAAGCATACAGAACAGACCCAAACATATATGGTCCATTGATTTTTAGTGACTGTGCTAAGGTAATTCAATGAGGAAAAGATAGTCTTTGCAAAAAATGGTGGTGAAATAACTGGATATCTACACCTGCAAAAATGAAGTTTGACCTTTACATCTTCCTTGCACTAGAATGTCAACTAATAAACACAGAAAGAATGATAAAATTAAAAAAAAAAATCACCAGAGCAGTAATTTCCAGGCAAGAATCACCAGTGAATGCTGTAACTAGTAAGAGTTTGATGCCAAACAGCATAGTTACATGGTCTCAAGGTACTTTTTGGAGAGGTATTTATAAATTACAAAAGAAAAATCGAACAAAGAGACATCATGTACCTGCTGATAATCAGACGGACTGGGCAGGACACAAATTTAAGTGATATTCCTGCCAAAAACACATAATCTGAAATGAAACATGAGAAAACCCAAACTAGGATGGTGGCCACTACTTATAAAATGGCCACTACTTAAAAAAAAAAAATGTCAAGGACATAAAGAGACAAATCAATTGTTGCACATTAAAGTTGAGACTAAATAGACATGAAAATTAAATATGACCGATACGGACTTGAGGCTTGGATCAAAATTTATCTTCTTTTTAAAATAAAAATTGTCCCAATAATGGGACAACTGACAAAGTCTACAGATTAAAAAATACTATGTGTGTTAGTGTTAATATACTGATTTTGATATGTATACTTTGGTTTTATAAGATAATATCCCTCTTTATAAGAACTATACACTGACGTTTTTAGGAGTAAAGGAGCAACATCTATATCTGATTCTCAGAAAATTAAAAAAAAAATGCTTACATATACATTACATGTATACATAGGACAAACAGGGGAAGGGAAGGAAGAAAAAGGAAGGAGAGAAGAGGTAGAGGGGCAGATTGTGAATGATAAGGCATATGTAAAATATTAAATAAAGTGGGAATCTAGGTCAAGGGTATATAGGAATCCTTTGTACTATTTTTGCATCTTTTCCCTAAACTAAAATTACTGCTGGGGTACCTGGGGTGGCTCAGTCAGTTAAGCATTTGACTCTTGATTTTGGCTCAGGTCATGATCTCACAGTTCGTGGAATGGAGCCCCACACTGGACTCTGTGCTGACAGCATGGAGCTTGCTTGGGATTTTCTCTTTCCCTTTCTCTCTGCCCCTCCCCACCTCAAAATAAATAAACTAAAAAATGTTTAAAAAATAACTAAAATCACTGCAAAACAAAAGGTAAAAAATTAAATATAATTTGAAAAATAAAGTACATTTCTTATAGACGGCATATACTTGGATCTTTATTTTTTAATAGAGTCTGAAAACTGGTATTGAAACCATTCACATTTATTATAATTTTTGATATACTTGATTTAAGGCTACCATCTTGCTATTTGCTTTCACTTTTTTCCATCTGCTTTTTATTCTTTTTGTCTTCTTCATCTGCCTTCTTTTAGATCAAGTATTCTTTTAGTATTCCACTCTGTCTCCATGACTGCTTTATTAGCTAGATCTCTTTGGGTTGTTTTTCTTTTCAAATGATTTTAATATATCTTCTAGTATTTGTTTCATCTTATCACAGTCTAACTCCAAATAATATTATACTACTTTACATATGTAAGAGCTTTACAACTCAATTACCCCTCCCTTGCCCTTTGTACTGTCATCATACGTGTAACGTATACAAGCTATCAATCCCATAAAACACTGTAATTACTTTTGTTTTTAAAAGTCAGTTATCTCAAAACAATCTTTAATGAGAAAAAATGTCTTTTATATTTATCCACATATTTTCACCTTTTTGGTGATCTTCATTATTGTGCTTAGAGCTGTGTTTTCACCTGTAATGGTTACTACCTTCAGAATGTAAAGAACTTCCCTAACACTTCTTATAGTGACAGTCTGCTGGCTGCACATGTTCTCAGCTTTTGTCTGGAAATGTATTTGTGGAGGATAATTCTGCTGGATATAATATCTTGGGGGTTGACAATTTTTTCTTTTGATATTTTTAAGATGCCATTTTGTTGATTTTGGGTTCGTACTGTCTTTGATGACAAGGCACCAGTCATTCTTCTCTTTAGTATCCCTACATGTAATTTATTTATTCCTGGCTGCCTTTCAATTTATCATTGGCTTTCAGCAATATGAATACTATACGACTTGGTGTGGTTTTCTTTGTTACTTTTGCATTGGGTTTACTGAAGTTCTTCAACAGCCTTCCCCGCCCCCCCCCATTCCTTGGAACTCAACTATATGTGTGTTAAATTGCTTGCCATGGTATCACAGGTCACCAGGGGTTTGTTTATTCTTTTTCCAGTAATTTTTTCTTCCTGTGCTTCAGTTTGGGTTGTTTCCATCACTATGTCTTCAATTTCACTTTTTCTTTTTTTAATGTCATCTATGTTGCTGTAAGTGAAATTTTCTACTTCAGAAACTGTATTTTTCAGCTCCAGAGGTTCCATTTATTTTTTCATAATGTCCATTTTTCCTTATTCTCATGTTTTCCTTTAAATCACTGAACACATATAATAGATGTACTAAATTCCCTGTATGCTACTTCCATCATCTCTGTCATTTCTAGGTCTGTTTCTATTTTTTCTTTCTTGATTATGGGTCATTTTATTGGTTTTCTACATCTTCAATAATCTTTAATAACGTACTGGATTCTATTACATTATTACTATTTTAAGTTACTTTCATTTCCATATGAATTTCAGAATTGGTTAGATTATAGGCAATCTCTACTGTGGGGATTTTGATCGGGATTGCATTGAAATATATAGATCAATTTGGGGAGAACTGACACCTTAATATTGAGTTTTCTTATCCATGAAGACAGTATTCTCTCTCCACTTATTTGTAGGTTTTCTTTAATTACCCTCAGTTAAGGTCAGAGTACAGGTCTTGCACATCTTTGGTCAGACTGATCCCTAGGCTCACTGGCTGCTAAATCTACCCAGAATAGTCCTTTGCCTAGGAAGCTGGGGCACAGGAGGCCTGTCACTCAGCTGCTGAGCACACTGAAAATGCTCTCCCAGGACACAGGGCTGTGTAGGAAAAAGGGACTGCTCTTTTCACCAGCTGCCCATTCTGATCATCCTTATTTGTGGGAATGGGGTAGAGGAGAGACAAACTTCACCTGATTACCACCAGCCACCCAAAATAAGCCTCTATAGCATGAAGCTTATGGAAAATGAGATCTGCCAGTGCTCGCTGGCGGCCAAATCCAACTGGAATAGCTGTTCCATCCCAGTGAGGTGGGAGAGATGGGGAACATCCATTTGTCTGCTGAGCCCACTGAAATAGTTCTTAGCAAGGCAGAGCTGCAGGGTGATGGGTGCAGTCTCTAGCTTAAATACTATGGCTTCCCACTGCTCTTACCAAGTTTATATAGATTTTGTTGAATAAATATTTCTCAATTCATTGTAAGTCCCTTGATCAATCTCCAGATATTCTGTTTTTGCTGATTTTAATCATCTTAAGAAATGCTTCTTATGGGGAGAAGTCCCCAAGCTGCTCACACCACCATTCCAGAAATCTCAATTCTGTCACACTTGTATTTAAGGTGAGAGTAATATGATACTTTTAAAAAATAAGTGAAGTAAATTGGCCTACTCAAAGGAGCTTACCAACATCTGCTGCTGTGGTTTAATGCAAAGCGAACCATACCTTTACTTAAGCTCACTTCTGATACGCTGACTTCCTATTATCAATTTACTACATTCTTTAAGATTTATGCAAAGTAGTACTTTTTTTTTTTTTTTTTGCATATATGTCACTTCATGTGCAGCTAAAAGCTCCAGAGTTAGAAAATAAAAGTACAAACCCAAATGAAATCTTAAAAAACAGCTTAAGGACATTCCCTTTAGCTTTTTCAAAAAATTAAAAAATTTAAAACTGCAAGTGTTAGCAGACTTTATCTGCCATTGAGATATTACCAAGTTTGGGATCTAACTACAATTTTCTAGAGCTTATGGTTAACTGTAGGCAACCAAAACAGTTGTACCCAGCAATAAGCAAATTATACAGTCATTAAAGAATCCCAACAACCCTTAATTTGGAAAATATTTCCCAGCCCAATATTTTGGCTTAATTCCCAGAGATACCAGAAAACATAAAGATTAGAAGACTCTGGTTCTTCTTATGAACATTAAGTGCGCACGCGCACGCCGCGCGCGCGCACACACACACACACACACATATATCCTTCTTACTAAGTTGTATATACTAACATTTTTCAGCTCTGATAACAACAATATTAATACTAGTGTTGCCCCAATGCAAGACTTCTGTACTAACTGTTCCTCTGTCTGAAATGCTCTTCCCTAAGACTTTCACCAGGTAAGCTTAAACATCATTTCAGAGAAACCTTCCTCAACATCCAAAGTTAAGAAGCAATGGAGTCCTGCCTATTCCAAATAAACTCTAGGTGAGTTTATTTATTTAGTGACTTACTGTCTGTTTCCCCATTGGAACACATGCTCTATACCAGCGCAGGAGTCTTGGACTATCTTGCCCATCTAGCACTGTAGCAGATTTAAAATACGTGCAAAGATTCTCTGATAACTCCCCTGGCCTTGGAGGTAACCTCTTATGAATGGAATATGGCAGAAGTGATAGTGTGACTCCAAGACTCAATTACAAAAGACACTGTGGCTTCCTCCTTGTTTCTCTTGCATCACCTGTTCTGGGGTCACCAGCTGTCATGATGCAGCAACACTTAAGCAAGCCTATGGAGGGTTCGACACGGTGAAGAACTAAGGCCTCCTGCCAACAGCCAGCAAAAACTAAGGCCTTTTGCAAGAGTTCCATGAATGAACCATCCTGAAGAGGATGTAGCACTCCCAGGCCTTCAGATGACTTACAGCTTTGGTTGATACTTTGATTGCCATGTCAGGAAGGATCCTGAGCCACAACTACTTTGCTAAGATGCTCCAAAATTCTTCACTCCCAGAAGCAAAAAGATAAATCATGTCTGCTGTTTGAAGCTGCCAGGTTTGGGGGTAGTTTATTATATTACACGGCCATAGATAACACATACAATTACCGAGTCACCAGTTCTTATAACAAAGCCTAGCATACGCAAGGATCCCAGCAAATGTTTGCTGAATAACTGAGCAAATTATCAAATACCCACAACTTGTATTCATATAACATTTTAAAGTTTATAAACTACTGTTACCCAAGCAAATATTTTCATTTGATCCTCACAACAAATAATGCATAACCTTATATCATATATATATCAGGCCAAGAAAGAATCTTCCCCAGTTTACAAATGAAAGTCATGCTCAGAGCAGTTAGACAGTTGTTTTCAAGGTCACACAGCCGGTAAACAGAGAACTCAGGACTTCTGATGCCTAATCTTCCACCACAGGGCTCCACAATCCTAGGAAAAGTCATCCATAAAGGATGGCCTCATGTCGCAAAATATTAAATCATTACTGGTACTCGTTATAATATTGTGGTGTTCAACTCAAATAAACACTGATGGAACACTATATGCACATTCTCCACCATACTTTTAAACAAAGTATTATTATGTAATTGATAACTGTATTAAAACAAATTAGAAAGCATGAGCTGGAACATAGGAGAGGAATAGAAAAAAAGAGTATTCTGGAAAATTCTGTTTTCTGTGGTTTTACTTCCCACAGTCCTGTGGTCGTGAAAGCAGTAGTTCATTCCCTTTCATTCCCAGAAAGCCCTTGGAGCCAAGCCTGCCCCCCAAAACTAATGCAGATGATAATGGTGTGTGGTGAGGGAGAGGAGGGAGAAGAGGCAGGAGAGGAAGAAATGGTGGCCAGAGGCTAGCATCTACTGTTGTACTGCCATACAATGCACTAGCTACAGAATCATTTGATTAGCTTATCTTTTCATGATACAAATTTCCCTGGGGCAGGTTAAATTCCACTTACAGAATGAGAGTTTTGACTCAAGAGATCATGTACAAGCAACGTGGGAAAGGATGGGGCTGAATCTACTGGCTTACTGAAAAAGCCAGAGAGCAGGTAGCATGTGGATTGTAAAACTGGGGAAGAGAAAAAGTGAGAAATTGATGCAGAAATGACTACAGAAGGTCAAAAGACAAAGGGTCCCTCCCAGCAATCTCTAAAGCTCAGTGGACACTGACCATGTCCCTGAGGAGAGAATGGTGGACGTGGCACACTCCAGAGATGGAGACAAGACACTGGAGTCAGAAGCTATGACCTCAGCTATGACCTGGGCCTGATGATGCAAGTGAGGCACATGCGTGTACCTTATGTACCTCGATCCCTGCAATTAAACCCATTATAAACATCCTTCTCAAGCGTGCTGCTTTCTTCCACAAAGTAGGCTGTGTTTTGTCACTTCAACACCTATGCTTTATGACCTCATCAGAACGGGTGTCTTCAGTGCCCTTCAAGATGCCTGCAGGCAGGGGCTGTGTGCATAGTCCCTGCACTGAGCAGATACTTTCAGAAACTCCCAGGAATGAATACTGGCTAAAAAAGAAAATCCAGGGAATACTGAAGGATTCCATACTTGCTATGCAAAGAGAGTGAATGCAACATGGGGCTGGCAAGATGATGAATTTTAATGAAACTCTGCCACTTTAACCATCAGCATATCCTTCGGTTCTAAGGGTCTCAGCTGCCACGTCTGTTAAACGAGGGGCTCAAGAAGACCATCTAATAGGGTCTTCTGTACTTAGAATATTTAATCATATGATAACTTTCATTTTACTCAAGTTTTCAAACCCAAATGCTGGCACTTTTATAGAATAGTTTGTTTTTAAACTGAAAACAAATCACAATTTCTGTTGTTCTACAACTATACATTTTATTTACAACGTCTGTTCTACAACTGCACAATTTTGTATTTTCATTCACATTTTATTTTACATATACGTGTTCATTAAAGTTATTCTTACTTAGAGAGAGCTCTGGCAGTGTTTAATTTGTGCAGCACTAAGTCACATATTTTAAAAAATGGCTAAATCCCTTCAATGTGGAAGCTATGTTCTAATCATCACATGCCTGGTATGTATGGAGACTACTTGCTTTTCCATGTCACAAATGTTTTAAAATGACTTATTAAGCGTGATTCATAAACCCTGTTCTTTAGTTTAGTTTTTAGTTAGTTGATATGAGGCTCAAAATATAAATTTAGACCTGTATGTTGTTATGGACTGAATTGGTACCCCCCACCCCAATTCATATGCTGAAGCCCTAACCTCCAATATGAAAATCTTGAGAGGTATTTCGTTTAGAGAAGGCCACAAAAGTGAGGCCCTCATGATGGCATTAGTGCCTTCAAAGCAAATGACACCAGAGAGCCTGCTTCCATTCTCTCTCTTTGTCATCTGAGGATAAAGAGAGACAGTAGCCATCTTGTAAGCCAAGAATAGAGCCCTCACTAGGGAACCAAATCTGCTGGCATCTTGATCTTGGACTTCCAGGCCTCCAAAACTGTGAGAAATAAAAGTTGTTTAAGCCACTCAGTCTATGTGGTATTTTGTTACAGCATTCTGAACTAAAACATATGTTTAGTACCTAATCCAGTTTCAAACCCATAGGGTATGCATACCAGTTTGAATCAAGTGTTTATCCAGTTCATGATCTTGGTCAAAACAAAACAAAACAAAACAAAACAAAAGTGTGACAGTTTTAAAACATATCTGCAAATCATCTGATATTCCTGCTATAGATAAGTGGGGGGTCATTCCCCTCACCTTATCCCTCACCCCCATGTCTCTCTACTTCCGCCATGTCTTGAATCAAGAACCACCTAAATGACTGAACAACAGCATGTGACAGAGGTAACACTATGACTTCAGAAGGCAGGTTGAAAAAACAAAAGTGGGTTCTCTGTGGGATGTTCTCTTTTGAAATCCAGTTATAATCCTGTGAGGGAGCCCAAACAAGCCTTTGTGAAAAGACCAGGCAGAAGGGCCCACATGTAGGCATTCTAGGTGACAGCCCAGCTGAGGTCCCAGGCAACAAGCTAGCATCATTATGCAAATGAACAGGCCTCTAGCTCTGGAGTCTCCCCAGCAGAGGCCCCAGTCATCATGCAGCAGAGACAAGCTATCTTTGCTGTGTTCTTTCTGTCTCAACTCTTTACAGAGTCTGACAGCATAATAATATGATTGCTTTACGCTAGTAAGTTTGGGTAGTTTGTTAGGCAGATGTAGATCATAGGTAAGTGGAACATGAGATCAGAATATAATTATGTATTGATGTAAATTCTTCATTATATTAAGAAAATACCTTAAAGCCAAATCTTGATCATGGATGAATAACATCATCTTCATAAATGTAGCCAATATAGTTTCATAGCTAATTTCCTAACTGCTGCAATAAAGTATCATGGAAGAAGCCTAAGATAACAGGCATGCTTTTCTTCCCACCAGTTTAGCTCTAAATGAGTCAGAGTCTAGGTTCTTAGATAGCCCAGCCAAGTCTAGCATCAGGCTAGATGTGAAGTAGTCCAGAAACAATCCATCCTTGTGCCAAAGATATTTGGGAAGGGGTAGAGGGATGGAAGAGTGGCATTATGCTATATAATCATAAGAGCAGAGAAGTCTACATCTTACTGTAGGCAGTGGGTGTATCCTTTGGTCAGGGTTCATGGGTAGAGCCCGTCCCAACAGGGCATATATAAAATTAGGGAGATGGACAAAAATGGGGAAATAGGGCCACGTTATTGCAGATATGAAAGAGTGAAAAGAACAAAACCAGTGAATACTGAAGGAGCTTCATTTTGGTATTTATGAAGTTAAACTTATATAGTCTTAATATGTGCTATATCTCTCTCAAAATAAAGTTCTTTGCTGATGCAATCTGCACTTCACTAGCCCTAAGGACATTCAAGGTTATCTAATTCACAGATAGCTCACATTGTCCTTTAAAAACCAGGTGCAGAACCTCTGGCCTGGAAAGGTTATGAGGATAGTAACTTTCTTTTACATTGTCTAATAGATGTGAAAAGCTACCAAAAGACCAAAGAATTCAGATGTGAGGAAGACATCTTCAAATTCACAAGCATGTACATATTTTCATAAAACCTTAGGGTAAAATAACTCCCTTGTTTGTTATCATAGAGGAACTGGGTTCAAAAGTGTTCTCTTTCAGTCACAAGACTGAGTTTCACTGCTCTGAGTTCCTCCTCCGGGGGCCTGCAGGCGGACACCCTGTAACAACTGAGGGCAGCAAGGGTCGGTCCATGAAAGGCAGCAATAGCCACAAGAAGTCACCAGGGACTTACAAAGCTGATCCTCTAAGAAGCAAGGGGGCGTTTCACCCCTCACTGAGGGTAACACCGTTTCGTATACAAGGAAGAGAAAGGCTACGCAGTATATCACCTGCAAATCCAGATTTAAACCTGGTTTGCCATACACAGTACTTGAAATAACATGATATAATGTGATTTATAAGTTGCTTTTCCTTCTTCACCAAAAAAGTTGGTGCAAGAGAAGGACAGAATCGCTGGAATCCCCCAAAAAGAACTGAAGTTATGTTATTATCTTATCAAATACAAAAAATTTTATACATTAAAATATATATATATATATATATATATATATATATATATATATATATTCCTTCCTTACCTTTTCTGTTGATACGAACTGAGTCCAAGTGTTGTCTCAGTCTGTAAAAGGAAGAAAACCATGACAATACTGAAAACAAATCTTTATATTACAGACACAGAGAACATCCAAAATATACCGTAGTTTCAACTTTGATCTTATACTCACTCAGATTTCCAGGTTAAACCTGATCCCTAAATCATATGAAATGATTTGCCACATTATGTAATTCAAATGAGAGAATAATTTGGGATTAGATTTTAAACACACATGGAAATAATACAATGTAATGTGATTGATTTTTAAAAGCTTGCCCAACCAATATATCCTGTGAAAAAAGCCCTGTCTATAATCACTTTGTGAGGTTACTTGTGCCTCTCACTGCTCTCTGCTTACCAGCTATGTCATGGGTGCTGGGGCATCACGGTTCCTGCCATCAGGGAACTGAAGGTTGTGGGGGCAGAAGTAGGAGGAGACAGTCTTTTAAAACTAAATAAATATGAAAGAACTAGGAAAATATTGGAAAGGTTGTTGTGAAAGAGCACAAATAGGTGATGTGCTTCAGTATGTCATGAGGAAAGGCCTGTGTGAAGAGATCATATTTATGTTAAATGTGATAAAGTGTAAAAAAGAGCTGTGTGTGGAAGCAGGGCTGTGTGGTAGTGGAGAAAACAACATGCACAGAAGTCCTACTTGAGGAAAGAGCCTGGATGTTGAAGAAACAGATAGTAGGTCAAATTGGATGGAGCTGGGCTGGGCAGGGGTCAGACCATGCTGTGTCCTGGTAAGAAGTCATGGTAAATTTGGAACATGTTCTATCCTAAATGCAGTACAAGGGGTCTGTCGGAGTAAGAGAGACAGAGACAGACATGGTCTGATTTAAGTTTTAAAGATACTATTCTCTACTGCAGTGTAGAGAGGATAAAGGGGAAGACAAGAGAGAAAGCAAGAAGTTGGTAGGCAATTGATGAAGATAGGTTCTTAATAATGATATGTGAGAAAATGCCAAACTCCTAAGGAATACTGTCAGTGAACTTATTCCAAAAGGAGTTAGCTTCTATGTTATAACTAGAAAAAGCAGTAGAATTGTGGCGTTATTTTCCCCATTAATACGTATTCTTTTGAAATGGTATTTTGAAAAATGAATACAGGGGAAATATGGTAGATGTGGGAAAACGTCTTTATTGTTTGAAAGTGAAAGCTCAGGTGCAGGTGAAGTGTCAGGATGTCTGTAATTTTCTTTAAATTCTGTAATTTTCTTTAAATTTCTTTAAATTGTTTCAGGATTATGACTTGCATGTGCATGGAAGTATGTGTGTATAATAAAGGAAATATGGCAAAATGTTAATAACCGTTGCAGCAGTAGGTAATTCATTCTCATCTCTTCTATCTCCTGTGCTTAAAAATATGTCTAACTTTTCAGGATGCCTGGCTGGCTCAATTAGTTGAGCATCCAACTCCTGATTTCATGGTTCATGAGATCGAGCTCCGTGTTGGGCTCTGCATTGACAGCACGGAGCCTCCTTGGCATTTTCTCTCTCTCCCTCTCTCTCTGCCCCTCCCCCACTTGTGCACACACTCTCTCTCAAATAAGTAAACTTTATGTATGTTTAACTTTTCGTTATGAAGATTTTAATGATGGGAGCAAATCACATATCTGGTAAAGGGTTAATATACAAATACATAAAGAACCATTACAATTCAACTTTGCTACTGATAAACAGCAAACAAACAAACATGATTAAAAAATGGTGGACAACTTGATAGACCTTTCCCCAAACAACATATACAAATGGCTAACAGGCCCATGAAAAGATGCTCAACATCACTAATCATTAAGGAAATGCAAATCAAAACTACAATAAGATACCACTTCACTCTCGTCAGGATAGCTACTATCAAAAAACCAGAAAATAACAGATGCTGGTAAGGCTGTAGAGATATCAGTACCCTATGCACTACTAATGGGAATGTAAAATGTGGTGTTGCGATGGAAAATAGTACGGTGGTTCCTCAAAAAATTAAACATAGAATTACCACATGATCCAGCAATGCCACTTCTGGGCATATACCCCAAAGAACTGAAAGCAGAAAGCAGGGAATCAAACAAATATGTGGACATCCATGTATATAGCAGCATTGTCCACAATAAAGTTGGAAGAAATCCAAGTATCTATCAATGGATAAACGGACAAAATGTGGTTTATATGTACAATAGAACATTATTCAGTCTTAAGAAAAACGAAGGAAATTCTGACATATGCTACGACATGGATGAACCTCGAAGACAAAGTCAACACTTACGCTAAGTTAAATAAATCAGTCACAAAAGGACAAATACTACATGATCCTATTTATATGAGGTACTTAGAGAAGTCAAATAGAGATAGAAAGTAGAATGGTGGTTGTCAAGAGTTAGGGTGAAGGGAATGAGGAGTTACTGTTTATTGAGTACAGAGTAGTTAAGGTTTGGGATGATGAAAAAGTTCTGGAGCAGGATGGTAGTGATACAAAATCAAATATGAATGTACTCAGTATCACTGAACTACACAATTAAAATAGTTAAAATTATAATTTTTATGTTATGCATATTTTGCTACAATTTAAAAAAAAAGCTATAGTAATGAAGACCTTGTGGTACTGCCATAAAGATACACAAATAGATCAATGGAACTGGAGAAAGGCCAAAAATGAACTCATAGATTTATAGACATTTGATTTTCAACAAAGGCATCAATGCAGTTCAATGGAGAAACATGTATCTTTTTAGCAAATGGTGCTGGAACAACTGGACAAACTTATGTAAGGGAAAATAAGCCTTTATCCTTATGTTATACCATGTATTCAATTACATTTATACAGATCATAGATCTAAGCATAAAAATTAAAATCATACAGCTTCAACAAGAAAACACAGGAGATTATCTTTGCAATCTTGGAAACAAAGATTTCATGAACAGGACAAAAAGACACTAACTGTAAAAGGAAAAAACTGATATACTGAACTTCATCAAAAGTTTTAAGATGCTCACCAAATGACATTGTTATGAAAATGAAAAGGCAAACCATATGCTGAGAGAAAATATTTGCAAATCACATATTTGATGAAAGACTTGTATAATAAACATATAAAGAACTTGTGAATCTGAATAAAAGCCACACAATTTTTAAAAATAAGCAATTATACAAATGTCAGTTAAGTGCATGAAAAGATGCTCAGTATGTTATTAAGGAAAAGCAAATTTAAATTGTAATGATATACTATACCCCTATTACAATGTCCAAAACTGAAAATGTAACAAGAGTTGGTGAGAATGTGAAACAACTAGAATTTCCTTACACTGCCAGTGAGAATGTAAAATAAAACCACCACTCTAGAAGAAGCTTGGCGATTAAAAAAAATTTTTTTTAACGTTTATTTATTTTTGAGAGAGAGAGAGAGAGACATACACACACACAAAGTGTGAGCAGGGGGAGGAGCAGAGAGAGAGGGAGACAGAATCCAAAGCAGACTCCAGGCTCTGAGCTGTCAGCACAGAGCCTGAATGCGGGGCTCGTACTCATGAACAGTGAGATCAGATCTGAGCCAAAGCCAGACACTTAACCGACTGTGCCACCCAGATGCCCCGAAGTTTGGCAATTTTTTACGAAGTTAAACATATGATGATGCCACTCAACTCCTAGATATTTGCCCAAGAGAAACACAAGAAAAACACTTATACATGAATGGTTACAGCAGCTTTATGTTTATAGCATGTTGATAGCAGGTCAATACTGGTATAATCCAAATTTCCATCAACAGGTGAATGGATAAATGAAGTGTGGTATATCTATACAACGGAATACTACTCAGCAATAAAAAGAATAAAGTAAAGACTGGGAACATTTTTTCTTAAACATTTATTGTTTTACAATAAATATATTATTTTTAAAAGAGCAGAAAGTAACATTTGAGGAAAAAAAAGAATAAACTGATGATACACACAACATGGATGAATCTCAAAACAATTATGTGGAGTCTGAGCACCCCCCCCAAAGTACATTCTGTGTGAGTGCATTTATATAAAATAGTTTACAATATAAATTGATAGTGACAGCAGATCAGTGATTGCCTAGAGACAGAGGTAAGGATGGACAGATTACCAAGGGATACAAGTAAACTTTTGGGTGTGATGGATAGGTTCGTTATCTTGATTGCAGGGATGGTTTCACAAGCGTATAAATATTCAAACTCTTCAAACTGTACATTTTAAATATGTACAGGTTATTGTCTGTCATTCATACCTTAATAAAGAACGTAACCTAAGAATTCTAGAACATGCAAAACTCTGTGGTTCTCATGTGAAGTTGACCGAAAGGGAACTCGGAAAGTTTATCACCCATGTACACTTTCTTAAGGGGGAAAAATCTTCATGAAGACAATCTGGCCAACAAGATTACTCATGAAGAATTGCAAATGAGGAAGCTGTCTTGTGAAAGATAGGCAGATGGTCACGGTAAAGGAACTGTGGAAATAAGATTAGAAAAGCAGAAAGTAAATGTTGTTTTTGAAGTATAAGCCACAAAATAGAAAAATCATTTAATTATAATAAAGAATAAAAATCTCAGTACATGCCAACAAAACACCCTAAGTATTGAGAGAAAGTAAAAAATCACAATAGACACTATTTTGTTTTTGAAATAATTTGAGAAATAATAGGTTAAACATAATTTAAATGTATATCTGAAAGTTAAGCCCCTAAATCAAGAGAGAGAAAAAAAACAAAAAAGGAAACATAAAAATTGGATGCAGTAAACACATATACAGTATGATTAAAGGAGATAAACTCATCTAGTTAAAAAAGACAAAAGGATTGTGTCAGAAAACCAAAGCCCAACTGTAAACTGTAAATACCTAATACAAAATGATGCAGAAATGTTGACAAACAATGGGCAAAAATAGGGTAAATGTCCCTATACCCCAAAAAGGGGAAAAGGGAAAAAAGCACACAGAGAAGGGTTACAATATTAATAATCTTACAATGAAAAGATTTGTTGAGTTTGTGGGGTTTTTTTATGCTTTTTGTGTCAGAAAATATTTATTCCACTCTCACGCTTGAATGACAGCAGTTGGGTATATAATTTGAGATTCAAAATCATTTCTATCAGAATTTTTACGTCATTTCTCCATACTGTTTTAGCTTCCAGTGTTACTGGTTTTGTGTGCATGTGTGCGTGCGTGCGTGTGTGTGTGTGTGTGTGTGTGTGTTCAGTTTCAAGTTAGTTAACATATAGGATAGTATTGGTTTTAGGAGAAGAATTTAGGGATTCATCATTTACATATAACACCCAGTGCTCATCCCAACAAGTGCCCTCCTTAATGCCCATCACCCTATTTAACCCATCCCTCTACCACCTTCCTTCCAGCAACCCTCAGTTTGTTCTCTGTATTTAAGAGTCTCTTATAGCTTGCCTCCCTCTTTTCTTTTTAATGTTTATTTTTATTTTTGAGAGAGAGAGAGATAGGGAGAGAGAGAGAATGAACACAAGCAGGGGAGGGGCAGAGAGAGCGGGAAACACAAGATCCAAAGCAGGCTCCAGACTCTGAGCTATCAGCACAGAGCCCGATGTGGGGCTCGAGCTCACAAACCATGAAATCATGACCTGAGCCAAAGTTGGACTCTTAACCGACTGAGCCACCCAGGCACCCCTCCCTCTCTGTGTTTAATTTATATTTTCTGGGTGGGCAATGTGGTCAAACACCTTTCAGTGTCTTCTTTGCCATCTGTATGTTCTTTTCAGTAAAATGTGTGGTCATATCCTTTGCTGAGTCCATCTGGATTTTTTTTTATTGAATTTTGAGAGTTCCTTATATATTCTAAAAATGAGGTCCTTTATCAGATACATGGTTTGCAAGTATTTTCTTAGCCTATAGTCTGGCTTTTAATTTCTTCACGTGGCCTTTTGCAGAGCAAGCTTTTAATTTATCAGCTTTTCCTTTACGGATTGTACTTTGGTGTCCTTGGTGTCAAGAACTCTGCATAGCCCTATATCCTGAAACTTTTCTCCAATTTTTTTTCCTAAAGGTTTTATAGTTTTATGTTTTATATTTAAATCTACAATCAGTTTTGAGCTAATTTCTGTATACAGGGTATGAGGGCTGTCTGTATATTTAATACTATATAAATATTTTTTAGTGTTCTTTGATCCTAGTTTTTAAGGCTATTTTTGAGCCAGTTATTTAACTTCTTTTGTACCATTTATTTTTAAACAGAAGGTAGGAAATGGTAATGTGAAGAGAGTACAAAGTCAAAAATGGGCATGAGATGGAGAGCAGAGAGTTCTGAGAAGACTTAGAATTTGAAGTAAAAAAACACAAAGAAGCAGCTCTGCTTGCCCTAGCCAAGCAACCATGGGAAATCTGTCAGGAGACTTTCTGTCAACTGTGAAGAGCTGCACAGATGTTAGCCTCTGATGAAGGCCTTCCTGTGTCCCATGCATGTCCCCACCTCCAGCAACAGGTAACTGACTTGACATGATGAGAAACAGCTGCTCTGGGCATAACGTTAGTTGTTTATATTGTAAAATGAGAAACCATAGCTATGTTTGCAGTGAAAATCATAGAAAGGAAACAAATCAAAGTATTAACTTATATTACATTTGGTACTGGGATACAAGCATAACACCCCAAGCCCCACTCTAGAGCATGGTGGTTCAGAATGTAGGCTTTAGAGTCCAAAAGCTTCGTTTTGAATTCTAGCTTTACCACTTACAAGGCACTTACTGGGTTAAGTTACTTAAACTCTCTATACTTTAATATGCCTCCTGGTAAATGATCATAAAATTAATGACTAACTCATGTATTTAAGAATTTAAAAGAGTGCCTGGCACTCCACAATATCCAGTAAATATTACCTGTAGTTATTTATTATTTTTCCAAATCTTCCATATTTTCTACAAGAATATATTTCTTTTATAAAAGAACTACTTTACAAAAAAAGATGAGTACTTTTATAATTCTGTATACATCCAAATCACAGATCCTTCTCCCTTTATCTTAAGAAAAGAGTAAGGCCATTCCCAAGAAAATTTAGAACAGAGGCTGATAATCTTACAGTCCACAAGCCAAATCTAGCCTGCCACCAGTTTTTTGCTTTTCCCTTTTATTATTATAGTAAAATACACATAATGTAAAACTTAACCATCTTAACTATTTTTAACGGTATAACAGTTCAGTGGTATTATTCATAGTGTGTGACGTTACTACCATGTATCTCTAAAACTCCTTTCATCTTGGAAAGCTGAAACTCTATACCCAATAAAACAACTTTCCATTCCCTCCTCCTTCCAGCCCTGGCAAGCATCATGCTACTTTCTGTGTTTACATTTTGACTAGTCTAAGTACTTCATATAAGTAGAACCATGCAGGATTTATCTTTTTGTAACTGACTTATTTCACTTAGTGTATGTCCTGAAGGTTCATCCATGTTGTACCATATGTTGACCTTTCCTACTTGTTTAAAGTAGTGTTCTACTGTATGTAAAAAGTGGTCTATTGTAAACTTCATTTTGTTTATCCATATATCTTTCAACGGACCCTTGAGTTGCTTCCATGCTTTGACATGGTATATAATCCTTTTAATATGCTGCTACATTCAGTTTGCTAATCTTTTGTTGAGGACTTTGTATCAATATTCATATAGGATATTGATCTGTACTTTTCCTTTCTTGTAGTGCACTGGCTTTGGTATCAGAGTAATGCTGGTGTCATAAAATGAGTTAGGAAATGTTCCCTTCCTCCTAAATTTTTTGGAAAAGTTTGAGAAGGATTGGCAGTTTTTCATATGTTTCGTGGAATTCACCAATGAAGCCATTAGGTATAGGGTTTTCTTCTTTGGGAGATTTTTGATTACTGATTGAATCTTCTTACTTTTTATAGGTCTATTCAGATTTTTTAAAATTTCTTTATGATTTAACCTTGGTATGTTTCTTAGAATTTGTCCATTTAATTAAGGCTACCCAATTTGGTGGTGTACAATTGCTCATGGTACTCTCCTATAATCCTTTTTATTTCTGTACAATCAATAGTAACATCCTCAATTTCATCTCTGAGTTTAGTAGTTTGGTCTTCTTTCATTCTTAATCCACATAGGTAAGACTTTGTCAATTTTGTTGATATTTTCACAGAACCAAATTTTGGTTTCATTTATTTTCCCTATTTTTCCTATTCTCTAGTTCATTTATCTCTGTTCTCATCTTTATTACTTCCTTCCTTTTGCTAGCTTTGGGTTTAGTTTGTTCTTATTTTTCTAATTCCTTAAATTATAAAGTTAGGTTACTGATTTGAGATTGTTTGGGGTTTTTATTTTTATTTTTTTAGGTAGGCTTCATGTCCAGTGCAGAGCCCAATGCAAGGCTAGAACTCAAAACCCTGAGACCAAGACCTGAGCTGAGATTAAGAGTTGAACGCTTAAATGACTGAGCCACCCAAGTGCCCCTTTTGTTTTTTAACATAAGCGTTTACAGCTATAAATTTCCTTCTTACCACAGCTTTTAGTGTGTCACGAGTTTCTGGTGTGCTGCATTTTCATTTTCATTTATCTATCTATATTTTCTAACTTCCCTTGTGTAATTTCCACAAATTTCTGAATTTTTCAGTTTTCCTTCTGTTCATCTTGTGGCTGGAGAAGAAACTTTGTATGATATCTATCTTATAAACACTTCAAGCGCGTTCTTCAATAGTCTTCAATAGACTTCTGGGAAGAGTAGGAGGATCCTAACTAAGCTCACCTCTTTCCCACAGACACACCTAGGTAATAGCCACATCAGTGCAACTAACCCAGAAAATGATGTGGGCTGGGAAAACAGACTTGCCACAGTTCACTGCAGAGAAGAGGCCAACTGAAAAGAGTGGGAAGGGCAGAAACATGGTTGGGAATCAATCTCCTAGCGAGTCTAACCACAAGCAGGAGGGAGGGACACAACAAGCAGGGAGTAATGATAGAAGCAAACTATACACCATGCACCCCAGACAGGAGGACCTACCCTAAGAAGATGAGATCTCATAACATTTGGCTTAGAAAACCAATGGGCCTTAACTTTGCAAGTTTTACAATCAGTGGAGCTTAACTTAACTCTGGGTACTTTACAAACTCTAGGTCTGGGAGAGCTAGAGGCCATTAGGTAACTGAGTCCCTTCCTTTAAAGAGACAACATGACACACAAATCCATGGAAGTACATCATAGAAGCAGCAGTCTGAAAAGTGCCTGGGGGTGTATGTGAAGGTGATTTATTTACTAAAATCAGAACATGTGCTGGAGGGGGAGGAATCTTTAGGAGACTTCCTTAAGAACAATAGATCTGGTGGGTACCATCCCCCACCCCCTCACATAGCTAGACACTTGTGGGAGCCAGTGAAAACAGCCTATTTGCTAAGATGGCAACACCACACACCAGCATTCTCCTGCAGATCTGCCCTGTCCAACCTGCCCCACTCAGTAGAAGTCCCTCCAAAGTGGCTCCTGCTGTCACTTCTTGCAAGCAGTCCTGGCAGGGACCAGTACCACTCCAAAGTAACTCCTCCTCTGGGGAGAGGGGAAGATAACCACACACACCAGTCTGACTACAGCCCCGGCAGATGAACTGGGGGTAGACATCTGATCTGACTGCTGGCCCTGTCCACCAATAAAAACCTCTCGTGGGGCACCACAGAGAGCTCTGAAGTTCCGTGCAACTGTAGCCTAGGCAAACTGGAGGAGGGCAGGCATCTGGTCTGACCACTAGATATCACCTAACTACAAGTGCAAGGCAGCCCCAGACTGGCTCCTTAACAGCACAGGGACCAAACTGTACCCCAAACAGGTAAAGTGGACAACAGCAGCTAACTGGACTGAAAACAAATGCTGCTCAGCCACAACAGCAGGACACACACAACCCACATAGGGGACACCCCTGAAGTGTATGGTTCTGGTGAACGTGGGTCATTGCACTACAGGGCACCACAGGTACTCTTCTCAAGGCCACTACTTTCAACATCAGGAGATAGGGTAGATTTTTCCTAATACATAGAAATTAACACAGAGTTAGACAAAATGAGGACACAGGAATATGTCCCAAATGAAAGAACAAGACAAAAACACATCAAAAGGGTTACATGAAATGGAGATAAGCAATATGCTCAACAAAGAATTCAAAGTAATGGTCATAAAGATACTTACTAGATTTGAGATAAGAATGGAGGATCTCTGTGAGAACTCATTACAGAGAGAAAATATAAAAAAGAACCAATCAGAGATGAAGAACTCAATAATTGAAATTAAAAATACACTAGAGGATATCAACAGCATATTTAGAGGAGGCAGAAGAACAGATCGGAGAGCTGGACAACAGGTAATGGAAAGCAAACAAGATGAAAGATCAAAAAGAAAAAAAGATGAGTAAAAAATGAGAATAGGTTAGGGGAATTCAGTGATGTCATTAAGCATAATAACATTTGCATTATAGGGATCTGAGGAGAAGACAGAGAAAGGGGCAAGAATTTTATTTGAAGAAATAATAGCTGAAAACTTCCTGAATCTGGGGAAGGAAACAGGTATTCTGATCCAGGAGGGACAGAGAGTCCCCAACAAAATCAACCAAAGGAGGTTCATACCAAGGTATATAGTAATTAAAATGGCAAAAAGTAGTGATAAAGAGACTTTTAAAAGCAGCAAGAGAAAAGAAAACAGTCACACACAGGGGGAACCCCATAAGGCTGTCAGTTGATTTTTCAGTAGAAATTTTGCAGGTCATAAGGGAGTGGCATAATATATTAAAAGTGCTAAAGTGGAAAAGCCTGCAATTGAAAATACCCTACCCAGCAAAACTATCATTCCGAATAGGAGGAGAGAGAAAGAGTTCCTAGACAAACAAAAGTTAAAGGAGTTTACCATTAAACCAGCATGACAAGAAACATGAAAGGGAATTCCTTGAGTGAAAAGAAAAGTACATAATCAGGAGGAAACAAATTATGAAAGGAAAAATTTCACAGGTAAATGCAAACATAATAAAAGTAGTAGATTTATCACTTATAAAAAAAGTAGAGACATTAAAGTACAAAAACAATGAAATCAGTTAAATATAGAAAAGTTAGTCAAAGGATTCACAAAATAAAAGGTTGGAGAAAATGACATCATATACATAGAACATGGGTGTGGAGGAATAAAAATTTAGTGTTTCTAAAATAAGTTCAAACCTAAGTGACCATCAACTTAATATTGACTGCTATCTGCATAAGATGTATGTATGAACCTAATGGAAACTACAAATCAAAAGCCAGTAATAGATATGCAAAAATAAAAAGGAATCCAAGCATATCACTAAAGAAAGCCATCAAACAACAAAGGAAGATAGCAAGAGAAGAAAGTAACAGAGAACTACAAATACAACCATAAAACGGTTGACAAAATGGCAATCCCAATCCCATATCTATCGATAATTACTCTGAATGTGAATGCACTGAATGATCCAATCAAAAGACACAGGGTGATGGAATGGATAATAAAGCAAGACCCTTCTATATACAGCCTAAGGGAGACTCATCTCAGACCTAACGAAACATGCAGATTGAAAGTCAAGGGATGGAAAAATATGTACTATGCAAAATGAAACAAAAAGAAAGCTGGAGTAGCACACTTTTATCACAAAAAAAGGGGACGTTAAATTTTTTTAAGTTTATTTATTTGGAGAGAGAGAAAGCACAAGTCGGGGAGGGGCAGAGAGAGAGGGAGAGAGAGAATCCCAAGCAGGCTCCACATAGTCAGCACAGAGCCTGATGTGGGGCTTGAAACCCACACACTGCAAGATCATGACCTGAGCAGAAGTTGGACGCTTAACCAACTGAGCCACCCGGGCTCCCTGACAAAAAAAATGGACTTTAAAACAAAGACCGTAACAAGAGAAAAGAAGGACGCTACATAATGATAAATAAAACAATTTAACAAGAGAATATAACAAATGTAAATATTTATGCACCAAATATGAGGGTACCTAAGTATATGAAGCAACTATTAACAGACATATAGAAACTGACAGTATTACAGTAATAGTAGGGGACTTTAGAAAAGTGAACAGATCATCCAGACAGAAAATCAACAAGGAAGCAATGGCTTTGAATGACATATTGGGCCAGAGAACCTAACAGATATATTCAGAACATCCCCAAGCAGAATACACATTCTTTTTAAGTGCACAAGGAACATTATCCCAGATAGATGACATGTTAGTTCACAAACAAACCTCAATAAACTCAAAAAGACTGAAATCATACCATGCATCTTTTCTGACCACAACAGTATGAAAATAGACATCAATCTCAACAAAAATATCTGCAAAGAACACAAATACATGGAGGGTAAATAACATGCTATATATTCATGTGTAACATACAATAAATGATTCAATCAAGAAATCAAAGAGGAAATAAAAAAATACATGGAGATAAATGAAAATGAAAACACAATGGTCCAAAATCTTTAGGATGCAGCAAAGAACCCCAGCTTAAGAAGCAAGAAAAATCTCAAGTAATTAAAAACTCTACACCTACAGGAGCTAGAAAAAGAGGGAAAAAAATCCAGCAGAAGGAAGGAAATAATGAAGATTAGAGCAGAAATAAATGAAACAAGAGACTTAAAAAACAATGAACAGAACAAGGAAACCAGGAGTTGGTTCTTTGAAAAGATAAACATCAGTGATAAACCTTTACCGAGACTCATCCAAAAAAAAGAGAGAGAGACAGAGACAGGAGTCAAGTAAATAAACTCAGAAATGAAGGAGGAAAAAAAAAAAAAAAAAAAAAAGAAATGAAGGAGGAGTGGGGCACCTAGGTGTCTCAGTTGGTTAAGCATCTGGCTTGACTTCAGCTCAGGTCGTGATCTTGAGGTTTTTTAGTTCCAGACCTGCACTGGGCTCTGTGCTGACAACTCAAACAAAGCCTGCTTAGGATTCTCTCTCTCCCTCTCTCTTTCTGCCCCACCCCATTCGCACTTTCTCTCAATATAAATAAACTTTTAAAAAAGAAAAAAAAAATGAAGGAGGAGAAATAACAACTGAAACCACAGAAATGTAAAGGATTACAACAGAATATTTTGAAAAACCATATGCCAACAAATTGGGCAACCTAGAAGAAATGGATACATTTCTAGAAACATAAGTTTCCAAAACTGAATCTGGAAGAAATAGAAAATTTGAACGGACTGACTACCAGCCACAAAATTGAATTAGTATTGAAAAAACTCCCAACAAACAAAAGTCCAGGCAGGACCACAAAGATTCATCAGTAGGTGATTTCTACCAAACATTTAAAGAAGGGTTAAACTATTCTTGTCAAATTATTCCAAAAATTAGGAGAGGTAGGAAAGCTTCCAAATTCATTTTACAAGGCGAGCATTACACTGATACCAAACCCAGATAAAGACACTACAAAAAAAGGAAAATTACAGGCCACTATCTGTGATGAATATAGATACAAAAACCCTCAACCGGGCTTGCTAAAATATTAGCAAACCGAATTCAACAATACATAAAAAAAATCATTCACCATACTCAAGTGGGATTTATTGCTGGGATACAAGAGTGGTTCAATATTTATATGATCATCTCAACAGATGCAAAAAAAGCATCTGACAAAGTACAACATCCATTCATAATAAAAACTCTCAACAAAGTAGGTGTAGAGGGTATATACCTCAACATAATTAAGGCCATATAAGAAGAACCCATAACTAACTTCATAATGGTAAAAAAATGAGACTTTTCTTGTAAGGTCAAGAACAAGATAAGGATGTCCACTCTACCTATGTTATTCAGTATATTACTGTAAGTCCTAGCCACAGGAATCAAATAAGAAAAAGAAACAAAAGACATCCAAATTGGTAAGGAAGAAGTAAAACTTTCACTATTTGCAGATGACATGATATTATATACAGAAAACCCTAAAGGCTTCATAAAAACAAAAACAAAACCCTACTAGAACTGATTAATGAATTGATGGAAGTTGCATGATACAAAATTAATATACATTGCATTTCTATATACTAATAATGAAGTGGCAGGAAGAGAAATAAAAAAAAAATCCCATTTACAATTGCACTCCAAATAATAAAATACTTAGAAATAAACTTAACCAAGGAGGTAAAAGTTCTGTACTCTGAAAACTATAAAATACTGATGAAAGAAGCTAAAGATATGAACAAATGGAAAGATATTCCATGTTCACGGATTGGAAGAGTTTATATTGTAAAATTACTACCCATCCCATACTACATACATACATACATACATACCCAAAGAACTACCCAAAGCAATCTACAGATTTAATGCAATCCCTATCAAATACCAAAAACATTTTTCGCAGAATTAGGACAAATAATAGTAACATTTGTATGGGAACACAAGAGACCCTGAATAGCCAAAGCAATCTTGAAAAAGAAGAACAAAGTTGGTGGTATCACAATCACAAATTTTAAGATCTACTACAAAGCTATACTAATCAAATCAGTGTTGTACTGCCACACATGCATGTGTGAGCGTGCGTGCATGCACACACACACACACACACACACACACACGCACGCACGGGACACATAGATCAATGGAACAGAATAGAAAATCCAGAAGTAAACTCGTGATTTTATTGTCAATTAATCTACAACAAAAGAAGGAAGAATATACAATGGGAAAATGATGGTGTCTTCAATAAATGGTGCTGGGAAAACTGGACAGTTACATGCAAAAGAATGAAATGGAAGCACTTTCTTATGCCATACACAAAAATAAACTCAAAATTGATTAAAGACTTAAATTGATACCAGAAACTATAAAACTCCTAGAAGAAAATACAGGCAATAATTTCTTTGACATTGGCCATGGAAACTTTTCTAGGTCTGTCTCCTAAGGAAAGGGAAACAAAAGCAAAACTATTGGGACTACGCCAAAATAAAAAGCTTTTGCACAGTGAAGGAAACCATCAACAAAATGAAAAGGCAATCTACTGAATGAGAGAAGATACGTGCAAATGATATATGCAATAAGGCGTTAACATCCAAAACATATAAAGAATTTATACAACACCAAAAAAACAAAAAACAAAATCTGATTTAAAAATGGGCAGAGGACCTGAATAGACATTTATCCAAAAAAAGACATACAGATGGCCAACAGACACATGAAAAGATGCTCAACATCACTAATCATCAGTGAAATGAAAATTAAAACCACAATGAGATATCATGTTACACCTGTTAAAATGGCTAAAATTAAAAACACAAGAAATAACAAGTGCTGGTGAGCATATGTGGAAAAAGGAACGTACATGCACTGTTGGTGGGAATACAAATTAGCTCTGCCACCATGAAAAACAGTATGGAGGATCCTCAAAAAATTAACAATAGAATTACCATATGATTCGGTAATTCCACTTCTGGGTATTTACCCAAAGAATAAGAAAACACGAATTCAAAAAGATATACTTATCCCTATGCTCAATGCAGCATTATTTACATGAGCCAAGATATGGAAGGAATCTAAGTGTCCATGGATAGATGAATAAAGAAGATGTGGTATGTATATACAATAGACTATTACTGAGCCATAAAAAAGAATGAAATCTTGCCATCTGCAACAAAATGGATGGACTAGAGGGTTATAATGCTAAATGAAATGAGTTAGACTGAGAAAGATAAATACCACATGGTTTCACTGATATGTGGGACTTAAGAAACAAAACAAACAAACAAAAGAAACAAAACCAAATTCTTAAATACAGAAAACACTACTGGTGGCCAGATGGGAGATGGGTGGGTGGGATGGGTGAAATAGAAAAAGGGGATTAAGAGGGTACTTTTCTTTTTTGTTTTTTTTAGTGTTTATTTATTTGTGTGAGAGACAGAGAGACAGCATGTGAGTGGGGGAGGGGCAGAGAGAGAGAAAGACACAGAATCAGAAGCAGGCTCCAGGCTCTGAGCTGTCAGCACAGAGCCCAACACAGGGCTTGAACTCATAAACTGCGAGATCATGACCTGATCCAAAAGTTGGACACTTAACTGACTGAGCTACCCAGGTGCCCCAAGAGTACACTTTCTTTGATGCACACTGAAAAATGTATGGGATTGTTTAATCATTATATTGTATTACCTGAAACTAATATAACACTGTATATTAACTGTACTTGAATTAAAAAAAAAGATACTGAGACCTAATGGTGGCCCCTCATGATCTGTCCTGAAACAGGTCCCACGTGCACTTGTAAAGAATGTGTGTGCTTCTGTTATTGGATAGAATGTTGTATATATGTGCATTAGATCTATTTGTTTTATTGTATTAAGTCTTCTATTTCCTTATCTTCTGTCTGGTTTTTCTAGCCACTTGTGAGAGTGGAATATTGAAGTCTACAGATATTATCTGAAATTATTTCTCCTTTCTGTCACTTTTGCTTCATATATTTTGATGGTCTATTGTTGCACCAATCTTTATTTTATTTTATTTTTTTGACTTAACTCAATGCAAGTTTACTTTTTTTTTTTTTAATACAAGAAGTTTATTGTCAAATTGGTTTCCATACAACACCCAGTGCTCATCCCAAAAGGTGCCCTCCTCAATACCCATCACCCACCCACCCCTCCCTCCCACCCCCCATCAACCCTCAGTTCTCAGTTTTTAAGAGTCTCTTATGCTTTGGCTCTCTCCCACTCTAACCTCTTTTTTTTTTCCCCCCTTCCCCTCCCCCATTGGTTTCTGTTAAGTTTCTCAGGATCCACATAAGAGTGAAACCATATGGTATCTGTCTTTCTCTGTATGGCTTATTTCACTTAGCATCACACTCTCCAGTTCCATCCACGTTGCTACAGAGGGCCATATTTCGTTCTTTCTCATTGCCCTGTAGTACTCCATTGTGTATATAAACCACAATTTCTTTATCCATTCATCAGTTGATGGACATTTAGGCTCTTTCCATAATCTGGCTATTGTTGAGAGTGCTGCTATAAACATTGGGGTACAAGTGCCCCTATGCATCAGTACTCCTGTATCCCTTGGGTAAATTCCTAGCAGTGTTATTGCTGGGTCATAGGGTAGGTCTATTTTTAATTTTTTGAGGAACCTCCACACCGTTTTCCAGAGTGGCTGCACCAATTTGCATTCCCACCAACAGTGCAAGAGGGTTCTCATTTCTCCACATCCTCTCCAGCATCTATAGTCTCCTGATTTGTTCATTTTGGCCACTCTGACTGGCGTGAGGTGATATCTGAGTGTGGTTTTGATTTGTATTTCCCTGATGAGGAGCGACATTGAGCATCTTTTCATGTGCCTGTTGGCCATCCGGATGTCTTCTCTAGAGAAGTGTCTATTCATGTTTTCTGCCCATTTCTTCACTGGGTTATTTGTTTTTCGGGTGTGGAGTTTGGTGAGCTCTTTATAGATTTTGGATACTAGCCCTTTGTCCGATATGTCATTTGCAAATATCTTTTCCCATTCCGTTGGTTGCCTTTTAGTTTTGTTGGTTGTTTCCTTTGCTGTGCAGAAGCTTTTTATCTTCATAAGGTCCCAGTAGTTCATTTTTGCTTTTAATTCCCTTGCCTTTGGGGATGTGTCAAGTAAGAAATTGCTACGGCTGAGGTCAGAGAGGTGTTGCACCAATCTTTATAACCGTTATATATTCCTGCTATGTTGAGACTTTTAATAATAAATAATGTCCTGGGGCACCTAGGTGTCTCAGTTGGTTGAGTGTCCAACTATGGATTTTGGCTCAGGTAATGACCTCACAAGTGTGAGATCAAGCCCCATGCTGGGCTCTCTCTCTCTCTCTCTCTGCCCCTCCCTCACTTACACACACACATGCACTCTCTACCAATAAATAAATAAATAAATAAAATAGAATAAAATAATGTCCTTTGTCTCATGTAATTTTTTTTAACTGAGAGTTGCTGGAGGGGTGTTGGGTGTGGTTGTGGGGCTGAATGGGTGATGGGCATTAAGGAGGGCACTTGTTGGGATGAGTACTGGGTGCTAGAGTTTAGTGGAACTCTACTCCTGAAATCATTATTTAAAAAAAGAGAAATTTATTTCTCAGTTCTGGGGGCTGAAGTCTGAGATCAGGTTACAAGCATGTTGGATAAAGGTTCCCTTCTGTTTTGTAGTCTTCTTGTATCCTAACATGGCAGAAGAAGAAAGGGATCGCTCTGGGGTCTCTTACTAAAAAAAATTTATGAGAGTTCCACACTCATAACTTAATCACCTTAATCATGCTAGACATTAATTTTTCATTGATGACTTTTGGAAGGACACATTCAGACCGTATCACCAACTTTTAGCTTCCAATTTACTTTTGTTTTTGGATCTAAACTGATTCTCTTGTAGACACCATATACTTGGGTCATGTGTTCTTATCTATTCTGCCAATCGCCATCTTCTGACTGAAGTTTAATCCATTTGCATTTAAGCTAATTATCGATAAGGAAGAATTTGTCGTTTTGCTTTGTTTTCTTTATGTCTTACATTTTTGGTTTCTCAGTTTCTCCATTACTGCCTTCTTTTGTGTTTCATTCATTTGGTAGTGTACCATTTTGATTCCTTCCTCATTTCCTTTGCTCTGTATTTTTTAGTTATTTTCTTCATTGTTACCATAGAGATTATAATTATCTTAAATATTTAACAAACTAGTTCAAATTAATACCAACTTACCTTCAATAGTACACTTACTTCTGTCATTTTGATATTTATTTTCTATATGCCTTATAGCTTTTTTTGGCCATTTCATTCTTTACTTTCATTTTTTGTGTTTAGCTGATTTTTGTATGTGTTTAGCTGACTTTTGTAACAAAATGTTCAAATTCCTTTTGTGTATTTTCTTTTTTTTTTTTGAAAATCTTTTTTTTAGTTTACTTTTTTTGAGAAAGCAAGCGTGAACAGAGGAGGGACAGAGAAAGATATAATTCCAAGCAGGCTCCATGCTGTCAGTGCAGAGCCCAATGCAGGGCTCAATCTCACAATCCATGAGATCATGACCTGAGCTGAAGTCAAGAGTCAGATGCTCAGCCGACTGAGCTACCCAGGCACCCCATTTCTGTGTATTTTCTAGTTATTTTCTTCATGGTTTTCAAGGGGATTTAATCTTAGAGTTATAACACTCTAACTTGAATTTATATCAAATGAACTTCAACAATATACAGAAACTGTACTTCTTTATGGACCTATCCCTATACCTTTCAGTTACTGATGTCACAAAATTTCATCTTTATATATTGTGTGTCCAAAACCACAGACTAATAATTCTTTAAATACATTAG
Source organism: Panthera pardus (assembly GCF_024362965.1). Taxonomy (NCBI): domain Eukaryota; kingdom Metazoa; phylum Chordata; class Mammalia; order Carnivora; family Felidae; genus Panthera; species Panthera pardus. The sequence goes on along the minus strand of NW_026526821.1, from coordinate 61,487,035 downwards.
TCTTTAACCTATGTAGAAAACAAACTGTGAAATTACAAACCAAAGTTACAATAATCCTAGCTTTTAGACTATTAATTGTCATTTTAAAAAATGCATTAGTTTCTTAAATCACATGAAAAACAAAAAAAGGAGTTTCAAACCATTCTTATAACCAGCTTTTATAATTGCCCCTGTATTTACTTTTACTGTGATCTTTGTTTCTTCATATGGCTTTGAGTTGTTGCCTAGTGTCCTTTCATTTTAAACTCACAGGACTCCCTTTAGCATCTCTTACAAGGCAGGTCTAACAGTAGTAAACTTCCTCAGCTTTTGTTTATCTGGGAATGTCTTAATTTCTTTTTCACTTTTAAAGAACAGTCTGGCCTGATACAGGATTCTTGGTTAGTAGTTTTTATTTGTTTTAGTATTGTGAATGTATCAGCTCACTGTCTTCTGGCCTCCAAAGTTTGTAATGAGAAATCTGTTAATAATCTTACTGCTTTTGCTTTCAAGAGTCTTTCAAAAGTTTTATTGTAACATGTCTCAGAGTGGGTCTCTTTAAGTTCATTTTACTTAGAGTCCGCTGAGCTTCCTTGATGCTTATATTCATGTCTTTCATTAAATTTGTGACATTTTCAGTCATTATTTCTTTTAATACTCTGTCTCTTTCCTTCTGGCACTCCCACAATGCATATGCAGGCCTGCTTGATGGTGCCCTACAGGTCTCTTAGTCTATGTTTACTTTTCTCTAATCATTTACTTTTCTTCAGATTCGGAATTTCAATGTTCTATCTTCAAGTTCACTGATTCTTTCTTCTGTCTGCTCAAATCTACCTTTGAACTTCTTTGCCGGAATTTTCATTCCAGCTATTGTACTTTGAGATCTAGATTTTCTTTTTTGTCTTCTTCCCCACCCCAGCTTCACTGAAGAGTAACTGGAAAATTAAAACTATATAAGTGTACAATGTGATGTTTTCATAAACATACACATTGTGAAATGATCACCACAAACGAGCTAGTTAACATATCCATCACTTCAGTTACCTTTTTGGGGAGTAAAAGCTGTTAAGATCTCTTAGCAAATTTCAAGTATACAATACAGTATTACCAACTGTACTCACCCTGCTGTACATTAAACTTTGAAAAGTTATTCATCTTGTATAACTGACATGTTGTACCCTTTGACCAACCATTGTATCCCCATTTCCCACAACCTGTAGGCTCTGGCAACATCATTCTACTCTACTTCTATGAATTTGACATTTTCAGATTTCACATATAAGTGAGATTGTGCAGTATTTGTCTTTCACGTAACATAATGTCCTCCAGATTAATCCATGTTTTTGCAAATAGCAGTATTTCTTTCTTTTTTAGGGCTGAATAATATTCCTAAGGGCTTTTTTCCCTGTATCTTGGCTATTGAGAATAATATTTCTCCTTTCTGATATTTCTCCCTTCGGGTCTGTTAACACTTGCTTTATATATTTAGAGACCCTCATGTTGAGTGCCTATATATATTTATAGTTGTTACATCCTCATAATGAATTGGCCCTTTTATCATTATATAATCACCTTCTTTGTCTCTTATGACAGTTTCTGACTTAAAGTGTACTTTTTTGTCTAATGTAATAGCCGCTCCCACTTTTTCTAGTTACTGTTTGCGTGGAATATCTATTCCCAAGCCTTTCAACATATGTGTGTTCATAAAGCTAAAGGGAGACTCCTATAGGCAGCATATAGTTGGATATTGGTTATTTTATTTTATTTATTCAGCCACTCTATATGTCTTTTGATTGGTGAATTTAATCCATTCAATTTTAAATTTTTTAAATATTTTATTTATTTCTGAGAGTGAGAGAGAGAGTGTGTGAGAGGGGGAGAGGCAGAGAAGAGAAGGAGACACAGAATCTGGAGCAGGCTTCAGGCTCCGAGCTGCCAGCACAGAGCCCGACGTGGGGCTCTAACTCCCAAACTGTGAGATCATGACCTGAGCCAAAGTCAGACACTTAACCAACTAAGCCACCCAGGCTCCCCTAATCCATTTACATTTAAAGTAATTATTAGTAAGTGGGGACTTACTGCTGCCATTCTGTTAATTATTTTTCTGTCGATTTGTAGTGCCTTTGTTCCCTTTTCCTCTCTTGACACTCTTCCTTTGTAATCTGATGATTTTTCTTTTGTAGTGATATGCGTTGATATCTATTTTGTGTATCTGCTACACAAAGTTTTTCATTTCTGTCCACCATGAGACTTGCATAAAACACCTTTTATAACATTTTATTTTAAGCTAATAACAACTGAGCTTCAATCACATATGAAAGCTATACTTCTACCCCTTCCCCACACTTTATGTAATTGATGTCACAATTTACATCATTTATATTATTCATCCATTAACAAATTATTACAGTTATAGTTATTTTTCATACTTTTATATTTTATTTATGTTACAGTTGAAAGCTTATACTTTCATGTTTTCATGTTGCTAACTGCTGTCTTTTCATGTTAGCTTGAATAGCTCCCTTTAGCATTTTTTTGTGAGGCAGGTCTAGTGGTGATGAACTTCAACTTTTGTCTGGGAAAATGTTTATTTCTCCATTTCTGAAGGGCAGCTTTGCTGGGTATAGTATTCTTCTCAGTATTCTTTCAGTACTTTGAATTTATCATCACATTGTCTCCTGGCCTGAAAGATTTCTGCTGAGAAATCAGTTGACTGTCTAATCAGCGCTCCTTTGTGACAAGTCGCTTTTCTCTTGTTGCTTTCACAACTCTCTTTGACAATTTGAGATAATGTGTTTCAGTGTAGATCTCTTTAAAATTAATCCATCTGGAATCCTGGGGTCTTTATGAATCTGGATGCCCATTTCCCTCCCAAGATTTGGTAACTTTTTAGTCATTTCTTTAAATAGGCTTTCTAGCCACCTTCCCCCTCCTTCCTGATCTGGAACTCCTGCTACACATAAATAAAATATATAATCTATTGGTTCACTTGATGGAGTCCCATAATTCCTCTAGGCTTTCTTCACTCTTTTTTCATTCTTTCTTTTTTCTCCTCTTCCTAGATAATTCCAAATAACTCATCTTCATGTTTGCTCATTCTTTCTTCTGCTTGAAAAAAATCTGCTTTTGAACCCCTCGAATAAATTTTTCAGTTCAGTTATTGTACTCTTCAACTCCAGTGTTTTTGGGTCTTTTTATTTGTTTCTATCTGTTGAGTCTCATTTTGTTCATGTATCATTTTCCTAATTTTGTTTAGTTGTTTACCTGTGTTCTCTTGTAAATGAGCTTTTTTAAGTTAAATTGATTATTTTGAACTCACTGCCAGGATTTCCACAGAATTCTATTTCTTTCAGGTTGGTTAATGGAGATTTGTTTTCCTTCTCTGTGTTTGTTTTCTTCATTCTTCATGATTCTTGTAGGTTTGCTTGTTGTCTGCACATTTGAAGAAGCAACTTCTTCTTCCAGTTCTAAACACAGTCAGCAGTGCTAAACACAAAGCAAGATACAGACTGACCCCTCAGGAAGTGCAACATAACGCTGGGAACAAGACCTTTACTTTTTACCCTTCCTTGTGAAGGAAGAACCTCATTTCTATGCATATTCCCAGGCTCACAGACCAGTGCTGGCTATAAGGGCATACCTTTTGCCTTCCCTTGTTCTTAGCTGCCCAAGGGCACTGGGTACTTGTTATGAGGTAACATAGAAATCTGTTCCACTGAGTGAAGGTCCACTGAAATGCCAGGGATAAGGGTCTTTTAGCTCCCTTCCATTTACTGTGGAGAAAAAAAATCAAACTTGTGTCTATTCACAATTTCATAGAGCAGTGATGGCTGCAGGCATGTGCCCTCCTCTTTCATTCATTCCTAGATGTCCTAGGGAATCAGGCTCTATAGTTCATTTAGCACTTAGCATAGGTGAGAGAAAAACTGGCCCCACTGAGGATGCCCTGTGAAGCTGGGAGGCTAGGAGCATACTCCAATCTCACTTCTCTACTGTGAAAGAAGTCACTGGCTTAGGTGATCTTGGTATTGAGTTTGGTGGAAGAACTAATGTAGGTAAAGTGATATTACTCTTCTAAGTATATATCTGGATGCTCTCAGTTTGTGCTCCTCTGGGTGCTTAAACTTCTTAGGTGAATTCTGAATTTCTCTCAAGGTATTTTGATACCAATATTATTGTTATGTCTGTGTTTCTATGGATGAATGAGAGTAGGGCTTACTACTCCCCCATCTTGATGATGTCACTCTTTTTAAGTTTTCTATCTTTTCACAGATATTTCCATTTTGTTCATACATCACTTTCTTGACTTCCTCCACACATTTTCCTTTAGGTCTTTGAGTATCTTTAAGAAAATTGTTAAAAAGTCTTTGTCTAGTATATCTGCCATCAAGTCTGCTTGAGACAATTTCTGTCATTTTTCCCCACGAATGGGCCATACTTTCACATTTCTTTGTATACATTGTTATTTTTTCTGTTGAAAACTGGACATGTGAACCTAATGTGGTAACTGTGGACATCAGACTCTCCTCTTTCCTAGGGTTTGTTTGTTTTTGTTTTGTTTGTATTGTTTTTGATTTTTTAATTATAGTAGGCTCTATCTAGGCCAAAATTTAAGGTCTTTCCCTGAACATTTGTGGTAATTTTATCATTTCCCCATATATGCAATTGCTTTGAATGTCCTACTCATTAATGTCTGGCTCCCAAAAGGGGAAAAAGAGAAAAATAAATGGAGGGAAAAGGTTGTTAGCCCTTTAAGTCTTCTGGGTTACTTCAGGCAGAGAACTTTAATAATGGATGGAGTTGCAACAACAATGGCTACCTCCTTTATCTACACCTTTGAGATCAGGGGTAATGATCAGGGCATGAATCTCCAAGTTCCTTTTTTGCCCACCATGGCTCCTGCACTCTGTGTACAAGCTATTCAATGAATGTGTGCAGAGCTGCCTGCCACAGGGCTGGAGGGTGGGAGTAGGTAGTTGCTTCTGTGCTAAGAGCTAAAATGGACTGAAATTTACTTCAATTTACCCCCAAGCCTTCCTCTGAAAGTTGCAAGCCTTCAAAAGACATTAGACATATTCTACCAGTGCCACTGTTGTCTACGTGGGGAGATGGAATCCTGCTACTTCATACTCTATCATCTTCCCAGAGTCCTCTGTCTAGCTCCAGTTTTGGTAAATGTAAGTTTTATTCCCATTCCTTGTATACAGTCTATGGTTGCTCTCATAGTACAATAACAGAACTTGAGTACTTGGGACACAGACCATTTCACACACAAACCCTAAAGTATTTAATACATGGCCCTTTACATAAAGTGTGCCAACTTCCAGCTTAGAAGAGCAACAGAAGTAATGTTATAACACTTTATTTCCAGAACCATTAAATGCCTACATATGAAAATCTGTGACCTAAAAATCTAAAACAACCAACCTGACATGACATGTCTTCTGATGAAAAACAAAAACTACAGTATCACTGGTGGACTGTAATAGAATCCTGACACTAATCACTTTGAGTTAGCTTTAGAATCTACAGGCTAAAGGATACAGTCCCTAACAAGACAGTCTTTACTTCATACACCAACCACAAGCTAGGGAGTTGAGGCCATGTGTACTTCTAACCAACTGACTACAGATCTGGGAGGTTTCCATGATTCCTCCCCGTCAAGCTTAGAACTCAGAACTATACTTAAACTAGTTTTCTTCTAAAGAAACATACAGGGTGAAGTCTTGGAGGGCCCCAAACACAGAAATTCTGTGCCTTCTCTCTATGCAATCAGGGTATGTCACTTTCCTGGCACACAGATGTGCTTACTAACAAGGAAGGTCTATACAGCTTCAGTGTCCAGAGTTTTTATTGGAGTTTCATTACAAAGATATGGTTTATTAAATCACTGGCCACCTATGTGACTGAACTCAATTTCTAGCCCCCTCTCATTCTTGGAGGCAGATGGGATGACTCAAAGTCCAAACCCTCTAACCACATAATTAGTTTTTCTAGTGACCAACCCCATCTTCAGTCATCGTGGTAGGCATTAACTCAGGTGTGATCCAAGGGCTCATGAATAACAAAGACACTCTTACTTCTAAGGATATTCCAATATTTAAAGTCTCCCTATAGACAGAGACCATTCATATTCTTCATTACACAAAAACTACTTCAAATATTCTTGCCAAGGGAAAAAAATTTAATCTAAACCTGATCAAGACTCTATATTTAGCTAAAAGTTTATAGAAAATCCGTAAGACAGAGGTATGTTAAATTATACCAAGAAGATGATATTAGCTCAGCCTGGTTGTAGGAAGTCCTATAGACAAATGATTCAGTATCTTCAACAACAACAAAAAATTGGCATAGGGAGATGGCTTAAAAGAGACTTACGAGACATATCAACCAAACGCAATATACAGACCTTGTTTGGATCTTGATTTAAATAACTAAAGTATGAAAAAGAATTTTTGAAATGGTAGAAGAAAAGGGATACAGACCAACCAGGTATTACATGATATTAGATGTTCTGGCTATCTAATGGTGTATAATAAAACACTCCGAAGTTTAACAGCTTAAAACAGCATTTTATTATTATCCTTCACATTCTTCTGGGCTGACTAGACTCAGTTGGTTAGGTCTCACTTGATGTTACTCAAATGGCTGCCATCAGATGCAAGTTGTGGCTGATTCATCTGAAGGTTTAAATGTGCTGCTCATCCACAGTGGCAGGAAAGGGATGATGGCTGGTAGGTGGGCACTCAACTGGGACCACTGACTGTAGGACTATATGGGGGCTCCCCATGTGGCTTAGGATTTTCACATCATGGCAACTGGGTCCCAAAAGAAATGTCCCAATTTCTAGAGGTCCAAGAGACCCAGGTAAAAGCTGCCAAGTTTCTGATGATCTAGTATTAGTAGTACCAGAATGCTGTCATGCTGTATTCATCAGGATACTATTATTATCATTGCTATACACAATATACATGCATTTAGTTATCCACATATTTTTATTTTTAATGCTCTTTATCCTTTGCATTTCTAAGCTTCTGAGGTAATTTACCTTCAAGCTGAAGAATATCCTCTATTATTTCCTTTGGTGCAAATCTTCTGGTGACAAATTCTCTATGTTCTTGTCTGTTTGAAAATGCCTGTGTTTCTTTACACACGAAGAACATTTTCACTGGGTATAGAATTCTAGTTCAATTTTTTTCATTAATTTAATTTTTTTTTTTTTTTTTTTTTTTTTTTTTTTTTTTGCCTCCAATTGTTTCAGTTTATAATTCAGCTGTCAGGCTAATTCTAGCTTCTTTGAAGGTCTTCTTTTTTTCTCTGGTTGGTTTTAGAATGTATCTCTTTGCCTTTGATAGTCAGTTGTTTTACTGTATACTGCTCAGATCTCCGTAAAAGGAAGAACTTGCCATCCAAGCTATGAAAAATGCTGCTAGCTATCAGCCTGTGACTGCAGTACCTGACTGTAGTGACTAAGGTAAGGCCAAGTTCTTTTTGAGCAACTCCCAGCCAATGAATAGGCCCAGCAGGTATAGTAGGGCCTGGCTATCTCTGGATATGCTTCCAAAAAGCAGCCGTTACTCCACAATTCCCCAGTGATTTGCCAAGATATCGCAACCCTGTCTGAGGTTCTCCCTGCCCAATCATGTTTCCTTCCCCTTATGTTTCAAAGGCATTAGCCCTCAATAAATCTCTTGCACTCCTAACTCTGTCTTAGGATCTTGCTAAGAACCCCAACTGACACATATGATAAAGGATATCTGGGGGTGGGGGTGGAGAAAAACTATAGTAAACAACATTCTTAACAGTGAAATGCTGAAGGTTTATCTGAGATGAGTTATGGGTCAAAGATGCCTACTAAATACCACTTATATTCAACATCATGCTGGTTGTAGCCAGTAAAGTAATGCAAGAAAAAAAAAAGAATTTAAAACTAAAAGGATTGGAAAGTTAGAAATAAAATGTTATTATTAACCTCAGATTGTGATAGTTTATGGACCTAGTTCAGAGCATCTAGAGATAAGTTAATAGCATCAATAAGCAATTTAGCTAGTTTGCAGAGTAAAAGTCAAAATATAAAAAACATTTGTATTTCTACATTTTATGTTGAGCCATACGAATTACCACTTTTAGAGATGAGAACAGGCAAGAGAGCCCAGAAATTGATTCATGCATACATGCCTACTTGACTTATGAATAAAGTGTCACTGAAGAATACTGGGGAAAAAATATTGGGGAACAGTTAATAAAGGGTGGTGGGACAAGTGAATATCTATATGAGAAATAAAACCTTGACCTCACACCAAAAACAAAAATCAATTCCAGTTAGAATTAGTGCTATAATTGTGAAAGGCAAAACAATAAATTTCTATATTCTAGACAATAATACAGGAGAATAATTTTTTAAACCTTTTTTTTTTTTTAATGTTTATTTAGTTTTGAGAGAAAGAGGAGAGAGGCAGAGAGGCAGACTGAGGATCTGAAGCGAGCTCTGCGCTGAAAGCAGAGAGCCCCACACAGGCCTCGAACTCATGAACCATGAGATCATGACCTGAGCTGAAGTCTGACACTTAGCTGACTGAGCCACCCAGGGGCACCCAGGAGAACATTTTTATGACCGTGGATAAGAAAGTATTTCTTGAACGGTACACAAAAAATATCAACTGTAATGTGTAAGACTGAGAGCTTAAACTACAATAAAATTAAAATTAATTAAAACTAAGAACTTCTGTTCATCAAAGTCACCATTATGTGTGGAAGGGACGATCACAAGTAGGAAAAGATATTCCTTATACATATAATCACAATTGTATCCAGAATTTATAAAGAACTAAAAAACAAGAAGGAAAAAGATATGCAACCCAACAGTTAAATAGGGCAAAAGATTTAACTTAGATTTCACAAAAGTTGATATCCAAATGGTGAAATAAACACGAAAAGTTGCTCCACCTTATTAGGAATTAGGGATTGTAAACTATCACCACAAAAAGATACCATTACCCACTCTACAGAATAATTTTTTAAAAAAACATTATGAAGTATTGTAGAGGAATTCCTGATGATGGGACTGTACACTAGAACAAGCACTTTGGAAAACCACATGGTATTATGTTTTAAAATAGAAGATTAATACCCTATGTCCCAGCAGTTGCACTTAACTCCACCAGAAACGCGTATGTATGTTCACCAAGAGACAGCATTTACTTATAAGAGCCAAAACTGGAAACAAGTGAAATGTCAATCAACAGCAGAAATTATATATATACATACATATATACATATATATATGTATGTATATATATATGCATATATACATACACACACATATACATATTGGGGCATATCCACATAATGCAATACTATTCAGTGATGAAAATGGATAACTATGGCCACATTCAACAGCACAGAGAATCTTAGAAACATAACACAAGAAAAAGCAGCTGGAAAAAAAAAAAATACAAACTGTATGAAGTTCAAAAAACAGATGAAACCATAGTGTTTAGAGACACATGCTCAGATGGTAAGACTTCTAGGGAAAGAAATTACCATAAACTTCAGGACTATGGGCAACTTTGGGGATAGTGACTGGGAGAGAGCCTCAGAGGGAACTCAGGAGAGTGTTTAGTTTTTAACTAGGGTGGTAGTTGTTTATAGGTGTTGGCTTTGAGGAAAAAAAGCCCACATTTTATGCATGTATGTATGAACTATATCTCACAATAAACACTTTAATTAAAGAAAAAGAAATAATCAAATTCTTGGACATCTTTTACACTCCTTGGAAGACGACTCTAATTAAGTGGTTAGAAGATTACCTACACTTGGCCACCTCTAGAATGAACACGATTTATCTTCTAGACGGCAAAGCTTCCAGTGGCTTCATCTCCTTTTAGTTACAGAAACTAAACAAAGTCATCTAGGAGCTAAAGTTTTCCCCACTAACCTCTGTAACAATAACCTCTTTAACTCCTGTTAAGTTTTACTATAGCTATCTTTAAAAATTAGTATCTTTTAAATGTAAGTTCATCCAAGAACAAGTATATGCTCATTTATTCAATTGGTGTTTTCGTGTGTTGCAAATAACTGTCTAGTTAAGGAAGATCTCCATAGTGTTTTCCAAACCAACCTAACACAGAATAGGAGGCAAACTTTCCACAATCTCTCCCTCAACTGTCCTCTGAGAAGATTGGGAAAAGAGTTATTTCTGTAATATGAACAAAAGATCCTTTGGCTGACTAACCATAGTCCTGCAACTGACATACTGGGGCACAACAAGAAGTGGAACCCATTACCTATTGTGTGTATATAAAAAGATCTCTTAGACCTGCACTGTCTTCTAATCACAGCATTTAGGAATTTATCTTTCCCCTAAGGCAACCTTGTTACTTTTCAGGAAGTAGAGCAATGGAAAGTATAAAGCCTAAGAGCTTTGGAATCAAACTTGCTTCTTATTCTTCTTGTACTCCTTATTAGTACTGAAATTTTGGGCCAATTAATGAACTAGCTGAGACTCCAGCAAGTACTTAAAAAATACTAATTCTAGCCACCTCTGCCTTAGGCACCTGAAAGCCAGGTAGTGAGTTGAGATAATAGATGCCTAGATGTTATGAGAAAAACCAATGAGCGCACAATGAACAGTCAGAAAAGAGTATTTCTGTTTCTTGACCAAAGTGAGATAACAAAATTATGTGGTACTATAGTTATGAGCTTGCTTGCTTGCTTCATTTATTTGTTTATTTGTTACTATTTTTTAATGTTTATTTATTTTTGAGAGAGAGAAAAACACAGAGTACAGGCAGGGGAGGAGCAGAGAGAGAGGGAGACACAGAATCCAAAGCAGGCTCCAGTCCCTGAGCTGTCAGCATGGAGCCTGACATGGGGCTTGAATTCACGAACCGTGAGATCATAACCTAAACCGAAGTTGGAGCTTACATGACTGGAGCCACCCAGGCACCCCATATAGTTATGAGCTTTAGAAAGCAAAACTCTGCATGTGTTTTCAACTTGAACGTTAGAAAGCTTGCCTCCCAACATCTTAAAAATCTGTTTACTGTTCTGGTAGAATAGTAAAATAAATAAATTAAAAAGCTAGGCTTTTCCTTGGGCTTCATCTTTGTTTGTAAGAAAGTTAGATTAGGAAACAGATTAAGGCTTTTAAAAATATCTTTTGTTATTCAATCTATCAAAGGAACAGGTCAGGAAAAGCCAACCATTCTGATCAGTTAGGATTGGAATGATCATTAGAAATACCTGGCATGCACACCCTATGGTGATGAGTCTTCTGTTGAGAAGTGTCTATGTTCCCCTCAGGCACGGTTTCATCCTTGTATATTCTATATACCAAATCTTAGTAGCCTTGCCAAACAGGAATGGCAATGGCCAAAGCACCAATGATAGAAAATGTGGGCTTTTCTGTGATTACTGTGATTTCTAATCGTAAGATAGTATTAGTAGTGGTAATCCAGGGAACGCACTAGAAGAACTGCACATGCATGGTGCTGTGTTAAGAGCTCTGAAAGCAGACAGGCCGAGTACTTACTGGATGTTGGATTTCTGCTCTCATAATTGAATACTGAGCAAATTATTTAATTTCTATAAGCCTCATTTCCCTTATCTTTAAAAAACAAGGAAGGCAAATACAAAATCTGTAGCAAATTTTTATGAGTTTTGGCAATTTTTATGGTCTTATCATCAATTAATTTTCAGGGCTTAAAAAGTTACTAAGAGCCAAGCCACATGAATGTAACATAAAATGTATGATCTGAGAAGGAATGCTCTCAGGCAAAATTCTCATTTTAAATAATGCAAAACAAGGCTGTTGCTTTGACTCTCTCTCTACATTAGTTTTAATTGGAAAAAACGTGATATATATTCTGTCATAAGACTGCTACACATACATATCTGTTCCAATCATACCATAAGAAACAAGAAATGGTTGAACCTACTGGCAAATTATCATCAGAAAGAGTGACAACATGAATTTTCATGTCAACATGAAAACTGTTGTTCCTAGGAAACATTCTTCAACATTAAAATGAACTATTTACTTGTATCTATTCAAAAAGGTCTATACTCTGCTACTTGGGGATAAACAATACACTATATATATAGCATCTTTGTATCAGACATTCTGCAGTAATCTTTGTGAGGTTTTATTGTGGCTGAGGTAACCAACTGGTACCATCTGCCTTCAATCCTGTTCCAGTCTAAAATTACCTTTGCCATAGAACTCTCAGGTCTCAACTCAGGTCTCTACCAAGCTCTTGTCCAAGCATTTCAGCAGACCCAAAGAGGATGAGGAAATCACATCCCAGGCCACAAGTTACTCCATAGCCAAGTCCATTTAGATAGGGACTGACAACCTCTCCCAACAAAAATATAAATCAAACTCCAGAATTTTCAAAATGAATTACTACTTGCAACCTAGGTGGGTGTCTATTTCCTAAAGGATATGGATCCTTCTTTAATCAATAAAGAAAAATGAATTTTCAAAAAATTCAGTCCTGATTTGCCTGTTATCTAGATCCCACAAACCACCTAAAGGGAGATATTTAAAACCGTCATTCCTATTGGTTCTCCAAGTTCTCACCTTGTAACAGATTAAATAACCAGATAACAAGACCGAGCTCATTTTCTAGTAAGGTGGCTCTACAAAATTTGAGATTATATATCTTTAGTTTTTATTCAGTTTTTCAATGTAAAAAGCTGTACAAAGACTTTTTTGTAAGTACCATGCAGCCACTGCCTGCTGTGTTTCTCAACATCAGTTATGTAAAGGTATGAATGATATATTTATTTAAAAATTTGGAAGCAAGGAAAAAGTTAACATTCAGAACACTTACTTGCTTTATTTTCAGAGAAAAGGAACATTATAACCCATCACTTTTTTTCTTGCTCTCTTTGTTTGGCTTATTGTCTGAAATCTAAATTTATGATAAAATGTAAACAGAAATCTTATTTCAGGTCTCTAGCACAATTATTTTTTATATATTGCCTTAATGTAACGTTTAGTTTCCTGACATTATTATAAGCTACAGGGAATATTTTTTCAGAGCTAAGTCATGTATTTAGTTATAATTAAGTAAATAAATACATCATAGGCAGCACCATATAGGAAAGAGACAAACAATCACCTGGAGTGAGGAGATGAGAATTCTAACACCAGCCCCATTACCATAAAGTCATGGGATCTTCAGCACCTTTCTTAAATTAAACCTTGGAAAAACCGTACGTCATGCTACCAAATAGATGGTACTTGAAAACAGATGTTATAATTACAAAAGTGGTAAGTACTATAAGACAAGTACCAAATATAATAAAAGTTTGGAAGAAGGAAGAAAACACCTCAGTCATAAAAATCAGAGGGGTAGTTAAGTTGCTTTCACTCTCCCTCTTTCAGCTGTGAAATTCTAGAACTGGTTTTTAGCTAGGAAGACTAAAATGGGCTTCATGGGATATCTATGCTAGGTCTGAAAGGAAGGACATCAGATTATACTTTCTAATTTTAGGTATAACATGTTTAAAGATGTGGCTTAGACTGGCAACTAGAAAAGTGATATAGATGTACATCTACAGAACTTACACTCTAGAGAAGTCCTCTTCCAGGTAAATATTTTGAGGTCTGACACCCATACTTATAGCACTAACCACCAATTCCATTGCTCCTGATCTGACTCTCCCAACCTAACCTTCCAACATTCCCCAGAAATATCTAATTTAAAAGGTAATTCATATAGCTAAGGAGGCTTTTATTATTAATAATGACTCTATTGACCTATCTGCATATAAAGCTCATAAAACATATTTCAAAGAAATCAGTTACACTTTTTTTTTTATTTTTTTATTTTTATTTTAAAAAAATGTGTTTTTTTTTAACGTTTATTTATTTTTGAGACAGAGAGAGGCAGAGCATGAACAGGGGAGGGGCAGATAGAGAGGGAGACACAGAATCCGAAACAGGCTCCAGGCTCTGAGCTGTCAGCCCAGAGCCCGACGCGGGGCTCGAACTCACGGACTGTGAGATCATGACCTGAGCCGAAGTCGGACGCTTAACCGACCGAGCCACCCAGGCGCCCCAGTTACACTTTTTAAAGGTAAATAACAATCGGATATTATTCAAGGTTTGACACTGAGATAATTTTTCAACTTAAAATAAAATTACCTGTAGTAGTCCTCCATCATCAAAACGTAGTACTTCTATTATGCTCTCCGACTGAATAAATGCTGTGAAGGAAACAAAACATACTATCACTTTACAGGAACATAAATTTCATTTAAATATCTTTTACCTTAAAGTTAATAAATACAATTACACATTAAAAAAAATGTACTGCTTGAGGGTGATGGTTAAAGAGGAAAATGCAATACTTCAGGATTTTAGCAACTATGAAATGCTTTAAAAATAAAACAATACAACCCAATTAGAAAGCAGTTTTTAACAACCTATAGGCAGTGTAAGCCACTTGCAAAATATCTATTCCTGCTATACTCCCAGAAAGCACAAAACAGTCAAATTCAACTAGATGCAACTGGTTATTTTCACAGACAGATTAACCAAAAATATCACAAGCACATGGAAAAGATCATTAGAGGATTCTACTTCCCTCAAGAAAGATAAGCTGACGTTCTGTATCATCTGCTCTTTTATAGCAATGACAAGACCTGGCATCATCAGTCAAGAGAGACTTGGAGAGAAAATGGGCATGGAAAATGGCAAGAGGAGATTATTCTGTTCCAAGAAACTGAGTATAGTACAAAGACACGATATTTAGAAAGCTGAACTTTCACCATATAATCTGGTGATTGTGCTCACAGGTATTTATGCAAATGATTTGAAAATGTACGCCCACATGAAAATCTGCAAGGAATTCTGTATAGCAGCTCTATTCATAATCACCCAAAACTGGACATAATCAAGATGATGTCCTTCAATAGATGAGTAGATAGACAAACTGTAGTACATCCTACAAGAGAATATTATTCAGTAACAAAAAATAAAATAAAAAGCCACACACTGTATGATTCCAAGGATATGACATTCTGGAAAAGGTTATACTATAGAGATGGCAAAAAGACCAATGGTTGCTAGAGGTTTGGGGAGAGGAAGGAAGATGTGAATAAGTGAAGCAAAGGAAATTTTTCAGAGCAGTGAATCGGTTCTATATGACACTGGAACAGTGGATTCACAGCACTACACGTTCATCAAAACAGAACTTTAGAGTGAATCTAATGTATGCAATTAAAAAAATCATTTTGGAGATCAGGGGATCCCACGATGAAATGCAGAATATGACAAAACCATTTAACTCTATTACAAATGTATGAAACCGCCTCATTGAAGGAGGGGTAGAGTGGAAGGAGGAGCTGACATAAGTAATGTGAAAGTGAGGGAATCTCTAAGACTAATGGTGAAAGAAATTGTATATAAGCATTATATTCTAGTTGATAAAGTTACTTCTCATGGGAGCTTAGGTTAAGTATTCTGATGCCACTATACATGGAATACGGGAATTGAACAATTAAATACATGGATGGTGAAAGTCTGGCTTGTCACTACTGGAGTAAGAGTTTATACAAAAGTGAGGAAAAGAAGCTGTAATATTCCATGTGGTAATAAACTGAGCTGACAACATCAGTATGAACTCACGTTTAGTTTAATATAGATACAGAGAGTTACATATAGAAATATTTATAAATATGTATACATGCGGAGGTTACAGATATATACACACATATATTTTCCTGCTCTGCCAGTTGAGAGGGCCTAGAAGTAATAACACACAAGTAGCATAGTGTAGACCTAGCATCCAGATCTTGGGTTCTAATACCATTCTCTAGTAAAAGGAACAAAGGCTTCTTAGAGAAATGACTCAATCTAAGGACCAGGACAAGATATGACAAGATATATACAACATGAAATTGGAGCATCTCATGGTGCCAGAAAGTGAGAAAGTGCTAACCATCAAAATAACAAAAAAATAATATACTGATGAGAATTTGTCAAAGGAGTGAAAGAGTTAAGACAAAGAGTTCCGATATGACCAAAGCTGGAACAACTTAAGCAATAAAACAGTGTTAGATTATAACCCAAAGTATAAAACAAATATCCATGAGTCCATACTGACATAAATAAATAAGCTGGGAGAAGAGACAAAACTGCCAGGCAGATTTCTTTTTATAATTTTTTTTGTAATGTTTATTTATTTTTGAGAGAGAAAGAGAGAGAGAGGGACAGAGCATGAGCAGGGGAGGGGCAGAGAGAGAGGGAGACACAGAGTCCAAAGCAGGCTCCAGGCTCCAAGCTGTCAGCACAGAGCCCAACGCAGGGCTCAAACTCACGAACCGCGAGATTATGACCTGAGCCAAAGTTGGACATTCAACTGAGCCATCCAGGATGGTTTCTGAACAATTTATGTATCTAGAAGATGGAGCGTAACTCCTCACCCTTTAATAAATGTGGGAAACTTTTTAACAAAAGTGTTTCCTTCCAAAGAAAACAGTTTGAAAAGGAGGGAAAAAAGAGTAATTTTACAGTGGAGGAAACTGACAAATGTTACCTCGTCAGATGATCAAATTCAACATCTCCAATGAAGTCATGTTGACAGTATGTACCTTTCATATGACATAATAAAAATGGTACTTTAGGGGTGCCTGAGTGGCTCAGTTGGTTGAGTGTCCAACTCGTGATTTTGGCTTAGGTCATAATCCTATCCTAGGGTCAGGGATCGAATCCCATGTCTGGCTCCACACTCAGTGTAGAGCCTGCTTAAGATTCTCTCCCCTCCCCCCACCCCCCACTCTCTGTCCCTCTCACACACACTCTCTCTCTTCTCTCTCCCTCTGCCCCATTCAGACACACACTCTCTTTCTCTCAAATAAAAAACGTAAATAAATAAAAGTAAGGGGCACCTGGATGGCTCAGTCAGTTAAGCATCCAACTCCCAATTTCAGCTCAGGTCATGATCTCATGGTTCCTGAGATGGAGCCCCATGTCGGGCTCTGTGCTGACAGTGAGGAGGAGCTTGCGTGGGATTCTCTGCCTCTCTCTGGCCCTCCCCCATGCACACATGCACAAGCATGCTCATTCTCTCAAAATAAATAAACATTTAAAAAAACACAAATAAAAATAATTTTTTAAAATGGTACTTTATGGTCTTCCTCCCAAAATCACATAACCCAATCTCATTATAAGAAAAACATCAGACAAATCCCAAACAAGAGACATTCTACAAAATACATGACGAGTACTCCTGAAAACTGCCAAGGTCACTGAAAACAAGGAAAGTCTAAAGGATTGTAACACACCAGTGTGGCCTAAGCAGACATGACTACTAAATATGATACAGTATCTTGAATGGGATCCTAGAAAAAAAAAAGGAAATGAGGTAAAAACTAAGGAAATATGAATAAAATATGGGCTTTAGTTAATAACCATGTATTAATATTGGTTCATTATTTGTAAAAAAAAAACAACAAAAAACAAAACCAAAAAGTACCATATTGATGTAAGGTAGCAATAGACAAAAGGGTAAGGGGGATAGGAACCCTGTGCTATCTTTAAAATTTTTACATAAATCTAAAAATATTTTAAAGTAAAAAGTTTATGTTTGGGGGCACCTGACTGGCTCAGTTGGAAGAGCACGTGCTACTCCTGACCTTGGGGTCATGAGTTCGAGCCCCATATAGGATGTAGAAATTACTAAAAAAATAAATACACTTTGAAAAATAAAATAAAAAGTTTATTCTTTAAAAACATGAAGTAATGATATTTCATTTGGCTTAATACAACATTCACTGACTCGTCTTTGTTGGTCTTTGGGTATTCATCAGGGAAGCAGCTTACTGTTTCATCCCATGTACTGGGGAGCATTTCCGGTATGACTAAAGCTAAAAGCCAAGCAGCAAGGTGAGATACAAGCCAATTAGGTTACATTACCTAACTGGATGGTATTTCCTGCCTGCTGAGCATCACTTTTCCCTTGTTCTAGTAATCACATCCCGATCTTATTTTGGGAAAGTCCTGTCCTCCATTTCTTGTGCTTCTCTTCAACCATAGTGCCAACCTGCTCCACTGCTCATTCCCCATCACTTTTCAGTACATAGAGAACACTCCAAATACTGAGTGCATGAGTAAAATCCCACCTTTTTGCCCAGATGTAAGTATTGCATTTGCATTCGCTGATGCAAATGATCTCCTTCCGGCTGTTATCTAGTCCTAGCTTATAGTTAGTTTCAGATTCATACTGTGAATTTTGTAAAAGGCTCTGCCTAGCTCACCCACCCCATTTCTAACCCTTCCTCCACCTTTTAACATAAACTGAAATTTCAGATGCTCAGAAAATATCTTTTTGTTATACTCCCGTTTAAGAGAGATTTATTGATCTCAGGGCACAATGAACTAACAAGGATTAACTGAATAGCCATATGCTTACAATGGAAGAGACAAAGAGTAGGAGCTCCTAGTTTGAAGCTTTCCAGTTAATCAGCAGAGGAAACCAGTAAGAAAGTAGCCACATTTAGGCAATTTGAACAAGGGAAACCTGAGTAAGGTAACAGGGTCCAGAGTGACCCTCAACCCCCTAGTTTAATACAAACAGGCCCATTAGGCAACCCACCTCAAAATGTCCCTAAGACTTAGCTGACCAATGGATTACTTACACCAGGGCATAGGCACCAAAAAAGGTAAATTCCGTAAGCTCCCATACCTCCTCACCTCCCCTCTTTAACTACAGCCCCCTACCAGGGCTTCCTGGCCAGCAGACTGCTTTGCTGTCCTACCTACTGCTTCCTTGTGATGTACTCAATAACCTTCTATCTCCTTTGTTCTGCCTCGGGTGAATTCCTTTACCACCTCCACGACCAGCTTCCACCCATTAGGGCTGCCCCATATTCAGGGGCCCCCATCTGATCAGGAGAGACATCACAGAAGGTACTAGAAACATGATATATTTGGAAGCTACTAGTTATGATATGATGACTACCGCCTAACTTCCCATCATCAAGCTAGATCAGACCTTTAGCTAATATGAGGAGAACTTCACTAAATAAAGATAAAGGCAGGAACATAATTTGGCTGTATTGCATTTTTAATTAGGAGCTTTAAAAAAAAAAAACATGAATTACCTTGGTCAAAAACAATATCAGTAGCTGTCTTATAAAGCCCTGAAATTAAAATACTGTGTTATATGTCATCAATTTTCCTTAAAAGATGTGGAAATGAATAGCATTCAACTCAGGCATGAAATAAATTAAGATATTTCACTTTAGGGGCACGTGGGTGGCTCAGTTGGTTGAGCGTCTGACTTCGGCTCAGGTAATGATCTCCCAGTTTGTGAGTTTGAGCCCTGCGTCCGGCTCTGTGCTGACAGCTCAGAGCCTGGACCCTGCTTCAGTTTCTGAGTCTCCCTCTCTTTCTGCCCCTCCCCTGCTTGCTCTCTCTCACTCTCAAACATAAGAAAAAAAAAAAGATATTTCACTTTAAATGACCAGTTATAATAACTTCAAATTACATGCCTAGAAAAACACAACTGACACTAGAGAAATACTTAACCATTTAACGTGTTAACAACGTTAGGCTATAAAATATAAAAAGTAACCAAAGCAAGTCAAGTTCTCCCATCTCCAGATTCAAAACCAGAACTTACAAGCTACTTCCACTCCAAGAACTTTTCCCCCTAATTTTTATTTAAAAACATTTTTTAATGTTTATTTTTGAGAGAGACAGAGTCGAGCAAGGGAGGGGCAGAGAGAGAAGGAGACACAGAATCTGAAGCAGGCTCCAGGCTCTGAGCTGTCAGCATAGAGCCTGATGCAGGGCTTGAACGCAGGAACCGTGAGATCATGACCTGAGCTGAAGTTGGACACTTAACTGACTGAGCCACCCAGGTGCCCTGCTAAATTTATACTTTAAATGAATCCCAAACTGTCCCAATGCTCCCCAGTACAAACAGCAATCCAATGTAACAGAAATGAGAATAACATCTAATAATTATCATCACTATATTATTAAACTTCAAACTAATCCCATGACCTAGACATTATAGGTTCCATTTTAAGATAAGCAGGCAGTGAGGTTAGGCTTGAGGTCACTCAGCAAGAAAAGTGGCTAGAGACAGACTATAAATTCCACCAAAAGGACCCCAGAATCTATGCTTCTAAACCCATTACTATTTACTTTTAAAATACATTTGACATTTGACATTAAAATAAATTTGACTGATAGCACCTTGAAGCAAACTAATTTCTATAATTAGGCATATATTTCTAATAAAAAGTGAGGAAAGAAGGATATATAAACAAAAGGAATTTAGATCTCAGCTTTTATGATTCTGCAGGCATTCACTCTGTGTAGCTGGGCTCCATAAGATGTCCTTTAAGGTCCCACATCCCCAGGAGGTCTGAGAGGAACAAACACATTACCATACACTGTAAAAATCGCCATGAAAGTGAGTCTTTAATCACTCACTTTCAAAACAGAAGTTCAGAAATTGAGTTTTACTTCCCTATTTCATTTAGTAATGAATGACAAAAGAAAAACACCTTCCCTTTAAGTCAAATCTTTACTATTCTTTTTTTTTTTGTTTAGCTAGAGATTTCTTTTCCTGAATATTGCAACTGCCTGTTTTCACACATCTTCTAAAATAATTCATGAAAACAATGAATGTAAATAAGCAGAAGAAATATGTCATACGTGTATGGGTGTGTGTGTGTGTGTGTGTGTGAGGCATTGGGATGGTAGCCTGTCACCATTGATTCTCTACTTTCTAGCCTTCATGGTCTCCTCACTCACAAAGTTAGGAGAGTGGACTAGTTAAATAAGCGACCTTTTTAATCACCAGGAAGCAAAAGGCCACACAAGCGGGACTTGGAAGGGCCCCCAAAGCCTATGTCCTATTCCTGATAGGAATATTCCTGGTAGGAATATTCTTCTCATGGCTAGTCTCTTCTCCTCCTTCAAGTCTCAGCCTAAATGCCAACCCTCAGACAGGCTTTCCATGACTGCCCAGACAGCTCTCTGTTATCCTCTATCCTCTACCCTATTCTAACTCTTACCACAATCTGTAACTAGTTTGTGGTTTGCCTGTCATCTAGCACAAAGTCTGAAAAATGGCAAATTAAAAAATGGGTTAAAATCATGGCATTATTACTTCAGAATTCACCACTGTTAATGATATTAATAACTCTTTAAAGTTAGATTTGCTCAGTATTTTACTTCAACAAATGCTCACTAACAAAAATTTTGAACACTCTGGACTGAACATCTGTAAAGATATTTTATTACTGAAACCTTATTTTCCCCTCATTAATTTTCTTATCTGAAAGGCGTAATATACACCTAAGTTATCTTTTTCTCACATTAAAGTGCAAAGGATAGAGCACCTGGGTGGCTCAGTCAGTTGAGCGTCTGACTTCAGCCCAGGTAATGATCCTGAGGTTCACGAGTTCAAGCCCCGTGCTGGGCTCGGGCTGACAGCTCAGATCCTGGAACCTGTTTCAGATTCTGTGTCTTCGCCTCTCTCTGCCCTACCCAGCTTGTGCTCTTTCTCTCTCTCAAAAAAAATAAAAACATTAAAAAAAATAAATAAAAGTGCAAAAGAATTCAGATATGCCAAATTCTAATTTTACCAAGACCATTCAATATTACCAGCTCCCTAAAAAAGGCTGTGTTCATGTTGTTTACTAAAAGTCAAAATACAGGTTTATGCAACTCAAATGTGCCAGATACACATCATACACCTAAAATGGTGAGGCACATATATTTCCAAAATAAATTTTATGATAAAATACCATAATTAATTTTCATTTTATCCTGAAGTGCTTAATTTACTTAAAAAATCAGTAACCTTAAGCTTTCAAATGAATGTCTGAGAAGCACCAACTACTCTGAACAAGCAACAGAGCATCACTAATAAATACACTTAAGTACATCTTCCTATGCTCCCCCTTCCCAGCACAGGCAGGGATTAGGGGGAGCACCAGAGCAGACCAAAATACCAACGTAAAGGCTGTGAAAATTAAGCTGTTACTGGAACCACAGCTCACAAAAGAATCTCCATAATAACCTAAACAGGCTGACTGCCTGCTAAATTAAAAATGTAAATAATACCCAAGTCTCCAAACATAACAGAAACAACCCAAGTGTCCATCAACAGATGAATGTGCCAATAAAACATGGTTATAAACACAATAGAATATTATTCAGTCATAAAAAGGAATGAAGTTCTTCTTTTTTTTTTTTTTAAATGTTTACTTATTTTTGAGAGAGAGAGACAGAGTATGAATGGGGGAGGGGCAGAGAGGGAAACACAGAATCCAAAGCAGGCTCCAGGCTCTGACCTGTCAGCACAGAGCCCGACATGGGGCTTGAACTCATGGGACCGTGAGATCGTGACCTGAGCTGAGGTCAGACGCTTAACCAACTTAGCCACCCAGGCGACCCTAGGAATGAAGTTCTGATACATGCTACAGCATGATGGACCTTGAAAACATTATGCTCAGTGAAATAATTAAGACACAAAAGGACTAATATTGTGATTCCACTTACATGAAATATTTAATATAGGCAAATTTATTGAGACAGGAAGTATGTTAGAGGTACCAGTGGCTGAAGTAAGGTGGAATGTGGGTTATTGCTAAATGGTTACTGAGTCTCTGTCTGAAATTATGAAAACATTTTGGAATAGATAATGGTGGAATAGATAATGGTGGCACAATAGTAAAATGCAATTAATGCTATTCTATTGTATACTTATGAATAGCTTAATACTGAATTTTGTGTTACATATGTTACTAATTTTTCTCCAAAAAACTCATCCAAACAGTATTAAAAAAACAAGAAACAAAAAAAACTATAACACTATGTCTCATTAACTTGGACCAAAAAAAAGTGCAACAAAATACTAACAAATTGAATCCAGCAATGTATAAAAATTACACATCATGACCAATGAGATTTATTGAAGTTGTGCAAGACTGGCTTAAAATTTAAAAAACAACCAATGTAACTTACCATTATCAACAGCCTAAAGAAGAAAAATTACTTGACTGTATCAACTGAAACAGAAAAAGTACCTGACAAAATCCAACACGCACTGTGACAAAAAAGCTCAACTCTCAATGAGACAGAAGAGTAGAACTACCTCAACCTCTAGGTAATATCTTACTTAATAGTTAAAGAGTGAGATTGGCAACATGTCAGGGATGTAGCTTTTGCTATTCTTAACACAGTACTAGAAGTTCCAATCACTACAACTAAGCAAGAAAAAGAAACAAAAACATATACATTGGAAAAGAAGTAACACTGTCCCTATCTGCAGGTTACATAATTATCTACATAAAAATCCCAAAGACTCAAAAACAAATAAAAAAACCTCCTAGATCTAGATCGTTAGTTGCCAAATTACATATTACTTTAAATGTCCCATTTTCAACAGTAAGTTGAAAGACATGCACGTGTATGCTCCTGAGGAAAAGGAGTATTCAATAAAAAGTGTTGCTGAGAAAAGTCAGGTGTTAGAATTACTGAACACACACTTTAAGGTAGCTGTATTAAGAATGTTCAAAGAATTAAAGGAAACCATAGCTAAAGAACTAAAGAAAAGTATGAAAATGATGTCTCACAAAGTAGAGAATATTAATAAAGAGATAGAATTTATAAGAAGAACCAAATAAAAGTACAGTAATTGAAATTACCCAGTTTTTTAAAATATTTTTTAAAAAGTTTATTTATTTTTGAGAGACAGAGAGACAAAGCATGAGCGGGAGAGGGGCAGAGAGAGGGAGACAGAATCTGGGGGCTCCAGGCTCTGAGCTGTCAGCACACAGCCTGACACGGGGCTCGAACTCACAAACCGTGAGATCATGACCTGAGCTGAAGTCAGATGCTTAACTGACTGCCACCCAGGAGCCCCCGAATTCCCTAGTTTTTAATGAAATATTATAAGCAATGTAACAACAACAAAAAAGACAAAATATGGCCCATACACAGGGCAAAAATGCACTGAATAGATACTGTTCCCAAGGAAGTCCAAACACAGGACTTACTATACAAAAATGTTACATAACTTACTGTAAATAAATTAGAAGTAAAGGAAACCATATGCAAAACAAAACAAAAGCCTAAGAGAAGTATGAGAATGTTGTCTCACCAAATAGACAGTATCAATAAATCGGGGCACCTGGGTGGCTCAGTCAGTTAAGTGTCCAACTTCAGCTCAGGTCATGATCTCACAGTTCGTGGGTTCAAGCCCCACATCCGGCTCTGTGCTGACAGCTCAGAGCCTGGAGCCTGCTTCAGATTCTGTGTCTCCTTGTCTCTCTGCCCTTCACACACTTGCACTCTGTCTCTGTCGCTTTCTCTCAAAAATAAACAATAAAAAAGAAAAAGAAAAAAGAAAATACCACTAAAAAGAAATCAGGAAAAGGAAATAGAAATCTGGGCATGAAAAGTCCAATAACTGAAATTTAAAAACTATTACAGGGACTCAACTGCATATTTCAACAAGTGGAGGAAAAAAATTCGGCAAACTCAAAAATAGATCAATTAAAATTATCTGCTCTGAGAAACAGAAAGAATGAAGAGAATGAAGAGGGGTGCCTAGCTGGCTGTCAATAGAGCATGCAACTCTTGTCTCAAGGTTGTGAGTTTGAGCCCCAACTGGGTGTAGAGATTACTTTAAAAATTAAAAAAAAAAAAAAAAAAAAAAAAAAGAAAAAGAAAAATGAACAAAGTCTCAGTAACCTAAGAGACACCATCAAAATACCAACATACATACAACTGGCATCCCAGAAGAGGAGAGAACAAAGAGGGTAGGAAGAATATTTGAAGAATACATAGTATTAATCTGAACCAGAATGTTATAAATTATGACGTCAGTCCCCATGGCAATCACTAAAAACACTATAGACTTTTAAGGCAAGAATGACAAAAATTATTACTAGAGAAAAGACACATTTCATAACGATAAAGGGATCAATCAAGAAGTTGTAGTAAACATAAATGTATATGCACCTAACAAGACAGCTCTACAATACATGAAACAAAAACTGATTGAAATGAAAGAAGAAATAAATTCAAAATAATCCTTGGAGAATTCAATATCCACTTTCAAAAATGGGTAGAAATCCTAGGCAAAAGACCAACATGGAAATGAGGAAAGCTGAACAACACTAGAAGCCAACTAGACCTAAAAGACATCAATAGAACACTCCATCCAACAACAGAATACACACTCTCAAATGCACATGGAACTTTCTCCACAACAGACCATATATTAGGCAAAACAAGTTATAACTTTAAAGGCATCGAAGTCATACAAAGTGTCTTATCGAAGCATACTGGAATAAAATTAGAAATCAATAACAGAGTAATTTGAAAAACTCAAAATGTATGTGGAAATCAAAAAACAATCCTATGGGAGCACCTGGGTGGCTCAGTCAGTTGAGTGTCCAACTCTTGATTTCAGTTCAGGTCATGATCCCAGGGTTGTAGGATCAAGACCTGTATCAGGCTCTGTGCTGAGCATGGAGTCTGCTTAAGATTCTCTCTCTTTCTCCCTCTGCCCCTCTCCTCCACTCATACTCTCACTCTCTAATATATATATATATATATGTATAATATACATATATATATATTTTTTTTTTTTAAACCAAAAACCAATCTTATGAATAATGAAGATGTGGTTGGTATGTATATGTGTGTGTGTGTGTGTGTGTGTGTGTGTATACACACACAATGGAATATTACTCAGCCATAAAAAAATGAAATCTTGCCATTTGCAACAACATGGATAGAGCCAGAGAGTGTTAATTAAGTGAAAGAAGTCAAAGACAAATACCATATGATTTCACTCATACATGGAATGTAAGAAACAAAACAAATGAACACAGGGAAAAAAGAGAGGCAGACCAAGAATCAGACTCTGAACTACAGAGAACAAACTGCTGGTTACTGAAGGAGGGAGGTGGGAGACGGAGGAAGGGGGAAATATGTGCTGCGGATTAAGGAGGCACTTATGATGAATCACTAAATTCCATACCTGAAACTAATATTGCACTGCATGTAACTAGCTAGAATTTAAATAAAAACTTGGAGGAAAAAAACAAACAAAAACAATCCTAAATAACCAATGTGTCAAATAAGACGTCAGAAGAAAAATTAGAAAATATTTTGAAATAAATGAAAACAAAGGCACAAAATACCAAAACTGATGAAATGCGGTGAAAACAGTGCTCAGAAGAAACTTTATAGCTGTATATGCCTATATTAAAATAAAACAAAGATCTCAAATTAATAGCCTAATCAGCCTTCTTCTAGAAAAAGAAGAGCAAACCAAACCCAACACAGGTAAAAAGATGGAAATAATATAAGTTAGAGTGAAAATAACTGAAACTGAGAACAGAGAAATTAATGAAACAAAAATTTGGTTCTTTGAAAACATTAACAAAATTGACAAATCTTCAGCTTAGGCTGACCAACCAAAAACTCATGAATGAAACAGGAAACATTACTGCTGACTTAACAGAAATAAAAAGAACCTACCAACCTTACAGGAAAGTGATTATAAGAGAAGAACTACGAACAACTACACACTGACAAAGTAGACAGCCAAGATGAAATCGGCAAATATCTAGAAAGACACAAACTACTGAAATTAACTCAAGACTAAATAGAAAATCTGAATGGACCTATAAGTGGTTGAGTTAGTAATCAAAAAATCTTCCCACAAAGAAAAGCCTACGGACAGATGGCTTCACTGATGAATTTACCGAATATTTAAAGAATTAACACCAATATTTCACAAACTCCTCCAAAATATAACAGGGGAGGAAACAGAGGCCTTAACACTATGATACCAAATCAGATAAAGTTATCACAAAAAAAGCAACTACAAATATATCTCTTACAAATATGGATTATCGAGTCCTCAATAAAATACAGCAAATGACATCCAGCAACATATAAAGAGGATAATATACCACAACCAAGGGTAAGAAAGACTAGTATACTTTAAACTAAAAAGCTTCAATGAAAGAAACTAAAGATCTAAATAAATGGAAAGGCATTTCGTGTTCATAGTCTGCAATACTTAGTAATGTTGAGATTTCTATACTACCCATAGTAGTCAAAATCATATTGAAAAAGAACATAGTTGAAGTCTCACACTTCTTCTGATATGTTGTTTGCAAATATCTTCTCCCATTCTGTCGGGTGCCTTTTAGTTTTGCTGATTGTTTCCTTCACTATGCAGAAGCTTTTATTTTGATGAGGTCCCAAGAGTTCATTTTTGCTTTTGTTTCCTTTGCCTCTGGAGATGTGTTGAGTAAGAAGTTGCTGCGGCCAAGATCAAAGAGATTTTTGCCTGCTTTCTCCTCAAGGATTTTGATGGCTTCCTGTCTTACATTTAGGTCTTTCATCCATTTTGAGTTTATTTTTGTGTATGGTGTAAGAAAGTGGTCCAGGTTCATTCTTCTGCATGTCGCTGTCCAGTTTTCCCAGCACCACTTGCTAAAGACACTGTCTTTATTCCATTAGATATTCTTTCCTGTTTGTCAAAGATTAGTTGGCCATACGTTTGTGGGTCCATTTCTGGGTTCTCTACTCTGTTCCATTGATCTGAGTGTCTGTTTTTGTGCCAGGAGGTCTCACACTTCTTGATTGCAAAACTACACTAATCAAGACAGTGTAATACCAGGAATAAAAAATAAATGTACAGATTAATGGAATAGAACAAAGAGCCCAGAAAGATCAATAACATTTAAGATCAACTGATTTATGACAGGAGTGCCAAGACAATTCAAAGGAGGAAAGGATAGCCTTTTCAACAAATGATGTTGGGACAACTGGCAAACTGCATGCAGAAAAATGAAGCTGGATTCTACCTCATACCATATGTAAAAATTAACTCCAAATGGATCAAAGACCTCAGTGTAAGAGCTTTAAAACCCTTAGAAGATAACACAGGTGAATTCTTCCCAACATTGGCTTAGGCAATGTTTTTCATCTAAGACAGCTAAGCAAGGACGAACAGAGATACAGTGGACCTCATCACAGAATTAAAACCTTTGTGCTTCAAAGGGCACAATTAAGAAAGTGAAAAGACAACTCACAGAATGGGAGATTTTTGGAAATGACCTATCTGTTAAAGGATATGTACATAGACTATGTATAGAGAACACTTACAACTCACTAAAAATGACAAATATCCCAATTTTTAAAAATGGACCAAGAATCTGAATAAACATTTCTTTAAAAAAGATAATAGCCAATAAATACATAAAAATATACTCAAAATCAGGCCTCAGAGAAATACAAGTCAAAAACCCAAATAAGGTACCACTTCACACATTCTAGGATAGCTATACCAAAAAGGTATACAATAATAAGTATTGGTGAGGATGTGGAGAAATTGGAAACCCATAAGTTGCTGGTGGCTGTAAAAAAGTGGAGCAGCCATTTTGAAAAACAGTTTGGCAGTTATTCAAATAACAGGTGAATCTGGGTAAGGGTATGTGAGTGTTTTTTTAAGTCTATTTTTATTCTTAGAAATTTTCTGGAAGTTTGAGAATATTCTAAATATGTAGTTTACAAAACAGAAAATCACTTATGCAAGACTTATAAAATTTTGAATGTTTAAACATACTCTTTTAAAAAGCCATATGTCAAGCTATGGTAAATGTCCTTATTTAATTATGCCAACTAGGAAATACTGGTTACAGAGGTATGTTTACTGCTGGCACAGATTAACTGTGGCAAGAACAAGAAATTGCTGAAGTGTCTGGGACTACAGTGGTATTATAGCCATCTTAAAACTGTCTGTTAAAATAATATGCAGGGGTGCTGAATGGCTCAGTTGGTTAAATGTCTGACTCTTGATTTTGGCTCAGGTCACAATCTCATGTCTGGCTCTGCGCTAACAACATGGGGCCTGCTTGGGATTCTCTTTGTCCCTCTCCCTACCCATTCACTCTCTAATGCATGCACTTTCTCAAAATAAATCAATAAATCAATCAATCAGTAAGTCAACTCAGCTACTGTGCAGAGACTTTATTTTGTATGTATTTCTAATATGCAATCATGTAAGATATACAGCATATGCATATAGCATCTACATTGCATCCATATATACACAATAAATAACATCACATTTTTAACTACTGGGTAATCATCCATATCTTACCTAAGAAATTAGAAAATAAAGAGCAAATTAAACCTAAAAAAGAATAAAATAGACTATAAAGAACACAAATAAATGAAATAGAGAATAAAGAAAAATCAAAGAAATCAAAAGCTTTTTGTTTGAAAAGATGAATAAGGTTGATAAACTTCTAGCTAGACTAGTCAGTTAGGGGAAGTCACACATTAGAAACGTAAGAAATGAGAGACTGGCACAACTATACCTTCAATAGACACAAGAAGGCTAATATGGAAATGTCATTAATAATTTTGTCAATTTAGTCAACAATTTCAATTATGAGATAGGCAAATTCCTTCAAAAATTCAAAATGCTGAAGATCAGTCAGGAAAAAATAGTTAACTTGAACAGTCCTGTATGTATTAAATGAATTATTTTGCTGTTAAAAATCTCACAAAGTGAAATAAGCCATACAGAGAAAGACAGATACCATATGGTTTCACTCTTATGTGGATCCTGAGAAACTAACAGAAACCCTTGGGGGAGGGGAAGGGAAAAAAAAAAAAAAGAGGTTAGAGTGGGAGAGAGCCAAAGCATAAGAGACTGTTAAAAACTGAGAACAAACTGAGGGTTGATGGGGGGTGGGAGGGAGGGGTGGGTGGGTGATGGGTATTGAGGAGGGCACCTTTTGGGATGAGCACTGGGTGTTGTATGGAAACCAATTTGACAATAAATTTCATATATTGGAAAAAAAAAAAAATCTCACAAAGAACTCTCTAGGCCCAGATGGATTAATTGATGACTTTTCCCAAATATTTAAGAAAAAAATACCAATTTAACACCAACTCTCCAGAATACAGAAAAGGAGAAACTTCCTAACTCATTTTATGAAGCCAGTATTACTCTGATACCAAAACCAGAAACTTAAGGAAAAATTACAAATCAATATCCTTTAGTATCATATATGCAAAAGTTCTTACTGAAATTTCACCAAATATAATCCATTAGTATATAAAAAGGATAAATACATCATGACTATGTACAGTTTATCTGAGCAATGCAATATTGGTTTAACATTCAAAATAATAACAATAACAACAACAACAACAACATAACCCAACCTATAAGAGTAAAAAAACAAACAGGCATTTCAAAAGATGCAAGAAAAGCATATGATAAAATTCATCATCCTTCCATAATAGAGATCTTGACAACACAGGAACAAAAGGAACTTCCTTACACCAATGAAAGCCATGTACCAAAGTCACAGCTAACATCATACTAAATGATGAAAGACAAAAAAGGGATGTCCCCTTTCACCACTCCTATTCAACATACTGAAAAGTCAGCCAATCCAAGAAGAAAAAGAAATAAAAGCATGTAGAATGGAAAAGAGAAAATAAAATTGTCTTTACACACAGATATCTTCTTCACTGTAGAAAATCCTTATAAATCTACCAGAAGATTAGCAAAGTGACAGGATACAATGGCAACATACAAAAGCCAAGTACGTGTCTAATACTAGCAAGAAACAATTTGAAACTAAAATTAAAAACCACTTACAATATCATCAAAATATACGAAATACTAAGGGATATATTTGACAAAGCATGGTGGGAGAAATTAAGGAACATCTAAATAAATGGAAAAATAATCCTATGCTTGTGAATCAAGTGACTCAATACTGTTAAGACATCACTTCTCCCCAGATAGATCTAGATATTCAGTGCAATCCTAATCAAAATCTCAGCAGACCTTTTTGTAGAAATTTACAAAATGATTCTAAAATATATAAAACAAAGGACCCGAAAACAGTAAAAACAATTTTGAAAAAGGAAATAAACATCGGATGACTTAATGCCTGATTTTAAGGCTTAAAGCTGTAGTAATCAACTCAGTCTAACACTGACACAAAGATAGCAGATAAATGGAACAGAATAGAGACTCCAGAAATAGGCCCCCACATATATGGTCAATGGATTTTGACAAAGGTATCAAGGCAATTCAATTTTTCTAAACAACACTGGTACAAGTGGATAGTTATATGGGAAAGGGGAAAAGAACCTCAATATCTCAAAAATCACACTTACAAAAATCAACCTGAAATGAATGACAACTTAATGTAAGAGCTAAAACTCCAAAACTCCTAGACAGCAACATAGAAAATTTCAGTGACCTTGGGTTTGGCAAAGACTTCTTAAGTGGGATACAAAAAATCATGAACTGTGTACATAAATATAAAAAGATAAATTGGACTTAAATGACATGTTTAAAAACTTTTCCTCTTCAAAAGATGCTGTTGCAGAAGTAAAAATAAAAGACACAGACTGGAAATAAATACTTGGCAAAACATTTGATAAAGGATTGATATCCAGAATATGTAAAGAGCTCTTGCAACTAAATAATAAGAAAATGAACAATGCAAATTTTTAAAATGCATAAAAGATTTGAACATGTAAGCAAAGACAATAAAATGGCACACGAAAACAAAGCATATTAAAACATGGTCAAGGTCCTCATTCAGGAAATGCAACACCAATACATACCTGCTGAAATGACTAAAAAAAAATTCTTACCATACTAAACGTTGGCAAGGATGTAGAGGGACTAGAACTCTAACACACTGATGATGGGACTATAAAATGGTATACTTTGGAAAACAAGTTAGCAGTTTCTTAAAGTTGCATATACCCCTGACACTTTATTTCTAGTTTCTTTTACCCAAAAGAAAATGAAAGATGTGCATACAAAGATTTGTACATGAATGTTATATGTAGCTTTATCTGTAATAGCTCAAAAGGGGAAATGACCCAAATTCCCATCAACGAGTGACTGAATAAACAAATTGTAGTGTAGCCACACAATGGAATCCTATTTGGCACTAAAAACAAACAAAAACATCATGGCTGAATCTCAAAATAATTATGTTGAGTGAAAGGCAGATAGCCTAAGAGTATATACTATAATAGAAAGCAAAAAGAGTAGTCGCCTGGGGCTAAGGGGGTGGGAAGGACATTACAAAAGGTCACAAAGAAACTTTAGGAGGGTGCATATGCTCATTATCTTCAGTGTGGTGATTGTTTCACATGTTGTACATGGGTCAAAACTCAAACTACACACTTTAAATGTATATTGTTTACTGTATGTGAATTATACCACAGCACCTTGTTTTAAAAAGCCAACATTCCTTTCTGTATTCTATACATGGTTTGTTTCTTTGGTTGTTTTTATACAATAGCTTTTGAAGGATTCCAAATCACTACCTCACATTAACTATATGAAGCCTTTTCTTCCTAAGTACAACCATTCTCCTGCTCTTATTCCTTGGACTTGCAAACTCGACTAGCCTATTACACTGAAATATTTCCTCTCAGAAATAGCCATATATGAATCTCATCTTGTAGAACATCGAATTTTCAGCACAAATGAGACAGACAAATAAATGCCTATTAAACCAATTTTTAACTATGGCATTAAAGCAGTGAATGGGAAAAATGATTTCCCAGTGAAAAATACTGGCAAAGCTTTAATATTCTACATTTTCATCTGGATGACAATTACACAAGTATATACATAGGTAAAAATTTTAAAAGTCATGTACTTAAGGATGTATATACTTTACTGCATATAAATTATGCTTCAATAAAAAAGGACTGGTAAAAGTTTGAGAGTACCAGTACTATATTTCATAGACATTCCTACCTTTCCTCTCTGTGACTTATCCCAGACATGTCTCTGTGGTTTTGTAGCCCCAGTCTTCTCTCCAGTATGCTCTGAGTCTCATGCCCCTAAGTTTTTCCTTTTTCTCTTGGTACCCTTCCACATTCCAGCAAAGACCATCAGGGAAGGGCCCCTTTACAGGATATTCTCCTTCAGGTGGTAACAGACTGGGGAAGCAGTAAATCTCAGCAACCTAGGAGAAATCGTGTTTTTGACTTTTTTTTTTTTTTTTTTTAAACCTTAAGGGTAGCTCAGAAATCACACAGAAGTTGAATGAGTTCAGAGCCAGTACTAGGACATCAGTCTGTTGATTCCTAGAGTCCAGTATTTACTGCATCTACATCCTGATTTATTAGCTCAAGACTGCAATCCAGTCTTTTATACAATGGAATTAAAAACTGCTCAGTTGTAAACCTGTAACCTAAGAGGACTAAAATTTGAGCCAATAAATTCAAAGAGGGGAATTAAGTTTAGTATTTTATGAGACACTAATGTCCCAAAATTTGCAGTAAAGGAAGTATAGTGAGCCTAGACATAGCCAACAAACCAAGATGAACTCACTTCCTAGAGAAATAGGCAGTGTAGTTTTAGTATTTACCAGATTCACCTATTGTAAAGTTAAAATGACTAACCAATAATAATGGAACCAAATAAACCAACAACTCAACTGATGGTGGAGACTCACATTAAACACCACTCGACATATTTAAATGGCAAAATTCCCTTCGATTAGGTGAAATTAATCTAAAGTGGTTAGCAAAACACGGTCTCATTTAAACTTGGTATGTATGTTCTAGTCTACTTTTGTGGTCTATAGTTCTGAAGACAATTTAGTTTTGTAACAAGTCTTTGTAATGCTATACTTCCCTGCTTCATTCTTCTAGCCCTGCCTGAGCTCCCAGTGGATACCTTCTGAAGCCAACAAAGAGGTGGAAGGCACTTCCTTCAGCCACACGGTACGCTTAGGTTACTGGGTAGAGGAATGCCAGACCCATGGGTGGACAGCATTTACTGTGGCCTGTTCTTTTGATCACCCCATTCGTGAGCTTCCTGCCCTATATGTGCTGGTGCTATTGCTGTGGGCAGACCAGGTCCACTGATGCTGCTGGGTAAATGTCTCACAGCTAGGTCCCTGCTGGGCTCCCCCTTCCTGGTCCTTTGGCCAGAAACAACAGGTTTTTCTGTTTGTTTATGTCTATTGGCAATAACAAGTTGTAGACCCCTCATGTCTGGAATATATGGGAAATAAAAAGAAAACACAGGGAATCTACCATAGTGTCATCCTTCAAGTCCTGAAGTCCCTAGCCAGTCTAACTTCTTTCCACCTTTCAGAATCTTTTAATGGTTGTGTGCCAAGTTGTTTCCAAGGTATTTAGTTGTACTGAGAAATGAGGAACAGGAGAAGGAAACCTAAGCCATCCCACTAAACCTAAAAAAAGTAAATGCTTGGTAAAATAAAAGATTTAAATTGATCCAGAGTCTCCTAACAGACAACATTTCCAAATACAATAGAAAATCACTCATTTATTATACAAGACCACACAAGGTAAATGAGAAAAGACAATCAACTGAAGCCAAAACAAAGATAAATCCAATGTTTGAACTGACAAAAGATTTTAAAGCTGCCTAATACTGTTTCAATAAGTAGTTACAAATTCCCTTGAGAAAAATGAAAAATACAAACCTCAGTTAAAAAAAGTTATAAAAAATGTCAATTACAGAAATGAAGGTTAAACAACAGAAAATAAAATTCTATTAAGATCAAAAATTCCTCAAATTTAGTGAAAGATGTAAACCTACAAAACAAATCCCAGACAGGATAAACCCAAAGAAGTTTATGCCAAGACATATCACAAGTAAACTGCCAAAAATTAGACAAAATGTCTTAAAAGCAACCTAAGAGAAATGACACATTACCTACAGCAGAACAGCAATTCCAGTGGCAGTGGATTTCTCATTTGAAATCATGAGGCCTGAAGGAAGTAGCACATTTTTTAAGTGCTGAAATACAAGAACTGTCAATTGTGAATTCTGCATCCAGCAAACCATCCTTCAGGAAAGGAAGAAAAATTCAAATATTACCAGATGAAAGGAAACTAAAAACTTTGTCACTACCATGCCTACCCCTAAAGAAAGCTGAGCGAAGCTCCCCGCCAAAAAAAGAAAATGATAAAAGAAGACTTGGAAACAAGAATACAGAAAGAGATTTATTTTTATTTAAAAAATTTTTTTTCACATTTATTTATTTTTGAGAGACAGAGCAAGACAGAGTGCAAGTGGGGGAGGGGCAGAGAGAGGAGGGACACAGAATCTGAAGTGGGCTTCAGGCTCTGAACCTTCAGTATACAGCCTGACACAGGGCTCGAACTCATGGACCCTGAGATCATGACCTGAGCCGAAGTCAGTAGCTTAATTGACTGAGCTCCCCAGACACCCCAAGAAAGATATTTTAAAAATAGGGATAAAAAGGGGTGCCTGGGTGGCTCGGTTGGTTAAGTGTCTGACTCTTGACTTTGGCTCAGGTCATGATCTCATGGTAATGAGCCTTGTGAGAGGCTCCATGTTGGGCAAGGAGTCTGCTTAAGATTCTCACCGTCTCCCTCTGCTCCTTCCCTGCTTGTGCACATACTCTCCCAAAAATAAATAAATAAAATACTAATAAAAATAGGGATAAATAAAATAGACTATCCTTCCTCATGAGTTTCTTAAATCATACTTGATGGTTGAGACAAAATTGTAAGGACATCTGTTGTGTTCAACGTATGGAGAGTAAATGTTTCAGAAATTATATTTTATAAAGGGAGGAGGGTATGATGCCTGGGTGCCTGGCTCAATTGGTTAAGCATCTGACTTGGTTTTGGCTCAGGTCATAATCTCACGGTTCATGGGTTCGAGGGTTTGAGCCTAATGTAGGACTCTGTGCTAATAGTACAGAGCCTGCTTGGGATTCTCTCTCTCTCTCTCTCTCTCTCTCTCTCTCTCTCTCTCTCTCCCTCTTCCCTGCTCTTTCTCTCTCAAAATAAATCAATAAGTATTAAAAATAATAAATAAATAGATAGATAGATAGATAGTGAGGAGGGCAATGGAATCTTAATGAAAGCAAGGTTTTAATACTACAAGTAGTAAAACATTGCTATCAGTAGACTGTGATGAGTTACAAATGCTACAAATGTGCAGAGCAATTACTAAGAAATAAATACAAAAGCAATACACTCAAAAACAATATAGATAAAACAAGATGGAATCCTTTAAAAAAGGATTCTTTAAAAAAAAAATAGTGCAAAATAAACCCAAAGCAAGTAGCAGGAAGAAAATAATACAAGTAAGAGCAGAAATCAATGCAACTGAAAACAGGAAAATAACAAAAATAACACCAAAAGCTGGTTCTTTGAAACAAATCAACAAAATTGGCAAGTCTCTAACAAAACTAACACACTAAAAAGAGAAGAAAGAAATTACCAATGCCAGGAATGGAGCAGGGGATAGCACTATAACTGCTACAACCATTAAAAGACTAATAAGAGAATACTATGAACAGCTTCACCCTCATAAATTTGACAACTTAAAAAAAAATTGACCAATTCTGACAACCACAAAATACCAAGTTCAACCAAGATGAAACAGATGGCCAGAATACACCTATAGCCATTAAAAACACTGAATTTATCAATAGAAAGAACCCCCCAAAAAGAAATTCTTAGGCACAAATGACTTTACTGAAAATCTTTATCAAACATTTAAAGGAGAAATAGTACTAATTTTACATAATCTATTCCAGAAAATAGAAGATGGTAGTATTTCCCAACTCACTTTATGAAGCTAGTATTAACCTGATATCAAAACCAGACAAAAACATGACAAAAAAATTTTTTAAACTACTGGCCAATATCCCTCATTACCTTAGATACAAAAATCCTCAATAAAAAGAACTAGCAAACTGAATCTAGTAATGTGTAAAAGGAACGATATATACACCATGACTGATTTAGGCCTTATTCAGTATATGCAAGATGGACCCAAATATTTAAGAATCAGTCAGCGGAATCCACCATTGATAGCTAAATAAGTAAATTGCATGATCAAAACAACTGATGCCAAAAAAAAAAAAAAAAAGCTTTTGACAAAATTCAACATCCATTTGTGATACAAATTCTCAACAAAGAATAAAATGGAACTTCCTCCATATATAAAGAACATCTGCTAACATCGTAATTAATAGGGAATGAATGATTTCCCCCTAAAACTGGGGAAGAAGTGTGGCTATTGTTTTCGTAATTCTTATTCACCACAGTATTAGAAATTCTAGCCATTGCAATTAGAAAAATAAATAAAATGCATACAGAGCAAGAAGGAAGCAAAAACTTTCCCTATTTGCAGATGGCATGATGGTTTATGTAGAAAACCCAAAGGAATCTGTAAAAAACACCAAAACTCCTAGAATAAGTGCACATTCAGTAAGGTAGCAAGATACAAGATTACCCCAAAATTAGTAACATTTCTGTATACTAACAATGAATATATGGATACCAAATTAAAAACAAAACACCATTTACAATCAATCCAGAAAAATAAAAGGTATACACTTAACAAAATATATACAGGATCTATATGCTAAAAATTATAAAGTGTGGATTAAGAAAAAAGACCTAAGGAAATGAACATACACTATATTGAGGGACTATAGTTCTCACTGTAGTATAAATGTCAATTTTCCCCGAATTAGTATACCGATTTTGTGCAATTCCTATCAATATCTTAGCAAGGTATTTTATAGACATAGACAAGCATATTCTAAAATATACATAGAAAGGCACACTCCTTAAAGTAGCTAAAATAGTCTTGCGAAATAAGAATAAAGTAGAAAGAATTACTCTACCCAATATTAAGGCTTATTATAAAGTTAAAAGCAGTCAAGGCAGAGTGCAACTGGAGGAGGGATATACACATGGATCAATGAATGGGATTCTATACAGAACCCAGAAACAAACCCACACACAGAGCCCTAACCGATTTTGACAAAGGTGCAGAAGTAATTCACAGGAAGGATAGCCTTTTCTCAACAAATGGTGCTAAAGCAATTTACAGCAATTTAGTGCCTTAGAACAAATTTATTTTGCTTCGCCGGGCTGAAATGTGAAAGTTACAAAATAGTTACAATGTCTCCTTGGATAATTTGTTGATTATACAAATAACACTTTTTTTTTTTTTTAATTCCATTCCTTGCTTTAACTCACATCTCCTATACTCTGATCAAACAGTTTTGGGTGCAAATTAAATTCCAGTTTCTTTCAAGGAACTCTCAAGATCATACTCGAAAACTGGTAAAAGAATAAAAGACTTAAAGTTAGAAAAGATTTTCTTGGGCGCAACAGTAATTGGGGGGAAAAGAGAAATGCCAAATTGAGAGCGTGTTATAATTAGAAATAAAGAGTTAAAGAATATTTCTTTTCTTCAGTAAGCAGTGGAAACTAGATTTTTTTTTTTACTATTAAACGTGATTTTTATAAATGCATGATTTAATATTTTTGTTCACTCAGTCTTTAGTTTCTTTTTTAAGTTTATTTATTTATTTGGGGGGGGGGGGCATAGGGTCAGGGGAGAGAATCCCAAGCAAGATCCATGCTGTCAACACAGGGCCTGACATGGGGCTCAATCTCACAAACCACAACATGATGACCAGAGTAGAAACCAAGAGCCGAACACATAACTGACTGAGCCACCCAGGTGCCCCTTTAGTGGTAGCTTCTTTAATAGCTTATTCCCCACCTCTGACATAAATTTTAAGCTGAAAAAAATTGTTGGACATTAATTGAAAAATGAAATTAGATGTTCAAACAAATGTGACACTTTTTACAAAGAGAAAAAAAATCAAAGACACCAATTTTGTAGGTTCCAAACCAACAAAAAATAAACAAAAATCCTACTATCATTAAGTACTTAATGTTTTACTTAAATGTTAATTGTAGCAATATTATGAATTTTATTACTTTAAAAATTATTTATTTTCATGTTATCATATGATTATATGAACATAAAAGTCTCATTATATATATTTTTCCCCTCTAGTAATGAGACACGAATCTTAACTTCCCTCTAGTCTGTCTTGGTTTGCTTCGAAGTTCTAGGGATACCATTTTTGGCACTAACCACTGGCTATAAACAGAAGGTACCAGCTAACTCACAGGACAGGGAGGGCCCAGGTTACTGTATGTTCTCACCGTGGGGGTGAGTCACTTACAAACCTAAATTTAAAAAAAGAAACCAGTTACCTCTTCGGACATTAGGGGAAAAAATGTGTTCAAGTGCTAAAACTTCTATTTGAAAAGGACATATATTTCCTGTTTTGAAAATGTGCTGGGAAGTTTCCCATCTGTTGGTATGGCTGCCATGTACGCTGACAAACAAGGTTAGGAAGAAAATTTCAAAATTAGGCCTCCAAGATACAATTACCTAATGCTACAGTAGGTTAGCCGGTAATTTATTTTTAACGTTTATTTATTTTTGAGACAGGGAGAGACAGAGCATGAAAGGGGGAGGGTCAGAGAGAGGGAGACACAGGATCCAAAACAGGCTCCAGGCTCTGAGCTGTCAGCACAGAGGCCGACGCGGGGCTCAAACTCACAAACCGTAGGATCGTGACCTGAGCCAAAGTCAGACGCTTAACCGACTGAGCCACCCAGGCGGCCCTCCAGTAATTTATTTTTAAAAAGCAAACAAGAAAAACTTTCATCGGGAAGCTACTACACACAGGCTAGGGGATACAGCTAGACACTGGCCATCTTGAAGGAGCTCACAGACTGAGATGGATAGGTACAAACAAGTAAATCAAATACTGGGGGCTCCTGGTACACTAACACCCCCCAATTTAGCCACAAGTCTTCAGATGCCTCCATGTAGTGGTTACATGTGAATGCCAGACAAGTGAAAGTCAGCACAACAGGCCAAAAGAATTAGGGGTATGAGAAATTATGGTACTCTCAGAAAATAACAGTCATTTAGTAAGTCTGAAATTTAGGAAGTATTGGAGGAATTAGAGAAAAAGCTGGCTAGGGAAGCAGAGGCTGAGTCACACCCCATGCTAAAGCCCTGGAAGTTATATGCTATTTTCCCCATTTTTCTAGTAACTTGCGCAAAACCACACAGCAGGTAAAGGACAGGGTCAGGATGAGAGCTCAGGTCTGTTTTTTCTACAAAATTCAAACTCAGGCTGCCTCTCAACAATTTTCCATAATTGGGGGGTGGGGTTCTCTCAACAAGACTGGCTTCTTGAAGATAGAGGAATTCCATGGTGAACCATAGTACAATAACCCTTAAGTTGATCATCAAAATAGCAGTTCTCAGAGCAGGGCGGGGAGGGGGGAGGGATGGGGTTGTCCTTGGATCCCTGGATCAAATCACCTTAGTATTCAGTAAAATGGACATTCTGAGTCTACTTCTAACCTACTGAATCATGTTCTTTGGGATTGAGCCTGGGACTTTGCATTTTATAGTGATACACACACAAGCTTTAGAGATTAGTGATTTAAAGGCCTTTTCAACTGAAGCTAGGTGGAAGACCAGATTTGAAGGGAGTATGAAGAAAGAAAAAGGCTTAACTCAACCTCAGACATACAGGATTTGAGATAACAATGGAATATGCAAGTGAAAATGCTGATGCAGGCAGTCCCAGGATAGTATTTGAACTTGGGGAAAGAGGTCAGAACTAGAGACACTCCTGAAACAAGGATGAAAACTGAAGCTCCTAAGCTTTAAAAAGTCACCAAGAAAGAAATGGTGCAGACAGTCTATACACAGTCTATACAGTTCAGGTATAGGGTAAGTATATACAAAAGTCTATAGATTAACACAGGGCAGAACTTCCCTCAGGCAGCAATGGAGCTACTGACAGTAGAGGTGTCTGAGAAAGAAGAACAGAAAAGCAGAGCGTGTGTCATGGGGGCCAAGAGAGGAAGGTTTGACAACGTCAAAAGCTATCATACAGAGAAGATGGAAGGAAGGGGAAGCAAAGACTAAAATGAGCCACCAGATCTGGTCAACTGGAAGCCACCAGTAAGTCTTGAGACAGGTTTCTGACTGGCAGAGCGGAACGACTAGTTTCATGTTGATCATGCAGTACATATTTAAGTTTACTGCAATTGTCCACCTAAGTGTCTGATATTTTTTGCAGTTCAGAATCCAATCAAAGATCATGTATTACAAATAGCTGTAATGTTTCTTTAGTCTACTTTCAATCAGAACAGTCTCCTCAAAGGGGCACCTGGGTGGCTCAGTCAGTTGAGTATCTGGCATTTGATTTCAGCTCAGGTCATGATCTCTCGGTTGTGGGACTGAGCCCTGCATCCAGCTCCACACTGGGTGTGGAGCCTGCTTGGGATTCTCTCTCTCTCTTTCTCTTTGCCCCTCCCCAACCCACATGTGTACACACACACACTCTCTCTCTCTCTCTCTCTCTCTCTCTCTCTCTAATTAAAACATTAAAAAACAAAGAGAGAACAGTCTCCTTAAATATTTTTTTTTTTGTCTTTGGTGACATATTTTTGAAGAATCCAGACCTAGTATTTTACAGAATATCCCATATCCCACAATCTTGATTTACTTTACTACTGCCACATGATTAGATACAGATTAAACATTATATAGCAGACATTGTGCATCCCATCCTAAGGCAGATATGTTGCTTTGTCTGACATTACTGGTGATGCTAAATTGGATTACTTTGTTAATACAGTATCCACCAGATCTTTCTATGAGAAAGATGACATTTTCCCTTTGAAATAACAAGTAGTATATAGGGGAGAGCATTGAGCTACTAAGCATCTAATCAACCACTTTTCACCAATGATTTTGGTATCCACTGGTGGTTCTTGACTGAATCAATTATTACCCTTGTGGTTGTAAAACAGTGATTTTCTAATTCAATCATTCCTTATGTGTTTGCTACATGACATTTTTTGGTAATGCTATTTTCATTGCCTTCCACCCTTTTCATTTTTGAGGATCACTATGGACTCGTGTATTTTTCTCCCAATATAACTGACTACTGTTATTATTCTTTTTTGATGCTCAAAATGTTCCAAATTTGGTCAAGTGGAGTCCCTGCAAGCCAGACTTATTGATATGTTCCCATTAGTCCTTGAGCACATTTTTGCTTGCTGGCACATACACAAAAAAATGTTCCAGGAGCACCTTATAGTTTTCCTGTGTGAGTTCTAGATGATTTCCTGAAACAGCTTTAAAAAAGAAAGAAAAAAAGAAAAAAGACCAATTCTAATAAATATTTCAACATTAGAGGAGAAAATACTTCCTAATTAATTTTATGAGGCCAACATTATTCTGTCACAAGAAACTGACAAAAAGGTTTTATTATATTTATTTATTTTTGAGAGAGAGAGAGAAACAGGAGAGAGAGAGAGAGACATGTGTGTGCAAAGACTCAAGCAGGGGAAGGGCAGAGAGAAAGAAGGAGAGACAGAATCCCAAGTGGGCTCCATGTTGTAAGCGAGGAGCATGATGTGGGAATGATTCCCATGAACCTTAAGATCATGACTGGAGCTGAAACCAAGAGTTAGATGTTTACTTGACTGAGCCAGCCAGGCGCCCTGACAAAAATATTTTAAAAAACTAAAACCAACATCCCCCATTAACACGGATACAAAAATGCTTAACAACGTTTTACCATACTGAGACCGGCAATATATAAAAAATGAGTAACATAATGACCAAATGAGGATAATACCAAGAATGCAGTGTTGGTTAAACATTTTTTTAAAAATGTTATCACATTAGTATTTAATAGTATTAGCTATTAGTATAACATACTTAAAAAAAAAACTGTCTAACCATCTCAACAGATAAGGAAAAGACATTTGACAAATTCACCCATTTGTAATGAAAACTATCCATGAACTAAGAACAGAAAGGAACTACTTCAACCTGATTATGAGCATCTATGAAAAACCTACAACCATTATCATATAAAATGGTGAAAGACTGAATGAACATCTTCCCCCTAAATTAAGAACAAGGCATGGATGTCCATTCCTTATTCAACATTGTTCTGGAAGTCTTAGCCATCGCACTGAGGCAAGGAAAAGAAGCAAAAGGCATATAGATTGGAAAAGAAGCTGTAAAACTGTTCTTATTCACAGACATGATCATGTGTGAATCCAGCCAAAGTAGATGAATCCATATATGACTCTACCCAAAGAAAGGCATTATTAGAATTAACAAGTAAATTAATTAAGGCTGCAGGATACAGAGTCAATATACACAAATGAATTACATCTCTAACAAATGAAAAATAAAATAAAAATATAATTCCATTTATAATAGCATTCAAAAACATAAATTTAACAAAATATGTGCAATACTTTTACACTGAAAACTATAAAATACCACTTAATGAAATTAAAGGCCTAAATAAATAAAGATGCACTGTGTTCAAGGACTGAAGATTCAACATTATATTAATTCTCTCCAAACTGACTCAAATATTCAAAATTCCAGCAGCCTTTTTTTTTTTTCTTTTTTAGGAAATTGACAACTTAAGTCTGAAATTTATATAGAAATGCAAGTAAACTAAAATAGCTAAACCAATTTTTTAAAATAACAAACTTGGGAGAACTTCTACTACCTCTTTTAAAGACTAATTAAAACATCTCAGTAATCAAGACCATGTGGTACTGACAAAATGACTAAATCAATGGAATAGATTTAAGAAAGCCCAGACATATACATGATTTTCAGAAAGACTGAGAAAAATTAATTAACTTCCCCCAATTAAGCAGGAAAAAGGAACAGCTAAATACCTATATGCAAGTAATGAATATTTACTCTTACCTCATAACATACACAAACATTAGGTCTGAATGGATTAGAGACCCTAAACAGAACAACTAAAATTATAATACTCTGGAAAAACACACAGAGTAGTAAATCTTTGTGAGTCTGTGGTAGGTAAAAATTGTTACAGGTCTCAAAAAGCACAGAACCTTAAATGAAAAAATTGAAAAAATTAGACTTCACTTAATTTAAAATATTTGCTCTCAAAACACACTTAAAAAATGAAAAGGCAAACAATACACTTGGAAAAAATTATGTGAAGTATGATAATAAATATGATATTAAATAAATGATAAAAATATAATACATAATAAAATTAATAAAATATTACCTATATATATCTGATAAAAGAATCATATGCAGAATATTAAAGAATTTATAAAAGCTAATAAGACAAGTCAATAAAAAAGAGGAAAAGATTTAACTAGAAACATTACAAAAGATCTATAAATAGTCTAGAACCACATGAAAAGATTCTCGTATCATTAGCTATGAGGCAAAAGCTAATTAAAACCATAATGAAATACCACCACACATGCACTAAATGACTGACAACACCAAGTGGGCAAGGACATACAGCAAGAACAACTGGAACCCTAATGCGCAACTGGTGACGGTTTGGTCATTTCTTATAAAGGTAAATATGATCTTACCAAACACTCAATCCTACTCCTAAGCTATTTACTTACAAGAGATGAACATATTTGTTTAAAAAAATGAATAACACTTTTATTTGGATGTTCATAAAAACTTTAATGGTAATAGACCAAAACATGAAACCACCAAAATGTCCATTAGTTGGTGAATAAATTGTAGTATATCCTTATAATGGATCACTACTCAGCAATAAAAAGAAACAAACTACTACTATATGTGCAACATGAATGAATACCAAAATCATTACGCAAAGTGAAACAAGTCAAAGTCATTATGCAAAGTGAAACTGCAGTATGATTCCCTTTATATTAAATTCTATAAAAGGCAAAACTATGGTGACAGAAAACAGATCAGTGGTTGCCTGGGGCCAGTATGAGAGGAAGGCATTGACTGCAAAGAGGCACAAGGGAACTTTTTGAGATGGTGCAAGTGTCACGTATTACTCCAGTGGTGGTTTCATAACTGGGCATGTTTGTGAAACTAATCAAAGTATACACTTTAAACTGGTGAAGTTTACTG
The DNA here is from genome assembly GCF_024362965.1 of Panthera pardus. Classification (NCBI taxonomy): domain Eukaryota; kingdom Metazoa; phylum Chordata; class Mammalia; order Carnivora; family Felidae; genus Panthera; species Panthera pardus. The sequence goes on along the minus strand of NW_026526821.1, from coordinate 61,442,192 downwards.
TACACAAATTACACTTCAGTAACGCTGGTTAAAACATGAAAAAAAGAAAGCTGGCACAAGTTCAATAAAGTTTATTCACTGTTGTAGGTACGTATTACTCCAGCCATACATGCTGTAAATACCCCTCACGCATACAACTGTCACCTAGTTTTGTCTTTTATTATCACCTATACAGTAAGGGGAAAGGAAAAGAGGTATGTTGCTTAATTTTTTTTGTTTAAGGTCTCAGGAAGTAGCTTAAAAATTTTTAAGATTTCTAAAACAATTTGATTTTCACTTTAAAGACCAAAAAAAAAAATTTTTATACTACATCATGTATTGCATACTTCTATGCAAATGTATTGTGGTAAATTTCTGTTAAAAGTTTAAAATTTTTAAGATTGGATACGGGATGATCTAATACTTGAAAGAATGTTATCTTTGCAAATAGAAACATTTTCCTCAATCCAGTTTTCTGACCCACAGGCTTACATAAAGTGGCATAGGTACATTAATGTTTTACGACACTCCAACCTGCCTCCCAGAAAACTGGCAAACCAAGCTTTCACATTCTGGAATGTTCTGCCAATAGGACAGTAGCAATCCCTACACACCCGTTACTGTAACACAGCTCAGGCAAAGGTCTCTTTTTCTTTCTCAATCAGAACTCCTATGTCCCCAGGAAAAAGAAATAAAGGAGACCACCTCTAAAAGTTCCAAATACTTCTCCAAAATTTAGGAAATTGGGAGAATTGTTATGGCATTCTACTGGGTTTATTCAAGGCTGATCCTTGACCTCTATTTCCTTGCAATTTTGCTCATGTCACTTTCTATTACTTAAACTGGTATGCAAGTCGCACAACTCCCATTTAGAGTAAATTCAATCCTACTGCAATTATAGTTTGGGGAATATAGTTAGGGAAGAAGTCAATATTTTCTATAATTTCCTTAAAATACTCAAATAATTCTTGCTGAGGAAAGCAAAAATCAGATGTAGCTATGAATGGAGCTTGTTTAATACACAGTTAAAAGGTAACGTCCTTGACTAAGTCAACCCTACTATAACCAGATTGTTACATCCTTATACTATACCTTTACTTTGACAGAAAAACATATCAAAAAACTACATCTGCTAAATGCCACACACACTGAGCACTGAACTAGACAATTTGCATGCACTATTCTTATTTAATCCCAACAAATCCTCAGGAGATATTAATCTCTAAAATAGGGAAACATCAAATGATTAAGATTATTAAAAACATGCTATTTAACCATACTCAGGAAAATTTGGGAAAACACTGACACACATAATCTTTAAGCCCCAGTCTCCTCTAAAATATGCATGCATTTCCTGTTATAACAGGCACTATTGTAGAGTACCTGGCATATAATAGCCACCACTTACTGACTAAGTACCTACTATCAAGACTATTTATGGGCTACTCACATGCACCAACTAGAAACCAGGAATGATGAATGTGGACGGTGTGACAAGTCCTGTGACTGGGCATCAACTCATCTGATTTCCCAAACAGCTTCGATTGTTTAAAAATTCCCTAGTGTAATGAAAATTACTGCTTCTGGAAATATGAAGATTCTCCAGTGAATTTAGATTTGTAAGCTGGCTTACCCCTAGACAGGCTAACTTCAAAAGCTAGCTTCTAGTTTTCTCTAGTCTGCCATGGAGAAATGATCTAAATACAATTCTGAAATTCACATAAAGGCAGAAATAGATGGCATTAGACAAGTTTCGTAGTGTGGCTCTTTCAACTACATCTAAAAATTTAAGTGAGTAGACAAAAAACAGTAATGTAAGGATAATCCAGTAAAAGAATAAGCAGAACCTAGAGAAAAAAATTAATCAGAAGCAAAATTAGAACTTAAAGAAAACTTCATATGTGACACTAACAAATTTTTAAAATTTAAATTGCCATCATTAACTTGACAGGGCTAGCTATATTTTTCCTGGTCATAAAATACATTTCTATCACAGATATCTAACGTCAATCTGTCTGATTACTAAAGCTGACACAATGCATACACCAAACATGTAAACCTGGCAAAGTAGAGTGGTTGCTCACTGCAACATAATTCAGCAGATGTTAAATTTGCACAGTATCTGGCATTCAACTCTGATGAAGTCTTTCTGGGGCAGTTAATAAGGTCTGGGAGAGGCAATTCACTTAACTACCTGATATTTTACTTTAAGAGAACCCTTTTGGGGCGCCTGGGTGGCGCAGTCGGTTAAGCGTCCGACTTCAGCCAGGTCACGATCTCGCGGTCTGTGAGTTCGAGCCCCGCGTCAGGCTCTGGGCTGATGGCTCGGAGCCTGGAGCCTGTTTCTGATTCTGTGTCTCCCTCTCTCTCTGCCCCTCCCCCGTTCATGCTCTGTCTCTCTCTGTCCCAAAAATAAATAAAAAACGTTGAAAAAAAAAAATTAAAAAAAAAAAAAAGAGAACCCTTTTTAAATTTTCTTCTTTCTTCCACTTTTCAAATATAACTACTTAAATGTCCTGATCTTAAAAGTACTCTGGGAAAGCAGAGTACAATACCAAAAAAAAAGTATCAACTACTTGAGGACAGGAATCACCTCTTACTTGTCTCTGAGGCCTCAGTGATCCAATGTCTGACATACTACCTGGCCTTCAATAAATGTTTGTTGAGCTGAATACATGGAATACCTTGAGTCCAAGGAGTCAGCGTGGTCCAACTGAAAACAAATTGCAATCTGGCTAGGTATTACACAAGCAGTCCAGATTGAAACACAATATGAATATGTAAGGACAACATGAGCTAGCAGTAATCTAGCACTTACTACATGCCAAGCCCTACAGATGATCTCTTTTGGTCCTCACACCAACCCTAGAAGGTAGGTACTCCTAATATCCTTATCAAAACATATCAGAAAGCTGTGGCATGCCAGCTGGATAACCACCTCCAGGTCACAATGGAAGTGGTATTCCAAGCTACCTATATGTTTAATCTCTACAGGGAGATAGGAAGCCAAGGCTCCATGCAAGACTGATCACTTATCAGGAAGACAGGAGCTTGCTCTGACCAAACTTTTTCCAGGAGTGTTCATAGGTCTAAATGCAGACACACCTACTCACCACTTGAAACAAACAAAAAAGGCACATGGATGGGTGGCAGGGGTGAGTCGAATGGAACTATGAAGCAGTGTTTTGACTTACTGTAAAACTGGGTTACGTGGATCCAGACCCAACATCATTACTAGTATTGTTCTCTCCATTATATAAACTGACCAACATAACTTTATTTATACAATCAACCTAAGTCCTTCCTGTGGGCACACAACCTTGATACATATCTTCAACCCTACACTGTAATTTGTTTATGCCTGCCTAACAGAAATTCTTATAAGTTTCTAAGTCTTACTCATAAACATACTCCCAGAGCTCCGCAGTGTGCTCAGTAAATACTGGGTGCATGAGAGAAGCAAAGTAATAGGTAACAGGAAGTATAACAGCACAGTGTGTAAATTTATTCACACGTGACTACAGAATGTAAGGCTTGAGATGGTTCCATTTATTTAAATTCCCTGGGTACAGACCAACTGGCAGAAAGGAGAAGGGAATAAAAAATCAAAATATGAAGATCACATAGAAATAAGGAATTTTAATAGATAATTAACAAATTATCTATAATTAAAAATTATACACTCACTATTCTGAAGCTTACAATGGGGAATTTTTCAAGAGGGTTTATATTGAAGGAGAGATGGTGTTGGTAGATTTACTAAGCACTCTCAAACCAAAAGTTTAGACTCCTCAACACTGCATAAAATATTTTCAATTTAATCTAAGAGGAAAAAGACTAAGTAACTTGTCCAAGGTCACAGGGCTAGTTAAATACTAGAGACTCAATGCTTTTTTTTTTTTTTTTAAATCAAACCATGCTGTCTTCCCACATAAAACATCCTGTTGAGATATCTTACCCAATTTTTAGTGTTTTTTTAAGGTGAGGGGAAGGGAAGAGGAAAAAGGAAACCCCAAACTCCCTCTTTGAGGCATACACATATCATGACAAAGCTACAGTGTCGAGCCTAAGACCGAAAAATAGGTTACCTAGTCCGAGCAAGGTCAGTTCACAATGTGTTTGCTTACTTATGGACCCCAAAAGCTTTATTCAAAGCTAAACCTTTGGCTTCTAAGGAAGAAATGATCCTGATAAGAAATGTGCACACTGGATCACACTGAATGTCTTTTCTCACGGTTCCCAATGAAGGTCTACTGCCTCCCGCAACAACCCTAGTACACTTATTCCTGCCCAAAGCAACTGGCCTATCCTGGGCAACCACTTGTAACCCATAATTCAGATGTCTGCAGGCCTGCTCATTCTACTGTGCTGGAGGCTCGTGTGGGGCCAGAACTGTGTCTTTAGCTTTCTAGACCTAGGGTAGGATACAGCACTAAATAAATAAAAATTAAAGAATTAATTTATCAGTATTCAGCGTAGTCTGGTGACCTCGTCTGGTGAGGTATGGCTACCAGATAAGGGCTCACAGGGTCTGTGTTTATAAAAATAATAATAATCAGGGGTGCCTGGGTGGCTCAGTCAGTTAAGTGTTCAACTCTTGGTTTCGGCTCAGATCATGATCTCACGGTCTGTGTGTGCAAGCCCCGCATCAGGCTCTGCGCTAACAGTGTGCCTGCTTGCGATTCTGTCTCTGTCTCTCTCTGCCCCTCCCCTACTCTCTCTCTCAAAAATAAAAAATAAACATTAAAAAATACTTAAAAAAAAATAATAATCAATGTTGTGTTTTAAGTATTCACATTTTGAGAAACGAACATAAAGTTCTGAAGTAAACACGGGGATGGTCATGAACTCACCCACAGTGTGTAATTCAATTTTCAAATGAGTCAAGATTTTCTGAGCACTTGCTGTGTGCCATGCACAATGCAGATAACAGTAGGTGCTCTTATCTCTCCATAATGAGCTCTCTAAGAACCAACCAGTTCTACCCTCAGAAGGAAGATGTTCAGACGAAAACATAAATCGTCAGACAGTATGCCAAGCAGTGTTGGTATATGCCTGCAGGGAAGACTGTGCAAAGCAAGAGTGACTCCTAGCAGCTTCTACTTGTCTGTGTGGTGAAGACAGAGACCTGAACACAGCAAGCTTCTCAGCTGCCCTCATAAGAGGGATCCCTTCCCCAACTTACTACCCAAGTCAATTTTGTTTGTTTTAGAAGATCATCTGCTTTACTTATTTTTGAGAGAGAGCATGAGTGAGGGAGGGGCAGAGAGAAAGGGAGACAGAGAATCCCAAGCAGGCTCCTTGCTGTCAGCACAGAGCCCAATGAGGGGCTCGATCTCACAAACCGTGAGATCATGACCTGAGCCAAAATCGAGAGTCGGACGCTTAACCGACTAAGCTACCCAAGCTCCCCCCAAGCCAGTTGTCTAAGACACAGCCTTCCCATCAGAACAAGAAGGATATGGCAAGTTAGGTTACATAGCTGACTTAACTCACTAAAGCACAATTTGTTGATATGACTACTGAGAATGTATAAGACTTTTATTTTCAAGACTTTTATTATCAGAGTACAAAGGCTCTGAAGAGAAATCATCCTGTACAGTGATGCATATCTTAAGCCCCCTAAAGATACCCTGGGGGTGGGTGGTAGTGGGGGAGGCTAGAGACCATTTTTTTTTTTTTAATCACCAGTTTCTTCCAGGCCCCAGGCCAAGCTCCCTTGCTTAGGTCTTTCACCCTACCCCCAACACCTCCTTCCAAACTTCTCTCTGCTAGAATTACCTCTTTCCTCCCCTAACTCTGTCTGCAGACACTAATGCCTATCTCATGTTTTTGAAAACTTTACCTTTTCAGAATCTAACTAATGATACTTTTAGGCCTGCTCTGTTATCTTCAAATGTATCTTTCTGTGCTGATGCTCCTCTACCCAGGCTGCTATCCCAAGGTCTTGGAGCACTAATTCTGCAATGGTTCAGAAACCTACCTACACACCCATCTGACAAAGATTATCAGTATATCACTGTATACAACCTGATCCAATTTAAAAAAATCTGACATGGCAAGAATCTAGAGGTACAGAACCACTAAGCTGAAAGCCAAAGCCAAACACCTTCTCCGACAAGTAGCTGGTATCCACCATGGGCTTTCACTTACAAAGTACGACACTGGACTAGCTGGTTCACCATAGTAATACAAAATTGTTTATTTCTCTAAATTTTACTCATTGTCTTTCACAACAGCATGTCTGATGCTGAGTTGTGCAGGGACCTCAGGTTAGCAGTCAGCCTCCACAAACCAAGACCCCGGCAACATTCCATTCCATTCTCACTGTTGACTAAGAATTGCTTTAATAGTGATGCTATACCCAGTAAATAAATGTTTCCAGGGGCCGGCGCCTGGGTGGCTCAGTCGGTTGAGCATCCAACCGATTTCAGCTCAGGTTATGATCCCAGGGTCGTAGGATTGAGCCCCATGTCATCAGGCCCCACGCTGACCATGGAGCCTGCCTAAGATTCTCTCACTCTGCTCTTCTCCCCCACTCATGCTCTCTCTCTTAAAAAAAAAAAAAAAAGAAAGAAAGAAAGAAAGAAAGAAAGAAAGAAAGAAAGAAAAGAAAAGAAAAAAGCAAAATTCCCCAGGAATGTGCTGCTGTGAACTAGAAGTAGGAAATATGAGACATCTTCCAGGAGGATCTGCTTAGGAAAAATTGCTTGCCAATTGAAATCAGCATGGAATGGAATGCAAAATTTTCCTATATGATTAAAATAAAAACACAACAACCTTAAAGAAATGGCCACCTCTTTGAGGTATGTCCTTAGGATTACCTTGCCCCCAAGGAACTGCTTGGGAGGGAGCAAGAGACAAAAGAAGCTCCAGGCACAGTTCCTTTCCTGAGGTAAAAGGGGCAGGAAGATGTAAACAGAGTCACAGGCCAAAGGAAACAGCATAGAAGGAAGTATTCTCTAAAGATATCAAGAACTAACATTTGAGTACCTATGTAAAGTGCCTAACAACTCTGTTAAGAATGTGTATGCCCATTTTATAGCTGAGAAAAGTCCACAAGTAATTAACTTGTCCCTTAGACACACACAGCTAGTAAATGATAAACTAGTATGTGAAGTGAAGTCATCCATCCACAAAGCCTTGAACTTGTCTATTTACCAGGTACCAGACCTCAGTCAGAAGCCAGGCAGATGGGAGAAGTGGTGCTCAGCCAATTGGGGTCCAGGTCCCAGAATTGTGGCCAGAGGATGATAACAACCCCAAGTCTTTTCCTGCAACAAGGACAAAGTGCTGGGCTCTTCGGCCAACTTCTTACTGGTCTGCCATGCTGAGCACACTGAAATCACATCCACCCAGGGGTGTGCCAGTGGCAGCAAAACAGAAGAAAGCAGCAGCTAAAGGCTTCATCGACAAATGTCCCTGGCTCAACTGTGTGGTGTAAAAACTGGTCCTACTGACCTTCAACTGTGCTTGGTCATATAAAAGCCTGGTTTGTTTTTAATGCAGGGTGGGGGGAAGAGGTGGTGGTAATAAAGAATGATTAAAATTTGCTTTGCCATTCTGCACTATTAATTGTTTTGAGCCTTGACTTCTGGCTTAAATAGTATAAAGAAACATTGTATTAAACTACTTTAGAATTTCATCAACAAGTAGATAGACATATGAGGAATATGGGAGCCACAACACAAAGACAGCTGTGGAAGGGAAAGTGAAATTTAATCACTCAGAGCTGCTGAACATAAATTACTCAGTCAATATTAAGTACACATAACCCTTCCCACAGAACTACGGGTAAAGGTCAGGGAGAAGATCATGGGTCTGCAACACTGACGTTTGTCAAAGAATACTGAAACGGTTGACATGTGGGGGGTGACACTGCTAAAGACCTAATAGGAAAAGAACACACACAAGGACTTCCCAGCTGCTCCACGTGATAAACTACCACAAAGCACAAGAAGTTAACTGTGATGGAAGGGAGAGAGGGGTAATACATGATATTAAGAGAAAAAAATATTGAAATACAAAGAAGATTAACATCGGTCTAAAATTACATTTGTGGCAATAAATCAACTTCACAAGCTTGGGAAGTTTCTATAGACTGCCAGATATAATGGGCTCAAAAATTCTCAAATCACTACCTTGTGAAATAATCTATAAAATTAAGATCTAAGGGGCGCTTGGGTGGCTTGGTTGGTTGAGGGATCAACTCTTGATTTCAGCTCAGGTCATGATCTCATGGTTTAGGAGACTGAGCCCTGTGATGGGCTCTGCAACAACAGCAGGAGCCTGCTTGGGATTCTCTCTCTCCCTCTCTCTCTCTGACCCTACCCGGCTCATTCTGTCTGTCTGTCTCTCTCTCAAATAAACATTTTTTAAAAAGGCAGATTTACAGTTTCATTGTTTTTAATAGTATTTTTTATTTTTTACTTTTTTAATGTTTATTTATTTTGAGAGAGAGAGAGAGACAGCATGAGCTGGGGAGGGGCAGAGAATGAGAGGGAGAGAGAGATCCCAAGCAAGATCCATGGGGTCATTGCAGAGCCCAATGCAGAGCTCAATCCCATGAACTGTGAAATCATGACCTGAGCTGAAACTAAGAGTTGTATGCTTAACCAACTGAGCCACCCAGCTACTCTTCTAATAATATTTTTTAACATGCACAGGTTAAGAAGAAAATCTTTTAATATATCATTTTTCTTCACTGGAACAAAAAAGAAAAATGTCTAAAGCAAAGGAAAAGGATGCTGAAAGCCATCTATCAGCGGCAGGTAGACTAACGTCCTCCCACCCCCTAGATGTTCACATCCTAATCTCAGGACCCTGTGAATATGTTAGGTCACAAAGCAAAAAGTTGCAGATAGAATTAAGATTGCAATCAGCTGACTTTTTAAAATATTTATTTATTTTTATTTTCAGAGAGAGAGAGAGAAAGACAGAGACAGTGAATGAGCAGGGGAAAGGCAGAGAGAGAATCCCAAGCAGGCACTGCACTGTCAGCACAGAGCCCCACGTGGGGCTCCATCTCACAAACCTGTGAGATCATGACCTGAGCCAATATCAAGAGTCAGACACTTAACTGACTGAGCCACCCAGGTGCCCACAATCAGCTGACTTTAAAATAACAAGATTATTCTGGATTATCTAGATAACAAGAAGGAAGCAGAAAGGGGAGGACAAAAGACATGGCAGCATAAGAAAGACTTGGCCACCTGAAACGAATATAACACTATATGTTAGCTACACTGGAATTAAGATAAAATAAAATTAAAATTAAAAAAAGAGAGAACTTGGCCAGATGTTGCTGGCTTTGAAAACAGAAGAAAGGGCCACAAGGCCTCTGGAAGCTTGAAGAGTCAAACAGATTCTCCCCTAGAGCTTCCAAAAAGGACACAACCCTACCAACACCTTGATTTTAGCCCATGGGATCCATTTCAGACTTCTGATATCTAGAACTATAAGGTAATAAGTGTTGTTTTAAGCCACTAAGCTTGTGGTTACTTATTAAAGCAGTAACTAGAAACTAATACACACCCTGATATTAATTACCAAACTGTTTTCTGTAGCAAGAGGTTCAGGAACAACACCTGAAAATAACAATGTCGGCTATACTGAAGAATAATAACTGATACAGAGATCTAGACTTCTGCTTCTGGGCATGATGGCACAGCAAGGGCCATAAATACCCTCCCACCAGAAACAACCAAGCAGTCAGACAAAATGCATGAAATGACAGTTTTCAGACCCTACATATCAGTTAATGAAGGACAACAATCCCGAAGATATGGGAAACAAACAAGGTGAGCCCTATGACTGCCCCAATTTACTACCAGGAGAGAGTAAGACCACAGTGCAGGCAGGGGAAACTGACAGAGCCTGATGGACTGTCTGGGTTGTTGAGACAGAGTTGAGAGTCTAAGGAAACCAAAGTAGTTGACAGTTCATAGGACAGAGTACCAGAAATAACAGCCCTGCACAGAGAACACTGGAGAATCACAGAGGGTGTCCACTGAATACCAGCAAAATCCTGATAAGCACATGTATGTGAAGTAACTACCTAAGGCTGGGGAAAAGACATCCAAAAGGATTAGAAGGACCAGCACCTGGTGCTCACACAGAGCCACTTATGGTGCCTGTTCCCACCAGTCAAACTGGAAAAACCTATAATTCATGAGATATGGACTAGAGTACTCATTAAAGTCTTGCCTCAGCTGTGGGGAATTTTCAGTCCTAGACTAAGCACTGCTCCAAACCCACCTAACAAATCTGAAAAGCAAGACCCAAAAAAGATCAAGCTGTTCCGAAGTAACTTAATTGCATCTTAGAACAAAGCTCAAGAATAGTTCTAGGAATTCAAAAATATACCAACCAACAACAAAATAAAATTCACAACATCTGGCATTCAATTACAGGTTAGTGAGCAAAGAGATAAGAAAACATGAACCAGGGCACCTGGGTGGCTCAGTCGGTTAAGCAACTGACTCTCGATTTTGGCTCAGGTCATGATCTCACAGTCATGAGATGGAGCCCATGTCAGGCTTCATGGGGGCGTGGAGCCTGCTTGAGATTCTCTCCCTCTGTCCCTCCCTGCCTACCACATGCACAGGCAAGAACTCTCTCAAACAACAAACAAAAACCAAAATGAAACATGAACCAATAGGAGAATAATCAATTGAAACCAATCTAGACTTGGCACAAAAGTTAGAATTAGTTAACAAAAGAGGCTTTATAAATGTGTTCCACATGTTCTAAAAGGAGAGAAATAAAACATAAAAAAGACTGAAATTATACTTCTAGAGATGAAAATGACAATGTGTGAGATGAAAAATACACTTGATGTATGTTGGCTAATTTGACAATAAATTATATTTTAAAAAAATTTTTAATAAAAAATTACAAAAAAAAAATCTTAGTGGAAATCAATATAAAGAAACAAAAGAAAGAAACACCAAAAGCTGGTTCTGAGCAAAATATTAAAATTGACAAACTTCTGAACAGAATGATCAAGAAAAAAGAGAGAAGACACAAATTATATCAGGAATGAGAGAGGTGTCACCACTTCAGATTCTACAAATATTTAAAAAATACTAGAACATTATGAACAACCTTGTTGATAAATGTGACACCTTACACAAAATGGACACAGTCTTGAGAAGACTTTAATTACCAAAGCTCACTCAGAAAGAGATAACTTGAATAGTCTTAATCTTAAAAATTGAGATTATAGTTTAAAATCTCCCCACAAAGAAATTCCAAGCCCAGATGGTTTCAATTCTTAATTCTTATCACACATTACACGAAAAATACACCAACTCTATATAGACTCTTCAAAAAAATTAAAAACGAAAAAATACCTCTCAACGAATTCTATGAGGCCAGCATTACCAAAAGCAGAGACTTTGTAAGAAAACATAACACTATCTCTCATGACCATAGACATAAAAATTCTAAATGAAATATTAGACACCCCACCCCCCAAACCCAATAATACATTACAAGGATAATACATCATGATCAAGAAAGAAACTCAAGGCTGGTAATTCACCATATTAACAGCCTAAAAAAGGACCCTCAAGAGCCACAGAAAAACCATTTGAAAAATTCAACATCTATTCCTGTTAAAAACCCTCATCAAACCAGATACAAAAGAGAACAGGGGGGTCATCTTGGATTACCCAAATGAGTCCAATGTAATCACATTGGTCTTTACAAGAGGGAGGCAGATCAGAGAGTCAGAAGGCGATATGACGATGAAAGAAGGAAGCTGGAATGAATGAAGCAGGACAGTGGAGTAATATGAGCCAAGGAATGCAAGTGACCTCTAGAAGCCCACAAAGCTGAGAACACATTCTCCACCAAAGCATCTAGAAAGAACACAGACCTGCCAATATCTTGATTTTAGAATTCTGACCTTCAGAACTATAAGTGAATAAGTTTGCATTGTTTTAAGCCACTAAAGTTGTGGTAATTTGCTACAAAAGCAATAGGAAATTAATACAGGGTTCAAGGTTTTAATTGGGGGCTGATCATATAAACACTCTCCACTCTCCACCTAGCACATTCTAGACTCCCTGAAGGAAACCAGGTATATAGCATAAACCATATGGACTTCACATCCACTTATTTCCATTTATGTAAGAAATTTCTATTCTATTCCACTTATCTATTTATATATCAATACCTTACTTTTTCCAAGTATATAATGGCTTTACGGTATATGTTTAATAACTGCCTGTGCTAATCACACCTCATAACTTTTCTTTTTCAGCATTTCCCCAGCATTCCTACATGTTTATTTTTCCATATGAACTTTAACATCAACTTTTCTAACTCTATAAAAATTAATTTTTGGTATTGGTGTTTGGTGTTGGTATTTTTTAATTGCATCTGTGTTAAATTAATGTTAGCTTAGGGAGAACTGACATCTTTATGATGTTGAGTTCTCCTACCCAAGGGCAAGGAATGTCTTTCCACTGTTCAAATCTACTTCTCTGCCTTCAAGAATGTTTTAAAGTTTTCCTCAGATTCTGTACATTTCTTGTTATTCTTAAAACCACTTTTTGTTGGTACTATTATTAATATTGATAGCTTTTGAAATATTTCAGGCACTGTAATTTCTGAAATATTTTAAAAGCTTTTAAAGGGTTTGGTAGAAAGAGAGAGAGAGAGAGAGAGAGAAATAAAGAAAGAAACAATGAATAAAAATACACACATTGGGGCGCCTGGGTGGCTCTGTCGGTTGGGCATCAAAGTCTTGATTTCACCTCAGATGGTCATGATCTCACAGTCATGAGATCCAGCCCCAAGTCGGGCTCTGCACCAGCAGCATGAAGCCTGCTGGGGACTTTCTCTCTCTCTCTCTCTGTCTGCCCCTTTCCCCCACGCATGCACTCTTTCTCTCTCTCAAATTAAAAAAAAAAAAAATTATACATCAACTAGAGGGAACAAATGTGAATGTCTGTGGGAGTTAGCAGCCCAAGCTCAATGGGCATCCATGAACAGGTTTCTAGAGGGAAGAGAAACATGGGTTAATTGACCAAGAGAGTTGAGTGGAATGAGTTAAAATAATTGCTTCTGTAATTCAAACAGCCAAAATCAACAGCTTAAAGTAAAAAAAAAAAAACAAAAAAACACATAAAATTTGAACTGATAAAGTATAACATCTATCCCTAATAACTCTTAAGACTAAAACTCTTAAAAATACAAGAAATTTTCTATTATCAAGAACATCTAATTCCAACCAACTGCCACAATCATACTTCACAATGAAACACTGAAGGTATTTCCCTAATGAAGACCAAAAAAACATAAGTAGGCCCACTTTTTCACCACTCTTATTTAATAGTGTTCTAAAGCTCTAGCCAATGCAATAATACATGCAAACATATATGTTAATATTACTGAATAACTACACTGTTATTCAATCATTTGGGGCCCACAAAAATGGCAATTTCATACAGTTCAACTTAATATGTGTGTGTGTGAAAGGAAAATAGAAAACATTAAAAATGATGTCAAGTTCCAAATTTTTCTAACATTTTAACACAATCCTAATCAAAAAGCAAATAGAAATTTAAAATTTTTTTCAAAATGATTTTACGGTTTGTAGAGAATGAAAACAAGATAGACCAGAAAATGCTTTTGGAATAACAGTAATTTAGGGGGAGGTAATAAACTGTCAAGCCAGCTAATAATAAAATGGACAAAATAAAATAAAATTATCAGTTAGGAAAAAAAATAGAAAATCAAGTAACTCATCCAAATATATAATAGAATTTGCATGAAAAGAAAATATTGTGTATAACTCATTAAGTGGTATGAAGGCAACTAACCATTTGAGAAAAATAGATTCCCTACCTGATAACAAAAGATTGATGACTTACAGATTTTCATTTAAAAATAGAATCAGAGAGAAAAAATATTGGTGAATACACTTTATGCATAGGACTTCTTACACATGACAACTATAAAGGAAAGCATAAAAGAAAAGAGTGACAGATTTGGTCAATAAATTTTAAAATAATAATAATAAATATTAAAATATAGGGTGCCTAGGTGGCTCAGTCATTAAGCATGTGGCTTTGACTCAGGTCATGATCTCACAGTTCATGAGTCTGAGTCCTGCTTCTGGCGAGCTCAAGCCCTGCTTTGGATGAGCCCTGCTTCTCTCTTTCTGCCCCTCCTGGGATTCTCTCTCTGCCCTATGCTCACTTGTGCCCTCTCTCTTAAAAATAAAAAAAGAGGGGTGCCTGGGTGGCTCAGTGTGTTGGGCATCCAACTTCAGCTCAGGTTATGATCTCGTGGTTCATGGGTTTGAGCCCCACGTGGGGCTCTGTGCTGACAGCTCAGAGTCTGGAGCCTGTTTTGGATTCTGTTGTCTCCCTCTCTCTCTGCCCCTCCCCAGCTGGTGCTCTGTCTCTATCTCAAAAATAAATGAACATTAAAAAAATTTTCTTTAAGAAGAAAGAAAATTCAAATATAGAAAATTCAAATGCAAATGAAAATTTAGAAAAATGCAACTCTTAATCTTTAATTAAGTGTTCATCGAGTCACAAAGGAAAATCCAAATACCAATGGAAAAACTGAAAAAAGACATGATTGAACAATACAAAAGTAATACAAATGAGCAAATCTATAATAGTATTCAACCTTACTAATTTTTTTTTTTAATGTGTCAAGCAATGTGCTAAGAGCTTTCCACCAACTCAGTAAACCTCTGCAAAAACTCAATGACAAAAATGCTATCATTATCCCTACTCTATCTATGAACAGTGAAGCTTAGACACAAAGTGGTCAATCATACTTACCAAAGTCGCACAGCCAGAAGGCAGATGACAAGAGTCCAGAGCCACACTCAATCACCATTTCCACTTTTCAACTATTACCTCTTGGAGTCCTAGGCAAGGCCATGATTCTCACTCACTGACTTAGGTAACTCACAAAGCAGTTTTGGTATGTTCTTCCTACCCCAACTCCTTGCCATACTCAAAGAATAGTGGTTTCCAGAATTCTTTCCTTGCTGACACACATTTTGACTTTGGTACATATGTAGCATACTACCTAGAGTGGCCCAGGAATTTACCACCTAGAGCACTCTTCCTCTCTCTGAACTTGAAGTACTTGTTACACCTAACTGTATCACTCTAACAGTGGTATGAAGCCATGGTTAAGAAACAGTAGCAATTTTTAAAAAATCAATTAAAACAACGTGACAACTTTTCTCACCAGATTGGTGAGGACTTAAAAGAAGAGTAATAGCCAATGAGGAAAAGCAGGCACCCTCACAAAGTATTATTGAAATGTCAAATGATAAGTTTTCTTCAAAGGCAACGTAGCAATATCTTTTTTTTTTGAATGGGGAGTGGGGGGGAGGGAAGAGAGGGGGAAGGAAGAGAGTTGGGGAGGGCACAGAAACCTAGAAAACTGATGACTGATGTTGGTTCTTTGTACTTGATAGATTACAGAAAATTTCTCCATTTACTCGTTTGTATTTTACAATTTGTTTCAACATGCATTTTTTGTGAAATTGAAGAAAAGTTTTCCAAACTGACCTCCAGACTGTATGCACAGGAAGAATTATTGTATATTATATTGTCCCATTTCAGTGGAGATTTAAAATTGTGTATTATACTATCACAAGCAAGCCCACACCCCGTACCCCGCTCCCACCAAGGAGCAGTGACAGCCACAGAGGAACTGTAACCAAAAACAGATCTGAAGGGTGAGGGAAGAAGGACTAGCACCCCACATAGGGTTAATGTGAAGATTAAATGAGATGAGGCATGCAAAGCAATTAACAGTGCTGGATACAAAGAAAGTGCTTGATAAACATTAGCTGTTGTCATTAAGTAATTACAACCATTATCAATTACAGGCAATAACTGCTTACATAATATATTCCTGAAATGGTGAGATGTCAAACTTGGATAAACACTATCATTTCAGAAATACCTTTTCTTCACTCCAGTTCATTTTTAATTGGTTATGGTTCACTGCCTCTCCTACCAAGACAGGACTGAATGTATTGAAGCACTTAAAATGATAGGTGCAGGAAGAACATGACCCAGACCTCAACCTCCAAAAGCTCAAGATCCTATACAAACACAAATAAACCCAAATGCAGTTGGGAAGAAACTGACAATACTCAGAAATTTTCCTATCTACAAGAATCTCTAGGATCTTAATAAAATTCAATCTAATTCCAGCCTGCTGCTTCTTTCTTACATCTTCCTCTCTTCAACTCGAGTCTCGGTTACCTTTTTTCACACCCAGCTATAACCAAGAGAAGCCCCAAGTATGGTGAGATAAACCTCTAAATATGAAATAACTCCCCTACATATGAAAGATAACTACTGCTGCACCAGTTCGGGAAAGACAAATTGCCTCTTGGTAGTGCTAACCACTACTTCATTCCCTACTTGCAAACCAAGAAGCAATACTTCAGATGAGTCCATGCCACCAATTCACACAAGCATTTTTTAAAATGATCCAGTTTGAACAGCACACTGCCTCTCTTATGCACTGCTCTACCAAACAACTTTTAGAATGATAAACTTTATTTATAGAGAGCTTTGAGATAGGGTTTAAGCTCTAGACAGCACCCTTCTACTATAAATTCCCTAGAAAATCCTCTGCTTCCAATTTAATCATTCCCTGCCACCCACCCCCCGCCGCCACCAAAAAAAAAAAAAAAAAAAAAAAATCCAAGTAGGGCCATTGCCATACCATGAATACAAACTGCTAATTAATTTGTATCAGTAGAGCTGGCTTAGACTATTTCTCAAACTTTACTGCTGAGATAGTTTTTTACTATCATGTTTTGATGCAAATGTAATACTATAACTATGTAGAAAAAAATTAGTTCTTAAGAACCAAAGTTAGACTGTCATATGATTTTGCAATCATAACTGATTCAGAAAATAGTCACAGTTTGTTAGAACTTAAAAGGACTTAAAATGCATTTCAATTTATACATAAGTAACCTAAGGAAACACTTTAAGCATGTACAATTCTTTGTTTCAAATACAGAACATGTTTCTTTTCTCCAAAACTACATGTTCACAATGCTTAGTCATGTATGAATTGAAATAATTTGTTAAAAAATGCAGGTCTGATTTATAGCAGCATCAATAATAATATATCTAAGAATAAATATAATAACCAAGGAGGAGAAAGACTTACTTACACACATTGAAAATACAAAAACACTGCTGAAATTAAAGACAACACAAATAAATGGAATGACATCCTGTGTTCATGAAGTGTTAGACTTAATACTGTTAAGATGTTCACCCTCCCCAAAACAACCTACAGATTCAATATAATCCCTATTAAAACCATAACAGCACTTTTTGAATAAACAGAAAAAAAAAATCCTAAAATCCATATGGAATTTCAAGGGACCCCAAACAGCCAAACCAAACTTGAAAGAGAAAAAAGCTTAAGGATTTGCACTTCCTGATTTCAAAACTTATAACAAAGCTACAGTAACTGGAACAGTGTGGTAACTGCCTAAAAAGACAAACAGAATAGAGAACTCATTGGGCGCCTAGGTGGCTCTGTCGGTTAAGCATCTGACTTTGGCTCAGGTCATGATCTCACAGTTCATGGATTCAAGCCCCACATGAGGCTCTGTGCTGACAGCTCAGGGCCTGGAGCCTGGAGCCTGCAGCCTTCTTCAGATTCTGTATCTCCCTCTCTCTCTGCCCCTCCCCTACTCATGCTTTGTCTCTCTCGCTCTCAAAAATAAACATTAAAAAAAAAAAAAAAAAAAAGGAATAGAGAACTCAGAAAGAAATTCTCATATATATGGTCAAATGACCCTCATATAAGGGTTGCAAGACCACTCAATGAGGAAAGGATGTCTCTTCAACAAATGGTGCTGGGAAAATGCAGTATTTGCATGCAAAAGAATGAATTTGGACGCTTACCTTACATCTTACAAAAATTAACTCTAAATTGACTGAAGAACAAAATGTAAGACCCCAAACTGTAAAATTCCTAGAGGAAACAGGGGGAAAGCTCCATGACATCGGATTTGACAATGTTTTCTCGTACGGCATGAAAAGCACAGGCAACAAAAGCAAAAACAGACAAATGGGACTACAACAGACTTTAAAACTTATGTGCATCAAAGGTTACACTCATAAGAGTAAAAAGGCAACCTATGGAATGGGGAAAAAATATTTACAAATCTTCTATCTGATGAGGAGCTGTTACCCAGAATATATAAAGAACTCCTACAACTCAACAATAAAAAAAATAACCCAATATAAAAATGGGCAACGAACCTGAATAGATATTTCTCAAAAAACAAAAAACAAAAAACAAAGATACAAATGGTCAACAAGCATATGAAAAGATGCTCAATTAATATCACTTACAAAAATGCAAATCAAAACAAGATATAACCCTACATTCATTAGGATGGCCACTATAAACAAACAAACAAACAAACAAACACAGAAGATAAGTATTAGTGAGGATGGGGAGAAACTGAACCTTTGTGCACTGTTGGTAGAATTGTAAAATGGTGCAGCTACTATGGAAAACAGTACGGTAGTGGTTTAAAAAATTAAAAATAGAACTACCATATGATCCAATAATCCCACGTATGGGTATATAACCCAAAAGAATTAAATGCAGGATCTCAGAGACATTTGCACATCTATGTTCATAGCAGAATCACTTACAACAGCCAAAAGTGAAAGCAATCCAAATGTCCATTGATGGGTAAATGGATAAATAAAATAGATAAATGGTATATAAATACAACGGAATATTCTTGAGCCTTAAAAAGGAAAGAAATCCTGTCACATGCTCCAATATAATGAACCTTGAGGACATTATGCTAAGTGAAATAAGCCAGCCACAAAAAGACAAATCTTGCATGATTCCACTTAAATGAGGCATCTAAAGTAGTCAAACTCATAAAAACAGAAAGTAGAATGGTGGGGCTGGAGCAGCGGAGAGAGAATTGGGGAGCTGCTATTCAATGGATAGAGTTTCAGTTATGCAAGATGAAAAAGCTCTGGAGATCTGTTCCACAACAATGTGAATATACTTCATAGTACTGAACTGTACTCTTAAAATGGTTAAGATGGTAAATTTCATGTCACGTGTTTTTTTACAATTATAGAGAAACAAACAAGGCAGGTTTGACACTATCATGACAGGCATGTCAAGGATCCTCTTAGACAGTAGGGATTTTTCAGACCTTTGCCATAAGTGCTATATGCAACAAGATGAATCATGCAAAGAGTTAGGGCTTTCTAAAAATCTTTCTAAGGCAATCACACAGGAATGAAAAACTGATCTAGTATGGCAAATTAAACTAATGACCGCCTAATCCAAAAATGCCTTCATAAGAAAGAACAAAGCCCCACAAATGAACTTCTGGAGCTCCTGGACCTCTAATAGAACTCTCAAAGAGATTTTTCCACTGTCAAAAGCTGATGTCACCACCAGCCTCTGGATTATCTCCAGTTCCTTTTAATCAGGGCCAGTTTCTGAGAATATTCCACATATCTAGACTAACTTGTCACACTAATCTAAAACTAAGGAATGTTCACAGAATTCAAGTTAGTCTAAATCTTAATCCAAGAATATATCAGAACCTAAGAACAGGGTCAGTAGCTTTCAATACCAAATATCTGTTCCCCAGATCACACATTCATGGGTCTCCTCAATTTCTTTTTCAGAATGTACATGATCCAGAATGGCCTAAGATTAAGATCATTTTAATGGTTATCAAGTCAATAGTGGGGCACCTAGGGGCTCAGTCCGTTAAAGAATCCGACTACGGCTCAGGTCATGATCTTACAGCTCACGAGTTCAAGAACTGCCCCACATCAGGCTCTCTCTGCTGTCAGTGCAGAGCCCGCTTTGGATCCTCTGTCCCCCTCTCTCTCTGTGGCTCCCCCACTCGCACTCTCTCTCAAAAATAAATGAATGTTAAAAAAAAAAAGTTAATGGTAAGTGATATGGATATGTATTTACAGCTATAAAAAAAAGGGCACTTCACGGGAATATTTAATACATTGCTTCTGCACAAACTGGCAGTTCTGCTCTTTCTCCAGTTGGTGTACAACAGAATCTACTACATTAAGAACTCATCCAGGATTATACAGCTTGGTCTAGGAACAGATGGCTTGGGATGGAATCCTGGCTCAACTACCTACCAACTCTTTTACCTTCAGAATACTACTTAATTTCTCTGTACCTGTTTCATGATCTATAAACGGGTATATGAGAATCTGAAATCTTAAAATCCAAAAGTTACGACAGTGTGGTTTACATAAGTGTCTATCACTCAGTTACAATGGAAAGCAACATGTAGGGAAGAAAAAAGTGGTGTCACCCTATGTCTTATTACAGCAGAATTCTTAGTGAGACCAGCAACCGAGTCAGAGTTTTACATGTACTCTTGACTCTCAGCCCAGGTCTCAGGTACTGGGGGAAGATAAGGTCATTTTAGACAAACCTTCATTTAAAACTGAATGCCTACTATGTACATAATGCTGCTATTGACAGAGGTTCAGAAATTCCAGTCTGGGTGAAGAAATGTCCCCCATAAAATAATTAAAGTAGCTAAATGTGTCAAAATGAATGACAGATGAGTAACAGACAATGCAAACAGAAATGGAGAAAGTGGAGAGGGGAGAGCCTACTGCAGTGCCCCCAGGCGGGAGGCTGTTGGGAGAGTCGCCCAAGAAAGTAAACACACATTGACACCACTTGCTAAGGGGTCAAAAATGAGACCAATGTGGCAGAGAGAATAATCACAGCATTAATAAAAACTGGGAAACCAGAGGTGGTGCGAGGTAATTCTGCCCTGGACATGTGCAGTGTGTGCTGGTGGCTGGACACACATAGGAAAGAAGACAGTGGGCGGCTGGAGAGCAGTGACTGACAACTAAGGCAGGATGACAACCAAGAGGCACAAAATCATAGAAACGGAGAAAAGTTCCAAGAAGCAGCTATCAACAGTGTCTGATGCTGCTTAAAACAGATAGTGAAGAAAAATTCAGCCATAGAAGAAAGGCCTCTGTCTGCCAAGGCCAGTCAGAAAGCTCAAGCCACATGCAGGATGAAAAAGAATTTCTAAAATATCAAGCACTCAGTAATGATTTAATTTTTCCCCAAGAGTAGGCTGGCTTATTACTACTCCGGATGATAACCAATTAGATGATTTTACATCTACTTCCAAAGCTGATCTTTTTGGCAAGTGTCTATGAGGACCCACTGAAAGGATTATAAAGAAAAAGAAAATAGTCATTAACAAGAGAAAGAGAGGGCACACTTTTTCCAACTACAGGATTCCAAAGCTTCTGGCAGTAGCAAACAGCTTTTAGTAAAAATAAGCCAACAAAAGTTTATTAGTGAAGTAGTATTAACAAAATAATATTCATTTACTAGGCTCTAAATGAAAGAGTAGCCACTCCACCACCATACAAAGGATTAAAATACCTCACTCTTAAGAAAATCACTTCTAAAAATATTTTTACATTATAAAGTAATAATTTGATTAGAAAAAGTAAATACTACTCCTGATCAATTCTGCCTTCCTAAGACAAATCTAATGATTATGTTTAATCTCTTCTGGCCTTTATTCCTAAGTACAGCATTTTGTTCATATGCTTTGTATATAAAACACTTTTGTACCCTCCTCCTGCATCTGTCACAAATACAACTTAAAACAAAAATTTCTGCACAAAACTAATGTATCCTGCAAACAAATTTAAAAGTCCTAATAAACACTATCAAACTTTGCCTTGCCATTAATAGCCAATTTATGAAAATACATGTGACACTGAAATTTAATTTGCCACAGACTAAAACAATCATATTCCTGAAAATCTATTCAAGTTTATATTTACTAGCTACACGAGATGTAGCTTTTTATTTACAATGAATTAAAAGACAACCATGCCTTCCAAAGATCCATTTCACAATGAAACTGTATTAGCTGATAGATGATGGTTTTTTTAAAAAAGCTCTTATTTGCTGGTCACATTGGGCCGATTTTTTTTTTAAGTCTTTATTTACTTATTTTGAGAGAGAAAGAGAGAGAGCGAGCACGGGGGAGGGGCAGAGAGGGAGGGAGAGAGAGAATCCCAAGCAGGCTCTGTGCTGTCAGTGCAGAGTCTGATGCAGGGCTCGAACCCACAAACCGTGTGATCATGACTTGAGCCAAAGTCGGATGCTTAACGGACTGATCACCCAGGTGCCCCACAATGGGAAGATTTATAAATCGAATACTACTAAAAATTATATGTTTAACATATGTACACATATTTTCACTATATATTTTTATTACATTTTCACTACGCACATCTATTTCCACTGTTCTCAATATCTAGACCTTAGCTTCAAGAAAAATCCTGACACCAATCCAGGGTAAGTGAATTATTTGTAGTAATTATAGTAGCTTCTACCTCTCCCAACTCTTTCAAAATCCTTACAAACTATAGACCACAGCCAAAACATTCTCAAAGGTCCCTTTTCTCTGAAATAATAACATACTACCATTGAGCTGTAAAAATGGCTGTTAAGATATAGGAATGTTAAGACATCTAGGATGTTAAGACAGGGAAATGGCTCATGCTTCTGACATAAGAAAATTAACATCTAGTCCAAACATAAAAAAAAAACTGCATTAGGTAACGCAATTAGCTATTTCCACTGTTTTTCTTCATCAATGAGTTTTATTTTGTTTTGAAGATGTTCTAGTGAAATTCTGCTGCAATGGAGGAAAAATATACCAAATACAAAGTACTCAGAGAACCATCATTAATATTGCAGGAAAATCTTAACTTTGAAAAATTACTAGTTTATACTACTAAAATAAACACAAACAATCCTCAGGGTATAAACTGACAAACTGAACTCAGCCACCTCCAGAAATCTGCCCAGGTTTCCTGAAAAAACTCAACAGCACATTCTGGGGGGCAAATGGTGTATTTGTGCCCCATCAGATGCTAAACTCATGGTATCACTCACAATCATTTAAGAAAATCAATCCCATTTCTTCTACTTACTCAAACAAAAACAACACCAAAGTTTGATCAGGAAGAAGGCTGAAAGCATAGGCCATTTTTGGAGCAACCTTCGCAGAATATTTTATTAGAACCAGATTTTATCTATGATGGGCAGAGGCTTGTGTTCTGTATTAGTGTAATTACCAGCAATAGCTTGACTAGCTAGTTTGTACATTCAAACTGTTCATACAGACACAACATGGGCCACAAAAGATGTCTGATTCTGCCAGGACCACTGACAGATTCAACCACATCTTTTCATACTTTACACCCTGGCAAGTAATTTTTCTCACGTGAGCCCTACATTCATGAGTAGAGAGGTACACTAAAACTTATAAACAAATAGGAAATTAGCAAATATAATTTAGGCTGACATTTCTCAAACAAAGGAGTTGTTAACTATACACAGAAAATTAGCATATATAAGGCTGTTGGGGTAAAAAAAAAAAAAAAAAGCAGCAGAAAGATAACCTTAATGTTTTACAAGACTCAATCATTATTTTAGTTCCCCATGCTAATGGCTCATGAAGATAGTCATTCACTCAAACTAGTGTTAAATCCCTACTGTGTGCCTGGCAGTGTACAAGGTAAGCAAAAGAACAGAAAATCAAGACCACAATACCTGCCAAGGACTACTTGAAATAAAAGGAGACATGCCCATTAAATTGCTGTACTGTTTTAGCTTTACTGGATACAAACCACAGGCCAGCCCGTGCTGGACACCATAGGCACACAATAGTAACAATCATCTAACTGCAGATCTGTAACCAATCAATGAACTATGACAATACCAGGCCTGACTAGTCCTAAAGCAGCAGTATTTCATTCTGGAAATAATCTTGCCTCTGTCGATTAATTCTTTCAACAGATGGCAATTCTCTGAATAATTTCCACCTATGTGAACCCAGACTAAGGTTGCTTACAGAGTTAAATGAGAGAATGTAATGTTTTGAGCAAAAATTGAAAAACAGTAAATAGAGGCACATTTGCACTTCAACATTAATTTGGTTTGCATTTAGCCATTGCCTTCAAAAATGATAAAAAAGCAAGTGACTTTAGTCATAAAGCAGAATATCAACCCGAAAGTTACTGTGGAAAGACATTATTTTCTAGTAGTGGCAGTTTAGTGGGAAACGGAAGCTAAACAGGTTTTGCTTAGCTTTTTAAAAACCATTCACTTTTAGTGATTTCTTTGTGAAAGCTATGACCACCCATTTCCTTAGGCTCAAAAACAGGTAGTCCCAACACAACTACAGATTTGGTACAGTCTTCAATACTAACGAGTTTTTCTTAAGTAGGTGTCATTTCTTAACTAAATTATAAAGGCTTGCAAACTAGAAACAACATCTGCTTTTAAAATCTTTCACGTTAAAGATGACACCCGATCTTAAATTAAAAATGTAAACAGACTTCCAATACCTTAACTAGAGAACTAAACGGAACTGTATTATGGATATAGAATTGCTAGCTAAACAATCTACTGCAAAGCGATAAAGGAAAGGGAAGATGAAGAAACAAGATTCCTCACCAAGAAATGTTTGAACAAATTCAAAGTAAAATTCTGTGAGCTATGTTTTGAAGCCTTTCCACCAGTCTTGCCATTTTTACTACGACATTTAAAAGTGAGCTCTGTGTGCACGCCGTTATTAAAACCGCAACCAAAGGGGGAAAAGTGTCCTAAAATGTGCCCATTAACAGCAATCAAGACTACAAATATGCCCCTCCTACATAGTGAGCCAAGTGGCAAGAAGATACGAGAACTCAGGAAGTTTTGAAATGGCAGTGACAGGAGTCAACAGGGAAGGCAAGGGGAAAGAATCACGAACAAGAGCAACTCCGTGCGGCCAACGCCACGAGTTGGCATCCGAACTGCAAGTTCCCGGCTCGGGACGGGACTCGAACGGGCAACTTCGCGCCGGACGGAGCTGCGCGTTCGGCCGCCCTCCGAGCCCCGAGCCGCAGCCCTTCGTCCCCGTTCGTAGTCCCGCTGCCGCGTCCGCGAGGGCGCGCTGACAGCCGCGGGGCCGGGCCTGGGAGATGCCGGCCGGCTGACACCCACCTTCCTTCTCGGCCCGCGCCGCGGCCACTACGAGGGTCATCACCAGGTGCAGCGCTCCCAGTAGGCCGGCGGCCCCGCTGCGCGGGCCCCCGCCGCGGCTGGCCGCGGGCTCCACACCGGCCCCTGCGGACGTGGAGGCGGCGGCGACTCCTGCTGCTCCTCCTCCAGCCCGCTTCCCCATCCCTGCCGGCCGGGGGCCGCCGCGCTCGAGGTCCGGCGCGGCCCTTCTCGGCGAGGCGGCAGCGGCACGGGAGCCGTGGTCCGGGCTCTGACCGCGGCGCCGGGGGCGAGAGTGGTTCCGGGCCCAGGGCTCGGGCTCCGGGCGTGGGTCTGGGTCCGTACGTGCGTGTGAGCGAGAGTGTCAGTCACGGCCTCGGCCTCAGCATCGCCTACGAAGAGTCGAAGCGGAGAGGCCGCGGGTCAAGCACGGCGGGCGGCCATACTGGAAACGGGCACGGGCCGCGGGCTCTGGGCGCTGGCCTGCGAGGGGCGGGGCGCGGCCCTGGGCACCGCCCCCGCCGTGCCGTCACCTGAGGGGCCAGCCGGTCAGTCTGCCCCGGAGTCCGTGAGTCTTAATTTCTCGTCCGGCTCTTGGCAACCCAAGGCTTCACTAGCCGGACAGGACGCGGGCAGTACAACTCCAACCTGTCACTTCTGCCCCGCGGAAGAGGAGAAGGGGGAGGGAAGAAGGACCAGGCCCCGTCGCCAGGACTTATGATGGCGGTTCACGCTTCGTGGAAGCAGTGACGGCAATCACGTGGAGACGAGGGGGCCTAGTCGCGCAGCCGCCCTGGAGCGTGGGCGGGGCCGAGAGGGACTGCGGGGCGCTGGGGAGGCTTGCCCGCTGCTCCCACGCGGGAACAAACCTCTTGCATCTCTAGTGCTGCAATGCTAGAGCCTACCAGAGGACTGAGTGCGCATCCAGACTTCGAGGCCCCGTGCGGAAAATCCATTCCAGTGACTCCTTCTGGTCCCGCGTATGCCTCTCGGCCTGACAATACTCCGAGCCTGATTCAGTTCCTGGTGGCGCTTCCTTGAGATCTGGGACTTGCTCCATTCATCTTTGTATCCTCAAGTCACAGTACCCAGAAGCGCTTAATGGAATCCTCTTGCCCTTGGAATTGTGCCTACTTTGCTGCAGGAAAACCCTTTGCTTTGTGTATATAAAGCAGCAGTGACCCTGGAGGGAGAGGGCAGGTTGTTCTTTAGAAAAGTGCCCGATGGCCATACTGGCTTTCTCCGTCTGGGAATAATTCTTAAGACGTTTTATACACATAGTTCCTTCAAAGCCCAAATCAAAAGCCTTCTTTAGTCTCCTTCAGGAAGGCTTCTCATGCCTCTTAACACCTTAGGTCGAGGTTCTTGGTGGGCATGGCTATACTCTTCAAGATTTAAGGTCCATGAGAGTCCCTCTTCTTAATAACTTCCCCTACCTCCTAACTTAGTAACTATTTTAATAACTTTTCCTAATTCCCCAGCCATTTGCTTATGCTTAGCAGTATTGGTTGGGTGAATCAATGCATTTTTAAGGCCACATAAGGTCTCCACCTCAATACGTCTGAGAACAAACTATAAAGGAAAATAAGATCAGACTTGGAAAAGGAACTCAGAGTGCCACCCTATGCTGTAGTCTTCTTTGTCAAGCAAGCACTTAAGTTATTTGTAAATTAATACATTTTTTATAGTCTTACCCTGATGATTTTGAAAAGCAATTTTGTTTTCCTGAGCATTAGTGTTAAAATTGAGAAATCAAACTTTGTTCGTGATGTAATGTAGTAGGACTTGTTATAATCTCTTAAGTTGGATTTTCTGTATGTATATATGTAAGAAAAGATTTCCGGAAGGCTTTTAACTCACAGAAGAAATCAAACCCAAGGATAAGTAACTGAGTGCCTTAAATGGGTCAAAGCTTACCTTCCAATGTGCAGTACAAAGAGTTGGCAACCCTTCCCCCATTACCAGGTTCAGGGCAGGCAAGTCTCTCCAGCTATGAAATGCTCAGGTTCTCTTACACAGGAATCAACCACATCCTCTGATTAGCCTGAGGCTCAAGAGCCGCATGGGAAATAACTTGCATATGTCTGTAATTGGAGCTTAGACATATACCAGGCATGTTTGATCAGAGGCCAATTTCCCATGAAGCTAATGAAGCTTAAGTTTTAGGGCTCCACTCTTGCACAAGTTCCTTCCAAGGCCTTCCACCTAACTGTGTATTTATAAGTTTTAATCTTGTTCTTAACGGGCACCCGCCCCTCTCCAATAGTCTTGTAAGCTTTTAAGGCCCACTATACCTGAACCTCCCCTGTACCTGATGGACATTAGGAGCCAGAGGGGTGATAATGGAAGTTCATTTCACAGAAAGGGCAAGGAGACTTCTGGGAGAACAATAATAAGAAGGACTTACTAGACAGCATGGTAAACTTTGTTGAGCACCCAGGGTTAAGCCACCATCACCTCATTACCCCCTCTCCCACAACACTCATGTGTCTTGGGAAGGAGAAAACTATGAGGTAAAACAGAAGAAACTATCACCAAGGACCCTTCTGAAGTTCTTGATTAGCTCCAGACCTTCCTTCTCCCCTTGAGAAATTAGAGAGACCTGGGCATTTGGCAGGCCAGTGTTTATCAAGGTGCCACCCCCAGACCAGCAGCATCTGCATCACCTGGGAACTTGAGGTCCAGCAATCTGTCTCAACAAGCCAGCTGAGTGATTCTGGTACATGTTCAAGTTTGAAAACTGTTGCCCTAAATTGATATAAGCCAGGAACTACAGGTTGTTGGGACTCCTCATCTTCCACTTGCTTTGCTCTCGAGCCAGATTAGTAAACTACTATTGGAAGCAGAGTTAAAAGGGACTCAGATAAATTTGGGCTTAAATCCCAGCCTTGCCTTTATTAGCTATATGATGATAGGCAAATTATGCAACTTTTCTGGCCTCACTTTCCTTATATGTAAAATGATACCTAATAAATTTGGGGAGATTGAGCAAGATTTGTCTGTAAACATATATAATATGTCTGGCACATGGTAGGAGATTGGTCAAAGGTAGCTATTATTGAGTACTTACTTGTGCTCGCTTCGGCAGCACATATACTAATATTGAGTACTTACTTTTTCAAAACACCATATTGGGCACAGTGAGAGTTTCAAAGATCATTGATCATACTCCCGCTTCATTCACAAAACACTTGAGGAGGTTTACAAGAATACTTTCATTTAATGTTTATTTTTTTGAGAGAGAGAGACAGAGTGCTTGCAGGGGAGAGGCAGAGAGAGAGGGAGACACAGAATTCGAAGCAGGTTCTAGGCTCCGAGCTGCCAGCACAGAGCCTGACACAGGGCTCAAACTCACGAACTGTGAGATCATGACCTGAGCTAAAGTCAGGCACTCAACTGACTGAGCCACTCAGGCACCCAAGAATACTTTCATTTAACAAAAATATATATGAATTAAAATTTGGGACCAGGAGGAGAAAACGTTGTTGGAAGTCCCCACAGCTCTACCTCACTGGCTCCCTAGTTGACTGCATGTAGTCAGTCTCCTGGTATTGGGCACCATCTATGCTCTTGCAAGTCCCAACTTCAGGTCACCAGCCAGACCTCACTGTGTCTATTACTGGTCCCACCCTGGCATCTGACAGACATCTTAAACACGCATGAACTTCTCATCTCCCTGAGTGTGCTTTATCCGCAGCTTTTCCTTTCTCCAGGACAGTTCCAACCATCCAGTTGCACAGGCTGTAAACCTAAACGTTATTCTTTACTTATCTCCGCGTATCCAGAATCTAGCCACTTTTCACCACCTTCATGGCACACTCTGTTATGAGTCCCATCATCTTCTGCCTGGATTTCTGTAAGAACTTTACAACAGTTTCCCGTGTCCAACTACTTTTATAGTGAGAAGTTTTCACTCACAGCACTTGCCTAGAAGATATAAAAATCTGAAGCTGATAAAGGACTGTGAACTTTGAGTGACCCGTAGGCCAGATCCTTATTAGACCTGACTGAAGACCTGTTCCTGTCCAGTGAACAAAGGGCCTTGTTTTATCCAACACTGTTCCTTCCTACCCGGTTTTCCATCCTTGATTAGTACAACCATGCAAATCCCCTTCCCTTCCTCTAGCACTTAAAAAAAAACCCTGACTTTTCCTATTTCATAAGTTATTTACTCAGTGAATTTTTTCACTGGTGCCTTTCCTTTCCTGACAAGTATATAGACTCAGCTTTGATTTTTCTTTCTTTTAGTTCTGGCACTCTTTGCTTTATATTCTGACAGAAATTTGCACACTTATTGTCAACACAGCAGCTAGAATGACCCATTTAAAACATAAGACATTTCATCCTTCCTGCAGTGGCTCCCATCTCAGAGTAAAAGCCAAATCTCCTATGATGACTCACATGGCTATACATGATCTAGCTCCCTGGGATCCTTGACTTCCACTGCCCTCCTCCAGGCTCAGCTTATTTCAGCTCAATCACCACCATTTTGTTCTACAAACATACCACAGATGCTTCTGCTCCAGAGTCTATGTCCTAGCTATTCCCTCTGTCTGAAATGCTTTCTTCTCCAGTTTTCTGCTTGCTCACTCTGGCACCTTCTTTCAGTCTTGGCTCAGTTACCACCTTCTTGGTGAAGCATACTCTAATCACCCTTGTTAATACCGCAGTTCAGTATGCCCACCCCCAAGCCCCAATCCTCCTTACTCTGTGCTCATTTTCTCTTTTCCCCATAAAACTTATCACTTTCTTTAATACTATATAATTTCTTTGTTCATTATATATTATCATTATCTGTCTTTCACTCCCATCTGTTTTGTTCACTGGTGTATCCCATGCTTCTAGAATGTATGAAGCATTTACTAACACAGAGTAAATGAACAAATGGGTGGATGGAAGGATGAATTAATTAATAAATAGAACCAAAAGATAAAGAGCAGTAAGACACAGTCCTTCTGCTCAATGGAACTTAAAACCCCATGGGTAAGATAGACATGTAAACAATATAATAGGAAGGAGAGAACCCCAGGAGAGAAGAGGAGAGGGACTATGAAGGCAACCCTGGATTCGACCAATTCCTTTATTTATCCAGCCTTTGCAACATCCTCAAATGATTTTTCTTTGTTCTCATTTCTATGTCTCTTTCATCTAGTTCAGGGTATGAATAAAGCCTACAGCAATCAGAGGTGAATAAGAAATGTAGCATATTGACAATCTTCTTCAATAAACCAAGTGATCTGTTCATTTTGTCTGCTGTGTGCCTTATTCCTTGGTCAGTTTCCCTTGGTTGTGTTCTTTTAAAAAAGAATCAATTCACAAAGCCCCAGGTTTAAGTCTGCTCAACTTATTAGGTAAATTGCTGCAGCCTAGGGTAGAGCAAGGAAATGGAGAGCTTCATGCTGTAGAATGAGGATAGTTGTTTATGAGGTGGTGAGCTGAGCTCACTATCTGTGTGGACTCTATCCTATTTGAAGCTCTTTACCCCATATATTCGTCCAGAAAACTAGATTCCTTTTCAGTTTCTAACTTCACATGAACTAAGGCCTCATCAATGACAGTAACAGCTACCACATATACACCTCTGCTAATAAGCATATTGATTTAGATGCTATAATTAACTACAGTTGTGTTTAATATTTTCCTTCCAAGCTGACTGACACATCTTACAAGCTTTTAACACTCTAGCATTCGTAAGAAATATTTTTGTGGTAAACATTCTCATTTGAAATAAACCAAAACTTGAGCCTGCCATTCAAATTCTTCACAACACATTCCAATATCTAATTTTTCTCTCCTAGAAGACGTCCTTAATCTTATGACTTTTTGAAATGTTTCCTGTGGTTTAGCGGTCTTTCCATTTAAAGAAAGGGGAAAATATTCTTTTTTTGTTTTTAACGTTTATTCATTCTTGAGAGACTGCATGAGCGGGGGAGGGGCAGAGAGAAAGATGCACACACAGAATCTGAAGCAGGCTCCAGGCTCTGAACTGTCAACAGAGCCCAACGTGGAGCTTGAATCCACAAACCATAAGATCATGACCTGAGCCAAAGTCGGATGCTTAACAGACTGAGCCACCCCAGAAGGAAAAAATATTGAGGACAGAGGATACCCTAGTATTTCTTTTCTTCTTCCCACATCTTCTACCATTGTCCTCCTAGTACTCAATACTTTGAAATAGACTTTTAGGCTGTCCTGAGTTTCTGAACTGTCCTAAACACCATTATTAAAGAAACTTATTCCAACCATCATTCAATTGTGCTTAAAATGTCATGGTTTGGTGGTAATTAACAGCCTTGAAAAGCCATTCGGTGGGGGGTAGGGGGGAGGGCATTGGAAACACATTGAACAATGTGTTGAGGGATTTTTGTGTTCCTACCTCTCCCTGTTGTTTAACTGTTTGTAAAAATTCTGGGAATATTCAGTAAAGGCAAGGACCAACATATTCAAGATGTTCAGATGCACATTAGAAATGAGGAAGCACAAAATTAAAACAATAATGTACAAGAGTAAAATAATGACAACTGCTGAGATGAAGACGCTATAGGAAAGACACACTTTTATCTGCCAAGTCTAGTGTGAGTTCCCTAAAGAAGAATTAAGAACCAGCCACCATAGGGGCGACTGGGTGGCTCAGTTGGTTAAGCATCTGACTTCGGCTCAGGTCATGATCTCACAGCTCATGAGCCTGAACCCCTCATCAGGCTCTGTGCTGACAGCTCAGAGTGTGGAGCCTGCTTCAGATTCTGTGCCTCCCTCTCTCTGTCCCTACCCTGCTCACTCTTTCTCTTTCTCTCTCTCAAAAAAAAAAAAATAATAAGCATTTAAAAAAAAAAAACAACCAACCTGGCCATTATGTGTGGAGACTGTAATGGCATTTTGAGGGCAGTTATCAGAGCTAATACACACACATGCCTGGGCAGTGTTTCTATAAAGTGAATTCCACTTTCTGTAAACATCATTACATTAATTTCTGGTATTTTAACCACAAGTTAAACTTTGCATTTTAAGTCTGGTATTTTAAAACCATGTAACATGGCTGGCAAAATGTTTTTATGACCACAAATTAACAAGTCTTTGAATTATTCTTAAAAGAAAAGTATCATCAAAGAAGTAGTCTGTGCAAACTCTCAAAAGTAATATTTGTGTTTCGGAGTTATTCTACATTATGGTGAACATCTGTATTCTATCATTAAGGTTTGATGCTTTGAGTCCCTTTGATAGCGCACAGGCCAGGGAATATTAATAACAGACTCCTTGATTTTCATAAAATACGTGTTTTGTCACACAATGGAAAATATGATTGCAAATAAGAGAACTTTTTTTGTTGTTGGAGAAAATATTGTTTTCTTTTCGGCAATGTGGTTTCACTTATGAATAGCGCCACACCAAAAATCCACAGGATTTTAGAGCAAGAAATGACCATATATATATATATATATATATATATATATATAGTTAAGGCTTTGGAAATATCCCCTCCACGTGCAGCTATTGTTTGGCAAATTACTGAGCCTTTCTAAATCTGTTTCCACAGTTTGGTGTTTTAAAAAATGGCAAAAAAAACACAAAAAACAAAAAACACCACAAGCAAACTACTGAAGGCTAGTTGTAAGGATTGAATAAACTAACTTTCATGTAACTATCTTGCATATGACAAGTGCTCAGTAATGTCCCTGTTGTAATAATGATTATCATTACAGAAAAGGAAACTGAGGCCCAGAAATGAAGGGACCTGTCAAAGACAACGACAGAGTAGAACCTCATTTTTTGTTTCATCTTTAGGTCCGTTTAATTTAATATGTCTACAGTGTTTTATTTGGCAGAGTGCTCTTATAATTTTTGTATTAATCTTACAATAATGCCAAAGGCTAAGAAATTAAACTCTACAGTTCTACCTAAATGATAGCACAGATCAATCCAGTTATATCATAAGAGGTGAATCAAATGATTCCTCAAGGGGGCTCTCCCTAAAAGGTTACTAACCAGAGCTTGAACTTCCCTGAAATCACCAATTCAAGCCTAAGCTCTTTTTTTTAATATATGAAATTTATTGTCAAATTGGTTTCCATACAACACCCAGTGCTCATCCCAAAAGATGCCCTCTTCAATGCCCATCACCTCCCCTCCCCTCTCTCCCACCCCCATCAACCCTCAGTTTGTTCTCAGTTTTTAAGAGTCTCTTATGCTTTGGCTGTCTCCCACTCTAACCTCTTTTTTTTTTTTCCTTCCTCTCCCCCATGGGTTTCTGTTAAATTTCTCAGGATCTACATAAGAATGAAAACATATGGTATCTTTCTCTGTATGGCTTATTTCACTTAGCATCACACTCTCCAGTTCCATCCATGTTTCTACAAAGGGCCATATTTCATTCTTTCTCATTGCCACATAGTACTCCATTGTGTATATAAACCACAATTTCTTTATCCATTCATCAGTTGATAGACATTTAGGCTCTTTCCACAATTTGGCTATTGTTGAGAGTTCAAGCCTAAGCTCTTTATGTGAGCCAAGGTAGGCTTGGTTATTCTGTGATAACAAATAACCTTCAAATTTCAATGATTTAAAATAATAGATTTGTTTCTCTCTTCCGCTACCTGTGCGCCCAGGACCACAGCTGATGCAGTAAACTGGGTCGCTGTAGCAGAGTGAAAAGAGTGCTTTTGAGGGTCTCCGAATGGCAGTTAAACTCTATGATGGAATTGATTTTCATCCATCTACTTACAACACATTGGTCAAAGCAAGTCGTGTGGCTACACCTCATTTCAAAGGATGGGAAAGTGTAATCTTGCCTATGGCTGGATTAGTGAATAGCCCTGATGACTACCACAGGCTTGAGCTTATGTTCTCTTCTCTTTGGAAAATAAGAAACAATAGCCTGAGAAAAGATGGTGGAAACAAGTTTCACTTTCTCATGAATTATGAAGTTGTACAGAACAGCCTTAACTTTTTATCATTTATACTTTGTTGGTTGGTTTAATATATTTTTGTTTGTTTGTTTTTAAGTTTTTGTTTGAATTCCAGTTAGTTAACAAAGAGTGTGATATCAGTTTCAGATGTAGAATTTAGTGATACAACACTTGCATACAACATGCAGTGCTCATCTCAAACAAGCACCCTCCTTAATCCTCATCTGTTTCACCCATCCCCACTCACCTCCTGTCTGGTAACCGTCAGTGAAATATGAGTGAAATCATATGGTATTTGTCTTTGTCTGGCTGACTTTTTCTCTTAGCATAACACTCTCTAGCTCTATCCATATTGTTGCAAATGGCAGGATTTCATTCTTTTTTATGGCTGAGTAATATTGCATTGTATATATATATATATATATATATATATATATATATATATACTACCTCTTCTTTATTCACTCATCAGTCGATGGACATTTGTAGATAATGCTGCTCTAATCATTGGGGTGCATGTATCCCTTCAAATTAGCATTTTTGTATTCTTTGGGTAAATACCAAGTAGTGCAGTTGCTGATCATAAGGTAGTTCAATTTTGAACATTTTGAAGAAACTCCATACTGTTTTCCACAGTGGCTGTATCAGTTTGCATTCCCACCATTGTAAGAGGGCTCCCCTTTCTCCACATCCTCGCCAACATCTGTTGTTTCTTGTAGTGTTGATTTTAGCCATTCTGACAGGTGTGAGGTTTTATCTCATTGTAGTTTGATTTGCATTTCCCTGATGATGAGTGATGTTGAGCATCTTTTCATTCTGCCCATTTTTAAACTGGATTATTTGTTTTTTGGGTGTTGAGTTTGATAAGTTGTTTATATATTCCGAGTTGTTTTTTGGGTCTAACCCTTTATCAGATATGTCATTTGCAAATATCTTCTCCCATTCCATAGGTTGCCTTTTTGTTTTATTGATGGTTTCCTTTGCTATGCAGAAGTTTTTTTTTTTTAATGTTTATTTTTGAGAGACGGAGAGAGAGCTCGCACAAGAGAGAATGAGCAGGGGAGAGCCAGACAGTGAAGGGACAGAGGATCCAAAGCAGGCTCTGTACAGGTAGCAGAGAGCCCAATGTGGGGCTCAAACCCACGAACCTTGGGATCATGACCTGAGCTGAAGTCGGATGTTCAACCAACTAAGCCATTTTAATTTTGATGAAGTCCCAATAGTTTATTTTTGCTTGTTTCCCCTGCCTCAGGAGTCATATCTAGTAAGAAGCTGCTATGGCTAATGTCAAAGAGTTACTGCCTGTGTTCTTCTTTAGGATTTTAATGCTTTCCTGTTTCATATTTAGGTCTTTCATCCATTTTGAATTTATTTTTGTGTATAGTGTAACAAAGTGGTCCGGTTTCATTCTTTTGCATGTTGCTGTTCAGTTTTCCCAACACCATTTGTTGAAGAGGCGGTCTTTTTTCCCCATTGGATATTCTTTCCTGTTTTGTCGAAGATTAATAGACCATATAGTTGTGGGTTCATTTCTGTGTTTCTATTCTGTTGTATTGATTTATGTGTCTATTTTTATGCCAGTACCCCACTGTCTTGATCTCTACAGCTTTGTAATATAGCTTGAAGTACAGTTTAACAATATATTTAAAAAATATTTTTTTTAACGTGTATTTATTTTTGAGACAGAGAGAGACAGAACACGAACAGGGGAGAGTCAGAGAGAGGGAGACACAGAATCCGAAACAGGCTCCAGGCTCTGAGCTGTCAGCACAGAGCCCGACGCAGTGCTCGAACTCATGGACCGTGAGATCATGACCCGAGCCGAAGTTAGAAGCTCAACCGACTGAGCCACCCAGGCGCCCCTAACAATATATTTTTATTTAAATGTAGTTACCAATGAAATATGAATGCTTTTAAAAGCACTTGGAGAAAAGTCAAATTTTAATTTTTGGAGTTTGCATGTTTAAAAAAAAGCAGTAACAGGCAATATTTGAATACTGGCTGGAGTTTTGGTTAAGAATTGTTGATTATCTTAGGTGTGATCAAGGTTATTATGGATTTTTTTAAGATACTTTATCTTTTATAAATATATACTGAAATCTTTATGAATGAAATGATATGATGGGTTTGCTTCAAAATAGTCTACAAGGTAAGTGGACACAGAGGGTAGGGTTACAGATGAAAGAAGATTAGCCTTGAGTTGATTATTATTGAAGCCAGGTGACTGGTACATGGAGGTTCATTATACCAGTCTTTCTGCTTTTAGGTATGCTTGGAATTTTTCATAATAAAAAGTTTTAAAAAAGCAATAATGGGCCTTCAGCTACTTCAGCCCCAGATCTAGCTTCTCTAGATATGGCTAACAAGGGATCTTAAACCATCACTGGTGTTAGTGGGGCCTGGCTTGAAAGATCAAATCATCATGCTTCATCCAAAGAATGTGTGCACTTGCCATACATTTTTAACAACCAAACTTGGCCCAAGGTGGCAGAAGATAATGCCCATGCCTTGCAACATCTGACAGAACCTCAGAACCACCTACGCTTGCCCACTAAAGAGGTTGAGTGTTTAGAGCCTCCTGAGGCTATGGTTGCTTGTCCAGCCTAACACAAGGACTCAAGTCCAGCTCTGAGCTAAACCCTCTTCTCAGATTACTGAGTAAAGGCAGGACACTAAAGTTTCTTTGGTCATTAACACAGTGCACAGAGACTGTTGATGTCTCTGAGGTATGTAGAAATGTGTGGGACATGAATGTGGGCCACAAACGGACCTGAGATGTGACAGAAGGGCACTACAAATGCTTCTCCTGCTTTTTAAGGCCCCTGGACTTCATCAAAGCTCTTCTCCTTTGAGGCCAGCCCAGTCTCAGCTCTAGCCACTGCCTCCCTGTTCCTAACTGAGGTGCTTGTTGTAAGTATCACCAGGTTGGCACCTGACATGTAGGGCATCCTCCCTCTATGAGCACTGCTCCCTTGACCACAGTTGTGTATCTTTGTCACATGGATTTATTCTTCATGATCTTGCTTACCCTGCCATAGCTGATCGGCTATCAGCTATTGGACTATCCTATCCCAGGCTAGTCCAATCAAATTCTCTTGAATTTTTTTACTAGGAGATATTCATATTGAGGGTGAATTCTGGGTTATGAAAATGGCAGAGCTTACACATGACCATCTACAAACTTTTGCTGCACAGTCCCTAGAGCTTCCTTGAGTCCTACTCTCCAGAGGACTGGTTGTTTGGCATTTCCATGGATTCTGTGAAATAATCCAGTACCATTAAATATGTATATACATAGAACTAAGTTTCCTTTCTTTGTTGAGTGCCTTGAGGGTGTGGTGGGAAGGCTCTAAGATGGAATCCAATTATCTCCACATTATATTATTCACAGCTTTCTATAAACCCTACCCCCCACCCCACCTGGAGTGTGAGCTAAACCTAATAACACTTCTAAAGGATAAAATATGGCAAAGCGATGTGATTGTACTTTAAGATTATGTTACAAAATCTGTCTCTTCTGGGAGAAGAAAGCAGTCCTGCTGTGACTATCACTATGGAAAAGCCCTCTAGGCAAGGCCATAACCCACAGCCAGCAGGGACCTGATGCCTGCCAACAGCCACATGAGTGGGCTTGGAAAATAACTGGGAGCCTTGAGATGAGCAGGACTACAGGCCAGGCTGACATTTTGATGACAGGCTTGTGAGAAACCCAGCCAGAAGCACCCAGGTAAGTTATACCCAGATTACTGATAATAAATGTTTGTTGCTAAGCTGCTTAGTTTGGGAGTAATTTGTTACACAGCAACAGGAAGCTAATATGAGGGGTTATAAATATTCAAAATAAAGAGGAAATCTTAAAAACTGAGGAAAATGAAAGGAGAACCAGCCTAATTCAAAGCTACAACACTGATTTTAATACTCCTCTGTCAGTATTTAATAAAAAAGGTAGACAGAAATCGTAAAAACAGAGAAGACTTATGTCACACTTTCTGCCAATTTGACCTAATTGATGTTTATGGAGCACTCCACCTTGAGCAGAACACACAATCTTTTCAAGTACACATGAGCTCATCAAGATACACCATCTGCTGGGCTGTGAAACAATCCTTGATAAGTTTACCAGGACTAAAATCATAGAGTATGTTCCTTAATTATGATGGAATTAAAATAGAAATCAATATTAGAAAGATATCAAGAAAATGAAAATCCTCACATTTGGAAACGAAACACTTAAATAATGCATGTGTCAAAGAACGAATCACAAGAGAAATGAGAACACATTTATGACTCAAAGATAATGAATACCTTACATAGCAAAATTGGTGGGATGAAGCATAAGCATTACTTACAGAGAAAAGGATAACTGCAATGCTTACACTAGAAAAGAAGGAAAGCTTAAAATCAATGATATACGTGTCTGCTTACAAAACCAAAAATTAAGCTCTTATAAATAGAAAGAAATAGTGAGGAGTGAAAAATAATGAAATAGAAAATAGAAACAATAGAGAAAAATGAATTAATCCAGAAGTTGGTTGTTGAAGGATCATTCTCCTGGTTTCCTGCTTTACTCACTCTTTCCTTCATCTTGGAGCTCATCTTGACGATTTAGACATGACGTTCAGCTCTGTCCTCAAGACTGACTTCAGCTTCTGTATTCCGTATCCACTCTAATTAGTTTAAAATGGAAGGAACTTATTAAGAGGTATTAGAAAAATCACAGTGTCCTTAGATGGGCTGAGCTTTTGGGGACACAGTCTACACCCTTGTCATAGGACCAACCTGGTAAGGAAGATCTGACCCCAGAACAATACTGCCTCTGTCTCCACTGTACCAGCAACATGGGTGCCCTGGGCCCTGTCTGTTTCCTCTTGCAGTTGGCTTCCAAATGGTTTCTCACACTGATTTCATCTGATTGGTAGAATCCAGTCAAATATCCATACCCAAGTGGGAAGGAAGGCTAAGAAAGATAGGATCTGGCTTCCATAATTGAAGGTACAGTCACAACCTAGGAAGTCATTAAAATATGGAGAGGGTGTTTGAAAGATTTTAGATAGGCATTAATGACAGATGAATATCTTAACTTTCAACTAGTTCCCACCACATTAGGCTTCCCATCTAAGATGTTCTGTCATATACCTCCACCATCCCGCCATCATACCCACTGAGCAGAGAACTCTCTTCTGGCATGCTTCTTTCCCACTTACCCCATATATGCTTGGCCAGGGTATTATTCATGCGTTAATTCAGTGTATATTAATTGATCCCCTACTACATGCCAGGCACTGTGATGGGCACTGAAGACACAGTGCTGAGGAATCAGCACAGTTCATAACCTTATAGACTCTACCAGTATTCATTAGGACACTTCCATGGAAGGTAAGATAAAAACTGACACAAGCCAGATTAGCCAGAAAGGGACACATTATTATTATTTTTTTAAAAGCATCTCACAGATTCCCAAGGACAGGACCATAGGTGGGTTTCAGAAAGAACATCTCTGAGAACACTTCCCCTCTATGTACCTCTCATCATGTTCATTCCGGTCCCTGAAGACCTATGTTCTCTATTATCCCATGTGGGCCGCAGTGTCTGTTCAAAATACAGACAGACACAACCAGAATTTCAGACTGATTGTCAATTTGCAGGAAAGAGAAGCAAGGCCCATCAGATGTCTTGGGGGGGCAGGTGTAGTATTTCAGGATATTCAAGGCTACTGCGGGGGGGGCTCTTCCATTACTGGTCAGAGGGGCAATAAAAGGATCACCATGGACTGGGCTGATACTCCCAAATATTATACCAGTGCCCAAGTCGCACAAGTAGCAATGTGATAGTGTTTGCACTTATTGATGGAGGCTGTAAAATAACTGACATTTGCCTTGATTTGGGTTCAACATAACTTTATGGAAAAATCTGGAATCAAAGACAAACGCTTAAGGCAACAAAGATAATTTAGCCACAACTCAAATCTTCACTCTAGTTGTCTTCTCCTGTGCTCTGATACCCCACCACCATCAAAGCAATTGTCATTGTCACCTGGCACTCAACTTCTGGGACTCACACCCTGCAGCTACCAGGGTTCCAAGAGCATGTAGGAAGTGTTTTTCATTGATTAAAAATAATAATAGAGTCTTGGGCTTGGAAATCCATATATTTTTTAAGTTACCATTAAAACATCCTTTATATTTGTTCTAAAACTGTTTCTATCATAGAGGGAAGAGTTGGGCAGAGGAGGTGAAGGAAAAGCAGGTTTGCAGGGTCTTGCACAGTGTGATGTCCCTAGGCCAGCAGTGCTTGGTGGCAGAAAGAGGATCCTCACCCAGGCTCAGCTCTTCCTGTGATTTCTGAGGTCAGGCTCACCCTTATCCTGACCTCGGGTTCCTTCGGGCTGTCATGCTTCCTGAGAATTTCCTCTCCTGTTTCTCTGACCCAGGTTTGTAGTTTCCAGACACAATCTGGCAGACCCACTCTGCCTCCGTGTCCTTGGTCCCTGCAGTGCCTCATCTTGAGCCATTCTGTATCTGCTGTTTAAATGCTAGTTTTCAAAAATCCACTTTCCCACAATTAAGCATAACTGTTTGGGTAGATCGTTAAAAACAAATATACCTGAAAACAAACAAAACAAAAAATGTGATACAGTGTCCTCCAGTGCCTATAATGTAAAGATTATAAGGTAAGGGTGAACAAAAGGTGAGTTACATTTCCTTTGGACTTGGAATGAAGCTTTAAGACTGCTGAGCAAAAGTGTTCCTTTCCTTCTACAACCTTCCAGGAATACAGAACAGGAGCAAGCATAGGGAGTTCAATCTATGTTGCTAGACTTTGAGATCATTTCAAAGCTTTTTTCCTGTTGATTATTTTCTATCTGTTGAGGTTTTTATTTTAGTGGGAATTGTGGAAGGAATGCAAATATTTCAGAGTCTGTGTTTCCCCCTACACTGAATTGGAATGTTTTGTGTGTATTACTACACTGAATTGGAATGTTTTATGTGGATAATTGTCATGAGAAAGTAAAGATTTAATTAAAACATTTAATAAATGTATTCTAAAACTATTTAAAATTAGATTTATTCTTCTTGTCCATTAAAGAGGCAAACATCTCAGAATAATAAACACTGTAAAATGTTTAGTTAACTGTATTGTTTAATTAAAGAATCCCTTGACACATAAAATTGTAACCACTGGTCCTACATTGTGGGTTGTTAGGGCTTAGGCTCAGGGTTCAGATTGCCTGCATGTTTGGTTTGTTTGCTTTTTAACTTCTAATTTTGAAATAATTGTATTCACATATAGTTGTAAGAAACGAAAACAGGAGAAATCCTGTGTACCCTTCACTCAGTTTCCCCCAGTGGTTACATCTTGCAGAAATATAGTATACTGTCAAAGTTAAGAAATTGACCTTGGAGCAATTCACAGAGCTTTATCAGATTTCACCAGTTTTGATGCATTCGTGTGTGTGTGTGTGTGTGTGTGTGTGTGTGTATTAATTCCATCCAATTTTATCACATGAAGATTTGTGTAACTACCATCCCAATCAAGATTCTGTTCCACTACCACAAGGATCTCTACTCTTTTATAGCTACAGTCATCTCCCTCCCTAACCTCTGAAAACCATTAATCTCTTTTCTATCTCTATAACTTTGTTATTTCAAGAATAGAATCATTTTTGAGATTGACTTTTCCCCCCTCTCAGCGTAATTCCCTTGAGATCTTCCTGAGTTATAATCCTGGCTTCATGACTTACTGGCTATGTGATCTTGGGAAAATTATTTAACTTCTCTGTCTCAATTTCAATTCAAACCAAGGTCCACCTGATTTCAAAGCCTTACTATCTCCAACTACACCATCTTGCTTCTTACATGGAGTTGAGAGGTGGACTTGTGTTTGCTATATTTTATGGTTCTCTATGGAACTTTGGAACATGATTGGGACCATGAACTTCCAAACTTTCTCTTAACATTTCAAACCAATACAGAGTAAGGAAAAACACTATTCTGAAATGCCAATTGGATAGTTTTAGGTATTTAGATATTTTTTATAATCTTACTCTTTTGCTAAGTAATTTTACATACGTGTAAAGGAACATTGTTTTGAATGGAAGCCCATTTCTGCTGCCTCTAGTGTTTATTTTTGATCCAGTGTTTATTTTCTCCTTCATCAGTAAAGATGTACAGACAGGTAGCATTTACCTGGTTTTGTTTTGTTTTTTTTAAGTCACTTGATTTAGCCTTAGATTGTGACATGGCTCTGGGTATACTGCCAAGGGAACAGTCCCCCTACTGTGCCAGTTGGCTGATTATCTGTGGTTATATGTGTATAAAGCATTTTTATAAGTTCACAGAGCTCTCTGCTCAAATGTCAGCTCTACAGAGAGGCCTCCCTGACCACCTCTAAAATAGCATCTGCCTCCTGCCTCT
This sequence comes from Panthera pardus, assembly GCF_024362965.1. Taxonomy (NCBI): domain Eukaryota; kingdom Metazoa; phylum Chordata; class Mammalia; order Carnivora; family Felidae; genus Panthera; species Panthera pardus. Next base: position 61,399,798 of record NW_026526821.1, on the reverse strand, counting down.
CTTCATTCCTTTAACCTACTATATTTATCTTCAGAGCACTTGCCACCACTTGCCACATTATAAATTTATTTGTTTACTGTCTGTCTCTCACCTTCAGAATGTAATCTTCAGGAGGGAAGGAACTTGCCTGTTCCTTGCTATGTTTCTGCTACCTAAAATGGTCTCTGACACATGACATTTTTAGAACAAATGAATGAAATGAAGGAGTGAATGAATGAATTCTCCCACTGTTAATGGAGGGAGGGAGGAAGGGGACAATCTATCCCTAGAGAAATGAAAGGATAGATGGTAACTTGATCAGGAAAGACTCAGGGCATGTCAGTAACCTCCTTTTGGGCCACAGAGCCCAAAAGTGCTCCCAGAATGAAGTTGGGGATGACAATAACAAAGGTAATGACAATAACAACTCTGTGGCAGGAATGGATCCCAGTCCATAAACTTGGGCATGCAAGAAAAACAACTTTATTTTTCTGTAACTTAACACAATTCCTATTCTGACACTTGATGTTGATATGATGGAGTCACTTAGTAGGCAGTAGAGTTACTACTGCCCTGCCCCGACTTTTGTCCCGTGATGGGGTGGTGCATTGACGTCATCCACAGATGGCTGAGACAGTGCTGCTGCCTGTCTGTGCAGACTAGAGAGTCTGAGACCCATCTGTGTTCTGAGCCTATCTCACCAGGATTTCTCCTTTGTCAGCTATTTCTGACTCACCCACTGGGTTCTGCTACAAGAAGGTCATTTCCCTACAGCTACGTTCTCCTTTTCAGGCATGTCCGTAATTTCTGTTCTCAATTCCATGGTAAGGTTTGGTTCTTTATTCTCATCCCTGCTATAAGACCTTTCCTCTTATTCTCAGGTCTAAAGGTTAGGTAAGGAAATGAGGTAATTTTGCCTGGAGAACTCCTACAGTGCCCTTATTCACCATGAGTGTTATAGAACATTTGCTAATTAAGACATCTTGTTTATTTCAGTAGCATTGTTCCTAAATCAAATACTTCATTTAATTTAAATGATGAGTATTATATTACAGCTCTATAGATTAATAAGGCATTAGTACTTGGGTTTCTTTTACTATAAATGAATTATTCATCTGAATAAAGTGTGTTTTGAAAAGAAAACAATTCAAATGCAATCATAGTACCAAAATCTCATGAGTGAAATTTTAGCACTATTATTAGACAGGTTTTACTTTAAGCAAACTGGGGGTATTAATATCAAATGTTGGGAAATCAAAGAATCTAAGTCAGTAACCAGTAGTGTATGTCAGAATCAATTGTGGAGGCCTGGGTCCTTCCCTGAAACATCTGATTTGGAGGGTCAAGGTGAGGTCTGAACATGTGTGTATCTCTGATTGCAAACCCAAAGGGTAATCCAGCTCCCTCATTTATTTTACTGATGAAGAAACTGAAACTCAGAAAAATGAAGTGGTTTGTCTAACCTCACACACATGAAAGAAGCATATTCCATCAAGTATATTCCATCAGGCGGGGACTCCATGCTTTTTTGGGCGGTGGTATTTAAAACTCATTACAAAACTCAACTTTCGTCATGACCTCGTAATTCTATAAATGAAAATGATGAAGAAATTCCTAGTTCCCTCGTACTGGAAATCAATCCTCAAGTATTCACGTTAGCAGTTCTCAAAGGTCATATTTACATTTTGCCAGAGTCAGTCGTCTAAAAAGAAAATGTCTTGCAGTCCTGCCCGAGTTGGGGCTGAGTTTACAACAGGGGTGGGTGGTGTGCAGTGGACACAAACATGGTTAGAAGTGCTGTATAGATAGTCCATCCTAAAATGACCTGTTGCTCAGGATGACACTGGTTGTATCCTCACAGTACAACTGGCTGCATTCCTTCAGGCCATGGATAGAGAAGGTCTGATGACATCGGACTCATCCACATCATGCATGTCATTCTCTAAGAAGTTTAAAACAAAAACTTCCTTTGGTTTCTCTTTCCAAGAACTTACCTTCTTATACCTCTTGACCATCAATTTTCTCAACAGAAGAGTGCAAATTTGCCATCTTAACCTCCTCAACACCCATTATTTATTGGGTCCACATCCCATTATCTGTTTCTGTAAGCTAGCACTGTTCTGTCATTCATCCAATTAATATTTATAAAGTGCTGAATTTGTGCCAGGCACTGACCTAGGCTCAGGGTGAGCATAAAAGACATAGTTGTTATCTCATAATAATTTAAGACACCACCACTCCCCAAAACACAGTTAGTGGGTGAAAGCTAAGCCTACATTATCAACAGATCTTAATAAAGCCCTGCAAAGTGGCTTTGATTAAATCACCAAAGTACAGAAAGGAAAGAACAGAAATTATGAGAGTAAAATCAATATAATGTGAAGAGAATGATAGGACCCAATGTAAATCTAATAGGAGTTCCAAAGGAACCTCTTTTTGAGTCCAGTGTCTCTCTCAAATCTCCTATCCTTCATTTGGGGAATACCTGGCTATTTCTCAGTTCTTGCTGCTTTTTCTGGTTTAAAGCTAAAGAAGACCACCAGACCACTAAGCAAGACAGGATGTGGCTTCTCATTAACTTACTCTAGTTCCCTTTCTGAAGAGTATCTTAATATTTTGCCTTTGTGTTTGATGCCCTCAGTTTCACTATGATGTGACCATAAGTAGATTTATTTCTATCCTGATCATAACCCAGTGTGCTTTTTCCATTTGAGCACTCATCCTCCTTCAGTTCTGGTAAATTCTCTGCCATTATCTCTGAAATGTGTCACATCTCTCTACTTCTATTTTCTCCTTTGGAACTCTTTTTTTAAAGTGTATTTATTTATCTTGAGAAAGAGAGAGCAAGCATAAGTGGGGGAGAGGCAGAGAGAAGGAGAGACAGAATCCCAAGCAGGCTTCATGACATTAGCACAGAGCTTGATGTGGGGCTGGAGCTCCTGAACCATGAGATCATGACCTGAGCCAAGATCAAGAGTTGGACGTTTAACTGACTGAGCAACACAGGCATCCCTCCTTTGGAACTCCTATTAGATTTATATTGGACCCTATCATTCTCTTCTTCACATTATGTTGATTTTACTCTCATAATTTTTGTTCTTTCTTCTCTGTACTTTGGTGTGATTTCCTCCAACCCATCTTCCAAACCAATAGTTCTCTCTAATCACCTAGTCTGTTTAACTAGTCTATTGAGTTTTAAAAATTGTAATGACTATAAATTCCATTTTCAAAATTTCTTTTTGCTTCCTTATTTTCCCCAGTGCTGTCTTCCTGCTTTATGGGTTTTATTCATTCTTTCATATTTTTTGGACATTTTAAATCTCTCAGACTATTTTATTATCCTTAGTTCTTGGAGTGTAAATCCCACCATTGGTTGTGTCTGCTCAGTCTCTTATGATTTCCTACAGGCATGTGTAGTAACCTGACACTTCTGCAGTAACATAATCTGCATATTGCAAGATAATATTCACTGTCTTCCTACAATAAGTGGTCAGTTTAAAGAGTATTGCTTTCACTGATGTCCAGACCTCACATTTTGTATAAAATAATCCATATCATTTTAATGTCCTGAACTGAGGAGAATGCTGTAGGTTGGTTTTTCTAGAATTAAGATTGGGATGGGAAAAATGGAGGAGAAAGTATCTTTCCAAATCATTTGGTCTATAGGTTTCATAGAAGGTAATGAGATAAAAAGCTTCTTGCTAAGTTGTTGCAGCTATGTCACTGTCAAGCTAGATTTTAAGGGTTTGAAAAAAGTCTGACAATCTTTATCAAAGGACCTCACACTAAGCCATATGTGTTTTCAACGAAATACCTTCAAGTCTTCCAGCTCTTCACCCTCTGGTGCCATTTCTAGATTACTAAACATCCTTGCTTCCTTCCCTTACATGTGCTTGGGAATGTCACTACCATCCATTAGCATGCAAGGATGGAACATAATATGTCTCACCAAGCTGAGAGAACATGGAACTCTTACCCTTGTTCCAAACCAGTCTTCTATTCATGAAGCTCATGACCATCAAACCTTTTTAAGCAGCACATTACAACACTGAGTTATAATGTTTAGTTATTTAAAACCTTAAGTGTCTCGCACACAAACCTGCTGCTTGGACTCTAAAGGCAGCTCAAGAGTGTGACTTCTGTTATACATACAATCATTGCAACACCAAAGGACAATGATAGAGATGCTTTCACGCTCTACTACATTCCAAATATCCTACAATGGCCCTTTCCTGGGTCTAAAGTAAAAAAAAAAAGGCCATCGTAGAAGGAAATAAAATAAGCTGAGGTCCCTGCCCAGAAGGACCACAGTGTATATGAGGAAAGAGCACTTGCACATGGGAAACAATGGGAGAACACAGCCAAATGCCAAATCATGTGGACCAGACAGATGTTGCAGAAGGGAAGGGAAAGATTAAGAGTTGGTAAAACTTCAACAAAAAATGGGGGGGGGGGGTTGTTAAAGCTTCATGGGCAGACTCAGCTCTCATCTGGCTTTGAGGGTTGGGCCTGTACATAAAACATTACAGGTGTATGTGAGGATAAATGCAGGCTTGAATATGCTGACTGCTCATGCTGTCCTTTTGGTGTAAGTGGGTAGATAGGTATTGGTAAGGCAAGGCAGTAACAGGCAGGGAGTTGGGTGGGTAAGGAAGCTAGAGAGAAGAATATTGATAACTAACTGATGGTTAGGAGGGGAGGTGTTGGTGGGCAGATGACAAGCAGAAAAATGTAATATAAATAGCTCACTGAGTATTTCTTATGTGTAGGGTTTTGTGATAACTATGTTGCATGAATTTTCTCATTTAATCCTCACATTTCCTATGAGGTAGAGGGTGCTAGTATACCCATTTTCCAGTTGAAGATTCTGAGGCTAGGATATACAGGTAGCAAGTGATAAAGTACAGATTTGAACACTAGCAGTCTGGCCCCAGAGTATGTGTTCCTAATCTCCAGGAAATACTACACCTCAGAGAATTATAGTGACTTGCCTTAATGCTAATAAAGAATTATAAGTGGAGAATGTATCATCTTGATTATTGCTTTCCACTGGTTGTCATCTGAAGTAAGACCTTGCTCACTCAACAAGTACTTATGCTGCCAATCCCTAGCCTTATGTTATATATTGAGGATATCAAAATGAGTCAGATTGATCCTTGCCCTCAAGGAGGTGACAGTCCCCATAAGGAGATCACAAGAAGGAGAGTCATGCAAACACATATTTATAATGCATTATGCAAATGGTGACTCAGTAGATATTTCTACAGTGTGCTGGGGAATCTCAGAAGATGGAGTGGCTAATTCTATGAGAGGGAGCTTGGGAAGGCTTAAGACAAAAGGGGATATTTAAAATAATTTTCAAAGGATGAATAGTTAATCATATGAATGTGGGTGTGTGAATAGTTTTAAAGCAGAGAAAGTAATGTTCAAGGTCATGGAGGTATGGGTGTGCATGGCAGGTTAGGGAAAGAGCACAGTTAGAGGAGAAAGAAGTATAAAGTTCAGTCTTTAAAATATGTTCTTCAGACCATATTCCTGAGTGATGTGAGTTCTCCAGTCAAATATGTGTGGAAACTATTGTGTCCTTTGTCTCTTTTAGATATTCATAATGCATATAAGTATATTAAAGGCTTTATGAAGTACCATAGTAAACCAACCTGTTAAACTCTTTTACAAAAATATCTCATTTCAGTTGTCCACTGAGTCCGTTTTTTTTTTTTTTTTTTTTTTTGGTCCTGAAACAACATTTTTACTTTTCTCTTGAAGAAATTTGATTTTACATAATTTTTACTTTTCTGTTGAGAATTCTTATCTGCTTACTAAGATCATATTTTCCTCTAATTCTTGGTACAGAAGTTTTAAAGCTTCTTTAAAATCTTTTTTGCTAGTTCTAAAACCTGGTCCATTTTAGATTTGCTTTCAACTAACTGCCTTTAAAAATTTACTGTGGATCACATTATCTTGTTTCTTTGTGTGTCTAGAAATTTTTGATTGTTTACTAGAAATTGTAAGAGTACATTTTAGAGACTTTAGTTTCTGTTATCTTTCCCTGAAGGGTACTGATTCTTGTTTTAGCAGGTTGATTAACAGATTATTACTGGGAACTTATAGTCTTAGTTTTATACTTGGTTAGTGCCAATATGTGGAAAGTTCAAGATGTTTCCCAAGCCATTCTAACTTGGCAGAACTCAGTCTCAAAACTCTTCTTAACCCATGTGAATCTTGTGAGACTTGGCTTTAAACTTTGTTAGGCTGAGTTTGGAGTACATATTACTACTAGGTTTGGAGTACATCCTTACTCCTAATGTTTAGGATTTCCAGTGTCTCTGCTGGATGCCAGGGATATTAATGAGGTCTAAGATCTCTACTCTGGCAGGGTTGTATTCTGATGTCCTTAAGTACTGTTCAGCCTCTACTATTCCTTTGCTATATTCTAAGCCTTAAGAAGTCTTTCCCTGCACATTAACAGCCCATCTCTCATCATTGTATTCATGGGGGTTTCTCATATAGACTTCTAAAGTTCCCTCTCTTTATAGTTCCCTCCTCTGCTATGTTCCACCCCATAGATTCCACATGCTACAGCTGACTCAAACTATGATTTATACCTCCTCAGCTCAGATAGACTAGTATTTTGCTTGACTCCAGCTCTCTGCTGTGGGCATTTAGAAAACTTTTCCCAAGCAGAAATTTGGGCAATAAAGACATTCACCTTTCTTTCAGGAATTACAGTCTTGTGCTACTTGTTGTCAATTGCCTAAAACAATTGCCTTTATATTTTATACAGTTTCATAGTTGTTTATGGGGACAAGGGTTACTCCAGCACCATTTACCCTACCATGGTCGGAAATGGAAGTCCCATATCATATTATTAAACAGCACATAAAGCTGGCAAACTGCAAATTTTACTTTGAGAAATACTGAGATAAGTTTATTTCTATTTTTAACTGATTTTTAGGAATAAGGACTCATGTACTCTAGCAGTTTGCTTTACAACTCCATTTGGATGTCCAATAGGCCTCTTAAACTTAGTATGTGTAAAACAAGTATTAATTTCCAAAGACTTTTTTCCAAATCTGCTCTTTCCCCAGTATTCCCCATTTGAGTAAATGGCAACTTCACACATTTAGTTTCTCAGGCCCAAATCCTTGATGCTTGTGTTATCCTGGACTATGTTCTTTCTCTCATACTCTACATTCACTACATCAGCAGATCCTGTAGCTCTACAATCAAAATACATGCAGAATTTGATAATTTTTTACTACTTCTACGTATCATCTTATATCAAATGATCATTTCTCATCTGCACTATTGCAATAGCTCAAAACGTGTTCTCTCTGCTTCTTTCTTGGCCCCTTCAGTCTATTTTTTTATTTGACAGGGAAAGTAACCCTCTTAAAATGTAAGTCAGCTCATGTCATTCCCTTACCCAAAACCTCCCACTAACTTCTCAATACACTTAGAATGAAATTCAAAGACCTTCTCAGGGCCTAAAAAAACCTGCATGGTTTTGAGCCTTGAATATCTCTCCTTCCTCTCCTCCTCTTACCCTCCCATTCCATCATGGCTCTTCAGCTGTACTAACCTTCTTATGAATATGTCTGGCATGCTCCTGTCAAAGAGCCTTTGTATTTGCTGACTCCTCTTCCTAGAATGCTCTTCCTCCCAACATCCACATGGCTCACTCCCTCACTCCTTACGTTATATCTTCAGAGAAGGCTTCAGTGACTGTCCTATGTAAGGATTTACTCCTTGTCACTCTCGACTGCCTTACATTGCTTCATTTTCTGCATAAATGCTGCAAAATAACTAACATATGTTAGTTATATCTCTTCATATACTTTTCCTTCCCACTTAAAGTAAGCTCCATGAGAACAGGGACCTTTGTTTGTTTTGTTTATTGCTATGTCCCAGGCATCTAGAACAGTGCCTGACACTTAATAAACTCTCAATAAATGAAGTTGAATCAATTATGTAAATCACAATAAATGCATTCATTGTAATTTTTGTAAGGTGATTCATAGGGATAAGGAAATATTGAAAAAGACACCTTTAAACTTCAAATATGTTGGAAAAATTTGAATATTTTATTGGCTCATAAACAAAGGCCATAAATGCAAAAATACTTGTAGGTTGCTATCTCTCATAGTGGGGAAATTACACTGTTTATCTAAATGAAGTATCCTGGGTTCAGTCATCTCCTAACAGGTTAATTTTAATAAAAGTCCGAGGAAAAGAACATATAAAAATAAGAAAAAGCTGCAGCATCCTGGGACAATGCTATTACACTATCTGTGTCTTCCAGAAGAAACAATTTTTCCCCCTTCTTAAAGAGAAACAATGGTATTCAGAACCATAAATAGCCTCCATTATATGAAAGGTTTGCTATGTATAGGTTTGCTCTGGAGTATGAGAAAATGTGTCTTTAGAGGAAAAAAGCTTCTTGTGTTTGTGTTCACATAAAATGAGCAAATAACCAGAGACCCTTACAGGAAGTGATTACCTGAAGAAAATCTGCCAAGACACATTGATCCCCATATATAGTGGGGCTCTTGTAAGGCCAAAGGGCATCTCCTGAAACAGATGTAAGGCCAAAGAAGCAAATGCAATTTACCTTCTTTGGTATGAACTCTCACCTGGGACTCTTCTATTTGTTCACTATTTCAGAAGAACAAACCATGATAATGGTAGACATATTATTCCAAGTCATCATGATAAGCAACTCAAGGACTATTGGTTCCAATTCCCACAGCTTCTTAATGATCAAGAAAGGTCCTCAGGTACTTCCATTTTCTGAAGTTCCTGACATGTTAAGAAAGGATTAAATTCCACAGCCGGGCCACAAAAAAATTGTGGTATATTTTACATGCTTCCATTTAACAAATTAATGCTTTTAAAACAAGAACATACAATGTGGTGTTATTATGCCATTTGGAATATCTCTGTGACTGTTTGGAGACATTTATTTGCAGATAATATCAAGGGTCTAAACCTGAGCTCCTGAACACATCCTGAATGTTGCTAAGGTTTTTCACTGCTCAGCCAATGGTTCTGAGCTTTCCAAGCTAAGTCTCTTTAATTCTCACTCACTTCATAGCAATTTGATGGATAAATAGATGCCTTGATACACTGAGGCTAGTCTTGGTGAGTAGAAAAAATTAATTATTTGACCAAATTAACCAGTCTCAGGAATATTACTCAAATATTCCAGTCAATTTATTAAAAAAATCTATTCCTAAAATCTTACTACTTACTCTTTATTTCAATAGTAGGCAAAAGATTAAAACTAGGACTTATAATACTAACATCTCAAAGTGTGTTCAGGGTTTGTAAGGTAAACCTTAGTGAGACCACAGCTGTATACACACAGAGGCTTGTGGGAAATGTTAAGGCATGGAGCATGAAAGTGATCAAATTTGGAATCAGGTGGTGTAGCTTTGACTGAGGATGTTAATTAATCCACCCATCTATCCAACAAATGTTAATTCTTCCTTATGTCCATTTATTTATCCACTTAGCAATCCAATTCAATATTTACAGGTGCCTACTTTATGACAGACACTATGCTAAGTGTTGTTGGTACAAAGAAGAGTGGGACAGTAGTTCAAAGTATTCATTCAGGTTTGGGGTAGATATAGCCCAATGACAGCCCAGGTTGTGTGTGTTCTCATAAACATGAGCAGATTGCTCTAGTGTATACAGGACAGACAGCTAACTTAGCCTGGGAAGATGAACAAGAGCTATGACTGAATTCTTAGTTTGTTTCCATTTTGTCTTTTGCAAGCAATGCTCTTGGAGCTCTAAGTAATAGAATATTGATAAAAAGAAACTGGAGGACAAGATTTGAGAGGAAAATGAGGAACAAGCTCATCTATACCTACTCTAAATGAATTTGGATTTCTTTTAATGTTTTATGGAGTCTCCGGGGGAAAGAGGTTCTATTTATTCTGTATATTTCCAGTGGGAAAAACTAGGATCAACAGAAAAAAAAAAGAGGTAGGAAGATTATTGCTCAATATATAAAGGGCCTTTAACTAAACATGTCTTTGTATTGTAAAAGTTGTGTATATACCATATAGAAAAAGTGAAAACATGAAGATAATTAAAATTATATATAATCTCACAACTCAGACATAATTTTAATTGTTGACAATGTGGTATATTTCCATCTAGTTTTTTTAAAATATGAAATATATTGTCAAATTGGTTTCCATACAACACCCAGTGCTCATCCCAAAAGGTGCCCTCCTCAATACCCATCACCCACCCTCTCCTCCCTCCCACCCCCCATTAACCTTCAGTTTGTTCTCAGTTTTTAAGAGTCTCTTATGCTTTGGCTCCCTCCCTCTATAACCTCTTTTTTTTTTCCTTCCCCTCCCCCATGGGTTTCTGTTAAGTTTCTCAGGATCCACATAAGAGTGAAAACATATGGTATCTGTCTTTCTCTGTATGAGTTATTTCACTTAGCATAACACTCTCCAGTTCCATCCACGTTGCTACAAAAGGCCATATTTCATTCTTTCTCATTGCCACGTAGTATTCCATTGTGTATATAAGCCACAATTTTTTTATCCATTCATCAGTTGATATTTCCATCCAGTTTTGAGATGCATTATATGGTCAAGATGATGTAATATACGCAAATTCTATCTATCTTTTTTAACTTAACATTAAGCATTTTCCACATCATTACAGATCTTCACAAAAAGTAATTTCAGAGTTCTGGTTCCAACCAAAATGGAATAGCTGTATTCTTCCCAAGATCTCCCTCTTCCAAATAATAATAATAATAAACCCTGGATATAACCCAACAAGCAAGCATAGGAAGACTCTGAAAATTGAAAAGAAATTAGACTGTTTAAGGTTGTAAGGACTTGAGGAACAACACAGTTGTGAGTTTCATGGGTTTTCTTTCTGCCTTCTACACATCTCAAAAGGAGTGTCAGAGAATCCTGCAGTCTGGGACCACCAATAAGCACAGTGAAAGACAAGACAAACAAACAAACAAAAAAAAACTCAAACCCACACAAAACAAAAACAACAAAAGCAGTCCAAGGAAATCCTATTCCCCATGAATGAAGGACCAAAACAACAACAACAACAACAACAAACCCCAAAAAGCATAAAAGAACAGAAAACTTTTTTTTTTTTTTCTCAACGTTTTTTATTTATTTTTGGGACAGAGAGAGACAGAGCATGAACGGGGGAGGGGCAGAGAGAGAGGGAGACACAGAATCGGAAACAGGCTCCAGGCTCCGAGCCATCAGCCCAGAGCCTGACGCGGGGCTCGAACTCACGGACCGCGAGATCGTGACCTGGCTGAAGTCGGACGCTTAACCGACTGCGCCACCCAGGCGCCCCAACAGAAAACTTTTTTGATAGTATCTCCCCTACTCTATCTGAATATCAATGGACAAATATCCCCACCCAAAGCAACTGTCATGCCAATGGAGAGCTAATCTTCCATTTCCCCTGATAGCCTCAAGGAAGCAGGAATTGAGTTCTGATTTATCCATCCAGTGGGGTTGGCAGGGCCAAACAGGGAGCTGATTTCTACCTACCATCCAGCAGAAGTAGCCAATGCTCTGATTTTTCTGCTTTGGTACTGTGTAAGATCCAGTGGATAGCACAGCATCTATCCCCACATGGCAGCAATAAAACTGATGGAGGCAGTTTGTGGTGGGGCTAGTCAGCCCTTCACATCCCTACCTACGGATGGATGTGTCACCTAAGTCTAGCAGGGAGATGAGTTTACACCCGACTTGGAGACAATGAGGCAGTATGAGTCAGTGCCAACAAGGTTGCTGAGCTTCCACCCCACTCATTTGCAGTCATAGGCTGCATGAGTCACTGCTCAACCTTTGTCAGGATTGTGTCAGTGGGGGTCCAGCAGGAATGTGAATGCTTACTAACATCTTCATCTGTATACTGTATCTGTATGCTAAAATGAGTGACTGCTAAGAAAAGATCAAATAGAATTCAGACTCACAATGTAATGATTAAAATGTTCAGAATACAGGGCGCTTAGGTGGCTCAGTCGGTTGAGTGTCCAACTTTGGCTCAGGTCATGATCTCACGGTTTGTGAGTTCCAGCCCCATGTTGGGTTCTGCGCTGACAGCTCAGGGTCTGGAACCTGCTTCGGATTCTGTGTCTCCCTCTCTCTCCGCTCCTCCCCTGCTTACATTCTCTCTCTCTCTCTCAAAAATAAATAAAGATTAAAAAAATTTTTAATTAAAAAAAATAGAATGTTCAGAATACAACTGAAAATCACTCATCATGCTAACAACCAAGAAAATCATAATTTGAGTGCGAGAGACAATTAATAGATGCTAACACTGAGATGACTCAGATGTTGGAATTATCTGATGAGGAATTTAAAGCAGCCATTCAACAAGAAAAACAATTCGACAAGAAATTACAAACATGTTTGAAACACATGAAAAAAATAGAAAGTCTTAGAAAACAAGTTGGAAATATTTTTAAAAGAACTGAAGCCAAATCAAATTATAAAGCTATAAGTACAATAACCCAACTAAAAAGACCCTCACTGAATGGACTCCATGCCAGAAAAAAAAATGTGGCAAAGGAATCAATCAGTGATATTGAGAATAGAACAATAGCAACTATACCTGAATAGCAAAAGAAACGCCACTGAGAAAAAAAAAGAAGAGAGATGTAGGGTCCTGTGGAACTATGATGAAAAAAATTGAACATTTATATTATTGGAATCCTAGAAGGAGAGGTGAAAGAAAATGGAAATGAAAAATATTTGAAACAATAATGACTGACAATTTTCCAATTTTGGCAAAAAATACAAAACAACACCTAAAAGAATCTGAGTGAATTTCAAAGAGGATAAACCTAAAGAAATTCAAACCAAGACACATCATAGTCATACCTAGGGACAGATAAAAAATTTTTTTGGAGTATCCAGAGGAAAATGACATTTTACCTATATGGGAAAACAATTTGAATGACCACAGATTTCTTATGAAGAACTAAAGAGGTCAAAAGGAAGTGGCACAAAAATTTTTTTTAAGTACTGAGAAAAAGAACTGTCAACCATGAATTCTACATCTGGAAAAATGATCCTTCAAGATTAAAGAGGAAATAAAGACATTTTCAGACAAAGAGAAACTAAGAGAACTTTTTGCTGGCAGATCCAGCCTTAAAGAAAGACCAAAGGAAATTTTCTAAGGAAAAGATCACAGAAGAAGGCTTGGAACTACAGAAAGGAGGGAATGATAAAATGTTTTTCATTCAGCTTTCTCAGTCAGTTGAATGTCTGATTTCAGCTCAGGTCATGATCTCATGGTTCATGGGTTTGAGCCCCCCATCAGGTTCTGCACTGACAGCTCAGAGCCTGGAGCCTGCTTTGGATTCTGTATCTCACTCTGTCTCCCTGCCCCTCCCCCACTAGTGCACTCTGTCTCTCTCTCCCCCCACCCTCAAAAGTAAATTTAAAAAAATGTTTTTTTAAAGGAGAGGTGTGTGTGTAGATATAATAGACTATCTCATTCTTCATGAGTTTCTTAAATATTTAATGGTTGAAACAAAAATCATAACAGTATCTGATATAATCCATAAAAAGAAATATCAAAGAATTATATTTTTAAGGTGGATAAATAGAAGAAATATTTCTGCCCTTCCCTTAAAGTGGTAAAACAAAGAAGACATACAAATGATGAACGGGTGTATAAAAAGATTCTCAAATGGAAATGGAAGTGGAAATCAAAACCACATGAGATGTCACCTTGCACCTGTTAGGATGGTTCTAGGTGTTGGTAAGGATGTGGAGAAATTAGAACCCTGGTGCGCTATTGGTGGGAATACGAAATGATGCATCCGCTATGGAAAACAGTATGGAGGTTCCTCAAAAAATACAAAATAGAACTATCATATGATCCAAAAATTTCACTTCTGGGTCTTTATCCAAAAGAATTGAAATCAGGATCTGGAAGAGATATTAGCACTCTCATGTTCAATGCAGCACTATTCACAATAGTCAAGATGTTGAAACAGCCTAAATGTTCCTTAATGTATGAATAAAGAAAATGTGGTATATACATACAATGGAATATTATTTGGCCTTTAAAAAGAAGGAAATCTTACAATATGTAGCAACATAGGTAAACTTTGAGGATATTAGGCTGAATGAAATAAGCCAGTCACAGAAGGACAAATACTACATGATTCCACTTACACGAGGTATCTAAAACAGCCAAAATCACAGAAGCAAAGAATAGAATAGTGGTTGCCAGGGGCTGGGAAGAGGAAGATGAGGAATTTCTAATCTAAACTATAAAATTTCAGTTATTCAAGATGAATAAATCCTAGAGATCTGATATATAGCATGCTTATAGATAACAATATCGCATTATACACTTAAAAGCCTGTTTGGAGGTAGTTCTCATGTTAAGTATTCTTACCACAATAAAAGATTAGTTAATAAAAGTTAAAATAAAATGTCACTAACAGTAGACTATATAAGATATATACATATATTTATAAAATATAGTAAACAAGTATTATAAACAAATCTACAAATATACTTGAGGATGTCACCCCATTCTCAGCAATTGATAGAACTACTAGGCAGAAAATCAGCAGATAAAGATCTGAACACTATCAGCAATCGATAAGATCTATGTGATATTTCTAGAACACTTTACCCAGGAAAAGAAAAGTACACATTATTTTCAAGTGCCCACAGAACATTCACATAGATCCTACATATCCTGGGTAATAAAACAAACCTCAACATATTTAAAAGACTTGAAGTCATACAAAGTAATTTCTTGAAAATAAGGGAATCAAGGGTGGAGTCAATAACAGAAAGTCAATAGGAAAGTCTCTGAACACTTGGATATAAAACAACAGAATTTTAAATTATCCATGGGCCAAAGAGGAAGTCTCAAAGGAAAAAAGATACATGTAACTGAATGAAATAAAATACAACATATCAATATTTGAGGGATGAATCTAAAGGAGTGCTGAGAAGAGAAATAATAAAAATAAGACAAGAAATCAATGAAATTAAGTAGTGCCAGCAAAATAGCAGAGGAAGGGTCAGCAAAACTCCATTAAAGCAATAAGAAAAATAGCACACTTTTCAGAATCAATGCTTTTCAGAACTTTGGAAATAAATCAAATACTTTTAGCAGTCCAGGAGTAGTGTTTACTTAATAAAAAAAGACTGAATTAGAGCATGATCAGTGATTTTTCTGTGTAAATGTGACAGCCTTGAAAACCAACTACCTAGAATCATGGAAACCATGTGTAAACAACTAAAGGAAAGCATGACAGTGATGTCTACCAATAAAGCATATTAATAAAGAGATAGAAACTATGAAAAGAGTCAAATAGAAATGTACAACTAAAATGAAAATTCACTAGAAGAGCTCAACAAATTTAAGCAGGCAGAATCATTGAACTTAAATACAAGTCAAATGTGATTCTCTAGCTTAAAGTATAGAAAGAAAAAGGAATGAAGGAAAATGAGCAGAGACTCCTAGAATGTTTTGGCATCCCAAAAGAGAAGAGGGAGAAAGGCACAGAAAAAATATTTTAAGAAATCGTGGCTCAAAACTTCCAAAATTTGATGAAAAACATTCATCTATACATCCAAGAAACTCAACATATTTCAAGTAGGATAAAGTCCAAAAGATCTACACCTAGAAACATCATGATCAAATTGCTGTTAGCCAAAGACAAAAAAATGAGTCTTGAAAGCAGCAGTAAAGCAGTAAACAACTTATCATACACATGAGAGCTTCAATAAGAATAACTGATGATTTCTCATCAGAACATAGAGCTAGAAGGCAGTATGACGAAACATTCAAAGTCCTGAACGAAAAAACTATTGACCAGGAATCCTATCTCCAGCAAATTCTTTCAAAAAAGGAGAAATTAAGACTCTTAGATAAACAAAGACTGTTAAAACTTATCACTAGCAAACCTTCCCTACAAGAAATAGTAAAAGAAGTCCTTCAGACAGAAATGAGAGGACACTAGACAATAGCTTGGATCCATTTAAAGATATGAAGAGCTCCAGGAAATGTTACTACACAGGTAAATTTAACAGAAAATATAAATGTGGAAAAAATACAAAGGCAAATAAAATGCTCTTAATCAAAATTAAAAACTTCTGTGCTTCAAAAGACACTATCAAGTGAATGGACAAAGAAAATGTGATCCATTTATTTGTTTATTCCTTGGTTGCTGGTGCTTTTAGTGTCATAGCTAAGAAACCATTGTCATTCTCTCTCTCTGTATATATGTGTATGTATATGTATATATATACACATATGTGTATATGTGTATATATATGTATTTATGTATATACACATATATATGTGTGTATATGTGTATGTATATATATATGTTTATGTATATACATATGTGTATGTATATATATAAAATAAGTCAGAGAAAGACAAATACTTTATGATGTCACTTATATGTGGAATCTAAAAAAGAAACAAAGAAAAACCAAGAGCCAAAAAACCAAATACATAGAAAAAAGATCAGGTTTGTGGTTACCAAAGGCAAAGGGGTAGGGGTGGGAGACTAGATAAAGGTGGTCCAAAGGTACAAATTTCCAGTTATAAGATAAATAAATACTGGGAATGTAATGTACAACATGTTGGCTATAGTTAACACTACTATATGGTATATTTGAAAGTTGCTAAGAGAGTGGATCTTAAAAATTCTTATTACAAGGAAAATTTATTTTCTTTTTTTTGTAATTATATGAGAAGATGGATGCTAGCTAAACTTATTGTGGCAATTATTTTGCAATATATGTATGTCAAATCATTATGTAGTGTACTTTAAACTTACACAGAACTGTATTTCAATTCTATTTTAATAAAACTGAGGAGAAAAGTGAAAAGACACTCATTGAATGGGAAAAATTTTTGCAAATCATAAATATGATCAGTGTCTAATGTATGGAAGATGTAAAGAACTATTACAATTTAACAATAAGAGGCAAATAACTCAATTTTAAAATAGACAAATGTTTTGAGAAACACTTCCTCAAAGAATATGTACAATGGCCAATAAGCATATAATGTTGAACAATAAGGTGTTCAACATCATTGGTCATTGATGAAATAAAAATTAAAAGCACAATGAGATATTGTTTTCACATCCACTAGAATTACTATAATAAAAAAATAAGACAATAACAAATGTTGGCAAGGATGTGGAGAAATTGGAACTCTTATACATTGCTGATGGGAATGTAAAATAACGCAACCACTTTGGGGAAAAATTTGACAGTTCATTAAATACTTAAATATAGAGTATGGTCCAGCAATTCCACCTGTAGGTATATATCCAAAAGAATTGAAAACAAATATCTTTATATGTCCACACAAAAATGTGCATGAGTGTTCATTCATAGCAGCATCCTTTACAATAACAAAAAAATGAGAAAAATCCAACTTTCCTATCAACCAACAAATGGATATATATAATGTGGCATATCCATACAATGGAATATTATTATTCCACCATAAAAGAGAATGAAGCACTGATTCATGCTACAATATGGATGAACCTTAAAGACATTATTCTGAGTGGCATAAACCAGGTATAGTGGGCACACATTATATAATTCTATTTATATTAAATGTCCATTGTAGGCAAATCCATAGTGGGGAAAAAGTAGATTAGTAGTTGCTAAGCACTGGAGAAGGAGCAGATGGAAGGTGACTACTAATGTAGAGGGGGTTTCTTTTTTAGGTGATGAAAATGTTCTGGGATTAAACAGTGGTAATGTTGCACAGCTTTGCAAATACACTAAATAATACTGACTTGCACATTTTATAAGGGTGAATTGCAACAAGAAAGCAGGGGAAAAATCAATGAAACAAAAAGCTGGTTCTTCAAAATAAAAATCAGTGAAATGGATAATCCTCTAGCAAGACTGACAAAGATAAGAAGAATACACAAATCACGATGATCAGGAATAATACAGGGGATATCATTACAGATTCTTAAATCATCAGAAGCATAGTAATGGAATACTTCAAACAAGGTTATGTTGATAAATTTGACACCTTAGAAGAAATAGACTATTTCCTTGAAAAGCATAAACTTCCAAAATTCAATCAAGATACAGTAGTCTAGGGTTCTATAATCATTAAAGAATTTGAATTCAAAATAATAATTTAAAAGTCACCTCCAAAGTATCTCCAGGCCCTGCTGTTTTCACTGGAGAATTCTAACAAACATTTAAAGAAGAATTAGCACCAATTTTACACAATGTCTTTTTGAAAATAGAAGAGGAGGGAATATTTCTAAATCATTTTATAAAATCAGTTTTACTGTAATATCAAAACCAAAGACAGTACCAGAAAAGAAATTTGTAGGCCAATATCTCTTGTGAACTTAGTCATAAAAATCTTTCATAAAATATTAGCAAATCAAATCCAGCAATATATAAAAAAATTATAGGGGCACAAGGTGGCTCAGTCAAACATTCTGATTCTTGATTTTTGGCTTGTGAATTTGAGCCCTGTGTTGGGCTCTGTGCTGACAGCACGGAGCCTGCTTGGGATTCTCCCTCTCTCCCTCTCTCTCCCTCTCTCTACCCCTCCCCTGCTCTCTCTCTCTCTCTCAAAATAAATAAATAAACATTAAAAAATTTATACAATACAACCAAATGGTATTTATTCCATTTAGTATGCAAATCTCATTTAGACTTCAAATGTCAATCAAGAAGATACATTATCTAGCAGGCTTAAACAGAAAAATCATATGATCATATCAATTGATGGAGAAAAAGCATTTAAAAAAATCCAAAAGCCATTCTTTCTAAAAATTCTCAGCAGACCAGGAAGAGACAGGCGATTCCTCAACTTGACAAGGAATGTATACAAGAAACCTACAGCTAACATCATGCTTAATGATGAAAGCCTGAATGCTTTCTCTCTAGCAGGGAATGGGCAAAGATGTCTGCTTTCACCACTTTTATTCAGCAGAACATTGGAAGTTCTAGTCAGAAAAAGAAGTCAAGAAAAAATTAAAATATGTACAGATTATAAAAGGAAATATAAAACTGCCCCTATTTACAGGTGACATGATTATCTGCTTAGAAAATCCAAAAGCAACTATAAAAATAATTCCTGGAACCAATAGGTGATTTCAGCAAGGTCACAGTATGCAACATCAACACATACAAAATTTAGTCACATTCATGTATGTTAACAAAAACACTGGAAATACAATTTTAAAAAAAATTGCCATTTCCAATAATTGCAAAGAAAATTAAATAATTAGATATAAATCTAATAAACATGTCCAGGATGCATGCTGAAAATGAAAACATGCTGATCAAAAAGTAAATAAGCAGAGTGATATACCTTATTTATGGATTGTCATCCTCAACATTGTAAAGATGCCAATTCTCTCCTAAATGATTAATAGATTTAAACTAATTCCTATCAAAATCACAGCAAGGTTTTTTCTACACATAGACAGACTGATTAAATTTATATGGAAAGGAAAAGGAATTAGATAAATAAATAAAAATTTTTCCCCAGGGTTACTTCAACGAATAAATCAAAATACACATGGTAGAGGCTCCAAACCACCGCTAGGAGTAGGGAGACAAAGAAATCAGAGTCACAAGAACAGAGAACACGTAACACACTCCAAAAACACCTTCTGAAGGGCCAAAACTGGACAGGGTATGACCCCTTTTTAATATAGTAGTGCTCACAGGTGCAGGACACATAATAAGCTTTTATTTTATTTTTATTTTTATTTTTATTTTTTTTTAACGTTTATTTATTTTTAAGACAGAGAGAGACAGAGCATGAACAGGGGAGGGGCAGAGAGAGAGGGAGACACAGAATCGGAAGCAGGCTCCAGGCTCTGAGCCATCGGCCCAGAGCCCGACGCGGGGCTCGAACTCACGTACCGTGAGATCGTGACCTGAGCTGAAGTCGGACGCTTAACCGACTGAGCCACCCAGGCGCCCCAATAATAAGCTTTTAAAACACACAAGGAACAGAAAACTAGCCAAAATGATGAAATGGAAGAATTCTCCTCAAAAGAAATTCCAGGGAGAAATGACAGCTAAAGAATTGCTCAAAACTGCTATAAACAATCTATCTGATCAAGAATTTAGAATAATAGTCTTAAGATTAATCACTGGGCTTGAAAAAAGAAGAGAAGACAGCAGAGAATCTATGCTGCAGAGATCAAGGAACTAAAAAATAGTCATGACAAATTAAGAAATGTTGTAAATGAGGTGCAAAATAAACTAGATATGGTGACAGTGAGGATGGAAGAGGCAGAGGGGAGGATAAGTGAAATAGAAGGTAAAATTATGGAAAGTGATGAAGCCGAGAAAAAGATAAAAAAAAAAATACTAGACCACAAGGGGAGAATTAGAGAACTAAGGGATTCAATGAAACATAATAATATCCATATCATAGGAGTTCCAGAAGAAGAAGAGAGAGAAAGGGGCAGAAGGTTTACTTGAATAAATTATAGCTGAGAACTTCCCCAATCTGGGGAAGGAAGCAGATAATCGAGGAGGCACAGAGAACTCTCTTCATACATAATAGGAATGGGTCTTCTCCACCGTTTATCATAGTGAAACTGGCAAAATACAAAGATAAGGAGAGAATTCTGAAAGCATCTAGGTACAAATGAGCCTTAACCTACAAGGGTAGACACATAAGGGTAGTAGCAGCCCTGTGCACTGAAACTTGGCAGGTCAGAAAAGAGTGGCAGGAAATATTCAATGTTCTGAATAGGAAAAATCTACAGCCAAGAACCCTTTATCCAGCACGGCTGTCATTCAGAATAGAAGGAGAGGTAAAGGTTTTCCCAGACAAACAAAAACTGAAGGACTTCATGATCCTGCAAGAGATCCAAAGGGGGACTCTGAGTGGAATGCTGCAAAGACTACAAAGGACCAGATACATCACCACAAGCATGAAACCTACAGATAACACGATGACACTAACCCCATGTCTATCAATAATAACACTGAATGTAAATGGGCTAAATGCTCCAGTCAAAAGACATAGGGTCAGAATGGATAAAAAAACAAGATCCGTCTATATTCTGTGTAGAAGAGACCCGTTTTAGACCTGAGGACACCAACAAACTAGATTTTAAACTAAAGGCTGTAACAAGAGATAAAGAAGGGCATTATATCATAATTACAGAATCTATCCATCAAGAAGAGCTAATAATTATGTTTATGCACCCAATTTTGAGGTACCCAAATATAATAATCAATTAATCACAAACATAAGCAATCTTACTAATAAGAATACAGTAATTGCATGTGACTTTAATACTCCACTTACAACAATGGACAGACAACCTAGGCAGAAAATCAATAAAGAAACAATGGCCCTGAATAATACACTGGACCAGATGTACTTGACAGATACATTTAGAACTTTTCATCCAAAAGCAGCAGTATACACATTCTTCTCAAGTGCACATGGAACATTTTCCAAGATAGATCACATACTGGGTCACAAAACAGCCCTCAATAAATATAAAAGAATTGAGAACATACTACGCACATTTTCAGATCACAATGCTATGAAACTTGAAATCAACCACAGGAAAAAGTTTGGAAAACCTCCAAAGGCATGGAGGTTAAAGAACATCCTATTAAAGAATGAATGGGTCAACCAGGAAATTAAAGAAGAAATTAAAAAATATGTGGAAACAAATGAAAATGAAAACACAATAATCCAAACCCTGTGGGATTCAGCAAAGGCAGTCCTAAGGGGAAAATACATTGCAATCCAGGCCTTTCTCAAGAAACAAGAAAAATCCCAAATACAAAATCTAAAAGCACACCTAGAAAAATTAGAAGCAGAACAACAAAGAAACCCAAAGTCCAGCACAAGAACAGAAATAATAAAAATTAGAGTAGAAATAAACAATATAGAATCCAAAAAAACACACACAAAAAAACCTGGTAGAACAGATCAATGAACCTAAGAGTTGTTTTGTTTAAATAAACAAAATTTATAAACACCTAGCCAGCCTTCTCAAAAAGAAGAGAGGACCCAAAGAGATAAACTCATGAATGAAAAAGGACAGATCACAAACAACACCACAGAAATACAAACAATTATCAGAAATACTATGAAAAATTATATACCAACAAACTGGACAACCTGGAAGAAATGGACAAATTCCTAGACATTAGGACACACTAGACACACACTACCAAAACTCAAACGGGAAGAAATAGAAAATTTGAACAGACCCCTCACCAGCAAAGAAATTGAATCAGTTATCAAAAATCTCCCCCCAAATAAGAATTCTGAGCCAGATGGCTTTCCAGGGGATTTCTACCAGGCATTTAAAGCAGAGTTAATACCTATCCTTCTCAAGCTGTTCCAAAAAGTAGAAACAGAAGGAAAGCTTCCAGACTCATTCTATGACGCCAGCATTATCTTGATTCCCAAACCAGACAGAGACCCCACAAACAAGGAGAATTACAGGCCAATATCCCTGATGAACATGGATGCAAAAATTCTCAACAAGATACTAGATTATTGAATTCAACAGCAAGTAAAAATAATTATTCATCATGATCAAGTGGAATTTATTCCTGGGCTGCAGGGCTGGTTCAATATTTGCAAATCAATCAATGTGATACATCACATTAGTAAAAGAAAGGAAAAGAACCATATGATCCTGTCAACACATGCGGGAAAAACATTTGACAAAATACAGTATCCTTTCTTAATAAAAACCCTCAAGAAAGTCAGGATAGAAGGAACATACTTAAATATCAGAAAAGCCATATATGAAAAGCTCACAGCTAATATCATCCTCAATGGGGAAATACTGAGAGCTTTCCCCCTGAGATCAGGAACACAAAGGGATGTCCACTCTCACCACTGCTGTTTAACATAGTGTTGGGAGGGGCGCCTGGGTGGCTCAGCTGGATGGGCATCTGACTTCGGCTCAGGTCATGATCTCACAGTTCATGGGTTCGAGTCCCACATCAGGCTCTGTGCTGACAGCTCAGAGCCTGGATCCTGCTTCCAATTCTATGTATCCCTCTCTCTTTCTCTGCCCCCTCCCACTCATACTCTGTCTCTCTCTCTCTCAAAAATAAATAAACATTAAAAAAAATCTTATGGGAGCTGGCTAGGCTGAGGTTTATTTAAAAAAACATAGTGTTGGGAGTTCTAGCCTCAGAAATCAGACAACAAAATGAAATAAAAGGTATCCAAGTCAAACTTTCACTTTCTGCAGATGACATGATACTCGACATGGCAAACCCAAAAGACTCCACCAAAAAGCTGCTAGAACGGATACATGAATTCAGCAAAGTCACAGGTACAAAATCAATGTACAGAAATCGTTGCATTTCTATACACCAATAAGGAAGCAATAGAAAGAGAAATCAAGAAATCGATCCCATTTACAATTGCACCAAGAACCATAAATACCTAGGAATAAACCTAACCAAAGATGTAAAAGATCTGTATGCTGAAAACTGTAGAAAACTTATGAAGGAAATTAAAGAAGACACAAAGAAATGGAAAAACATTTCATGGTCATGGATTGGAAGAACAAATATTGTTAAAATGTCAATACTACCCAAAGCAATCTACACATTCAATGCAATCCCAATCAAAATTGCGCTGGCATTCTTCTCAAAGCTAGAACAAATAATCCTAAAATTTTTATGGAACCACAAAAGACCCCAGATAGCCAAAGTATTGTTGAAAAAGAAAACCAAAACAAAAGGCATCACAATCTCGGACTTCAAGCTATATTACAAAGCTGTAATCATCAAGACAGTATGGTATTGGCACAAAAGTAGACACATGGACCAATGGAATAGAATGGAGAACCCACAAAAGTATGCCAACTAATCTTTGACAAAGCAGGAAAGAGTGTCCAATGGAAAAAAGACAGTCTATTTAGCAAATGGTGCTGGCAGAATGGGATAGTAACATGCAAAAGAATGAAACTGGACCACTTTCTTGCACCATACACAAAAATAAACTCAAAATGGATGAAAGACCTAAAGGTGAGACAGGAACCATCAAAACACTAGAGGAGAAAACAGGCAACAACCTATTTGACCTCAGCTGTAGCAATTTCTTGCTTGACACATCTCCAAAGGCAAGTGAAATACAAGCAAAAATGAACTATTGGGACCTCATCAAGATAAAAATCTTCTGCACTGCAAAGGAAACAATCAACAAAACTAAAAGGCAACTGACAGAATGGGAGAAGATATTTGCAAATGACATATCAGATAAAGGATTAGTATCCAAGATCTATAAAGAACTTACCAAACTCAACACCCCGAAAACAAATAATCCACTGAAGAAATGGGCAAAAGACATGAACAGACACTTTACCAAAGAAGACATCCAGATGGCCAATAGACACATGAAAAGATGCTCAACATTACTCATCATCAGGGAAGTATAAATCAAAACCACATTGAGACACCACCTCACCCTAGTCAGTGTGGCTAAAATTAACAACTCAGGAAAAAATAGATGCTGGGGTGGATGTGGAAAAAAGGGAACCCTCTTGTTGGGTTCCTCTGTTTGTTGGTGGGAATGCAAAACTGGTGCAGCTGCTCTGGAATACAGTGTGGAGGTTCCTCAAAAACTTAGTAGCACTACTAGGAATTTATCCAAAGGATACAGGAGTGCTGATCCATAGGGGCACATGTACCACAATGTTTATAGCAGCACTTTCAACAATAGCCAAATTATGGAAAGAACCTAAATGTCCATCACCTGATCAATGGATAATGAAGATGTGGTTTATATATACAATGGAATACTACCTGGCAATGAGAAAGAATGAAATCGTGCCATTTGTAGCAACGTGGATGGAACTGGAGGGTATTATGCTAAGTGAAATAAGTCAGTCAGAGAAATACAGATATCATATGTTTTCACTCAACAGAAGACTACGGGGGAAGGGAAGGGGAAAAAATAGTTCCAAACAGAGAGGGAGGGAGGCAAACCATAAGAGACTCTTAAATACAGAGAAGAAACTGAAGGTTGATGGGGGGTGAGGGAGAGGGGAAAATGGGTGATGGGCATTGCAGAGGGCATTGTTGGGATGAGCACTGGGTGCTGTATGTAAGCAATGAATCACTGGAATTTACCCCCAAAACCAAGAGCCTACTGTATACACTATATGTTAGCCAACTTGATAATAAATTATATTAAGAAAAAAAAGATAAATCAATTTTGTTCAAGAAGAGTAAAGTAGAAGAAATCACTTTACCTGATATTATGGCTTTCTATATAGCTATATTTTTTCTTTCAAGTTTTTATTCAAATTCCAGGTAGTTAACATATCATATAGCTATATTAATCAAGGCATTGTCATATCAATGGAGAGATATGTACATAAATCAATGGAATAAAATGGATAATCTAGAAAAATATCCACACAAAGATGCCCAAGTGATTTTCTGACAAAATTGCAAAAGAAATTCAGTGGAGAAATTCAGCACCTTTTCTACAAATGGTATTGGAGCAACTGGGCATCCATGGGCCAAAAAATAAACCTTGACTTTAACCTTGTACCTTATAAAAAATTAACTCCAAATGGACCACAGACTTAAAGCTACACAATTTACAGAATAAAACACAAGAGAAAATCTTTAGATCCTTGATCCTGGTGAAGAGTTTTTAGGCTTAGCACCAAAATATACAACCGATAAAAGGAAAAACGAATACTTAGGCCTCATCAAAATTAAAAACTTTATTCTTCAACAGTATGAAAAGTATCAGAAGAGGATTAAAATCTGGGAGAAAATTTTGTAAACCATATATCTAACAAAGGCCTTGCATCTAGAATATATAAAAAAACTCTCAAAACTCATCAGTAAAAAAAAAAAATCCAACTAGAATATGGACAAAAGAATGAAGAGACATTTCACCACAAAGGACATACAAACGGCAACTAATCATGTGAAACAATGTTTAATATCATTAGCCACTATGGAAATGCAAATTAAAGCCACAATGGGATACTACCACCTACCTATCAGAATGGCTAAGATGAAAAATAGTGACAGCATCAACTGCTGGAAAGATTCACAGAAACTGAATATTCAGATATTGCTAGTAGGAATCTAAAATGGTACAAGAAGTGGCTCAGTCGGTTGAGAGTCTTACTCTTGATTTCGGCTCAGGTTGTGGTCTCATGGTTGTGGGAACGAGCCCCATGTTGGGTTCCACACTGAGCATGAAGTCTGGTTAAGATTCTCTCTCTCTCACTCTCTCTCTCTCTCCCTTTGTCTCTCTGTCGCTCATGCACTCATGTGCTCTCTCTTTCTCAAAAAAAAAGTTACAAACATTCTGGAAACCAGTTTGGCAATTTCTTATAAAACTAAACATGCAACTACTATATACTTAGCAATTCTACTTCTGTACATTTATCCTAGAGAAACAAAAACTTATGTTCACACAAAAATCTGTGCATAGAGGCTTTATTAGAATAGCTTAAAACTAGAATCAACCTATATGTCCTTCAATTGGTTAAGCAAACTGTGGTACATCCGTATCATGGAATACTACTACTCAGCCATTAGAAGGAATGAACTATTGATATACATAACAACCTGAATGGTCCTCAAGGGCAATATGCTGAATGACAAAAGCCAACCTCAAAAGGTTTCATATTATATGATTCTATTAATACAATTATTCTTGAAATAACATAATAATAGTGATAGAGATTAGTGGTTGCTAGGGGTTAAGGAAGAGATGAGGAGATGAGGCTGCTTGTTTTCATAAAAGGGTAGCATGAGGGAGATTTTTGTGGTGATAGAGCAATTCTGTATCTTGATTGTGGTAGAGTTTCATGAATCCATGTGTCTCCCCCAGTTGTAACAGCTTGTGTAACTAGTATTATTGAAACCAGAAGTCAGGATACTGACATTGGTATAATCCACAGAGTTTATTCAGATTTCACCAGTTGTGTGTGTGTGTGTGTGTGTGTGTGTGTGTGTGTGTGTGTGCATGCATGCGTGTGTAGCTCTGTTGAGTACAGTTAAAAAACAGACTAAAATTTTTCAATAGGTTTTTTCAACAGACTTCAAATTTGGGTCATTTACTATTTCAGTCATCACTAGTTAAAAAAAATTGCAAGTATACATCTTTGTGTACAAATCTTGCCCATGTTTTGACCTATTTCTTAATTTGGAATTTCTAGTTAGTGGAATTTCATAGTCTTAGAGTAAGGAAGAACATTTTAACATTTGAGCTGTTTGAACTGGGATGGGCTTTCCAGGGAGCTAGTTGGGGCATTGTCATTGGTGAAGGTCAAGTACTGGCAATGTGGTCGGTCACCTGTTAGGAATGCTATAGAGGACATGCCCATGTTAGTTGGACCAGGTAGCCTCTAAGGTCCATGTACAATGCAGAGTCCAGTGTGGACTGTGTTACAGGCTACTCTATGCAATGGGGATAAAACTGAATTCATGACCCTTCTCCTCAAAACTGCTCCTCCTCTTAGACTTTCTGCCTTAACAGATGACATCACAATCTCACTGCTCACAGGGACTCACCTCAGATACCTCCCATTCATTTATCCTGTTTCTGCCCCTAGCAGTCACCAGGTACTTGGAATTGCAGCCCCCCAAATATTTCTCATCTCTGCTGCTCCTCTCCTTCCTGTCTAGCCCGTTTTTTAGCCTCCAGTCTCTGCCCTTCCCCTACTGCTCTATAGACCTCCACCAATACACCCTTCAAACAATAGTCTGAATGAGTTAAGGAAAAGCATGAAAGATGCTAACTCATTTTAACACTTACTTGCTATCACAGTTTCTGTCTTTTTTAACTTTTTTAAAAAAGCCTTCCACGTAGGTCAAGGACGGTGTTGGGGGGAGGTGCTGGGGAGGAGAGGAAAAAACCAGCGTTGCCTCACTTGCTGGTATCCCAAAGTTGACTGTAAGCTCCTTGAGGGCAGGGTCTGGGCCTGGAAGACCTTTAAACCTGACAGCTTGGAGGGGCACCTGGATGGCTCAGATGGTTAAGCATTTGATTCTTGATTTTGGCTGAGGTCATAATCTTATGGTTCATGAGATCAAGTCCTGTGTCAGTCTCTGTGCTGGTGGTGTGGAGCCTGCTTGGGATTCTCTCTCTCCCTTTCTCTCTGCCCCTATCCTGCTAGCACTCTTAAAATAAATAAACTTAGGGGCACCTGGGTGGCTCAGTAGGTTAAGCATTGACTCTAGATTTTGGCTTAGGTCATGATCTCACGGTTCATAAGTTCAAGCCCCATATAGGGCTCTGTGCTGGCAGTGTGAGGTCTGTTTGGGATTCTCTCTCTCTTGCTCTCTCTCTCTCTTTCTGACCCACCCCAGCTCCCTATCTCTCTCTCAAAGTAAATAAATAAACTTAGAAAGAAAGAAAGAAATGAATAAAGTAAATAAAATAGTAAATAAATAAACTCAGAAAGAAAGAAATGAATAAAGTAAATAAAATAGTAAATAAATAAACTTAGAAAGAAAGAAAAAAAGAAAAAAAGAAATAAAGGAGTAAACTTCAACACCTGACAGCCTGGAACACTAACCATTTGTCAGGTATGGCTCCAAGTTTACTGTGAAGCCCTCAACAACCCAGGAGGTAGTGTTATCATCATTGCTGTTTTACAGATGAGGAAACTGGGGTACAGAAAGCACTAAAAAAAATCAAAGACCAGCTTACACTGGGATGTTGTTATCAAATCAAATTTTAAGAAATGAAAAATTGCATGATTAATATTGAAGCTTTGTTATACACTAAGGCACACCAATTATTGGGGCTTATCCCCAGTTTAAACATTTTTTATTATCCTTTGCACCATTTTTCATTTTCAGTGACGTTAGTCACTTAGAGGGCATATCTTAGGTCCGTGTACAACTGTTGGCTACAACAAGTAACACTGTAATGCTGACATGGGACGAAAGATACACATTAGTTTTAATTGGCATTTGTATTTTATTTTATTTTAAGAGTTTATTTATTTTGAGAGAGAGAGAGCACGCTAGCCAGGGAGGGGCACAGAGAGAGGGAGAGAGAGAATCCCAAGTAGGCTCTGCACTGTCAGCACAGAGTCTGCCACAGAGTTCAACGGAGGGCTTGAACTCACGATTATACCATGACCTGAGCTGAAATCAAGAGTTGGATGTTTAATCAACTGAGCCACCCAGCTATTTGTATTTTAAAATGTGATAGATTATGTAGAAAAAGGGTTAATCAAAGACATTAGGAGCTAAAAAAGAAAGAAAAGAACCTAAAAACAGGAATAATCATAGACTGATCAGGAGTGGGAAGTTTTTCAAAGATTGGGTAGGAACTGCATGTGTGTGTGTTGTTTGCTCCCATTTCTGTGATACAGTAATAATTAAATTAATGGTGAAAGTTTCTAGAGTTGCAATCATTGTCACTGGAGCATTTAACCTCCCTCCCAGGCTCTCACTGACCCACAGTTTCCCTGGGAACCTTATCATCCAGGGTAACCTGACCATACAGGCTGCTAGCCTCCCACATCTCCAAGCTAGCTCTGATTCTAAAAACCTTTCAGCAACATGGTTTGAGTCAGGGTGTGTATTTAGTATCCTAGAGCTGCCATAACAAAGTACCACAAACTGGTTGTCTTGGAACAACGGAAATGCATTGTTTCATAGTTCTTGAGTCTGAAAGTCCAAAATCAAGGTGCTGGCAGGGGCATGTTTCCTCTGGAACCTGTAGGGAGAGATCTTTCCTTGCTTCTTGCTAGCTTCTGGTGGTTTGCTGACAGTCTAGTTCCTTGACTTGTAGGTGCATTTCTCTAATATTCTGTCTTCACATTACCCCTTTCCTCTGTTTGTCTCTGTGTCCAATTTTTCCCCTTTTATTAGAACACCAGTCATGTTGGATTAGGGCCCACCCTAGTGACCACATTTTAACTTGATTATATTTGCAAAGCCCCTATTTCCAAATAAGATCACATTCTGCCATACTGGGGGTTAGAACTTCAACATAGCTTTCTTGTGGGGAAAACAATTCAATCCATAACAAGCTGTTAGGTCCAAGGTTTCTGTTACATGTTATATTCTTGCTTCCTACACTTATGGGACTGAGAGGGTTCCATGGTACTGCCTTCCTCAAAATCATCTCCATCTTTGGGCAGTTTGGTTGGGTGCTGCCTGGGGAAGCCTGCCCGGCACTCTGCTGCTATGATATCAAGTGCCTTGGATCCCAGATGTCACAGCAGGCAGGGGTTCCTCCATGTAACTAATGCATGGTGAGCGATGGCTCACCATGGGTGGAGGGACAACCCAGAAGACCTCTGGGCTCATCTTATTAGTTGTCCTTACTTTCCCTTCAGTCTGAAGTCTTTCTATTTTAATCCTATTGTTCTTACAATCCTCCTTAATTCTTTTTGGGATGAAATAAAGTATAAAAGTAAATTAAATGAATGGCAATTCTCTGCTTAATTAAATAGCAGCAGAAGGGTAGTCTGTGATTTCTAAGGACTCAGTGTTGTCATGACAACCACAAGCGCTGCCTCCTCCACTTGGCCCTTCCCCAACCCCCGTTACTAAGTCTAGCTCATCCACATGCCTCAGCCTGGCCTCCACCCTTCTAAGAGGCCATCTCTGAGCAACAGATAGAACTACAGGGTTCTCCATGTGCCATCCCACCCCCACCCCCAAATCCTGGTCTCCTTCTGTTGCTATACTCACCTTGTGGAAGCCCCAGTTGCCTGTTTAATTCTGTCTGTCTGTCTGTCTGTCTGTCTGTCTCTCTCTCTGGACAGTAGGCTTCTCAAGGACAGGGATCACTTCATCATTTATTTCTACAAACACCTAATTCAGAACTTTGCCTTCAGGGAGTCACCAGAGCAGTAGATGGAACACCAGCATTTAGGGCTCCTGAAGGCTTACTTCTGGAGCTACCATCACATGTTGCCAGATGTACCTATTAAATTTAGAATTAAAATTGAATTTAAGTTTACTGAAGTTAATTAAAAGCAAAAATCAGTCCCACTAGCCTCATTTCAAGTGCTTAATAAGCTACATATGGCTAGCAACTACCACATGGGACAACACGGCTGTAGAGCATTTCCATCATCACAGAAAGTTCTACTGGACAGAGCTGGTCTCAGAGGAACCCATAACCAATGCTCCCTGAGGATACTCTTGGTGTTTGTCGATTGCAATCCTAGCCTATCAGAATTACACCTACTAGTGTTAGCCTTGGGAACAAAAGAGAAAATGCAAGCAGTATATCCCTCTGTTAGGACCATGAGCTAATGGCCCCTCACCAAAGAGAGCAACATGAGTGGCATGACGTATTTCCCCACCAATCCCTAAACAAGCCTGGACATTTCTGTCTCTGTTTTTGCACATGCTGTTCCTCTGTCTAGAAGGTCTACTCTAACAAGAATCCCTTATGTCTTACCTATTCTTCAGCTGTAATGTAAGTGTATATGCCTTTGCCTGCATAAATGCTTTCTTCCCCTGTCCTCAGTAGTGTGTGTGTGTGTGTGTGTGTGTGTGTGTGAAATCTTCCTTCTCACATTACATCCTATATATTATTATGTAGTGGCATCAGAATCTATGAGCAGATTATGTTCTATAATTAGCACAGAGGGCAAAAATCAAGTAGAACCAAAACTGCCCTTGAAATTCTCTTAAATCTGCCATAGAACATGCATTCTTGGTTTCATTTATACAGTTCCATACAGAACTTTTTAGGGACACTGAATCATAAATACAACTGAGACAGACTAAGAAGGAAGCAGTAGGAGGAAGGTCCATAAGCAGATACTCAGACATACAAACCATCTGCCCTTTAAGACAGCCACAACATCCCTGGCAGGGGAGGGGCATTCTACATTGTCGCTGATGGAGAATTATTTTCTCTAGTGTTTTTCTCTACCTTTTTTTTTCTTTAGAAAAATACCTAGAAAGGTATTTTCTCTACCTTTCTTCAGGTATGCTATGTGGGGCCAGCAGCATCAGCATCACCTGGGAACTTGTTAGAAATGCAAGTTTGGGGACCCCACCCAGACCTACTTGATCAGAAACTCTAACAAACTCTCCAGGTGATTCTGCTGTGAGTTAAATTTGAGGACCACTGGTTCACTCCTCTGGCACTAACACGCAGTCTCTG
Source organism: Panthera pardus (assembly GCF_024362965.1). Lineage (NCBI taxonomy): Eukaryota > Metazoa > Chordata > Mammalia > Carnivora > Felidae > Panthera > Panthera pardus. The sequence goes on along the minus strand of NW_026526821.1, from coordinate 61,367,680 downwards.
TAGCTTCGTACAGATTGATGAATTTGTTTGCTATGTGAGGATGATGTTACAGTGAGGATGAAACATGCCAGGCTCTAAGCTGTGAACCACAACTAAGGGCCTAGCATGTTGTGGGCGCTTCATACATTTTTGCTGGATTGTAATCTAACAGCACTACAATCTGAGTGCTGTTTTCTTTAACTGTGACTCTTTGAGGTGCTGGAGAAGATGTTGGCTACCTGCCTGCTGCCCATCTCAGATGATGTTTCCACTGAACAATGTCATTCCTACTCCTTCAGATACTGGTCTCCTCTCAGAGCAAGTAGGAGAGGGGTTCGGTTTTAAAGTCTCCTGAGAACCTAAGGGCATGGAAGATACACAGCACATTTTCTGCCTGCAGGGGCTTTCTCACTCATTCTCACAATCAAAAGCTCTGCAAGGAGGCAGGTGAGGTCATTACTGTGGAAGAGGAGGGGCAGGACTACTGGCGGAGCTTGTGCTGTGTTGCTAGCACTGTTTGTTCTAAGGGCTTTCCATGTAACTAAGCAGTCCTCACAACAACCCTATGAGGGCAACATGGACATCATTCCCAACTCACACAGGAAAAATGCAAGCAGAGAGAGGTTACATAACTCACTCACAACTGGCTACCAGTTGGAGGTAGAGTTGAGATTTGAACCCAGTTTGGCTCCAGTTTCTGAGATCTAAAGACTATCATCTACTTCCTCTCATACAGAGCTAAGTGAACTTTAAAAAGGGATGTCCAGCGGCACCTGAGTGGCTCAGTCAGTTAAGCATCCAACTTTGGCTCAGGTCATGATCTCACGGTTTGTGGATTTGAGCCCTGGGTCAGGCCGTGTGCTGACAGCTCAGAGCCTGGAGCCTGCTTCAGATTCTGTGCCTGCCTCTCTCTCTGCCCCTCCCCTGCTCACACTCTATCTCTCTCTCTCAGAAATAAACATAAAATTTTTTTTATTTTAGAAAAAAAGGGATGTCCTGTAGGGAACATAGGGAGCATACTAATGTCCAGCCATGGGGAAAAGGCTAAATGAATTCTGTGGGATCCATAGAATGGCATACTACATGGCTGTTACTATGCTGCCATAGGATTTACTTTGTCCAATAAGAAGATGCTTGGATCTAAAAACAGTGTGTACACACCCTACTTTCACACACATACACACACACATACATTATGGAAGAATAATGTATGTATAGAAAAAAGACTGGAAGGTCACTGTAATCATTTCAGAGAGCTGATATATTAGATGATCACAAATTCAGGGGCTCATAACAACGGAGACTTACTCTCTCATAGTTTTCTGGAGGCCAGAAGGCTGAAATCAAGGTGTTGGCAGAGCCATGCTCTCTCTGAAGGCTCTAGGGAGGAAATTTCCTTTTCTTATAGCTTCTGGTGGTTGACAGCAATCCTTGGGTACTCTTGGCTTGTAGATGCATCACTTCAGTCTCTGCCTCCACCTTCATGTAACCTCTCCCCTGTGTGTCTGTTTCTGTGTCTATGTTTTCTCTTCTTATAAGGACATCAGTTATTGGATTAGGGCCCATCCAGTATGACTTCATCTGAAGTTAACCGAGCACATCTGCAAACACTCTATTTCCAAATAAGGTCACATTCTGAGGTTCCAGATGAATGTGAATTTTGGAGACACTATTTGAGTATAGTCTGCCCTCTGGCACCCAAAAATTCAAGTCTGTCCCACATGCAAAGTACATTCACCCCATCCTAAGACTCCCAAAGCCTTCCTCCATTCCAGCATTAACTTTAAGTCCCAATTCTCATTAAAAAGTCCCAAATCTTATCTTCTAAAATATCTCAATCAAGTATGAGTGAGACTCTAGGTATGATCCATCCTGGGCAAAATTCCCCTCTCTCTGTGGATCTGTGAAAACTAGAAAACAAGTAGTCTACTTCCAAAGTACAATAATGGAATAGGCGGAGGACAGGCAGGAGCATGCCCAGTATACCACTGCCGTAACCTCCACAGCTGCTGCCCCTTGACACTCAGTATATAAGATGCCCAGGACCACACCTCCACCAGAGCTGTCCCAGAAGAACCAAAGCTTTCACTACTGCTTTCTGGTTTATTCCATCCCTGAGGATGATCACCTCATCCTGTTCACTTTTGTGTTCTAGTTCTTTTTCTTCTTCTTCTTCTTTTTTTTTTTTTAAGTAGACTTCATGCCCAGCATGGAGTCCAACTCAGGGCTTGAACTTCTGGCCCCGAGATCAAGGCCTGAGCTGAGATCAAGAGTCAGAAGCTTAATTGACTGAGCCACCCAGGTGCCCTATGTTTTAGTTCTTCTATTGATGTGTCTAATTAAAAAAAAAAAAAAAAAAACTTAAGTCACATGCTTTGCAGCTTTTTGTGCTGGCAGTTGATTGAAATTGTGCTGAGTGAGTCAATTTTTTAAATTAATTAATTAATTTTTTTTTAATTTTTTTTTTAACGTTTATTTATTTTTGAGACAGAGAGAGACAGAGCATGAATGGGGGAGGGGCAGAGAGAGAGGGAGACACAGAATCGGAAGCAGGCTCCAGGCTCTGAGCCATCAGCCCAGAGCCGGACGCGGGGCTCGAACCCACGAACCGCGAGATCGTGACCCGAGCTGAAGTCGGTCGCTCAACCGACTGAGCCACCCAGGTGCCCCTAATTTATTTATTTTTGAGAGAGAGAGAAAACATGAGTGGGGAGGGGCAGAGAGAGAGAGGAAGGGAGAGAGAATCTGCTGACAGCACAGAGCCTAACTTGGGGCTCAAACTTACAAACTGAGAGCATAACTGAGCCCCCCCAGGTGCCCCTGAGTGAGTCACTTTGAAGTGTTGACTATATTACATTATTTGAGGTACAGATATTTACAACAGTTTGTGAAATTGCACAATTTTGCTATCATGAGGTACATTTCTCTAGCTTGTAAATGCTTTTTATCCTGAATTTTTAACTTGTTTCCAATAAAGATTGTTATCCCTTTGTTTGTTTTTGCTTTTTGTTTTGTTTGTTTACCTTTATTTGTTACCCTTTGTCGAGTTGGTCTTTGAACATTTTTTTCCAATTTTTAACATTCCTGAGTGCTTTGAGAGGTATATTGCTTATATGTGGGTGTATTTGTGTATATTAGAACCATGGATTTTTTGTAATCTGATGTTGTTTTCTTTAAAAAAAATTTTTTTTACATTTATTTATTTTTGAGAGACATGTCGGGGAGGGACAGAGAGAGGAGACACAGAATCCGAAGCAGGCTCCAGGCTCCAAGCTGTCAGTACAGAGCCCAATGCAGGGCTGGAACTCACAAACTGTGAGATCATGACCTGAGCCGAAGCTGGACGCTTAACCGACTGAGCCACCCAGGTGCCCCTAATATTGTTTTCTTGTTAATAGGAGACCTATTTATATTTTTTAATTTAACTAATATCTTCAGTCTAAATTCTATCATTTAATGCTATGCTTTTTGTTTTGATAGCTTTTTAAAAATCTTACACTACGTTTTCTGACATTTTGTGTTCCTGTGTGTGTGTGTTTCAAATACTTAGAAGACACATATTTTGTTCTGGTGGATTCTTTTTATTTTTTTATTTTATTTTTTAAATGTTTATTCATTTTTGAGAGACAGAGACAGAGACAGAGCAGGGAAGGGGAAGAGAGAGGAAGACACCGAATCCAAAGCACGCTCCAGGCTCCGAGCTGTTGGCACAGAGCCCAACGTGGGGCCCAAACTCACGAGCCATGAGATCATGACCTGAGCTGAAGTCGGATGCTCAACCGACTGAGCCACCCAGGCGCCCCTGGTGGATTCTTTTTAAAGTAAACCTTTTTATTGAGGTGTCATGTCATGATCAAGTTTATGCTGGCCTCTTAACATTTTTCCTCCGGAAAAGTTTGTGCATTGATGTTTGAAGACATTTCCCACTGAAGCCATCAGATCTCGGAATTTTCTTTGTGAAAAGAGTTTTAATTATAATTCAAGTTTATTTAATATAGGACTATTTGTATTTTCTATTCTTAAGACAATTGTGTTTTGAAAAATTGTGTTTTTCAAGGAATTTTTCCATTTCATCTACATGGTTAAGTATGTTGTAAAGCTATTTTATATATATTTTCATTATCTTTTTAATGTTTACAAAATCTTTATATTGGTGTTTTTATGTGTTTTTTTCTATTTGTTTTCATTTGTCCTTAAAGATTACCAATTTTATTAGTCCAAAAACTAATTTTGGACTTTATTTTTTTTTCCTGTATTGTATATTATTACATTGATCATTTTTTTCTTTCTGTCCTTTTTGTTTTAATGATCTTGTCCTAGATTTTTTGGAAATTGTTAAAAGATAAACTGGGAGATATTAAAATCTTAAGAGTTTGAGTAAAAATTGATTGAGATAAGTTGGTGCCAAATTCGAAGTGTTTAGGAGTGTTTCACTTACAGGAGCTAGGGAAGACTTTTGTAGAACAGAGTCAGAAGCCAAGCAAGGAAATTATTTGATTGGCTATAGCTTAAGCATTTACCTTATTTGGAAAAGCCCGGTGGCTATTTGTGATTGGTTGTTTGCAGGCTTTGATTTCTTAAGTTGAGGCATTTCCAGACTTAGGTTTTATTTTGCTTTGGTAGGCTGCTGAGGAATTAGAAGTGCCTTAGTCTAAAGACCTCCTTGTTTATTTAATTAAACAAAATGGATGCTTACGTAATTGACTCAGCCTTTTTTCTCTTATAATATATGGATTTAAGCTATAAGTTTCTCTCTAAGTATGGTCTTAGCTGAGTGTCACATTGTTTATTTTCATTGTTATCTAATTTTAAATATTTCATATTTTCCATTGTAATTTCTACTTTGACCTCTAGGTTATTCAGAATAATCATGTTTTCCTGTTAAATTGATCCTTTTACTTCTTTATCTATAACAATAGTTCTTGTCTTAAACTCTACTTTACTGATATTAGTATAGCTACTACAGCTTACTTTTGGTTATTATTTATAACATATATTTTTCTGTCCTTTTTGATTTAATCTTTCTGGGTCTCTACATTTTAAACATCTCTTTAAAGCAGTGTAGAATTTGATTCATTTTAATCAAGACTGGGAGTCTTTTTATCTTTTAATTAAAATATTCAGTTCCTTTACATTTAATGTAATTACTGATATACTTGGGTTTAAATCAACTAAATTATTACTAATTTTTCCCATTTTTCTGTATTTTCCTTGTTTATGTTTCTCCTTTCTTGGCTTCTTTTAGCTAAGATTAACTTTTTGGGGTGTGTTTTTGTTATATCATTCCATGCTCCTTCTTTTGTTGTTATACTATCTTTTATTATTTGTTTACCTTAGAGATTGCAGTATTCTTCTTTGACTTTTTTGAGTCTCCCTTAAATTAATATTTTCACCACTTTTCAGACAGTGCAAAGACCTTAGCACACTTTCATTCTATTACCTTCTATTTAACTTTTGTATTATTGTTGTTATGTATTTTAATTAAACATATATTTTAAACTCAAGGGAAAAAAAAAACTCTTTTAAACTCAATATTGATTATATTTATCCTCATTTTTACTTTTCTGGTTTTCCTCACCCCTTCCTTCACCTCCAGCTGAGATCAATTTCCATCTGGCTTTTAAAAAGTAGAAGGAAGACCTCTTAGTTCTCAATTAGGTACTCTCCTGGTAAATACAGACTCTAAGGATTTTGGATTTTGTTGTTTTTTATTTTTTTATTTGAAAATGACTTTATCTCATCTTCATTTTTGAATGCTATTTCCCCTGGAGAGAAAATTCTAGATTGACAGTTATATTCTTGCAGTACTTGAAAGATGACAATGCATTTCTTTGGGCTTTCCTAATTTCTGTTGCAAGTCATCTAGAAGTGTTATTGTATCTTTGAATGTAAGGTGTTTTATTCTCTTTTTCTAACTAAGAAATTGTTTAAAGATGTTCCCTTTATCTCTGTTTTTCAGCCTTTGATGATATCCCTAGGTATGGTTTACTTTGTATCCTGCTAGGATTCTTCAATCTGTGACTTGATATTTACCATTATGTTTAGAAAATTATAAGCCATATTCTCTGCTGTCACATTCTCTTTCTTCTCTACTTGTGGGACTTGAATTCTGTGTACATCAGACTTTTTCACCCAGATGTCTCTTATGCCCTTTTCTGTATTTCCTCTTTGTTTTTTGTTTCAGAATTTCAACTTGGATATTTCCAATTAACCTATTTTCCAATTTCCTAACTGCCTCTTCTGTGTGTAATCTGCTGTTTTTCTCATAGGAAGATTGATCTGATACAAACTACTGCATCATAACTGGAAATATCTCTAAATCACTGAAAATTCTTTTGTCATTTTGATTTCATTTGCTTCCTTTTCTCAATTCTCTCTTCTGGTTTATTTTTTTGCTGTGTTTTCAGCTAAGTCTCTTTTTATGTGTGCTTTATCTATTTTATTTAGTCTTTGTTTCTGTAAATGTTTTGCTTTTTTCCCCCACTGCTTTCCTATGCTCTAGTAACTCATATTCTATCTTTCTCTGTGCCTAACCTTATCTTTCCTGGGCTCTTAAATCTGTCTGATTTGTGCTCTTCTTTTTCATAAGCAAATACTTCATTCATTTCTTTCTAAGATTTCTGGTACTATGTTTAATCAACTTTTTATTTGTTCTATGGCAATAGCATTTTTGGTAAGTGTTCATCTTCCACTTCCCCACTATTACATTCATCTCTTTTATGCTCTTTGTTTAGATTCTGTGATTTTAAAAAATTAATAATCTTTTATAAATAGATGAAATCTTCCTGGAGGTTTAAAGTGAAGAGGGGCTAGTGTCATTTCCCATGCTAAAGATGTTTGCATGTGTGAGAGTTCTTTTATCCTTTATTTCTTACTAGTCAGAAGAGCTAAGCAAGACAGGACTGCTCACATTACCCTGCCTCACCAACAGAATGCAAATGTGGTCTGTGTCCTTCCTCATTCAGTTCCATCTTTCTTATTTGTCAAGACTTTGGATTCAACCACTCTACAGAATCTCAAGCTACAAACCTGTACACTGTTCCCATTGTTCCAAAAAGAAATTGTGGGTTTTGTACCTTAGGCTGTGTCATTTACTTTGAGGAACTAGGCTTTCTTGAATTTGACTGATGTTTCCAACTGTGGATATCCTCTCTCCTTGTCTTCCCATGTGACTACTTGACCTTCATTGCATTTGAAAGCCCTTTCTCATCTATTTCAGTTCAGGGTTATAAGTGTCCCCTAATTTCTTTTAAGGTAGAGGTTTGTTCCTGTTTCTTATTCTCCTTCTTACTTTTTGGAGCCTTTTTGGGAAATTGCCTTCTTTATTTTATTTACTTTGAGAAGCAGACAGCACAAGTTGGGGCGGTGGGTACAGAGTGATAGAGGGAGAGAGAGAATCCCAAGCAGACTCTGTGCTATAGCACAGAGCCTGACCTGGAGCTTAAACTCATGAAACTGTGAGATCATGACCTGAGTTGAAATCAAAAGTCAGATGCTGGAACTAGAGGGTATTCTAAGTGAAATTAGTCAGTCAGAGAAAGACAAATATAATATGACTTCACTCATATGAGGACTTTAAGACAGAGAACAGATGAACATAAGGGAAGGGAAGCAAAAATAATATAAAAAAAGGGAGGAGGACAAAACATAAGAGACTCTTAAATATGGAGAACAGAGGGTTACTGGAACGGTTGTGGGAGGAGGGATGGGCTAATTGGGTAAGGGGCAATAAGGAATCTACTCCTGAAATCATTGTTGCACTATATGCTAACTAGTTTGGATGTAAATTTAAAAAATAATTTAAAAAAATCAGACGCTTAACTGACGGAGCCACCCAGGTGTCCCTAACAGTGCATTTTAAAACCAGAAATTTCACCCCAAGGGAGTCTTTTGCATACAACATTATTTTTAGTCTCAGTTCTGCATCACATATAACCTTTCAACAGTTATATTAAGTGGTGATTAAAGAACTGAATTCAAGTTTAAATTCATTCTTGCCTGGTGCTCCCAAATGAAAATAACTCAATTGAAATGACAATCAAATAATCACAAACTGTCACACATGGCTAAACATGCATATGTGCAGTCAATGACAACTCCATCACGATGGGGTCATTTACCAGTGACAGCCGGTAAAAATGTGAAAATATGGGGAAATGGCTTATGTCATTTCAGGTGGGCATGAATAATGGTTAGGATCCAACAGCTTGATGAGGAAGGTAAGTTCCTTCCATGGAGTAACATCAACTTTTGAAAAGGTTGAAATGTTAGAATGGATTTAAGAATCAAAGTGCACTAGGTAGCTCAGTTAGTTAAGTGTTAAACTTCAGCTCAGGTCATGGTCTCACAGTTCATGAGTTCGAGCCCTGTGTCGGGCTCTGTGCTGACAGCTCAGAGCCTTGAGCCTGCTTCAGTTCTGTGTCTCCCCAACCCCCTCTCTCTCCCTTCCCTGCTCATGCTCTGTCTCTCTCTGTCTCTCAAAAATAAATAAATGTTAAAAAAAAAGAAGAAGAAGAATCAAAGTGCAAATAGTCCAGTTGTGAAGGAAAATAGTTCCCTTTAATTCTATTATTTGATAGCATTCTCTCCATTTCTTCCCTTCTGTGTATAACCGGTGTGTGCTCTTCATCAGGCATGCCTTGCACTTTCCCATATCTGTGCCATTTCTCATTATGATTCTTCCATTTGTAATTCTTCTTTTCTTAGATAATCAACTCTGCTGATAATAGTCCTGCTTATCCTTCAAAGCTCCACAGACCTCTCCTGATTCCCCAACCAGATATGAACTTGCTTTCTACCTCTTAGACTGCATTTTTCACAATCTTTTCAGACCAGATACTACTCCCCAGGGAGGCAAGGGTTATTTACTCTGCCACCTCTACTCATCCCTCTGCCTTTGAGAACTTGCCTCTAAAACCAACCTTCAAACTCTTGTTTTCCTGGTTCCCTCTGTCTAATCAAAATTTCCATTCTCAATGGGATTCTCAACTTTGTTCTTATATAAGAAATGTTTCTTGCTGGAACTTTCAGATTCTGTCCCCAACAATGTCTTGCTTTTTCTAGCTCCTGGCTGAAAAAAATTTAAATTCCCTTGATACTGATGGAGTTTCAGAGTGATGGTGGGGTCTGGAGCCAAAGGTCAAGAAAGAATTCTTGAGACCTCTTTGGTGCAAAAAGGTGATTTTATTAAAGCACAGGGACAGGACATGTGGGCAGAAAGAGCTGCACTAGGGTTGTGAAGAGTGACTGGTTACATTCTATGGAGTTGGGGAAGATAAAAATCAAGAGGAATTTTCTTAATGGGATTTTCATAAGTTAAAGAAGACTCACAGATTACTGGAGGCCTACCTATTGTCAAGCTAACATTGTTTTTCCCTATAGCAAAACATTGACATTAAGACAGTAAGGAGTTTCTGGAGAAATGTTATACTTTATTTGCCTCAAGTGTTTGTCAATGGGCTGCAGGTTATAAGGAAATTTAATTTCACCTGCCATTTCCTTCTTGCCTTTGTTCCCCATATCGCTATGGAGGGGAGGGTGATTTGGGGGCTATAGCTATGGAGGGGAGGGTGATTTGGGGGCTATAGGTTTCGGGAGGTTAGGCTATTGATAAGATTGCCTTTTTCGTGTAATTTACGAAGATATTTGTAACTGATGGAGACTCAGGTCTTGCATGACTGTGACCTTTATCAGTTAACCATTTGTTTTCCCCTTTCTTTTGTTCTTGGGCAGCCAGGAGTGCCTGAGGAATGTCACACATATCCCACCTGGGTGGGAGGGTTGGTTTGCAGGGTGTCAGCTTGCCTTCTGCTCCCTCATCAATACTACAGCATTGACAAACCTATCAATAAGCTCCCAATTTCTAGAGCCTTTCATTTCAGTGGCCATCCCTGCTGCCCAGACCACAATCCTCCAGCTGCCACTGAACATCACTAGCTAGGATTTAGCCTTTGAGTTTTGTCATCAACTTCATGGACACTGAATATTTTTCTTGGATTCTAATTCTGAGTGCTTCTTTCACACTCTACTCCTTGGGAGTAGATCTTGCAATGCCAAGCACAGTGCCTTGCATGCAGAAGAGCTCAAAAGGTATTTACTTAGTGCTGTTTGAATAAGGCACTTTAAGGTGACTTGAGTACCATTGTGCCCCAGTACTGGACACATCTTGGGATGCTGTCCACATGTATCCAGGTTCAAGTCCCCACTGCTGTCCACATGTATCCAGGTTCAAGTCCCCAAACTGTTGACAGTTTGATTTCGGAATGAAAAGAACCAAAAGTATCCCATCGGAACAGTGAATGTACATTTTCTGGATATACCTCCCAGCTGTGCCTCTAGGATCCCCCCGTCTCCCCTCCTGCCTCTTCCCTCACACCAGATTCCCCAAGCTAGTCTGTAGGCTCACTGGGGCCAGAAACTGGCCCTTTTTGTATTCTGTATCTCACCAAGTCTTGAGCCCATGCCTGACCCAGAGTTAGCACTCATTAAAGTTGTGGGTTAACTGCTTTTATGCCCTCACTGTGCCTTCCATTCCTGCTATGTTTGCCTTCTGTGGCTATCAGAATCTTTCCTCTTCCTTCTTTAAGCTTCTGCCTGAATATTTAATGACATTGGCATTTTGAATATTAATTGTTAATGTGTTTTTCTTTTATTGTTGATTATAGAAAGGGTAGAAGACAGAAGGGCCTGTGAAGGGATTAATGTCATGGTTAGTGGTCAGACAATTTTCTGTTTATATTCTGCTGTGTTAGTTATCTATTACTACGGAACCAGTTACCCCAGAGTGACCAAAAGCAACAAATATTTCTTATTCTACATTTTCAGTGAAGTGGGTATTTGGGAGCGACCTAGATGGGTGGTTCCAGCTTAGACTCTCTCATATACCTGCAGTCAGGATGTCAGCTAAGGCTTCAGTCATCTGAAGGCTTGACTGGGACTGAAGGGTTCACCTCTAAGATGCTTCACCCATGTGCCTATTGGCATGTGAGATTGCCATATGACATCCTTCATAGACTGCTTGGATGTCCTCATGACATGGCAGCGAATTTCTCCAAGAGCAAGCAATCGAAGAAAGAAAAGGCAGAAGCCACACATCTTTTTACGACTTAGTGTTGGAAGTGATATGCTAGCATTTCTGTCATATTCTCTTGATCCTACAACCAATCCTGATTCAGAAGGACATGGATAACAAGAAGAAGGCTCATTGGAGGCTATCTTGGAGGCTAGCCTAGCACACGTATTTCCTTGGGTATGTCTTTGTATAAATTACCTAATCTCTCTAAGCCTCTGTTCCCTTACATGAAAAAACTAATACTTACCTCACAGCTATCTGTGAGGATTAAATGCTTATAAAATAGTTTGAACTGTTCCAGGATCTACCTCCCCTCACCTCCACCCTTATCCAGGACTCTTCCAGGTAAGCTGATTGTAGCCTCTCTCCCTGAAACCCTTCTGTCCTCTGCTCTCACCTCATCTCTCCATCCTCCTTCCTCTACACCAACAGAGGCTGGATTTTCTAACCTGGCCTCATTCTTCAAACCTCGCTTCTCCTAGACATAGTACTTATATTTCAGTACTCCACATACTTCTGGGTACCAAGCTTGGAAATCCAAAATTCAGAAAGAGTATTTCTGATATTTTTTCTCTCCCCTACCCTATCATGTTTCTGATTATTTGCTCGGGAGAAATGCCAGGAAAACAAAACAAACAAACAAACAAACAAACAAAAACATTATTTAAGAAATTTTACTTTACCAGAGAGTTAAAATGGGATTTGGGAGGAGTGGCTCCTAACCGTGACTAGCTTCTGAGAGCAGATGATAGTCAATTGCAAAAGAAGGCTATCCTCTGGTTTCATTTTGGCAGTTTGTTAGGGCATTTCATAGGGTTCCCCTAACAAACTCCCACAGATTGAGTGGCTTACGAAAACAGAAATTGATTGTCTTAGTGTACTAGAGGCTAGGAGTCCAAAATGAAGGTGTCAACAGGACCATACTCCCTCTGAAGCCTGTAGAGGAGTCAGTCCTTGATCTTCCTAGCTTCTGGTAATTTGCTGGAAATTTTTGGTGTTCCTTGGCTTGTAGCCGTATACCTCTGATCTCTGACTTCATCATAATGGGCATTCTGCCTGTATGTCTGTGTCTTTACATAACTGTTTTCTTATAAGGATACCAGTCATATTGGATTAAGAGCCCATTCTACTCTAGTATGACCTCACCTTAATTAATTACATCTGCAATGACCCTATTTCCAAATGAAGTCACATTCTGAAGTGCTGGGGCTTAAGACTTCAACACATCTTTTTTGGGAGGACACAATTCAACCGATAATACTGGGGAGGGACAGGGCAGGCCCTGGATGGGGTAAGGGCTCTCCTTGGGTAGAAAGCACATGGATAAACTCATGTAGTTATAAAACATTTCTCCCACTGATGCCAACAGGGATTTGCCTAGGGATGGTGTGGGATGAGCCAGTGGGGTGGATAGTCCTAAGGTGTCATGGGTAAAGGGATAGGAGGCTGTGGGATCTGGATGACACAAAGTGAATCAAAGACAATGGTTAGATTATGAAAAGGAAAATAATCCCTAATAGAAGCTGAGATAAGCAGGGAACAAAGAATGCAAAGAAATTAGTGTGCTTGGATTCCCAGGTACTCTTCTAAATGGAAGTATTTGAAAAGTGATATAATTAGTTAGGATAGCAGGAAAAGGGAACCCCAATCAGACACCTTGCATTGTTTGTGTATGTGCTAGTTATGGAAACAGATTTCCTGGAGTATGTTCTTGGGAACTTCTGGAGATAGGGTATGTTGTCAGGGAATAGTGCAGAGAAACATCTAACCTTTTTGGAAAGTTTTTATGGAACAATATTTTTCTATGGTGGAAGGCAAAGATTGGTACCTATGTGCTCTGCATGGAGGCCTCCTCTGCTAATTCTTATAGTCTCATCTCCTTGCTCAAATGGGTTAAACCATTTGAGGTCTACTGTTTGGCTTTAATAATGGCTCCCAGGCCTTACTTTTGACTTATCATACTTCTATGTTAGCCTACACCCACATTTAGCTCCATTTGGCTTAGCTACTTTTTTTCAAATTTTTTAAATGTTTATTCATTTTTCAGAGGCAGAGAGAGACAGAGCATGAGCAGAGGAGGAGCAGAAAGAAAGGACCTGAGCTGAAGTCAGATGTTTAACCGACTGAACCACCCAGATGCCTCGTGGTTTATTTATTTATTTTGAGAGAGACAGAGAGAGCGAGCTGGGGAGCGGCAGAGAGAGAGGGAGAGAGAGAATCCCAAGCATGCTCTGAACTGTCAGTGCAGAGCCTGATGGGCCCGAACTCACAAACTGCAAGATCATGACCTGAGGCACCCAGGTGCTCCTTGCTTAGCTATTTTAAAAAGGCACTCCTGGGTGGCTCAGTTGGTTGAGCGTCTGACTTCATCTCAGGTCATGATCTCACAGTTTGTGAGTTTGAGCCTCGTGTCAGGCTCTGCGCTGACAGCTCAGAGCCTGAAGCCTGCTTCGGATTCTGTGTCTCCTTCTCTCTCTGCCCCTCCCCCACTTGTGCTCTGTCTCTATCAAAAATAAATAAATGTAAAAAAAAAAAGTCACTCCATATGGGGCACCTGGGTGCTTAGTCAGTTGAGTGTGTGACTCCTGTTTTCAGCTCAGGTGATGATCTTGCGGTTTGTGGGTTTGTGCCCCATGTTGAACCCCCCACATCTGGCTTCATGCTGGAGGAGACTGATTGGGATTCTCTCCCTCTCTCTCTGCCCCTCCCCTGCTTGTGCTCGCTCTCTCTCTCCCCCTCTCTCAAAAATAAATAACCTTAAAAAAAAGTCGCTCCATACCTTCCAAGTGACTCTTTGCTATCTTGTGAGAAAAATTTACCCATGGCTAAAGGCACATTTAACACTGACTGCTTCATATAGCAATTTAGGCAAGGTTGGAGAGATATTATCTGTTCCCATGAGTATTGTAGGTATTTTCAAATTCATTCAATCTTTCAATAATTACTTGAGTGTCTACTACATGTCATAAGATCAAACATTCTGCCTTTCCTAAGGAATTAGTCACCTGGCTTAAACTTTAAATATGTGACATCTTTAAGTGTTTTCATTTAAAATATTTTTGTCTTAGTGTGTTTCTTTACCTCCAACCTAAACCCTTTTCTCCTCTTTTTTAAAAATGTAACAGATAATAAAAAGATTAATTCTACATTAGAAGTGGAAAATTTTTAAAAAGTGAAATTTCCTCTTCCAAACTTACTGCTGAGAGATATATTATCAGACGGGGCCTTAGACTAATGTAGAAAGTCTGTGTCCTGGCTCAGAGAACTTGTTCTTGTCATAGAGATGCCTTTCTCACTTTGGAGAAACCACAAATGCAAGTTTGCTGTGTTTTATTTTTAAAGAAAGGCATAAGATGATTCTCAGAAACATGTTGAGCAAAAGAAGCCAGACAGAAAAGGGTACATTTATGTGAAATTCTAGAAGACTCAAAACTAATCTACAGTGACGAAAGGCAGACCAGCGGTGGCCTAGGGCAGGGCTGGGGAAGAACTGAGTACAGAGAAGTGAGGGGGGAGCTTTTTTGTGAGAATGGAAATGTTCTGTATCATGACTGGCAGTGGTTATATAGATATATACATTTGTCAAAACTCATCAAACTATACATTTATTTATATGTAAATTATACCTCAGTAAAATTGATTTAAAAGCAAGAACATAAATGCAATAATGGAACTAGGATCAGAATGCATAGAAATTCTCAAGGGAATGGTGTAATTCAATAACTTTTAGTAAGTGTACGGAGTTGTGCAATCACCACCAGAATCCAATTTTAGAACATTTCTAGCACCCCAGTAAAAGTCCTCATACCCATTTGCCATCAGTCCCCCTTGGAACATATATTTTGTTGTTAATGTTGGGTAAGTGGGCTAAGGGAGTACCTTAAGTTGGCTGAACACATTTGCCAGAGACCCCATAGAAAACTTTAGCCTTAGTTGGCTTGGCTTGGCTTTGGGAGTGGTCTCACTCATGGTCTCTTAGGGGCCTCCTGGAGGAAGGCTCTTCATTTGTGCTTTAATTCTTTTTTTCTTTTAAGTTTTTAATTTGATTCCAGTTAGTTAACATACAGTGTTATATTAGTTTCAGGTGTACAATGTAGTGATTCAACACTTCTATACAACACCTGATGCTCATCACAAGTGCGCTCCTTTTTTTTTTTTTAATTTTTAAAAATGTTTATTTAATTTTGAGACAGAGAAAGAGAGAGAGCATGAGCGGAAGAAGGGCAGAGAGAGGGAGACACAGAAACCAAAACAGGCTCCAGGGTCTGAGCTGTCAGCACAGAGCCTGATATGGGGCTCTAACTCACCAATGGCGAGATTGTGACCTGAGTTGAAGTCGGACGCTTAACTGACTGAGCCACCCAGGTGCCCCACAAGTATATATATGCTTTAATCTCCATCACCTATTTGTCCCATCCTCCCATCCTCCTCCCCTCTGGTAACCATCAGTTTGTACTCTATAATTCTATTTCTTACTTTGTCTTTTACTCTCTTTTACCCTTGTCTCATTTATTTTGTTACTTAAATTCCACATATGAGTGAAATCATATGGTATTGTCTTTCTCTGACTTATTTCACTTAGCATGACACTCTCTAGTTCCATCCGTGTCATTGCAAATGGCAAGATTTCATTCTTTTTTGTGGCTGAGTAATATTCCGTTGCATGTATATACCACATCTTCTTTATTGATTTATCTGTTGATGGACACTTGGGCTGCTTCCCCATCTTGGCTATTGCAGATAATGCTGTTCTAAATATCAGGGTGCACGTATCCCTTCAAATTAGATTTTTTGTATTTTTCAGGTAAATTTCAAGTAGTGTGATTGCTGGACCACAGGGTAGATCTATTTTTAACTTTTTGAGGAACTTCCATACTGTTTTCCGCAGTGGCTGCACCAGTTTGCATTCCTACCAACAGTGCATGAGGGTTCCTTTCTCTCCACATCCTCACCAACATCTTTGTTTCTTATGTTGTTGATTTTAGCCATTATGACAGGTATGAGGTGATATCTCACTGTAGTTTGATTTGCATTTCCATGATGATGTTGAGCATCTTTTCACATGTCTGTTGGCCATATGGATGTCTTTGAAAAAGGTCTGTTCCTGTTTTCTTCCCGTTCTTAATTAGATTATTTGTTTTTGTGGTGTTGAGTTTGATAAGTTCTTTATATATTTTGATACTAACCCTTTATTAGATATGTCATTTGCAAACATCTTCTCCCATTCCATAGGTTGCCTTTTAGTTTTGTTGGTTGTTTGCTGTGCAGAAGTTTTTTTATTTTGATGTAGCCCCAATAATTTATTTTTGCTTTTATTTCCCTTGCCTTAAGACACATATCCAGAAAAATGTTGCTACAGCCAATGTCAAAGAGGTTACTGCATGTGTTCTCCTCTAGGATTTTTATGGTTTCAGGTCTCAGATTTAGGTCAAGTATTATACAGAATAATTTCACTCCTTAAAAACCCTCTGTGTTCCACCTATTCATTTCTCACTCCCTCCCCAATCCCTGGCAACCACTGATCTTTCCACTGTTTTCATAGTTTTGCCTTTTCCATAATGTCATATAATTGGGATCACATAGTATATAGCTTTTTCAGATTGGTTTCTTTCATTTGGCAATAGTAACTTAAGTTTCCTCTATGTCTCTTCATGTCTTGTTAGCTTATTTCTTTTTAACACTTGATAATATTCCATCATCTGGATGTACCATAGTTTATTTGTCCATTCATTTACTGAAGGATATTTTGATTGCTTCCAAGTTTGGGTAATTATGAATAAAGCTGCTATAAACATCTGTGTGCAGGTTTTTGTGTAGACACAAGTTTTTAATTCATTTAATTCAAATACCAAAGAGGTGAAATTGCTGGATAGTATGGTGAGAGTGTCTTTAATTTTTAAGAAATTGTAAAACTTTCTTCCAAAGTGATTACATTTTGTAATCCCAACAGTAATGAACTAAAGTTCCTTTTTTGTCCACATCCCCTTGCCAGTATTTGGTGTCATAAATGTTTTGTATTTCAGTCATTCTAATAGATATGTAGTGAATTCTCATTTTGTCTTAATTTGTAATTCCCTAGGGATATAGGATGCTAAACATATTTTCATATGTTTACTTGACATTTGTATATTTTTTTGGTAAGATACCTGCTTAGGATTTTAGGTATGGTGAGAGTGGGCATCCTTGCTTGTTCCCAATCATAGTGGGAATGCTTTTAGTTTTTCACCATTAATGTAATGTTCCCTGCAGGTTTTTGGTAAATTATATTTCTCAAGTTAATAAAGTTCCTCTCTATTTTTAGCTTTTGAGATTTTGTATTATGAATGGATGTTAGATTTATCAAAACTCTTTTTTCTGTTGATATAATCATAGGAATTATCTTCTTTAGTATGTTGATTCAATGGCTTCCATTAATTGAGTTTCAGATATTGAACCAGACTTACCTATCAGAGTCAAGTTCCTTTGATTGTAGTAATAATTCTTCTTATATGTTCTTGGACTCAATATATTAAGCATTTGTTGAGAATTTTTATATCTCATGTTCATGAGAGATACTGGTCTGTAATTTTCTTCTTTTTTTTTTCTTTTTTAAAGTTTTTATTTTAATTCCTCTTAGTTGATATACAGTGTTATAGTAGTTTCAGAGGTACAATATAGTGATTCAACACCTGGTGCTCATCACAGCTCCACTCCTATTTAACCCATTTCCCCACCCATCTTCCTTCTGGTAACCATCAGTTTGTTCTCTATAATTTTTTTTTACATATCTATTGAGTTTTTTTTTAATTTACTTTTTAATTTACATTTAAGTTAGTTAGCATATAGTGCAACAATGATTTCAGGAGTAGATTCCTTAATTCCCCTTACCCATCCCCCCTCCCACAACCCTCCAGCAACTCTGTTTATTTTCCATATTTAAGAGTCTCTTATGTTTTGTCCCCCTCACTGTTTTTATACTCTTTTTGCTTTCCTCCCCTTATGTTCAACTGTTTTGTGTCTTAAAGTCTTCATATGAGTGAAGTCATATGATATTTGTCTTTCTCTGACTAATTTCGCTTAGCATAATACCGTCCAGTTCCATCCATGTAGTTGCAAATGGCAAGATTTCATTATTTTTGATTGCCGAGTAATACTCCATTGTCTATCTATACCACATCTTCTTTATCCATTCATCCATTCGATGGACATTTGGGCTCTTTCCATACTTTGGCTATTGTTGATAGTGCTACTATAAACATTGGCGTGCATGTGTCCCTTTGAAACAGCATCCCTGTATCCCTTGGATAAATACCTAGTAGTCCAATTGCTGGGTCATAGGGTAGTTCCATTTTTAAATTTTTTTGAAGAACCTCCATACTGTTTTCCGAGTGGCTGCACCAGTTTGCATTCCCACCAGCAGTGCAAAAGAGATCCTCTTTCTCCATATCCTTGCCAACATCTGTTGTTGCCTGAGTTGTTAATGTTAGCCATTCTGACAGGTGTGAAGTGATATCTCATTGTGGTTTTGATTTGTATTTCCCTGATGATGAGGGATGTTGAGCATTTTTTCATGTCAGTTGGCCATCTGGATGTCTTCTTTGAAGAAGTGTCTATTCATGTCTTCTGCCCATTTCTTCACTGGATTATTTGTTTTTTGGGTGTGGAGTTTGACAAGTTCTTTATAGATTTTGGATACTAACCCTTTATCTGATATGTTGTTGCCAATATCTTCTCCCATTCGGTTGATTGTCTTTTAGTTTTGTTGATTGTTTGCTTCGCTGTGCAGAAGGTTTTTATTTTGATGAGGTCAAATAGTTCATTTTTGCTTTTGTTTCCCTTGCCTCTGGAGGTATGTTGAGTAAGAAGTTGCTGTGGCCAAGATCAAAGAGGTTTTTTCCTGCTTTCTCCTCGAGGATTTTGATGGCTTCCTGTCTTATATTTAGGCCTCTATCCATTTTGAGTTTATTTTTGTGTATGGTGTAAGAAAGTGATCCAGGTTCATTTTTCTGCATGTCTCTGTCCAGTTTTCCCAGTACCATTTGCTGAAGAGACTGTCTTTATTCCATTGGTTATTCTTTCCTGCTTTGTCAAAGATTAGTTGGCCATATGTTTGTGGGTCCATTTCTGGGTTCTCTATTATGTTCCATTGATCTGAGTGTCTGTTTTTGTGCCAAATTCTGTCACTTATGTCTTTTGATTGGAGCATTTAGTTCATTTACACTCAAAGTAATTGTTGATAGATACATATTTATTGTTATTTTATTATATGTTTTGCAGGTTTTTTTTTTGTAGATTTTCTCTCATCTTTTCTTGTCTCTCTTTCATGGTTTGCTGATTTTCTTTAGTGACATATTTGGATTTATTTCTCTTTATTCTTTGCATATTTATTAGTGTTTTTAAAAAATATATGGTTACCATTAGGTTTGTATATAACCTCTTCTGCATATAGCAGTCTATATTAAGTTGATGGTCACTTAAGTTTGAATCCATTCTTTACTCCTCTCCTTCTTGCATTTTATGTATATGTTTTATATTTTACATCCTTTTATTTGATGAGCTCCTTGACTGATTTTTTTTACAGAAACATTCATTTTTATTGCTTCTGTGTTTCCTACCTTTATACAGTCATTTTTGGTCCCTCCTTTCCACTCAGAATCCCCTTGAAATTTTTTTAAATGCTTATTTATTTTTGAGAGAGAGGGAGAGACAGAGTGTGAACAGGGGAGGGGCAGAGAGAGAGGGAGACACAGAATTTGAAGCAGGCTCTAGGCTCTGAGCTGTCAGCACAGAGCCCGACGTGGGGCTTGAACTCACAAACCGTGAGATCTGACCTGAGCCAAATTCGGACGCTCAGCTGACTGAGCCACCCAGGCGTCCCTGAATCCCCTTTATTATTTCTTGCAGGGCTGGTTTAGCGGTCATGAACTCCTTTAGTTTTTGTTTGTCTGATAAAGTCTTTATGTCTCCTACTCTTCTGAATGATAGCCTTACTGGCTAGAGTATTCTTGGCTGAATATTTTTCCCATTTAACACTTTGAATACATCATGCCACTCCCTTCTGGTCTGGAAAGTTTCTTCTAAAGTATCCCCTGCTAGCCTTATGGGTTCTCCCTTGTAAGTTACTCTCTTCTTTTGTCTTGCTGCTTAAAAAAAATTTTTTTGTCACTATATTTTGCCAATTTAATTACAATATGTCTTGGTGTGTATCTGCTTTTGTTGATTTTGATAGGAAATCTCTGTGCCTCTTGGATCTGGATATCTGTTTCTTTCTCAGATTAGGGAGGTTTTCAGCTATTATTTCTTCAAATAAATTTTCTGCCTCCTTTTCTCTTGTCTTCTCCTATAGGAACTCCTATAGGGACTCCTATAAAATGCAAGTTATTACATTTGATGGAGTCACTGAGTTCCCTAAGTCTATTCTCATTTTGCATAATTCTTTTTTCTCTCTTTTGTCCAGCTTGATTAATTTCCATTACTCTGTCATTTAGACCACTAATTCATTCCTCTGCTTTTCCATCCTGTTCTTTATTCCAACAAATGTATTTTTCATTTTGTTTATTTAGCCCTTTATCTCTGCTATGTTATTCTTTATCTCTGTGTTAAGGGTCTCACTCACATTTTCCATTTTTTTCCTCAAGTCCAGTAGGTATCCTTAGGATCATTACTTTAAATTCTCTATTGGGCATTTTGCTTATTTCTGTTTTGCTTACTTAGATCTCTGGTGGTGGCCTTGTCCTGTTCTTTCATTTGGGGTAAATTTCTCTTCTAATTTTGTCTAAGTCTCTGTGACTGTTTATCTGTGTTAGGAGAATCAGCTGTGTCTCCCGTTCTTGAGGGTAATGGCCTATGAAGGAGAGGTCTTATAGTGCCCTGCTATGTGGTGTCCTCTGTTCCCCAGGGCCTGATGCTTCTGGAAGTGTCTATAATGTGTACTGGATGCACTCTGCTGTTTTGTCCTGGCTACTCTATCCTTCAGTCCTGTCATGTGCAGAGGCTCTCTTTCCCTGTTGTGGGGAGCATTTGGTCTCTTGTGAAATGAGACCTGTCACCACTCCTGCTGGAACTGAGGCTGCACAAAACTCTTGGGTCAGGAGATGAAGTGTTACAGGGGTTTGGGCAGGTCTTCTGGAGAAGGGGGCCTGTAGCACTGAGAGTGAAGCAAGCATGACTGGGAGAGGTGGTTCCACTAGAGCCCAGGGTGGGCGGGGGGGGGGGGGGGCGCTGCAAATTAGTGAGTGTCCATGCTGTGCTGTTCCCACAGGTGGCTCCATGTTTATGCTGAGGTGCAGGGGAAGGAAATGGTGCTGGTCAATTCCTTTGTTTCCTGAGGGGTCTCTCTGTGAACACTGCTTTTCTGAGACATACTCCAAGATGAGCAATTAACCTCCCCACTGTGTGCTACAGGTGCTCTTCAGATTGCTATTTCCATGCTGTGTGTTCCTGAGCTTATTTGCCTGCCTCTGTCCAAGAGCAGCCCCAATGTCCTCTGAGTTTTCCCAGAGCCAAGCACACTGACCTTTAAAACTCCAGGCTTTAAGCCCCACTGGTTGCAAGAACTCACGAATTCAGCCAGTCTTGCTTCCTAAGCCAATTGCTTTGGGGATTTGTTTACCCTATGTGGGCTCCTCTGTGTGCTAGTCTGTCTCTCACCCTTCTCTGCAGTTGTGGCTCCCTCCTCACTGCATGGCCAAGATCTCTTTCTCTCCTCAGCTATGTCTCCACCTTTCCTACCTTCTTCAATGTGACTTCTTCTCTACCTTTGGTTCTGGGGTTTGTTCTGCCAGTCTTCAGATAAATTTCTGGGGTATTTAGGATGATATGACAGTTATCTAGTTGCATTCGAGGGATGAGGCAAGTCTAGCATCTTCCTATTCCACTGCCATCTTCCCCTGCGTATGCTTTAATTCTTTTTGCAAATGCAGTCCCATGCTCATGTTCTCTATGTTCCTTTGTGGACCTCAAGTGTGTGGGCATAAGGAAGGCTATTTTCAGGTTCATCTTGCTGCCCTCTGAGCCCTGAGCTCTGCTTACCCCAGGTGCCCCTGCCTGGTTCATCTGCTTCTCTTCTGTGCCCAGACTGATGTTAGGGCTCAAGTGCATAGCCTCTGCTCCTACCACCTGTCCAAGAGCAGGACCAGGAGGAGCATGTCCTTCTAGTCAGCTATTGCTAAAAAAAAAGTGACAAGAGCAGGACTGAATATCCTCAGAGCAACACAAATAAGTGGAGAGTTCACAGGAATGATCATGGTAGACTTAGAATAAAAATAAGCCCCACTTTGGACAACAATTGTGTTTTGTCTGAATGATGACACATGTTCAGAAATATGTAGTAACACTGCAACCATACTCTGTGGAAATCAAGGGTAAAAAGTAAAAACAAAGGTGGAAGACAACTTGAGCTTCTCCTCCATACTTCCATAGAAAGCCAAAGTTAAGGGAAGAGCTTAGGATTTACTTTTTTTGTGCCTCCCCAGGACTCTACTGATGGAATTTAGCAATGAACAACAAAAAAAAAACCCCATAATTCATTCATACACAGACTATCACAAATCTAAGAGTATGTATTACAGCTTCTTCCCAGGAAAGGGTAAGCTGAGGTTGTCTGTAGCTGATTTGCATTGTTCTGAGCTGCTCATCAGGCCATAGGACTGGAGTGTGTTTGAGAGCAGTGTGACAGCCTGTCATCACTGGACCACCACAGATATGTCTGTGTTGGGGCTGTGTTAAGTGTTAAGTTGCACAGGGACACCTTGGCTTAACAAGTTATTTATATGTACACTGTATGTTGGATTTTCAAGGCTGGCTACATCATTGGCAGGGCCCAGTCCAAGATGAAAATATGGGTCCCTTTGTTTATAAAGGGGGAAAAGGGCTTTTTATTCCTTTTGTGGTCTTTATCTTTCTTGACCTGATAAGCTGTTTTTTATTTTATATTTAATGTGGTGCTCCTTTAACAATAGTGATTCTCATAGAGCAAGTGCAGACCCTCACCAATGCCCAGGGTCCTAACCCACAATTAGGTGCATAAGGCAAGTATGCTCAACCTTGACACTCCCTGAGCCAATGCCCAGCCCTCAGAAGGAGTAGAAGGCAGTAGTGGCTGTTGGACAGGGTAGGGGAATGGACAACAGAGCTGGGGTGGCTGGGAGGCAGCAGGAGGTGGGACTGCACATGAGCTGAAGCTCCGAGAACCTGGTGCGTGCTCCATATTTCCATTAGACGTTACTTACAAAACACAAATTCAAAGATCAAATTATTAAGGATTTCAAAATGGCAACCACAGAGCACTAAGCCCCAAGCACCCTGCTTCTGAACATGTAACCCTGTGTGTCACACACTGACATCTATGCAGATGGCCTTGATTGCCATTCATCCTTTATCACTTCTGTCCAATCTCTTACTGGCAGAATTTGCACCCATATGTGCCAGGATCCCCTGTGATGAATGACAAACATAATATTCTAGAAAGGATATGGGATGATAATGGCTTTCCTCCTTGCTCCTTGGAAAACTCACTTAATATTTATTATTCTCATTATCCTTATCCATACAATAGACATGTAAATAGTTTTTTTCTCAGAGATGTTGTGAGGGCCAAAAAAAAAAAAAAAAAAAAAGAAGAAGAAAACACATATATTTAAATTTATGTTGTTTTTTTTTTTTTATTTTTAAGTCTCTGGCATCAAGCAAAATGCCTAAAATTGGGAGAAAATTTTATTTATTTATTTATTTAATATTTATTTATTTTTAAATGTACTTTAAAAAATGTTTACTTATTTATGAGAGAGAGAGAGAGAGAGCGAGCGAGCGAGCATGAGTCGGGGAGGGGCAGAGAGTGGGAGATAAAGAATCTGAAGCAGGCTCCAGGCTGTGAGCTGTCAGGACACAGCCCGATGTGGGACTCGAACTCATGAACTCATGCTTAACCAACTGAGCTGCCCAGGTGCCCCTTATTTTTTTAACTAAAAAAATATTTATTTATTTTGGGGAAAGCCCCAGTGGGGGAAGGGCAGAGAGAGGGAGACAGAAGATCCGAAGCAGGCTCTCTGCTGATAGGCTGACAGCAGCCATCTTGATGTGGGGCTCGAACTCACAAACTGTGAGAGCATGACCTGAGCCAAAGTCTGATGCTCAACCAACTTCAGGTGCCCTAGGAGAAAAATTCTTTGTGCCCACATTCTTTAAGCCATTTTTGTGGGCAGTGCCAGCCAGGTGCAATATTTTGATTCAATGATGTTTATCTTCCAGGACTCCTTTTTTATATAGCTTTTTTTCCAACTCATAGCACACTCTTTTCCCGTTGCCTGCTGTCTCATTAAGTGTTATTTTACTTGGACTGGAGTGTAGTCACCCAGGTGGTAACCTATGGTTCATATTCTCCTGATTCTCACCAAAATGCACCTGCTTAGTCCTTCTGCTTTAGTCTCTCCAAGTTCTTCAGAGAGGCCATGTGATAATGTAATTTAAGTTTAATTTCCACTGCTTTAGTAGACTGAGGACATTGATGATATTTGAATTTAACCAAATATCTTTAATGTCTTAATCCAGGAAGTAAATCAGGAAGGAATTTCAGAACCCTTATGGGCAGTGGTAGAGACTTATGAATAGTTGATACTACTGAATCACAGATCTGTGAACAAAGCTGGCCTGACATTGGGGTAGAAGAAGCTTTATCCCAGAGAACAGTTATAACATGAGGATCAGCATGAGTGGGCTGAGTACCTGGAGAGCTTCTGGGCCAAAAGTACAAATTCAGGCCCAGAAGCTGAATTTGGCCTTCTGACAGGTTGTTTTGTTGGTTGTGGGTGTTTCTTTTGTTTTTGTTTTTGTTTTTGTGAATGCAAATGCTATTATTAAGTGGGGTCAGCCTCTCTGGTTTACTGGAAGCCCCACCCTTCCTGTTGTCTGAACACCTCCCTCTTATTTAGGTCATTAGTCCACATCCTCATTGAGGATGAGAAATTGGTTTGGTTAAGTGACAGGCCAAGACCAGAGGGGCCGGCCCCAACAGAGCTCTGCCTTTTCTTTTGAGATCCTTTGTCAATCTTTTGCATGCTGGCCCAGGTATGCCCTCATTCCCACTAGCCAGTATTCAGAGTCTACCTGGCCTGGTGCATTAGTTTCCTAAAGGCTGTTATAAACTGGGTGGCTTAAAACAACAGAATTTTATTATCTTACAGTTAAGGAGGCTGGAAGTCCAAAATCAAAGAGTCAGTATGGTTGGTGTCTTTAGGAAGCTCTGAGGAAGAAATTGTTCTATGCCTCTCCTAGCTTCTGGTGGATGGCTAGCAATTCTTGGTGTTCCTTGGCTTGTACATGTTTCACTCCAACTTTTGCCTCTTCACATGACATTCTCCCCTGTGTGTGTAGGTGTGTGTGTGTTTTCTTTCTTATAAAGATACCTGTCATTGGATTAGGGCCGACCCTAATCCAGTACCCTCATCTTGACTCATTATATCTGTCTGCAATGACTTTATTTCCAAATAAGGAAGTTCCAAAGTTCTAGTGGATATGAATTTTGGTAGGATACTGTGCAACCCAGTACCTCTGAGCTAAAGAAGAACCCAGAATGCCTAGGAATTTATGTCCCTCCAACTCCTTTTCAGGGAGGGAAGTATCCCCCGGCTACACAATTTGTAGGGCCCAGCGCAAAATGAAAAATGTAGTGCCCTTGTTAAACAATTATTAACAATTTCAAGATAGTGAGAGCAGAGCATTAAATCAAGTTCAGCAACTTCTGAGTGAGGGGTCTTGTATGACTGCACACTCCCATGAAGCTAGTCCTGCCCTTGCCTCTGATCAGGGCAACTCAGAAGGGACACTTGGACCATTGTCCCCTGAGGGCTGAAGCCAAAGTTACTTTCTTTGATAATGCACCCTTGTTTGGCTTCCCTCACTTCCCAGTCTCACCTCTTCACTTGCCTATTGATTATTCACTTCTTAATAAACCTTTTTCATCCAAATCTCCATTTCAGGTCTACTTCTGGGAAGGAACGACAGACAGGCAGAGATTGTTCTGCTCTAATTGGATGACGTTTGAAAAGACCATTGCTGAGTCATCATGATCTTACTGTAGGAAAGCCTAGGTCTCCATTTCTTTATCTAAAGGATAAACTTCCAAAGTAAATCTTTAAATGCAGCGGGGGACTTCTGGGAAGATAGCATATATGCACTTTACTTATTCTTCATACTAAGTATAACTAAAAACCATTGACACTGTATACAAAACAAACATAAGAAGACTGAAAGATGGAGAGGAGAAGGCAGATTAACTTGGGATTTAGGATTCAAGGAATGACCTGGTGGTGTGTTCTTTGGGTTCTTTTATTTCTTTCTTGCTTTCTTTCTTTCTTTCTTTCTTTCTAGACTTAGAGCAGAAGAAGTTGGAAACCTGGAAATGCCAATGGCACAGACAAAAAGAAAGAAAGAAAGAAAGAAAAGAAAAAAACCTCCACAAAGCTTGTTCTTTCTAACCAAAGGACTAAAAAAGTGAAAGCATATTTGACAGAAAATTTTAGATAATAACTACTGTACTTCAGCTAAATACTACAAAACAAAGCCCGTATGTCCCCACTCCCACCGATTCCAGCAAAGGCTGAGCAAGAAACCTAGACTCTCACCCTCACCAGTTGCCCCAATCCCTTTTTTCAGACTATGTTAGAGAAGACTAGTGGAGAGTCAGGGGGCTCATTATTGCCCAGCAATAACAGGGCTACCCCAGATGATATCAGTGGGGGCCATGAGGGGATGAATAAATGACAAACTCCTGCTCCTCCCAGACAGAGAGGTATAGGCTAGTGGGGAGCCAGAACTTCCACCCCCACCTGGTAGTAATGAGGAGGTACATCACCCCTGAGTGTTAAAGGTGGACACCTGGGAAACCTGGGCTGTACCCTCACCTGGAAGTAACAAGGTGGCAACCTCACCACTGTTGAAGTAGTGTCAAAAGAAGTCAAACAAAACAGAAGGTACAAATAAAAGCCAATGTAATAACATAATACCTCAAATGTCCAGGCTTTACTAAAAAATCACTCACCATATCAAGAATCAGATCTCAAACAAATGAAAAGATACAATATATTCCAATACTAAGATGACAAAGACATTAGATTTATCTGATCAACATTTTATAGCAGCCATGATAAAAATGCTTCAATGAGCAATTATGAACATGCTTGAAACTAGTGGAAAACTAGAAATTCTCAGTGAAGAAATAGTTTCAGCAAATAAATAGAAGATACAAGGAAGAACCAATGGAAATTTTATGATTGAAAATTATAATAACCCAAAATGGCTCAACAGAAAATTGGATGATATAGAGGAAAGAATATGTGAACTTGAAGGTAAAATAATAGAAATTACTTAATTTGAACATCAGAGATAAAGTAGGCTGAAAAAATCAGCAGAGCCTCTGGAAACTGTGGGACTATAACAAAATATTTAATACTTATCTATTGTATGCCCAGAATGAGGAGAAAAAAAGAAAGGAGGTAGGGCTTAAAAAGTCCTGGAAGAAATAATGGCTGAAAAACTTCCCACATTTGGCAAGAGGTATAAAACCATAGATTAAAGAAGCTTAGTAAGCCCCAAATAGAATTAACACAAAGAAATCCACACTAAGATACATTATAGTCAAAGCCTGAAAACTAAAGAGAAAGATAAAAAGAAAACAAAAAACAAAAAAAACATGAAAGCATCCAGAAAGAAACAACATCTTATCTTTGGGGGGAGAAACAATCTGAATGACAACAGATTTCTCATCAGAAACTGTGGAGACCAGAAGAAAGTGTACAATATTTTTCAAATACTGAAAGAAAAGGCCTGTTTACCCAGAAGCCTATATTCAGGAAAATATTCTTAAGAAATGAAGAAGAAATCAAGACATTTTCAGATAAAGGAAAACTAAAGAATTTATTGCCAGTAGACCTGACCTAAAAAGATGAATAAAAAACATCCTCTAAACAGAAAGGAAATAGTAAAAAAGGAACTTTGGAAAAGGAGGAAGAAAGAAAGAACATAGCAAAAATATGATATATTCTCCTTTTCCTCTTGATTTTCCTGAACTGTGTTTGATTATGGAAACAAAAATTGTAACCACTGATGTGGTTCTAAATGTATGTAGAGGAAATATTTATAGTATTAGTGGGAGAAGGTAAAGGCCCATTAAGGAAAATAAATTGCTGTACTTCACTCAACTGGTAAAATGAGGACAGGACATTGTGCTAATTCATGTGTATATAATGTGATACCTAGAGCAACCACTAAAAAGCTATACAAAGAGATATACTCAAGAACACTATGGATAAAACAGAATTCTAACAAAATGTATAAGTAATTCAAAAGAGGACAGGAAAAAAGAAGACACAGAAATGAAAAACAGAGAGGAAAAAAACCTGCAAACAAAAAAGAAGTAACAGACTTAAGCCCTAAGACATACCATGCTAACCCTATCAAAAGAAACCTGGATGAGTTAGTTAGCTAGGGCTGCTGAAACAAAATGCCATAAGGTAGGTGGCTTAAACACAGGAATTTATTGTCTTACAGTTCTGAAGACCAAAAGTCCAAGATTAAGGTGTCATCAGGGCTATCCCCAATTTGAAGTTGAAGGGAAGGGTCTGTTCTAGGACTCTCTCCTAACTTCAGATAGGTCCTTGGCAGCAGAATTCCAATCTTCACATGGTGTTCTCCCTGTGCACGTATCTGTCTCCAAATTCCTCCTTTCTACATAGACATCAGTCATATTGGGTTAGAGTCCCACTCTACTCCAGCATGACCTCATCTTAACTAATTACATCTGTAATAGCCCTATGTCCAAATAAGGTCGCATTCTGAGGTACTGAGGATTAGGACTTCAACATCATTTTAGCAGGGACACAATTCAACCGATATTATTGGACTAGGTGTATTAATTTCAGATAAAGCAGACTGCAGAGCAAGGAAGATTATCACGGATAAAAAGGAGCATTACATAATAATAAAAGGATCCATTTTCCAAGAAGACTTAACAATCCTTAATGGGTATGTACCTAACAACAGAGCATAAAGATATATGAGGTAGTGTGTGGGAGGATGGGTTAAATAAGTTATGGAGTTTAAGGAGTGCACTTGTTGTGATGAGCACAGGGTGATGTATAGAATTGTTGAACTGCTATATTGTACATCTGAAATGAATATAACTGTATGTTAACTATACTGGAATTAAAATAACAAAATATGCAAGGCAAAAATTGGTAGAACAACAAGGAAAAATAGATATATCTGTTATTATAGTTGGAGATTTCAACATTCTATCAGTAATTGACAGATCCAGCAGGCAGAAAATCAGTAAGGATAAAGTTGAACCAAACAACACCATCAATCAACTGGATCTATTTGACATTTATAGAATACTTCATCTGACAACAACAGAATACACATTTGTCTTAAGCTCAGTTAGAACATTCACTGAGATAGATCACATTTTGGGTCATAAAACACGCCTTAACAAATATAAAAGAATAGAAATAATGCAAAGTATGGTCTTAGATCACAATGGAATTAGATTAGAAGTCAACAACAGAAAGATGGCTGGAAAAATCCCCAGATGTTTGAAGATAAACATCACACTTCTACATAACACATGGATCAGGGAAGTCTCAAGAGAAATTTAAAAATATCTTGAACTAAATAAAAATGAAATACAACTCATCAAAACTTGTGTGATGTAGCAAAAGCAGTGTTTAGAAGGGAATTTATAACAATGAGTATGTATATTAGGAAAGACGAAAGATCTAAGATAAAATCCAAGGGATTTGAGAGCAAAGAGAATTAGTGGTAACAGAGAGAGTAATTTTATCATAAAAGAGTCAATCTACCAAAAAACATAATAATCCTAAATATGTTTGTACCAAACAACAGAGCTGCAAAATACACGAAGGAAAACTGATAGCAATGAAAGGAAAAATAAACAAATCCATAATTATAGTTGGGAACCTTAATAACTTTTAGTCAACAATTGATAGAGCAATTAGATAGAAAATCAGCAAAAATTTAGAAGCAGTCAGCACCATCAACTACAAAGATCTAATTGACGTTCGTAGAAAATGTCACAGCACAACAGCAAAATACACATTCTTTTTAAATGCTCACAATACATATACCAAAATAGACCACAGCCTTGACTTTGAAACAAATCTCCACAAACTTTAGGGAATTAAAACAATAGAGAATATATTCTTCAAAGACAATAGAATCGAACTGGGAATTAATAATAGATAATAGGAAAATTTCCAAACACTTGGAAACTTAACAACCCATTTCTGAATAATCCATAGGTTAAGAAGGAACTCTTAAGATAAATTTAAAACTTATCTATTGGATTGAGGGGCACTTGGGTGGCTCTTTCCATTAAACATTCAACTCTTGATCTCAGCTCTGGTCTCGATCTGAGGGTTGTGAGTTCAAGCCCTGCGTTGGGCTCCATGCCCAATGTAGAACCTATTTTTAAAAAAATACGCTGGATTGAATGAAAATACAACTCAAAATTTGTGAGAAACAGCTAAAGCCATGCTGAGAGGGAAATTTATAGCGCTAAATGCAAATATTAGGAAAGATGAAATGCCTCAAATCAATAATCTAACTAAGCTCCTACCTCAAGAACCTAGAAGAAGAAGAACAAAATAAACCCGAAGCAAGTAGAAGGAAGGAAATAGGTCAGGGCAGAAATTAGTGAAATTAAAATAGAAAAAAAAAGAAGATTATTTTAAAAAAGAAATAGGTGTAAATCTAACATGGCAGGTTGAGGGACTCATATACTGAAAATTATAAAATGCTCCTAGTTTATTCTTTTTTAAAATTGTCTTAGGTACTCAGTTCCTTTTCCTTTCATATGCCTTTTAGAATACACACTCACACATCGTTGTTGGGGATGTAAAATAGTATAGCAGAGAAACAGTGTGGCAGTTTCATAAAAAGCTAAACATGTAACCACCATGCAACCTCCCAATTGTATCATAGGTATTTTTCCTAGGGGAATGAAAACTTACATTCACACAAAAATATATACAGGCATGTTTATAGCAACTTTATAATAGCCCCAAACTGGAAACAACCCAGATGTCTTCCAACAGAGGAAAAATTAAGTAAACTGTGATATGTCCATGTCATGGAATTCTACTCCACAATAAAAAGAACAAACTATGGATACATTCAACAACTTGGATAAATCTCCAGGGAGGTACGCTGTGTGAAAAAAAGCCAATTCTGAAAGGTTACCAACTGCATGATTCCATTTATACAACATTCTTGAAATGACAAAATTTAGAAATGGAGAACAGAGTAGTGGTTGATCAAGGTTTAAAGATTAAGTAGGTGTGGGAGGGAAGCAGGTGTGGCTGTAAAAGCACAACACGAAGCATCCTTGTGGTATTGGATATGTTCTACAACTTGACCATATCCATGTCAATATCCTAGTTTTTATATTATATTCTAGTTTTGCAAGGTGTCTTTTTGAGGGAAACTAGCTAATGGGTACATGGGATCTGACTATTTTATTTCTTACAGCTGAATGTTAATCTACAATGGTTTCAAAATGAAAAAGTTTAACTAAAAAAAAAGATGTACTAAAGGCTTTCTAATAATATTCCATTCTAGGCTTTATTTTAACTATTCTTGATTTTTTTTCTTTTTTTCACCTTTGCAGCAATTACTATAATTGATTCGTGTCTTTCTGGGCAGGGATTTTAATAGGAAAGAGGTAAGAAGGAGACCTCAAAGAAATAAGTCTATTGTCGATAAGAAAAAAAGACAAAAACAAAACAAACAATATTTATAAAAATGCATGCTTCCCAAGTATTCATCTCCCTCAGAAAATTTGAGAGTTTGCAAGACCTTGTCAGTGTCTGTATTATCCCTAATGCTGACACCTGCTTTGCCACTGAGTGGGCTGTCCCTCAGTTCTCCTCCACCAGTTCAGTGTGAAAAACATTCTTTGCTTCTGTGTGACAGTGACCAAACTCCCACAGAGACTGACAGTTTCATTCTGGATCCACCAAAACATGCCAGGCCACCAGTAGACTCTGGGCTTTCTGTGCGATGGTTTGCTTCTGTGTCATGATTAATTACTAAGCCAAGTTCACTTTGCTGTGCTTCATGATGAGAGTACTACCTTCACATTGTTCTGACCATGAGATGTCAGGGTTTGGGCTACCGTATGAAGGTCAGCCATATCTTTCTTGTGTACTGTAAGCTTCTTCTTCATGTTTCTCATGAGCTTTTTCTATGACAGTAGCCTGCATAAAATCAAATAGACCACACACATGAGCCAGGAGGTAAGTCTCAGGCTGTGCTTTTCTCACTGTAGTACTATTCCTTTTGGTCTTTGGACCTTACAGACCTTATGCCTCTTTCCTTATTTAAGTTACTCTTGGATAGCAGGATTTCTGTAAGATAGATCACAATCTTTCTTTTCTGGGCATCACCTTGTGTTTTATGACATTTTGAAAAATATTGGATCTTGTGTTTCTACATCCTGATCTCCAAAAAACTCTACAAGAAGTGAGGGTCTAATGTATGTGTAATATACAGGCACTAGACTAAGTCTCTGCCAAGGCCACTGTGGAGTCATAAAACAGCATTTTTCAAGCTAAGATCCCAAG
Organism: Panthera pardus; assembly: GCF_024362965.1. Classification (NCBI taxonomy): domain Eukaryota; kingdom Metazoa; phylum Chordata; class Mammalia; order Carnivora; family Felidae; genus Panthera; species Panthera pardus. The sequence continues at coordinate 61,335,016 of NW_026526821.1, read as the reverse complement.
GAATTGTGAATTTATAAGAAATTTAAATTTCTTGTGTTTTTATTATAATGACAACCTAATAAAAATACTAATGGAAACTTTGGGGATCATCTGGATACTCCTTAGGAAGATATGGCCATTGATTACAGTGTAATTTGGTGCTATGTAGTTTCACGTTAATAATTGCAGATGTGGCAGAAAACAAGCAAAGGAGGGCATAATGTGTAATCAGGGAATTCTTCCAAGTAAAGGCCAAATGATGTCATGGCTTGACAAAATTTTCACAATAGTTCAAGGGGAGAGAATGATGGGAGAACTGTCAACAAATAGAACACAGTGGTAGAATTTGCAACTACATGGATGGAGCTAGAGGGTATTATGCTAAGCGAAATTAGTCAGAGAAAAGCAAATATCATATGACTTCACTCATATGAAGATTTTAAGATACAAAGCAGATGAGCATAAGGGAAGGGAAGCAAAAATAATATAAAAACAGGGAGGGGGACAAAACATAAGAGACTCTTAAATATGGAGAACAAACAGAGGGTTGCTGGAGGGGTTGTGGGGGGAGGATGGGCTAAATGGGTAAGGGGCATTAAGGAATGTACTCCTGAAATCATTGTTGCACCATATGCTAACTAACTTGAATGTAAATTAAAAAACAAACAAACAAAAACAGCCGCATCCTAAACTCACCAAGTTGTGCACATTAAATATGTATAGCTTTTTGTATGTCAATCATTTGCCAATAAGGTGGTTAAAAAAAAAACAAACATGTTTTGAAGTTAAACACACACACACACACACACACACACACACACACACACACACACAAACAAAAAACCCACAGTGGTAGAGGGAGAGCTCTGGAAAATTGTATTCCATCTGTAAGCAGAAACCTAGGTAATGCAAACTAGTATTATCCATCCCATTGGATTAATAATGTCAAGTATTAATGAATAAAAGTAATTGAAATTTAATGATAATATCAGATTAAAATTTTTATTGGATTCATCATTTTGTTGTTTCAAATCTCTAACATTACTTGCATAAAAATGTATGTCATTCTAAGTTTACCTATTTAAAGAATATTTTGATTATAATCATCAAAAACAGTACTGGATGTCCACAAGAATGCTTTTCCTTTAAGCATTATGCTGTCACAGAATAATTTTTGAACTGGAAAGTTCCTCAGCGATTTAGTAGAGAAGAAACAGAAGCCTCAAGAGATTAAAGGACTTTGCAAGGTCAGACAACTAATCCTCAGCAGGGTTATGACAGCACCAGGTCCTGGTGTCCATCCTAGGCCCCCTTCCAAGGCACGGCTGTTCAAGAGAGTGATCCAGGAAGGTGGATTATTCAGTCTTGAATGATTGGGTCAAGATATCTTCTCTAAAACAGAGGTTGGAAGCTTTACTTTTTCTTTTGCAGGCTGCTAACTCACGGGATATATCATTGGTGGGCCAGACACAATAGAAAAACAAGAGGAGAGGTTTAGAGACAAGACTGAACATCCTTCCCCACTGACCCCCAGCAACCCCATCAACTACACCTCTATCATATTTGAATGAGTAGAAGATGACACATGATGTGCTGAAGTGCTATTTTTAACACATCTAGGGGCGCCTGGATGGCTTAGTTGGTTGAGAGTCCGACTCTTGATTTCAGCTCACATCATGATCCCAAGGTTATGGGATCAAGCCTTGTGTCAGGCTCCTCACTGAGCATGGAGTTTGCCTGAGATTCTCTCTCTCCCTGACTCAGGCTCTCTCCCACAAAAAAAAAAAAAAAAAAAAAAAAAAAAAGTAAACATTTCTAAATAGGGGGCACCTGGGTGGCTCAGTTGGTTAAGATCTGACTTTGGCTCAGGTCATGATATCACAGTTCATGAGTTTGAGCCTCCTGGCAGGCTCTGTGCTGACAGCTCAGAGCCTGGTGCCTCCTTCAGATTCTGTGTCTCTCTCTCTCTTTCTGCCTGTCCCTGCTCTGTCTCTCTCTCTCTCAAAAATAAAATAAACGTTAAACATTTTTTAAAAAATTTAAACGTTTCCAAATAGGTGTCACAGATTGTATGCATTAGACAATGGCCTACCCAACAGTTCACTTATGGAAGGTTCTCTTCTGCTTTAAAAAAAAAAAGACCTCTTTGAGGGCATCATCACTAAAGCAGAATGATAAATTCTGAAATTTAAGTTTAGGTTTTTTAACCTTGAATAGATAATGAAATGATAGATTCTCAAGCTTGTGCTGTTTGTAGATGACAACCATCTGAAATATACTAGCATAATGTATGTTTCATTGGGTCTAGCTACCCAGCAAATGATACAGGAATGTCTTCAGATAATTTCTAGGGGCCCCCAGGGGTAGCTTCCAAGTACTTACCAACATGGTAATTACCAAACGGTGTTGGCCATTTCTACAGTTTAATTTCCCCTGTGCTTGTCCTGTCTATTGGACAGCTCCATCATCCCCTTTTCCTAACTGTTTTTTAGGACTACTCCAGCCCTGCTTCCTGCTGATAGTGTTATTGTTTCTCTAAGACCCTCATTCCTCCCATCTTGGCTAGAACCCCTGCATTTGCAGCCTCCTCTATGCTGCCCATACAGACAATGTAATGGCATGAACTTTTTGTTCCCTCCAGGACTGCTAGTTACCTTTTGAAATTACCTAAACAGGAATCTCTATATCCACTAGTGGCAGGACTTCTTCATCTGGAGTCCACTGATCGCCCAGGCGGCTAAAAGTAGAATTCAGAAAATCTATCCATTTGGATGGCAAAAAAATTACATCTTTGTTTTCATTATTCTCAAACTGAAAAACTGTATTTCCCTCCATTATGAAAGTAGGCAGAAAACTACAGTAGAAGGGGAGTACCAATGATTCTGCCACAGAAGAAATCTTAGGTATTTTCATGGAAGTTACAGTTGCAGACATCTCCAAATGTTGTTCAGACTCATTATTACTTTGAAATCATAATAATTATTAGATTTGCCACTAGATTTTGTTATTTGAAGTGTTAATAAAAAAACACAAAGGGCGCCTGGGTGGTGCAGTGGGTTAAGCATCGGACTCTTGGTCCCAGCTCAGGTTTGTGAGTTTGAGCCCTGTATCAGGCTTCTGTGCTGATGGTGTGGAGCCTGCTTGGGATTCTGTCTCTCCTTTTCTCTGCCCCTCCCCTGCTTGTGCGTACTCTCTCAAAAAAAAACAAAATTAAAAAAATAAAGAAACACAAATTATTATAGCAACAATTTTTAAAAATATTTTGAGAATTGTATTTTAATATAATTGGTTTCCTTTACAATCCTATGTATTTTATTTTATTGATTTAAAAGCTACTCACCTCTTATCACCCTGAGAAGGGGTCCATGGGAATGCACCATGGTCCACAAGAATCAGAAGACCTATGAACTTACCATTTACCGGTTGCACCAAGACCTTGGACCCTACTTGGTCTTCCCTTTACAAAGGACCTTATCACCAGGCTCAACTAGAAACTTGTCTGGTCCTGTGGTCAGGACATTGCTGTGTTGGCTTTAGAATGACTCTTTCTGGCCAGGTATGTGCCATAGGTTGAACTGTGTCCTCCAGAGTGATATGTTGAGGTCCTAACCCCTGGTAGCTATGAATATAACCTTTTTGGAAATAGAGTCTTTGTGGATATAATCAAGTTAAGATGAGATCCATTGAAAGACAAAATTCAACTGACCAAATTTTAAAGATTTTCTTGACTTTATTCAATGATCCAGGAATCAGGCAACATTCCATCTAGCAGACAGAAAGGAGCTCTGAGGAGCCGTACAGAATTAAAGACTTTGATAGGCAGAATGGAGCAGGACAAAGAAGTTATACTAGCAAAAAGTGGATTGGCTATGGGAAGATCACCTTCCTTTAAGGGACAGCAGGAGCCTATCGGGCAGATTACCTCACTAGTGATAACCAAGTAATTCCAGATTGACTCGTTTAACATTTTATTCCCGGAAAGTCTGAGATTGTAATTAAGGATTAAGACTCAGTTTGGCAAGGTAGGACTTAGCATAAGTGACTCCATTTTGGGCCTGTTATCTTGTTTTTAACAGAATGTACTGGAATCTAATCCAGTTTGACTGGTGTCCATATAAGGAGAGACACACAGGGAGAATGCCATGTGACCGCAGAGGCAGAAATTGGAATGAGGCAGCTGCAACCCGAAGAACAACAGGAATTGCTGGCCACCACCAGAAGCTAGGGAGAGAGAAGGAATGATTCTACTCAGTGTCTCAGAGTGAGCATGGCCTTGCTGACACCCTGCTTTTAGACTTGTAGCCTCCAGAACCAGGCAAGAATAGATTTCTTTGTTTTAAAATACCAATATTGTGGTGCTTTGTTAGTGCAGCCCTGAGAAATGAATCCAATGTGCATCAGAATGCCTAATGAAGTAAGAGTGGGAACCTCACTGAGGTCACAAAACTGGTTGTGTGACTTTCAGGACCTTGTTGACAATAAGGCTTGTCCATGTGGCAGAATCTGGTCTGAGCCTAACACTGATTGTTACATGCCATCTGGTTGTTAGATTGTGGGAAAGGAAATATATAGCAGCCACCCATTTCCAACTGGCAGAGCCTAGAGATACCCAAAATAGTAGCACAATTGTTGGACCTAGGGATTAGCTTCGCTTAGTTGAAAACAGGATGCCTCTCTCCCTTTTTGTGTTACACTCAACTCAATTTCCCCCCATCTCATAGATGTTTCCAGTGAAACTGTCTCCTTACATTTTTACTCATTGCCCCTTCTTTCTTTGGGATTCACACACAAGTCCAGGGAAGACTGGGTGGAAACCGAACTCTCAGGCAAAATATATGCTGGTTCTACATAATTCTGTCACCTTCTTCCTTTGGATGAGTTCCCTCCCAGGAAGAGTTCAGTCCCTTACACACAGACATATGCAAGTCTATCCAGTGGGTTTGCTAGAGTTCCACCTTGTCTACTTCCCCAGGCAGGGTTTTATCTGCATCAGGACCTTCCTCTCTATCAATGCAATAGTCTTGTTTACCCTAGAGGTCAAACTATATTAGGGTACCAGTTCAGACCCTCATTTTAGAAGACGCTTTGAGCTCTCAGGCAGAAGCGTTCTGGGCCTTGAACTTCTTACCTCCCTGGTTTGGACGCTTGAAGGGATGGTGGAAGATTGAGAATCAGTTAGGTAGGGACATCTCATTGCTTATAGCTACCACTCCTTCCCTCTTAAGTACCCATGCTTGGCTCCAAATCTCCCTATATCCAAGCTAATTTTTCTATTGAGACCTCTGCCTTCTCTTGTCTAGAAATGTACCCTAAAGTCTGCTCCTGCTCCCAATATGTATGTATGTATGTATGTATGTGTGTGCAGACCAATATGCAAAGTCAAATATCGATCTGCATAATTTACACTCATGTAATCTAATCTTCAAGTGTCAGAAAAAGTCTTCAACCTTCTCCATTCCAGAGAGAGAAACTCTACAGCTCCTTTGTTCTCACTAAACACCTTCAAACACAACACCTTCTAGTCCTGTGCCCCCAATTAAGTTTTCCATTAAAGAAAAAGCTGTTGTTCAAAATGTCTGTGAACAAGCCCTTCAAGTAACTAAACTACCCAGCTAATTTTAGCCAAGAGAATTTTAGCCAAGAGAAATGAGCTAGCTCTCATTTATTGATTGAGATATAATTTACATACCATAAAATCCGTTCATTTAAAGTATACAATTGGGGCACCTGGGTGGCTCAGTTGGTTGAATGTCTGACTCTTGGTTTTAGCTCAGGTCATGATCTCATGGTTTTTGGGTTCAAGCCCTGCATCGGGCTCCATGCTGACAGTGCAGAGCCTGCTTGGGATTCTCTCTCTCCCTCTTTCTCTGCCCCTCCCATGCTCACTCTCTATCCATCTCTCTCAAAATGAAAAGAAAATAAAAAAAAATAAAGTGTACAATCAAGTGGTTTTTATTATAGTCACAGAATTGTACAACCATCATCACTAATTCCAGAATGTTTTCATCACACAAAAAATAAACCTTGTATCCATTAGCATTCACTTCTCATTATCCTTTCTATCAAATTCTCTTTATGTATAACTCAAAGAAAGAGAGGCAGGTGGCTGTATGGATCTCCAGGAGACACTGGGAGTCAGGGGTTAAGTAGGTGTGGTAGTAGCAAGTGTGAAGAACACCCAGCACTCTGACTTTGTAAACTTCAGCCACACATGCTTCATTAACAGAAAGGCTTTGATAACCATGGAAAATGTATAACAAGTTCAGGCATCTTTGTTTATGATTCCCTGGAGTGTTGCTGTAGGTGGTTGCTAGCTTTCAGAGCAAATAGAAACAAACTGAAATGTCCACTGAATGACTAGAAACTTGATTCTCTTGGACGCAGTCCACTTGGGCCCGTTTGTCCTCACAGCAACCATTTGTTGGAACTGGTATTGCCCAACTGACATCATCTGTGCCCTTCTCCATGGCAAGGCTATTATTACATCACCAGCTAACTAAAGTTCTACAAGATGAGAATAATTTTAAAGATACCTTTGGAGAATACAACTTAGCCTTAAAATATATAAAAATAGGCATATCCATTTTGTTAGGATTTTTTTCTGAATGATCTATAATAATTCTAACCTTACTTTTAATTTTCAAAGTATAGTATCATGCATCTTCAAATAATATAAAAGGGCATTTGTTGTTTTTAAATAAAGTTCCAAACACTTTTTAGCAGTGCTTTTTTCTATTGGTAGTACTTACTACTTGTATGTGAATGGTATGTTTTTACCTTGGTATTTTTTAATTAAATTCATTTAATTTCCTTTATACATTTTCATATCATGTCCTCATAATAATCTCTTATAACAATTTATGCATTTTTATTTATCAAAATTTACCATATTGGAAGTTAAAACTAAAAACTTTAAGAACTCTTTAATTCATTAAAAACTAATAACCAACCCATTATGCATTAACATAACATATTTTAAATAAAAATAAGTATATATTCTAAAAAATTCAGTGGGAAAGAGTGGCATTGTTTTACATCTTTTCAAATATCTTAAATGACTGTCTCCGTAGGAAACAGTTAGATTATGTTACCTACTTTCAAAAATAACAGCTTTATTGAGATATAATTTACATACCCCATACCATTCATCCATTAAAGTATACCATTCAATGGTTTTTAAAATATTCAGAGTTGTGAAGCCATCACCACAAATAATTTTAGAGCATTTTTATCACTCCCAAAAGAAACCTTGCATTCATTATCAGTTACTTCTTATTTTTTCTTATGCATACACAAACCCGCCCACCCCCACCCTCGCCACCATGGCCTTGCTCTAGCAACCACCAATTTATTTTCTGTCTCTATGGATTTGCTTATTCTGGACATCTCATATAAATAGAATTAAACAATATGTGGTCCTTTATGACTGATTTCTTTCACTCAGCATAGTGTTTTCAAGGTTCATTTACATTGTAGCTTGTTTTGTAATCATTTATTTTTATTGCTGAATGATATCTCATTATATGTATATACCGCATTTTGTTTATCCATTTATCAGTTGATAAACATTTGGCCATATTTCCATTTTTTGACTATTATGAGTAATGCTGCAATGAGGTTTGTATATGGTTAAAGGTTTATTTAGAAGTGTGTACAAGTTTTTATATAAACATTCTTTTATTTTTGCTATCTTAGTGAGTGGGAAGGACTATCTGATTATGGTTTTGATTTGTATTTCCCTAATGATTAATGATGTTGAACATCATTTCATGGGCTTGTATATCTTCTTTGGAGGAATATCCATTCAGATCCTTTGTCCAACTTTTAATTGGGTTATTTGTTTTTATTGTTGAATTGGCTTTGTTTGCTTTTACAGAGAGAGTGCCTAAGCCAGGAAGAGGGGTAGGGAGAGGGAGAGGGAGAGGGAGAGAGAGAGAGAGAGAGAGAGAGAGAGAGAGAGAATCTCACGCAGGCTCCATGCTCAGTGTAGAGCCTGATGTGGAGTTTGATCCCACCATCCTGGGATCATGACCTGAGCCGAAATAAAGAGTTGGATATTCAACTCACTGAACCACCCCTATTGTTGAATTGTAAGTGTCTTTATCTTCTAGATACAAGTCCTTTCTCAGATATATGATCTGCAATATGTTCTCTCATTCTGTGAATTGTCATTTTACTTTTCTGATTGCATGTTTTCAGCACAGAAGTTTTTAATTTTGAAGATAACCTATTTATGTATTTTTCTTTTGCTTGTACATTTGGTGTCAAATCTAAAAAGCTATTGTTTAATCCAAGGTCATGAAGTTTAAACCTGTATTTTCTTCTGATATTTTTATACTTATAGCACTTGCATTTAGGTCTTTGATTCATTTTGAATTAATTTCTGTGCATAATGTGAGGAAGGAATCTAACTTCATTCTTTTGCATGATGATATTCAATTGTCCCAACACTATGTGTTGAAATAATTTTCTATCCCCATCGGGTGGTCTTGGCACCCTTTTTGAGAATCCATTGATAATGAATATGAGGACTTATTTCTGTACTCTCAATTCTATTTTATTGGTCTATATTTCTATCCTAATGCCAGCATCATACTGTGTAGATCATTGTAGTTTTGTATCAACTTTTGAAATCAGAAAGTGTGATTCCTTTAACTTTGTTCTTTTTCAACACTGTTTGGCTATTCCCAATCCCTTGCATTTCCATAGAAATGTTGAGATCAACCTTTTAATACCTGTAAAAACCAGCTAGAATTTTGATAGGGATTGCACTGAACCTGTAGCTCAATCTGGGGACTATTGCCATATTAACAATTTTAAGTCTCCCAATCCTTGAATAGGGGTGTCTTTGTACTTAACTAGGTCTCTTCTTTCTTTCAACAATGTTATGTAATTTTAAAAGTATAAGTTTTGCATCTCTTAATTTTATTCCTAAATATTTTATTCTTTTGAAAGTTATTATAAATGGAGTTGTTTTCTTAATTTCATTTTTGGATTGTTCATTGCTAGTATATAGAAATAAAGTTGAGTTTTGTGTACTGATCTTGTACCCTGCAACATAGCTAAACTTGTTTCTTTAGTTCTAATAGTTTTTTAGAAAATAGATTTTCTATATACAAGATCATGTCATCTGAAAATTGAGTTTTACTTCTTGCTTTGCAATCTGAATGCCCTTTATTTCACTTTCTTGCCTAATTGAGCTGGCTAGAACTACCAGTACAATGTTGAATATAAATTTCAAAGTAGATATTTTTGTCTTGTTCCTGATATTGGGGGAAAAGCAGCCAGTCTTTATTTTTTAATGTTTTTTTTAACATTTATTTATTTTTGAAAGACAGAGCATGAGTGGGGCAGGGGCAGAGAGAGAAGAAGACAGACTCTGAAGCAGGCTCCAAGCTTTGAGCTGTCAGCACAGAGCTGACTGAACAAGGGGCTTGAGCTCATGGACCACAAGATCATGACCTGAGCCACGCAGGTGCCCTTCAAAGGGTCAGCTATTGAAATCAACCAGGATCTCTAAAACAAGGAAACCTCGGGGGGGGGGGGGGGGGGGGGGAGTGTCCTGGCTCTTTATTGATTTGTGTGGCTGGTAATGTGTTTATTCGAGACAGCCATCTTTGAAGTGGATGCCTTTGCAATCAAAGCTTAAGTCAGGCACTTGCATTACAAACGAGAAAAAAAAAAAAAAAACAACTGTCTGGATTTACACTTATAATTCTTATTTCTGTAAGATTGGTAGTAATGTCCCTTCTTTCATTCTTTATTTTAGTCTTCTCTTTCTTTGTTTAATCTACGCAAAGGTTTGTCAATTTTGTTGACCTCTTCCAAGAATTAAGTTTGGTTTCATTGATTATTTTTATATTATTTATGTCTTTAATTTCCAGTCTACTATATCTATAATTTTCTTTCTTCCACTTGCTTTGGTGATTAGTTTGTTCTTTTTTCCCCCAGTGTAGTAAGATAGAAAGGTCAGTTATTGATTTGAGATGTTTCTTTTCTTTTCATATAGGTGTTTAGAGCTATATATTTTCCTCTAAGCCACTGAATCCCAGAAATATTGTTATGTGGTGTTTTCATTTTTATTAACTTCAAGACATTTTATAATTTCCCTGTAATTTCTTTTTTGACTGATTAGGTTTTTTTAAACTTGTTTTATTTTTAATTTTTTTAAATTTACATCCAAATTAGTTAGCATATAGTGCAACAGTGATTTCAGGAGTAGATTCCTTAGTGCCCCTTACCCATTTAGCCCATCCCCCCTCCCACAATCCCTCCAGTAACCCTCAGTTTGTTCTCCATATTTATGAGTCTCTTCTGTTTTGTCCCCCTCCCTGTTTTTATATTATTTTTGTTTCCCTTCCCTTACGTTCATCTGTTTTGTCTCTTAAAGTCCTATATGAGTGAAGTCATATAATTTTTGTCTTTCTCTGACTGACTAATTTCACCTAGCGTAATACCCTCCAGTTCCATCCATGTAGTGGCGATGACTGGTTTTTTAAAAGTGTGTTGCTTATTTTCCACATATTGTGAATTTCCCAAATTTCTTTGTTACTAATTTATACCATACTTTCAACATGTGCACTACATTTCAAAAATACCTAATCACCTCCACTGGAGATGTGTGTATGTGCATGTGCACGCGCGCATGTGTATTTTTGAATTTCCACCTGAAGTTACCTGCATTTAGCTCAAAGAATTTCCTTTAATATTTCTTGCAAGGTGGAACTGCTAGCCGTGGATTCCCTCATTGTTTATCTATCTGGAAATGACTTTATTTTGCCTTAATTTTGGAAAGTTATTTTGCTGGATATAAGATTCTTTGTTGACAGTTCTTTTCCTTTAGTACTTTGAATATGTCATTGTACTGCCTCTGGCCTTCATTTTTTCCGATGAAAAGTCAGCTGTTTATCTTACTGGAGGTCTTTTGTGTATGATAAATCATTTTTCTCTTGCTGCTTTCAAGGTTTTCTTTTTTATTTGGCTTTTAGCATTTTTACTATGGTGTGTCTGGGTGTGGATTTTGTGTGTATGTGAATCTACTTGGAGTTCATCAAGCGTCCTGAATATGTTGATTACTGTGTTTTTAAAATCAAATTTGGGACATTTACAACCATTATGTCTTTGAATTTTTTTCTGAACAATCATAATTTGTCTATTGGCTATTCTTTCAAGTAAAAATGATATTATATGAAAAAAATGGCCAGTCCAGTTCACAACACAAATAATCTCACAACTAGTTACCCTTGAGACAACCATTATACCTTGGTATACAATGTGTGCTTCCCTTTTATCACAGCAAATGTTTAAAAAGTATTGAGATTTAGTAAAATTAATAATTTTAATTTTAAAATAACTCAAGTGTTGATATTTATTACAATGAGTAAATTTGCTGATTCATCAAGGACATTCTTCAGTGAAATTGCCTTTTTTCCCTTCATATGTAGTGAAGAATACGATGATTGCCAGTACAATGTGGTGCCAACAGAAGGTTCCATGCTAACAGTCCAGCAGTTTTACCCACCATTCACCATTGCTTTATGACATCAACACAAGCGTTAACACAGTGAAAAAGACAAATAATATCTGAGTATTATTACAAAAATAATTTTGAAGTTGTGGACTCCCTAGAAGGGTCTCCCTAGGGGAGTTGTAGGTAAATGTTGTAAATGACCTCAATAGTATCAACCATTTCCTTCTCCTAAAATTGTTCAGCTGTCACTGCTCCACCTTAATAATCCATACTACTCGAAAGTACAAGTTTGAGTGGGAGAATCAATAATTTCTAAAGTTTTATCCTAATCCTGAAAATCTAATCCTAACATGTTTTCACACAACTCTCCTGACCATACATGCTGTCAAGCTGTTTTTCATTTTCAGTGCTTTACTTAAATTCAGTGCTTTACTTAAATTTTAGCTTTCTTGAGTATAACAGCTTTTTGGATGAAGAGACACAAACACAGAGAAGTAGGCCAGACTGCCTAAATATTGAAATTGTTGGAGCTCACTTATCTTTTCTAAGACTTTAGTGATGAGAGCAAATGTACATAAGTCCTTTTGGCCATGAGGAGTATTCATTTTAATCTTCCTTTCCTTGGGTCTATCCCAAATGGTACTGGATCTAAGATTCAGGAGATTTAAACTGCAGACTCTTTCTTGCTTTGAGAAAAAGTGTAAAGAGTTAAACATTCTTCCTATTCTGGCTAGAGCTTAGAACATATGAACATGTAGTGCATACCTGTGTACTGGTGATGATGATATCATCAAGAATGATAATGATAAGTCTAAGAAGGAGCTGCAAATTGCTATGTGCAAAAGAATTCCACCTTGACCACACCTCTTTGAGCAGTAGAACATCTAAGAAGGTGTATTCTTAACTATTGCATGTAATCAAATTCATCAAATTCTTACCAAAATCAAGAACATTCTTTCTTTAGCTGGTAAGATGAGGAATATAATTAACCTATTAATTATAAGAAAATTAGCACACCTGTTTTGGAAGTTTCTTGGGTTATTCTTCTTTCCCTAAACCATCACTTGGTTTTTCTTTGGTTTTGTCTGCTGGGTCAACCTGCCTCAAAACCATGTGCTGGCTGGCACCAGGCAATGGATGAGTTGATACCTTTACTGAAATAATATATATGTTGAGAATAGGAGGTGAGGGGGCCCATCTGCCTATAGGCATACCTGTCAGTGGGCCACATATCACAAAATTTTTTCTCTGAGAGAAAAACCCATACAATAATTTTTACAAAGAATTATGTGACTTTGAAATAGTTTTAAGGAGGTGGGACTAAAAGGTGGGTTTATTGGAAAACATCAATATGAAACTTGCAGTTGTGTCCAAAATGTTGGAAAAGGGCAATATTAACATAGCACTTATCTGTTATCATAATTATGGTGATAATAATTATAGACATAGGTAAGTTCTACAGTAGGTAATACAGGTAGTGAGATAGAGTTGCTAACTTTTAAAGCCTGAGTGCATATGGTAGATAAATCCAAAGACAGACTTTTGAAAGCCAGCATTTCCTAATTTGGAGGAATATGTGGAACCTATTGAAGGAAAAGAAGACAGACACTATTGTCTTACATTATTTTTATCACAGTATTTTTTTTAAATCTTTTAATCTTTATTTTTGAGAGAGAGAGAGAGAGAGAAAGAGAGAGAGAGAGAGAGAGAGAGAGAGAGAGAGAGAGAGACAGAGTGCAAGCAGGGGAGGAACAGATAGAGACGGAGACAGAGAATCCAAAGCAGGCTCCAGGCTCTGAGCTGTCAGCACAGAGCCCGAATGCAGGGCTCAAACTCATGAACTGTGAGATTGTGACCTGAGCTGAAGTCGGATGCTTAACCAACTGAGCCACCCAGGCGCCCCTACAATATTTCGTAAATTCACCGACATAAAGCTAGTCATAAAACCCTCACTCTTTTAATACTTATAAAAATTTAAAGCTAGAGGAAGATTTATAAAATAAACACAAAAAGGCCAAGAAACCTAATAAAATTCAAGTTGACATATGGGATATGCTGCTGTTCTGCTGAGCCCACACTGAAACTTGCAGTAAGGATTTGCTCTATCGCTACTGCAATCTCTGTTACTGTCTGTGACATGATGACTCCATTTTCCCACCACTGGTCTTTATCAAACTACTCTGAAAACTTTGCTAATAGAGGTAGCTTTGATAGTCATTTGGCTTTGATGTGGCAGAAAGCATCATTTCATATTCACGATATCTTCCCAGTTCTTGTTTAATTATTGGAGACATTTAATTTCTGGCATCACCACATCCGTAAACACATATAGACAAGGTCACTCAGATCCCACTGGTTAACAGGGCATCATTCAAACAGTCATGAATTAATCAATAATACAGTTATTTGTTTTTAAAGAAGAATTAATAATGGAAGTGAAAACACAAAGTTAACAAATTTTCATAGAGCACTCACAGACATCCAAAAATAAATTTGAGTCTAGTGTGAGCAATATTGGTTATTCTTTGATGCACTAAAAAGTGTGTGGTTCTGTTTTACATTTAGACACTGAGGGTTGGGCATTCAAAGAGGAAGATGAGCAGGGCTGGGGGAGAGCACCACAGCAGTCGGTTCAATGTGTGCCTGCAACACTAAAGGCATGATGCTCTGGAGACCAGAGGGAAGGTTTATCAAGTAGGTGATATCAGCACTGAGCCTTCATAAATGAGGGACAATTTCCAAGGTGGAGAAAAAGAGAGGAAAATGCGGGCAGAGGGGTCAATATCCCTGGAATGAGTGTTTGTGTGAGTTTGCAATTCAATGTCATAGTAAGTCCGGTAAGCAATAATGAGTACCTATGTTTATTTCAGTAGGAGAGGCAATAAAGTTCATGTTCCTGCCTTCGGGAAGCTGAGAATATAGTTGGAAATTCTGACTACACAGTGAACCTATGAGACAGTATATTATTGCTAAAGAGTGTGACTCAGAGTCTAGATGCTACAGGGGTGCCGAGCAGCCTGAGTGGCCCTAGTGGGGTGGTGAGAGTCAGCTTCATGGGAGGAGCCGCTGAAAGAGGTATAGGAGAAAGGAATAGAACAGAAGCAAACCCTGCCGTGACAAGCCTCCCAAAGAGCCATCAGTGAAGGGTCAGGTGAGCTGAGGACATCCCAAAACTGATAGAGAAACCTCACATGGGAAGACCCGGTATGGCTATTAGAGTAATGGTGCCAAGGTTGTGCTCAATTTTGGTTATTGAGGTCAACATGTTTTACCCAGTCAAGTAAATCAATGACCTTCCTTCATCCCTTCTCTCTACCCCCAGTGAATCAAAAACTGTGTAGCAGGCAGATAACTGACAGGTTGTTTGGTCAACTGTAGCTCACAGACCACTTTCAATTAATATTCTTCCCACAGCAATCAGGTTCCTGGAAAGAGTAGCCATGACTGTGCTTTAGGAATGTGCAGTTTCCTTAGGCTCTCTGTGTAATGAGTTAGCTAGGAAAAGCCTTGACCAGATATGCTGGTTCAGGTCTCAGGCAACAAAGGCTTGCCAATGACATTAAGGCAATGACTTGATGAAGCCTGCTAAAGATGACTTTCAGTTAATACTGAATGACTTTTTAAACTTCAAGCTTTAAATTAATTTTTTTAATAGGCTACACATTTTCATGGCATATAATTTGGAGGATAGAAAACAATGTTCAGTGAAAAATCCTTCTGCCTGTGTTCCAAACCACTCATTTCCCCTCCCTGGGGGGCAACCAATACTGCAATCTTGAGTCTCCTTCCAGAGATAGCTTATGCACAGACAAGCAATCGAAGATATGCATTCTTAAAGAAAAGAATTGATTAGTGTCAGGTTTTTCATATCATAAATAACATTAAGGATGTATTTTTCCTTCACTTGAGGGGGAATGGTTATTAGTTTCTCAAATTATGCAATAATGCACATTTATTATAAAAAAAAAACCTAGCAACTACAAAAAGGAAAAGGAAGAAAAAGAAAACTCCTTGTTATCATACCATTTGGAGATAACCTCTGGGGACCTACAATTATTTACACTTCCTTTTAGTACGGGTACACTAGGTACACAATATTTTATTGGATTCTTTTTGTTTTTACTTACTATAGTGTTTCAACCTTTCCAACTCATTAACTGGGTCTGCTATACATCCTTTTTAATGGCTTGTTTGTATATACCATAATTTATTTAACCAAGGCCTCTTGTTTGAAACTCAAGTTGATTACAATTTTGTGCCATTATAGACCTTCATTTGACATATATTTAGTCTTTTTTTATTGATTACTTTGTAATTTAGGTGCAAATTTCCTAAGGGAAAAGACTATGCTTGTCTTGATTACTTATAGCCCTACAGCACAGTGCCTGGTTATATGGATTTAACTATTAGAAGACCGTATGTGCAAGAAAAAAAATGCAAATTTTAAGTGAAATTAAACCTCAAAGATTTACTTAAGTGAAATTAAATCTGAGAAAGGGTTGGATTTCTGATTTTTCATGTAAGTTGCTTTTTGGAAGATGGGACAGCATCCTTTCACCTATAGCTACAAATCCTGTGGAGGATATAAAACGGGTTTATTTATTTTCCTTCATAAAAGCAAGAACTGGAAGACTCTTTTTTTAATTAATTTATTTTTTAAATTTAAATCCAAGTCAGTTAGCATATAGTACAATAATGATTTCAGGAGTAGAATCCAGTGATTCATTCCCTACATATAACACCCAGCGCTCATCCCAACAAATGTTGTCCTTAGTGCCCCTTGCCCATTTAGCCCATCTTTCTACCCACAACCCCTCCAGCAACCCTCAATTTGTTCTCTGTGTTTAAGAGTCTCTTATGTTTTGTCCCCCTCCTTGTTTTTATATTATTTTTGCTTTCCTTCCCTTATGTTCATCTGTTTTATTTTTTTATTTTTCAAAAATTTTTAATGTTTGTTTATTTTTGAGAGACAGAGACAGAGCTTTGAGCAGGAATGGGGCAGAGAGAGACACACACAGAATCTGAACAGGCTTCAGGCTCTGAGCTGTCGGAACAGAGCCCGACGTGGAGCTCAAACTCATGGACCACGAGATCATGACCTGAGGTGAAGTTGGACGCTTAACTGACTGGTGTCCCTGTTTTGTATTTTAAATTCCACATATGAGTGAAGTCATATGATATTTGTCTTTAGAGGAATCTTAAATACAAGAATGAGGTCACCAAAAGGGCCCCCAGTTTTAGTAAGCACACCCCTAAGATTCCTACCTGAGGAGGACAAAAGGACTTTTTACACTGCTGGAATTAACAAACAGTAGGGCACCCTTCCCAGCTGAAACACATCAGATAAAACTCTCCCTTCACAAGTGACTGTAAGACAATGCCACTTGACACAACAGAAAGCTTCTTTCTCGAAACAATCCCCTGTTCCTTAGGGAAGGTCTATTTTAAAATATGATGGTCACTAGACAATTGCGGTATTATTTTTCTTCTAAATGAGGCAACAGAACCCCTTCAGCTTGTTCAGTCTGCAAAGAAATCTTTCTCCATCCCTAACTGTGAGTCTCCACAGTGGAAACAAAGAAAGATGATACCAGGGCAAAGGACAGACTAGCAAAGAAAGAGGACAGATAGGGCAGGGGTTTTTGGGATTTCCACTCATGACTCAGCTGAAGGTTAACATTTCAAGTCACAAAGAATATCTGGAGATGGCCCTGCATTGACAAAGCCCCATGCCTGGCATCAAGGTGTCCAAGAAGATCAGGAATGCTGAGTGCATGGTTGTAACAACTGTATCAGGGCAATTGTGCATCTGGGCACCCCATGCCGTTGTTCCTGACTAGAGAAACTTACACGGTGGGTCCAGGTCTAGGTTTGGATTTGTGTATGTGAAAAGAAGTCTCCTGCAAAGTTTTGATGTTGGAAACATTTGTAGAGAGAAGAGAAACAATCAAGACTTTTTCTTCTCCAGAAACTAGAATTTTTTATTATTACATGCAGAAGGAAGCTCTTTCTTCGGTCTGTCCTTCTCTAATGGTAAAGAAAGCACTTCCACTTCTTCTTTTTTTTTTTTTTTTTTTAAGATGATCCTTATGATGCTGATGGAAAAATTTCCAATACCTTCACAAAGGTACTCTTAACATTAACTTGGTCCACATTTACTCCCAAATGCATTGGCTTTACAATGGACCCAGCATCTCAGAAATTACAGTTCTGCCTCTGTCAAGAACAAGATATAATCAACAAAAGTTCGTAAGGTCATCTATATAAAATTTTAAACATGTGCCACCTTGGGGCACCTGGGTGGCTCAGTTGGTTAAGTGGCCAATTTTGGCTCAGGTCATGTGCTGAGCCTGGGGCCTGCTTCAGATTCTGTCTCTCTCTCTGCCCCTACCCTGCTCATGCTCTGTCTCTTTCTGTCTCTCAAAAATAACTACACGTTAAGAAAATTTAAACATGCCACCTTTAAAAAAAAAAAACCTTTCATTGTAAAACAGGGCACCTGGGTGACTCAGCTAGTTAAGCATCCAACTCAGTTTTGGCTCACATCCTGATCTCAATGTTCGTGGGCTCAAGCCCCTCATCAGGCTCTGCTGAGAGCACAGAGCCTGCTTGGGATTCTCTCTCTCCTTCAGTCTCTATCCCTTTCTCTCCCCCATGTATATGCACTCTCTCACTCTCTCAAAATAAATAATGTACTTTAAAAAAACCCCAAAAACTTGCATTTTAAAATAATCACAGACTCAGAGGAAGTTGTAAAAATTGTACAGAGAGTTCCCTTTACTCTTCTTCAGCTTCCAATAGTAACATACTGCACAACCGTAGCACATTATCAAAACCAGGAGCATGGACATTGGTGTTATTGCTATTACTCATTTTGACTATTTGACAGTCTAAAAATAAAAACGTAAAGTACTAAAAACTAAGAAAAAGAATGAGTCCCATCCCCTGCTAAGATCTACTACGACCAGGTTTAAGTTCTCCACACTCTCCCCTGCTCAGCCTATTTTGGTTTTGTAACACCCAAGGCTTCTTTGGGCAGAGAAATGCTGTCTCCTATAAGACTTGCTAATCTCTCTTGAATACACAGAGCAGGCCCCCTTGTCCCTCACTCCCTGTGCCCAACAGACAACCTTCCATTGTTCTACCAGAAGGGGAAGGTGAAATCTCTGAGGGTCTCTCCTGGTGTTGTCCTTAAGTGCTCTTTGTTTATTTTTTAACTTTTTATTTTGAAATCATTATATATTCACAGGAAGTTGCAAAAATAGTACAGCGAAGTCTTGGGTACACTTCACTCAGTTTCTCCCACTGGTTATTTAAGGCTCATATGTCCGTTTACTATATTTGGGGAAGATAACCAAGTCCTGTTTTTTTTTTTTTTGTTTTATTTTGTTTTTTTGTTAAAGTAGGAAACACCAAACCTTTTCTTTATGCCTTTTGTCCAGTGAAAGAAAATTTATTATAGTCTGAGACTGTCTTATTCAAGGGATTGGGGCTAATTGTTAACCAATTAATTGAAAATGTAGAAAAGATTTTTAAAAAATGACACACAGATCTTGCATTCCTCATTTTAATTTGGCTCATGTAAAGGTGTTTGTTCTCCATTATTTTGACGTAGGATTGTAGAAAAGGAAATTTGTGCTTCATGCCTTAGTGGAAAACAATGTATTGTCTATAGTCTACCCTTCTGCCTTATCAGATAGATTTTACAGGAGCTATTTTGTAAATCTTCACAGTGTGGGTAACTGATACACATGTAAATTATGTCCTGTCTGGTAGAGATGGACTTCCCTCTCCCCTGTGGAAAAGCCAGTCTGTGTCCATTTGCACATTTAATTCAACATTATTTTACTCCATGTAATTTTTAAAAAAACCATTTCCTTTGAAGCAGTTACAACATCTGCCTGGTTCCCTCATTTGATGAATTTAATAGAATTTTAACATATGTTCATTGTTATATCTGAATGCGAGTCATGATTTTATCTTTTCCTGAAACACATCAGGATTAAGGTTCCTTCTTTGCATATATGTCCACTGTTGAGAGTTGTTTCTTTTCCTTTGAAAAATTGCATTCATAACACGGTTCCAGTTTCACTCTCTGTAGAGGCAGAGCATAAAGGTAGATGCATTGGAGAGCTGAATGCTTCCAGATTTGTAGAACTTCTTGTTTGTCCCTCCCCTACCCTCAGTCATTTACTGGGGTTTTATCCACCCCTAATTCAACAACATTATTATTTAGTGATTCCCCTCCATCTGCACAGACAAACAATTTTCAAAGCATTTGCCCTAAATTTCACAGAAATAAGAACTTCTTCTCCTTTAACACTTGGATGTCACTAATTTATAACATTTAATTAAATGGTGTGATAGAGGAGTCTAACCAGCATAAGTGGATTTGAGAACCAATCCTGAGAGCTTCCGTGCCATGGTCAATCGGTGCTGCAGGCCAGTTAGCTTTGTGAGAATGCTAGGGGAAGACCAGTTAAGAGAGTATGTGGCAGAGACAGGCTGGTTTTTCTCCAAATTTCTCTTCTTCCTCCTGGACACACAGCTAGACCTCATATTCTAGCCTCCCTTGTAGTGAGCATGGCCACGGGACTGAATTCTAGTCAGTGGAATTGAGATGGAAGAGATGAATGTCTCTTCTAGGTCTGGCCCACAGAAACCTCCCTTGTGCCACTCTCCAGCTTTCCTTCCCTTTCTGCTGACTTGAGACCACACTTTGGAAGTCAGGGATAAAGACAGTGCAGTCAGAAGACATCAGGAGCCTGAGTTCTTAGATCACTGCTTGGAGGACCTGCTGATTGGGAATACCACATTTGGAATTTATGTGAGAAAGATATCAGCTTCTGTAGTGTGTGAAGCAGTGTGTATTTCTGGGCTTGCTTGTTACAGTAACTAGCATCACTGTAACCGATCTAGAGCTTCTACCTGATGGCCGCAGAGGAAGATGAGTCTTTCAATGTGGATTATCTAGTAAAGGTAATTAATTAGCTTTATTAGTCGGATGAAGTCATTACACAACTGAAATACCTTTTTAAAAAATGTATTCAAATTCAAGTTAGCTAACATACAGTGTAGTCTTGGCTTCAGGCATAGAACCTAGTGAGTCATCTCTTACATATGACACCCAGTGCTCATCCCAAATAGTGCCCTCCTTAATGTCCATCACTCATTAAACCCATACCCCTACCAACCTCACCTCCAGTAACCCTCAATTTGTTCTCTATATTTAAGAGTCTCTTATGGTTTTCCTCCCTCTCTGTTTTTCTTATTTTTCCTTCCCTTCCCCTATGTTCATCTGTTGAGTTTCTCATATTCCACATATGAGTGAAATATGATATCTGTCTTTCTCTGACTCACTTATTTCACTTAGCATAACACCCTCTAGTTCCATACACGTTGTTGCAAATGGCAAGATTTCATTCTTTTTCATCACTGAGTAGTATTCCATTGAAATATCCTTTTTTTAAAAAAGCAACTGATTTAGGTTCCCCACATCTTTACTCATTCCACAAGGATGCATGGAGGACCCATTGCATGTCAGGAACCACTCTAGTCTGCAAATATGCAGTGAACAAAATAGATGAAGAGCTCTGTTCTCCAAGAGCTCAGGGGAGAGCAAATTTTGCAAATATGCAAAATTAATAATGTTAGAGAAGTTGGACAGTGATGTATGCTATGAAGGAAAGTCAAACGGGGAAGGTGGACAGAGAGTTAGGGGAGAAAGAAGGAGCTGTCTGTGGTTTTCAGCACCCCAGTCAAGGAAGGCCTCAGTGAGAAGGTAACATTTGAGCAAAGATTTGAAACTGTAGGTAGCGAGAAAGCAGATCACATGGTATCTGGAATAAGAACACAGGTTAAAATTCTACTTCCATTGCCCAGTTTGAAAAGTCAAGTCTGGGTTGGGGTGGGGGAAGACCCCTAAGCATGGCTGCTCATGTTGCTTGCTTCTTGTCTTGCCCTCTAGACTAGCATTCTGGGTAGGTCCAAGGGCACAAATATCTGGCCCCGGCACAAGGGGATTCTGAGCTGCTGGGAGTATACTATGCACAGGTGTCTTTGTTCAACCCGCACTGCCACCAGCATGCATCGATGTGGCTGTCGTCACTCCTCTTCCCATGGCATGGGCCCTTCTGTAGGCATAGACCCTTTAGTTTGTTTACATTCCTCCCTCTGATTCAAAGCCAGGCTCCTTCTGTCTCTGCTTCATGTCTGTCCTGGCAGCTTGATCCAAGAGTGTAATTAACATGACCAAGGTCACAGAGCTAGGAAGCATCTTTATGCAGTGCATAGGCCCATCAGCGCATTGTCTTGGATTCCTACACCCTTTATATTCCCTCTTTCTACTCTTTGGATAGAAAAGGTGTGGTCCAGGGACAGAATTATTTTACATTTACCAATTTTATGATGTTTGGCATACAAGCCCCCAAACTGTAAGTTCTATTTAAAACAAAAGGCCATCTTATTACAATAATCAATTGTTCAGTCACTGAAATACTCATGTGTATCTATCTAGACAAAGGAATAAAGACAGATTATGCCCCATATACCTGACACTTAATTTTATACAGCCAATTAATGGGTATATTTCAGTAAAGGGAGAGAGGTTACTTTTTGCTTCTCTTATTTAAATGAATTTACTCTTTCACAGAATGGCTCTGTGGGATTTCTTTTTCACATTAGTCATAATTTACTGCTTGTCCTGTTCTTTCAGGAAATGCAGTTTGGATCCTAAAGACTGAGGCTTGCAGCTGTGCAAGGGATTAGAGCTTGGCATTCATAACAATGTTGGAAAAGTTTCCATGGAGGGAAGAAGCCTACTAAATAACTCTTTTAAAACCACTCTTTCAGTTCAAAAGGACTTCAAAAGACAAAAAGGGACATTTGTATAATGACTTTCTAGGAATTTTGTTTCAACCTTTACTGTAGTTAAAAATCAACAATCTCCTTCAATGATCTGTTAATGATTCCAGGAAGGGCCAGTTCATTGGTTAGGAGGAAGGACATGTGTGATGCTGATCCGAAAGACTGAGCTCTGGAGCTTGGAGGGTGGAAGGCAAAATCCTGCCCATTTGAGAGAGGAGGTGGCATCAGAGGCTCCAGTTGAGTGAGGGCTTGGGGGCTCAGCTTGCCCTTCGGAAGCCTTGGCCAGAGTGATCCTCCACCTCCTGCAAGGTGAAGAGCTGGGGGAGGGAGCCTAAGTGAAGAAGCAGGCAGTCCCCCTCTACCCCAAATTTCTGAGCTCTGAAATACGTGTAACCATTGGCCCATTCCCAGAGGTGGAATGGTCTCTGTGCCCCCACCTTTTCTAGCGGTTCCCCCAAATCACACCGGCTTTGGAGGACACAAAGATGCCTCCATTTCTCTGTTTGAAGTTTTATTTATGCCCTTCTTGAAAGGGCATATTATTCTCTTCTTGAAAGGCACTGAGCTACACTTAAAGGCCCATTCCATATGCACCCGTAAAAATCTTAAGACCAGAGTAGAATAATTCTGATTGAGAGCTGAAAGAGGGGAGGGAGGCCAAGGATATCAGAAAGATACTCTGGGTGAGTTTAAGGCATAATAAAAGACAAAAACAAAAAAGTTTGCCCCTCAATCAAAGGCACACATTTCCATAGCACTAAACTCCCAGAGAAGCATAGGGCGTTTGAAAGCTGACTTACAATTAACGTAATGGTATCTTTAATAGATACTCTAGGAATATATAATCTTCACCGGATCATTTTTAATATTTTACAAAAGCTCTTGGCATATAATATTATAAACCCTGTCTCTATGACAACATTTCTATCTGAAAAAGAAAATCTCAGTACAGTTGGGCCTTGAAACTGGGGCTAGAGGTCTGACATAAACAGTCGATTAACACATATTTTGTATGCTATACGTATTATATATTCTATTCTCACAACAAAATAAGCCAGAGAAAAGAAAATGTTATTAAGAAAATCATAAGAGAAAATACATTTAGGCTACTGTACTGTGGTTACTGAAAAAAAATCATGTATAAGTGGACCCACACAGTTCAAACCAGTGTTGTGAAGAATGATTTATACACAGTTTTCTTTTTTCTTTCTTTCTTTCTTTCTTTCTTTCTTTCTTTCTTTCTTTCTTTCTTTCTGAGAGAGAGGGGGCACAAGTAAGCGAGGGACAGAGAGACAGAAGTGGGGCTCACCAGAGGTGGAGATCGAGCTCATCCCATGTGGGACTCAAACTCAGGGACTGTGAGATCATGACCTGAGCCAAAGTCAGATGCTTAACTGACAGCCACCCAGGCGCCGCCCTATATACAGTTTCAGATGAAGGTAGACCAGTATGTTGTGTGTATTCTTTTCCAGCTGTCTGTATATTCCACATGCCCTTGCTCCACATTCCACGAGGCAACCTGTTCTCTACTTCATTTCCTCAGGTGATGGAAAGCAGAAAGCTACAACTTTTTGGTTGTTGTCCTCCAAAGCCTAAGCCTTGGCTGATACAGCAAAGAGAAACTCCCACTGTCCAGGGATTATGCTGTGCTTCCCATAATTCCCCATCTCCTAGCAATGAGATGGGTCATGTGACTTGCTCTGGTCAGTGGGTTGTGAGTGGAAGCAAACAAGAATGCAATTGTATGTGTGCTTGTTTTAACACAAAATGCACTATACTGCATGCATTTGTTCTGCAATTTGATTTAAAAAATCTCAAAGGTATATCTTGGAACTTTTTCTATATTGTAACAGAAAAAACAACTGATTCTTTTAAATTGCTATCATATCACAATGTGAATATACCATAATTTCAACTACTCCCTTATTGATGGACATAAAGATGATTTCCATTATTTTGCTATTTTGCATTATAAAAATACTTTTGTGTGTTCTCAAGGAAATCCAGCAGTACAGTTGCTTGGCAGAAAGCTATGTACTTCCACAATTTTCAGACAATGATTAAAAAAATATTCTATTAAATTCAATTTACTAGTATTTTACCCAGGATTTTTACAATTAAATTCATCAGTGAGAATTTTCTAATTCTTCTAATGTCATCCTCCTCCTCTCTTTCCTCTCTCTTCACTCCTTAAGAAGTGGGATCTAATTGGATCAGTTTCCAGGATGTTGATGGTGCCAAGTTTACAGTGTGTTTCTCTCTCTGGCACTTTGCTCTTTCCTCAAGGGGAAAAGAGGGAAACCAAACCACAGCTGACCTCTTCTGGTGGGCAGGCCCACTTTTCTTTCTTCCTCCCACATAAGCAGCATCACGTTTGCCCCTCCAGGCGTGGTAAGGAGCTGGTAGAAAGACCTGAGCTTAGAAGGAGAGAGGCCCTAGCTTTGTGCCCAAGTCCTGTACCCACACAGGGTTGCCAGGTCAACCTGTCCTAGGGTTATTTCCTAAAATAAGGAAATGTCTTATTGCCCATTGCCAGTGGCCTGTGTGTGTGTCCTTCGCTTTTCAGGAACCAAAGGAAGGGGATGACCCAACCAAGGCAAGATCCAGGCCCATTCCTGAATATCATTTCCATATGGCCAAATCTCATTCAGGAGTATTGTCTTTGCCAGCTTTTAGTATAAGTATCTATTTTGAAGAGTGATTTTAAATTTCCAAGTGGAACTTTATTTTTTAGTTAAAATATTGTTCAATTCTTCTTAATTTAGTTATTAGGATATAGTAACAGACTAAAAGGCATCCAGTTCATTTTAAAACAATGGCACATTTGCAAAGTTAACAGGAAGTGTAGGAGGGAGAGGTGATTAGAAAACAGATCTGTTTGGGGTGTCTGGGTGACTCAGTCTGTTAAGCAGCCAACACTTGATTTCCGCTCAGGTCATGATCTCATGGTTCATGAGGTGGAGCTCTGTATCAAGCTCTGTGTTGACAGCACAGAGCGTCCTGGGGATTCTCTCTCTCCCTCTCTCTGCCCCTCTCCTGCTTGTACTCTTTCCCAAAAACAAAACAAAACAACAAAAAAAAAACACCATACCTACTTTATTCCATTTAACATTGAGATGTGTGGTGGTAAAAACCCATTCAGGGCCAGGGAGGAGTTCTAAATGAAAACTATACAACTGGGATGACAGAAAATTTCTTTTGGAGAAATTTAGGGCCAACAATTGATCAACACAGCATATAATTAAGAGGGCAGGGTGTTGATAAAAGCTACCTGGGTTCAAATTCTGGATTCACCATTCACTAGCTGAGTGGCCTTGGCTCGCCTAGTTGCCTAATCTTATATCTCAGTTTACTTATCTGTAAAATGGGGATAATCATAGCATTTTCCTTCTGGAGCTTTGTAAGGATTTAAAGAAGCGATATATTTAAAGTGCTGAGAACAAAGCACTTTAAATGCTTTTAATAAATTCTAGCTATTATTTTAAATGTTGGTTAACCCTGAACATAGTAATTATCAAGAGTAGAACAGTTATGTCTAAAAGCTCTGTTCCTCCCAAAAGATGTTAAATTGAGAGCCACAGATTTGCAGCCACTCCCCAAATAGTGAACAGTGAAGTGCAGAACATAATATACACAAATGTTCATTTGTACTTTGCCTTCCCCTGCTTCTATCCGCCTCTCTTAAGGCAGCCTCTGATGGCCCAAACACCCTAGACCAACAGTGCCAACCAACACTCGGCCTCAACTGCAGTCTGACTTACTTGCTCAACTCCATCCTCCTCTTGTTCCTCTCCCCCTTCCTTCCTCTTCTGAGGAATGCTTCTGGGTTAAGTCCACCTCCAACTCTTTTTCACACACATGTATGATTCCCTTGATCAATATTCTACTGCTCCTCTGATTCCAGTTCTTGAAGTGGGCTTAGGAAAACTGCTTTTCTTCTCTTTATTGACCTCCCCCACCCCCAAAGATTCTAATCATGATCATAAACACAAATAGTGCCCATGATAGACTTGTTTAAAGAAAAATAAAAATGATTCAACCTGAAAAAACAGCACAAAGGTCAAATAACAATGGAAAAGCTGTCACAAGGCAGTATACCACTGCCAAGAGTGCTGACAATGGCTGCTCTGAGTCTGGACACGTGCAGAAAAATTACTGGGACTGGAGTGTCCATGAAAGGTTTCGCGAAGAGAGAAGAGCTTGAGCTGACTGTGAATGACCTGGGGGTCTGTGGCTCCCAAGTAGTGTGATCCAGGTGAGGGGAGTGATCTGAGTAAAGGCATCTGTAGTCAGAGGCAGGGACAATAGAGTCTCTGCTGGAGCGTTTATGTTGTGGGCAGTGGCAAAGAATCTGAAGGTAAGGATGGGAGTCAGATGGTAAGTGCCAATTACTGAGGTTGAGAGTAGGATACAAATGATCTGTGAAGTGTAAATTCAAAACAAATTTGTCAAAGTTCAGTACAATGGTATATCACAACTGTGCAAAAGGTATTCTTATTCCAGACCACCCAACAAACAAAAAGGAGGTGAATCATCCTGTGGCTAGCTGAATTCAAGTCAGAATCAACTATGCAGTACTGCAAAAGGACCTAATCTGCTCGTTTGTCTATCTGCAATTAAAGTAATTCATGTTTCACATTTTCATATGAACTTATGCAGGCACATATATATAATTGACTAAAGCATAGAATCATCTGCAGTTACTTGCATATGAGTGGCAAGTGTCCCAGGAAAAGGAAAATGCACAGGGTGAAGGTGAGGATAGGAGTGTCTGGTGTGACTATGTAAGGCAGGGTTTTGGCTGTGTGAATGTTTTGTGCTCTATCTAACCCCTGAGACCCAATATTAGTCTGGCAGGGTGGGGACAGCCAGGATCACTGTGGCATTGGCAAATGTGGGCGTGGCTGCTGTACTACTCTCCTTCTGAACACAACCTTTTTTTGTAGTGTTGAATTTGTGTTTGTTCTTAGTGGTGTGGTTGCAGGTGTCTTTGCAAGGTCAGCGGTATACAATCTAATAATGTTATGGAATGATTTTTGATCTGAGATCAAACATTTTGGTACTTTTAAAGTTATGAAGGCATTAAAAGAATGTAGGAAAATAACTCTGTGGGTGAAGTAGATTTTTTTTTGTTGGGGACAGAATTGTTCAGTTTGATTATTAACTATGTTTTATTTGATCTTTGATTCAAAAACCTACAAATGATCTGGTCACTTTTTGAGTTTTGTAATCTAAAACACACTTTAATATCCAACATAGTAAAACAATACTTGCCTGTGGGATCTTTTATTAAGGATTTAAAGATGTATTTCATAAGCACAATTTTATTTGAGTGACTGAAAAATCACAGGCATGTATTTTGAGCTCTTTGCTTACTTGATACAGTAAAAATAAGGGTTGAAAACAAAGCGGAATGGAGAAAATAATACTATAGGAATACTCATATCTGATAGATAAGGGTATTTCAGTAATTGCAGCCCCTCCTCCAAAACTGCAGCTCACTGTCTCACCCGTCTTAGCTTCACATTCGCTCCACCCCTGAGCGATCTGTAACTGCCCCACCTCTTTAAGCTTCTTTCCCTCAACCGTAAAATGAAGAAAATGGCTCTTCACAGCGTTCAGGTGAAAATTAAACAAAATTACACAGGTGTAAGTGCTCTACACGCTGCAAAGCACGTACAGAAGTTAATTGCAATGTTTGCTGCAATGCACTGGCCTACCTCCCGCCTTGGGAGCCTTTCTCGCCCCTTACCCAGGCTCGTCAGTATGTTTATCTGATGTTAACTTAGTTAATAAATATTCACCGTCGTTGTTAATTTTCCCTATAACAGCAGGCATAGAGGGCAGTGCCATCCACCCTGTCCCCTAGCGTGGGGGCCCTTGCTTTGGGTCTGAGGTGGTGACCTTGGGTACCTCAGGAATCCGGCACACCCTCCTTCGCAACCACGCCCCGGACCCCTTAGTCCCGCTGGCCCCGCCTCCACTGGGCGCACGCTCCGTGGGCGGGGCCGGCTCAGGGAGCCCTGCTGTGGTTGGCCGCGTCCGAGCAACCGGGGCTACGCCGTGGTCAACATGCCCTGAGTTTAGCTCTCGGGTCACAGAGAAATAGAACGTCTAGAGTCCTTCGAGCCAAGCGCCGACCCTTTGCCCGAGGGAGTTGGTGCTTTATCAACCAGGGGGATGCGCGTCTCACCCGCCCTCGGGGGTCAGAAGGCCCCCAGACAATGGGAGGGCGGCTGCTGAACAGGAACCGTCTTGTCTTTCATCCGACAGATTGCCTAGTAAGTGGGATGCGATCCCTTCCACGCCAGAACCTAACAGGTGCCAAGGTTTCCAGCAGGGTGTGGAGGGAAAGCTTGGAATTAAGCAGTTTCCGACTTGCACTGCCCTCCACAAAAGCTCAACGATTTTCCCAGGTTCACTTAACTATTTGGTTCTGTGGTCAGGCTGAGGCACAAGGTACCGACCCCTCCTACTGCACAGCTCTAACCACCATACCCCACTCCCAGCGGAGCTCAGCCCCGCTGGTGGGGAACCAGTTTTCCTGCTTTCTGTCTTATCATAGGCCAACAGTAATAAGGTGAAGTTCGCTAGGCTTGGAATTAATACAAGAACCAGGAGATATTTATTTATTTATTTATTTATTTATTTATTTATTTATTTATTTATTTATTTATTATTTTATGTTCATTTTTGAAAGAGATTCCCATGTAGGCTCCGCACTGTCAGCGCAGAGCCCAACTGGCCGGCTCCATCTCACCAACCCTGAGATCATGACCTGAGCCAAAATAAAGAGTTGGACGTTTAGCCAACTGAGCCACTTAGGCACCCCCCAGGAGAAATTTATTCTTAAGAAATAGTGAGAACATGAATAGTCCAAAACAAAGGGATTTGCTTGTGTCCAGATTTCTACAACTTTCCGTTCTGGGATATCCCCTCTCTCTCCCTTTCTTCTACACTTACTTGGTTTTAACAATCACCTCACTAGGACAAACTCTATTGTCTTTTGCTCTTTTCATATGGACATAAAACTCAATTAGGCTTAGTTTCCACTTGGTAGAGTTTTCCTTTTATCTTCTTAGGAGCTCTTGGTTTCTTCTCAGCAATGACCTTCCTAAAGCAGCCCAGTTAGTTATTCTTAGATCTTCTTTTCTTGGCTACATTTTCTCAGCCGTGGGCCAGTCCATTTCACTGTCCTTGCCTCTACCCACATTATTTGAGCAGATGATCACAGGCTAGCCTTGCTCTTTAAGGGCAGGAAAATGGAGGGAGAAGTAGATTAAGGGTTTCTGGGGGAGAGTTGCAGGAGGCTACCCAAGCGGCTTGACCCAGCTTCCTTTCTCCCTGGAATGATTATAATTCAAAACTCACATAAATCACAAGATATATCCACCTAACCTACGCTTCATTTTCAGTAAGAATTAACAATGATATAGAAGTTTTGGGTGTTGATAACAAAACAGGAGTGTACCGAATGTTTAATCTGAATTAATGGACTTGAAGTGCATTGTGCCTCAACCTCTGACTATGTAGGACCCAATCTCTTAAGCCATGAGAACTTCCCCAAGGTGCTCACCTCAGAACAACCTTGGGGCATCTCTTAGCTGCCCCCTATGGGCAGACTTCAGCAGTACAGACTGGCTGCACTTGGAGCCCCTTGTTCCCTTGGTTGGGGCTTTTGACTTCTGCCGACTTTACCTTTCTGTGTTCCCCCAAGCTCTGCCTCCCTGCTCTTACCTTCAGCTCAGACTTTCACTTCTTTTCTTTCTCTTCTATTTTTTTTTTTTGTTTATATTTCCACATTCTTTTTTGGAAATCCCTTCCTATTTCCCCAAACTTTAGCTCTTGAGATAGCTTTTGAAACTTAGGGCAGTGTTCAACTGGACTTGTTTCTTACTTCTGGATTCCTCTGTTCCCCAATTTGTAATCACTTCAGATGAAGAGATTCTGAAAAGTCATAGTAATAATAATAACAACATAGTAATATTTGGAAGATAAAATGTCTCTGTTAAAGAGACGCTATTTCCCGATTTTAGCCTTGTTTGACCTAAAAAAATTGCTCCCTTATTGAAAGATTAGGATTCTCAGGGTGCCTGGGTGGCTCAGTTGATTAAACGTCCGACTTTAGCTCAGGTCATGATCTCATGGTTCCTGAGTTTGAGCCCCACATTGGGCTCTCTGCTGTCAGCACAGAGCCTGCTTCGGATCCTCTGTCCCCCTCTTTCTGCCCCTCCCCCCACTCAAAAACAAATAAACGTTAAAAATTTTTTTTAAAAATCAGGATTCTTAGTAATTCTGAGTGATCAATTTAATTCAACACCCTTACAAAGTGCCTGCTGTATTTAAGGCACTGTACTGAGGACATTCATATAATTTGTCCCTGCAATCATTGAACCTTTTAGTTTAGACAAGGCAAACCTGAAGTGCCCAAGGTCATATTGGTGAAGTGTCAAAGTGACAGTTGGAACTTTGCTGGAAACATGCTGCGGAAGGTTGGGGAGGGGGTCTGGAGAGGCTTAATAGAGGGAATAAAGGTTGAAATGGGCCCTGAACTCTAAGATTTCACATAGGAGAACTGCCTGAGACCAGCTTAGATATGGGAAAGCAGGTGGTCAGTGTGTGGAGGGGTTGCTTTGTTGGGTCATTTGGCATCATTGCTCTGGCAGGCTCCCTTGCTCTGACAGAGTATCTTTTCTTTTTTTTAATTAAAAAATTTTTTTTAAATGTTTATTTATTTTTCCCAGAGAGAGAGAGAGAGAGGGACACACAGAATCTGAAGCAGGCTCCAGGTTCCTAGCTGTTAGTGCAGAGCCCAATGTGGGGCTTGAACTCATGAACTGTGAGATCATGACCTGAGCCGAAGTTGGACGTTCAACCAACTGAGCCACCCAGACTCCCCCTGACAGAGTATCTCTTATACAGCCTGAGTAGAATGATCCCTTCTGTTTGGACGTTTAATCACCCGAGCCACCCAGGCACCCCTTTCTTCCTGTTTTCTTGGATTATTTCCATTTTCCAGGTTCTTTCATTTCTGACAATGTGGGTAGTCTTAGGCTTAAAAATCCTTAGTCAAGATCTGAATCAGAATGACTCATACAGTTTCTCAAATTCAATAGAGCCAACCAGACCTTTTTAAAAATATTTATTTAAAATTTTTTTAAGCCACGTGCGTGCAGGAGGCACTGGGGCATGCACCTTAGCTGGAGGATTCAGTTGTATTTTGTTTGGGATCAAGAACATGTTCGGGCCTGGGTGGCTCAGTTGGTTAAGCATCTGACTTCTGCTCAGGTCATGATCTCGTGGTTCATGAGTTCAAGCCCCACATCGGGCTCTGCGCTGACAGCTGGGAGCCTGGAGCCTGCTTCAGAGTCTGTCTCCCTGTCTCTCTGCCCCTCCCCTGCGCATGCTCTGTCTCTCTCTCAAAAATAAACATTAAAAAAAAAAAGAAAATCTTATATAAAAAAACATATGACTCTTCTGAAACCTTTAAATGTCCAAAATCCAGTTTAGGAGCCTTATAAGACAATTTGTATAGCTGTGCCCCCTTTTGAACCTCTGACATGTAGCTCCCTCTAGTAAGAAAAACATAGGAGGTGGGTGAGTGTGTGTCAGGGAAAAGAAAGATTAACTGGAAATGATGAGATAGTAAAAAATCTTTATTCTGAGATTACTTTTCTTGTTTCTATAGGAACTGTTAACCAAATTTAAAAGTTCTTCAGCTGGCAGTCTTTGTTGGACAGATCTCAAAAAGAAAGTTAAAGTCTGTTCTTGTTTTCACATTCTGTGAGTCTAAAGTCAGAGGAGAAGCCCAAACTTAGTAGCTCAGACAACTGGGAACTTGAGGGTAAAAGGTACTTGGAATAAAAGAGGGTATATAAACAAGGCACAATTACTAAAGGATAATGATTTCTAAATAATTTATTTGGACATAGCTCTTTGCAATCAAGTGCTTACCCACGAAAAACTCATTCATTGCTAATAATAATATTTCTAATATCTTTTTATGAAAACTCCCTAGCCTATGTCCAACTGATTTCTTTTTTTATTTATTAAAAAATGTTTTTTAAAGGTGATTTTTTTTTTTTTTTGAGAGAGAGAGAGAGAGAGAGAGAGAGAGAGAGAGAATGCACAAGCAGGGGAGTGGCAGAGAGAGAGAGGGAAACACAGAACCTGAAACAGGCTCCAGGCTCTGAGCTGTCAGTGAACAGCCTGATGTGGGGGTTGAATTCACGAACCTTGAGATCATGACCTGAGTTAAAGTAGGATGCTTAACCGACTGAGCCACCCAGGCGCCCCTGTTCAACTGATTTCTGTATTTGATTGTTCATACTGTAACAGAGTCGTGCAGGGAATATGTTCGGAGTTTTAGAAATGGGAAACTACTCTTGTTGACGTTTTATAGTCCAGGGAACAAATTTATATGTGTTTCACACTCTGGGTACAGAGAAGAGCAGACCTTTGTCTTTCTCCAAGTTAATCAGGCCCTGCCTTGAAGTTGTGATGAGTGGGTTAAGATTGCATTACCGTCTGGCCACTCCTTTCCTCTTGTGTACACTAGCTATATTTAGGCGGGTCTAGATAAGTTTAATATGTAGCATATTGCCTTGAGTCCAGCTGGTCCCAGAACAGCTGGCTACATGATTCAGAATGTTTAAGTCCAACTTTAAAATAAAACATTTGGCAAGTGAATCTGTGTATTCTAGCTGGGCTGAGCTGCAATCCAGTTCCCACGCTATCACTAGCTCCCAATTAGACACTCCACTTACAGAACAGGTGTGTTTCCTCTCAGGGTTTTACCCTCTTTATCCTTTGGAAGTGAAAGGTCAGGTGCAATTATAATTGGAATACTGATGTGTAATGAAGGTTCGGGAGCGAATGTTTATTTTCCAAAATGGAAGAACTTTGCATTTTTTCTGATTATGAAAGTAAATCCTCTTTCAGAAATGTTTAAATATTCAATGTAAAAATTTAAACAGTATGGAAAAGGCAAAAACTACACATATTCCCACCACACAGATAAAACTACTGTAACCTGTTGGTATTTACCTTTCTAGGTGTTCTTCTGTGTGTATAGGAGTATGGATGGATGCAGATTGAATTTTATGGATAAATTTTAGCAATATATGTGGGCATCTTTGTTGGCAAATATACATCTATATTAAAATTTTTAACTGGTAGATAGAATTACACTTAATGGTTGCACTGTAATTTATATTAAACCAATCCCCTGTTGATGTTAGATTGGTTCCAAGTCCTCAGGAAGTCTGATTTTCACACTTGCCCTTATAGGAGGTCTCTGTGATTTAGATCCTAATTCCGAGATGGAGCTAGCAGATTCATCTTCCACCATCTCTGAGCAGCAGCTGCAGGGGCAAGAGAGACTAAGCAACACCAAAACAGATTTGGCCGGGCAGAGTCTCATCTCATCTGAGGAATGGCTTCAACTACATGGGCTTAAGAGCAAAAAATTGACCTTGAAACAGATTTTGTCACAGATCGGATTCCCACATTGTGAAGGTATAGTACTCACAAAGTAGTATCGGTTGGAGAACCCAACCAGCATCCCATCCCGTAGCCTTGGAGGGGACACTGCATCAGCTCTGAAGGCCCCTCAAAACCACACGCCTCTGAGCTTGTTCTGATCTCGCATCTTTATTGGTAAAAAGTGTTTGTGCATGGATCTCCAATATATGTTTGTTATATAGGTGTATGATTATCAGTCCACTTATTAAATATTAGTAATGCTGCGTTTCATTCTTTGCCCTTTTAAAGATGAAATAAAAGTAAATAGAAGTTGTGCACACCACAGCAGATGTCTTCTTCATCCCTTGGGATGTGCAGACCCCTTCAGGAGGCTGTTGATTAAGACAATAGCTGTGTATGGTTTCAGGGAGAACATGCTGTTTTCCTGTCATAGCCTCTCTTTATGTGATATCATGGTCCAGTGTTTTTAAATACATTGGTTAGAAATTTGGTCCTGAACTCCCAGTAGTATAGCTTTCCAACAGGGAGTATAGAAATGGGTGAGGGTGTATTTTGGTTTTGCTTTTGTTTTTTAATTTTTAATTTTTAATTTTATTTTAGAGAGAGTGAGAGTATGAGCAGGTGAGAGGGACAGAGGGAGAGAGTGACAATCTTAAGGAGGCTCCACACTTAGCTTGGAGCCCCATGTGGGGTTGGATCCCCCTGGGATTATGGGGGACCCTGGGATTATGACCTGAGCTGAAATCAAGAGTCAGACGCTCAACCAACGGAGCCACCCAGGCACCCTGCTTTTGTTTATTTTCTGATGACATATTGATTTGGGTTTCTACTGAAATATAGGGCCCAGGGGACCAGGGATACAGAATGTCTTACAGCGTGTGAGATAGCCCACCCAGCAGGAGTGTCCTGTCCAATGTATGAGTAACACCCTATTTGAGGAGCACTCCTTCAATCAGGGCAATTTCTATTACTTGGATTTTACTCAGTAATTTTGAATTAGCCAATTAATTAATTAATTAAGCATATATTTATTGAGTGGCCAATAATACTGTGGTTTTGAGATTTTTCACCAGTTCTCTTGGCAGCTTTGTTCTATACTGGTGATAAGGAAGGTGTAGGGGATGTGGTTGTTACAGACTGATCTGGAGGCCCATTCTAATGGCAAGGACTTTGCTCTTCAGGGTTCAGGCTGTGCGTTATTTATCCTTCTGTAAGGGGTGGTACAACCAGCCCTATACCTTCTAAATACCTTTCAGTGAGGGCTGGGGGTGGGGCTGCCAGAGTCAGGGTCTATATGATTCCTACATAAGGAAACAAACTGAAAGTTTTATCTTGTATTTCAAATAACTATAATTCAGTTATTAATATTAGCAAAAATAGTAGTTCTGTATATTTTGTCAAGGATTTTTCAATCTAAGGTCATGGAAAATACTGCTCTGTGATTTTCTTTTAATGCCCTTGTCAGACTATGGCATCAGGATTATGCTGGCCTCATAAAATGATTTGAAAGTATTCCTTCCTCCTGTATGTTCTGATGGTGCTTTTATATGAGTAGTATAATTTCTTCTGTAAATGTTTGATGGAACTCACCAGTGAAACTTACCTGAACCTGAAGTTTTGTTTATAGGAAAATTTGGACAAGAATTCCATTTCTGTAATAGACATAGGGCTATTCAGATTTTCTGTTTCATCATGCCAATTTTAGAAAGTTTTGTTTTTCAAGGACTTTGTTCACTTCATCAGTGTTTTCCAATATATTGACAAAACATGTTTCATAATATTCCCTTAACACTTTTTTTAATGCCTGCAGAATCTATAGTGATGTTCCCTCTTTCATTTCAGATATAATTGGTGTTTTTTCTCACTTCTTTCTTGATGAGTCTTTTTAGCAGTATATCACAACTCTTTCCAAAGAACCAAATTTTGGTTTTGTTGTTTCTTTTTCCCTATTCTTTGTTTTTTATTTCATTGATATCTGCTTTGATCTTTATTATTTCTATCCACTTACTTTGAGTTTAATTTGCATTCCTTTTTCCAGCTTAATGTGGAAACTTAGGTAATTGATTTTAAGCCTTTCTTCTCCTTTCACATAGTCAATTAAAATTCCTCTAAGGATTGCTTTAGCTGAATCCAAATCTTGATAGGTAATATTTTCATCATTACTGAGTTCAGAATATTTTTTTCTCTTGTGACTTTTTTCTTTGATTCATTTTTAAAAGAAATGTTTAATTTTCAAATATTTTTGGATTTTTAAAGGTGTCTTTTTATTTACTTCTGTTTATGTTAGAAAACATAGTAAGATTTTTGTCTTTTAAAATGTACTGAGATTTGTTTTATTGTGCACATTTCATAACACATCTGAAAAGAATGTGTATTCTGCAGTTGTGAGGTAATATTTATAAATGTTAATTTGTTCAGGGTAGTTGGTTTTATTATATCATAGAGATGTTCTGTGTCTTCAGAGATATTTTTGCATAGTGGCTTTGTCCTTTTCTTAGTTCTATAAGTTTTTTTCATGTAATTTGAAGCTCTAATAAGTACACACACACACATTTAGGATTGTCATATCTTTCTGATGAATTTACAAATTTTAATAATTTTTATTTTTATTATTTTTAATATAATTTATTCTCAAATTGGCTAACATACAGTGTGTAAAGTGTGCTCTTGGTTTTCGGGGTAGATTCCTGTGGTTCATTGCTTACACACAACACCCAGTACTCATCCCAACAAGTGCCCTCCTTAATGCCCATCACCCATTTTTCCCTCTCCACAACTCCTCCATCCACCCTCAGTTTGTATTTAAGAGTCTCTTATGGTTTGCCTACTTCCCTCTCTGTTTGTAACTATTTTGTTCCCCTTCCCTTCCCCTATGGTCTTCTGTTAAGTTTCTTCAGATCCACATATGAGTGAAACATATGATATCTGTCCTTCTCTGACTCATTTCACTCAGCATAATACCTTTCAGTTTTATCCACGTTGCTGCAAATGGCATGATTTCATTCTTTCTCATTGCCAGGTAGTATTCCATTGTATATATAAACCATACCTTCTTTATCCATTCTTCAGGTGATGGACATTTAGGCTCTTTCCATAATTTGGCTATTGTTTAAAGCACTGCTATAAACATTGGGATACATGTGCCCCTATGAATCAGCATTCCTGTATCCCTTGGATAAATTTAATAGTGCTACTGCTGGGTCATAGGATAGCTCTATTTTTGGTTCTTTGAGGAACCTCCACAGTTTTCCAGAGTGGCTGCACCAGTTTACATTCCCACTAACAAAGCAAGAAGGTTCCCATTTCTCTACATCCTTGCCAGCATCTGTAGTTTCCTGAGTTGTTAATTTTAGCTACTCTGACTGGTGTGAGATAGTATCTCAGTGTGGTTTTAATTTGTAGTTCTCTGATGGTGAGTGACATGGAGCATCTTTCCATGTGTCTGTTGGCCATCTGGATATCTTCTTTGGAAAAGTGTCTATTCATGTCTCTGCCCATTTCTTCAGTGGATTATTTGTTTTTTGGGTGTTGAGTTTGGTAAGTTCTTCATAGATTTTGGATACTAACCCTTTATCTGATATGTCATTTGCAAATATCTTTTCCCATTCTGTTGGTTGCCTTTTAGTTTTGTTGATTGTTTCCTTTGCAGTGCAGAAGCTTTTTATCTTGATGAGGTCCCAATAGTTCATTTTTGCTTTTAATTCCCTTGCTTTTGGAGATGTGTCAAGCAAGAAATTGCTGAGGCTCAATTGCTGATGTCAAAGAGGTGGTTGCCTGTTTTCTCTTCTAGTGTTTTGATGGTTCCTGTCTCACCTTTAGGTCTTTCATCCATTTTGAGTTTATTTTTGTGTATGGTGTAAGAAAGTGGTCTAGCATCATCCTTCTGCATGTTGCTTTCCAGTTCTGCCAGCACCATTTGCTAAAGAGACTGTCTTTTTTCTATTGGATGCTCTTTACTGCTTTGTCAAAGAGTAGTTGGCCATACCTTTGTGGGTCCAATTCTGGGTTCTCTATTGTATTCCATTGGTCTATGTGTCTATTTTTGTGACAATACCATACTGTCTTGATGATTACAGGTTTGTAATATAGCTTGAAATCCGGGATTGTGATGCCTCTTGCTTTGGTTTTCTTTTTCAACGTTACTTTGGCTATTTGGGGTCTTTTGTGGTTCCATACAAATTTTAGGATTGTTTGTTTTAGCTTTGAGAAGAATGCCAGTGCAATTTTGATTGGGATGGCATTGAATGTGTAGATTGCTTTGGGTAGTATTAACATTTTAACAATATTTGTTCTTCCAATCTATGAACATGAAATGTTTTTCCATTTCTTTTGTCTTCTTCAATTTCATTCATAAGTTTTCTATAGTTTTCAGCATACAGATCTTTTACATCTTTGGTTAAGTTTATTCCTAGGTATTTTATGGTTCTTGGTGCAATTGTAAGTGGGATCAGTTTCTTGATTTCTCTTTCTGTTGCTTCATTATTGGTGTGTAAAAATGCAACCGATTTCTGTACATTGATTTTGTACCCTGGGACTTTGCTGAATTCATGTATCAGTTCTAGGAGTCTTTTGGTGGAGTCTTTAGGGTTTTGTATGTAGAGTGTCATGTCATCTGCAGAAAGTGAAAGTTTGACTTCTTCTTTGCCAGTTTGGATGCCTTTCATTTCATTTTGTTTTCTGATTGCCGAAGCTAGGACTTCCAACACTATGTTAAACAACAGTGGTGAGAGTGGACGTCCCTGTCGTGTTCCTAATCTCAGGGGGAAAGCTCTCAGTATTTCCCCATTGAGGATGAAATTAGCTGTGGGCTTTTCATATATGGCTTTTATGATGTTTAAGTATGTTCCTTCTATCCTTTCTTGAGGGTTTTTATTAAGAAAGCATGCTGTATTTTGTCAAATGCTTTTTCTGCATCTATTTGATAGGATCATATGGTTCTTATCCTTTCTTTTATTAATGTGGTGTATCACATTGATTGATTTGCAAATATTGAACTAGCCCTGCAGTCCAGGAATGAATCCCACTTGATCATGATGAATAATTCTTTTTACATGCTGTTGAATTCAATATGCTAGTATCTTGTTGAGAATTTTTGCATCCATGTTCATCAGGGATATTGGCCTGTAATTCTCCTTATTTGTGGGGTCTCTGTCTGGTTTGGGAATCAAGATAATGCTGGCATCATAGAATGAGTCTGGAAGCTTTCCTTCTGTTTCTATTTTTTGGTATAGCTTGAGAAGGATAGGTATTAACTCTGCTTTAAATGCTTGGTAGAACTCCCCTAGAAAGCCATCTGGCCCAGGATTCTTATTTGTTGGGAGATTTTTGATAACTGATTCAATTTCTTTGCTGGTTAGGGGCCTGTTAAAATTTTCTATTTCCTCCCGTTTGAGTTTTGGTAGTGTGTGGATGTCTAGGAATTTGTCCATTTCTTCCAGGTTGTCCAGTTTGTTGGCGTATAATTTTTCATAGTATTCTCTGATAATTGTGTTTCTGTGGTATTGTTTGTGATCTGTCTTTTTTTATTCACGATTTTATCTCTTTGGGTCCTCTATCTTTTCTTCTTGAGAAGTCTGGCTAGGGGTTTATCAATTTTGTTTATTTTTTCAAAAAACCAACTCTTAGTTTCATTTATCTGTTCTGTTTTTTTGGATTCTATATTGTTTATTTCTGCTCTGATTGTTATTATTTCTCTTATTCTGCTGGCTTTGGGGTTTCTTTGTTTTTCTGCTTCTAGTTCCTTTAGGTGTGCTATTAGATTTTGTATTTGGGATTTTTCTTGTTTCTTGAGATAGGCCTGGACTGCAATGTATTTTCCTCTTAGGACTGCCTTTGCTACATCCCACAGGGTTTGATTGTTGTTTTTTCATTTTCATTTATTTCAATATATTTTTAAATTTCTTCTTTAATTGCCTGGTTGACCTGTTCATTCTTTAATAGGATGTTCTTTAACCTCCATGCCTTTGGAGGTTTTCCAAACTTTTTCCTGTGGTTGATTTCAAGTTTCATAGCATTGTGATCTGAAAGTGTGCATGGTATGATCTCAATTCTTTTATATTTATTGAGGGCTATTTTGTGACCCAGTATGTGATTTATCTTGGAGAATGTTCCATGTGCACTTGAGAAGAAAGTATATTCTGCTGCTTTAGGATGAAAAGTTCTGAATGTATCTGTCAAGTCCATCTGGTCCAGTGTATCATTCAGGGCCGTTGTTTCTTTATTGATTTTCTGTCTAGATGATCTGTCCATTGTTGTAAGTGGAATATTAAAGTCCCCTGCAATTACCACATTCTTATCAGTAAGATTGCTTATGTTTGTGATTGTTTTATGTGTTTGGGTGCTTTCAAATTTGGTGCATAAACATTTATAATTGTTAGCTCTTCTTGATGGAGAGACCCCATAATTATGATATAATGTTCTTCTCCATCTCTTGTTATAGGCTTTAGTTTAAAATCTAGTTTGTCTGGTATAAATATGGCTACTCCAGCTTTATTTTGACTTCCAGTAGCATGATAGATGGTTCTCCATCCCCTCGCTTTCAATCTGAAGGTGTCCTCAGGTCTAAAATGAGTCTCTTGTAGACAGCATATAGATGGGTCTAATTTTTTATCCATTCTCATACCCTATGTCTTTTGATTGGAGCATTTAGTCCATTTACATTCAGTGTTATTATTGAAAATATGGGTTTAGAGTCATTGTGTTATCTGTAGGTTTCATGCTTGTAGTGATGTCTCTGGTCCTTTGTAGTCTTTGCAACATTCCACTCACAGAGTTCCCCTTAGGAACTCTTGTAGGGCTGGTTTAGTGGTATTGAATTCCTTCAGTTTTTGTTTGTCTGGGATAACCTTTATCTCTCCTTCTATTCTGAATGACAGCCATGATGGATAAAGGATTCTTAACTGCATATTTTTCTTATTCAGCACATTGAAAATTTCCTTCCACTCCTTTCTGGCCTTCCAAGTTTCAGTAGGTAGTTCTGCTACTACCCTTATGTGTCTACCCTTGTAGGTTAAGGACTGTTTATCCCTAGCTGCTTTCAGAATTCTCTCTTTCTGTTTGTATTTTGCCAGTTTCATTATAATATATCATGCAGAAGATTGATTCTGAAGGGAGTTCTCTGTGCCTCCTGGATTTCAATGTCTGTTTCCTTCCCTGGATTGGGGAAGTTCTGAGCTACAATTTGTTCAGGTACACCTTTGGCCCTTTTCTCTCTCTTTTTCTTCTGGAACTCATATGATATGGATCTTGTTCTGTTTCATTGAATCACTTAGTTCTCTGACTCTCCCCTCATGGTCCAGAATGTTTTTATCTCTCTTTTTCTCAGCTTC
This sequence comes from Panthera pardus, assembly GCF_024362965.1. Lineage (NCBI taxonomy): Eukaryota > Metazoa > Chordata > Mammalia > Carnivora > Felidae > Panthera > Panthera pardus. The sequence goes on along the minus strand of NW_026526821.1, from coordinate 61,293,889 downwards.
ATCTTTTTTCATAATTTTTTCTTCTATTTCACCTAATCTCCCCTCTGCTTCTTCAATCCTCACTGTCATTGCCTCTAGTTTACTTTGCACCTCATTTACAGCATTTTTAATTTATCATGACTATTTTTTAGGTCCTTAGTCTCTGCAGCAATAGATTCTCTGCTGTCTTCTATGCTTTTTTCAAGCCCAGCGATTAATCTTATGACTTTTATTCTAAATTCTTGTTCAATTATCTGTTTTTTGTTTATATTTGTTTTGATCAATTCTTTAGCTGTCATTTCTTCCTGGAATTCTTCTGAGGAGAATTCTTCTATTTCATCCTTTTGGCTAGTTTTCTGTCCCTCATGTGTTTAAAAGCTTGTTATGTGCTCTGCACCTGTGAGCACTACTATGTTAAAGAGGGGTCATATACTGTCCAGGGCCTGGCCCTTCAGGTGGTGTTTTTTGGAGAGTGTTATGCTCTCTGTTATTGTGACTTTGACTACTTTATCTCCCTACTGTAGTGATGTTTTGGACCCTCCACTAGGTGTGCTTTGATTTGTTCCTTGAATTTGCTGTGGGAAGGAAAACAAACAGAAAACAACAACAAACACACAAACAAAAAAACAGAAAAACAAAAAACCAGAAACACCAGCTATAAGTAAAAAACAGGGTGGAAGCTGTGCTGATGGAAGAGGCCCTATCCCATACAAAGAGAGAAATGACAGGGGCCAGGAAAAAGAGAAGAAAAACTGACCAGATAGAGAAACTATATGGCTTAATCCAGAGAGAGAAAAAGGAAAATAAGGAGGTGTCTAACATGTATGAAGAGAATAGATTAAAAAATATGTCTGATTAAACAAACCAAAACGAGTGACCAGACTAGAGGAGGGAAGAGATAAGAAAGAGAACAGGAAGGAAGAATATACATATATAATAAGAATTGTCTGAGAACTAAATCAGGCAATGCAAGAGCGCTGGTCTGTGTTGTAGACTCTAAATCTAAAGTTCTCTCTTGACCAGCAAGAGAGCAGATGCAGAATTAAAAGCAAGAGATGGCTAATGTCCAGGAAAAGACAAAAGCCCTGAATAAGAGTCCTTGCTCTGTATTTATTAAGATTAGAAGGCTTACAAACCTGATGGGCATGCACAAAGAGACAATGAATCTGTGAACATTAACTCATGGGCATGAGGGAAAGGGGGTTTTGAAGATATATGGTGTTTGGGGTTTGGGTTAATATGAAATAAAACCTGGTGCTGGGCAGATGGGCAGATGGTTGTTAAGGCAGACAGGAGGCACTGTGTCTGTTTATCTTAGCTAGCCTAGGGGATGAGACAGATAGAGCATATAACCTCAGGGTTAACAAGGCACCTTTCTTTTGTTAATCAGCTCTGATCTGGGTAGCTTCACCTGCATTGCAGCAGTCTATAGCCCTAGTTACTCATTTACCTAATTTAGTCCTTCCCTCCTGTGAAAGCAGCTTTCTGCTATAGTACAAAATTGGGGCACACTTTTGCCCTGAATACCTAATCTTGTTTACCTCATATGCCTTTGTATTGGGGGTCTTTGCTCCCCCCACTCTATTCTGGGGGACTTTGCCCCCCTCTGGTCTATCCTGGGGGTCTAATCTTGTTTACCCAAGCTTGGATGTGAGCATCCTATGACTTTGTAATTCTTTCTGCCTTGTTAACCCATTGGTGCAAGCCTAGGGAATTTCTAGGTTTATTCCCCACAGGTCTGGAGGAGGGGCTGACTGGTTTGTCACTGTCAATCCTGCTCCTGTAGACATGCACTTACCAGGCACAGAGGGGCGTGGTTTGGTGTAGGTGAGTCCCACCTCCACTGTGGGCCCACTGTCCACTGTCAGTTCCCTGAAGCCCTGTGGTGGGGAGAAAAATGGCGACCCCCCCAGTGTCTCCTCCATGGACCGGTGTCCCCAATAACTCTGTTCAAGCCATCCTCACTGTGTTGTGGGTGCAAACGAGGCAGTTTGTCACACTCTGCTGACTCCTGTGCCTTCCTGGCATTGGGCTGGGATTTAAGCCCTGATGTCTTTAAGGTTCCCACTCCATCCACCCTGGTTTCGGGTAAGTGCTGCTTTGCACTGCCCCATTTATGGCCTCTGGCTGGTGGGCACAGGCAACCTTTGCCCTTTGAATGGCTACATACCTTCTTCCCACAGCACTCCAGGGAGGGGATTGCTTTCTCCCATTGCGCACTATGCCTCTGAACTAGTTACTGAACCGGGGCTGGCTCCCTTCCCAGGTACTCAAACAGGGCAGCTGGCCCCAGTCTGGAGAAAGCCCCACAGTTAGATTGGATCTTTCTCCATCCTGGTCCATGGTTTTTCTCTTGTCCAGATACTGTATTACACTTTCCCAGCCTCTTTTTCTCTTCCCTTTGTCTCTCCACAGAAGGGGATCCCTCCCCTCCTTTCCTCTGCCTCCTGTTTTATCTCTCCCAGTTCACGGTCACGCCGGTATGGCCTGTCATGTTGTCCCCATGGGTCCCTGGAGGCGTCTCTATCACTTTGCAGCCTGGACTCTTGGAGTTCAGAGTCCTTTGGCCTCAACACTGCTGTGTTTGAGAGATGAGGGAACTTCGGATCTCCCTACTTCTCTGCCATGTTGACCCCTCCTCCCTTAATAATTTTTAAATGTCCTCTTTGTCTCAGATGATAGTCCTGGTTTTGACATTTACTTTAATATTGATACAACCACTGCCGCTTTCTTAGGCTTCATTTGTACATGGCATATATGTTTACAGTCTTTAACTTTCAGGCTATCTGTAGTCTCTAAATTTTTCCATTTACATTTCAATAGGCTTTTTATGTATGCCCTTTTTGTGTTTTGTTTTCAGTGGTTGCTTTAGTGATTATATCCTTAACTTGTTATAGTCTGTCAAAAGTTAGCTTTGTACTACATCATGTAAGGTGTAAGAACCTTGCAACAGTATAACTCCACTTACCCCCCACTCCTGTCCTTGGTATTATTGTTTAATGTATTTTATTTTTATATACATCATAAACCTCACAAGCCGGTGTTATGATTATTGCTTTAAAAAGTCATTTGTCATTTAAAGAAACTGAGTGGGAGAAAATAGCATTTTACATCCACATATTTACTATTTATAATATTCTTGCTTCCTAGAAGTTCCATCTGGTATTTGTTCCTAAAGAATTTCTTTGAGGGGCGCCTGGGTGGCGCAGTCGGTTAAGCGTCCGACTTCAGCCAGGTCACGATCTCGCGGTCCGTGAGTTTGAGCCCCGCGTCAGGCTCTGGGTTGATGGCTCGGAGCCTGGAGCCTGTTTCCGATTCTGTGTCTCCCTCTCTCTCTGCCCCTCCCCCATTCATGCTCTGTCTCTCTCTGTCCCAAAAATAAATATAAAAAAACGTTGAAAAAAAAAAAAAAAAAAAAAAAAAGAATTTCTTTGAATCATTTCTTGTAGTGCAGGTCTGCTGGTGACAGATTTTCTTAGTTTTTGTTCATCTGATACTGTTTTTATTTCACCGTCTCTCTTTTTTTGAATGATTAGTTGTTTGGTTGATTGATTGGTACTTGTTATTCTGAAATAGTGATAGCTTTACAGGAGGTTGCAAAGATGATATAGACAGAACCCAAGAACCCTTCACCTAGTTTCTCCTAATGGTTACATCTTATAAAATTTGGGATAATATCATATCAAGGAGTTTGACATGGATGCACTGTGTGTGAATAATTCTATGTAATTTTACCACTTGTATAGATTTGTGTAACCATCACCACAATCAAGATACAGAACTGTTTATTACCACAAAGATCTCCATTGTGCTACCCTGTTATAGTAGTACAGACACCGTAACCCCCAACATCCTTAACTCCTAGCAACTACCAATCTGTTTTCTATCTCTAATTTTCTCATGTAGAGAATGTTTATATAAATGGGATCATGTAGTATTTGACCTTTTGAAATTGGCATTTTTTCACTTAGTATTATTTCTTTGAGATTCATCCAAGTTATTGCATGTAGCAATGGTTTGTTTCTTTTTATTGTAGTTGTATTCCAGGGTATGGATGTACCGCTGTTTGTTTAGCCAGTCACCATTAAAAGACATCTGCGTAGTTTCCAATTTTGGGCTATTACAAATAAGTCTGCTGTGAACAATTGTTTACATGTTTTTGTGTGGCCATAAGTTCTCATTTCTCTGGGATAAGTGCCCAGGAATGCAAATGCTACATGGTATGTTAAGTGTGTGTTTAATTTTTTGTTTTGTTTAGTTTTATTTTGTTTTGTTCAGAAACTGCCAAACTTTTACAGGATGGCTATGCTATTAACTTCAGTAATATACGAGAGAGACAGTTTCTCCACGTCATCATCAGCATTTGATATTGTCACAATTGAAAAGTTTTAGCTGTTCATGGCGATTAAGGAGTGCACTTATCCTGATGAGCACAGGGATGGAAGTGTTCAGTCACTATATGTACACCTGAAACTTAATATTACACTATATGTTAACTGTTATTTAAATAAAAACTTAAAAAAATAAAAGTTTTAGCTGTTCTAATATTTTCTAATATTTGTGTAGTGATATTTCATTGTGGTTTTAGTCTATATTCGCCTAATGTCTAGTTTTGTTGAGCACATTTTCATGTGCTTATTTGCTGTATATCATCTCTGGCAAAATGTTTTTTTATGTCTTTTGGTCATTTTCTAATTAAGTTTTTTTAATGTTGAGTGTTGAGAGTTCATTATATATTCTAGATGTGAGTCCTTTTTCACATATGTGGCTTACAGATATATTTTCCTAATCTATAGCTCATCTTTTCATTCTCTTAACAGAGTTTCTCAGAAAAGAAGTTAATTTTGGTGATTTTTTTTTATTTGATGATATTTTTCTTGTGTGAATCTTGCTGATGCTCAAAGTTTTCTCCTATTTTTGTTTTACTAAAAGTTTAATAGTTTTCTATCTTACATTTAGCCCATGATCAATTTGAGTTACTTTCTGTAGAAGTTTCACTTTTGGACTATGGATATCTAATTACTCCAGCAACTTTATTTAAAATTAAATAAAAGGCTTTTGCACAGTGAAGGACAATAAAAAGGTTTTCAGTAAAAAGACAACCTACTGAATGAGAGAAGATATTTGCAAATAGTATATCCAATAAAGGGTTAATATCCAAAATATATAAAGAACTTATACAACTCAACACCCAAAATGCCCCAAACAATCTGATTTAAAAATGGGCAGAGGACTTGAATAGATATTTTTCCAAAGAAGACATACAGATGGCCAATAGACACATGCTCAACATCACTCATCATCAGGGAAATGCAAGTCAAAACCAAATAAGATATCACCCCACACCTGTCTGGATGACTAAAAAAAATGCAAGAAATAACAAGTGTTGGTGAGGATGTGGAGAAAAGGGAACCCCCATACACTGGTGGTGGGAATGTAAATTGGTACAGCCACTGTGGCAAACAATGTGGAGGTTCCTCTAGAAATTAAAAATAGAAATACTATATGACCCAGTAATTCTGTGTATTTACCCAAAGAAAAGGAAAATATCAATTTGAAAAGGTATTTGCACCCCTGTGTTTATTGGAACATTATTTACAACAGCCAAGATATGGGAGCAACCTAAGTGTTGATCAGTAGACAAATGGATAAGGATGATGTGGTATATGTATACAATGGACTATTATGCCACCATAAAAAGGATGAGATCTTACCATTTGTAACAACATGGATAGACCTAGAGATATTGTGATAAGTAAAATAAATGACACTGAGGAAGATAAATACCATATGATTTCACTAATGTGGAATCTGAGAAGCAAAACAAATGAATTAACAAAAAGCAGAATCAGGTCTATGCAGAGAATAAACTGATGGTTGCCAGAGTTGGGATGGGGTGGGGAACACAAGAGACCAGTTAGAGAATGAATAAGTCATGGGAATAAAAGACACAACAAAGGGACTATAGTCAATGATACTGTAATAGTGTTGTATAGTGACATATTTTAGCTACCCCTGTAGTGAGCATATTGCATATTGAGAGGTTGAATTACTGTGTTGTATACCTGAAACCAATGTAACATTGTGTGTCAACTATACTAAAATAAAATAATAAAAGGCTGTCCATCTTAAGAATTGCTTTCGCATCTTTGTTAAAAATTAGGTGATTGTACTTGCGTGGGGCTATTTCTGGGTTCTCTATTTTGTTTTATTTGTCTATGTGTCTCTTTACCACTACCACACAGTCTAGATTACTGTAACCATGTAATGTCTTGAAATTGGCCAGACTGATTCCTCCACTTTATTCTTTTTCAAAATTGTTTTAGCTACTCTAGTTTATTTGCCTTTTCATAAAATTTTAGAATAACTATGTCTATGTCTAAATATTGATGGGATTTTGATAGGAATTGCATTAAACCTGTATATCAATTTAAAAAATTTTTAATGTTTTTTTATTTTTGAGAGAGAGACAGAGACAAAGAGTGCGAGCAGGGGAGGGGCAGAGAGAGAGGGAGACACAGAATCTGAAGCAGGCTCCAGGCTCTGAGTTGTTAGCACAGAGCCCAATGCGGGGGTTGAACTCACGAACCTTGAGATCATGACCTAACCTGAAGTCAGACTCTCAACTGACTGAGCCACCCAGGCATCCCAGACCTGTATATCAATTTAAGTAGAATTGACATCTTTATTATAGTGGGTCTTCCAGTCCATGAATGTGGAATAGCTCTCCGTCTATTTACATCTTTTATTTATTTCATCAGCTGTTGTACTTTTCAATATATGTCTTGCACATGTTTTGTATTTTATTTTTCTAAGCAATTGTAAATGCTGTTGTGTTTTTTATTTTGGTTTCCACATGTTCATTGCTAGTATAAAGAAATATGGCTAATTTTTTAATGTTGATTTTCTATCCTGTGACCTTACTGAAATCACTAATTCTAAGAATTTTTTTTTGTTGCTCTTGATTCCTTGGGATTTCTAGGTAGATCATCATGTCCTCTCCAAATAGGGAAAGTTTTCATTCTTCCTTTGTGATCTATATACCTTATATTTCCTTGTCTTACCATGTGCTGGATAGAACTTTCAGTACTATGTTGAACAGTAGCGGTGAGAGTGGACATCCTTACCTAGCATCAGGTCTTAAAGGAAAGCTTTCAATCTTTGACCATTAAGCATAAAGTTAGCTTTAAGTTTTTTGTAGAATTAAAAAAAAACAAGTTGAGAAAGGTTCGTTATATTCCTAATGTGTTGAGAATTTTTATCATGAATGGATGTCGAATTTTGTCAGATGCTTTTTCTGTGTCTATTGAAAGGATCATGTGGGTTTTTTTCTTCGCTAGCCTGTTATTTTGGTTGATTCTATTGATTGGTTTTTGAATATTGAACCAATATAGCTAATACACTTTTGCATACATAATAATGAAGGATATTGGTCTATAGTTATCTCTTTTTTTATAACTGCCTTTATCTCTTTTTGGTATCAGGGTAATATGGGCTTAATAGAATGAGTTGGAAAATGTTCTCTTGTCTTCTATTTTCTGGAAAATATTGTGTAGAATTTTAATTACTTCTTGTGTGTTTGGTAGAGTTCTCCAGAGAACCTATCCAGGCCTGGGGATTTCTGGTGTAAAAGTTTTTGATTACAAATTCATTTTCTTATTTAGGTATAGGGCTAGTCAAATGATCTATTTCAGATTAAGAAAGTTGTGGTAGTTTGTGCTTCTTGTGGAATTCACTTCATCTAAGTTGTCTAATATATGTGTGTAGAGTTGGTGGTAGTATTCCATTATTCTTTTGATGTCTGAAGGGTCTTCTGCAATATTCTCTGTTTCACTCCCAATATCAGTAATTCATGTCTTCTCTCCTTTTACCTTTGTCAATTTTATTAAACTTATTAAAATACCAAGTTTTTATTTAATTGATTTTCTCTATTGTTTTTCTGTGTTCAATTTTCTTGATTTCTGCTTTCATCTTTATTATGCATTTCCTTCTACTTGCTTTGAATTTGTTTTGCTATTCTTTCTTAGTTTCTTCAAATGGGAACTTAGGTTATTGATTTCAGACTTTTCATCTCCTCTTTATGCTATAAAGTTCCCTCTTGACAGTGCTTAAGCTGTGTTCCTCACATTTTTATATGTGTATTTTCATTCAGTTTAAAATATTTTTTATTTCTGTTGTACTTCTTTGACTCATAGATTTATTAGAAGCATGTTATTTAGTTTCCAAGAGTTTGGAGATTTTCTTATCTTTTTGTTACTGATTTCTAGTTTGTTTCAATTGTGGACAGAGAACATACTCTATTTGCTTTTAGTTTTTTTACATTTTTTGGATTTTTTTTTATAGCCATGGCTATGCTTTGTCTTGGTATATATTCTGTGCTTAAAAAAGAACGTGTGTTCTTTTGTTATGTAGATTTTCTGTAAATGTCAATTAGATCTTGTTTGTTGATGGTGTTGAGTATCCTTGATGATTTTGTGTCTAGTTATTCTATCAGTTGTTGAGAGAGTAGTATTGAAATCTCCAATTATAATTGTGAATTTGTCTCTTTCTCCTTTCAGTTCCATCAATTTTTGCTTAAGGTATTTGCAGTCTGTTGTTCAGGGAGTACACATTTAGGATTGCTATGTCTTCCTGTCTTCCTGGTGGGTTGACACTTTTATAATTATATAATGTTCTGCTATATCCCTAATAATATTCTTTGCCCTGTAGTTTACTTTTGTGATATTAATATAGTCAATCTACTTTCTTTTTATTAATACTTAAATGACATCTTTTTTCCTTTTTATACTTCTAGCTTATGTATGTCATTATATTTGAAGCAATATAATATATAATATAATATATATATTATATATTATATATATAATAAATTATATATAATATAATTATAGACACCTTATTGTTGGGTCATTTTTTAAATCCTCTTTGCCTATCTTTTTTTCTCTCTCTTTTTAAATTTATTAAGTTTTTATTTTAATTCTAATATAGTTAGCATACATACAGTGTTATATTAGTTTCAGGCCTACAATCTAGTGATTTAAAAATTCCATACATTACTCAGTGCTCATCATGACAATGCCCCCTTAATCCCAATCACCTATTTTACCCATTCCCCCTACCCACCTACCCTCTGATAATCACCAGTTTGTTGAGTATAGTTAAGAGTCTGTTTCTTGGTTTCTCTCTCTCTCTCTCTCTCTCTCTCTCTGTTTTTCTTTGCTCATTTGGGTTGTTTTTTAAATTACACATATGAGTGAAATCATGTATATTCAGCCCTAAAGAATAAATCTTGCCATTTGCAAAGGCATGGATGGAGCTAGAGAGTATAATGTTAAGTGAAATAAGTCGGTCAGAGACAGCTAATCACTATCTTTTAATTGTTGTACTCAGGATATTTACAGTTAATGTAATTATTAATTTGTTATAGCTGTGTTTTAGACTGTGCCTTTTGACCTCTATCTTAGTCGTTCTGGACAGAAGAATCTGGAAACCAAGAAACAAACTTTATTTTTCCTCTCCATTTATTTGTGCATTAAAGGGTTATGCATGTCATAAATAGTTAACATATATCATAGCACCTAGAAACACTTCATTATTTAGGACAGAATACCAAGCATCACAGATTTTTGGTGTCACGGGATATAATTTGAATGGTGTCAGAGAAAACCATTTTGAAATAAAAATAAGAAACATTGATAATGCACCATTTTGACTGCTTTTCTTTATAAAAATACAGATTACGTGTCTTCTCTGGGGAGACTCGTGGCTTCCCGGTATGCAGATGGCCTGTTTCCACAGTTCTACAGACCTGAAGATGGCAGAGTATACAATGTAAGTCAGAGTTCCCTTGATGGATAGGCCCAGTGACATGCTTCTGGTGTCTGGGAGTGGCCTATGTGGAGAGGCTCACACTGCTTCCTATTGATGCAGTGGAGCCCAGGCCTCATCAGGGCTGGAGGCTTTCTTCTGGCCATGTGGAGAGTTATGAAAGTTATGGCTTAGGGCCTGGGAAGGGAAGCACTTGACCTGTTAGAGATGAGTGCATGAAATCATTGACCAGAAAGTGAAAACCTTCGCATATCAATAGTACTTTGTTTTGCCTTGAAAATAAAGAAGGTGTAGTATGACAGAAGTTAGCAGACAGGCAAGAGCTGCTGCTGTTACCTGACAAATGCACAGGGAACAGGGGGCTACTTTTATACCTAGTGGTTTTATAGCAAGCGGCACCTCTTACTGGAGTCCTTAATTCCGGCAATTCAACACGTGACTCGTGTAGTCTCATAACGTGTCTGCCCCTGTGCACACCCTGGTACACCACAGGGAACTCACAAAAACTCATATCCCATCATGTCACTTTACAGATATTTGTTCGTGTCACTGTACATCTATGTACCACCTGGACTGCTATATCTTTTTTTTTCTTAAAATTTTTTTTTAATGTTTATTTATTTCTGAGACAGAGAGAGACAGAGTATGAATGGGGGAGGGGCAGAGAGAGAGGGAGACACAGAATCCGAAGCAGGCTCCAGGCTCTGAGCTGTCAGCACGGAGCCCGACGCGGGGCTCGCACTCACGGACTGTGAGATCATGACCTGAGCCGAAGTCGGTCGCTCAACCGACTGAGCCACCCAGGTGCCCCCCCTCTTTTTTTTTCCTTTTAGAGAAAGCATGTGAGTGGAGGAGAGAGATAGAGGGAGAGACAGAGACAGAGAGAGAGAGAGAGAGAGAGCCAATGAGAATCCCAAGCAGGCTTCATGCTCAGTGTGGAGCTAGATACAGAGCTCCATCCCATGACCCTGGGATCAGGACCTGAGCTGAAATCAAGAGTCAGATGCTCAACCAACTGAGCCACCCAGGCACCCCTGTTATTTCTTAATATTTTTAATTTAGCAATAATATCCATAGAATCTTCAGTTTGGTGTGCTAAATATATTTTTTATCTGAACCACATGAAAATCAGTGCAGAACTATTGAAAACATCTGTCTTTGCCATCTGACCACCTCCACAGCCCCTATGACATGGTCCTACCCTGGTTTCTGTATCGTGGTAGAAACTTTAATAAGTGCTGTGAATGCTGGTGAGAGATTTAGGAATTTTGCCCTAAGGAACCATGGAAAGCAACAGGAAGTGGTGCTGGAGCTTGAGGAATAAGCTGGAGAGACACAGGAGATAGAGAAGGAAAACAGTTTGAGGCAGAGGGAACAGCGCGAGCCAAGGCATGAAAATGTGGAATTACATGGTGTGTTCAGAAAACACATTTTCCTTAACAATTTAGGTACTTAAGGGGTATTCTGAGGGTTTTTAAAGTTAAAAATAAGTACCAGATCTTTCAAAATTTGGTTCTTCACAGAATAGGGCACATTTTTTTCTTATTCCTTTTCTATGTCTCCTACCTCCCTACACCCTAAGAGGCCTTGCACAGTTGTGCCTGGTCTGTGTGAATGATCGTTTATTTGTGTCTACAAGAAATTGCCTGCAAGTCTCTGTCACCTTTCAGGCACAGCCTCTGCAGGTGTTCGTGATCCACTGATCCAGGCATGGGGCAGTGTGGCCTGGGAGACAGAGGATACAGGGTGCAGGTTGTGAGCAGGAAGATGCATCACTGGGGCACATCTCTTAGAGGAAGCCAGGCAGGTGTGCTGGCAAATCTAGAAGCATTCTCACAAATATTTTTGGCATCTTGGTGTTAGGAAAACTTTTTAGAGAGACTTATTTTTTTCCATCTGCCTTTGCTGATCTCTCTTTTCTTCTACCGAATTCCTTGAAAGTTCTTTTCTTCTACCTAATTCCTTAAAATGCCCCCTGAACATTTTCTGGTAAAGATAATTCTGTAACTATGAAGATAAAATGTAATTTAGAAACACATTTTTTTTTTAAAAAGTGTTATATGTTGGATAGATCACATCATCATCATTTCTTCTGTGAGGAATCATCCAAAGGTTTTCACTTGAAAGACTGAAGCACTTCCTTCTGGATTATGTTGGGGTTTAAAGGATCATCTACAGAATTGTTATTAGTGTCCAATTCTTGATGGCAGAGGTCATGACTCAGTGGGCCCTGTGGTTCTTGGCTGCCTGGTAGTTCAGATGATGTATTATGGTGTGTTTTTGTTCTGTTTTTTGTTCTTTGCTTTGATTTCCATGAAGTTGACAGCTAAGTCAGAACTGATCTATCAGTTTGTGGAATATTTAACACAAGCTGTGGAGAGCTACAAGCAGCGGATGGACTGGCTCACCAGCAGAAGCCGCCAGATTTTTGGTGTCATCTTGGAACAGTGCATCACCATAGTGCTGGATTTTGGCAGCATGCGGGAGGAGGAGCTTAATCTGTGCCAAGATGCTCTAATAATGGTCCTCCAGGAGCAGGTGGCTCACATAGCCAAGTTTAATATCATATGGTGAGTTCCCATAGGAAGAGGATATTTCTGGGAAACTTCATAAGTAGCTTCCATTTATTCGGAGTTAAGTAACATAACTAACATAGTTCTATGGGGAGTGAGGAGGTCTTGTCATTTCCTAGAATACGTAATTCCAGCAGAAGACCCACAGTAAAACTTTGATGTGCTTTGCATGTGGCATCTTAGTTTTCAGATGAGAAGAGATTTATAAACCTACTTTTCTTCAATGCATAGCAAGGTCAAAATAGAAGAATAGGAATTTTATTGAATATATATTTAAGGCCATAAAAATCCTTTAGGTGATTTTATCTTAAATAATGAATTCAACCTTGTCACAAGTAACACTTTTTTCAGACTGAGCTTATGACTCCCCTGTAAGTTGACCCTCTTAAATCAGAACAACAGGTGATTGGCTTTATAGAATTTCCCATATTTCAGAGTTTTCACAACCAATTATTTACGGATTTTTGGATTCGAGAGAATTTGGGCTCTAAGGCCAACTTTTCATGTGGAACATTGGCTGTACCTCTCTGATGGGAAAAATCTGGATGAAGGCCATCTACCTAACTGAGTTTTTCTTTAAAATAAAACAGTTTCAGCTAAACAGATAACATCTTTGGGGATGCTGCTTAATTGTGTTCTATCCCAGATTCCTATTTCTGTGACAGATATATTACTGAGGGAATTGAGCCTTAAGTTTGCAATGCTTTAACTTTCTTGGAAACATTCTGTAGCATATAGGACACTCAACCAGATTTCTACCCAGAGGAGCCACACAGAGGTGACACAGGCATGAGGCAGCCTTTGTCTCTGAAGGTGGGCTATCAGGGACAGCTCGGGCTGGCTCATTAATCCAAGATTCATATAATTCTTATAATTATGAATGAATGTATGATTCATATAATTTGTTCAATTATAAACACAGAGATATATAAATTCAAGGTTTGTTTATTTATTTTTTTTTAAGAGAGAGAGAGAGAGAGAGAGAGAGAGCGCGCGCAGGGGAGGAGAGAGAATCCCAGGCAGGCTCCATGCTATCAGCACAGAGCCTGATGTGGGGCTTGAACCCATGAACCGTGAGATCATGACCGGAGCCTAAATCAAGAGTCGGATGCTTAACCAACTGAGCCACTCATGTACCCCAGAGATAAATAAATTCAAACGGCTGTTCTTTCTTGGGGGGATTCTATCACTTTTTTCTAAGTCCAAACTAAATTGTTTAATCACATGTTCCCAGGATTTAAAAACTAATGCTCTGCTAAACTCAATATTATTTTTGATCCAGAAGAGGTAACTGATGTGAATTCAGAACAATGAAAACAACGTCTTAAAAGAATTAGAAATAAAATTCTAGCATAATGAAATCATTGCTGATTTGTAAATATTAATGCTGTGAGTCCTTATAAATTTACTATTAATTGAAGATAGTTGTATATAAAACTGCCTGTTTATGAAAATAACTCTTTCAATAGTTTTAATACAGCTGTTAATGTTTGCATTTTTGAGATTTTTAATGTTTATTTTTGAGAGAGAGAGAGACAGAGCGTAAGCAGGGGAGGGCAGAGAGAGAGGGAGACAGAATCTGAAGCAGGTTCCAAGCTCTGAGCTGTTAGCACAGAGCCTAACATGGGGCTCAAACCCACGAACCACAAGATCATGACCTGAGCAGAAGTCAGACACTTAACTGACTGAGCCACCCAGGTGCCCCCATTTTTGAGATTTTTTTAACCCTCCTGTACACATTGTTCTTCCTAGTCAGTACACTTATGAAAGATAATGGTGCTTTGCAAACCCATCTTAAGCAGCTTGCCTATTTTGTTGGTAACTTTCAACAAAGGCTGGGACAAGGGCTGGTAACTTTCAACAAGGGCTGGATGCTGCGTGTTCTTTCCTTCAGCTCTGGTGATGTTAAGTGTTTGTTGCTCGCAGGTGTGGGCCTGAGGGTTGATAGCTATGTTGCCCACTGCCCCATGACAGCCCCATGTGATTCCTTTCAGGGTTTCTCAGGAGCCTGTGAAATGGCAGGAAAATGCTGCTCCTGTGACAGGACAGTCCATAGCTGCTGCCATCAGTTGGGTTGAAAAACTGCCTTTTGAGCTGGCTGTGAGCCATGCTAGCCGCCTGGATGCACTGCTGGAAGCTGGGCAAGACAAAACGGTAAGTGTGCATCCCTGGTGGGCCCCAGGTCACGTAGGTGGCTTCAAGTTTATCTCTCTATACCCAGTATCCTCATACTGCCTTTCAACTGACCTTAGCCCTTACCCCTCCCAGCAGCATCCCACAGAGGCTATATCACTGGCATTGAGGAGTCCTATAAATCCTGTTCACCTCTGAATTTGGAACCAACTGAGAAATCAGTGACGGGCCCCAGGTGGGGATCAAAATAGCAACTTTGATGATGGCTGAGCTGGACCAATCACAATGAGGCTCCATAATGCTGCCCCCTGAGCCTGGCAGGGCTCCCTCTGGGTGATCAGGGCACAGGGTAGACCCTTATTTAACCAGTGCCAGCAGAGCCACATGCTGCTCACATCCACTGAGCATTGAGAAAGGACAGGGAATTAGGCATAGTTGTGCATCTTTAATATTTTAATTCTGCTCTTGCTCTCCTGACAGTTAGATAAATCAATCCATCTCTAATGGAGAAGAGAGGCTGGAAGACTCTTCATAGAACCCTGAGATCGAGGAAATAGTTTCCCCACATCTGTGTTCTGAGTCTGTCCCAGTCCCTCTTCTTCACAAATGTGTCTGTTACATGCCTTCCAAGGTGAAGTATATCCATGCAGATGAGTCATCCACTTTTGAATGTTAATGCATTTGCACATGCTTTTTGATAGGACCCTTTGGACATAAAGCCTTACCTAGAAGAAGTGCTGAAATAGTGGTAGTTTATGTTCTTTTAGCCACAAGGGTATGAGCTTTTGTGAGTGATTCTAAGGATGGGACCTGAAGGGCAGTGGCAAGTTAGTGGGCAAGGACTCTGGACAGGTGGGGTCCTTTGGACAGTCTCAGCTCCCCAGGTGGGGGTAGATCTGCTTTCCTTTGGGATACAGATACTCAATTAATTTTTGATTGGTATTAAAGCTTAATTGCTTCCTCTGCTCTGGGCACCCAGTGATTCTGTAGATTCAAGCTTTTCTCTGCTATGTTAAAGAGCCTTTTCTTTTGGGCAAGGAAGCCATGTGCTGGCACCTTGAAAGGTTAGCCCCCAGTGGTCACCAGATTGTTTTCATTGATACTGGGGATGATGGTTTGATATTGGAAATGCATTGTTTATCCTTTCGAAGCCAGAGGAACAAATGTTCCCATTAAAGAACAAAATACAAGCTACTTTGTTCTTTGGCCTTTCAAGTTTGTTTAAACATCTGTAAAGTTTCAGTTGTCTGGACACTATAATAAAGATTCAAGAAATGGAACATTTCACAGGATCTAGGATGCACACATGGGTGTTCTGTTTCTTTGTTCACCTGGCTTCCTCAGTCATAGCAGACTCTGGCGACCTGCCATGACTTGAAGATTTCCCAGTGACCTTGATTTTCTGTTTTACTTCCCCCTGGTTTGTGCTTCTCCTTTCTCGAGTTCATCCCCAGCCCAGGAAACATGGAACAATTTAGTGAGTGCCAGGGAAGTTCTGTAGAGGATTAAGAACCCAGAAAGAGGTTAACAGGCACTGATTATCAAATGCCACTTGAAAACTCTTGAGAAGAGACTGTGGAGTATGGCAAATACAAAACAGATTCAGACCACTGCATCTGTCCTCCTAGAGCTTCTACCTAGTTGTGGTCCATAGGAAATTTCTAGTAACTATAACTGCCTCATATATAAAAATGCCATTCTCTATGTTTTGTGAGGTATGTAGGGTAGGGAGAGGAATAGATTTCCCTTACTGGTTGCTTCTCTGACCTGTGCCCCTCATGCCCACCCCAGTGAGTTCCAAATTTACCCATGTAGCTGTAGTTTTCTCTGAATAGAAAATATGTAAGGCTTAAGAAACCTTTTGAACAGTAAATCCTGCTGATGATAACTTGCTTTGGGTTAGCATCTCCTATGAGTGAGTTCTGAGAAGAACCAAGAGAGTGGGGATTGTCTTGTGTTCAAAGATTAACACGGGAGTTGGGTTTTGGTATCAGGTTCCACTTGAGGAGGAAGGGCTGACTGATGCACTTGGTAAGTGTGAAGGAGGATAATCAGAGGCTACTGGCCTCCTCCAGAACTGGGCTTTGTACCCATGATTGGACCAGAAGACTGAACAGGCAGGGATGACTGAGGGTGAGCCTTTGAATCCAGAGGAGCCAGGCAGTGTGGGGTCTGTTTAATCCTAGCTCTGATGGAAGCACTTAGAGAGCACTGTTGATGAAGTACTCTTGTATCCTGTGCCAAAAGGCCTGGCTCATGGGAAGGTAGCCTGTGGGGTACTGAGGAAATGTCTGGCAGTTTAGAGGGGCTGGCATTGTCCTCAGAGCCCAGGTGTGCCATCCAGCCCAGGGTTTCTGCTCTGCAGCATCCCGTGGTCCCAGGATAGGTCTTTGGGAAGTTGGTAGCTTCCTTGGCCTTAATGAAGAGGAGTGTTGTGCCAGGAGGCCCTGGAATGCCTACTGATCCAGGATGTGAGGGGTGGTTAGAATAGAGAAGCCTGATTATCCAAAACCCTGATTCCCAGCTGCCTAAGAAAGATAACTGAGGGGGCTTTGCTTCTGCTTTCAGCAGAAGGCTACCTGCCCAAAGGGCACCTACATTTCTCTTTGTGTTCTCTCAGCCTCTCTTCCATCCAGCTGATAGGCACACATTTGTTTACTTAAAAAAAAATCCCATTCACTGGGAGGCTAAGGGGGTGAATTAGAGACGGACCCACATGATTCCATAAGGAGCCTTCAGCACTGGACAGTAAACTGAAGGGCTGGCCACACCAATCATGAGCTTGGCAGTGGGTCAGACAGGCATCAAATCTTTTCACCTTTGTCCCTAGAGATGGCAGTGCCTGGCAACGTCTTGATAGGTGTTTGTTGTACATTGAAGGAATGGGAAAGAAGTAATGTTGATAATTTTGAGGTTGGGGCAAGATGTGCATCCAAGAAATTCCCATTGACTATGCTGTGGTACAGATTTGATTATTTTGAATTGAAGTGTAGTGGTCTGTGTGGGACCAGGCCGATGAATTTGCTGAGCCGTGTGTGATGAGGCTGGTGGGGATAGTAGGTGGAGACAGAGACTTGGAAGCCTGGGAGGCCAGAAAGTTGGTGGTGGTCAAGGGTGTTATCAGGGATTGGAGAAGTGAGCTGGGTTAATATCAAGAGGGCAGTCACCACTATGGAGGGATCAGAAAAATCAAAATGGGCTGAATCAGGAAAGAGTCCCCACAGGTACTAGGAAGATCTGGAGGTCAGATCCAAGGTCTGGAGTTGGTCAAAACTGTTGAAATGGTTAAAATTTTATGAAGGATAGGAGAATTTTGTTAGACCTCTGGTTGCCGTTCTGGTTGACTTTCATTTTACTTCTCGCAGAATGGAGATTTTTACACTCAGAGGTTTCCGACAAGCTGTGGCAGAGGGCAGTCAGGGAAGAAGCAGCCACTGCCAGTCTGGTTCTTCTTTTCCCCCAAACCTGTGTTTGAGAAGATGTCAAGGCTTCCTTGGCTAGGCGGAATGCAGGTGGCTGTGGGAAGCCGCGGAACAAATGGCCCAGGCAGAATAAGATATTTCAGGTAGAAACGTTCCACCCTATTTTCGGTGGTGTAAAGTTTTTGGCTCACAGTAAAATAGCTGAATGGAACCCAAAATATTTTCTATGTCTTGTGTTATCAAATTCAGTGCAGATTAGCATTTAGGGAAATGCTGGTCAGTGAGAAGGCTGCTCCTGGTCCTCACCGCTGTTGCTCACCCTTAAGACTGGCCCTTGTCCTAAGAAGCTCAGAGGTACTGGGGAAAGGGGAGAGGATTCCAATGAAGACAGTTCCCTTGAGCCAGACAACCTTACCCAATTTCTGGTCAGTGACATTGATTTCATGGGCTAGGAGCCTTGAACGGTGTGGGCGCCAAGGAAGTGAAAACAGTGCCTGTTTCTGGTCACCTTCCTGTCCCATGATCTCGCGTACACAGTTCTGGAATTCACGTCCATCTCTAAGAGGTAACCAGCCTTGCCATGATGAGCCAACAGAATAAAGTGGTTGAAAGCAAAGGCAGAAGCTCCTATGGGGGTCAGGGAGCTTGATTTACTAGCTGTAAGACCAGGTCAATTTACCTGTCTAGACCTCAGTTTCTTCATCTGTAAACAGGATGCAATAATAAGAATTCATTTTCCACAGGACTATTGTGAGTGTTGAATAAAATAATCTGTGTTGGCTTATCATCCCAAAGAGCAGATGACCCCAAAGCCATTTCACTTTAAAAGGTGTTTTGCCAGTTTGTGGGGGAATGGGCTAGGTAGCATTATTTTCTTTTTTTCTCAGTGTCATTATGTGAGTGGAAAGGAGAGGCAGGAAGGCAGTGTGTAGGAGGTGACTGAGAGTGGGACAGGTGGTCTCGTTGTAGAGCGTGTCCCAGGAAATATGGACCCTGCATGGATAACCAAAAACCTAGGCAATTAAGAAACTGAGCAATGAACTTGATGAATAGTGAATAACCCCATAACCTGAGTAAAGGAAAGGAAATCCTGACTCACTGCTGGCTACATCAATTTTTAGCTTGATGAAATCTCAAGGGAAAAACATTTCTGCACAAGGATTTCAGACTCTTGGGTTATTGCCAGAGCAGAGAAGCTGAGTTTGCACAATGTGCAACAGAGATGCATGGTGTCAGAAGATGCTGACAGACCTCCCTCCTAGAGATGTTTGCCCACACCACTTCCCTTGTTGAGCTAACAAATCCTAGAAAAGAATCCCAAGACTCCTCTTTTGGGCCATGTGTGACTTTAGATCTTTATGTGAGGTTGAACCTGTCCTCATGCTAAACTTGAGCCCTGACCCAGCTGGAACACTACTAACAGTGCAACCGAAGGGAACCTACTTAACCTGTCTCACACAAGGTAATGCGTAACATGGGGGGAAAAAGGGAAAGAGAATGCATTTGCTGAGAGAATAATACTAGCTGCCTGACAAGGAATGTGAAGAACACTGTTTTTTCCTTCCTTTAATGTTGTTTTGTTTTATTTTGTTTTCTGTCTCTTGGTGACTGGCTGAAAGAAATGTGTAGTATTGCTCAGCCTTTACCCCCTGTTAGGTCTTTAAAAAAGATTTTTGTTTAATGTTTTATTTATTTTTGAGACAGAGAGAGACAGAGCATGAGCAGGGGAGGGGCAGAGAGAGAGGGAGACACAGAATCCGAAGCAGGCTCCAGACTCTGAGCCCGACGTGGGGCTCGAACTCATAAACCACGAGATCATGACCTGAGCTGAAGTTGGACACTTAACCAACTGAGCCACCCAGGCACCCCTAAAAATTTTTTTTAATGTTTATTTATTCTTTAGGGAGAGAGAGAAACAGAGTGTGAGTGGGGGAGGGGCAGAGAGAGAGGGAGACACAGAATCTGAAGCAGGCTCCAGGCTCTGAGCTGTCAGCACAGAACCCAACTCAGGGCTTGAACCCATGAACCATGAAATCATGACCTGAGCCGAAATCAGACGCTTAACCGACTGAGCCACCCAGGTGCCCCCAGTTAGGTCCTTTTTAAAATCATGGTTTGAAAGGCTTGAGAGACAGAGTCATGAGTGTGGGAGCCCCATGGAAGAAAGGCTGTTGCTGGAGTAGGCTGCTGTCAGCTTCCACTCTGGCCATGGCCTCCCTCCTAGCCGGGGCCCTCTGCCACCCTGCTGTCACCATCTCCCTGGGCACAGTTGGCCCCAGCTGCTGCAAACAGGGTGGCCCAGCCAGCTGGAGAGCTGACCATAAGTCATCTTCATAAGTGCCAGGTGGGTTTGAGTCCCAGTTTGAAGTCGAACTGAGGCACCTGACTATTTACCTTCAGTTCACAGGGCTTTATGATTAGAGATAGGCTCAGGAGTCCTAAGGAGATGGTGACACCTAGTTTTTCCTTCAAACCCATTTCATTTTCTGGGGGTTCTCCCCCAGTTAGCCATGGGGACAATCCATGAGGGTGCTTTTAGGGACAGATTCAGATGATATGTGCTGCTGGGTTTTAACTTTCTGAAATATATACATGCATAAGTGGAAGTCATCTCGTTTAAACTTAGTCACAAGGGACACTGTATTACCTCCCTTTGTATAAGTGAAGAAACTGAAGTTCTATCACTTGCCCAATTTCATAGAACTCATTAGTTCTCATTGCCCTCCCTCATTGGCAGGGAGGGCAAACACTGTGAGAGGCAGAATCTGCAGGAAGAGCAAGAGCAGTGTGGTTGAGGTCGGGGTGGAACCTTGTCACGCAGCCCCCTTGGGTGGATTTCATGTGCCTCTAAATTAAGCAGGGAGCACTTTGGGATTGTCTCCTACCTAGATGAGGTATACATCTCCCATATCCCTAGCTGAAAGTTGGGGTGTGTGTGTGGTGGGGCTCCTGACATGAGTTTGTTCATTCTCTCATTCTCGTCATGGCCTGGCATGGTGGTGACAGTCAAGGCCCAGTGCTGCATGAAGTCAGGACAGTCTCACCTCCCAGGCATGTGTTTCCTTGTGAGATGAGAGCAGAGCATGAACCCAGTGGGAATATGCCCTCCTTCCCCCATTCTGCCTCAGACTGAGGATAGATGAGTTTGTAGAGCTCTGGCACCACCATGGGAGATGGTTAATAAGCTTCCTGCCCACAGCGGCTGTGCCAACACTTCCTTCATGTTGAAAACAGCCACTCCTGACCTGTCGACTGTATCCGGGGGCTTAGTGGAAGCTATTTTCCCCATTGGCCAATCATATCCTTCCCATGCAATATCTGAGACCGTGAGGACTGCCAATAGACCTTCTTGGCACCAGGCCTTGAATAGTTCACTTCCTGACTTCAGCCTCTAAATGTCCTTACAAAACATGGAATAGTGCTGTTATTCCTGCTGTCCCCCACTGTCCCAAGGCAGTTTTGTAGAAAATATATTGCCAGTGAGTTTAGTACAAGGCTGGGGCATGTCAGGGAGATAAATTGTCAGTACTACTGTCTTGCAGATGGAATCCATTTACTACTTTGTGGTGGGAGACATTCCTGAGCAAACCAAGGAGCTTCTCCTTCAGAAGGCTTTGGAGATCCCATGTCCTGTCTGCACAGTGTCCTTCAATGCCAGAGGAGAAGGCACTGTAGCGTTCTTAAAGGATCTGAGTGCCAAGACCCACAGCAGGTAGGCAGAAAACATGCTCTTGAGTGACAGTGGGTGAGCTGCCTACTTCTGCAAGGTCAGCAGTGGTTTTCCTAACTGGTTTGTTCCTATGTTCTCCTCTTTCCAGTGGTCTTTAGTCTTCGTGGCCTTTTCTTTTCTACCCTATATTAGTGTCTTGCCTTGTTATTGCTTTGACATCAGGGGTCCTTGCTGCCCCTGGAAAGACTGCTCCTTCCAAGGCTAGCTAATTCCTAGGGAGCATAAATGACCCAGGAGTGCACTTTTGTATGTAGGTTAACTGATCCAGAGCCCGCTGTGATGCCTACGGGCACTCACACTCAATACTGCAAGCCAGGCCAGGTAGCAGACAACTTGGGGTAGCTCCTATACCCCAGAACCCACTGAAATTATTCAGCCAGCCAATCCTAAACCTGCTTCCTCTCCCTCACCCATTCCATCCTCCTGCAAAATCCACAATAAAGACTCTTGCTCATGTTTTCTTCTTGTTCTCTCAAGCCTCCTGACTGTCCCTGGTGCTGCCCTATGTGGCCCTGTGTGGTGTGGTGTGCTGTGTCCCCTCATCTTGGGAACTGAGTAGTCAGTTTTGGTTGCCATAATAAATACCACAGACTGGGTGGCTTGAACAACAGAAATTTGTTTCTCACACTTGTGGAGGCTGGAAAGTTCAAGATCAAGGTGCTGGCTGATTCAGTTTCTGGTGAGAGCTCTCTTCCTGGCTTGTAGACAGCTGCTTTCTTAACTATATCCTCTCATGGGAGGGAATGAGGGTAGGAAGGATGAAGGGAAAAAGAGAGAGAGAGAGAGGGGAGAGAGAGACAGACAGACAGACAGGGAGAAAGAAAGCAGGAGCATGCCTGTAAGCTCTCTGGTGTATCTTCTTAAAAGGAGATTAATCTCACTGGATCAGGACCTTCTGACCTCATTTAACTTTAATTACCTCCTAAGGCTCTATTTCCAAATATGGTCAAATACAGTTACATTGGGGGTTAAGGCTTCAACATATGAATTTAGGGGGCGGAGGATGCAATTCAGTCTATAGCAGGGACTGTGAATAGCAAACTGTATTTTCAGTGGCAGCTAAACTGATCTAATGGCCTCATCATACCTGAATAATAAAAGGGCCTACATTCTAAAACATACCCACCACCTTGTCTGTGTGCATAGGTTTAGGTCCCTTGTGGAGGGAGAGCAGCTACCTATGTGGTTATAAGGAGAATGACTGAGTCCTTTCCTAAGTTAGCCTGTCTGAAATTGGTACAATTCCTGCCCTTGAGCATTTGTTCCCAAATTTAATTGCTCATCGTATTTGACTGAGGAGCTTGTTAATAATTCAGAGGTCAAGCCATAACCAGTAAATAAATCGAATTAGTAATAAAAAATCTCCCAAAAAAACAAGAGTCCAGGGTCAGATGGCTTTCTAGGGGAATTCTACCAAGCATTTAAGGAAGAGTTAATGCCTATTCTCTTGAAGCTGTTCCAAAAAATAGAAATGGAAGGAAAACTTCCAAACTCTTTCTATGAAGCCAGCATTACCTTGATTCTAAAACCAGATGGAGACCCCACTAAAAAGGAGAACTATAGACCAATTTCCCTGATGAACATGGATGCAAAAATCCTCAACAAGATATTTGCCAACTGTATCCAACAATACATAAAAAAAATTGTTCACCATGACCAAGTAGGATTTATACCTGGGATGCAGGGCTGGTTCAATATCCAGAAAACAATCAGTGTGATTCATCACATCAATAAAAGAAAGGACAAGAACTATATGATCCTCTCAGTAGATGCAGAGAACGCATTTGACAAAATACAGCATCCTTTCTTGATAAAAACCCTCAAGAAAGTAGGGATAGAAGGATCATACCTTGAGGTAATAAAAGCCATATACAAAAGACCCAATGCTAATATCATCCTCAATGGGGAAAAACTGAGAGCTTTCCCCCTAAGGTCAGGAACAAGACAGGGATGTCCACTCTTGCCACTGTTTTTCAACATAGTATTGGAAGCCTTAGCCTCTGCAATCAGACAACACAAACAAATAAAAGGCATCCAAATAGGCTAGGAGGAGGTCAAACTTTCACTTTTCCCAGATGACATGATACTCTATATGGAAAACCCAAAAGATTCCACCAAAACACTGCTAGAACTGATTCATGAATTCAGGAAAGTTGCAGGATATAAAATCAGTACACAGAAATCAGTTGCATTCCTATACATCAACAATGAAGCAACAGAAAGAGAAATCAAGGAATCAATCCCATTTACAATTCCACCAAAAGCCATAAAATACCTAGGAGTAAATCTAACAAAGAGGTAAAAAATCTATACACTGAAAACTATAGAAAGCTCATGAAAGAAATTGAAGAAGACACAAAGAAATGGAAAAAGATTCCATGCTCCTGGATAGGAAGAATAAATATTGTTAAAATGTTGATACTACCCAAAGCAATCTATATATTCAATGCAATCCCTATCAAAATAACACCAGCATTCTTCACAGAGCTAGAACAGATAATCCTAAAATTTGTATGGAACCAGAAAAGACCCCAAATAGCCAAAGCAATCCTGAAAAAGAAAACCAAAGCAGGAGGCATCACAATCCCGGACTTCAAGCTATACTTCAAAGTTGTAATCATCAAGACAGTATGGTATTGGCACAAGAACAGACAATCAGATCAATGGAACAGAATAAAGAACCCAGAAATGGACACACAAACGTATGGCCAACCAATCTTTGACAAAGCAGGACAGAATATCCAATGGAATAAAGTGGTGCTGGGAAAACTGGACAACGACATGCAGAAGAATGAACCTGGACCACTTTCTTACACCATACACAAAAATAAACTCAAAATGGATGAAAGACCTAAATGTAAGACAAGAAGCCATAAAAATCCTCGAGGAGAAAGCAGGCAAAAACCTCTTTGATCTTGGCCACAGCAACTTCTTACTCAACACGTTTCCAGAGACAAGGGAAACAAAAGCAAAAATGAACTACTGGGACCTCATCAAAATAAAAAGCTTCTGCACGGTGAAGGAAACAATCAGCAAAACTAAAAGGCAACGGATGGAATGGGAAAAGATATTTGCAAACAACATATCAGATAAAGGGTTAGTATCCAAAATCTATAAAGAACTTCTCAAACTCCACACCCAAAAAACAAATAATCTGGTGAAGAAATGGGCAAAAGACATGAATAGACACTTCTCCAAAGAAGACATCCAGATGGCCAACTGACACATGAAAAAATGCTCAACATCACTCATCATCAGGGAAATACAAATCAAAGCCACCTTACACCTGTCAGAATGGCTAGCATTAACAACTCAGGCAACAACAGATGTTGGCAAGAATGTGGAGAAAGAGGATTTCTTTTGCACTGCTGGTGTGAATGCAAGCTGGTGCAGCCACTCTGGAAAACAGGATGGAGGTTCCTCAAAAAATTAAAAATAGAACTACCCTATGACCCAGCAATTGCACTACTAGGTATTTATCCAAGGGATACAAGGATGCTGTTCCGAAGGGACACATGCACCCCCATGTTTATAGCAGCACTATCAACAATAGCCAAAGTATGGAAAGAGCCCAAATGTCCATTGAGGAATGAATGGATAGAGAAGATGAGGTATATATATACAATGGAGTATAACTTGGCAATCAAAAAGAATGAAATCTTGCCATTTGCAACTACATGGATGGAACTAGATAGTGTTATGCTAAGTGAAATTAGAGAAAGACATATGACTTCACTCATATGAGGACTTTAAGATACAAAGCAGATGAACATAAGGGAAGGGAAGCAAAAATAATATAAAAATAGGGAGGGGAACAAAACAGAAGAGACTCTTAAATATGGAGAACAAACTAGGGTTACTGGGGGGGTTGTGGGAGGGGGGATGGGCTAAATGGGTAAGGGGCACTAAGGAATCTACTCCTGAAATCATTGTTGCACTATATGCTAACTAATTTGGATGTAAATTTAAAAAAATAAAATAATAATTCAGAGGTCAAGGGCTTCACCTTACAGGCTGATACTTCTACATAATAGAGGAGATCCTGGGGATATGCATTTAATCATTCACTTTGAATAAGAGCTGCCTAGGGAGTTTGATTAAAATGCAAATATCTTGGCCACAGCCCCAGATATCCTGATTTGTGAGATCTAGGGAGGGCCAAGAATATTCATTCTTAACCAGACCCCTGGTGACTCTGAGGACCACTGCTCTGGCTTCTCTTAGGGCCCTTTGACAATCTTTTAACATTAGGTGCTTCAATTTTGGGTTCCTAACCACCTCCCCCCAATAAAGAGGGGGCGCACTGTCCTACTTTTGCTAGTAGAGAGAGTAAAAGTGAATTGGCAGGACCATCTGTCTTGCTAGTCCTCTGCTTAATTCATGTAGGGCACTTTCTGTGGGCAGGTGAGGGGTTAGGGCATAATTTAACATGGGAGAAGCTGCAGTTTAGGCTGAGCACCATCAAGTGAGTTTTGCAGAAGAGGATGACACATAGACATGCTTTTCTGTCTCTGTTTTGGCCCTCGTGGATGAGCCTGACCCACAACCAGCAGTGCTCCTGCCTGCTCTGCCCCCAGCCAGACCGCTGTGTCTCTTGCTTGGCCTCTGCACACCTTTGGTTTTTGAGTTCTAGCTGTGGTGCAGTTTGTATGGACTATAAAGGGCATGCCCTGAGCTGCTCAGGCTTGCAAGGAGGCTGGACTCTTGGTTCCCTTGTGCCCGAGTCTGTGTCTAAACAGAGCCACCCAGCTGCAAAGCATGTTTTGCTTTCTTGCACAAATAAGGTTGTATTAGCCAGAGGAAATGTCTGCCCTGTTCTCTTTTATAATCTGGAGAACAGGTCCTGGGCACCGAAGTCCTGGGCACTCAGAGTGTGGGACCTGGTAGGACACACCTCAGCCCTCCCCATTCTGCTGGGTAAGGAGGTCACAGGACAAAAGCAGCTGGCCATTTCTGCTCTGGTGGAAGCACCTGCGGGAGGCAGGCGTGGCCAGGTTAAGGGTCCATTGTCCTCACGAGGGGCTATTGGAACAAGGCTGGCTTGTTTAGTGCCATCAAGTCATTGTTCTAGTCTTACCTGAAACCCTTTAGAAATAAATAGGGCTGAGGCTTCCCGTGGCCCAGGAGAAGCCTCCACATCTCTTCTATCACCCATGCATCTGTCTGTCCATCTCAACTTGTGCTTCAGGATTCTCTTCGTGCTCAGTAACAGGCCGAGGTGGAACTTTAAGGGGCTGGAGGAGCATTACCCAGAAATCTTCTGATAATCTGAAAGAAATTACCTGCTATCACTGACTTTTTGGATTCCAGATAATTGGTGTCATGGGTGTGCTTAGCCTATCATTTTGTAGATTACCCCAGTGCTTCTTGAGCTTTATCATGCACACGAATCCCCTAGGGATCTTATTAAAGTGCTTATTCTGACTCAGCAGATCCAGGTAGGGCCCAGGAATGTGCATCTCTAACTAGTTGCCAGTGCTGTTGCTGCTCCTGGGACCACATTTTGAGGAGTCAGGCCTTAAAAACTAGTCCACACAAGAATTTTTTTCATTAGTGCTTCTGCTTACACTCAAGGGAAGTTTGTGTTTGCCAAGTTAAAGTTGACTGAAGCCCTTTGGCAATTGACAGTTGAGCCAATGGTGCTTGTTGTCGCCAGCTTTCAACACTGAACCCACAGGGCCACAGGCACTGTTGGGGCCTCATTAGACTGTTGGCTTGTCAACACTGTGTTGACATGATTGAACCTGGGAACAGAAGATAAATAAAGCAGAAGGTATCATTTTTCCAGGGTCAATAAATACAATTTGGTTGGCCTAATTACCCTCTAATGAGGAGAAGAGTCATCTGTTAAAATCCCAATACATTTGCAGCTCTCTCTTCTCTTTTGCCTCCCTGTCTTTTGTTTGGGGGAATTGATCAGGTACACGGAAAAGCAGTGAAACATCTAAGATGCTCAGTACCACAGCAGAGCAAGTTCATAGTCCTGGGAGAATGAATAGACATACACAAATACCACGATTAGCCTAATGTTGCAAATTTCTTCATGTTTCAGATTCCATGCCTTTGCAGAGAGAACAGAGTGTGTGGAATTTCCTGCATCTGCCTTAAAGGATGGTGACAGTGTAAATACTTGGAATTCAAGGAAACTGAAAGGAAAACCCCCTCCAGGTACCTGGGATAGAAAAAACAGCAACAACAATAAACAACAACAACACAGTGTGGTTTATATCTTAACTTCAGATTTTCTGTATGCTTGGGAAATAAAGCACCACGTAGGGACCAATGGTATCCTTTTTATTATTTATATGGTCCAGGGGAAGTTCATGATGGTAATGATGAATTTATCAGCTCAGCAACCAGGCATAAGTTTGTTACCCAGGGAAGTGGCCTAAGTAGTATGTGTTGAACTAATATGAGAACCTTCTGGAGATGTAGTCCTGGTGTGTCAGTGCTGGACTTAGTTCCTGGTAAGGCAGAGCTCCTGTGCTGTGCCCAGGTTAGCTGGATGCTGTGGTGAGGATCCCTGCAGTTCTTGGGAGTTTTCTGCTGCCCAGCCTGTCAGTGACAGCAGGGCTTGTAGATTCATGTGCAGGCCTCTTATGAGGGCCAGGCATGCACAGGAACCTTTGTGGAGGCAGAGTGAACCTCCCCCTTCATTCAAAGAGTGTCATCAGAGATTTAACAGGCATGGGGAAGGAGGTCACAAAATCAGTGAGAAATAGGTTCAGAAAAAATGGTACTAGAAGGTTACTCAGAAAGCCAAGAGATGGGACTTTCTTTGGAGCTGCTGACATTGCAAAGTGCCAAAGACACCGAGTGAGCTCTGCTGAGAAAAGCAAGGAAGGAAGGGATTGAGAGGTGATGCGGCATGGTGCCGTTGGAGGTCTGAAAAAGGCCCATCGCCCCCTCCACCCTCCTACATTTGAAGTTATTGGCAGAGATTTCTAGCTTCAGTATAAGGCAAGAACTACTCTCTGGGAGAAGAGAAGAAGCTGCAGGACACATCTGCGTGACAGGTTTCTTTGTTTATATAACAGTACTGCACCTGAGGAGGACACAGTTGCGTAAAGGGACAGGTGGTCAGGTGGAGGCGAAGGAGAGGGGTCAAATCACAAAGCCTGTCCCTGACACATACTTTGTGGATTCAGATTCTCAGTGTCCCACAGGAGCAGGGAAGAGTTTCCACTAGGTCTCATTGGCGGCCCTGATTTAGGTAACTTACGCCCTTGTTCTGTTGGTGAAGTGGGTTTCTTCAGAGAGTTTGAGAAAATGTCAATTGTCAAGGAAGATTAATGCTAATCTAGCAAAAACAGTTAATTCAGGATGTATGCCATGCCTACTGAAAGTATTTTACAAGATTAAGCCTAGTGGGCAATATTTCAATCAGGGTAAAGAATGTGAGATGTCCCAGTTCCCCAAGGCATGCCAATTTCTGTAAAGGGGTTTAATTTTGGCTTATGTGTTCCTTGGCAACTTAGTTATAAAGGGAAACCTATCTGGCTGCATAGCTTACATTTGCAGCAACTACCATCATCCCAAACCTGTGAATCATGCAAATTAAATTATAGATTAAAACATTTTCTTGGAATGAAGTGCTCAGACTGTGGCCTGCCATTCAGATGCCATTTCAGCGATCCCACATTCTGAATCTGAGGAGAGAGCCCGAATCCTAAATCTGCAATCTTGTCTCCTCTATCCGTCACAGTGTCCCAGAAATGCCAACATTGCATTTCTCCTATTCAAAAACTGCCCAGAAATCCTTTGACACAGTCTTTTGGTTTGGAAAATAAGTGGTTTCCAATCTGACCCAAGGCCTCAGAGGCAGATGTTCAGGCCTTCCTGCTCAGTTCCCTTTCCCTATTTCCCACTATCGAGGTCAAGCATTTATCAGTATGAGTTTGCCTGGGCCCCTCTCCAGGCTGGGGAGAGAGGATGCCTCCTCAGGAGTTCATTGTGCCACCTGTTGTATAGAAAGAAGAGACTGTCAATTGAAGGGTTAGAGGGACACTGCTCAGAGAACTGACCTGGAAGAGATTTCCTGCTGTTACCGACTCTCTGGGTTCCAGATAATTGGCATGACTTACCATTACCCCGTGCACTATACGAATGCAGAAAAACTGTAGTCAAGATAAAGAATCATTTTAAAAATTGTAGTAACATATATGTAACATAAAATTTGTCATCTTAACTTTTTTTTAAGTGTACCGTTCAGGAGTGCTACGTGCACTCACATTGCTGGACAGCCAATCTCCAAGGCTCTTCTCATCTGCAAAGCTGTACCCATTAAAACAGCAAATCCCCATTTCCCCTCCTCCAGCCCCTGGCATCTGCCATTCTACTTTCTGTCTCTGAATTTGGCTACTTTAGATACCTCATGTAAGTGGGATCATACAGTATCATTTTGTGTCTGGCTTATTTTACTTTAACCTATGTCCTTAAAGTTCATCCATGTTGTAGCATGCATCAGAATTTCCTCCCTTTTGAAAGCTGAATAATCTTCTCTTGCATGTATAGACCACATTTTTTTTTATCCATTTATCCATTGATGGACACTCAGGCTGTTTCCGCCTTTCGGCTACTGTGCATGATGCTGCTGTGAACACACATATACAACTATCCCTTTGAGACTCTGCTTTCAATTATTTGGGGTATATACCCCACTCATCATGTATGGTAATTCTATTTTTAACTTTTGTGGAACCTCCACCTTGTTCACTATAGTGGCTGCTCTGTTTTACACTCCCACCGACAGTGCATAGGTTTTCCACTTCCTCACTAATACGTGTTATTTTCTGGTTTTTGGCTTGTTTACTTTTTGGTTTTGGTTAATAGCTATCCTAGGTGTGAAGTGGTATCTTGTGGTTTTGATTTGCATTTTCCTATTGATTAGTGATATTGAGCATCTTTTCATGTGCTTGTTTAATACAATAGTGCAGTGTTTTAAAAGTTCAAAGTTAGTGCAAAAAATCCAGCAATGATTTGTTAGGTCATACGGTAGCCTAAGGTAAAGGGAAAAAGTGTGTGCCTCTATACACATTTTATTTGTTTGTTTGTTTATTTATTTAAATGTTTATTTTTGAGAGAAAGATAGAGTGTGAGTTGG
This sequence comes from Panthera pardus, assembly GCF_024362965.1. NCBI lineage: Eukaryota > Metazoa > Chordata > Mammalia > Carnivora > Felidae > Panthera > Panthera pardus. The sequence goes on along the minus strand of NW_026526821.1, from coordinate 61,263,121 downwards.
GGAAGGGCAGAGAGGGAGGCACAGAATCCAAAGCAGGCTCTAGACTCTGAGCTGCCAACACAGAGCCTGATGCAGGGCTTTAACTCATGAACCACGAGACCATGACCTGAGCTGAAGTTGTATGGTTAACCTACTGAGCCACCCAGGTGCCCCATGTACATGTTTTAATTTATTATTTTTAATGATTGTTTCTTGGTTATTAAAGTAGTTGAAAAATATTGAAGAATTGAAACATAGGTGTATTGAAATGACATTATTTAAAATTTTTTTTTTAACGTTTATTTATTTTTGAGACAGAGAGAGACAGAGCATGAACAGGGGAGGGGCAGAGAGAGAGGGAGACACAGAATCTGAAACAGGCTGCAGGCTCTGAGCGGTCAGCACAGAGCCCAATGCGGGGCTCGAACTCACGGGCCATGAAATCATGACCTGAGCCGGTCGGACGCTTAACCGACAAAGCCACCCAGGTGCCCCAAAATGACATTATTTTAAATTTAAGTGTTTTGGGAGTTCATTCATAGCTTTTGCTGAAGTTTTATATTCATCAAGCATGGTACTGTTCACTTGGCTCTGCCCCACCTTGTAACCTCACTTTTGCACAGGACCCCTACTTTCTGTCTGAGGCCCCTGTCTCAATGTTTGTTGCCTTTTTAGAGCAACACATATTTGCTCTCAGTTGAGTCCTCAAAGATACCTCTCCCCTGCCTTTGCTTGGGTTTCTCTGTCCCCTCAGTATATATGTTACCTTTCTGAGGACTCTTTCCTGATGATCCTCTCCATTCTGTTCTCTCAGATTGCTTATAAGGCATCTATCTGCTTGTGGCCTATGAGTCACTGACAGGACAGCATCTTTTAGTCATAGTTTGGGAAGGGTCCAGAAACCAGGGCAGACAAGAATCTCTCTTCACAAACTCTGATGTGCAAGATAGATCAGTTAAAAATTTCATAATGATTTTTTATTACCACCTCACTCTCATTTTTTCACACATTAGGGGAAAATGTGCTTTCCCCTCGCTGTGGGCATCTCTGGAAACCACAAGCACAGAGTAATGACAAAGGGAAAGAGTGTGTGTGTGTGTGTGTGTGTGTATGTGTGTGTGTGTAGGGTACAGTAGTCATATTGCAAAGGTCATGACATGACCTTGGCTATCCACATTTCCTGAAGCAAATCTCCATGTTTTAAGAAAGGAATGGTTTGTCACCTGCAAAAGGGTGGGGCTAGGTCACTGGCCAGCATTGGACTCTCAGGACATTGGTAGTATTTGGCTGGGTGGATTATAATCTCAGGCTCCCATGAGTTGGGTGTGGAAACTTGGGCGCCGCGTGGACTTCTTACCTTTCACTTCCAGCGATGACTTCCTGTCTTAGAAAGTCTGCTTCCTCCCAGTCCAGGCTCCATCCTATATAGGAATGCTCCATGACCTTTGAATGAGCTCTCCTCATTGCGGAGAACAGGATTTTTGGTTTAGATTTAGGAATTATGGGAGATTTAATCTGGCAGATGATGCCGACCTAAAGCTTTAGGTCTGTGCATTGTCACAGCAATCTTCCTCCTTGGCTTTCTGCCCAGAGTTGGCTGGGTGCCTGCTTATGTTTACAGTTATGGGGCATAGAACAGCCAGCACTCTTCTCTCCTGTGTTTCTCTTCATGTGGTGTTCTTGCCTCTTTCTCTCTTTGTTCTGGGCTTGACAGTCTGCTGGAGAGGAAGAGGGGTACTAACAGAGCCTAATTACTGTGGGACCAGAGTGATGCTACCTTCTAGAGCTCTTCTGAGCCACCCAGCCCCCTGCAACTTGACTTCCCTCCCAGTTAATGAGTATGGATTCTCTTCATGGTCTTTGTATATCATGAAATATTCATCTCATCCATAAGCAAAATAAAACAGGTATTTGAGCTTCCCTGAACTCTAGGAATTTTTTGAAGAAAAGATTCCTCTCCAGGACTGGGCAATACTTTCATTGTTCTTGCCTGGTCCAGGCTTCCCCCTCCCCAACATTCTCCTGGCATGCGCACCAGGCCATCTCTTTGACGGCAGGTCAAGGTGTGGGTTGGATTGCAGGTAGCAGAGTCTCCTTGTCTTGGTGGTTGGCTTTTATGAAATCTGTGGAATTTAGCTTCCTAACCTCCTAAACATGACAGCCAGGGCTTGACAGCAGTGACAGGCTTCATCTGCCCTGGCTGGTAGGGCTTCAGCTGGTGCTGCTGAAATAGTTCTTCTTTCTTCAGAATTTGAAATAGAGGCCTGAAAAATCATCGTCCATGTCCCTGTTTCTGGGCATTCTAGGGAAACTAATTGTCTAAGCAAACTCCAAGTGGCCTTTTAGCCGACTACTTTGTATCTGACCAGGACTTAAAAGTATTGTGTACTATTCTTTCAAACTCAGTCTCATCTCAAGCCAGTGGGGTTCCCCAAGTCTGCAGTGACTTCCAAGAGACCACACCTTTTTTGCACATCGGTTTCCAATGGTTACAGCCATCCACTAGAGATGAATTGGCTCCAGTGTAATGCTTGTGTGAGAGACACTGCCCGCTCAAGAGAAGCCCCTAATGTCACATATGAATGTCTGGTCACAAAGCAACGTTGGTCATATTCTTTGATTTCTAGAATTCAGTTTAATTTTTGATTCCAGGGCCCTTCTATCCTAGCACAGTGGTAGGAAATTAAACTCAGTTATTTTCGGGGTCCCCCTCCTGAGCTTTTCCCAAGGTTTAGAGATCCTAGGCTGTGCTAAGAAACCCTTCAGGAGAGGGCTGTAGTTATTGGACATCTGTTCCTGCACATCATTCTATAAATACCCATTATCCCTGGCTTATGGCCATTCTAGGTCGACCAGTTCTCTACTGCTCCCATGCTGGGCTTTGGATGTGGGAGTCTTTTACAGACCCTGCCATACCACACTGGATTCACCATGCACCTTCCAAGGGGCTGCAGAGATGTGGGGACAGTCCCCATCTTCTCCTGGGACCCTCTCCTCTTCTACCCCCACACTGAGGGGAATTTCCTAATCTGGGACAACTCCTCTCTCCCTCCTGCTTTTTCAAAACTACCTGCTCTGTAAACCCTCTCTAGGGGGTTAGACTTCAAAAGAAAAAGCCAGAATGTCTTGCTGGCTTGTTTGTCTTTCTGCCCTGCTTCCTTTAGGGCAGATTTGCGATGTGCCTGATATCTGCTTGAATATGGAGGGAGGGTGGGGAACAGGAAAAACAGGGAGAACAGATCACCATCACAAAATATGATCCAATGACATGCGTAAATGTGACCTTCTGTACAGGTGAAGCCCTAACCTAACCCTAGGATAGCTTTTCTGTGGAGGTAGAGATCACTGAGATCATGTAACTCGTTCCTTTTTTTTTTTTTTTTTTTTTTTTTTTTGGTAAAATAACACTTCAGGAATAGATGCTGGAGAATGGAAAACGGAGGGTTTGTATGTTGTTAAAGTTGGTGGCACATGCAGATCTAAGGCTTCTCTGTCCAATTACAGAAGCCACTGGCCACATCTGACTACTGAACACTTGAAATGCATTGAGTCCCATTTGATATGTGCTGCAAGTGTAAAATACACACTGGATTTCAAAGACTTAGTATGGAAAATGATTTTTAATATAGATTATATGTCAAAATGATAATAGTTTTTAACATAGATTATATGTCAAAATGATACCAAGGATATGTTGGGTTATAGCAAATATAGTAATAAAATTAAATTCACTTGTTGCTTTTTTCTTTCTAAAATGTGGCTACTAGAAAATTTGCAATTATACAGGTGGCTCACATCATATATCTATTGCCTAGCACTGCTCTACAGCCACACTAGCTGGCCCTGTCACTTAAATAGCTATGTAACTTTTGGCAAGGTATTTAACCTTTCTGCTTCCTGTTCCTTATCTATAAAATGGCAATAATAAGTTGTTATTATTGTGATATATTATCTGTGTTAAATGATGAAGAAGCAGAGAGGAATAAGGCACTGTCCTGGGTTCTAGGAACTCAAATGCAGTAGAATCAAGAGTCCTGACTTTGGAGTCAGACCTGAGATTGGATTTATCACTTAGCTGCATGATCTTAGTTAAGGTACTTAACTAATCTGAACTTTAGCTTTCTTATTTATGAATGAGGATAATGGTGTTTACTTTATGGGTTTTGTGTGTGTGTGTGTGTGTGTGTGTGTGTGTGTGTGTGTACAACAGTATTTTATATAGCACCTGGCACATAGTCGACCAGTCAATAAATTATGGGTGCTTTTATGCCTGTCATCATCCAGCAGGTTACCTTGCTATAGGTAAGCAACTTAAAGACTAAATTTTTATTTTCTTCTGTTATGCTGATTCTCATGTTTGTTTCAGTTTTATTTCTGTCATTAAATAGATTCAGTTCTGTCTTGTAGTCCATTTGCTTTGGTTTCCCAAGCCATCTCTTGATTGGCTGAAGTCCTAGTAGTTTCCTCAAGGGAGAATCACAAGAGCAATATTCCCAAGGTTTTCGAATGTTCTTTTCTGTATCTTCATACTTAAAGGGCAGCTCGGCTGGGTAGAAAACTCTTGGCTCATTCTTTTCCCTTTGAGTGTGGTATGGCTTGTGTGCCAGTGTCTTCTGTTGCCAAGGAGAAACTGAAGCCAGCTTGATTTTTTTTTCTTTTGAGTGACTTTGTCTTTTTGCCTGGTTGCACAAGGATTGTTTTTATTCCCAGCTTTATTGAGATATAATTGACATATGATATTGTGTAAGTTTAAGATATACAATACAATGATTTGATACACACATATATTGCAAACTGATTACCATAGTAAGGTTAGTAAATGCATCTATCACCTTGTATAATTACCATTTCTTTTTTCTGGTGAGAATATTTAAGATTTTCTCTCTTAGTGACTTTCAGGTATATACTACAGTGTTAACTATAATCATCATCTGCACATTACATCCCCAGAACTTACTCACATAATAATTGGACATTTGTGCTTTTGGACCAGCATCTCTGCATTTCCCCCAGTAAGCCCCTGGCAACTACCTTTCTACTGTTTCTAGGAGTGTGTGTGTGCATGCGCATGTGGGTGTGTTTTAAGATTCCACATGTGAGATCATATTTTAATCTTATTTCACTTAGTGTAATGCCCTTAGTGTAAGGTCCATCAGTGTTGTTGCAAATGATAGGATTGCCTTCTTTCTTAAGACTGAATAATATTTCATTAAGATATCTGTTTCATCTGTGTCTATATCTACACCTCACATCTTCTTTATCCATTCATCCATTGGTGGACACTTTGGTTGTTTCCATGTCTTGGCTGTTGTGAATAATGCTGCAGTGAACATGGGGGTGCAGATGCCTCTTCAAGATGGGGATTTCACCTCCTTGGTATTTTATTCCTAAGTATTTTATTATTTTTGATGATGGGATTGTTTTTTAATTTCTCTGATGGTTTGTTGTTAGGGTATAGAAATGTAACTTATTTTTATGTGTTGATTTTGTATCCTGCAAAGTTTACTGAATTTGTTTATTCTAACAGTTTTTTTGGTGGGATCTTTAGGGTTTTCTGTATATAAAATTATATCATCTGCACACAGAGGCAGTTTTACTTCTTCCTTTCTTATTTGGATGTATTTTATTTCTTTTTTTCTTTCCTTTTCTTTTTTTTTTCTTTTTTTTCTTTTTTTGCCTGATTGCTGTCACTAAGATTTCCAATACTTTGTTGAATATGAGTGGTGAGGGTGGGAATTCTTGTCTTCTTCCTGACCTTGGTGGGAAAGCTTTCAACTTTTCATTGTTCTGTATGTTAGCTGTGGATTTGTTGTATATGGGCTTTATTATGTTAAGGTGTGTTCCTGATATACCCAATTTGTCAAGAGTTCATTTCCTGGTCATTTTTCATGAAAGGATTTTGAATTTTGTCAAATGCTTTTTCTGCATCTGTGAAAGGATATATAATTTTTAATCCATTGTTCTATTAACGTGGTGTATCACACTGTTTGCATGTGTTGAACCATCCTTGCATCCCGGGGATAAATCTTTTGGGGTCATGATATATATATGATCCTTTCAATGTGCTGTTAAATTCGGTTTGGTAGTATTTTGTTGAGAATGTTTGCATATATATTTATCAGAGATAAATCTGGCTTTGGTATCAGGGTAATGCTGGCCTTGTAAAATGAATTTTGGTGTGTTCCCTTCTCTTCAACTTTTCTGGAAGAGTTTGAGAAGGATTGGTATTAATTCTTTAATGTTTGGTAAAATTCATCAGTGAAACCATCTGGTCTTGGTCTTTTCTATATTAGATTTTTGATTACTGATTCAATCTTCTTACTTGTTATTGGTCTCTTTGGATTTTCTGTTTCTTTGTGATTCAGTTTTGGTAGGTTATATGTTCCATTATCTAGTTTGTTGGTGTTCCTATTAGTCTCTTATAATCCTTTGTATTTCTGTTGTGTCAGTTGTAACTTTTCTTTCACTTTTGACTTTATTTGTTTGATTCTCTCTTTTTATCCAAGTCTAGCTAAAAGTTTGTCAATTTTGTTTATCATTTTAAAAAAACAGCTCTGAAATTTTGTTGATCTTTTCTATTGTTTGTGTGGTCTCCATTGTATTTATTTCTGCTCTGATCTTTGTTACTTCTGCTAGCTTTGGGCTTAGTTCTTCTTTTTCTAGTTCCTTGAGGTATAAATTTTAGCTCATCTGTGGTCTTCCTTTTTTTTTTCCCCTTTTAATGTAGGTGTTATTGCTGTTAATTTTTCTTAGACTGGCTTTTGCTGCAACCCATAAATTTTGATATGTTATTTTCATTTCATTTCTTTCAAGATATTTTTTTATTTCCCTTTCACTTTTTCTTTGACTCATTTTGTTCAGGAATGTGTTGTTTAATTTCCACACATTTGTTAATTTTCCTGTTTTCTCTGTTAGTAAGTCCTTATGTATCAATAATTACATTTGGTGTGTTTAGTCTAAGATATAGGTCAAGTCCAATGTTTCCTTCTTGATGTTCTGTTTGGGTTATCTGTCCATTGCCGAATGTGGAATATTGAAGTCCTGTTACTGCATTATTGTCTGTTTCTTCCTTCAGTTCTGTGAATATTTGCTTTAAATATTTAGGTACTCCAATGTTGGATGCATATATATTTATAATTGTAATAGCCTTTTAATAAATTGATCCCTTTATCATTATATAGTGACTTTCTTTGTCTCTTGTGACTGATTTTGATTAAAAGTTTGGCTGGGCACCTGGGTGGCTCAGTCAGTTAAGCATCTGACTTTGGCTCAGGTTTTGATTTCATGGGTTTGTGAGTTCAAGTCCCACATCCAGCTCTGCCCTGATGGTGTGGAGCCTGCTTCAGATCCTCTGACTCCTTCTCTTTCTGCTCTCTGCACCCCCCCCTCCCCCCACCTCGCACATGCACACTCTCTCTTTCTCTCAAAAATAAACATTAAAAAAAAGTCTATTTTATCTGATATAAGTATAACCACTCTATCTCTCTTTTGGTTACCATTTGCAATGAATGAATGTCTTTTCCTATCCCTTCACTTTCAACCTGTGTCCTTAAAGCTAAAGTGAATCTCTTGTAGGCAGCATGTTGTTAGATTTTGTGTGTGTGTGGGTGTGTGTTTTAAATATATTCAGCCACTGTGTCTTTTGATTGGATAATTTAACCTCTTATTAAAGTTTAGCATAATTATTGATAGATAAGGACTTACTATTGTAAGTATTTTCCTATTTGTTGTTTCCTATTTTTTAATTTCCTTTGTTACTTTGTTCTTCTACAGTCTTCCTTTGCTTTTTTTTTTTTTTTTTTTGTAGTGGAATGCTTTAATTCCTTTATCTTTTGTATAACTACTATAAATATTTTTGGTGGTTACCATGAGGTTTACATAAAATAAAACATTTTGTAGATATCACAGTCTATTTTAAGCTGATAACAAGTTACCTTCAATTGTATATAAAAACTCTACACTTTTACTTTTCCTCTCCCCACATACTATACTACTGATGTCACACTTAACATCATTTTATATTGTGCGTCTATTAACAAATTATTGTAGTTATTTTTAATAGCGTTTAACTTTTATACTAGAGATAGAAGTCATTTACATACCATCATTACAGTATTAGAGTATTCTGAATTTACTTAAATATTTACCTTTACCAGTGAGTATCAGACTTTTATATGTTTTTGTATTGTTACTTAGTGTCCTTTCATCACAACTTGAAGAACTCCCTTTAGCATTTCTGCAAAGCAGGTCTAATAGTGATGAATTTCCTTAGTTTTTGTTTGTCTGGGAACGTCTTTATCTCTCCTTCATTTCTGAAGGACAGTTTTCCTGGATATAATATGCTTGGTTGGCAGTTTTTTCTTTCAGCACTTTGAATATATTATCCCAATTCCTCCTGGACTGCAAGGTTTCTGCAGAAGAAATCTAATAGCTTTATGGGGTTCCCTTGAATATGACAAATCATTTTCCTCTTGGTGCTTTCAAAATTCTCTCTTGGTCTTTGAATTTCTACATTTTTATTGTAACATGTCTCAGAGTAATCTTTGGGTTGATCTTGCTTGGGGTTCTTTGAGGTTCCTGTACCTGATGTCCATGTGTCTCCCTAGATTTGGGAAGTTTTCAGCTATTATTTCTTTAAATCATTTTTCTGCCCCTTTCTCTTTTCCTACTGGGCTTCCCATGATGTGAATGTTTATTTGCTTGACGGTGTCCCATAATTCATATAGATTTTCTTTACTCTTTTTTTTTTTCTTTTTTCTTTTTGTTCTTCTAACTGGTTAATATTAAATGATCTGTTTTTGAGTTTGATGATTCTTCTGCATGATCAAGTATGTTATAGCTCTCTTGAATTTTTCAGTTCTATCATTGTATTCAGTTTTGGGAATTCTCTTTTGGCTCTTTTTTATGGGTTCTATTTCTTTATCAAAACTTTTATTTTGTTTATGCATTATTTTGCTGATTTCATATGGTTGTCTATGCTCTTTTGTGTTACATTGAATGTCTTTAAGATGATTATTTTGAATCTTTGTCAGGTAATTCATAGATCTCCATTTTTGGGTGCTTGGTTACTGGAACATTTTTAGTTTTCTTTGGTGGTGTCATATTTGCCCAACTCTTCATGATCCATGTAGCCGTAACAGGGATACAGAGCTGTTTCTGTTTCTGTAGGATTGATGCCAACTTGCCTTCTCAAAATGGCATTGTTATGGGAGGGGGTGTGATTGAGGGATTCAGCCATTTTGCTCCAAAGGATTCTTTCTTTATCTTTAAAGTCCATTAAGTCCTCTAATATGTCTCAGTGTTGACTGCTGTGGTTGATACTCCCTGGTGTGCAGTGTGCCCTTTACATATGGAGATGTAAAACTTCTATTTGAGGCAAGTTTCCTTGAATTATATCTTTAAATATTTGCTCTGTTCCATTGTTTTAGTTATTATTATTTTAAAATTTAAATTATTTATTATTTTCAGATTTAAGAAAAACTTAGACATTGTTTAGTACATGTGCTGGGTACTGTGCCAGCCTCTTATCAAATTAAAAAAATTTTTTTTAATGTTTTTTTCATTTTTGAGAGACAGAGACAGAACAAGAGGAGGGGAAGAGAGAGAGGGAGACTCCAGGAGACTCCAAAGCAAGCTCCAGGCTCTGAGCTGTCAGCACAGAGCCCAATGTGGGCCTCGAACTCATGAATTGTGAGATCATGCCCTGAGCTGAAGTTGGAAGCTTAACTGACTGAGCCACCCAGGCGCCCTAAGCCTCTTATCAAATTTTAAGTGACTTAATCTTTATAACAACCCTATGAGGTAGGTACTATTATTATTTTCATTTTAGTGATGGGGAGACCAAGACAATGTGGTTAAGAAGCTTCTCCAAGTTCATATTGTGACAGAACCAGGATTCAGACTCCGTTTATTCTCTTAACCATTGCACCATGCCTGTTTTCGTCTTCAGGGACTCATTTTATGTGTAAAGCATGATTGATTTTCATTGACTGTCATATCTATCATTTTATCTCTAATATCTTAAAATACTTGATTTCTGCTCACCTTATCTGGCTTCTTATAATGAGTTCCATAGTATATTTTCTTCATTGAATTCCCACCAATTTTATCCTAGCTTCTGTGATTTTTTTCTTGTTTCCAGAGTTTTTATATTTCATCTCTTCTTGTTTCTTGCCATCTTACTCTGGAGTTTTTAAATTTCTGCTTTGTTTTCTTCCTTCATGGACATGATGGCTTCATATGCATTTTTATTCATGGTGAAATGTTAATCATGTTCATGTGTTCCTTGATAACATTTTTTATGAAGCATTACTCATCTCTTGCTAGTTTTGCTGCTCTTTTTTTTTCCTTATAGTGCCCTTATTTAGATGCTGTGTGCTAATCTCCTTTTTATTATTCAGCACAGGAAGGAGATAAGTTCTATATCTGTAGGCAGGTTATATGGGAGTTAGACTAGGGAGGGGTCTGTTTCACAACTCAAGGCTTTCTTCTCTACTGCTCTAGAGAGAGAGAGAGAGGTTCCTACAAATAGGTTTGTCCTGGGTGATGCTTTGTGAAGCCCTACCTCTTTTGCCTTTGTAAACCAAATAAGTAGACTTTTGCTACTAGTCCTTGTCATTAAGGTTCCAGTATCCAGTGTGGCTGACCAGGCTCACCCTTGACATTGAGTGGGCCCCCCACTTTCTAATACCTGCCCCAACTCTCTGGACCACTGCCAGGTGCATGTTCTCTGTGCTTTCTTCTGCATAGCTTCTGCCCATTCTCAGCTGTTCTTGACAACCGTTATCTGGATGTTATTTTTGTCTCCTAATTTGGCAAAGAAGGCATATGTGTTTTCTTTTCCATTCTTATTTCCCACCCCCCATGTAATTTCTAGGAAAAAGAAAAGATGTTGAGTTATATAGTTGTGTTTATCCTGGAAGTGAAGGCTAAATTTTGAATGCTCAAAGATGTGTTAAAGAGAATTCTAAAACCAGTGTGAAACCTGATGTCTTCATCTGTGTGGGATGGATGGTATCTTTCACTTTTTCTTGTCACACATTTATATGTCATGTATTATGTTGCCATTCACTATATTTACATAAAATCAAAGTATCATTGAACACTTAGCCCATCTATTATCAAGTTCTCAAATTACAAAATATCTTTCAACAGGTTTGGATAAAATTCTGGTGTTTTAGGGGTGCCTGTGTGGCTTAGTCAGTTGAGCATCCAACTTTGGCTCAGGTCGTGATCTCACAGTTTGTGGCTTTGAGCCTTGTGTCGGGCTCCGTGCTGACAGCTCAGAACCTGGAGCCTGCTTCAGATTCTGTGTCTCCCTTTTTCTCTGCCCCTCACCCACTCATGCTCTGTCTCTCTGTCTCTCAAGAATAAATAAACATTAAAAAAATTTTTTAAAGTCAGATGTTTTAAAGAGAATATTATTTGTAAATATTAAAAAATAACTTTTATTGTCATTTTTCCCTCCCACTATTACATCAGTTATTTCCCAGAAAACATGATATCACTTCTAATTATTGGATGAGGGTGCTAAGCGTACTATCCTGCAAAATGTTTAATTCATGTCACTTCAAAGGATTTTTCCCCCAAATGATTAAAGCAGGTGTGTGTGTGTGTGTGTGTGTGCATTGCTAAGTGCGTTATATACATTGCCTCATTTAATCCGCATAACAATTATGTGAAGGGACTGGTATTATTATTCCAGTTTTTCAGAAGAGAAACAGCCTGAGAGTTATTTTTTGAGGTTACATACCTGGGAAGAGACAGAGCAGGAGGTCTGAGCCTAGGCTGTCATAAACCTGTCCTTCCGTCTGCAGATACCTTGTAGACAATTTGGAAAATACAAAGAAAGGAAAAGAAACATTGTTGCCACCCAAAGATTTTCACTCTTGAACATATTGGTGTATTTCCTTCAAGTCTTTATTGCCCACTTAAAAAAAATTAAAGCATAAATGTCATATTATGTACCACTTTGAATTCTGAATTTTTTCCTTAATATTATAGCAAGTATTTTCCCATGTTCTTATAAAACTTCTGTAAGTTACATTAAAAGATACATAATGCAGTTGACCCTTGAATGACAAAGGGGTTAGGAGCACCCAACCCCTGAGCAGTGAAAAATCCACATGTAAATTTTGACTCCCCTAAAACTTAATTACTAATGGCCTCTTCTTGGCCAGAAGACTTAGTGATAACAAAAACAGTTGATTCACACATGTTTATTTTATGTGTATTTTATAATGTGTTTTTATAATAAAGTAAACAAGAATAATGAAAATTTAAAAAAATTTTTTTTATAAGTTTATTTATTTTTTCAGTACTATCTACACACAATGTGCGACTCGAACTCACGACCCCACAATCAAGAGTTGCACACTCCTCCGACTGAGCCGGCCTGGTGCCCCTAGAATAAAGTAAATGTTATTAAGAAAATCATAAGGAAGAGAAAATACATTTACAGTACTGTGCTGAATTGAAAAAAATCTGTGTAGGGGCACCTGGGTGGCTCAGTTGGTTAGGCATCTGACTCTTGATCTTGGCTCAGGTCATGATCTCATGCTTCATGAGATCAAGGCCCGCGTTGGGCTCAGCATTGACAGTACAGAGCCTGCTTGGGATTCTGTCTCTCCTTCTCTCTCTCCCCTCCTCCACTCATGAGCACACACTCTCTCTCTCAAAAGAAAAAAACTTAAAAAAAAACCCAAACCTTTAAAAAAGGAAAAAAAAATCTGCGTATAGATGGACGCATATAGTTCAAACCCATGTTGTTACAGGGTCATTTGTACTTCATTAAAGTGGTATACTATAATTTTGTAAGTCACTTTTTGTTGGACATTTGGGTAAGTTTGAATTGTTTTGCTATTAGAGATAATACAGCACTTATCTTTTTCTGTGGTATATTTTCTCCTTTATTTTTGACTTTTTTGGGGAGTAGATTTCCAGTAGTTCAAATACTGGATTAACATGTTGAACATTTTGGGTTAATCTTTCCCATGGAATTGCTTTCCAAAAAACTGTTTTAAGACGATATAATTCACCTGGGGTGCCTGAGTGGCTTAGTCAGTTAATCGTCTGACTTCAGCTCAGGTCGTGATCTCATGAGTTTGAGCCCCGCATCGGGCTCTGTGCTGACAGCTCAGAGCCTGGAGCCTGCTTTGGATTCTGTGTCTCCCTCTCTCTCTGCCCCTCCCCTGTTCACACTCTGTCTCTCTTTGTTTCTCAAAAATAAATAAATGTTTAAAAAAATTAAAAAAAAAAGACAATATAACTCACATCAGCAGTGTATGGGGAATACCCACTTCATGGAAACTGAATTAGCATAAAAATAGTGATCTCCTTTCTATCTAGGTTTCTTTGATGAATAACTTAATGTCATCAGTAGTGAATAGTAGTGGAATTTAGCATGTTTGTATTTAACTTCTTTTGTGAACTACCCACCTGTCTTTTGCCCATTTATTTGCTGGCTTCTTGTGTTTATCATGTTGTGTGAACTCTTTGTGTATTAATGACATTAACTCATTGTTATTACTTATTGATAACTTATCCTAGTTATTCGTTTTCTTTTTCATTTTGGCAATAATTTAGATTAGCGTCAAAATTTGCATTGCAAGCCCAGTCTGTAAATCCTGTAACTCCTTTGTGATTCCATCTCTTTTTCAGGTGTGGCCTGAGTTTTTCCTTTATAGCCTGAGTTTAAAACAAAAATAAAGATCTTTTTGGCCTCTCAAATTTTGGCCTCTCAAAGCAAAAATAGATTTATTTTTGAGGTGTGGTGTGATGTCAGGATATAAACGGAGTTTTCCTTAAATAGCTAGCAGCTATATTCACCTCATTGACTTATGAACCTTTACCTTTCTTTCTTCTCTGCTGTATGTGACTTCTTTTGTAATATACTGCATTCCTGTATGTAGACTTGCTCCTGGGCCATCTTCTCTGCTTCATTGCCCTTTCCTGTTCTAGTTTTCCCTTTCTGGTGATGACCTTTTGACATTAATTTGTTTTTCTGTCTTCCCTGTGTATTTATTATAGATGTGAAAGATGGATTTGATCTTATCCAAATAAACCTTCATTTTGTGTGCTCCTGGACTGAATCTTCTGAGGGGAGAGCACATGTATGTTTGGTTTCCATGCTGTCTTAGTCAGTGAACACTTGTTTTCCCATAATATCCATTGACATTTCAAGGTTTTTATTTTTTGCCCCAAATATATTTTGTTTCTTTCCTCTTCCTTTTTTCTTTTCTCCACTCCTCCCCCACATTGTTTATTTGTATAGTTTTAGTAGGTCCAGTGGTACAATTTGAAAGCAAAACAAAAGATTGAGCTGTATCAGTAGTTTGCTTACTATAGCTTGTATTAAAAGCTGTATTAAAGCCTTAAAAAAACTTAGAACAATAATGTTGGATTTTTTTAAATTAAAAATTGTTTATTTTATTTTTGAGAGAGAGAGAGAGCAAGTGAGGGAGGGGCAAGGAGAGAGGAAGACACAGAATCTGAAGCGGATTCCAGGCTCTGAACTTCAGCATAAAGTCCTACGCAGGGCTCGAACTCACGAACTGTGAGATCATGACCTGAGCCGAAGTCCAGTTCCTAACCGACTGAGCCATCCAGTGCCCCAATAATGTTGCATTTTTACCCATTATCAAGTAGAGATTTAAAAGGCTATACTTATTCTCTCAGGTTTCCAAAGTCCTTTAGAGTGCTCTAACGTAAACTAGTAGAAACTGGATAAACTAGATACATTGCTACAAAATCTGATTTCATTTAATTTTGACATTTGATATTTGTTGGTAAGTCGACATTTGTAGGAATCTGCATTTCTCCTAATGTGTTTGATAAGTAAATTGTAATAGTATCTTATATATGAATAAGTTACTTATATATGAAATATTACCAAGTTTTAGGCCTTATATTTTGGGGTGATTTCTTACATCAGCCTCTTCCCCTAAGAAAGTAAAAACTAGTTGTAGACTGAGAGCAATTTGGTCTTGTTTCTTCCTTCACTGCAAAGACAACAGTTGAAATATCATATATAGTCATTTATTTATCACGTGCTTGCTTTGGATTATCATATGTACATTAGTTCCTTGGAAGAATTTCCCTCCGCATTGAGGTTTTTCCTGTTTATTTTTCTAGGACTGTTCTTTTCAGGTGATGTAAAGCTTTTCCATTGTTTTGACAGAGGCTGCTTAGGGTGGCACATTAAATAGCACATGATGCTTTAAGTTGTTCGTGTATTACCTCCCAAGAGTTTAAGGTCAATCTCCTTTGACTGTCAAGAACATTTAGAGAGAGGACAGAAAAGGGACTAAAGTTCATGGCACCTACTGCATCAGTCCCCCTGAGCACTTGTGCAGATGGGGTGTCTGCCCACCTCAGGAATTAACAGAAAGTTGCCTTTAACTCTGATTCTGTGGCCAGCTGCTCTCTAGAGACCTTCCCCCTGGATTTCTTTTATGGGACAACTTTTAGGGGAGGAATCATATCCTTTTGTTCCCTTTGCCCTCTAGAATTCTCTGACTGCCTGCACTGTGTCTGGTTTTCCCCACATTGGTCTGGATGAAAATTCAGCTCCTCTCATAATTCCCATCTACTACCCTTCACTCACACTCTTCATCAGGTGTGATTTTTTTTTTTTAATCTTAAGTAGGCTCCATGCCCAATGCAGATCCCAATGCAGGGCTTAAACTCATGACCCTGAGATTAAGACTCTGAGATCAAGACCTGAACTGAGATCAAGAGTCAGATGCCTAACCAACTGGGCCACCCACATGCCCCCATTAGGTGTGATTTTTAGTGCTACTGACCCTCTGTAGGTTGAGAAAAGACATATCCTCCCTGGCTGCTCCTTTATTTCTCTTTTTGCCTCCTGAAGCCGCTTAGCATTTCTTTTTAAGTGTAAAACATGCCACAGAATCTCCCTTCCAGTCCTCCAGACATGTATCTTGTACTTGGGGTTTGTTGGGCTTCTTAGATCTGTTGGTTTATAGTTTTCACCAAATTTAGAAAGATTTCAGCCATTGTTTCTTGATCACAGGTCTATAAGTCAACTTCAGTTTGATTAATCTAAGATGGACTTGCCCTTTTTTAACTAGTGCTTTCCAGAATATATTCTTATTGTGGTGAATAGCATGAGCCATGCCAAACCATGCAGCCATATTGAAGGCCTCTGCTTATGTCACATCCACTAACATTTCATTGGCCAAAGCTAATCACATGATGGAGTCTAACATTAGTAGGATGGAGAGGTAAGTATTTTTGCCGAACAGTAATGTAAGCTATCAAAAATTTTTGGTCTTGTGTGATTCTTTTTTGGCTCTGGAAAACAGTGTTTGCTGGAAAGTGAATCAACTTTATAATCAGACCTGATTTCAAACCCTAGTTTTGCCACTACCTACTTATGTGACCTTAGCAAGTTACCTAACTTTTCTAAACTATGTTCCCACAGTTGTAAAAATGGGAATAACAACATTTACCACATATGGTTGTTGGGAAAATTAAAGCATATAGCACACCTGGAAATGTTTATTACAAAATTAGCATTCAATTAATGTTTCCTTTTGGGATTCCAGGTGGGGTTTTATTGTAGACATTGGTTAAAGAAAGTAATACAATCTGACAAGATACAAAAGCCTCTGTCATGAAGAATATTTTTAGAATAGTCATGATACTGGGGTGCCTTGGTGGCTCAGTCGGTTAAGCATCTGACTCTTGATTTCAGCTCAGGTCATGATCTCATGGTTCATGAGATTGAGCCCTGCATTAAACTCTGGGCTGACAATGCAGAACCTGCTTGGGATTCTCTCTCTCCCTCTTTCTCTGCCCCTCCCCTAGTTGTGAGTGTGTGAGTGTGCATGTATGTGCATGCTCATGCGCTCGCTCTCTCTCTCTCTCTCTCTCTCTCTCAAAATAAATACTGAAACAAAAAGAATGATACTAACCAGTTTATTTTCACTCATAATGATGGATAAGAATTGGAATTTAGATCCAGGAAATGAATACTGTTCAGCTATGTCCCGATAGAAGGAAGGTCCATTTCCAAGGTTGATACTAGTGGTGGGCTCCTTCAGGAGCACCCATTCTTCCACTATAAGTAGAAGGTAGGATTATACTGAGGCCTTTGCTGGGCATGACCTTCTCCTACTTTTCTATTGTCAGACCGGGCTCAGGGAGGAGCTTGAATAGTGCAAGAATAATTGTAAATTGGATGTAGTAGTTTTCAGCTCTCAGAAGTTTTCATGTAGGGACAGGTTGTTCAGGATGGGGTCTGGGTTATTGCTCTTTGGGGATGGAACTTTAGGTGCTAGAGCTTTCCAGGGACTTTATCTTTAAGGGGTACAATCCTAATAATGTGGGGAGCTGGCTACTCCTTAGGTTGTGAAAGTCTTGTGGGCCTAGAGTGAGGGGTCTATTTTGGTGGTTTGGGGACTCCCTTATAGGAGGGAAAAAGGCTTCTGATGATCTCTTGGGTTTGTAGCAAACCTCATCTTCTATATTGGTTCTCACTTCTTATTTTATCCTCAAAAAATTTAACTAAACTGAAATAGTAAATATGAGTAGTAAAATCATGTTAGAGCAAAAATTTTCACTTAAGGGTCTGGCATCTGGCAAAAAACCCCCCAACCAAACAAACAAACAAAAAACAGAACAAAGAAAACAATTTTGGCATTGATGTAGCTATCATGGGATCTGGACTGATTGGTGAAGCAGACAGTGCATTTATTTTAGATGGTCCACCAGGCTCTTCAGAATTGGAAATTCAAGGCAGTCCAATGGTAGAATGAGCACCCAGGCTGACATCCATGATCAGAGCTCTGAGTTCCTACTTCAAGCCAGAGCATTACACTTTATACCTGAGGGGGAGGTAGAGGGAGGGTGGGGAAGTGGAGGAGGAAGAGGAAGGAGGAGGCAAAGTGCAGACAGTTGGGGCACAGTTATACCTTAAGTCTGGTTTCATATCTATAACCAAAAGGGCTACCGGCTCAGGACCCTGTCATGGTTCTTGGAGGTCAGGTTTGGGCAGCCCAGGACCTTTCACTTACACCTGCATCCATGTCAGGCATCCCTAGTGGATCCATCATCATCCTTACCACTGAGCATTACTGCCCCAGGCCCTCAGCATTTGCACGCTGGCCACCCCTAATTGAATGAAACTACAAACAGCGTTCATAGAGCTCACCACCATATTGGCTCCTGCCCCCAAGAGAAAGATTTCTCAATGAATTAGTAAAAAGGGATATCCAGTAATAGAAAAGGGCACTGTTTTTCTGAGAATATTTTTATGTTTAGTACTCCTGGCAAAATGGTGTTAGAAAAGCTACTCAGATCAGCTAGTTTTATTCTGAAGTCCAAAAATGGTGTAGCTGTAAAAATTTGTCTGATTCTGCCTTTGGAAACTGCACTTTTTTTGTTGTGGTGGTGGAGATAAATGCGTGAATTAAAACTAAATATCATGAAACCAAACTTTTATTTACTTTAAGATATATTCAGGCTGTTAGGCTTGCGGAGAAAAAATAACCAAGTTGTGTTCTTGGAAGGCACTTCCGATCTTTAATTAGGTATGTAAAGTTTACTGGCCCATCACTCGGGTTTGGCATTGCCTCTTTGTTTCTAATCTCTGATTTAATTTAGAAGCACTGATTGTAACTCACTGACAGCAGGAGGCTCCCTGAGGTCTTCTTCCTTCTTCCTAGAACTCAGTTTAATTCAACCCATGGAGCTAGAGCAGCTGCACTTCCAAAATTGTTGCCACATTACAGCTTTCAAGGCTGAGAGACTTTAATTATCTCCCAAGTCCTGCTCCTCCCAATAAATGGTTTGCCTTGAATTTCTGTGAGACAGTTGTTCTGGTTAGTTAACAAGCATTTGTTCAACACCTTTTTTTGTTTTTAGAGGCTCAGTAGGGCTGAGGAGGAGATTCCAAAGGAATAAAGGACAAGGTTCCTATTTAGGGAACCCCAAACTCTTAGAGTATCAATTATGCCTCTGCTTGATGATTTAAATATTTTTATTTATTTTTGACAGAGAGAGAGAGAGAGAGAGAGAGAGAGAGAGAGAGAGGCTGAGCGAGCATGAGCAGAGAAGGGGCGGAGAGAGAGGGAGACACAGAATCTGAAGCCCAGAGCCTGACGCAGGGCTCGAACTTGTGAGCTGCAAGATCATGACCTGAGCCAAAGTTGGACACTTAACTGACTGAGACATCCAAGCACCCCATTCTGCTTGATGAGTTATAAGTTGCTCCTTCCCTCCATGACTCCAGGATCCCAGTTTAGGATTTCAGAATTTCCCACCTCCACCTCCACCCACTTCTTCCCTACATCTTGGTATGTGTGAAGGTCTGGTTTTCTTAACCAGAGACTAAGACTCTTTCAGGGCAGGGAACTCCTGTATTCCTTCCCCCGCAATGGGTTTAAATCCTGGGTTCCTTGTTATTCTTGGCTCCTGGCTGTAGTATAGCCTGTCACCAGGATGCCTCCATTGCTCACCACAGCCCTTTCTCACTGGGCAGTGGTGGGCTTAGCGCATTTCTTTGGTCACCAACATAATCAATGTTTTAGGATCCCACTGAAATAATTGAGTGGGTCCAGGCATCTTGCGTCACCTAACAAAACACATGGCATAGAGAAATCCCTCAAGAATCTCTTAAAAATTAAATCGAATCACTAGGTAAAAGAGCCGGTGTTGATTTCTGATTACCTTTGAATATACTCACCCTGATTTGAGGGTGAGAGATTCTCCACATTTGCTTTTGAAAGTCAAGCACTGTGCTGAGCTCTGGGGATACAATGATGAAAAAGGAAGTCCCTCTCCTCAGCAAGTTTATGCTCTGGAACAGTCTGTTTGGAAGTGTCTTTCAGCTGTCAGGGATGTACCAGGGGGGCTGGTTATAGAAATGATAAATGTCTTCAAAGAAATCACAGTTGGATAAGGGAGACAAACATGCAGATAACGGAAGTCTAACACTTGAGAGCTCTGGGAGTTAAGAACCCCATGAGGCTGTCCTGTGGGTGACTGCCAATCCCAGTGCAGGCAGATTACAGCTAAGCCACCAAGTGTGTGCTGTTGCTCATCAGAATGTCGCATTAGGCCCTGGCCTTGGAGATGTAGCTCAGCAACCATCATCACCTACATATCACAATTACAGACTGGGTGTGTTCCATCCCAGGAAGAGATGAGTCTATAAGCCCCTTGAAGGAAACTAAAAACAACCAGTACATCACAGATGAGATTTGCTTTTAGATCTAGTGTTTACGAAGATATACAAGGGCGATATTCTAGTGTGGAAAGAGAATGGGGAACTTTGGAGACAGACCTGAATAGAATCCTGACTGCACTACTTATTAGTTGTGTGGCCTTGGGTAAGTTTCTTAATTTCTCTGAGCCACAGTTGGCTCATCTGTGAAATGGGGGTAATGATCCCTACTTATAGGATCATTGTGAGAGTAAATAAGGCAATAGGTTTAAGTGCCCAAAACAAGGGCTGGCACATAGTAGGCACATAGTAAATTTTAGTTTTTCCCACTTTCTCCTCCTTTATGCATCAGCAGGAAGCAGGCTTTATAAAAGACATGTAATCTTAAAGAGATGACGCTATTAGAAATACTGGAATGTTATGAACCACATCAGTGAGGTTCATGGCCTGGGATAGGTATATAGAGAAGATGGTATGTCAGGGACTCTCCAGTACTTTGAAAGGGAAAAAGAACTCTGATTCCTTTGAGGAGCACTTCTTTAGGGCAGAAATCGAGGCATCAGGGTATTAGAATATTGTTCCGGAAATCACTCAACTTTTTTTCTCCAAGACTATTTTGTATAGAAATAACTTGTTTACATGCCTGCCTTGCCTATCAGACTAAAGCTTTGCAAGGTTTTGTTGCAAAAGAATCACTGGGATGCTTTTTTGTTTTTTAATTTTATTTTTTATTTTTTTAAATTTACATTCAAATCAGTTAGCATATAGTGCAACAATGATTTCAGGAGTAGATTCCTTAATGCCCCTTACCCATTCATCCCATCCCTCCTCCCACAACCCCTCCCGTAACCCTCAGTTTGTTCTCCATATTTATAAGTCTCTTCTGTTTTGTCCCCCTCCCTGTTTTTATATTATTTTTGTTTCCCTTCCCTTATGTTCATCTGTTTTGTCTCTTAAAGTCCTCATATGAGTGAAGTCATATGGTTTTTGTCTTCCTCTGACTAATTTCACTTAGCATAATACCCTCCAGTTCCATCCACGTAGTTGCAAATGGCAAGATTTCATTCTTTTTGATTGCCAAGTAATACTCCATTGTATATATATACCACATCTTCTTTATCCATTCATCCACCAATGGACATTTGAGCTCTTTCCATACTTTGGCTATTGTTGATAGTGCTGCTATAAATATGGGGGTGCATGTGTCCCTTCGAAACAGCACACCTGTATCCCATGGATAAATACCTAGTAGTGCAACTTCTGGGTCATAGGGTATTCTATTTTTAATTTTTTGAGGAACCTCCATCCAGTTTTCCAGAGTGGCTGCACCAGCTTGCATTCCCACCAACAGTGCAAAAGAGATCCTCTTTCTCCACATCCTTGCCAACATCTGTTGTTACCTGAGTTGTTAATGTTAGCCATTCTGACAGGTGTAAGGTGGTATCTCATGGTTGTTTTGATTGGGATGCTTTTAAGAGTACAGTTTCCTGGAGAATGAGTCTGGGGTGTGGCCTAGGAGTTTGCACTTTGAAAAAGCAGATGGGGGGGTTCTGACACAGGTTCTGAGGTCCACACTTTGGGAAGACCACACTGGAGTGAGAGTCTCTTAAAAGCTTGGACTGTTTCTGTTCATCCTGTATTTCCAGTGCCCAAATATAATAGATATTGATTGAGTTTTGTTGAGTAAATGAGTGAATGATGATTGCTCTAAGAGGATGTCCTATTGAGAAGAGGATATTTTAAAATAATTGTCTTCCTGGGTCTTAGGTCAGTGTCTTATGAGTTTAAAGAAAATCATTAATGCGCCAAAACTTGTGAATGAGACCCAGTCCTCAGTAACCCACGTGATCAATTTTCACGAAAATGGGCTTTTGTTGAGGATAGGAGGCTGAGTAGATGCTAGTGTGGGGTTGATCCCCAAGACAAGCCCTAGCCGTACTGTTTCTCTGTTGATTCAGAGTTGGTTGACAGATATCAGGGAGCAGCTCTGTGACCATCTTGTGTTCATTTTGTGCACTGTGGGGCCCTTAGAACCAAAAGAAGGCCAGGTCTTTTTGTGATGGAAAAGCTGAAAAACAACAATTTTAACAAATTTTCTCTGAAGGAAACCCATAAAGTTCCCCTGAATTGACCATTTCATTAAAACACCTTTTGATTTGGTGCCTTTTAGAGGGTATTGCCTGTTCTAAAAAGAATAGATTTACTCAGCTAAACTTTATTTGTGGGCATTTTTTCTTTGGATATTGCTTCTCTTTCCCTGTGCCCATGTCTTCATCACCTGCTTGCCGGGTAGCACCCAGAGCCTGGGGTCATGCTTCTTGCTGAGTTTGGTGGAGCACTTGTTCTTTACCCTGCGGTGAATAGTGATGGCTTATATTCAGGTTTGCTATGTGAATATTGGACGATTAGACTGCAACACATTTGCATTTTGCGGTGTTCCACTTAGAAGAGAGAGGCCCCAGGAGATAGTATCACACCCACTTATTAAAAGTTGCCCATACTTGGTATTTGAAATTACTTTTAAGACATCATGGCCCTTGTGAAGCATATACATTCATTGCTCCAGGGAAATGCTAGATGTTTATCCAGATGGTGAAATGCCTCTATTTTCTTTAAATTAATTAGTGGCTAATTTCCATAGGGCGACTGAGTACAGCTGCACATGCACCTCAGTGGTTGGGGGGATGGGGCCGGATCAAGCCACAAGGTGTTCAATGACTTCTCAACACCAAAACATCTTAATATATAATTTAACAGGAATAACTGGGGATTTTCCATTGCAACAGACACTACTGATTTCACTACTTGCAATATCTTTATGGATGTAATTGCCCCCTTTCATCACACCTATATTATCCCATATCATAATTTTATTTTTCTGGACATTTTAGTCACCTCTTGGTTTATTATATTTAAAAAAATGTTGTATTGCCTTCTGTAAATAGAAGCATGTGCTGCTTTTTCTGAAAATACTGCCTTTTGATAGTTCTGTTCAGCTCTTTCAGATCCTCACAGCTAAATAGAAGTTTAGGGCTCAGGCACACAGCAATCTCCTTTCATCTGGGTCAGTTCTTCACCCAGGAGTCCTGGGCAGTGGAGAAGAGCCACAGACAGGTGAGCCTGCACTGGGACTAGGGGGTGGTCTGGGATTCAAGGTTGCTGAGGGTGGTTTTACTTTCTGGATTGCCCTCTCCCTACATTAAACTGTCCTGGGGCCAGTGCCATCCCTGGCTGCTTTTGGAATCACCTTTCCTCTCCTGCCCTTGGATTGCTAGTATTTCAGATAATGGGGGGAGCCTTGTGTAGCTGTGGCAGGAGCATCTGAAAGGAAGGGACTTACTGCTTGAGGGCAAGTCATTGCTAATGTCTAGAATACCTAGAGCATAGCTGTATGCTCTAAGGATATGAGTCTGTTACATACCACTCTCGAGAGTTTCTTCAATATTGGGCCTCTCAGTCATGAGGCAGGGCAATTCCCCGAGGGAAGACCATATTAGGTGCTCAGTCATTGTTTCTTTTTAATAAGGAAAATAAAAACAAAGAAGGATAAGAATTCTTGCTGAAAACACTAGCTTCTGTGCTAAGTGCTATGGAGGATACAATGAAAGAAAAGATATTGTCCCGATGCTCAAGATGTTTATAATCTAGTGAGCAAAGTCAGCCTGCACAAGCATAAACAGTAATCCAAGCCTGTGTGCTAACACCATAGGAGAGCTGTAGACCACACGTCTGGGTAGCAGGATGACGGGGGACATGCTGCTGGGTGGTGAGCTGTGTTATAAGCAGCTGTGTACCAAAAATAAGGCATCATGTTTGTGAAGGATTGACTTAAATTAGACTATTCAAGGCTATGCATATTCTAGTTCACCATCACTGGCTGATGCTTCTTTGTGCTCTTTGGATTTGGAGGTTGGGGGGACAGGTGGCCAGGAATTGCATATACTGTCAGCCTATCTAATGGGGGTGGTAGTGATGGTGGTGGTGCTGAGAGTGTGCCCTGGCAGCAAAAGGACTGAGAACAGTGGTGTGGCTGATTCCTTCCACAGGGTTGAGAAGGAGCAGGAGGCAGATCACTGTTTGCTGGGATGGATGGACCAAGCTTGATGGTGGAGGCTGAACGGTGCCTTGAAGGAAGGGTGGGGTGGGTGGAGTGGAGGGCTGTGAGTTTCCTGGTGGTGAAGATAGTGGCATCCGGGGGCCCTGGGGGGCTGGAGGACAGTGCCCTGACCAGGTGGCAGAGTGTTAGAGGGAGTGTTATGGGGGCCTTGAACCCTGGACCTGATTGCAATGCAGGGAGCAGGGCCCTCAGCACTGGCAGTGCTCATCCACCACATTAGGTAAGTGCTTGACAAATATTTGCCAAATGAATAATTAAGGAATTGGACTTCTGTAGGTGAGACATGGAAGATTTGACAGGGAGGTGGTGTTCCCCTGACATATCAAAACATATCTAATCTGGGTCTCATTTCATTTGTTAAACCAGCCAGTCTGAGAAATCAATACCAGGTCCTCATGAAAAACAGCAGCTTAATGTGACATCTCTCCCAGCTGGTGTCAGAATTTTGTGAGCCTTCAAATTGCTACCTCATGACACATGGGAGATATCAGGGGTTGGTGCACGAGAGGGGACACTTGGGTTGGAAGATTTTGTAGGTCGTCTGGATGTCTCTATGAGAAACCATATCCTGCTTCTGTGCACAGCAGACCGTGGCTAGCTTATACCTTGATGATCAAAATCCGTACAGCTTCATCATGGTTTTGTCGCCTCTGTGGCATCTCAAATTCACAGAGCTCTCTGAATACTGGGATTTCCTGTGCCTTGTCTTCCACCCTCTTCTGTTTTAAGAAGCTGTGCCTTGGCTACAGCTGTCTGATGTCCCAGCTACCTCCCTTAGAAGTGACCCTCATAAAAATGGCAGCCCTTCCTCACTGCCTGTGGAATAATGAAATAAAACCTCTACATTCTAAGGTCTACTTTGTATTGCCCTGCAGCTTTTCTTGTTTTGTTTTCAAAGCAAATCTGGTTAAATGGACAGTTTTATTTTGTTTTCTGATCACCAGTATAGGAATCTGTAACTGCCTAATTATAATGACTAAACCCGTGTAGTGATCATCTCGTTACTGCCTGCACTGGGAGCATGCTGTCAGTTGTTGCCCCTTAAACACATGTCCTGTTCCTGCGTCATCAAGAGCCACCTCCGTTTCTTTGAATTTTTCCTTTGTTGCTGACCCGTGATCCACTACCTCTTAAGACATTATTGGCAAATCTGGGGAAAATGGAAAGCCTTGACTCATTTGAACTTCTTGGAGGATTCTGCTGTTTAACCCCTCTGTGCTGCAGCAAGCAACCGGAAGCCAGTTTTGCTTTTACAACAGTCAGAAAGTGCTATGGGCTTAAGGTTTGCATTTGGCAGCAGTTTACGATATTTTTGGAGTTCTACCATGGAGCTGGGTGTATATCACGTGTCATTCCTTGGGCTGTTGATGGCTGCAGAGGCATGGTGGCTATCCATCTCTGTCAGGGCTTGTCACTTGCTTCTTTATGAATATAGCTTTTAATACTCTCTCACTTCGGGAGGGCCAGATCCCTGGTATTCCTTCACTTCTGCCCTGCCCTTCCTGACGACATTTTAAAAGTCAGAAACATTGACTCTGGTCTATCCTGGTAGCTTAAGGTCCATCCTTTCACCCTGGATGGGGGCAGCCCCTAGACCTGATGGTGGTCTCTCATTCTCCGTGGTTATGGGATCTCAGGCGTCTGTGGACTATTAGGTAGACAGACTTGGAATCTTAATAGCAGCTCGGGGAGAGGGCTGCAGGGACCCTCTATAACCATCCAATCCTTTTCTAGGGCAACTATTCAGGGTGGCTGAATTGGTATAGTCACACCAACTTGGGTTTGACTCCTTCCCTGCTCTGCCGCTTGTTGACAGTGTGACCTTGGACAGTTCATTCTGTCTCAGTTTATATATACTGTAGAAGGAGGACAAGAATAGAATTTGCCTGCAGAGTTGGGGTAAAGAGAAAGAGACAATGTTTAGAAATGCCTGAGTACAATACTGAGCACAATGCAGGTACCCTCAGAGGTATTTATCATCAGAGAATTTGGATGTAGCTTACTTTAATGATAACAGAGTCAGTGTTCTCTGAGCTGACTGTATACTATCTGAAATTGAGTTGGTTGTTGTTGTTTTTAAGGTTTTTATTGGAGTGGAATTTTTAAAACTAGAAAACATAGCTGTTAAATAGTTGTCTGTACAGCCGAATTAGGAACAACCCCAGAACAGCAACTCCCTGGTAATCCTGCAATGGCTTGGGTAGTACCAAGGCAGTGGCTGGGCCCATGGATGTCATGGAAAATGGGTGGTTCTCTCATGGCCTCTTGGAGTCACTACTGGCCTTGTGTGCATAGCAGGCTCTAGTCAGGAGGTGTGTGGAGATAATCATAGGTTTATACACAGTTGTAAGAAATAATAGAGATAGCCAGGTCCTCTCTATCCAGTTTCCACTTATGGTAACACCTTGCAAAACTATAGGACATTACCACAACCATCACATTGATATTGATGTTGTCAAGATACCACCACAGATCTGATGATGTCAGATCCCTTATATTGCACTTCTGTGGTCATATCCATTTCCCTCCCACTCCTACACCCTACCTAATGTATGGAAATGACTAATCTGTGAGGGCCTAGATCTTGGTGAAGGCAGAGCCTCTATCCCAGCTTTGGACCTGTTACCTATGGGATAAACTTTTATTGATTAATTGATTGTGAGAATGATATTAGTATCTATATTTAGAAGCCAAATCATTTTGAAAAAATATGTCATATGGCCAAACCTAACCCTTAATTGAGACAGCAGAGATTCAGAAAAGGAGGTCAAAGAATCACTCTTACATTAGGGGAAAATAAAGACTGTGAAGGTGGTTTTCAAAGAAGCAGGAAATCTCAGCTTAATCAAGAAAGGTTAGGAAGTATTACTTTCCTAAACCATTGAATTTCCCTTCCTCACCTTGGCCTAAAGAATATTTTTATTCTTTACCTTATTTGAGTATTATCAGTAATTCATCTTAAAATATTCTGGCTGGTACAGATATTTACAAAGATTTACTGCATCCCAAAGTCTGCATTTATGTTTCCTTAGCTGACAGCACTTCCTTAGGGATTTCAGTTCTGATTCTCACACTAGGGGAGACGGTGGAATTTGATGTTCAGAAATGTTCTAGATACTTGACTGGGGTATGCCAGGCCTCTAGGACTACTAGAGGGTTCTTGGGCCTGCCATAGCCACTCACTCACTCTGTGTTTCCCTTCCCAGGAGCTGGGGTCAGAGAGGACGTGTTTCTCATCTGGAAGGAGATGGAGGAAGCATGCAGCATTCTGACTCAGATCCAGAGGCTGGTTGCTGAGCCACCCAAGTCTGACGTGGCCACACTAGACAGTGGTGGGTGCTGTTTATGTTTATAGTGTAAGAGTCATAACTGTTACTAGTTGGGGATGAAGGACTGTTTCCTGAGGATTGTTTCCAGAGTTGTGCTGTGGTTTGTGTATATGTGTATGTGAGTGTATGTGAATGTGCATGTGTTAGTGAGATTGTCAAAAAAAAATACCAGCTGGACAGGAAAGTGGTAACTTGCAGTTACCAGTATAGAGCTGGGCTTAGTGATGAATACAACATGGACAAGTGGGGATTTGTAGCCAAGGAACAGGGGTTGAGGGGGCAGTGGTGGTTAATGGATGGAAAATTACTAAGAGGAGACATCAGGGGTAAAGGGGAATTCTGGCCAAACCTACCTGACAGGATTCTTCTTGAAGGCAGGCCAGGGTGACCAGCTACCACCTGGGTGTGGTAGGCTATGAGGAATTTGATCATATGTGAAGGGTGGGGAATTCTGGCTGAACTGACTTAACAGGATTGTTGCTAAAATTGGGTGACGCAGAGACGAACACAAAAGTCCGAAGGTGGTGGCTTAGTTGAGAAGAGGATTCAGAGGAACCTGAGTTTGGAGTAAGAAAGTCCTGGTGGAAAATCCCAACTCCATCATTTGGAATTAACCCAAATTAATCTATTTAAGCTTTAGTTTATTCTTCTGTTAAATAATTATAATATTGGTCTTGAAGGATTATTGTAAAGATTAGGTAAAGTAATGGATGCTTTGCACCAAGCAGGTATTTGGTAAATGTTAGCTCAGTCTTTTCCCTTTCACAGTTGGGGACTTTGTGTACTGATTCTCTTAAGTTAGTAAAGGATTTTCCTCTGTAGGGAACTGGTTTCATTTAGACACTTCTGGTAACAATGGTAGTTAACACTTACAACACATACCTTACGTGGCAAGCACTGTTCTAGGGTCTTCACCGTATTAACTCATTTAACCCTACCTACAATCTTATAAGATAGGTGCTACTATTTTCTCCATTTAGCCCAAGGTTACACAGCTAGAAGCAGTAAAACTAGGATTCAAAACCCAGTTCCTCAGGAACGTACTGAGGTCTGGCTTTCACCCTGTACATTCTGACTGAATCCATAAAGTATGTGATCTGGACATTGAGGGGGGGCGGTTTTGAAAGCTTCCCAGGTGATCCTAATCACCACAGCAAAGTTTGGGAACCCTTGCCAGGCTGTATTGCCTCCTGGTACCCTGCCTATATTACAGAGGTGTCAATGTGGAAGAAGGGCAAGGAGGCCAGAGCAGCTGGGCAGGGATTCAGTTGAAGAAAAGTGGGGAAGCGATACGTGTAGAGGGAGGAAGAGGTTAAAGGCATGGGAGAGCATACCTTGTGTAACCTGATAAATTCCAGGTGATAGTGACTTTTTACTGTGACTGGGTGTCCAGCTATGGGTCTGGGGCAGCACAGCTGCAATGTTTTGCCAGGGCCAGCTCTCCAGGTCCCCAAGCTTATCCAGAGGGGCTGCTCATTTGTAGTGACAGCATACTCAGTATCAACCCAAAGAGTCCTCTGTCATCCCAAGAGGATGAAAATGAAGCAGAGGGACCTGAGCTAAAGTCAACATCCACGCCAGGCAAAGATTCTCTGTTCAGGGTTTGGGGGAGTACAGTGGACTGAATTGTTTCCCCCAAAGTTTGTGTGTTGAAACCCTAACCCCCAGTGTAGCTGTATAAGGAGATAGGGTCTTTAAGAGGGGTAATTAAGTTTAAATGAGATCATGAGGGTAGGACCCAAATCTAGTCTGACTGATGTCCTTCTAAGAAGAGGAGGAGATGCCAGAGACTTCTCTCTTTCCATGCATGCACAGAGGAAAAGCACAGTAGGAAGATGGCCATCTACAAGCCAGAAAGAGATGCTTCATCATAAACCAATCCTGAGGGCACCTTGATCTTTGACTTTCAGGCTCCAGAATTGTGAGAAAATGAATTTATGTTGTTTAAGCCACCCAGACTATGGTATTTTGTTGTGGTAGCACAGACTAATGTAGGGAGTATTTAAGCTTGGGGTAGTTAGTCTTGAGGATTAACAGAAGATTTTTAGGTATTATTCCTGAAGGAAACAAAAGAGATAGTGGCCTTAGTAATTGATAAAGGATAGATTTTCATCCCTTTATTTCAGTCGAACACACACACACACACACACACACACACACACACACAAAACTGAAAACTAAAATTACTCCAAGCATACATTTTCAAAGATGCTTCAGGTGTCCCATTTCTAGTTAAAAAGCAAAATTTGGCCACTGTTGGATACCCACTGGAGCTTTTATAACTTTGCTTTGGCCCCAGAAACTACATGTGGAGTGTCTGATCTGTTCCTGTTGCTACCCACAACACAGTGTTATTGAGGCAAAGGAGGGTGTGCTTCATGTGAAGGCACAGCCAATCCCTAAGTTTGGCTGCCCAGAGCCTGCAAGGCCGAAGGAGTTAGCATAGCCATCTGGAGGGGGAAACGTTAGGATGGAGGAGGCCAGATGGACTACCATTGCATGTGAAACCTTCATGTGAATTAAACAAAATCTACCTTCCTGGGCTTAGCAGCCCCCACATGCTCCCTGGGCTGGATGTACTGGTCCAGGAACCAGCTGGAACCTACAACCATAGGGCAGGAGGGCAATATCTGGCAGGGATGGTTCATAAGCTTGAGGCTTTGGATAAGAAAATGGTGAGGTCAGACACTCTGGTCACTGGTAATTTTGACCTCTTTTACTTACCAAGAGTAGGACATGAGAAATCTCTGGTATGGAAAACCTGACAAAAATATATGAAGTAATGGTTTTTAGAGATACTGGGCACCAAGCAATGAAGGCCAGTGACCCCTGAGATACAGGGAACATCCAAGGTGAACTCTGCTGTTATCCCAGCTTAATGCTTTGAGAAAGTTTCAGGGCCATGGTGTAGGGAGAAGGATCCTGGGTGGAGCACAGCAAACTTCTGAGTCTGGGAGACAGAGCTAAAAGTCCAGGAAGACCAAGAAATCTGGATTTCATAAGACAAATTACCAGAGAGGAGAGAGGTACAGAGAGAGAACTCTGGAAATCTGCAGAGCCCCCCTTGAGAATTTGTGGATGAATTCTTTCATGTGGAGAAATCACCTGAGGCTGGGAAAGATCCAGTGGGAGGAATTCTAGAATAGTCTTGGAGCTCACACAGGAGACCAGTCTTTTCTTTCTAACAGAGCTCACCTTGGATATTCCCTGTATCTCAGGGAACACGTAGATAGAATTTCCAAGGAGAGAAGAGAAAAGGGAACAGAAAAATATTGGAAAAAATAAAGATTAAAAATTTCCCAAGTTTGATGAAAACTATAACACCAAGATCCAAGAAGTTCAATGGACGTCAAGTACAGGAAAATGAGAGAAAGTATGCCAAAAGACATCATAATCAATTTGCTCAAAACCAGTAAGACAGAGGAAATCTTAAAAGCAACTAGAGGAAAAAGAAGAAACATTACATACAAAGGAACAAAGATAACCATGACAGCAGAATTCTTTTTGCAAGTGAAAAGAGTAGAGCAACATCTTTTTTTCCTTTCAGTACTTTAAATTTTGAATCCAGAATTCTATACTTTGTGACAATAACTTTCAAAAAAACAAAAAGCAAATACAGATGTTCTTAGACATATGAAAATGAAAGAAGTATTAGCAGTGATCTGCACTTCAGGAAATGTTAGAGGGAATCCTTCAAGCAGGAGGATTATGATACTTTAAAATGGAAAAATGAATGAAAATAATGGAGCTACACAAAGGAATAAAGAACACAGGAAATAACTGCCTGGGTAAATATATGATATTTTTCTATTTAAATGTCCAAAAGACAATTCACTGTTTAAACAGAAATAATATCAGTGAGGCCTGTCGCATATGTATAAGTAAAATATATGACAACAATGGCATAAAAGGCAGGAGGGGAATAGCAGCATTATTGATTAAGTTCTAAAGATGAAAAACCCAAATTTCCACCAACAGATGACTGGATAAATAGTGCTATGTACATACAGTGGAATATTATTCAGCCTTTAAAAGAAAGGAAATTCTGATATAGGCTAAAGCAGAAACAAAATGACAAATATGATATGAGTCCACCTATATGATGTGCCTAGAATAGTCAGATTTATAGAGTGATTACCAAGGGTTGAGGGGAATGGGGAATGGAGAGTTATTATTTAATGGGTATAGAGTTTCTGTTTGGGATATTGAAAAAGCTGTGGGTATGGATGGTGGCAGTGGTTGCACAACAATGTGAATTAATGCCACTTAATTGCATTCCTGAAGATGGCTAAAATGATAAATGTTATGTTATGTATATTTTACTACAATTAGACAACAACAACAACAACAACAAACCAATGCATTGCAAAACAAACAAACAAACAAAAATCCAGGAGGGGAGAAATGGAAGTATGCTATTGTAAGGTTCTTACACTGTGCATGAATACCAGCTGAAGTTAGGGCACAATACATTGAAGATGTTTGCTATATACCTAAAGTAACTACTGTTTAAAAACAAGCCAACAAAGGAGATAAAATGGAATTAAAAAATAATCTAAAATCTGTCAGGAGAAAAAGAAAGAGAGCAAAGGATAGATAGGGCCAATAGAAAACCAATGGCAAGATGATAGACATAAACTACCATACATATGTCAAAATGTATCCATTTGTACACTTTAAATCTGTATGGTTTATCTTATGTCAGTTATACCTCAACACAGCTGTTAATAAAGTAAAAGAGGATGATGTGGATCACTCATGAGGTGCTGAGCTGTTCAGAATGTTGGTGTTAATGCATCTGAGCAGTGTGTGTGTGTGTGCGCGCGCGTGCGCACACACGTGTGCCAGGTATGACTCTCAAACAAGAAGATGGCTTTTCTCACAAAACATTCAGGGATTTGTCCCAGTTAGGGAAACTTTACCCTTCTTTGGATGATGCTGCAGCTCAAAACATTTCAGGAACTCCTCATTTGTAATAACCTTCACAGCCATTTTATGACTCACCGGAGATAATAAGTCTAATTATGTTGTATAATCATACCAAGGTTGGACTCCCAATATTTGGTTGGTTCAAAATATTAAACTTGATGTCAAAAGACATGGAAGAGGATAGAGGCTCATTGAATCCCTTGTAGGCAATTCCAACCCAACCGGGAGCTCTACAGGAGTTTTGAGCACTTTTTTTTTTTTTTAACACATGGTGGGGGGGGGGGGTGATGCTTGTTTTTATTGACATTGTATTAAACCACCAGCCAGCTGTCTTTCTTGTCATAAGTCATGGTGACATACACAGATTTTGAGTTAGAAAGATGAGTGGGGTAGAGATCAAGTTAGCAGTTGACCCTCAATGAGTCTGGAAAGATAGGCAAGGATCAGATCATGCTGGGTCTATAGGCCATTGTATGAGATGTCAGTCCTTAATTTAATACCAGGGGGAAGCCACTGGAAGATTTTAAGCAAAGGAATGATAAAATAAGATTTGCATTTAGAAAAAAAATTCACTTGGGCTACTGGGTGGGAAACAGATGAGAAGAGAGAGGGCAAGTGAGGATGAGGGAAAAGAGTTAAGATGTATAAGTGAGAGATGATAAGTTGGCAGATCTGAGGGAGAATTCATATATTGAACTTGGAAGAACTTGGGAGTGAGGAAATTATAGGTGTCAAAGCTAAGCTCCTAGATGGACACCATGCTGGAGGAGAACCAGGTTTGGGGGTAAACATGGTGAGGCTTGTTTGGATTATTAAGACTGAAGCCCTCTAGAGAGACCAAACAGAGAAGGAGGAGAGGCAATTGACTCTATAAGTCTGGATTCAGATAGCTGTGAGTGAAGTGATATATGATAATGGATGGATGAGCAAACATTCTTGGTATAAACACATGGACCCATCAAGTGAGAATGCCATGTTTCTGAATCTTTGATCCCAAGATCTTTGGATTCTGATATATACAGAGAAGAACAAATGTGAGTTCTCTGTTCTGTACCAGTGATATACAATCAATGTAATAGATGAAGACTGTTTTACCAACATGATGACTTGAGATCTGAAGCAAAACAGGCTAATTTACAGAGCTCTTGTACATATTTACTTTCTCAAGAATACATTTCCCTTTTGTTCAAATAGAACTGGCAGGATGAGATCTGGGGCAGAGCACAGCTGGTTTCTTATGTAACCAAAAGCAAATCTAACACTTGTCAAAGTGCTCACACTTCCAGCAAGGCAAAAGAGAAAATAATATTTCTTCCCAGAACTGAATTTTTTTCCAGTATGCCTTTATACCTTTAAAGCTCTTTATAGTCAAATCAATGTTAACAGAGCTGATTATAAGCAGTAAGTGATACTGCTAAAAGGGCCAGGATTTTGTTGAACTCAAACATGCATTTTTTTAATAGGTAGTAATCCCTGTCTTTTCCAGATTAAAAAAAGAAACAAAAATTTCTGTGTAAGAGTATCATGTAATGCCTCCACAAGTTAGAGTTAAAGCTGTTACTGAAAAATTTCTCCCAAAATGTGGGAAAAGAATTAGTTCATTAGAATCCTGTAGATGTGATGCATTAAATTTAGGAAGGATATTGGAATGTAATACAAAGTATGATGAAATGTCAGAGCTAGAATCATGTTATTAAAAAGTGACTATGGTAGGGGCTCCTGGGTGGCTCAGTCGGTTGAGCGTCCGACTTCAGCTCAGGTCACGATCTCACGGTCCGTGAGTTCGAGCCCCGCGTCTGTCTCTGGGCTGATGGCTCAGACCCTGGAGCCTGCTTCCGATTCTGTGTCTCCCTCTCTCTCTGCCCCTCCCCCGTTCATGCTCTGTCTCTCTCTGTCTCAAAAATAAATAAATGTTAAAAAAAAAAAGTGACTATGGTAAATGAAAATGAAAGTTCAACTTACCAATATTTGTAGGATGCAGAGAAAGCAGTGCTTGGAGGGAAATTTATAACATTGACTGCATAAATTAGAAAAGAAGATAGATCTAAAATCTATAAGCTTCCACCTTAGGAAACTAGAAAAAGAGGGACAAATTGAATCCAAAGTACCCAGAAGAAAATAATAATAAAAATTAGAGCAGAAATCAATGAAGTTGAAAATGAGAAATCAATAGAGAAAATCAACAAAATCAAATACTGGTTCTTTGAGAAGACAATAAAATCAATAAGCCTCTAGCCAGGCTAACCAAGAAAAAAAGAAAATACAAATTATTAATATAAAAAATGAAATATGAGATCACTAGAGATCCCATAGGTATTAAAAGGATAATAAAGGAATATTATGAAAATTCTGTGCCTACAAATTTGAATGTATCAATTGATAAAATGGGTCAATTTCATGAAAGGCACGATCTGTCAGAACTTCCACAAGAAGAAACAGACAATCTGAGTAGGCCTATATCTATTAAAGAAATTAAATAAATAGTTAATAACCTTCCACAACAGAAAGTGCCAGTCTCAGAAAAGGAATCTTGAAAGCAGCTAGACAGAAATGACTCCCTATATGCAAGCAGCCCTCAATAAAATGAACAGCTGATTTCTCATCAGACACCATGAAGGTCAGAGGTAGTGAGATGAAATATTTAAAGTGGTGAAGAGGGGTGCCCGGGTGGCTCAGTCAGTTGGGCGTCCAACTTCGGCTCAGGTCATGATCTCACGGTCTGTGAGTTCAAGCCCCACATCAGGCTCTGTGCTGACAGATCAGAGCCTGAAGCCTGCTTCGGGTTCTGTGTCTCCCTCTCTCTCTTCCCCTCCCCTGCTCACGCTCTGTCTCTCTCTGCCTCAAAAATAAATAAAAACATTAAAAAAATTTTTTTTAAATAAATAAATAAAGTGGTGAAAGAAAAAAGACTGTCAACCAAGAATAGTATATCTGGCAAAACTACCCATCAAAAAAGGAGGAGAAAGTAAGACATTCAAGATTAACAAAAATAGGTGTCATTGTTAGCAAACTTGCCCTATGAGAAAAATATTAAAGGAAGTCCTTCAAGATGAAATTAAAGGATATTAGAGAATAACTTGAATCCACATGAAGAAATAAAAAGCACAAATAAAACTAACTATATGGGTTAACATACAAGTATAAATGTAGTTTTTATTATAACTCTTTTTTTCCTCCCTATCTGATTTAAAAGACAACTGCATATATCAATACAGGAATGCCTTGGAGACCTTGTCACTTTGGTTCCTGACCACTGTAATAAAGTGAATATCACAACAAATTGGGTTAAACACATCATTTGGTTTCCCAGGGCATAAAAAAATGATGTTTATACTGTAGTCTGTTAGGTGTGCAATAACATTATGTCTTAAAAAACAGTGTACATACCTTATTTAAAAATTACTTTATTACTAAAAAATGCTAATCATCATCTGAGCTTTCAGTAAGTCATACTCACTGATCACAGATCACCATACCAACTGTAGCAATAATGAAAAAGTTTAAAAAACTACAAGAATTACCAAAATGTGACACAGAGACATGAAATGAGCAAATACTGTTGGAAGAATGATACTGATAGATTTGCTTGATGCAAGATAGCCACATACCTTCAAGTTATAAAAAACACAGTATTTGCAAAGTGTGATATAATGAGGTATTCCTGTAGCAGGGATGTAGTGTACAACATGATGACTACAGCTAATGCTGCTGTATGCTGTATAGAAAAGTTGTTAAGGGGCACCTGGGTGGCTCAGTCAGTTAAACGTCTGACTTTGGCTCAGGTCGTGATCTCACAGTTTGTGAGTTTGAGCCCCCCACGTTGAACTCTATGCTGTCAGCACAGAGCCTGCTTCAGATCCTCTGCTTCCTTCTCACTCTGCCCCTTCCCTCTCTCAAAAATAAATAAACAAGAAAAGAAAAGTTGTTAAGACAGTAAATCATGAGAGTTCTGATCACAAGAAGAAAGATTTTTCCTTTTTTTCCTTTTTTATCTTTTTATTGTATTTATATGAGAAGCTATTAGTTGTATTAATTGAAGCTATTATGGTAATCATTCCACAATATATGTAAATCAAACCATTATGCTGTATTCCTTAAACTTACACAGTGATGTATGTTAATTATTTCTCAATAAGACTGGAAAAATATGAAAAGACAATCCACAGAATGGAAGAAAATATTTGCAAATCATTTATCTGATAAGGACCTAGTATTCAGGAGACATAAAGAACTATTCCAATTCAACAAGAAAAAAGACCAATAACCCAGATGAAAGATAGACGAAGGATTTGAATAGACATATCCCCAGAGAAGATATACAAATGACCAGGAAGCACATGAAAATATGAGAGAAATGTAAACAAAAACCGCAGTAAGATAACACTTCACACCCACAAGGATAGCTATAATAAAAGAGAAAGATAATAGCAAGTTGGCAAGATATGGAGAAAATGGAACCCTTATACATTGCTGGTGGGAATGTAAAATGGTACACCCACTTTGAAAAGTCTGGCATTTCTTCAAATGTTAAACATAGAGTTAGCATACACCCCAGCAATTCCAGTCCTAGGTATATGCTCAAGGGAACTGAGAACATATGTTCACAACATTCTCCAGATTAGATTACATGTTAGGCCACAAAACGATTATTAAATTCAAAAATATTGAAATCATATCATGTATCTTTTTCAACCACAATGGTATGAAACTAGAAATCAATCTCAGATAAATCTGCAAAAAACACAAATACATGGAGGCTACACAACATGCTACTAAACAATGAATGCGTGAACCAAGAAATCAAAGGTGAAATAAAAAAATAAACGGAGACAAATGGAAATGAAAACACAGTGATCCAAAGTCTTTGGGATGCAATGAAAGAGGGAAGATTGTAGGAATACATGCATACCTCAAGAAGCAAGAAAAAAATCTCAAATAAACAAGCTAACCATACACCTAAAGAAGCTAGAAAAAGAAGAACAAAGCCCAAGGCCAAGAGAAGGACATAATAGAGATTAGAGCAGAAATAATTGAAATAAAGACTTAATAGAATAGACCAAAGAAACCCAAAGTTGGCTTTTTGAAAAAATCAAGGGGTCCCTGGGTGGCTCAGTTCGTTAAGCATCCAACTCTTAATTTCAGCTCAGGTCATGATCTCATGATTGTGAGATGGAGCCCCACGTTGGCCCCATGTTCTACTCACGTGCATGTACATTCTCCCTCTCTCAAAAAAAAAGATCAATAAAATTGATAAGCCTTTATCCAAACTCATCAAAAAACGAAGAGGATTCAAATAAATAAAATCAGGAATGAAAGAGAGGAGAAATTATAACCAACACCACAGAAATGTAAATGATTATAAGAGAATATTATGAAAAATTATATGCCAACAAATTGGGCAACCTAGAAGAAATGGATAAATTCCTAGAAACATATAATCTCCCCAAAACTGAAGCAGGAAAAATAGAAAATTTGAACCGTCCAATTGCCAACAATGAAATTGAACCAGTAATCAAAAAACTCCTAACAGGGATGCCTGGGTGGCTCAGGTGGTTGAACAGCTGACTGTTGATTTTGGCTCAGGTCATGATCTCAACCATTCATGAGTTCAGGCTCTGTATCCAGCTCTGTGCTCACAGTGCAGAACCTGCTTCAGATCCTCTGTCTCCCTCTTTCTGCTCCTCCTTCCCCCCCTCCCTCAGCTCAAAGGTAAATAAATATTAAAGTTTTTTTTTGAAAAATCCAAAACTCTGAACAAACATAAGTCCAGAACGAGATGGCTTCACAGGTGAATTATACCAAACATTTAAATAAAAGTTAATATCTTTTCTTCTCAAACTCTTCCAAAAAATAGAAGGGGAAGGCAAGTTTCCAAATTCAAGGCCAGCATTACCCTGATACCAAAACCAGATAAAGACATCACAAAAAAAGGAAACTATAGGCCAATATCTCTGATCAACATAGATGCAAAAATCCTCAATCAAATATTAGCAAACTAAATCCAACAACGTATGAAAAAAATCATTCACCATGTTCAAGTGGGATTCATTCCAGACAGTGGTTCAATATTCACACATTGATCAATGTAATATATTAACAAAAGAAAGGATAAAAACCATATGATCATCTCAAAAGCTGAGGGAAAAGCATTTGACACAATGTAGCATCCATTTATAATAAAAAACTTTCAACAGAATAGGTATAGAGGGAATATACCTGAACATAACATAGGGCCATATATGAAAAACAGCTAATATACTCAATGGTGAAAAATTGCGAGCTGGAACAAGACAAAGATGTCCACTCTCACCACTTATTCAACATTTAACATAATACTGGAAGTCCTAGTGACAGCAATCAGACAAGAAAAAGAAAAAAAAGGCATTCACATTGGTGAGGAAGAAATAAAACTTTTACTATTTGCAGATGACATGATACTATATGGAGAAAATCCTAAAGATCCCACCAAAAAACTGCTAGAACTGGTAAATGAATTCAGTAAAGTCACAGGATGCAAAATTAACATACAGAAATCTGTTACATTTCTATACACTAGTAATGAAGTGGTAGAAGAGAACTTAAGAAAGCAATGACGTTTACAGTTGCACCAAAAAGAATGAAATACTTTGGAATAAACTTAACTAAGGAGGTGAAAGATCTGTACTCTGAAAACTATAAAACACTGATAAAAGAAATTGAAGGCAACACAAACCAAAAGGTAGTCCATGCTCATGGATTGGAAGAACAAATATTGTTAAAATATCCCTATTACCGAAAGAATATACAGATTCAATGCAATCCCTATCAAAATACCAACATTTTTCACAAAACAAATAATCCTAAAATTAGTATGGGACCACAAAAGATCCCAAATAGTGAAAGCAATCTTAAAAAAGAAGAACAAATCTGGAGGTATCACAATCCCAGATATCAAGACATACTGAAAAACTATACTAATCATACTAGTGTGATAATGGCACAAAAACAGACACAATGATCAATGGAACAGAAAGTTCAGAAATAAAACCATGCTTTTATGGCCAGTTAATTTACAGGAAAGGAAGTAAGAATATACAGTGGGAAAAAGACAATCTCTTCAACAAATGGTGTTGGGAAAACTGGACAGCTACATGCAAAAGAATGAAACAGCATTACTTTCTTACACCATACAAAAAAAACTCAAAATGGATTAAGGGCCAAATATGAGACCTGAAGCCATAAAACTCCTGGAAGAAATCATAAAGAGTAGTTTCTTTGACATCAACTGTAGAAACATTTTTCTAGATATGTCTTCTCTGGCAAGAAAAACAAAAGCAGAATTAAACTATTGGACTACACTAAAGTAAAACGTTTTTGCACAGTGAAGGAAACCATCAACAAACCAAAAAGGCAACCTACTGAATGAGAGAAGATATTTGTAAATGATACATCTGATAAGAGGCTAATATAAAAAATATAAAAAGAACTTATACAACTCAACACACACACACACAAAAAGCCAATTTAAAATCCAATTTAAAAATGGACAGAGGATCTGAATAGATATTTTTCCAAAGATATACAGAGGGCCACAGATGTATGAAAAATGCTCAACACCACTAATCATCAGGGAAATGCAAAATAAAACAACAATGAAATACTACTTTACACTTGTCAGAATGGCTAGAATCAAAAAGATAAGAAATAACAAGTGTTGGCAAGGATGTGGAGAAAAAGGAACCCTTGTGCACTGTTGGTGGGAATGCAAATTGATGTAGCTACTGTGGAAAACAATATCAAGGTTCCTCAAAGAATTGAAAATAAAATTACGATATAATTCAATAATTCAATAATTGCACTAATGTGTATTTACCCAAAGAAAACAAAAACACTAATTCAAAAAGATATATGCACCCCTATGTTTATTGCAGCATTATTTACAATACCCAAGTTATGGAAGCAACTTACATGTCCACTGATGGATGAATGGATAAAGAAGATGTGGTATATATACACAATGGAGTATTATTCAGCCATAAAAAATGGTGAAATCTTGCAAATTACAAGAACATGAATCAACCTAGAGGGATTAACACTAAGTGATATAAGTCATTCAAAGAAAAATAAATATCATATGATTTCACTTGTATGTGGAACTTAAACACAACAAAACAAAGAAAAAAAAGAGACAAAAATCTGACTCTTATATACAGACAGCAAACTGGTATTTGCCAGAGAGGAGGTGGGTGGGGGGATGGGTAAAATAGATAAAGGGGATTAAGAGTACACTTCTCTTAAAAAATTTTTTTTTTAATGTTTATTTATTTTGGAGAAAAAGAGACAGAGTAGGAGTGGGAGGAGGAGCAGAGACAGACAGACAGACAGACAGAGACAGAATCTGAAGCAGGCTCTAGGCTCTGAGCTGTCAGCACAGAGCCCGATGTGGGGCTTGAACTCACGAACTATGAGATCAT
This sequence comes from Panthera pardus, assembly GCF_024362965.1. Classification (NCBI taxonomy): domain Eukaryota; kingdom Metazoa; phylum Chordata; class Mammalia; order Carnivora; family Felidae; genus Panthera; species Panthera pardus. The sequence goes on along the minus strand of NW_026526821.1, from coordinate 61,222,126 downwards.
GACCTGAGCCGAAGTCGGACGCTTAACCGACTCAGCCACCCAGGTGCCCCAAGAGTACACTTATCTTTATGAGCACTGACAAATATATAAAATTGTGGAATCCTTTTGTACATTTGAAACTCCTGTAACACTGTATGTTAATTATACTTGAATTTTTTAAAAGTCCTTAAAAAGACATGTTCACACAAAAACTTGTACATGAATGTTCATAGCATCATCATAGTAGCCATAAAAACAAAAAGTGGAAACAAATGTCCAGTAACTGATAAGTAGATAAGCAAATGTGATACAGCCCTACGGTGGAATATCATGTAGCCATAATACATGTAATGTGGTACTGATACATGCTACAGCACAAATTAACTTTGAAAGCATTACGTTAATTGAAATAAGCCAGTCATAAAAGGCCAGTTTGTATGATTCCATTTATATGAAATGTCCAAAATAGATGAATCCATAGAGTAAACTCATAGTGGGGAGAAGGGAAGGGAAATGAGAAATGACTTCTAACAAGTATAGGGTTTCTTTGTGGGGTGAGGAAAATGTACTGGAATTAAATAGTGATGATGATTATACAACCAGGTAAACAAACTAAAAACCACCAAACTAAAAACATTTAAAAATGTTAGTTTTATAGCATATGAATTATAGCTCAAGAAACAAATTTTTAAAGAATACATGAAATAAACAAACTGACTAAAATTAAAAAAAAAAAAGATCAAGCCCTGGCATTGGTGATGCAGGATCAAAAAAGTGGCAGTATTTTAATTTCCCAAGGGAAGCAGATTCAGATTTCTCTGTTGGTCTAATCCCAGCATCCCCACTCTGCTTTATGGTTCCCATTCTCACTACCATGTGATCTTCAGGTTCTAATCTAAAGTTCCCAAACTCTGTCAATCCCTTTCTCATTTCTTAATCTTGATTTTTCCACTTTATACTAAGCATCTTGAATTGATTTATCTTACCACATCACACTACTTTTAAAGAAATTGTTGCCACAGGTATAATTTGTTGCCTACTCAACTATTATCCTTCAATTTATTCTAAATGTCATTGTAGATGTAGATACATTGGAATGTGGCTTTCGTTGGCGCACCTGGGTGGCTCAGTCAATTGAGCATCCAACTCTTGATTTGGGCTCAGGTCATGATCTTCTGGTTCGTGAGTTCAAGCCCCATCCATATCGGGCTCCAAGCTATCAGCTTGGGATTCTTTCTCACTCTGGCTCCCGATCTCTCTCTGCCCTACTCCACTCATGCTCTCTCTCTCTCTCTGTCTCTCTCAAAATAACCAAATAAACTTAAACAATGTGGCTTTTGTAGTTCTTGTCTTGGAATCTGTGGTCTGCTAGTAGTTTCTTCTCAGCCTCCATGCTGGTCTGTCACTGTCTGACTGCTGCTCCTTATTTCTCAGTAGCCAGTTGCAGGTCTTGCTTGGGGTTTAAACATTCTTTCTGCAGCTGCCTCATTCACAGCCCACATATAAAGCAAAAATTTTTCAGTTTCCTTCTTTCAGAATCAGGCAGAGGAGAAGGTAAGGGAAATGGGGACTGCTGTCTTGGAGAGGGCGTTAGCTCCTGTCCAGTGAGGATTGTCCAGGACAATCCTGTCCACTGTTGGTGCTTTTTTGTCTTTGTTTTTATGTCTGCTTCTTTCTTGCCTTTTTGTTTTTTCAATTTCCTTTCCCTCCCTCTTCCCCCCACTGAGGATTATAGGAATTAGAGACACTTAGTGTTACAATCATTTTTCCTCTGGTTTACAAATAAGTTGGGTAAGCCATGGAACCCTTCTTTTCCACAGACATTTTGCTTTGATTTTCACAAGCATTAAAGGAGGAAGTAAAAATCATTTCATGATATTCCAGAGGAGAAAGGGCCTAGGATTCACGGTCCACTCAGGGCCTACTCTATAACTGTACATTTGGCTCCGTCCCGTATTAGAGATGTGACCGAAGGCCCATCGCTGCATCTCTTTGTTCCCAGGCCTTCGTAACCCTTGGTATGTGCATAACCCCTGGGGCACTCCAGAGAACAATTACCCAAACCTGCCCTGCAAGGCCAGGTGGTGCAGAATATTTCTGGGTTACCCTTCTCTGTCCCTGCATCCCCTTCTCCTCTTTTTTGGCTCTCTGGCAGTGCCAGGCAAATATGCTCAGCACATGGTGCTATCACAGCTGTAGAATGGAAAATGTCATGTTAGTCAGCAAGTACAGTGAACAGAGCGCATGTCTGCCCAGAGACAGATATGTCTCTCGAGCCATGCTTTCAAGACATCTCCTGGGTGCCCACCCAGGCGGGCTTCATCGTCTCTCTCACCTGCAGATAGTCCTTGGTCCAGCAGCTGCCATCTGCTGAGCCGGCTCACATGTCTGACAGGCAGGCAGCTGGATTTCTTATCCTTAACAGTTGCCACCTTTCTTCTTCCCTCCCTCCCAGCTGTTCATAATTCCTTCCTTCATTCCCTGCCTGTCCCCCTCCTTTCCTTGTTTCTGTTGAACATCGCTTTCAGCTTCTTCTGAACCTTTCCTTTTCAACTAATTCACAGCATCCTTTGCCAATGCCACTTCCCATGGGGCAGCCAAGTGTTGGCTTAGTGTCTCATGACACTCATAATAGGGATGCTGGGAAGTGTGTACCAAATTGTGGTCTATCAAATATAAGCCCTCCCAAATGTTCTATGCAGAAAGGGTTCTGGGACCAAATAACTGTAGGAAATACTATTTATGTCTCTACCCATGGTGAGGCCCACTGCTGATTCCTGTAACAAAGGCTCATACAAGTCCTGTGATGAAGACCCGATTGAAACTTTATTTTCAAACTCCCTAAACTTTTTGCTAAGAAACACTCTTTCTGAGTGATAGCCACCGACATGCAGGGTAAATAGTGTTTGTGGACCATAGTGCGAGAAACACTGAACTTGATGCTCTCAGAGGTCGGTGTCAGATATAGAGCTCTAGTTTATTCATTAGCTGATGGTTTGCTTGAAAGGCACATGAACCTCGCATGGCAGGAATGTGGTGCTGGACAAGTCCTCTTCAGTGGAGGAGGATGAGCATATCAGTCAGGGATCTGCACAGAAACAGAACCAATAGGATGTGTGTGTGTGTATAGTGTGTGTGCGCATTTGTGTGTGCATGTGTGCATGTGTATACAAAAAGAGGTTGAGATAGAGATTGAGGGAGATTCAAGGAATTGACTTGAATGAGTATGGAAGCTAGAAAGTCCAAATTGCAGGACAGACCAGACAGGCCACCGCCCTCATGAGCTGGTTTTGCATTTCAGGTCCCAAGGCAGTCTGCTGTCAGAATTCCCCTTCCTCAGGGGACTTCAGTCTCTTTCCTATTAAAGGCTTTCGACTGAATGGAGATGGCCCTCTCATGATATGGAGGGTAATCTGTTTTACCCAAAGTCTACTGATTAAAATGTAATCTCAGGGCACCTGGGTGGCTCAGTTGGCTAAGTGTCTCACTTCGGCTCGGGTCTGATCTCACCATTTGTGAGTTCGAGCCCCGCATCAGGCACTGTGCTGATAGCTCAGAGCCTGGAGCCTGCTTTGGCTTCTGTGTCTCCCTCTCTCTCTCTGACCCTCTCCTGCTCACACTCTGTGTATCTCTCATTCAAAAATAAATAAACATTAAAATGTTAATCTCACCTAAAAATACTTTCATTGAAACATCTAGAGTAATCTTTGACCAAATATCTGGGTACCATGACCCTGCCAAGTTCACACATTAGGATAACCATCACCATAAGGAGAGCAGTTATGATGGTGATAAATCCTTGATGGCCATGAGCCGCTACAGAACTACACCTTGGGGGGAGGAAGGGGCACAGATAAATGGTACCCGTTTTGTCTTTTTGATGTGGCCCTGGCTAGTGATGTTTCAAAAGTACTGGCCAGTAGATCCTGCTCATTAAAACATGTTTTGAGATCGACAAGTAGGATGGAGAGGACCAGGCACATTATAGATGGCATAGATGTGGTCTGCCATGTGCTTCTCCTGCAAGTAACTGAGAGAAAATCTTTAGCAATCTGTCACATGGAATAGGATGAGCTGTGAGCTCACAGCTCTAATAAATGAAAGTATTATCCTAAGCTCTGTGGGTGAGAATTTATGTAACACTTTTAATTAAGATAACTGCAGGGGAATGGAAAGAACTCTCTAGTAAGTGACTCTAATGAATGGATAATGCCCTTCCCTCCCCACCTGGGGAAGATGAGGCTCAGCCACTAATTAGTGTAATTAGCACTGAAAGTGGAAAGATTTACTCCCTTTTTCTCCTTTCTTAATCATTGGAGCACCTAGGCTCTTTGTTTTTGCATTCCTGGCTGCCCCTTCTTTCCTTTATGAAGTTCAAATTGCTTTGGAGTTTTCCTTGAGTCCCCATCAAAGTGACTGTACCGCCTGTTCCTGGGTGAAGCTTAGAGTCAAAAGTTAGTCTCTGGCTCTTTAAAATCCCTTACTGGTTTGATGTATTTTTAGGAAGTCCTTTTATGGTAAGCTTGAATTTATAATTGAGAAAAGGCTCTTGTCTTTTTAAAAGAAGGCAACCCCTTGGGGCAACTGGGTGGCTCAGTCAGTTAAGCGTCCAACTCTTGATTTCAGCTCAGATCATGATCTCAGCTCAGATCATGATCTTGTAGTTCACGGGTTTGAGCCCTGCATTGGGGTCTGTGCTGACAGCTGAGAGTCTGGTTGGGATTTTTCTCTCTCCCTCTCTCTCTGAATAAACTTTAAAAAAGAGAAGACAACCCCAAAACAGAGCAGAAACATGTGCTAATTTGTGTGTTGCTATCAATGGACATAACTGAATGAAAATTTTATTTCCTACTACACCTGTTAATCAGAAAGAAGGAAGGAGGATAAAGTAGGAAGAAAGAGGAGACAAAGGCTTAGAATGTAATTAACAATAACTGTGGAAAAATAGTCACTCAAAAGGTTTCTCCAAGGAGACTGATCCCACTGACAAAAATGGCTCTGTTCTCTTTGCTGTTTCCCTGAGATGCAGGAAAACAGGAGAGCCTTGGGGATGAGAAACCCTAGGGAACCTCTGATTTGAGTTCCCTGGACAGGGTATGAAGATGCTTTGTGAATCACATAGAAACCAACTGCTGGTAACTGGGGACAGTGTGCAAAGGGGCTTTTGGTGCCAGATTGGTTTAAAGTTCAAAAGCCAAAATCAAACTTCTTTGAGAAAGTCTGGTTCTAGAGGGTTTAAGTGCATTATTTAAAAGGTGTTCTATTAAAATCTGAGGACATGGCTCACATATAGTATTGCTTGGCAGATCCTTTACATACTATTGAGAAACAGTTGTCTCTAAAGTGTTTTATTTCGTCAAATGCTATTCTAATTTTATATTCCCTTAAATATAATAATGGATAAGTATGGGTAATATTTTGTTGCCCTAATATTGAGTGCTTCTTTTTCATTAAAAGTGTCCTTGACCTTGAATCTATGTCTGATAGAAGCGTAACTGGTGGAGTCACCAAATCATAATTTAGAAAGCTCTTTCTACCTTACAGTAGTTGTAAAGCTTGGTTGCACAGTACTATCACCATGGGAGCTTTGAAAAATCTCAATATTCAGACCAATTAAAGCAGAATCTAAGGGGTAGGGCTCAGGTATCAGTACTTTACAGAACTCAGAGGATTCCACTCTGCAGGGTTGAAAACCACTTATCTAAGTGGAAGTAAACTTTTAGGGCTAGTAGACCTACTATGCAGTGGTACATGTTATAAAAAACTGCTTCTTTGCCCAGCACCCCCTCCTGGTACCTCCTAGGGCTCTGCTGGTCTCAATGGGGCTAAGAGCTAGTCCTTTCTGCCTTCCTTCCAGTGGCAGGCAGGTGAATGTTTGCCAGTGCACTCCCTGGAATAAAAAAGCTCTGATTTCCAGATTCTGTAAATACTCCCAGCATGGTCAATTTTTTCTCACCAGTGTGCTTCTAGGGAGCATGGAGTTGGGAGGAGAGGTGTACAGTTAGCTTCCATCGGCTAGTGCAAGCCTGCTCCAGAAACGAGTGCCTCCTTCTCAGCTTCAGATTTGCCCACCCCCAGATACTCCTGTCTCCTTTAGGTGGCACTAGTAGTTTGAGCCACCTGGATGAATACTTCTCTGTTGTATGGTGTTCTGACCAGCTAACAGAGCACCCCCCACCCCCCACTTAAAGAGTATAGATAATCTTTGGAAAATGGCAAAGGAATGTGCCAAGGCTGGGGATATTTGGGCACTTAGCTTTCTGGATTATACTTTAACCTGTGAGCCTGACTAGAGTGAGTTATAGATACAGCTATAGGTGCCTGAGCTGACTATATGAGGTTTCTGAGCCTGCTGATTTGAGGGCCAGGCTCTGAATCAGAATACATTCGCCAAAGTTAATAGGGGAGCTCCTGAGAGACAGGCTTCCAGCCTTCTGTGGTTGACTGACTTCTACCTCAACACAGGTTACATACCCCTAATTCTCACCCCCACTCATCAAAAAGCACTTTCGCATAACTTTTCTCATTGAATCGCTTCAACACATTTAGGAAGGCCAAACAGATGCTATCTTCCATCTGCAGGTAAGCAATTCTGTGGAAGCTCAGAGAGGTTAAGTGCAGTGACTCATCCAAGTCTGAGCAATTTGCCCGAGCTAGTAAGTGGTGGAGCCATGACTTGAACCCAGAGCTTCTGACCCCAAGTTTAATGCTCTCCTGACACATGGCCTTGGTCTGCCAGCCATCTCCCATACGCATGGGGTAGGCAACTTAGGTAAAGGAAGAAATGAGATGAAAAGTAGCAGATCCCTGCCTTCCAGTCTGGTGAACTAATTCTTTGCCAGTCCTGTTTAGAAAGCATGCTTCCTGAAATGAATGTGACCTAACAAAATATGTTCCCGCTTGCTAAATATTAAGTTGGGGGTGAAATATAAATGGCTTGCAAAATATGAATGGCACTGATGAACTGTAATTCCACAAATAGAATCAGGAGCAACCTCTGTAGAGAATGAATCAAATCCAGAGAACACCTGGGACTCCAAGAAGTGGCTACAGAAATATGGCTTGAAAGCCCAGGGGCTATCCTTTTATGACGTCCTTGCTGACTGCTCCTTCCGCCATGCTGATGGAGTCGTTGATGTAAAAGCCAAACCAGGAAATGAGTCTGTGCAGACTAGTGCGGTAAGTGAAGTGAACTCCTGGGCATGGCTGTGGGCTTCCTTTGATGCCCTGGATGGGTGAGGCCCCCCTCAGACTAGAACCCAGGGCAAGACCAAGGTTGAAAGGCAGCATGGAGGGAAACCAGCTTGGGTTTCCACGAAGGAAGATGGCTTTGTGCTTCCCATGTTACACTTCACTGAACACCACTTGGGGACGTGGAGACCATGGTTTCTGAATATAAGTAGATTACACAATAATGGTACATAAGCCAGGAGCTGGCATTATGAGTCTCAGAATTATTCAACCTTGTCAGTTATTCACCTTTTATTGGTGAATTGGATGGTGAAAATGCCCAAAGCAGGGAGTTCTATGGTCCTCTTATATTGTTACTCTCTTAAAGATATATTAGTCTAGTGGCTACCAGCCAGTATTTAGTGGATTCCCCATAAATATAAAAAGAAATTCTCTTAAGAGATTATGGCACTGGACAGGTGTATATTGAAAACTTTCAAAAGGTGGTTCCATTGTGTCAATGGCTCTGGAAGGAACATAGCTTCTCAAAATGCTTGACTCTGGCTCACAATCAAAGGATAATTAGGTTCCTAAACTTCAGCATGCTTGAGTCAGTGAGTTTGAGGGAGGGCCCAGATGATGCTGAAGCTACTGGTCCAGGGGCCACACTCTGCAAAACACTGATGTGTAGACAGTACCCAGGAGATAGTCAGAAGTTTAGAATTATGGAAAGACTAAAAAGTATCACAATAGGAAACAGAAAATCAGGATAAAATGAATATTCCAAATTTGTAAAACTGAAGGAAAACCCTTTTAGAAGATAGTGAAGGCCCATACTCTGAAGTGAAAATCAAAATGTGAGCAACAAAGCAGATGTGCCAGTAGCGGCAGCCCAGGAGAGACCACTGGAGAGGAAATCAAGGTCCTCCAATGCACCGTCACTTTATGTATTTTCTAAGGCTCTGATTCAATGTCATGATCACTGAGATGTCTGTCCATCCTACAGAGGTAAAACCCCAGTGTCTTTGCCACTCCTTTAGGCTGGCTGGCCACTGGGTTCTGTGCGTCCTCCTGAGGAAGGGCTCTTTCCGTGGGGGCTACATTAACCACACGATGTGGTGTTTTAGCCTTCTTAGTGCCGTGTGTTTACAGTGAACTACAAGGAGGAAAATGTAAAAATTGGATGAGAGAAATGCAGAATTGACAGAAGACTTGTGTCCTAGGAGTTGTGTCCCCTACACTGGGATGTGGAGTAATTGCCATATTGCAGGGAAATTTCATTTGTGGGTTTCTCCCCCAGCACAGTTTTCTGATTTTGTAGTCATTATTCAGTAATGTTATTAGTTCAGGAAATCATATGTTATTGTATGTAATCTAATCATATGTAGATTTTCATTTTTTAAATACATTAGGCCCTGGATATTTAGAAATATCAATCCATGTCAATTTGAACATAGCTCACTGTGAGCTGGTGACAATGTGGTATGTTCAAGTCCTCTCTAAAACTGATTTCTCCTTATTTTTTCTTGACAATTTAAACAAAATCTTATGGGGACAGGTTGAAGAGTCTGGCTTATAAATGGGGAATTTTACCTCAAATTTCTTGTGCTAAAAATAATACAGTAGAAGTTGAGAAGTGTACAGTAATCTCCACAAATATTGATGGAAAAGGGATAATTTTATTTTCAGTATTTGGGGCCACAAGCTATCTGGATTTGTACCTAAAATTGAATTGTGTGTGAGGTAGGGAGATGCCCAGTAGAGGTTACCTTCTTTCTTTTTCTTTTCTTTCTTTTTTTTTTTTTAATTACAAACACTGTGAATCAGAAATGAGCATTTATGGAATGCCTGTGGGCTTTATATGCAAGGTGAGTATTTGTGCTCTCATAGCACACATGAGAAGACAAAGTCACAAGGCCTCTGAGAGGTTACATCATGAGATGGCAGGGTTTGAACTATCTGCTGGGACCTTACACTGCTTTTCCCATTCTGACACTCTGCTGTCTGACACCCGTATTCATGTAACATATGGTCTGGTGTGTTTCCATCTGGGAGTGCATAAGGCACAGTTAGAAGGCCATGTTTTGGGATTGAGACTAGGGAGAACTCTTGAGGGATAAGAACATGGTGAGAATGAGAGAGGGGACATCTTTCTCCTTCCATCCTTATGTTGTGGTTGACATGTGGTTCCCCTGTCTGCCTGTCTTGGGAACATCAAGACTGATCTCATCATGCCCTTCATCCATGTTCATATCATTCACCACCAGACTTCTCAATCCTCATTCCCATCTCTGAGTTTCCTCCATTCCTCCCTGACTCCTAAATTCCCTCCACTGTGCCCCATGGAACTAGAAGATATCAGTACACCCACTGTAGCGTCAAGTGCTCTGCAGTGTTCTCTTTGCCTGCTTGTCTGGGTTTTCTCTCGAGGACCCCGGTTTCTCTCCCATTCTCCTTGGACCTGTGGGTGGGAGAGGTGGGTGCTGTCCTTCCTTATTCCTTGTTGCTGTTTCTTGATCATTCTCCCTCTGTCTTCCCATGTCATCAGAATGTACCACCCATGACACTTCCTATGGCTGACATTTTCTGACTCCCAGGTTACCCCCATCATTAATTGAAGATTGTAGCTTGTGACTTGCTGTCACTGGATCCAACCATTTTTTAATGTTAATCCCATGAAAATGACCCTTCTTACATTCTGGCCTTTCATTTCTCTGACCTCCTCTTTTCCGGTGACTTTCTCCTCCACCCCATCTCTACCAATCCTGCCATAGGCATCCCCTTGACCTTGTCATTACAAATAACTCTTCCATCATAACCCACATAAATCAGTTCCAAAGGTCCCACTTTTTGACCTCTTTTTTTAAGGTCATTTCCTCTACTACCTAATTCCAATCTTTCAACTCACTGGGATTATATAATTTGTTATTTCTACTCCCTGTTGTCTGTTCTCTCTATCCTTTTGTCCCTCTTGTACATGCTCAGCTACTTTTCCTCTCTTAAATTATTATTCTCATCTGGCAAAACCCCAACCCTGGTTAAATCCACCTCTCTGCCTTTTCTGCATTATAGCTGTGCATCTGACTACAGCAGAAGAAACCAGAGAAAAGCACATAGCCACGGTACCTGGCTTCCCTTTAAATTCATGACCTCTAACTTCATGAATCTCTCCATGAAGAACCTCATGGATCTCTTGTGCTGTCCACCAATCCGCCTGTAGTTTTCCAATCCACTCAGATGCTCATTCTCCAAGATGTCTACTCTTTTTTCCTCAAACTTCAAACACCATCTCCTCTTAGCTTACTCTAAGCTAGTGACCTTGCTTCCCATTTCATTGAACATTGGAATGAATATTCATGAATATCCACTTCCGTATCTACAAATCCCCAGCATTTGTGCCTGTGTGTTCTACCCATATTACTTCCAGGGTGGCTAAATTGTCCTCACTTCTGTCTATGGTCAACCCTTCCATGGGTGCACTGATCCCTATTTGCCATTTACTCATTTGCCCCCTTTCTATTCTGTATCATCATTATTACCCTTATTTCTGCATCTTTCCTATCAGCACACAAATATGGTGTTTTCTCTCATCTTAAAAATATAGGATTTTGATCCCCATACTTGTCTCTGCTTCTGCCTCATTTGCCTCATTTCTCTGTTCCTTTGTAGAATCCAACTCCTCAAGAGTTGTATATGTTCCCTTTCTCTAGTCTTGCAATTCTCCCATGCCCTCTTGAATGTACTCCACTTCAGCAAGGCCCCCTCTCCACCAAAACCCTCTCTTTCCAGGGATACGTGTATTACTAAATCCAGGGGTCAGTTCTCAGTCCCACTCTTACTTGACCTACTATCAACATTTCATATAGTTGGTTACTTCCTTGAAATTCATTTGCTTGCAGAAAACACTGTTCTGTTTTCCTCTTACCTCACTGGCTATTCTTTGTTAGTGTTCTTTGTTACTTCTTTCCCATGTTCCCAGCCTCTAAATGCCAGAGGGCCTCAAAGTGCGGTCCTTGGACCTCTTCTCTCTCTGTACCCATTCTCTACTTGATCTCATCAAGTCCTGTGGCTTTTAATACTGTGTGCATGCTGGTGACTTCCACATTTAAATCTCCAGCCCTGAGTCCTTCCCTTATCTCCACCTGGCTACTTGCCATGTCAATGGGATGTCTGATAGGCACCTTGAACCTAGTACATCAGACACCAGATTCAGATTTTCCCATTCAAGGCTACTCTTCGCATAATCTTCCTCCCATAAATTCATTGCAACTCCATTTTTGTAGTTCTGTGGGCTGAAAACCGTAGTGTCATCCCAAACTCCTCTCTTTTCTCCCACACCCACATCTGACCTCTCATTAAATGCTGTCAGTTCTGTCTTCATAATATGTCTGTAACTCAGAATCCAACCACTTCTCACCACTTCTGATACTACCCTGGTATGGACCTGCTTCTGTCCTTGACCCTTTATGGTCTGTTCTCAACAGAGTAGCCAGAGTAACCTTCAAAATGATATTTTTATAATTAAATTTTAAAATTGTAAATAAAACTTAAAACTATGAATTCTGTCACTTCTCTAAGAGAGTAGATCTTAAAATAGATCACAAGAAAAAATCTGTAACTATGTGTGGTGATGGGCATTACTTATTTATTGTGGTAATCATTTTGTAATATATCCATATATCAAATCGTATTGTATACATAATATAATATGTCCATTATATCTTAATTAAAAAAATTTGTCTCTTGTCATGTTTAAGTTCTTGGATAGTTCCTTTTTCACTCAGAGGAGAAGCCAGAGTCACTTCCATTAGCCAGTAGGCTTTACGGAGTCTGCATCTGGCTCTCTTCCTCATATTGCCCTAGCATCATCTCACCCCTTACCCTTGCTCACTGTTTGGACTACACCAGCCTTCCTAAAATTCTACAGACATGCTAGGCACACACTTACTCTTACCACAGGGTTTTGGCACTTGCTGAGTCCTCAAGCTTCCCCCAGATCTCCATATGGCCACACTTTTTGTTCCTGCTGGTCTTTGCTCATATTTAACTTCTGTTTAAGGCTTTCTTTTTTTTTTAGGTTTTAACTTCTTTGGAGCACCTGGGTGGCTTAGTCAGTTAAGTGTCCAACTCTTGATTTTGACTCAGGTCATGATCTCACAGTTTCATGGGTTCGAGTTCCATGTCAGTCTCTTTGCTGGCAATGCATGGTCTGCTTGGGATTTCTTTATCTCTCTCTGTCTCTCTCTCTCTCTTTCTTTCTTTCTCTCTCTCTCTCTCTCTTTCTCTCTCTTTCCTTCTCTCTCTGCCCTGCCTCTGCTTACACTCTCTCTCTCTTGAAATAAACTTAAAAAAAAAACTTCTCCATCCCCTCCCATCCCCTGTTCTTTATTCTCCTTCCTTATTTTTCTCTATAGCATTTGTCACCATCTGACCTGCTGTATGATTGTTTATTATCTAGCTCTTTCCCTGTAATGTGAGCTCCATGAAGGCAGGAATTTTGGTCTTTGTGGTTTCTAGTGCTGCTGCCTAGAAGATTGTATTGCTGGTGACATGGAGTTGTGCTTGATAAATTCATAAATCAGTTGAGTGAGCTCTATGTGTGGGAAGCCATTGTCCTCAGACCAGTTTTGTATGTACCAGTAGAGGATGCTAGGTGTAGAATGGGTTTCTTGGCTACTTTTCTTCATTTGGGGCTGGGAGTAATAATGGAAAGATTTTTTGTGTGTGAATCTTAAGTCCCACCTCCTCCAGAGAGTCCTACTGACCCTCTAGTCCTTGAGAACTCTTTCTTCTTTGTCAGATTGCCTAGTTATTATTGTCTCAACCTAGCACCAGGTGCTGGGTGTCTAGTGCTCTGCCTTCCTAACTTTCTGCGTGTGGGTGCATGCGTGTGAGCATGTGCATACAGTGTCTCCCTGCTGGAAACATTATCTTCTCTGGGGCACAGATGAGACTGCACATGTTTTTCTGACTATCATTCATGACATCTGGCACAGGGCTCCATATAGAGTAGGCCCCAGTACATGTTGGTTGAACCAGCAGTTGAATGATTTTACCATGGGAATGAGTGCTAGGAGCTGTATAAATAAGGCAGAGATGGGGTGCCATCTGGAGATTTCTTTTTTGAATGGTCTGAATGGCTTCTGTCCTTTGTCCTTTATTTAGGAGACCAACAAGAAGACAGTCCATGCAAAATACTGCAGCAGATTTGTCCATGCACCCTGGAAGGATGGGAGCTTGGTCCACGTCTGCATTACCAAAGAGAAGTGTACCTGGTACAGTGAGAGAATCCACACAGTCCTTGCTCAGATTCAGAAGAGGTTGGTAAATTTGCAGGAGGGTACAAGTGGTCTAGTTGCCCTTGAAACTAAAATCTGTGACTTCTCTGTAAATGCTTAACCACAAAAAACAGCCAATTAACATTGTTATGTCAGGGTTGCCATCTGATGGTTTGCTCGTGGCTTTTTGTTAGTAATAAAGGGGAATGTTTTTTGGATCCAGATTCCAAGCTGCTTTGATTCCAAGCAGACTTTTTAAAAAAGACAGCAAAGAAATGTGTCATTATGTTGGTTGTACATCACTATAGGAGGCTAAGGAATGCTTCTGCTCATGTCTTGCATTTTTTGTGGGCCACAAACATATTGCAAATTGTATTACACCTGTCCTCTGTACTTGGATATTACATTTCAAGGCAACTGTTAACAATGTTGTGGAGTATTTTAATACAATGGAATAATGTATATTCAGCTAAAAATAACTTCATGTGGTCCTTGTCAACCTTGCTGGTTCTTAAAATCTGCCAGTGCTAATGCATCTGAGGTACTAATGCTGTGACCTCAGCATCAGTCCCATGGGGATGATCTACCTTAATGCTTTCACCTCCCTGATGCCAGAGGACAGCTTTAGACCACAAAGACCAAATCCATTTAGGTGCATGGCCTCTGAGGTCAGATGGAGCTGGATTATAATACCAGCTCTGCCACTTTCTGTGTGACCCTGGGCAAGTTAGTTAATGTCTTTGTGCATTGGTTTCTTCATTTATAAAGTGGGAATGATAATGCCATTTACAAATATGCCCTATGGATTATAGAGTATAGACTAGTACTCAGTGGGCAGTAACCACTTGAAAATGAGAGTTCCTTCCATCCTTCTATGTTTTCTGCTATAAAATCACAAGCTGCAGACAACTGTGTGCATAATATTAACTCTTCAGAGCCCCAGTTTCTTAAAACCCAACTGGCAGTGGGTAACTTAGAACAAGTAATCCTTGTGTCTGGAGTCTTCTGTTTCTTGTTTTGGGGTTGACTTTTGGGGACAGTAGTTTGGACTTCAGGTCTGGGGAAAAAGGATGCTGTTTAAGACACTCCACTTGGTACCTGCCAGATCTATTTGTCCTTCTCCACCCACCAAGTGTTAGGGGTTGTTGGGAACTTCTCTCCTCTTTTCTATTCTCCAGAAGTCTTTGTGGAGAGTTGTTATCATCTCTCCCTTAAATGTATGTAGAATTCACTACTGAAACAATCTGGGTCTGTAGTTTTTCTTTGTAGCAAGGTTTTTAATTATGTATTCCATTTCTTCACATACACATAGAACTGATGTTAGTAATTTATGTTATCTTTATTTTAAGCCTGGTTGGAGATTATCCATTTTATTGATCTTTTCAAAGAACCAGGTTTTGGTATCAGTGGGGTTTTTTTCTCTGTATGGTTTTCTCCTTTTGGTGCCATTGATTTCTACTCTTTATTATTTCCTTCTTTCTCCTTACTTTTAAGTTTCTTAAGATGGATGCTTAGAGATTTGAGAACTTTCTTTCTAATATAAGCATTTAAATTTTCTTGGGGTATTGCTTTAGCTGCCTCTCACATTATGTTGTATTTCATTACATTCACTTAAAAATATTTTGCAAATTTCCCTTATAATTCTTCTTTGAACAAAGGTTATTTAGAAATATGTTGTTTACTTCTCAAGTATTTGTGGATTTTCCTGATAGCTTTTAATTGCACTATGGACGGAGGGATACTGTATGGCTTTAGTTCTTATAAGTTTATTGAGACCTATTTTGTTGCCCAGGATATGAAGAAAAACTACATATTCTGCTTTTGTTGGGTGGAATATACTATAAATATCTCAGTTCAAGTTGATTGATAGAGTTGTTTCAGTCTTCCATATCATTACTGACTTTTTTATTTAAATTGTTCTACAAATTGTTGAGAGAAGAGCACTGAAATCTCTAGCTATAGTTATGGATTTGCCTGTTCTTTTTTCAATTCTGTCATTTTTTCCTTCATGTATTTTGAAACTATTAGTAGGTGTATGTACAGTTACGGTTGTTATGTCCTCTTGATGAATGAATTCCTTTAATATTATTAAGTGTCCCTTTTTATCTCTGGCAGTATTCCTTTTTCTGAAATCCTTTCTGAAAGGATTTTTCTGAAATCCTTTTGATTTCTGGACAAATCTGCTTTGTCCAGTATCAATAGAGCTGCTCCAGTGTGTTTTTTTTTTAATATATGAAATTTATTGTCAAATTGGTTTCCATACATCACCAGTGCTCATCCCAACAGGTGCCCTCCTCAATACCCATCACCCACCCTCCCCGCCCTCCCACCCCCCATCAACCCTCAGTTCTCGGTTTTTAAGAGTCTCTTATGCTTTGGCTCTCTCCCACTCTAACCTCTTTTTTTAGCTCCAGTGTGTTTTGATCATTTTTTGCACGGGTTCTCTTTTTTCTATCTTTTTACCTTTACTTGTTTATGTCTTATATCGAAATAGGTTTCTTAGAATATATATGGGTATTGTTTTCTAAATCCAATCTATCTTGGCCTTTTAACTCCATATTGTTCTCCAAAACAAATAGACAAGGAAACTAAGATAATACATAATACAGGGAGTAAAAAACAAAAACAAAAAACAAAAATAAAACTTCGGAGAAAACCAACATATTAATATTCTCAGAAAGACAGAAAATATTGCCCTCAGAAAGTTGGAAAATACTGTTATACATACATATAGATATTAAGAATTACAAGAGCTCTTCAAAATATGATAGCCAAAACAAATGATTCAATGGGAGAGCTGGAAGATGAAGGCAGTCTCTCAGAAAGCAACACAAGCATCCTGTGGTTGAGGTTAACATACATGTGTACCTACAAATAGATAGCTTATAGACATATATAAAATGAAGGGGAAATCTCACAAAAAATTTCAGAACTGAGAGACATGTAATTCCAAACTGAAAGAAAGTTGCAAGGAATGTCTAGAAAATGAGTAAAAAGACCTATCCAGCATACATCATCACGAAATTTTAAATATTAGAGATAAAGAAAAAAAATCCTAAAATCTTCCATTTATCCCCTCCCCAACTTCTGGTTGGATTTTTTTTTGGTTTGTTTCTTTTTATCTGTTGGTTCCTTTCACCCATTTTTCCCACCCTGCCTCTTGGAGTCACCAGTCTTTTTGTTCTCTGAATCTATAAACTTGTTTTTTGTTTTTCTTTTAGATTCCACATATAACAGAGATGATATGGTACTTGTCTTTCTCTGTCTGACTTACCTCACTTAGTGGAATGCCTTCAAGGTCCATCCATGTCATTGAAAATGGCAAGATTTAAATCTTTTTATCGCTGAATGATATTCCACTATATATATATATATATATATATATATATATATATATATATACCACAATTTCTTTATCCATTCATCTGTCAATGGACACTTAGGTTGTTTCCGTATCTTGGCTATTGTAAATAATACTGTAGTGAACATGGGGCTGCATATATCTTTTCAAGTTAGTGTTTTCTTTTTTGGATAAATACCTGGAAGCAGAATTGCTGCAATGTATGGTAGTCCTATTTTTAATTTTTGAGGAATCTCCATGTTTTCCACAGTGGCTGCACCAATTTACAGTCCCACCAACAGTGTACAAGGGCTCCCTTTTCTCCACATCCTCTCCAACACTTGTTATCTTTTGTCATTTTAATAATAGTCATTTCTAATCTCTACCTTTTAATTGGAGTATTAAGATCATTTCCTTAATGTGATTATTTATTTGGTTGGATTTAAATCTAGATCTTGCTATTTGTTTTTTGTCTTACCTGTTCTTCGTTCTCTTTTTACTCTTTTTCTACCATCTTTTGTTGGAGAGTTTATGATCCCATTTTATTTCTACCTTTGGCTTATAAACTCTACCTCTTTATTTTGTTTTGTTGTATGTGTGACAGCATTAGCATTTACAGTATACATCTTTAAATTACCACAGTCTACCTTCAAATACTATTTTACTTCATCTATATCATAAAAATCTTATAACTTCAATTCCTCTCTTCTGTCTTTTCTATTGTTGTCCTATACTTTTTTTTTTTTTTTTTAAGTAGGTTTCATGCCTAGTGCAGAGCTCAGTGCAGGGCCTGAACTCAGAATCCAGAGATCAAGACCTGAGCTGAGATCAAGAGTTAGATGCTCAACTGACTGAACCACTCGGGCACCCCTATTATTGTCCTACACCATATTTCCACATATGCTATAAATCATAATGTATTGTAAATAATCAATTTTTGTATAAATAGATTTAAAATGAGAATTAGTGTATTTTGTATTTATCCACATATTTGATATTTCCGTACCTCTTTATTCTTTATATTTATCCCAGTGCAGGTCTGTTGATAATGAATTATTTCAGCTGTTTTAGTCTGAAAAACTCTTTAATTTCCTTTTGTTTTTGGAATATTTTTTGTTTTGCTTTATATAGAATTGTAGGTTTACACTTTATATTTCAGTACTTTAAAAATCTTTCTCCATTATCTTTTGGTGTGTTTGATTTATGGTGAAAAGACTTCTGTTATTTTTATGTCACCTCTGGATGCTTTTAAGACTTTTTCTTTATCATTGGATTTCAAATTATATTATGATGTGTATTGGTGGTTTTCTTTTTTTCCATTTTTCTTCTTTTTGGGTTCTTTGAGCTTCTTGTATATATTCATATATTGTTTTATCAAAATTGGAAACATTTGGCCGTATTTTTCCAAATATTTTTCCTGTTTCCCTCTTTCTCCTTTTTCTTAGTTTCTACATATATGTTAGACTCCTTGACATTGTTCCATGAGTTGTTTATTCTCTACTTTTTGTTTTTTCTCTGTTTTCATTTTATTATTTTTATTTATTTTTAAAAATGTTTTTATTTTTGAGAGAGAGAGAGAGAGAGAGAGAGAGAGAGAGAGAGAGAGAGACAGTTTGTGAGCTGGGGAGTGGCAGAGAGAGAGAGAGAGAGAGACATAGAATCCAAAGCAGGCTCCAGGCTCTGAGTTGTCAGCACCGAGCCTGATGCAGGGCTTGAAATCTGCAAGCCATGAGATCATGACCTGAGCCAAAGTTGGATGCTTTATAGACTGAGCCACTCAGGCTCCCCAGTTGTTTTCATTTTAAATTGCAATGTCTTTCTTAATGTTCCCTGATCTTTTCTTCTGCTAGTGTCTGATGTCTATTAATACCATGTAGTATATTTTTCATTTTGGTTATTGTGCATCTCTATAAATTCCCTTTTATATTTTCTATTTCTGTCCTCATTTTGCTTATACTTTACCTTGTTGGAAATATGGATTATGTTTATAATAGGCTATGTAACATCCTTTTCTGCTAATTCTATCATTTGTATTATTTTAGGGTCTGTTTCTGTTTATCTGTTTTTCTTCTGGTTGTAGATCATATTTTCCTGCTTCTTTGTACGCCTGATAATTTTTTACTGAAATGCAGACATTTTGAATTTTACATTGTTGGGTGTTGGATTTTGCTGTATTTTAAAATACATGTTCCATGATGCAGTTATGTTCCTTGAAATCACGTGGATCCCTCTGGGGCTTGCTTGTAAGTTATGTTAACATAGGTCCAGGGCAGCCTTTAGTCTGGGGCTAATTTGGTCCTACTACTAAGGCAATACCCTTATGAGGACTCTACTTGATGTCCCATGTATTATGGAGCCTTTCCCACTCAGGTTGTTTGGAATGAACTAGCCCTGGGTAAGCTCTGAGGTGCTGATCTAGTTACTCCTTTATGGTGATTTATTCCTTGGTTTTAGTAGTTTCTTCACATGCATGCCCTGATTATTACTTAGCCAAAATCTTTTTTTTAATATTTCTTTTATTGAGAGAGAGAAAGGGAAAGAGAGAGAGCAAGGGAGGGGCAGAGAGAGAGGGAGACCCAGAATCCAAAGCAGGCTCCAGGCTCCGAGCTGTCAGCACAGAGTCTGTGCTGATCTCACAAACCATGAGATCATGACCTGAGCCAAAGCTGGATGCTTAACTGACTGAGCCACCCAGGTGCCCCTACTTAGCCAAAATCTTTAGGGCACTCTCTGCAGATGGCCAGAATGCATTCTTTCTCCTGTTTTCTCTCTCTGTCCATCCCTCCCCACCCCCTCTGCTTCTATGCAGCAACCTCTTCATCAATATTTTGCCCTACAAATTGTAGTTACCTAGGCCTTGGTGAACTCTGAACTCAGTTTCAAGGATTTTTTCCCTCTGCCTTTCCCCTTACCCCAGGTCTCGCCTTGAACTTAATTTACATCCTGTTATGGGAGTCTGAGATCCCATCACAGAAGTAGTCCTTCTCCAACTGCCTGATGCTTAGTTATTATAGGGATCTGGGGTTGCTTGATATTGTCTATAAGCTTCACTGAAGCTTCAGGAATGTGCTGGCATTACTAGCTTGACTGCAGTCAGCAGGGTTAAAAGAACAAATGGTCTGAAGTCACTGAGGGATTGAAACTATCAGATGACAGGAAGTAATTTACTTCTGGCTTTGGGACCCAGTATTGGATTTATTTTTCTGTCCTATTGATTTTCCTAGTTTGGTTTTACATGGATTGATGATGGATAGTGGAGGTGGGGGTGAACAAGGGAGCCAGCTCAAATATAGGATTTTTCACAGGAAACCTTCCAAGTGAGTAATCCACTCACAGAAGATTGTGCATAAACAATATAGTACAGCTTGGCCTCTGTAGATGTATTATTAAGTTCTTAGGAAGACCTGTCATTGCCACAGGCTG
Organism: Panthera pardus; assembly: GCF_024362965.1. Lineage (NCBI taxonomy): Eukaryota > Metazoa > Chordata > Mammalia > Carnivora > Felidae > Panthera > Panthera pardus. Next base: position 61,201,936 of record NW_026526821.1, on the reverse strand, counting down.
TAAAAATTCACTTTCAACCAATTTCCTGCCTAGGATTAAGTGGCTGCAGGATGGAAGTCAAATCCTCTTTGGAAAAGTACGTAATGATTTTGTCTACGTCCTCATTGATACATCTCACTCAATGAAGAGCAAACTGGACTTGGTGAAGGACAAGATCATCCAGTTTATACAGGTTAGATGGAGCTGTCAGGTTCATGGATTTGGGGGGCCTTTGTGTCATGAATGCATCTTTAGCAGCCTTCATCTGCATTGGTTCTGCAAGGTGCACAGGTAAGGTCTGCACTCAGGCATCCACAGGGAAGCCACTTCAGATAAAAGCTCTCTTTTGCCAGTTAGAGATTCATCAGTTCTCCTTTGCAAGCAGACCCTTCCCGTGGCAGGGTCTTCTGTAACAGGTGGGATACTAAGGGAGTTTCAGTGTCTATCGCTCCAGGTTTTCTCTATCCTGAAATCTGTGGTGTGCCCACATCTCCATCGTTTTCCAGATGCTCTTCAGCTTGGCATTTTTATTTTAATTTCCAGTGTTTATTAGGGGTGTTGCATGCATTGGCCCCAGAACTGATGTATGGGAGGAGTGTAGGCTGATGGTTAGGAGCTTCCAATTCTTATTCTACCTGTGCTGTGACCCAAGGCAGACTGCTCTGAGTTGTGTGACCCAAGGCAGACTGCTTCCACTTCCTAACTCCTAGAATGGATATAGCGGTACTGTCACAAATGAGTAGTATTGATGTATTACCACAGAAAATAATTGTGGGGAGTGTTCACAAATACAAAATACAGGTTTTATTTCAATAAACCTCTACTGGAGAAATGTGGGTTGGTGGAAGGCAAATAAAAAGGTATGCAACCAAATGCTAGCCTTAACAAAAAGATGATGGCCAAAATGATGATGGCATTTGGGATTTCTTTTCTTTAAGCAGATTGCATTTAGTTTGTGTATGCAGTATACCATTAATGTCAGTATTAAAGACAATATTTAAGGTCATATTATATATAAAAACACACACACATATATATGTGTATATATATATGTATATATATATATACATATATATATATATACACACACACACATATATTCAGACATATATACATTTGTAAAAGCATAATATCCAAACTGTGTATAAATTTTGTTTAAATATTTTCTGAAAAGATTTTCTCTCTTGAATGTAATTTTTAGCTTCCAGATCTGAAAAGAGATTTCATAGTGATTAAAATGTATCAAACTGTGACCTAACCTAACCTTTTCTTACATCTGAGTGGTGTTTTGGTTAAATAATAATTTTCTCTTACAGGAACAGCTGAAATATAAAAGGAAATTCAATTTTGTACAGTTTGATGCTCAAGCAGTTGCTTGGCAGGAAAAACTTGTTGAAATCAATGAAGATAGTTTGAAAGGGGCTCAGTCCTGGATTAGAAACATCAAGGTAGGAAAGATGGAGACTGGGTCTGGGAGAAGAAGCCTGACTTGATCACCTGCTGAGTTAATTCGTGCCATGGAAATTCTTGAGAAAAGCGTTCTGAGCCCTGAGACAGCAGGGTTTTCACACAGACACTCATTTTGTGTACAATGGTCACATGAATCCAAGCTCATGAGTCACTGTCTTAACATTTAGATAAGCTTCTGTTCACAGCACACCATTTTCAGATATGCCCTTGGCTTTGATCTCACCCCTTTATGAAGACAAATGTCAAAATTTAATTTTTTTTGTACTCAAACATTCATATTTGATCCTCCTGAAACCTCATTATTGTTTCAAATGATATATTGTGGCTATTTTTAACAGTTGACTTCGTTCAAAAGTAATGAACTGGTGGGTGGAAGCACACAGTACAGTGTGACTGGTTAAGACTGAAAGCAAGGAGGGAGAGAGTGGCGGAGGATACAGTGAGAAAGGGAAATCATTTCTTCAGGACTGCCTTTCATTGAAGAACTGCTCTTGGCACTTAGACTACTGGGAAGGAATTGCCTTTCCTTGAATTTTCTCTTATCATGAACTTACCTTCCTTTTTTAAAAAGGTCTTTTTCCAGAACCACAAGCATTCCAGATAGTTGAGATACACTAAAATTGAAACTAAGGGCTCTTCTCAAAAAGTCAAATGTAGATCATAAACATCTTTAAATAGTTCAGTGCCTGAGTGTCCCAGATTTGACAGGAAGCCACAAATGGACATTAGCAGAGCTCCTTGAATATCAGGACATACCAGATATGCTGTCATTGGGATATACCAGAGTTCCGTTAGGATTGATTCTTTAAAAATGGGAGAAGGAAGAAATATGTTCTGTAAGAAATTATGATGCCTTAAGATCTTGATCTAACTGGCTATCTTATGCTGGGAAAGAATATTCAATTCACACCCAACTTGATAAATTTCCAGGATTAGCCAGTGAAGTTACTTGGGATACATGTTCCTTCCTTTTATGGACTATAGGTGATTGTTAACTCAGAGCCCATTTATTTACAGTTGGTCATAACAGATATCATATATGCAGTCTCATTAGATTAAAACACTAACAGGTGCTGCTTTTTATAGAAATCACTAATGAATAGAACCAACTACCTGAATGGCTAAAAATATAACTAAAATAATTATTTGTAAAGTATAATTCTGTTATCTTCAAAAATCTTCATTGAGGCTCCCTTGCTTGCTGAATGTGCAAAATTTATTTTCAGGAAAACCACATTTCTCTATATTCTTTTGACTGGTCGGCTCAGGAATCAACCCAATAAATTCAGGATACCACTAGAGCTTCTGAAACTGCCTTGTGCTGGTGTTGGAGCAGTAGTTCCCCAAACAGGCCTAACCAGTCCTGAGGTCAGAGGAGCATAAGCTGGGGCTGAGTCTGCCCAGTAGTTGGGGGTGGGGGTCTGGTCCAAGGCTGGGGGAAGCAAGGAGGGAGCAGGTGCAGAAGAGGCACCAACTTCTGACCATCTTTCCCATGATTCCCAGTCTGGCTTTCTCCTAGCTTTTCTACCATCTTTGCAACAATCCCTGGACAGTGGGATTGTCAACAAGACTATTGAGATAGGGCCTAGAGAGAAGAGTTGTACTGTTTACCATCTGAGCTATATTTCTGCTGCCCAAATGTTGAAGCAGTTTTTTGGTGTTTTTTTTTTTAACTTTATAATTTGAAATCATTTTGGGCTTATGAAAGAGTTGCACAGATAGCACAGAGGGTGCCTGTAATACCCTTTAGTTAGTTTCCCCTAATGTTAACATCTGACGAAAACATAGTTTAATTGTCAAAACTAAGAAAATCACAGGGGTGCCTGGCTGGCTGAGTTGGTAGAGTATGTGACTCTTGACCTTGGGGTCCTGAGTTTGAGCCCCCGTTAGGCTTAGAGGCATTTTTTTTTAATGTTTATTTATTTATTTTTGAGAGAGAGAGAGAGCACAAGCAAGGGAGGGGCAGAGAAACAGGTAGACACGGAATCCAAAGCAGGCTGCAGGCTCTAAGTTGTGAACTATGCTGACAACTTAGAGCCTGACACAGGGCTCAAACCCATGAACCACGAGATCATGACCTGAGCCAAAGTCAGACCCTCAACCAACTGAGCCACCCAGGTGTCCTGACTTAGAGCCTACTTAGAGTAAATAAATAAATAAATAAATAAATAAATAAAATCTATTTAAAGCAAAACAAAACCAAAAACTGAGAAAATGACAATGCCATTATTAACTATATTACAGACTTCATTCAGGGTTCATTAGTCTTTCTACTAGTATTCCTGTTCTGTTCCAAGATCCAATCCAGGGTCCCATATTGCATTTATTTCTTAAAAGTTTTATTTATTTATTTATTTATTTATTTATTTATTTATTTATTTATTATTGAAATATAGTTGACATACAGTTTTATATTAGTTTCAGGTGTAAAATATAGTGATTTGACAATTCTCTACATTACTCAGTGCTCCACACAGTAAGAATAGTCATCATCTGTCACCATACAATACCATTACAGTATTATTGACTATATTCCCTCTGCTGTGTTTTTCATCCCCATGACTTAATTATTTGATACCTGGTAGTTTGTACTTCTTAATCCTCTTCACCTGTTTCACCTGTGCCCCCACATTACGGTTATAGTTGCAGTGTCTTCTCAGTCTCTTCCAGTCTGTAACACATCCTCAATGATGCCTTGTCTTTCATGACCTTTTGATCATGTGTTTTGCAGAATGTCCTTCAATCTGGTTTCATTTGATGTTTTCTGATGGTTAGATTGGGGTTAGAATACTGCAGAGGTGATGTGTCCTTCTCAGTGCATCATGCTGAGCAGTACATTGTGGTGATACACCTTACTACTAGTGGTGTTAACTTTGATCTCTTGGGTAAGGTGGCATCTGATAGGTTTCTCCCCTGTAAAACTACTTTTTTTTTCTTTTTATAGATAATACATGTTTTGGAGGAGATAACTTTGAGGCTATGCACATATCCTTTGTGTCTTGAACTTTTACCCACTAATTTTAGCACTCAGTGATGGATCTTCTCTGTAGCACTTATTAATGTGCTGTTCTAATGGTGACTTTCTATTCCCTCTATTCCTTTTACATTTATGTGTTGGAATTCTGTAATGAAGAACTTCCCCTTTCCCCCTCTTATTTATTCATTCAATCATATATTTATTTCATTATGGACTCATGGATATTTATTTACTGTTTCAGTAATAATTCAATACTATTGTTATTTATTTTGTTACCAAGCTTGTTCCCACTCTGGCCATTGGGAACTCTTTCAGGTTGCCCCCTGTGTTCTTCACATATGCATCTATCTTTTTTTTTTCCTTGAATACTTGTTTATTTTCTGGCACTATAGATATTTCATGATCATCTTATATTTTCCCACCTCAGTCCTGGAGTTTACCACTTCTCCAAGGAACCCTAGTTTCTTTTATTAGAAAGTGGTATTTGAAAACCAAAATCTGGGCACTTAGGTATGCTTATTGCTGCTACTGGACTCACTGCTTCTAGGCTCTCTCAGTGGACAGAGATGGGAAATATATGTATAATAGCCCATCAATCCATAAACATCTATATTCCTGTATCTATTTATCTATATTTTCATTAAAAAAGGAAAATAAGGGACGCCTGTGTGGCTTAGTTGGTTAAGCACCTGACTCTTGATATCGGCCAAGGTCATGATCTAATGGTCATGGGATTGAGCCCTGTGTTGGGCTCCGTGCTGAGTGTGGAGCCTACTTGGAATTCTCTCTCTCCCTTTTTCTCTGTCCTTCCCCCGCTCACACACATTCTTGTGCACGTACTCTTTCTCTCAAAAGTAAATAAATAAATGTAAAAAGATAAATAAAACCATGAGTTCATATTAATAACTCTTTACTCCAATCCAGAGCCACAGAAATTATTTGTAAAGAACGTATTTGCTTATTTTTAACTTCTTTGACCATGAAAAACCTGGTTTTCGTTATCTGTAATGTATTTAGTTATTTGTTCAACCCTGGTATACATATAGTTTCAGAATTTCTAACCCATACTCTGAGAAAAACACTTATCAGCTGGGGTACAGTGTTTACACATAGTTCTTTCTCTCTTTAGCCTTACACTATCCAGTCAAAAAACTGTTTCCTAAAGTTCTTAAAGTCAGGTACTTTTTTACTCAACTACCTCAGTGTGATTATATCATTCATTATTAATATGTTGACTTCCTCCCTCATCCTAATTGAATTATATTTTAATTTGCACACAGCAAAAGCACTCTTTTTGGTGTATAGATCTATGGATTTTGACAAATGTAGAGAGTCATGTATTTACACCTCTCTGACTGAAGGACTGGTGAAAGGTAGGCCCACCAAAGATCTAGTGGGACTCCCCAAACTCCACAACCCAGACCCTGACACATAGTCTAGTTCATTGGAAGCAGTGGCAAGAGTAAAGCCATGACTGTCTCAGTCCCTGCCTTACAACTCAGATCCTGTCAAGTGGTCCGGTCTTCCAGCAGCAGCAAGAGCAGCAAAACTCCAGCTGCCCAGTTGCACAACCCAAGTCTGGCAGGCAGTCTGATCCACCAGAAACAATGGCAGCAGTAAAATCCTCAGCCACCCCAGCTTCTATGTCACAACATTGTGGCATGTATGATCTTTGGCAGCAGTGACAGCGGCAATATCCAGACTCTCTTAGACTGCACTCCACACATGGGGTACTGGCAGGGGGTCCCATACAACTGCTGCAGTGGCAGCAGAAAAGTCCTGGGAATTTCTAAAACCAGGTCACCTGTAGATGGTGTGACCAGCCAGCAACAGCAGAGTCCCTGACTGTCCCAGCTTCACAACTGGGGCATCAATGAGAAGTCTAATCTTCCAACAACAGCAAAGGTGAATAAAGCCTTGTGTCTTCCTGCTCTCAACTCAGTGGCATAAGTAGAGCCAGGTTCAGCAGTTTCTGCTCTTATACCCCAGAAGGTCACCTAGCACCAATAGGCAACCCCAAAACATGGCTTTTCTGGGCTTCCCACAGACAACACCAAATAGGAACTGAGTGGGAGACCCAGCAGCGCAAGAGGAACAAAGCAGACCAGAGTAGGATTGCATAGAGTAGAAAATTAAATTGTCATTTGAACTAAACCCCAAAAAGGTAGGCTAAAATAAATATACTAAACCTGAACAGGGTGACTGCCTGCTAAATAACATTTAAATGGGAATAGTCTCCTAACATAGTGACCAAATTGTCCAGGACATAAAACCACTCATCATACCATGATCCAAGAAATCCACATTTCAATGAGAAGAGCAAACCACTGATGCCAGTACCAACAGAGCCTCGGAGATCTCTGGGACAGTAAAAAAGATGTAATATTCATGCCATCATAATTCTAGAAAGGGTAGGTGAGTGTGGGACTGAAAATGTATTTAAAAAAAGCAATAGCTAGAAACTCCCCAAATTTGGTGAAAAACATAAAAACTACAATTCAAGAACCTAAGCAAACCCCAGACAGGGTAAAACCAAAGAAATCCATACCACAATACATTATATTTAATCTTCTGAAAAGTAAAGACAAAGAAAAATCCTAAAAACAGCCTAAGAGAAATAATGCATAAGCTATAAAGGAATACAAACTCAAACGGCAGCAGTTTCTCATCTGAAAGTATGAGACCAGAGGGAGGTGGCACAACATTTTTCAAGTGCTGAAAGAAAAGTACTGTAAGCCATGAATCGTCTATCTGGTGAAAATATCCTCCAGGGTTGAAGGAGAAGGAAAATGAAGAGAATTTATTGCTGGGAGACCTACCTTTAAAGAATGGCTACTGGAAACTCTCCAAATAGGAAGAAAGCTTGGACCTTCAGAAATGAAGGAAGAACAGTGGAATGGGTGAATGTAGAAGTAAACATAGGAGAGAATCTGTAACCTCATGAGTTGCTTTAATCATGTTTTATGGTGCAAGCAAAAGTTTAACACCATCTATATATATAATGAATATAGAGGAAATACTTCAGACAATTATATTTTTTAAATGGCTACAGTAAAAGGACCTAAATGGAAGAATAATTTTTACACTTAATTTGAAGTGGTAAATTATCAGTATCATTGGACTGTGATTAGTTACACATATGCTTAAGAAAATACCTAGAGCAACCATGAAGAAAACTACATAAGACAATACACTAAAAAATATTACAAATAATCAGAATAGAACATTAAAAAATGTTCAAATAATCCACAGCAAGGCAAGGAAAAATAAGATAAATGAGAAACAGGAAATACACATAAAAACAAAAATGGGAAGCTTAATTAAATATCAGCAATTACATGTAAATGGTCTAAATATACCAATTACATGACAGAGATTGGAGAGTAGACAAAAACATGATCCAACTCTATGTGGTCTGTAAGAAACTCACTTCAAAAATAACAACATAGGTTGAAAGTAAAAGGATGGAAAAGATATATAAACACTAATTTTTTTTTAATCTGGAGGAACTATGTTAATATCACATAAAGTAGACTTTAAAGCAAAGAGAATTGCAAGAGGCTTAACATGATAATAAAAAGATCAATCCAATGAGAAAATAACAATTCTGCCTACACTTGTGGTGAGCATAACATATAAACTTGTCCAATCATTATGTTGTACACCTGAATCTAATGTAACAGTGTGCGTCACCTATAATTTACAAAAAAGAAGACAAGAATCCTAAATATGTATGCACCAAACAACAAAGCTTCAAAATACATGGAACAAAATCTGATGGAGTCAAAAGGAATAATGGACAAATCAGCAATTATAGTTGGGGCCTTCAGTACCCCAGTCTTAGCAGTTGATAGCACTACTGAACAGTCAGCAAGGATTTGGAAGAACTGAACAATACCTTCAACTAGCCATATCTAATTAACATTTATAGAATGCTCCACCCAACAACAGAATACATATTCTTTTCAAACAAACATTGGACATTCACGTAAAGAGACATATCTTGAGTCATAAAACAACCCTTAGCAAATTTAAAAGAATTGATATCACAGAGTATGAAGTCACACAGATGTCTCCTGACCATAGTGGTATCAAACTAGAAATCAATAACAGAAAGACAATATGAAAATCTCAGGACACTTGGGAATTAAAGAACAGGCTTTAAATAATTCACAGATCAGAAAGAATGCCCCAAAGAAAATTTAAAATCTCATAGAACTTAATGAAAATTAAGCAAAATGTGAAAATTTGGGGGGATGAAGCTAACACAGTGCTGGGAAGGAAGTTAATGCACTAAAAGCCTACATTACAAAAGAGGAAATGATTTCAAATCACTGATCTTCATATATCAAGAACCTCTGGTCAGTCTTTTCAAGGATGTTTATATAGCAAACTGCCTGAGAAATTAGAGATAGTGTCTCCTTTCAGGGCAGAAGGTGATGTGTTGATTATCCAGTATAAAGATAATATCTAACTCCAGAGCAAAGGACAAGCATGCTTACAGTCCATTATAGAATATACAGTTTCCTAAGTTCAGGGTCCCTCTCCTTTAACGCAATCTACTGTGTGTGCAAGTGTCACTTAGCCTTCTTCACATCACTCTGTGGGAATTGGAACTCAGGAAACTGGTGCCAAAAACTGACATTCTGGCTACTGCTATTGCTGTGAGTAGTAAAGTCCTTTGTCAGTGACCCAAGAGTCTTGAATCTTATGCCAGCATCCATGTTAGTCTGCAAGTAAGGGAAAATCGCAGACGTTTCACAGTTCTTGATGTATATTCACTCAAAAAACCTATAAGCAAACATTTGTAACAGCTTTATTTATAAACACCCAAAATGGGAAATGACGCAGATATCCTTCAATAGGAAAACAATGGATAAACAATTTTACATCCATACATTGATATACTAGTCATCAGTAAAAAGGAACAAACTCTTGATTTATGAAATAACTTGGGTAAATCTTAAATACATTTTGGGAAGTGAAAGAGGCTCGACCCAGGAGGCTACATACTATGGGGAGGATGTAGAGGTTGGAGTCTAGCTTCCCCACTTGAACTCGGAGGGGTGCAGCATCTCATTACTGCTGGGTGGGTGTGAGCGCTGTTGGGCGGGGAGGGCTTGTTACACTTGGTAAGGATGAGAGTCTTGGCTCACTACTTGGCTTTCTCTGCCACAACCCTGGTAGAAGTATCGGGGCACTTTATTCATTTATCTGACTTGACCTTCTTGGGTCCATAGGTTCATGTCTGTCATTGTTTTAGGAAAACTCTCAGCCATTCCTTTTTTCAAATATTTCTCCTATCCTGTTTCCTTTCTTGTGTTTCCAATTATGCACATGTCAGAATGTTTGATACCATCCCACAGCCCTTTGATGCTCATTTCTGTTTTGATTTTACTCTTTGTATTCATCTGCATTACTGTGTTTTTGATTTTTAGTGTTTCCATTCAACTGTTTCTTAAGGTTTCCATCCCTCTGCTGAAATTACCCATCTGGTCTTTAGTGTTGTTCACCTTTGCCATTAGAAGTTTTAGTGTATTAATCACAGTTATTTTAAATTTTCTTTCAAATCGTTTCAACATCTGTGTCATATCTGAGTTTGTTCCTGAGGAGTGTTTTTGTCTCTTGGTAATATGTTGTTTATTTCTTTTTAGTATGCTTTTTTTGTTTTGTTAAAAGCTGGACTTCACATGTGGTATATAGAGACTGAGATAAATATTATTTATGTCTGGAAATGAGCATACCTTTCTTGTTGAGGGCAGAGGGGTAAAATTAATCTGGAGTTGGGCTACGTTTGAGGTTTGTTACCGTTACCATGTGCACCAGGCCCCTCACATTTTTGTAGTACTTGGGATTAGGGTGGGGGATGATATGCTAGAGACTTGTTTGTCAGTGTCTGCTCCACCCTGTGATTTTGATTTTCCCTTCATACTGGGCCTCACACTGTAACTCTCTTACCAGTTCCTTGCCAGTCAGTGTTGGTAGGGGAACGGAGGGTGGGTGTTCTCTGAATGAGCCTTACTCTTAGGCAGGCTGGTGTCCCAGAGTCTAGGGAGTGTGTTTTTCTCAGTAGTTCTGAGCCCAGAACCTAGCCCTGTTCCTTTTCCAGGAGTGGAGGGTTTGGAGAACTTCCCCCAGCTCTCCTGGATTTTTACCAGTACCCTAAGGGTAACTCTGTTTGTTGCCCTTCCTCCCCGCCCCCCCACCACACACACAGATACATACACACACACATTAGGGCTTTTGTCCCGAGGGTGGGGTGAGATGGAGGAGAAGGGTCCCTGTGTCACTGTTCTCCCCCAGTTCTGCACCATGTGGGAGACATTCTTGAGCACCCTGTGGGCTTTGTGGTGAAAAAGCCTCCAAGAGAGTGCAGATTCCCCTATATTTGTGGCCTGTGGACCTTTACCTTCTCACCAGTATATACCTGGCTAACCTCTACCAGTTCACCAGTCACCCCAGCCAACCTCTTCTTACTAGTGTCTGCCGCATCTCACCCCAGAAGCCAGTGCTTGCATCTCGCCAGTCTCTGCACATGCCTGTCTGTCCTCACATTTAGGGCAAGTTGATTGCCCTGTGACCTAAGCACTCTAATGAGCCTAACAAAAGGCATTTACTTGCTGTTTGTCTGGCTCCTTTTTGTTACAAGGCTGGCAGTGGCATTCTTTCCAATGCTCTACATCCTTGAGCAGAAACTGCAGGAGTTTTAAAAACTTAACAGTTTCTTTGCTGTACCCCAGATTGCTGATGTTAACACACTCATGTTTGAATAAATCCTGGTTTGCCCTGCCAGGCTTATATTCAGACTGTATGTTTAAGCTGTGTTGACAGCCGAATGAACAGTAACTGAGTTAGTTACACAAAGATAAAGTTGCATTAAGAACTCTGTCGTCAGGACAGGAAATCCATAGTCCTGGCTTCTAGCTGTCCTGGAATTGTCTGGATAGAGGCTTTTATAGAACACCCAGGGATTTGGCTCCTTGGAATTCCTGGGCTTAAATTATTATCTCGATATAATTTTATCTTTTATTTTGCAAGTACTTTTCTATCTTTTTTTGGAAGCAGAAAATAACTTGTTTGTGAGATCTGTTTTGAGACTCAAGTATGTGCTTGGTATCTTTCTCTCTCTCTCTCTCTCTCTCTCTCTCTCTCTCTCTCTGTTATAGATTGGAAGTTCCACAAACACCCTAAATGCTCTGCAAATTGCTTTCGCTGATGAAGAAACACAAGTAATCTACCTTTTGACAGATGGGAGACCTGATCAGGTACTTACCAAAGTTGGGGACACAGACAGATTCACCGGTACCCTTTGAATGCTGAGAATGAGTTTGAGGGACTTTTATAACTGCCATTGAAAAGCTGTTGAGAGATGGTTCCTTGGCTTAGGGACCCAGAACTGAGGTGAGAAAATACACTGAGGAATTCTTTTGTCTGCTGAAATGCAGAGGAGAATTTATGTGACAGCAAATGTTGTCTGGTTAATGCACCACACACCCACAGGCCTGGAGACCAAACCCATGAAAGGAGATATCCACCTTCCACTGAGGACTGGTTTATGTTTTATTACAAACTAAGAGTAAGGAGATTCTTTTTTATTTATTTTTTCCTTCGGGGACTCCAAATCTAAACATGTCACTGCACAATGTCCTTGGTTTTACCCCTAATTTTAACTTAGTAATCACTTAAACAAAAGCATGCCTTTCTAGTGAAATGTTCTTTGTTTTGCTTAGCCTGACTGGAAAATATTTGAAAAGTTTTAGTGGAGTCTGTTCATCTTCTTTTGAGCTTTGTGAATGAAAGACTAATGCTCTGGGCATTAAATAAACATACGGATTTGCAGGCCAGTACAATGTAAATTAACCGCTGAAGTGAATTAGTATCAACTTGCATCCTTCATTGTGAGGTGTTTGCATGTGAAGAGTGCTAGGCAAATACTGTAAAATATCCTACGTCAAATGGTCCAGGGCTTAAATAGTAAAGCAACTGGATTTTATCACAGCATTAGATTTATGGCAGAGAAGTTATATGTAAAGTGAAATTTTATTTTGAATGATTTTCCAATCAACTTCACTATGCTTTCTGTTTAAAAGCAATTTATTGTGCTTTGCTTATGCTCCATGTGTGGTGCCAAGGTTTGAGGCTACAATGATGAATAACATCTTACCCCTGCCTTAGGGGCACTTACGCTTTGGAGGATGTGCTGGACATGTATGGTTAACTGTGATATGACACAGGGTGTGGGGTTGTTTGTGCTGTGAGATGTCTGGGAGCTGAGTGATGAATTCTGCTGTACAAGATGGAGAGAAGGCTGGGAAAGAGTCCGCTGAGGAGGGGGCATTTGAGCTCTGTCTGGAAAGAGGAGAAGTAATTTCCTTTTAAATTATTTTTTTATGTTTATTGACTTTTGAGAGAGGGAGAAACAGAGAGAGAGAGAGAGAGAGAGAGAGAGCTGGGTAGGGACAGGGAGAGAGGGAGACACAGAATCTGAAGCAGGCTCCAGGCTCTGAGCCGTCAGCACAGAGCCTGATGTGGGACTTAAACTCACAAACTGCGAGATCATGACCTGAGAAGAAGTCAGATGCTTAACCAACTGAGCCACCCAGACACCCCAGGAGAAGGAATTTTCTAAATAGAGATTATTGGTGTCTTGGGCAGAAGGAACAGAAGTGTGGAAGTATGTGGGCTACCCAGAGAAACAATCTGAGAGCAAGGGCAATGACAGAAGAGTGTCAGGGCTGAGGCTGGAAAGTTTGGTTGAGGAAGATTATGAAGGTCCTTGATGGCCACCTGGAAAGAGTGAGTGGGTTTTACCACAGTAGGGGCTGTAGTGGGGCAGGTGGTCCCATTCACCTGTACTTCAGAAATGTGCCTCAACAGTGCGAGGGAAAGACTAAATCTAGATGGGAGCTGGTGAGGGCCCACCTCAGGTAGGAAACAGAAGTGGGGAGGAGAGGACTCTCCTCAGAGATGAGATAATAGAAGTAGCATCAAAGGATGTGGGGACCAGTTTGGGAGCAGAGGAGGATGGAGTGAGGAGAAGATAGGACCAAGAGAGAAAGGCATCATGATTACTGATATCTGGTTTATAATGATTATGTTAGTAACTGATTTAAATTTAAATTTAAAGAAGAAGCAAGCTTGGGAGTTGCTGATGGAAAAAGCTGAGTTTGAGCACGTGTAGTCCATGGATGTCCAGAAGCCTCTAAAAATATGGGGCTGGTGTTTGAGGAATATGGGGGCTAGAGATTATGATTTGAAGGTTATCTGGACAAGGGGTCTTCTCTTTTTTAATAAACTCTTGCTGATTTTACTCTTTGCACTATAGGCAATTTAGAAAATATAGATAAGCATATAAGCATAAAAAAGAAAATTTAACTCAGTCATAATTCAATTGTGTTTTGCTTTGTTTCATCTAATATATGCATTTTTTGGCAAGTCATGAGAAATTCTTCCAAAACGTCATTCACAATGACTCCATCACATTCCATTATATAAATAAATTTAATATAACTTCTACCTTGGAAATTAATTTTGTTTATTTCATTTTGAATAGTAATGAGTGTAGTGTAACAGTATACCATTCACATGGTATTACAAAGGTATACAAAGATATACCTAGTTACAAAGGTATAAAGGGCATGCAGAGAAAATTCTCCTTCCTACCTCCTGTTCACTAGCTAAGAGGCAATGTATGTTACCAATTTCTTGTATCTTCTTTCAGGGATTGTTATGCAAGCAGAAGTGTATTTATATATACTCCCTTTCATAAATATATAAATGATAGTGTATTCTGCACCTTCATATAAAACAATATACCTTGGAAATTGCTTACTATCATTTCATAAAGAGCTTCCTCATTTTTTATATGTGCCTAGTATTCCATCACATGGCTAAGTTATTTAGCCATGTGTCCTGGAGATGGACATTGAAGTTGTTTTCAGTCTATTTTATTATTATATTATTCAGTGCTTCTGTTATACACGATGCTGCAAAAGTAACTATTCACATGTGTTTTGCAGATGTATAGCTATAGCATAAATTCTGAACAGTAGACTCAGTACAAAGGTATATGTTTTGATAGATACTTCCAAATATCCCCCAGAGAGGATGGACCAAGTAACACTCCTGCTAGCAGCATATTGGGAAGGATTCTTGTCCTATGGTCCACCATCTTGGGAAGGAATCTTGACCTACAGTCTATCATTACTTCTGAGAGTCTGGAATCTTCCGAGAGTATATGCAGAATGTCCTTGTACATTTCTCTGGGGAGAAGATCTCTCGGTTTCATCAGAGGGTCTGTGGACCACTTAAAGATGAAGGACTAAGGATATGGATGATAATTGGAATTAGAAATATACCGGCGACCCAAATAGTAATTTATAAACTCCTAGTTAGGCATTTTATGTTCATATCTGCCTTTTCCTCACATGCAGTCTATTTCTCTTGCATTATCCCTCAGATTCTGTCAAAAAAGCAAACGAATATTTGATATTCATGTTCTGTGTAGAGGACATTAAGATGTATCACACAATCTCAATTTCTTTCTGAATTTTCACTGACTTTGTAGGACCTGAATATGTAAGGCCAATGCTATTATTCCCGATACTCAGCAGAATTTTCTGCTTGAAAGCATACACAGAGATGCTATTCAGGATTTAATTCCATAGATACCAACTTACTGCTTGTTTGTTAAATGTCTGGGGAAGAATTAAACAGCAAGACAAGTCTTAAATTAACCAAGTGAAAAGAATTCTAGTAATATTCATCTTCATTAAAATGGAATTTATAGGTGTCCTTTGATGGGCATCTCTAGGTGCAAATGGACACCGCAGGGCCTCTGCCAGGAGCAGCCCAGCACATCTTTGGCCATTGTCATTTTGGGACTTCTTTGAAGTTAGGGACTTACCCTGGTAGGAATCAAGAAAATGGGAGTGAGGAAGGCTTTTGCACCATTCCAAACAAAGAGAAATGAGTAAAGCCTAATATGAGGTATACCAGGGGTGGGGACATAGAGAAGGCACAGAGTGAGCCACCTGCACAGCCAAACCTCCTTCAGGCAGTTGGGAGAACTGATCCTTGCCTTTCTTGCCACCCCAGTTGACATTTGTGGCGAAAGGGTCATCTGGCTACTGTGTAGACTCAGAGAAGAGAGAACTGGGGAGAGTCTCTCAGGCACACTGCTTGGCCTCATTTAGGGATTGAAGGGACCTCCATGGGGAACATATGAAGGAGTCTTGGGCTGTGAAAGGCTTCCTCAATGTCATGCAGGGGTTCCACATGGAAAGGCCTCGCTACTTTCTTAGACACAGAGCTGCTAGAATAAGTGTGTGGAAGGAGTCAGGGTCAGTCAGGCTGGTGTGCGTGAAAGGTTTACTTCCATGTTCTGAGTCTTCTCTTCAAAGCTGTGAGAACATAAACTAGGGAAAGGAATCCTTGAGTGGGGTGCAGGCAGGAGGTCAGGAATGGCCGGTGTCTGTTGCAGGGATGGAGCTCCTTCTGCAGTCCAGGTGTGCCCACACCCTCTGCCTAGCTCTCCCAACGCCACATTGGGTCCAGTTTAGCAAACACTACCTGAGGCTGGGTGAAGGTGGGGGGTTCACGAGAATACACTAACAGACTTTCTTGTGCCCGTGCTCTCTTTAGCTGTATGGAATGACAGAAATAGCTTTGGAGCTAGAGAACAGGGTTCGAAGCTCACCCCCAGCACTGCCCATCTGAATGACCTTGGGCAAGTCCTCTACTGTGAATTTCCTCATCTGTGGCTTAGAACTAATACTCCCTATTCATGAGTAAATGAGATGATGTTCCCATGAATGCATTCCACAGATATTTACTGAGTACCTTTTATGTGCCAGGCATTGCTATCAGTCTAGAATACAGTGGTAAGCAAGATGAACCTGTCTTCAGTGAAACTTATGTTTTATAGGGAAATAGGCAATGAGCAGATAAATATATGAAAATATCAGGTAGCATATGAAAAGCTGAAAATGCTACCCACAGTACCTGGCACCCACAATCAGTACTAAATCAATGTTAATTGCTTTCCCTTCCCAAATATATCAGCTATAAGTCAATACAGGAATAGTTCCTGGCTAAAACTCTACAAAATTAACAGAATTTAGGTCTAGCATATAAGAGACTCTTAAAAACTGAGAACAAACTGAGGGTTGATGGGGGGTGGGAGGGAGGGGAGGGTGGGTGATGGGTATTGAGGAGGGCACCTTTTGGGATGAGCATTGGGTGTTGTATGGAAACCAATTTGACAATAAATTTCATATATTGAAAAAAAAAAAAAAGAATTTAGGTCTAGCATATCCAGTCTGGTATCAGGGGTAGTGGCCAGGAGTCCCTGGTAAGAAACAAGGATAACGATAGCCCCACCTCAGAGGGTTGTAGGGAGGATGCAGGCAGAGAGCACAAGCAGAGCTCTTAGTGCTTGGTATACAGTATGTACTCAGAGATGGAAGGTAGGCTGAAGGGAGGGGAGGCAGCAGAGAGGACTTTGCTCTGTGCTTGCAGTTGACAAGAGGGATGAGGTCAGCTCAGTTAAGTTGCTGTTTGGTTAGGAAACCAGCTGATGGCCAGAGGGGAGAGAAGAGAAAAAAGGACGAGAGGTGGAGGTGGGCTCATGGGCAGGGGCAGGCTCAATTGCTGCAGCCAGATCCAGAGACTGAGGCTGTGTGTAAGTGGTGGTTGGAATGAGGCCAGACCCTGGGGGACCACTTAACCAGTCACCTCCCTGGGTGGTGTGTGAGCTGCACAAGGCCAGCCATTGGTGCATCCCGAGTCCTCTCTCCCTTATCACTCTGCCTTTCCAGGGCTCATAAGATGAATATAGGAAGGGTTAAAGACCAAATGATAGGAACTAGAAGCAGAGAATAGAAATTGGCTGAAGGAGCCAGCAAGTTGGGTCAATCAAAGAGGGACTCCTGGCACTTGGAAACTCAGAGGAAGTGGGGACAGGACAATCAGAAGCAGTTTCTGAAGGTTCCTAGCTGGGCTGTGGTTGTGGTGGTGGAGAGATGACAGAGGAATTCATCAGTTCATCTTTTCGGAGAGCCAGATAATGTTAACATTACTTGAGAGTCGATCCTTACCAAGAGACAGTTTTATTGCAAATGAGGGGAACAAACAGTCTGGCATTGCTTCTAATACCAAAAATTGGCTTTGAATTCCAGTCCTACCATGTAAGAGCTTGATGACCCTAGGAAAATTAATCTTTCTGAGTCTCAGTTTCTCCTTTGTCTGTGGAGCCCATACCCAGTGGGCCGATTAGGGTTGCATGTTACTGGGGAGAAAAGCAGAGGAGCAGACAAATGACTGTAACAATGGAGAGATTTATGTTCCTATGGATAAGAAACCCAGGGGTAGGTAGTCTAGAGTCTATAGCTACTCATGGATGTCTCCAAGAAAACAAACTTCTTTTTATGTTCATTCTCTACCATCTTTGTTTATGATTTCCACCCTCATGGTTGTAAGATGGCTGCTCCATCTCTAGGGGGTGTCCATTTTCCAGGGGGTGCAGATGGAAAGGGGAAGGACATTAGTGTTGTTGTTGTTCTTGTTGATGTTGTTGTTAAATCTTTGCCTTTTTACTAGAGGAAAGGAATCTTTCCCCTGGGACTTCCACCTGTATCTCAGTGGACAGAACTGGGTCATATGGCCCATTCTAGCTGCAAAAACATGTCAGAAGATGAGTTTTTATGTGTATATAGTTGTTTGTTTGTTTGTTTTTTAACTGGGCATATTACTGTCATGAAAAGAAAACCAGGGCTCTGCCAGTAAAAAAAAGATGGGAGGAACTGATATTAGTAGACAACTATCTGTCTTTCCAGCACTGCCTCACAGGATGATTGTGAGAACTAACTGTCATGTTATGCTCCCAGCAGAGTGCCTAGCACGTACAAGGACCCTCAATAACTGTCTCTTCTTTCACTCTGTGGGAAACTCATTGACCATGGCCTTTCTGAGGCTGGAAATTGCTCTTTTGGGGTAGGTGCTTTGGAAGCCACCTTGAGATCCAGTGGCCTCACTCTCTAGAATCCCAATAGCAAGGATGTTTTACCCTGATACTTTCAGTGCTCTAAAATATAACCCAGCACTTTATTATTATTTTTTTAATATATGTTAAGTTTATTTATAGTTTGCTGTGTTTCTTTTTTTAAATTTTTTTTAATGATTATTTATTTTTGAGAGCATGAGCAGGGGAGGGACAGAGAGAGAGGGAGACACCAAATTTGAAGCAGCTACAGGCTCTGAGCTATCAGCACAGAGCCCAACACGGGGCTCAAACTCATGGGCTGTGAGATCATGACCTGAGCTAAAGTCAGACGCCCAAGCTACTGAGCACCCAGACACCCCTGCCCAACACTCTAAAAGCATGAGCTTTAGGCTTAGGTGCACCTAAAATTGAGTGATTTAGTCATATCTTTCTTCCAGATTCTTTTCTCCACCAAATTGTGAGCCCTCAGAGGCAATGGCTGAGTCATTGGTCTTCATACTCTCACCACCTGGCATTGTTTGCTTTGTTTATTGAATTGACACCTTTCCAAGAAGCCACTCATCACTGTATAAGGAATTACTAGTTGAGAATCTCACTGTCTATAGCAAATACTAAGGACTTTCACATCTAATTTTTTTCTTTCTTTTCCTCTCTTTCCATCTCCCTTTTTCCCCCTCAAAATGTATCATTTCAGCCACCTGAAATGGTGATAGACCAAGTCAAAGTTTTTCAGAAAATTCCCATTTGCACCATCTCCTTCAATTACAATGATGAGATTGCAAATGGATTTTTGAAAGAGCTTGCTTCTTTGACTGGAGGAGAGTTCCACCTTTATAATTTTGGCTGCAAGGATCTGTATCCTCCAGAGGCTATTCAGGTAAGAGCTTAATGAACTGAGAAGAGAGTGTTCACTCTGTACAGGCTGGAGGCCAATGGATAATACCTTAGTTGAGAAAACTGCAACCACAAAGACAACTTAGTCAAGCAAATGAAATCACTTAACCATGTACTCCAAGATGTGGTCCAAGGACCATCTGAACTAAGGCATTTGTGAAAATGCAGATTTCCTGGGTCACACTTCAGAGCTACTAAATTAGACTCTAGGCATAGAGGCCCAGAAATCTTAATATATTTTGTTTTTCTTCTAGGCTTTTTATTATGGAAAGTTTCAAACATACAGAAAAGTAGAAAAGTATATAGACCCCTGCCTCATGTACCCATCAGTCAGATTCAATAATTATCAACATTTTGCCAAATGTTAGGAATCTGTATTTTTTAAAGTTTATTTTTGAGAAAGAGAGAGAGAGAGGGAGAGAGAGATTGAGAATCTCAAGGACGCTCTGCACTGTCCGTGCAGAGCCCGACACAGGGCTTGAACCCGTGAACCATGAGACCATGACCTGAGCCAAAACCAAGAATCAGACATTTAACCTACTGAGTCACCCAGGCATTCCAGGAATCTGTATTTTTAACAAGCATCCCAAGGGGTCCCTACTTGGAACTCTGTTAACCTCTGCTATTTATAGACATTTGTGGAAAACTTAAGAAAAATTCAGATCCTAGGAAGTCTCCTGACTTCTCAGACTGTATAACCATGTGACCATCTGATAAATCAATTCATTTTAATGGGCTGATGGGAGAAACTAAATAACATTCTATTCTCCAGTACTCCAGTCTTGGCCTGAGGATATGCATTTCAAGAATGCCCTTCTAGAGAATGTTTTTTATCTTATTGTCTCTCCTGCAGAGTCACTTTAAATCCAGGACAAGCCAGAGCAATGCTGACATTTGAATAAACTACTAGAGTCTGGGGAATGAATCATCTGAAAGGAGAAAGGATCGGAGGGAACAATGAGCTCTCTGAGCTCACACAGGGCAGGGAATAGTGACTCCCTCCATCAGCTAGACTGGAAAACTTCATAATCCAATGGACATTGGGTAGAGTATAAAGAAGGATCTTGCCTCAGGCGTGTGAAAAACCAACTGCTGCTCCAAGTCTGCCTAGAAAATCTTTAAAATGCAAGACCCGAAAGGATCGATCTATTTCCAAGGAAGTTAACTGCATCCCTGAACAAACCCCAAGAATAATTATAAGAAAGCAAAAATATCCATGACCCAAGAAAGTAAAATTAACAGTTTCTGACATTAATTCAAATAGTACCAGGTATGTGAAAAAAAGCAAGAAAATACAAGTCCATAAGGAGGAGAAAAAGCAAACACAAAAATTAAAACATGTGCATAACTGACACAGGTATTAGTGTTAGAGCATAAAAACAGTTATTGTAGCTGTATCTGATGTATTCAAAAAGGGAGAGGTGAAAGATACAAGACACAATTAAAAATTTTAGAGATGTAAACTACAATGTATGAGGTGAAGAATACATTGGCTGAGAAGAACAGCAGGTCAGACATTGCAGAACAAAAGATTAGTAAACTGTAAGGCAGCAATAGAAACTATCCAAAATGTAACACAGAAGAAAGAGAATTAAAACAATAAACAAAAACCTAGAAAATAGGGCATAAGTGAGCTGTGGGAAAATTCAAGTAATCTAATAAATATGTAGTTGAAGCAATAGTGCCAGAAATTTTCTAAATTGGTTAAAAACTATAAACCCACAGATCCATGAAACACAATGAATGCCAAGCACAAGAAACATGAAAAAACTACACCAAATCATATCAGACTTAAACTTCTTAGAAGCAGTGACAAAGAGAAAATCTTAAAAGAATAGGGTAAAAGAAGCCAAATTATTTACAGAGGAACACAGATAAGGATGACTGCATATTTCTCATCAGAAACAATGCATGTGAAAAGACAGTGGAGTGATATTTTTAAAGTACTGAAAGAAAAAAAAAGCTCAATGTAGAATCTATAAACTGAAAATACCTCCCAAAAAGGAAAGTAGAATAAAGACTTCAAAGATATACAAAAACTGGAAGAATTTGTCACCATTAAACCTGCAGTATAAGAAATGTTATAGGCAGTACTTTAGGCAGAAGAAAAACTATACCGGATGGATATACAGATCTACACTTAGGACTGAAAAGCAAAGGATAACTGCATGGGTCGATAATTAAGACTTTTTTTAACTTCTTATTTAAATCTAATTATAAGATAAATTACCAGAGGGACTTCCAGTTCCAGCAGTAATGGTGTTGCCCCATTCCTTCTAGATCCTACGTCTTATAGCTAAAAAAAATCCTGGATATAACACAACAAATAAGCATAGGAATATTCTGAAAGGTGGAGAGAAGAAAATAGAATCCCTAGGGCCCTCAAAACTTAAGGAATGACATGGAAGTAAGTCTTGGGGATTTGTTAATGCCTTCCATATATCCCAGATAGGACACTACTGAACCCTCCAATCTGGAATCTCTAACAGGCACAGTCAAAAAAAAAAAAAAAAAAAAAAAAAAGACCCAAGAAAACCTCATTCTTCCTAGCCAAAGGACTGAGAAGAAGGTGACCTAAAAACAGAAAACCTTTTTTGCAATACCTGCCGTAGTCTAGTCATACACCAATGGAAAAACTTCACCCCTTCCCCTGAGATTTGAGCTGAACAGGGAGCTGATCTTCTGCAAACCCCTGGAAGCAAGTGATGGTGCTCTGATCCCTCTGCCAGGTGGCATTTGTAGAGCTGACCAGAGAGCTAATCCTGCATCTCCCACATGGTAGAAGCAGGTGGCAATGCTCTGATCTCTCTGCCAGGGTAGTGTGAATAGGGCTGAATGGAAAGCTGATTCTCCAAACCCTACTAGACAGAAGCAGGTGGTGTTCTAAATCCTGTGCTGGGGTAGTATCAGAGGAATGAGAGGAAGCTTACTGTCCAGTCAGCAGTGCTCTGATTCTCCCATCATGGAGTCCAGTGGCAAGCTGGACTACCCCATTAGGCAGCTCTAAGACTTAACAAGGCAGTGTGAGGACACTCTAGTCACTGCCGTGCTTCACCACAGCCCTCATCTGAGTGGGACTCAGTGAGGAGATGAGCCTACAAAAACACTCCTCATCAGTGAAAATGAAAAAGGAATTGTGATTTGGAGATAGGCAGCACTCCACTCTCCCCCTATCCCTGGTGCCAGTGAGGGTTGATAGGAGGCTGAGGCTCCGTAACACCCAAAAGAATAAGCATAAATTAAATGTGAAAGAGGAGTAGCCCTCCTGTGGTCCTCCCTGAGTAGAGAGCAGATCCTCCACCCCATCCAGTATCAACAAGACCAAAGGAGGCAGTGCTATGTGGAGCTCCCCAGTACTCTGACTCCCTACTCTTAGGGGCTCTCTCTGTGAACAAAGTAGAGATTGCCGTCCCACACAAAGAGAGCTGAACTCCTGACGCTGTGACAGCTTGCTTTGACGATAATAACTGGGAAAAAAAATCACCAGACACACAATTGTGCCCAAATGAAAGTAAAATTTAGTCATGAGAGTCCCAAACATATAAAAAGTGTACGAGAAAAACAGGTTCCCTGGGATAAGTGGGTAGGGCTAGCCAAAGAGACACAGCCACAAGTGGTCTGGTTTGGGAAGCCTTTTTCCTCAGAGACCTGAGATTCTTCTCTGCACAGAGACACCAGAATGTGTACGGGAAAAACAGGCAAGAATGATCCAGCCAGAGCAAGTGGTCCATTCCAGGAAAACTCTTCCTATGGGACAGGGACCCTCCTACCCCACCCAGTGACACAGGACACCCTGGGGAGAGAGTAGAGGCACCAAAAAATACCTGGCAATCTGACTAGGGGAAACTCCTTCTGCCGGCTCAGACAGCACCAGCAGGGACCAGCGGGAGCCCCAGTGACACCAAATTAATAAAGGAGACCAAAATAATATCAAAAAGGCTCTGAAAATTAAACTGCCATTGGAGCAGCAGCCCACAAAAGTAGGACAAAGTCCCACATGCTAAATTTAAAGTTACTGTGAGCTAAAATAAAAGTATTATTTTGAAATATTTTTTAAAGTTTATTTCTTTATTTTGAGAGAGAGAGAGAGAGCGAGCAAGTGGGGGGAGGGGCAGAGAGAGAGGGAGAAAGAGAGAATCCCCAGCAGGCTCCACACAGCCAACATAGAGCTCCAGGTAGGGCTTGAATTTGCAAACTGTGAGATCATGACCTGAGCCAAAGTCAAGAGTCAAAAGCTTAACTGACTGAGCCACCCAAGTGCCCCGAAAATAAAAATTTTTAAATAGGACCTAGAGTTTCATAACACAACATAGCCAGAATGTTCAGGATGCAGTAAAAAGTCACTCATCATACCAAGAACCAAGAAAATCACAACTTGAATGAGAAAAGACCATCATATGATCCCAACACCGAGATAGATGAATCAGATGTTGGAATTACATGACAAGGATTTTAAAGAACCTATTATAAAAATGCTTCAACAATCAACTACAAGTTATCTAGAGAGAAATGAACAAATAGAAAATCTCAGCAAAGATGTAGAAGTTATAAAAATTTCCAAGTGGGTATTCTAGAATTGAAAGATGCAATAAAAAGTGAACTCGCTGGATAGGCTCAGTGGTGAGAACACAGATAACTTAATGTTATCAGTGAACTTGAGGTCAGATGACAGAATTCAGTCAATGTGAACAATAGAGAGAAAGCCAGAACTATGGGAACCTATAGGACAATAATGAGAGACATTAGTGTAATCAGAGTTTCCCAAAGAAAGGAGAAAGAAAGGGGGGTGAAAGACTACATGGAAAAATAATAGCTGAAAGATGCCCAAATTTGGTGAAAGATATAAACATACAGATTCAAGAAAATGAGTAAACTCCAAAGAGAAGTTTGGAGTGGACAACTTTGCAGTCATAAATTTGACAACTTAGAAAAAAAAAAAAAGGACCACTTACACAAGAAACAAAAACTACCAGAAATCAACCAAGATAAAATGTGCAGTGTGAATCACACCAAAATAAATATTTTATCAAGAGACATGAAAGCAGATGTCTGAAAAAATACTTGAACACAAAAGTTCATAGCCTGTTTATAATAACCCAAGCTCGTAAAGTCCCTCAACCAGTGACTAAATTTAGGTATTCAATATATAATATAATACTACTCAGCATCGGTGAATGAACTCCTGATTCATGCTGCAACCCTGGTGAATCTCAAAGTGTATGAATGAAGTTGGACAAAGAATACATACTGCATGATTTCATTTATATAAAATTCTACAAAACTGAAGCTATAGTTTCAATATAGTGACAGAAAGAAGATGAATAGTTGCCTAGGAATTGGGGGGAGAAGGGTTTTAGGGTATGGAGGATGGCAAATTTACAAGGGGACCTGAGGAAACTTTTGGGGGTTATGGATATGTCTATTATCTTGATTGTTATGAAGATTTTACAAGTGTGAATGTCGAAACTATTCAAATGGTACACTTTACATACACTTGGTCTATTTTATATAGTTTATATTCATATAAATTTTATATTATACTTCACTAAAACTGTTTATTAGAATGGAATAATATGAGAACTACATGAAATTCTTTAGATTCTTTTCTTGATACAGTTGGTTTTCTGTTAGAAATGTTTGAAATTTGAACTCTTCACAGTATGTTTACTTCTCATTTTGGCAGAATGAAGATCTGACTCTTTTAATTAAGGAAATGGAGCAGGGACGAAGTGACCTGGAGAAGGTACAAAACCTTTATTCAGAGTCCTTGATCATGGATTGGTGGTACAATGGGGAAAAGGAAGGAGACAGTAGGTGAGTGTGTCAGAGCCCCTGTTTTCCCCCTCAGATGCTCTGCTCACTCTCCTTGCTACCTCTTTTTTCTGTAGTACTTCTGGGGATTTCTTTTAGTGAAAGGAATCACATAGCATGATTATGTAGGAATTTTTTTTAAGGAAAGAGAATTCATAATCTAATTTTATAATCTAATATGTGGCTTAAGGAGGCCACATATTTACCTTTATATGTAAGTTCCAAAATCCTTGTGTGGCACTTAAGAGAGCAATGTTAACATCTCATCTCCCACCCCGTGTGGATAGGCTCCCCCACCCCCAGCAGTGACAGAGCACAGCAGGAGTGCTATGTATTGTAGCAGATTTGACTCAGGGATCAGGAGCCCCAAGGGTCTCTGTGTGATCTTGGCGAATCTCTGACTTCTCTCCATACCTGTCCATTGCTGAGTCTCCATTTCCTCATCTTGGAAATGGCAGCTGTGGTGGTAGGTTTTGGGATAGATAATTTCTCAGGTCTTTTTCTACCCTATAATCTAATATGCCTGTAATTAGTAATCTTTTAAACAAAAATCAAAACCACACCAATATTCAGAAATGGTGTCAAATCTTATTAATACAATTTAACATTGTACAGATATTCAAATATCTCAGCTTCATATAAATACCCTATCAGGAAGATGTCTTTTTTTTTTTTTAAGATTTATTTACTTATTTTGAGAGATAGAAAGTGCGCACATGTGCGCATGACTGGCGGTGGGGGGGGGCGGTGGGAGGGAGGGGCAGAGGGAGAGAGAGAATCCCAAGCAGGCTCCACACTGTCAGCATAGATCCTGTTGCAGGGCTGGATCTCATGAACTGTGCAGTCATGACCTGAGCCAAATCAAGAGTCAGGTGCTTAACTGACTGAGCCACCCAGGTGTCCCAGGGGGATGTCTTTTTTTAAAAAACAGTGATAGCAAATACAAAGAAGTTGAAAATACATTTATCAATCAGGATTTCATCTTTGTCAATATTAACTGTCTTCCTCTTAGCAAATTAAGCATTCATATGGGCTGGAGGCAGGGCATGAGCATGGAATCAGTAAAAGAGATAAATATTATACTGGGAAATCTTCTAATGAGATTTTACAGAATTATTTTTAAAGTATTTACTTGGAAAAGCTCAGGTATGTCTTCTCAATTCAGATAATTGGAACAAATAAACTAACAGTCAAATAAATGGGCAGCACCTCAATGTAAATTACCCTTTGTAGCTTAACTATCTTCTTTCTCTTATTTAATCAAACTAAAAAATCTTGGGACAAAATGACTAGCTATTACTTGGAAGCTGGCTTAGTCAGTTGACTGTATCTGCTATTGATTGAGTAGTGAATGCATTTTTGGTTTTTGTGTTCTTTTTTAGGGGCTAATTAGGGCATGTTCTAGAGTCATGCAGAAAAGTATTTTAATCCAGGCTTCCCATCATTACATGTTGGGTAAATTTGGGCAAGTTAGTTAACCCTGCTGAGCCTCAGTTTCCTCATCCACAACATGGGAATAATGGTGGTCATATGGTTGTTGGGGAGATTAAATGAGGATATGCCTGTCATGTAATAAAAGCCTCATTCTAGAGAGAGCATCCTCCTATACTTCCTTATAACATAACATTAGGAAAAGTTAATTCACTGACATAACTATAGTCAAAAATAAATTACTTTGTTCTAGCTTTTTACCAGGTGAAAAAATGTTTCAGCTCCAAATCTCCTCTCCCCTCCTTCTTTTTTAAAGCATTTATGGAAGTGCAGATCATTTGCCTGGCAAACTGGGATGCACAGATGAATATAAGCCTGGCCCCTTCCATCACAAGATGCAGTGTGGTGGGGGATACAGACACACAAGATTATGGGACACTGTGGAGTGGTTGATGAAGTAGGCATGCAGGTGGGGGGTGTAGGAGAGAGAGGGCATGTTTTACAGTGTTAGAGCAGGAGATTGTTCTGGAAACTTTCCTTTCTGTGGCTGCTATGTTTAAAGCTTCAGGAAAGGTATGTCTGGGAAAGTTCTCTGGCATTTCTGGGGCCCCTCCTGGCTCCAGATCTTCACCAGAATGGTTTCCTGTGATCTGGTACTGGCATAGGGGGTCCAAGGCAAGGGTTTCCCTTCTCTGGCTTTTATAAGAGCTATCTAGTCAACCCTACGGTTAGAGAAATGGGTTTGTGTAAGGCTTTCTCATTTACAACTGGCTTTTCCTCATGTTCATTCTCACATCAGTCCCACAGAGTTAGTGCACAGCTGAATTACCCCACAGTTTATAGAAGAGGAAAGTTAGGAAGTTCAGAAAGGATTCAGGGACTTCGGCAAGTCACACAGCAGGGAAAGAACAGAGCTGCAGTGTGAGCCATAGCTAATGACTCCACATCTGGACCCCTGTCCTTTCTTCGGCATCAGGGAAGATAATTCTTATATTCGCCAAGCGAGGCGAGGCCCATTTCTTTAAGTTTGTAGCATTCAACATGATTGTATTGATCTAACTCTGCCTTCTTGATGGAAATTCTGTGTTTCTCCCCACTCCTTTTTTTCATCTATTTTTTTTTTTATCTAAATCAAAACAGGCATCAAAAAGAAATCTCTTCTATGGTTTCAACTTCAGAAAAATGTGCAAAACCTCACTCTGATGTCGAATCAGCACAAATGTCATCCCTAGATATGTTGAAATTACCAGAGGACTTTTCAAATGAAAAGATTCCAAAAAGGAAAGTCCTCCACGCAGGTATCAGTGAACAAAATGGTTTGAATCTCATTACTAGTTTTCCTTCAATGCAAGAAGGTAGAATAAAACTAAATCCACCTAATATTTATTTTTTTAAATGACACCAACACTTCTTTTTTTTTTTTTTTTTTTTTTAATGTTTATTTATTTAGTGAGAGAGAGAGCCGGGGGAAGAGAGAGAGAGAAAGTGCACAAGCCAGTGGGGGAGAGAGAGAATCCCAAGCAGGCTCTGCATAGAGCCCTGTGTGGCCCAATCTCAGGAACTGTAGGATCATGACCTGAGCAGAAATCAAGAGTCAGACGCTTAGCTGACTGAGCCACCCAGGTGCCCCAATGCACATAATATTTCAAAAGGAGCCTAAACCTATGGGTTTTTGGTTTTGTTTTTGTTCTAGTGACATGTAATTGCCACATAACATTATATTGGTTTTCGGATTACAACATAATGATTTGATAGTTGTATATTATTGAAGATTGATCACCACAGTAAGTTTAGTTATCATCCATCACCATACATAGTTATAAAAATATTTTTCTCTTATGATGAGAGAAAAGATCTATTAAGATCTACACTCTTAGCAATTTTCAAATATGCAATAAAGTGTTAACTATAGTCACCATGCTGTACATTACATCCCCATGACTTTATTTTATAACTGGAAGTTTGTACCTTTAGACCTCCTTCGCCCATTTTGCCGACTTCCCCATCCCCCACCTCTGGCAACCACCAGTCTACTTTTTTTTTTTTTTTAACTTTTTTTAATGTTTATTTTTGAGAGAGAGAGAGAGAGATAGAGCATGAGCGGGGGAAGCCAGAGAGAGACACACACACACAGAATCTGAACCAGACTCCAGGCTCTGAGCTTTCAGCACAGAGCCTGACACAGGGCTTGAACTCACGAACTGTGAGATCATGACCTGAGCCAAAGTCAGATGCTTAACCACCTGAACCACTCAGCATCCCTCTGTCATAAATTAACTAACCATATAAACATGGGTTTATTTCTGGACTCTTATGCTGTCTCATTGATCTGTGTGTCTGCTTTGATGCCAATACAATACTGTTTTGATTACTATGGCTTTATTAACAGTTTGAAATCAAGGAGCATGATGCCTCTGGCTTTGTTCTCCTTTCTCAAGATTGCTTTGGCTCTTTGGGGTCTTTTGTGGGTCCACACAAATTTTAGAATTGTAAACCTGTGTTTTTTTGTTTTTGTTTTATTTTTTTTTAATTGTGTTAATGTTTGTTTATTTTTGAGAGAAAGACAGAGCATGAGTGGGGGAGGGGCAAAGATAGAGGGAGACACAGAATCCCAAGCAAGCTCCGGGCTCTGAGCTGTCAGCACAGAGCCTGATGCAGGACTCAGACTCACAAACCATGAAATCATGACCTGAGCTGAGGTCAAACGCTCAACTGAGACACCCAGACGCCCCTGTAATGGCTAATGATTTTGAATATCTGTTCATGTGCTTGTTTGCAGTCTGTATAACCTCTTAGAAAAAATGTCTGTGCATGTGCCTTACCCATTTTCTACATGGATCATTTGTTTTGTTTTTTTATTGACAGGTACTGAAAGTTCTTCATTCTAGATTCTAGGATTTTGTTTTAAATATGTTGCTTGCATATATTTTCTCCCAGGATGTAGTTTGTCTTTTCATCTTCTTGAGTCTTTGACCAAGCAAAAGCTTTTAAAAATGCTGAGATTCAGTTTACCAGTCTTTCCTTTTATGGATCATGCTTCTGGTGTCAAATCTAGGAACTTTTTCCTTAGCCCTAATTCCTGAAGATTTGCTTTTATGTTTTTCCTTAGAAATTTTGTCATTTATTTCCATAGTTTTAAAACAAATGTAGCTTTATATTATACATTTAAATCCATAATACATTTGAGTTTTTATTATTCTTATTATCCAAGTATAATTAACATAGTGTTATATTAGTTTTGGGTGTACAATATAGCAATTCAACAATTCTATACATTTTTCAGTGCTCATCATGATAAGTATACTTTAAAAAAATTTATTAATTTATTTTTAATATGAAATTTATTGTCAATTTGGTTTCCATACAACACCCAGTGCTCATCCCAACAGGTGCCCTCCTCAATACCCATCACCCACCCCCCATCAACCCTCAGTTTGTTCTCAGTTTTTAAGAGTCTGTTATGTTTTGGCTCCCTCCCTCTCTAACCTTTTTTTTTTCCTTCCCCTCCCCCATGGTCTTCTGTTAAGTTTCTCAGGATCCACATAAGAGTGAAAACATATGCTATCTGTCTTTCTCTATATGACTTATTTCACTTAGCATAACACTCTCCAGTTCCATCCATGTTGCTACAAAACGCCATATTTCGGGGCGCCTGGGTGGCTCAGTCGGTTGAGCATCCAACTTCAGCTCAGGTCATGATCTCACAGTCTGTGAGTTTGAGCCCCGCGTCAGGCTCTGTGCTGACAGCTCAGAGCCTGGAGCCTGTTTCAGATTCTGTGTCTCCCTCTCTCTCTGCCCCTCCCCTGTTCATGCTCTGTCTCTCTCTGTCTCAAAAATAAATAAACGTTAAAAAAATTAAAAAAAAAAACGCCATATTTCATTTTTTCTCATTGCCACGTAGTATTCCATTGTGTATATAAACCACAATTTCTTTATCCATTCATCAGTTGATGGACATTTAGGCTCTTTCCATAATTTGGCTATTGTTGAGAGTGCTGCTATAAACATTGGGGTACAAGTGCCCCTATGCATCAGTACTCCTGTATCCCTTGGGTAAATTCCTAGCAGTGCTACTGCTGGGTCATAGGGTAGATCTATTTTTAATTTTTTGAGGAACCTCCACACTGTTTTCCAGAGCGGCTGCACCAGTTTGCATTCCCACCAACAGTGCAAGAGGGTTCGTGTTTCTCCATATCCTCGCCAGCATCTATGGTCTCCTGATTTGTTCATTTTGGCCACTCTGACTGGCATGAGGTGGTATCTGAGTGTGGTTTTGATTTGTATTTCCCTGATGAGGAGTGACATTGAGCATCTTTTCATGTGCCTGTTGGCCATCTGGATGTCTTCTTTAGAGAAGTGTCCATTCATGTTTTCTGCCCATTTCTTCACTGGATTATTTGTTTTTCAGGTGTGGAGTTTGGTGAGCTCTTTATAGATTTTGGATACTAGCCCTTTGTCCAATACGTCATTTGCAAATATCTTTTCCCATTCCGTTGGTTGCCTTTTAGTTTTGTTGATTGTTTCCTTTACAGTGCAGAAGCTTTTTATCTTCATGAGGTCCCAATAGTTCATTTTTGCTTTTAATTCCCTTGCCTTTGGGGATGTGTCAAGTAAGAAATTGCTGCAGCTGAGGTCAGAGAGGTTTTTGCCTGCTTTCTCCTCTAGGGTTTTGACAGTTTCCTGTCTCACATTCAGGTCCTTCATCCATTTTGAGTTTATTTTTGTGAATGATGTAAGAAAGTGGTCTAGTTTCATCCTTCTGCATGTTGCTTTCCAGTTCTCCCAGCACCATTTGTTAAAGAGACTGTATTTTTTCCATTGGATATTCTTTCCTGCTTTGTCAAAGATTAGTTGACCATACTTTTGTGGGTCTAATTCTTGGGTTTCTATTCTATTCCACTGGTCTATGTGTCTGTTTTTGTGCCAATACCATGCTGTCTTGATGATTACAGCTTTGTAGTAGAGGCTAATGTATGGGATTGTGATGCCTCCTGCTTTGGTCTTCTTCTTCAAAATTACTTTGGCTATTCAGGGCCTGTTGTGGTTCCATACAAATTTTAAGATTGCTTGTTCTATCTTTGAGAAGAATGCTGGTGCAATTTTGATTGGGATTGCACTGAATGTGTAGATAGCTTTGGATAGTATTGACATTTTAACAATATTTATTCTTCCAATCCATGAGCATGGAATGTTTTTCCATTTCTTTATATCTACTTCAATTTCCTTCATAAGCTATCTATAGTTTTCAGCATACAGATCTTTTACATCTTTGGTTAGGTTTATTCCTAGGTATTTTATGCTTCTTGGTGCAATTGTGAATGGGATCAGTTTCTTTATTTGTCTTTCTGTTGCTTCATTATTAGTGTATAAGAATGCAACTGATTTCAGTACATTGATTTTGTATCCTGCGATTTTGCTGAATTCATGTATCAGTTCTAGCAGATTTTTGGTGGAGTCTATCGGGTTTTCCATGTATAATATCGTGTCATCTGCAAAAAGTGAAAGCTTGATTTCGTCATTGCCAATTTTGATGCCTTTGATTTCCTTTTGTTGTCCAATTGCTGATGGTAGCACTTCCAACACTATGTTAAACAACAGTGGTGAGAGTGGACATCCCTGTCGTGTTCCTGATCTCAGGGGGAAAGCTCTCAGTTTTTCCCCATTGAGGATGATATTAGCTGTGGGCTTTTCATAAATGGCTTTTATGATGTTTAAGTATGTTCCTTCTACCCTTTCTCGAGGGTTTTTATTAAGAATTTTGTCAAATTTTGTCAAATGCTTTTTCTGCATTGATTGACAGGATCATATGGTTCTTATCTTTTCTTTTATTAATGTGATATATCACATTGATTGATTTGTGAATGTTGAACCAGCCCTGCAGCCCAGGAATGAATCCCACTTGATCATGGTGAAGAATTCTTTTTATATGCTGTTGAATTTTATTTGCTAGTATCTTATTGAGAATTTTTGCATCCATATTCATCAGGGATATTGACCTGTAGTTCCCTTTTTTTGCTGGGTCCCTGTCTGGTTTAGGAATCAAAGTAATGCTGGCTTCATAGAATGAGTCTGGAAGTTTTCCTTCCCTTTCTATTTTCTGGAACAGCTTGAGAAGGATAGGTATTATCTCTGCTTTAATTGTCTGGTAGAATTCCCCTGGGAAGCCATCTGGTCCTGGACTCTTATTTGTTGGGAGATTTTTGATAACTGATTCAATTTCTTCGCTGGTTATGGTCTGTTCAAGCTTTCTATTTCTTCCTGTTTGAGTTTTGGAAGTGGGGTGCTTAGGAATTTGTCCATTTCTTCCAGGTTGTCCAAGTTGTTGGCATATAATTTTTCATAGTATTCCCTGATAATTGCTTGTATTTCTGAGGGATTGGTTATAATAATTGCATTTTCATTCATGATTTTATTTATTTGGGTCATCTCCCTTTTCTTTTTGAGAAACTTGGCTAGAGGTTTATCAATTTTGTTTATTTTTTCAAAAAACCAACTCTTGGTTTCATTGATCTGCTCTACAGTTTTTTTAGATTCTATATTGTTTATTTCTGCTCTGATCTTTATTATTTCTCTTCTTCTGCTGGGTTTGGAGTGTCTCTGCTATTCTGCTTCTATTTCCTTTAGGTGTGCTGTTAGGTTTTGTATTTGGAATTTTTCTTATTTCTTGAGATAGGCCTGGATTGCAATGTGTTTTCCTCTCAGGACTGCCTTTGCTGCATCCCAAAGCATTTGGATTGTTGTATTTTCATTTTCACTTGTTTCCATATATTTTTTAATTTCTTCTCTAATTGCCTGGTTGACCCATTCATTCTTTAGTAGGGTGTCTTTAACCTCCATGCTTTTGAAGATTTTCCAGACTTTTTCCTATGGTTGATTTCAAGCTTCATAGCATTGTGGTCTGAAAGTATGCATGGTATGATTTCAATTCTTTTATACTTATGAAGGGCTGTTTTGTGACCCAGTATGTGATCTATCTTGGAGAATGTTCCATGTGCACTAGAGAAGAAAGTATATTCTGTTGCTTTGGGATGCAGAGTTCTAAATATATCTGTCAAGTCCATCTGATCCAATGTATAGGGCCCTTGTTTCTTTATTGGTCCTGTGTCTAGATGATCTATCCATTGTTGTAAGTGGAGTATTAAAGTCTCCTGAAGTTACCACATTCTTATCAATAAGGTTGCTTATGTTTGTGATTAATTGTTTTATATATTTGGGGGCTCCTGTATTTGGTGCATAGACATTTATAGTTGTTAGCTCTTCCTGATGGATAGACCCTGTAATTATTATATAATGCCCTTCTTCATCTCTTGTTACAGCCTTTAATTTAAAGTCTAGTTTGTCTGATATAAGTATGGCTGCTCCAGCTTTCTTTTGACTTCCAGTAGCATGCTGGATAGTTCTCCATCCCCTCACTTACAATCTGAAGGTGTCCTCAGGTCTAAAATGAGTCTCTTGTAGATAGCAAATAGATGGGTCTTGTTTTTTTATCCATTCTGATACCCTATGTCTTTTGGTTGGAGTATTTAGTCCATTTACATTCAGTGTTATTATAGGAAGATATGGGTTTAGAGTCCTTGTGATGTCTGTAGGTTTCATGCTTATAGTGATATCTCTGGTGCTTTGTGGTCCTTGCAACGTTTCACTCACAGAATCCCCCTTAGGATCTCTTGTAGGTCTGATTTAGTGGTGATGAATTCCTTCAGTTTTTGTTTGTTTGGGAAGACCTTTGTCTCTCCTTCTATTCTGAATGACAGACTTGCTGGATAAAGGATTCTCGGCTGCATATTTTTT
Organism: Panthera pardus; assembly: GCF_024362965.1. Taxonomy (NCBI): domain Eukaryota; kingdom Metazoa; phylum Chordata; class Mammalia; order Carnivora; family Felidae; genus Panthera; species Panthera pardus. The sequence continues at coordinate 61,167,581 of NW_026526821.1, read as the reverse complement.
CTGTTCATCACATTGAAGATTTTCTGCCATTCCTTTCTGGCCTGCCAAGTTTCAGTAGATAGATCTGCCACTAGTCTTATCGGGCTCCCTTTATATGTTAGAGCGTGTTTATCCCTAGCTGCTTTCAGAATTTTCTCTTTATCCTTGTATTTTACCAGTTTCACTATGATATGTTGTGCAGAAGATCGATTCAAGTTACAGCTGAAGGGAGTTCTCTGTGCCTCTTAGATTTGAATGCCTTTTTTCTTCCCCAGATCAGGGAAGTTCTCAGCTATGATTTGTTCAAGTACACCTTCAGCCCCTTTCTCTCTCTCTTCCTCTTCTGGAATTCATATTATACGGGTATTATTCCATTTCATTGCATCACTTAGTTCTCTAATGCTCCCCTCATACTCCTGGATTTTTATCTTTTTCTCAGCTTCCTCTTTTTCCATAATTTTATCTTCTAATTCACCTATTCTCTCCTCTGCCTCTTTAATCCGAGCTGTGGTCGCCTCCATTTTATTTTGCACCTCATTTGTAGCATTTTTTAGCTCCTCCTGATTGTTTCTTAGTCCCTTGATCTCTGTAGCAATAGATTCTCTGCTGTCCTCTATACTTTTTTCAAGCCCAGCAATTAATTTTATGACTACTATTCTAAATTCTTGTTCCATTACATTGCTTAAATCATTTTTGATCAATTTGTTTCATTTCATTCAATTCGTTTTGATCAAATTCGTTTGATCAGCAGGACAAGGTGAGCCCAGTATCCTCCTACACCACCATCTTCCCCTAATTATATCCACAATCTGATCTTAAAATGGGCAAAGGACCTGAACATACTTCCAAAAGAAAACATACACATGAAAAGACAACAGACACATGAAACACACACATGAAAAGACAACAGACACATGAAACAGACACAGATACTCTGCATCACTAATCATCAGGGATATGTAAATCAAAACAACAGTAAGATATCACCTTACACTTGTCAAAATAGCTAAAATCAAAATGACAAGAAATAACAGTGTTGGTGAGAATGTGGATAAAAGGGAGCCCTCATACACTGTTGGTAGGAATGTAAATTTGTACAACTACTATAGAAAACAGTATAGTATAGTGGTTTCCCCAAAAAAATTAAAAATAGAAATACCATATGACCCAATAATTACACTGGGGACTTACTCAAACACAATGAAAACACTAATCCAAAAACATAGATAAATGCACTCTGTGTTTATTTCAGCATTATTTACAATAGCCAAGATATGGAAGCAACCTAAATGTCCATCAATAGAAAAATGGATAATGAAGATGTCACACACACACACACACACACACACACACACACACACACAGAGGAATATTGCACAGACATAAAAAAGGATGAGATCATGTCATTTGTGGCAACATGGATGAAGCTAGAGGGTATTATACTAAATGAAATAAGTCAGACTGAGAAAGACAAATACCATGATTTCACTCATATGTGGAATCTTTTTAAAAAAATCAAAACAACAACAAAAAGCAGCAGCAGACCTGTAAACACAGAGAACAAACTGATGGTTGCCAGAGAGGAGGAGGGTAGGAGCTGGGCAAAATGGGTGATTCTGTCTCCTTCTCTCTTCGCCCCTCTCCCACTCACGCTCTGTCTCTGTCTCTCAAAAATAAATAAATAAACATTAAAAAATTTTAAAAAAAACAAGGGCATGTTTCACTCATGAATACTTCATAAAGGCTTGGTACTTGTACCTCCAAATTGTGAAATACAGACCACACTTACAATTAATGCAGTTTCTATAATCACATATGAAAAATAATCAAGATGTCTTAGTACAGGCTCATTACCTTGTACATAACACACTGACTAAATGTCTATATTTGATAAGTATCTATTTGCTAGTTAAAGGGCTGCAAATGTGAATAGGGTGAGGTATCACTCCCAAGATTATGTTATGTTGACCTTAAGCCAAGGTTGTCTAGGAGAGCCCGGTAATACTCACAGGTGTTCTTAAAAGCAGGAGCTTTTTTCCAGCTGGTGACAGAAAAGAAAGTCAGAGAGACTTGAAGCATGAGGGGAATTCAATGTGCCATTGCTGGCTTGAAAATAGAGGTGCCACGTGAGTAGTAATGCAGGTGCTTAGGGAGCTGAGAGGCCCCCCAAGAGCCAGCAAGGAAACAAGGACCTCAGTCCCACAACTGCAAAGAAATAAACTCTGCCAACAGCTTGAATGAGCTTGGACGCAGATCTCTCTCAAAGAGGGATAGAGCTTCAGCTCAGATAAGTGGCAAAATCCTTTACCTCAGCATTGAGTTGGTGGCAGAACTGTTCTCTGAGGTTTGGGAGACTGAACTTGTATTCATTTTTTGAGGATCCAAGGAAATGGTTGCGTCTAATAAAATATCTTCTTTTGTCCCAAATTCCTTTAATCCCTTTCCCTTTGATACCAACAGAATCAACAAAAACCAGCCTGCTCAGAAGCCAGATGTCCACCCACAAGAGCTCAGCTTGCAGTGAGAGGACGGATGACCTTTCTAGTTTCAGCAGCTGGAACACTCCAGGTGACAAAGGCAAGCCAGAGAGGGTCTCTATGTCAGGAAGCCCAGGGTGGCCTTCCTTTGCCCATTGTGTCTGTTCCTAAAGAGCTGGGTGTAGATACATTTTGATGACAGTGGGGACAAATCATTTTTAAGTGGATTAGGATCGATTCCTATTCAGGGACTCCTTGTAAATCAGGTCAACCTGCTGGAGTAAATTAGATTTTCTTATACTAACACTCCCAAACACTCCTTCTTCTAGATGTTGCTGACTCAACTAGCTAATATTTGTTTTCATTTATAAATCCAAGTTTATATAAGGATATATATTAACAACCCCAAATATTAATTGAAAGTTTGTACCTACAACTAAACAGGATCTAATAGGAGTTTTGGTTTTCCATACAGAGTTGAGGAACCACAAAGCAAACAATTAGAAACTAAAATGTTGATGAAGCTTCTTTTGTATAATTTGGGGGGAGTCTAATGAGGGCAACACTGAACAATCAATGGTTACTGGCATTCTCATTCAACATTTTAAAAATGTATTTTCTGGGGAATGAGAGAATGAATGTCTCATTCTTCCTGGAGAGAGATCTGAATGGATATGGGATGAAGTAGGTAAGCAAAACAATAGGGCCATTTGTATCTATGCATTGGTCTTTAGTGTTATTGTAAATGAATCTTGCCTGAGAACCCACTATGACAGGTCAGTATTCTCTGAAATATGATTCATTTATTAGCCTTCAGTCACAACTGAACTCTGAGATAAGAGCAATCCTTTTGCATTTTGGTAAAAAAATTATACAACTGTCATTTCTCTTTCCACAGAAATGAGTGTCCTGTTGATAAATGAGTATCCAGATGGCATATCATTAGAAAGATTGAGTCAAGAAGAAAGCCAGGTTCATGGCCAAGAGTGAGTACTTTAATTTTCCAGGATAGTTGTGTTATGTTTTTGTTTATTACAAGCTTTAAGCATCATAGTTTTGTTGTCTTATTTCTTCAAGTATGTCTTCCGAAAACTGGCTCAAAACTCATGGCTTGGTTGCCAAGAAACTCACCATCATGGATGCCTTGTCACTGACAGCGGTCCCTCACACCCCCACCTACATTCCCATTCTGGACAAGTATGTTGTTTCCAAGGTCTTTGATGAGGTAAAACTGTTTTTCTCTGTGTCCCTGCCTGATGTATTTTTCATTTCCAGTTCAAATAAAAAGTAGCCCACTTCGGTCTTGTACAGTTGTAAGAGAAATGTATTTCAGCCATTGAAAAGAAAAGTGTTTGTAAAGATAGTAAAAAGGAGAGAGGAAAGCTCTTAAGCATTTTTGTTTTTAAGCTGAGAAGAAATTGGCCTTTTTCATGACTGGCTGCTGGTGGGTGGCAGTGTGGAGCTGCAGAAATATTTGAAAAGCATCTCAGAGTCATGAGTCAAGAGTGAACATCATCCAGTATCAAAGGACTGGGAGAATTTGTGAGAGATTATGTCCTTTGCTTACCTTCTGTTCCTAAATATAGTGCATCTTTTCCATCATAAAAGTCTCCAAAAGAAAAAGAGAGAGAAAGAGGGAAGGAGGGAGAGAGAGAGACTGAGAGAGACTGAGAGTGAGCCAGAGCAAAGAACCGTAAGAGAGTTACAGCCGTGTCTTGGAAGGGGAAAAAGCAGTAGGAGGGCATGGAAGGGTTAAACGTGGAGGACAGCCAAATAAATACTGAAAAGTTCCCCTTGAATTGGGCAACCAGAAAGCTCTTGCCCTTGGCAAGAACAGATCTAGCTGAACAGCTAGACTGTTCAAGGATGAGGAACACACAAAAAGCAAGGATATGAAGATCAAACCCCAGTGCTTCTGGACAAATACAGTGTTAGCTAATGACTTAAATAGGAACATATCAGGCTTTATGGGCACTAAATGGGAATAGTATCCTTAAAAGATCTTATCTCATGTTGAAATATTTATAGAATAAATGTAGGGTGCTTGGGATTTGTTTCCAAATCATTGGGATAGTGGGAGTAGTTGGGGGAAGAGAAAATAGATAAAACAATATTGGCTGTGAGTTGATAATTGTTAAATTTTCATAAGAAGAATATTGAGTTAGGGGAAGCTCATTCTACTATTCTGTCTGCTTGCTTTTTTTTTTTTTTACATAGTTTCAATTTTCCATCATAAAAATTTGAAAAAAGCAAAGGCAGGAAAACTTTTTTAAAAAGGCTTTATCTAACTGGTCTTGATATATTTGGAAGAAGCAGAGAAATTGGTGAATTTTTTCTATTAGTCACATTTAAGACATTATGCCCATGGAGTTCAACATGCATCCTGGTTTGACACAACCAGTGGTTTTTGCTCTGGAGGTTGTTTGTGATTTATCCTACATTCCTAATGACTGTACCTCATGGTGAGTGGTTCTGTCCCTGGCTGAGACCTTGTGACTGGCAGGTTCTATTTGTACCTCCAGTGAACTCTAAACCGATTAGATAACAACATATCCCTTGAACTTGACTTCTTCCAGGAGCAACAGAGAGAAACGGAAACTGATTTATTTCTTCTAGGAAGTTTGGTGGCAGCTTCCCCTATTTTGTGCATTTATTTTCTTAATATTCTTTTTTAGTGTTTATTTTTTTGAGAGAGGGAGAGAGAGAGAGAGCAAGCAAGGGAGGGGCAGAGAAAGAGGGAGACACAGAATCTGAAGCAGGCTCCAGGCTCTGAGCTGTCAGCACGCAGGGCTGACAGATGCAGGGCTCAGAGCCAGATGCAGGGCTCAAACCCACAAATCGTGAAATTGTGACCTGAGCTGAAGTCAGACGCTTAACCAACTGAGCCACCCAGGCACCCCTTTTTATTAATATTCTTGAGTTTTATTTGGAATAAGATGTATTTAGTGAACTGCCCTGAGAAGTAGAATTTTCTTGTGCTTATCATGTCTCTTTCTAAGCCTCCCAATAACCTGAAACTTGGAAAAGTACATTTCTCAAAAAAACAAATATGGTAACAGTAGTGAAGTATAAGCATAAAATCAAAGGAAGAAACCATGAGGGAAAGATTTATAGATTGAATACAGAAAAATGTTATATTACATAAAAACATGTAAATAAAATGAAAGAGCTCAGAATAATATTTGTAACATATACAACAAAAAGTTATAGGAGTAATGTCTTAAATATATTTTTGTGTGTGCATCCATATAAATCAGTGTGTGTGTGTGTATGTGTGTGTGTGTGTGTGTATGTGTGAGCACATGAGTGCATATAAATCAGTGTTTTGTTGTTCTGTGTACACATACACATGCACATGTATTCATACCATAAAGGAATAAAAAAATGGTAAATACCTCAGTGGAGAGTCTGGAGAGGGCGGGGAGTCAAAACCACGTTCAAAAATATTTCTTACTGGTAACCAAATATATGTGTTTAGAAAAAATACAAATTGATAAGCCAATTAGACAACTCCCCTACCACCACCATCAAATTTGTAAGATTAAAAAAGTACTAATAAACAAAAATACTAATGAACAGTGATGGAAAAGATAGGATGAAATTGGAACTTTTATATCCTACTGGATATTCTAGATTTATACTGGAGTATAAATTGTTTCAGCCTTGGCAGTACACTCAGAGGTGTTAAAAGCATATAGTCTTCCCTCCACCAAATCCATATTTAGATATTTCATAATCAGAAATACTAATACATATATTCAAAGAATAGTTAGCACTGCCTTATATCTAACATTGAGGACCCTAGAAGCAACCTAAATATCTAAACATCTATATCATGGAATGTCATACTTTCATTAAATATCCTATTTCCCCAGAATAAGAAATGACGTGGGGAAAATCTCTCAACATAGTTAATGCTAAATGATAAAATCAGGCACAAATCTTCACATATAGCATGTAAATTTGGTTACATGTAAGTATGATGTAAGACGTGGCACTCTTTCTCCCTCCTTTTCTCTTTTACCAAAATGTTAATAGTGTTTATCTGAGTCATGAGATTATTGGAGGCTTGGGGGTCTTGTTTATGTACTTTCTAATTATTGTTGTAGTGCTTTTAACTCTGAATATGTATTAATGATACACTGAAAAAAAAGTAAAGAAAAACAGACCTATAACAAATGATAAAATGGTGAAATATAAAGGGAACTTAATTTTTTACTAACTTATTTTTTTATTTTTATTTGCTAAGTAACATATGAATACATTCTCAGTAGGGAATGAGCATATAGAAGTCTTTAAAGGAAAACATGGAAACTTCTTTCTCAACTCCTCTCATCTAGGAAGGAAACCCTCTGAGTAGTTTGGTGAATGTCTTTCCAATTCTTTTTCTACACACAAACTCATATATGTACATATGTATACCTAACATATACATATGCATAACAATTTTAGTAAACATAAATGAGGTGATATATGGATTTGCCATTTTTATCTTTTATAAATTATCTTTTATAAAAATTATCTTCTAAAAATTAAGATCTTAGAGACCTTTACACATGTGTAGATATGGGTCTCATTCTTACTAGTTTCAAGGTTATTCTCCAATGTTACTTTTATTTCATGTGCACAACATAGTGATTTGACAGCTCTGTAAGTGACGCTGTGCTCAGCCCAAGTGTAACACCATCTGTCACCATCCAATGCTATTATAGTACCATTGACTATATTCCCTATGCTGTATATTTCATCCCCAGTTCTTTCCCATTATTAATGGGCATTTACACTGTATCCTTCTTTTCCGTATCACAAACAATCCTGTGACAGATTTCCTTGCACATAGATTTTGGGGCACAGGTACAAATCTCTCTTTGGGATAGCTTCTGTAAAGTGGTATTGCTGGACCCAAAGGGTGCATACATTTAAATTTTTGACAGATGAAACCAAATCACCCTTGAAATAAATGTTACATTTCTAGTAGTTACAGTGACAGCCTTTTTTCTGAGAGGAACTCTATATAATATCTCTTGATAAACATTTGCTCTACAAGTATAGAAATGCTTTGAAAACCCTGAAAATAGTATACAGACATAAAATCTTATTCAACCTATCCTCTCCTCACTGGCTCATATTCTGAAGAAATAAACATAGCAATTCATGTAATAATAATATACCTACTCTGAGACTGTCATGGGATTAAAAGAAGTAATGCACATAATAGACTTCACTTAGCAGGCACTCAATAAACATTGGCTTTTATTACAAAAATATTTCACAAATATTACATGCCTACTATATGCAGACCCTGAGCTGGTCTCTAGAATATAGCTAAACAAGACAACCAATATTCTTACCCAAATACAGCTTACCATCTCATGGAGGAAATAGTAGTTAAAATAAGTTCTAGTTAAATGTGACGAGTGGGAAGTACTGAAGTCAAGATGCAAGAGGGGTCCCTAACCCAGTTTCCATTGTCAAAGAGGCTTCACACTTGGCTGTGAGAGTTCAGAGCCTGGAGCAGAAAAGGAGTTATGAGGTGATGAAGTGGGGAGGGATATCCTAAGTAGTGAGAGAGCAGGTGGCAAAGTCTCAGGGTCAGAGAAAGTTTGTCATTCCGAAGAAAGTTTGGTGTTAACACTCGTAAAGGAAGGGCCTTGATTAAGAGTTTGGAATATCAACCTGAGGACAACCAAAAGTTTTCTAGCAGAAGAGAGAGAAGATAAAGTTTGGACTTTAGCTGCAATATGCAGAAAAGTTGGAGAGGTTTGAGGCTGGGAAGGTAAGGGTTGGTCAGGAGGCAAGGCCTGGGTGATTGTGACCCAGGTGGCAACAATGGCAGTGAATCCAAGGCTATTTTTTCTCTTTTTAAAATTTTTTTTAAAAAAACTTTTAAAATTTTTATAGAGAGATAAAGAGAGTGTGAGCAGGGGAGAGGAGAGAGAGAGAGAATCTCAAGCAGGCTCCATGACCAATGCAGAGCCTGACACAGGGCTGCATCCCATGACCCTGGGATCATGACCTGAGCCGAAATCAACAGTTGCTTAACTGAGCTACCCAGGTGCCGAAATCAACAGTTGGATGCTCAACATACTGAACCATCCTGGCACTCCCAAGGCTATTTTTGAAGTCAGCTAAGTAGGATTAAACCATGTAGGGCTGAGAAAGAGAAAAATATGGAGTGATTTCCAAGAAGGAAAAACTGGAAGAGTAGTGAGGATCCTGTTCTTTAGGAGAGCATTCTAGTCTTCTGACTCTAGAAAACAAAGTCAAGGGATGAGGATCAACATTTTTCAGTTGCCTTCCACCATGGACACTTGTGCTTGGTACCTTTTGTGGCAATGTAGACATTTGTGCTTGGTGCCTTTTGCAGCAACATAAATTCTCATCACAGACCTGTGAGTAAGTAGCACACTACCCAGCATGCTTACCTTCTTCCATTTTTTATTTATTTATTTTTTTAACATTTATTTATTTTTGAGACAGAGAGAGACAGAGCATGAGCAGGGGAGGGTCAGAGAGAGAGGGAGACACAGAATCCGAAACAGGCTCTAGGCTCTGAGCTGTCAGCCCAGAGCCCGATGCGGGGCTCAAACTCATGGACCGTGAGGTCATGACCTGAGCCAAAGTCAGACGCCCAACCAACTGAGCCACCTAGGCGCCCCACCTTCTTCCATTTTTAATGGTAAGAGCAAGAATTATGATGATGATAGAAATATACTGCAGTAAATTGCAATTTCACTCTCAAAGCACACTTTTATTCCTTAATATTTTCTCTGGCTGGAAGAGACCCTCACTTATAAATAGGAAGAATAGGAAAACAATAATCTAAAAATATGTCTCCCTTAGTGGGACAAAAAAAGTAGACAAAAAAGTAGAATGGAGCTGAAAAGGAAACATGAATCTTAACCCACTTCATTAAGAATTTTAATTGACTCCTACTCCTACGTTGTGTGTATGGCCACATCTGTCTGGGCCGAATTGTAAAGCAGAGTTTGGCTTTGTCCCCAGCTCTTTGTTTCATTCATGACTTATATATGGACTCTTTCTTCTTGTGGAACACAATGCTACTTTGGTTTTCAATGTTTCCTGGACCAGCATCAAATCTGTCACCTTGGAAATGAAGTATTGAGCAGAGAGGTTGCCCTAGCAACTCTTCATTACAAGATACTAACTGGCACTTATGGTTTCCAACGGACCAGATAATTTTACCTTAGCTCTTTCAAAAAGATTAGTTCTTCACCAAGTCATATACCAAATAAAACTGTTTTAGTTATTTGACAAATCTGGAATTGAAAGCTCTTTATTGCCAATTGCTTCAGAAAAAAAACCCAAATAATTTGGGAACATTAATCTATCATTGGAAAGTTTACATTATCATCATCAACATCATGATGTCTTTAACAGCTTCCCATCAAGGCTTTCCTCCTTTGCCCTAATCTGGGTTCATTATGCGCATAGTTCTGTGGTCAGATACCCTGGACTTGCACACTAGCTCTGTCATTTACTCCTGACAGGTCATGGCACAATCCCATTAATATAGTACATGAAGAGCCCTCACACTAGGTACTGAGTGAAGCATTTGATATCAACAAAGTATCTATCTAAAAATTAGAGCAACTTAGTGAAGTTACTGTTCATCTCATCATTTAGCTGATGAAGCTAAGTGCAAAGAGGTTAGGGATGCTGTGAAGGACAGGCATTTTGTTGCTTTCAAATGTAGTAACATTGAACATAATGCAATTATATATTGATAGAAAGGCTTATCTTAATTAAAAATTTAAAAGGACAGTTATTGCAAAAGCTAAATATATTCACTATGTCTAAAAATTAGAAAATACAGATAAGTGAAAAAGAAGGAAACAGTAGAGTCATATTTCCACCACTGATGAATCACTTGGTGGTTGTCAGACCAGACCTTTTTATCTACCTATATATCCTTTATTCTCTGTGTTTGTTTTACCAAAATGAAGTCAAACTCAATGTACAGATTTGTGCCTTCATTTTTACTCAGCAGTCTACAGTGAACATTATTCCAAGTCAACAAGTTTTAATCTACTATGCCAATTAAAATGCTCACTACATTGAAAAAAAATGCCTTTTATTTTCTAAAAGTTTAGATGAAAGATGTGAGACATAATCTACCCTGTAGTAAGTAACATATTGTCATGGGTTTATGAGTGATCTTGTTGACACACTGCTTCTTTGCCAGTTAATTCTGTGGTCCTGCTTTCCTTTGTTCTTTGGAGACTGGAGATGTTCCAGTTTGAAAGCAGACGTTTAAGCTTCTACACTCAGCATTTTGTGCAACTGCACTGTCTAAAAAGCCACTGCGTCTGCGTTCAGAGTTACCCATGCAGGATTTGCATGGCTTTTGGGTTTTCATTACACATGTCCCATCAGACCTCTCCTTGGCCAATCTGGCAGCAAGCTCTGGGATATTTGTTGGAAGAACTGATTTAGTTGGAAAAAAAATGAAATTAGTGAATTCAGTCAGGGTTGAACAATAAATATATAAACACACAATTTCATACTGTTTTCTCATTTTCAAAATGTGGGATTACTGATAAACCCAGAACGTTGTCGGGAGGAATTCTAACCTGTAGTATGACTTTAACAACTAATAGCTGTTCGTACAGTTCTGTATTCTGCTTTCCTCATTTAGCATATGTTATGAACATATTCTCTTGTAATGACCATATTTGGATTAATTTTAAATGGTTGTACCAATATTCAATAATATGAATTACTACAACTTGTTTAATTATTCCCCACATTGCACAGTTTACTTGGAATTTTTTTTAATATATAAAATTTATTGTCAAATTAGTTTCCATACAACACCCAGTGCTCATCCCAAAAGATGCCCTCTTCAATGCCCATCACCTACCCTTCCCTCCCTCCCACACCCCATCAACCCTCGGTTTGTTCTCAGTTTTTAAGAGGAATTTTTTAAATGTTTATTTATTGTTGAGAGAGAGAGAGAGCACAAGCGGGGGGGGGGGGGGGGTGGGCAGAGAGAGAGGAAGACACAGAATCTGAAGCAGGCTCCAGCCTCTGAGCTGTCAGTACAGAGCCTGATGTGGGGGCTCAAACTCACAAACAGTGAGATCATGATCTGAACTAAAGTCGGACATTCAACCGACTGAGCCACCCAGTCACCCCTACTTGGAATTTTAAGAGTGCCTATTTACCTATATTTTTGTTATCACTTAAAAGCAATACACTTAAAAAAATTGCCAATTGTTCTGTGAAAATAGTATTTCATTTTAATTTTCTATTTTCTTGTTTCAGAATAGTTTTCTTATGTAAGCTAAATCTCTTAAAATCTTCTTCACATTATTCATGTTTCTAGCAAATATCTCTTTAAAAATAGCAAGTTACACTTATCCTGTGCCTTAATTACTAAGAATTCAAATTTGGTGGAATCCAGACTTCATTATGTTTTACAATATAGATAAACTTAAAATTTTTTTTGAGCCTTGGCCATTATTTTATTTATAGTTTCAGTCTTTCAGATATTCAATAAATGGTTACTTTGTACATGTATTATGGAGAAAACTAGGGTTTTTTTTTAAAGAAATAAAGAACTGAAGAGTTTAGTGGAGAGGAAAGCCATAAAGGAAAACCTGCAGTTCAATGTATATATCTATACAGGGATTGGATGAGAAAATATGTAGAGAGTACTTAGTGCTTGGCAGAGAGTAAAGGATAAACACTATCACCGTTATTGACAACATTATTCTTTTTTTTAATGTTTATTTATTTTTGAGAGAGAGAGAGAGAGCAAGAGCGAGTGGGGGGGGGGGGAGTCAGAGAGAGAGGGAGGCACAGAATCCAATGCAGGCTCCAGGCTCTGGGCTATCAGCACAGAGCCTGACGTGGGGCTCGAACCCACAGACTGTGAGATCATGCTGAACTAAAAGTCAGGCACTTACCCAACTGAGCCATTGACAAAATTAGGTTGCTTATGGGTTTTCTCTGGTCTAACGGGAAAAATTCTAACAGAATTGGCCGGAATTGACTGTCCATGTATTGACCCACTCTCTTTCTCTCTCTCTCTCTGCCTCCCTCCCTGCCCGCCCCCCAGTCCTTCTCTCTCTCTTTCTCTCTTCCTTTCCCTCCCTTTCTCATAGTTAAAATTTTCTCACACAGTGAGTGATTATTTTAATACCAATTTGGTAAGACTTCTTTTAGGTTACTCTCAGGAGAATTGAAGTAATACCATGAGGCTCTCTTTTGTTATCAAATATTATCCAAGAGGTTCTCTTGATTTGCATTATGAGAGGTAATAAGTAAACCATTTTCAAAGGTGGTGTGGTCAGGTTTCATTCTCTTTCAAACAGATCTGTCAATTTCTCTGTCCTCCCCACATGCTTCCTTGCAGAAGCTGGGCGGGCATGGTTCTGATCCCTCAAATCCTGTGAGAATGCCCCTTATGACCTCATCGTCACACTGCAATTTGACATCATAAAGAGAATATCCCATAGGACCTCCACGTGACCACCATGTTGTAAAAACTAAGACCACAGATTTAAGGTGTGGAGTATGACTTTGTCTTTCCCTAAATCTGCATGCAGAAAGGAATGAGAGTGGGTGCACACGAGCCAAATTTGAACTACCGCCACACTGAAGTACATGATGGCCATGCAAGGCATGAGATCCAAAACCACAAAAGAGGGAAGTAGAACATTAATATAAGTTATCATGTTGCTAAATATTTTGTGGTGTTGGTCTGCAGTTGAGCCATATGTTGGCACTCTTGGAGAGCTATTTATAGACTTCTAAAGGGATATTTTTTCCAGGGATGATAAAAATGTAAAGGTCTTTCATTTTGTTGAGATCGATTTTTTTTTCCTCTGAAAGTTTTTGTGATATGTAGCTCTGTTTAGAGAGTTGTGGTTTTTGGGGGGGGGGGGGGTTGTTTTTGTTTTTGTTTTTTTTTGTGGTTTTTTTTTTTTTTTTTTTTTTTCATTTCCGCAAGCTTCAGTCAGTGTTCAAAGTCTAGTCGACTCACCTTTTAACCCACTGTTCTGGCCCCTTTCCTTTGACAAAGGTTGTACTGAATTCATGTGTCTGACAAGCAGTGAGGTTTGACTTTGCAGCTCTTAACTTTATTTCTTTCTCCTTAGTTTTCTGCATCTTTGCCTTTTATCTTGTTTGTTTTGGTCTTGATGTTTAAATTTCAAAATTAATAGTCTTCTGTTTCAATGTCCATTTTTTCCAAGATTAATTCTATTCCTTAAAATATTCTTTTCCCCATCCATTTCTTCTTATATGTTTTTGTACTTTTATATGACAGTTACTTCTTTGAATAACCTAACAATTATTAATTTTAATTATAATTAATATGAAGTCCAGATGGCTCATGGAATTAATTTCTTCTCTAAATTGACTTTCTGATTATTGATTTTCTCAGCTATCATTTTTGCATGTTTTCATTGTATATTTTAGAATTTTAGTACAGTGGCTCATTTTAACAAGATTTTTTTTATCTTTTTTTTTCTCTCTCCTTCTGTTTTGCAGTTGCCTAAATCCATCCCCTGACTCCCTTAATTGGCATTTAGAGCTCTTGTTCCACAGTGATACTGGCATGTGATAGATTCAGAGGGTGGCTTGGTTTAGTTCTGGGTGGTGAGGCTACATCACTGCCCTCTCTCACTTGGCAGAGCCTTCTTCCAGGGGTCAGAGACCCTCATACCAGCACTGGCTTCAGGCACTGAGCCTGCCTTGGGCCCTCATCCTACAGAACACTCATAGTCCTGCTTGCTCTCCAGGAACCGTGTTCCCATGCCATCTTTGGACACAGAGTCAACAAGTCCACAACTTTAGCCCTGCTCACTTGTTCACAGTTCTGGTCAACTTTTCTATCTAGAAATTTATCAACCATGCATCTGACCTTTTTTTCTTTCCTTCTGTTGTATGCATTTTTTCTTAATAACAACAATACTATTTTTGTGTGATTTTGGATGCAAGAGGGAACATAAAAGCATGAACTATATCATCTTGATTGAAAGTAAAGATTTACTTCTCAAAAGCAATTCCCCACATTTTCAAAATGCCTACATGCTGCATATGGTTGGAATAATATATAATTCTGAAACAATATTATAGCTTGGTATTCTGTTATTTAGACTTTTCTTTTTGTTTAAATATTAAGATATGAAATATACCTTTTTATGAACATATATTTATTCATTTATCAACAAATATTTGTTGAAGTCACTCTATGTGCCAGGCACTGTTCTAGGGCAATAGGAATGCAGTAGTGAATAAAACAAAATTTCTACTCTGATGGAGTTTACATTCTACTAAGGAGATATAAGTAATATGCAAACAGGTAAATAGATAAATATATACCATTATAGGTACTATTAAGATGGCATTGAATCATAGGCATCCCCAAACTCAGAAGCAAGCACCAAGTGCAGACAGAAAGACTAGAAAGGAGACTTCTCTTTTTGGTATTCCGCTGTTCTTCCTGAATATGATCACTAAGGCTTCTCTATTTGACATTTATAAGAATATCTTATAAATTGACAAGGAAAATGGTCAACAGATGTTAACTATAATCATATGTTTTCAAGAGAAAATCAAATGTAAAATAAATATATGAAAAAGATGTTTAGCCCAAGTAGTAATTTACAAAGTAGCAACAAGGGGAACCTTTTTCTTAAAAATTGCTCACTCTCATCAATTTGACAGGGGCTTATGAAGATAATGCTTGATTCTGGCTAGAGTTTCATGAAACAGTTGTTTTGTGTGTGTGGTGGTGGTAATTTTAAAAATATATAGTTTGGGGTGCCTGGGTGTCTCAGTTGGTTGGGCATCCGACTTCAGCTCAGGTCATGAACTCACGGTTCGTGAGTTCGAACCCCGGTTTGGGCTCTCTGCTGACAGCTCAGAGCCTGGAGCCTGCTTCGGATTCTGTGTCTCCCTCTCTCTGTGCCCCTCCCCGACTCACATTCTGTCTCTCTTTCTCTCAAAAATACAGATTAAAGAAAAAAAAATTTTTTTAATAAATAAATAATAAAAATATATAGTTTGGGGGCACCTAGTGGCTCATTCAGTTAAATATCTGACTTTTGATTTCAGCTCAGATCATGATCTCATGGTTTGTGAGTTACAGCCCTGTGTCACACTCTGCACTGTGACAGTGTAGAGCCTGCTTGGGATTCTCTTTCTTCCTTCTCCCACTCTCACTCTCTCTCTCTCAAAAACAAACTTTAAAAAAAATCCTATCTATATATCTATAGTTTTAAAATTATAAAAATGTTAGCAATGATATCTCTGATTCTTTTCTTTATGATTTTCTGTATTCTCTAATTTTTCTATAATTATATTGATTTTATAGTCAGAAAAACATACTTTATGGCTGTGTAGATCATTTTTGAAGGTGTTAACCTATCAAATGACACTTTCCTTTGGTATTTGGTGTGTAGGTGTTCCCTCTGGCACATGTGTGCAATGACACAAATAAGATGATGTTAATTAACCCCCAAGGAGTCAAGCTCAATATCTACAAGCAAAAAGTGGAACAGGCAATTAAGAGCTATGAAAAGTGAGTATCATTCCTGGCTGCTCTTTAATGACTGTGGGATTTGTTTGTTTTGGCTTGTTTTCTCTTGTTTTAGCTTACATTTTTAATTTTTAATTTTTTATTTATTTTTATTTTTTTTAATGTTTGTTTATTTTTGAGAGAGAGAGAGAGAGAGAGAGAGAGAGCACAAGAGGGGGAGGGGCAGAGAGAAAAGGTGACATGGAATCTGAAGCAGGCTCCAGGCTCCAAGCTGTCAGCATAGAGCCTGACGCGAGGCTTGAACTCACGAAAACACGAGATCATGACCTGAGCCTAAGTCGGATGCTTAACCGACTGAGCCATCCAGGTGCCCCTAGCTTAGATTTTTAAAAATCTGGAGCAGCTATTTAATAATCGCCCATAAGGAAGATCAATAGTAGCATCCACAAACATAGGTGCTTCCTATTTGCCAAGCACTGCGTTAAGTATATTACCTGAATAAATCCAACAGAGTTTTAAAGAAACCATCCTCTCTCTCCAAAGGTATAGAAATCTCATGTTTCCATGAGATCTTTAAAGCTTTCCTGTTAGCAAAGTGCATTTGATCATTTTCTGCACCTAACGTTTTGTAAAGTGAATAATAAAACTTCACAATAATGAGATAATGGAGATAATACGTGTCTCCTACTATATAAACCATTTCTTACCAAGCTCAGGAAGATGATCAAGTTGGCTCGAGTGAAAGTTATACTCTTAAATAGTCCCTGTGTTACTGCTGACATGGGGCCTTATTTCACAAGGGCCGAAGCCTGGTCTCACCCCTTACCTAACTCCATGGTCACCTTCCATCCCACTCCCAGCACTTTATTGATCCTTTGTGCATAGCACATAAACTTTGAGCATGCCCAGCTTCTCTAGGCAGGCCTTTTCATGGTTCTAGAAGCTGTGCAGCTGGGTTTTCACTTACTGCCATGTGAGTGGGAGAAATGAAATAAAGTACATGAAAGTTAATGACATGTCCTAGCCAGCATATGCTGGTCTGTTGTCATTTTGCACTGTGCTAAGTGTGTGTTCAAAAGAAGCATAAAGTCTGACTCCTGCCATGTGGGGTACACAATCCAGTCCAGAGGCTGGCCTTTCCCTACTGTGCCCATCACAGGCCTCTGCAAATCTCCTTTCACTGGAGACTTCTTCTGCCCTCACCTAAGAATGGAGGATGGCTTACATGAGTTCTTCATTTGCCTCCAGCCTCCTCAGGACTTCTCTTTTCCACCCTTCGTGTCTCTTGCAGACAGCATGGACTATGCCAAGGCTCATTCTTCTCCGTGGGCCTGAGGCCCTGCTCTGTAGATCCCCCCCACCTCTGCTGTAAAAGGGGGGCTGCCCCTCTTCTCCTCCTCTCCCCCTGTGCCAGGCAGTCCTTCCCTTGCCTCCCAGCAATGCTGCCCCTCTTCCCATCCCCCGGCTGGTCTCTTTCCTTCCTGTCTTGCCTAAGCTCTAGTGGCCCTCCTCTGAGAGCCCTTTCCAAGATGACTCCACCACCCACCCTGCATGTGGCCCTTAGAGGGCTCACAGCTTCTGCACAGGCCTGTCTCCCCACTGCAAGGACGTCAGCTTCCAAGGGCAAGGGCTTAGCAGCCTTACTCTCCCCCCTTGTCCCCTCTCCCTAGCAGGTGTTGCTATGTATTGTATTTGGTAATGTATTTGGCTGCTGGAATTTAATTTGAATTTGATCTAATTCACATTTAGTTATTAAAATTCATCAAATTCAGTTATTCAAAATATAATACAATAATGTCATTCATATTATAATTGAATTTGCTTGACTCAGTCAAATATTTGAGTTCTAGAATCCCCTGGTCTGTGAATGCCTGGTGCAGGGCCATAAGTTAGGGCTTTGATGTCCCAATTCTGGGTTTCATTCTTGGTTCAGACATCTACTTGGCAGGTCAAGTAACAGTTGCTGGCTTTAGGTTCCTTCTTTATAAAATCTACCTCACAGCGTGGCTGTGAGGGTTATGTAAATTATATATAAAGAACAATTAATGTTAATACTTCCTCCTTTAATTTCCTGAATCTGTTAATCCTATTATATACTGAGTGTAATAGTCACATAGCTCCTCCCTGTGCACTGACATTTTCCCTTTCTGGGAGACAAGGATCCCTCCTTCCCTAATAGCAAAACCAAAATGCAGACATAGTGATTTGTCCCACTCTTACTTCCAATGAGTGAATCTGGAAAAGCCTTTTAGTACCCCCCAGAGAAATGTTACACTATATTGTTATTATTAATAATAACATTAATTTTAATATGGTTAATTTTATTTAAAATTCAATATCATTGAATTAATGTGACATTAATGTAATATTTACATTAAATGAATTTTTTATTATTATTTAATAATTAATACTAACATTAATATTACACAGATACAGAACAAAACTTCCTGATCTTTCACATTCAGTAGTAGTATTTAAGGATTTTATTGGCATAAGTGTCAATTCCCTTTTCCATCTTGTGTGACCTTTCTAAAGATACACATAATTAAAGAAACTTGGTTTACTCCCACCCCATCCCAATATAACATTTCTAAGGAATTTCCCTTCACAAGTAAGCCACATATAACCCTAAATTTGTTTGATTAGTGATGACCAGACAATTGAGAAGCTCACAGCCCTTTGGCCAAAATAGGGACATAAACTAGCTATTTTGGTCACACTTAGTGGCTATGTGTGGGAGTCCTTCTGTTTCAATATTTTAAAAATTGAGGGGCACCTGGGTGGCTCAATTGGTTAAGCATCCAACTTCAGCTAAGGTCATGATCTCACAGTTTGTGAGTTCAAGCTCGGCATCAGGCTCTGTGCTGACAGCTCGGAGCCTGGAGCCTGCTTCAGATTCTGTGTCTCCCTTTCTCTCTGCCTCTCCTCCACTCACACTCTGTGTCTCTCTCAAAAATAAATAAACATTAAAAAAAAATTTTTTTAAAGAATTGAGATAGCAATTTTTGTGTGTCTGAATATAAACTTTGAATGAAGATTGCCAGAACTGGCTGGCTTCTGGGGTGATTTTTCTGCAGCTTTTTGATTTTGAGTATAAGGTCAAGGTTTTGGCCCTCAGACCCACAGGAGAAGCATCAGTTCTAACCTGGCTGTGGGAACATGCTTAGTAACCTCTTTCTAAGACCTCCAAGATGCTCGGCCTGCTGGTTAGACTGCTGAAGTGTCATTAGTTACAAGTTGCTTTGCAAATGAGTCAATTCTTGGCACAAGGTGATTTGTCAACTAGAGATATAGAGAGCTAGTGAATGCAAGCCGTCAACCAAGTTTCACCCTCCTAAAACAAGAGGAAAACTGTGGTTAGTAAAATCCCTGAATGAAGGGGCTGGGCCAGCATCAGAGAGGTCCTCATGTCCGTGCCCTCTCAGCATCTTGCAGGGACAGCCCTCATCCCACACCCTCAGTGGCTTTTCCACTGTCACCTGGCCAGTCAGTGGAGCCTCGATTGACACACTCTCAATTGCACTCAGTTCATGCCCGTGTGGGTCTTTTTCTGCCCTGTGTGCTTTGAAGTATTTCAGTATAGATGGAAAATAGGGAAATAACAGAAGTTATGTAAGTGTGCTCTTAGAAAAGTATTTTCTAAAGGATTGATTTAAAATTAGCGGGATGCGCTAGCTAATTGGGCCTCACTCACTAAGGGTTTCTCAGTTTCCAAGCCTTGCCCATCTTCAGAACCTGGAGGGAATAATCACAGTTATTCCTGGTCACTTTATATGTACATCTCAATCCTCCCAGCACCAAAGTAGGTGGTGTTATCCTTGTTTCAACAATAAGAAAACAGAATTTCAAAAAGTTACGTAACACAGAATCACACAGCAGCAAAGTAGAGGCACCGAGATTTGAACCTAGACCCATGTAGCTACAAAGCCCTTGTCTTCACTCCCAGCTTCCTTAATACACTGCCTCTACTTTCAAGGTCTAGATTTAAGGGGATTTTTAAATGAAGTTGTGTTTTTGTTTTTGTTTTCAGAGAAGCGTACACACACAAACCAAAAATGCATCCTATGAGTCCTTTGAACAAATCTTAGAAGCCCCGCTTACCAACATACGGACCATGGAATTAAAGAAACCTAATTTCCAAATAGGCCCCAAAGAACCAACAACATCCAAGTGAGACAGAAGCACTGAGCTGGCTTATTTCCCGTTTCCTGACTGTTTGTATCACTTAACAGAGCATTTAGCCGCATCAGACAGGTTCTATGTGCTGTGCACATGCTGGCTCATTGAGCCCTCACAGCAACTCTAGGAACAAGGTACTATTATTATCCACATTCTACAGAGAAGTTGGCTGCTGGCCCAAGGTCTCACAGCCAATAAGAGGAGAAAGCTAACTGAGCTTTGGGACCAGGCAGTCTGGCTCCAGAGCCTCTGCTATTCACCGCACGCCATGGTCTCATGGTCTCACCAGGCTCATGGAGGGAAATCAGGCAGGGTAACACCACCCAGAGTGTTCTCAGAGTCCTGTGCCTCTGACACTGGGTCCATTGGTTGGAGAATGCCTCCCGGAGAGGAGCAGGATTTTCCCACCTCATTTTATTGAAGCTTTGTTTTTCATGGAACCCTAGCTCACTGCCCTTGGAGCCAGTGTTTTTTGCCCTGCACTTCAGGAGGCTTACCTTGAGTGATGATGTAGTGGTACAGAATTAGGTGTACAGGATGGGGCTAGAACCTCCGAAAGAAGCAGCCCTGATTCATAACAAGAACAGAAGCTGTGACGACCCCATAGAAACCACTGGCGTCAGCCTCCTCCTTTCCTGTTGGGTTGACATTGCCTCTCCACAAACATATTCAGGGATGAGCTTCAGAAAGTTTCAGCACTGCCACTGCCCACCAGCCATGATGAATGAGCAGGACACCTCGTCTGCTTGCCCCTCCCAGTGGCCTCGTTTGGAAAACAAGTTGGTCAGGCTGGTTGATCTCTAAAATGTGTCCTGACCTATTATTTCTGACCCCTTTAGCCCCCTTTGCTCTGAAAATCCAGGTAGAAGAATATCTATAGAAGGTAAACTAAGGGCACAGTTATACTCTTCCATAGGAAGAAAAACAACAAGTGTTTAGAGACCCCTTCGTGCCAAGAAAATCACAGCGCTTTTGTTTACTGCCATTTCTTAGCCTGGGTTTCACCTGATTCAGTGGAGACCTGTGCCCTCCTTTAGTATTTAACACAACTGCTACAAAGCCATGAGGCTTCTGCAGTGATGCCAAGGAAGGGAGATACTCCCATCCAATATCTTTAAGCAAATGGCAGTGGCATGGTCCAATGGATGCGTCACTTGGCTTGGGAGCTTCCTGCTGTGCCCTTCAGAGCCTGGGGTCAACCTTGTGCCATGAAATGAAAGTACTGCTACTAACTAATCATTGATTTTTTTAAACAGGCGCTTGAATAAAATTGTTTGGCAAGCGTTATCTCAAGAGGAAAAAGAAAAGTAAGCCAGTTCCTCTTTACTTTCTTTTTTTATTTTGGTGAAAGTCATATAACCTACAATTAACTGTTTTAAAGTGTACAGTCAGTGGTATTTATTCAAAATGTACAACCACCCCCCTCCCTTATCACCTCAGAAGAAACACCTTCTACCTATTATGTAATCCTTCCCCAAACCTGTCTCCCCCTCTGGTAACCACTAGTCTGCTTTCTGTCTCTGTGCATTTGCCTGTTCTGGGTAGTTCATAAGAAAGGGATCATACAACATGTGACATTTCATGTCTGGCTTCTTTCACTTAGTTTTGTAAAAACGATGTTTCCCAGTTGCAGCATGCATAGTATTTCATTTCCTTTTATGCTTCTGCATTGATCCATTATGTATATACCAGCTATTTATCCATTGGTGGCTATTCAGGTTGTTTCCACTTTGGGGCTACTAAGGACAAGGCTACCATATACATTCATGTAGAAGTTGCTTTGTGGACATATGCTTGCATTTCTCTTGGGAACATATCTAGGGGTGGATTTTCTGGGTCACAGGGTAATCTATGTTTAACTTTTTGAGGAGCCACCAAACTTCTTCAGGGCAACTGCACTATTTTACATTCTTACCAGCAATGTATGAGGGTTCCTGTTTCTCCACATCCTTGCCAACATTTGTTATTTTACCTTTATATATATTTACTTTTATATTTTACATACATGTGTATGTGTGTGTGTGTGTGTAACTAAAGCCATCCTGGTGGCCTCGTGGGTGTAAAGTGATAACTCATTGTGGTTTTCATTTGCATTTTCTTAACGCTCAGTAATTAAAAAAATTTTTTTTAATATTTATTTTTTGAGAGACAGAGCATGAATGGGGGAGGGGGAGAGAGAGAGAGGGAGAGACAGAATTCGAAGCAGGCTCCAGGCTCTGAACTGTCAGCACAGATCCCAACGCAGGGCCCAAACCCACAAGCCGTGAGATCATGACCCGAGCCGAGGTCAGACGCTCAACTGACTAAGCCACCCAGGCACCCCTAATGATCAGTAATGTTAACTATTCTTTCACATGCTTGTTGGCCATGAGTATATCTTCTTTGGAGAAATGTTATTCAAGGTCTTTGCTCATTTTTAATTGGATTATTTTGTCGTTGTTGAGGTGTAGGAGTTCTTTATATATTCTGGATTTTAACCACTTATCAGATAGATGATTTTCCTTTTTCTTTTTTTTTAAGTTTATCTATTTACTTTGAAAGAGAGAGAGAGAAGAGAAGGGGCAGAGAGAGAGGAAGAGAGGGGATCCCAAGCAGGCTGTGCGCTGCCAGCCCAGGGCCCGACACGGGATTTATCTCACCATCGTGAGAACATGACCTGAGCTGAAACCAAGAGTTGGATGCTCAACTGACTGAGCCATCCAGGCGCCCCTCCAGTAGATGATTTTCAGATACTTTCTTTCATTCCAAAGGTTGTCTTTATACTCTCTTGATATTTTCCTCTGATGCGGTTTTTATGTTTGATGTAGTCCCATTTGTCTATGTTTGCATTTGTGTCTGGGCTTCGGGTGTTCTATCCAAGAAATCATTGCCAAATCCAATATCATGAAGCTTTCCCCCTATATATTTTTTCTAGGAGTTTTATAGTTTTTGGCCTTCTGTTCAGGTCTTTAATCCATTTTGTTTTGAGTTAATTTTTATATATGGTATACATTAAGGGTTCCAGCTTCATTCTTTTGCATGTGGATATCCAGTTTTACCAGAACCATTTGTCAGAGATGGTCCTTTCCTCCATGGTGAGGTCTTGACACCTTTGATGATCATTTGACCATCTATATATGCATACACATAGGAGTTTATTTCTAGACTCTTTATTCTGTTCCACTGATCATGTTTGTCTTTATGTCAGTACCACAGCATTTTGATTATGGTAGCTTTGTATAATATGTCCTGAAATCAGGAAATGTGAGGCCTTCAACTTTGTTCTTTTTCAAGATTGTTTGGCTATTTGGAGCCCCTTGAGGTTTCATGAATTAGGATGATTTTTTCTACTTCTGCAAAACATGCCATTGAGATTTTGATAGGGACTGCATTGAATCTGTAGATTAATTTGGGTAGTATGGATATTTTAACAATATTAAGTCTTCTAATTCATGAATACAGCATGTCTTTCCCGTTTATTTGCATCTTTTTAATGTTTTTTCCCATGATGTTTTATAGTTTACAGTGTACAAATCTTTTACATCCTTGGTTAATTTTATTCCTAAGTATCTTACTCTTTTTGGTGCTATTTTAAGTGGGATTATTGTCTTAATTACCTTTTTGGATTGTAGGGTATAGACACAAAACTGATTTTTCTGTGTTGATATTTTATCCTGCTACTTTGTTGAATTTATTTATTAGTTCTAATAATATTTTTATGGGATCTTTAGGGGTTTCTACATATAAAATCGTGTCATCTGTGAACAGATATGATTTTATTTCTTTCCAGTTTGGATGTTTTTTTAGTTTCTTTTTCTTATCCAATTTCTCTGGATAGGACTTCAGTACTTTGCTTAATAAAAATAGTAAGAGTGGACATTCTTGCTTTGTTCTGTTCTGAGAGGAAAAGTTTCCAGTTATTGACTGTTGAGGATGATGTTAGCTGTGGGCTTTTCATATGAGGCCTTTACTATGTTCAGGTAGTTTCCTTCTATTCTGGCTTATTGGGTGTCTTTTCTTTTTTTTCCATGAAAGGGTGTGAATTTTGTCAAATGATTCTTCTGCATCACTTGAGATGATCAAGTGGTTTTTTTCCTTCATTGTTAATATGATGTGTCACATCAATTTTTATATGGAATCATCCTTGCATTACAGGAACAAATCTCACATTTAATGGTATATAATCCTTTTAATAGGCTGTTATATTTGTTTGCTAATGTTTTGTTGAAGATTTTTGCATCAGTGTTCATAAGGGTTATTGGCCTGTAGCTTCCTTGTAGTATTTTTGTCTGGCTTTGGTATGGGGAAATGCTGGCCGCATAGAATGAGTCTGGAAATACTCCTTCCTCTGCAGTTTTGGAAGTATTTAAAGAAGATTGGTGTTAATTCTTTAAATGTTTGGTAGAATTCTCCACTAAAGCTATTTGGTACTGAGCTTATATTTGTTGGAAGGTATGTGTTTACTGAATCAGTCTCCTTTCTAGTTATAGGTCTCCTCAGATTTTTTTATTTCTTCATGATTCAGTCTAGCTGATAGTGTGTTTCTAGGCTTCTATCCTTTTCTTCTAGGTTATCCAGTTTGTGTGTATAAATGATTATAGCAGTTTCTCCTAACCCCTTTTATTTCTGTAGCTTTACTTGTAATGTCTCCTTTTTCCTTTCTGATTCTGGTTATTTGAGTCTTCCCTCTTTTTTTTCTTAGTTAATCTAGCTGAACATTTTTCAGTTATGTTATTCTTTCTAAAAATCAACACTTTCATTGATTTTTTTCTATTTTTTTTTTGTAATCTATTTTACCTATTTCTGCTCTATATATTTTCCTTCCTTCTGCTAACTTTGGATTTAGTTTGTTCTTTTTCTAGGCTATTGGTTTGAGATCTTTCTTCTTTTTTAATGTAAGTATTTAGCACAATAAATTTTTTCTCCCGGTACTGGTTTTATGGTATTTCATATATTTTGTTATTTTGTGTTTTCATTTTCATGTATCTCAAGATATTTTCTAATCTCCCTTGTGATTTCTTCTTTGACCCATTGGCTGTTTAAGAGTGTGGTGTTTAATTTCCATCTGCTTTTAATTTTCTAATTTTGTGCCATTGTGATTAGAGAAGATAGTCTTTTATGATTTCCATTTTGAAAACTTTTTTTTCTGTTTATTTTTGAGAGAGAGAGAGACAGAGTACAAGTGGGGGAGGGGCAGAGAGAGGGGGATACACAGACTCTGAAGCAGGCTCCAGGCTCTGAGCTTGATGCAGGGCTCAAAGTCGTGAACCATGAGATCATGACCTGATCTGAAGTCGGACACTTAACCGACTGAGCCACCGAGGTGCCCCATCGATTTTGAAAACTTGTAACACTTGTTTCATGGCCTAACATGTAGTCTGTCCCAGAGAATGTTTCATGTGCACATATGAAGAATATGTATCCTACTGTTGGCTAGTAGTATATTCTGTACACACCTATTAGATCCAGTCAGTCTATGGTATTGTTCAAGTACTCTGTTTCCTTATTGATCATCTGTCTGGTTGTTCTATCAATAGTGGAAAATGGGGATTGAAATCTCTTACTTTTATTATGTTGCTATCTATTTCTTTCTTCAATTCTGTCAATATTTGCTTCATGTATTTGAGAGCTCTGACACTGGTGCATATATATCTATAATTGTCATATCTTCCTGGTGGATTGACCCTTGTATCATTATATAATATCCTCCTTTGTCTCTTGTAACAATTTATGGCTTAAAGTAGTAATAATTTGCTGATTTTTTTTTTCTGCTTGATCAAGTCTGCTTTTAAACTTCTCTAGAGATTTTTTCATTTCAGTTATTATATTCTTCACATCCAGAATTTCTTTTTTATAGTTCTCTTTTTTATAGTTTCTATATTTTTGTTGATATTCTTACTTTGTTCATGCATCATTTTCCTGATCCTATGTAGTTGTCTGTGTTCTCTTCGAGCTCATTGAAATCTTTAGGACAGTTATTTTGAATTTTTTTGTCACGTTGTTCATAGATCTCCATTTCTTTTTTTTAATTTAATTTTTTTTAATTTACATCCAAATTAGTCAGCATATAGTGCAACAATAATTTCAGGAGTAGATTCCTTAATGCCCCGTACCCATTTAGCCCATTCACCCTCCCACAACCCCTCCAGTAACCTTCTGTTTGTTCTCCATATTTAAGAGTCTCTTATGTTTTGTCCCCTCCCTGTTTTTATATTATTGTTGTTTCCCTTCCCTTATGTTCCACAGATCTCCATTTCTTTAGGGAAGATTTCTGAAGACGTACTTTATTCCTTTGATTGGGCCACCTTTCCCTGTTTCTTTGTATGCCTTAGAATCTTTAGTGGAGATTTGAATATTCGAAAAAGGACACTTCTCCTGGTCTTTATAGACTAGCTTCTTCTTCTTTTTTTTTTTTAGACTAGCTTATAGGAAATGACCATCACCAGTCATCTGGGTTAGAGATTCTGGGGATCTTTCAAACCTTTTCTGGGATATGTCTTCTCCAGGCTTGTATATGAAATTTCTGTCAAATAGGTTTGCCGCTTCCTTCTCAGAAGCCCATAATCTCTTTCTCCCCCTGGTGTCTGTTTTTGGTATTGCAGTGTCTCTGGTGCTGCAATAAGCCATGGATAGTCCTCTTTTTTCTTAAGCTACCCCTAACCTGTATCCAGAATATATCACCATTCCCATCAGTGTTCTGAGTCAGATAAGATGGAAACCAGTCCCTTGGGAAGCCTCCCAAAACTCCAGAATATTGGATGCACGTTCCAATCCTCCTTCCCTCCCAAGGGGGAAGCCACAATTTACGAGTTGTCTCCCACTTGTGCTGCCCTATATCAGGGAAGCAGGGGGACTAGGAAAGCAAAATGCAACAACCTTTTTTATCCACTTTAATCCACTATTCTTTTTTAGCTTCGAGTTCATCTTGAGTGCTGTAAGTTCTTAACTGGTTTCCGGAATTCTCACAAAGGGAATTTGGTCCATATATTGATTAGTCAGTATTTCCTGATTGGGGGCTTGGGGGTATGAATGGGAGCCCGGGGGTTCTTATTCCACCATCTTAATGACATCACTCCAATTCAGATTTTTTAATAAGAATTTTTTCTGTTATCTGGAGATAGGTTTGTTTGTGGATTGAGTCCTGTGGCTGTGCTGGGTTTAAACTGTACTCTTTCAATACCCTAAATCTAAAGGAAGTGATGCTTTCAGCAGTAAGAAAATGATAATTATGAAATGCCTTCCACTCTCTCTGTTGCTCCCTCTCTTTCTTCCTCATGCTCCCCTGCCTCTCTCCCTCTTCTCCTCTTTCTTTCTCTCCCCCTCCTCCTCTTTCTTTCTCTCCCCCTCCAGGCGTGTCTGATGCAGCAGAAGCTGGACTGGAAGTAGACTCCATCACACCACACTGGCTTCCCCTGGAGTCCCACAGCCTGTATTCATCAGCTCATAGAATGTTTGCCTTCTGTTCTTTGTGTCCCAAAACAATGAAGCCAGAAAGTTTAGGCCTGTTTAGGCTTATAAAAGGAGAGGAGATCAAAATAGCTAGAGTGAACTGGTACAAGAATTACTGCACTGAGGCAAATATTTGGCTTATGTTTTGCTTCCCTTCCCTTTGCTTTGCTGTGTTCCCAGGGTTACTGCTGGGCATAGCATGTGAAATCTCTTTGAAGCTCATTTTTGGTCCTGCCAAATGTTGGGCCTAGGGAGAAAGGAATGAGTTCCAAATATGCCGAAAAAATTGAAAATAAAGCTATGTGTGTAAAACTTCTTTAAAGTCAGATAATCAAATTAGGTAGTAGGGAAGAGTGCCTATTGTAATTCACAGAGATGGTCATTTTTAACTCATGCAAGCCACCACAGTGGTCCTCTGATGGACCAGAGGGTGTGCCCATCATTGTGTCAACTGATATCTAACATCTGTCTGAGAGATGGTTCTCAGGAGAGGTTTTACTGAAAAGTATCTTTCCATGTTGTTTCCATTATGATCACTTTCTTTGTTTTTTTTTTTTTTTTTCTTTTTAGGTTAGATGCATACAAGCCAATGCGGTACTTGGAAAACAAGGCAGCTTTAAATGGGGCATTAGAACGGTTGAATTGGCCCATTTCACTGAAGGAGCTGTCAATGCTGGAAAATGAAATCCTAGCTGGGAAAATGTATATCCAACAGGCCATGGAACTCCAGGAGGCTGCCAAGAAGGAGAATTATGTGAACAAGAGAGGAGAGGTAGGTGCCATGGAGGTGTTGATATGTCCTTCCTCCCTCCTGTCCCAAGTCATTGCCATCCCTGCATTGGCCTTCCTACCCCCTCCCGCACCCCCCTCCACACCGATTTCTAAAAGAGTTAGAGCCAGCCCATTAAAGTGACAGGACTTCCTTTCAACAGAAAGGAAATGCCATTCGATTTTACTGTGGCCTTTTTTTTTTTTTAAACGAAACTAAACAGAAGTCTAATGTAGTGATCAAAGGCCTGAACTTTGATTTGAGCCACAGCAGGGTCCAGCCTCAGATATGCTACCTAATCCCTATGTTATCTTGGCTAGGTACTCCATCTGAATCTTAGGTCTTTTAATCTGTAAAATAGGAATATTACTAGTATTTGTCTCACAGGGTTATTATGGGAGTAAAATGACTTCTTAAAGTACTTCATGTTGAAAGCCCCCCCCAAGTGTTAGTAATTATTACTAATAAAACAAACTTTTCAAAAAGAAAAAAATGATTTCTAATCCAACTGCCTTATTATTACCACTTTGGATCACTTACTTTTAGCTTTCTTTTCCTCCTTGAATAAATTTTTTATATAGAAGCAGTCATAAGCTCCATAATTATTTCATATTCTCCTCTTTTCTTTAATTATAGGTGATACACAGCGTTATATTAGTTTCAAGTGTACAATATAGTGCTTTGACAATTTAGTATGTTATGCTATGCTCATCACAGTGTAGATACCCTCTGTCACCATACAACACTAGTACGGTACCATTGACTATATTCCCTATGCTGTACGTTTCATCCCCAGGACTTATTCATTCAGGCCTGTACCACTTCCTCCCCTTTACCCCTTTTGCCCATCCCCAACCCCTTTCTCTCTGGCAGCCATCAGTTTGTTCTCTGTATTTATGGCTCTGTTTCTTCTTCTTTTTGTTTGTTCATTTGTTTTGTTTTTTAGATTCCGCATATAAATGAAATCATATGGTATTTGCCTTTCTCTGTCTGACTTATTTCACTTAGCATGATACCCTCTAGGTCCATCCATGTTGTCACAGATGGCAAGATTTCATCCTTTTTATGGCTGAGTAATATTCCATTGTGTATGTGTGTGTATGCCACATCTTCTTTATCCATTCATCTATCAATGGACCCTTGGGTTGCTTCCACATCTTGGCTACTGTAAATAATGTTGCAATAAACATAGGGGTAAGGTATCTTTTTGAATGAGGATTTTCATTTTCTTTGGGTAAACACCCAGTGATGGAATTACTGGATCATATGGCAATTCTATTTTTTAATTTTTGAGGAACGTCCATACTATTTTCCACAGTAGCTGCATCAATTTACATTCCCACCAACAGTGCACAAGAGTTCCTTTTTCTCCACATCCTCACCAACACTTGTTATTTCTTGTCTTTTTGATACTAGCAATTCTCACTGGTGTGAGAGGATATCTCCTTGTGGTTTTGGTTTACATTTCCCTGATGATGAGTGATATTGAGAATCTTTTTATGTGTCTGTTGGCCATCTGTGTGTCTTCTTTGAAAAATGTCATTTTCTGCTTTTAAGTTAGCATTTTCTCATATACTTTCTCTGTGTTTTGCGACTCTCAGATTGACTTTTTGTGACTACATAATATTTCATGGTGTGTATTATACCATGATTTATTTAATTCTTCACTGAATGTTAGACATTTGGGATATTTTTCAGTTTTCTCTTTCACACATCTTAATGGCTTCCATGGTGTATTTTTTTGTTAGGACAGATTCTTAGGAGTGGAATCCTTTGTTCAAAGGACATGAATATTTTGGGGCTCTAAATACTTGTTACCAATATAACACCCCCTTTCTGACTGTACATGGGTGTGTGTGGACCTGGAATAGATCGTCTTAAATCTTACTGAATTCTATATACTTTTTTTATATTCACTATATATTCACTAACAGATATACCCCCAAAGAACTAACCCTTGAGATTCATCTTTTTTGGATTTAGTCTTTGCTAAGTGATACTGGCTTTGCTTGATTTAAAATTTAAAAAAAATTTTTTTTTAATTAGAGAGAGACCATGAGTGTGGGAGAGGGGCAGAAGGAGAGAGAGAGAGAGAGAGAGAGAGAGAGAGAGAGAATCTTAAGCAGGGGCAGAAGGAGAGAGATAATCAATGCAGGGCTTGATCCCGTGACCCTGGGATCATGACCTGAGCCAAATTCAGAAGTTAGATGCTCAACCAACTGAGCCACACAGGCTCCCCTGGCTTTCCTTGATTTTAAATTCTGCATTTGCTGCTCTGGATTCTTGGATTCTCTTTTGGTTTTGTTTGTTTTTCTTTATTTTTCCCCTACAAATCACACTTTCCCCCTCCATTGTAGAAAAGTGTCTTTGTGCAGAAAGCAAAAATTTTATCACAAAACATCTTATGCCTATTAATGTTATTCAAACAAAGTGACTTCCCCAAAGAATTATTTAGTATTCCCTTGGGAGGCACCATATGAGGCCTTCAAACATGTGGCTGTCTGTTGGCCCTCCTCACTGGATGCCCTGTGGGTACCCAAGGGTCAAGAAGACAAAGTGAATAATTAACTGTCCCTGAAAACCTGCTCTTGCTACATCCATTGTTAAAGTTTCTACTGAGAAGTTTTGAAAAGTCATACAGAATGATGTCTCCAAGCCATTTGATTATTAGTGATCTTAGAATAATTTCAGTGGAATTGTGGGAACAGAAACCAGTTTGCAGTGGGTGTAGTGGGTAGAAGTGAAGAAAAGTAAGTACAGGAAGTAAAAATTTTGTTTCAAGATCTTCATAAAGAAGGAAAGGAAGAAGAGATGGTGGGAACTTGAGGCATGAGCTAGAGTGAGAGAAGACAGTGCATGTAATGGTATCAGTGGGTCCACTGCTGCCCCCTTCTTGGTCGGGGGCTAAGGCTCTCCCTTTACCACCCTGCCCCCACATAGGGTGTGTAAAGTCCCCACTGTCTGTTCCAATGAGGTCCATGTGCTCAGGACAGTTTTCCACTGGTAATGAATGGGAGGAGGGGGTATCATACTTGGCATCTTCTCTTCAGAGTTCTTTGCACTCT
Source organism: Panthera pardus (assembly GCF_024362965.1). Classification (NCBI taxonomy): domain Eukaryota; kingdom Metazoa; phylum Chordata; class Mammalia; order Carnivora; family Felidae; genus Panthera; species Panthera pardus. The sequence continues at coordinate 61,136,171 of NW_026526821.1, read as the reverse complement.
TAGCATGGCCCTCGGCAATGGGATAGTTTGTATAGTGTTTTCTTATAATGATATTTCTCCTCATGATGTGTGATGTATTATGAGATGTTTTTATTCCATGTCTGCCATGCTCCACTGGTTTGACTTCATAATCCACTAACAGGTCTCAATCTCCTCTTGTGACAAACATTGGTTGGAACCAAAGCTCAAGATGGCAAGGGCTTGTGAGACCCCTAGGGGGAAAATTCACCACAGATGAAAGTCATTTTCACTGACTCATATATAAACATAGTCTGATCATAAATTCCTTCAGCAAAGGCCAAAGATTTTGATGAATGATTGTAAACTGGGGAGCAAGAAAGCATCTGTTTTTTTTATTAAGGTCCCCTAGAGTTTATTGATAACATGTAGCAAAAGGTGACTAAAGTTTGTTAGGAATGGGCATCTAATCGGAAAGCCCACACACAGTCAGAAGGGAGTGGCCAGTGGATTTGGTCCATGCCACAGCATGCTATGGAGTCTGGATGTCTGTGACTCTCTGATCTGTAGTCACCCCACTGGTTCCTGAGTTTGGGGCAGCTTCGTGACTTTTCTTGTTGATCAAGATCAAATGTGGGAAGAAGTGGCTGTACATGTTAGTGTTGGGCTAGCCTGTACCTTGCTTTTTCTACTCAAGCTTTACCTGGTAGTCTTTTGCTGGCCTCAGGATCAGACCTGAGGGGAGAACCATCATCCCACCTGCTCTGCCCACCATGGTCACATTCTGCACATAACTAAAGAATTGCTTCCCCTATTTCCATAATCTGCTAGTTCTGTGGTGTCCCTAGAGACAGGTGCTTGGCTCACTGACCACATAATGAAAAGAAATCTGAAGGCTGAAAATTTAAATTCCCCTTGAAAACTACCTCTGCTCACTCTTCTTTTATTGCCATGATTGCAGATTTCACCATCATTGGCTAATCAGAGCTATGCTATGGTAGAAATCACCACTGGGCATCTGAATTATAATTAACCTTCCATAGTTCTCCCTGGGAGCCTGGTCTAGGCAGCCCAGCCATGGTATCCTACATTTCCTTACTACCTAAGCGTTGTTCTCCAGAGCAAATCCTGCAGAACCCAGGCCCAGAAAGACCCAACAGGCTCTCCATACTCATAACATTGACCCAAGCCTTGGAAAATCTGGAAGCAGAAAATCTTGTGAAGCTGTAAGCACCTGTAAGCAACCCTAAAAGAGGTCATGGAAACATAGCTACACAGTCGGCTACCCATGTTTATTTCTCCAAGTTGTGACTAGAAAGGAATCTGGAGTCTGTGGCCTTTAGGAATGGTGCAATGAGTGCTCCACTCCGTGAGAAATCATCCAAGAGAAAGAGTGTAGGGAGGATACAGGTGAGGCTGGGTGAGGTGGAACTTGGAAAGTGAGAGAAGGAGAGAGACCATTTGGATTGGAAAACACTGTCAGGAAAACAGTGAGTTTGGCACTGTATAGGAGAATGTTGGTTGGAAAGACTTAGACATTTCTTTGAGTTGTATAAAATGGAGTCAGAATAGGGGCACCTGGATGCCTCAGTCAGGTGCATCTGACTCTGATTTTGGCTCAGATCATGATCTCAAGGATGGTGAGATCTAGCCCTGAATCAGGCTATGAGCTGTCAGAGCTGTCTCTCTCTCTGTCTCTCTCTGTCTCTCTCTGTCTCTCTCTCTCTCTCTGTCTCTCTCTCTCTCTCTCTCTCTGCCCCTCTTCTACTCGTGCTCTCTCTGTCTCTCAAAATAAATAAATAAACATTTTTAAAAAATAAAATAAAGGGTCCCTGGGTGGCTCAGTCAGTTAAGCATCTGACTCTTGGTTTCCACTCAGGTCATTATCTCACGTTTTGTGAGTTCTTGCCCATATCGGGCTCTGTGCTGACAGCGTGGAGCCTACTTCAGATTTTCTCTCTCTCTCCTCTCTCTGCCCCTCCCATGCTCTCTCTCTCTTTCTCAAAATAAATAAATTTTAAAATAAATAAAATAAAAAATAAAGGGAGGAAGGAGGCATCCCACCAGAATCCTTTACAACTAGTCAACCTTCCTCATTCCACTAGAAAAACTTGAGTCCGTTCTGCTGATACTCGAGTATGGTAGGAATACTTTCTAGCAATTGTGAATTGCTTTTCAGTAGCACATAAGATTCCCTGGTGTCTGGGCGGAGTATTAACAAATCTGGGCTGTGCATCAGTGATGTTGCCATCACAGGAAAAATGACCCCTGCACATTCAAGCCAGCACCTTGGAGATAGTTAACTTCTGGGAAAGGGACCCCATATGGGCCCTTGAGGGATGATGGTAGATGTGGCCAGGTGGGGCTGAAGTCTCAGAGAGAGAGGTGCTCCAACGGGACAGGTGGGGGTGCCGAAGGGAGAGTGCTGCCAGCCTCGTGATCGTCCCACAGTCAGCTGAGGTCTTAAGGAGAGAATCCTGATCGGGAATACCAGTCCCTGGAAGGAATTGAAAGAAGGGAAGAAAAACTCCCACCAACTCTAAATATTATCTAAAAAGTTTCCTGTCTAGTATCCTGATGTTTTGGAGTGGGAAGGTGACTATCAGCTCTGGGGATCCCTGAGGTGACAAAAATCACAGCCAGAATGTCTCTTCATCCTAAAGCTGAATAAAACCCTCTTTGCTGGAGCTTTTAGCTGGGCAGACCTCAGCATTGTCCTGTACTAGGTTTTTTTCATAAGCACAAATCCTACCCTCAGCAGGTTTAAGTATGGTCATTGACCTCCCTGTCTGGAGTAGAACTGAGTGTGGAGGGTTTATCAATAGGGGCCAAGCAGGAAACAGAATCCCATTCAGTCAGTTCAAGTGAAGAAATGGAGGGACTGTTTGTAGAGGTGGACGTAGGTCTAGGGCGGCCAAAGGGATTCAGGGCCCCCAGCAACCAGCAATAGCAGGAAGTTGTCGTTACCCCTAGACCTGAAGGGGTGGAAGGAAATGGTACTCCTGGAGCCCTGTAAGATCTGAATCTACTAGCAGGAGTGGGAGATAGTTCTAGAGAGACAGGGCAGGGAAGGAGTATGGAACCGACACCCCAGTCTTTTCTCCTCCTGCTGCCCTCTGACCTCTGGCCTGCCATTGGCTCCCCCTGTCTAGAAGCTGGCCAGCAAGGTAAATACATAAGGTGGTGTCATCCATGGGGTCACCCTCTTGAGGTATGGAGCAGGGCAGGGCAGAATGGATTTGGGGGCAGGTAGGTGGAGTAACCACAACAGAGGTCTTGAAAAGTTTTCTTAAAGACCCAGCATTTATTTTTATACTGTAGCCTTGTGTGAGATATATATTTGTATACAGCAGATAGCTGGTTGTGGTCCACACTCCAGGCAGTGACACAAAAGTAGCTCCAGTGTGTGGCATTTGTTCATGGGGTAGCAACATATGGATAACTGAATCAGTAACATCTGAGTTACAGATTAGAATTTTCAGATTTAACTATTTAAAACACTTCAAATTTTTCTCTTTGATTTTTTCCTAAAGGCGTAGTGAAGAAATATTCCCTGAGAAGATGTTACAAGTTTGGTCTTCAAGCTAGGAAAATAATTTTATGCAGCATCTAATGCATATATATCAGTTCCTTTGCCACTACCAAAAAAAAGAAGGGGGAGGGGGAAGAGAAGGAGGAGAAAGAGAAGAAAAAAAGAAAATTCTTTTTTTTTCCCCACAAAAGCCCTTTGAGTTGCTATTGATTAACGTTAATTGGAGATTTTACTTTCAGAGTGGTTGACTCCATGGCCCAGCGTTGCACGCACGGTATTGGGGAGCAGAGGACTGTTTTGTGGTTCAGGGTTTCATCCTGTGGTTGGTTTCCTGTGTTTCCTAAGGAGCCACTCACATTGCACCAGAACCAGAAACTGGGAGGAGAGTAAGGCCAGACAGCTCAGCCACTCAGCAGCCATCTGCTCAGGAAGCAGCCCCCAGGAGAGGGAAGTGAAAACTGCAGGGAAGTTCTGGGGATGTGTGTTTCACATGCTGTGTTTTCTAAAGTTACACCATTCCCTGAGGAAGAATGGAACACCACCTCCAGAAAAGCACTCTCCGTCCCCTCCTTTGGATTTTAAAGCAAGGCTAGGTGTCCAAGACTCCTCACAGGAGATAATGATTCTCTCTTCATGTTCACCTGGCCACAGCATTCCCTTTAAGTCTTGGATTCGGGTGCGATATCCTTAGTGTCCCTGTGGGCCCCAGTGCTGACCTGCTGTGCTTCTGAGAGGTCTTGCAAGAGGACTTTGCCCAGGGCTGAGGCAGGACGTTCCCCTTAGAGCTTTACTCTTTGGCAAGATAAGTTTGCCTCCTGTTAAAATGCAAATGCCATGGGGTGCCTGGGTGGCTCAGTCGGTTAAGCGTCCGACTTCAGCTCAGGTCGTGATCTCGTGGTCCATGAGTTTGAGCCCCAAGTCCATGAGTTCGAGCCCCAAGTTGGGCTCTGTGCTGACAGCTCAGAGCCTGGAGCCTGTTTCAGATTCTGTGTCTCCCTCTCTCTGACCCTCCCCCCATTCATGCTCTGTCTCTCTCTGTCTCAAAAATAAATAAAGGTTAAAAAAAATTTTTTTTAATAAAAAAAAAATAAAATGCAAATGCCTTGGGAAGGGAAGCATACAAAGACTTCTGACTCATTTACTTGGGTGGTCACTTGGTGGCGGAGAGGGGCTGGGCAGGAGTGGGCCCACTCCTGATTTACATTTTCCTATAAGGTCTTTTCGTTCTTTTTGCAGAACCCATTTTTAAAAGAGAGGCAGACCCTAGATATTCTCAGGGTGGAGGAAACCCCTCTAAATCTAAATGAGGAGAGAGATAGTGAAGGTCAGCAGATGCTCCAGGCTGGCCCCATCCTTCTCACCAAGGTTTTAAAGAGAGTTGAATGATTTACAGAGACCAGTTTGCAAATGTTCTGGTCTTATATTTGGGTATCCTGGTGAGAGGAAAGGTCAAAACATACATGATACTACAATTGTTATCTTGATTATAGCAGTCACAGACTTTAGTTGGTTTTTAAGACAAAACATGGACAGAGAAGCATGTTGGAGCTGCTGGGTGGCAGCAGTTCAATGATTTAGGGCAGAAAAAAATATTTAGTAGTCGTTTCATAACAAGATTTGGAGCCAAAGATTAGTTCTAGTTAAGTTGTAGAAATGCATCCTATATGTAGTGTGGAAGCACATTGCTAAATGGGAAATTTTAAAGCATCAAACATTTACTAACTTCACTGTCCCCACCAATGAAAACCTGAGCATGTGACCTTGAAATTAAGTCATAAATGAAAGGAGGGTGGCACCATTTTGGATCCTGCTCTACATCACCTGGTAATCAAATCTGGTAAGGAAATGAATTGGATTCTCTGAATTTTGGAAACAAGGAAAAATCAAATTACCCAGTGGACAGCATCCTTACCGCCAGGATCATTGCCTGTCTGACTTCCCCACTGAGATTGACACACAGCTATTCTCATGCACCTAAGCCTAGAGATATGTTGCCTTATCTATTTAGTGCTACCATTTTTGTTCCTACTCTCCACCCCTTCTGACTTTCATCCTCCATAGATTTCTTTTTAAAACTCAGACATGTTTGTATTTTGTGTGTGGATAGCTGAAGGCATGCCAGGAAAAGAACAGCACTGGGCACGTTCTTTGGTATAGGCTGTACAGTGTTTCTAAAGTCTTTGGCAAGATTCAAAAATTGTGGCACATGGCCTTTCTGGAAAGGTGCTGTCAACATTGTGGCTGAAGGAATGCTGTGTGTAGCTGTCCTTACTGCTACCCTTCCATCCCAGCAAACCAATGCTCTATTTCTGTGGAATGAACCATTGTACTAAAGCTGGCCCTGTAGATTTGTTTCCTGTGGCTACTCTACTTAATCTGTGATGTAGCGGAATTGATTGTGCAGTGGTGTGGGTGAATCATTGAGTGTAGAGTGAATAGTTCTTCCATAAAGCTCCATGTTGTGGAAACAACCAGAAATGAATTGTTGCCAATAGTAGTAACAGTTGGAAACAAAAGAAGAGTAAACATGTTGCATGTACAAAGTTCTTTGGTACTGGAATGGTCCTTTCAGGTGAACCCACAGGTGTATGAGTGATTTGAAGGTAGGCAATACTTTTCAGTCATTTAGAAAGGCATTTTCTTAGGTGGCATTTTCTATTCGTAAAAAAATGAACATCATAGTGCTCTGTGTCGCTACTGTTCAGTGTTGCTCGTGCAGGGAAGGTCTTCACAGAGTGAACGGTGGTTCTATATCAGATGAATTGGGAAGTGAGTGACAGCTATAGAGAAAAAAGATCTCTCTGATGATTTCAGGCCATTGACTTCGCGGATTTGTACCTGTGAAAATATAGAAAGCATTTTCATTGGTTAGCTTCTGGCTAGGATGTTGAGAGAATCGATATTTGGAATCTAGAGATGAAGGGGGCTAGTTAAATAAATGCGATTATACTCATTTAGAATTTTTTAAAGGAACTTTAAATGTATCTAGGCATAGATTCTAGTAAGTGGCTTATCTGTTATATTGTTGAAATCTGAAGGGGGGAATTGCCTTTCTGGGATCAATGTGGACATCTTTTTGGAAATCAAGGTAATATCCATCTGGAGGTGAAAAGGCTATCTGGTGACCTCCATAGTTGCCTGGTCTGTGATGTGGACACTGGCAGCATGAAGGAAGGTGGCTTTGTAAGTTAAACTTTATATAGAGATGAGGTTTTTAAGCAACAGGTGATTTTACTTGGTATGTTCAAGATTCCCAAGATTCTAAATTCTATTAGGGGTGAGAATACTTTACATGGAGTCTTCCGTCGAGGAACTGATTGTAGGAAACTGTGGTGTGTGTGTCTCTTTGGAGTGTTATGATGGAACACTGAGTTACTCATGTTCATGGCTCTGGTTGTTGTGTTTCCCTTATATTGTGAAAACTGCAAACAAAGATATGCTAGTATCCTGTCTTTGTATACACACAGCCCGACAGTTTCTCTAGTAGTATAGAAAAAGTAATACCTAGGTTCTTCTGGGAAGAAATATGGAATTAGAAGATGTTAGAGATCATTTAGTTTGTACCATCTCTTTGCTTATGCAGAAATTGAAGCCCAGAAAGGTTAAAAGATTGCCCAAAGTCACACAGCCAGCTGGGCAGCAGTTGGTCATATTTCTCCTGTCTCCTGGTCCAGTCTCTGCCCTTTGAGGCCATTTCAGATTGTAGTAGGTCATTCTGAAGGACAGCTTAGGTTTCTCCTCTGGGTGAAAGCCCAGGAACAAACAGGTAACATTCACCTCTTTGACATAATAACTGCATCTGTAAAAATAGAAATTCCATGAGAATGAAGGGACTCCAGCAAAATCTGGTGAAAACGGAGCATCATAAACAGAAGGGTAGTATTCAGCTTACATTTCTGTCCATGGCTGCATAGGCCACAAGCAGCACAGGTGTGAAAGCTTGTTACGTATCCCACAATTCTGGGGCACCTGGGTGGCTCAGTCAGTTAAGTGTCCTTCTTTGGCTCAGGTCAGGATCTTATGTTTGTGGGTTTGAGCCCTGCATCAGGCTCTGTACTGATAGCTCAGAGCCTGGAGCCTGCTTCAGATTCTGTCTCCCTCTCTCTCTCTGCCCCATCCCCACTTGTGCTCTCTCTCAAAAATAAATAAATATTTAAATTAAATAAACATTAATTAATTAATTTAATAAACATTTAAATTAATAAACATTTAAAAATTACATATACATATATTTATATTTATATATCCATCCCACAGTTCTTTCAAGAGACCTTAAGCCTTTATTTAGTTCATTATTTCTTCTTTTCTGAGGCCCTGCCCTACATTTTCATCTCCCCAGAAATAAACCATACTCCCACTTCTTTTGATGAACCTGAAAAGCATCTCCAACCAGATCCAAATGATAGACGGCTGCAACAGAACCCAGTTACATAGGGCACCAGGGAAATGAGCCCAAATTATACTGAACATGAATTGCAACCCAAGACAAATTATGTTCACTAGGTGTATTTCAATTGTTACAGTCAATGTTTCATAAATTAGTCTTCCTTAACAGAAGACCTGTATATGAATGTTGAATACTTTATGTATAATATAGCTATAGCATTGTAAAAAAATGACACCAAAAAGCATGTGGAAGCACCTTATATTGGCTTTGTATCATGAAGGGCATTTTGATGGCCTGCAAAGAGAAGCTGGAGAGTGATGTCACGGGCACTCTGATTAGGATGGAGGACCCAAGAATTAATAAGTTAATGGTCAGGAAATTTAAAAATGAAAAAAAAATCTAAGGAAAAAAGTCCCCAGTTTCCACAATGTGGTGATTTGAAGAAAAAGACCTATTTGGTCTATGTTTTGATTTAAGAGTAGATTCAGAAGGTTCTGTGCTCATTCACTCATTCACCCCCACTGCATGCAAAATACCGTGAATAGTTACAAAGAGCAAACCAAAAGTAAACAGCTATCTATTTTTACCTTTAAAAAAACCCCCACAGGTTTATGGAAATATGATTTTCACACTGTAAAGTTTACCTATTTCAATTAAGTGATTTTTAGTAAAACTGACAGCTGTCAGCTACCACCACCAAAATCCAGTTTCAGAACACATCCATCACCCCAGAAAGATACCTCATGCCCATTTGCACTCAGTCTCTGTTTGCACCCCCAACCCCAGGTAACCACGCGTCAATTTCTGTCTCTATATATTTGCCTTTTCTGTACGTTTTATATATAAGTGGCTCAATAATATTTCATTGTATGGATATGTGACATTTTGTTTATCCATTTCCCCTGTTAATCAACATTTGCATTATTTACACTTTTTCATTATTGTGCATAATGCTGATACAAATACATAAAAGTCTTTGTGTGATAAAAGTTTTCATTTCTCTTGGCTAGATATCTAATAGTGGTATATCTGGGGTATATAGTAAATTTATGTTTAATTTTTAAAGAAGTTGCAAAAATTTTCCCCAAAGTGTTAAAAATCAATTGACCACGAATGTAATGATTTGTTTCTGGACTCTCAATACTGTTCCCTTGGCCATAGGACTATCTTCATGTCAATACTGCACTTTCTTGATTACGCTTTCTGATAATAAGTTTGGAATCAAGAAGTGTACGTCCTACAGGTTTGTTCTTTTTTCCAAATCGTTTTGGTGCTTTTAGTTTCAGTATCTCAATTTCTGCAAGAAAACCCAGAAAACAAAAAACTTACTGAGATTTTGATGTGAGTTATATTGGATCTAGAGATCAGTTTGGGAAAAATAGCTGTCTTAACTATATCAAATTTTCCAATCCATAAACATGATATGTCACTCCAATTGTTAGATCTTTCATTTCTCTCAGCAATCTTTTCTAGTTTTCATTGTATAGTTCTTTCACTTATTTTGATGTTTATTCCTAAATATCTGTTCTTTTTTGATACTGTTATAAATGAAACTCTTTTTTTTTTTAATTTTTTTAATGTTTATTTATTTTTGGAGAGAGACAGTGTGAGCAGGGGAGGGGCAGAGAGAGAGGGAGACACAGAATCTAAAGCAGACTCCAGGCTCTGAGCTGGCAGTACAAGAGCCTGTCACAAGGGCTCAAATTCATGAACTGCAAGATCATGACCTGAGCTGAATTTGGACTTTTGACTGAGGCACTCAGGTGCCCCTTGGTTTTCTTTTCTTTTCTTTTCTCTTCTTTTCTTTTCTCGTCTCGTCTCGTCTTGTTTTGTCTTGTCTTGTCTTGAGAGAGACAGAGCACAAGTGGGGGAGGGACAGAGAGAGAGGGAGACATAGAATCAGAAGCAGGCTCCAGGCTCTGAACTGTCAGCATAACAGCACAATGCAGTGCTCCAACTCACAGATCACATGATCATGACCTGCGCAGAAGTCACACACTTAGCCAACTGAGCCACCCAAGGGCCCCTTGGAGTTCTTTTCTTAGCTTTATTTTAAGATATTCATAGCTGGTACATGGAAATACAGTTGGTTTGTTTTTGTAGATCTATCTTGTATCATGACATCCTGCTGAGGTTGTTAATTAATTCTGGTAGTAGCTGGGTGGTAGTAGGCTGGGTGGTTTGCCATGTAGAAGATCATAGCATTCATGAATAAAGACAGTTTTATTTATTCCTTTCCAACCTGGATGCCTTTATTCTTTCCTTGCCCTGGTTGTACGCGCCAGAAGCTCAAGTACAATGTGTAGGAGGGGCAGAGTGCCTTGCCTTGTTTCTGATCTTAAGGGTTTTCATCATTAAGGATAATGTTTGCTGTAGGCTTTTCATAGATGATTTTCACTGAGTTGAGAAAGTTCCCTTCTGTTCGTAGTTTGTTAGGAGTCTTCATCATGAAAGGTGTTGGGTTTTGTCAACTACTCTTTCTCCATACGTTTAATAATATGGCCTTATCCTTTATTCTATTAATATGGTGTATCACATTAATTGATTTGTGGATGTTAAAACAGGTTTACATTCCTAGGGTGCTTGGTAATCATGTACAGTCCTTTTTGTACGTTGCTGGATTTATTTGCGAATAGTTTCTTACAGATTTTTTACATCTATATTCAAGAGGAGTATGTAGGTTCATAGTTTCCTTTTCTATGGTAGCTTTGGTTTGGGATTGGGGTGATACTTGGCCTTCCCTCTTGTAATATAAATGATCTTCCCAGTAATTTCTGATTTCCTGGGGTTCCTCTTTCCAGTCCTCCAGCCAGAACCTAAAGTTTTATGTTCTCAGCTCAGCTGCATGCCTCCACTTACTTACATCTGAAGCCAAACAGGGGCCAGGGAAAGAGAAAGAAAGAAAGAAAACTGAGGGTTCACTCACCCTCTTGTAACCTAGCACCACTAACCAGACAAGAAGATTCCCCTCCTTCAGAGATTTAGCTCCTTTGGACTCACACTGCCAACACTGATGCCCCTACCACAGGACTGCTTGTGGACTGGGGTCTGAGAAGAAGAGAAGGGGATTTCTATAATTTTTGTGAGTGTTAGGAGTTCCTTTTCCCATTAAGCCAGAACTACAGGGCTTCTCCTAGAGCCCTCTGTCTGCACCCTGGTGCCACTGCTGTGTTTTGGGCGGCCTTGTGATCAGGCCGTGAAATACCAGAGGAAGAAAATGGTAAACTTCTCACCAGTCTGTTAGTACTTTGAAGTTAAGTCTTCTTTCCCAAGCCATTTGTTATTTGCCTTCCAGAATGATAAAATAGATCTTACCTAGAAACTCAAATGCTGCATGTCTGTTTTTTAAATCTTGTTTTCTAATAATTCATTTTAAATTTATTTTACAGGAGCACTGGTTCTAAAATTTATTGGAAGTAAAGCATAATGACTGTTCTGGTTGATGTAATGGGGGCTTTGGGGTTTGGGGGAGTGGAGGATATAGTGGGGACTGGGTCTTTCTACTAGTGATCGTCAACAAGCATATAGAAAACAGGATTTTAAAGTTAGACTTTACAAATCAAAATGATGCTACCAGTTTCTTCGTGTAGTGGACACAGCATGACATTCACTTCAAGTCTTGAGTCATACGGTACCATTTGAACATTACAAAGCGGTCCTTTCCTTTACTTTTTCTGAAATTGCCTGTGGTAAAATTTTCCCAGAGAGATTATAATTGAGCTGGGCTTTGAATGAGTTATCTGAACAGGAAGGATGTTGCTCATTTTTTAAAAATATTTTTTCTCAAAAAATTAATAAATAAAAAATAAAAGTCTTTTTCCTCTGTATTCTTCAGATTAGATAATTTCTGTTGATTCATCTTCAAGTTTCTTTCTTCTGTCATATCAATTCTGCTATTGAGCCCTTCCAAATACTGTGGTTTTTTACTCCTAAAATTTTTAATTTTTTTAAAATGGTTTCTATTTCTCTGCTGAAAACAACTACCTTCCCATTCATTTCAAGAATTCAACCTCATGTACCATGGTTATAACTGCAGATTTAAAGTCTTTATCTGATTATTCTAACACCTGGGTAATCTCAGGATTGTGATCTATTGATCACCTTTTAACTTGAAAATCAGTCATATTTGCTTGCTTTTTAAAACCTTTTTTATGTTTTTATCTTATTTTTGAGAGAGAAAGAGAGAGAGAAAGCGAGCGAGCAAGTGGGGGAGGGGCAGGAAGAGAGGGAGACACAGAATCTGAAGCAGGCTCCAAGCTCTGAGCTGTCGGCACAGAGCCTGACGTGGGCTCGAACTCACAGACCATGAGATCATGACCTGAGCTGAAGTCAGATGCTTAACCGACTGAGACACCCAGGTGCCCCTGCTTGCTTTTTAAAAGTATGTTGCAGAGGCGCCTGGGTCTTTTAGTCAGTTGAGCATCCAGCTTCAGCTCAGGTCATGATCCCGTGGTTTGTGGGTTTTAGCCCCACATCAGGCTCCGTGCCAACAGCTCAGAGCCTAGAGCCTGCTTCAGATTCTGTCTCTCTGTCTCTGTCTCTCTGTGTCTCTCTCTCTCTCTGCGCCTTCCCCACTTGTGCTCTGTCTCTGTCTCTCAAAAATGAATAAATGTTAAAATAATTATAAATAAATAAATAAATAAATAAATAAATAAATAAATAAATAAATAAATAAATGTATGTATGTATGTATGTAGTATTCTGGATTGTATCTGTATATACTGAATATTATGTTTTAAGACCGTGGATCCTGTTTAAATTCTCTGGAAAAGGTTGACTTTTTTTATGTGTTAACATTTTGATTAGTCTTAGGCTGCAAATTCTGTCTCACTTCTTATAGACACTGGTTCCCATATATCAGTTCAATTTTATTTTATTATTTAAAAATTATTTTAATGTTTATTTATTTTTGAGAGAGAGAGAGACAGAGTGTGAGCAAGGGAGGTGCAGAGAGAGGGAGACACAGAATCCTAAGCAGGCTCCAGGCTCCCAGCTGTCAGCACAGAGCCCAACATGGGGCTCAAACTCACAAGCCATGAGATCATAACCTGAGCTGAAGTCAGACGCTTAACTAAGCCACCCAGGCACCCCATTAGTTCAATTTTAAAAGCTTATTCCCAATAACATAGAACAGAAAGTACTCCAGAATGATTATACAAAGTATATGTATATTCTCTAATTTTTGATAGTGCAATTCTTAGTAGAGAATCCCAGGCTACCCTGTATCTGTGATTTTCACTGTCTGTGTTGACTTTTTAAATCAATTATTAATGTTTTATATTTTTTAGCAACAGAAATCTCCAGGAAATCCAACAAATAAAATCAAATCAAAAAAATTGGATCCTCTCAAAGGCCAGAAAGTTATTGCAAGATGTGATGAAAATGGCTTTTATTTTCCAGGTAGATAATCTATTTTGTAAGATTCTTTTGTTAACTAATATGATATCAGGGACCTGAGGTTCTTAAACTGTGCTTTCCCTAGAATACTACATTTCATAAGCTGTACTAAGATATTCTACTTCTAAAATAAAATAATGATGGGTTTCTACTTATATTTGTAGGGGGGGAAATAGCCAGAAAATATATTTCATCTTTCATTTGTTTAGTAAAAAATTTTACTATACATGTATTATGTTCTATGTATGTAATATTCCTAAAGTGTTGGTCTCGCATAGTGAGCAAGCAGACGAAAATTCTTGTCTTCATGGAGTTTACATTCTACTGAGAGACACAGACAAGCAAGCAAATAAATGCAATGTGTAGTGTGTCAGATATAGTACTGTAGAGAAAAATCAAGCTACAAAGGGAATTGAGAGTGTCAAGGTAAAGGCTGCAATTTCAAATATGGTGGTCAATGAAGAGCTTCTGGGGAAAGTGATGTATGAGTAACACTTAAAGAAGGAGAGGCAAGTCATTAAATTATCTCGGGGGAGGGAGTTCTGAGCAGAAGGAATAGCACTGCAAAGTCCTGAGGCTGGAGTGCATATTGGTGGAAGAGGCCAGTGTGGCTGAACCTGAGAGCTTTTCCCAAGAATTTCCTGGGACATGTGATCCTGAAGGAATCAGCCAGGTGACGTTCAAGTGAGAGCTTTGTAGACAGTGAAAATAATATGTATCTAGAGGTGGAGAAAAACATTTTATATCTGGCAAAATAAAGCAGAGTATGGCTGGAACCTAGAATGCAAAGAAAGATAGGAAATAATAAAGGTCTTCAGAGAGGTAAGTATGAGGCCATTCATAAAAGGTTATGTTAAGAAGTTTGGATTTTACTGGAGAGCCACATTTAAAGCAAGGAAAAACATAGTCACGCTTGAAGTTCACAAAAGCTCTCTCCCATTGTTGTGTAAAGAGTGGATATGGAGTGGGTTGGTTTGGGCCATGTGGTAGATAGTGGTACCTACATGAGATGTTGGTAAGGACTGGAAGACAATGATGTGTCTGGAACATGATGAATTGTAGGTACACTACTTATGTGTTGATGTCTCAAAAATATCTGTCTCCAGACAGATTTTCTTCTTGAGACTCTAGGCCCCTATCTCCAAATGCTTCCAATGCTGAAGTTGTCAGAAAAGCAATTAGAGATAAGGACCTAGAGTCTCAAGAGGAAATCTGTCTGGAGATAGAGATTTTTGAGACATCAACACATAAGTGTCATTGATATCATATAAGGGCCTATAAGGGAAAAGAGAGCTTAGGGAAAAAGCCCTAGGAAGATCCATGGGGCAAGAAGATGATACCACAGAAACATAGCCAGTCTTGCATAGGCATTATCTGTCAATCACCAGTGAAAAGAATCATCCTTTATTAATGAAATTTAATTAAATCTTTTTAATGGGAAGAATACTTTAGCAGGAGTTTTAGTTTTTGGTAGGCATGTGTGGAGAACTGACAGCTAGGATATTTTATTTGAAATTTGCTGAATGTGCTTTGGAGTTGACTGGATGAGAGTAATTAAATACAGATCTGAGCATTTGAGATGAGCATATAAGCCAAGGCATGAAACTCTTGTTTGCAAGAGCAGGGTCTGAAAACCTTCCGTTTCTTTGGGACCCAGATTTGTGAGGTGAGGATTACGCAGAGCTCCCCTTACTTGGTTTTCTGAATTGGAGCCCTAGAGAGGGGTCAGAGACTAATTTGGCAGTTGAATGGAAATGCAGGAAAGGACTAAATTCCAAATGGCTGCATTAGGGCTTGGTATCAATTTGCTGGCCAGGGTTCTGGAGAAAAGTAGAATGCCTCAAACTTTCACTTGGCACCATCCCTGTGTGACAAGAAATGCCAGAGACCTACTGCTGCCAAGGTGGGGAAGTAGAGGAAACAGGTATAACCAGGGCCACATGCAATACCTGAGATCATGTCAGCAATGATTATTGCCCTGTTTTGTTTTATTTTGTTTTGTTTTGTTTTGTTTTGTTTTGTTTTAAATGTGCAATTAGAGGCAGAGAGCACAGACCCCCTAACAGTTGCATGGGATCTGGCTATTCCAGAATTTTTCATTTGCAGCTGTGTTTAAACTCAAGTAAGACAGTTTGGAGGAAATACATTACTCGTATAATCAGTCATTTCTATTAGTGGCTCGTTAGTAAACACTGACTCAGACAATTAAATGCTAATGCATGTGTTACTGGATGTACTTAGTTTTCGTTCCCTCTCCCCTCAATGAATCTTTAATCAGGAATTTCAACCCTACCATCATAGACTTAATCCCTACCATCATAGACTTAAAAAATAATTTCAGACTTAAAGGAAAGTTGCAAGAATAGAGAACTTTTGTATACTCTTTACCCAGATTTGCCAATTTTTAATTTTGTCATGTTTATTTTACCACATTTATTATTTTATTTTATTCCCTTTCTTTCTCTCTACTTATCTCAACACATACACATTATTTTTCTGAACTATTTGAGATTAGGCAACATTGTTGTGCCCCATTACCCCTTAATGCATCAGTCTGTATTTCTCAAGAACAAGGGTACTCTCTTAACACAATCATAATAAAGTTACAAGATTCAGGAAATTTAACATTATTATACTACTTTTTATCTGTATATTTCAATTTTGTTAACTGTCCCAATTCTGGCTTTATATTTTTTGTCTCTAGAATAGGTCCAGTACAGAATCATGTATTCCATTTAATTAACGTGTCTCCTTAGTCTTCTTTAATCTGGAATTATTTTCCAGCCTTTCCTATCATTTTTCATGATACTGATGTTGAGTAAGGTCAATTACTTTATAGAATGTTCCGCAGATAGCTTAGACTCAGAGTGTGTATTTCTGGACAGATTGCTAGGGCATCCCATCCAGAGGCACATAATGTCCGTCTACCCTCATTAATGACACTAATTGAGATCACCTGGTCACCGTGCATTACTATTTCTCCCTTGGAAAAAAGGCCAAATAGAGGTTTGTGGAGCACAAGCATAATATTCATCGGTGACTCCTTTTCTGAGAACTTCTATTCAAAGCCTGCTAAACATTTCTAATGGAAAATATCTGGCTTTAAAATGTACCTCAGTAGTAGGTGGCTTTGGAGTGACTGGATCAGAGTGTCTGTTGTTTCAGACCAGGAGCTGGAGCAGAGCTGGCCTGGAGGAGAGCTGGCCTGGTTGTGGCTGCCGTCCTTGGCAATCAGGGCAGGGATTTCTGTGTGGCTGACTCTCTCCCAGGGTCAGCGTGGATTATCTAGTTAAGGAATGACTGCATTGTTCAGAATGGAAGTGACAAGCTGATAGCCTGGCTCAGTTGATTAAGCGTCCAACTTCAGCTCATGATCTCATGGTTCATGAGTTTGAGCCCCACATTGGGCTCTGTGCTGACGGCTCAGAGCCTGAAGCCTGCTTCGGATTCTGTGTCTCCCTCTCTCTCTACTCCTCCCCCACTCTCTCTCTCCCTCCTCCTCTCTCTCAAAAATAAATAAACATTAAAAAAAATTTTTACATATGGTAATGTACAGTATTTTCTGAATTGGGAAGTGTCAAGTGCGTGTAAGGAGTTTTTCTGTCATCCCATGTGAAAGCTTCTCTTAGGAGATAGAAACAACTCCTGTCTTCTCCTGGGCATCAAGGGAGCTGCTTGCAATTATAAAACTTTAACAGCCATTTAGAAACCTTAGCAGAAATTCATAAGGGCAAGAATTAGCACAGGGGACAAGAAAGAAACCTGAGGCTGAAGGAAGGAGAGAATATGATGAATAGGTGTGCAAGATGACTTTCAGGGGAGTGGGGCAGGTAGAGGGGCTGCTTTTGGTGAAGCAAAGCTAAAGCCTTTTTTCAGGAGATGGAATTTAAGCTGGGCTGTGAATATGAGAAAGTTCTTACAGCCAAAGGTAAAAAGATCCAGTCTCCAGCCAGAGCAATTCCTGTTTGGAGTAAAGATTGAGAACTACTCCTGCGTCTTTCACCCCATGAACTGACCTACCTACTTGGAGTATTTCTGCAGTCTTCTGACCGCTGAGAATGGGCCACATTTTTGCCAAGGGCCTCAACAGGGGCACATTCCCTTTTCTCCAGCCTAAGTACAGGAGAGCCCTCTGGCTGAGGTGGGGGTACGGGTGCGGCTTGTATCCAAGGAAGATGACTGGGATTGCCAAGATGGGGTGAGCCTAAGGAAATAGGCATCATTTGTCTTTATATTTTAAATCTGATTCCTTTCAGGGGTTGTGAAGAAGTGTGTGAGCCCCACCCATGCACTGGTGGGCTTCAGGTATGGAGACACCAAGGTTGTGCCCACCTCATTCATCATGCCTGTCGGGGGTGCCATGCCCTGCCCACTGCTCCAGGTACCTGCTACAGCGATCTTCTCTGGGGGCACTTTCCACCATCCCCACAGTTGTGGATAATGGGATGGTGAGGCCACTACTGGGCCTTTGCTAAACATCTGGTTGGGCTCCTCTTGGGAGCTTGTGTTTGAGCAGGAAAAGCAGTGGCCCCTGTTCCTCTGGCCTCTTGCCTGGTGACTTTCTTGCTCCATTTTCATCTGCTAACCCCCTATTGGGTAGTCTCATGACTGCACAGACTGGATTGCATTAGCACCTGTGGCCCTTGTCACTTTACAGAAGATGGTCGTGGAAGGGAGTTGCTATAACTGCTAACTCCCTTAAAACTTTATTTTATTATTTTTTTTAGTTTATTTATTTTGAGAGAGAAAGTGCACGTGCAAGTGGTGAAGGGGCAGAGAGAGATGGAGAGAATCCCAAGCAGGCTCTGCCTCAGTGCAGAGCCCGATGCGGGGCTCGAACTCATGAACTGCAAGATCACAACCTGAGCCGAAATCAAGAGTCAGACACTTAACTGACTGAGCCACCCAGGTGCCCCAACAACTGCCCTTGAAACTTTTAACTGCAAAAGATTATATTAAAACAGATTTAATAACAAGGGCAGAAGTAGCACTTTCCTTGACATTGTAGTCAGTTAATGCCAGACCTTGATGCCATAATGCAGTTACACCTGAACATGCACTCCACAGGTGAGCTGGGCTGATGTGCTCTCCTCTGCATATGAATTCATAAAAGCTGTGCAGCCTCTGTCCCATCCTCCTGCCACTACCTGCATCTCAGTGCCCAGGCCAGAGAGTAGACCGACAGCCTCCCAGACTTCCACCACTGCCATTCCTTGGACGGGGAGCTGGGAGGAAAAGCGCCGTGAGCACTCCCAGGATTCCATGTTGGTTGTCTGCTGCCACCTCCCCGAGCTGACCCAGAGCACCTGTCGGTGCACTCTGTCCCAGACAGATGGTCCTGTCCATCTGACAAGTGCCCAACAGCCTCTGCATGCCCCTTCACAAGATCTCCCTTCTTCCAGAAGCTGTCTCTTTGTAACTTTTGCCCATGGATTCCAGGCATGTGCTTGGGGGCAACATTAAACAAACCTCCTTTCCTTTTGGTGACGGCCCTTCAGATCAATGAGGACACTGTTTGTATCCCTCCTTGTCTTTATGTGAAATAGGTTACTTTAACCAGTCTTTGTAGGATATGGTTTCCAGACCTCTGGCCATCTTGCATCTTGCTGGCCATCCCCAGGATCCTTGTCAGGTGAAGAAGTCCTGCTAAAATGGGGCTCCCCCAAACTGATCACAGAATTCTGGGTGTGGCCCAGTGAGCCTGGAGAAGTTTGAAACCATTGATTCTTTCTTAGTAGAGAAAAAAATATGTGTTTGAATTGTAGCATCAGTACTTGCTCACCATCTTGGGGTATTTTAAAATATTTGCTATGGCATAATGTTCTCATCTACAGGTTGGAGATTATGTCTTTGCCAAAATTGTGATACCCAACGGATTTGACTTCTATGTCCCTGCCATTGTCATAGCACTTCCGAATCAGGATATGGCCGAAGATAAATTCTACACAGTTCTGAAGTGTAACAACCGGAGAGTAAGTAGGCTTTCAGGGAGGAAAGGGCTTTCTCACTAGGCAGAAGGTAGCTTCTTTTACCCCTACTCTCCTGGGCAATGCCTCTCTTTCCTGGCTCTGCCAGACGTACTGAAGGAATGATTTCCTTGGCTGTACATGTTCCCTTTGCACATCCAGTCTTCAACACAAAATCTACCCTTAGTAAGGTCACCATGGCTCCTATCTCCTTCATCAAATGGCCTTTTTGGCTGTCATTCCGCATTTGACAGCTGGGGAGGCTCATGCCGGTTTTTTACTGTCCTCCCCGGGTTCCTACAGCACCTTTCTCTCTCTCTTCCTTGCCTGCTGCTACTAGCCTGTTCTGGCCTTACATTCCCCTCCCTGTCCTCCTTATGAATTTCCCTAAATGCTTTAGAAAGCCCTTCATTAGTTTACAGATCTGATGATGTCACTTGTCTGCCTGATGTCCCCCCACCACCTTTCCGCAACGCACACATGCTTCTCATCAACCTCAAGAAAAAGCCCAGCCTGATCCCATCATGGCCCCAGCCCCGTGGAAGACTCACTGCTTCCTGAACACTGTTGGCTTCTCTAAGCCCCTAATCTTTCCCTCTTCCTGGACCACCCTCCCTATCTTCTTTCCACAGAAACTCCTGTCACCAGAAAGACTCTGCCTAACTTCCTGCTGAGGCCCTCAGGGGTCCCTCTTCCCACACTGGCTTCCTTACCAACCTCCCAGTTCCTTAAAGGCAGGAAGGCAGGGACTGTGACCTATTCATCTTTGTACCCCAGCACAGCACCTGATGAAGGTTCTCAAAATTGCTTTTTTAAATTCTTAAATGAATAACGTTGCTAATGGAAATAACAGTCTTGATGGACCATTTAATATGCCTGGAAATTAGACCAGCAAGCAAAAAGGAAGAAGCAAAATACTAGTGGCTAACTTTATTAAGCACCTACTATGTGCCACATATACTAATCCAGGTACTTTGTATGTAATGAACAATTGAATGCTCAAAACACTGTGAGCAGGTACATTTACTATCCCCGTTTTGAGATAAAGAAACTGAAGCAGAGAGATTAAGTCACATACAGGGTAAGTGGGACAATGGGCATTTGAACCCAGGCAGTCTGGCTCCACAGCCTACATTCTGAATAAATCTCTTTGCCCAACTGTCTAGTATACAGAATACAAATAACCAGTCAATTCTTGACTATAATATGAGGTGTATTCATCAGAGGAGGAGTCATGGTAAATAAATTTTAAAATTAAGGGCAAGAAGTGAAGACCAGGAGAGCCAGAGGCCCTAGAAGCACTGTATCCAATCTGACAGAACAAGAAAGAGAAAGGGGCACCTTCTCATCAACCCAGGGGGGAAAAAAAAACTTTGAGAAAATAGACTTTCCGAGAGCTATTTAGATGACAATAAACAGACATCTGGCAGGGCAGCAGGCTGGAAGCTTTTTTCTTTTTAATGTTTAATATTTATTTTTTGAGAGAAACAGCAACAGAGAGACAGAACATGAGCAGGGGAGGGGCAGAGAGAGAGGGAGACAGAATACGAAGCAGGCTCCAGGCTCCGAGCTGTCAGCACAGAACCCGATGTGGGGCTCGAACTCACAGACCGTGAGATCATGACCTTAGCCAAAGTTGGACCCTTAGCCAATTGAGCCACCCAGGCACCCTATCGCAGGAAGCTTTTCTGATATGCAGCACCAGCTCTGGGGATGTCTCCTAGGCAAGAGAGGGGAAAGCAAATCAAGGGACATTTGAAGAGATGTCCCTGAGCATGCCCTAGGGTGTGAGGAGAGTTGATCCCTAAGAAAGAGCTTCAAGTCCAGGAGGGACCTTGGAATTTACCCACAGGACAGTAAGGCCCTAGAGACTAAAGCAGCATGGTCAGGGGGATAGACATTGAAGACCATTCTGATAGAGATTCATGGGGCTGATGGCGGCACATTAAGCCCGGGATGGTGGTTATAGTTTCTGAGTCCAGGAAAGAGGTGGCCAAGGCTGAAGTAAAGGTAGAAAGGAAGGTGGTTCTGTTGAGGGATGTGTGGGCATGCATGGGCATGTGCGTGGGCAGTCATGTGCATCTTGTGTGGATGGCCTTGGCATGTGATCCAGGATATGGAGACATGAGAAACGAGAAATGAGAGCACTCAGCGATGACTTTCATTCAGCATGTGATTATCAAGCTAGGTTTTGCAATTTGACTGCCCTCTTAAATGTCACTCTGAATAGGAGAGCGGCTAGCAGCTCTTATAATGGGTTGAGCTAAACAAAATTACATCTAAATTGTGGACATTTCTGACTTAATTTGTGTGAACCCTTTTGGTATTATTACAGGAATTTTGCCCTCGGAGTGCACTTATTAAGATCAGCCAAAACAAGTATGCTCTCTCTTGCTCTCATATAAAATCACCCCCAATTCAGGAGGATCCAAAAGTGTAAGTAGACCCAACTTTTTATACTCCCTGAATTTTATTTATATCTTTGCACCTTTAATCTGTTTCTGGGTTGAGATTCATGATCTCTATAAATACTTGGGGAGAAAAGCAGAAGTGGAGGACCTCCTGCTTAAAATGTGGTTATTTTGTTTTTGTTTTAATGTTTGTTTACTTTTGAGAGAGAGAGACAGAGCGCGAGCAGGGGAGGGGCAGAGAGAGGGAGACACAGAATCCAAAACAGGCTTCAGGCTCCGAGCTGCCAGCATAGAGCCCAACACGGGGCTCGAACTCACAGACCGCATGATCATGACCTGAGCCAAAGTCGGACACTTAACCAACTGAGGCACCTAGGTGCCCCTAAAATGTGGTTTTATGATTATTATTCCTTCAACATCGCACCTCTTACTTGCTGACTATTTGTCTGTCTGCTTCTAATCTCAAATGCAACATTATTTTACTGACTCCTCAGAAAAGTATTCAATCCTGTCATGGGCATGAAGAAATTATTCCCCTTTTATTTGTAAGGGTTCAAAGCCTTCTAACGAAGTCTCACTCTAAAGCAAAGGTTAGATTAGGTTTCAGTTAGGACCATCTGCCTCTCCCCTTGCTGGAGAGGGAGAGTAAGGTGTTGGCCCTGGTGCCCTGTGCCCAGGTGAGCATGGGTGAGTGGGTAAGTGGCAGTTTCCAGGGGCTACAGTGGGGTGAATCCATTTTCGTCTGAGGAAATAGTATTGTTAAAAGCTGGAAAGATAGGTTAAAGTCAGTAAGAAGAAATGCAGGCCTAGAAAGCAGGCAAAAACCCAAGTCCTTGGGGCCGATGAGGGGCATCACAGTTGGAGTCGGAGCCATGACTTTGGAGATGAAGGGTGAGGGAAGGAGCAAGGGTTAGGGAAAGGGATCATGAAAACACCCTCCAACTTCACTTGGAGTTTGTGGGTTGTCATGGGTGCCAACCTTCATTCTCCTGATGGCATCACCTTGTACTTCATAAGCAGAAACCATCAGGTGTCTCTCCTCCACTCCTTTTCCTCCACCTCTAGGCTTGTGGAAACTTCTTTCTCCCTGATGTCAAAATCCCTTCTCTTGTCCAAGGCTGACCTGCCCACCAGACTCCAGAGGCCTTCCCCACTACCCAGTCCTTGCTCCATCAGTTATCCTGGATTCTCTCCTATCTCCCTAGCTCCTCTCCTGATTCCTTCACCTCAGCAAAAACCCAACTTTGCCTCCCCTAACGTGCATGCATTCACACACCCGGTCCTAAATCCATAGAGCTACCTTAGTTCTGCCATGTGACCTGGCATGCTCCCTCCCTTCACAGCTGCTCTCTACGTGGCAGTCTCATGGGCTGATGTCTCCTCTCTCTTGCCTCCTCTTCTCCTTCCTTAGCCTTGGGTATTGGCTCCCTCCCTTATCCCTGTGTGAAGCTATTCCCACAGCGGCCACTCAAGACCTCTCACATGCTCACACTGAGTGTGTGGGCTGTTTCAGTCTATTTACCACTGTCAACCACCCCTCCATCTCTTGAGGCCTGTCATGGCTCCTCCTCCCTCTGCATTTCCTCCCTGCCTCATTTCACCCACATCCCTTGCTTTCACGACTCCATTTACACTAAGGACCTTGTATCTCCCTCTCCACCCCACAACATTCCTATCCTCTGACATCAGGATGGTAGTGTCTGAGAGTGGGATCCGGGATGGGCTTTTCTAAAAGCTCCCCTGCTGGTTGTAATGTGCAGACATGGCTAATAACTATAGTGGGAAGGGCCTTGGAAACTAAAACCTGAGTGCCTGTCCCAGCCCCATCCTCACTTATTTTGTGTCCTTGGGCAGGTTGCTTCTCATCTAGGAACTTGTTTGCTCACAGGTGAGGATTGGAGATGGTCTGTTGCATGCTTGGGGTAAAGCAGGTGGTCAGGCCCTGGCGGGAATCCTGTTACTTCCAGCCATTCACCTGAGGGTACAGAATCTCAAATTCAGCACATCTAAAACTCTCCACAGACCCACTCTCATCTCCGCCTTCCCTGACTTAGTTCTCTCTTCCACCCACCAGTTCATGGAGTTGTCCAAGCAGCATCTGGTAGTCATCCTTGGCTTCTTCTTGCCCTTCACCCACTACTCCCCATTGGTCTCCAAGTTGTATTGATCTAACTTGCAAATACTGCTCAGCTCTACTGGATCTGGACTGCCTTAGGTCAGGTGTCTCATTTCCTGAGGCCCCTGCCTTTGGCCTTCTCCTGCTACAGTCCCAGCCCGCTTCTAGAAAGGCTGAGCAGAGGAATCTTCCTTGTGTGGAAATCTGCTCCTGCCCCTCTCCTACTTAAAAAACCCTTCAGAGTCCCCCTCCTAGGCCCCTTCTGCTTTTTGTTTTCTTTTGTTTTAATTTTAGTTAGTTAACTTACAGTGCAATATTGGTTTCAGGAGTAGAATTCAGTGATTCATCGCTTACATACAACAGCCAGTGCTCATCACAAGTGCCCTCCTTTCTACCCATCACCCATCTAGCCCATCTTATTATTCTAGCTTAGCCTCTTGTGGATCTGATTCAGGCCTGCCTCCCTAGCCTCACTTCTCCCTAGCCACCCCACAACCAACTTCTCACAAGCCCTCTGCACACTAACCATGCGAAACTACTTGTAGCTTTCCCCCCACACCATGCTTTTTCAGGGATCTGTGCTTTGCATAAGCTAAGCATTCCCTCCCCCTGGAATGTTATTCTTTGCTCTTGGCCACTAGGGCACTCTAACATTGAACTCAAGCATCACCATCACTATGTCATGTTCCGAGACTCTAGCCCTTCTATGCAGTGAGGTGATCTCACTGCATCATGTAGCGGTTTCATTACAGAAATTTTCCCTTGTGTTGGCCATGTACTTTCTTAATTTCTCACTCCCATTATGCATGAGTCCTTGAAAGCAGATGTCAGGTTCTATCCACTTCTAGATCATAGTTGCCAAGGTCCAGCTCATAGGATATGCCCAATGAAGAATGACCCAGTGAACAAATATTAGTGGATGCCCAGCATTGTTCCTTGAGAGGTGCATGGTTTCACAGAGCATCTTTCCTTAGGTATTATTATTGAAAATATACACTACAATCTTTCATTCTCTTCCAGGTGAGTATAATGTTTCATTTATAATTATAACACATGTTTTATTAATCTCAAAATCCTACTCAAAATCATATCCAAATTACAGTACATTTTAAAGGAATATGAATAGATATGTCTAGGTATTGACCATTTTCACTAAATTCAACATTATCAATCCTATTTTAGAATTAAAATTCAATTCTTTCTATGTTGAGAAAAGCCTTTAATTGTTCTCTATCTTAGTCCTGCTCCAGGCCTTATTTAAAGCTCTTAGCTGCTAATTACCTACCCAGATTTCTAGGGCTTTCTTTACACAGCAGAAGCATTCATTGACTCTCTAGTCTCCCCATGGTAACTTCCACTGTTTTTTTCCTCTGCCTCCCCACTAGCAAGAGACTACATTTAACTTTCTTAAGCAGAGGTCATGTCCAACACACTAGGTTCAGAGTTTAATCTCTCTCTGTTTGTACAATCGGGGCCAGCAGGTGTGAGCACACAGACTGAAGGCGCAGGTCTTATTTTGTCTCCTCTGGGATTTCCTTCTGGCAGGTCCTTTCTCATCAGGAGCACATCCTCACTTACTCTATAGTGTACTGCCTCCCTTCAATTTATCTTTAGTAAGCCTTCACATCATTATACGAAATGAGACCATTAAAAAAAAAAATCCCAGTGCTTTCTTCATGGGCTGATTAAAGAAATGTGCTATAGCTTGCAACTCCAACAGAACAGCACTTGACTAAATTTAACTTTAAAATATTGAATCCACCCTAACCGTCCATTTGGGGTTGGTCAGACAAGGGGTACATAGCCCCAGGCAGCTGGGTGGACCAGGATGCCAGACATTCAGCTCTCCATCTTCTGTACCTCCTCTTTTTCTTCTTTTTTGAGACCTCCAGTTGTGGGTGACAGAGTATTTCCCCCAGGCCCCTCTTCTGGTTCCTAACTGAGGGTGACAGACAGTGAAAGAGGGAAGTCTTTGGAGGGTGAAGGGTTCAAAACTGATTGAATATGGCCAAAACTGATGCAGAGTTTAAGTTTCAGCTCAAAATTTGACACCAAAATGATTCTTGAGGACTTTTGTCCTCCATCATCCAATATGTTCCCCATATTGCTAAATTCCAAACAATTAGTTCTTAAAGAAGAGAGTGTTTAGTGTCTCCATATTTGCAATGTGAAATCACGGGTGGCTTGCACTGGTTTGGTTTTTCTCTTTTCTTTGCTATATGGTTGAATGCATTTTCTGACAGCACAGCTGAGAGAGAGCCGTGCCTTCTGAGAGTGTGTCTGTTGGAGGGAAATGATTGCTCTTGCTTTGCCCACCTTCAGTAATGTCCCTGAGGTTTTTTCTACATTTCATGGCATAGAGATGTCTATTCTGGGTTAAAATCGTCCCTAACCTGGCTATAACTTTCTCCATTTAGAGAATACACATGTAGTTTCTCCTAATTCCAAGATGCAAGCAGACCAGGAGGAATTTCCCCTTTCTTGGTGTCCTCCCTCCTTGCCAGGCAGGACTTCTCTCCTGGGATCCTGTTCCTGTCAGAAGGCCGCAGCCTCGGGTGCTACAGGGGAAGCATGCCTGGTGGGTTTGGTGCTCTGGCTTCTGGTTTTCTCCAGTGAAAGGAAGTGACTCTACCAAGCCTTATTCAACTTCCTGCTGTGAGGTGGTTGAGTACAGGCTGGGGACTGTATGTTCCTCCAGGCAAGGTGCCCCAGCAGGCTTGAGCTGGATTGCATACCTGGTGTCATGTAACTGGCTGAATATGCCTCCCAGGCATAGCTGGGATCCACTCTCCATTCTTGACAGAGCAGAGTTTGGACACATTACCTCTGAGGTTCCTCCTTAAGGAGATTCACTTTGAGGGAATTGGATTTCTTGAAAAAATTAGCAACATTCTAAATGTGAACAGGAATGGGCACCTGGGTGGCTCAGTTAGTTAAGTGTCTGACTTCAGCTTGGGTCATGATCTCATGGTTTGTGAGTTCGAGCCCCGGCCTGGACCCTGCTTAGGATTCTGTATCCCTCTCTCTCTGCCCCTCCCCTGCTCACACTCTGTCTTTCTGTCTCTTTCTCTCTCAAAAATAAACAAAAAAAAATTTAATGTGATCAGGAAAACCAGAGAGAACTAATCATTTTCTCTATTTCAAAAAAATCACTGGACATCCGAAGGAAATTGCTGGGCAGCGAGATCCTGAAGGCAAGGACTGTTCTTTTCTTGATGTGTGATTGTAGTTGTGTGGTCTTGGGTGCATGGCTGTGTACGAGTCTATGGGAGAGGAGACTACTCTCCTAGAGTTCAGATGTGTGCTGTCCAGGTCTGTGGTCAGCTCCTGATTCCTGAGTATTAGTGTTCATTGTCTTTCTTTGAACAGTTTAATCATTTTCCATCAAACCATTTAAGAATTTGTCCCAAAGGAAATAATAATTCTGTGCTGGTTAACATTCCTCCCTTTCCTCTATGTAGTGTGGCCTCACATTGTCTTCCTGACAGCAGTGATATTAAGTCTTTGATTGAAACCTCAAGATTCAGTGCTGGCTCTGACATTACATGAGATGAATCACTTCCTATAATCTTGCCTCATCACTGCTGACTATTTTTCCCTTAGAAGGAGCTGTGCATCTAAAATCATTAAGCCTCAGTATGTCATTAGCTCCCTCGTCTCTTCTGGTCAGATTAGGACCCCCATTTCCTAGGCTGGAGCAAAGCCCTTAATAAAAAAGCAGTTCAAGAACAAACCCTGCTTGTGAGTGTCCCATATTATCTGGAGGGACAAATGCCATTGCCTATTTTCAGAAAGCATTCTGCGGTGCCCTAATATAAGAGAGCATAGAGAATCATAGCGATTTCTAACCCTGAGGGCCAGTGGTAACAATTGGGATGGCAGCAGCCTTATCAGTCTCTCCATTTTCTGCTCCTTCCATTGTTAAAATTCAGGGGTCTCGTGGTCCTCACCAGACATCTATTCGGTGCCTACCCCATAGGTCCTCCCATTCTAAGATTGGGTTTCTGACAGACACTTAGAGCAGAATAGAAACGAGGCCTCAGGAAACCAGTGAGACAGGGAAAACTGGCAAGCTGGCATTAATCAGGCGAATGAGGTGGGTTTTGACCCAAAGAGGGTGTGGAGTGGGTGCTCAGCACTTTCCTCCCCAAAGTGGAACCACTGCTTCTGAAGAGCCAGTGGAAGTCACCATGCCTGGCTTCCCTCACCTTACCCCCACCCCCTGACACACACATACGTAAATTTTACCTGTTTGTCACATTATTTAATCAAACCTAGAGCCTAAAGTAATTAATAGGACACTGAATAGGACACTGAATCTCGGTTTTGGTAGGAGATGAGGCAAAAGAAAGCCATTTAGCAGCGCCTTTCCAGGTATGCTGATGCAAAATGTCCACTGGCTAGCAGTCTGGAGCATGGCCACCTTCCCCCTTCCTCAGAGTGGGTTTGAGCCAATCAGAGTGGAGGGGCATGGGGAGGGCTGGGCAGGGGGGCGCAGATAAGAACTCTCATATCAGATTCACACCTACCCTGCACCCCCTCCTGCAAAGGGACATTTCCTGTGGAATATTTTGAACTTAGTTGACATCAGTAAAATGGGGTAGCTGCTTACATGACATGAAGGCTTTCCTTGATCAAAATTCTGGTCTGCTTTTTATTCTGATCATGACAGCTTGCATATTTTTATTCTTATTCCAAAGTATGCATTGTTAATATAATTTTAATTTAGAAATTAAAAGCAAAAAGAATATGAAAAAAAGCAAAAAGAATATAAAAATAGTTCCACATTTCAAAAGTAATCACCATTTGTATTTTGGCACATATCCTTCTAGAGTATTCTCTCTGCTGTGTTGATTATTTTTCCTTAAAATAAAAATTTGTGTTTCCCCTCACCATTTATGACAGCTATAAAAAAATTTTTAATGTGGAAGAAGTGACAATCTTACTGGAATTCTTTTCCCTGAGGCAACAGTTAACCATTTGATGGAAAGGTTTCTAGTCACATACGTTGTTTGTGACTTTTTCCCCACTTAACAATATATTACTTGCTTTTGGCATGATGGGGACATGTTTTGTTTTGTTATTGCCTCCCTGGAATTTAATTATCCAGGTGGTGTGTGACTTATATGACCAGTCTCCCACTGAAGACTAGACATGTGTTGCTTCTCGGTCTTTCCTGCCCTTCTTACTGGTTTCTTTGCATGATCATCTTCCTGGTATAGTTCCGGTAGGTAGGTCGGTCAGCCTCTCTTCCACCTTTCTCTTTGGGTGCCTTATTCTCTACTTTCTCTCTCTCCTTCCTTGTTGCTCTTCTTTCTGAGAGCTTTTAGGAGGTGGACTGGACTACAACCGATCCTGATACTTGGGAGATGTACATGGGAAAATTTTAGAGACCATTTCTTTTTTTTTTTTTTTTTTTAATTTTTTTTTTTTCAACGTTTATTTATTTTGGGGACAGAGAGAGACAGAGCATGAACGGGGGAGGGGCAGAGAGAGAGGGAGACACAGAATCGGAAGCAGGCTCCAGGCTCTGAGCCATCAGCCCAGAGCCCCACGCGGGACTCGAACTCACGAACCGCGAGATCGTGACCTGAGCCGAAGTCGGACGCTCAACCGACTGAGCCACCCAGGCGCCCCTTTAGAGACCATTTCTAAAGAGTAAATAGAACGTATCAATTTTGTCCATTCCAGAGGGAAGCAGCAATGTGAGGAATAGTTGATGGTAATGTAGGTAAGATTTTAGATTTCACAGAGGAGGGGTGGTGTCACAGCCTTGTGATTTCAAGATGAGTCTGAGAACCCAGCTCACAGAACTTACACATCTACATAGGTGCTGGGCTCATATTTCAAGATAATTTTGTTTGTGGCCTCCTGAGAAGGCTTTCTCCCATTTTACTGCTGTTGCTTGGGCCATTTTTTTTTTTATTGTGGTAAATACACATATCATAAAATGTATCATTTTAACCATTTTTAAGCATACAGTTCAGTGACATTAAGTACATTCACATTGCTGTGCAGCCATCACGGTCAGCCAGTCCCCAAATTTTTCCATCATCCCAAACCGCAACTCTGTACCCATTGACCACTAATTCCCCATTCCTTTGTGACTGACATTTCATTTAGCATAATGTATTCAAGGTTCATCCGTGTTATAGTCTGTGTCAGAATCTCCTCCCTTTTTAAGACTAAATAAGATTGTATTGTATTATATACCACAGTTTGTTTATCCATTCATCTGTTGGTGGACACTTGGGTTGTTTCCACCTTTTGGCTATTGTGAGTAATGCTGCAGTGAACATGGGTGTTTGAGTCCCTGCTTTCCTTCTTGTCTATACATACACAGAAGTGGAGTTGCTGGATCATATGGTAATTCTATTTTTAATATTTTGAGAAATTGACATACAATTTATATGGCAGCTTTACCATTTTTATATTCCCACCAACAGTGTACAAGGTTCTAGATTCTCCATATCCTTGCCAACATCTGTTATTTTTTGGCTTTGCTTTTTCTTTTCTTGGCAACAGCTATCCTAATAGGTATAAAGGCCATTTTTAAATCTCTCTTGGGAATTATCTCCTGAGTCTTTGAGCCAATCCTTGAAAAGTATCACATGTAGTGAATCTTGATCTTTTGAAGAGGGACTTGATTGATGCAATTTTCTTTTTAGAAATAACTAAAAATATTTTCCCACTCTTAATTTTTCCTTGGTAATTTCCAAGAGGATCTGAAATAGCAGTGATCAAAAGTTATTCAGAGTGAAAGCTGGGTGATCAAGGTGGTAGATACTTCTTATGGGAACAAAATAAGGTTTAACACCAGGAAACTGGTGTTTTTAACTTACCCTGAAGGCCCTGAAAAAGGCAAGTCCCCCAGATGGTGTGCCATGAGGACATGGCTGGAATGAAGTCATGATGTTCCCAAGATACCTTCTTTGAAATACAACATTGCTGGATAAATAAACTGACCAATATATTTTCTTATATTTTTTTATAAGATAAAAAAATATTTTTCATGTTCTTCCCATTTCCTCTACCCTCACCCCCCCAGTCCCTGGCAGCCAGCCACCATTTTACTCTGTTTCTATGTCACATATAAGTGAGATCACACAGTATTTGTCTTTCTCTGACTTATTTCACTTAATATAACACCCTCAAAGTCTATCCTTGTCACAAATGGCAGGGTTTCCTTCTTTTTTTAATAGCTAAATGATATTCCATTGTATATGAAATATATATATATAATACATATAACATTTTCTTGATCCATTCATCCACCAATGGACACTTATGTTGTTTCCATATTTGGGCTATTGTATATAATGCTGCAGTGGAACATGGGACTACAGATATTTCTTTGAGGCAGTGATTTAGTTGCCTTTGGAAATATATCCAGAAGTGGGATTGATAGATCATATTGTAGTTCCATTTTTAATTTTTTGAGGAGCTTCCATACTGTTTTCCATAGTGACTGTACTAGTTTACACTCCCATTAACAGCATAGAAGGGCTCACTTTTCTCTACAGCCTCAGCAACATTTGTTATCTCTTGTCTTTTTGATAATAGCCATCCTAACAGGTGTGAGGTAATATCTCATTGTAGTTTTGATTTTGATTTCTCTTGTGATTAGTGTTACTGAGCACATTTTCATGTACCTTTTGGCTATTTGTATGTCTTTTTTGGAAAAACTGTTCAAGTCTTCTGCCCATTATTTGACTGGATTATTTGTTTGGGTTTTTTTTTTTAAGTAATTAGTAAGAATTTATTGTGCAGGATTATTAGTCTTTTCAATATTAGGTTGTATGAGTTCCTTATATATTTTGGACATTAATCCATTATCCGGTGTATGGTTTGCAAATAGTGTCTCTCATTTCTTAGGTTGCCTCTTTGTTTGATTGTTTGGTTCTTTTGCTGTGCAGACGTTTTTCAGTTTGATGTAGTGCCACTTATTTTTGCTTTTGTTGCTTGTATTTTTGGTGTTATATCTAAAAAAAATCACTGCCAGAACCAATGTAAAAGAGTTTTTTCCCCCATGTTATCTTCTAGGAGTTTTATGGTTTGAGTTCTTATTATTTCCATTTCAGGTTCATTTTTGTGAGTGTTATAGGATAGGAGCATGTGGATTCCCAGTTTTCTCAACACCATTTATTGAAAATACTGTCTTTCCCCATTGAGTATTCTTGGCTCCCTTGTCAAATATTAGTTGATCATGTGCACTATATTTTCTAAATGGTAAGACTAGCTTTATGACTTCATAGTCAAATCCAATGTCAGTTAAATTAAAAAGTATATTGTTTTTGAATTTGGGAGACATTTTTCTGATGGTACACCATACAGTAATTAGGGAAAACTGAGGGTGTAGAAGAATGTTTCTACTGTACAAGCTCCAGTTCAGTATGTCAGGAATAAACTGAACTATGATGTGGCCAAGCTTATAATCCTGGGGTGGACAGAGGTCAATTCTGAGGCATGCCAAGGGACGTCTTGGGCAGGAATTGTTGCTTCATTCACTGACTTGGTCAGGACAAGGTCCAAATGACATTAGATTCTTCATGCCATGTGAGGCTCCCACAAAGACCTGTGGAAATGAACCTCATGGAATAAAATGCAGCCCAAACTATCAGGGCCACAGGACCTCTGCAACTCCATTCCATGGGAAGAAGGCCAAGGGACCAAGAGCTGAGAAACACTGCAGGGCTGGCTTGGACATCTCTGTAGACACAGCAGCCAACAAGACCAGGGTAATCCTGCATATTCTCGTTCCCTCTCTCTCTCTCTCTCTCTCTCTCTCTAGGGAGGATGTGAAGACAAAGAATTCTACTTTCTTAATATGGCCACTCAAAGAAACTGACACTAGGGATTTACAAGAGCTAAGACCGGAGAACCCTAGAAAGAAGAAAAAGAAACCTTCCAAGAGGTTGCCTCTCCAGGAAACGGTGTCCTCAGAATCTGATGACTCTTCTCATGGCATCAGGTCCCAAGAGTCCTACCCCAAGAAACACCCCAAGCCCAAGGTAGGCGGGGGACGACATCGCCTATCTCCGGAACACCCTGAAACCTCTCTCAAGAATAGTGCACATGAGGTCACTCCCCAGTTTCCAGGCCAGTTTAGGTCCCAGAGTGGCAAAAACTCTAACACCCTTAAATAATGCTGACATCCACTTCCCCAGAGAAGGTCCTCGGCCCAGGATCTGGGAGTCAGCCAGCCACACCATCGCTGCCATACCTCCACCTCAAGCAGCCCTGCCTTTCCTCCTAGAGCCACCCACAGCAGCAAAGGGCTGAGGACCACTGCTGAGAAACCTTAAAGCAGTCTAGTGGCAACTATGTTTAAGAGAGCCAGCATTCCTCCAGGGCTGCCTAGACCTCAGCCAGTCAACACTGTGGAACTAGCCTCTCTGCTGAGGTAAGACTGCCTTTCATCCTACCCATTCCTACCCTGTTTGTAAAACAGGTACACTTCCCTGTTATCTCCCACCTAGATCTCCCATCTGTTTGCGATGTTTTCTGGCTTTTCCTAACCATTCTTTATCGTATTATTTTCTCTGTCCTCACCACATTATACTCAGTCTTTTGGTAAATTCATCATGCCCAGAAGTTTAACCTGACAGATTACTATTATAGGATTTTCAGCTATTTTTTTTTGGAAGGCAATGTACTTATAATCCAAGCCTGCAGTCTTGTTTTAAATTAATTATCTCATTTAAATTAGGGATTTTATCACTTAATGTTAAGACTGAAATTAAGATCTAGTAATGTGTCTGAGATCTGCAAAACAAAATTATTAATTTCTGGCAATTTTTATTGAGCCCTCTCTAATTGTTTTTGTCTGTAGTCTGTTGTAGGTACCTCTAGTTGAGTGCGGAACCACAATAAAAACTCTTACATTGGAAACATTTCAAAACTATTGTATTGTTTGTTTATTACTGTTTTCTTTGAACACATTTTAGCAATGACATGAAAGTATTCACTTCTTTTCATTAATTCCTTAGTGAAATTAGCTTCACTAATTTCAAAAATGAAATAGCTCCCCAAATTCTTTTTCTAGTCAGCAATAGTCCCATAATAATAGGGTACAGATGATTATTTTTTTAATGGTTATTTATTTTTGAAAGAGAGAGTGTGAGCAGGGGAGGGGCAAAGAGAGAGGGAGACACAGAATCTGAAGCGGGCTCCAGGCTCTGAGATATCAGCACAGAGCCCGATGTGGGGCTCGAACTCATGATCTGCGAGACCATGACCTTAGCCTAAGTCAGTCGCTCAACCAGCTGAGTCACCCAGGCACCCCAGGGTACAGATTATTAATAAGACAAATATTGGATGCTAGGAAAAGATGGATTTTAGAGTATCACCACTAATACTCTAAAAATTTGCAATCAGGGCGCCTGGGTGGCTCGGTCGGTTGGGTGGCTGACTTCGGCTGGGGTCATGATCTTGCAGTCTGTGAATTTGAGCCCCGCATCAGGCTCCATGCTGACAGCTTGGAGCCTGGAGCCTGCTGCGAATTCTGTGTCTCCCTCTCTCTCTGCCCCTTCCCCATTCGCACTCTGTCTCTCTCTGTCTTTCAAAAATGAATAAATGTTAAAAAAAAATTTTTTTTTAATTTGCAACCTAATTAAAAATTGTGTTCATATTCCTGAAAGCTAGGGTGTCACCACGGTCATGGCAAAGAAATTAAAGGAGGAATCTCCTTCCAAAAATATGAAAGAAAAAGGAACATCAGCTCAGCATCAGGGTAAAGTAGTAATGTAGTGAGGAAGGAATTGAGGAGTGAGGAAATGATCCAGAACAAGACAGGAGACAGTGTGTGGGGAAGCAATATGACTCCCCACAGAACCCAGAGGTTTCTCATAGGCTCTGGAATAATCATCCAGTTTTGGTTTGACCAGTGGAGAACTAGTGGGGTAGGAAAGAAACCATTCATCAAGTCATATTCATTCATGCCTGCATACATGCAAGTATTCATCTTAGGCTGTATGCATTCATTCAATTATTCAACAAGCAATTGAGTGCTGACAGTATGCCAGGCTCCAGAGAGATTCTATCAGCATTTGGAAGGTACTTACCTTCTCTATCTTACCTTTCTGCATCTCTACTTTATTTTTGGACCAATCACTGTTGTCTGGTTTAAAGGCATGTACAAGGAATGAACTACAAGACAAATATACATAAGAAAACTTTGTTGATATTACATTACAATGCATGATATTCTCAATGACATTAAATGATAGATACAGTGTGTTGTACTTTATAGATAATGTCCAATTCAGTGTGCTGGGGGAAATTGTAATAAAGACAGTGTATTTCTACTTCCAGCCAGTGTGGAATAACAGGAACCTGATTTCATTCCCTAGCCCCTGCCTGAAACAATTAAAACACCAGATAAAATGTATGTAACCACAGTTTCCAAAACATTGGACATAGGCAATGAAGTACAGGATCTCTGAGAAACAAGTGAGGTAAGCCCCATGAGTGTGCTGCTTATTTCCTGGAGTCAGTTTCCAGGCTACAACAAAAGGATCAGGAACCCAGGCAGAGCCCGGTACCTTCTTTGAATGAAACTAGGATTCTGGAAAGACCAAGGCAGCTGGAGTCTACAGGATAGAGGGCTGGAGAAGAGACAGCTACTCACAGAAACAACTCTGGATATATGTACATAAGCTCCTTTGAGTCTTCAACTCTGTACTTACTAGTGCATGGCTGTGAGGAAACTACTCAAGGTTGGAGAAAGAACTTTCCAGAAAGGTCAGAGGGAACAATCCTTACAGCTCACATAAGGCTGGGAATACCTCCTGTTTCATCCAGTCAGTGTAGAAAACAGATATCTTTATTCAAGGAGCATCAGATAGAGTACTCAGAAAATGTTTGCTTCAATAGTGGAACAAAATTGGCCTTAGACTAAACACTTCTATGGTCCCATATAATAAGGCTTAAAAGCAAACCCTAGAGGAATAAAATTGTTTCCAAATAACCTATGTCTCAACACAAAGCTCAAGAATATTTGTAGGGATTAAAAAAAGACCACCCAATAAAGTAAAATTTACAGTGTCTGGCATTCAATCAAAAATTACCAGGCATACAAAGAAACAAGGAAATAAGACCCATAATAAGTTGAAACTAACTCAGAAATTGCACAGATGTTGAAGACTACCAGAAACGGTTACTATGTTGGTATATATAAAAGATTTTATATTTTATTATTTAAATCTCTTTTAAAGATAGTTGGCTGTGTGTAGTAATTTCAATAGTACACTAATGCATTTCATCCCCATACAATGCACATACATCTGTATTCATTGCCTCAGGTGATTGTGTGTTTGATTTTCACTGAATAAATCTATGCCTTTTGCATATGCCAGCCAGAAGTAATAAATGGGGTTCAGTCTGTCAAAAAATAATAACAGTTATGTATCCAGATTTTATGGCCACCCCATATAATTGGCTTGGATCATAAGTAGGGGTGGGGCCAGGATGGAGTGATTGACAGCAATACAAGAACTATATGGAATGGGTACAGTTTGACTCTCTGAAAGAGATCTGCTCTTACTAGAAGAAATGGAACAGATGTTCAAGAGACTGGATGACCACTTAAGTGATGTAAAACAGATCCATGCATCAAGTGACAGACATTACCTCTGAGTTCCTTTTCAACTCCAGGAGTCTATGGATCAATGAGTTAGCCTACTACCAATTCAGAGTAGTTCCACATAGATGAGAAACAGTCCTAAAAGGGGGGAAATGTTGTAGGCAACACATTTAGACAAGAGAAATTAAGGGAATAGAATTGAAAAAGAAGTAAAATTATATTTGCACATGATAAAAGAGCATACCTGAAAAACCAGAGAGAATCAATGATAACAATGATTTAAATAATGTAAGAGCTTAGTGAGGTGCAAAATAGAAATTTGACATACAGAAATCAGTAGCCTTTGTATGCACAATGATCGGTTAGAAGATATATTGATAGAGAAAAATCTCATATACAGTTGCAAGAAATAAAATAAAATATAGCTGATTCTTGGGGCGCCTGGGTGGCTCAGTCAGTTAAGTGTCCCAACTTCAGCTCAGGTCATGATCTCATGATTCGTGGGTTTGAGCCCCACATCGGGCTCTGTGCTGAATGCTTGCACGGAGCCTGGAGCCTGCTTCAGAATCCATGTCTCCTTCTCTCTCTGCCCCTCCTTGCTCTCACTCTCTCAAAAATAAATAAATGTAAAAAAATATTTATAAAAATATAGCTGATTCTCATTATATGTGGTGTTTATGTCCTGTAAAGTCATCTGTAACACTGAATTTAGCAAATACTAAATCGTTGCCCATAGAGAAATACAAGGTTAAGTTCCTGCAAGCCTCTGATCACATCATTTTCACTTATAAATATATAACCTTCTTTTGTCTCTCTGTTTAAAGATACCTTACTTAATATATATCTATAAACATAGAACTCACAGCCAACAGCACTATTACTCATGCCTGAATGAAGATTGTATAATACATATTTTCTTCTTGCACTTAGGAATACTAGATAGTACTTCAACATTACACTTGGGGACAGTTTTAAACAGCGAGATCACTAACAACACAAAAATGTAGAAAATGTGACACTAAATTTACTATTGAGAGGACACTTTTTTAGAGCAGGAGAGCTGAAACAAGGCAGTCAGGTGACTCATTTTTTGCCACTCTGAGCATATGTATTTCTACAAAATGTATTGACTATTGATTTTAGAATTACAAATAAATTTTAGTGAGTAGGTAAATTCACAAATAGAATCCATAAATAATAAGGATCAGCCATACCTAAAATAAACTTAACAATAAATGTGCAAAAACAATGAGAAAAACTTTAAAACATTCCTGAAAGACAAAAAAGTAGATGTAAACCTCTGTTGGTTTTAGAATGGATGGCTTAATGTCATCAAGATGTTAGTTTTCTGTGAGTTCATTTATTAAAGTAACACAATCCCAATAAAAATAACTGCAAATATTTCATGGGGTTTAAAAAGTTGACAGTAAACTTCATATGGAAAAATAAACATGTGAGAGAGGCTAGAAAATACTAAAGAAGAAAAACCACAAGGGGAAGGACTCATGCTAATACATAAAACACTGTAACATCGTTATGCCTGTGTGGTGCTAGCACAAGAAAAGAAGACTAATGGAATAGAGTAGAATCCAAAAACAGACAAATATATGTGGAAATTTAGTGTATTCTGATGATAGCATCTCAAATCACTGGAACTTTTTAGTAACTGATGCTGAGATGGCTAATGGCCATTGGAAAATAATAAAATAGATCCATGTTTCATACTACATATAAGAATAAACTCCAAATAGATCCAAGTCCTAAATGTAAAAAATGAAAACATTCAAGTATTAGAAGAAAACATGATTGAATTCCTCTATAACATGGTTGCAGAGAAAGGTTTTTTGACTATGATTCAAAATCCAGATGCAATAAAAGATTGCTCAGCTACATAAAAGTTGATTTTCAAACATGCATTACCAAAGAGGATCATAAGCAAAGTCAAAAGACAAATGATACACTGGGAGACATTGTTTGTACAGTATACCACACAAAGAGTTGATGTACTAAAGTATAGAGAACTTTTAAAAATTCAGGTAAAAGAAATGACCAAAAAACCTGGCATAAAAAATAGGCAAAAGATATGAACTATTCACAAAGATTAAAGAATAGACCTTAAAATGTGAAAAGATGTATAACTTCACTAATGATAAGAAAAACGGAGATTAAAACTACATTTAGAGAACTTCTGGTAATATGACAATGTGAAGTGGTAATGCAAATCATTTCACAAATAACAATTTTAAGAACTGGATAAAATTTTTTAAAAATCAAGTATTTAAAGGTACAATAAAGTGTTCAAAAGCAGGCAGAATATGAGGAGTTTATTCTCCAAAAACTATGAATGGAAAAGTTAAGAACTGTGAGGTTGTGACACTCTAGCCTAAGGACACTCCCCAACTTTCATGGCCAAGACAACAGAAAAATGTAGCCTGACTGGCTCAAGGTGCCAGAGATGAGTTCAAAGCTGAAGTGGAAATTTTAAAGAAGAAATCCTGGCATCAAGAAAGCGCAGTAAGAATGAGCCATGAAATCTTGAGCAAAAACTCTGTTCTAATTCCTGGCTGATCACTAAATTATGCATGTGTAAGGGCAGACCCAGGAAACCCTGTTTTGTTTTGCTTTTTTTTTTTTTAATGGAAAGTAGAGAGGAATATACTTTTGCGAGATAGAGCTATGTGGAGCAAAGTCTGTGTACTTGTTACTTTTGAACTGAAATACATTTCCAAACCACATACAGTTTAGGCAGCAGTAATCTACTCTTAAGGGATTAAAGTGTCAGGGGAAAGAGCCTCAGACTGGCAGAGCAGTTGAAAATTTAAGCAACTAAATTGCTGAAAGAGTATGCTCCAAAATCTGCCCAAATCTTTGGCTGACCACTAAATTATTGGCCATAGGGGAAACACTGAAGGTAGCAGGGTAAAAGGCAGCAGTGAGAATCCATAGAACAGAATCGAGATTTGAACTGCTTCATACTACAGGAAAGAACAGTTTGCAGTTTGAGTACAGGCATGATAATTTATTAGAATAGAAAAAAAAAAGCAAGCAAGCCAAAATTTTTTTTTAATTTTAAAGCCTTGAAGAACGCAATAGAATCCAGCATAACAAGAATATATTCCCTAAAGTATCCAGTTTTGAACCAAAAAAACCTGAGTAGACATACAAAGAAACAGGAAAATGTGTTCCATTTTGATGGATCAAAGACCATCATTAGAAATTTTTATTGAGTCCAGATGTTGTATTTAGCTGACTTTAAAGCAGCTATTATAAATATATTTAAAGAATTAAAGGAAAATATAGTAAATATGAAGAAATTAATAGAAAATCTCAATAGAAAAATGAAGGTATTAAAAATGCAAAAGGAAAATTCTAGAGCTGAAAAGTAGAACAAAACATATACTAAATGGACTGTGAACAGCAGAGTGGGGAATCTTTGAACTTGAATATAGGTTAATAAAAATTACCCAATCCAAAGAAAAGCAGAAAGGATTGGAAAAAAGCAAACAAAACCTTAGAGACCTGTCGAATGATTTGAAGTGTTTCAAAATACATAAAATTGGAGTCCTAGAAGAAGTAGAGAAAAAAATTTTAAAAATTGGAGACTTCCAAAATGTTGTGGAAAACATTAGTAGATCTAACAAGCCTAAGTAATCCTAAACATGATAAATACAAATAAAACTATTCCAAGGCACATCATAGCCAAATTGCCAAAAGATGATGATAATGAAAAAACCTTGAAAGCAACCAGAGAAGGACAATATGTTACACTCAGGGGAACAATGACACAACATGAAATGACTTCTCAACTAAAACAATGGAGACTAGAAGATATAGGAATGGTAAAGTGCAGAAAGAAAAAAACTTGTAACAATTATATATTCAATGAACTATCTTGCAAATTAAAGGTGAGAAGAATTCCACTGCAATATGTTTGAGTAAACTGTTAACACAGTACCCTATGACAGATAACTATAAACTCTGGACAAAATACAAGTAATAACTACCCAGAAACTCTGGAGAGTGACTTAAGCAGATTCTGATGTGGTGAATTTCCTAGCATTATGTATTTTAGCTGGAGAGCAGGCTGGGGCAGGAAATGGTCAGTGCCACATGTGGAGGCTTACTCTCTAAATGAAAACACATAGTCTTTCTGGGTTGAAAAACCAGAAAACCAAGTTTGGAGATAAGTTCTGGAAAGTGCAGAGAGCATCCAAACAAGGAGAAAGCCAGAAACAGGGAGCCACAAATTTTGTGTATATAAACTTTGCCCAAATCTCTCACTGACTCCTTAACCACATATGTACAGGCAGGTTACAAGATCACCATCCAAGGCTAAAATTGCACAGAAATTTGATCTGCCATCCAAGAGGCAGAGATTTCCATTTAAGCTCAAGAAAGCTAAAATCTGCTTAAATAAAAATATCAAGGGTTCTGAGTGATGTTACAGAGTCCAGAATGTTTGCAATCTAATATTCATGAACTCTGGGATACAACTTTTAAGTTATTCAACATATAACCATGAAAATGTGATCCAGTTTCAAGAGAAAAGGCAATAAACCTGATATGACCCACATGTTGGATTATCAGACAAGGAATTTAAAGTAGCTATTACAACTATGTCCATTCAGGTAAGCAAAAGACGCTTATAACAAATGAAAAGACAGGAAATCCCAGCAGAGAAATGATTAAAAAAAAGGAAATTCTAGAACTAAAAATTATATCTTAAGTTTAAAAAAAAAAAACGAATGGGGTTATCAACAGAAGAGTCAGTAGATCTGAGATAGATCAATAGAAAGTATCTAATCTAAAAAAGAGATAAAAGAATTTTTTAATGAACAGAATTTCAGGGAATTGTGGGGCCATACCCCAAAATTGAATATACTTTGTAACTGGTATTTTAAAATGAGAGGAGAGAGAGAATGGAAAAAAAATATTGGGAGAAGCATTGGCTGAAAAATATCCCAAATTTCTTGAAAGACATAAATTTATAGATTCAAGAAGTTCAGTGAACCCCAGATAAAATAAATAATAAGAAAATCATAGTTACAGTGTTGAAAAACAAACTAAAAGAGAAAATCTTGAAAGCCTCCAGAAAAAAAATGACAAATTATATAAAAGGGAACAATAATTAGAAATCACTGACCTCTCATCAGAAACTATAGAATCTAAAAGGTGGTGGAACAACATCATTAAAGTGTTGAAAAATAAAATTTCTCAACCCAGAATTCTATCAAATTTGAATATATCAAAGGAAAATATTTTTCAAAAACAAAAGCAAAATAAAGACATTTTCAGATAAAAGTAAACCAGGGGAAGTTATCATCCGAAGACTTGTACTGTAAGAAATGCTAAAGGAATTTTTTTAGGCTAAAAGAAATATATATAATATAGAAAATCAGATCTTAAGGATGGAATGACCAGCATCTGAAATGGTAAATATCTAGGAAATATTTTTTTAACTGTTTTTTCCTCTCAATTCCCTTGATATAGATACAATACATATGGCAACTATAGCATTAAAGGCAACTGGTTGAGTGGTAAATGGGTCTATATGGTTGCAAGGTTTCTAGATTTTAAGTAGTGGGTTTTAACTTCTTTCTCTCAGCTCTCAAATAGGCCAACACACACACACACACACACACACACACACACACACACACACACAATGACTAAAGATATGTACATCATCTTAACCTTGACTTATATTCCAAATTCTAGAAAACATTCTTTTCCATTGTGCTTGGTACTTTCACCAAGGTAGTCCACATGCCTCTGCCATGAAATAAGTCTCAATAAACTTAAAAGAATTTAAATCATACAGAATATGTTGTTGAACTGCAATGAAATTAAGTGAAAAACCAATGGCAATAAGATATTAAAATGTCAAAATATTTGGAAATTAAACATATTCCTAAGTATAGCACAAAGAAGAAATTACCAGGTAAAATGACAAATCAAAAAGTTAGTTATTTGAAAAAAATCAA
Organism: Panthera pardus; assembly: GCF_024362965.1. NCBI lineage: Eukaryota > Metazoa > Chordata > Mammalia > Carnivora > Felidae > Panthera > Panthera pardus. The sequence continues at coordinate 61,093,837 of NW_026526821.1, read as the reverse complement.
TAAACCCCTAATTAGTAAGAAAAAAGGGAAAGAACAGAAATTAACACAGAGTGGTTATCACTAGAGATCCTACAGACATTAAAATCATAATGAAAGAATAATTTGAATAAATTTTATCCTGAAAAATTACAAAACTAAGGAGAAATGGACCTTGAAAAATAAACTAAACAAAACTGACATAAAATGAAGCAGAAAATCTGAATGACCTATCTATCAAGGAAATTTAATGGGTTATCTAAACCCTTCCCACAAAAGAAGTTCCAGGCCTGGATGGTTTCACTGATGAATTTTGTCAAAGAGCGAAAGAAAAAAATAACATCAATTTACACAAAATCTTTCAGACAATAGAGGAAGAGGTAGTATCTCAACTCTTAAGAGCCTCGTAGAACACTAACATGAAAACGGGGTTACAATAAAAGCAAAATACTATATAAATTAATCAACCTATATAATACTATATAAGTTAATCCAACCATACATAAAACAGATACTACCTCATACCAAGTCAGATTCATCCCAAGGATGAAAGATTGTTTTAATAATCAAAACTCTGTTGATGTAATTCAATTTGTTGCAACATAAAGGATTATCTCACTAGGTACAGAAAAAATGATTTGACACAACTCAAGATCCATTCATGATACAAACTTTCAGGAAAAATGGGAAAAGAGAAAAAAAGTCCTCAAACTATTAAAGGGTATTGTTATGTAAATGAGTCCAAAATGGCCCTCAGGTGGATTATCTCTTTACTGCTAGCTGAGACCCATTAATGCAAGATCCTGATGGCACCAAATTCAAATTTAAGTTTATTTATTTTTTAGAGAGAACGCAAGCAGGGGAGGAGCAGAGAGAGATGGAAAGAGAATCTCAAGCGGGCTCCATGCTCTGTGCCAAGGCCAACACAGGATTGATCACAGGGTGGTAAGATGATGACCTGAGCTGAAATCAAGAGTCAGTTGCCCAACCAACTAAGCCACCCAGACATCCACAATTATTTTTAAATAGTCCAAACAAGCATTTTTTAAGCTATTGACTGCTTTGCATACCCCACAAAACCTCACTCAAAGCTCTTACCTATTGAGCCTTGTAGTTATTAGACTCCAAGCAGCTGCTGCTCTTTGGAGCTCTCTCACCCAGAGACTGCCTGCCTTGATGCTGAGTGACATCACCTAGGCACATAAGCCCCCTCTCCAGTCTTCCTCTCTCAAAGCCTCTGAGAGGTTTCATGTGAGGGATACTCTCATTCAATCCTGTCCATGTGTCATCCAATAAAGTTTGTTGTGTGTAAATGCTTCTTCTGATGACATCTTTTTCCTTGATCAGTCCCTAAATCCCTCAAATTCTCTACCAAAAAAAAAAAAATCTACAGCACTATGAATGCTTTTCCCTATGATTGGGAACAAGGCAGGGATACCCACTTCCACCACTTCTATTAAACATTGTACTGTAGTTCCTAGTCAATGCAATTGGCAAGAAAAAGAAAAGCCATTAAGGTCAGAAAATAAGTCTTAAAAAATCTTTATCTGCATAAGTCATAATTATTTACACAGAAAATTCTAAAGAATATTCATCACTACTATTAGAACTTGTATGTGAGTTTAGCAAAGTCACAGAATACAAGCTCGATATACAAGACTCCATCGTATTTCTATATACTGGCAACAGACGGTTGAAAATGAAAAATTTTTAATGACATTTAAAATAGTGTCAAAAACCACAAAGCACTTGGTAACAAATTTAACCAAAGAAATTACAACTTCTACATTGTAAACTACAAAACACTCCTTAGAGAAATTAAAGATGACCAAAAATAAGTAGATATGCCATGTTCATAGATTGGAAAAAATCAAAATTATTAAGACGTCAGTTCTCAAATCTGTCTATAGAGTCAATGTAATTCCACACATAATTCCAGCAGACTTTTTGATAGTTGAAACTAAGAATCTGATTCTAAAATGTATGTGGAGGGGCACCTGGGTGGCTCAATCGGTTAAGCATCCAACTCTTGATTTAGCACATATCTGCTAAATTCTGGGCCTGCTGCTTTCATCTGGGCTTCCAGGGACATTAGGCTCACTGTCTTCCTAAAGGGGCTACACAGGGTCATTCACTGTCCCAGGAATATTCTGTGGCTTCAGGGCCAACCTCAGACACTTGCTCACATCATATTTCCAACCCCCAGCCTCCAAAGAAAGACTTGTATCTAACTGGGAGTTCTTTTTCCTTTACTTTCCCAAGGGCTAGGATTTGGAGGACTGTGGTCAGGGACTTTTAGATCTGGGACTTCTATGGGAGGTTAACTGAATAAGGCTCTTCCTCCTGCTTCTTTTCCACATCTCCTCTCTTTGTTAATATATTTAACCTACACCTCATGCCCAGCAGAGAAATATCTCATTTGCTGTTTTGCTGTGATTGAGATCAAGGGAAAAACATCAAGGTCCACCAACAGCTCAATTCTCAAAGCATGTCTTGCATCTTTGCTCCCTAGGCAGTGATCTAGTCTACTTTTTCGATGAATTACCTGTTTTCATGTTTGAGTTATTCTAGACATCTGTAGAGAGCCATCTGGGGTTTCTTCTTAGTCTCCATCAAAGCTTGGGCATTCAGGCAAGGTGGTATCATTTAATCAGGACTCTGCACCAGGCAGGTCTTCTATGAACCCTGCAAGAGTGTTACTGCAAAATCTTTGCTTAAAGCAAAGGCTGGGATGCCTCATGCTCCTTGAGGTGGCCTTTTTCACTTTCAAGTAACTCTGCCTTTATTTGGAATTACACCCAATCTGCTGGAGAGTGTCACAAGGTTTTAAATCTCTCCCTGGGAGTTTTTGGAGGTACAACCTAGCAATCTTGTCCACATTATCAGAAAGCTTCATTTGTGCTTCTCTGCTTCCAGAGTAAATTTGAATATATATGATTGCCTCTTGCCAGGAATCCAAAATTATATTCCTTATATGTGAGTCTTCCCAATACTCCATCCTTTTTTGTCAAAGAAACAGTCCAAGGTAGGAGTTATACCATACAGTGGAGGTTTGCAACTTTATATGATTATAAATTGCCCCGTTGAAGATGCAGAACCCCTGGCCCCACTCCCAGAGATTCAGATTTACTCTCTGGGCCTGGGGCGGAGCCTGGCATTCTGTATTTTTAACAGGTTCCTGAGTTGGATCTCAGCAAATCGTACCTGAGGACCCAGCACCTAAGCAGGTGATCTGAGAGGAAATGCTCCTCCCCACTATGCTTCTCCCCTCCCTCTCAGGTCTGAGCCCTGAGCACCCTCCCATCAAGGCAAAGGATCTCCAAGACCCAGAGATGGTTTACTTCTTGATGTCAGGTTTGTGGTCCCTACAGAAGGTCCTCTAGGCACCTGGAGTGAAGACTATGCCTGCCTCACAGGGCTGTCATGGGCATAAAATGGATAGAGGGCTTGGAACAGAGTCTAGCACATAGTAAGAACTCAATAAATGTTATCTGTTCTATAATCATTATTCTCATTACCTTTGCTACTACCATCACTCACACTCACACTGAGAAAATGGCAGGGGGCCTCCTAAATGCCTCCACCCTCATGCCTTGTGAGGAAGAGAACACTACTCAGAGAAGTCCAGAGCCATGTGGGACAAATGATAATCATGAGCTTGGCATCAGTACCAAACTCCTTTTACCAATTTCACTCACAGGCACCAGGAGAGTTTCCCAGGATCTTAGCCCCTGAAGGAGCAGCCCATGCACCCCTCTCAGCAGTGAACCATCCTGCCACTGAGAAGTTGGTATCTCACCACCCCTCTCCATAACTCCTTTCTTCCTATATGCCTCTGAAATCCCCAGATCCCCTTCTGTACATCCTAGATATGTGTGGTGGTCTCATTCTGATCTAGCTCCTTCTTCCCAGGCACCAAGTAGCCAGTGGAAGCCCTCACCAAGCCCCCCATCAGAGTCAAAGTGCTGTGACTCTCCCCTCAAGATATTGATGACTATGTTGAAGTTGGTGCCCTTCCTGGTGTTCCTCAAGCAGTCCTTCAGAAGCTCATCAACCTTTGTTCCAAGGAGTGAATGACTGTGTCTTGAGACTCCACTAGCCCATTCACAAAGAGTAGGAAGTCTTTCTCAATGTGATAAGATGAGCCAAGCACATAAGGTAGGTGCTAAATACATATTTGTAGAATGGTTGGACCTTGGTTTAGGCAACCTTCCTCCTGGGCTTCAAAATTCCCTGATGGGTGTGTATATTTCAGAGAAATTATTCAATCTAGGCCATAGCAGTGGCAGCATGGATGAGCTGGTGCCTCCTCCGGCAGTCCCTCTGGGATGTGGGATTGTAGGGAGGATCTTCACATTACCTAGAGCCTGCAGGAAGGCCCTACCCTGTCCTTTACTATTTGGCATCTGGTAAAGAGGCATGTAGTATGGTCCTTTTACAGAACCTGTAGTCAGGAGCTTTTTGATCCCTACTTGATAATAGTTTGCATTGTATATCGAATATCCTCTGGCTAATATAACAAGTATGGGTGGGCCAGATGCTACAATCAGGAATAAAATAGGAGATCCCAATCTTGGGGGATTTGGCCAGGAAACACTCTTTTCCAGTATTCCCACCACTAGGTATGATTATCTAAACCAAAAGAGAAGATGTCTATCTCTCATAAAGGATTACTGTTTGGGGGCAACCAAGGAGAGAAGGCATCATCCATACTGGGGAGATGCCCATTTATTGATTCCTCAGTAGTTGACTCATCTGAAAGCTGGCTATTCAGGAAAAGATCAAAGGGACCACACCTTCTCCCAGCCTGTTAACCTTCTCTGTGACTCTGCAGATGGGTTTAGATGGACTGAGAGCTTTATTCACATATCAACAACCATTTTTGTGGCCTAAGAGTTCACACCCTGGTGTGCAGCTGGATGTGTCTGGTGGGAAAACTCTGAGTCCTGAAAGGTTCCTGGTGTGCAGAAACCACAGAGACACAGTTTAAATGCGTGCTTAAGAGTCCACCTCTGGTGCCAGGCTAGTCCTGCAGTGGTGGGTGCCACTCCTTGCCTCAGTTTCCCCCTTTTTTGTTGTGGAAATTCAATGAATTAATTTACAAGTGCTTTGCATAGTGTGTAACAGAGTAAGCACTGTGAACACAGTATTGCCACCACCTGAGTTCATGTTTTCTCAGCATCTGTCTCTAACAAGCAGGTTTCATCCTAGTAGGATTGTTGAAAAGTATCTTCTGTGAAAAGAGCAAACCTTAGTTCTTCAAAAACCACAAAGTTGTCAGTGTGTTTGATAGTTCTGCAAATTCTGTATTGAAGCCTCTTTTTAATAGGCTAGAGGCACAAGCAAACCTATTGGGCTCCCCATCTCCTGTCATAACCCTGAAGGAACTCAGGGGACATGTGGGACAGATCTGGCTAGAAAGATAGTCATGACCTGATCACAAAAGGTGGTCACTAGCTGAGCAACACAGACTTGCCATTTAACCTTGAGGGGGGTTGTCTTTTCTGTACAGGAGGCGGGTTTGAGGAATGGGATCAGGTGCTTGGGAGGAGATCTACTGCATTCAGTGATCTCTAAAGAACTTCCCAGGTATCCCTCCTATGACTCCTCTCCCCCTTCTTCCATAACCCAAACTAGCATTAACAGTAACCATGGGGCCCACACAACACAGATTGTGAGCTCACAAGGGACAGGGAAGAATGGTAGCTGTACCCTCATCTCCAAAGGGGAGGTGGAAGCCAGGGTAGGGAGTGGGTGAAACAGAGAAGAGAAATGAAGAGGAGAGAGAGAAATAAAGAAAGGATAAAGATTGAGAGGGAAAAAAACAAAAGAAGGAAGGAAGGAGGGAGAGGCAGAAGAAAAAAAAGATAAATTCCTCTATCCACTTGTTAAGAAATCACAATTCAATAGAGAAGAGAAATTCACAAGCAGCACTTCACAAAGAATCAAATGGAAATGTAAAATACTCTTGTCTCCTCTAAAATACATTATTCATTGCTCTGTGTCACTGCAGATGTGTGTACTGTGTCCACTCACAGATAAGCAGGATACATTTGCATGATTTAAATGTCAACCAGTTCCTGTGAATAATAAACTGCGTGAAGTCAGTCCAGAGGGTCTGAGTCACTTTCCCTGGAAACTTACTTCATCAGCTAAGCTTCTGCTCAAGAATTTGAAATTCTGGGGGCCTAAAACTTCTTGTTGTCCTGTTTCATTGCTCCAAGAGGAATCAGGGTCAAAATAAACCATATTCTCTCCATCAGCAGCTTTCAAACACCCTCATACACAGGACCACTTCATCATCATATCAAATAACTTAGTGTCTGGCCCCCTGGGAATTTTAATGTCCAGGATTGAAAGAGGTAACATAATAACTGCAGGATGAGAAACAAGTAAGGTGGTTATCAATATGTAGGGGAAAATGATGACCTTCTTCCAGAATGGCACTAATTGAAAGTTGAGCATTATTTATTTTTCAAGGCATCTTGATATATATTGTCCCAATTATCCATTATCTCTATGATGGAGAAGAAATTCCTCCTTTTATTTTGACCTACCTATAGTGTTGTACATAAAGTAAGTTTCATGTATATAGTATATCATTGGCTCATGTTATTCTATACACTCTGACAATCTGTTTTAATTTGTTTATTGAGACCATTTACATTTAAGGTATTTTTTACATGCTTGGGCTTAAGTCTTCCATTTTATTATTTGTTTTCTGGTTTGTTTTCACTGTTTCTCATTTCTCTATTTCTCTTTTCTGTAGAAGAATTCTGTGAAGAATTTTTAATTATTCTATGTTGATTTATTTATAGTTTGTGTTTTTTTTTTAAAGAGAGTGAGTGTTCATGAGAGAGAGCAGGGAAGGAGCAGAGAGAGAGAGAGAAAGAGAATCTTAAGCAGGCTCCTCGCTGGGCATGGAGCCTGATGCAGGGCTCATCTCACAACTGTGAGGTTATGACTTAAGCTGAAGTCAAGAGTCAGACACTTACCAACTGAAGTACCCAGTTTTTTAACTATTTATAGTTTTTTAGATATATCACTTTGTATAGTTTTCTTAGTGGTAGCCGTAGGTGTTAACAGTGCATTTATGAAACATCATAGTCTACTGGTATTAATGTACCATTTTGATAGAAATGTAGAAAATTTACTGTCATTTGGGTATCTTTACCCTTCCCTCTCTTTAAATATAATTGTTTTAAGTGTTTCTTCTTTATACATTGTGCACTACATCAGATGGTGTAATAATTTTTGCTTTAACCATCAGTTTTACCCATTCTGATATTACTTTTTTCTGAAGTTCCAAACTTTCTTCTGTTATTTCCTTTTCTAGCCATTCTTTAAGGGTAGATTTGCTAGCACAAATTCTCTTAGTTTTTCTTCATCTGAGAATGTTTTTATTTCCTCTTTCATTTCTGAAGGATAGTGTTACCAGATATAGATTTCAAAGTTGACAGGTCTTTTCTTTGAAAAACATTTGAAGACTTGTGCCCTTTCCTCCTGGCCACCATGGTTTCAGAGAGAAATCTTTTTTCATATGAATTGTTCCTCATCTACAGATCTTGTGCAAAGCTTATCATTTGTCTCACAATAATATCCTTTATAGAAAAAAAAAAAGAATTGCTAGAGTCAGGATCCAAACCAAGATCGTGTTGCACTTAACTGTCATTAATCTTTAGACTTCTTTAATTTAGAACAGTCCCTCAGTCTGCTTGTCTATCTCTCTATGTATTGTCTTTCATGACTGACGATTTTGAAGAGTACACACTTTATTTTGAAGACTGTCTTCATTTTCTTAATGGTATCTTTGGGTGAGGAGAAATTTTTATTTTGATGGAATATAATTTATTGGAGTTTCTTTATGGTTAGGGCCTTTTTTTGTCCTAAGAAAATTTTGCCTACCCCCAAATCATGAAAATATTCCACTTTTTTGTTCCTATGCATTATGGTGGTAGCTTTATATTTAGGTCTGTGTATGGTTTTTCTCAAATTAAATTTCCTATGTGGACTGAGATAGGAGTTGAGATTTGTTTCCATTCATACAAATTCCAGTTGTTTCATCACCATTTCCTACAAATGAATTTTATTTCTCCACTGAATTGCCTTGGCACCTTTAGTAAAAATCAATTGACTGTATGTACATGGAATTTCTACTTTGTCCCACAAGGCTGTTCCTTATGCCAATACCACACTGTTTTAATTGTGCTAGCTTTATCCTAAATCTTGAGATCAGGTAGTATAAATCCTCAAGCTTTGTTCTTCTTTTTCAAGATTATTATGTATAGTCTAGATTCTTTGCATTTCCATAAAATTTTAGACTCCAGTTTCTTCAGAATAAAGCCTATTGGGATTTTGATTGGGATTTCGTGAAATTTTAAATCAGTTTTGGGGAAAAATCTTAAAACTACCGAGATTTCATAAGAGTATACCATAACATAGTATATCTTTACATTTACTTAGGTCTTTAGTTTTTTAGCAATGTCTTACAAGTCTTGCACATAGTGTTAGATTTATTCTTAAATAATTATGTCTATGACACTGTTGTAAATGGTATTTCTAAAATTTCATATTCTGTTTTTTGTTGCTAGAATATATAGAAGTACAGTTGAGTTTTGTATCCTGCAATCTTATTAAATTTACTTATTCTATTATTTTTTATAAATTAGATAGGGTTTTCTATGATTATGCTGTCTTTGGATAATGACAGTTATCTTTTTCTCATCTTTATGCCATTTATTTCATTTCTTTTTTTTTCCTGTGCTGTAGTGGCTGGGACTTGCACTACAATGTTTAATACAAGTGCTAAAACTGAACATCCTTGCCTTGTTCTTGATCTCAGTCTTCAAATTAAGCATATTATTAACAGTAAGCTTTTCTAAAATGACTTCTATAAATCTGAGGAAGTTCCCTTCTACTTCTGATTTGCTAAGAACCTTCCTTTTCCTTCTTTCTTTCTTTCTTTCTTTCTTTCTTTCTTTCTTTCTTTCCTTCCTTCCTTCCTTCCTTCCTTCCTTCCTTCCTTCCTTCCTTCCTTTCTTCCTTCCACATGAGTGAGTGTTGAATTTTGTGACATTGACCATATGTCCTGAAAGTCTAAAATACTTACTATCCAGCCCCTTAAGAAAAAGTCTCTGATCCCTTCTCTAGATAAAAATATAAAAGATACCCTGGTTCATTATATGTATATCAGTGTGGATCTAATCAAGAGACAGAAACCACACAATAATTCAAACAGGAAACGATTAAAATAAAGATTATTAAACATAAGATGTAGGAGAGTTTACATGGCACTACAGGACTGAAGGAGAGTAACCAAGGAAGGACAAACTTGGAACGGGGATCCCCCTCCCCAAGACTGGCATTTAAACCTTGTTGGAGCTGGTATAATTGCAGCTCAATGTATGTCAGAGAAATTCACAGGTTTGCACAGACCTGAGGTGGCCTGCAGTTCCTGAGCCAGAAGGAAGCAATCCCCAGAATGCAGGTAGGGCAAGCCACAGCTAGTGGCTGGCCACACAGGAGTGCAGAAAAGGTGGGGGCATCAGTGTGAGTACGAGGCTGGAGCTGTGGTGCTTGTATCAAAATGGTTGTGGCACCATAGGGTCACAAGAGACAAACCTGGGGGGTGTGAGGCTAGGGAAGCAGAGAGAGTTGGAATACCATTACAGGCAGGAGGGCTGCACATTGGGTGTCCATGCTGAGACAGGTGCAGGAAGGTGACCACCAGGTCCAGCTGGGGCTGGGACATCATCAAGGAACTGTATATTCTAGGCATGTGGCTGAAGCAGAGCACCACTGGACATTCTCACATGTCCACATCAATGGTGCAGCCACCAGAAACAACTACATAGTCCGCTCCTGCTTCAGTGTTTCTCCAGCATCCTCTACTGAGAAAGCTTACCATCGTGCTCACTGTAAAAGAAAAAATGCTTAAAATAATTCAATGCTGAGAAGTGATGAATTGATAACTGATATAGCATTGTTAAAGAATGGAGTATCCTAGGCAATCAAGTATTGGACCCACTGATATTCTATTAGAGATTTCTGGAATAAAAGTGAGAAGTAGGTACCTTTTTTTATCAGATGAGGAAACTGAGTCCCACATTAAATTAATTGTCTACACCAATTGTATTAAAGAGTTAATATTAAAATAAAAATATATGAAACTATCAAAAAAGAGTAGAAATCATATATGTGAGGGAATTATGCATTCTAGGCTTTCAATGAATTAAATGAATCTCAGTGGGAAATGTTTGCAAGTCTCTACAATAAATATTATCATAACTCAAAAAGGCAAGCAGACTGGGGGAAATATTTTCATCAAATAAGCTAGGAGGAAGTCTCTGTCAGTATTGCACAAAAAGCTCATGAAAATTGAAAGGAAAAACATCAACTTTAATATAAATGGGCCAAGGACATGAATAGATGATTCACAAAGAGGAGACACAAGTAGCAAACAGACATAAGAAAATGTTCAACTTTACTATCTCTTATTGAGATGCAAATTAAAACTATAATGGGGTGCAGCTTATGAACAAAATTTGAAAAATAAAATAGAATGCTGGTAAAAAAAAAAACTGGTGGAACTGGTAAATGATTGATAGCAATAGAAATTGCTAAAACTTTTCTTGAATTCAGATGCTTATATCCCTAGGGTATATTCTGGGAATATAACCTGAGGAAATAGTTACAAAAAATAGGAAAAAATGTTTCTTGGCAGTTGCTTAAAGGATTGGAAATGGGAAATAATTTAAATGTACATAAAAATGTCAATAACTATATAAATCATTCTATTAATTGTGTAATTCATTTGGTCATGATCATGGCTAGTGATAAATAATTTGGACATTGACCTAAAGTCACTGGAAACTAACACAGTAAGATAGGCTATTTCTCAAGATATAACACCTGAATAAAAACTAGAATAACAAAATTGTATTTACATGTTAGTATCACCATGAAAGAGAATAATGTGTATGTGAAGAAAAACTAGAATATAACATAAAATGTAAAATTAATTTATTGAACTGATTTTAAAGTTCTATTATGAATATAATTTTGCAATGCAACACTTCTTTAAAATGTGGCAACCAAAATGAAAATAATCCAGGTATGCTGAAAAGAAAATAGCTGATCAAGACTCATTTTTGGGGTGCCTGGGTGGCTCAATTGGTTAAGCATTTGACTCTCGGTTTCAGCTCAGGTCATGATCTCACAGTTTGTGGGATCAAGCCCCCCATGGGACTCTGTGCTGGCAGCATGAAGCCTGCTCAGGATTCTCTCTCTCTCTCCCTCTCTCTCTGCCCCTCCCCCACTCAGGCTGTCTCTGTCTCTCTCAAAATAAATAAGTAAACTTAAAAATTTTTTAAAGACTCACCTCTTTTATACATTATATACTTCTATTAAGTCAGCATTGTCTGTCATTAGCTTTTTGCCAGTTTTTGTGGAGACGTGTCATTCTCAGGCTTCACATCATGGTGAATGAGGTCTGCCAAGCAATGTCTCCTCTCTCTGTGTGTGGATGGCTGATTATTTTGGACCCTGCTGCAGAACCTTATATTTGTTCCTGTTATATTTTTTTCTCAGTCTGTATATTCAGCCCATCATTAAAAGCCCTCAAGATTTTTTTATATACTGATTTGCACTCCATATTTGCCATATTTCCTGAATGCATGTTAGCTATACATCCTATCCACATTAAAATATACAGAAGATTCCATACATTTACCCAAGGCCTTGATGAAAATGTTGACCTGAGCAGTACTCAGCCCAGGGCACGTCCCATCTACTAATGAGCACCTTTGATGACATTCAAATTACAATTCGCTAAAATAGCCTTGTGTCCAGTACACATTTGCCAGCTGTAACAATTAGAAAAGGTGATTGTCCTTCTTTTGTAGATGGAAAATGAAGGTTGTAGGCTTAGAGGAAAGCTCAGGTGATTTTACTGAGCCCGGACCAGGCTTAGCTGTGGTAGGGACCAAGTTTGCCCTCAGTATTCAGCATCTGTCACCCAGACCTTTGCCCCTGCCCATCCTACCTGCCCCTGCTGTGGTATCTGTGCCATCATACCCTTATTGGTCTCCAGGGTCATCAAATGCTTCCCTCAGTCACATGCTTCTGGAGTTATTTGCATTTTAAAGCTTCACCTGCCTGGCTTGGTGGGTGGAGCATGTGACTCTTGATCTTGAGGTTGTAAGTTCAAGCCCCATGTTGGGCATAGACATCATTTAGAAAACAACAACAACAAAGTAAAAGGGATAAAAATTTGAAACTAAAAGGATGAAGTTCTGATGGTGGAATTCCAGGCACTGATGGTCAGATAGATTTGGATGGTCAAAATGTGTAGCTTCAGCCTCTTCTGGACCACCTTTGAGGCTCCAGAGCCTTACCTGACTCTCCCAGAGAGAGAGGGAGATAACAGACTCCACTACCTACAAGGCTGGCCTGAAGGGGCATCTTCAGGGGATGAGGTAGATTAGATCTCTGAAGACCACTCTCCTCCATAGCTCTTAATCATATTTGGACAGAATTTACAACTCTTCAAATCTCATTAATTTAATTTTATTTTCCTTCTATTTTGTCAACTGCCAGGTAGGTGAGGGAAACATACCATCATTTTTTTTACCTGAGAAGCAGAAAAGGGAGCCTTAAAAACTGAAAACCACTGCCTCTGCCACAGCAGAGTCTTTTCCCCCTGATGACTTTGCACTGACTGAGAAAATGCCTGGGGAAATTTATGCATCATTGCTTCTCATGTGAAGCTCACCTGCCTCTGAATAAATATTTTATTTCCCAAAAGCCATTCCTGCAAATTGCCCTATCATTTGCCAAGGATCTAAACCATCTGCCAGAGTAAGCCCACACTCTCCTCCTTACTGATAACTGGGCTTATCTGTTTGCATTTCTACTTATCATCTGCTAGTCTGGCTTATCTCCTTATCAGATTGTGTGTTCTTTAACACACTGGACACCGTATTTAATGTGCCTTTCAAGTCTAATCTATAAATATCAGATCCCCAGCACTTCTGAAATTTGTTTGGATTGGGTAGATTTTACACAAAGTAGGAAAAATTTAATTCCTCCCCCCAATTTTTAAAATCAAAATGTATAATATGCACCCAGAATAAATAGCAAATTGTATATTTACACAGTAAAACTGAAATAACTATAGCTAGAAACAACAATATCACTGAATCCTAAGATTGGGGGGAAAAGCAAATCCCAGACTATGTAGACCATAATCACATATTTTCTAAAATTTAAAAACAATTAGGGGCACCTGGGTGGCTCAGTCAGTTAAGCCCAACTGTTGATTTTAGCTCAGGTCATGATCTCATACTTCGTGAGAGCCTGATTGGGATTCTCTCTCTCTCCCTGGCCTCCCTGCTAATGCTTCCTCTCCCTCTCAAAATAAATAAAAAAACATTTAAAAATTTAAATTTAAAAACAATTAAAACTATATCTTACTGGGGAGTCCCCTAAGCCACACCTGTTCATGCTCATGCTTGAACTCAATCCCTCTGGGCATGGCTAGTATTTACCCTTTTATTTCTCAGGCAGTGAAATCACAGGCAGGTAGAACTAGTCTCACCAGGTTCCCTGGGTCCAGTCTTCCTCAGCTACTGATGCCTGGGTATCACCTTTTCCCACACAGAACCCTCCTCATTTCCTTAAGAAATATTGACTGAGGCTAAAGCAACCTAGGATTGACCTAATCCTCCCCCACTCAGATATCATCCACCCAGTTAGAATGAGGAAGTGGTGCCTTCTCCATAGCTCTCTTCTCACTGATGTCTCCCTATTCTGACACAGGCTTTGGGTATCTGAGGATCCCTCTCCTGGGTCTCTTGGTGCCATGGACCTCTTAGGACACCCCACTCACTCATCTGGGATTGCTTGGTGCTAATTGTATCCTGCATATTGACAAAGGACTTCTGTCCCTTCCATGCTGTGCCATACATATTTGGTTGCACTTCAGATGAAACCTGAGCAATAGGACAGACCCCTAGAGGCTACCCCTGAGTCTTCAGCCGAATCTGGATCCTCCTTCCTGACAGCCCAGGATCCTGCTACTGGATGCCTTGTGCAGGCTAATTCACAGATATATCCCCTCTAGGCTCTTTCTGCTCATTTTCAGTCTCAGTTTATCTGTTTGTACCTTACAGGTATGGAAAATTCTTCAGTGATATCTATTGCCACACATATCATTTCCCAAGGGCCAATTATGTGCCCAATCCTGCAATGGATGCTCTACCTCATTTGGTCAGATTCAGTGCACTTCTCCACTTCATGGTTAATTTTATAAGGTCTTATTTCCCTCCTAAGATCTTAGGAATGGTCTGCATTTCAAAAACAAAGTCCAGAGGGATTTTTCACTTTCAGGATTGTGCATTAAAATTGTCTCATGGTAACAACCACCTTCCCCAATATCCGTATGTAAGATTCTTTTGAAGCTCTGAAATGTTTCTGGACAACAAATGATAACCATCTGCTTCCAATCTTCCCATCCTTTCCTATGGGAAACAGCTTTAACTTGTAGTGTAAATTACTGGGACTAGAGAAAATAAAGTATTTCCTGACAATGAGGGCTGTAAAAAAAATTGCACGAGGTAACTGATGTATGTTGGAGATTCTCTGGATTAAGGACACCAAAGGTCTTGATGAGGCATCATCTCATGAATTACGTCTTCTCTTGTGTTAAATCCACTTCATATTTCTTCCAGAAGCCCAAATGACAAAATAAGAACTCTCCTCTCCAACTTCTGTGGCTTCAACTTTGTTTTGTTGATTCACCATTTCCATTTATTTGCTTTCTCGCTACCAGAATCCCTTAAATCTGAACAATTAAGCTTGACTTTTCTTTGGGGAAATTTTTTCTGGGTTTTGCTTCCCTTCTTTAAGGAGTGTGTGTGTGTGTGTGTGTGTGTGTGTGTGTGTGATTCTAATTCTTTATTTCTCCAGTGAATAATATACACTTGATCTCTCCAAGTGTTGCATGAACTCGAGAACTTAAGCTTTCTAAAGACAATCTGTTCCATGAATACATAATTATTTTAATGTTTATTTATATTTGAGAGAGAGACAGAGTGTGAGTGGGGGAGGGGCAGAGAGAGACAGAGACTGAATCCAAAGCAGGCTCCAGGCTCTGAGCTGTCAGCACAGAGCCCCAGGCAGGGCTTTAACCCACGAGCCATGAAATCATGACCTGAGCCAAAGTCTGACACTTAACCAACAAAGCCACCCAGGTTCCCCTTCATGAGTAGATAATTTAATAGATATGTTCAGGAAATATCATAAGTTACAAATCCTCAAAGAAGCCTCTCCTTTTCAGGCTGCTGTGGGATCTGCTCCTGCAGTTTCTTCCCATAAGGGTGTCAGCCATGGGGACCTGGAACCCAAGAGGCTTCCAGACCTTGTCCCAGACAGGAAAGCTGGATTCCTCCTGGGACCTGCTCCTGCAATTCAGGACCAGAGAGTGAAGGGGAGGTGCATTTAGGTTTTCATCCTTGATGAAGAGGTGTGTCCTTAGATATATGCTTTCTGTGGGGAAAGTGAGTCCGGAGAAATGTGGAGGCTTTGTTGTTATTTTCTGCAAAAAGAGTTTAAATTCTTTTGGCTGGATTGGCGAGTTTTAATTTTTAGTTCAGGGAAGCTGGTGGTGTCTGCTGTGGTAGAAGGAAATAAATCTCTGCAAGGAGATATCCCTAAGAGAGATTCGTTTCTAAAACCCTTCCTAAGATTGCAAACAAGTTTAAGGGGATATATATTCCCACCTTTAAACTTCAGACTCCCAGATCTCCGCTGTGTCCTCATCCAGTGTGGATTACATTACTGGTAAAACATCTCAGGAAAGAGTCCAAGGTGGCGGGAGGCTCGCGGTTAGAAGAGTCCAGAGTTGACAGGCAGACTTTCCAGTTTTCTTGCTCCTGGCTCGCCCCCTCTTCCCTTGGAGGGTATGCTGATACGAATGAGCGGCTTCTGCCTCTTCCGGGACCGCCTTTGAGACTCCAGAGCCTCACCTGACTTTCTCAGTGAGAGACAGGGAGGCAACAGACTCCTTCCGCCGTTCGCAGAGGAGGGTCCTGGGGCCGAAGCGTGGGGGAGGGAGCGAGGCCAGAGCTGTTACCCAGAACCCAGAGGGAGCGAGCAGCAGAGACTCTCTGCCAGACAGAAGCGCATCGCGGAGAACTCAAACTTTGTCGGGTAAGGATTTTAGGGTCTCTTGAGCTGGGAGTTTTTAGGGCGCTGGGAGGTCTGCTGGGTCGCTGATTCCATCCAGCCCGGAGATGGATTAAAGAAGTCCGCGCAGGGTAGAGGGGTGGCTGAGCCCAAGTGCAGGCGCGGCGCTGTCCGCAGCCCCCGGTGCTGAAACGGGCCGCTTCTGGGCGCGCGAGAAAGGGGCCTGCCCCGGCATCTGTTCCCAACCCCGGCACGCACACACTCCTCCAGCCGAGATCACAGGACAAAGCTCTCCGCTGTGCCCAAGTCCATCACACTCCTTACACTCACATCCGGCGGCCGCGCTGGGCCGATTCGGGCTGAGCCGTCGGGGCAGGAGGCAGAAGGAGCTGGACTGTCTCCCGCTAGAGACAGGAAGGGAGTCTGGCCACGATACTACCCTGGAGACACCTCCCTAAGACACCCTGTAACCCAGATGCCTGGCCACGCGCCTTCATGGCAGCCTGTCCTGGAAGAGGCTCTCTGGCCGCCTCGTTTCTGCGGCTTCAGATCTGGGACTAGAGCAGAGTCTCTCCGAGTCTGCGCCAGGCGTGGGGCAGTTATGTCCACGGGCTTGGAAGGAGCAGGAGCTAGGGAGGTCAGCAGACTGGGGTTGAGGGACTGCCTCCGCTAGACCCAACTCAGCGTTGGGGATCCAAAGAGACATGTGGCTGAGGAGGAGGCAAAGAGTTCATATTATTTAGTGAAGTGAGCAGTCACTGTTTCTATTCTATTCTTTCTTCCTTTTTTATTTTTTTATTTTTTTTAATGATGGACTCGTAATATACAATCTTGGCCAGTCGGTGCTTGGGGGCTTAGTGTTTAGGTATGGAGGAGAAGGGGCAGCAGGCTCTCTGATCCCTTGCAATCCCCTAACCGGATAATCATATGGGCTCTCTGTCCTCGTCCTCAGGCTTTTCTCCTCAGCTCAGCTTCCACCCCCACCTCCAACACCAGAGGGGGCTAAGCCAGCTGGTCCTTGCTCTGGCCATCCCAGCAATCTCTGGCAAGGGCTGGACTAGGTAACTAGGGGGATGGAGGGGTGTTTCATTTTTCTCCCCTTGTAATTCCTCAATTCATAACTGCCCTACTTTATGCTGTTGTTGAGATTTTAAACTTTGTCATTCTAAAGTGGCTATCTCCAGCTAGACATGAAATGTGGAGGAGGATGAAAGGAGGGAAGAGCAGAAAGGATCTGAAATCCCCCCCTGGGCCACTGGCCATGGGTCCAGCGCCTCCAATATGCAGTTTACTTGCTCAGGACTCCCAATGGGAGTGCTGCCACCTCTCTCCTGGAAAGGAGAGACTTTATGGTGGATGCTCCTCACCAAATCTTTCAGACGGGCAAACTGGGGTCAGTCCTTGGCACCCCAGACTAGTGGGCAGTTGCCCCTCCACCTGGGTTCAATCTCCCTCCTAGAGTGGGCTGTACAGACCCCTAACTTTATGGACAGTCTGCCAGCAACTACCCCCCCCCCCCGCCTTCCCTCGGCATACGCGCGCGTGCGTGCACACACACACACACACACACACACACACACTTTCATTCATAAAACCCAGTAACAACATCATTGTCTGGGCACGGAGTCACATACTCCCTCTGAGAAATCATTGGAGGGGGCAGTGAAGAGCTGGTCCTGTGAGAAGGGAGATGACTACTATTGCCATTGCTCTCTGTACCAGGTCTTGTATGACAAAGTCATGGATTCTTGAAAATTCTGCCAGGCCAGGGAACCCCATTGGGATTTCGCTGAGCTGGTGGGAGCTCCTTTGGCAGGAATGGGGCCCTTTCTTCACATGAACGCCCAAGCACATGCACTTTTCCTCCTCAGCCTCTGTTCAGCTGTAAATGGGATCCTTGCTGGGTGCAGGATGCCAGGATAGAGTGAATGGCTGCTCTGTGGGTAACTAACTGGTCAGAGCAAGATCTCAGTCACTTTAGGTGGGACTTTGGCCAGGACTGCATGTGCCCCATGCCTTTGATATGCCCTTTTTTTGCCTTTTCTGTCCTCATTCACTATCTGCCAGCAGTTGCTCTGCCTGGTTAATAATGGTTGCCATGGTGACCAATCTCCCGTCGCCATGGTACCCAGGAGGTAAACAGTTGGAAGCTGTAGAGGCTCTTCCTTAACTCCCCCAAACTGTGCAGGAGCTGTGGGTTTCCTGGAGGAGTGGGGAGAAGGATGGCAATGACCAGGGTGAAGACCCCCCACACACACACACACAAACACATATTCATGCCCTGCCTAGAGGCCTCTTCACCTGAAATCTTCTCTAATCCCTGCCAACCACTGTGCCCTCCAGGTTCAGAGGGGTCAAGCTTTTATTCTCCATGCCCAACTGCATACACTGAGACCAAGGGGTAAATGGTTTTCCCTCTGACCTAATTACTATCAGGTGCACACTACTCCTGAGTACAAATCACAAGGCTAAGTCCAGTGGGAGATAGAATTACTTAAACAAACACAGTCCATGCTCTCTGGACACCACAGTGTAGTGTGGGAGACAAGCCCTTACATTTTCTGTTAGCTGGGCTCTGCTCTGGGCTGAAATAGAGGTAATAATAATGCCCGGAAAGTAGAGAGAGGTGCGAGTGACTGACTCCCAGGGGAGGACATACAGGAGTTGAAACTTAAAGGATGATAGGAATTTCAACTGGCAAGAAAGAGGGAAAACCTCTCTCTAAGCAGAGGGATGAGTAGGACCAAAGGTGTGTGGAGTCATCAGGAGAGGGTAGGTCCTACTCTGGTAACATACAGAACCTCTCAGGGGCTAGCCCATTCATCGCTTATGCAATTTCTGAGGTTAGGAGGAACTGGGGGACTCTGCATCATGGGACAAGTCCACTGGCCAGAGCCTGTTATTCAGTCCTCACCTGGCCTGGAAGGGACACCGAGAAATACAGGAAGCCAAAGGTGAAATTGGGTGAGCCTGACAATAGGAGGGACAAGAAAATTCATGACACGCTTCAGGAAAGCATGAGTAATTTGGTTTGAATGGAGCTACCCCTTTAGGCCGATAAGATCCAGGTTATGAAAACTCGTGAATGTTAGGTTAAGACTGCATGCTGGAGAAAACAGGCAATCTCTGAAAGTTTGAGTTATGTGATTCAAACTACCTTTTATAAAACCCTGATATTAGTGCAGAAGATTCATTCATTCAGTCAGTCATTCCATACCCACTGAGAACCTCCTAAGTGCCAAGCCTTGGATGGATTACAGACGTGAGACAATTATTTCAACAATCCTGGGGAGGGAGGCCAGGGTCTGGACAGAGTGGGGGAAGAAGAGGCCAGGATGCCCACCCTCGCTTCATTTCTGGATTAGTGAATGACTGAGTGGAAGGGGACACAGGGGACAGATAGTAGGTGATGTAAGTGACAGGACTTGGGGATTTGTGATCTGGGGAAGTGAGGAAGAAGGAGGAGTGGAGGCTCTTGCTGGGTCATCGGTT
The DNA here is from genome assembly GCF_024362965.1 of Panthera pardus. Taxonomy (NCBI): domain Eukaryota; kingdom Metazoa; phylum Chordata; class Mammalia; order Carnivora; family Felidae; genus Panthera; species Panthera pardus. The sequence continues at coordinate 61,074,184 of NW_026526821.1, read as the reverse complement.
GGCTTGGGTGTCATCCGTGGTGTTGGCAAGACAAGGCTCAGGGGAGAGAGGGAAATTTTGAGGTAGTTGGGCTAGTGCCATTCAGTATAGTTTTGTACCAATGACACTCTTCCATGGCTATGCCGCACCCTCACACACTGCACCCTGGACTTCATCTAGTCCCCACAGCACTTTATTTGCCCTCTTTTGCAGATTTCACACATTCCCTCTCTCTTGCATTATAACAATGCTCTGTAGGGGTTAAATTCAAACAGGCTTTTGTTTGCGTGTTCTGCCACTAGATGACTTTGAACAAGTTATTCAACCATTCGGAGTCTCAGTTTCTTCATATGTAAATTGCAAGTAATGGTTATAATACCTGCTTCAGTGGGTTGTTGGGAGGAGTCAGTGAAGGTAATTGGAGTGAATTCCTGGGCACAGCACCTGTACAATGATTGATCAAAGTTAGATATGAACATCTTATTATTTTTCATAATGACAGCATATTACTTTTATAATCACATCACAAAAATTAATTTAAAAAAACAACAGTTTACCTCTGTGCCCACAGCTAGGCTCGGTGAAACAGGTCCTTGGGGAGGGAAGGGAGGTTCCTTGCCTGGCCTTGTTTGCCCTGGCTGTGTGTGTGTGTGTGTGTGTGTGTGTGTGTGTGTGTGTTGGGGGGAGGGGGGGAGACAGAATTCTGAGGAGAGCATTTATAGGGCTGGCTACAGACATATGGGTTCTCCAGCTCTAGCAACATCTGGAAAGCAGTTACATTCTCTTGGAATCTCAATCTGAGCAGCTGAATCTTATTGCAAATCACTTAGAAACTGAATACACTTAAAGTGGAGGAGGAAACCAGAGTCCCCATTAATTCCGAGTCATCTCTGCAGAAGACCAAGACACTTTCTAGGCATGAGACAGACCTCTCTCTGTCTGGTGGTTGAGTAACATAATTTATAACCTTGTTACAAATTCAGATCCTTTCATCCCAAATCTCTTCCTGTTCTTGGGAACAATGTTAATTTTTTCTCAGACAGGAATTGAAAATCTGCACCTGGCGTATGCAAACTTGCCTTTGCTTGCGTTATAAAAATTCATAGAGTTCAGAAGAGAGAGAAATCCACCTCATGGCCACTCAAAGGTTTCCTTGGAAAGCCAGACACAACAACCTTAACTCAAACTCTCTCTTCATATCTTGGTGTGGGGATATTCATGGGTTTGCCTATCCTCCACTCCGCAGAAAGGGGAGAACGTGAATTCTGAACTCCATTTCCCCTCATCACCTCAAAGCTCAATTTGAGCTTCTGGATACACCCTCATGGTCTAAGACCTGAGCTGCCCTTTTGGATCTTTATCAGGAAGATGGAGACGGCTTTGATACCTACCAGTCCCAGAAATTGGGCTTGTTTCTTGAGAGGCAGGAGATTGACTTTGCAGGCTCTAGGACTCAATTGCCTGCTATAGTCCTAACTGTGTGAAACGTGCACCTTGGCTTACTCAACTGTACGATAGGGATAATAACTTACCTCGTAGGGTGATTGTGGGGATTAAATGAGTTTGTCCATGTGAAGCATGTGAAACTGTGGATCAGTGCTTGGCATAGTGTGAGCCCTCAACAATGTGACCAATATCATTATTATTAATGTGATATTTTGACATTTCTCCCCTTTATTACACTTATATTTTGCGAGTTTCTTATAGCAGATATTGTTAGTTTTACATTTTAAAAGCAGCTTTGCTATTATATTTAACATTACTTTTTTAGAATTAGTTCATAGGCCATAAAAGTCATCCATTTAAAGTATACATTTCAGTGCTTTTTAGTAATCTTCACAGTGGTGCAGTCATCGCCACAATATAATTTTAAAACTTTTCAACACCTCCAAAAGAAACCCTGTAGCTATTAGCAGTCACTCTTTTTTCTGGCCACCCCCTATCCCAACCCTTTCCCCAAGCAACCACTAATCTACTTTCTATCCCAGTGAATTTGCCAATTCCACATTTCACATAAATGGAATTATACAACATGTGGCTTTTTATGTCTCGCTTCTTCCACTTAACATAATGCTTTCAAGGTTCATCCATGTTGTAGCATGTATCAGTATTTTGTTCATTTTCATTGCCAAATAACAGTTCACTATGTATATATACCACATTTTGTTTATCCAGTTAGCTGATGGACATTTAGGTTGTTTCCACTTTGGGGCTATTATGAATAATGCTGCTATGAATATTCATGCATAAGTTGTGTGGATATATGTTTTCCTTTCTCTTAGGTATATCCTTAAGAGTAGAATTATTGGGTCATATGGCAACTATGTTCAACATTTTGAGGAATTGCCCCACTGTTTTCCAAAGTGACTGTACATTTACATTCTTACCAGTAGTGTATGAGGATTCCAGTTTCTCCATATCTTTACTAACCCTTGTTATTGTCTGTATTTCTATTATAGCCATTGTAGTTGGTATGCAGAGGTATCTCATCATAGTTTTGATTTGCATTTCCCCATGATTAAATATGCTTATAATCATGTGCTTGTTGACCATGTATCTTCTTCAGAGACATGCCTATTCAAATCCTCTTCCCAATATTTAATTAGCTTGTCTTTTTATTATTGAGTTGTAACTGTTCTTTATATATTCTTTATATATATATGCCTTACCAATACATGATTTTAAAATATTTTCTCCCATTCTATGGGTTGTCTTTTTACTTTCTTGATGGTGTCATTTGATGCAGAGGTTTTTTATTCTGATGGAGTATAACGTATTGTTTTTCTCTTTTCATTTATGCTTTTGGTGTCATATCTATGAAACCATTGCCTAACCCAAGGCCATGAAGATTGTGTTTTATTCTAGGAATTCTATAGTTTTGGCCCTTACATGTAAGCCTATGATCCATTTTGAGTTCATTTTTGTGTATGGTGTATATTCTTTTGCATATGGATATTCAGTTTTTCCAGCATTTGTTAAGAAGACTATTCTTTTTTCCATTGATTTCCAATTGATTGTAAATGTGGGAATTATTTCTGGACTCTGAATTCTATTCCATTAATCTATATACCTATCCTTATTCCAGAACCACACTATCTTGATTTTTATAGCTTTGTAATAGGTTTTGAAATCTGAAAGTGTGAGTTCTCCAACTTTGTTCTTCTTTTTCAAAATTTCAAGATTGTTTGGCTATTTGTGTCCCTTGAATTTCCATGTAAATTTAGGATCAGCTTGTCAATTTCTGCAAAAACTCCAGCAGGGATTTTGATAAGGATTGCACTGAATCTGTGGATAATTTGGAGAGTAAACACCATATTAATAATATTAATCCTTCCAATCTATGAGCAGAAAATATCTTTCCAATTGTTTATATCTTCAATTTCTTTCAACAATGTTTCATAGTTTTCAGTGTACAAATCTTTAATTTCCTAGGTTAAATTTCCTAGGTGTTTTGTTCTTTTATGCTGCTATTATAAATGGGATTGTTGGGGCACCTGAGTTGATTGAACATCCGACTATGGCTCAGGACATGATCTCACTGTTCGTGAGTTTGAGCCCTGAGTTGGGCTTTGCACTGACAGTACAGAGCCTGGTTGGGATTCTCTTTCTTCTCTCTTTCTGCCCCTCCCCACTTGCATGCTCTATCTCAAAATAAATAAACTTAAAAAATGGGATTATTGTCTTAACTTCATTTGTATTATTATTCAATGCTAATGTATAGAAATACATTTGATTTCTGTATGCTGACTTGTATACTGCCACACTACTAATCTTATTTATTAATTCTAATAGTTTTTTGGTGGATTACTTAAGATTTCCGATATACCAGATCATGTCATCTGCAAATAGAGATAATTTTACTTTTTCTTTTCCAATCTGGATGCTTTTACTTGTTTTGTTTTGTTTTTTCCTGTCTAATTGCCCTGGTTAGCAGTACAATGTTGCATGGAGGTGATAAGAGTGAATATCTTTGTCCTGTTCCTGATTTTAGGGGAAAGCATTCAGTCTTGCACCTTTAACTGTGACATTAGCTGTGGTTTTGTCAAGATGCCCTTTATCAGTTTAAGGAAATTTCCTTTTGTTCTTACTTTGTTGATTGTTTTTATCATGAAAGCATGTTGGATTTTGTCATATGATTTTCTTACGTCTATTGCACTCATCATGTAGTTTTTGCCATTTAATTAATATGGTGTATTACATTGGTCGATTTTGGGTGTTAGATCAACTTTGCATTCTTGGGACACATATCACTTAATCATGATATGTGACTAGATTTTTGTTCGCTAGTATTTTGTTGAGGATCTTTACATCATAATGTAATTTTCAAAGTGCCCTCTCATATAAGTTCTGATATTCAAGTTATGTTGTACCACGTCCAGAGAATTTTGACATTATAGAGTTTTGTCATTTCTGCTTTTGGAGCTCTAGAATGTTTTTATTTCTTCCAATAGGATCACATTCATGCACAAACAATGAGAGGACCTTTAGACACAATATTTGCATTCTACAGTTCTGTTCCATCATGAAACTTTTGAAATGGAAGGACCTTTCATGATCAACTGGGCCTTGGTTTTCAGCTCTGTTCCACAGAGTTCCCTAAGGTTTTCTGTGCATACTTTAAGTTTCTTTATGTATATTTAAATAATTAAAGAACCCAAATAAAGATAACATTGACATGTGCCCCCTACCAAATTTTTTTAAATTTTTTTTCATGTTTTTACTTATTTTTGAAGGAGAGAGAAACAGAGCATGAGTGGGGGAAGGAGGAGGGGCAGAGAGGGTGGAAGGCACAGAATTCAAAGCAGGCTCCAGGCTCCGGGCTGTCAACACAGAGTCTGACATGGGGCTCGAACTCACCAACTGCAAGATCATGACCTGAGCCCAAGTCAGATGCTTAACCAACTGAGCCACCCAGGTGCCCCATCCCTACTAAATTTTAATATACTGGAAATCATGGTCAAAATTAACTTGTGTCCCACTGATTGTCTTTTTTTTTTTAGAGAGAGAGAGAGAGAGAGAGAGAAAGAGAGAGAGAGGATGAATCACAAGCAGGCTCCATGCCCAGCACAGAGCCTGATGTGAGGCTCAATCCCACAACACTGAGATCATGACCTGAGCCAAAATCAAGAGTCAGAGGCTCAAATGGTTGAGCCACCCAGGGAACCCATGTCTTTATTTTTTAATTGAAGTGTAGTTGATCCACAATGTTACATTAGCTTCAGGTGTACAGCATAACAATTTGACAACTCTATACATTATGTGATGCCCACCACAAGTGTAACATCATCTGTCACCATACTACACTAGTATAGTATTATTGACTATAGTCCCTATGCTTTACCTTTTATCCCCATGACTTATTCATTCCATAACTGGAAGACTATATCTTCTACTCCCCTTCACCCATTTTGCCACCCCCCACCAACCATCAGTTTTTCTCTGTATTTATGGGTCTCTTTCTATTTTTTTGTTTGTTTTTTGATTCCACATGTAAGTGAAATCATATGATATTTGTCTTTCTCTTTCTTTTTTTTCAATTTTTTAAATATGAAATTTATTGTCAAATTGGTTTCCATATAACACCCAGTGCTCATCCCAACAGGTGCCTTCCTCAATGCCCATCACCCACTTTCCCCTCCCTCCCACCCCCCATCAACCCTCAGTTTATTCTCAGTCTGTAAGAGTCTATTATGGTTTGCCTCCCTCTCTCTAACTTTTTTTTCCCTTCCCCTCCCCCATGGTCTTCTGTCAAGTTTCTCAGGATCCACATAAGAGTGAAAAACATATGGTATCTGTCTTTCTCTGTATGACTTATTTCACTTAGCATAACACTCTCCAGTTCCATCCATGTTGCTACAAAAGGCCAGATTTCATTCTTTCTCATTGCTGAGTAGTATTCCATTGTGTATATAAACTACAACTTCTTTATCCACTCATCAGCTGATGGACATTTAGGCTCTTTCCATAATTTGGCTATTGTCGAAAGTGTGGCTATGAACATTGGGGTACAAGTGCCCCTATGCATCAGCACTCCTGTATCCCTTGGGTAAATTCCTAGCAAACTTGCATGTCATCCTTGCACAGGGACCATGCTAATCTTCTCTGTATCATGCCAATTTTGGTATATGTGCTGCCAAAGTGAGCACTATCTTTCTTATTTCATTTAGTATAATACCCTTGATGTCCATCCATGTTGTCACAAATGGCAAGATCTCATTTTTTAAGACTGAATAATATTCTGCATCTTCTTTGCCCATTCATCTATTGATGGACACATAGGTTGCTTCCTTATCCTGGCCATCGTATATAATGCAGTGAACATAGGGGTGCATAGATCTTTTTGAATTAGTATTTTCACTTTTGGAAAGGAAGTAAACACTCACTAATTATCTTTATAAATGATTTCAAGTACATTTATTTTTAAATTTTTTTAACATTTATTTATTTTTGAGAGACAGAGAATGAATGGGGGAGGAGCAGAGAGAGGGAGACACAGAATCTGAAGCAGGCTCTAGGCTCTGAGATGTCAGCACAGAGCCCGACATGGGGCTCAAACCCACGAACTGTGAGATCATCACCTGAGCTGAAATCGGCAGCTTAACCAACTGACCCAGGCGCCCCTCAAATACATTTAAATAAAATATATACGTAAATGCTTTATTCATTGGGTTTCTGTGGAAAATTTCATTTGCAATAAGTCCATGTTCATCAATGTATAAAGAAACTAAAATGCTGGTCACTTGCCCAAATTGTAGGCTGAGCTAAGAAGAGATCCAGCTTTTCTTTCTCTCAGTACAGTGTCCTTGACCACCTATATTGTCTTTCCAATGCCACTTGTCTCAAACAAAAGGTATTTTACTAGTGCTTTCCCCCTACATAAGCCTAGGGCTGCTTAAAAATACACAACCCTCATCATTGCCTATAGTAATGTCTGTTCTGTCCTTTGTGTTTGTTCTGTGGACTGGTTCACAGGTCTCAGGGTGATTAAGTGACTTAGCATTGGATATTTTCCTTTCATTCTGCAGTTTCCAGATGGGATAGGGGAAGAAGGGAGAGGCAATCCAACTTTGGACGAAGTTCCAAGACTTGTAGATCCTGTGGGAGTTATTGACTTATCTTTGGCTTTTAATTTGACAAAGTGAGCCTGTCCAACTTCACATTACTGAGAATTTGCTGAATGCTTTTGCCCAAGTGATGCTGAGAAAGTTGAGTTGTGGAGAACTGAAATGAATGAAACCCAGAGAGATATTACTTCTGAGAAGATTGAAGACCTTAGGTGGTAAAAGTGATCTGTCTCAGCTGGAGAAAATGCAGGCTTGTGCCCAGTGTGCCTGTCCATCAGACTGTGGGGCTGTCCTCTGGTTGGGGTTGTCTTTTTGACATGGCTTTGTTCTAGACTCGGTTTCTCACTAATGGAACCTTCCAGCCCCTGGCTGCATAGATGTCATAACCAAAGACAATGATAACTCAGATAACCTCCAGTGAGTCAGAGGAGTATGCATCTTGGGCTCTTGGCACCTCTCTATTGTCTCAGCTGCATTTAAGTCTTGGGAAATGATAAGGTTTCAAATGACACAAATTGAACCAGGGCTGGTATTCATGTTTAAGCCATAATAGAAAAGGACACAACATGGACAATTTTTTTTTTAGTATAGTTAGTCATCGTAAGTGGGGACCAAGATTTTTTTCCAGAAGCACATTTTAGTTTAGAAGAAAGGGCTTTACATGTTTTGACCTCCTTTGTTGCTTACTTGCTTTCTCCCTTATAAAGTCCCATCCATTTCTAAACAAGACAGAAATGTTCAGTGTGACTCATTCACAGAGCATTGTGAGAATCAAGTGAGTTAGTACACATTTAAAGTTATTAGAACAGTACCATGCAGAGTGTAAATGCTCAGCAAATATACTGCCATTATTAGTGTCCTCATTGCAAGTACTCACCTGTTACTCCATTTATGCCACCCAATTTGATTACCCACTATGTGTATATATGCTGGTGTTTAGGAGAATAAAATATTTTTTAAGTAAAAGAAAATAGTTCTAGCCCTTAAATCTTTTGGAGTTAATAAAGGAATGAGAAAAGTATGAGAACAACTGGAGTACAGGTGAGGTATGTTAGATTCCTGACCTACCTAGGTGTCCAGGCCAAGAGCAAAGGAGGTTAAAGGTAGGCACCAGAGCACAGATATCACAATCAAATTCTTAATCGTGCACAGCACAATGGCCAACACATGGTAAATGTTAAATAACATGAAATAATGCCCCTCATGAGAAGCCTCCTCAGACCTCGGTGGTACCTGAGGCAGAATTAGTGCCTCCTCCTTCCATACTGCTCCCCACCATGCCTCTACCTCTATTTCAGCACCTCTGTATTCTACCCCCCTCCCTGTTTCCATTCGTGTTTCCCCCATGCAGTTTTGTGTTTCAAAGACAGAGACCTATCTTCCTCTTCTTCATAATCTTCAGGGCCAAGTATGATGCCTGGGACATGGAAGGAGTCAGTAAGTGTGTTGGGGGGAAGAAAACATGCTGGATTTAGTAATGTTGTTAAAAAAGAGAGAGAGAGAATTGTCTGAAGTGATGTGTTGTTAGTTCCTCAGTCAAGCCCCAGAAAACTCACATTTGTTTGAGAGATGCTCACAAATCACTCTTAGACTCACACCTAAGATCCACTTCAAGGTCACCCTGGTAGTTGGCAGGACACATCTTCTTCCTGTGCTTGAAAATTAAAATTTTATTTGTGCATTTCTAATATCCTGCAGTGGGTGTGATAAACAAAAGAAAGCACTACATGGGTTTCAGGGTCAGACAGACCTAAGCCTGCATTTCCTCATCTGCAAAACCAGTGTTACTATTTATTACCTTTTGGGTCTCTTGAGGATTAATGAGTAATGGACATGCAAGTGCCTCACACTCAGGGGGCCCTGGCTGGGTGGCAGTTTTCATTTTCAACAGGCGCCTCAGGATCACTGATTGTAATTTCATGATCTCATCTGTGAGTTCTAGAGTTTGTCTGGGCCAGGAAATGTGAAAACTCACAGGGCAGTTGGGGAATCACTTAGGATGTTATGACTTAAAAACTGGTAAACAAGGGGAAAAGAATTGTTTATTCCGCAATTCCTCTATGAACGGTACCACTGAACAGCCAAATAAGTTACATTTTATTTAAGAATATGTCAGCTAATCGCTGAAGAAGAAATGATAGAATGTCACCAATTTGCAACTCGTAATGAAAGCATATGTCCAGGCAATAATCATCAATGGCTGCTAACATCACACAAAGAAATGTTCTTGCGAAAAAAATTGAACCCAAATTTGACCATATCTCTGAGTGCAACTACCAGTTTACAGAAAACATCGTCAAGTTGGAATTGGCAAAAAATTCATACTATAGCAAACTCGGGAGTACAATTATGTTTTATCCACAATGAGGAAGAAGAGAAATGCATGAAAAACTTTAAAAAGTACCAATCAGCAATCAGAACATGTGGGCCTTATTTGGATCCTTATTTTTAAAGTAATTTTTAAAAAAAGACAACCATTGTGGAGCCTGAGGGGCTCAGTCTGTTAAGTGTCCAACTTCGGCTCAGGTCATGATCTCACAGTTCATGGGTTCGAACCCCGTGTCGGGCTCTGTGCTGACAGCTCAGAGCCTGGAGCATGCTTCAGATTCTGTGTCTCCCTCTCTCTCTGCCCTTCCCCTGTTCACACTCTGTCTCCCTCTCTCTCTATCTCTCAGCAATAAATAAACTTTTTTTTTAATTTTTAAAAGAATGATTAAAAAAAAGACAATGCTTATGATGTTTATAAACAATTGGGAAAAAATGATCTTATGACCTATCTTAAGCAAACATTTTCCTTTAATGACACACATTTTTCCCTGTCCTACCCTTCAGGGGCCCAAACCAGGAGTACATATAACCCACTTACCATTTACCTAAATATCTAAAAAAAAAAAAAAAGAAATTCTCTTAGCTGAGGTAATCACCTCCTCCTACAAAAACAAAACAAAACAAACAAACAAACAAAAAACAAAAGCCACTTCCCAAACCCAGAACCTTGGACAAGATCATGTAAGCAGACAGTTCATTTAGGGAGTGATTCCAAGGAAGAGAAGTGGAAGTCTCAGAAAAAAAAAACAAGGGAGGAAGGGAAATCCAGTGCAAGTGTACATTATCAAACCGATCACCACTCTGGGCAACTGACTTGATCCTTCCAGGGCTTCTCCAAAGAGCCATGGAGAGAACCACTGAATTATCTTCCTGAGGAATAGAAGATAGAACCAGGGAATATTTACCCCTGGTTCCTGGGTTCTGTTAGTCAAGGGTTGTCCAAGGCAGGGTTACCTCTCTAGCACCTCTGGGTTTGCATGTTTGTCAGAATGGCATGAGCATCCTACCATATGTTCTCTGGGGGAAATAGGGAAGCCCCAGGAAAGAAGGTGAGCAATCCACAGTGTAGCTGAGGCAAGGTGCTGCTGGGTGACCCTGCACGCAGCTGGTTTCCATAGCAACAGCTGGACTGAAAAACGGTCAAGAAGGGTGTGAGGTAGAGGGCTAGATATGACTGTGACAGGGATCAGGGTAGTACACTGTTGAATCAAACATGCCCTGTCCTCCCATCTTAAAAAAATCACTTTCACAATGACCAGGAGACCAGATTCATATAGAGTTCTTAGACCCCTTTGAGTTCAGCCTCAGAACATGGTGGCATGAGGAGATTTGATCTCTGGTCCACCATCCATGGCCTGCCTCCTTCTCTGCCTGCCCTGTGTCCACCCCATGTCACAAGGGGCCTTTCACACATGTGTGTGAACACCCTGTCCATACTTCTGGCCTCTACTCACTCCTCCCTCCAAACAGCTGCTCCTTGGCCACCTGTAGCTCTAGAGGAGTGCACACTGATGCCCTTTGAAGGAAAACAGACCTGGGAAGAGGCCTGGGCAGGCTCTAGAACCAGTCTAGAGCTTCCTGAGCCCACAGTTTGGGCGTCTTGGGCACCCAGAGCATAGTCTAGAGCATGGGGCAGGGTTGTAAATGGGCATGTTCCATTGGTCTCATGGGCTGTGGATGAAGGAGAGTCAGAGTAGAGTCCTTTAAAGCATGGAGTCCCAGGCAGGGGCCCCTCCTACTCAGGCCAAAAGGTAATGCCAGTTTTTTACCACCCATTAATTTTACACCATCGGGTTCTAGGGTCAGACCGAACTTTGTCAATCCTGGCTCAGGCTATAAGCAACATTAGGGAAATTATGCACCTGTTTGGTTTCTTCACTTGTAAAAGGGAAGAAAGGGAGAGGCTATTCTGAGGGTTAACGGAGCGGTATTACATGAGCACCTACTCTGTTTCTGGCATATAGTAGCCTTCCATAGCAGGCAGGTAGATGTGCTGCCTCCATACAACGACATCTGGGGCCAGGAGTTGTGCAGTTGATGAGGGCTGAGGGAAAGGGACACAGGCTGGAGGCAATGAACTTTTTCTCCTGGAATTTTCCTGGAAATGTACAAAAAAGAATAATTTGATAGATTTTCTTCAGAGTCCCAAAACTTTTTTTCAATTTTTTTTATTGAGAGAGAGAGAGAGAGAGTGAGACAGAGCATGAGCAGGGGAGGGGCAGAGAGAGAAGGAGACACAGAATTCAAAGCAGGCTCCAGGCTCCAAGCTGTCAGCACACAGCCCAATGCAGGGCTCGACCCCATAAACCGTGAGATCGTGACCTGAACGGAAGTTGGACGCTTAACTGACTGAGCCACCCAGGCACTCCAGAGTCCCAAAACTTTTTTTAAGACTTGCTCTAGAACCCACTAGACTGTAAGCTCCTTGAGGACAGAGATGTGTATCCTTCTCTGTAAAACCCTAGCTCTCCATATTGTCTCACACATAGTAAGTGCTCAATAAAAAAGCATTGGATGGATGATTTCAAATTGGGATTATTGTTTTTAGTGGAAGACATTTATTTCCCATATTGGCTCTAAAATTTCCATAGACATCTCAAACTGGAATCGTTCTCTTTATCAAACCCACTTCTTCCCCTAGTTCCCTACCTCAGTGTGTAGGACCACCAACACCCCAGACTATCATTCTCATTACCTCCCTCCTCATCATCTCCTATACCTGATCAATGACCATGTACCAGTGAGTCTGTCTATATGGGAAGTTTTTTAATTTATCTGATTCACTGCCACAAACCTAGATCAGGCAACTATTCTCTCTCCGCTGAGATACTGCAGCATTTATCTGCTCATTTAACATCAACTTATGTTCCCTGAATATGTCCTCCCCAATGCAGCTGCAGTGGCCATTACACATCTGACCATATCCTTGATGGGCTCAGGGTAAAAGCCCAAGCTCCTTAACACAACCTGCAGGATCCTCTGATATCCATCATCTGCCCTGCTGGACCATAAGATCCTTGAGAGAAGTCTTCGTCTTATATTTCTTTGTATCTCCTGTGATAGGCCAGAAATTCACTAACTGTTACATAAATGGGTAAAGTATTTAAAAATCAAAACTATTTTTGATCTATTGGGAAAGTACAAAATTTAAATCATAGCCTTAAATTATCAAATATCAGAGATGAACCAAGACCTTTGAGCCAACAATTGACCCTGAGTAAACTCATGGTGGATTGACCTTGATAAGCAGGAACTACATCCATCCTTTGGTGCAGTGTTCTGGGCTCCTTGCACTGACCTTCATTTGGATACGGAATTAATTTAGTCTTAGAGTGAGTCACTGGGCTCTTTCTAGAAACCACCATCTTTCTCTGAAGTGGTCTCTGGAGTGGTCTCTACTTAAGCCATCTGACTGCTCAAGAGAGCCTGTGTTTGTCCAAGAGAAACTGTACTCAGGGATTCATCTTCCACTTGGAGGGCTTTGATCAAGGATGATGGAACTGCCCAGTCTTTGTGTTCTTCACACCAGCCCTGTGCTCATACCAGCTTTCTTTTTTCATCAGTCATAGGGGCACCTTCCAATGTTTGCTGAAGGGAGAGTATTCACGGTCTGATTTCTAGGACCAGGATCATGCCATCAACAGGTTTTACCTATTTTTTTAACCTGGATAAGCTGCTTGACATCTCTGAGTCTCAATTTAGCCATCTTTAAATGGGGATAAAAATTGTAAATATCTGATAAAGTTATTTTGAGGATTAAAGTAGATGAAGTGTGTTTTGAGTGTAACATTACATTGTAAAGGTTTTATGGATGTCAAAGATTGTTAGTTTTTCATGTTTTGTTTTGAAATGGGATTTGGGGGAGCTACTAAAACGTGAAAAATTATAAGATAAAAAAAGTAAATGAGAAAAAACAGGGTCAAGAGGAACATCACATCGTTCCAGGGAATCATGAGGATTTTAGCTTTCTTATATCAAATACCAACTTCACCAATCATTCATTCATTTGCTAGATCAGCATATAAGTTTGAGCAGCTCTTTGGCATGGGAGCATACACAAAGTGAAAGACCTTGCTTGTGCTTCAGGCTGGGAAGAAGAGTCCAAAAATACCCAACTAAAACACGGTGTAGCTGCAACTATGGGAGAAATGGAAGAGAGTGTGTGTGCCAGGGCTTGCCTGGGGAAATAGTCCTCACACACAACAACGTGGGTTTGCAGCTGCTTCCTCATCCTGATGTGATCTGTGTTGTGTTCATGTTTCAGCAACAACCTTGAAGCTGAATGTAACAAAGCAAGAAGATGGCTAAGATTAGCACCCAATACTCCCACCCTACTGTAAGAACCAGGGACAGAGATCTGGACCACGTTGAAAATGGCCTCAGCAGGTGAGATGGGCTTTCCATTTCACACTCATTTTAGAGAGGTGGAAAATGAAGCTCAAAAAGTTATGTGACTTCTAAAAGGTAACAAAATGAAGATTCAAATTCAGCAAATTAAATTTTACTGTAAAACTTCTCCAAACTTCTCCAAACATTTTCCTGTGTACATATTGAACATTTGTTGGACTCTGCACCAGACATTGTCCTGGGCACTAGGAATGTGGTACAAATCAGATGCCCTGTCCCTTGCTTCCAGGGCAAGGTCAGGATTCATGCTGTGCTCATGGGCCTGCAGAGAGTGGGCTGTGCCTTGCCAGCGAAGCCATCAGCCCCATCAACCACATGCAAGCAGCCATAAGGAAATCTGGACCTGAGTTCTACTTCTAGCCCTGTTTGTAGCTTTAGTAGATTGGGGAAAACACACTTAATTTCTCTGTGCCTCAGTTTCTTCAACTGCAAAATGGAGCAGCATCTTTTCCAAGCTCCTAGCATAACAGTGAGGAAATGGGAAAGTACCTATTTGGTGCAAATAGACTTATATTTTTAGGTTTCTTAAACTCTCAACAAGTTGGTTGAGTTGAACTATAAGAAACCTTATTTCCAATATTTACATTATTGTTGTTATATATGATACACACACATATGACATACACACACACACACGCACGCACACACACACACACACACACACACACTGAAAACTTCTCTCTCCCATGAAATCTGCAGAATATCATATGGTCACAAATTGCAATGACAGTCTCTCAGTGCTCATATCCCCAATACTAGGTCCTCATCCACCATTTCTCCTCAGTCAATTATATATATCACACCCTCTCTCAGATGCACATTTGGTTTTTACTCTGTCTAGATTCTTAGTACCAGAACCTTAGTTAACTGCTCATGAATGATGGACAACCATTTCCAAAGAGATTTGAGTTCCTATTATCATACACCTATGCAGACCCAGGACCCTACATTCTGGGATTCAGGCAAAGGGAGGAATATCTCAAAGCATCCCAACAGATATTTATTGCTGCCAACCATTTTAACATGGTACTGGAGCCCCAGGAATCTTGCTATGACTTAGGGCCATCAGAAATTCTCACCCTGCTCAAATTTCTCCCTCCTAACTGGCCTACTGTCAATACCAGGGTCCTGCCACTGGGGACTTATTCTTTTAGGTTGAGCCATTGCCCTTAATCTAGAAGAAAATAAGAACACTCTTAAGACACATAACTGCTTTAACACTTTGGTATGCATTAATAGCTTCTTTTTCACATCTGAGCTAATAAACCTTTGGGGGTGGGGTGTTCAAAGAAGATTGGGGTGGAAGGGAGAAAAGGTCCACAACAATAAAGTCAAGCTCCCTGGGCAGCACTGGGCTCCTGGGATCTTGGGCCCAATGTGAGAAGGACAGAGGCTGTTAGGATCAGGAAAAATTTGAAGTAAAATGGAACTTTCCCCCATTGCTCCCTTTTGCCTTGAGTGGGACATAATCAGAGCATATCATGGAACTTACAGACTCCCTAGGGCCAAGAAGGCAACAACAGGGGCTTAAGAGAAGACACTCAAGATACTGAGATACTCAAGAGAAGGTGGGCCCAGTTGGTGGGCTGGGGCTCCTGCCCAGAATGCCCTCTCAACCAGACAACAACTGTGGTCCAGCTCTGCCTGACTTGTCTTGCCTCTACCTCAGCCAGTGGCCTATTAGCCAAGCCTGATGTGTGGGCTGTCCAAGAGGGCTCACCAGGTCTCCTGGAAGATGACCCTTTGCAGAAGAAACTGTTAGCTCATTAAGCCACACAGATACCTGCTGATGAGCCTCTGCTTCCAAGGGACTCTCTGTGGGCTCACAGTGGGTTTGTGTACACACAGAAGATTAGTCAGCCACACAGTGGGGGGTTCTGAATTGATTCCCTGCAACAATACTATTTGCCATATTCATGGATGGGAATATGCCCTTCCTTCTCCCTCCTATCCCTTATCCCCTGACCAGCGTGATGACTAACAGGCTCAGGGTCAGACTGGCTGGGTTTGAACATTGGCTCTGCAACTGACCAGCTCCGAAAAATTGTGCAGCTGTTCCAAACCAGTTTCCTCATCTGTAAAATGTATTAGTACTGACTGCAGAGGGCTATAGTGAGGTTAAAACAGGTGAAAGCTCCCAACACAGTCCCTGCTGTGAGAAAGTACTCAGTCAGTGCTCACTGTCAGCCTTGGAAATGATTCTCCCTCCTGTGGTCCTTTCCTGGTATTCCAGGCTGGAAGACTTCTCCTTCTCTGACCTTACATAGCTCCAGCTGTCCTGACATCTGGATCTAGCCATTTCCTGCCTGTGACCAAGTCATGCTTTCTCAGCTTGACCACTAGTCCAGTCTCACTGAGCCTGCCCTGGGGACTTGCCCAACCACTGATGTGGTAAAAGCTTGTTGACAGATTAATACAGAATCCCATGGAGACACTATGGAGATGTCAAAAGGAGAGAGAGAAAGAATGCTCCCTTCATAAGACAGATGTTTGCTTTATCTTATGGAAGCAGGAGTGGGTTAACAAATGGAAATTTGCAGAATGGGTTCCTTGGTGCTACCAAGGATTGAGCATGTGTGTTCAGGCTGAAGGTGAAACAGCGTTCGGCCAGAGGCTGAGTCCAGGCCCCTCCTCTGCTTCCCAGTGCAGCCCAGCATCTGTCTATACACAGACTAGTTTTCCCTATAAGATTTACTTGAACAAGGGACTCTGGCAAATACACATAAGATTTTAAAGTTTCAAATCACTATTTTAGGGGAGAAAATGGTGCTTGAACAAACCGTAGATCTTGGCTTTAAAATTCAAATACATTTAGAAAGCTTATAGGAGAAAAAATTGAGGTTTAAAAAATGTTTATTTATTAATTTTGCAAGAGAGAGAGAGAGAGATCATGTGCACAAGCAGGGAAGGGGCAGAGAGAGGGGGACAATGAGACAGTCCCAAGCAGGCTCTGAACCGTCAGCACAGAGGGTGACACAGGGCTCAAATTCACAAATTGTAAGATCATGACCTGAGCCAAAATCAAGAGTCAGATGCTTAACCAACTCAGCCATCTAGGCTCCCTTGGAAGAAATAATTGCTAATGTGTGTCCTTAAATATTAATCATTCGGGAAGCCTGGGTGGCTCAGTAGGTTAAGTGTCCGACTTTGGCTCAGGTCATGATCTCACAGTACATAGGTTCAAGCCCCGCATAGGGCTCTGTACTGACAGCTCAGAGCCTGGAACCTGCTTTGGATCCTGTGTCTCCCTCCCCCTTTTTTCCCTCCCCCACTCATGTTCTGTCTCTGTCTCTGTCTCTCTCAAAAAAAAAAAAACCAAAAAATTAATCATTCTTTATCCTCAATGATATCAATGAAGCTGTTCTGGGAACCTGCATGTCACTGTGACCCTTTGCTGAATGCCCCCAGCAGGGAGGAGATATCATGTCCCCATCCCCTAAGACATCCCTGTCTCCAAATTGGAAAGCCCTGTCCCCATCCCTTTCACTAAATTGGAAAGCCAGGTTTCTGTTTCTCCTTTTAAATTATTGGGATCATTTTCCTAGTGACAAGCCATAAGGAAGGATGGAAACATTTCATTTGAACAAAGAAGTCAAGTTTATACCCTGGAAATACCAGAAATAGAAATGTCTTGATTTTTTCCTTTCTATTAAATCTATTTAGTTGACTTGATTATTTAAGAGCTGTCTGGCATATTTGAAAAGATAATGCAGTAGGGAAAGATTTCAGAATCTGCTACAGAGAATTGCAGCTAGAACCGAGGGCACCTCAAATCTCAGATCAATCTCCTAGTGTAGCTATTTTAGTCGAGCTTTGGGGCATAGGGGTTTGTGTCCTACAGAAGAGAAGCCTTCTTCATGCTGCTCTCTGAGCAGAGCCCAAAGCAATTATCACCAAAGAAAACCACTTTCCGCCTGCTTCCCTAGGACTAAAGACAAAAATGCACTCAATTCAGTTCCCTGGTTACATGTGGCCAATGACAGTGCATATCGGTCATTCACGGTCCTCAGGGCTTGAGAAGAGGAAAAGAAAAACAAGGTATCACATTCTCCACCCTTGTTCTCCAAGGTTTGTCTTCGCTTACGTCCCCAAAGTCACTGAAGGAAGACACCAGGTGCTCCACAAAGTACAAAGCTAATGACAAGCTGCAGTTCTGATGAGAACCCTGTCTTCTCCCAGTGATAAGGGAGACCTTTACCTCATGGACATGAATTCTCCTTTATAAGAAAACTTAGAAGATGAGCATCATAAGTTGAAAACTACCTTGTGTTTCAAAACAGTCGTATCATTGTGTTGTGCTGGTTGCTCTTATTCTTGCTGATTACCAACTTCACGGAGCTCCTTCCTGAAAAGGTATCATCACTACAGTCAGTCAGTCGGCAGCTTCAGGGGTGTCCTGGCCTGACCTGATTGTTTGTTTACAGATGAGTCCCTGTCAAGTCCTTGCCCCAGGCCTCTCCTCAAGCTCCTGGCAGGACAGCTCCTGACTCTCAGTCTCTCTTGCCTCTGTATTTCTCTGGGCGGTTCTGGATCCTCATTTTTTGCATTGGTGGCTCCCTTTTTTCAGTAACTGTGTGTCCACGGGGACTCAAAATGTCACCTCAAACTTTGGTTCTCTTCTCTTTCCATCTCTTCTTCCATCTGCTTGGTAAAATCAGTTTCTCTGAGGAATAACTAATCAGGTTTACTATTTAAATAGCCCCAGGCAAGAGGATGTGGAGAAATGGGAACCCTCTTGCACTGTTGGTGGGAATGCAAACTGGTGCAGCCGCTCTGGAAAACAGTGTGGAGGTTCCTCAAAAAATTAAAAATAGACCTACCCTATGACCCAGCAGTAGCACTGCTAGGAATTTACCCAAGGGATACAGGAGTACTGATGCATAGGGGCACTTGTACCCCAATGTTTATAGCAGCACTCTCAACAATAGCCAAATTATGGAAAGAGCCTAAATGTCCATCAACTGATGAATGGATAAAGAAATTGTGGCTTATATACACAATGGAGTACTAAATGGCAATGAGAAAGAATGAAATATGGCCCTTTGTAGCAACATGGGAACTGGAGAGTGTTATGCTAAGTGAAATAAGCCATACAGAGAAAGACAGATACCATATGTTTTCACTCTTATGTGGATCCTGAGAAACTTAACAGAAACCCATGGGGGAGGGGAAGGAAAAAAAAAGAGGTTAGAGTGGGAGAGAGAGCCAAAGCATAAGAGAGTCTTAAAAACTGAGAACAAACTGAAGGTTGATGGGGGGTGGGAGGGAGGGGAGGGTAGGTGATGGGCATTGAAGAGGGCATCTTTTGGGATGAGCACTGGGTGTTGTATGGAAACTAATTTGGCAATAAATTTCATATAATAAAAAAAATAAAATAAAATAAATAGCCCCAGGCATTTAACAAGGGTAGAGACTCTGGAGCTAGAAGACATCATAGAATTTTAAGCATCAAAAAACAAGTGGGGACTCCAAGTCAGGAAACTACAGATGCTGGCAAGGATGTGGAGAAACAGGAAACCTCTGGCACTGTTGGTGGGAATGTGAACTGGTGCAGCCGCTCTGGAAAACAGTGTGGATGTTCCTCAAAAAATTAAAAATAGAACTACCCTACAACCCAGCAATAGCACTACTAGGAATTTACCCAAGGGATACAGGAGTGCTGATGCGTAGGGGCTCTTGTATCCCAATGTTTATAGCAGCGCTTTCAACAATAGCCAAATTACGGTAAGAGCCTAAATGTCCATCAACTGGCATGGATAACAAAGAGGTGGTTTATATGTACAATGGAATACTACTTGGCAATGAGAAAGAATGAAATCTGGCCATTTGCAGCAACGTGGATGAAACTGGAAGGTATTATCCTGAGTGAAATAAGTCAGTCAGAGAAGGACAGATATCATATGTTTTCACTCCTGTGTAGATCTTGAGAAACTTAACAGAAGACCATGGAGGACTGGAAGGGGAAAAAATAGTTACAAACAGAGCGGAAAGGAGGCAAACCACAAGAGACTCTTAAATACAGAGAACTGGGAGTAGATGTGGGGCAGAGGCACAGGGAAAATGGGTGCTGGGCATTGAGGAGGGCACTTTTTTGGATGAGCACTGGGTGTTGTATATAAACCAATTTGATAACAACGTATATTTAAAAATTTTTTTTTCATAAAATAAAATAGACTCACACAAAAAATAACAAAAAAACAAGTGGGGAGATGCAGCAAGAAGAAAAGGCCTTTTAGGTGCTTTGAATTGACTTCACAGAAAACTTTCCCTATTCTTCACAGCTAAATGTGCCTTTCTGGATTTGGCTGTTGGAACAATACTTAAGTTGATAAAAAAAAAAATCACCAATTTTTCCTTATTTCCTTTTTGAAGACTAGGGAACTTTAGGGAGGGTAAGTGACCAGCCCACAGAACACCTAGCTAAGAGGTGTTAAGGTAGGGATTTGAATCCAGGGCTCCCGGCTCCCCATTCTGCCTCCTGCCCTTCGAGTGGGTGTCCTAGATCCTAGCCCTCACATAGGAGCCCTCACTGCTGCCAGTAGCAGGCCTGCTTTGGAATCCAGGGTCAGGTTTTGCCTTCCTCACATCCTCACCAGCTCTGATGTCACTGATTCCTTTGCTGCTAATGCAAAAATAAATCTATTCTCAGGATGTGCCCTCATATAATTAACAGAAAGCAGACTAGGCAGAAATGCTAGGCTGACTTCTTGGTGCCCAGAGCTCCCTGAGGATCTGCTGGTAGGGACAGAACACCTTCACCCTTGGGATTGCCTCCAGATCTTCCAAGCACACCTGCTCAGCTGTGGGCTGCTGCCCCCCTAACCTCACCATGTGCCAGCTGCCAGGATCCAGGGACTTGAGATATGGACTCACTTCTGTCACTGCTCCCTACACCAGTAACTGACCTGGGTGCCTTGGAATGCACATTCTACCTTCGTCGTATACAGATTATTAGAAGGGCAAGGGGATCAGAGCTTTCTGGACCGACGTTCAAATCTGAGCTTTGCCACTTGGCAGGGCCTCTGACAGGGTGTCTCATACATATCAGGACGAAATGTGAGTGGTCTTTTAAAGGTGTAGAGGGAGAATTCAATTAGATGGTTTGAAAATAAAGAGCCACCCCCACATAGTGTAGCCAGGTGGATCAGAGCCATGTCTCTAGCAGCATGCCACAGGGCTCAGTCCTCAGCCATGTCCTATTAAGCTTTTTCTTTAATCAGTGCTGTATATGAAAATATAGACAGCAGCTTCATGGAGTGGATTAGAGCAGGCTTTGACATGGGATGGAATGCCATTCAAATCAGCTTTGCCACTTGGCCATATGATCTTGGGGAAGTCACTTAAGTTCTCTGAACCTCGGTTTTCTCTCTTATAGGGTGATTATGTGAATTAGTTGATAAGATCTATGTCTGACATACAGTAAGCAGTCAATAAAGGGCATATAGTTTGTGTATTGCGTGTGAAAGTGATGGAGTTTGGGAGAAAAGGCCAGTATGGTGCCACTGCATATCATGGGTCCCAAAATATCAGGTGACTCAGATCAATGGAAAGATCCAATACTTACTTCCCACAGATCAATTGTATATGCACAAGATAGGGCCTTCTGGCTTAGCAGCAGCCCGTGTTACAGGACTACCGGCTTTGGCTGATGGTAGTTGATAATGGGGACACTAAAAGCACATGAACTCACAAACTTACAAAGATGTCTGGCGTGGGGTCCAGTAACAGCAGTGTTCTCAGTGTCCTTGCCCAGTTGGGCAGGAATGCGGGAACCTGCTCACAGGAGCGTGACCATGATGGGGAAGAGCCTTGAACCTGGGGAGACATGGCTGGGTGAGCTGGGGGCTCTAGCCTGGAAAAACAGATGTGGCACAGTGTGACAGCTGCCCCATCATTGGAGGTGGTCATGTGGAAGATGAAGTGGCCTGACTGTGTGGTTCCAGCAGAAAAAAGGTAGCCTTGGTCTGCGGAAACTGAGGGAGGGAAGAACCTTCTACAAAGATGGCCCAGATGGGGCATGGGACAGTAGTGAGCACCCTGCTGCTAGAGACGGCAGGGATGTTGTACAAAGAAGAGTCAGCAGATCAGTGGCTGGGATTCAGGACTCTCCCTTCTAATCACTCACCAGGGAGAGATAGAGCCTTTTCCTGACATTAATTATTGCTTACTTCCTCAACTGTGTTGCCACCTTGTTAAGAAGGCTGATTAGGTTGGAATAGGTCACGTGATGGAATTAATTTGTCCTGCTTGGGCTCTTCAAGACTCCGAATGAAGTGCAAATCCCTAGGGGCCAACGCCTGGCTGGCTTTTAATCAGGCTGATCAAACTTCAGCCCTCGGAGCTTTTAAAAGACAGGGAATGAAAGAAAAATATGCCCAAACACACTGGTCTTATTCCACGCAGTTAAACAAACCCCAAGCCTCTGCTGATGTGAATGGTGCTCATCTTGAGTCGTGGGCACGTGTCCTCTATGTACTCATGCTTTTCATCCTGAATTGCACAGGTGAGTCTCTGGCCCAATTACCTCTGCACTGCAGGGGACAGAGGTTAGGCTTTGACAAAAGGGCACAGTGGGACTGAATTTTCACATGAAAGCACTGAACAAATGCACTTGGGGAATTAGGCCAATTCCGTACAATATTCCAGGATGCTCCTCTTAACCAAATACTGAATGGATTCCTAGGAAAGCTGCCGAGCAAGCACACAAACAACTGCCCAGGTGGTGTGGCTGTGGTGTCCACACAGTCCAGACTTAGCAGATAGGATTTCAGTATGCAGAGATGTGTTTGAAACTGAATTCTTGTTCTGGAATCATTGTGTAGAAACAGCTGCTGTGGGTGTGGATGCTGGGCACTGGGACCCGCCTCCCCCTCCCCTGCCAGTGCTCTGATGAGGACCGGGTGCTGCCGGCCTGCCCCCTTCTCCCAGTCCATGGGCAGTGGCTAGGCAAACTACCTTCCCTGGTCAGCCTGGCTGTAAAGGAAAGGCCATGATTTTTTTGTTTTTTGTTTGTTTGTTTGCTTTGTTTTTGTCGTTGTTGTTTGTCATTTCTTCTTTTTTAAAAATTAATTAATTAATTTTTTAATTTACATCCAAGTTAATTAGCATATAATGCAACAATAAGGAAAAGCCATATTCATCCTAAAAGCCAGGATCTGCGAGATCCTGCTGGAGCACAGACTGACAGAGTGAAGACTGGGGTCCGCAGCTTTCCTCATTAAGCAGGGCATCTGGCCATCTCATCCCTGAGTGTGTCCAGGAGGCGATGAGCCTGAAATCAATTTAGCCTGCTGCATATTTGATTTCCTAGGGTCCACTCGCCTTGCGAGGAGACTTCATCAGAACTGCAGCAGATCGCCATGGAGACCAGACGACTGGCTGAATCCAGGCGAAACTCCTACACCAGCCAGGGGCCCTCCAGGTAACCCACCAGGCTCAGCACTCACCTTGGGAAGGGGGAGACTGAGGCAGGAGGAAGGGAGATGAGTGTTAGGAAGAAACCGGCGGGGTGGGGGGAGGGGGTGGTGGAGGGGTGGAGGCAGCGTTGAAGATTTGGAGAAGAAAGGGGCAGGAGAAAAGCTGTCAGAAATCTATCACCGAGTAATTTCCTCTCAGGTCAAGTGTTCTGAGCTCAGAAAAATCTAAGAAAAACTGCTGTTATCTGAAATTGCTTTCATATAAAGTGATATTGAGGCACTTGCTCAATTCTGGAAGAATTTAGAAAAAGCCAACCAGGAAGGGTTCCAAAAAGAATTGAGAAAAAAGACCAGCCAGCCGCAGGAGACCGCTGGTGGACTTCAGTGGCGTGCAGGTGGTACCAGTGGCACCGTCCGAAATAGCCTCTGGCAGGTCCTCACAGGTGTGTGTCCAGACTTCGTAGCATGCATCTTGCAAAAGGATGGGGAAGATTATCCAGCCTCCGAGCTGATGACATCTGCACTTGAGCGTCAAGAGCTGTGCCACCTTAAAGAAGTCATTTCACCTTTCCAGGTCTCATCTGGAAACACATCAAACAGTGGGAGGGCTGCGTGGGAGCCAAGCACTGACTCCTGACAGGTGCTCAACAAATGCGGAGCTCATTGTTTCCTTCCACTAAATTTGTTTTTCTACCAATGCCAGAGTTTTATATAATCACGTGTTCTACAGTTTTGGCTAAGATTATTGCAAAAGTTAATTTGTCTAGTTATTCTTCATATTTTTCACTGGGGAGGAATGTTTCTTTCACCAGCCCCTTGTAGCTGGGCATTTACATGATTTCCAGTGTTTTTGTCTTACCAATACAATGTGGTCTTAAGGCTCATTGATTGCAAGGAAGAAGACACCTTCAAACCAGTTCAAATCGAAAGACCTGGGGTAGGGCCGAGGCAGGAGGCTGGTGCAAGCTCAGACAGACCATCCGGTGGAAAGGGAACCAAATGGGGCTCATGAGACGGGAGCAGGGGAGGCACCTGCCCTCTCCCTTTCATTTTCTCCTGGAGTGTCATGATCGTTGTGTTTTTTTTTTTTCCTGCATGTCTCCTCTGTTTCAGGCTTTCTCTGTTCACACATCAGTAGGCACAGGATGGAAATGGCCTTTGCTATACAATCTTGTGTTGAAACACCCAACCCCATCCTGGAGTGGCTTTTAATTCAGAGGCTTGGGTGACTCTCTGTGGGTCACTTGTTCATTCCTGAGCCTGTTGGCTGAGCTGGAGAAGGGGGTATGATCTTGGTTCCAGCCCCTCAGCACAGGGAGGATGGGGGGTGGGAAGAGTGTCCAGAGGAGAGAGGCTGGGCTGGGCAGGCACCTCAACATATGTCTGCAGCAGCTGTAAACATCTTTGAGCGTGGAATGTTTTCTTGCTTTAACTTACTCTTCTTAGGCAAAGCTCCGAAGTGTGTTATTAGGGTGAAGGCATATGACAACTCATGATGTGGTTCTAGGTTGCTCAGAACTGATTTTGTTGGGAACAGTGGCATGCACTGTAGGTGCCAAGTCAGGGAAACCAGATGCCAAGAAAGAGGGTTCAGGCTGTCTTCCCATTCCCCTCTGGAGGAGACAGGGAAGGCAGGAGGCAGGGCTGAAGGAAGCCTTCTTACGGAAAGCTGGAGCTAAGACAGGCTCTGGAGACATAGGCTAGCTGGTCTCAGGCACTTGAGGGCCTAGCAGGGTCTGGTTCCAGGAGAAGGGTCAGGGAAAGCTGCAAGGAAACTTGTGCACAAGACTGGGAGGAAACAAGAATTTGTATAGCAAACAATGAGACAAGGGTTAGGAAAAGAATCTAAGTTGTATCTGGGTGCCTGTTCCCTTAAATCTTATTCTAAATTTTATCACCATTTGCAAATTGTATTTTTTCTATTCCGGTGCCTACCAGTCATAAAGAGCTCTACAAAGGCAATGTAAGCAGAAAAGCTGCTAATTCCCCATTTGAAGGATCATGTCTTTGGCAGAGTCCTCGTGTTAAAAGGACAAAGCCATAATGAAGACAATGTCCCTTATCTGGAAAGCTGGGTCCCAGACTGCAGGTGGTATAGGACCAGGGAATAAGGCCCTGACAGAGTGGAGGTGCACATCTAAGCCTAGGATCCTGCCAGTCATCTCTGCTTCTGCCCCAGCCCTAGAAAAGAAAGCTTTCCATCTCCTTCCTCCCTGCACTAGCTGCCTGTCCATGTCCTTCCAGGTTGTCTCGCCTGATCATCTCACTGCGAGCATGGGCCACCGGGCACTTACACCACGAGGACCAGAGACCTGACTCTTTCCTGGAGCGTTTCCGTGGAGATGAGCTCAAGGAGGTATCCAGCCAAGAAAGCAATGCCCAGTCAAATGTGGGCAGCCAGGAGCCACCAGACAGAGGGAGAAGGTAAGGAACCAAGAGGATGGGCCACTGGCACCAGGTGAAGCATTGGTTTGCTCCTGTAGCTTAGAGCCACTGTGTGGGTGGCCCGGAGCACCAGCCTCATGACCTGTACCTTGAAGAAGGTGTCTGTTGTGGAGGAATACTGCATGCTCTAACAGTGGCTGCCCCGAGTCAAAGAAGGATTGCAGGAGAGGAAATCCTTTAACCAGAATCTCCACCCTCATTTGACCCTGCACAGAGTACCCACCAGTGCCCCCTAGAATTGGTGCTCTCAGAAACACATCTGGGGATGCTAGTCTCACTTGATCTCTCTCCATCAAAGGGCCCTCATCCCAGATTGCACTGTGACCCACTTTACTAAAAGCCAGGGGCTTTAATACCATAGCTTTGAGATTACCTAAATGGTACCCACAATTTTACATGTAATCTTCTGGGAGGGAGGTCTGAAGGTTGGTCAGAATTTTCAAGAGGAGCCATCATACCCCAGATCAGGATAAGAACCATGGGGTTGGGGAGTGTAGGTGGGGGTAGAATGGGGGATGGGGAGAATGTTTACTTTTCGGTAGGAGAGAGGTCTGCAGAACAAGGGCTCTGAGCATCTTCTTGCATGGCCCACTGCCTGATTGGGGGCTGTGGCTGGTGCTGTCTGGTGTAGACATAGTGAAAGAAATCTGCAGGTGCTGACTTATATCCCCCAATCCCACACCCTACACTCAGAGCTGCTGCCTCCCTTCCTCTCTTGTTCTTGGGAAGTCTCCCCAGCCTGTGACCAGTAGGGAGACCACTGGGCCACCACAGGTTGAATTGAGTGTGGCTAGTAGCAGAATGTCTCTTCAGGACCCTCTGGGCTGTTGGAGGGAAGGAGAGGTAAGACATGGAGGGGGAGGTTGACCGCCTCTGAGCTTCTCAAACAGGAAGCCTCTTGCTCAGAATCTGCTTTCTGAAAAAGGGGGCTGAATTCTGTAGATAATGCCAAGATTTATAAGATGTAAAGGTGAAAACAAGCCTGGTTATTGCAGACCAAATGGTCCCTATATAATTGTTGGAAAAAATCCTGTGTGTTTTTTTGTTGAACGAGAAAAAGGGCTCAGGTGTGAGTCTCTCAAATGGGCATCCAAGGGCCCCTAGGGAGTGAAGGTCATGAGGCCTCAGAGGAAGCAAAACGGATCTTCCTGGTACTTCCATTTTGCTTCCATGTTTGTATATACGTGTTATAGGTTTATTATAGATTATGCAGTAGATTGCAAAATGTGCAAGCATATTTAAGATAAAATATGAGAGTTCAAGGAAATTTCTTGCTAGCAACCACTCTAGGGGAGCTACGTTTAGTCTCCCTGCTGGGAAAGGTGTGATAATTGGCTGGCTCACGTTTTCACCTGGGCTTAGACCACAAACCCTTGGGGTTTCTGGGCTTGGGGAAGGACCACCTAGGGCCTGGGTGCTGGTGGGAATGGGGATGTGTGCAGGGCCATCGCAGGTTCCCAGGGCCAGGCATCCTAGACTGAGAGACAGCTCCATGACTGCAAGGCCAGCATGCTGTTCACTGCTGAGCCATAAAGAAAGGATGGATGGCAGATAAGGGAGAAGAGAAGATGGGGGAGGAGGATGTGGGGAGAGAGGTTTGCTACTGAGCCAGCCAGAGTGGTTCAGTTCCTTGTGGACAAGCAAAGACTTCTTTTGTTAACTTGATCAAATTATCCTATCTACAACCTTAGCCTAATGAAGATGAACATAAGCCTCTTTGTCCATTTCCCAATGTGACCAGATGAGCAAAGAGCTGGGCTAGGATCCCAACAGGGCCAGGTCCCGACTGTACCACAGATGCCTGGTCACTTGCCTGAGGGTTCAGAGTGGGCAGGCTCATGCAGGCTAGTGGCGGATCAATCAGAGAGGCTTCCTGGGAGAGGAAGACTTTGGATTTTCCAGGCAAATCCCATTGGCAAAGCAAAGTGTATGCAGAGACAGGTCTTGGTTATTCTAATGGTTTGGCCTTATGACATCCCAGACACAGAGATGTGGTAAACACAGGCCACTGCATCTTTCCTAACTTCATAGGAATTGGGAAATTGCTTGGCAGGGGAGGGGGGTGGGTCTGGTGATCAGAACCAATCCCAAAACAAATAGTTAGAGCCACGTAATGGATGGTGAGAGGGAGACTTGAGCAGTGGTGAGCAGAAGTACCAGGATGGCATTTGGCTGGATGTTCATCATCACAGAAGAGAAGAGGTGCTCTGAGAGTCAGGCAAGAGGATCACAGGCCACTGGCCTTGGTCCTGGAGGTCTTCTATGAGGTGTCTGCGGTGACAGCAGACAGGCAAGCCACCCACCAGCTCTGTGAGGCCATGCTGGCTTCCTTAAACTAGCTGTGTCAAAAACGTCTATTGGCAATTGAGCACTCTGAGATAATAGCTTTTCCTACAGAACGCCACAAAGGACCGTGTGATTCAGCTTTAAATAAACGTGTAGCTGGGTGCAAAACCAGCCTCCACTTTCTAGCAGATTCTCACATAAATCTGGGGTGGCAAACCCTGAAGTTTTAAGATTAATGTGGGGACAAGGGCCAAGAGCAGGATAGATGCAGAACTGGGACAGTTCTGCTCATGGTCTGTTTTTTGCCCTGCAAGCCGGAAGTAGCTGCTGTGATTGGGTTTTTGAGGGAGCGCCCCTTTTGAGAGCCCCTGCCTGCGCAGATGAGGGGGGCAAGTTGCTGCTGCTGCTGCCAAATGTGTCCATTCTGCTGCTGAAGGTGCTCGACTCGCTCCACCTGAGTGCACCCAGTGGGTAGGAACCACATAGGGTTCATGTCTGCATCCCTCAGAGCTCCTGGCACACTGTTAAACTGAATGAAATGGGGTGGAACTTGAGGCCAGGATTCTGGGTGGGATGTGCATAGTTAACTCTCATTTATTCAGAAGCCTCAGTTGAGCCAAATGTTCATCTTCTCTTCCCCCTAGAGCTAACCAGTCAAAAAATGTTTGTCCTGACAATAACAACACCCCAGGTCCTGAGAGGTGTGTGAAAAGGCCCGGGGGACAGGGTGTGGGGAGGTGCCAGCCTAACCACCTGGGGCGAATGGTCCCCAGTAGTTGGAACTGAGTTCAGATTCCCATGCCGCGTTCTCTTTACTTTCCAGCAGTGGCTGGCCGCTGGCCAGAAACAACACCAACATGTGCAACAACTCAGAGGAGTGAGTACCTCTGCTCCCCAGCAGAGCCCCCTCACCCTCCCTGGTCCCACTGGCCACCTACCTCCCCATAGATGTCCCAGCTCCGCCTCCCTACTGAAATCCTTTCGCTTCCCACACTTCTAGAACACCACTAGATCATTCTAGAATCTTGTTCCTTTCTCTGAAATTCCATCCCCATGGACAAATGGGGAAGGGACCTGGTCTGTATGACTTCTTTGAGCAACCCTCATTTTTCTCATCTATAATGCATACATGGTTTAAGCTTTGACATCCTCTATCGCTTGTGTATTTGAAGGTGCAAACTCAGAGTTCCTTTACAGAGCAGTGGATATTGTCCTTCATGATGAGAATGCATTTTCCATTCGACAACCCCAAGCTCCAGGGTGCCAGTGAAATGCCCTTGTCATAAGGCCAATTCAGGCCAATTTGGAGGGAGTAATTAGGACAATGGGAAGAGGGGATCTAAATACTGTATTTCCAGAGAATAGCCTCTTGAAATGGTGACCCTGCTGTAATTACTTTTTATCACCAGACGCTGAGCTGGCAGATCAGTTTGATGTGTGATTCTGGCAAGTGCCACTCAAGAGCCCAGGGAAGAAGTGTTGCATGTGTGTGATCATACACGTGTGGGTGTGCACCATTCGCCAGACTTCTTTATGGAATACCCCGGGGGCAGGCACAGGAGGGAGTCTCAGTTGGAACTTAGGGAAAAAAACCATCAATATCAGCAAGAAATCCAAATTACCTGCCTTCCAACTGAGGAGAAATGTGCCAAGGCTTTTTCCTATTTCCTTTTGTTCCTTGGATAGAAGTTTTTCCCATTTCCCTCCATTAAACTTAGTTGCATTTTGTCTGCAGAAATGTGGATATCAAATCCAGAGACCCAAATGCCAGCAATCAAGATAAATGAAATTATTTAATTTGCAAAATAGTAGCTATTGTGATATGTGCTTGATCTAAAGCCAAACTTGATATTAAATACCCTTGAAACCCCCATGTTGAGTCCCACAGAGACAGGCTCAGGGCACTGGAAACCACGGACAGAGGTCCTGTAGGTCTCTAGGCTCCTCTGTTCTGGGGCTGGAATGTGGGCGAGGATGGGGCCGGATGGTGTTGGTTGCATCAGGCTCTTATAAATCTTTTCAGATGGGTTCAAATCATGGGTCCACACTGCAGGCCAAGGACCGAAGGAAAAAATTGTGGACTGTCCCAAAATGTGACAATCTGGGCACAGAGTTACAGAAACAATTCTGATGGACACCCTTCCCCATTTTTCCACCATGTTTCTGGCATTTTAACTTAGTCCCATGGGTCCTTGAATAATTTTTCTGTCTCCCAGAGCAAACTGCTCCCAGCCCAACAGGCATCGTTTGCAGCTCTGTATAGGTCTTTCGGGGCAGTGCTGGGTGGATTGGGGGATGCAGTTGGATGGTGGTGAGTCTTTCATGGGCCCACAGCAGGTTGGTAACCTCCCCCAGCCCGTCCACAAATTGTGGCCTGATGTAATTAAACTCACAGCTGGTCTGAGCATGCCTGATAAGCTTGTGGGCAGCGCCCTCTGCTGGTGCCTTGATATTAAGACTTCAGTGGCAGAAAACCTTTCAAAGGACACTTCATTATAGATTCAAGAGGAAAGAGGATGAGTGACTGTCCTTAATCTTCTCATTTAGCAAGTTTAATATTTTTTTATTTTTATTCAGTTTATTCATGTACTAACTGTCAAAAACTTGGAAAACACAGAAAAGCACCAATGAGCATACACCCTCAAAAAATATACTTCATTTTAACAGTAGAATCCCATTATCAGAGATAACCCCTCTTAACATGTTGGGAAATATCCCTCCAAGGTTTTCCATATATATTGAGTATGTATATGTATATAGACAGAACATATTATATATGGAAATATATAATATATACTGGTATATATTATAATTATTATATGTTGTATATAATAATTATTTTATTATTACAGCTACACATAATTACATATATATGATATGTTTATATATTACACATAAATTACATATATATTTTTAAGTGCCTTTGTATCCCAATTCATCCATGAAGAGCTTTGCGACCATGGGCAAGTTACCTGACCTCTCTGCATCAGTTTCCTGACTTGTAAAGTAGGGTTTGTATTAATGTTTTACTTACAAGATCGAAGGAAGACTAAATGTACTAATACATGTACAGTGCTTAGAATAGTGCCTGGTTACATAGTAAGTGCCCAATAAATACTGACTAGTGATGCGAGCAGAGCAATTTCACCGCCACCTCCCTAAAGATGTCTACTCCCTAATCCCTGGAACCTGTGGAGGGGAGGTTGAGGTGGGGAGGTTGTCCTGGATTAACAGGTGGGCCCAATGTAATCACATGCATTCTTAAAAGCAGGAAGGGGAGGTGGGGAGAAGAGTGGGTCTGAGAGATGAGTTGGAAGGAGAAAGGAGGAATTTTTATTGTAAGAAGGACCCCATAATTGCTGGCTTTGAAAAAGGAGAAAGGGGGACACAAGGCAAGGAATACAGCAGCCTCTCAAAGCTAGGAATAGCCCTCCATTTTCCACAGCAAGAAAACAAGGACTTTGATTCTACAGCTTCAGGGCACTTAATTCTGCCCACAACCCAAGTGAGCAGGAAACAGATTCTCCCCAGAGTCCCTAGAAAGAAACACAGGCTGCCACCAACACCTTGATTTTTATCCAGTTAGATTTATACCAACCAGACTTCCGATCTACGGAACTGTAAGATAACACATTCGGGTTGTCTTCAGCCACTACATTTGTTGTAATTTGTTAGGGCAGCAATAGAAAACTAATAACACAGCTTTTGATACCATGAGTGGGGTGCTGCTGTAACAAACAAAGGGGAAGTGGCTTCGGAGCAGACTCTAAAAAATTTTTGAGGAGCATAATTTTATTTATTTTATTTTTTAATGTTTATTTATTTATTTTTTTTTTTTTGAGAGAGAGAGAGAAAGCAAGCTGGGCAGGGGCAGAGAGACAGGGGGAAAGACTCTGAAGCAGGCTCCAGGCTCTGAGCTGTCAGCACAGAGCCTGATGTGGGGCTTGAACTCATGAACCGTGAGATCAGGACCTGAGCTGAAAATCGGACACTCAACCGACTGAGCTACCCAGGCGCCCCAAGGAGCATAATGTTAAAAAGGAAAGCCTAGATAGCTTTGAACATATTGGTAGTAGAAATATGGATGTTAAAGACTCTGCTGGTAAGGGCTCAGAAGGAAATAAGGAGTATCACAGAGAAAACCTGTTTCGCTGAAGCACCTTGTGCTTGAATGGTTGTAAACTGACTACTAGTAGAACCCTGGGCTTCCAGGATGCTGCTGGTAAGGACTTGCACATAAGTGAGGAGCAGGCTATTGGAAATTGGAGAAAGGGGAATCTAGGTTTACAGTGGCAGAAAGCTCAGTGCAATTACATCCTGCAGGCAGGTGGATAGCAGATCGGATAGGCAATGTGCTTGAATATTTAGCTGAGGATATTTTCAACCAAAGGTGTTGAAGGTGCAGCCTGGTGTCTTCTTGCTGCTTACAGTAAAACCCAAGAGGAGAGGGAGATATTGAGGGAAGAACTTTAAACAGAAAGGAAGCAGGACTTCATGATTTTGGAAATTCTCAGCCTACTCAAATGGAAAAGACACTAAATTTTGAAAACTGTCAGGAAAGCGTGCTTTGGGAAAAAGTCGGGTGTGTGGCTGAGCAACCTTCTGGTAATACCTCAGAAAGATCAAAAGTTCTGAGTATTCAACAAAAGGCTCTCTGAAGAGATGAAGGGTGTGACTCATAACTCCCCTCAGCCATCCCAGCAGAAGCCAAAAATACCAGAAGGGATTTCACAGATCTGAGGATGAGCCTGTTGTCTAACACAGTGAATCCCTCTGATATACATGACATGCAATGTTCTGGAAGATTCTATACCAGCAGAAACACTGCTGGCTTGGACGTGAAGCAAGAGAAACAATATGAAATAGAGGAGGATTATGGGACCCCTAAATTCTAGATGCAGGAAACATCTTGATTAGAATACTCAGCTACAAACAGACAGGTACTCCCTTAATGAGAAGGAAGAGATGGCTCAGAGAGAGCCTTGAGCCCAGAGCGTGGAGCCACGAAAACCACAGAGGATTATTCCTAGGCCTTGAGATGAACTGGCAATTGCCCTGCTGGATTTCAGAACTGCTTGGGACTAGTAACTCTTCTGTCCTTCACTTCTCCCTTTTTGAACTGGAATATCTATAACTGATATCCTAAATCTGCCCTTCCGTTGTATCTTCAGAGTAGATGATTTTAGTGTCACGGGATCACAAGTTGAGCGACTCATGCCCTAGGATGATTCACACCTAGAGTCTCCCCTCGACCTGGTTTAGATGAGAGGATTTGGGACTTTTGAGCTGATGAGAATTTGATGCTACTTTTGGACTCTGAGTCGATTTAATAATGGAATGAAACTTTAGGGGTCTTGGAATGAGGGTGAATGCATTTAGCCCATGGGATGGATGTAAATCTTTGAGGACCAGTGGACAGGCTGTGGAAGGTGACATAAGGGCTCCCCCAAATGCCCATGCCTTAATACCCACCACCTGTGACTTACCTCACACAGCAAAAGGGACTTTGCAGTTGTGATTAAATTTCAGGACCTTGAGATGGGGAAATTATCCTGGATTATCAAGGTGAGTCCGGTCTAATCGCATGCATCCTTAAAAGTGGAGAACCTCTCCAGCTGCAGAGAACCAAAGGGATGGCATCTCAAGAAGGACTCTACCTCTTGCTGCTGACTTTGAACACAGAAGAAGGATGCCAGGAACCAAGGATACAGCACCCTCTGAAAGCTGGGAAAGCCCTCAGCATACAGCCAGTGAGAAAATGAGCATCTCAGTCCTCTTCTTGCAAGCAATTAAATTCCACCAACAGTCCAAATGAGCAGGAAACAGATTCTTTCCTGGATTCTTCAGAAAGGATCATGGCCCTGACGACACCTCAATTCCAGTTTGGGGAGACTCAGACTTCTGACCTATAGATCTGCCGTTTGTGTTGTTTTAAGACACTAAATTTGTGGCAGTCTGTTCTGGCAGCAATAGAAAACTCATACAGCTATTACTCTAAGCTCTTTTGTAGTCTGCTTTTAACTTGGAGAAATATTAAAAACGTTTTCCTGTGTCACCAGATATTCTTCCACAACATCATTTTAAGGGGCCTCCTAGAATTCCATGGCTGATGGATCTCCTCCGGTTGTAGGATTAGATTGCTTATGCTTTTGACTGGTAGAAATAAGTAGTGATTATTTTTCTGCACGCATGTTTGCACACATCTTTGATTATTTCCTTAGGAAATGCTGTGTGAAGTATATTGGTCTTTTTCAATGAGTGTTTAATCAACAAACACTTATTTTTCAACCCGTGACTTGCTCCAGGATGTGGAGTAGGGGAATCAGAGGGGTCTGTGGATGAGTCTGATGGGTTCCCCGGAGGCAGGGAGGGTCTTTTACCTTTCCCCTTGGTTTCCTCAACTGTTCGATGGGCAATAATGCCTGCTTTGCCGAACACATATGACTATTAACACATAACCTTTATAACAGCGCTAATCCATAACGTTGTGCAATAAAGAAGAGGAAGCAGAGTAAAGCCATGTGTTGAGGAGACACCTGCACTCCCAGAACCTTCCTGCAGATGAGGACAGAAGGGGGCTATCCAGCCCCCAGCCTCACAGTTCAGCCAACTCTGGATAAGTGTCTGAACATGGCTGTGTTTGCCTCAGATGACTCCGAGATTTGCCATTACGTGGCAAACCTGTTCCTGTCTGTGCAGATTTTGCTTCCCTTTTCCTCCCTGGCTTCTCATCAAGGGCCAGCCTTTCATTTGATACACAGATGGGTTTTAAGAACAGCCAACAAGCCATATCCTTCCGTTCAGAACAAAAAACCTTTACATGTGACTTCCAAAACTGAGTGACTTTTCCTCCCTAAATGTGTGGATCTGGGTTCATTTCCCATTACCTCAAAATGGTCTCAAGCTCTTTGTGACTTCCTAGAGGCTCATGAAATTGGGTCAGAATTGCAGAACATCAGCCACTATGTATACTTTGATGTGTATATACAATGTATGCTTTAATGGGGCAGTTCACCTGGGGGGGGGTTCACCTCACTCCTCAGGAATAATAGTAACAAAATCAGTAGCCTCCTGTCATCCCACCATGCTAGAAATATCCATTTCCTACACCACACCCTCTCCTCCATGTCGCTGTTGCCTACCCTCTCCACTGCGGTAGCATCCTTGGCATAGGAAAATTGCTAAATGTCACCCTGTATCATCCAGTGACAAGGCGAAAAAGGAGGAGAAAGAGAAAAAGGAAGAAGAGAAAAAGAAAAACAGCACAAAACAAGAGGAGTAAGTACTGAGAAGAGCTGCCTCCAAAGAGAGGGTGTGTGGTCATAGCAGGCTTGATCCCTGTATCGGTCCTGTGAGTCTGAGAGCCTTGCTGTCAGGCCTTAGTGTGGGCCCTTGGAGAAGGGCTGCCTAGGGCTGCGGGAGCAGAGTTGGACCCAGGTGGGGATCAGGCTTCCTGAGATGGTGTGAGGGGCCCACTCACTCTGCAGGGAGAGTCCTGCCCCAGCTCTGAGCACCTGGAGGGGGCTTATAGGTAAAGAGGGTTGTCTGCAGCCTTGGGTGAGCAATTAGGGGCTGTCCCTGGGAGACTCCTCCTGTGCTCACCCACCCCTCCCCCGCCCCCACCCCACATTCTGGTTGCCTGTCTGCACAGTCGGGGTAAGCTGAAGCCTAATCCTGGGCACTAGAAAATACTATATTCATAAACTTTACTCCACACGCAGGGGTGGTGTGCATTGGGAACATTCCAGAGACATGTCAGTGAGCTGTTGATCTTGTACCTGCTGAGTCAAAGCAAAGGTGGAAGGCATGCCGGTGTCTCCTCTGGGGCATGGGAGCAGCTCCGCAGGCCTGGGCCAGCACGTGGGACATATGGGGTGGGGGAGAAGACACATGGAGCCAAAGAAAAAGAAGAATCTCCAGTACCATCTAGAACCTCTAATCCTCAGAAAATCCTGACAATAAAAACAGAAAGCACCCTAAGCTATTGCTTCCTTCAGTGTTGGCCCACATAACCTAGAAGATTCCCAGGCTAGTTGTTTTTGATGGGAGAATGGCTCCAAGTGCTCGAAAATGTCTTCAGGTCATCTGCTCAAATGCAGTTAGCAAGTCAGAGACTCCCTCGGGAATGCTACAGGGCTCCCAAATGCAGTCCAGAGAGAAGCCGCCTCAGAACCACCGGGCAGTGTTTAAATGTACATTTTCAGGCCCCGGTCCTGGGCGGGGGCGTGTCTGAGTGGGCCCTGGGAATCAGCGTTTCACAGAACTCCCCCCAGATGGTTCCAACATTACCATGCGGCATTTTATTCTCAGCACGCTGAAGGATGTAGATGATACCACAGGCACATGGGAAATCATCACCATGATTTTATTGTCAACCGTGGCTTCCTAGGAAGCTGAGCTAGGAGGGAAGGACCTCCAGAGTCTGCCTTCTCCAAGCCTGTCCCCTCCAGTGAGGCGACACCCCATGTGACCCCCTGAGACTGACAGGACCTGCGTCTCAAGTTTAGCCTGCAGTTGCCCTAGGGTCTCTAGGCTAATCCAGGTCTCTAAGACCCTCCAATGCTGTGATTTTCAACACACTGCACTGTTCGTGTGTCGGTGTTTCCAGAAACAAGAAGGACACCATGGTGATGGACCCCTCCAGCAACGTGTACTACCACTGGCTGACGGTCATCGCCCTGCCTGTCTTCTATAACTGGTGTCTGCTGGTATGCAGGTAGGGGATGGGGCAGTGTCTCCACATGGGCAGGGGGAGGGGTAGAGGGGCAGGGAGGGGTGAGGGCAGCCAGGCCTCAAGACAGAGCTCTGAGTCCCACTCAGGGGGCTGGATTTCTGGTCCCCACACAGCCACCATCCAACTGAGTGTCCCCATTTCTCCATCTATAAGGAGGCTCTAAAAGAAGACCACCAGAGTTCTCTGAAGCACTGGTGGGGGCCTCTGCTTGCTAGGGACAGCAAGGGTCCGGTCACCTCGGGGCCTTCTTAATTTGGCTGTAGGAGGAAGATGCAGGGCCGAGTAGCTACTCTTCTGAGGGGAAGGGGGGGGGGCATTCCTGAGCAGCCTGCAAGACAAGGATGCAGGGGAGGTCACAGTTCTCTGACTGTAAGCTTTGGGCTGTGGGCCTCCCCCAAGCAAGTTGCAGGGCTGGGATGCAAGCTGCTGCTCTTATGAGGGCAGCCAGGGCCTTTCAGGTGCTCCTGAGAAGGCCCACAGGACAGAGATGCAGGGTGAGGGTACACAGGGGCTTCAGGAAATTCCTTGCAAATGTACTTGTGAGATGCAGGGGCAAGTTATTGTTCTTCTGGGGAGAAGTGGAGGCTGTGGAACTTTTATAAACAAACTGTAGGAGGCAGGTGCAGGGTGAGCTGCTAACTCCCCTAATAAGGGGTCAGGGGAGTGAGGGTTTAGGGTCCCCTATGAAATCTGTGTTTTGGGAATACAGGAGCAAGATGCTGCTTCTCTGAGGGGGAGCTGGGGGCTTGGGCTTTTCTGAGCAAACCTACAGGATGGGGATGCCAAGGGGCTATGTTCTTCTGAAGGCAAACAGGACCTTTGAGCATCCCTGATTAAGCTGCAGGACAGAGATGCAGCTCCCTGTGGGCAAGGGGCTTTGGGGCATTGCTGAGAAAGTCTCTAGGAGAGAGATGTAGGGATACCTTGTTTCTCCTCTGATGGGGTTGGCAGGAGTCTGTGTGGCATTTCTGAGTAAGGTACAGGGCATGGAGGCAGGGGCAACAGGCCACGTTTCCTAAATGGTGGGCTTTTGAGCCTTCCTGTGCAAGCCCAGGAGGCAGGCATACAGGGGCGGGCAGCGGCTCTTCCCGGGGTGGGCGGGGCTTGGGCGCTTTGCACAACGAGGATGAGGCTAGGGCGGGGCCTGGGCTTTCTGTAGGGGGAGGGGGAGGCTAGGCTCCTGAGGGGCGGGGCTTGGGCGTTCTGCAAGGGGAGGGTGAGAAGGCTACCCTTCTGAAGGGGTCAGGGCTTTGGGAAGTTTCAGAGCAAGCGTTTGGGGGACAGAGAGATAAGCGGCTGCTCTTCTGGAAGTACATGAAAGGCTTTGGGACTTTTCCAAGCAAGCTTTAGGGCAGGATAAGGGGAAGCTGCTACTCACTGAGAGTAAGTGAGGGGGTTGGGGGCCCTTTCAGGCAGGCCTTTAGGACAAGGATGCAGGCTGACGTGCAGGGAAGGTAGGGGGGCTTTGGGACAATCCTGAGCAAGCCTGCAAGACAGCCGCTGCTTCTGTGAGGATGGGGAGGAGACCTACTACTGAGTGTAAGAGGGGGCTTTGGGGATTATCTGCATAAGGGGGGCATCTCCTGCTGTTCTGAAGGTAAGTGTGGGAATGAGAAAGGGGAGAACTTGGGACCCCTCCTAGCCTGCCTGCGGGATGGGGATCCGTGGGCGAGCTGCTTCTGTGCAAGCTAGGCTCAGGGGCTGCAGGGACACTGCTATTCTGAGGAGGCAGCAGGGGGCTCCCGTTGCTGAGTAAGCTGCAGGGTGGGGACACAGGAGCTGGCTGCTGCTCTTTTGAGGTGAAGAGGGCGTTTGGGGGTATAGTCTGTATGAGAAATAGTGAGCATAAAGATCTAGAAAATAGAAAATATTTACTGGCTGGTTTGGTTGTTCATGTCTGAGCAATTCTTAGACCCTAGGAAGGGCAAGTGCTCAATCTCTTCACATGACTCCACCAGTGAGGCCTAGAAAAACTTCCCTTCCTGGGATCTCAATGCTTACTGTTGAGAGGCGACAAGGGCCCACTCTTTGGGGTCCATCCCAGCTCTTCGCAGGAGCTCTGTGACCTTTGGGACAGAAAAGCTTCTCAGAGCTGGGTCTCCTCATCCGAGTCTGGGGTGATGACACTGGGGCACGAACCCTGCAGGCAGGGCTGATACCAAGATGAAGGCACAGAGCTGGTCCCTGTGTTGGACCCAGCCCCAGACACACCCACTCCTTCCCTCGCGTGTTTAGGGCCTGTTTCGATGAGCTGCAGTCTGACCACGTGATGCTGTGGCTGGTCCTGGACTACTCGGCAGATGTCCTCTATGGCTTGGATCTGCTGGTGCGAGCTCGGACAGGTGAGTGGGCCCAGGCCCAGGGAATTCTCATGGCCAGGCCACAGATTGACTTTGTGCATCAGGAGGGGGACCACAGGGACCACAGGGCAGGTTCAGGAGATCCAAAGTGGTGAACATTACCTACCTCTGACCACAAGGGCCCAGGCAGGTCTGAGGATGTACCAACGGTGAGGGCGTGGTACCGCCTCAAGCTCTCTCTACAACGACTCTTTAGCAGAGGTCAGGATACCTGGGTTTTGGTCTTTGCTATGCCAACAAACTGTGTGACCTTGAGCAAGTCAAGCTGTCTCTCTGGGCCTCATTTGTATGACCTGTGAAATAAGACCATCATCTCTCAAAGGACGCTTCCAGCAGTGACCATTCAATATCGCAGGAAACAGGAGGGAGAGCTCTGTCGATCTTGGAGTTCTTTTCCTGGACAGTCAGAGGATCCAGGACATGTTACTCCATGGCTTTTAGATATATGGAGGAATAAAATTGGAAACAGGGCCCAGGTGAATGATGACCTCTCTCAGATCGCCTCTGGTTGTGAGTGGAGGCTAAAATCCCTTAAGCTCCAAGCTGTTCATTCTTGGGGCACCTTTTTCTGACCTGCACAAAGACATCACATCAGCTGGCAGAGGCCCAGCTTGCCATTCTCAAGATTTTTGAGCTAGAAACCAGGCCATAGTTGTCAATACAAATACCACCAGATCCCAGCAGCAAGCCTCTGTGTGGCTTCACAGTGTACAAAACATTTCAAGTACATCTTGTTTTCTTATTAGAACCGCTGCATGAGACAAAAAACACAGGTGTGGTTATTTCCATCTTGCTGATTGAGAAACCGAGGCCCAGCAGCACCTGGGTGGCTCAGTCAGTTGAGCATCCAAGTCTTGATTTCAGCTCAGGTCATGTTCCCAGGGTTGGAGAATCGAGCCCTACATCACCACTCTGAGGATGGAGCCTGCTTGGAATTCTCTCTCCCTCTCCCTCTGCCCCTCTCCCTAACTCACACTCTCTCTATAAAATTAAAATAAATTGAATTGAATTGAATTGAATTGAATTGAATTGAATTAAAAAATATAGAAACTGAGGCCCAGAGACACTGAGTGACTGGCCTAAACTCCACAATCACTACTTCACAGGGCCAGACTGGCAACCCTGCTTCCACGTGGTGCCCAGTACCATAATCGAGAAGATCTCTAATATGCAGCTTGAGGCTTGTGTGGGTAACTTAGACAGTCCTTGTGGCCTGCCACTTCATGGTCACATAAGCCTACCAAGACACAGGAGCTCCGTGGGTGGCCCTACTCACTGAGCCACCTATCTCTATTTCAACCAAGTTTCAGTGGGACAAGTTACCTGCACTCGGACAGTGATCCTACCCCTTTTTGTGCTTGGGTACTATCCCTGGCAATCTGAGATTCAGCAGAAACCCTCATGGGGAAGGCAGGTAGGCACAGAAACCAAATGGCCGTGGATCATACTCCAAGGGGAAACATCTTCAGAATTGAGAAAAGATATTATTAAGAAAGTAGTGAGGAGCCCCAAGGCACTAGGAGTGCCACATAGTAATGTAAGTACTCAATAAACACAAGGGTAACCAAAGAATGAAACAGGGAATGGGGGACTGGGAAGCAGGGTGGCCCTACCATGTGACAGCAGACTTAAGGTTTGCTTTTCACAGGGGGCAATCCTACCTCCATCTAGCCCTCAAGTGTGGCCCTGGTTCCAGCAGCATCACCCAGACCTTGTTAAGAGGTAGACCTCGGACCTACGGAACCAACTTTGGGAACAGCCCAGCACTCTGGATTTTACAGAGTCCTCAGTATAATTCTGATGCTTACCAAAATCGAAAAAAACCCCATGCATTATATTATTCTCTCTACTTTTGTTCATGTTTGAAAATGTTTTAAAAAAAAAAAGAGGAAAGAATGCAAATCTCTGCCTATTTGATTGATTTCACCAGTAATAACGCCTAGTGACTCCCCAGTGTCCAGCTCAGCTCCAGTCTGATTCTTTGGGGGTGGATCTCAGCTTCATATGTTTTCAGAGCTCCTTGGATGACAGTAATGTGCAGGCAGAAAGAACTACTGCTTCCCTAGGCAATGTTTTTAAAAGACAGGTCCTGCCCCATTAGGGACGGGTGAAATCAGTTTGATTGGCCATGACCTATGCTCTTAAAATTTGTATCATTAGTATTTTCCAAACCTACACAAAATCAGAGACAGTAGGATCATGAATCCCCACGTACCTTCACTCAGCTTCGACAGTTACCAATATTTTGCTAATGTTTCATCTACCTCCCCACACCCTTTTCTTGGCTGGAGTATTTTAAAGCCAACCTTGGACCACTTTTAACATGTTATCTCTAACTTTAAAGGATGCATCTTTAGAATACAACATCCAGGGGCTCCTGGCTGGCTCAGTCAGAAGAGCATGTGACTCTTGATCTTGGGGTCATGAGTTCAAGCCCCACATTGGGTATAGAGATTACTTAAATAAATAAACTATATTTATATATATATATAAAATATATATGTAGATATAAAACACCAGTCCACATTCAAATTTACCCAATTAATCTACATTTTTAACTGAATAAACAGGCTAGGACATCATAGACTAGAAAACATCAGAGTATATTTTCATAGTAATGGGTAAATGTGGCTTTTGAAATTTTTTCTGTTATGTATGTATAACTACATCTTATTTAGTCAAGGTGTATATCTTTCTATGGGCTATGGTTTAAAAAAAAAAAATAGCAGCCTCTTCCATGCCCAAGTGACTTCCATCTTTTTCTTCAGGCTTCCTTGAGCAAGGCTTGATGGTCAAGGATGCACAGAGGCTGTGGAAGCATTACACAAAGACCGTGCACTTCAAGCTGGACATGTTGTCCCTGGTCCCCACAGACCTGGCTTATTTTAAGTTGGGTGTAAACTACCCAGAGCTGAGGTTCAACCGCCTACTGAAGCTTGCCCGGCTCTTTGAGTTCTTTGACCGCACAGAGACAAGGACCAACTACCCTAATTTATTCAGGATTGGGAACTTGGTCTTATACATCCTCATCATTATCCACTGGAATGCCTGCATCTACTTTGCCATTTCCAAGTTCATTGGTTTTGGGACAGATTCCTGGGTCTATCCAAACATCTCAAACCCAGAGTATGGGCGCCTCTCTAGGAAGTACATTTACAGTCTCTATTGGTCCACCTTGACCCTGACTACCATCGGAGAGACCCCACCCCCTGTGAAGGATGAGGAGTATCTGTTTGTGGTCATAGACTTCCTAGTGGGAGTCTTGATTTTTGCCACCATTGTCGGCAATGTGGGATCCATGATCTCAAACATGAATGCTTCACGGGCCGAGTTCCAGTCCAAGATTGACTCCATTAAGCAGTATATGCAATTCCGCAAGGTGACCAAGGACCTGGAGACACGGGTGATCCGGTGGTTTGACTACTTGTGGGCAAACAAGAAGACAGTGGATGAGAAGGAGGTGCTCAAGAGTCTCCCAGACAAGCTGAAGGCCGAGATCGCCATCAACGTGCACCTGGACACTCTGAGGAAGGTCCGCATCTTCCAAGACTGCGAGGCGGGGCTGCTGGTGGAGCTTGTGCTCAAGCTGCGGCCCGCAGTGTTCAGCCCAGGGGATTACATCTGCAAGAAGGGAGACATTGGGAGGGAGATGTACATCATCAAGGAGGGCAAGCTGGCTGTCGTGGCCGACGATGGGATCACCCAGTTCGTGGTCCTCAGTGATGGGAGTTACTTTGGGGAAATCAGCATCTTAAACATTAAGGGAAGCAAGGCGGGGAACCGCAGGACAGCCAACATCAGGAGCATTGGTTACTCAGACCTGTTCTGCCTTTCCAAAGATGATTTGATGGAGGCTCTCACTGAATATCCAGAAGCCAAGAAAGCTCTGGAGGAGAAGGGACGGCAGATCCTGATGAAGGACAACCTGATTGACGAGGACGTGGCCAAGGCTGGGGCGGACCCCAAGGATATTGAGGAGAAGGTAGAGCACCTGGAGTCCTCCCTGGACACCCTGCAGACCAGGTTTGCACGGCT
The DNA here is from genome assembly GCF_024362965.1 of Panthera pardus. Classification (NCBI taxonomy): domain Eukaryota; kingdom Metazoa; phylum Chordata; class Mammalia; order Carnivora; family Felidae; genus Panthera; species Panthera pardus. The sequence goes on along the minus strand of NW_026526821.1, from coordinate 61,031,130 downwards.
CCTGGCCGAGTACAATGCCACCCAGATGAAAGTGAAGCAGCGTCTCAGTCACCTGGAAAGCCAGGTGAAGATGTGTGGAAACGACCTTCTGTCTGATGGGGGTGCTCCTGGGGATGCTGCAAAAGCAGAGACCAAACAAGAGTGAAATGCAGGTGTCCATCTCCTGCTTCCCGGAGTCAGCCATCCGTGTGATGCATTGTGGCCGCAGCTGCACAGCCCAGGACTCGGCAGGGTTGCATTCCAGTTCTCCTTACCCTTTGCAACTGTGTGGCCCTGAGAGAGAGCCTCAGTTTCCTCATCTAGAAAGGGGGACTCATGTCAGCCCCACTGAAGTGGGAGGTTACTGTGATGTCCACATGGAACACTGCATAAGGCAGGACTTTGTATAATGTGAGGTGTCCCCAATCCACGCATATGAAAGTGTGGGCACAGAACTCTTATTTTTTTAATCCACGAGGAATTTTGAGACTTTTGAACTTTATTTTCTTGTAAATGGAAGATTATTTAGTCATCTACCCCTTCTCGCACCCCACTCCACCAGCTTCTCATAAGGGAGATGTAACAGAAGCTAGAAGTGCAATGTGGGATCTCAAATCCATCCTTACACGAGACAGTTTGGGGCACATTTCTGAATCTGGTTTCTCCTCATGTACTCTTTGGGACCCTCAAAATCCTGGCCGTTGGTCATGCTATGATAAGCACAAGGGATGAAGCCAGGTCACCCCATTTGAGGTCACTTTGAGCCTACGAAGCAAATCCAGACTCCCCGCCATCCAGCCCCTGTGAAACTGGAATCTGTTTAGAAAATATTTTGATGAGAGAAAGAGACATCTCCTAACTCACCAAAGGATTTAAAGACAGCCTCTCCCCTCGTTCCTCAGTCAGGAACAGGGACAGCCTGTTCTGGCTTGAGGAGGAGAATTATGCTCTGGGAGAGCCTTTCAGGTGGAAGGTTGGAATGGGGTCCTGGGTCAAGCAAAGCTGACAACTAGAATTTTTAGAAGATCGGACCCTTAGGCCATATCTTTGCAAACTGCCCCTCCTCTCAAAGAAGCAGCCTCACTCTCCCTTGGAATTCTACCCCGAGGCAAAGCTCTCAGCTAGCAGGAAGTGTGCACAGTGAAGGACCTAGCTTTTTTCCTTTTTTAATCTGGTAAATAGAATTCCATTACCATCATACAAGGTATTTCTGTATTTGGGTTCTATGATTGCGAATTATAACCTTAATGGTCCACTTAAATACATATTGTAAATTACCCAAAGGTGAGTCATTTTTCTGTTGCAGAGAAGTTATATGTACAGGTTTTCCTTCTCTGTCTCCTCCTTCCCTCCCTCCCTCCTTTCTTCTTTCCTCCTTTCCTCTCTCTCTCTCTCTCTCTCTCCCTCCTTTCCTTCCCTCTCCCTGTCCCTCCCTCCCTCTCTTCCTCCCTTCCTTCTTTCTCTTCCAACTTCTCCTCTTCTCAGAAAACAATGCCCCATTTTGCTTTGGGAACTTCAAAACCTTTGTGGTCTGATGTTATAATCCATATGCTATATAACTGGACCCTAATGTAGTTCATACAAAAGGTGCTACATTTTCAAGTATGTATTTTGGATTTATATGAGTCTCTTCTGATTTTTATTATGGATCATGTGACCATTTTTAACTTTCTAAAATGAATTTAAAAGGACTATTAAAGGAAGATGTGATCCAAGCCCATATCATCAGCAAACTGTAACTAACAATGTATTCTCCAAATGCATATATTTTAAAAAGCCTTAACTATTAATTATGCCTATGTTTATATTTGCACAAGAAAAATAGAGACCTGGATTTAAAAAATATTGAATGAGTCTTGCTTCATATTTTGTCATAAGGGAAGATTCGGTTCTAGATATGTGTCTAGGGCAGTGAGCCTACCTTCCCCAGGAAAACAGGCACTGGTGAATAGGGGACAGTGCACACTCCACGTGAAGGGAGCCAGAAACAGGTGAGACAATGCAACCAAAGCTGCAACACTTGTCAGAGGAAATAAGTCAAACCATTCAAATATATAAGAAGTGGGTCTCAGGTAGATGCTAAATTTCCTGGTATCAATTGTCCATCGGGGACATTTAGGCAGTTTGGAAAGGCATGAGTGGGCAGGAAGCTGTAGGCATGTCCCTGTTAAGCATGTCTCCAGATTCTTCCACTGCTTATGCCCAAGGAATTTAGGTGGTAAGTTAGAATGTGGGTTTTGGGGATTCAGGCCTGAGCTTGTTCAAGTCACAGCACTGCCACTCAGGCAAGTTACTTTCCTTTTCTGGGCCTCACTTTCCTTAACTGAGAAGTGGGAAGGTTACTGCCCACCTCACCTCACAGGGAATGATCCTGTGAATAAACTTTCAAATAACATAACAGGCATGGCCTGTGAAACTCCTTGGGTGCAGAAAACATCACATTGTTTTCCTTGAGAGATAAATGAATATGGTATCATCTAGTTAATCTCAAGCTGCCAAGATTGTTGGGAGGTGGAATCTTGGGCTGTTTTCAGGACTCCTATTCACTGTCTTGGAATCTGAGACAGCCACTCATGTTCTTATAGTCACTGTGGCTGCTGACTGGAGGCCATCCTTCTTGCTGTACTGGGTTCAGCCACAGGGAGCTATGCTGGGAGATAGCTTTGTGCCTTTTGTGGGAGTCTAAGCTCATGGAAGTGTGTGTGTGTGTGTGTGTGTGTGTGTGTGTGTGTGTGTGGAGAGAGAGAGAGAGTATCCCTGAGACAGGAAAGGAAGAAAATATTGGTGAGCACTCCTCCAGGTATGGAGGGATGCAGGCTTCCTGGCAGAAGTCCAGGGACATGGGAGGCAGCAAGATCTCAGAGGAGAAGACTGAACTTTGGCTTTGGGGAACCCAACCTGGCCAAGATCCCAGTGTGTCAAGCTTGGAAAGTCCCAAAGCTGCCAGATAGCAAGGAACCACACAGAGTTAGACAAAGGGTATCTTGTCAGTAACCAGGATAAAAAATGTCTGAAGATATTCGTAACTCAACTAATTTATCAAGACAGATGCCTGCTCCATTGCCCTGAAGCATTGGCCCTCAGAGATCTGATGTACCAGCTATCAAAATTCAACAGGGCCCGGGATCTGTCATAGCTTTATCAGGCAAACTCTGGTCCATCTGAGACCCTTCTTCCAGGAATTTATCAAGTAGAAGCCAAGGCAGCTTCCTTCTCTGGGCCTCAGGGCCATTAGTATTACTCCAAGGAAGGAAAGGTGAAAAACAAACTAATGAACAAAGTGGAAAATAAAATTCTCCTTTGAAGTGCAGGGGGTGACTTTTGTCTAGTAAAGTGAAGATGCTCATACCTGTGACCTAGCAACCCTACTTCTGGCTCTATATTACGGGAAAATTTTCACATATGTGTGCCCAGAGGCACGTACAAATGCTTATTGCATCGGTTTTTAATAGAAAAAAGGAAATAGCCTAAATACCAGAATCTAAGAACAAATTAGGAAAAATATGTTAGGTATTTCACCAAAGAGAATTTAATAGAGGGAATTAATCAAATAGACATCAGGGGGCTGAGAGAGCAGAAAAGGAGTACTGAGCTTATCCGGAAAGAGTACTGCAGAAAATAGCCATTACCCTTAGGGCTAGGGGAGCAAAAGAGAAAGGGTGCTCGGAGAAGAGCGCCTCAGAGCTGCAACCCAGACCTTTGAAGAGGGGGTGCTGCTGGCTGTTACTGGTAATTTAGGAACTCAGAGGAGTTTGGCAAACATAGGACTTTGGACATTTTCTGAAAGGGGGCATTGAATGGTGAGACTGGTTCTGGGGAGTCCCAAAAGAAGTTCCCAAAGGAGGCTGGATCCAACTGCCACTGCCAGGATAATCTGCCACAACTATGGCTACCTAAGCAGGACAGCAGGCAAACAGAAAGAAAGTCCCTTCACCCCTCCCCCTTCCTTCCAATCTTCCTCAGTTGTTGCCTAGTAGACAATTCTAGGAACGTGAAGACAGAGAAGAAGGAGGTCTTGGACTTCACAGACAGAATGTCTTCTACAGACTGGAAGCCCTACCTCAGATGTACTTAGACTAGGTGGTAAAGACCCTCTCTCCACTGACTGTTGTCTGGAAGCCTTCCATCAAAGATTTTTTCCTTTGTCCTGAAGCTTTTTCCTTTTGAGAATGCAGAAATCCCTGAGAAAAGACAAGATGGAAACAAGGGAAAGTAACACTTCTCAAGCATCTGTGCAAAGGCATTGCTCTTTGTGCTAAAGCATAAATTTCCTCAGCTAATGACTGCTTCCTGTTGGGGGAAACTTTTCACTTTCTTTTTCTCTAGGCATGTATTCTTTTAATATAATCAACATCATGTATCAATTGATTTTTTACAAATGCACACTCATTCTGCAAAGCAGTTTATGAATTGCTTTCCTAAAATTCATTTATTAGAAAGGCTAAATCCAAGAAATGAGCAATGCCAAATGTTGTCAAGGATGTGAAGCACCAAGAATTCTCATTCGTTGTCTGGTAGGTATGCAAAATGGTACAGCTACTTTGAAAAACAACTTGGTATATTTTATAAAGTTAAAAATACAAATAACATATGATTACAAAGGGGGCACAGGGGAAAGTTTAGAGTAATGTGTGGTATTGAGGTGGTGGGTATAAGATTGTATCCATGTGTCCAAACTTATAGAACTGAACATCACAAAGAGTGAACTTCATGCAAATTTTAAAATATCAAACAGGATGTGGTACAGTCCCAGGATGAAAAAGAAAATTGTGACAAATTAATTTAACTGCATTAAAAAATATGATGTGACCTCACTAAGGGATTTAGGGTAAAATGATGACCTAAGTAATTTTTGGTCAGAATAAGTTCTCCAACTTTGTTAATCCTTTTCAAGATTGTTTTGGTTATCCTGGACCCCTTCCAATCGCAGGCGGCTGGGATTTTGATTAGGATTGCATTGGATTACAGATCCATTGGGGGAGATAGTGCCATCTTATAACTATGGAGTCTTCTGATCCATAAATGCAGGATGTCTTTCCATTTACTTAGGTTTTCTTTATTTCTTTGAACAATGTTTTGGATTTTCAGATACAAGTCTTGGACTCCTTTTGTTAAATATATTCCTAAGTATTTTATTTCTCTTGATGCTATATTGAAAGGGGTTGTTTTCTGAATATCCTATTTGGATTAGTCATTGCTAGTTTATAAAGAATATTGATCTTGTATCCTGCATCCTTTTTGATCTGGTTTATTCTAATTCTTTTAAGTGGATTCTTTAGGCTTTTCTATACATAAGATCATGTTACCCACAAATAGAAATGGTTTTACTTTTTCCTTTTCAGTGTGAATGCCTTTATTTTTTATTTTTTCCTTGCGTACCTGCTCTAGCTAGAATCTCCAGTACAATGTTGCATGGATGTGGTGGGAGACATCCTTATCTTCTTGCTCCTGGTCTTAGGGGTAAAGCATTCAGTCTTTCATCAAGTATAATGTTAACTGTGGTTTTTCAAAAATACTCTTTATCAGCTTAAAGAAATTCTCTTCTATACCTTGTTTGCTGTGTTTCGGGTGTTGAATTTGGTTAAATAATTTTTCTTCCTTTAATGAAATAATCATGTGTTTTTTGTCTTTTATTAATATAGTATATTACCTTAATTGATTTTTAGATATTAAAGTAACCATGGATTCCTGGAGTAAATTCCACTTGGTCATGGTGTATAACCTTTTCCCTATGTTACTAGACTCAGTGTGTTAGCATATTTTTTTGGAGGATTTTTAAAATCTATATTCATAAGAGATATTGAGAATTATTATTCTGATGTCTATGTCTTGTTTTAGTATGAGCAATACAGGCCTCATAGAGTTTGGAACTTTTTTCCTCCTCTTCTAATTTCTGTAAGAGTTTGTAAAGGATTCTTTAAATAGTTGTTAAAATTCATTAGTGGAGATATCTGGGCCTGAGGATTTTTTTAATGGAATGTTTTAAAGTTACTAATTCATTTTTTATCTTTTGGTGGTTATAAGTCTATGCAGGTTTTCTATCTCTTTTATTTCTTTAATTTTATTTTCAGTTATTTTGAGAGATAAAGAGAGCAAGTGAGGGAGGGGCAGAGAGAGAGAACAGAATACCAAGCAGGCTCCATGCTCTCAGCTCAGAATCTGATGTGGGGCTCGAACTCACGAGCCACCATGAGATCATGACCTGAGCCGAAATCAAGGGATCAAGAATCAGATGCTTAACTGACTGAACCACCCAGGTATCAAGCAAACTTTCTCTTTCTTTTGAGTCTGTTTTATTTGTTTGTTTCTTTCTAGGAATTCTTCATATGGTCTAAGTTATACAGTTTGTTGAAATAAATTGTTCAGAGTTTCCTTTGTAATGATTATTTATGGAAGGTCAGTAGTGATGGCTCCTTTCTCTTTCCTTATTTTAATAATTTGAACCTTTTCTCTTCCTTTTTCTTGGTCAGACTAGCTAAAAGTTTGTCAGAATTGTTAATATTTTTAAAGAACCAACTTTTGGTTTTATTGATTTTTCTGTACTGTTTTTCCACTTGTATTTCATTTGTTTCCATTCTAATCTTTATTATTTCCTTTTTTTCCTTTTGGTTTTGTTATTTTTCTAGTTTCTAAAGGAGAAAAGTTAGGTTATTCATTTTAGATCTTTCTTCCTTTTTAATATAGGTGTTTGTAGCCATAAAATTTCCTCTAAGCACTGCTTTAGCTGCATCCCAAAAGTATTGGTATGTTGAGTTTTTATTTTAATTTTTCTTAAAATATTTTCTCACTTTCCTTTTGAGTTCTTTTTTGACCCCTATGTTATTAAGGGCTGTATTGTTTAATTTACACCTACCTATAATTTCTTTCTGCTCTTGGTTTTTATTCTAATACCATTGTGATCAGAGAACATACTACGTGTGACTTCAATCCTTTTTAACTTACTGAGTTTTCTTAATGGCCTGCCACATATTCTATCCTGGAGAAAGTTTCATGTATAACTGAGAAGTATGTATGTGTGCTCTGATACTGTCGGGTGAAGTATTCTATAGATACCTGTTACGGCTAGTTGGTTTGTAATGTTGTTCAAGTCTTCTATTTCCTTGTTGATCTTCTGCCTCATTGTTTTATCCATCATTAAAAGTTGAGTATTGACATTTTCAATTATTTTTATTACATTGTCCATTTCTTAAATTCTGTCAGTTTTGCCTCATGTGTTTGGGTCTCTTTTGTGGATGCATGATCCTTCTAATTATAATATCTTTCTGATGGATTGACCCTCTTATAAAATGTTCCTCTTTGTTTATTGTTTTGTTTGGTTTTGAGGTTTATTTTGTCTGATATTTGTGTAATCACTGAAGCACTTTGTTGGTTAGTGTTTCCGTGTTATACTTTTGTCCATTATTTTACCTTCAACCTCCTTATACTTTTGAATTTTAAGTTTGTTTCTGTAGACAGCACATGGTTGGATTTTTTTTAAAAACGCTTCTGCCAATCTCTGCCTCTTGATTGGAATGTTGAGTTTATTTACATTTAATATGACTTGTGATAAGGTAGGACTTATGTCTGCATTTTGCTATTCGTTTTCTATACTATATCTTACATCTCTTTTGTTCTTCTCTTCCTATTACTATTACTGTCTTCTTTTGTGAATAGTTATGTTCTAGTATACTATTTTAATTCCTTTTCTTTTAATCGGTAGCTGTATCTATATCTGTATCTGTTTATACCTATGCCTAGTGTTTGTCCTGGGAATTATCATTTTAATTTAAAACAATCTAGTTGGCATTAATACTAACTTAATTTCAGTGGTATACACAAACTTTGCTCCAATCAAGCAGTTTCTCCCACTCCTTTATGCTATTATTGTCATACACATTATATCTTTTTCATATTATGATACCATCAACACAGATTATATTGTTGTTTTATGTAGTTGTCTTTTTAAAAAAATATATTTATTTATTTCAGAGAGAGCGAGAGAGAGACAGACAGAGCATGAGCAGGGGAGGGGCAGAGACAGAGGGAGACACAGAATCTGAAGCAAGCTCCAGGCTCTGAGCTGTTAGCACAGAGCCTGATGCAGGGCTCGAACCTACAAACCAGGAGATCATGACCTGAGCCGAAGTTGGATGCTTAACCGACTGAGCCACCCGGGCGCCCCTTATGTAGTTGTCTTTTAAGTCAGAAAGAAGAGTGTCAGAAATTAACTTTTATCTTGCATTTGCCTTTAGTTTTTATTCCTTTGTGTGATTTTGAGTTACTCTCCAGTATCCTTTCAGTTTTAGTATTTCCTGTAGAGTGAGTCTGCTAGCAATGAATTATCAGATTTTTGTTTGAGAATATCTTAATTTCTCCTTCAAGTTTTTTAAATTTTATTTTAGAGAGAGGGTGTGTGAGTGGGGGAGAGGGGCAGAGGGCGACAGAGAGAGAATCCCAAGTAGGTTCCACACTCAGCATAGAGCCTAATGCAGGCTCGATCCCATGACCCTGGAATCACACGACACTTAAAACAATATAATATGGCAATTCTAGAAATCATTTTTCCTTCTACCTCAAGGTTTGTTGTTACTTTTTGTTTGTTTAGTGACTCTCTTGGAATAATTCTCTAAAGTCTGTATTCTTTGTAATTTTTAGCCACTGAAATCATTGCTTGGCTAGCTTAATGATTTGCTAATGATTAGACAAGGATATTCTCAAATGCTGGAACCAGTATGTCTTCCTGTCTTTATGGACAGCTGTGTGTGTATGTTGAGGCATGTCTTCAATGCTTAGGCAGGCACTCTACAGTTCTGCCTCAGCCTTCTTCTTGTTTGCCCAAAGCCTCAAAGTCTGCCGAAAGTGAGAAATTATGGTCTTCTCAAGTCTTTCCTGGACATGCGTACATGTCCACATGTCCTATTAGAGTCCCAGAATCTAAAGATTCTAGAATCTTCTCAGAAGTATGTCAGATCTTTCTGAAGTTCCCCAAGGGATAGCAATGCCTGATTATTTCCTTTTAAGATTTTTGGTCAGTCTTTTGTTAGCTCCAACTGGTGTCATTACCTTAGCCAGCTGCAGTGTTAGACAATTGCTGCTGGTTGCTTTTACCAAATGCCCTGTGCACAGGACTATTTGTGGAGAGTAAGCTCTCAGTCAAGTCAGTTAAAGACAAGCCCTGAGAATGGAGCTTTACCTGTGAGCTGCCATACCAGTCAAATAGTGCATGTCTCTGGAGATAGGACTTTTTGAGGTGCTCCAAATACCTTTGTCCCCTCCAGTGGCTGCTAGGCTACTGGTTTTCACAGCTCTTATGACAGCAGGGCTGTTGGTTTTCAAGGCTACATATATTCTCTAATGAAAACATATATAAACGTAAACATGTTTAGTGGCCCAAAAAGAAATTCTTAAGTTGGTTGGTTCTAGTCCCCAAAATAACACTGTTCAGCTCTTAATTATCATGTGTAAATTATCTAAATCAGCTTCTTTATTTGTATATAGGTTATCTAGGTCCATGTGTTTATCAGAATCCCCTGGAGGGCTTGTCAACATACAAATTGCTCTGAAAGGTCCCACTTTCAGAGTTTCTGATTTAGCAGGTCTAGGATGGGCCTGGGATCTTGTGTTTCTAGTAAGTACTGAGAGGATGTTAGTGCTGCTGGTTAGGGACCTAAAGGGAATGCATAGCACCGTATTTACTAACAAGCTTGGTTCCCTTTTCACTTGATAATGTTCACTCTACAGTGGAATTGGGGCCCCATTCCTTGTCACACTGAAGCATGGTTCTTCTGCTTTTAAGACTATCCCAAATTACATACTGGCTAATTGGCAAATGTTTATCAGAAGCCCGATCCTCATTCAGTGTTTGTTACTACACTAAATGAATGAATTGTTGAAATTGCACTGATGTCTATCTTTAAATGTTTGTGAATTTATATTTGTTTCTTTTTTTAAAGCTTATGATTGAAAAATGCTCTTGGTTTGATTAAAGCTTGTATGGCCATAGGGTTGTCCGAATACTTTTAAGACCACTTTTGAGATGGAAAGGGAATCCTATTAATACTTTTGCTGGATAAAAGTTGTAAACTGGGGCTGTTCCGGGTAAACCAGGGATATTGGTCACCCTAATTTTAGAAAATAAGTTATAAAAACATTTTTGCATTTCCACAAGTTTATTTGGCTTTCTTGGCTTTAATTTTATACTAGGGTTAAGTATAATATATTTTCTTTTTCATATAAATTCTTTTTCAGAAGAGAAGTAATATAAAAAGTCAGTAAAAAAATTGAACGTTAAAAATAGTTTTATATTTATTTTTATTCCAAATTATTGCCTGCATTTGGTTTTTGGTGACACAGGGAGGCTTAGATCTAATTCTATTTAAAAAAATTTTTTTTGTAACGTTTATTTATTTTTGAGACAGAGAGAGACAGAGCATGAATGGGGGAGGGTCAGAGAGAGAGGGAGACACAGAATCCGAAACAGACTCCAGGCTCTGAGCTGTCAGCGCAGAGTCTGATGCAGGGCTCGAACCTGCAAACCAGGAGATCATGACTTGAGCCGAACAGACACTTAACCGACTGAGCCACCCAGGCGCCCCTAGATCTAAATCTAAATGAGATTACAGAACTTGTCCTTATTTCATTTTTATTTCTAACAAGTTATGTCTTTTCTTTTAAAAGCAAATTATAAATGCTTGCTTTTACACTGGAGGGATGTGAACTCTGATAAGTGCTCTGGCTTTTTGATTTAAAATAGTTTCCATTAAAATTTTTTTAAGGATAATTTTTTCTGATAAAATTTAAAGACTTCAAAATAAAATACATGCTTATAGTTAGTCTGGGATTTACCCTTGCTCAAGCAGAAATATTTAAGGTTTAAAAAAAATTTTTTTAATGTTTATTTTTGAGAGAGACAGAGCATGAGTGGGGTAGGGGGCAGGTGGGAGAGAGGGAGAGAGGGAGAGAGGGAGAGAGGGAGAGAGGGAGAGAGGGAGAGAGAGAGAGAGAGAGAGAGAGAGAGAGAGAGAATTCAAAGCGGGCTCCAGGCTCTGAACTGTTAGCACAGAGCCCGCAGGAACCCAACCCTGAGATCATGACCTGAGCCAAAGTCGGACTCTTAACCAAGACTGAGTCACCCAGGCGCCCCATAAGTTTAATTAAAGTCATATTAAAATGGAAAAGTTCTTCCAAAACTTTTATTTTCCATATTGTTTTCCTATGAAAACACAGGACTTTGGGGGAGAAGCGTAAGGAGCTGATATTTGGTGAGAGTCTATAAATGAATATTCATACAGTTATGCCAGAACAGGTCTGCAAGGATGTTAGTAGTTTCTCTCTTCTTTTTGCTTATCTGTATTTTCAAAGTATGATTTTAATTTTTGCTGGGTTGAATGTTCCATTTCCTAAATGTCTCCTAGGGATTGCCTACACTTGCACCACGCGAAGCGCGCTCACCACTGGGGCAAAGGGCCAGAACATTTCACCCGGTCTTCTGATGTGTCAGGGCCTCACAAGGCTCAGTCTATGCGAGGGCGAAAATGCCATCATCCGATTAAGTCCAGAAGTTCAAGAACTCCTTGCAGGCGATTCAGTCCCAGTTGAGAGTGGGGTCTTGCGGGAACCTAGGAGTTCAACCCAGCGCGAGGCGCTCGGACGCCAGGACTCCTTGCTCCACCGCCTGCCAGGCGGACCCGGTGGGTGGGGCGGCCCGGCCGGGGCTCGCGGAGCGCGCATGCGCGGCGAGGGGGCGGGGCCGGGGCGGGGCTACGCGCAACCTCCGGAGCAGCAGCAGTGGCGGCGGCGGCGGCAGCGGAGTTCGGGCTGCGTCTGGGGCGGCGGGTTCGCGGCCGACCTGGGCAGGAGAACCAGCACGTAGAGCCGGGCCGCGGCCCGCGACTTGGCGACCAAGCAGCGGCGCTGCTGCTGCAGGGCTTGGGCGCGCGGCCTGGCGGGACTGAGGACGTCGGGGCTGCAGGGCACGGGCGCCGCGGGCCGGGGCGCGCCAGGTAGGTGGGCCAGGCTGGGCTGGGGGCGACGCGGCTGCGGTGAGCTGCCGGGCGCAATGATGCACCCGGCGGGGCGGGGCGCGGCGCGCATCCTGATACCGGGGTGCTGGACTGGGAGGGCGCCCGCGGTTGTCATGGAGATCCCACAGCCTTGTGGTTCACCGGCGGTTGCGTCTTTGGAGAACAATCCAAGCCTGGCCGACCCCTAACTGGGAGACCCGGGCAGTCTCCTGCTGAGGGGAGTGCGGGGCTGGAGCGGGAGATGGGGAGCCGGGATGCAGGACGCGGCGACTCCGAGGCCATGTCTTGGCTCTTGCTTAGATCTAGTGACTTCAGACGCTGAAGGCCTTTCTGTGCATTGGGTGTAAACAGAACCGGGTAAAAATAAGCATGCATCTCAATGTAGGACATCTGGTCTCCCCGTCCTCTCAACTCTTCCCTTTTCTGCCTGCCCATAGTCCCCCGATATTTCTGGCATCTTTGCTTTTTGTATGTTAATTTTTTCTGGCAGTGCTAGTCAGTTAATTGAGGCCTGAGAAATTTGCAGAGATCTGTGACCGTCTCTTGAAAAGCCAATCATGAACATGTAGGCCATAGAAGATTGAGACACTCAAAATGTCAAAAGTAAATTTATGTCTTTGTGGGCGAAGGGAGCGGGGATGGGTTTGCTTTCCCTCGGTCTTGTCGCCTGCCCTCTGACATTACATAATGTTGTGTTCCTCCTGCCCCGAGTTCATCCATAATAACAGATCATGAAAATATTTCTCTGGCTAAGAAAGAAGTATAGGCAGTTGTAAAGCCCATTTTCTTGTCTTTTGCTTTGCCACTGAATGTGTTTTTGTTGGGAGGCTGCTTAAGAGTAGAATGCCCATAGCACATCTAAACCAAGGGATTTGGGGGTGGGGTGGCCCTTTGAATGTTGCGATGAAATTCTGCCTGATTCATCTTGGTTCACAGTGGATTGTGTGGACTGTGGGCAAGCCAGTGGGATTGAGGCCTGAACAGGCTGACTTGGGTGTGAATCCTGGATCTTTCACTTGCTAACTCTGGTTCTCAATTTTCTCACCTCTAAAAGGTGAGAACAGAACCTGCTTTGCCATTTGTTTTGGAATGGAGATACTGTTGGCATTGGTAAATGCACATAGAATAGCTGTAGGTTGTCCTAGAAGTAAACTGAATTTCTCATTGGTTGAAGACAGGCTTTCTTTAAGAGGAATTTTGTTTTTGGATCTAGGTCCTTCGCTTTGGGGATTTTTGCTAGAATGTTTACTCCTGGAAGATGGAATCCGTTGGTTTCTCTGAAGAAAATGAATGATGGTGCCCACGTGGGAAGGCCAGTGTGATCTGTTGGAGGGCTGCTGTCAGAAGACAGTGATGCTGTCCCAGGGGTGGTTATTGCATGTGAATAGAGATCCACAAGGCCTCATTCCCTGTGGTGTCTTGTAAACACACCCCTGTAACAACAAGCCACAGTTACTGGGAGGATGTGCCCTGAAGATAGGGCTTAAATGAAAGGACGCCCGACAGATGCAGAGGGAAGGGAAGGCTGTATTTATTTCTCCTGGGCTCAGCAGTAGATTTGGCTCTGCTGATTCTAGTGGCTGCTCTACTTCTGTTTTTCATTAAGCTTATGACATCTCAGTGTTTATCTGCTTTAGACTCTGAAGTCAAGGGTAGACATTACATTTTATTCCATTGTTTGGGAAACTGGATATTTTCTTGTATTGCTGTTAAACTGAATATTAGGATTTTTAAAAAAAAGTTGCTTTCAGGAAAGGAGGAATAAAATAATATACACAAGAGCTTGTTGTAAACTGTAAAGCACCACAGAGGTGGGGAAGAGGTCAGAGGTCAGAACTACTGACCCTGCAAGTCCCTTTAGCCAGCGGCCTACCTGGGAACATCCTGCTCAGCCTGCAAACCTGTAAATGCAGCTGAGGATTGGAACGGAAAGGCACATGGGACCAGCTGACCCCTGACCCCGACCTCACAGCATCTCAAGAATCCAGTAAGACAGAGGGATGTGGAGACTTTGGACCAAGGTTGGTCTTAGCTTCTTATGAAAAACTCCTTTATTGATTACGTATTCCACGAAAGTCCTCATAGTATTATCAGCTACTCATGGTATCAGGATGCTTTGACTTTCACGGAGGAGAAAATAGCACAAATCTGCAGGGAAGAAGGCTTGATTATGTGGTTGCTTCTTTTGTAGATTAATGAGCTGGTCTTGAGAGATCCTTCAAAACATATTTTTCTAGTGTCCTGGAACAAAAGCTCTGTGAGGAGAGCATATTCTGGGGAGACCAATATTAACACCAAAGCAGGCCTCCTTTATTTTGTCTGTGCTTTTAAGGAAAATGCCATCATGCATCTAATTCCCAGGAGTTTACCTGTATTTCTATACATATGCACCCCTTGCTCTCTTTAAATTGTTTAAAAAGTATTATTTCAGATTTACTGAGGAGTTGCAAGAATAATCCAAAGAATTCCCAGATAAACTTTACCCACATTCTCCAAATGTTGACATTTACTACATTCGCCTTATTCTTCTCTCATGTTTGTGTGTGATTCCTTTTTTCTGAACTGTTTAATGGTAACCTGCAGACTTGATACTCTTTTACCTCTAAATACTTTATTATGTATATCTTAAAAACAAGGACATTCTCTTACATAACAACAGCACAGTTATTAAACATTAGGAAATTAAACATTGATACAATGCTATTATTTAATATATAGGTCTTTTTCAGATCTTGCCAATAGCTCCAATAATGTCCTTTAGAGAAAAAAAAAATCCAAGATTATACATTATGTCAAATTGTGCTCTCTCTTTAGTTTGCTTTCATCTGGAACAGTTACTGAATCTTTCTTTGTAGTCCATGACATTGACATTTTTGAAGACTGCTACCTATTTTGTGGATAAAGTCTCCCAATTTGGGTTTGCCTGCAGTTTCCTTGTGATTAGATTCGGATTATGCACTTTTGGCAGGACTAGCACAGGGGTGACCCTGCAGTGATCTCAGCGTGTCCTATCAGAAGGAGGCATATGCTGTTGATTAGTCCCATTCACTGGTCAGGTTAACTTTGATCACTTGGTTAACGTGGTGTCTGCCAAGTTCCCTTACAGAAAAGTTACCATTTTCCCATTGTATTTAATATGTATCTGGTAGTAAGATAACTTGAGACTCTGTGATTATACTGTTACTCCTCATATTCTGACTCACTAGTTTTCGAATCCATTGATGATTCTTACCTGAACCAGTTATTCTGGCTGACAGATGGTGATTTTTCTTTGTCTTCTCTCCTCTTCTTTTTTTTAATGTTTATTTATTTATTTTGAGAGAGAGAGAGAGAGAGAGAGAATCCCAAGTTCTGAGCTGATTAGCGTGGAGCCCAACTTGAGGCTTGATCTCATGAACCATGAACGGCAATCAAGGGTTGGATGCGTAACCAGTGAGCCACCCAGGTGCCTCAGATGGTGAATTTTCTAATTCCGTATTTCTTTCTATACTTACCAGTTGGAATTATACTGCAAGGAAGAACATTTATTTCTTCCTTGTTTATCCTTTGATTTATACCTCTGCACTCATGAATTCCAGCTTTATGCAATAGATTATAGTCTCTTACGCTCATTATTCATCTTGTTGCTTAAATTATCCCGGACTTGGCTTGTAGGAGCCCCTTATGTCCTTTTGACATACCCTCATCCTTCTTTGAGGACTTCTTTACTCTCTGGTACAAAACCCTCAAGACTCAGCTTATACTTTCCAGCCTTGGAATTAGCCATTTCTCCAAAGAGTCTTGGTATTTAAATGGTATTTATGTATTTATGAATGGTATTTAAAAACCAAGATCTGGATCCTAGGCGTGCTCATTGCTACTGAGGTGTTGCTGCCTCTAGGCCTGTTTAGTGAACGTATTGCTCTCATTTACATATTACACAAAATTTTCTCTGATTTGCATTTTAAATTTAATGCTATGTCACTGTGTCCTGGAGATCTGTATTTACAGACATTAAAATATTTTTTTTGGTCTGTATTCCAGAATATGGGTTTATCACAATTTATTGAACTATCCTTTATCAGTGGACACTTAGGTTATTCCCAATGTCCTGCTCTAAAAGTAGTGGAGAATCTGTGAATCAAATCATTGTTAATACTCGCTAATATTTCCATCTTCTAGCTCCCTAGAAGTAGGATTTCTGGGTCAAAGAGTAATTTTAAATGGAGAGCTTTGCCAAATTGCCCCCACTTCCAGGAGGCTTTCACGTTGTACTCCTTCCATTAGGGTGTGAAACTATTTCTTTTTAACTCTGCCAATACTGAGTATAAATCTTGTCAATTTTTGCCGATCTAATGGGTAAAGAAGGCATTATTACTTTACATTTCTCAAATTACCAAAAATATTGAAAACCTTCTTGTGCTAGCTTATACTTTTGCTTCTATGAATTACCTGTGCATATCGTTTGCCCACTTTTTTCTCATTAGGTTCTTCTTTATATTGCTGAATTGTGGAAGTTACTGTAACTTTAGACTTTATTTTTGGCAGCCTTAGAAGTCTCCTTTAAGGATGATCCATTTTTCATTCGAGAGGACAAGGAAACTACCATTTTCTGAGCCCCCCCTACATCCCAGGCTCTGGGCCGAGTATTTATTTATATACATTCCCTGCAAGTCCTGTGGGAAGTTGAGCTGTGGTGTTGAGAAAGCTTAGTGAGGTGTGGTTAAGGTATCCACCTAAAAATGGTTGTAAGAGCTTGAACTGGGACTCAAACCCAGGTCTCTCTGGATCTCATGCCATTTCCATTAAAGCATATAGCTTCCTGCACAGGATTTGAAAATAATTGCTGTACTTTATTGTATCAATGTAGGACCGGGAATTCATTACTTGGAGCCTCCAATATCAGTAATTTCTATTTCTAATATTTTGATTTGTAAGTAAGGAGCTTTGAACATATACATCTTTCAAAATCATTTATTTTATTTCTGGAACTATTGTAGACTCTGGAGCCAAAGTCCCTGTGAGCTTCCAATCAGCTCTGTGACTTTGGGCAAATAGCTTAATCTTTCTGTGTCTTGGTTTGCTCATCTGCAAAACTGGGCTGATGATAGTAGCAACCCCAGAGTCTTGTTGGGGGGTGGTAAAGTGAGTTAATGCACATCAAGGGCTTGGAATGGCACCTGTTGCCGGCTAAGCATTCGGCAACATGAACCGTTATGATGAGTTCATGTGTGTAGCAAGTGCAGGCAGTGTGGAACTTGGAATTAGAGCAGCCATTTCTCTGCAGGTTTAACCATCTCTTGCATCATAAGCTGTCTGGGAAATGGGGGATCAGGGCCCCTGGGTGCTGTGTGCTTGTCTTTTCAATATGGTCTCTGCACACACCTTGCTCATACTCAGCCCAGCTGGCCCCTAGCGTTTGCTCACAGCCCTTAACCTGGGGCAGGTGAGACCTTGCAGCCCTTTCAACGTGCAATCTGTTCTTGAGGCTCACCTGGTGAAGTACTCAGAAGCAGAAGTCTCCAGTGGGGGAGGGTCTGTCGTGATAAAAATGTGTCCATTTTCTGGTATGGGGTCAGGAAGACAGAGGGGTGTCTTCTGGGAGGGGACCTCTGGAGGAGAAAAGCATTCAGTTCCTTGCAGCTCCCTTCCTGGGACACCATCAGAACCTTTACTTCAGACATCTAGTAATTCTCCTGGCCTTTATGCAGTGCCCTTCCTGTTGTACCTACCAGGTAGAATTCTGAGGCCGAAATCCCCCGCCTCCCTCCCTGTTCCCCACACCTCCACCATAGCCCTTGTACAGCTGGTATCAGCTGCTGTCTGATAAAATTCATTCACTCCAGGATGTGGAACTCTTTCCTTTGTTTTGTGTTGCTTGAATTTCAAATGGTGCCTTCTCTAACCTGCTAATTAGAATTTTTAAGGAGGATGACCTAGGTGTACAAATTCTGAAGTGTGAAGGAAATACATCTAGGCAGGTGTATATTTCTGGAGTACAGGGTCCTCTTAGGAAACAGGGATGCCCAGCAGTTCATGAGTCTCCCTGGATTGTGGGGTGTGTCATTTGGGGTCTTTGGGCTGACAAGTAAACAGTAAGGTCATTTATTATCTCATAGAATCGGAGTTCTACTCTATCAACAGTTCTGCAGTTTCATCAAGGACCTGGATTCTTCTCTTCTTTGCAGCCATCACTGCTGGTGTCAACCCAGAGTGAGCCTCCTCATGATGATGAGGTTGTCCTTATGGTCAGTGGGACTGCATGTTTCCCCACTCCTGACACCAGCCAGTCTCTAGCCACAGCCACTCTGGTGTGTGGGAGCAGTGAGGACCACGTAGCCTCCCTTGGACGCGGACTAGGAGGCTGCGAGGATGCTGTGTGCTGATTGGCTTAGGAGTGTTCCTCCATGGGTGGGCCCCAGACCAGTGGAATCAGCATCCCTTAAGATATTAGGTGTGAGGCTCAGGCCCCACTCCAACCTACTGAATTAGAAATTCTGGGCTGGGGCCCAGCACTCTGTTGTAGCAGGCCCTCCAGGTGATTGTGATGCAAGTTCCAGTTTGAGAATTGCTCTTAGTGTAATCAAGGCCACTCCCATTCATCAGCTGGAGTTGGGACTGGCTTTTCCTGAATCCAGAGAGGATTGCTCCCAGAATAGGAAGAAGGGAGAAGAGCGCTGGGTGGTCAGCCCACAGCGTAAACTGAGGAACCTGTGGGCACCTTTGTTCTCCATGTCTCCCTCCCCGCCCCCAGCCTGGGCCCCAGTTTACTGGCCCAACTGTTTCCTAGCCCCATGCCTGCAGCCTCTTCAGCTCCTCCGAGAGTGGCCCACATCCTCCCTGCATGGAATCCTCCCTGCAAGGAATCAGCATGGTTATATCCCAGCCCCAGCTTCTATCTCTGGTCCAGCAAGGTTGGGAGTCCCCTGGACCAGCTGCTGTGGATCTAGACCGGCCCTTATGACTCCCTTTCCAGAGGCATTCTGGAAGTATGTTCTGATGTATAGAGTTTGCTTACCATGCTACTCCTTGCTCAGTTAGAAAAAAATAGAAAGCAGTACAGTTAGTAGGGGCTTGAGAATGCTTAAGGAGTTGGCCTGGGGACAGCCCAAGGGACTACTTTCAATGGCAGTTTGTAGTTCTCTCTGGCTTTGCCCAGTGTGACCTGCTTTGTTGTTCCCTTTTGCAAGTACAGCTCCAACTTTATGTTTAGGTGAAGTGAAAGAGCCACCTCCATGGTGTAATCTGTGAGCTCAAAATCTCTCACTGTTCCACATTTTTCCAGAAACTAGTGAGCTGAGGTATTTCTAGATTTTCTTGATTTTCCAAGGTTCCTGTTAATCCAGGCAATCTCATACCTGCTGTACCACATCAGTGCTAATTGCTGAGGAAGGAAGAGCACCTGAGGAGGAGACCGGGTGGGCCAGGGTCCAGAACAGTGTTTTTCAAACAGCAGTGGTTCTGAAATCAGTTTGAGATTGTAACCAGCATTTAAACATATTTTTTTTTTGAAGGATGCCTGGGTGGCTCAGTGGGTTAAGCATCCGACTTCGGCTCATGGTTCATGAGTTCATGGGTTCGAACCTCATGTCGGACTCTGTGCTGACAGCTCAGAGCCTGGAACCTGCTTTGGATTCTGTATCTCCCTTTCTCTCTGTCCCTCCCCTGCTCACACTCTCTCTGTCTCTTTCTCAAAAATAAATAAACATTAAAAAAATTAAACATTTTTTTTGAAATAAAATAGAAAATATCCAAGTACATTTCTTATAGAAAGGGTTGGCATTTTTTGGTAAAAATGTAGCTATGTGTATGAGGTGTATGTTCGGGTACTGTTTCACTGTGAATGCTTCCTACTGTGGGTTTGGCAAAAAGGTGTAAAATCTGGAAGTTGAGCACATAGTGGAGGGGGCTACCCTGGCCATGTACAAAAACACATGCACACACATATGGGGTCTTTCCCCAGAGAGAGGGTCTCTGGCCTTCATCAGAACCTCAGAGGTCTGTGACTCACCACAGTTGGAGAACCACGGATCTAAAATAAAAGGGGACTTTTTTTTTCTTGAGCAGCAGGCAAAAGTTTATTAGAGTATAAGATTAGAAAGTAAGAGTAGTAAGAAAGCTCTCTTCACAGAGAGAGGACATTCGAAAGTGAATGTCCCCAAAAAAGGACTTTTAGTGGTGTGGGCCAGTGGGAGTGGAGCTGGAGCCCAGGGACAGCAAGAAAAAAAGGCGTAGATGTTCTGGTCTTGCTCTGACTTATTATCTGTGGTATTTGATCAATCCTCCTGATGATGTTGAGGGTCCTTAGCATGGCTACTCTGAGGTGAGGAGGCAAGGCAGGGAGTGTGTGGATTTGTCAGAGGTTTAAAATTTAACCATGGACACCTGACTCATCCTTCTCCTAACAGGGTGGATCAGCGTGTCTACCTAAACACACACACACACACACAGAGAGAGAGAGAGAGAGAGAGAGAGAGAGAGAGAGAGAATATGAGATAGGTAAATAGGTTGATATCTGGATCTCCCTTGTTTTGAGGCTGGCCCCATTGGAGCCATCACTGCCTGTGATCCCCCTGCAATCCTTTGTGACTTAATAACAGGAAAACTTCCAAGTCACCTTGGCTGCCTTTGGGATGCATTAATGTAGGTGTTAGTCTGGTTTGTGTTACAAAGCATATGTAATAATCTCTTTGGGGTGCCTGTGTATGTTTTTTGAGGGGGCATAAGTTGGATTATGAGACATGAACCTGAATATGCCTCCACAACCCATGGCGGGTTATGTAGGTTGAGATAAGCAGGAGATTTGTGCATTGCAATGCTCTGGACCAATGCAGGTGGGAAGTTACAGTCTTGCAGGAGACTTGGTATCTTTCCTCTCAGTTTTACAGTCTTGAAAGCCATTTTTCCCATAGTGCCCCTATTTTTTTTAAATGTTTATCTATTTACCTTGAGAGAGAAAGAGAGAGCGCTAGCAGGGAAGAGGCAGAGGGAGAGAGAGAGAATCCCAAGCAGCTCCATGCTGTCAGTGCAGAGCCCAACACAGGGCTCAAACTCACAAACCGAGAGATCATGACTTTAGCCAAAATCAAGAGTCGGATGCTTAACCAACTCAGCCACCCAGGCACCTCCATAGTGCCTCTATTTTAAAAAATGTACTGTGTTCAGTTTTCTCAACATCCTTCAAGTCCTGTCCATGCTTTAAGAAATTTCTCTGTAGGGGCGTGGAGCCTGCTTAAGATTCTCTCTCTCCTTCTCCCTCTGCCCCTCTCCTGTGTGCACGTGCACGTGTGCTCTCTCTCTCTCTCTCTCAAATGAAAAATAAATGTTAAAAAAAAAAAAAAAAGCATTAACAGCCATAAAGAAATGTATTCAGAAGGCTAAAGTACATCCATCTCTGACTCCTGCCCAGGGCACCTCTGAGGGGAAATGTAGAAGAAGGAGGTTCTGAGAGGCAGGGGACTGCCAGTAAAGGTCAGAGAAGGATGTGGGCGGAACAGGGAAGTAGGAGGAGCCTGGGCTCATAATGTTTTGTCAGGTGATCACTGACCCAGCTAAGCCTTCTCTTCTACTGACACTTTTTTTAAGCACATAAAAACTTGTGATTGTGTGAAGTGGATGTTGAGTATTTTCACATTTCTTATTCATTGCTTTGACTGTGTTCTGCATAGACAAATGTTAAAATGATCACATTATGTAATTGGGTAATAATCAAATGGCTGATAAAATGCGGTAATAGAGCCCAATTAAGATGGGACTGTGTGCCAAAAAATGTCAGGGTAACCCAGAATCTTTCTAACATTGTTACTCCTTGGTTTTGAAGAGGACAGAGTGATGGGTGAATGGATTGCCTTAGGGAAATACCGTGCTGGTAGACAGTGCCCACCTCAGGCGGAGGAGAAGCATGCATTTGGATTTTGCCCCTAACCTGCTGGTGACTTGGTGAAATCATGCCTGAATCTGACCTCCTTCCTCATTCATCTGGAGCAGGTGAATCCCTCATTTCTTTCTCCCTTGACCCCCAGTCCAACAATGAAGCAGAGTTGTGATTGTGCCTGAGGGCTGCATAGGTAAAGTTGGCATCGAGGGAGACACACATACATACACAGTATTTAGGGAAGTACTTGTTTAGTCTGTGGCCTTGGAAATCAAGGTCCTGTCTCTACTCTTCTTTCACTTTCTGGCTTCCCTCTGCAGTGATTTATGAGTATCTTTCTAGAGTACATAAACTTAGTGTCAGAGACCCTGGAATACCCTGGATATGTCCATGAAGGTTGAAGCTGTCTGTATATCATGCAGACCAAACTCTTCCTGGTCCAAGTAGAGTGTCTGGTACCTTTCTCTGGCTCTTCTACCCTGCACTGCATCCCCACACCCGCCTTCTGAGGCCCACTGCATATAATCCCCCAGTACAGCTATAGGCTTTATGTTGATGCTCAAATCCTTGTCATTTTCCATGAACTGATGAATGCCACTTTACTCCCTGAAGTTTTCCCCTGATAATGTATGCACAGCTGTTCGGATCTGGATTGTCTCTCTCTGGCAGTTTGATATCCTCCCCTGAATACTTCACCTACCTCTCTGTGACCTCCTTTTACACTATTTTTGACCTATTTTATTTTCTATTATTCATTCCTGACATTTTAAAGAAAGGGTGCATGGATTTAAAGTTATCAGTTAAAGCATAAACTGATTAAAAAGAATTAAAGACAGCTTCAAATGGATACAACCGTATGAGTGCCGTCTCTTCAAGAAGAGCCCTGAACTTATTTCAGGGATGCTTGTGTTACCAGAAGCTGTCACGTTCTTCATCTGTGTGTCTTTCTCCTTGAAACACTGCAGAACTCATGAGAAGAGGAACCTGACTTTCTTGATAATGC
This sequence comes from Panthera pardus, assembly GCF_024362965.1. Classification (NCBI taxonomy): domain Eukaryota; kingdom Metazoa; phylum Chordata; class Mammalia; order Carnivora; family Felidae; genus Panthera; species Panthera pardus. The sequence continues at coordinate 61,008,293 of NW_026526821.1, read as the reverse complement.
AAATAGTCTTGCAAATAGTGGGTGACGTACCAGTGATTGCCCAAGATACATATTTTCTGATTATCATTGTAGGCACCTTCAAACTACATGATCTTTCGAATAACCTTCCTACAGGGAGAAAGATGTTTGCATTTTGAGTCAACTTGATTATTTAATCATTCCTTAATTAGTCAGATATCTTTACCAAGCTAGGTATTAGCCTCATTGGCCAAAAGGAATAGAAAAGCCAGCAGACAGGTTGTGAAGCAGTGAGAAGTCTTTGCAGCTTGTGGACTGGCTCAAAGAGAAAGGATGCTTCTGTGACGGCAGTGCCACTCTTGCACTGAAGGGGCTTCAGGCCCCCCTGTCTGGCGTTCGTGTCTGTCCTCATTACAGCAGCCAGCACAGCCTCAGCCCCATCTCTAGCAGAGAAGGTTCTAAACTGTCATGGAACAGATTCGTTCCAAACAGGATTAGATGAGATATGAAGTCCCAGGGCAGTAATCTCTGTGTCATTCCTTTTCGAGCAGGGCATCGCGGGGTCTCACCAGTATTACATACGCTCAGGCTGGCTGGTTTGTAAACTGTTAAGGATCGCACCCGTATTTATCATGGCCACTAGCAGCCTGTGGCTTAGACTCTGAACCTCATTTAATGGGCTCACTGAAATGAAAAAACAAAAAAACAAAAAAACAAAAAAACAAAACGGGCTATTTTTGCCTCATAACCTAGATTCGTCTGCACTAAATATGCAAGCCAAGCTATTAAATGTTTGGGGCAGTCAACAGGAATTCGGCATATTAAGGCTTTTTGAATTTACTACTCAGACAGGCCTAGAAATAAGATAGGTTGCCTTTTTTAGATTATAAATGTTGATTATATTGGGGAGAAGCTATTTTATAAAATAACTCTACAACAAAATGAATTTTAATATGCTTGTAGGGTCTTGTGAGCATGCACTCACTTGAGCCTAGGGCCTAGGGTAAATTTGAGAATGCTTTATTTAAGGCATTAAAGAAGGAGAAGGGGACTGTTCATGAACTTAAATCTAAAATAGTACCCTTCTCTGTCAGCATCCCAGTACGGTGACCTTTGCCACCATTGGATATAAGTGGGGAATGGTAAAATTGTGAGGATTAATATTTGGCTGCATATAACAGGAAAACATCTGAAGGAAAAGAGGCCTAGTCAGAGAAGGCATGTCTTTCTTGTTGTCAGACCTTGTGCTGTACCTGCCTGTGGTGAGGCCCAGTGCCTCCTGTCTGGGTTGGCAGCTAGAGGTGTGGTCAGCTCATGGGCCTTCCAGACACCAGGCTGGAGGAAGGCACACTTCCCAAGAACTCCTCATCAAATTTCTCCTTACGTCTTGTTGGCAAGAGCCGAACTCCTGGCCATACCTAGCTGCAAGGGAGGCGGACAGCCCTGGGCCAACTAAACGTCAGGATCCTAGGGCTTCTGTGGAGGAAGCAAAGAATAGACATTGGAGTCAACTGTGTCTCTCCTGCAAGTTGTCTTTTTTGGAAGGTGAGTTTTTAATGCTTGTTGGAAAAATGTTGGCAAAACTTTGGGAAAACTTCTCTGGGGAGGCTGTAGGCATGGAGAGCTAACTAAAAAGTTGAGAACTTGAGACCTTTCTTGCTTCCACACTTCTTTCATACGACAGCCTGAAAGAGGTCACTTGATCCCTTTGTTCCTTCATTTCCTCATTTAGAAAACAGAAATGGCCAAGTTCTGAGCTAAATTCTCAGGGCCAGTGCCAAGGCTTACAGACCAGAGCTGCTTCCCACCAGTAGTCCCTCTGGTGCCTCTGGACCTGTGGGTGTGTCTGGAGGGAGGGGCTGCTTGGGTGGGGGGATTTCAGGAAGAATGTGAGATCCAGGCAAGGGCCTGTGGATGAGATGCCCTGGGGCCCAGGAAGAGGAAGACAAGCTTGTCCCCACTGTAGTCTCCAGGGCTGGCTTATCCTTCCCCACCCTGAACCCACCACAGGCAGGTCCCCTCCCCAAGTATGGGGAGGGCTAGCCTCATTAGTGGAATTGAGGGTGGCACCTGGGTCTGTGCTTCTCTCCTGCCTCTTTCCCTCCTTGCCTTGCTTTCCTTCCAGAAGGGAGATCCCAAGTGTCTGCTCTGTCAGATGAAAGGGATCAAATAACCAGTTTATTCTAGGTGTCAGCGAAATTTAATGTGTTCTTTCTGAGGCATTTGGATTTTAAGAAGGATATATGTGCTAGCAGTCCCTAAACTCAGAAGAGAGCCTCTCCAATGGTCAGATGTCAGGCCAAGGAACAGGCATGGATAGAAGTTGGGGCCCTCCTTGTGCCTGCCAGTCACTGGGTACAAGCATTTGTCTGCTGCACACCTGGGTAATGCTGGCCAGCCCAGCTCTTCCTGTCCTCTTCCCTCTACCCCAACCCAGCACGTGTGAATGACACACACACCTCTCTCACCTCTTGTGTGTGCTCACACATGGCATTCACACATGTACTTACAGCTGTCATTTGCACATGTGCATACACACCTTTTGTGTTCACACACACACACACACACACACACACATCCTAAAAAGGCAGTAGCTGCTGAGGAGCTATGCTTTGCTTTCTGTCTGATTGGAATCCCTGGGAGTTAGGGGTATAGACGTGCATGTATGTTCAAGAATCTTTATAAACACTCTTTGAATTCATGCCTCTGAAATGCGGAAGTTTCTTTTTGTGTTTCCAAAACTAATGATGAAAATTTGCTAATCTGTAGTAATGTTTCCTAGCCTTAGAAAACTTTTTTAGGGGTGCCTGGGTGGCTCAGTTGGTTAAGCTTCTGATTCTTGATTTTGGCTCAGGTCATGATCTCATTGTTCATGGGTTTGAGCCCCACGTTGGGCTCTGTGTTGACAGTATAGAGCCTGCATGGAATTCTCTGTCTCTGTCACTCCCCTGCTTACTCTCTATCTTTCTCAAAATAAATAAAAATAAACTTAAAAAATTTTTTTTAACTTCACATTTTTAAAAAGGCAAGGATTATCAAATGGCCCTTTCTCACTTTCTCTACCCTATGAGTGGCTTTTGTAGGCAATGGATGAACATAGCATCTTTCCTTGTATCCCAGCAGTAATCATCACTTCCTGGTGATTATCTTCAGATTGTTTTGCTATCCACTTTTTTCTCAGTATAAACATAGGTTGTTTTGTTTTGTTTTTTCATCTTTGAGAGTGAGATATTTTACTTAAGGGAGGTATCTGTCAAACTTCATAAAACTACTTTTCTTCCGCCTTCATGGGTGTGCTGGTCCATGTGTTATGTGGACCTTGCCTTCCCATTCCACAGGTGCCAAGGGTGGGTGTCTGGCCCCAGTGAACTAGATGCTGTACTTTTTCAGAAGAAACAAAAACCGTTGGGACACCCTAAGTGTGCAATGTAAATGAAGAAAGTGAGGCCCTGGCCAGGAGGGAAGTGGTTCTGATTTCCATGTTTCATCTCCCACTCTTAAAGGGGAAAGCACTTTCAAGGGAGTATGATAGGGGAGAGAAGTGCAGAGAAGGCAGAAGTTCTTGAACGCATTGCTGACTATAGAATGTTGCTGTCATGTGGCCCCTGGCCCGGTAACCCTTGCCAGGGGCGTAGCAGGCATTTGGGCAGCATCTGAGTTCAAGATGGTGACCACCACAGGCCTAGAGACACCTGAAGTGGAGCATCCATGGGGCACAGAATAAAGTCCCAGGTCGGGGCACCTGGGTGGCTCAGTTTGTTGAGCATCTGACCCTTGATATCAGCCCAGGTCATGGTCCCAGCATTGTGGGATTGAGCCCTGTGTTGGGCTCTGTGCTGAGTGTGGAGCCTGCTTCAGATTCATTCTCTCTCTCTCTCTCTCTCTCTCTCTCTCTCTCTGTGTCATTCTCCCCCCCCCTTCCCCCCCCCCCCAAAAAAAAGAATAAAAGTCCTAAGTCAGGATCATGTGATGCTCAAGCAGAGCTTTGTCCAGTGGGAGTGACACTCACTGTGAAACAGTGTGGATGGGGCAGATCTGAACTGTCCCAGGGGAAGGAGTGACACTGATTGAGTAGACCTGGGTCTAGTGCTCACTCCCGATGCTGGGAACTTGGCAGTCTGATTGCCTGGCCTGGGTCTGTTGATCGCCTGCGCCCCCAATTTGAGTGGCCTGAGAGAGGGTGGGTACACACTTCTGCTAACGGAGTGTAATTAGGGAGTGAGTGTTGGGCTGCCAAAAGGAAAACAGCATCAGAGTAAGCTAACCTAGTCCAGGCACCCTGAAGGCCTGGCTCCCCTGAACCCCCTGTTTGGGAGCCCCCTTACCCTCTCCTTCTTGGTGTATAGCTCCTTGACAGTAACTCCTTAGGGGTCTAGAGGAATCACTTAAAATGTTCAATTCTTCTTTGCTGTGTTTTATTGAGAGGGAGGGTGTTGTGTCCCACAGTGGTACTGACATTTGTGAAGATTGTTCTCTGGGGACGTTCCCAGTGAACATAACAGATCTGGAGTGTCATAGGACATAAATGTCCTTCAGGGAAGGAACAGCAGCTCTGTTTTCTTTGTATCTCCAGAGTATCCCACAGTGCCTGGTACAGTATAGGTGTATAATTAGTGTTTGTCGAGTGAATGAATGAACAAAGCTGCCATTTCATTGTGGAAAGTGCAAGAAAAGGCTCAGCCTGTCCTGGGAAGACAGCCCATTTCCCGGAGGTCAAGTTGGGGTTTGGTCTAACTCAGGAGAGGGAAGTGAGACTGGGGCTTGTGGCACACCTGGTGTTGCAGTCAGTCTTTGGGTGAAGCCAAACCTGGCAGCTTGTGTCCCTGTACCTGATATGTCCTCCCTGTGCAGTGGCATTCGTGTCCTTAGCACACAAGCCCTGTCAGCCAGCTGGCTGTGACCTAGCAGCTGCTTCTGTTCCTCTGGGAAGAAAGTACCACACCTTAGGGCTCAGTCATCTTGGATTATTTTCTTTCTAAATTTTATCAACTTTCTCACATCTGCACAGGGTCGCAAGTGTGGTATCATAGGTGCTAAAAGAGAAGCCCAGTAGGGTGGGGTTCACAGGAAGGGTGGCCTCCTCCTCTTCTGGGCCTTGGGGACATCACAGGGCTTCACGTAGAGTTATGTGTCAAGGGTGGGGGTGATAGCTCGAGCTGGGAGTTTCAAGAGAGAAGCGTGGGGAGGACAGGGATAACGCATCAGGAAGGAGTTTCAGGAGAGGCAGGGTCAGATCACCGAGGGGCTCACGGTCCATCATCAGGTCCTTTTCGAGTTTGGGACTTCATCCCACACAGGAGATTTCTCAGACTTTTTAAAAAGCTTTTTATTGTTTTGCTTATATCATTGTTTTAAATGAAAAAAGCAATTCCAAAGTCTTTTTAGGGGTTTGAGGAGGTCCTTTCTTAGATGGTAATTGTTCTTGTAACCATACCTGTGTTCTAACCAGGTTTGTGGGCCAAGATGGGCTCCCTCATTTCCATTCAGTGGTGTGGGCACCGCAGTTCACTGAATCCTGATGCAGGGTCCCCAGAGCCCATAGTGGTGGCGATGAAGCCATGTCTGTGACATGATGGAAATGAAACCAGGACTGGGGAAGGATATTCTAAACCACCTGTAAAAACTGAGCTGGCTGTGAGGAAAAGAAAGTATTGGGGTGTGAAGAACCCCAGAAATCTGGGTTTCTAGAAACAAATATTAATTGTCTCAGGGTCCTCTCCCTGCACATTGAAACAGCTGAGTGGGCAGCTTCAGTTGGCCCTACCTCCTCCATAGTCATGCTCTTGCTATGACCTTGTGGGGTCTCTACACTGGGCAGGGAGGGGGGTGCAGTATAGACATAAAACATAGTCAAGCCTGATGGCCAGTGGCTGGGGGAGGGGATGAGGTAGTGAGAGATTATGGGGACAGGACTTGGCTTGTAGTTGTGTTAGGACATGCTCCTGCTCTAAGATTTTGTGACTTGGGGACTGGGAGCATAAACTTCACTGTGCCATATAGTGGGGTGATGTGGTCAGGGAGAAAAATGTGGCAGAAGGGCAAGGCTGGAGAATAAGGAAGTGAAGGGCAGAGAGCAAGGGACGAGGCGATGGAAATTGTTGCCAGCAGCAGGTGCAGCCTTGTCGATTTCCTCACCTGCTGGGGTGACACTGACCCAGAGAAGCACCCCTTTGAATTCCCACCCTCTTATTAGTGACTATACATTAATATCACGTGGTGGGAGTCCTCAAAACCTGCTTGTACTTAGCTTGATTTGCCACATTTGATAACATTTTATGTTCTGTTTTAAATAGGCATACATTTTCATGATTCAAAAATTAGAAGGTACAGCAGGGTATATGGTAAAGTCAGCCTCCTGCCGCAGCCACCTAGATCCCCTCCTGGAGACACCAATGCCATGTGCTTTTCTTGTGTTCTTCCCAAGATATTCTGTGTATATGCCAGCAGATGTGTGTGTGTACACATTAAAATGTTTTTATGCCCACAGTGTCACATTCCATGTCCACTGCACCCCTCACCATCTCCCGTTACTATTTCTGGGTACTCATTGCATAGAGTTTCTCTTTGTTTTGCCCAGCTACACAGCATCCCCCTGCCAGGCTGTGCTGTAGATTCTTTGACTAGTGCATTCTCTATCTCTTTTTTTTAATTAAAAAAATTAATTTATTTATTTTGAGAGAGAAAGAGAGAGAGAGTGCACATGCATGGGAGGGGCAGAGAGAGAGGAGAGAGAGAGAGAATCCCAAGCAGGCTCTGTGCTGTCAGCATGGAGCCCAACGTGGGGCTTGATCCCACAACCCTGAAATCATGACCTGAGCTGAAATCAAGAGTCAGACACCTCACTGACTCAGCCATCCAGGCGCCCCTGACTAGTGCTCTCTTGAGCTTGGTAGGCTCTTCCTGGTCTGTGCCGGGCACTAATGTGTTAGCTCTTTGAAAGAGCACCCCCCACCCTTGCCCTAAAGTGTGGATAGAGTATCCCCCTATCTGGAAGGAAAGTGTGGGATTGGGTGATATTTGGAAGTTCCCATTTACTGCTATTCTCATCTGGACTATAACTTTCTTTGGGGAGTAGAGGGCAGCTAATGGTTAGATACTATTATTTGTAAGATACGCTTCTTTAGAATATTACCTTTCGTTACACATAGGCCTTTTAAACCCACCCATAGCATCCTGAATGAGGCTTGTCAAGGCCACATTTGACCCGAGCTTCAAGAGCAGTGGTTCCGAGGGACTTTGCAGGGCCCACTGCACGTTTGAGCTACTACAGGTGCTGCAGATGGTTCTGGAGGGATGTCTCTGACAGCCAGGACCAGGAATGCATAGTGCTTGTGGCATCGTGTTTGTGACATGATGATATCTAGCTGAGGCTGCTTCTTCCCGCCCAGTGAATCAGTTGCTCCTACCACCGTGCCATGTGTCTGAGAGGGAAGGGAACAGCCTGGACATTGTAAATATGTCAATATGTCTTGGAGTCATGTTGGATGGTCCCTGTCAGCTTCCAGATCTGCAAGACAGTCCTGGTAGTTTACCACAGTGGAGCCGGTGTGCAGTCATCTCACATGGCAGCATTGTAGAGGCAGCGGACATCTTTGAGGGCCCCACCTTCAGGCCTGGGGGAGGGGCAGTGGCGGGCTCTTGCCACATGTGGGGACGCTCCAGAGAGCAGGACTTGATGGTAGCCCACCCCCAGAGGGTTCACAGCTGCAAGGCTGCTTATCAGCCCCTGTGCAGGTGTCAGCAGGACACATTCAAGCCATGAAGCCTCTGTGGGAGGGAGCCAAGGGCTGGCAGATGTTAGACGTTAGCCCCTGGGGTCTGTTGTGTGCAGTGCCAGTGGCCAAGGGGCGCTGAGATGGCTCTTTCTGCCCCATTAGTGGCTGTCAGCTAGCTCAGGGCACCAGTCTGCTGGATAAACCCAGCTGTTGCAGAAGGTCAGAGAAGAATGGGAGCAAAGAAGGCAGTTCAGGGGGCCCGCCGATGACTGCTTTCAGGAAGTGAACAGGCTTATTCATGTTCATATTTTCTCTAAAATACTCTTGAGGTTTTGAGGCTCCACCCTGAGCCCTGTGTGGCCGAGGGCTGCTTGTCCTGGTGGAAGGGATGGTCTTCAAATCTTGTGCTAGCCTAAGTCTGGATGGCGGGGTCCTGGGGCAGCTCAGTCCTGCCTCTGAAACTGAATGGAGGCAGAGGGGAGGCAGAATTGCTGTCAGGGTCATGGGGCCTCCTGCACACAGAGCCCAGGAGGAGGTCGCTAACAGTGGAGGAAGTGGAATTATTGCACATGGTGCATTTCGACATTGGGACTCAACCCTCAAGAAGGAAAACCAAGTGTGGGGGTGCATGGCGCCCGGGCTGAAGAAATGAAAAGTGGGCAGAAGGCTGAACGTTAACTGCCTTGTCTTTTGCTCACCCACTTGGCCCTTCTCTTGGGCTGGCCCTGGCAAGGCAGAGTTATCTCACCCCACACCAGCTTCAAGGCCTGTGGCTGGGAGAAGTTCTCTTGCTGTGTTTATTCAAGGTAAGGGTTCTCTCATAACAGCTTGTGATGCCTGAGGCCAGGAGGGTCTAGTCCATGAGACATCAGGAAAGCTTTCCCTGTGAATACCTGAGTTAATTGTACTGGATGTTACAATGTGTAACATGCCTGTGGCAATATTGTACTTGTATGGGATGAGCTAAGAGAGTCCTTGAATAGCTTTGGAAACTCCCTTTTGGGATGTAGTTGAGAGAAGCAATAAATATGAGAGTATTTTTTAAATGTAAGCAAGCTAGGGGTGTCTGGGTGGCTCAGTTGGTTAAACTTCCAACTCTTTTTTTTTTTTAATTTTTTAAAATTTTTTGAGAGAGAGGGACTGAGCACGAGTGGGGGAGGGACAGAGAGTGAGGGAGACACAGAATCTGAAGCAGGTTCCAGGCTCTGAGCTGTCCTCACAGAGCCCGACATGGGGCTCGAACTCACGAACTGCAAGACCATGACCTGAGCTGAAGTCAGACGCTCAACCCGCTGTGCCACCCAGGTGCCCCAAGCATCCAGCTCTTGATGTCGGCTCAGCTCATGGTCTCACAGTTGGTGGGATCAAGCCCTGCGTTGGGCTCTGTGCTGACAGTGTGGAGTCTGCTTGAATTCTCTCTCTGTCCCTTTCTCCCTCTTTCCTCTCCCCCACTCATTCTCTCTCTCTCTCTCTCTCTCTCTCTCTCTCTCTCTCAAAATAAATAATCATTAAAAAAATGTAAGCAAGATAATCACAGCATAAGGCAGTAGTTCTTCAGTACCGCTAGCTGGTGGTCTAGGGAGGGTGGCAACGATTGTCCTTCACCGATGGACATTTCTTCAGTTCCTGCTGTGCCAGGCACCTTGCTGATTGCTTCACATGCCCGCATTTAGTGTCCTTGCATTAGTTTCCTAGGACTTCTGTATCAAAGTCTTACAGATTTGGTGGCTTAAACCAACAGAAATGTATTCTCTCACAGTTCTGGAGGCTGGAAGTCTAAAATAAGTATCACAGGCTCCAAATCGAGGGTTCAGCAGTGCCATGCTCTCCTTGGTAGCATTAGTGGGGAGCCTTGTCCATCTTCGGGTGGCTGCTGGCATTCCTTGGCTCATGGTCCCTCCCTGCCTCCCCTACCTCCCCGCCTCCATCTTCAGTGCCGGCTGTGTAGCATCTTCTCTGTGACTTCTTCCTTCTGTTTCTATCATGTGCCCTTCATCTGTCTGAAATCTCTCTTAGTCTCCTCCTTGTAAGGGCACTTACGATTGGAATTAGGGCCCACCCGTGTCATGTAATCTGTCTACCTCAGGGTCCTCAATTTAATCACATCTGCAAAGTCTTTGCCATATAAATAGCATTCGCAGGTTCCAGGGATTAGAGCATGGACATTCTCTTTACTTGCCCTGCCACATCCCACAGCAGCCTTTGGAGGACACTCAGTGGTTGTAATGAGGAAGCCAAGGCTTGGAGAGGCTGAGCAGCTCTTGGGTGGCCACGGTTCTTTCTTCTCTCTGATGCCACATTTTGTAATGTTGCTGGACATTCACTGATGAACAGATAAGCCCCTGTCATTTTCCCATGATGTTACATTGGTTTGGAAAAAATACGAGCTTCGGGGTCAGGTGTCATCGCTGCACCTTGCTAGGGACATGTTTGTTAAATGAATGAATTTGTTTCACTGTGGCCAGATGGCTTTGGGCAGCCTCGTTTTCCTCATCCGTACGTTGATGATAGAACAACCTGGTGTAAATAAGATGGTATCACATGGGTGAAATGGTCCAGCATGGGCATGTGTGCTGTGTCCTTAGTCAGTGTGAGTTCCTGGACCCAGCCAGGGAGAAGTCACATGGAGGCCAGGTGATGTCTAGGATGGATTTGGTTAATCTCTGAAAGAAATAGTGCATTGGGAGGTGTGCAGATAGCCAACTCACTGATAGGACAAACATCTCTCGAATACCTCCTTGTGCCGGTCAGTCTGATAGGTGGAAGGAAAAGAACAGCAAATAGAACATACTCTTCCTGCCTTGGGGTTGGGGGCCAGGGAGCCAGAGGACAGATATTTGAACAGTCTTTCCACGATTGTGGACTGAGGAAAGTTGTCTTTGATGTGTGTGTGAACAGATATATGCATTACATATTTATTTATATTTATATATTATAAATAACATGAGAATTGACAATAGCCCATGTTCCTGAGTCTGGTTCATATCTTCAGCTTCCTTCTTCTCTCACCACCTACCTCAGTGGCTATTTGGAGGTCCCTGATAGTTGACTGGGCCCCGTTAATCTCCTTCCCCAGAGAGTGGAGCCTTCTTCCTACCTCCTCTCCACGCTGAGCCCCTGCTCAGGTGGGTGGGGCCTGCGGTCTCTCCCAGGCTACCCTGGCCTTTGGGCCTCTGACCTCCCTCTGATCATCTGGCCTCACACCCAGGCCAGCTCTGCCCACCTTGCTCAGTCTGCTCTCTGTCCCCCACAAGTCTTGCTCCGACATCTCCCCAGATAGGAAGGCACCTGTCTTGTTGTATTTCTTAAGCTAACCTTGCACTCACTGTATAACAGGGCCTGACGGCTCTGTGGGGTGACCTGCATTCCCTGTCACAAATTATGAGCTACTAAAGGAGCCTTGCTGAATGCTGGTTGCTGTGCTCTATCCATGTGCACACCACTCGTCTTACAGATGAGAGAATTGGGGTGCAGAAAAGTTCAGTCACCTAGTTGGTCAGTGGCAGGGCAGGAGTCATGGGTCTTTCTGTCCATGTAGCTCCTTACTTACAGCTAAGCCAGGTAGGCCCTGCCCAGTGATAGACCAGCCACCAAATGCATAGCAGTGGCAGGTGCCACAGGTGACAGTGTCTGTCTGCGTGCTTTTTGATGGGGACCCACAGTTTCATTTCCAGCTCTCTTTTATTTTTTTTAATGTTTTTTTAATTTTTAGAGAGCAAAAGAGCAAGAGAACATGCACACAAGCAGAGGGGTGGGGGAGAGGAAGAGAAAGAGATCCTAAGGAGGTTCTGCTCAGCGCCGAGCCTGATGCTAGGCTCAATCCCACGACCCTGGGATCATGACCTGAGCCAAAAATCAAAAGTCGGACACTTAACTGACTGAGCCACCCAGGCGCCCTCCATCTCTCATTTAAATGCTTGTCTCATGCTATGTTCTGGCAGTCACTGAATGAGCATGCCAGACTTTTGGACTCTTGAGTCTCTTCGAGTAGAGCAGGGGAGACAGAGTTGCTGAGTTTTCCCCTTGGATGGCTGGAGCCCATGCAGTACACGCCTCTCCTTCCCCCTTGTCTGTTTACCCGTCACCACTCTGTTATCTTGATCTGTCCATCTGTTTACCTCCTTTCTCTGTCTGTGTTAACAGTTTAGACTGAGAACTCTCTGGCAGTGTTAGCGGCCACCCCCCTCCCCCCAATGTGGTACAGGTACAATGGAGACTCAGATTCATCGTGTCCTCCACCCTCGGAAGTAAGCAGAAAGTCTCTTCTTAACCTCTGTGGTTTAGCATCTGAGTGATGGAAAGCTTCTTTTCCTTAAGTAACAGATGTTTTGCATATACCTGGCACACATCCACTCACATTTGATTTTCTTGTATGTGCACATGTGAACACACTCTTGATTTTCTTGTATTCTAATAATATTTTCCTTATTTAAAAGAGCGAAAGAACAAATGAGTTAAATAGGTATTTGCCTATTGGCTTGGAAGCTTAAATACCATCTTAATGGTAATTTTATGTGAAAAATATTCTCTGGGTTCCAGATAACTTATAAATGGACTTTTGGAATGCAGCCTGTTGATTGAACTGCCCAGAAGTTCAACCTCTCCTTTGTGGAATTCCAGAACTGAGTTTTAAAATATTTATCAATTATAGTGCTTTGTTTACTTTCCACTGCAATGAGACCATGAACTAATTTAGCATGTGATAGCCATAAATAAGTGGAATAATAGTAAAATATTGAGGTTTTACAGTAAGGGGTAAGACACCCCAATTTTTTACTTTTATTTTTTTAAATTTACATCCAAATTAGCATATGTTGCAACAATGATTTCAGGAGTAGATTCCTTAATGCCCCTTACCCATTTAGCCCATCCCCCCTCCCACTACCCCTCCAGTAATCCTTTGTTCTCCATATTTAAGAGTCTCTTATGTTTTATCCCTCTCCCTGTTTTTATATTATTTTTGCTTTCCTTACCTTATGCTCATCTGTTTTGTCTCTTAAAGTCCTCATATGAGAGACACCCCAATTTTGATGTCTCAGTAAAGAGAACAGAAAATCTAAAGGTGCCATCAGGGAGGTGTAATAAAGGAATGGAGGGGAATAAAACCCAAACCAGAGTCAGTACTGTGTGGGGTGAGACTGGTGGGTCACGTTTTTGGTCCTGAGACCTGCGGCATTTCTTTTTTGATAGTCTCAATCCTGAACCCAGTGAGGCTTCAGTTTGTGAAGGGTGAACAATACAGTCTTAAATGGTGAAGGGTTAAAGTCTATTACCCTTCATGGTTCACAAGGGGACTGTAAATCCTGCTGAGACCAGACACAGGGCTCACGGCTGGACATTGAGGGCAAGAGGGATCTCGGGTCACCAAAGACCCCTGTTACTGGGAACTCCCAGCCTTGGGGATTGGGTGGATGCCTCTGGAGATCGTGGCTGAGATGGCAGAGGAGGAGCCAGCCCGGCCGAACACCTGTGGGCAACCTGGGGGAAGGAGGTGCTGGGGGTTAGGGAGGGATGGAGACACTGCAACTTTCTCCACCATGGCTACACATTACACTCAGCTGGGGCTTTTGACAAACACGGAAGCCTGCTTTCCACCCCCTGCCCCCCACTCAGGGCCAGTAAAATAATGTGGGAGTAGGGCCAGCACTGGCATGTGTTACCTTTCCATTAGGTAATTCTGAAGTGCAGTTGGGGTGGAGTGGGTGGGCCCTGGGGGCTCAGAACTTGGGCTTCTACCCTGGGGCCAGCCTGTTTTGAATCCCCATGGCGTCCAGTCTTTTAAGTGCTGAGCCTCAGTGCTCCCATGTCTCGGGCTGGAAGGTGAAATGAGGCCATGTGCGCAGGGCTCTAAATTCACAACCACAGAGCGTGGGTGGGACCACTTGGCATCCAGAGCATATTTCGCCACAATCCTAGACCAGGGGTTGGCCTGCTTTTTCTGGAAAGGACCAGATAATATTTTAGGCTTTGTGGACCATACAGGCTCTGTCACAGCACCAGCCAGCTCTGTTGTTGTAGTGTGACAGGTGCCACAGACAGGGGCAACAAATGCATGCAGCTGTGTTCCACTAAAACTGTCTAAAAACAAATGGTGGGCAGGATGTGGCTGACTCCTATCCTAGACGGTCATTTTTATACCTTCTCCTCAAACTTCTAATACCTCTGGTCTCCACCTCACCCGACCCTGCTCATTGCTGCTGGCCTCTCTTCCAGCAGCCTGGATTGTACTTCCGTAGACCAGCCACCAACATCAGTGCTGCTCCCATGGTCTGGGGCCAGCCTCTCATACACCACTCCCTGACCCCCAGTGGTGGCCGGTCTCCAGCCTTCATCACTCCCTCCCGCATCTTTGGAACATTCTCCCCACAGCTCCCGGGACCCCTCACTTTGGATTGCCCTCCTGTTTCACTCAGTCTCCTGGGCTGGTTTCTCCTCTACTCCCCAATACCTCCAGGGCCCAGTCCTAGGACCTGTCTTCTGCTCCGTTCTTTGGTGGGGTCATCCACTCTGGTGTCTCACTTAACTTCCTACAGGCTGACAGTCCCTCAATATACTACTTCAGTTCAGGTGTCTCCCCTGGACTCCAGGCTCTTGTATCCACTGCCCTCCTGACAGTAAACATCTCACCCATGACATCCCAAACCAGACTCATTGTCATACTCACCTGCTCTTCCTCACCTCTATGAATGACCACATGCTCCTTCTGTTGCTATAGTGGTCAGCGAAGCCTTGGAAGTGTCCTTGACAGCCCTTGACTTTCTGCATCATCTGGCAGGAAGTTCTGCTGGCTCCATCTTCAGAATACATACATATCTCCTTTCCTCATGCCCTCACCTTTGCCTTGGTTACTGCATGGGCTGTAGGGCATCTGCTCTCCTTCCTGCTGCCCTTGCACCTGCTCAGGTTCTTTCTAGCAGACAGCCAGAGGACTTTTCAGAGCAAGATCAGATGAGCTTGCTCGTCTGCTCAGAACCGTCCAGAGGCTTCTCATGGATGTGAGCAGTGGTCATGAGGCTCCACAGTGCATCCTCCCTCCCTCCCACCTGCCCCCCCCCCCCCCCCCCCCCCCGGCACAACTCATCTCCTCCTACTGTCCCTTCTCTCGGGCAGGTTGCCCCAGCTTGCCTTCTGCCTGGCATCTCTTCTCTCAGATACCCACGTGGCTTTCTTGCTCTCAGAGCTTCCGTGGGTCTCTGCGCAAATGGCACCTTCTTCGCAAGGCCCATCCTGACAACTGTATTTAGAATTGTGATTCCCCTAATCCCTGCTTTTTTTTTTTTTTTTTTAAATCATTCTCTGTAATGGTATCTTGGGTACTCTCCCTGATACCATGGCATTGGCATAGGATGCGATCCACATGAGGCCCACACCCAAGCAACTGTCTCCAGATCTCTTGCAACAAGGTGCAGCCATGTTTGTAGCAGGCGTCATGTGAGTGGCCCCGGGCATAGCTCAGCCAAGTGCCTGGCATAGTGTTGGGAGGTGAGGGGGAACAGCTGCAGGAAAGCCCCGCTTGCTGCTTAATAACAAAGGCTACTTTATTTTTCATTAAGAGTTTAGGAATTACAGCCACAAAGTCTTCTTAGTGACATTGATTATGAAGATCATGTTCCTCTTAGACATATAAAGGAATAGTATGTGGGTTGAGGCTGTGAAGTATTAACCCATTTGGCAGGGTCTGTATCCCATAGGATTTGTGGCTGCTATGAAGACTTTCCTCCACCTTTTCTTTTTTTCCTTTTTCCTCTCCTTTTCACATCTTGAGATTTCATAATCCTACTCTTGCCTTGTCATGTCCCTGGATTTTAGGGAGCGCAGCCTCGACTTGGAGGTGCGGAAGTGGGGAGAGTTGTCCTGTGGGGGCTGATCAAGCACAGATGTACCCCACCCTGGCTGTCTCCTGAACTCATGACCCCCATCTGGATGCCTCTTGCCTGGAGCCCTGCATGCCTGTAAGCGCCCACTGCATGAACGGGAGAGGGGAGGCCCATCTGCCACTAGTTCTGAGCTCTAAGGGAGCTGAGAGCCTGCCTGTGGGTCTGTGTCCCTGAGTGGACACCCCTCCCCTTACCCTCCATTGGGGGGCACGGGCAGAACTGGAGCCCGGAGCCTTAACCTGCTGTGCCTCAGCCCCATGCAGGGAGAGTTTGGTGGAATGTTTCTCCCTTCTGGGCCAGGCACTTAAGGAGCAGAAGGGGAAGAAGTATGACTCCAGGACTCTGGAAGAAGTGGTAGTGAGTTGGGTGGTCACTTCCTTGGATGTTGCTTCCTGTCAGGCATGGTGCAGGGCGAGGCTGTAGGAGGAACTAAAAGACATTTCAGGGAAAACTTTGCTGACCTTCTTTGAATAGGCTTCAATATGGATTTCGTTATTGCTGTAACCCACTCAATCAGTAGCGTCAGGAACCAGAATGATTTGGGCAAACTCTTGATTTGAGGTCACATTAAAAGGTTTTAGCCATGGGTGTTAGATGTGTGTGTGCAGATGGCCAATGTGAATGACAGTCTCATCTATTCCCTGTGAGAGACACTGTTTCATTATTTCACAGCCATTCCGTGGGAGGCTGTATGGGATGAATGACCCTGTGGGGTTAAAAAAACATTTGGGTTTTGCAAAGCTTTTTTTCTTTCCTTTAAACTTGGCAATCTCACTAAGCTATCAGGGGAAAATGTAGAATTAAAATATGCAACAGGTGGGAGTATTTTTTTTTAACATAAGATATCTGTCATATTTTGTCACATTTGGAATATTCATGTTAGGCTGTCTGAGAAGTTTAAACTCTTGTGGATGAGGGTGTGGATGATGGTGAGGTGTGCTTGGACATTAGGCTTATGAATCTACTGCTTCTCAGAGGCTAAAATCCTACGTTGAGCTTTCAGGAATCAGGGATGAGCTCAGTGTTTGCTAAGTGGACTGCAGGTTTGACATGCTTAGCCCAGTTATCTGCAAGCTTCCCTCCATCCTCCCAAATATCCCATAAATATTGAAGCCCCCAAGGGGTGTCTGGGTGGCTCAGTTGGTTGAGTGTCTGACATCGGCTCAGGTCATGATCTTGTGGTCTGTGAGTTCGAGCCCTGCATCGGGCTCTGTGCTGAGAGCTCGGAGCCTGGAGCCTGCTTCCGATTCTGTGTGTCCCTGTCTCTCTCTGCCCCTCCCCTGCTCACGCTCTGTTTCTCTCTCTGTCAAAAATAAATAAACATTTAAAAAAAATACTGAGGCCCCCAAGATGTCGTTGACCCTGTTAGTGGATTTACCCCTGCCCTTTTGGCCCCCAGGAGGGCCTGAGAAACCCCCATGTGGCTAAAGTCATGGCACATGGAGATCAGGTTATGGATCTGCAATTCCACCCTGTGCCGGACAAACTGTGCTGGAGGGTCTGGTAGGGGTGTGGGCTGATTTAAGCGGGGAACATCGTGGGCGACATTGAAAGTGCTGGGGAGGCCCTCCTGACTGTGGCATTGGTGCTATGCTCATATTTGAGACCTGCCTGTCCTTGTCCCTCTTTCTGTGCCCCACAGGAGTATGTGGGGACCAAGAGTATCGACTGGGCTGCAGGCCCCTCCAACAAGGCCCCTTTTCTGATCTCCTGTGTGATTCTGTTTTCTCTTCCTTTTCTGTGGCCAGGCCTGTCTCTGCCCGCACCTCCCTTGCACAGGACACTGGCAGAGAGCTGGGGAGGGCCTTGGTGGTGATAAGGAGCCACGGATGGGGTCCTTGGTGAGGGGAGGAGGGTGTAAGGCACATGGCTGGACTTGGACCCAGCACCCCTTGGCAGTTCCCTCAAAGCCTATGCGGAGCAGAAAGGTCAGTGGTGTGAACATGTACAAATTGTAGCACCCAGAACCTTGTGCCTTCAGCAGGTGCTCCCTGCCATTCCCCATGCAGGGCCCTGCCCCCAGCACCTCTGGGTACTGTAGGGAGAATGGCGTTAGCATAAAACTCCTTGTGGGAGCTCAAAGCACAGGGGAGAAACTGACCCAAAATGAAAGAGGCAAGCACTGGGGCAAATATCCGAGGGACCAGGCGGTTCTTGCAAAGGGACCTGGTGCAGATGCCCATTCCATTCTCCAGTTGCTTCTGCCCAGGCGCTTTTTCCTTCATTTAGCCTTTTCGTGTGTGTCACCCTGCTCTGCAGACTGTGCCTTCATGAGGGAGGGGCCACAGTGGAGTTCTGCATCACCTCCCCCAGGCCTGGCCCACTTCACTGACCGTCTGTGGTGGGCCTTGGCATAAGTCATCTGCAGAAACAGGCAAGTGACTAGGGATCCGAGGTACTCCTGTTGTAGAAGAGGGATCCGGAGGCCAGAAAGGCTGAGTGACTTGCCCAGAGCCGTGCAGCTTAGCCCGAGATGGAGCTGGATCTCAAGCCTAGGCTCCTGGCTTCCCTCTCTCCATGAGGTGCTCCTTTCTGCTATGCTGAGCTGCTCTTTCACTAGCCACAGAGCAGAGGGAGGGAAGGCATCACAGGTGCAGTACAGAAAGGGAAATAGCCAAGTCGTTGACTCCTGCCTCTCCCGAAATCTCTGGGCACTGGTCGTGGTGGGCTGCTTTAGAAAGCTGTGGTGTGGTCAGAAGCCTCACACAGGCCAGGCAGTGGCTGCAGGGCTGGTTGCTGCCTCTTGAGCCTTGGTGAGTCAGTGGGAGAACGTGACACCTTGCAGTCTGGAGCACCCTCACTCCTGGCCCATGGACTACCCCACCTTCCCCGTGTCCATCCCCTCATCCTGCCTTCATCTGTCCATCTCACGTCCTGGGGGTGCACCAACTCCCATTTGCACAGTGGACAGGGTGCTTTATGTCTGTCCTTCTGTCCCATCTAGCCTCCCCTGGAAACAGAAGGGCATGGTTTACTTGTTTCTCAGAAGCTGGAAGTGACACTTTTGTTAAATGGCTGCTCAAGGTCACACAGCATTAAAAAGCTGATCTGGGTCTTGAATTATCTTGACTTTCCACTTCACCAGAATTGAATGAAACATGCTTGAGAGTTAATACATATGATATTGGGAAAAATACAATTTGTTCACTGTGGGTCATTTTCAAAATTTGTTTGAGGCTATTACCTATCTTACATAGTAACATGCTATGAGGGTGTTACTTACCAGTGATCTCACTCAAAAATTACAAAAGGGTATAGAGAGAAAAATCATGGCCCCTGTCTTGTCTTCCATTTCCCCTCTCCAGGGGCAACCAGTGGGCCCAGCATTTTTGTGCATCCTTCGGGAGGTGGTCTGCCATATACAGACATGTATGTTTCTGTGTCTTCTTCCTTCTAAAGCATGCATCAATTTAATAGTTTGTGTGGAAAGTCATACACACAGGTTATGGAATCACTTGTGGTTTTGTTTTAGTCTCCCTTTATTTCTCTTTTTGTGTTAATAGTATCTAAAATTACCTTGTTAGTCTCAAGATTAGCCTGCTGCCAAGTGGATTTTGGTGTCCATGGTGCAGTAGGTGGGCAATCTCCCATCCTTCTGGGTGCTTGGTGGGGTCCGTGGCAGGTTTTGTTTTTTTAGGTAGCACTCTTGCATACAAGGATGTCCTCCAAAGTGGTTGGGCTTGGAGGAGTGTGGTGTTCTTTGCAACATGGAAATGCCTCAGAGAGACCTCACTGTGCTCTGAAGAGCCTGGGCTGACATGAGCCCTGACTAGTGCTGTGTGACCTTCACTCCAAAGCCGTCATTGAGGGCTGGAGCAGATAACTGGCTGCCCACCCTCTCCTGGCTGCTGAGTGACAGACGAGATTAAAACCAAGCTCCTGACCCAGGTCTTGGCCTTCTCGTATTCCATGAGGTGCTGGAGACTGCAGACCCATTTCAACGAGACTGCCATTACCTTGGCAGTTTGCCATCTCCCTGGCAGTCTGCAGCCTCTCTTTGCCCATTGCCATTGGCATCAGCCTAAGTGAAGTGCAGGAAAATCAGTTTCATTATTTTATAGTCATGGCTTTTAAGAAAACATCTATTTTATTGATTAAAAAAAAAACCATTCCAAATAATTTTTCTAATGTACTGAACCCATCTGGGGCACTGGAGATACAAAAGTTATTTTTTTCAGTCAGTCAGTCATTTAATAAAATCTTGTTTGGTGCTGCTTCCGTGGGTCAGCTCTGTGCTGAGCACTGAAGGGTTAAAGATGGAGATGACTCAGTCCCTTCCCTTGAGTACAAGGGAGATGGGGATTTACAGGGTATTAAAGGTTTTTTCCTTTATGGCTATAGAGAAGGCTGTGTCATAAAGAGCAGAGGGTATTTATTTCTGCCTGGATGTGGGAGAAGCTTCACAGAGGAACTGCTATTTAAAATGGTCATGAAGCATGAGTAGGAATTGTCAAGCCCAAGCCCACAAGAACAAGAACAGGGACAGCCTGAGAGAAGACATGGAGATACATACTTGAAAGCCTGAGAGAAACCACCTGCGTTGTGGCGTTTAGTAAGCCTGGGAAAGGTAGCTGGGCCGCAGGTTCATGCTGCTGAAGGACTTTGGATTGCATCCTGTGCGTGCTGAGAAAGCCGTGGAACGGATTTCATTTGAGTCATAGAGTTAGCCTGTCAGATTTCTAGGTCACAGAGAACCTTCCAAAACCCCATCCGTGGGCTGTGGTTCAAGTACCGAAGTCATCTCTGCCCCCCAGCTGTCGAAACTCAACTCTTGATCAACCAGGAAGACAGATGAGGTCGGAAAGGGAAGGGGCAGACCTTGGATAAAGCAAAATCACAGGTAATATAAAAGGAGTCAAAATGTGGTTCAAGATGAGTTTAATTTGGTAAAAGTTACATGTAAAATTGAGAAGCACGTTGAACTTCACCGATACATTGTTTTTATACTTTAAAAGATCAGTATTTCACTGCATGACCAAAAATGGTTATGGCTGTGGCAAACAGGGCAGCCCACTCCTCATCCAGTTTTCCTTACTGGGGTGGGGATTCTGGGAGGAGGGGAGCAGCACTCTCCATGATGGGGAAGGACCTGTTTCTGTGGGGGCCCTGTGTGTCCCCCTTTGTTGTCAGTAGTTCCAAATAACTGTAGAGTGCAGTTGTCATGGTTTTAATTTTTTCCCACAGATACACTGCTTTCTCATTGTTTACCAAGGCTAAATCCACAAATGTTTAATCCACCCACAGGTAGTCAAGATCTGATGGTAGAATCTTACTAAAATCAACTCCAAATAGCTTGGTGGTAACAAGCGTCCTTAGCAATGAGATTTTGCCCACGTTTTTCTCCATAATAAAACGAGTCATACTTGCCACCTGAATTTTTTTTTTAACTCTCAAAACTTTTAAAAGAATTTAATTAGAATGGGCACATAGGATAATGAGGATTCATATTGATTCATATTATAAATTTTTTTTAATGTTTATTTATTTTTGAGAGAGAGAGAGAGAGAGAGAGAGACCGAGTGCGAGTAGGGGAGGGGCAGAGACAGAGGGAGACACAGAATCTGAAGCAGGCTCTAGGCTCTGAGCTGTCAGCACAGAGCCTGATGCGGGGCTCAACTCACAAACCGTGAGATCATGACCTGAGCTGAAGTTGGATGCTTAACCGACTGAGCCACCCAGGCGCCCCCATATTGACTCATATTAGCTTGATTTGTTTTTTTAAATCAAGATTGCAGAAACCTTTTAAAATTTGAGTCTTGATACTTCCTAGAATTTGAGTTTTGCTGATTCAGTGCTAGGTAACCCCAGGTTTCTGGTCAGGCATTGCTAGGACACACACACAGTGCTGTGCTAACTGCACTGGGGTCTAAGGGTCTGTATATACTCACCCCTGACTGGATTCTCGGTCACGTCTCAACATGGCTCCACACTGAGTGGAGGTTGCCCTGTTGGTCTGCCCTCAGGAGGTTTCAAGCCCAGGAGTTCCTCAGAGCAGAGACTGTCTCTAGCTGGGTTGTACCCTTTATTTTGGGGGTGA
Organism: Panthera pardus; assembly: GCF_024362965.1. NCBI lineage: Eukaryota > Metazoa > Chordata > Mammalia > Carnivora > Felidae > Panthera > Panthera pardus. The sequence continues at coordinate 60,986,706 of NW_026526821.1, read as the reverse complement.
GCAGCAGCCTCCCCCCACGCCCCATCAGGTTTCCAGTCCCCAGTCCTGGAGTTCAGGAGGCACTAATCACAGTGCTGTGGCCCAGCCCTGGGTGTGTGCAGGGAGGAAAGGGCTGGAGGCCTAACTCTGCTGAGGGTGTGGTCCGGAGTGGAGTTCCAGGAGACCTGTCCAGCTCCAGAAGGGAGTGGGGCCTGCCTCTGAGTTCCTGGTTGCCAGAGTAGAAATTCTCAGGGGGCCCTCTGGCCTATTCTTTTCTAGCCAGGTTTTTAATGGGTGCTTTTAATAGATTTATCGACTTTCATCAAGGCCTTATTTCCTGTTGTAAGTTTTCTGTGTTCTCCGGGTGCTTACAGTCTTTCTCTGCTGTCCTTGATCCAGTGGCTTGGCACGAGTGTTTCCAGAACCCTTGTTTCTGAATGGATGGAAGAGTCCCGGGGGCTTGGGAATGTCGCATAGCCTTGGTAGTAGTGATAGAATAGCAGCAAACGCTTGTGTGTGTGCCACGTACAGTTTACGGGGATGAAATCATCTTGTCTATGCAACAGCCGATGAGGTAGATGCTTCGTAGGACAGTTTCAGAGGGGGAAACTGAGGAGCAGGAGGTTGAGCTATTCAGCCCTGGTTATGTGTGGCCTGGGAGGTGGCAGGGCTGGGAAATGAACACAGATGGTCTGGTTCTGGGCTATGCTCCTGACTGTGGGGTAGGCCCCCTTCCAGGAACAGGAGGCATGCTGCGTCAGTCCACCTGCCGTCCTGACTCCCTGAGGTACCCGCAGCAGCACACTTGTGGCCTTGAGTGGTGCTGAGCAGGTGTGGTCGCACATTCTGGTCACCCTGCCTGAATTGGGGAAACCATGGTCTCAGCAAGTGACTGCTCCAGGCTCTGTTCCCCAGTTCTAGGGGCATCTTTGCTTTGCAGCTTCTCTCTGTATGAGGTACAATACCATGTTCGCAGACCACAGCCTAACGAGAAAGGATTAACCAGAGCCTTGATTCCAGCAGATCTTGAGCCATTTTGGCTGGTTGTCACCTTTCCCTGCCCCTTGTCCCCAGGACACAATGTTGGTGTTATGGGAACTTCCTTCCCTTTGTGAGAGAATAAGATTATGCTAGTCACAGTCCCTCCGTGAGTGACTCACCCTCTTTGGCCAAAAGTTTGGCTGATGAGCAGGGGCTTTCTCCCTCTGCCACACCCTGCTCCCACCTCTTCCTGCCTGTGTCCATTTATCAGGGTCTGCTGCTCCTGCCCCAGACACTATGGTGGGTGAGGGAGGACAGGCTGGGGGCTTCTCTGACTGCCACTGCCTGAGCCCCCACATGGGAGGAGAGCCGTGGAGGATAGAATCTGAGTCAGGAGGACTTAGTGTCTCAGTCTCCTGGGCCTTAAGTGGGCTGGAGTGGGAGGTGGTTATACACCATCTATAGCCTCTAACCTTGTGTTATTACATAGTCCTGACTTTCCAAACTCTGGGTCTGTTTTGTGGCCCATTTAGAAGCTGCCTTTGATCTCCCTAAAATAGGATGTGTTATTTTGGACATTGCTTTCTATGAGAGGGATGTGTGTTTAGAGCTAAAATAGGGTGTACTTTTTAATTTGTGGGTATTTCCTTTTCCTGTCTCAAGCACACTGTGTTTAAGTCATAGTATCCTCCCTCCCACCCAAGAGGATAGCCTTGGGCCGGCCAAACAGACAGACTGGGCTTGGTGAAGGCCTCTCTCTTCAAGGTGTGAGGGGAGGCCTCCTGCTCTGTCTGGAGCCAGGATGCCTCTGTGTCTGGGGGGAGCTTTTGCAACATTCTGTTTCTTATCTGTTGATCTGAGGACCAGGTCATTTGCCCAAGACCTGAGGGATTCCAGAGCATAGGCAGCAAAGAGCCTTCCTTATAGCCTAGTTGCTGAGTGGCTTTCCACCCAGCTGTGCTGAAGTTCCAGTCAGAGTGGGGACAGGGCAGCGCTTAGCCCAGATTCTGAGTTAACTGTGGGGAGGTGTTGAGTTACACACATACACACACACCTTGCACCAAACAGCGGTGATCTCTCTTTTGATCTTTTTCTTGGCCAACTTTGTGGCTGGAGAGGGTGCCCCAGTAGGGGGACGGTGGGAAGCTGGAGTGGGACGGCTGAGGAGGGTGCAGCTACCAGTCCCATTCTGTCCTGGCTTACTCTGCATTCCATTCTTCCATCACTGCACATGGATATAGCCCACACCCTTGTCTTTGTCTTGTGCTTTTTCAGTTTATTGAAAAGAGGGAAGTCTGATTTTTCATAGAGCATGAGGACTTAATTGAAACAGTTGTTTCAAGCTTCAAGCCTCTTTCTAAGACAGGAAACCAGACATATGTGCCCCAGCTTCAGTGCCATATAATCATCTGGAGGCCTTGTTCCAGGCACATTCCTGGGCTCCACCCTCAGGGAGTTGGCTCTAATAGGTCAGGCACTTCCTACAAGCTCCTGCATGACCCTGATGCTGCTGGTCTGTGGACTGCACTTCAAGTTGTCCTGGACACTTGTCCCTCTTCCAACCCCCAACTAGAGATATTACCTTATTTGTATTACCTTCCCCAAATTGGGCTACTTCTTTCAGTGCCAGTTGCTCACACTTCTAATTCTAGGAGTGTTTGGAGGGGCTCCTGGGCCCCCTCTAGTGGGCAGCCATTCTGATGGGGGAGACAGAATCTGCTGTACTCTGGCAGGACCTGTGCCTCATGAGATGTCCCAACAGCTACCCCACCACCATGAGTGGTAGCAAGGTGGCTCAAAAGCTAGGAGCCCACTTATTTCACTGTAATAATCACATGCCAATTCTAGTTCACAGAGGCCTCAGACATGAATGGATAGTTGGGTTGTTGGCATATTTTCATGGGAATAATTGGTCTGAGCCAGCTTGTCCCAGCCATGGGGACCAGAGTTGTGACCCCGCTGTTTATAAATTGGCAAGGTGTGCTGCGTTAGGTTCTTCTCAAGTGTGTCAAGAGGCACAGAACCCACTTGTGGCCTGGAATCCATATTGTCTGTGACACAAGCAGGTGGTCGATTGGCAAAAACCACGTGGACAGAGTGTAAAGATGAGGTCCCATTTGGTTTACTTTGATACATAAAACATCTGTCATGTGCCAGCTTCTCTGAAACAAATAACAATCACAAATGCAGTTTGGGGTACAGAGGATACCAACAAACTTGTTTCCCTCTCCTCTTCCCCAAGGGATAGTCATTTAAAAAAAAAAAAATACTGAGCCCTGCCCAGTCTCCTTGGTTCCTGGGTGGCCACTTGGGTTGAGCTGTTACCATGTGATGATCTTTAGAGCCCTATTGTGCCTGGCCCTAAGCTGGACTCCTTCCTCAGGGTCTTCATTGGGCCATACCAGGTTTTAAAACCGCCCCTCTCCCTCAGGCCTGTTGTATGTGACTTTCTAGAATGCCTTTCCTAGACATACTTTTATCTTCTTATGGCCTTAGAAATTGCCTCCACGTAGTCCAGTGGGGGGTGGGTCTGTCTTTGGGGGTCCGTCTGCCTGAGGTCAGTCTCTCCCAGTGGGAGCTGCAGGGCTTCCTCAGCTAGCAGTGTCAGCATCCTTCCCTCTGGGCTTGCCCCTCTCAGCCTCTGGGAAGCAGAAAGCCTTTCTTCCTGATTTGCAAGGATACCTGGAAGAGCCCCTGGAGGATCCTGTGCCCTCACTGTCTTGGACAGGTGGAGGACTCCCCTGTCCGGAGAGGTTGGCTCACATGCCAGGCATCATGTCAGGTGTGCTTTGTTCATGAATCCCCTGCCACCTGATGAAGTAGTTATTATTTATTTCCAAATGCAGAGGAAGGAAGGGAGGCTCAGAGACAGGAGGCTCAGGTGACTAGCCTAGATTTTATCCAGTGTCCTGTCATGGTTTCTCTTGGCTCAGTATAGTTTTTGCTGCAGAAAGGACTCCTATTGTAACTTTACCTGTTAGGAACATCATTGCTGACTGCTCCCTTGCACTGTCAGTTCTGGAGAGCCGGGCCTCGGTCTGGGCTCCCTCTCATGCGGTCTCAGGTCTTGGTAGGCTCCCTTTGTGTTGGAGACTAAATGACCAAGGTGGCCAGCCAACCACTGTGCATTTGCACACTTGGTCCCTTGCGCCTGGCCGGCAGCCTTGTCAGGCAGAACGGGTCCCATCTCCAGCCCTCTGAGTAGCCAGCTGCAGCCTCAGCCCCTCCAGGGCACTGAATCTTCAACCAGCCTGACTTGTTGCTAGGTGTGGCCCTGGTGCCGTGTGTCTGTCTCTCCAGTCACACTCCCCTTTGGAGGGATAGCAGGCAGGCAGGGCCGCCACATGCCTTTGACCTTCCAGCCATCAGAATGAGGAGTTGTGTGACCTGTTCCCATGCTCACATGCCAGGCACCAGGCGTGCTGCCAGTTCACTTGCTGGTTACCTTTCAACTCCAAACTCTTTGGAGGTGGGGATCCTGACAAAACAGAATTTAACTAGAGCACCTGTAAAATTTTCCTGCATCTGGTGCTTCTATCGTGAGGTCATGGGTGTCACTGTGTGTCACTCAGTGTAAGTTCTCGCCCCACAGAGAGGCCAGGGGATTGTGAATAGGAGGGGTTGGAGGAGCATCTGTGGACATGGTGTGAGCCTCTGAGTGGGGTCAAGATATCTTCCTCTGAAAATGCTCCAGAAGGAAAGAAACTGCATATCTTTCCCAAAAGCCTCAAAGCATTTTATGTGGCAGAGCCAGCTCGGTCACTTGGCATGTTTCAAACATACCACTCTTGGCCACCAGAACCCTTATTCATTTGCAGTCACTGGGTCTGGTTGCCATCGACCCCTGGGTAATCTCGTGGCCCGGCGAGGGTGCTGGCTTCTTTGTGGAGCTGCATTTGGCTTAAGGTTGGCATGTGTTTTACCTGTCTGAAGTGGTTTTAGGTATAAAGATTCATTGACACCATCCCTCATGTAATTTAATGCCACAGTTCTCCATATGAGATGATCTTACTACGTTGAGCCTCGATAGCAGATTTATGAGGACGTTTTATTATATCTCCAAGTGACCCAGTGTAAGCAAGCAGGGTTATCCTTGGAGAGGTTTTCTAGGCATTTGGCTGTCCTTCCTGCTAAAATGGTGCCTTGCAGAACCCCAGGAAGGGGAGGAAGGTAGCTGCAGTCTGCAGTGGGATGCTTGCTGGATGTGAGCGTCTGGCAGCTGGTCTTCAGGGTGCGCCCCACCCCTGCCTCCGCGCCAGGCTTTCTGTTCTTTAGTGAAGGCTGCAGCAACAGCACTTTTTGCTTCTCTTTTCCCCTTTATTTCGGGTCTACCACATTGGAGTTGGGTTGTGTGATATCTTTTCCTGGCCTATTAGCTCAACACTGTACTTTAAAAACTGGAAAAGTTTCGATAAACAGAAGCAGTGGTAAAGAAAGTGGCACAGCAGGTGATGTGAGGGACCCTGATTTCTGATCCCTTTTTCCCCTGCTTTGTGCCTGTACCTCCTACATTATCACATTTTGGGGGTGAAGACCTTGGAGGTCTGGGTAAACCCACTCCTCCGCCCCAGGGATGGCAGGTTAAATCGCCACTTAGGAACCTCTTGGCCAGGAATGCTTTAACTTACTGGTGCAAGTCTAGGTGGGCCTTGTGGAGGTCAAGGATGAGTCAAGCCTGGTCTAGGGTGTGAGGGCCCCACGAGGAGGGCAGGCTGGTGCGGGTTGAAAATGAAAGGTGGGCACTTCTAGACAGGTGTAACTGGCTCTCCTGGAAGGTAGAAAGGGGCAGGCTGGGTGCAGCTGTGCGGTGGCCCCTCCACTTGTCACTGCTGCCTGAATGGAGTTGTCTCCCAAGTGGGCCTGTCATGGGGGATGGATGCCAGCAACCAGCAAGTCAGTACTGACATTGGGCAAGTGTGGTTGACATCCAGGGATGTGATCTAAAATGATGGGTGCATATCCTCTCATTTAACAGAAATGCATGGCTTTAGAATTTTATTACACCTATGTTACTTTTTTGAAAGAAAAGTAAAAGGATTGGTGAAAATATAATACAGATAGGGATTTGGGATCTACCTTATTTTAATAACAAAATTTTTAGGTGATGCTTTATGTGAAAACCTACAGGAAAAATAATACACGGAAATGTCTTCAGCTTGACAATTTAATTCCTGATACAACAGAAACTGCATGGGCCCCGACTCTCTCCCTGAGGTTACCACTGTCCTCAATTCACATTTTATTGTTTTTACCCACTTAAACCTTTGTATTTTGTGACTCAGTGTTCACAGATTTTGGTTGCTGGGGGATGGGAAGCAAGCACTGCTTATTAATTCTCAGTTTCAGTCTTGAGATGCCTATGGTCAGAAATAGCTTGTATTTGGGCTTCTGGCTGCCTGGCCCCCCAAGTGGTAAGGGAATAGTCAAGTTCAGGGTGGGGCCAAGTCCCAATGGACTGTGCTCCCTCCTCTTTCTCATCCTGCCTGCCCTGCTGTACTGGGAGCATGCTGGGGCAGGTATGGGCCTGCCCTGATTCCCATGGCAAAGCACAGGCTGGTCTTGGGTCCACCTTTGCTGCAGAGTTGGCTTCATTTGGGCAGGTTCTGTCTGCCACTGAGCATCCCCTTGGTCTCTGCTTTAAACACTTGTCACTCACATGGCTCATGAGCCCTGCCCTAAAGATAGCATCTCAGACAGGCTCTCTGTTCCCCCCTCTTCCCAGGCCTGTCCCACCTTCCTGTCAGCTGCTCTGTCCCCATTCACGGTGGGACAGGGACACACTCCGCTGTGCGGCCATCCAGGGTTGGGTGAACAAATGGTCTGTGTCTGACAGATGGCCTGTGTTTTTATTCAGTGAAGTCTTCCTTCCCACTATCTGCTGGGAGCCTTTCCTTTTGCATAAAGAAGCTCTTGCTCCCCACCTCACTCCCCCCTTTGCCTCCTCACATAAACTTAAATATGCATGATTCTCTCTAGAGAGCCAGAGGCCTCGAAATGAAGTTGGGGGCTCTTTCTCTGCTCATCCTACATCTCCTTCCAGAAGTGGGCTTGGGAGTCCCTTCCTCCTTGACCCATGACTGTGCCATACTCTCCACCTCCAGTCACTGCCCTCTGTCACTTCAGGTTACCCTGGGTTCCAGAAAGGACTCAGCACCTGCCTCTGAAGTCCTGTTACCTCCTTACTTTTCTTATGTCTGCAGGGATGTCTAGCATCACCAAGCTAGACTTCTGGACTTCTGCTTCCCTCTCTGTGGTTATTCCTAAAACTGCCCCCAGGGTGCCCATCCCTGGATCCCAGCCCTCTGAATCCCCGCCTCCCCTTCTGCTGTGTAGCCTGCTCTTGGCTCCCCCTTACTCCTTGTCTGCCAGGCTCACTGGAGCTTTATGTCCATTGGCCCTGCAGTACAGGCATGGCCAAGCCCCAATCACTGCCCTGAGAGCTGAGAGTCTGAGGTGTGAACTTGCCATGTGACTAGGGTGATGGAGGGGATGTGTGCCAAGCACTGTGTAAGATTGGGGGAGGGGTTAGGCATTTGAGGTCCCCTCTTTTCGGCAGAGCTCTTCCAGCAGAGTCTGGGAGGCAGGAGGAAGAATTATCCCCAGGAGCAGCGTGGGAAGGGTAGGGTACTACAAGAAGGCTCAAAATAGTGTGGAGATACTAAACCACCTAATGTGGGTACAGTTAATAAAATTTTGCATGCTTATTGTAAAGGTTTAGAAAAACATGGTCCAGTAGATAGACAATAAAATCATGGCACAACCATTACCAGTGTTAACATTTTAATATATTTTCTTCTTACGTCTTCCACTTTGTGTGTGTGTGTGTGTGTGTGTGTGTGTGTGTGTGTGTGTATGTGTGTATGTGTGTATGTATGTGCACTTCTGTGTATTTATTCTGGTAGATCTTAGAATTTTACTTTTTCACCTGTCAGTTGTTATAAACTCAGTGATTTCCATTTCAAATTCTACACGGTTTTTCACCATATTTTACCATATGACTGAACCATAATTTACTGTGCCCCTAACAGGCATTTAGGCTGCTATTAAATCTTGTGATTTATGGTATAAAATACGTTACTGGCAGTGCTGTAGTGAATGGCTTTGCCTGAGATCCTGCCAGAGAGCAGGGGCTCCAGTCTTCTCATGCTCACTCTTGCAGCAAATGTACCCCCACCCCTCCAACACATACACATGGTGGCGGAGCACACTCCAGTTCTGCTATGAGTCTGCTTTGTGCATGGATGCTTTGTGCACAGGCCCGACCCGAAGGGATGTAACTGCATTCTACCAAGAGGTCTGGCCTTCGCACCAGCAAAGACTATCCCTGCCTCCACCACCACCACCACCACCACCACCACCACCACCACCACCATGCAGGGTCTTTATAGCCTTGCTGCCCGGCTGGTGGCTGCCTTAGAGCTGAAGAAATAGCCACACGATATCTTCTTCGTAAGGCATATTTTATTTTATTACTATTTTTTTAATGTTTATTTATTTTGAGAGAGAGAGAGAGCGAGAGAGAGAGCGAGAACGAGAGTGTCTGCATGTGAGCAGGGAAGGGGCAGAGAGAGAGAGAGAGAGAGAGAGAGAGAGAGAGAGAAAGAGAGAGAGAATCCCAAGCAGGCTTCTCTCTGTCAGTGCAGCCTGACGTGGGGCTTGATCTCAAACTGTGAGATCCTGACCTGAGCCAAAATCAAGAGTCAGACGCTTAACTGACAGAGCCCTAGACATAATTTTAGATTAAGTTAAAAACTGAATGTGCATGAAGATGTTGATGTGGTCTTTAATATATGAGCCTCATGCAGCCTGGCCAAGCATGAGATATGTTTACAATCTAACATGCAAATGAAAAAGCAGGCTGCTCTACCTTTTGTACACACTGGTCTTATCTGTAAAACTGGAGAGCTAACTGCAGTGAAGGTGTGGTTATGAGTGGGAATTTCCTCCTTTACTTTCCAAACTTGCAGTAAGAGAACTGTGGTGGTTTTTCCTTTTAGCGTTCCTGTGCTTGCTTTCCTTGGCTGACTACAGGGTCGGATTCCTCAAAAACCCCCAGGGTGGGTCCTGGCATGACGTGGGTACTGGGCAGCTGGCGTCTGTCTTGTTGTCCCCACCTGTAGGGCCAGCTGTCACTTAGGGACCACTGCTGCCATTCTTCTAGTGATGGCAGTTCAGCTGTGGGTTCCTTTATTTTGTTGATTTCAGAGTTTAAGCATCTTATTAATTTGAGAGTATTTTGATTTTTAAGTGAGACTTTTGAGAGCTTTCTTCATTCATCATACTTTGAATGGGTTAACCCAGAGTTCTGTTGTCATTGTAGAATATTCTTATCTTGAGGTAAGTCTGTAACTGAGAAAATAGTAATCTGTTGGAAACACCTTGTCTAAAGTACTAAAATGTGCCATTTGCTAACCCACCCAAATTAAATGATGTCTTCTTCTTAAAAATTATTTAAGTTTCATTAAAATGAAGGGAGGGGTGCCTCCTGATGAGAAAGTTAAATTAGAAACAGAACTCTGTAGAAGTTTTGAATCACCACCTTCAATGGGAAATTTGCCACAGCCCCATGGAGTGGACTGTGGTTTTCCAGGGTCCCTGGCAGCAGGTTTGTGTTTCCTGATTCCTCCCTATAACAGAAGGCTCAATTTCTAGCTTTTTCTGGTCTGTTTCCGGGTATCTTCCTGGGGAACTGTAATGACATTGACTGATTTTATTTTGTTTCCCGAAGTCTCAGTAATGAATTAGGCCAAGTTTTATGGAAATACACATACGTTGTGGGCGCTCTTACAAGATGGTCCAAGAATCCGACGTATCCTGTTGACAGTGATGACAGTGACGCTTTGTGAAACAGCAGAGGTGCTATGAACGCTCCTGGGGCTCTGCAAGTCTGGGCAGTTTGAAAAATCTTGCTCCTAATCCAGCACAGCGCTTCCTTGTTCTCTCATCTTCTCTCTTTCTCTTGCTTTTTTCCTGTCCTTTTCCTTTCCTTGCTCTTAGTTCCTCAAGGAAGAGGAACCCCTTCCATTTCTCATCAGCCTATGTACCCAAGCAGTGGTGCATCTCAGTGGCCTAAAAAGGTGGAAACTGGTGGATTTGCAGGGGAGCCAGAAGAAGGGAGACCTGGCTCAGGCCAGGCAGGGGCTTCCCAGAGTTGCCCAGAGGCCCTACAGCTGGGGTGGGTGAATTAGGCCCAGACCACAGAGCTTTTAGATCATGTGCTGGATTCCTGCAGATGAGTTACATCAGAGGAGTCTAGGAATAGAAGCCAATTCTTAGAAGGCTGGGTTGCATGAAGGGGAAGGCAGCTGCTTCTCAAATGTCTGATTGCTCTACTTCTGAGGGCCTCAGCCCGGTGGGAACTGTCGTGTGAGGAGTCTGCCCGCCTTGACCTGGAGCCATTGTATTAGTGACCTCAGCCAACAGCAGGAAGTAGGCATGGGCGAGACTGGAAGTGAACACTCAGCAAGCCCCCAAATGTGCCGTGATTGGCTCCTAAGGAGGCCAGAGGTAGTTAAGTGCTGTGGGGAGATAAGTATAGGTTACCATTCCTGCTTTAAGAAAAGGTGGGGGCGGAGGGAAGCCTAGTTGATTCAGAGCTAAGATTATTTTCTTAAATAAACTTCTAAGTTTTAGAATAGTCTTAGGTTTATAGAAAAGTTGGGAAGATAGTACAGAGTTCCTCTATATCTCCTGCCCCCACCCATTTCCCATATTGTTAACATCTTACATAACATTGTTATCATGGTACATTAGTCACAACTAATGAACTGACATTGATATATTATTATTAACTAAACTCCATGCTTTATTTAGATTTCCTTAGTTTTACCTAATGTCCTTTTCCTGTCCCCAGATCCTTATCCAAGACACCACATTACACTTATCTTAATTCCTCAGAATCCTCTTGGTTGTGAGAAGTTTTGACTTCCCTTATGATGACCTTGACAGTTTTGAGGAGTACTGTCCAGATATTTATAACCCACCCTTGTCATGGGTTTGTCTGATGTTTTCCTCATGTAATGTTGGGGATGTGGGATTTGGAGGGGAAGGCCACAAGGATGATGTACCCTTCTGGTTACATCACAGCAGGGCACACACTGTCAACATGACTTATCACTGTGGACGCTGACCTTGAGCACCGGGCTCAGGAAAGGTTTATCAGGTTTCTCCCTTGTAAAGGTATACTCCCCACCTCTTGTGTAACATTCTTTCTGGAAGACAGTTGCCATATGCAGCCCACAGGTAAGGAGTGAGTGGCTTTACCTCTTTGAAGGGTTAGGACATAAGTTATTTGGAATTCTTCAGTATGGGAAGAATTTTATTTATTCACTCATTCATTTATGTTAGTATGGATTCATGGATATTTATTTTAGACTTTGGGTTATAAGTCAGTATTAGCTTAATTATTTCATTGCTCACATTGTTCCAGCTTTGGCCGCTGGAAGCTCTTTCAGTTGGCTCCTGGGACCCTTTGACATACTCCATTATTATGGGGCTTTTTACTGGGTTTTTGTTTTTTGTTGTTGTTTTAACACGTCTTTTCGACACTGCAAGATACTCCACGCTCATCTTGTTACTTTCCTGCCCCAGCCCTAGAATCAGCCATTTCTACCAAGAACCCTCATCCCTTTTATTGGAGAATGGTATTAGAAACTAGGATATGGGCACTGAGTGTCTAAAAGTGTTATAATTTCAGTTCCTGTGTACTCAACTGAACGACAATGACCAAAGCAAAACATGTAAGTAGCAATACTAGTAGCGGATAACTGAAAATCTTTTCCATTGACCAGCTCTGCCTCTTTGGGCTCTATATGTACCATCTTAAAGTTATAAATTGATGTGCCCCTCATTCTGAGTTCCGTTTTTGAAATTGTCACTTTAGCGGTGCTATCATGATGCGTAGGCTCTCACTCTGAAGTCACATACTTTCTTGCCAGTTCATGGTGGAGATGCTATGTCCTGAATGAATGATTCCTGCTCCCTGAGTCTTATAGTGACTCTTGGTCACAAGCAATAAAGTCTAACCTAAGAAAAGAACCCAATGGAAAAGAAGTTCCAACACAATGAGCTGGGTAAACAGGAAGCAGAGCCAGAGCTCCTTAAAGGGAGGGCTACTTGAGGCTGAGGTTCAGAAAGAGGTCTAGGGGCTGGGCTTGGAGCCAGCTCCTGCCTCTGGGTGTGGTGAGGAGTGCTGTGGGATCTTGATGTGAGAGCTATAAGATAGAAGCCTCACATCTTGACCTAAAGACTCCAGGCCCTTGCCTTTAAGTGAGTGCATGCATATGCATGTGCATGAGTGTGTACATGATGTAGTTTTGGTTCTCAGCCTCACTGGGAAGCCAGTTATGGGCCTATTGCCTCAGTCCTGTGTGGGATGCCAGTGGTATTAGAGAAGAGGGTGATGAGAGCAGATAAACCTCAAAGGAAGAGGGGGCAGAACTGAGTGACCAGTTCGGTTGATGATTGGAAAGCTGTGTCAGATCTGTCTGAGCTCCTGAGCATGGTGGGGCCCCAAAGGGAAAGAATCCAGGAGAAGCCAATTCTGAAGAGAATGTGGCCTCACACTTCAGTGGGTGTTGTGAGTCCACAGCTGGTGGCTAGTTGACTTGGAAATGCTATATTGGGCCTCAAGGGAGAGGGATGTAGGCATCATCTTTTGGATGGCTTAGTGGATAAAATTGGTATGGTGTAGGAGAATGGAGGCACACACTGAGGACTAGGCCGGGCCTGCAACCTTTCCCTGTCTTTGTGGTTGTCCTCGGTGCTGGCAAAGGGCCCTATCATGCTGAATGACTCTGATGGGCACTGGTTCACTGAAGCACCAAATGAGAGCTGTCATTTACACTCCATCTGTTGGCACCATCCGTACCAAGTGGTTCAGCATCTTTTATCTTGGAGATTTTGGAACACTGTGCTGCAACCCCGAGGTGCCTGACTCCTTTGACAGTCTCGCTCTGAGGGAAATTTGGCTCTAAAGTTTTCTTCTTGGCAGAGAAAGAAAGGGGAAGGGGCTCCCCTCCCTGAAGCTGAGAGGATGCACAGGAACGCGCCTCCCTGCCATAACTGTGGGCACGTAACTTGTTTCCAGAGGGAGATGGTAGGGACGTCTTTAACTGTTTGGTTTGAATTTTTGTCCTTGGCTGACATGGAATTTTGTGTAGGGTTTTACACCCTCGCCCTGTGCAGCTGCCAAATTCCGTCTGCCTTTTCCACTCCCTCTGTTTGGAATTAACATCTTTGTAGGACCCATGTGCCTGTGGAGTGATGTGCACAGTCTAGAAAGGCCCAGGACGATGGAGTTCATCCAGAACTCCTTGTGACCTCCTAAGGTGTGGTGGCTGGAAGTGAGGTGGGAGCTATGGGGATAGTGAGCAGAGCTCCGGTTCTGGGTGTGTCACGAGGACTTGGTGGTGTGTTGGATGTGGGGGAGGGAAGGGCTTGGGGAGGAAGGAAGGAAGACTCCATGTTTTGGAGGAGGAGGAGACTAGACTGGAGCAGGAGGGAAAAGGAACAGCGCTGCCACCCCCAAAAAGTCAAGAATGTCCTCTTGAGGGCTGAGGTTTTCTGCTGGTTTCCTTTTCCTGACCATATTGCTCGTCACACGGGAATCTCTAAAAAGAGACAGTACCTGGCTCTGGAGTATGGATCCCCATGTGAAGATGAAGACACTGTATGGGAGGGACTGTGTCCATCCTATGATGGTCTTCTCAGTTGGGCCTCACAGAGGTACCCCAAGTCCCCACGCCTGTGGTATTATGGTAAACATGGAGGAAGAGCTTGGGGCTTCTGGAAGGGAGTTTGATTCTCATTGGTTAGATATGAGGTACTTCCAGAGGTATTTGTGGTCTGGTTTGGTCCTGAGCCTTTATTGTCCTTGTGGGGAGCCTTTCCTTCCTCGCATTCTGTTTGGAACTAGGACTATACTAGCCTGTGACACACAGGCTATACTAGCCTCCCAGTCAATGAGGTGGGAATCTAGAGGCCCTGTCAGTGGTGACAGCTAGGTGAAGGGGGGACACCTGCCACAAATCTGGCCAGATAACACTTTGAGGTGAAATATTCGCTCCTTCGGGTTTCACAATAGATCTTGAAGGGTTTGTTTGTTTTCTAAAATTATTATTTTACAATATGTGGACTCTTTCTGCTTAGAACAAAATAAAACACTTTCCAAAGAAGCATTTAAACTCTAACTTCATAAAGAAAGAAAATTGTAGTGGGGGCGGGGAATAAAATGAAGCTTCATTTCTTTATGGTGGTGGAGAAAAAAAATCAAAACCCAAACTGTGTCAGACAGACAATAGTAGGAACACTAAGTTCCATCTGTATCTAATTTCAGTTGAGACCCAGTTAATCAAAAACAAATTGTATTTCCAAAAAGGAGTGGGAGGTGAGCTTTGTGCATTTCTAGAAGATTTTCACAGTATGAGTAGTCACATAGTCAGATGGTGGATTTTTTTTTTTTTTTTTAAGTTTGGGTTAAAGTCTTTGTTTTCAGCAACTGCCTTCCTGATAGCGTGCTGCTCCCTGACCCAGTAGCCCAGTAACATGTAAGGCAAGATTGTTTCATGAGCAGATACCATGGAGCCAGTGCAGGGCGGGGGCTGGGGAGCAGAAGGTAAACCAAGTGCCCGTGAGCCCCTATGGCCCTCATGTGGTGGGTAGTCTCTTTAAAGCATTCACACATGCTGTATCTGGATGGTTTGGTTTCCAAGCCCTCAGGAGGGGGACCAGGGAAAAGCAGTATACTTCAGTTGACAAGAACATTAAAAGGACAGGGAGGGTGAAGAGAGGGAAGCCATCCTAATGGGTAGATGGAACAACAGAAAAAAAGCAGCAAGCCTAATGCACTTAATACAGAGATAAGCCTGCACCTTTGTATACAGTCACACACTTGAGTTGTGTTTCTCTTCATCCCCATACTGCAGATGGGAAAGGAGGCCCCACAGAGGGGACTGTCAGGGCATGCAGGTAGGGGACAGGACTGGATCTGTGTTGTGGGAAGAGTACAGTATATTTTACAACATTTTTTTCTAGTGTGGTTTGCTTTTTTGAAGTTGCCACCCAGCTGATAATCTCACTGGCCAGAAGCAGCTGCTAGAGATTTCCCTACTGGAACATCTCTCTTATTGTCTGAAGGGGTAGACCCTGCTGATATGCTGTCTCTGGGAGCCAGTACATTATGTCCTTTATCACTGATTCCCATCTCACACCTAGAATCTTTCCTGCCTCAGCTGGCCGGGAGGAAATCTCAGAAGGGTGTGAGGGCAGGTATCTGGATTCCTGTGATATCAGGGGACCCTTTAGGGATGACTCCGTTGGTACCTTCATGAAGGTGAGCACAATCAGGTCCTGGGGGAGGTCCAGGCACTGGCTGACTCTGGAAAGGGTGCCCATCCGGCCTGTATAGGAAGCACAACCTTCTGGCATCAGTTTGCTGTCTGGAGGGACCTGTAGGGGAAAAAGAGCCTATTGAGGAGCTCTGTCCAGAGTGATGGCAGTTTGCTAAGTACTGACTTTGGGCTTTGTGGGTGATTGAGGAGCTCCATTTTATAGATGAGGAATCTGAGGCTGGAAGGGTTCCAGGGTGCAGTCCAGTTCTCAGCTCCTGCATGGCAGAGCCAGCACTGGAGCCATCCTGCCTCCCACCCCCTGCCCGTCAGGTGGAGATGGTTGTCTGGTGTTGTCACATTCCCAGCCCTCTCCTCAATTTCATTTTCAGAATGCCATCTGCTGCTCTTGGGGAATGGACAACAGTTGGTGATTTCCAAGAATGTGCTAGCAACTTTCCTTTCTCCCCTGCGTGATTATCCCAAACCAGTTGTTTTTTGGGAGGGAGGAGTACCACATTTCTTTCAGATGTTGAATGGAACCCTTTTGGCCTTCTCAGCTGAGTGGCCCAGAATGAAATGAGCCTCATATGTGTAGAGGAGGTTTACTTGAGGGGTATTTATTGTGAGGGATATACGTGGTTCATCTGCTTCCTGATGATCTGATTTGTGATCACACACCAACCATGCATGATAGTGTTTCCTCACATTTTATAAATGACTTGCTACTCAGCAAGTCATATAAATGACTATTGTTATTAACAAAAATAGTGTATTTTTATTTTGTTATTATTTTTTTAAATGTTTATTTATTTTGAGAGAAAGAGAGAGAGAGAGCATGCACATGCACAAGTTGGGGAGGGGCAGAGAGAGAGAGTGAGAGAGAGAATCCCAAGCAGGCTCTGCTCTGTCAGCTCAGAGCCCCATGTGGGGCTCGATCTCACACACCTGTGAGATCATGACCTGAACCAAAATCAAGAGTCAGATGCTTAACTGACTGAGCTACCCAGGTGCCCCTTCAAAAATAACGTATTTTTATTTTTATTTTTTAAAAAATTTTTTAACATTTATTTATTTTTGAGACAGAGAGCGTGAACAGGGGAGGGTCAGAGAAAGAGGGAGACACAAAATCTGAAACAGGCTCCAGGCTCTGAGCTGTCAGCACAGAGCCCGACGTGGGGCTTGAACCCACAGACTGCGAGATCATGACCTGAGCCGAAGTCGGATGCTTAACCGACTGAGCCACCCAGGCGCCCCTAAAAAAAAATAATGTATTTTTAAAGGTATGGCCTAGTTCCTCCTGAGGGAAGTTTCCTCTTAGTGTGTAGAATTCCTGTTCTGCTGGTTGATGTCAGCTTCCCTGACATGGAATATTAGACTAAAAGGAGCTTGCACGTAGTGTTTTGTTCTTTGTTAGAAATTAAGTACACATTCTATCAGGATTCACTTCTAGAATGATATAGTATTAGGGGTTCTGCAGACCTGCTCCTCAGCAAAACAACAATCATTGATGAAAATTGTTTTTAGGAAATCAATTAAAGTATCTGGAAGTTGCCGTAAAGGCATACAACAAATGAAGAAACATTTATTCAGGAAAATCTAAATCACAGTAATAACAGCAAAAGTTCGTGGCACTTGAGCTGTGGCCTACTTTTTCCTGCCCAGGTCAGCATGACAGAAGCCATACCTTTGGCTGGATGTGGCCAAGAAGGTGTGGCTCCCTCTCCTTTGGGTTTCCATCAAGGGCTTCAGCATCTCCCTGAGAGGGGCAGCTGCCAGCATTTCTCATTCCCCTCTAGCTACATGTTGCACAGGCTAAATTCCAGGCAAATATAGCCAGCCTCTGCTTGTAGGGTGGAGGCTCTTCACCAAACTGAGAATCCTGAGGCCCTAATTGCCCTCTGTCACCCCAGTTTACTTGTAGGGCAGAGGCTCAATTCCAGAAGAGTCAAGCCTAGAAGATCAAGAGCTACTGCCCTCACCCAGCACTCTGTTCATAAAATGAGGGTGCCACTCTGAAAGAAGTGGGCCACTATCCTTTACCCCAGCTCTAGGGCAGTGGCTCAGAAATTTTGCCAAGGAGGGGACGAGGTAGTCCATAAGAAGAGAAAGCTCTGGGGCTCTCCCCAAAGGTGCTGAATTTATTTACGCCAGAGCATGGGGGAAGTTCAGACCTAATGATACTCTAAAAAACAAAGAGATTTTGGTGGTAAGTAACTAAGGAGGCTGGTAGCTCCCTGAGAGCAAGAGTTGAAACTTTAGGCTAGAGACAACCAGGGAAAGAGACAACAAGGAAGAACCCTCTTGGGGTCAGAACAGACCTCATACCCGGACATAAAAAATTACCCCTTCACAAAGGCTTCATTTAATTGGATCAGGCTGTGTAACAATTGATGCCCCAGATCGTTGTCAAAAACAGCTGGGTATGATAACATCAGAGGCAGGCAGGCAGCCTAAAAGAGGCCAGGGAAGAGGAGAGTCCTGAAAAAACCATGTCATCCCAGGGAGACTGGGCCCCCTGGGGAATACCATTGGAAGCTGAGCCCTCTGGGGGAGGGGGGACAGGGATGGACTTCACTAAATTAGTCCAGCCAACTCACTGAAAGAATAAACAAAAACAAGCCCTCAGGGAGGAGAGGATCACCATTCAGAACTGCTACAATATATTTAAAAGGTCCAGCTTTCAAAAAAAAAAAAGGTAAGATATGCAGAGAAACAGAAATTTGAGATGGGATTTTTAAAAAGTGACCGAAACTGTGTGGGAGAGGGCTGAGATACTGGGTTTAACAGACCAAGACTTCAAAGCAGCCATGATAAATGTATTCAGAGAACTAGAGGAACATGCTTAACGGGTAAAGACCTGATATGATGACAACGTCTGACCAATTAGGGAATAAATCAATAAAGAGATAGAAAGTATAAAAGTGAACCAAATGGTTAGGGTGCCTGGCTGGCTCAATCAGTAGAACATCCTACTCTTGATCTCAGGGTCATGAATTCAAGCCCCATGTTGGGCGTGGAGCCTACCTAAAACAGCACCACCACCACCACCAAAAAAACCCAAACTAAATGGAAATTCTGGAGTTGAACAGTAATAGCTGGTGTGAAGAATTCACTAGAAGGCCACAGCACTGGATGTTAACTAGCAGAAGATAGAATTAATAAGCTTAAAGATAGAGTGATAGAGGTTATGCATTTCAAATGACAGAGAGAAAAAATGAAGAAAACAGAGCCTCAGAGAAATTTAGGATGTCATTAAACACACCAACATCCATCTAATACAAGTACCAGAAGGTGAGGAGAAAGGGACAAAAAAAAGAAAAAAGAAAAAAAGAAAAGAAAAGAAAGAATGGCTGAAAACTTCCCAAATTTGTTGAAAGACAATCTACACATTTAAGAAACACAATAAACTCCAATAGTATAAATACAAAGAAGTCCACATCTACGCACATCATAGTAAAGAACGTTGAAAGAGAAAGTCTTGAAAGCAGCAAGAGAAAAATGACTCAAATTGTACCAACGAATCCCAGTAATATTAGCTGCTGACCTCTCATAGAAACAGTGGATGTGGGATGGAGAAGGCAGTGGGATGGCTTAGTCAAAGTCCTGAAAAGAAAAAAATCCACTAACCAAGGATCTTATGTCCAGCAAAACTCTCTCTCAGTAATAAAAGTGAAAGAAAGAGATTCTAAAATTAAGAACAATTTATCGTCAGCAGACCTGCCTTATAGGATGTTTAAAGAAAGTTGTTGCTGAAAGCAAATGACCACAGACGATTATTCAAATCCATATGAGGAAACCAAGAGCGCCAACAGCATAGGTTATCATACGATTATAAAAGGCAGTGTAGGGGCACCTGGGTGGCTCAGTCGGTTAAGTGTCCAACTTCAGCTTGGGTCATGATCTCATGGTTCGTGGGTTCGAGCCCCATGTCGGGCTCTGTGCTGACAGCTCAGAGCCTGGAGCCTGCTTTGGGTTCTGTGTCCCCCTCTTTCTCTGACTCTCTCTCTCTCTCAAAAAATAAAAATAAACATTAAAAAAAATTTAAAAGGCAGGGTGAATGTGTATTTCTCCCCCTTTCTTCTTTGAACTGATTTAAAAAGCAATTTTATTAAATGATATGCATACATTTATGTTCTTGGGCCTGTAACATTTAGAAAAGTAATGTATTTGGCAGTAACAGCATAAAGGAGGTAATGGAAGCAAAGCCTTATTGGAGGAGGGAAATTATACTGCATTAGGTAACTTGAATCCATAGGACAGAATGAAGAGAACCAGAAATAATAAGGTTAATAGAACAGACTCTGTAAATGTATACTTGCTTTCCTTCTCTAAGCTTCTTTAAAAACACGAAGCTATGTAAAGAAATAGTAACACTATATTTTTGGATTTCTAGCATGTATAGATATGTGTAGAAATAATTGAACAAAGAGAATAGAGCTATATAGGAGGAATGTTTCTGTGTCTCACTGGAATAGTGTGGATAAGGTAATTAAAGGTTACACTAGAAAATATTATCGCTTAATGCAAAGGAGAGAAGTAAATGAGGAAACAACAAAAAAGACAGACATCTATGTTCTTACCACCTTCAGATGGTTTTTGTTATCCAGGCATAAACTAAACATTCGAGTTTGGCTTGCTTTAATTCTGCGTGAAGAGAAACATTGTCGGCCTTCTCTGGATAGAGCCCTCATCTGGCTCTGGTTCATTCAGGGTCTTTTTGTCAAAGGTGGATTTTAAATGTTGCATTCAGAACATGTCCAGTCCTGACCTGGAGGTTGTAAAGATGGAGTGAGGGAGAAGCTTGGGGCCTAGAGTTTAGGCAGGATTGGTATGTCCTGGCTCTGGTACTGTCTGAGTTGTAGCCTTGAACTGGTCACTTTTCTGTCTCTGACACTGGATCTCAAATGTTAAAAGGTCACCCTGAGCACTCGGTGAGGTAGTGACTGGTGTGTGCTTGGCCACAGGCACCCCCAGGCCCATCGCAGCAGGTCAGATGTGGGGAGGGGAGAGAGGGGATTTGGGTTCTCTGCCTCATTGTGAGAGCAGTGCACCTGTGCAAGCAGAAAGTTGCTTTGCCACCTCTCATCCTTGACCTCTTACTGGCGGCATCCACCACCCCACATGCTGGTTGCAGTAGATTAGAGGATGACAGGTACAATCTGTAAGGCGTGTTGTTATGGACTAAACTGTTCCTCCCTGCATTCATGTTGAAGTCCTGACCCCCCAATGTGACTGTATTTGGACAGAGTCTCTCTAAAGGGGCAATTAAGGTTAAATGAGGTCATAAGGGCAGGGCCCTAATCCAATGCACCTGGTGTCCTTAGACGAGGAAGAGACACCAGGGAGGGGCATACAGATTAAAGGCCATGTGGGGACACGGCAAGAGGATGGCCATCTGCATACCGTGGAGAGAGGCCTCAGGAGGAACCTACCTGCTAGCCCCGTAATTTTGGACTTCTGGTCTCCAGAACTGTGAGAAGACCGATATCTGTTGTTTAAGTCACCCAGGCTGTGGTGTTTTGTTACGGCAGCTGGATCAGACTAATAAACCTATTTAATTGTTCTTTCTTGATACCCACCAGCATGACTGCCGCGTTCTGCCCCACTGAGGAGCCGGGAAAGCAGTCCCACTCAAAATTACAAACGTGTAGGCATGCAAGATCACTACAAACAAGAAGGCAGTTTTGGAGATTGTTTTCTCTTTGTCTTCTTTCGGATCTATTTAATGACAGCTGGGTGACAAAAGCCATTTGAGTGGTGGTTATCACCCTGCCAGAAGGGGACTGAG
The DNA here is from genome assembly GCF_024362965.1 of Panthera pardus. Classification (NCBI taxonomy): domain Eukaryota; kingdom Metazoa; phylum Chordata; class Mammalia; order Carnivora; family Felidae; genus Panthera; species Panthera pardus. The sequence goes on along the minus strand of NW_026526821.1, from coordinate 60,965,628 downwards.
GGTCTGGTTGTATGCGCAGTGATACGGCTGTTCTCCCAGAAATGCCAGGCTTAGATTGGATTGTGATCCCTTCCCTGTTTTTCCCCCTAAAACAGTGATGGTGGATAATCATGTTGGTATTTTTAGAACTGCTTTGCAGTTTCTCTGTGCAAACCTTTCCCGGGTACATGGTTTAATCCTCTCATCCAGCCTTGTTTAAGATCTACAGAGTGCTATATTTATTTGACTTTACTTGAAATTTCCAGGCTTTTCAGAATGTTGCTCCAAGAAGTCTGATGCCTACAGAACTCTAGAACTTATGCCTTAAAAGGCTTAACTACTGGTATGTTTGTAGGCATTCTTTTTTAAAAAGTATCAAACGCTGCATGACATTGCGTGGCATCCTTGTACAGGGGCCATGCTAATCTTCTTGTGTTGTTCCAATTTTAGTACATGCAGTGCCAAAGAGAGCACTGTTGGTAGGCATTCTTATGACTTATTTTTCCCTGTTTTTCCTAGACCATCTAGGACAGGGCAGCTAACCCTGTCCAAATTAGTGTCAGGAAGTCTTTTTTTTTTTTTTTTTTTTTTTTAATAGGCTTTGTTTTTTAGAGCAGTTTTAGATTCATAGCAAAGTAGAACAGAAAGTAGAGACAATTCTCATATACCCCTGTCTCCACACAGCCTTTTAATTGTGCCCTTGTGATCTTCCAAGGACAGTAGGGGAAGATTCTCCATCCTAGAGAAGCAGGAAGTTTCTCAGCCAGGTTGATGAGTTTCAGGGATCAGGTGGAGGGTGAGGGTGACAGCCTGCCCACCTCAGTCTTTGGCTTGAATGTAGCTTGGGTCTGGCACCTAGCAGAACATCACTGTGTCTACAGTGGGCCCAGTGGTGTGTCACAAGAGATGCCCTTGGCAGGCCCAGATCTAGTTCCTTAGGGGATGCCTCACTACTGCTCACCACCTCAGGCTGTATCATTCTCCAGATGGAATGTGTCATTTAAAGATTAAAATCCTGACTGCTGCCTTTTTTTTCTTTCTTTTTAAATTTTTTTAATTTTTTTTTTAATTCTTGAGTTATTTTTGAAAGAGCGAGACAGAGTGAGAGTAGGGGAGGAACAGAGAGAGAGGAAGATACAGAATCCGAAGCGGGATCCAGGCTCTGAGCTGTCAGCACAGAGCCCAACGTGGGGCTTGAACTTATGAACCATGAAATCATGACCTGAGCAGAAGTCAGACACTTAACCAACTGAGCCACCCAGGTGCCCCCTGACTGCTGCCTCTTCAAAGCATTTTTGCCTTTGTGTCTCATTTGACCCTTAGCCAGTCTTTGTGTCACTTAAATTTTACTTAGTACCTTGTGGTCTACAAAGCCTTCACACACACACTTTCTTAATCAAGATTTGCAACAAACCTCTAAGGTGGGGCTGTCTCCCCAGCTTAATGACAGAGGACATGGGTTTAGAGTCCAGCCTTCCCACAGTGAAAAAGCTGGTTGGTGGTAGTGTTGGAGATGGGATGCTGTGTTCCATTCACTCTGCTTGAGGCCCCGTGGCCTGAAGGGGCCATGTCTGCCCCTGGAGGGATGGATGCAAGCTTTATATCTGAATAAATTTGGGGTGTGTGTGTGTGTGTGTGTGTGTGTGTACATATATACATACACACACACACTTAAATATTTAGTTCAAATATTACATGCAGGAAATTAAGTTAAACAATTTACTTAAGGAAAAATCTTTGGACACCAGTACAAGGTCACAACAGAAGTCATGACCTCAGTGTGCCTGCCATTTGGGAAGCACTGCAGTATCTGTGCTAACTTTGCGAGATGACCAGAGTGGAAAGCAGAGTCCTGTTGTCTGCCCCAGCCTTGCTGTTTGTCCACAGAGATGGGGAATAATGACTCCCTGTGGCTGAGGCAGGCTTTGTTGGGAGGAGCAAATGACAGAGCAGAATAAACACAATTCAGACCATTTTGAACACTCTATCACTGTAGGATAGTAGACTGGGGGTAAGGGATGGGGAGGAAAGGCCACATCCAGCTGTGGGGTGCCAGAGTCTGTGATCCTAAGACCTAATAGCTGAATTAAAACCCAAAACAGACCAAGAGCCCAAAGGCTCTGATTCTTTTTTTTTTTTTTAATTTTTTAATGTTTATTTATTTTTGAGAGAGAGAGACAGATTGTGAATGGAGGAGGAGCAGAGAGAGAGGGAGACACAGAATCTGAAACAGGCTCCAGGTTCTGAGCTGTCAGCACAGAGCCCGACGTGGGGCTTGAACCCACGAACCATAAGATCATGACCTGAGCCGAAGTCATGGGCCACCCAGGTGCCCAAGGGATCTGAGTCTTCATCAGTTGTGTTTCAGTGACATTTCTCTGCCCCTTATTTGTAGCCAATAAGTATACTGATGCATCTGACACTGTTAGCTGAGCAGTGCTGGGAGAGCTCTGGCCCAGTGCAGGGTGTCTCTGAACTGACCCAAGACGTTAGTTGTCTTCATGTATCAGTGCCTGCTTCCTTCCTGCACAGTATTCTGAAAAAAAAAAAAAAAAAAAAAAAAAAAAAAAAGAGATATGTTCACACCTGCATCTGGCCCCTTTAAGAGCCTAGTCCTCACTGAACCCTAGTGATGGGCCTGGATAATAGTCCTGGAAGTGTTAGGTGGTACCTCTCTGGGGCTGGCTTAATTCTCCAGATGAGAAGATTCCATCTGGTGGAGGCCTCCCACCCTGGCTCTCTTGTCAGCACTCTGGCCTCCAGTGAAGGAGACAGGGCCTGAAGCCGCCTGGCAAGGGGGTTTGAAGTGGCTTGGAAGATGTATCTGCTACATGCTAGCTTCCAGTTTATAGTTTTTCTACAAATTTCTTCTAGTGGGAGATAGGAGCAGTTCTAGAAGTAAAGTTTGAAGGCAAATTTTTCCTGATCTATTACTTAACTGCCAAGAATGTTTAAAAAAAAATGTGAAAGCACAAGTAGAGATTTTAATTAGTTTTCATTGTCACTGCTCTTGGTGATGGTAATTTTACATATGATATATGACAGGGAGATATCTTATGGGGGCCTTTGTTCTCAGTGTGTTCTCTACATTTCAGAACTTAGCTGCAAATTTTGGAGAAAAATAATGGCAAAAGTACCATATGACGTTTTCCTTATTATTACATAGGTGCCCAACTGGTTAGCATTCTCCTTCTAAACAGAAGCGCAACCAACTTAGAAATCTTTCTGGAAAAAGGCCACAGAAGAAGGGAAGATGTTGCTGGCAACGTTGTTGAGCAGTCTCTCGACTACAGAGCTTAGAGTGAGGTCATCTGGGGCAGCCTGCTGAAAGGCGAGAAACATGGCCCTGGTGTCAGGTGTTTGCTTACAGACCTGAATTGCTTGGCCTCTTCAGTTATCAAGTGGTGTTAGCTCCTTTTGTGGTTGTTGATGTTGTTGGGTTTTATTTTATTTTCAGAACTGAATAGTGCTTCCTTCGAGCTAGTGAGTGTGTCCTGGCTTTAGGTTTAATTGTTGTGATGACAGAGTGACCTTTGGAACCCCTTGGAGACCTGCCAGGACAGGAGAGTTGTTTTTCAAGTGTTGGTTGTAGATGTTGTCCATCTGTTCTGTGCAGGTGCCATCTTGGCCCAGCCTTACCAGGCCTGCCCTGGTTTGTACAAAGTAAGCAAGAGGTTTGTTTTCAGAAGCCCAGGAGAGTTCAAGAAAGTACTGAGACTCTTCCAATTTATTTGAACAATTAGAATTCTAGTGAGTTCTTCAGCCTAGTAGCTGAAGCCCAGTGCTGTGGTCTAGTATCAGTGGCTCCCTGGAATTGACCCAGTCCTGGCTCTCCAGTCTGTTCTCTCTGTCCCTTAGCATGCTGGGCCTCCCTGATCCCTGAATTAATTTGTCCTTGAGTGTGCTTGTGCCTTTTAAAGTCAGATCTGTCCACACTGTGTCTGGATCACCTCTCTGTATCTGACTTACCTCTCTCACAGCCTAGGGCATGCGTTTCATTTTGTCTTACCTGAATGTCTTACTCCTTTGTTACACTGTTGGCTCTTTGCAGTAGGGGTCACTTCGGACTCACCTGTGTGTCCCCTCTAAGTGCGTGGCTTTGCACCTGTTGAATGAATGAATGAACGAACAACTGCAGTTCCAGATTGCAGGCTCCCACAATCTCCTGTCAGAGGGTGTTGCAGGCCATTGGAGGGCCAGGCTTGCCAGCTGAGCACAGAAACACCTCTGTCCTCTCCCCCGCTGTTTTCTTCGCTGGTGGTTGGGAAGACGTGCCATGGCAGGTGTTGCTGTTTAGCATGAGGACCCTGAGTGTCCATAGGCTCCTTTCCCTGCCCAGCAGAGCTCACTCAACCTGCTTTGAACACTGCCTGAAGAAATGCCTGGGTCCTAGAGTCACCGTTTGTGGTTCTGTTTTTAAAATTACTTTTCTTGGGTTTTCATCATTCCTGCCACTCTCAGCTTTGCAGTAAGAGCTGTGACCCAGCTGCCATGGGAGGGTTCTCTTTGGCCTGTTCAGCCAGACACTCCAGACCACACTTTTAGGGGCTACCTGTGAAGAGGAAACTGATTAGTGGAGGAACCCTGGAACCCTGCTCCACCTCTGCTGACTGGTAGGCAATACTGGGGAGAGATCCCGACTTCTCCAGCTTTGGTGATGCCCTCTCCTCCTTGTACAGACACGTGGGAGAAATATGTGAAAGAAAGGTCTGTCTCTCTCTTTCTTTTTCTTTTTTTTTTTTTTTAAGTTTTGTGTATTTTGAGAGAGAGAGAGAGAGAGAGAGAATTAATCCCAAGCAGGCTCCACACTGCGATCGCAGAGCTTAACACAGGGCTTGAACCCATGAACCATGAGATCATGACCTGAGCTGAAATCAAGAGTTGGATGCTTAACTGAGCTGCCCAGGTGCCTTGAAAAGTCTCTCTTTCGTGACAGACTGACTTCCAACTGGTTGGTTAGAGAGCTCGTTTCCCTGTCTCAATCCTATCATATCACATCCTCAGAGAAACACACACACACGTTCTCTCAAAAAACAAAAAAAAAAAATCCCCACAACAACCAAGAAAACCCAAAACAACCAAATAACTCAAGTGGGTAGCTAAAGCTATAAAATCTTCTCTCCAGAGAAGTCTCATATAAAAATCAGGACTGCTTGCTTTTTATTTTTATGTAAAAATATGGAGCACGGAAGTCTTTTCAGAGTCTTTTCTATGTGTTCCACCCAACATGATTGGTTAAAACAATATTCCTCTTTTGTAGCTAAAGTAAGCTGATAATATACCACTTTGCCAGAGATTTATATATGGTAAGGCTTACAGAATGTGTGACCCACTTTATTTCCAAGACTGAGACCTCTCTCAATAATTTTGGTTTGTTGGTGCAGAAGCTAAAACCAGCTTCATCGGTGCTGCCCACTTGGAGGCCTTGGGCATCCTCAGTCTCCTGGCTTATTGCCATGTTCCAGAAATAACTTTGTCTTCCCAGAATTTCATTGATCTGTGGTCGTTGCTTCATATTTGTAGCCCTTTATGGAATTTTATGGCTGCTCTGAAAACTTTACATTCTCTTGTGAAGCCCAACCTTACACTTCTCAATTAGAAAACATGCTTTTTTAGTGATTATGAAAATAAACTGAATCTACCCAACTCCAGTCATCTGAGACACATTGGAACTTTCAAATTATTGTCAATCCTGCTCTGTCAGTGGTCGAGAAGGAAATAGTGTATTTGGAGTGAGCCTGTAAGTAAGCGCCTCATTAGGCCCCATGTACCATGCTGCTGGAGGTGCTGGAATGAGGCTGGTGAGGGGTTCAGCAGGAGCAAGACAGGGGCACTGGGGTGCTGCAGGTGGGGCTGGATTGGAAACTGCATGTTGTGGTGCAGGTGCACAGATACCAGAATTTGAAGTAAACCTGAGGCCATCTTATTTGGATTAACCCCATAGGTTGGATCTTCCTCTGTTTTCCCAAAACTCCATTAGCGTTAGCAAGGAGTTTTGAAAGTTGCCTGGATATTTGGTTCTCGTTAAACAAAACCAAAGCCTGGCTTCATGGTTGCTCCCTGACCTGGCATAAATCAGATCATAGAGCTTCTTGTTCTGAAAAGGCCCAGGCAACATCAGGCCTGGATCTCACTAACCCCTCTGGGAGCTGGTATGTGTGCCCAGCTTCCCTTCCAAAAGTACACTTTGCTTGTTAGGTTTGCCAAAATTACCGGCAACTCTTTGGGACTGTAGTATCTTCCAAGGAGGCTAACCTTGTTCAAGGCCTGCATTTCCCCACGTTCAGCCTGCCATTTGTATGTCTCCAGCCACTGTCTGGGTGGTGAGCTGATTCACTTTCCCTGCACTGCTTCCGCTGACAAGCCTCACAGAGGGTGTGGGAGTTTTTGTAAGGAGAGGAAGGATGCGTGTTTTATTCTTGAATCGTGGAGTGTGTGTCACCAGTGTGAGCTGGGGACAGCACAGCAACTATTTGCCAAAGCACCTTGACGTACCAGGTGCTTGCTCAACCAGGATATTCTACACTTGCTCAACCAGGATATTCTACAGTGAATAAATAAAACCTGTTGGGAATGGTAAAGAGGAGGAAATGGCAATAAAGCCACAGTAGTCCTACAAAAAGAGCAGAGGAACCCCTGCTAATCAGGTTAACGTGTCACTACAGAAACTAGGTCTTGAGTCGTGACTTGCTGGTTCAGGGGTTCCCATTCTACTTTTCTTCTGAAACATACTTCTGTGCAATATTTATATAAGTCCTTTCTCCACCATCAAGATACAGAGCATTACATATGTATATTTTTTTTACTTTAGTATTTGTTGGTATTGTTGGCTAGGTTTTGTCTTTTTACCCTGTTCACAAAGCTTTGTGTTTTTTAATTTTAATCCCTCCCCCCGAGATTTATATTTTTAAAAATTTATATTGAAATATTTTGACAAAATATTGACACTATTTTTCTCCCAAGGAGCTTAATTTCAGCTTTGAAAAGGAAATCAAACATGAATGATGCAAAAAAAGAAGTCACCCACATCCTGAAGTTCTCTCTTTTGCCTTCTCTAGGAAGGTCCATTTCCTCTCTGGTCTGTTGTGTTGCTTAACATGAAGGCTGGAGGAGAGACTGTGACCAGAGGGCCTTGTAAAGACTGTGGGTGGGGACGGACAGGGAAAGATTGGTTAGCATGTCTTGGATCTGAAGTGTTTTCTTCCAGGGTCCTGGGTCCTGAAAAGGGATGGAGGGAAGAAAGTAATGTTCTAGGAAACATTATAAAATAATATATGTGTGAAAGTGCTTAAAAATGAGGAACTTGCCAAGGGAAAAGACTGTGCCTTTTACCTGCATCTGGTTGGAGTTTGAATTAGTGTGCCCTGCGTGCTGTTTCAAGTGTTGGAAAGAATGCAGGAGGAGCAAGGGCTGACTTTAGTCCTGACTTTGCTCTGGGGCTCATGACCTTGAAGAAGCCCCGCTCAGTCAGTCATCTGCCGGCTCCCATCTTTCAGACAGCCCCCTTGGCAGTGAGGTGTGAGGACTGCGGGAACCAGGGGGCATGGGAGGAACTTGGTAGTGGAATTGTTGCTCTTGCTCACACCTCTGCCTGTGAGCTTTTCTACCTGAATCTCTGGACAAGGTGTTTCTTTCCTTGGATGCCAGATGAGGCAGGTGAGCAGCCAGAAGGCATCTTGGACTGAGCAGTTCTTGGTCTCCTCTCGTGACCTTCTCCCACATGGTGAGAAACTCCAGTAGGCAGCAGATACTGACTAAGTCCTGGAGGAGCATAACGCTGTGAACCGACTGAAGGGAGGGAAGACAGACGGTGCTCTCTCTTCACACAGGGAAGTGTTGCAGCCACCATCTTGTTGGCCACCTTCCGTGGCCCATAGCGGGAGCTCTCCACTGTGGAGACTCAAAGAAGGTGACCAGCTTCTTCAGTCTTGCATTTTTACACAGCGAGCCATCAAGCTGTGTTTTGTACTTGTTTTTCCCCATAACTCTCTTGATGTCATGCACAAGAGCAAAACAACATGTCCTGCTGTCCAGGACCCAGAGAGTCCTTGCTCACAGTCCAGGGAAGTGTCACCACATCTATGCTCCTCTGCCCTGCTCTGCAACTCATGTTTCTGGAGAGCAGTGTCTGTTATTATTACCACATGGCTGCTGGGTGGACTGAGTGGCCTTTGCGGGCATTTCTGACTCAGTCCAGGCAAGGGTGGAGTGGAGAGTGTGGCAAGAGAGGCCTTCTGGAGTCAGTCAGGGTTATGTTTGTGTAATGGTTTCTGTGCGTTGTCCCCATCTGCCACGTTACATTAATATAAATGTGAGTTCATTTTTGTGGAGGTCTTGCTGTAGATAATTTATAGATCTCTTTTGGTTTTATAGTAGTTGAAGAGCTCTAAGAAGAAAGAGTTTATACCCAATTTTATGTTTATGTTCTCTATTTTAAACAATATAAAAAAATATTTACTTAACAGTGGGAGTTCTTTGGGGGCGCCTAGGTGGCTCAGTAGGTTAAGCGTCCTACTTTGGCTCAGGTCATGATCTCACTGTTCATGAGTTCCAGCCCCATGTCGGGCTGTATGCTGACAGCTCAGAGCCTGGAGCCTGCTTCGGATTCTGTGTCTTCCTCTCTCTCTTCGCCTCCTCCTGCTCAGGCTCTGTCTCTTTCTGTCTTTCAAAAATAAAAATGTTAAAAAAAAAAAACAGCAACAAAAAAAAAAACCAGTGGGAGTTCTTTGACTTTTTTTTTTTAATGTTTATTTTTGAGAGACAGAGAGGGAGTGTGTGAGCAGGGGAGGAACAGAGAGAGAGGGAGTCACAGAATTCGAAGCAGCCTCCAGGCTCTGAGCTGTCAGCACAGAGCCTGACATGGGGCTCAGACTCACGAACCGTGAGATCATGACCTGAGCTGAAGTCAGACGCTCAACCAACTGAGCCACCCACGTGCCCCTTTGACTTTTTAAAGGTTGAGGAACACTTGCTATAGGGCCTCTCCATTTGGTTCCTAAAAGTTGTGATGAGTTGTAAGGGTTCTCTCCATCCTCCCCCAAGCCCCTTTGTGGGGTTCTCTCCCGCCAAACTTACTGGGTCTCATAGGAGCACTCATGCTACATTGTGACCCCAGCCTCCAGCCCAGGGATACCTGGACAAGCTAGATCCTTGGATTGCCTTCCCCAGAGTGAGCCGGAGTGGAGACTGGGAGAGAGTGCATGCATTTGACCCCTTCAGTGGCTAGACCTGGGGAGTAGAGTTGGGGGGCTGTCAGCTGCCTTGACACCACCATGAGCATAGGTTCATTTGCAGGGAGGAGGAGAATGGCATGGGTTAGCAGAGGAGAGCCGAGAAGAGTTGTCTGTGCTGCTGACATTGGGGTCTTTGGGCCAGCTCAGCCATATTTCCGTTCAAGTTTTATAAGTCAACCCTGAACCTTTATGACAAATGCCTCTCTGCTTGAACTCATCTGAATTGGGTTTTCCAGGCTGCAGTACAAGCGTCCCGGCTGGTAAGTGTGGTGTTTTGGCCATGATAGCAGGAGTACCCAGAACCTTCCTTCCCCATGATAGCCTCTTCACTGAACCCCAAGGACTGGGGGGATGGAATGGAAACACGGTCAGGGCAAGGGAAAGGGAGTTGCTGTAGCTGGGGTGTAAGCCACGGCCCCTGGGAAGGCACACCCTCTTTGCTCTGTGATACTGAGGAGCCTTGAGCAGCGTGATCACACTCACTCCCACATCCCCTTGTCTGAAAGGACCGACCCCCTCCCAAAGGAGAGAGGGGAGAGAAGCAGAGTCTGGGGGTGGCATCTGCCCTGTTGGCTGAAAGAAGTCAGGGCCCAGCTTCCAGGTGGCCAGCTCTGGTTGGGGGAGGGGTGGAAGTAGGCACCAGGCCAGACCTTACAGCCTTGGGTTTGGGTAGAGAAAGAAAAGGGAAGAGAAAGAACAGTCTCAGGCAGTGAATAGGGCACACCCAGCCCTCGAGGAGCCAGAGAGTTCTCTTTTAGCTGCATCTTCTGGAACCAGGCTCTGAGTAAGCGCCTTGGGGGCAGGGGCATCTGGGTCTGAGGTGATACCTGCCTTCATTGGCTGATAGGTCTTTTATGGAGCCTCACGTGGAGATAAGCTGACCCACAGGTCACAGGGAAGCTGTTGCCCTCATCTCTTTGGCTGTTGGTCCTCCGGGAACTGCATGTCTACACTGACAGTGATTGTTGATAGATACTGGATCCAGTCCTTTTACGCACCTATTTGGAAATTTCTCTGGCACTCCTGAGAGGCCTTCCTGGCCAACATATAGGCGAACTTTCAGTTAATTATGTGAGGGCTTCGAGTGGCCGAGTTGACAATGGAGCAAGACATGAGACTTGTCAACACCATGGACATTTCTAGGAGAGAGAAGAAGGCACTGACACTGGCGTGCATTGTCTCTGGTAATAAAGAGGCAGCTCTTAACAATGGACTACAATGCTTTGCTTAGTGCAGTGCGCCCACTATCTTTGCTTGTGCTACTCTGGTAAGCCTCCGTGGCAGTCAAGTGACACGTGAAGGCTGGTGCTTGGGAGTGAGAGGATTCAATCAACACTGGGTTGATTCTCACTGAGAAAGAGGCTCCGTGCTTCTAGCACATGAGGCACCCCTGCCAGGAAAGGGAGGGGTGGGGAGCAGCAGGCCAGCCCTTCACACAAAGGAAGGTCTGGGAAGAGGTTTCACCGGCACCATTGTGGCCCTCAGATTGTCCCCCATTCATGTTTTTGTTGCAATTCCTGTCGTGCATTTGCTGACCAAGTCCACGTGTTCATGTTTGTATCCCTAAGGCCTAGTCCGTGAGAGACCCTCACTGTTGTTGAAGAGATTGTCAGTTTATAGAGAAGAAACAGCATGAGATGTAGAAGCAAAGAAAGTAGATGCTTAAGAAGAGGGGCTTAAGAAGTGTGGGGTATGGAGGGTTCGGTACAGCAGAGATAGCCAGCGGCACCCCCCCCCCCCCATCCCACCGCTGCTGCTGCTGCTGCCCCCACCCAGCACTTGGTTATTGTTAACATGTCTCTCTCATCTCCCTGATGTGAGCCCCCAGACCCAGGGTTTGCACCTGTGTTGCTCAGCACACGCACTTCTAAACACTTTTGCAGGGTGATTTATTTTCAGGCTAGTTCTTACGGAAAATCCCCCAAAGGTCATGGCTTATAGATGAGCCACAAGTCAGCTTTAAACCAGGCTGTCCCAAAGACCTCCTGGAGAGGCTCGTTTTTAGGAAGGACATACCAGGGGTGAGGGAACTGCCTTCCAATGTCTTCCATGGAAGCGCAGCCTCAAGGAGGGTGGGCAGCCAGGGAGGTCTCAACAGCAAGGAAGCCAGGTGGGAGCCAGATGAAGATGCTGGTGGAGGGGTTCACAGCCTCGCCAGTGCTGTCTAAAGACAGACTGGGGGCTTCAGAGTAACTGTCAGAGAAGCCAGGGCAGTGGGGCAGGGGTTCTGAGGCAGGCAGAAGTCTGGATAGAGCGGGAGGATCACCCATGCATTGGGTGTGGGCTGTGAGAGCGTTGTTCAGGAGTCTGCACTGACTTTGTTTCTTGGCTGGAGCAAGTGGAGAGATGGAGCTGCCATTGACTGAGGTGGGAAAACTGGAGGGCTGGAGGGGAGCTGGAACAGTCTGGGCTTGTCCTGCTCCTGGGCTCTAGCCCCTGCTGTTGTTTAGGGGAATATGCACGGTGACTGACTCTTCCTGTTGGAGTTGGAGATGTGCTTTTGAATCTGGGTTAAGGCATTGTGTTATATCAGCTACCATACTCATTAAGTGGATGAGGCAGGCTAGTTAATTAGCTGGGGTGAACCCATGGCCACTGCTGCCTGTTCAGTGTCACCAGCAGAGAACAGGGATTGGGGAAGTGGGAAGCTGCAGATAAAAGATTGCGGAGCGCAGGCCCAGTGGGGCCCTGAGTGGGGTTGTTTGTGTCTGCAGGTGAGAAGATACACCAGCTGCAGCGCAAACCTTCTTCTCTGTGCCTCACTTTCCGAGGCGTTTGTTGCCTGCATTTCATCGCTGGCTGCCCTGGACAGCTCTTGCAGCATACTCGCTGGTTTGGCGGTCTTCTTCATGTAGGAGGTGTACTCACAGTGAACCCCTCTCCTGGGTCCAAGGCCCTGTGTAGCGTGGGGAGTGAGAAGTAGGAGAGAGCTGGGTCCTTGGCCCAGAAGAGGAAGGAGGAAGCAGGGCTCCATAGTAGGAAGGCTGTGGTTGCTGCCTCTCAGAACAGGATCCTAATGGATGTCCAGCCTCGGGGGCACAGAGCAGCCACTTCTCTTCCCTGGGGGTTTGGGGTGGGCTCGGACCATGGATTCCTTACACCTGGCAGTCTCATTTTACAAATGAAAAAACTGAGGCCCATAGAAGATGCCTTGTGCAGGTGACCTTGCTCCCAGTGGCTGACTGCCTACAGAATGGTACTCCATTCACCTGTCCCTCCCCAATAGCAACCTTTGGGCCTAAATGTTGGGTTTAGAAAACACAGTCACTATAAACTGAAGCACGGGCAGAGTGCCATGGACCTGAGTGAAGAATTCTGGTTGAAGTTCAGACGGCTGGAGAGTTGGGTAAAAATGTTGGTAGACTTAGCTGGAGGGAAGGAAAGGCCTTCCAGACTCATAGATGGCCCCAGTAAAACTGCAGCTCAGGACTAGACACATGAGAGGTTAGGTAGAGCCAAGGAGAGAAACTCTTCTATCTGATTCGAGTCTCTGCACAGGCTCTGTGTGGGTATTTTACATGTCTCTATGTATGTGCTTGCTCCTCAGTGTGTCCTGGTGAGGTGGGTGTTGTTACTGCTGTTTTACAGATTGTGAAACTGAGGCTTAGGGAAGCTCAGTAGCTCTTGCCCAGCCCCCTGGAGAGGAGTGATCCTAATTGATCAAGTGCCCAGCCTCTTGCACCCAGCTCAGGGCCTCTGCAGTTTGATCCAAGGGTCTAGGACACCGGAGGGAAGGTGTTGAGAGCCCTCTGTGGACCAGGGTGTCCGGGGCCTGCTGGGCTTGGGGCCAGGGCACAGGAGGGAAGAGACTAAGGCTCCCTGCCCTCTACCCTTGTCTTTGTGCCTGGGGTGTCTGGCATTTCCTGCCCTGTTAATACCTGAGTCTTGGAGGCAGGCAGCATTCCTTGCTTTTTATGGTAAGGAGGCATATTTGACTTTGTTTAAAAGATTAAGATCTTTCCTAGGCAACTTGTTTGAAAGAGAAAAAGATGAAAGATCTGCTAGCTTCCATGATTCTCTTGCGTTTTAGGGTGGGGGGGGGCACAGAGGGGGTGGAACATTCAGTGGGTTAAGAAGTCCCCTAAATGGGCAAATTAAAATCAAGGAACCCTTACTGCTAAGTTCCAGCTTGGCCTGCCCCTGCCTCCCAGACCCTGTCCCTCTGCTGTGCTTACAATGGCTCATCCCACCTGAACCCCCTACCTACAACCCCTACATCACCTGGTCTTTGTCTCCACCATTCAACACCCTCTTTTTTAGCCTTTCTAGGCAGCCTGCTCAAGTTTGTGTTATTTAAGTCTTTAGTACATCTCCCTACCCCAGTGGCCCATTCCTCGGTTGACAACCATTCTGTAATTTTCTGTGCACCAAAACTTGATTCATTGCACTTAAATTTCTGGGATGTCATATAGAGGCACACATTCATTCATTCATTCATTCCAAGTATAAGCCAGAGGAATTTTCTGCTTCCATTGGCTGCTGTTCTGGAAGCCAGGCCTTCCTGGTCCTTGCTCATATGCCGAATCTTCCCTTGCTGGTGACTGACCTGGTTGGAAACCTGGAGACAGAATATGAGCTGTTTTGACACTAGGTGCACTGAGCCTCACACACCAGTGCTGCCTTTTCCTGGGAGGGGGGCCTCCAAGTCGCTGGTCACCCTTGCCCTTGTCTGTTCTGGAGACACTGCTCCTATTCCTTTGTGTTGGCCTTGCCCATGCCTGTTACCATAGCCACCATGGCTCTGGCCCATTCAGTTTTTGTCATGGGCATCTGCACCCCACCTACCCTGTGCCCACCTGAGGTTTATGCCCATGTTGTGGTATTTGCACCCATGCTGTTGTCATTCTCTTATTTTCTGGAATTGAAGGAATTAGTGGTCCTGAAGCCCCAAGGGCTCCAAGGCCCTGTTGGATGTAGACCAGCTCTGGATAGAGCCCTGGGTAGCCTCAATTCCCAGTTGGCTCCAGAGGACTGTTGGGAATAGGCTGATCTTGGGTGTCCAGTGGGAGAGATGGGTCTCTTTTTCTCTCCTGGTTGGATTAGCAGCTCTAGGATCATATCAGAGAACTTGCTTTCTCAACATTAATGCCAGCTTCCATCATAGTGTGTGTTTGGGATGATGAAGTCCAGGGCTAGCCAGGTGATTTTGGGGGTGGGGGAGGGCAGGAGAGCTATCAGCATGCCTTAAGCCTGACTTGCAATTAGAGAGGGGACAAAAAAAGACTTGCCTTGTTGATTATCTGCTAAAGTGGGTTTTTTACTTCTCTGTGCTTTCATTTCTTGACCCCTGTGGTAGTCTCCCAGCCACCTGTGGGCTCTTTGCTCATGAACTGGGCATACCTCATTTAGAGAACAAAGCATTGTGTGGTAAGTGTTAACTGGAGGCTTTGAGTTCTGTTTTCATCATAACCATTTCTTGGGTGCCTGGTATGTGCCATACTTTAGTCACAGTAACTAATGTTAGCTGTTGTAACAACCACCTCCCAAATCTCCGTGGCTTCACACAACCAAGGGTCTTACTCAGGGTAAGCTCAGTGTAGATCGTAGGTGGGAGGCGGGGCCTCTGCTCTTCCTGGTCTCAGGGACCTAGTTTCTTTCCACAGAGTCACTCCCTTACCCTGGGGCCTTGGAATTATTCACTCAATCCCCCTGCATCCAGCTGGGAATCTGGGGGGAAGGGAGACTTGGAGAATCCCATGAGCGGCTTTCTCACCTTTATCTCAGCTGGTGTGCATCCCTCTGCACTCTCACACAGCTGCACCAAACTGGAAGGGTGCTGGAGAGGGTCACCTGTCAGTGTACCTGGGACGAATGTACCTGGTGAGCAGGGCCAGTCTGCCACAGAAGCTGACAGTTTGTTTACTCAGTAGGGGTTCGTTAGGCCCGTGGTCTATGTTTAGGCTTGAATGAGGTACCCAGGATGATATGGAAGAAACCAAGAGTTTAAGTCTGGCATTCATGAGACACAGGGTGCCCCACTGCTCATCCCATGGTCACACCAGGAAGTACGTTATCTTGAGGTACAGACTGGTTAGCTGTGTTAGGGAGACTGAGGCAAGGTCGTCGGCTGCTGGGCACTGTCTGCCTGAGGGGCTTTGTGCGGAAGGCGGCAGCTGTTGCTCTCAGGTTGTTATTAGTAGTGATTTGCCGGTGAGCAGTGTGACACTTCATTGATCAGTGATTGTGGCTGTCCTGGATTAGGGGTTTTGAGAGAAAACTCTGCCTCTTTCTGCCTCCTGAAGTAGCCTCCTCCCCAGGGGCTGCTGATTCATGCTCTGACTCACGCAAGCCTTTCATCTGACTTTCTCTCCTGTGCTGCCTGTGTTTGGAGAGCAGAGGCCTGGAGAAGGTTTGCTAGGAGCCTATTTCCTGCCCACAGTGACAGCAATAGAGTGGGCTGGGCAGGGAGAGCGCCTCTACTTGTATTTGGGCTTTTGCCTTGGGTTGATTCTGATAGTTCATCCTTTAGCTCTGTGTGACCTTGAGAAAGTTACCTCGTCTGGACTTCTGTGACGTCATCCATAGAAGTCCTTTTTAAGACTGTTCTCAGAAGAACCCCCATCATATAAGACAGATGAAAATGGAGTTTTGTGGCCAGTCCTCCTTACTCAGCTCCAGCTCTGCAGCCCCGAGAGGTTACTGAGGCCTAGAGGGGCCACCAGAACCCTTTCCAGGCCTGGGAGCCCTTGTTCTGTGGAGGAGGAAGGCAGGCAGACCTTAGACTGGCTTCCTGAGAAGCTTGTGACAGTCACTGCCATTGGTCACAAATCCCATGGACCTGTATGAACGACCACAAGCCTCCTGTCTTGCTTATGCTCCCTCTACCACCATTCTCCTGCCCCCCTGGTGGAAGGGACATTATTGGGTTTGCTGTTGAGTTGATGACCTGTGTCCTGTTGTCAGAAAGGATGACACGTCTCTCACAGAGTAAGGAGAGGAGGCAGTTTCATGAGTTATTGCTTCTTTCTTTCTTCTTGCCCCCAAGAAAAAAAATTCCAGTCCCCGGAACAACTCCCACACTCTATCCATCCTCTTTGATGTTAGTGCAGTTTTTCTTCCTAATGAGCTCCGGTCTTCAAATGGGGCCAGGAGGAAAGCCAGGGACCTTGGGAATATAAGAATCCTTGGCGAATTACTTTAAATTAATGAGACTAATAAGGAAAATCGAGTTCAGCTGTGCAGATCAGCTCTGTGTTCTGTGTCTTGATGACTTAAATTGCAGATCCTAATTAAATGCCCCAAATAACCATGAAGTGGCTTCTGAGGCTCTCTTGACTCAAAACTTCTCTGGTCTGTGAACCCTATCAAGTGTAAAATTAGTCTGTAGATGTTCCCCCTTTAAGAATTTCTATCCCCAGGACCCCATGATGCCTGTAATATCCCCCACCCTCCTTAGGTGAAGGGGCCTTGCAAGGGCAAGAGGAAGGGGATAAGGGAGGGGGAGGGGAGGGCTGGCAGGTTGTCAGGGTACAGTTGTTGCCTTCTGTCAGGAGGCATATCTGTACTGTCCCACGTGAAGGGGGGTGACTGCAGCCTCACTACAAGCTGAGCAGGACATCCAGGCAGGGCAGTGGAATGCTGGAGATACACTGGGAAGAAGTTCAAGAAAGAAGAGCTCCTTCCTCAAGCTGCTTCACACCCAGGGTGCCACTTTTGCCTCTGGACAGCATGGGATGCAACTTTCAGTGATGCAAGAGGATGACCTTAAGCTAAGAAAGGGACCGGCTCCCTGTGGTCCCACACCCTCTTCTCCACGTGGTCTCCGTCTGTGTCTTGTCTTTTTAAATGGCTGTGACCAGAGCACAGGTAGAATATTTCATTAAAAGCACACATGTTGCAGAGCTGACATAAACATTTTTTCATGCTATGTTGTCTTTATTATAGTCATTAAAATAATTAAACTCTTTATTGAAGTAGAAGAATCATTCATTTACAGCTCATTGAATTTTCACACAGTAAATTCTTAGAACCAGCACCCAAAACAAGAGACCACAAGCCTTCTCATGCCCCACATGCCCTCCCCAGTCAGTACTTGCCCCTCAAAGATACCACTGTCTTGACTTCTAATACCACAGGCTCATTTGGCCTGTGCTTGAACTTTATAGAAATAGAATTGCCTAGTTATGCTTTTCGTCTGACTGGCTTTCCCCCTTGACATCGTTTCTAAAAGCATCTGTATTGTTTTGTTTATTCTATAGCTGATGGACACTTGAGTTGTTGCTAGTGTTTGACTATTATGAATATTATGCTCTAAATGTTCTACCTTTTTTTTTTTTTTTTTTTTTTGGTGAGCATAAATATGCATTTCTCTTAGCAATTCCACTCTGAGTTACATACTAGGTCACGGTGTAGGTATATGTTCAGCTTGAGTAGACACTGACAGTTTTACAGCACGGCTGCACCATTTTACCCTCTGCTAGCAGTGTATCAGGGTTCCATTTATATCACATCATCACCGATACTCGGTATTGTCTTTTTTTTTCCATTTTAGCTATTCTAATGAGTGTGCAGAGGTATCTCATGTCTATAATTAGTGTTTTCCTGATGACTAATGAAGTTAAAGAAATTTTCATATGTTCATGAACTTTGTCATGATCATTTTAACAGCCATATAGTAATGCATCTTATAGGTGTTTCAGAATGTACTTGTAGCTGGGCATTTTGATTGGTTCCAGTGTTTGTCATTATAAGTAATGCTACAATAAGCGTCTTTGGACTGTTGGCAAGAATTTTGTTTTTGTTTATAAATATATTGGTAAATAATTTCTCATTGCTTTCTGAAATGCTTGTATGACTTTAAAATGTTATCAGCAATATAGAAGAGCCTTACAGAGTTTCCCCTAGGTCTGCCAACAAAGCATATTCTCATGAGAAGAGACAAACCTCTTTTGAAAGACAATTTTAGGTGAATATAGGAATATTTAGCGTTGCTTTAATTATTAATAATGAGGGCGGGGTGCCTGGGTGGCTCAGTCGGTTGGGCCTCTGACTTTGGCTCAGGTCATGATCTCTTGCTCTGTGGGCTCAAGCCCCGCTTCGGGCTCTGTGCTGACAGCTCAGACCCTGGAGCCTGCTTTGGATTCTGTGTCTGCGCCTCTCTCTCTCTCTCTCTCTCTCTCTCTCTCCCAAAGTAAATAAACATTAAAAAAATTATTATGAATGAGTTTGGTCACTTCTCCAAAACGTTTACCGTGTGTATTCCTCTTCTATGTATTCATACCTTTGCCACTTGCATTCTTAGTGAGGTTTTTTGTTGTTGTTAATTTGTACAAGCATTACTATAAACTATAGATATTAGTACTGCAAGTACTTTCCCTGTCTTTATCATTTTCATTCCATATTTTGACTTTGTATACCTCTTGATGTCAGCAAACTTGTCAGTCTTCCCCTTGGAGACTTTTACTGTGACTCCCCACCTGAGCCATTGCCATGTCTGCCGAGATGCCCGGACTAAAGGTCCCCAGGTGCTCCAGTGGGAGGGGTAGGAGGAGCCCAGTCTTCAAGGGAAACTGAGCTTGCCTGAGTGCCAAGCACACTGCCTGTCATCTATACCCCGGATGTTGGCCCTTTCAGATAGCTCATGTGCTGGGCCCCCGGGACTGACTTGGAGCCTGGCTTGTTCTCTTCTCCACAGAAAGGCACCCAAGGGCCAGGCAGCCACAGCAGGGCAGAGCCCTCTTCTGTTTTTGCACATTTGGCTCCCGCTGCAGCCCTGTGAGATGGGTACAACTAGCCTCATTGTAGACACCAGAAAGCAAAGCCTCAGAGGGGCCCAGCAACTTCTCCCTTGAGCTGACATTTGTGAGCAGGACTACTGAAGACTCAGATTCTTATCTCTGCATTTTCCCTCAGCCACACAGTGGGTGCTTTAGGGCTGGTCCATGTTCCCCTGGATCACCCCTGGATGGGGATAGGAATGTGCATTTCTGTTTCTCATTCTTTTGGGCTTGAGCAAGACCTTTGCTTTTGAGCCAAAAAGTTAGATGGTTGTGTGGAGCTCACAGGAACATGTAGTAACTCTTGGCTTCCCCATATCTCTAGGCATTAAGATTATAACATAAGCGTCTATTAATATGCATTCTCGAGAACTTCATGTTTGGCCACTTGTTAAGTTAATAATTTTCCATTTTTAGATGATGGATTTGGATGTGCTTCTATGAAGAAATGCCACGTGTCTCAACTGGCCCAAGAACAAACATGTCCAGTAAGTTGCTGGCTGAATATTAACTCAAGAGCGAGAACACAGGCCTTCAGGTACACAGGTGTTGACATACTTTGAGAAGACAAGAGTGTCTGGATACACGGAGAGCTTTGAGAGAGGTGTTTTAAACAAGAGAGGTTGGTTCCTTCTGGAGACAACAGGAATTGTAGCATATACATGGGCTGGAAAAACGTGAAACTCACTTCTTGCTGCTTAACCCACTTCTTAGAGCAAATGTATGTTCTGTGCCATGCCGGGGTATCCCTCTGATTCAGCCTGTGGTGGCACTTTGCCCAGAAGTTTCCATATCCATAGCACAGCACTATCCACTTTAGTTAAGTATAGATTACATGCACATGTTTTCTAAGACCAGGAGACCTGTGAAGTTCCTGTAGCTGTGGAAAGAAAGAGAGCAGGCTGGAGACGTGCCTTTGTCTCTCCAGGGTTTCACCATGCCAGTGGGTGGCAGACCCTTCATGCATCTCCTATCCTTCTGACAGAGGTGAATTGGTTTTATGTTAAAGATTCTATGAGACTTGTCAACAGAAAAGCATAGTAAAACAAGAACATTTCAAAAGCCATCTTTCATGATTGTATCTAAACCAACAGTTACTGTGGTATGTCTTTGTTGAAGAGAACATGATTTCCTTATGGGATCCCATGAGCATATGTGTTGGTGTATGAGTGTTGGGGAGTGCAGGGGAAGCACTCGAAGGGGCCTAGGTCATCAGACTCTCCACCCCTGGCTCCTCCCTTGCCTGTGTGAGGCATTTATACTGTCCATGAGAGCACAGTCTCTCAGTCACCATCCCTATGTTTCTTACCAGTGTCGGTGCCTTTTTCTCAGGACTACTGCCACCTTAGGGGATTAGGGCTTGTTGACAGCGCGTCCCGGGGAATCAGGCGTGGTCTGACCCAGGAACAGGAAACACATCATCACCAATGACATCATGACAGCAAGAGAGCACAGCCCTCGCCATGGTGCCAGGGCCCGTGCGATGCAGCGGGCTTCTACCATTGATGTGGCAGCTGACATGCTGGGCCTCTCTCTGGCAGGTGAGTCTCACAGGGCCTGCGCCAGGTTCCTGGTGCAAGGTCGTGGCACACACCCTGTATGCCTGCCTCCTGGGGTACCCTGTGGACAGCCAGAATGAGCCCCCAGTGACTGCCCACTCCAGGTGGCTGGAGGGCAAGCTTTTGGTTGAATCAGGGCGTAAGGGAGGGGGAAGTCAGCCCTCTTCCTGGGAACCACTTCCATTGGAATTGGACCACCGTCAGTTTTCCAGCTTGAGTGGGCACCTCCAGGGCTCATTTGCCAGTAGATGATATGGGAATGTCCACGGTGTCTGTCTGGCAAGTGCCCAGGCCATGATCAAAGCCCTCCTTGTTGTGGCTTTGCAGAGCTTAATAGGAGGGGGGTTTGGTCTTGGAGTTTGAGACTTCTTAGGAATCTCAGAAGTGAAATGTTTAGAAAATTAAAAACCTATCTCATATAATAGTTTCTGAGGGGGGGGGAATGTAGAATGTTGACTCTTTTGAATAAAATCTAAATGCAAGGAAAAGTTTATTAAGCATGATTTTTTCCCGTCATTTCCTTTTTATTCAGGAAATATCCAAGATCCAGATGAGCCCATTTTAGAATTCAGCTTAGGTAGGTATCTTTTTGCATTTTTCGTTTGCTTTGCAATATACGTTGCTTAAAAACAGAAACACGACCCTGGCTCAGATTTGTGTCAGAGCACTTGCTGCTACTGAAGTGTCTCTAAGATGAAGCCACCGGGCAGGTGTGAATGTCCTGTGGGTGGAGGGAGCCTGGAGCCTGCAGATTTCAGCCTCCTCAGCACATGTTCCCTCCAGGCTGGCAGTGGGGGTGGGGGAAGGGCAGGGGCGGGAGGTGAGCCCCCCAGAGCTTCGAGGACAGCCTTCCTAGGGATGTGCCCACGAGGTGGGAAAGCTGGCTCGGGGTGGGAAAGCTGGCTCGGGGTGGGCGTTGCCAGTCCTGACCATACAGCCCTGTGCAGATGATTTTAGCCATCTGGCCCTTGGTTCCCTACTCTGTCGGTGGAGGCAATGATACCTAGTGCTTTCCCTCTTGGGCAGCATCAGAATGTCCTAAAAACTGTCCTGAATGCCCTAAGATTATCCTATAAAACTCTAGTAGTATGTCCTGGCTCTGGGATCAGGAAAGTAAGGTATTACTGTGGCTTACCCAGAAGATCGGACAGTGTGGTGGGGTCACCTACAGATGGTTCTCCTTCATAGCCTGACACACTCCTGTGTCCTTCTCCCCTTCCCTTGTCCCCTGGGCAGTGCTCAGCGTTGGCCCCTGGCCTGGCAACGGTGTCCGGGAGGTAGTGGGACATAAAGGAAATACCTCCTCAAGAGCCAGATGACCTGGATTCTAGTCCGGACTGTGCCACACACTAACCACATGGCCTTGACCTTGCCTGACCAGTTTTCTCATGTGCTATAATAAGGGGTGTTACCGTTTGAGAGATAAAGAAGATCATGGTGGTTAAAACAGCAAAATCAGACCAATGTCTTTGACTAATGGCAAGCTCCATAAAAATGTAAGGGCGTTATTATCAAATTAATACTAAACTTTGAAAACATCGCCATTTCAGATTGAATGTCCTTAAACAAGTTCAGAGGGTTTCCCAACCCTGACTTAGTGGCTAGTTCTGCAGTGAGAGTGAGTCCTGCATTGTGAACTGGGAACAGGAGGGTAGGGGAAGCAGTCTTTAACCCTGCTGGGATTCCCACAACTGCCTGCCCCCAACCTAGAGCTTTATTGCTCTTCACAAATTATAATACTAACCCAAGGACTTCCACTTTCACAAGGGAACAGTGAACTTATTTCCACCCCCTTATCTTAAATCAGCACAGACATCAGGAAGAATAAGCCACAGAAACACTCTGTGCAGTGAGACATCTTTGGAACCCCCAGACTGTAACCTGTGAGGAGGAGGGAACAGGCGGAGAGGAACGTGGTCACACCTGCATGTCTGTGAAGGTGCTGGATTTGTCCGAGAGATACTGGGGAGCTCCGAGACAAAAGCAAGGGCTTATTGGAAAGCTTGTATAAGGAAGAGTTGGGGGTTCAGGTTCCCACCACACGCAGCCCTGCAGGGACTGGTGGTTATTCTCATGAGAAACTTGGGAGGCAGAGAGGCTCTGGGCTGAGGTCCATTAGCACGGAGGAAAGCATGGTGAAGGGCCAGAAGTCTACTGAATAACAACCCCTACCTCGCCCTCTCCAGCCTTCTTCCTCTTATCCTACTTCTACCAGGCTTATTCCTCCAGGCAGGAGGCTTTCACTCTGGAAAAAGGAAACTCCCACTCCCTGCAAAGAGACAGATGCCAGCTTTCTGGACCCCAACCAAAAGTAGGCTCGCCAGCCACTCAGCTCACTCTCATACTCAGCTTTTTGATACCTTATTCTTAAAGACAAACGGACATTCTTTTGTGCATATAAAGATTGGTACATGCATGCTGATTTCAGCTTTATCCATAATAGCCAACACTGGAAACAACCCACATATCCATCAGCAGAATTAACTATGATACATCCATACAATGGATTACCACTCAGCAAGGAAAAGGAATGAAGTACTGATACACACATAGATGAATCTCAAAAGCCTTGTGCAGAATGAAAGAAGCCATACTCAAAAGGCTGTATGCTATAGGATTATGTTTGTATGTAACTCAGGAGGACCAATCCACAGTGATAGAAGACAGATCAATGATTGGTTGTCCAGGAGTGCTGGTGAGGGCTGCCTGGAAAGGGGACTGGGAACTCTTTGGGGTGATGGAAATGTACTGTATCTTGACTGTGGTGGTTATATAGATGTCTATGCTTATCCAAACTCATTGAGCTCTCCTCTTAAAATAGGCACATTTTATATATAAATTATACCGCAAAGTTGATTTAAAACAAAATGCAAGAATGGTTAAAGTTTGAAGGGCTTTGTGGAAGGCCCACACATGGAAGAGGAAGCAAGAAAAAATAGAACCTGGAAGAAATACAGATATTGAAGAAAGTGGAAGAAAACATCTTCTTGGGTATATAATTTATACCCTCAAGAGAATATGGCATACCCATAAAATAAAACAGGATATTGTAAAGAAAAAAAAATTGAAGAACAAGGGCAACCTTAGAAAGTTAAAATATGATTTAAAGAAAACTTTAAGAATTCAATAAACATTCAAAGATATTCAAGGAATTATCCCAAAAAGTAAACATTTTAAAGCAAAATAGACAATGGGAGAGAAATTGAAATGGGAAATTAGCAAATTCAGGAGACCTAACATTTATGGGAGAGAAAAGAATAGAAGGGAGGGAATTAACGAGAAATAATACAAGAAGTCTCTCATAACTGAAGAGTGTGGTTCTAGGTTAAAAATGCCTGCTAAGGCCCAGCATAATGATTGGAAAAAACCCATAACAAGGCACATCCTGGGGAAGTTTCCAAGCACTGGGAATAAAATGAAGATCCCAAAACTTCCAGAGAGGTGGGGGGGGGAGGGGCGGTGTGGTGGAGAACAAAACAGGTCATATCCAAGGATCAGGGGTCAAACTAGTGTGGAGGGGATTCTCAGTGGCACTGGAAATTTGAGGACGGGGGAGCAGCACCTTTAACGTGAGTGGGAAAATATTTCTGACCCGGAATTCTCAAGCAGACTATCAGCCAAATGTGAGGGTAGAAAGAAATATATTTCAGCTTTGCAGACTCTCAAATAAACTTCTCCCACATCCTTTCTCTGGAAATTAGTGGAGGATGTGTTTTACCCAAAAGAGGGAATAAATTGAGAAAAAAGAAGACATGGGATCCAGAAAACAGGGCCCAGCACAGGACAGAAGTGAAGGAAATCCCAGTTGGCTCATAATAAATAATATTCCCTTAGCTTTATTAATGCAGAACATGGATTTAACAAAAACATCTCAAGGTAAACTGATTGAGTGTAGAGAGAGAATGAGAGTCAATGGATTTGAGGTAAAAATCCTCACCCCTATAACAGAAACCAAGATTTTTCTGAATTTGGCAAATCAAGGACAGTACTGTTGTCATTTGAATTACATACTTGGGGGAAGAAATAGCTTAAAAAGATGAGTGTGAATTTTATGTCAAGCAATTTTTTTTTTTTTTTTGAGAGAGAGAAAGAGAGAAAGAGAGAAAGAAAGAAAGAAAATATGCAAAGCAGGCTCCACGCTCTGTGCTGAGCCTGACGCAGGGCGAGATCCCACAAACGGTGAGATAATGATCTGAACCGAAATCCAGAAAGAATTGGATGCTTAACTGACTGAGCCGCCCAGGCACCCTACCTTTTTTTTTTTTAATTGTGGTAAAAATCACTTAACATATCTGGGTGGCTATGTGGGTGGCTCGGTCAGTTAAGTGTCTGTTGGTTTCCACTCAGGTCATGATCTCGTGGTTCGTGGGTTTGAGTCACACGTTTGGCTCTGTGCTGGTAGCATGGGCACTCTCTCTCAAAATAAATAAACATTGAAAGGAAGAAGGAAGGAAGGAAGGAAGGAAGGAAGGAAGGAAGGAAGGAAGGGAGGAAGGAAAGAGAAAGAAAGAAAGAAAGAAAGAAAGAAAGAAAGAAAGAAAGAAAGAAAGAAAGAAAGAAAAAGGTGAAAACAGGAGCCAGATGATTGAATGGTCAAATATTTTGTCTTAAAAATAAAAGTTTAAAATTTGGAAGTGCTCATTTTAAAACCTATAATACAGAAAATGTTAGAGGAAAAGAGTACCCTATCAGAGAGAGAATCACAGTTGGCATTTTGGTATAGATCCTTCCAGAAATATTTTTTTACACCCACTCAGTGCTATACAGAAGTTTTAATGATTTTTTTTTTTTTTTTTTTGGCCTGTGGAGGTGATGGGATTATCTCCAAAAATGTCATGCTGGTATTCTTAACATGTTTTTTTTCATGTAGCAGAAATGTCATTGGCATCTTTTCATCTTAATAAACACAGGAGTTGGGGCACCTGGGTGGCCGAGTCAGTTAAGCATCCAACTCTTGGTTTCGGCTCAGGTCATGATCTCATGGTTTGTGGGTTTGAGCCCTGCAGGCTCTGTGCTGACAGTGCAGAGCCTTCTTGAGATTCTGTCTCTCCTTCCCTCTCTGTCCCTCCCCTGTCACATGCTGTCTCTCTCTGTCTCTCTCGCAAAATAAAAAAATAAAATTAAAAAAAAAAAACACAAACAAACATGGGATCTGCCCCATCACTTCGGGTGCTTATGTAACTCTGTTGTATGGCTGTGCCATATTTGTTTTAACCAGTCTCCTGTTGTCAGATGTTTAGGTTCTTTCCAATTTGCCATTATAAACACTACCACAGTGAACATGCTTGTATATAGATCTTTCAAACGCTTTGTTGATTATTTCCTCAGGATAAACTCTTGGATATAGAATTGCTGAGTCAAAGGCTATGTACTTGAAATACATTTTACTGCTTTGCCTTGATAGCACTTACTCAGCTGGGATTATAGATGATCTGGTTGGAGAGGCAAGGCATATATACTACAGACTCGTGGCTTCTGTGGAAATAGGCCAAAGCAATGTAAGAGACAGACAGGAGATGTGATTGTGGGCTGCTGAGGGAAAGCTTCACGGAAACACTGAGCAAGACTTAGCTGAGCCGGCTAGTGGTTGGGGCCAGAGAGTGGTTGGGGCCAGAGAGGAAGGTGTGTTCTGAAGGTGGCAGTTGGCCCATCAGCCCTTAAACTGATACCAGTCTTCCAAGCTTTGGCCACCTGTTATGCCTCAGTCTGTCCGCTGTCAGTTGTGCTTGAAAGACCCAAATGTTCCAGCTTCACATGGTTGTTAAGAACTCATGCCTGATGAAGGGGTGCGCCCAGAGAAACCAGGCCTTGAGGGTCTTAAACAGTAGCTTAAAGGAGAGAGAGAGCAAGTGAAATTGTCAAATCCCTGACTCCTGCTGAGTCTGACCTAGCAGAAGAAATAGAAGAGAACTTTAAAAATTAATAAAACGTTCAAGCTTTTAGAAGAAAACAGAGGATCACTCCCAACAGGGAGGCAAAGATTTCTGGGGCAGAATGCAGAAAGCACTAACTCTGTGCTTTAGTTTGCTGCTGCTGCCGAACAGATTACCAGAGATGGAACACCTGAAACAGCACAAAGATACTACGTTACAGTTTGCTTAGGTCACAAATCCACTGGGCTCAGCGGAGTCTCTGCTCAGAGTCTTACAACACCAAAATCAAGGTATCTGCAGGGCAGTGTTCTTTTCTGGAGGCTCCAGGGAGAATTTGTTTCTTTGCTTTTCATGTTTTTGGTGGAATTCAGTTTTTTGTGTGATTTTGCTAGCAGCCAGTTGAGGCTGGTTCTCACTTTATCAAAGCTGCTCACATTCCTTGGCTTGTGGCACCCTTCTTCCATCTTCAGAGCCAGCAATGGCAGGTGGAATGCCTTTCATGCTTTGACTCTCTCCTGCCCTTTTTTCCCCATAGTCACATCTTTCTGACTCACCCTTCCACCATCTTCTGCTACTTTTAAGAGCATGTGTGATTAGGTTAAGCCCACCCAGATGATCCAGAATCATCTCTCCATGTCAAGGTTCCATGACCTTAATCACATCTGTGGTGCCCATAACATAATATATTCACAGGTTCCAGGGATTAGGATGTGGATACTTTTTTGGAGGGAGGGACATTTTTCCTGCCTACCACTCCCTAAGATTAAAAGTCTAAAAAAAACACAACAAAAACAGAAAACAACCAAAAGTCTTTAAGAAAATAAATTGTAAGATATCAATCTTTTGGGGGAAAAATATTCACAACACATATACCCACCCGAGAAAGGACAGATCCAGAGTAAGATACAAATCAACAATAAAAAAGTGAACAATTCAGTTTACAAATGAGCAAAAAACTTGAGCAGACTCTTGACAAAAGTTTTAAAAATGAACAAGCACATGATGAAAAGATGCCTTGCATCATTAGCCATCATGGAAGTGCAGATTAAAGCACATCCATTAGAATAACTATGAAATAAAGACTGACCCTACCGAATATTAGTGGGGATGCAGAACAACTGGAACTCACACACATTGCTAGCGGGATTGTAAAATGGTACAACTACTTTAAAAAAAGCTTAGCTTCTTACACAGTTAAACATATCCTCTGCTCTAATCTAGAAATGTCTCTGTTAGGTACTTAAGCAAAAGAAATGAAAGCCTATGTCCACGAAAGGAGATGAACAGGAATGTCTGTAGTGGCTTTAGTTACAGTGGTTCACAACCAGAAACAACTCAATGTCCATTAACAGAATGGTTAAATAAATGCAATACATTCACACAATGGAATCTAACTCATCAATTTAAAATAAGAGAGTGATGGCTGGCGAGGATGTGGAGAAATGGGAACCCTCTTGCACTGTTGGTGGGAATGCAAACTAGTGCAGCCGCTCTGGAAAACAGTGTGGAGGTTCCTCAAAAAATTAAAAATAGACCTACCCTATGACCCAACAATAGCACTGGTAGGAATTTACCCAAGGGACACAGGAGTGCTGATGCATAGGGGCACTTATACCCCAATGTTTATAGCAGCACTTTCAACAATAGCCAAATTATGGAAAAAGCCTAAATGTCCATCAACTGATGAATGGATAAAGAAGATGTGGTTTATATATATATATAATGGAATACTGCGTGGCAATGAGAAAGAATGAAATCTGACCATTTGTAGCAACGTGGATGGAACTGGAGGGTATTATGCTGAGTGAAATAAGTCAGGCAGAGAAAGACAGATACCATATGTTTTCACTGTTATGTGGATCCTGAGAAACTTAACAGAAGACCAAGGGGGAGAGGAAGGGGGGAAAAAGTTACACAGAGGGAGGGAGGCAAACCATAAGAGACTCTTGGATGCTAAGAACAAACTGAGGGTTGATGGGGGGTGGGGGAGAGGGGAAGGTGGGTGATGGGCATTGAGGATGGCACGTGTTGGGATGAGCACTGGGTGTTGTATGGAAACCAATTTGACAATACATTCTGTTTAATATAAAAAATAAAAAAATAAAATAAACAAAATAAAATAAAATAAGAGTGATTACGTACAACAATATAGATGAATCTCGAATACCTCCCATTTATATGAAATTCAAGGACAGACAAAAATGATGGAAATCAGAAATTGGTTGCAGAGGTAGGGGAAGAATTGGTTGACTAGGAAGTATGAAGAGGAAATTTCTAGTCTGAAGGAAAGTTCTCTATCTTGTTGTGGTGATGGTTGCATGGGTGCATATGATTGTCAAAACTAACTGAACTAAAAACCTAAGCTTTTTGTATTTTATTACATTCAATAAATGATGAAAATTCATAAAGTCATATGAGAAGATGATACAAGTAGATAATTAGTGAACCGGAATTATTTTTCAGAAGCAAAAATCAATTTCTAAATTGTAAATCGCCAGTGAACATTTTAGAAAATGGAAATGATGAGGGCAGGAATGGCATAGTGTAGGGACCTCCAAAGATCCTCTCCTCCATAAAGGCAATGAGAACACTGGCAAAAATGGCCACAGTCCATTGCTTTAGATCTCTGGAAATTGACCAAAGACTTGAAGTGGTCTGGGAAGCATTTATTACTCCTCAAAAAAAGGTGGTTGTTTGGACCAGTTTTGAAGTTTGATTGGCCACGTATTTCATCAGTTCTATGATGTATATTTTTTCATGTTTTACTCTTTAATCAGAAAATATCTTACAATCAATAGCATGGCATAGTCTAATGGCAGTGGGTCTTTTTTCTTTCAGAGTGCATTTCACAGATAGCATGTTCATTTCAGTGAAATGTGATCATCATTCTTATGGGTTCCTTCTGTGATAGAATTATCTGAGTCTTATCTATTAAAAATGCTTAGTACAATAAATTTGGTACCGTTAGTTCCAAAAAGTAACATTTATAATAATATTGCACTTGATATGAGGTTTATAAGGAGAATAAAATGAGCAATAACTTCTTTAATAAAAACAAAACATAACAAAACTTTGTCTATGCTGCCACAGAATTTTGGATTTACTTCCAGCATACATTCACACAGAGACCTGTAGGGCACCACAGCTCAGGGCTAGCCACCAGTCATAGGATGCAGGCATGTGTAGCTGTGTCTTGATTTTATAGACTGTGTGGCTGCTTAGCTCAATTAGTTAACGGTTCAGTTAGTTATTAAGGTCACATGTTATGAGTCAGACCCCATGTGAGGTTGTTGGCTTTGTGTTCTAGTCCATGGACACAGAAAGCCCCCTTCAGCCCAGCTTTCTACTGACAGTTACAGCCTTGCTGTCATAGGGCTGAGAGATTGGGGGTGGGGTGTGGGCACATGCAAAGAGATTGCTTCTAGTTTAAAAGATCACCTTCATGTGATAACTGACAATGTAAGTGTCTCATCACTTTAGTGTCATTTACTTTTTTGGGGGGTGGGGGTTTCTTTGGGTGTGTTTGGAACAGAGAACTAATTGGAGCCTGATTTTAATGGATTCTTTTCTTTCTGATCTTGATTCTGTAGCTTGCAGTGAGTTGCATACTCCATCGCTAGATCGAAAACCAAATAGTTTTGTAGCAGTGAGTGTAACCACCCCTCCTCAGGCATTCTGGACAAAACATGCACAGACGGAGATCATCGAGGTGGGTGCTGCTAGCCCTGTCCCCTGGAGCTCTGCGATGGACTTGCATGGTGTTTGTAGCCCCCATGGGAGGGCTGTGAGTGACCTGAACACCTGTAGCTACAATTATGTTTATGTGAATTGTTGCTGCTTCCCCACGGGTTTTCAGTACATTGACATTTTTCTTCACATTCATCTGACTGGCATTTATATTTGCCAAGTTATTTATAATTATTGATTTGCTATTGGCTGGTTGTTCTTGAACAACGATCCCATAAGGTTATTGCCGTTTAAGAGGTAAGAGCTCATTCTTCCTTGTAATTTTCATTTGGCTGCTACTTTTGAAGAATTGTGTTCATTAATCAAAGTTTGGAGAGTGTTAACTATTAACTAGCCTTCTTACTGGACATACCCCCATTTTTATTGGCTTTTTTGGTATGTCCTTTTGCACTGTGTGTTATGCTTTCACCTTGGGAATTTTACAAACTTCTTTTAGATAATTTTGTACCTTATGTAAGTTATGAGAACTAAGGGTAGGAGTTATATGAGATTGTACCGGATTTTGTTTGTGATGTGAGCATCTATGCGAATTAACCCCTCCCTAGCAGTCTCAAACAAACTTAAACTACATTTCCTCCTCTTCTCCCATTTTATGTCAGATAGACTACCCTTTTTCATTCTCTTGGAAACTTATTTCCAAGTTCAAATGAACAATTTTGTTTTCTAGGCATCTGCTGAGCACTGCCTATATGCGGAGCACAGTGCTAGGTGCTGTGGATCATACAAATACCTCGGAGGCCTAGTCCCTGTCCTAAAGGAGGGTACCATCCTTTGGGCAGGGAGGGAGAGTGAACATGGTCCATCTCTGCACAGTTATGTGGGAAGGGGTAGAGTAGAGAGAGGAGGTCAACACGTGGGGTGTGGGGCCCATCCAGCTGTGAGGATTAGAGAGGCTTCCTTGGGTGGCACTGAGTGAAATTCTGACTTAAGAGATCTGCGTGGGGCCCAAGACCCTGCACTTCTCGCAAGCTTCCAGGTGATACCCATACTGCCAGTCTGGGGATCATGTGTTGAAGATCACGCCAGAGTTCTGTGGTCGTTACGCAAAGGCAAGTGATAGGAAAGCGTCATGTCGTTTGGGAAATAATTTTATCCTGTTCTGTGTATGCAAAAGGCCCAAGTGGAAGTGCAAGGGAGAGAAGACTTGAACGTCAGGGCAGGCATTTGTAGCGGGCCAGTGCAGGCTTTTCTGAGGGGAGTCACCTGACTAGATGTGTTTCAGGGAGGTACTTAGTTGATAGTCATTTGCAGAAGTATGTAGGGCCTTACTGTCAGTGGGAAGGAGTGGAAAGAAGGGGTGCTTGTGATAGGCCCTGGAGGTGGGTTTGTGGGAGCAGTTCATTGTCTCTGGGTGGTTGAGAATGACGGAGAAAGAGGCACCAAAGCAGACATTTGTGCCTCCTTGGGAAGAGAGGCAGAGATGGGCTTAACCAAGGGCAGATGGAGGGTGAGATTGGGTGGGCTGTGGCCCCAGCAGGCCACCCAGGAGGGGTTGTCCGGCAGACTTTAGAGACTAGGTCTGAAGTTGCAGAGGGAGCGCAGCTAGAAGCATGGAACCCACAGCAGGTACAAACAGGAACCATTAACCATTTGGCTAAGATAGTTAACCACTACCTGGGAAAGAGAATATGATATGGGGCTCTGGGGGGGGTGGGGGGGGTGGGCAGGGCTAAGCTGCCAGCAAATGACTACCTATGATCTGGAAACCAAGAGCTAGTCCTTTGAAAGGGATAGCCTTCAAAAGGTCAGGCCTTAATTATGCCAACTACAGGATTCTGGAAATAAGAAACGACTCAAGCCATTCATTTTCATCTGTCTTTGTACATCTTAAAGGAACAACCCACAGTGGTAGATCCAAGTATATAACTCATCGGAAGTTTTAATACTAAGAATACACATGTACATCCAACTTATTTCAATTTTGGAAAATCCCTTCTACTGAGTGAGAAACCCTTAGAGTGAGCCCTCAGGCATGTCTTGGGCGGTGAGCCTGCTTGTGCCTGGATCTATAGAGGTCTGTCAGACAACTTTGTCTTTTTGGAAAGCAACATTTTGGTTGGTTTGTATGCATCCATCTAAACCGCCATTAGCGTTTGTGTTGATCCAAGTTGGTAAGAACATTAGTGTCTTGTTCTGAAAATTTGGGTGTGTTTCAAAAGCATTTACTTTTAAAAATCAAACTCTGTATTCTGATTATTCTCTTTTCTATTCCAGGGAACCAACAATCCTATATTTCTAAGCAGTATTGCCTTCTTTCAAGACTCCCTTATCAATCAGATGACACAAATCAAACTCTCCGTGTATGATGTCAAAGATAGATCTCAGGGAACAGTTAAGTAACATGTTGTGGTTCATGAGATTTTTCTTCCCCTTTTTTTTAAGTTCTGTAACCATTTGAGTGAGAGCTGAACACAGATTAACATTATTACTTTGGTCACAAATTAACTGATGTCCAAATATATTTGTTTTTAGGAATTTCTTCCCTGTTGGGCTCCTGAGATGAGGGTCAGATGTGTTATGGGAACCAGCCAGCTGGACTCCTCTGAGACCTGTTATTTGGACCAGAGGCAAAGCAAGCGTACTAATGCCTTCTTTCCCCCCTCTTCCTCAGATGTATTTACTGGGCTCTGGAACATTCATTGTCAAAGATCTTCTCCAAGACAGGCATCATAGGTTGCATTTGACACTAAGGTTGGTGTTTAATTTTATTCCCTTGAAATAATCTGGAATTATGATGTCCAGGCACAGATGTGGGGAAAGGCCCCATTTCCTGTACGGAAAGAGCGCCCAGCCCTGTCCCAAAGGCTGACCTAAGTGAGGAGGTGGTTTGTTCACTGAAGTGGGCCTATCAGGGAATGGCAATGCGTGGTGTCCATAGGAAATATGAGCCCAGTTGTACCTAAAGGGAATATGTGCCCAGCAGACCTAAAGGAAGTCTAGATACATACTATTTTTGTCTGTTGTCTCTTCTCTCCCCAATAGAATATGATCTGCTAGATAGCAGGGTTTTTGTCTGTCTTGCTTCATGGCTGAATCCTAACCACCTAGAACAGGTCCTGGCACTCCATAAATATTTATGGAAGGAAAGCAGGAAGGGAACCCGTACTGTATTTCTGGAAGGAAGATGAAAGAGGTCAAGATGTCAGCCGTTTCTAAATTCATTTTGGGGACAGTTCTCACCCAAACCCTAAAATGGTGTTCTCTTTTTCAAAATAATGTAGAATTTTGGAAAATAGTCCGAAATTGCAAAAGGAATTTGGCGATGGCGATTTAATTACCTGCTGGATAGCGCACAATTCTGAAGCTGTGGTGACGGCCACGTGGCAGGCATTGGGCTGCAGTCCTCAGTGTGCATAGGGAACCTGACTCAGGATAAAGGGCGAGTTTTAAGAGAAAACGTAAAGGGTACTGTGGGGCAAAGGGCTGCTAGAGAAAAATATTCAGGTACATCCTGTGATAGAACTAATTCTAATTAGATTAGAGTTAAATGAAAGAGAAGGACCTCATCCTTTTGAAAAGGAGCTATGTACGACTCTTGTGCAGAGAGAATGGGGAAACATTTTTCCAGGCATGAGAACAATGAGAAAAAGTCACAAAGGAAATTGTCGGTATATGTGACCACATAAAAATTGAGAACGTGGCTAATCAGACATCTGAAATAAAAAGGCTGAGGCTTGGGTATCCCTGGGGCTTCCCTGGATGAATCAGATGGACCCACGCAGCTGGCAGCCACCCTGAGGGGTCTTAGGGGTCTTAGGGGCAAAGCTGACCAGGGCTGGAGTGGCATTAACTATGTCATAGCAGGTTTCAGAGGCTTTGGGAAACCCTGGGTGACCTCAGCATACTTGGTGTCCAGATCTAGGTCTTGGGTCTACTCAGAGCTTAAGGATAGGTGGGAAGGAGCAGAAGGGGGTTCAGTGCCAGAAGGAAGTACTCTCCAGTCCTAGTTCTGAGATGTGTCCTCATCACTCCCTGGGGCAGGGTCAGCTCAGGGGCTGGTGGGCACCTCCCCTCCAACTAGCTACCAGGCACATCCACAGGTCTCTGTGGTGCTGTGTCCCCTCTCAGATGCAGCCCTTCTCTGTGCTCTCATGGTTTCCTTGTCTGCCTCCCCCGGAGCCTGTGTATATAGTGAATGCTGGCCGGCTGACCAGCAGGCCAGATCCTGGCACCCCTCGATGACCCAGGATGGCTGAGTTTTGCATTTAAACAGAAAATGAAGTGCAGGCACAACACTTCTTACCAGAGCACATTGCTCATTGCAGATCTGCAGAGAGTGACCGCGTGGGTAACATCACCGTGATTGGCTGGCAGATGGAGGAGAAGTCGGACCAGCGGCCTCCTGTGACTCGGTCTCTGGACACCGTCAATGGGAGGGTGAGCACACCACCTTGCCCCTCTCTGTTAGAAGGAGTAAGAGGACCTGTCCAAGTCGACTTTGCCTCTGGCCTCAGGGAAGGGAAAGACAGAGCCCCCAAGACAGGAGGTGCCAAGCACCCCCAGGCACTTCTCAAAATAGAAGGGGGTCCCCTCAGGGAGCATGGTATGCAAGGCTCTGCTGGGGGAGCCTGGCTGGGGAGTCTGCAGTCAGGAGGGGAGAGGGGCTACTCGTGGGGGGTATGGAATGACACTGGGATTACCTTTGCTGTTTTGTTCTATCTTCCCTCCCAGGCACACACGTGCCCCACAGCCACCTTGTGCACCTCTGCACCCTCTCACCTACCTTCTCTCCATCTCCTCCCCTCCCTCTCTGTCACCCTGTCTCCCATGCATCATTGCTCACACAGACCCTCTCATGCTCTCAGACTACAGTTCTAAGTAAGAGTCCAAACACTGGTAAGTGGTCATTGCCGTAAAATTACTCCAAATAAGCCCAGAACATCAGGCTGTGATAACATTCCTGGGCATCATCTGTTTCCTCCCTCTCATTCTATACATCACAACAATGCAATACCAGGTGAACTGAGCTTGTCACTAGAAAATGGTGTGTGCGTGGCCTAAGTTCAGTATACTGGGAGGTGGATTAATTTGTGGCTTGGGCAGTGTGTTTATTGTAGAGTAAATGGTGGAGACTAATTTTTTAAGAGTAATATATGATGCACCTAGGCCACATTCCTACTGGGTGTTCTGGAGTTGTCTGGGCCTTACTGCTTCTCTGTGCTTTTCTGTACACATCCTCAGATGGTTCTGCCCGTTGATGAGAGCTTGACTGAGGCATTGGGAATCCGATCCAAATATGCTTCGCTGCGAAAAGACACTTTACTGAAATCGGGTAAACAGCTTCCTCCGTTGGTACTCTTGCCACTCTTGTGAGTGTCCTCTTGGGCCCGCGGTCACCCTTTCCTCCCCACCTGCTCTGGTTATCACGGCCAGGCATCCTGTGCCGCATTTTCAAAGGGCCGTGCCTTTTACCAGCATATGGAATTAGTAATACTCCAAGCAAGGCGGGGAGGGGGCGAGGGTTCCTCCTTCATTTCACTCTCATTTTGCCTTGGGTTTTGTGACTGAAAACCTCCCCACCCCAGCTCCTGCACTTTAGAGTTAGTTACACATCCTGGGACAAGAAGATTGCATGTCGCAGGGGAGGAGCATGCAGGCTGTCCCCTGGCGGGTTTTGGTTTAAATATTTTCGTTCCCTTGAGATGAGCAGTAAGAAGCCCTGCTGAGGGCCTGGGGAGGAGGGCCCGTGCGACAGGCCTGCAGCCAGCTCACACACAGCCTCGGTCTCCCCTGCCACCTCACCTCAGTGTTCGGTGGCGCCATTTGCCGCATGTACCGGTTCCCCACCACCGACGGCAACCACCTGCGGATCCTGGAGCAGATGGCAGAGAGCGTGCTCTCCCTGCACGTGCCCCGGCAGTTCGTGAAGCTCCTACTGGAAGAAGATGCGGCCAGGTGAGGCCATGTGGAGAGACCAGCCGCCTGTAATGCCCATGTCGTATGCCCCTTCCTTTCTGGAAAGTTAGATGTGGTGGGTAGAGCACTGGCAGCAGAGAGACCAGACTGCAGACCCAGCCTCCACCACTTGCCTGCTCTGTGGCCTGGGCTTGCCGGAGCCTGCGTTTGCTCACCTGTATCTTGGAGTTCCTGTGCAAGCCAAGGTGCCAGAAGCACCAGATGTGTGCCCAGCACTCAGTACCTGCTCCCTTCCCTTCTCCTTTCCCCTCAGTTGGCCTTCAGAGAGTTAGGACTGGCTGATAGTTCTCTGGTCCTGGCTGCCTGGGTCAGTGGTTTCCTAGGGTAGGGCCACAATGATACAGGCTACAGAAGCCTAAGTACAGCCCACTGGGGCCCTCTGCTCCTCCGTATATCTCAGCCCAGGGCATATTCCAATGGTCCCAAGACAGGGAGAAGCCAGAGAGGTGATTCAGCACCACAGATTGTGTCTCCTGTCTTCCTCAGATGTCATTTCTACTCATCATAAAATGATGTTAATTGTGAACACAATATGACAGAGCATGAAAGGAAACAATGCAGTCAGAATCTCACTGTTTTAATACAGCTATTTTTTAAAATTTTTTTATCTTGAAAAAGAAATCAACCTCAGAGGAAAATGACAAGAATAATGCAATAAGCTGCTTTATCTCTCTACATGTACTATTTTACAGTTATTTTAATTTTAACATTTTTCCTTTCACCTTTTCCATATTTGTTCAGTTTTTCCTAGCTACCATCTGCTTTTGCATAGATCTTCGGTTTTTGTGCTATAATTTTTAACTATGGCACAAATTCCCATTATTCAGACTATATCTTGTGTGTGTGTGTGTGTGTGTGTGTGTGAGATGTATATAAGATATATATATACACACACACATATATATACATATATATATACATATATATATTGTTTTTTAATGTTTATTTATTTTTTCTGGGGGGGGGAGCTAGTGAACAGAGGCTCCAGAGTGGGCCCTGCATTGACAGCAGACAGCCCCATGTGTGGCTTGAACTCACGAACCATGAGCTCATGACCTGAGCTGAAAGTTGGATGCTTAACCGACTGAACCATCCAGGTGCCCCTCAGACTATAACTTGAAAGCATTTTTTCATTTCAAAAGCATTTTGGTTTTGAGGGCGTTGTTGCGTTTTACACACGAGGCTGGTGGTGTGCCTGGTATGGGAGGCTTCTTGAGGAGCAAGACAGACCGTGAGAGACAGACCCTCCGGAGAAGCAGGGCCCGTGCACAGAGCCCCGGCTGCACGAGCTGCGTACAGAAATCAGAAGGGGTGGTGAGAAGGAGGGTGGTCTGGGCAAGCCTCTGTGAGCCGTGACATTAAGCTGACACCCAGAGCATGAGAAGGAGCCACGTGACGCATGGGTAGACACCAGAGAGAGCCCAGCAGCAGCTGCAGCAGACGGGGCTCATGTGCTCGTGAGCAGACCCACAGCTGGTGGGCGAGCTGGCCAGCAGTGAGCAGGGACGGAGGCCTCACCACAGCCTTGCCCACGTTGGTGTTCTTTTACTTTGATGTTGCTAATTTAATAATAATAAAATGGTACAACTCTCTATTTACCTTCAGAGAATTTAGTAGATTACACAGAATTAGCTTTTTTTAATCCCCCCCAAAGGAAAACATGCACAGTATGAAAAAACAAATAGTGCCAAAACAGCATAATAGTGCCAACAACATAAGTCTTGAGGCCTTCTCCTCTCTGATCTACTTCCCAGAAACATCCACTTTTAGCCATTGTTTACCACTATGTTTCTAAATATAGTATTCTCTTAACTAACCAGTTTCAGGGATTAGCTACTCATTCCCTGTGATAAAGATTTTAGGTCTTTTGTAGTTTCCCATTACCCAGCTTCCTAATATGGTTATCCTTCTTTCTTTTTTTAAAATCCATCTTGTGTTTTCATTATTCTGATTATGTAGCTGTTATTTTACTGCTGAGCTAATACATTTATATTTCAGTTTTTATACAGCTTTTAATTTTTCTGGAGGTGACAGATCCTCTTTTTTCTTCTCCTCTTCTCTCTTTCCTGCCCTCATGTAACTTTTAGATTTAAACAACTCATTACTCCCATAGACAGCCAAAGGAGGCACAGCCAAAGTTGCTAGCTCCCCGTGGCCCTGGCCCCTTACCCTGAGGGACGGCACTGAAATAGAGGGGGCTGGGTAAGTGCGGCAGAGCATGGCCACCTGGTGCCGTCCAGCTGTAGACTGCTGCTCAGCAGCTTTATGTTTCGCTGCAATGTTCTTAGGGGCAGGGCAGGAAGGCCCAGGCCTCCCCAGAACGTGGGGGCAGTGAGAAGCTGTCTCAGCAGCTCCTGGGGGAGACAGGTGAATGAGATGGCCTCATGCAGTCGCTTACAGGCCTCCACTCCTCTCGTCTTCCAGGACGGTCCCACGTCCTTCTGTGCTGCCCAGACTCACATGGGCTGCAATCCAGGCCTTCACCTGCATGGCCTGTGTGGGTACCAGCAAGGAACCGCTCCCCTAAAGCCCCTCTCCTCCACTTGGTTTTCCCCGGACATTTGACAGAGTTTCTGTGAAAAGCTTCTCTGGGTGTTTTCCCACATGGTGAGTGGCCTGCCCTTCACACGGCCATTCCTCTTAGAGCGCTCTGTCATGCTGCCCCACTGCTTGCTCTGTAGACCTGTGGTGTAGCCATTGTGCGAGGCCTTCCCTGGCATCGGCGATATGTCCATGTCCATTTTGTTCTCCTGCTTGGTTAGGACTCCTGTGCACCTCGCAGAGAAGTGAGCCGGCTGCACGGCCTGATGTATGTGTGTCTTGCAGAGTGTGTGAACTGGAGGAGTTGGGGGATCTGTCCCCTTGCTGGGAGAGCCTCCGGCGCCAGATTGTCACTCAGTACCAGACCATTATCCTCACGTACCAGGAGAACCTCACTGACCTCCATCAGTACAAAGGTGGGTTCTGGGTCTCCCCTTTCCCAGCTAGAAAACCAGAACCTGGCTCCAGTACTGTCACTGACAGACACTCTTAATGGGTTTTTAAAAATAGATTCTCATGTAGGTGTGAACTCCTTAGAATATGGATTTCTCAGATCTTAATTAAGAAGACAAGTATGTGAAATGCATTGAAAATTCCTTCTCTGGTGTCATCTGCCAACTAACGTAGGATGAAATTTAAGAGAGATGAAATCACAGGCTGTTGGTTCAAGGTATTTTTTCATCTTTGTCTAAAATGCCCAAGGGAAATGCCCGAAAGACATAAACCATTTACTTTCAGACAGAGTGGTTTCCTAGACTTCCCAGTTTAAATATTTAACAGTCCTTGCATTGAACATCTGAATTGTCTAAGTGGAGCTCTCCATTTTAAGACTCAAAAAGGAGTGGAGTACAGAAACCTTTCTTCTTGAAAGATGCTATTTGATTTTCAAAACACTCTTAAGGGTAGATTTAGAAGACTATTCTTAACTAATTCCCTTTTTATTCAAAAACAGAATGAATTTTTTGGTTTTTCTTTATTCTCTATCTTCACATTCTTTCCTTCTCCCCGATTACATAAGGGAATTTTGGGGTTAAAAGAAGATCTCGAGTCTTTACTGTGGTTTTGACACAGAACATAGGAACTTGTCCATGAACTTGGCTGAGAAGAAGCCAGATACAGGCATGAGGACAAGATGATGGTGTCCCGGGTTTGGTTTGAATCTGAAGGGCAGGTCTAAGTATATTGGCAGCATATGACTGAAGGAACTTAGGCACCTACCCATGCCAGGTACCTGTTACCTGAGAAAGCAGGAAACCCACACGAGCTTGAGTTTTCCAGAGCAGAGAATCTCAAATGTCAGTGTGCATCCTGGTCCTTGAGGATCTTGCTGCAGTGCAGATCTAGGATTCTGC
This sequence comes from Panthera pardus, assembly GCF_024362965.1. Lineage (NCBI taxonomy): Eukaryota > Metazoa > Chordata > Mammalia > Carnivora > Felidae > Panthera > Panthera pardus. Next base: position 60,925,712 of record NW_026526821.1, on the reverse strand, counting down.
ATTTCTGACAGGCTCTCAGGATGCCACTACTGCTGATTTCTGGCCCACTGTGAGTATCAGGTCCTGGAGGACAGTCTCCTAGGGCAAAATGCAAAGCAGACATCGGCTGGTCTGCATTTTGTATCCTGGCAAAATTCACCTTTTATCACTAGAGAAAAAGTCTGTTTCTTCTGTTCTTCTGATTGTCAGTTAATTTATAATCCCTTTCTTTTCTAGGCGTGTAGTTCTTAATTAGTGTTGGATTCTGATCAGAGAAACAAGATCGTATTTGGTAGTTACAAAACATCATCCTCCTTAACTGCGCCCCCTCCCACCCGCCACCCTTTGTGTAAACAAGGGAACACATTTAGGTTTGTGTTTCAGAGGGTCGCTATCCATGCTGTGTGGCATCTGTTCATCTTGATAGATCTGAGGTGATGAGCAGACCTTTTCACCCCGTTGTAGAATTGAGATGTGTTGCTCTAGTCGAACCAATTTCTCAGCTCTTGCATGATGGCAGTCTCTAAAGTTGGAACAGGCAGTCCCTAGCATGGACCCATTTGCTTTTTATAGCAGCGCTGACATTGTGTTGCACAAAATCAGTCTTTGTGGCGGACCTTTCAGTTGAGAGCTGAGTCATGGGAAGGCAGGGCACCAGTAACCGTAGCCTTCTGAAGCTGCTTCTGCCCGGCTCTGCTCTCCACCTGACTGCCTAGAGCCAGTCTTCTGGCCAGCGAGCCGCCCTCCCTCCAGTGTTTCACCCACCCGCCATCTGGAAATGAAATGTGCTCATGGGTAATTCAGAATTTCCTAGGCCACTGCCAGCGCGTTCATGTTTACTCGTAGCGACTTCCTCAGAATATCTCTGTTCTACTTGCCATTCCTGAGTGCAGGGTACATGTCAATGGTCCTTGTTTTCTCATATTCCATTTCTTTAGGTCCCTCGTTTAAAGCAAGCAGTTTGAAAGCAGATAAAAAGTTAGAATTTGTTCCTACAAACTTGCACATACAGAGGATGAGAGTTCAAGACGATGGGGGGTCAGGTAACTATTTTTCTGTTCCTCTCGCTGAATCACACTTCACTTCCTTTCTCCCTGTGCACCTGACCCCTGAGTTGCCCCGCATATGTCCAGCCTTCCCTGTATGTTCTTCTGCCCGGCAAATGAAATAAGAGACATGTTACAGGACCTTTGTAAGGTCTTTGTGCCCTCGTCTTTTCCCTCCTTTTGTTCCTGCCCCCTCGTCTGTCCTCCTTCCAGCTTGCCTTTGTGTTTCTGTGGCAGAAAGTCGCCTGTCAGTTACCCTTCCCAAGGAGGGTTACAAGGTGAGTGTTGCTGGTGGCTGCCTCTGGCCCTTTATGGCCCCATCTCGAGACCTGTAGGAACCCCTGCTGAGATGATGGTGCTGGGCTCCAGGGGCCCCGCAGACAATCCAAACTATGGGACTGAGGGAACAGGCTGCTTGGAAATGGGCCGGAGGGGCGGGGTCCCAGAGCTGCGTGCATATCCCTGTAGCTGGCTTGTCCACAGGCCTGAGCCCAGAGTAATGGAGGAGAGCTTTCTGTCATTCAGATCAGAACTATGACATCGTCACCATCGGAGCGCCAGCAGCACACTGCCAAGGTTTTAAGTCAGGAGGTCTCCGCAAAAAGCTGCACAAATTTGAAGAGACCAAGAAGCAGTAAGTATATGGAGGGTGTCTGTGGTCCTTGTATGGCTGTCTGGTGCTTCCTAGGCTAAAAAAAAAAAAAAAAAAAAAAAAAAAAAATCAAAATATGACTGCAAAAATCCAGCCATCCACTGTGCTTTTGTGTGGCGGGAGGAGCTGCCTCGTTGCCCCTGTGCTACTCTGTGTGTGTGGCTGAGCTGGGTGGTGATGAGGGCACCTGATTAGTGGTCCTGACCCCGCAAGTGAACAGCAAATTGAAATCCCCCTGGAAGGTGGCTACCCTTTGTGGGCTCTCCGCTGGCTCAGCCGTCCCTTAAAGCCCCTAGTCAGTCACACCAGGTGTGTGGTGTGTGTCGAATGCCACAAAGTGTGAAGCCTGCAAGAGATCGTTTCCTTTCCTAAAAGGACTGCAGTGGTAAACATTCCCCGTTTTAAGAAGGCTAGAGGGGGTGGGGGTGGGAGCTGCACACAGCTGCAGTCCAAGCAGGAAATTGCCAGGTAGGCAGGTGGGGGAGGGTGTTGTGGAGGATGCAGGGAGGTGTGGCTGAGACATGGTGTTTTGAGGAGAGGAGCTGAGGGAGAGGGCTGGCCTCGCTGGCAGCCTGCGCAGTGCAGGGCCACACGCTGGTGACCAGGGTTGTGGGGCTGACAGATGTAGCCCTGGCCCTGAGGAGCTCCCTGCCTTACCTGGGAGCAGACAAGTCAACTCCACCATTTGGAGCAAGCAGTGCCATGCCTGGAGCATGGGTGACATGGAGACAGCCATAAATCCCAGCTGTTGTGTTGGATATGTGGGAAGTGTTGGTACTCTTCCAGAATGTCACCCATCAGGATTTATGTAGGTGAGGGATGCGAGTGTAAGAGGTAGGGGCAAGAGTGTAAATGATCCTGTAAGATCCGGGGACCATGAAGTAAAGGAAGTAGCACAAAGGTGTCCCCTTGGGGAGAAGGGTTATTACTTGATCATGTGTTCAGGCTGATAGGGAAGATGAAAGTGAATCATCTGGAGATGCAAAGGCCAGACCAGGCACGTAGTCGTAGAAGGGACTAGAGAAGAAAGTGAGATGCAGAGAGATCTTTGAGGAATGAAGGAACAAGCTGCAGATACCGTGGATCAGCCTCTGGAGAATGTGGAGTTGAAAGTGTCAGACTTATCAATGGAGAATGGAACAGCTGGAAGGAAGGTGAAGCAAAGGCCCAGGGGGCGTCAAGAGAATCAACAAGGCTTCCAGGTGGAGAGCATTAGCACCTGCTGGGGGAAGTCGGGGGCTCTGTGCTTCCGTGGCCAGGAGTCAGGACACAGATTGAGAAAACTGACCGCAGACTGGGTCAAGGAGGGGGTGAAAGGTCGGGTGCAGTGGCCGGTCAGTGGGCTAAGGGGATCAGGGATGCAGGTAGGAGTTTCTCTACCCATGGGATGAGGCTCGAGGATAAGCAGGCAGGTGGAAGAGAGCACACCATGAGAAATCATCACTGGGATGTGTGCACAGGTTACCCCAAAACCAAGGGAGCCCCGGAGCCAGATGCAGGAAGAATAAGAAAGGGCCAGGGGTTAGAAAGAGGAATTTCAGCCTTAAGGGCAAGGCAACATTCTTGGGAAGCCCCCAGACAGTCTGTGTGACCTTGATTGATTCCGCAAGGGCTCTTCCTTGCCCAGACAAGCCATGTAACCAGACCCGCCTGAGGAGTCACTGACTCCAGGGTTCTCTGGGAATTAGGATGAAGAGGAAGCTTCCTGGGCCCACCGCAGCTCTGCACAGCCAGCCAAGAAATTGCGTGTCTGTCACTCCATTGCATGTGGCTGTGTGGGGGTTAGAGTAGGAGATTTGAGGGTGCTACAGGCCCTAGTGGGGGAAGCCCATCAGGAGGGCTCACCACTGGCTGTCCCTGTCCCAGAAAGGTCGGGATGTTAATACCTGATTACTCTGTATGTTAACTTTAGAACTTATTTTCAAAATGCCTCTGGAGTCTTTTTCACATAAATAATATAAATTTTCATTTAATTTCCTATTCCCATTATAAAACTGCTTGCAGAAATGATTTTCATTATTTGAACTTTCCTTTAAATGCAGACATAACTTGCCCACAGGTGAAATGTCTCCCTGGGGCTTGTGCAACGGCACTGATGTTGCTCTGATGACTGAGCACATTGGGCTCATGAGTTTTATTGTCCCTGCAGTGGGGGCCTTGACACTTAACTTGAAGAATTTTGACAAAAGATAACTTGGCTTTTTAATTTTTTGTTTTGCATTTAGTGTTTGCTAACTCCTAATATTTCGTTTTGGTTCTTTTCTTTAGCAGTTTTGAGGAGTGTTGGTGAGTTTTCTGTCTGTGGAGAGAGTGTCTGTTTGGGTCTTGCTCTCATGTAGAGAAAGCCTGTGCTGTCCCCTCCTCTGTGAGGTGCTTCACCCCTCGGTGCCGCCGGGGGCCCCTAGTTAGAGCCTCGTAGACAGAATTCTCCCTTCCAACTGCAATGTTCTTTGATAATGAATAGCCTGTCTCCAGTCCACCATTTTACCTTTAAAATCTGGCAGCAGTTCATTGCTGTGTGCGCTCCGCTCCGAGAGAAGAACCAGTCCTGTCCCTCCCAGGCCAGGCAAGTCCTGGGAGCTGGAATTTCAAGTCAACCCGTTGGTGTGGCTGGGAATCCCTTTCTGGCTTCTTTTACAAGAGTCTTAGGGCTTCAGGTTTCCCTTCCCCATCGCCTCTTGCGGGAATGAAGCCAGCTTACATTTTCATAATACTTAATAATTTATGCAGATTTTTAAAACAGTGTTCCTTGGGTCAATTTTCCCCCTGAGGGCAAACCAAGAGTTAATATAACCAAGTGACTTTTTCTACCAAAGAATTAGATGGCAGCCGGAAATCACTGCTGCCTGGGGTCTCCACCGCTCCCCCAGGCCCTCCGCGGTCACGCCCGACGTGCTGGCTCAGGCTATAGCCAGGCCTGTGCAGTGCCCTTCACTTGGTGACAGGCCCCAGAAGCCCCTGCAGCCCTTTGGAGCTGCTGCCATCTCAGAGCTGGTGAGGCTCAGGGGCCATGGCTGGGCCCTGCCTGAGATGTCAGAGCTCTGCTGGGGACAGCAGGTGCTGAGGAACCTCCCACCCACACTGAGGCCTCTGCAGCTTTCCCCACTTTTAGGACTAGGTGACTGTATATTCACGATCATCACTGAGCGGCAGCTCTTTGAAATTTACTTTTCCACACCCCCGCCATATGCTTCCTGTGTAAGTCCTGGATTACTGTTATTAGAACGTGGCCTGTGAGAACACAAGGTGAGTAGGGGGTGGTGCTTTCCTTCTGACTTGGGGGATGGTATGTATTGGTTGAAGTGTACACGACCATCTACATACACACGTGTGTATCTACATGAAGCACACATTGCATGTGTGCTCGAAATATTGGGGCCAGGGAAAAACAGATTTTTAAAAATTCTATTTGAGATTGTATTTTTAAGACTAAATTGTCTGAAATGGCAGCTATTCATTTGGAAGAGTGATTGCAGATTGGAAAGTAGTCATGTGCACATCGTGCTGTGAAATGACTTCTCAGATCACGTGGGCTTGGTTGCGGTCTGCTGCATGGGCTTCTGGCAAATCCATTGTGTTTTACTGTGGTGTGTGGGCTTGGGGTGTTGTTTCTTTCTGGGGTGCTTTGGTTTTTGGGTTTTGCATGTTTACACCATAGTCTGTCAAGGGAAGTTTCTTGGTGACCTGCCTTCGGGTTACCCTGGAAAGGGCCTGGCAGAGGAGGATCTCCAGCCCTCATCTCCAGGGGGAACTATGGAGGTTGTGCTCCTCCACCTTCACTCTCTTCCCCAAAACCCAAAGGACAGCCCTTTGAGGGAACCAGTCAGGGCTGATAAGGATGGGGACTAGAGCTCACAACTTCAGATTGCAAGAGACCTCCTCATCGGTGCTTTACCACTCTCTGCTTTCTTTGGCTTTCTCAGATGGTCTGAAAAATAAATGTGTAATATTAGATCGTTTCGGATCTTCACTGAGAGACTTGCCATCTATCACCTCCATCTCGAATGGCCAAACATGGTGCTCGCTTCGGCAGCACATATACTAGAATGGCCAGACACGTTAGCCAGGCCCCACACAGCCAGGATGTAGAGTCAGTTCTCCAGAGGCCCGTGTCTGTGCTGCGCAGGGGCTGGGCTGTAGCCTTGACATCGATCCTAAGATCACACACTGCTTGATGGTGAGAAGGCAGGGAAGGAGGAAGAGCCAGGTTTTCAAAGCTGTTGAGGGGCCCAGGCCTGGCCTCTGGCCTGGCACGTTCTGTACCTCCTCTTCATCTGATGGGACATTGTTTTTCCAAGTAGAGAAGCACTGGAGAAGGAAGTCCAGTTTGCTGTGGTCAGAGGTGTGAGGGAGGAGAACTATGTGGGTGTGCACAGAAAGTTTGAAGATTGGCCAAATGGAGAAATAGGTTTCTTGTGGAAAGTCCAGCACCCATGGCAATCTCCCTTCACTGTGGTAAACTGACCCCTCTGGGATTAGCAGACCCCGTGTCTCCATTTCTGTACTGCTGAGAACTTGACAGGTGAGGTTCTTAGATGAAAGATTATTAGTATTTGGGTAATTACTGGGTTCAGTATCTGTGTGCACACTTACATAAGAATATAGACATGTACAAATGGAGATAAAAGACTTCATTGTTTTAATATTTTAAGGCTTCTACCATATGGACAGAAGAAATCTCTTGAGATGTGCTTTTGCACAGGTAGACTAGCCTAGGAGAACATCCCTGAGAATCAGAACACTTAACTTTGTGTTGGTTGTGGGCTAGGGTTGGGATACTGCTGCCATCTTCATACATTTGAGGAAAGCCCTTAGAATCTGTTTTTATCCTTTACAGTACACCATCCAGCTGCCAGTCCATAATCTACATACCACAGGACATCATCAGAGCCAAGGAGATCATTGCCCAGATCAATACCCTGAAAACCCAAGTGAGTTACTATGCAGAGCGGCTCTCCAGGGCAGCCAAGGACAGGTCTGCCACAGGTCTTGAAAGAACCCTCGCCATTCTAGCAGACAAGGTAGGAGGGACTACCCTGCTGCATGTGGGATGGGGGCTCCCTTGGGTTTCTAGAAACACTTGGGACACCCCATGTGTGCTTGGAGGTGTCCACAGAAAGGGTGACATTGGGATGACCTTGAAGATCTAGTTTCAGGTTTGGTTCCCCCAAAGGCCCTGGGAGGTTAGGTGATTTGCCTGTGGCCACAGAACTGGTTGGGGCAGGCCAAGGGCAGATCCCAGAGCATGTGACTTCCAGCTGCTACTTCATGCAGATATGTCTCCCCTCAAATCCATGGGGTTCATTGTTGAATCTGGCATAGTTCCACAGCTTTCTTAGCAACTGCCTACTCAGTATGTTTTTTGCCACATTTTTATTGACTTGGAATTTGAAAAAAGAAGCTGAATTATTACACAAACATACAATAAGGAAAATACAACTTCATTGGCCTAAATATAAACAGTAAGCTGTTTTCTAATTAACCAAAATTTGATCCTGATTAAAAATATATAAATATTGGTTTAAACTGGGGGATTAGATACACCAGATCATCTTGATGGATGATGCTTTTTCAAATTACTCAGTCTCTCAACACACACACACACACACACACACACACACACAGATTCTGATCACACTTCCCCACTCACACCCACTTTGGTGGGGTGAGATGCTGTTCCTGATCAGAATGTGCTATATCCTTCACATGTGTTCACTTAGCAAAAAGATTGAGAGCTGGGAATTAGATCCACTTAGAAAAGAAAGATGATGTTATCAGAAGGAAAATTATGAGCATACAGAATTCTGCATACAGAATTCCCCAGAACCACAATGCTGTGCTGAGAGCCCCACTGCTCAGAGCCCAGGGTTTCAAGGATTAGATGCAGAAAAGATAAGACTTCAGTCAGTGAACCAATGTCAGACCTGTCCCCTATAACCAGAGTGGACAGCTCAGGGAGTCGGTGAAGACAAGGAACCGGGGCTCTCTTCAGGCCCTTCCTGGAGTCCTGTCAGGCTCAGAGGCAGGCAGGGATCGAAGAAAGTCAGAGGTTCCTCGACCTCCGTCCATTCTCTCTGTGTCCTCCAGACTTCTTGTAGGAACCTTTAAACTGCTCACGTGGCAGCCTTTAAACTCTGCCGTCCTGAGGGCTCTTGCGCTATGGAGAAGGGTATGCAGCTGGGTCTCAGGACAGTTCTGAGCCCTTAGAGAGGACCGGCCTTGCAGCCCCTCACCTGGGGGCTCAGCAGCTTTGGTTTGTGTGTGCTGCAGACCCGGCAGCTGGTCACCGTGTGCGACTGCAAGCTGCTGGCCAACTCCATCCACGGACTGAACGCAGCGCGACCCGACTACATTGCCTCCAAGGCCTCCCCGACATCGAGTGAGGAGGAGCAGGTGATGCTTAGGAACGACCAGGACACCCTCATGGCCAGGTGGACGGGGAGGAATAGCCGGTCTTCTCTGCAAGTGGACTGGCACGAGGAGGAGTGGGTGAGTCTGCTGCTCGTGGCCCTTATTCTGCTACTGAGCTTGGGTTGAAGAACTCAGAGCCTCTTGCCTGCTCCTCCCCACCCGGAAGTGCCTAACATGTCAGCTGCTTCGTAGACGTGCTCCACACCTCTTTTCTGGAGGGCTGCCTGATTTATGGAAAGAGATGGCATTTTCACACCTTGTGTCCATCTGAGGGGCAGGGCTGCTGCAGGCCCGACTGGTGTCAGACCTGGTTGTAAAGGGGGCAGTGTTCTCTGTGGAGCCCTTGCCCTGCTGGAGGCCTCTCCCCTCACAAGGCCTCCTGCTTCCTCAAAGCTCTGCTTGCAGCCAGCCCTCCTAGGGCCGTTTGTATTTGGGGGGATAGTGAGGAGTCTGGAGATGCACCCGGACATTGCACACAGAGCATTCTGCTTCCTGACGGAGTGGCCCTGAGAGCAGCATCTGTCTTTCCTGTGGAAGCAACACATCACACAGGCCGTTTTTGCCTTTTGTTGGGACTATTGCTTGGAGGCAGTGTTCTGTGAGGCACTGAGTTACTAGTCACCAGCAAAGTGCTCCTCCAGCCCTGACCTGGCGTCCTGTATTCTGCGTGGGTTTCTGCAAATCACTGCTAGCCCTGCCTCACTGCTTTCCCACTTCCCCCGTATGAAGTGATCAGCAGTTTCCATTACCTTCCCTCAGTCTCGTGTGTTTGATGGTTGTAGGAGGTGTGTGGTGGAAAGAGGAGCGGACGCACTGGCTCCCTGGGCCCTGTGGCCTTTCTGCCAGCTCTGGAAGGCACTGGGAAGTCCTAGCTGGCCTCCGTGACAGTTATTAGCAAACGTGTCCCCAGCTTTAAAAACAATGAGCGCAGTACATTGATTTGTGTTTTGAAAAGCAAATGCAACGGTAATGGAGAACTTTGAATTAATCTTGATGTTCTAAATTCGTGGTATTTTAATGATCCTGGTGGCCCAGGGCAGAGGAATCAGTGTGTGGGGGCACCAGGGGTGGGGGTGGGTAGATTGTGCTCTGTTCTGTTTTTCCCACTGGGAGAGCTGACCCAAATGGGCCCTTTTGGTTTGGAAGGAGAAAGTGTGGCTGAACGTAGACAAGAGCCTGGAGTGCATCATTCAGCGGGTGGACAAGCTGCTGCAGAAGGAGCGCCTGCATGGCGAGGGCTGTGAGGATGTCTTCCCTTGCGCAGGCAGCTGTACCAGCAAGAAAGGTAACCAGCACAGCCACGCCTACTGGATCAAACCGGAAGACCCCTTCTATGATGTCCCCTCCTCGCCATGCCCCTCCACCATCTCCTCTGCTGCATGCCATCCTCGCCTGACCACACGTGCGTATGCATCCACGCTTCCCATTCACGCTGCCTCCACCTCACGCTGCATATGTCTGTCTGTCTGACTCCATGACCTCTTCCCCCACACAGACTGCAGGGAGGGCTGTCAGGCAGAGCCAGAGGTCACTGTGTGGAGCAGCGGGCAATGAGGGCAGAGGCTCCTGTAGTCCACGCCCCTGGAGCCCACGTGTGAATCTGCATGTCTGGCTAAGGCAGAATCAGAAGGCCCTCTTGGGTCTCATTGCCACATCAGTGAGGGGGTGCTCCTGGGCTTTGCTGGTTTGCAAACCAATCTGAGAACCTGAAGGAAGCAGAGATGCAGATGCTTTTCTGATGAGATTGTTTATTGAATTGGGAATTGATAGAATCAAGGAAAAGGTGAATCATGCAGGGACACAGCTGGATGAGAGCTGTTAGCAGGCTCAGCACACTTGTCTAAAGGCTGGTTGTCATTGGCTGGGCATGCTCTTCTCCAGCAGGGCATGCCGCCTTGGGAATTGCTGGTAACTCAGTCAGATGGCGGCACCTGTTCTTGGAGCTGAGTTTAGGTTCCTCTGTCCAGCACCACCTCCGAGGCAGTGCCCTCAGTAGATGGTAGGACGTTGGCATGAAGCAACATGCTTCAGAAACCGTCTTCTGCCTGTGGAGACCCGGAGCATAATCAGCCACTCTGTCCTGCATATAGCCCTAAAGCCAGGGGCTGCATGCTTTCTAAATAGGCACATCCTTGTCACTCAGGGACCTTTCCCTGCCACCTTTTCCTGTAAGAGCTGATGGGGGTGGGGTTATGTGCCAGGCAGCTGAGAGCTGGCTGCAGACCTTTGGGAGTGTTAAACTGTAGTTAGTAGTTAGTAGGGCCTACTAACTGTAGTTAGTAGGGTGTGCCAGGGTTAGGCTTCATACAGTGAGGACTTTTAATTTCTAAATTGCACAACTTTCATTCTAGGCAGAACCATGCTCCTTTATCAGAGCCTCTTGGTAAATCCTTCATTTGTAAGATGCCCTTCACCTTCGCAATCTGCCTGCAGTCTGTTTCCAGGGCGCGATTTCACTTGAGCCTCTGATTCAACAGTGTTCACATCCTCCACCCCTTCCATCTGTGAAGGGCTATAGTTTCAGTTCCCCAAACCTGTGATTGGTTTCATGGAGCTCTTTTGTCCTGTCTGTCTTCTCATTTTTTTTAATGTAAATTGTGCTTAAAAAAAAAAATTGGAAAGCTCATTGCTCATTTCTCTTCAATATAGTCTTGCTTGTAATTTTCAAGTTTTCCTGCAGATATAAAAAGAGTAATTTATTGGATTTTTTAAAAAATGCCAGACATAGTTTATTTAATCAGATATTCTGTCATAGCCATAACTTAAATGTCACTTTCTTTCTAGGCACATACTGTATTGGTCAAATGTAGACACATTTAAATGCAGTTTTAAAGTTATTTAAATGAGCATTTATTTATGGTATTTAGGGCATGACTTGTATTTGCCATGCAGATCAGCTCTGTTGTGATCATGGGAATATGAAGCATACATTTGAGAGAGGCTAACTTTGCTGATCAGTACTCAAAGAAACATATGAAACCGTTTGCCACTAAATTAACTGTGGATGATCCTTAATTTAAAAATCTCGAACATTCCTAGGAAGCTGTTCAGACCTGGGCGTGATCAGGAGGTTCAGAAAAAATGAGCCTGCAAGCTGTTTATTTTACTCAGTCTCTTATCCTCAAGGGCCAGACCTCAGCTCTGCCATGACTTTTTAGACCATTGCAACCTCCTGGGGTAGTGGTTTTGGCCTAATGAGCAGGTTGTGTTCACACCAGCTTATTATATATGAATACCTCTTTGAAAGGCATCATCACTTTTCATTCTAGCTCTGTACCCTGTCCTAGGTCTTTGGTTTTCATATTCTACTAAGGAGTTGCCCTGCCTTCTAGCTTGCTGTCCTGCAGAACTCATCAGAGCCGTGCCTGGCACACACGGATCACTGCGGGACCCACTGACAAGTCCCTGCCAGCTGGAACCACAGAGGCTCCGTGAGCCTCTTTCCTTCTCCCGCTTTCCGCACAAGTGCCCCATGCTCTTCTGAACCACCACCCTCAGCCTCCCCGTTTGGTGGCTTCCATTATCTGCTCTGCACACATTCTCATCCTCTCCTCATTGCTGAAGAGCCATTCACACCCCGGACCAGGGTCTCGGGGTCTCAGGTTTGTATGCCCTCGAGATTATGTGTTAATCAAATCTCAGGGGACTCCATGGCCTAAGTTACCAGTCACTGGTACAAGAGTACCAGAGGAGACCCCTCCCCCAACACACATACACACACACACACACACACACACACACACACACACACACACACACACTTCCTGCTTTGATTGAAAGATCGAATTTACCCAGCCAGGTTTAACCCCTGGTGCCCTTTTTTGGGGAATGGCCACAACCCAGTCGTTTGGGATCACCACAGAAGATCATAAAACAGGCTCCTGGACCTTCCTGCTCACTCAGACCCAGAATCTTGGAGGAAGGGTTATGGGAGGCAGAAATCTGTATTTTTTTTCAAGGCCTGGAGTAATTCTGATTAGCTGGACAGAGGTTTAAACAGGAATGACTGTTCTGCATTACTGCACACTGCTGTGGGTTTCTGTCTTTGTTAGATAGGTAGTCTCAGGATATTTGGGCTCTAATGAAGAGGCTGAAATCTTTAAGTCACAGGAGCCTTTAATTTTGCTCTGTTTCTATTCCCTTTGCCAGTTGAAGAAATCACTGCCAAAGGTGACCAGAGAGGAAGGATCCCTTGGCACTCCTACCTCTGGACAATCCAGACTATAAAGTCTCCATAAAGCTGGTTCCAGCTATTCATGGGGCTCTGAAACCACCCACCTGAAGACATAAAATAAATGACCCTTTTCAGACTTGTTTTTTTCCAGTGGCACGCCCAGTTAACCAAGGAATTTTAGAGTTTTCAGGGGAAATGTAATATTGAAATGAGTACTTCACTTGCTGAAATGCGATTCATTGTAGGTGAAATTGAATTAAAATTGGCATTCCTTGAGCCACCTGGAGGGACATTATAATTCTAGTCTTTCCCCAAATCGTAGACGTTTTAAATTTGGTTTAAATTTTAAAGATTGGCATAGACATTGGTTGGTATATTGGTTTCATCGCTGGATCCTCACCTTGGGGTCTCAGCAGTCAGTCTGCAGCCCAGGTTCCACTCGAGAGTCAGGGCAGTGGGCTCTGAATTGGGGATGATCAATTTGCTGGTCAGTCTCTCTCACTACAAGTGTGCTTCCAGATGCCGTGAGCCAACATGGGCTCCGTCACATACAATGTGATCAGTGTGGGCACTTTATCACATTGTAATATGTTAGTTTGCTCGTCCTGAAGAGCATTTTATGTTGAAGTCTTAGCAACATGAATGAACGAATCACGGAGTCGGTCAGTGTTTACCACCAGGAGGGCTCGGCTGCGTCGGAGCAGCCCCGCGCCTGCGTGGGACTTCTTGGGGGAAGAGGCAGGCAGGCCTCCGACCTCTTCTGTGTTCAGTTGAGCCTCCTTACTGCCGGCTGCTTGATGCAGTTGCTGTAAGCGTTGAGTTGTTCGTGTTTGAACTTTGTGCTGCTCCTTAATCATCCATGTCGCCCTCCATTTCTGTGCAGATTGCAGCCCCCCTCCTGACGAATCCAGCCCAGGTACGTGGTTTCTGTTCAAGGCTTCTGCAGATGTCTTTATAATCCTCAGGTAGTGTTTGTAGCTGAATTATCCAAGATTCCCCTGTGCTTCCAGAGTTAGGAAAATATTTTAGGAGTTTGTTCATTTGAGACACGTAGCAACTTTTCTTAGGTTTGGTGAGGGACCAGTTGGGCTGGGGACTGTGGCCTGAAGCAGGCAACCACATGCAGTTTTTTCACTTTCCCATCATGTAACCTTTCCAGATGATTAACATCCGTGAGGGCATTGGGCTTCCTGATTCAGAACAGTACATATTTGTAAATGGTACTTCCTATGATTTCACCTGAACTTGTGAAGCATGTGAGCATTACATGGAGGGGGTGTAGCCATCCAAGTGTTGCAGTATTCATAATCACACAGCATCCTCTCTCCCGAGTCTGGATGCAGCTTAGAATTCTTAGTAGGCATTGCTGGCAGCTTTCAGTTGGAGATAGTGCTAAAAACGGAATCTTTTTGCTGCATTTGCACGTAGAAGTCAATGTGCATGGCTCTAGTTCAGGGGTCTGTAGACTGCAGCTCTGAGCCGAATCCTGTCCACTGCCTGCTCTGGTAAATAACATTTTATTGGAAAGCAGTCATGTCCACTCATTCATGTATTGTCTATGGCTGCTTTTGGGGCAATGCCAGAATTGAGTAGTTGTGACAAGGACCCCATGATCCTCAAAGCCTAAAATACTTCCTATCTAGCCTTTTACAGAAAAAAGTGTGCCGACCCCTGCTCTAGTTCATGTTGAGTTTCCTAGTTGTGGCTTGTGGGTTTCCCAGAGTGAGCATGAGACCCCCCAAATAATATGCTTTTGCTTACACCCAAAAAACCAGCTACCCAATCGGTCTGATGATTGCATATTTCTGACTGGATATAAATGTGAGGTAGCAGGATACCTGTGTTATATCTAGAGTACAGCGAACTGGTGATTTGGGAATTTACCAAACTCTCTGTCAGTTTTAGTGAACCCTCTCAGCTCACATAGCACCATGAATTTTATATCAGCTGTGTCATTTCTAGAAGCGCTGGTGGCTTGTCCACAGTTAATGTCAGCGAACTAAAATGGTTCCCTGCCAAGAGTTCCTTTGGCTTTTCCTGGAGAGCCATATTTTATCTTGGTTAACACACACATTTTTTTCTCTCACTCTTTCTCAATCTTCCTCCCTCCTTTCCAACTTCCTTCCCTCCTCTGTTAATGAGGGGAAAAAAATGCAAAAGCAGGGTATGGATTTGAAAAAAAACTCTTCAAAGTTATCCAAAGTAGCATGGTCCATGGATTGACCACTAGTCAGTGAGCATTAACAGACTGTCAACTAGACAAGGAGCTTATTACCCCCCCTCCCCACCCAGAAGTGAATCAGCTGCATCACTAAGGACAATGTTTAGTTGGGCTGATTTTTTTTTTCATAGCAAGTCTTTCTCGACGAAGGGAGCAGAATATGACACCGTCACCAAATGTAATATCCCAGATACCTTTACTAAGCTAGGTCCTGGTAGAAGTCTCATTACTGTCCCTGAAATCCATTTTGTCTGGAAGTTTCTAATTATAATTTTTCTTCATATTCCCCCCAAATTTATTTCCCCCTCAACCCCTACTCTCTATTTGGCAGAAGCAACCTGACACAATAAAAATAACATGGAGCTTAGGGTCAGTCAGACACATACAAATGCCAGTTCTTTTTGTGTCTGGGAAGACACTTAACCTCTCTGAGCCTGTTTCCTTACCTGTATTATTAATATTCTTTCTGTCGATTAAATGAGGAAACAGGTAAAGCACTGACAGGTTTTTTTTAATTTTTTAAAATATTTATTTATTATTTTTGAGAGACAGAGAGAGTGTGAGCAGGGGAGGGGCAGAGAGAGAGAGAGAGGGAGACTCAGAATCCCAAGCAGGCTCCAGGCTCTGAGCTGTCAGATGTGGGGCTCAAACTCACGAGCCATGAGATCATGACCTGAGCCGAAGTCAGACACTTAACAGACTGAACCACCCAGGAGCCCCAAAGCACTGGTTGGTTTTATGTACACGGTGGCTGGCACTCTTACTGAATTCTGGAGCCATCCAGGCGTGTGTGAGCCCTCCTCTGGGAAGATGCCAGGCTCCTCTCCCATCCAGACCCACATCTTTTCTTCAGGACAAGATCCCAGTGCTTCTTAACCATTCTTCCTTTATTCCCAATTTTTTTCAGAGTTTTTCCCCCCTAATGTAACAAAACTGCATCATACTTAAATGGATTTTTTTGAAAGAGAAGTAGAGAAGCAGGTAAAATGAAAAAGTATTGCATGGAGAAGATTTGCTTAGTCAGCTAAGACCACTTGTACTTTCTGATCATTTTCAGATTAAAATGATGATAATTTGCATATTAATTGCATAGGTACCTGCACGTTAATGGAAAAGCAAAGTAAAACCGGCAGCATTTGCTCTAAGAGCATTTACTTCTCAGTTAATGACTGTCTACCTTTCCCCCAATTATTTGGCTATGAAAATTTAGTTGCCATTGTCTTTTTTGATCGTTGCTGAATATAACTTGCATGCAACAGAGTTCTTCAAAGAAACAAAAACATGGCCTCTGAGATTTTTCAGAGGAAGAAAGAGACTTGGATGTTATCCAGCAGAGCTCTTCCATTTTACTAAAAAGGACTCACGTGGCCAAGGGGTCAAGAGACTTGTCCATGGCCAGCACTGCTCAGCGGCAGCTGGGGCCCAGGACACATATTTTCCACTCCTCGGTCCAGTGTTCTCTGTCACCATGAGTTCTTTGCTAAGACCTTTCCTGCTATAGACTTTCTAAATTTAAGCCTGCCTTTTTTTTTTTTTTTTAAATTACAGATATAAATCCTTGTCCACATACGGTGTGCCTGCATACACAGTTAGATCATTTCCAGACTTTGAATGGATTCACGTACTTGAAAATCTGCCTCAACTGAACACTGAGTATAGGGAAGTCCTTTTGCAAGGTTTAGGCATTTCTCTACATCTGTGTCTCAACAAAGTGCTACCCATACAGTTTGAGAGAGTGAAGCTCGTCTCCCTTCACTCAGGGTTTTGGATTCTGTTTGTCTAAGACAGAGCTTACCCTTTCTCCCCAGTGCGGTGACGTCTGTGGGTGTGGTGTCACTCGCACCTCATCCTGAGTGCCGTGTGCTGCCTGGGCTCCACTCCCTGCCTGCGCAGCCTCTGCTGTGGTGGGCTCACCCAGTGGTGACAGTCAAATGCTTCTTTCTGGGCTTGGTGACCTGTTATAAATAGAACTGATGAGGGCATGTCTTTTCTCTTTTAAATGCCTTCTAAATAGGGAGGCAAAAAAAGAGCCAAAGCCCAAAATACCTTTGACTCTGTTTTTCTACCCTGAGGTTCTATTTTTTTTTAAAAAAAATTGCTTTGGTACAGGGTCACAATTTCCTAATACCTCTAAGAGAAAACTAAACTAGAAATAGAGGGTAGCGGGCAGGGAGTTTGGGGGCGTGGAAGAAAGCGCAGAAGCAGGGGATATTCTGAGAGCTGAAAACACGGGAAACCATGTGGAACAAACGGTCTTTCCTCCAGACGTGGAAAGCGAGAATGTACCACAGCCACACACTGGCTCTGCAAGGGTGGAGTTGTCCTTTGCTCTAGAAGGATGGGGGCTTTTGCCTTAATACCTGGGTCAAGAGAAGCAAGATAACAGGTCACTTTTCTGGGTGCCCTTCTCGCCCTGGGTGGAGGAACAGTGGTGAATTGCAGATGACTCACAGAAACTTTTTCGTCTTTTCCTCAAAAGGAATCATCCTGAGCATTTATGTATATAGCCCACAGTAGGTTAGGGAAACAAGGTCTACATCATTGGTCCCACAGTAGGTCCCCTCTTTGTTTACTGGAAAAGCTTCAGGCCAGAAGGTTGGAGACTGGGTTGGTTCCAGGCAGAACTTAGTGCCAGTTCTGGGCCGGAGCTTGGGCCGAGCAGAGATATAAGATGCAGAAGGGGTGGGGAGGGGGAGGGGGGCAGTATGAGGGTTAGGGTCAGGCAACTTGCTAAACTTATAGAACCTAATTCTTAAAGTTTTCCTCCTCACACGTCTCCTTTCTCGTGCCCAGGTGAATGGAGTGAGGCCCTTTACCCCCTGCTGACCACCCTCACAGACTGTGTGGCCATGATGAGTGACAAGGCCAAGAAGGCAATGGTCTTCCTGCTCATGCAGGACAGCGCTCCCACCATAGCCACGTACCTGAGCCTGCAGTACCGCCGGGATGTGGTCTTCTGCCAAACTGTAAGCCCCGGGAGTGGCACGGAAGCCCATGGGCACCTCCACCCTCAGAAAACACAGGCTTAGGAACTTGTTCTCTGGCTTCACCCTGAAAAAACCAAGGTTGACAATACTTCCACCTGCCTGTGGCTCTTGAAGTTATTTACTAGAGAGGTCTAGATTTCAACATGGAGGGAGGAATCCTACTCGATAAGTCTGTATTTAGGAGAGGGTCTGAGTCCACCCTTGTTCCTCCCCATGGAAGTGGCACTGGTGGGTTGGGCACATCCGCGGCTCCAGCCTGAGGCATGCTGCATTGTGCATGACACAGGCCTCTTTGCCACCTTTTTTCCTACAAAGGAGTTTAGTGAGGGAGACACGATTATTGCTGTCAGTGCCTTAGTTCTGCTGCTTGTGCACAACTGCTGTGATAATTTCTGTTCTCTTTTGGAGAATGTCACGAGTTTGGTAGATGCGAGTTACCAAAAGCAAAGTGAACAGTGATAGAAGGTCAGGCTGGTTCTCTGCAGGTCCACCGGCCCATCCTTGTGAGGCCTGTTTCATCCCACAGAATATCTCCCACTGAGGTAACTTGCAGAGTGACCGTGTTGTCTCTCACTTCCGTTCTTTGTTATGATCACTTCAGTTTCCAGCCAGAGCTGGTATGAATCTGTGAGTATACAGGACCTTTTCACGGTGGGAAATTAATTCTAGGCTTCCAGAAGGTTCTAGCCCAGGAGGAAGCCCAGGCAGTTCAGGTTGGAAGC
Source organism: Panthera pardus (assembly GCF_024362965.1). Lineage (NCBI taxonomy): Eukaryota > Metazoa > Chordata > Mammalia > Carnivora > Felidae > Panthera > Panthera pardus. The sequence continues at coordinate 60,907,520 of NW_026526821.1, read as the reverse complement.
TTAGCCAAAACCAAACCAGCCTTTGGGAGCAATAGGAGTGGCAAGCCTGGAGTGCTGTGCGCCCTCCCCATGGCCTCTGCCCCACATGGCCTCAGAGCTGAGTGCTCCCCACACCCCAGATGGAGGGGGAAGAGGTGCTGCTGCGGCCCAGCCAGAGCCGTGAAAGTGGAGAAACTCAGGGCCAAGGGCAAGGCACAGGCTGGTAGCCATTTAGTGAGGAGGTGTCTGTCCCCCTCACAGCCGCTTCATCTCGTGTCTCCCCCACAGCTGACTGCTCTCATCTGTGGCTTCATCATCAAGCTGAGGAACTGCCTGCATGATGATGGCTTCCTGCGCCAGCTCTACACCATTGGGCTGCTGGCCCAGTTCGAGAGCCTGCTGAGCACCTATGGTGAGGCTCCAGGGGCTCCCACACACCCTATGCCTCCGGGATCCTGGGGGTATTGGGCAGTACAGACGTGTGTGATTCCCATTCTTTCTTCCCAGATAGTTTTCTAATTGCGCATGCTGATGAAAATAAATCTAAACATCATCAAAATATGCAAGAACCAAATAAAAGTCCTATGTAGTTACACACACATCCATAGTTTGTTTTATTGTTGTTGGTTGTTACAAAGATCCTTCTGGTTGAGGATGGATGATAATTATTTAAGCAATGTTCCTGTGGGACATTGGGCCGCTTCTGAATTATTCTTTTTTTAAGGTTTTTTTTTTTTTTTTTTTAACATTTATTTATTTTTGAGAGACAGAGACAGAGCATGAGCAGGGGAGAGGCAGAGAGACAGGGAGACACAGAATCCAAAGCAGGCTCCAGGCTCCGAGCTGTCAGCACAGAGCCCGTCGTGGGACTCGAACTCACAAACCGCGAGATCATGACCTGAGCTGAAGACGGATGTTCACCCAACTGAGCCCCAGGCGCCCCTGAATTATTCTTATGAAAACAGTGCTGCCATAGGTCTCCACACACAAGTCTGTGTGTGCCTCTCGGCCCATTTCTGCAGCCACTACATTATTGGAAGGAATGTTTCTGGGTCAAAGGGCAGGAATATTTTTAAATTTCATAGATATTCCCAAATTGTCCTCTAAAAAGACTCTTCTTCCTACTTTCATTTTTTTATTCTGAGAGGATAAAAATGGATAACTTTTTAGAAGTATTTGTCGGTCTTTAGAGTTATAAGACGTCAAGTAAATGCCAAGCACTATGGAGTGTAGGGATCCAGCCCCAGTGTGCTGTTTTGCTGTCTCTGTCCATTTCTAAAGCGCCAGCTTTGCTTTCTGAGACTCCATACATGCCAGTTTTCTGCCCCACACTTCCCCTCACCAGAGAGGGCTGTGAGTCGTGGTGCATGTTTCCACCAGCCGAGCTGCTGAATGTGGCCGCGGGGGATTTCAGTAGCTGCCTTTCCCCATGGAGAAGTGGGTCAGCTGGTGAAGAGGCTGAGACAGTCCCCGTCTCGTCACACCACGCCTGATCCCATCACCTCCCACAGCTCTGTGGCTGTGCTGAGCCCATGGGGCAGGTCCCCTCCACCTGACCTCCTTCCATCCGTCTCTCGCATCCAGGTGAGGAGCTGGCCATGCTGGAGGACATGAGCCTTGGAATCATGGACCTGAGGAACGTGACCTTCAAAGTCACTCAGGCCACTTCTAATGCATCAACAGACATGCTGCCCGTCATCACTGGAAATCGGTAGAAAGATTTTTTTTTTAATTCTCAGAACTAGCACTGTGTTTTAATTTATGTTCGTTACATGTGATGTACTTTCATTTTTGTTTTATTCTGTTTCATTCAGTTAAAAATCTTGATCCTAGCCTTCCACATTAATTTCACAGACCTGTAAATGTTCATGACCAGCAGTTTGGAAACCACTGAGCTGGACGGCCAGTCTGCACTCCAGTATCGAGGCCAGCTTGGTTTTCCTCTTCTCACTTACCTCCTCTCCTGCCTCTCCCCTGTCCCAGCCCTCACCCATCCTCTGGCTCTCTCCACTGTTTTGCAGTGATGGGTTCAACGTGCGGATCCCTCTGCCGGGCCCCCTGTTCGACGCCCTGCCCCGGGAGATCCAGAGCGGCATGCTGCTGCGGGTGCAGCCCGTCCTCTTCAATGTGGGCATCAACGAGCAGCAGACACTAGCCGAGAGGTGCGTGCCTGGCTCTCGTGGGGGTCGGGGTGGCTGGAGTGCTCTTGTGAGGTGCTGTAGAAAATGTCCTTAGCCCTCTTCAGGCTCTGAGTGCTGCGTAGACTTTGTCATACCTTCCTTCTTTTGGCCAACAGTCTTCAGATGCAGCCATATACCCAGCCCTGTGTTTGGTGCTAGGGACACAAAGATGAGCCAGATGTGGTCTGTGTCCTCAAGAGACTTGGGCTGGTAGGAGAGAGATGTGGACACAAGGATGAAGATGAATACAGGGAGTAGGGGTCCTAACAGGAGACCCAGGGAGAGGGTGTGAGAGAGGGCTTCCTGGAGAGGCTGATGGTTAAATTGGGTTTTGAAGAGTAAGTAGGAGTTGGTCAGATGAGGAGGTGAAGGAAAGACCTGGCATCTCAAGCCAATAAGCCTGAGCAAATGCAGGTGGGGACAAACCATCGGGGGTGCTGAAGGCCAAGGTCCCAGACCAGGATGGGCAGCGGTGAGGTTAGAGAGGCCTGTATGCCAGGCTGAGAGCCATGCCTTGATTCTAAAGGCCTTTGTCTTGTAAACTCCCTCCAGGGTCCCCTACCAGGCAACAGGGAAGAGTCACATGTGCCCATGTGTGCAAGTGTGTGTGTGCACATATTTATGTGTGCTGGAGAGGAGGAGCGTTTGGGCATGTGTAATGACCTTCCACTAGTAGGTGAAAATCTTCCCTGTTTTATCATTACATCCATGTGGCGTGTGTGTTTTAGAATTTAGAACATGTCTTATTCATGTGGGTTTTTAAAGCACTTGCTGTAAAGGGAATTTGGTCGCTAGGATGATGTGCCATCTTCCTGTTGGGCCTCTGGAAACCAATCACCCCTACATAGGTGTAGGTCACCCCCACTTAGCAAATGTGGTTGCTGGTGGGAGACATCGAAGAAGTTTGAGTAGAGCAGGACACAATCTCATCTACGTTTTAAGTGGTTCACTTATTGGCCATGTGCTGGAAAGATATGAGGGTGACAAGTGTGATGAGGAGGTTGTTGGAAAGTCCAGGCCAGAGGTGGTGAGCTGGGTCAGGCAGGAGTAGTACGGGTAAAGAAGGGGCAGACTGGAGGGCTATTTCAGTGGTGAAATGGAAGGTGTGGTTTGTAGTTACGCAGGGTATGAGAGAGATGGTGGAGAGAATAACAGGCTTCCAGGTTGGTGGTGAGGGGGTGTTTCCATCTACTGAGCCCAGAAACCAGGAAGAAGATCATGCTCAGGGACAGATGGGGGCCACCTTAAGCTGAGGCCACTAGCTCAGGAAGCAGAGAGCTCTGAGGTGCGAGCAGAGCTGGAAGAACCCACTTCAGGGAGAGTGGGCAATATCAGGGGCCCGGTCAGGAGGTGTCCCAGGGAAGACGGTAATGCTCCCTATGTCTGGCAGCTGCCGTTCTTGATGACTGCAAGAGCAGTTTCTGGCAAGGGCTGAGGCAAGGCCATGTCACAGTGAGCAGAGGGGCAGGTAGAGGAGGGTGAGACAGTGGGGATGGGGAAGACTTGGTGAGCGCAAGGTCTTTGCTCATTTATCTGCTTTTGGGACACTCTCCCCTCAGCTCATAAACAAGCCCAGCTCACTGTGTCCTGGGGCAGTCCCCGAGGGAGCAGGTGCCTAGAGGAAAAGCCATTGTGGGCATTGGGGTGAATGGACTGTGGTGGACCCACAGGAGGGAGTCCTGCTCTTTTAAGGGTGACATGGGATTGTGAAGAGGCTGATGTGCAGGGAAGTCCCTCAGCAGAGCAGTAGTGGAGCTGAACTGGGCATCCGGGCCTTAGACTTCAGAGCCTGCCAGTATTAATGACCATCTGGGGGTCTTTCTCAACGGTGACTTTCCTCTTCCTCTACCTTACACATCTGGCATGTCCTGGCTACCTGTGAGGCATGCACAGGATGAGTCTGCATAGAGAGAAGAGAGCTAGGGCCTCCCATACAGTCCAGGAGGAACAGCTAGTCGGGTGTGATTATTTAGTGGGCAGTGTGACTTCAGCTTCAAGTACAGGACTGTGTCCTCACATCCCAGCCAGAGCCCCATTGCCATCCCCTCTCCTAAGCACCCCCGGGATGGGAGGATGGGGACTCACAGTGAGTGGCTGTGAGAGGGGTTTCTGTGTATGCTGCACCAGGGTCTGGGACAGATGGAGTTCTGTAATCTTTTAGGCACATTTGTAACAAATGTGTGTGGTTCCTGCTAATGAAATGTATTTAAACATGTCACCAACACAGCAGAGATGACCGTATGCTTGGGAGGAGGGAAGTGGCTTAGAATATAGATGTGCACAAATAATGCTTGAGAGAATCCATGTTGTTAGCTTCAAGGCAGTTATGTTCATGCTGGAAGGAAGTGTCATTCACTAATGGTGTCCCCGTATGACTTCCGAAGGTTTGGTGATACGTCTTTACAAGAAGTTATCAATGTGGAAAGTTTGGTGCGGTTAAATTCCTACTTCGAGCAGTTTAAGGAAGTTTTGCCTGAAGATTGTAAGTATTTCTTCACTCACGGTAGGTTTCTTTTTCACCTGCTGTCTGTCTTGTGTCACCCTGGGTGTTTGAGCCTTTCCTGCCCACCAACCATCTGGATGCTGCATCCATGTGCACGACTCCTCCTTGGCTTCCCTGTCCCTCTGGAAGCCTGTTCATCTGCTCAGACTTTGCATGGTGTGAATCCCCACCCAGAGAAGCTTCCCTCAGGCCGCCGCCCTTGCTGATTCTTCTCTGGCCTGCCCGTTCTAACGCGAGGCTTTGTCACACGCTGTTCCATGGCGTGCATTGATGCCATGGTGCATGTTGTGCTCCTACTGGTAGGGCAGATGGGATCGCAGAGGCAGGGCCCCCACTCGGCCCCGCGCTGGTGTGAACTCCCCCTGCACCTGCATCTATATAGCACATAGAGTAAGATGCTGGGCAGACACTTATTGCCGTGGGGGGCGAGAGGGCCCCTGTCTGGGTGTCCCTGGAGGCAGTGGAGAGTGACAGTAGCCATCACAGCTGACAGCCCTCTCTGTGCTGCTGGACTCAGTCAAGAACCCAGGGTTAAGCACACTATGTGTACATGGGGAACTCTCTCCTGATGTCAACCCCGGTACATGTTTACTGAGCACCTGCCCCATATGAAGCACCACGGGACCCAGTGATGAAAGAGACTGGACCCTGCCTGGATAGGAATAGGCTCTGCCTGTCTGTGCTGGCACTGTCCCAGCCAGTAGGGGGGCACCCCCAGGTGAAGGAGGCAGACTCCAACCCTGGGTAACACCAGTGTCCTCTAAAGGGGACTGCCAAGAAGGGAAGATGTGAAAAGGCTTCATTTGCATTCCCGGATCACTGATGTGCCGGGGCGCTGTGCTGTGCTTTGCACACATTCCGCACTGACTCCCCATGATAGCACAATGAGGTAGGTGTTAGTTTTGGTCGCAGGGAAGAGTTAGCCTGGCTCTGAGGCTTGGCGCTTAGTGGGCGAAGGTGTCCTGTTAGGAGATGCTGTGTTACAAGGGACCGGGCTGGAGAGTTGACTTCAGGGATTCATCTCAAATCAGCTAGAGTGTGCTGATTGACTTGGAGGAGGGGTGCAGACCACCGGTGCAGTGTTTTCTCCCAGTGGAGGTGGCTTGGGAAGAAAAGGTTCAACAGACAAGCCAGAGAGAGAGTCCTTGGAAGCAGGAGAGAAGCAGTGTTACCTGGGCGCTGAAGGTGGGTGAGAGAAGGAGTGCCTGCTGACTTCTGAGGCTCATTCAGTGTGGTGAGGGCTGCAGCCAGAGCAAGTAAATGACTAAATGGTACTACCTCGATGGTCCACTCTTCCCAGAGATCGGCAGAGATGTTGAGATGGGCAGTGAGGGAAGGAGCTAGAGAAATACTGGCTGCAAGATGCAGGAGCAGCTCAGGACTACAGATTGGGGTTCTGCAGGGGTGGCAGTGTTCCCGTCAGGAAGGGGAAGAGAGTGGGCTGCTGTGGACAGGAGGAGATAAAGGATGTTCACGTCAGGCAGCATCAGTGTCCCCAGGTAACTACAGAAGTGCCAGCCCTCACCGTATGCTGGATTCACCAGGGAGGCTGGACAGTCCTGATGCCTGATTGGTGGGCGTCAGACGTTCCAGTAACTGCCCAGGTGACCAGGGTTGACAGCCGTAAGTCAAAGGATCCCCTGAGGCTTCAGCTGAAGGTCACCAGTACCTGGGCCTTCGAAAACCCCCAGGTAGTGAGGCGTCCTCGTGTGCTTCAGCAGTGATCATAGTTGAAAGTTACAGATTTGTCAAATCCTTCCCAGGCCATCTACATACTTTACGTGGATTAGCTAACGTGATCCTCACAGCAGCCTTGGCAGGTGGGCCTGATTCCACACCATTTGACATTTGAGGATACCAAGGCAGAGGGTGAGTCCCCCAGTGAGGGAGCCCAGGCTAGAGCCCATATTCCAACTGCTGCAGGGGTCAGAGACAGTGCAGCCACCCAAGCTTGGACCAGAGGGACAGAGGCCATGCAGATGATAGAGTGGGCGCAGTGAGCCATGTGGTCAGGAAGTGGGAGTTCTGTGCTCAGCATCTTGGAGGGTGGCCTGTTTCCAGTGATGTGAGACCCCAGGAGATGTGCACATAGGCTGGTGATGAAAGTCAAGGAAGGGTGTGGCCTATAGGACAAAAGCAGCCCAGGTGTGGGCCTCTCCAGGGTGGGCCAGTAGCACTGGACCGTGAACTAGGATGCTGGGGAACAGCAACCCAGTGTGCCTTCAGCCCCAGGAGAATCGGGGCTCTGTGAGGCTGAGGAAGTGGAGCCCAACCAGTGAATACCTCCTAAGTCTGCTCAGTTCATCAGTGGACAGATGTGCTCTGAGTGGGGCCGTGGGGGCCTGGGGAAGAAGCTGCGGCCAATTTGGGGAAATAACATGCTATGTCTCCTCCAGGAGACAAGCTTGCCTCCTCTGGCCTCCCACAGCCTCCATCACAGACTGAGCCCTCACAGCGGGAGCCCTGTTTCCATGTCTGTTTCTGCCCCAGTCTCCTGATCATCATGGTGCTGGGCACATACCAGGTGCATGAAGTTATTAGCATAAGATCCTTGGTGCACCAGGGTGAGCTTGTGTGGTAGAAACTCTATGTGCAGCTGGATCTCAAAATTCCATGTGTTTGGTTTTAATTTGGGAATTCAAGCACCATGGCTGTTTTCCTTGGATAAGATCTTGAGGCTCTTCTCTTTTTCTCTGATGATCCTGGTGTTTGAAAATCCCAGGTTTCTTCGGTGAGGTGATCGGACTGATTTTCCGCTTCAAGTGGTCCTGGAAGGGCTGGAGACTGTCATGGTGGCAGAGGGAGGCTGTCAGAGTGGGTCACTCCAGAGTGGACATTCGGAGTGGACGTTCCCTAGGGCTTGCCAAGCCCACTCAGTGGTCGAGACCCACTGTCCTAAGTATCCTCTCCCTGTGGGGGCACTGAAGACCAGATGGATCATCTTAACTCCCTCCCACCCTGGATGACCCCATGTCTGTGCTCCAGCCTCACTGACAAGCTAAAAGAAGATGAGTGTTTGCGCTTTGCAGGTGGGCCTGAAGTGGCCTTGAAAGTTATTTAAGTGCTCTCCATGCCAGCAGCCAGGACCAATCCCTAAGCACATCCCCCCTTCTTGTTTAAGTCACACTACACTGTCAGCTTGGCCAGGAGCTCATGCCACAATGGCTCCCTTGGTCCGCAGTTCTGGGTGCAGCGCTGGCTCTCATGGACTCCTCCTGTCTTGCAGGCCTACCTCGATCTCGGAGCCAGACCTGCCTCCCAGAGCTGCTGCGATTTCTGGGCCAGAACGTACATGCCAGGAAGAATAAGAACGTCGACATTCTCTGGCAAGCTGCTGAGGTAGTAACCTCGTTATAGTGAGGGAAAGAATGTTATTGTCGCCCTTGTTGCCAAAAATAATTATATTAATAAATAAAAATCTCAGCCAGGAGTGGAGAGAGCAAATTTCTCCATATGGACACAGAAGAAAGTCACTGAATATGTCCAAAACTCTGAGAGACACTGAAAGTTTCCTGTGAGTTCATTACTTTAGGGCTGCCTGAATTCTGATAAGCTTGACACACACTCTCTCCCCTGAGACATTTAATAACCAAGCTGATGACAGTTGTCACCTTCAGAAGCCTCGGCGATCGATACCAGCTAAAACTCACTGCCGACTGCATCTTTTAATAGGTTCAAAAGTAGACCATAGTGACCTTGGCAATCTCTTTTCACACAGTATTTTTTGTACATTGCAGTTTGGATCTCCTCTTTTCCTAAGCACTTAGACTTCTGGTATATTCTCATAAAAGTAATTGTGTAGTTTCATAGCTAGCCTTTCACTCTCCCCTGTTAAAGAGGCACTGGGACCTGCACGCGTACACTCAGGAGCACGAGTGATCCCCAGAGGGCATTCCAGCTCCCAGCCTGGCCTGAGCACAGGGGAGGGATGGACACACGCCCTTCTGCTTCTGGAGGAGGAGTAGACACCGCACTGCTCACTCACACCCGGTTACCCCCCAGTTCACAGATCCCAAGTAGCAGGAGGGCTGTCCCCTGCTGCCAGTGGCTTTCCAGAGCAGCCCATTCCAGCGCTTTCCTGTTCTCCTCATTGGGAAGGGTCTCTTCCACTGCAGCAGACGGTCTCAGCTGGCCATGCCGGTTGCCAGCTGTTTGGTAGACCCTGTGTTTTCGAACCTGTCTTCATGGAGCCCTCTCTTTGAACATGCCCCACTCTGTGCCTTTGTTAGTAGCTGTGGCCACTGATGCCTCTCTGTTGAATGCAGCTGTGAAGAGTGGACGCTCCCCTCTGTATATTAATCTGTTCATTGAGCCTTTCAAGTGCCCCAGCTGGGAAGACTCTGTTCATGACAACTGTGGGCTGGGGAGCTCCCCTTTCTGGGCCAGACTGCCCGTGGAATCTTTTCACAACAGAACACATTTTGAGGCACTGAGTGACAGGAAGACAGGATATGTTTCAAATATCCTCCTGGTTCTGGGGCCTCACCTGCCCTTGCTTGCTCAGGCTGGGCCCAGCAAATAGGGTGTAGGGTGGGCTCCTGGGTGCTGGGGTGCCTCTGCAGCAGGCTCCTTTAAGGCAGAGGAGCCCCTTACTTTCTTTTAGTATGTTTTAGGGGGCTGCCCCTTGGCTGGCTGTGGCAAGCCTGTTACACAGGTATCTTTGCAAGACTTCAGACACAGAGCAAGCCTTTTCTCACATGACACAGAGGCCAGGGGGTGACAGCCCAATCCTCTACAGTGGCACAAGGCAGGCACCCCCCTGATTCACTCTCCTTAGAACAAGCATGCAGATGGCTTTACATCTGACAGTGGGTGCCGAGACCTGTTTGGGAACTGGGGTTCTGTTTTCCTCTCTCTAGACCATAGAAAAATCATTAGCTATGGCAATGATCCACCATCCTCTGTAACCAGGTCCCAAAAGCAGCCCATGCAGTCCCATAGTTTTTGTTCCCAGCAGGGGTTCAATGTACAGATTCAGAGGTGGAAAAGTCTCAGCAGCCCTTGGACACATCACTTCTTATATTTTCCAGCTGGGGAGAACAGATATTTGTGCAATGCCAAGTCACTATGGCCAATTTGGCCAGAGCTGCCCTCCTTTTCTAGGTCTTATTTATTTTCACTTCTGTGTATAATAAGAGGTCCCTGGCTAAACAGTTAGGATATCATTGGTCAGGTCTAGGCCCTCATTTTGTGGATGGGGAGACCAGCCAGAGCTCTCAAACTGGCTGATGGCCCCCTAGAGACTGGAACCTGGTGCTACAGATCGCCCTGTTGGGCAAGAATGCACCTTTGGTCACCCCTGCCTGCCTTCTGGAGTTTCATTTTAGTTATGGATGCACCATTTATGAATGTAAGTGCTTACTACACATTTCTGGTTCATGAACTCTGCAGTCTGTAGAATTTAGTGAGCAGGTGTACATTCACCCTCACCTCGTCAGTTACGGTTTTATGCATTGGGATTATATCACTCTTCAGCAAGCTTAGGGGATGCTTAGGGTCTTTTTTTTCCCCCTTAAAAATTTTTTGTCTATTCTCAAAAGAAGGCTGTTTTCCTCCAGATGGCCTTGGCTGAACTCGTTTCGGCATCTTCTCTTTTGTCTTTCTCTAGACACAGTGCTTAGGACCATACTGTGTTCTCTACCTAGAGGCATTCCTGACAGTGGCTACATGTTCTTGGCTTTGAGAAGCAGGTGTGGTGCTGTCTCCAGGGCAGTCTGCAGTGGCTCTGATATTTCTCTGGAGTGTGACAGGGTTTTGGAGCCCACTGTCATCTAGCTTTGATTTTTCACTAACTGCGAGTATTGTTGTAGAGGTGCAGTACCTGGTACAGGTCCACAGCCCCTTACCTGAAGCTCTTGTGAGTAGATGTTTTGTAATTCACAGTTTCTGTATTTTAGAAAGGTGATATGGTATACAGTTGTGCATATATGTGTAATACAGTGGCACATCCCCTTTGGTTAATGTGGTACATATATATGATTGAACGTAACCGGGAGAGTCTGGGGCAGTGCTCTGGAACTAAACTCGTTAATATTGCTTTATTGTAAAGTGTGAATATTTATACAAAATGGGTTAAATGAAGATTATAAATAGTCTCACATTGGCTCAGATATGGTCATGCTGCCAAATGAAGTTGCTGTAAACTTAAATTTTTTTTTAATTTTAGGGCTTTCAGCATTTGGGGAATGTGTACCTGGAATTATATCTAGTGGTTCAAAGAAAATGCCCCCAAAAGCCCTTCTTGTGGAAAAAGAAGGTGCCCTGGGGCAGCCTTTTTTCAGCTAGGAGGCTGCCCCACCGTGAGCCCCCGACTTGTGAAGGGAGAAGCACACTGGCACCTAACCCCATGCTTGGCCCTGAGTGAGGCGGAGGATGGCCTGTGGGGCCTGCTGGTCAGGAGGTGGCAAAGGGGAAGCTCTTCTGAGCTCTTCCGGTCTATGCGGGGGGCATGAAGAGAGTAGAGACAATGGGTCTATGCTATGCCTTCCAGAAAGCCCTGGAGACTTGGCCAGGGGCTGGGCATCCTGTGAGATGCTCTGACCTCCTGGGCTGGTCTTTGCTGCCCTGCTCTGCTAAGGGCCTGCAGCAAAGGCCTGAATGTGACGAAATGGCCTGGGCACAGTTTGGAAGAGGACAGCTGGTAAGGTCAGTGAACAGACAGTGATGCCCCAGAAAATAAGGGAGTCTGGGCCTTGAAGGAGTGGCCTGGGGGGTAGGGAGTCACACGAGGGACTGCCAGGGATGAGAGGAGGTCCCATGGGCAGTGACTTCATTTCTGCTGCTAGCTCTGGCAGGACATAGAGTCAGGGAGCAGAAGCAGAGGGAACGCTGACCCTGGGAGTTGGCATTGCCACACGCTGCCGTTGGCCATCCGAAGCCTGTGTCCCGCGCGAAGCATGTTTACATTCTGCAGTCTCCCTCTGAGCACAGCTTGTGTTCCTCTTGGCAGATCTGCCGCCGCCTTAACGGGGTCCGGTTCACCAGCTGCAAGAGCGCCAAGGACCGCACGGCCATGTCGGTGACTCTGGAGCAGTGCCTGATCCTGCAGCACGAGCACGGCATGGCCCCACAGGTGTTCACCCAGGCCCTGGAGTGCATGCGCAGGTGAGTCCCGCTGCCCAGGCCGCCCGCCCCGCCTCCCCTGGGCTCCGTGTAAACTGCAGATGAGCCGGCCCTGCCGGGGCTCCCCCTGCCCAAGTCCCCTTGACTCCACCTGGCATGCTCTAGTTTGACTTTGGAAAATTCACTGATGTCTGCCAAGTCAAACTGTTGGCACTTTCAAATTGAGACCGCATTCTCTCCTAAGTCCAGGGGGACAAGAGAGCTAGCAGTGTCTGTGAGCAGGACTGCTCTGAAGTCAGATGACCTCGGGGCAAGCTTAGGTGTCAGGAGGTTGCCGAGGGGACTCACGTGCAGCCGTGTGGAAGTCCTTTGGCACACGGCTCCCCCTGCCTTGCCCCCGCCTTGCTGCGGCTGGAAATTAGGGCCAGAGCTTCCTCAGCAGGCATCTGCTGTTTCCACCGTGCACATATCTATCCCCTTTCAAACTTGAGTGAAGAAAACGCGTCTGCAGGTTGCACCGGTTTGCTCTGCTTCTTCTCTAGCCATCGACACAGTTTGCTTTTCTTAGCAAAGTGTCAAATGAGTGTTTTATGGTAACAGCAGCAGCCCCCACTTGTCCGTGTGCCGTGGCGACCTCACCCTAATGATGTTCTGATTCTGAGGCAGCAGGCGTGTTTGCAGAATGAAACCCGGGACTAAAAACTGTCTACTGTTGATCGATGCCTTGTTTCAAGCACTGCTGGGGAGCACCTTACCTCACATACCAAAAGAAAGGATAAGAAACCTGGTTTTCCCGTCTCCTTCAATGTAGCCACCAATGCTGTCCAAGTCTCGTTCCCAACGGTCACTCCTACTGAATGTTCTGTATCGTTTGTCCTCTCACCAAATTCTTTAAAGCGTTCAATTCTCTTATCCTTTCTGTATGTTTCTGCCGTTTGACCTTCTCACAATAATGCACAAAAGTGATGCCTGAGCTCCTGCCTCTTGATAATCGCATTTTGTAGAAATGGAATTGTGTTTTCCCTGTTTTGTCTTCCCCCAGTCCTACAGACCTCTTTGTTTCCTTGGGGCTTTGTTTCCTTCCGCTGAGCCTCAGGGAAGCAGTGGAGACTCTTGAGACCCCTGCTTGGGCACCCTTGACTAAGGACCTGTCCTCACGGCCTGCCCTTCAGGCTCAGCATCCTTGATGCCATGGGGCTGGGGGGGCCTGGGATTCCAGCCACATCTGCACCCTCTTAGCTGCCAGGTGATGGGAGGGACCTCTCTGGTGAGATGCAGACCTCCACCAGAGAAGAAACATGAAAAATAGAAGGGAGATACCTGTGGTTGTCAGAGCAAAGATGAGGATCAGGTCCACTTAGTAAACCAGGCCCTGAGTCAGGTGTACAGTTGATGTGTAGACATCTATCCAGTCTCGGCCTCTGGAACAGATATGATGAAAATAATTCATTCTGACCATATCTGAGCACAAAGGTCTCAGGAGACCAGGGAGAACGGGGCTCTTTGAAAGACACAGGGGCTGCCACATCTGCTGACCTGTGGCCCACCATGGGGCTGAGTGGGCAGTACCCACATGTGCACAGATCACCTGTTGTGGTTTTCAGTGCACACAGCAAATTTTTATAACTTTTATCACATAGAAATGGGTACCCCTTGTAGCAAAATTTAAAAATACAGATAAGCCCCTACACCAGTTGTTCTCACACTTCCCCCCCAAAATTCTCCATATTCCTACTATTAACAAGAAACGGTGCTAACATTTGATGCTGACTCTGTCAGACATAGTCACATACATACACATACATGCAGGTGTGAGTGTGGTTAATGCACACGTTGGTTAATCAAGTCCCTAAATAGTGAACAAAACACGTGTGCGCCAACAAATGCAATTATATTTGCAGTTATGCCTGTTGTTTTAGCCTACTTTTTTCATTTAACTGCTTGTGAGCACTTTCTCAGGTTAACAAATAGAGACCTTGCCATTTTCATTACATCATAATTATCCAGTTTGCTGTCATGGAATGTTTAAGCTATATGTGGTTTTCAGCACCTTAAGGGTGTGGCGAATAGCCTTATGTACGCACCTGTTCACATTTGCCGCATTGATCCCTCACGTTAGAAAGTATACACCTTTGTAGGGCTTTTAATACAAATTGCCACACTCCCACCCGCTGTCCCGAATGCCTGCTCGTCCACCCTCTGGGTGTTGTCATACCTGTCACTCGTCCGGGCGCTTCTGACTCTGAAGTCGGTGTTGCTTTCCTGTATGCCAGGTGGGGACCCTGCGTCCCGAGTAGGGAAGGACCTTCCTCCCTGGGCCTCCCTCTGCCTCTCTAAAGCCCCCACTCAGCTCCAATTATGGAAGTCTTTTTAAAGATTCCTATTTATGTTTTTCTGAATTTTCTAAAATCTCTGTAGTAATGATGTATTACCTTATAATCATGTAAGATACTATTACATAAGAACCAAGGTTGGTCCCGGCCGCCTGCACCCTGGGACCCTCAGGACCCAGTAGCCCCAACAGCCTGGACGCCATGCTCACTGCCACCTGTCTGCCTGACCACATTGCAGCTCAGGCTGTCACCGCATGTGGTTGTTTTTAGGTGATTTTTTGGATTATCCCCTGTGGGGAAGGCATGAGTCTATTTGTAGACAGCAAGCCTGAGGTGGCCAGGTCGCTAGCCAGTAGTTCTGGCTGCAGTGTGGCCAGAACCTGTGGCTCAGCCAGGGGCTGGAAGGAGGCAGCAGTAAACACTGGCCATGCCTTGAGTGGAGGAATGCATTTTGGTTCTCTTGCTTTCTCGCTTGCATCTTACCAGATAGAAGAGTAGAGCATGCGGGCAAGGGTGCAGGGTGGGGAGAGGGGGTGGAGTCAAGGGGCAGAGCTGACACTCGGGCTGTATTTCTCCCAGAGGTCCAGGGTGAGCAGTGGCCAGTGCTGTGCTAGCAAATGTTTAACAACCAGCTCCCCCCCCCCACCAAAAAAAATAGTGTTTGCCAATTTCTGTGGCATAAATCCTCCCACTGGGGCTGATTTCGAGCTACCAGTGTGATACCATGGAACATGGAGCTGGGAAGAGATTCGTACACTCGGCTCTTGTGAGCCACTGCCAGCTCACCGCCCATGGTGCCCCTCTGTCCCCAATCCGGAGGCTGAAACTCACAGAGCGGGCCTTCTTAAGTAGCCACAGTGACACTCCCCCACCCCCGAGACTGCCCTGGCTGCGAATGTGACAGTCAGTCAGTGCTCACATTGGAAAGAGGCCCCAGTCAGAATGGCACATCCCAGCAGAGCCGTTCTAGGGCTTCCAGGTTCTTCTGGGAAAGCCCGGGAGGTCTCTGTTTGAGGAAGGACCCCATGCTCCTCATCTCTGCATGGATCCTCTCAGGCCACCTGCTGTGTCCCAGCGTCTCTGCTTCTGTGTCACTGTTGCCACTTTGGTGGACAGTCATAGAGGATGTGGTTCCAGAACCATTGCACCTCAGTGTATTTTTTCTGTGACAACCTAAAGGGGGAGAAAACCCAAAACTTCCAATGTGAGCTCGGGTGGATTCCATTCTCAGGGATCACCCCGTAGAGCAGTAACTCGGATAGTCGGGGACACCAGCAGCTCATGCCCTGCCACTGCTTAGCCTGACAGCCAGGATGAGTCTGAGGAGGGCTCTGCCTTTGACTGATATTTGAGGTAAATGGTCATTGTTCGGATGGTCCATCAAGAGGCAGCTCTGGCAGTCAGTGGCACCGCCCCCTGCTCAGGCATCTGTGAGAAGGTCAACCCCCCTCCCCTCAATGGTTCTTCATGTTCAGCTTGCGTTTTGGAACCCATGTCTTGGCAGCATGTGAGAGCATGGCAGGGCAGCATGGAGTCGTGCTTGGCCGGCCGAGAGAGGGCGAACATGGAAAACCATTTAGTCAACCTACATGTGTTTGTTTTTGGTAGACGACAGTATTTTTTTCTTATTTTCACTTCTCTTTCTCTCCTTTCTCCTTGTGACTGTGCTGGTTTTGTTTTGGTATTCCTTCCACACCCTTTTCTGCATATCATCTTTCCTTTCTGTTGTGGCTTCATCCCATTTTTTTTTTTTTTTAATCTTACCATTTGGTTCTCCTCTTTTTTCCATACTTTTGATAAAATCCATTGCATGTATCTCTCTCTTTTTTTTTTTTTTTTATTTCCTTTGCCTTTTTCTTTTCCTTTCTCCCAAACTTTTTCCTTTTCACAGCATTGGAACACGGGAGGTAGTCACCCAGAAGAACTTGAGCGGCCTGGTGCCCATCCGAGACTTAAGACTAGACCCCAGCCTCCTCTGTTCCATCCCTTTGTTAGCCTTGAGCCCCAATTTACTGATTGTGTGGCTCTTCCTGAGCATAGCATACCTGGTGACCAAATTACGTTGCAAATGAGTATCATTACAAAAAATCAGTAATAAGTCACAGGAAAAACAAAAGTGCCAGAATATGTCCAGCCACCTGTGTACCTAACTGGACAGAAGGAATGTGTCAAAGCGTGGTCTGCCAAGAAATATCTCATGCCTTACAGTTTGATGTTTTGTTGTTCTGAACTGTAAATACCTGCCAAATTATTTCACCAAGAGGACTTGTTCATTTAACTTCCGTAGAGTTTTCAGTGCTTGTAACACATTCTTACAGGGCCCTGTCACTGCATTGTTTAGCTGGCCTGGAATTACTTGTACCAAATCTCTCACCTTCTGATGTAAAGCTATTTATTACCTGTATATCTCATGTGCCGTGTTTCTGAGAGAAGCGAATTCTGTCTGGAAAGAATTTGTATATTTGATACTATTCTTTAATGTACTGCTAAACTTTCCTTTCCTTTTAAAGAGAAACGAAAAGGATAGATGCTTTATAACTGGCTCTTCAAGATAAACCTATTTAATAGGACATGTACTTTCTGCTTTCATTTCAAAGCGTAGTCCCTGAACTCAGAGTAGCAAACACTTTGCAGAACCGTTCCATTCCTTGCTTGTGTTCATGATTTCCAGTCCAAGACGACACAAAACTGTGACTGTAGTAGCACATTGTACCAAATCGGGCACATCCAAGTAATGCTGCATGTGACTTTACATTTACTCTTTTAAATCTCTAAGGATCACTAAACTGACTCCAGGAATGAACGCATACAGGAACAAAAGGCTGTTCAAGTGATAGACATTTATTTTTCTTGAAGCAGGATTTTTACATTTAAAACATTGCATCTTTAGTTACAGATTAAAGTCCAGACATCTTTTTCTTAGAAAGCAAATGTGATTCATAATAATAAGCAAAAATCAAAGGAAAAATGACCCATAAAATGAGGCCTAACCTTTGGGCATTTGTGACAGATGGAACTGGAGAAAGAAGGAGTTGCTTTGGTTTCTGCTATTAGCGCTCTCTTGGTGTAACACGGCAATGTCCAGAAAATGGGATGGTTGGTAAGCCTAACTTTTACATTCGCCAGAAGGGTAGTTGAACATCTGTAAAGGTAATACATTAAATTAAGGGGAATTCCTCAGATTTTCTATAAGAAATACTCAGTGGCTTCTCTGTTTTCTAGTTCAAATTATGTCATACTTCTGTTTTTGACCGCCAACCAGTTCCCCACACGCTGTATTTTATGAAAGTGGATTTCTTTTTACCAGTCTAGAAACACTGGAGTGAATTGAGAGAAGCTGTCTTTCCCAAAACTCTTTACTCATTTGTGCCCACAAACCCAGTTTACCACAAAATCTGGCCTCCCTAGACCCTCCCCAAGATGTCCAGAACTTACCCTAGGACTCCTCTGGTTTGCCATCAGTTCTGAGTCTACTAATTGTAGAAGCAGTTAGCATGAAAAATGATAGATTCAGACTTTAAATTCTAAGATAGAAGACTGTCCTCGCACCGCTGGGAGGCCCTTCTTCCCCAGACCCCCTGAGCACTGCTGGAGCCCCAGGGCAGGGCTCCTGCCTGTAGGTGGAGCCAGTCTTCTCACAGGTACAGTGTGGCCACTCTGTCTTTTCTAGAACAACTGAGGTGACCATTCCATGGCATAGCTCCTGACATCCTTCACTAGGGAGTCTCTCCGTATGCCAACACAACACTGGTCACTGTCTAACCTGTGATTCTTTGAGACGTGTGTTCACCTCCTGCCTCCTTCAAACTGAGGCATGTGCATCAGTGCTCCGAGGCCATTTTATTTACACTATATGAATGGGAGAAAGCAGAGTCTGCAGGCCCTTTCAGCTCCCATTCCAGGCTTCCCAGTCCTGCTCTGGCTCAAGTGCTCCTGATACCCCACGGTGGTGACACGTGCTTGTGCCCACCTCCAGGCCTGGCAGAGATTGCGCCCAGGTGAGGGAGGCCCTTCTGATTACAGAGAGTGTCCTCTCCACTTCCCAGGCCCATGGGTGTTCCTGTGCCAATCCCCAGAGCCCCTTTCCAGGAACCCCCACCCAGCAAGGGGAGGCCGTGGTCTCTGAGGGGACCTTGTGGACAGCCCGGCCTGCTCCTCGCTGCCATGGCGCCAGCCAGGCCTTCCTGCCTCATGTAGAATTGGCTGCTAAGTTGACAGAGAAATAAGTTGGACAGGGTTCTTTGTCTCTTCAGGGGCTGAGTCAAAAGGCAGTACATTCTACCTGTATGCTTGTGAGGGTAGCACAAGAAAGGACACCAGGAGGTCAGCCTAGGCTGTGAATTGTTGTTGTTGTTTTTCTTCAGAACATCTGAGGAAAGAGACTCTGTATGCTCGCCCTTTGTGTGCTGAGTTTTAGTATCACTAAGGCTTTTTACTTACGAAGTCAGACTAAATACATACGTCTTTTCTGCTTTAGTGAGAAATAGGCTGGATGAAACAAACATGGGAAGATGATTCAAGAAAGGGGAGTCTGGTACTTGATGATGATGGTTTTCAGGCTGCCACTGAGGTGATTCTGGCTCTGGACGGGACACGGTCAGTGGCTGCCAGCACTAGATATTCAGGATCACTAAGACCCTAGTGCGCTCAGATGGGTTCTAAAGTGGAAGATCCACACCAGAAAGGGAAAACCAGAGGACTCCCTAGAACCAGTTGTCATTTGGGTTTCCATTCTAATTTCTCATTCAAAAAATGGATGTCCTTGAAATAATTTACCTATAGAATAAAAACAATCGGGGAGCTTTGAAATAATTAAATCCCTCTTTCTAAACTCTACCCAAGACCTTCTCAAAGTGTGCTGTTGACAACTAAAAACTATGCAGCCAATGTGATCTGTAGAAGTGTTCTACCTTAGGACAGGAGGCTGGCAGTGGGGAGCCTTCTCAGTGGGGAGTGCCAGTTAGCACGGCACGCCCTCTCCTCTCTGCACATAGCAGCCTCCAGCATTAGTGCCAGAGCTCATGCAAACATGTGATGACAGTGTCTACGTGCCATCAGCCTCACCCAGGCAGATTTGGTAAATTCAAAACATTTGAGAAAAGTAAATACAATGTGCTTTAGAAATTAAATTGCATTGAAAGTGTAATCTTGATTACAATTTCGTGTGTAACAAATTCAGCCAGTTAACCCGGTAATTAGCTTCCTTAACATATGTAAATAAAAGATAATGTCCGAGTGGACAAATTATTCTTCTTCGCTCCTCAAAGCAGTTCGGCATTTAATAGTGATAGGTGGTGTTTGAAAAGTGTGTGCATTTGTATATAAATAGAGAAGCCATATCTGAAATAGTTTGATAATGTGAGAGCTTCCAAAGATTAACTGTGCATAGGAACTTATAGCTTCTGCTTTAAATGGAATTATGTTTTTATCCGATTACTGGATGTTAGACAAACATGATCTTTATTGATTCTAGGGCCTCCCTGCTCGTCTGGCCTAGGCTTTCAGCTCTGATGACACACGTCTCGCTGAGGGCTTGAGGCTCTGGTGACAAGGAAGCATAGCTGAGTTACTAAATTACTTAATAACAAATCAGGTGGATACTTTTCTAAAATACCTGAGCTTATCTTTTGAATAAAATTACTGTCTTACCAAAAATATTTTACATGTTCTTGATAATAAGACTGTCATTTTCACTTTAAAAGGCTTGAGCAGTTGCCACTGATATTTTTTTAAAATGCATGACATAATGGTCTTCATAAAATTTGAAATATTTTTTTTAAATCACTATTTCTTGGTAACTCCAAATTTTACATCTCATAAATGGGGATTTTTGTACTGAATTTGATAACTAGTTGACTTAATTGCTAGTCTTCGAATAATACAAAAATGTAAAGTTGTACTGTGCTTATAGGAAGCCGTTTATATTTAGAATTGCTTTTTCCTGTTAATTTGGTGTCTACAGCAGACCATTTCCCAAAGAACTCCCCTGATGCTCTCATTTGGGAACGAATGTGAGGCCTGCCTGATGTCTCATCCTCCTGTTCAGCATTTGCTCTGCCCACTGGGTTGCCATGACAACCCTCCATCCAGTACAGCTGGGGATGGTGCTGGTAGCCAGTTCTCTAGGGAAGGGCACCTGTGGGCTCTCACTGGCTCTGCGGCACCCCTGTGAGAGGTGACCACAATGAGGACAGCCCGCCTAGAGAAGGTGACTGGCTACCACGGGGAGATCTCAGTGGGATGACTCCTTCATGACATGTCTAGCCCTGATGGCTGTGCAGACCCCTCGTGCCACCACTGCATGAGCCCACTGATTGCTCTGTACCCAGGACAGCTGCCTCCTCAGTGGGGACGGCATGTTAGAGCAGCCTTCTCGGCCAGATGGCTTTGCTACATTCTGCAAGGAAAATGAGCATTTTCAATTTGAGGTGATTCATAGCTGTTGCTAATAAGAAAAATGCAGCTCTTTAAAAGCTTTGGTAAGAGTAGCAATATTTCTTTTTCCATTTAATTTGTGACATAACAGAACCTTTGAACTGCAAATTATGATAGAACCCTCAAATTACTGGACATGAAAACCATTACGTGAAAACCATCAACTTAAAACCACAAGTTTGCTTCTACTTAGATACAGTGCTGCCTCTGGAAATGCCAGGCTCACAGCCCCATACAGCATGTGTCCATCTCTGTGCTTCTTAGTTGCCTTCCTTGTTTAGAAGCCCGCCATCTTGCGTGCGTATTGTTGTAAATGAGTCCGGCACCCATTTGAATTAATCAACATTTTTTTTAATGCTATGAAAATAATCAATTCATTTCATTTTAGTTTAAGTCTTTTCCTTTTTCCTTTTTTACTGCTGTCATTTCTTGTGCTTGTTTTTTTCCCCAGTGAGGGTTGTCGAAGAGAAAATACAATGAAGAATGTTGGAAGTCGCAAATATGCGTTTAATTCCCTGCAGCTGAAGGCTTTCCCCAAGCATTACAGGCCTCCCGAAGGGACTTACGGAAAAGTTGAAACATGAACACACGGTTCCTCTAATTAGCTGTCACATACTAAATGTGGGTACCCTCTAGTGTCATATACGAATTCTTCAAGAAGACCTGAAGGATTGGTTTTTATTTTTGTGTTTTCAAACAAAATTCACTAAAAAGTCTATGGAGCATGTTTTTTTCCACTGGAATCAATAGGAGGTAATGTTTGGCTCAATAGCGTGGATAGTAATGACTGCCCATTTAAATAGCCTCAGCCATAACCACACAGATATCATCGATAGTTACCTGTATGAATCAAGCTAGGTATGTCTGAAATGCTAAAAGACTTTTTAAAATGCCCACTTAGGCAGCTGCACACCTAATGTATTTTTCTACCGAGTAACTCAAAATTGAGCATTGAATTACAGTCTACTTTAAAAATTTTTGAATGTAAAACAGTAAATAATATATTAAAGAATTGGATCCTGGGCAGATCAGTAAATGTTGAATGTTAACTCAAGTTTTGGGGAAAGAAGGTAGCTCCAGGTTGAGAAGTGAGAGCAGTTGGTTCCGATAAATTGTCTTATCTGTAGCATCACAGGTGAAATCAGAAGGTGAAGTAAAGGTTGCTAAATCAGCCTGAGGTAAGACTTCACTGGAAGGTAGTACCTGCACAGCGGCCCACGCGGGGGGCCCACCTCCGCCCCCGCTGCGCTGTAGCACAGGGTGTGTGCTGGAGAAGGAGGCCACTGGCCTGTTCTCCCCAGCTCCATGGCTGGTCCTGCCCCCAGGGCTTGCCTCCCTTCCTCTCCTGGGTGTTGAATTCTGCCACTACAGGACCCCACACATGAGGTGTCTGCTGCCTTTTAGACAACACTGGGGGATTTATGCGTGTAGGTGCTGGAAGCCTAAGTATTTTCAGAACAAATGTCCTTTTGTGGGTTTCCCAATTTATCGTCTTCTAGAAGACAATCCTGTTGGATTGTCTGATGAAAGTGTCTCTTAGGTTTGCAGTAGTTGTTACTGTCCTCTTTACCTTCTGTTATGTAAGATGACTATTGAGAAAGTTGAAATTATCTCCTACAGTGAGATTTTGAAAGGGATTAATGGGCCATAAACTTAGGAATTTCATAGAAAATTATGTCTGATCATCTATTATAAGATGATGATGATGAGTCTTATCTGCACATAGCAGAGATTTTTCTTAGTTTATGTGTGTATCAATTCTGTTTATCATAATTATGTTTACATGTTATTTAAAAGGCTGTAAAATATATGTGGCACATATCCATGATGCTAATCCTAATGATTTGTGAACCCTTAGGAAATCCCTAGGTCTAAAATTATAGATATTATTCTTGGGCTCCTTTAGAAATGCCAGTTGGAAACATGTGACAGACTTGGGTTGCTGAGGCACAGGCAGTGCCACCCACAGGCAGGGACACAGGGGTGGGCGCAGGCGAGGGGCTGCATAACCTTCCAGACCCTTCCTATACAGTGTGCAGACAGAGCCTCTGCTCCTCCTGCCCATTGGACAGGTGTGAGTGGATGTGGAGGATGCACCAGGAGCAATGGTCACAGCTCGCTGCCTCTCCCACAGCTGGCTCACTGTGGAGGGTGCAGGTAGAGACACTCCTATCCACCAAACCCGCTGCACAGGTGGCATCAGCTGGCATCACATCATCCTGCTGTGTCAGTCCCTGTTCAAAGATGGTTTCCAGTATGGGTGATTTGGCCTCCTGCCTCTCCCCCATATCATTTAATTTGTAACTTTTCTAGTACCTACATATTTCCGTCTTTTCTTATGTTAACATCACTACCTTTCAAAAATTCCCTTGTCTTTTTAAATTAAATGTCACCCATATTGTTTCCAGAATTTTTTTTTTTTTTTTTTTTTTTTTTTTGTCTGATGAGCATTAAGCACCTGCATTGGTCAAAAGGGAATAGAGCAAATGTCGAGTCATCCGTTAGCAATTTTGCATGTGGCACCTTTATGTGAATTATTTTTCGAACTTCAGCTTCATATTAAGGATCACCACAAAACTCGAAGACTTGGCTAACCGTGTAGAGAATGTTCAGGTTTCAGTGTTCTATGTGAGCGTCCCTGGGCCCCAGAGGGAGAGCAGCCTCTGGGCGGCATCACGCCCTTCTTCCGCTTGCCGCGCGAGGGCGCCCTTCGTGGTGGCCGGGGCTCCTGGAGTCCGGTAGGAGCGCTGAGTTTCCAGCTGCCCAAGGAGAGCCGTTGTACAGGTTACCATAAAACAGAGGTTCCGTCCAGTGTACCTAGAAGGCCTCTCGTTTAAAGAGAAACGTTGAGACATGCTGAAACCCCGGGATGTGGCGTGGATTCTAAGTACCTGCAGCACAGTTGCCTTTGGTTTCCTTCAAAAATGTACAAATATTGTATAATACTGTTTTGTCCCTACACAATTGTTATTTGCCAAGCTTCATGCATTAAAGTACTTTTATTTATTTGTTTTGGGTGGGCAGTAGTAATATATATGAACATATAGTTACTGTTTTATATATTCTGGGTTCATTCAAAGCCATGTATGCTGTAAATGTGCTAGTCTTTAGAATGACAAATAATAAATAACTGACAAGAACATTAAACTTGGCGTTGCTTCATTCATTCTGTTGTAATTGGGGACTAGTTTCATGGCCTCATCTGACTGGGCCGTCATTAGTGGGCATTGCATCGAGCGCTCAGGTGTTTGTAAGCATGAGATCATGACAGACTTCTGTTTTATAACCTTGTTTTCACTTAATTTGAAGCAGAGGGGCAATGGGCTGTGGGATTAAGAGCACGAACTTCAGCATTGGACAGATCGAGCTCCCGATCCTGCTCTGACACTCGCCGGCTGGTGACTTTGAACAAATTGCTTGCCCTCTCTGAGCCTCCATTTTCTCATGTGCGAAGTGTGGACACAATTCATAAGGCAGTTGTGGTGCCTTGGCAGTAAGTGTTCATAACTGTTAGCTGTTTTTGTTGTTACCTTCCCACATCCATAAATATGGATCATGTCTTCCTGTGGATTGCCTGGTCGTCTGGTGTGATTTGCTAAAATGTAGTTCCATTCGTGGTTTGATTGTTCATTATAACCAGGACTGCATCTTGTACTTTTACCCCCTTTTCTCTGCACATGTGCCAATGATTTCCCTTGGATGAATTCCTGGCAGTAGACATTTACAATTAAAGGATAATTTAAAATTTTAAACCTTTTTGAATTTTAATGTTACCAAAGTGCTCCCAGAAAATTAAGCTACCCTCTATAGCATGTGCCTTTCCCCCTTTATTCTCATTGATGCTGGAAATGGCAACTGGTTTCAGTTTCCATTTCTTTGATGACTGTGAAAATTGAACATCTTTTATACTTTCACTGATATTTCTACTTTTGTGACTTCATTGGAGTATTGGTCTTTTTCATATGCAGTGTTTGTAATATTTAGTATATTAATCCTTCTCTGTTGCAGCTTGAAAAAACCTGCTCGTCAGTTGTCTTTGGTATTGTTAATAGTAGAGAGTCGAGAAAAGTTTTTATGTAATAAATATGCCTGTCTTTTTCTTTTTGGTGCTTGTTGTGAAGTCAAATCCTGGCTTCCCCCACTGGAGGTGACACAGACAGGGCACCCTGTCCTCGGTCCGTGAAATGGATGTGGTGCTGTGCACTCAATGAGGGACTACACTAGCCTGCACCATGCTGGGTAGAAAGCGCCCTACCCATTGCTTAAGATGAAGCAAATGGGAAATAGCTTTGTCTTATTTTTATATAGCTGTCACTCCTCAAGCTGTGACACATTCCTGAGAACATAGGATCAGAATATCCACATTTCAAATACCCCCCTCGGCCCCTTTTATGCCTCAGCACTACTTTTGTGATGATTTCTTCCTGCACCAGGCTCCTGGTGGGCCTTGTGGCCAGTCCAGGCAGGTCTGAATTCAAATATAGACACACCTCTGTGGTATCTTCACTCTCTGTTGTATCGTTTAATGACATAAAACGCTGAGACAGGCTAGAGAGGACCGGAAACTTGCTTGTTCCCACATCTAGGAAGACAACATCTGTATCAGAGAGACAGATACAGAAAGATAACACTTCCCCACTTCTCCCTTCTTGCTGCTCATCCTTCCCTTGGCTTCCCTGGCCTCATTTGTCCCCTAGTTGTCCTCACTGTCCCCTGGTTGCTTGTCTTCCTCCACCCACTCTAATATTTTGGTGATCCCCAGGTTTCTGTCCATATTTTTCTTCTATCTCATTTCTAATGCTCTTTCTGAAAAGTCTGAATCATTCCTATGGAATAAATTGCCACTTATTTGCTAATAACTCCCAAATTCCTAGGTCTGTCCCAGACTATCTACGTCCACATCCCTCTACACATCAGCCACATCCTAGTCATTCTACTTGAGTGTCTGCTTTGGTGTCCACAGCATGACGACAATAAACTTATGCTTTCTCTCCAAGCTGGCTGACAAATGACCCCACATTCCACTCAGTGGTCATCTTCTCCCTTCCCCTCTACATCCTACCAGCTACCAAGATCTGTATCTCTTCAGTACCCCCTTCAACCTATCCCATAATTCCACCCCCACACTCACAGCCCTGGTCCACATCCTATCCCCTCTTGTCCAGACCAGTACCCTTCGGCCTTCTCATCACTCCTTCAAGGCCCATCTCAGGCCTGTCCTCCTTTACGGCGATTTCTCTCCACAGAACGAGTTGGTGCCTTTAAAAAAAATTTTTTTTTCCTCATTCAATTTTGAATACAACCATTATATCATGTATCTCCTGCCCATCGTGTTACTTTTTACTTTGTCCAGCATGTAATTTTGTGTTCACAACCGAATATGTAATTCCTGTCATTCAAAAAAGCTTAATGAAGGGGTGCCTGAGTGGCTCAGTCAGTTATGTGCCTGACTTCCGCTCAGGTCATGATCTCACTGCTCATGAGTTAGAGCCCTGCGTCAGGCTCTGTGCTGACAGCTCATAGCTTGGAGCCGGCTTCTGACTCTGTGTTTTTTCTCTCTCTCTGTCCCTCTCCCACTCATGCTCTCTCTCTCTCAAAAATAAGTAAACATTAAAAAAAAAGTTTACTGAATGAAAAGGTAAATAACTGCGTTTCTGGGGGTGTTCAACTGAAATTTTTCCCACTCCAGTGCTAGACCATGTTGCTTTTGTCTCTGTATATAATCCGTTATTCAAAATACATGACAAGGAGCCAAATCTAACAGACTCAAAGGAGAAAGCAAACTTAAGACCAGCAGAGTGTGACAAACCCAAGGACAGTGGTTTTCTCTCATGGAAGAGCATTAGGGTCTCTGAGGAAAGTCCAGTATTAAAGTGGGTTCACACAATGTTCTGGTGATCTGGATGGTAGTTACATGATGATTTACTTCATGGTTATTTGTTAGCATTATACAAACATCCTGTGTACTTTTCTGTGTGTTTATTTTATTTAACAAAATTTAAATGTTAACCCATCATTACTCAATAAACAGTCTGAAAAGCGAATCAAGAATACAACTCCATTTACAATAACATAAAAAAGAATAAGATACTTGGAATTAACCCAGTCGAGAAGACAAAAGTCTTCTAAACTGAGAACTACAAAATGTTGTGGAAAGAAGATACCAATGAATGGGAATACATCTGTGTGAATGGATTGAAGACTTCATATTGTTAAGATCCTAATACTACCTAAAATGATGTACAGATTCAGTGTACTCCCTATCAAAATTCAAATGGTACTTTTTTGTGGAGATAGGAAAATCCATCCTAAAATTCATCTGGAATCTCAAGAAGCTCTGAGTAGACAAAACCACCGAAAAAGAACAAAGTTGGAGGTTTCACACTTCCTCATTTCCAAACGTATTACAATGCTACAGCGATCAAAACAGCGTAGCACTGACATAAAGACAGACATACAGACCAATGAAAAAGAAGAAAGGGCCCAGAAATAAACCCTAATATGTATGATCATGTAATTTTCGACATAGGTGCCAAAACCATTCAATGAGCAAGGAGAAGTCTTTTCAACATACGATGTTGGGAACAGTGGATATCCCCACACAAAAGAATGACCTTGTACCCTTACCTTACACCATATGCAAAAGCAACTCAAACTTTAGGGAAGACCTAAGGGGAAGAACTAAAACTAGACAACTCCTGGAAGAATACTTAGGGGGAAACCTTCACTAGGCCAGGCAATGACTTGTTAGGACGCCAAAAGTACAGGCAACAAAGTAAAAACAGATAAACCAGATAACATCAAAATTTAAAACTGCATCAACAGAGTGAACGCAATCAACAGAGTGAAAGGAAGTGGGAGAACCTGTCGATCATCTCTGCTAAGGGGTCAATAGTATATACACAGAACTCCTAGAACTTCAATCATTTGTCTTTAAGGAACTTGTATACACCATATATAAAGACCTTATAACACAATAATGAAGAGATAAATAACTTAAAAATGGAGAATGGATTTGAAAAGACATTTCTCCAAAAATATACAGAAGGCCACATCTGACAACTGAAGATTGCAGAGGAGTAGGGGGACCCTAAGCTTGCCTCATCCCTAAAACACAGCTAGTTATCAAATCATTCTGAACACCAAAGATATCAGTCAGAGGTCTGAGAGAACAAAATCTGCAAGTCTACAAGTAGAAAAGTAATCACTTTTTGGAAGGTAGGAGGTGTGGAGAGTTGACTTGGGGGAGACAAAGCTGTGAATACAGCAGTGGGGAGGGAGCCCTGATTATGGAGGCTACTGCAACGTATTGTAAGCAGTGGAGAGCAAAATCTCAATTTTTAGAAGTCCAGTACTGTGGGGGACATGCCTGACTTAAAGGTGCTCATGTGGCAAAGTGGAGTGGAGTCCCAGAAGTGACAGCATGGCCTGAGGATTCTTTGGTTGCAAGGACAGGTGGCGCCAACTTGCTGTGCTGTTTCCAAGCTTAGGAAGCAGGGACTCATTTGAGGGCAGCAAGCAGGGGTGCCGGCTTTCTGCTCTGTTTTGCTATAAGCTCTGAACTGCTATGTGATCGTGTGGCCATTTTATTCACATGGACCAGCAAAGAGTAAAAGTATAACAAGACCCTACCCCAGAGGAACAGCGAGCATAGGTCCATGCCATGGGAATCCCTAAAATTAGGAATTTTGAAACTGAGTGGTGCACCTGAGATAAAAGCTCAAATCCTGGGTGAACGCAGGGTTCTGACAGAAGCTGGGGGCACGAAGGGTAATTGATTGCTCTTCTGTGAGGGTTCCCTGGAGTGTAGGGAGTTGCAAACTTCCAGCTCTGGGGCTAGAGAGCAGGCACCGCCATATTCATCCCACCTATCAGCACTGAAATCCTTCAAGGAAAAAAAAGTAGTGCTACCCAATGGAGGCCAGAGCTGCTTACACCAGGCCTCACCCCGCTGCACCTTTGAGGCCCATTTCCATTGAAATAAGTCAGCCTGAGAATCAGTGCAACAGGCCCCTCCCTCAGAAGACCAACAAAAACAACTCACTCACACTAAGTCTACTGATCACAGAGTGCTGAAAAGCTCCAGCTCTAGGGGAAATAGAATCTAGCTTCCTTTTTACTTTTATTCTTTATTGTTTTTTTTTTCATTTTTTTCAGTTCCTTTGAAAATTTTTAAAAATTAAAAAAAATTTTTAAATGTATTTTTATATATAATTTTTTAATTTATTTTCATTGTATTGTATTTTGTATTTTTGGATCTAGATTCTTTTAACAAGCAGACCAAAACACATCTATGATCTAGTTTTGTTTTTTTTCTTTTTTTGGGCGGGGGGTGGTTCTTTTCAGGACAAAATGATAAGATGGAGAAATTCACCCCAAAAGAAAAAAACAGGAAGTAGATCCTCATAGCCAAGAATTTAATCAATACAGATATAAGATGTCTGAACTAGAATTTGAAATAATTATAAAGATACTAGCTGGGTTTGAAAAAAGCATAGAAGACGCTAGAGAATCCCTTTCTACAGAGATAAAAGAACTAAAAGCTAGGTCAAAATTAAAAATGCTATAACTGAGATGCAAACCCACATGGAGGCCATAAAAATGAGGATGTATGAAGCAGAGGACTGAATCAGTGATATAGAAGATACAATTATGAGAAATAATGAAGGTGAAAAGAAGAGGGAAACAAAGGTAATGGATCACGAAGGTAGACTTAGGGAACTCAGTGACTTATTAAAATGGAATAACATTTGTATCATAGGAGTCCCAGAAGATGAAGAAGGGACAGAAAAAGACGCAGAAGGTTTATTTGAACAAATTATAGCTGAAAACTTCCCTAATCTGGGAAAAGACAGACATCAAAATCCAAGAAGCACAGAGAACTTCCATTAAATTCAACAAAAGCTGACCATTACCAAGGTATATTGTAGTCAAATTCACAAAATACACAGACAAGGAAAGAATCCTGAAAACAGCAAGGGAAAAAAAGTCCTTAATCTACAAGGGAAGACAGGTCAGGTTTGCAGCAGATCTGTCCACAGACACTTGGCAGGCCAGAAAGAGTGGCAGGATATATTCAATGTGCCGAATGGGAAAAAAATATGCAGCCAAGAACTCTTTATCCAGCAAGGCTGTCATTCAGAATAGAAGGAGAGATAAAGACTTTCCCAGACAAACAAAAACTAAAGGAGTTTGTGACCACTAAACCAGCCCTGCAAGAAATTTTAAAGTGGAGGGGGGCCACTCTGAGTGGAGGAAAAAGAAGACCAAAGCAATAAAGACTACAAAGGCCCAGAGGACATCACCAGAGACACCAGCTGTATAGGTAACACAATGACATTAAATTCATCTTTTAATGATCACTCTGAATGTAAATGGACTAAATGCTCCAATCAAAAGACATAGGGTATCAGAATGGATAAAAAAAAGAAAAAAGCCCACAAGACCCATCTACATGTGGCCGACAAGAGACTCATTTTAGACCTAAAGACACCTGCAGATCGAAGTGAGGGGATGGAGAACCATGTATCATCCTAATGGAGGTAAAAAGAAAGCCAGAGTAGCCATACTTAGACAAACTAGATTTTAAACCAAAGACTGTAGCAAGGGGTGAGGAAGGGTATTATATCATAATTAAGGGGTCTGTCCATCAACAAGATCTAACAATTGTAAATATTTATGCACCCAACTTGAAAGCACCCAAATATATAAATCAATTACTAATAAACATAAAGAAACTCATTGATAATGATACAATAATAATAGAGGACTTTAATGCCCCACTGACAACAATGGACAGATCATCTAAGCAGAAAATCAACAAGGAAACAATGACTTTGAATGACACACTGGACTGGATGGCCTTAACAGATTGATTCAGAACGTTTCATCCTAAAGCAACAGAGTACACATTTCATGTGCACACGGAACATTCTCCAGAATAGATCACATGCTAGGTCACAAATCAGCCCTCCACAAGTACAGAAAGATCTAGATCATACCATGCATATTTTCAGACCACAACTTGACATCAACCACAAGAAAAATTTGAGAAGCCCTCAAATACATGGAGGTTAAAAAACATCTTGCTAAAGAATGAGTGGGTTAACCAGGAAATTAAAGAAGAAATTTAAAAAATACATGGAAGCAAATGAAAATACAACAGTCCAAAACCTCTGGGATGCAGCAAAGGCAGTCCTAAGAGGGAAGTATATTGCAATACAGGCCTATCTCAAGAAGCAAGAAAGGTCCCAAATATATATCCTAACCTTACACCTAAAGGAGCTAGAAAAGGAACAGCAAATCCTAAAGCCAGCAGAAGGGAAATAATAAAGATGAGAGCTGAAATAAACAATATAGAAACAAAAAACCAGTGGAACAGATCAACAAAACTAAGAGCTGGTTCCTTGAAAGAATTAATAAATTGATAAACCCCTTGACAGACTGATCAAAAAGAAGAAAGGACCCAAATAGATAAAATCATGAATGAAGGAGAGATCACAACCAACAGCACAGAAATACAATTATGAGAATACTATGGAAAATTATATGCCAACAAACTGGGCAATCTGGAAGAAATGGACAAACTCCTAGAAACTTACAAGCTACCAAAACTGAAACAGGAAGAAATCGAAAATTTAAACAGACCCATAACCAGCAAAGAAATTGAATCAGTAATCAAAAATCTCCCAAAAAACAAGAGTTCTGGGCCAGATGGCTTTCCAGAGGAATTCTACCAGACATTTAAATAAAGTTAATACCTATTCTTCTCAAACTCTTCAAAAAAACAGAAATGGAAGGAAAATTTCCAAACGTCTTCTACAGGGCCAGCATTACCTTGATTTCAAAATAAAAGACCCCACTCAAAAGGAGAATTACAGGCCCAATATCCCTGATGAATATGGATGCAAAAATTCTCAATAAAATAGTAGCAGATCTACTTCAACAGTACCTTAAAAGAATTATTCACCATGATCAAGTGAGATTTATTCAGTATTTGCAAATTAATCAACATGATACACCATATTAGTAAAAGAAAGGATAAGAACCATAAGATCCTGTCAATAGATGCAGAAGAAAGCACTTGACAAAATATAGCATTCCTTCTTGATAAAAACCCTCAACAAAGTAGGGATAGATGGAACATACCTCAACATCCTAAACGCCATACATGGAAGACCCAGAGCTAATATCATCTTCAATGGGAAGAAACTGAGAGCCTTTTCCCTATGGTCAGGAACAAGACAAGGATGTCCACTTTCCCCCTTACTATTTAACATAGTATCAGAAGCGTTAGCCTCAGCAATCAGAAAACAAAAAGAAATAAAGGGCATCCAAATTACCAAAGAAAACGTCGAATTTTCACTCTTTGCAGACTACATGATACTCTTTGTAGAAAACCCCAAAAATTGCTATAACTAATACATGAATTCAGCAAAGTCACAGGATATAAATCACCATTCAGAAATCTGCATTTCTATACACCAGTAATGAAGTAGCAGAAAAAGAAATCAAGGAATTGATCCTATTTGCAAGTGCAAAAACAGTAAGATACCTAGGAATAAACCTAACTAAAGAGGTAAAAGATTTATACTCTGAAAACTATAGAACAATTATGAAAAATTGAATAGGACACAAATGGAAACACATTCCATGTTCATGGATTGGGAGAACAAACATTGCTGAAATGCCAATACTACCAGAAGCAATCTACACATTTAATGCAATCCCTATCAAAATACCACCAGCATTTTTCACAGAGCTAGAACAAACAATCCTAAAATTTTTATGGAACCAGAAAAGTCCCCAAATGGCTAAAGCAGTTCTGAAAAAGAAAAAACTGGAGGCATCACAATTCTGGATTTCAAGCTGTATTACAAAGCTGTAGTCATCAAGACAATATGGTACTGGCACAAAAACAGACACAGAGATCAATGGAACAGAATAGGAATCCCAGAAATGGACCTACAACTATATGGCCAACTAATTTTCAAGAAAGCAAGAAAGAATATCCAATGGGAAAAAGTCCCTTTAACAAATAGTATTAGGAAAACTGGACAGCAACATGCAGAAGAATGAAACTGGACCACCTTCTTACATCATGCACAAGTAAACTCAAAATGGCTGAAAGACTTAAATGTGAGACAGGAAACCATCAAAATCCTAGAGAAGAACACAGGTAGTAACCTCTTTGACCTTAGCCAGAGCAACTTCTTACTAGACATGTTGCCAGAAGCAAAGGAAACAAAAGCAAAAATGAACCATTGGGATGTCATCAAGGTAAAAAGCTTTTGCACAGCAAAGGAAACAATTAACAAAACTAAAAGGCAGCTTGCAGAGAAGATATTTGCAAATGACATATCTATTAACAGTTAGTATCCAAAATCTATAAAGAACTTAGAAACTCAACACACAAGAAACAACCCAATTAAGAAATGAGAAGACATGTATAGACACTTTTCCAAAGAAGATATCCAGATGACTACAGACACATGAAAAGATGCTCAACATCATCATCATCATCATCATCATCATCAGGAAATACAAATCAAAAGCATGATGAGATACCAGCTCACACCTGTCAGAATGGCTGAAGTTAACAACACAAGAAACAACAGTTGTTGGTGAGGATGTGGAGAAAGGGGAACCCTCTTGAACTATTGGTGGGAATACAAACTGGTGCAGCCACTCTGGAAAATAGTATGGAATTTCCTCAAAAAACGAAAAATACAACTACCCTACCATCTAGCAATTACACTACTAGGGTGTTTACCCAAAGGATACAAAAATAGATTTAAAGGGGTACGTGCACCCCAATGTTTATAGCAGTATTATCAACAATAGCCAAATTACAGAGAGAGCCCAAATGTCCCATCAACTGATGAATGGATATATTCAATGGAATATTACTCAGACATCAAAAAGAATGAAATCTTGCCATTTGTAATGACGTGGATGGAGCTAGAATGTATTATGCTAAATAAGTCATTCAGAGAAAGACAAATACCAGAAGATTTCACTCATGTAGAAGTTAAGAAACAAAACAGATGAATATATGGGAAGGGGAAAACGAGAGAGAGAAACACACCACAAGAGACTCTTAATGATAGAGAACAAACTAAACAGAGAGTTAATGGAAGGAGGTGGGTGGGGATGGGCTAGATAGGTAATGGGTAATCAAGATAGTGAGGGTACTTGTTATGATCACCACTGGGTGTTGTATATAAGTGGTGAATCACTGAATTCTCCTGAAACCAATATTGCACTGTATGTTACCTAAAATTTAAATAAAAATTTTTTAAAAAATCTGACACCTGAAAATAATGATAGTTTCTCAAATAGAATAAATATAATTCAAGAAATGCTTTAAAAAAAAGGTATACACAAGGCCATTAAGCACATGAAAACATGCTCAATATCAGTAGCCATTAGGGACATGCTAATCAAAATCCCAATTAGATACCGGTTCACACCTTGTAGAATGGCTATAATCAAATAGATGAAATGTAACTGTTGCTGATCTGGAGCAATGGAAATCTTCTTTTGCTGGTGGGAATGTAAAATGGTGTAGCCACTGTGTAAAAGTTTGGCGGTAATACCATTGTTAGGTATTTACCCTGGAGAAATGAAACCTATATCCATGTAAAACTTGTTCATGAATAGTCATAACATTAGTCTTCATAGCTCCAAAGTGCAAAAAACCCAAAGTCCATCAGCTGATGGATACATAAAATGTGGTCTATCTGTACTATGGAAGAGTATTCAGCAATAAAAAGGAATGGACGGATGCTACATATGGATGAATCTTGAAAACATGATAAGTGAAAGAAGCCAGTCTCGACAGGCCACACATAACTCCATTTTTATGACATGTCCAGAATATGCAAATCTATGGATATAGAAAGTATATTAGTGGTTGCTGGGAATTGGGGGGAAAGGAGGGATGGGGAGTAACTGCTAATGGGTATGGGCTTTCCCTTGAGAATGTTCAGGAATTAGATGGTGGTGATGGTTGCACAAACTTGTGACTATACTCCAAAAAACAAAATTGTATGCTTCAAGCATGAATCTATGGAATGTGAATTTCTCTAAATGAAGCTTTCAAGCTGCTACTAAAAAAAGAGGGTTCTATAAAATAATTCTGGAGTTTCTTATCAAAGTTCTTTTAATAAAAGTTGGAGCACTTAAACAGGGAAAAAAAATATTTTTCCCTTTTCCAGTGAAAAGCAGTACCACACAAACACAACAGCAGACCTCAGTGATACTCTGCAACAGGGACCACTGTGGAATTCTCACTTTAGGGGAACCTTTAAAAAACCACTTGAGCTATAGAACACCTTGATTGCTTGAACTGCAAAGAACCATGGCCGCATAAAGAAGCTATGCTTCTTCATTTATTCTTCACCACTGAAAAGAGAGTTGAAACTTGGATTATATTTGGCTCTTGATTGTATTAAGTGATCAGAATAAAATTACTGTGATTCTAAACTTTTTCAAGCATTTCCTGGTTTTTGCTCATGCTTTCTCTATGAACATCTATTGTTTCAGTTTTCTCTGAATACTTTCCTTTTGGGATAAGGCCCATCACTCATCCAATGTGCTTCTGTTGGGGGTGACCCATTACCGTGTGTAAGACGCAGGGCAGGCCAAAATCATGTGGCCTCATCCCTTTCTCCACAGGGGCTGGTCTAATTCAGAGGCATGTGATCCAGGGAAGACAACAGTCCTTTTGTAGGATTTGATTAGTGGACCCTAGAAAAGGTTAGCTCTTTCTTTTGGATCATGGATCTTAAGGATGTGCACTTTTGGCTGCCAGGCCTCTTCCCCATTATGTGAGAGAGGACCAGCCTGAAAATGAAGCCCGAAACAAGAAAAACAGTCCCAAAATGGAGGACAAGAGCCCTGGCAACAATCAGAGGTTTGTATCCAGCTACGCCTACTGTATGATATTAATATTAAAGTTGTGAGGTTGTTACTCTAGTGAATCGGTGCAAATGAAGCATTTCTCCTCCAAGGAATCAAACACATTTTTAGAACTAAATAGGACAGATTGAGTAAAAGAAATCTTTATCCAAAGCTTTCCCAATAGACATTTTCTCCCCACACTGAATGTTATCAATTTTAACAGTCCCATCAGTGGCCTTCATAATATTCACAAAGGATGTACCAACTGAGTCATCTGGTTGAAGAGTCAAGTTGGAAAATAACAATCTTTCCACTTTTTGTGGTTTAGAACAATTCTCAATACACATTATGTTGCTCTCAGCTCATAGCGGTTCGATTAAATTTTTCTTCCAAAAATAACTTAGAGGAAGAATCATTTACTTTATACATATTCAAAAACAGAACTCATCCATTTTCTCCAGTGTTTGTGGAGGGAAATACTGGTCTAACCCATTAGATACAGCAAGTCTGTCTCCTATTTTGGTTTCTCTGTTTTAAGTGATCAGAGAAAATCCTTTGTTGTTTTCATTTTGGTTTCAGCATATTGGCGTCAATATCCTTTTCTTCCTCGGAATCTTGATCTGGCATCCAACTGAAAATAAACATATAATTAAATCAGATTTTGTACAACACAATTAAACACAGCTTTGGTAAGTGGTCTCAATCTGTGACAGAACTAAACCACTTTCCAGCACAGTCAAAAAGGCAACTGTCAGAGCTACCAAGAAAAAAAAAAAATAAAGATGGCATTAAAAACAAAAGTTCCATTTAAGGTCCCAATAAGGATTTTCTTCTCAAGTAGAATCTGAATTATATTTATATTTTTCCCTCAACTATACTCAATATGTGTGCTTCTAGCAAACTTAATTTTTTTTTATTAAGTTTTGTTTGGGTTAATATTCAGATGTATTTGAACTGCACCAAAAAAACATAAAATACGTAGGAATAAACCTAACCAAAGAGGTGAAAAATTTGTACACTCAAAACTATAGAAAGCTTGGGGCGCCTGGGTGGCTCAGTCGGTTAAGCGGCCGACTTCGGCTCAGGTCATGATCTCACGGTCCGTGAGTTCAAGCCCCGCATCGGGCTCTGTGCTGACAGCTCAGAGCCTGGAGCCTGTTTCAGATTCTGTGTCTCCCTCTCTCTGACCCTCCCCCATTCATGCTCTGTCTCTCTCTGTCTCAAAAATAAATAAACATTAAAAAAATTAAAAAAAAAAACTATAGAAAGCTTATGAAAGAAACTGAAGAAGACACAAAACAATGGAAAAACATTACATGCTCATGGACTGGAAGAACAAATATTGTTACAATGTCGATACTACCCAAGCAATCTATATATTCAATGCGATCCCTATCAAAATAACACCAGCATTCTTCACAGAGCTAGAACAAACAATTCTAAAATTTGTATGGAATCAGAAGAGACTCTGAATAGCCAAAGTAATGTTGAGAAAGAAAACCAGAGCACATCACAATTCCGACTTCAAGCTGTATTACAAAGCTGTAATCATCAAGACAGTATGGTACTAGCACAAAAACAGACACAAAGATCAGGGGAACAGAATGGAGAACTCAGAAATGGACCCACAAACGTATGGCCAACTGATCTTCCACAAAGCAGGAAAGAATCACCAATGGAAAAAAGATGGTCTCTTCAGAAAATGGTGTTGGAAAAACTGGACAGCAAAATGCAGAAGCATGAACCTAGACCACTTTCTTATATCATACACAAAAATAAACCCAAGGGGCGCCTAGGTGGCTCAGTCTGTTAAGTGTTGGACTTTGGCTCAGGTCACGATCTTGTGGTTGGTGGGTTCGAGCCCTGCATCAGGCTCTGGGCTGGCTCTGGGCTGACAGCTCAGCCCAGAGCCTGCTTCAAATTCTGTGTCTCCCTCTCTCTCTCTGCCCCTCCCCTGCTTGCACTTTGTCTCCATCAAAAATGAATAAACGTTAAAAAAAATTTAAAAATAAACTCAAAATGAACATTGAAATGTATTTGAAATCTTTAAACAGTAAATCACACCTAACATTTAGGGATTAAAAATGTTTAAAGTATCTACTCATAGGATGACTACATGTTCTTTGACTTAAAGCTCACAGTGCAGCCTCTTCCAAGGGTGGTGGGGTACGCAGAGGGTTTTAAAGTCAGTATATAAGGCAAATTGGCATCTTAGAGGACTAATAGTGAATCACTCTTGGACAAAGACTGTACAAATCTATTAGTCCACTCAGGAGTTCCCTAGATGGCGCTTTCTAGTGTCAAAGTAGAAGTAATAAATAATATTATCCACATTCTTTTTTCTGAATGATCTCACTTGCAACATACATGTAATTGCTAGGTCATTCACATAATTTTTAGCATACCTAAAATTTTTAGCATAAGCTTTGCAAAAGCTATATAGCCTCTTACCATTGATCTTTTACATTCAAAAAATGAGTATTTCAAAGCTTTGCAGTTTCCTTCCTTCAGACACTGTCGAGGGGATTTTCCTTCCTAGGACACAGAAAACAATATAAATACCTGGAGAATTTCCTCACAAAGTACAAAATAACTATCGTTTTGAAAGTAGTGCTTTTTTTTTAAAGTTAAAGAAAAAAAGTAGTAAATTATATGAGAAAATATTTTGTGATTCATTTTGACTGCTGATGTTTAGGGAGAACAGGATAGAATAAAAAAATGTATCAAATAATTTTGGAGCACTTTTTAGGGTGCCCTTGAGTTCTTGAAAATACTAGTGTCCATAAGATACTTTTCTTTACACAGAATCGGAAACAGGCTCCAGGCTCCGAGCCATCAGCCCAGAGCCTGACGCGGGGCTCGAACTCACAGACCGCGAGATCGTGACCTGGCTGAAGTCGGCCGCTTAACCGACTGCGCCACCCAGGCGCCCCATCTTTCAAATTTTTATGTATCTCGCAACTAGTATTATTAGCTCCTTATGGGTAAGAGAGTAAAGGTGAAAGTAATATTTTTTTTTCCTTCAGTGTTTCTAAAATTTTTACACTCCAGAACTCATCAAGATAGATGAGTGGACATGCATACATGTACACATGCATGTACATACGAGAGATCAGGCCGGCTGTAGTGGGAAATGGGTTTGTTCTGGAAGGACCTATCAAGTGGCTTTAAAGCCTCCAGGTATATATCCTTTTAGTGCAAGCACTATTACCTTCAACACATCCCTGCCCCCCACCCAACGGTCAAATTCTCTAATTTCAGAAGCACAACCACATAGAACTGGAAGAGGAAGGGGAGATGTTAACAGAATTGAGACATATTTGTGAGAGAAGATCTGCCTGGGCCTGATGTGAAATGAACCCAACTTTAAGCAGTGAAAGCTAAAAGAAGGCTAAGAAGCAAACTGGACTAAACCATTCCCTTCCTGCCAAGGTAAGAAGCACCTATAAGAATGCTCACAGGAGAAACTTATTTTTGATTCTTAAATAAGATTTTTTAAACTATAACCATTAAAAATCAGACTTGACAAAATTATATCTGCAAAACTAGGTGAGAGCTAGAATTTAGTATGGGTTTTTCAAGGTAAACATGGAACAAAAATTTTAATACCTCTTCATAATCTTAAAATATTTTTTAACAAAGACATGTTTAACTTAACACAAAAGCATTTAAATATGCTGGACACACAGAACATCAATAATGTGCTTCAGAATTCAGGGGCGCCTGGGTGCCTCAGGAGGTTAAGTGTCTGACTCTTGATTTCAGCTCAGGTCACGATCTCATGGGTCATAGGATTGAGTCTGGTATTGGGCTCTGCACTGGCAGCATGGGGCCTGCTTGGGGTTCTCTGTCGCTCTTTCTCTGCCAAGCCCCTGCTCAGCCTTTCTCTGTCAAAATTGATAAATGGACATTTAAAAATATATATACTTCACAATTCAAAGAGGCAAGATTAAAATTTAATTGCAGCAAAACTTCTCTTTTTGGATGCCCTATCTTATTAATTTGTCTATTAACTAAGCCCTCACAACAACTAATTTACTTTAAAAAATATTCAGAATGGCCCCAGATCAGTTCAGTGGGAGGTTAAAAAATGTTAGATATTCCTGCTCAGACAGGGCTTTTACAACCAGGTAGCAAAGAAGGTATACATGTAGAAATGCCAACCGGCAGTGTGGCGTGTCACATAGTAGAGAAGTGCCAGAGGGTAACAGGGAGAGGTGCTAAAGGGGTTCTGTTTCCCAGGAATGTAAATATATAAAACAACATCTGGAAAAAGTTGACAGGACTTAAATTTTCTGAATTACCTGAGCTTTAATTACATCAAACTGTGATACGCAATTTGTGAAGAAAAAAAAAATCAAAACCTTAACATTATGATTACCTATTAAGGAAATAAAACATACACTGCTTATAAACATTAGCCTCATGCAGTGCTTGGCAATATAAAGGAAAATGATGAAACCTTCCTACTCAAGGTGAGTTCCAGTGTAAAATGGGTCAAGCAATTCTGACTGAGAATAAAATGACCCTGGCTCAGTGTTAATTTTAAAAGCTCAAACAGCCAGAATTAGGTGCCCTAAAATCAGAACGTTGTTAGTGTGGTACTGAATGCTTAGAATGTTAATAAGGAACCTAGAATACTTACTACTCAAATAGAAACATCTGGTGCATTCATGCACTGGGAAAAATGTAACCCCAATTTCATCAACTCTTCATCATCCAGGGTTTACCTTCAAGCAGATTTTGGCACCTCAACCCCACCACTGCAACCACTCCTCCAAACCTTTATTTTCCAAGTGCCATGTCGCCCTTCTTGTTTTTACTGTGAAAAATGCTACAGGGTACCATATCTGTGGCATTCCCAATTCTTGGGAATCTTGCCACTTTCTAGTCTGTCTGCCTGCTTAGGTTCTAGATTTTAATTGTCATCTATATCAGTGAATCACAAAACTGAATCAGAACAGAGTAGCAAGCTTCCCTGCACTGTGTTCCACCCTAAAACTCTGTAATAAGATGTTGCCGATGGGATGTTTGTTGCCCATGTGAATGATGTGAAGGCAAATAGAAGAGTAAATAAAACTATACCAAAGACTAGAACTCTAAACTGATGCTTCCCCAAACGGTATCTTTTTCATAAGCTTTCATGCCAGACTGCCAACTGCCTAATGGAAAGATCCATCTAATTCTAAGAGAGATAGAGACAGGTTAATTCATCCTCCTTCACCTCTACACCAAATGGCAGACTGCCAGTTGTCCCTTAACATTTAACTCTTCCTTTCTTGTGAGGCATATGGCTGCGCTAGATTTCCCAGCCACCCTTGCAACTGGGTGTGGTCATATGACTAAGTTCTAGCCACTAGAATATGTGAGGAACTGAAATGTAAATCTTCTGCGTTGGTCCTTAAAGGCAAGTGACTTGCCCCCTCTTATCACTTCACGTCATCACGTCATGGCCTGATGATATGGAAGGAAGGCAATCTTGGACCACGCGTGTGAGAATAACATCCTGTCTCCCATCACAGCACCTAAAACCACAAGATCAACAGTGTCTGGGTCTATGGAAGGCTGAGGGGAGCTGTCCAGGACCTATTTACAGGCACACACAAAAAGCAAAAGAGAATTTTCTATCTTTTTTTTTTTTTAATTTTTAATGTTTATTTATTATTGAGAGAGTGTAAGGATGGGAGGGGCTGAGAGACGGGGAGACACAGAATCTGAAGCAGGCTTCAGGCTCTGAGCTGTCAGCACAGAGCCTGACGCAGGGCTCGAACTCACAAATCGAGAGATCATGACCTGAGCAGAATTCGGACGCTTAACTGACTGAGCCACCCAGGCACCCCAAAGAGAATTTCCTATCTTGTTCAAGCCAATGTTATTTTGGGTATCTGTACCATGTACCCGAACCTATATCCTAACTAATACACTCCCAAGCTTATTTACCTTCTGAGGGCAAGATCAGTGATTCCTGGGGCGCCTGGGTGGCTCAGTAGGTTAAGTGACTGACTTCGGCTCGGGTCATGATCTCACAGTCCATGGGTTCAAGCCCCGCATTGGGCTCTGTGCTGACAGCTCAGAGCCTGGTGCCTGCTTCAGATTCTGTGTCTCCCTCTTTCTCTGCCCTTCCCCCACTCACACTCTGTCTCTCAAAAAATGAATAAATGTTAAAAAAAAAAAAATTAAAAGATCAGTGACTCCCAAACATGGCTGTGCCCAAGAATCAACATGGGATACTTTTATAGGGGTAGGAGGAGCAGTGGGATCTATACTTTTAAGCTCTCTGCCCCATCTCCAGGTAATTCTGATTAAGTCAGCAGGTCTGAGAGCTTGTTAATGGAGACACACAGGAGACAACCTGTGATTCAGGTTTCTTGAGCATAGTTTCAACCTTTTTGATTCCCCAGGAGTCATAAAATCCTAAGAAGTCTATCCAAGAGCTGCCTTTTGAATCTTTTTCCTTGCTTCTCCTTTCCAGCCCCATAGGGGTTGACATCCTCACCCCCATTACCCTGAGCTTCTCTCAAACCCTATAGTTCCTTGACTATTTCCCATTGTAGCACATAGAACTAAATATTTATTTTGAATTCCTCCTGAGAGTCAGGTCCAGCAGCTTTTCCAGTGGGTTAAAGATTAGCAAGGAAGACTACAGCATCCATCTGCTAAAAGATCAGATTAACTTTATACAAGGAGCTAAATCTTATCATAAATGAGGTCATTCAGGGCAGACACAGACCTCAGCAGAATGTCCCTTGGTCTTCAGAGTCCCTAGGAGGGGCATGGTAGGCTGTAGCT
Source organism: Panthera pardus (assembly GCF_024362965.1). Lineage (NCBI taxonomy): Eukaryota > Metazoa > Chordata > Mammalia > Carnivora > Felidae > Panthera > Panthera pardus. Next base: position 60,865,335 of record NW_026526821.1, on the reverse strand, counting down.
GCCAGTGACACTATCTGACAAGGTATCTGTCCTCTTATCTACGGACCTCAATGTTTTGCCTCAATACTGCCCTTTTACACTCCTCTTGAAGTCAGGATGAATTTAACATAAACTGTACACACATTCCCATTTAAAGTACTTTTTACAAACATCATGTTCTCTTAATTGACCAGCATCGATAAAGCCACATATTCAGCTAGGGAAAGCAAAGTCTGTGCCATGTGTCCTGGCCATCATCTCTGCCCAGTTTTCCAGAGATCTAATTTCTACACAGGAGGGAATGTATCCCAATCATCTGTATATCCTCTGAATTAGAGCTTGGCACTCAAATGCTGACTAAATAAATGGATTATTGCAAAAAAGCAACTTGGTATCCTCCTTGCCTTCAGTTTCCTCCTCTACAGTTTCTTTTCTCAGTCCCATCGTGTACTTTTTTCCCTTGATTGCTCATCTCTATGGCCTTCTGATGCTGAGTGTCAGGAGAAAATCTAGGGCCCTCACTCTGACATACAAGGGCTTTCACACGACAGTCTTCCTCTCAAGCTTTCTGTCACATTCCCTATCACCCAGGCCTAAGAGGGCACTACTAGCTTCTCTTGGTCACATCTCTCTGATTTGCCCATGCTGTTCTTTCAGCTTCTTTCCTCAACCACCACATTCCCCACTCTTTTACTTGATAATCTACTACTCCAACTTTAAGACTCAGATCAAATGTCACCTTTTCTGTGAGAAGTTTCCAAATTCTCAAGTTGCTGTTCATTGGACTCCTGTAGCATTTTGTTTCCAAATCTCATCATTAAACAAATATTAACTAAATGCTTACACAGCCCTTATTACAGGAATTTAGCTCCTTACATGTCTATTCTTCTCATCCGACTAAACTCATTTAAGGTAGTGACTGAAACAATTCATCTTTGTATCACCAGTGCATGGCATCATGCCTGCCACTTACCGGGCGTTTACTAAGAGCTGGCTGAATATCTGCACCAATGAAGCAGCAGATTGGAAACAGCCCTGGACAGGGGAGTATAAATACAGGGCACCTCAGTTTCCTCATCTGTGTAAGAGAGCTGGACTAGAGAACCTTAAATTCATAACAACTCAAGCTTTACGACACAACACACCGGAGTGACCAGTCTCACTTGACTGCTAAAATCAGTGAACCAAATGTAAAACATTAATCAGTAGAAATACTGATACAGCTTTATGATGGATATCCATTTTGGGGCAGTTGTCTTTCCTTTGAAATAAGAGCAAATTACCCAGGTCCCCAGTTAACTCTGGACCTCACTGCTTGCCTCACTACACTAAGATTGAGAAGACGTGGCTGTAGTGAGGGGAATGTAGTGAAAGCAAGATACAAAATAGTGGGAAAATGGAGCTGCTTCGTTTACAACTTATCCAGGAACGTATCGAACTCCAACTCAGAAACAAACCCAAACCAAGAGAAAGTAAATATAGCATATATTCAGCCATAACTGAACGGAGAAAGGAGAAACTACTAGTCAATACAGTGTACCAGGTTTATGTAATTCTCTGTTAATTTAGAGTCTCATTTCCTAATACGCAAGAAACCTGTCTCATTCTCCTTTCTATCTCCTGAAGCTAGCAGTGGCAGGCAGCATCTAATACATGTTTCTTGAACCGAAATCGTTTATCTTTATCTCCAATTTAACACCGGAGGGAGCTGAAGCTCCGACAGCGGATGTGCCCAGGTTCATTAAACTGGAGCTGTGATCTACACCTAGGACTTCTAACTCTGGGTCCCGTCTCCTGACCACCACCGCAGGCTGACCGGGAAACCTTGGCCGGGCCCTGCCTCTCCGGTTCCAGCGTCTCATCACCCCGAGCGCCCGGCTGCGCTACCTGGAGCACACAGTCCGACTGCAGCAGACATGCGCCCAGGTCCTCCTTCACGCCCGCGCACGCGCCGCCCTCCGGCTTATCCTCGTAATACCGGGGCATGACTGCGAGGGGGCCCCAGCTGCCGAGACCCGCTTCCGTCCGCAACGGCTGCGACCGGGTTGGGAGCAAGCGACACTCGCGACGGCAGGAACCGGAAGCCGGCAGAAACAACTTCCGACTGGCCCCCGGAAAACTACGGGGCGCGAGAGGCCGCGGGCGCGGCGGAAGTGGGCGCAAGTGACGCGTCGGGCCCCCAGCGCCGGCTACGTTGCGGGAAGGGAAGTCTCACCGGCGGGTGCTGGGCTGGGCTGCGGGGTTGGGCTGCGGGGCGGAGGTGGAGGGCTAGCTTGGACCCCTTGGAGGCCGCAGCGGGGCTCCAGGTGAGGCTTGAAGACCGCTCTGCCGGGGCGCGGCTCGGGCTCGCTAGGTGTCTTTTCCTCCGGCACCTCACGGCCCGATGTCCCTCGGCTCTGGAGTGGCCATACCCGGGTCCGGCTGCTCGGCCTGCGGTAGAGTTGTCAGAAACAATTAAGGACGCCCAATTACACTTGAATTTCACATAAACCACGGACGACGTTTTAGTGTATGTCCGACACAATGTTTCGGACATGCTTATGCTAAAAACTATACATGTATCTGAGATCCAAATGTAACTGGGCGTCCTGTGTTTTTGTTAAATATGGCAACCCTGCCCGCAGCCCCAGGCTGACGTGAGCACCTGGGCCCCGCGAGGCGCTGCTGGCGTCTGGGGGGCTGGGGAGTGGAGCGGGGAACTGGGCTGCCGGGACGTGGGGGCTGGACGGTGACCTGCGCTCACTGGGCTTCTGGACTGATTCCAACCGCTGCCATTCCCTCTGCTGAAGTATTTCAGGGAGCAAAACACTGTGGACTTGAGTTTTGTTTTTATGTCACATTCTAGTGAGAATTGCTTGATGGTCTTGCACTGATGGACCTGTGTGAATAGGCCATTTATTTTTACCTTGTCGATAACGTTTCTAATTGGCTGTTAAAACAACAACAACAACAACAAACCTCTTCCCTTAAAGACTTGATGGTTAAGAGCACAGGATTTTGGGGGCGCCTGGGTGGCTCAGTTGGTTAAGGCGGGCCACTCTTGATTACCGCTTGGGTCGTGATCTCAGGGTTCATGGGTTCGAGCCCCAGGCTCCCTGCTTACAGCACGGAGCCTGGTGGGAATTCTCTATCTATATCTATATCTATATATCTATATCTATATCTATATCTATATCTATAGTGTATGTATATATATATATACATATATATGCCTATATATGTATATATATACATACATATATATCTATATAGTGTCTATATATATGTATATATCTATATATAGTGTGTGTGTATATATATATACATACATATATATGTATGTATATACATATATATGTATACATATGTATATATATATACACACACACTATATATAGATATATATATACACACACATACACACATATATAGATATATATATACACTATATATATAGATATAGATATCTATCTATCTATATATATGTGTATATATATATATATATATATTTTTTTTTTTTTTTTTTTTTTTTTTTTAAAGGCACAGGATTTTGCACCCATAGCTATATCTGTGCTCATGAGGGGGTCATTTTACCTCCTAGTGCCTTTTTTCTCTCCCCTTCTGCCGGTGCCCTCTGTCTCCTTACCTCTCTTCTTCCTGCCTCCTCCCTCCCTCTCTCCTCGTTAACAGTAGTTACCTGGGAGGGCTGCCTGATTATTGAGAGAGGTGAAGTGTGGGAAACATACTGACCCTGTTATAAGTGCTATGACGGTTCAGAAGGGTGTGCTGCTGCCCTTGCCTGAAGAGCAGTGATTAGTTCTTGACCCCCCATACAAACCTCAGAACCATCTCCATTAGCTTTTGACCCCTGTTATCAAGGATTGGGATGGAAATGTAAGATACCATCCCTCCTAAATATCTCACAAGAGGGGTGTTGGTAGCCGATAGGTTCTTAAAATTACACGTAAAAGATTTTTTTCTTCCATCTAGGAAGATGTTACCAAGTACTTCAGTGAATTCCCCAGTGCAGGGGAATGGAGTGTTGAATACCAGGGATGCAGCAAGACACACAGCTGGAGCAAAACGCTACAAATACCTGAGAAGACTTTTTCGTTTTCGGCAGATGGACTTTGAGTTTGCTGCATGGCAGATGCTCTACCTGTTTACTTCCCCACAGAGAGTTTATAGAAATTTTCATTATCGAAAGCAGACAAAGGATCAGTGGGCCAGAGATGACCCGGCTTTCTTGGTCCTGTTAAGTATCTGGCTCTGTGGTAAGTGTTAGTTTCTCTATAAGAGGGTTGAAGAACAAATTGAGTGTTTTAGATTGAATTTGTCATTTGCAGGATCTTTTGTTATAAACATATTGTGGGTCAGAATTTGGGATGTTTGAATCTATTTCTTCCTTTCTGAAGCCTCAAAAATCTCACAAGAAAGAATGTTATATTCTTTCTGGTTCTAACGGTCCCAAGCAGATGCCAGAGTAAATTGTTCCCTTGAACTTTGAAGGGAAGAGGACAGAGTCACTCCGTGTCTTTATTTACCACTACTATGGTAAAAAATTGATACCAAATGCAAACTTTCTGTGAAAAGGAATATCAAGACTGGAAATTGCATTCCACAGGCAAAATCCAGAGTGAGAGCTCTAAAAATACGGATGTGAACTTGAGAAACTACTTTTAAATTCTCCGATAAGGTAGTGTGAGAGTCCTAACCATCTTTAGGGTGTTAGATGTAAACATGTAAGATCTTTTTCACCTTTACCTGGACTTAAATATGTGAGTGCCTTTCCAGAACTAGTGGTGTTTTAAATGTTGGGACCACTCTGGTGAACCATAGACTCCACAGTAAACTTCAGATACCTCAGTAGCCATTCTGTGTTCCAGGGTAGTCTGCATTTCTCTGTTAGTTATATATACATATAACACGTCTTTGGGGTTTTGTTTACATGACTGTCTCCTCCACCACACGTGTGGGCATCTGGAGGGCAGGGATTGTGCCCCACATCCCCCAGAACTTAGCAGAGTACCTGAATTTATTATGTAAATCTTTGTTTCAGTGTCCACCATAGGATTTGGCTTTGTTCTGGACATGGGATTTTTTGAGACAATAAAGCTTCTCCTTTGGGTTGTATTCATAGATTGTGTAGGCGTTGGTCTTCTCATATCAACTTTAATGTGGTAAGTACCATAATATTAGTTTTTCAAGTACTGCTGTAGAGCCTACTACATTTGCTTCCTTTAGAGATAAAGTAGCTGATGTAAGTTGAAATGAGATAGATTAATTGAAAGCATGAATTAAACATTTTTTTACTATTGATGGATAGTTGACATACGGTGTTACAGTAATTTCAGGTGTACAACACAGTGATTTGATAATTACGTACATTGTGAAATGCTAAGTGTAGTTAGTGTCTGTCACCATGCAGTGTTGTTACAATATTATTGATGGCATTCCTTATGCTGTATTTTTTATCTTCGTGTCTGATTTATTTTATAACTGGAAGTTTGTACCTCTTAATCCCCTCCACTTATACCACCCATCCCCTCAACTCCATCTCCTCTACTAGTTCTCTGTATTTGTGAATCTGTTTCTGCTTTTTGTTCATTTTGTTTTTTAGTTTTCACATGTTCGTGAAATCATACCGTATTTGTCTTTTCTGACTTATTTCGCATTCCTCTAGGTCCATCTGTGTTGTCACTAATGGCAAGATCTCATTCTTTTTTTATGACCGAGTAATATTTCAGAATGTGTGCGTGTTTGTGTGTCTGTGTGTATGTATATATTTATACACCACATATCTTCTTTATCCATTCAACTATTGATGGACCCTTAGGTTGCTTCCGGATCTTGACTGTTGTAAATAATGCTGCAATAGATATTTGTGTGCATATAACTTTTCAAATTAGTGTTTTAATTTTCTTTGGCTAAATACCCAGTATTGGTATTGCTGGATCATATGGTATTTCTGTTTGTAATTTTTTGATAAACCTCCATACTGTTTTCCACAGTGGTAGCTCCAGATTACATTCCTACTGGCAGTACATAAGGGTTCCCTTTTCTGCACATCCTTGCCAACACCGGTTATTTCTTGTATTTTTGATACTAGCCATTCTGACAGGTGTAAGGTGATATCTCATTGTGGTTTTGATTTGCATTTCCCTGATGATGAGTGATATTGAGCAACTTTTCATATTTTATTGGCCATTTGTATTTCTTCTTTGGAAAAATGATCAGGTCCTCCGCCCACTTTTTAATTGGATTTTTTGGTGTTGAGTTGTATAAGTTCTTTATATATTTTGGATACTAACCCCTTATCAGATATATCATTTGCAAATATCTTCTCCTATTTACTTGATTGCCTTTTATTTTGTTCATGGTTTCCTTTGATATGCAAAAGCTTTTAATTTTGGTGTAGTCCCAATAGTTTTTTTTTGCTTTTGTTTCCCTTGTCTGAGGAGATAGATCCATAAAAATGTTGCTGAGACCAATGTCCAAGAGATTAATGCTTATGTTTTCTTTTAGGAGCTTTATGGTTTCATGTCTCATGACTAGGTCTTTAATCCATTTTGAATTTATTTTTGTTATGGTGTAAGAAAGTGGTCCAGTTTCATTCCTTTGCATGTAACTGTCCACTTTTTCCAACACCATTTATTGAAGAGACTGTCTTCCTCATTGTATATCCTTGCCTCCTTTGTTATAGGTTAATTGGCCACATAAGTGTGAGTTTATTTCTTGGCTCTATATCCACTTCTATTGGTCTGTCCTTTTTTGTGCCAGTACCATACTATTTTGATTACTATAGCTTTGTAGTATATATTGATACCTGGATTGTAGTATCTCCAGCTTTGTTTTTCTTTCTCAAGGTTGCTTCGGCTATTTGGGGTCTCTTGTGGTTCTACACAAATTTTAGAATTCTTTGTTCTAGTTCTCTGAAAAATATTGCTGGCATTTTGATAGAGATTGTATTGAATCTGTAGATTGCTTTGGATAGTATGGACATTTTAACAATATTGGTTCTTCCAGTCCATGAAAATGGAATATCTTTGCATTTGTTGTGTCCTCTTCAGTTTCTTTCATCAGTGTCATACAGTTTTTAGAGTAGATGTCTTTTATCTCCTTGGTTAAATTGATTCTTAGGAATTTTTTGATACAGTCATAAATGGGATTGTTTTCTTAGTTTCTCTTTCTGCTACTTCATTATTGAAATACAGATTTCTACATATTAATTTCGTGTCCTGCAACTTCACTGAATTTATTGATTAGTTCTAATAGTTTTTTGGTGGAGTCTTTCAGGTTTTCTCTATATAGGGTCATGTCATCAACAAAGAGTGACAGTTTTACTTTTCCTTACCAATTTGGATGCCTATTATTCCTTTTTCTTGTCTGATTCCTTGATTGCTATGGCTATGACTTCCAGTACTATGTTGAATAAAAGTGACGAGAGTGGACATTCTTGTTTTGTTCCTGATCTTAGAGGAAAAGCTTTCAGCCTTTCACCATTGAGCATGATATTAGCTGTGGGTTTATCATATATGGCCTTCATTAGGTTAGGTACATTCCCTCTAAACCCATTTTGTTGAGAATTTTTATCATGAATGAATGTTGAATTTTGTTAGATGTTTTTTCTGTATCTATTGAGATGATTATATGATTTTTATCCTCCATTTTGTTAATGTGTATCACATTGATTTGCAGATATTGAACCATCCTTGCATCCCTGGAATAAATCCCATTTGTTGAAGTGAAATATCCTTATAATGTGTTGATGAATTTGGTTTGCCAATATTTTGTTGAGTATTTTTGGATCTATGTTCATCATGGATATTGGTTTACAGTTTCCCTTTTTTGTAATGTCTTTGTCTGGCTTTGGTACCTGGGTAATGCTGGCCTGATAGAACTGATTTGAAAATTTTCCTTCCTCTTCTGTTTTTTGCAATAGTTTGAGAAGAATAGGTATTAACTCTTCTTTAAGTGTTTGGTAGAATTCACCTGTGAAACCATCTGGTCCTAGACTTTTGTTTTTGGGGAAGATTTTGATTACTGATTCAGTTTCATTACTTATAATAATACATCTATTCACATTTTCTATTTCTTCCTGATTCAGTTTGGATGATTGTATTTTTTTAAGAATTTATCTATTTCTTCTTACTTGTATAATTTGTTGGCATATAATTTTTCATAGTAGTCTCTTATAAACCTTTGTATTTCTGTAGTGTGAGTTGTTACCTCTCTGCATTTCTGATTTTACTTATTTGAATTCTGTTTCATTTTCTTGATGACTCTGGCTGAAGGTTTATGAATTTTGTTTATCTTTTCAAAGAACCAGCTCTTGGTTTCATTGATCTTTTCTATTGTGTTTTAGTTCCTATTTCATTTATTTCTACTCTGATTTTATCGCTTCTCGACCTTTTGGCTAAGATCAAGTGTATTTCTACTCTGATTTTTATTACTTCCTTCCATTATCTTCAGGCTTTGTTTGTTCTTCTTTTCTCATTTCTTTAGATGTAAAGTTAGATTGTTTGAAATTTTTGTTTTTTCCTGAGGTATTCTTGCTAGAACTTCACTCTTAGAACTGCTCTTGCTGTGCCCCAAAGATTCTTGGGATGTTGTGTTTCCACTTTCATTCATCTCAAGGTATTTTTTTATTTCCTCTTTGTTTTTTGTTGTTGGCCCATTGTTTCAATAGCATGTCATTTAGGCTTCACATGTTTGTGTTTTTTCCATTTTTTTCTTATAACTGATTTCTAGTTTCATGCTATGTGATTAGAAAAGATCTTGATATGATTTCAGGCTTCTTAAATTTATTGAGGTTTGTTTTATGGCCTAAAATGTGATATGTCCTGGAGAATGTTTCATATGCACTTGAAAAGATTGTGTGTTCTACTGTTTTTGGATGGAGTATTCTGTATATATGTGTTTGTTTTTTTAACTTTTTAAAATTTTATTTTAGAGCATGAGTGGAGGATGAGAGGGAGAGATGGGGAGGGAGGGAGGGAGAGAGAGAGAGAGAGAGAGAGAATGAGAGAATGAATATCTCAAGCAGGCTCCACTGCTCAGCAGGGAGCCCAATGCAGGGCTTGATCCCATAGCCCTGGGATCATGACCTGAGCTGAAACCAAGAGTTGGATGCTCAACCGACTGAACCACCCAGGCACCCTATTCTGTGTATATGTGTTAAGTCCATCTGGTCTAATATGTTGTTGACAGCCACTCCTTCCTTATTGATTTTCTGTCTGGGTGATCTATGCATTGATGTAAGGGGGGTATTAAAGTTCCCTATTTTATATAACTGTCAGTTTCTTTATATCTGTTAGTATTTGCTTTGTGTATTTGGGTGTTCGTACATAAATATTTACAGTTGTTATATCTTGTTGGATGGAGCCATTTATCATTGTGTAGTACCTTTTTTGGTCTCTTAGTCTTTTTTTTTTTAATTTTTTTAAATGTTTATTTACTTTTGAGAGAGAGAGACAGAGCGTGAGTGGGGGAGGAGCAGAGTGAGAGGGAGACACAGAATCCGAAGCAGAGTCCAGGCTCTGAGCTGTCAGCACAGAGCCTGAAGCAGGGCTCGAACCCATGAACTGTGAGATCATGACCTGAGCCGAAGTCAGACTTTTAACCGACTGAACCACCCAGGCGCCCTGACAGTCTTTTTTTAAAGCATATTTTGTGCGATAGAAATATTGCTACCCAGGCTTTTTTTTTTTTCAGCTTCCATTTGCATGGAGTATCTTTTTCTGTCCCTTCACTTTTAGTCTGTATGTGTCTTTAGGTCTGAAATGAGCCTTGTTGGCAACATTCAGCTGGGTCTTGTTTTCTTACCCATTCAGTCACCTTATGTCTTTTTTTTTAAGTTTTTATTTTAATTTCTGATAGTTAACATACAATGTTACATTGGTTTCAGGTGTACAATATAGTAATTCAACACTTCCATACATTACCCTGTGCTCATCACAAGTGCACGCCTTAATCCCCATCACCCATTTAACCCATTCCCCCACCCATCTCCCCTCTGGTAATCATCAGTTTGTTCTCTATAATTAAGAGTCTGTTTCTTAATTTGTCTCTCACTCTTTTTTCCTTTGTTTTGTTTCATAAATTCCATGTATGAGTGAAATTATATGTTGTCTTTCTCTGACCTGTTTTGCTTAGCATTATACTCTCTAGCTCCATCCATATGGTTGCAAATGACATTTCATCCTTTTTTATGGCTGAATAATATTCCTGTGTGTGTGTTTGTGTGTGTGTGTGTGTGTGTGTGTGTACACCCATGCATGCACACACACACACGCACACCACATCTTCTTTACCCATTCATTAACCTATGGATACTTGGGCTGTTTCTGTATCTTGGCTATTGGAAATAATGCTGCTATAAACATAGGGGTGTGCATATATCCCTTTGAATTAACATTCTTGTATTCTTTGGGTAAATACCCAGTAGTTGATTGCTGGATCATAGGGTAGTTCTATTTTTTTTTAAGTTTTTATTTATTTTTGAGAGAGAGAGAGAGAGAAAGGGAGCAGGGGAGGGGCAGAAAGAGAATTCCAAGCAGGCTCCATGCTAAGTGCAGAGCTCGATGCAGGGCTCAAACCCACGAACCCTGAGATCATGATCTGAGCGAAAATCAAGTTGGATGCTTAGCTGACTAAGCCAACCAGGCTTCCCTTGGGAAGTTCTATTTTTAACTTTTGAAGGAATCTCCATACTGTTATCCAGAGTGGCTACACCAGATTGGTTTCCCACCAACAGTGCACAAGGGTTCCTTTCTCCGTATCCTTGCCTACATCTGTTGTTTCTTAGGTCGTTGATTTTAGCCATTCTGACAGGTGTGAGGTGATATCTCATTGTACTTTTGATTTGCAGTTCCCTAACGATTAGTGGTGTTGAGCATCTCTTCATGTGTCTATTGGCCATCTCTTTGTCTTTGGAAAAATGCCTGTTCATGTCTTCTGCCTATTTTTTAATTGGACTGTTTTTTGGGTGTTGTATAAGTTCTTTATATATTTTGGGTACTAATCCTTTATCATATAGGTCATTTGCAAATATTTCCCATTCAGTAGGTTGCCTTTTAGTTTTGTTGATTCTTTCACTCTGCAGAAGCTTTTCATTTTGATAAAGTCTCAATAGTTTATTTTTGCTTCTGTTTCCCTTGCCTCAGGAGACATATCTAGAAAGAAGTTGCTACGGCCAATGTCAAAGAAGTTACTGCTGTTACTGCCTGTGTTCTCTTCTAGGAGTTTTAGGTTTCTAGTGAAACCTCAGGTCTCACTTTTAGGTCTTTAATCCATTTTGAATTTATTTTCATGTAGAGTGTTAAGAAAGTGGTCTAGTTTCATTCTTTTACATGTAGCGGTCCAGTTTTCCCAATACCATTTGTTGAAGAGACCGTCTTTTTGCCACTGGATATTCCTTCCTGCTTTGTTGAAGACTGACCGTACAGTTGTGGATTCATTGCTGGGTTTTCTATTCTGGTCCATTGATCTATGTGTCTATTTTTGTGCCAGTACCACTGTTTTGATCACTACAGCTTTGTAATATAACTTGAAATCTAGAGTTGTGATACCTCCAGTTTTGTTTTTCTTTTTCAAGATTGCTTTGGCTATTCAGGGTCTCTTGTGGCTCCATACACATTTTAGGATTATTTGTTCTAGTTCTGTGAAGAATGTTGGTGTTTTGACAGGGATTGCATTAAATGTGTTGATTGCTTTGAGTGGCATGAATATCTTAACAGCACTTGTTCTTCCAATCCATGAGAATGGAATGTCTTTCCATTTCTTTTATCAATCTTTTCCATCTTCTTTTATCAATGTTTATAGTCTTCAGAGTACAGATTTTCCACTTCTTTGGTTAGGTTGATTCCTAGGTATCTTACTATTTTGGGTGCAACTGCAGATGGGTTTTCCTAATTTTTCTTTCTGCTGCTTCATCATTGGTGTATAGAAATGCAACAGTTTTCTGTACAGATTTTGTATCCTGCAACTTTACTGAATTCACTGATTTTGTATCCTGCAACTTTACTGAATTCACTTATCAGTTCTAGAAGTTTTTTGGTGGAGTCTTTCAGGTTTTCTATATATAATATCAAGCCATCTGCAAACAGACAAAGTTTTACTTCTTCCTTACCAATTTGGATGCCTTTTATTTCTTTTTATTATTTGCTGTGGCTAGGACTTCCAGTACACCCTGTGAGTTTTGATTGGAGCATTTATACCATTTACATTGAAAATAGTTATTGATAGGTATGGACTTATTCCAATCTTGTTAGTTTTCTGGGTGGTTTTGTAGTTCTTTCTTTTCTTGCTGTCTTCCTTATAGTTGATCACATTCTTTAGCGTTATGCTGGATTCTTTTCTCTATTTTTTGTATATCTGTTAAAGGTTTTGGTTTGTGGTTACCATAAAGTACATATGTTAACATTCTGTGTATATTGCAGTCTCTCTTAAAGTTGATAGTCACTTAAGTTGGAACACATTCTAAAAGCACTATATTTTTATGTCCCCTACATATTTTATGTCATATTTTACACCTTTTGTTTTTGTTAAGTCTTTTAACTAATTTTTAGATGTGATTGGTTTTACTACTTGTCTTTTAAGCTTCATACTGGCTTTATAAAGTGATTAATCTACTACCTTTATTGTACATTTGCTTTTACTTGTGAAATTTTGTCTTTCACATTTTTCTGTTTATGGCCTTTTCCCCCTTGCTTAAAGAGCTTCCTCTAACATTTCAAGGCCAGTTTTATGGTGGTGAACTCCTTTAGGTTTTGTTTGTCTGGAAAACTCTTTATGTCTCCTCCAATTCTGAATGTTTACCCTGCTGGGTTGAGTATTTTGGTCGTAGTTTTTTTTCTTTCAGCACTGTGAATATAGCCTGCCATTCCCTTCTAGCCTGCAAGTTTCTGCTGAAAAATCAGCTGATAGCCTTATTGTGCTTCTTTTGTACATAAATAGTTGTTTTACCCTAGCTGCATTAAGATTGTCTTTATCTTTAATCTTTGACATATTAATTATTAGTTGCAATGGTATGAGCCTTCTTGGGTTGATCTTGTTTAGGGCTCTCTCTGCTCCTGGACCTGGATGTCGGTTTCCTTCCCCTGGTTAGGGAAGTTTTCAGCTATTATTTTTTCAGGTACATTTGCTGCCCTTTCTCTTTTCTTTCTGGGATTCCTATAATGCAGATGTTAATATGCTTGATATTGTCCCAAAGATCCCTTAATCTATCCTTATTTTTGTTTTTAATTTTTCTTTTTGTTGTTCACCTTGGTTGCTTTCCATTTCCTGCCTTCCAGATCACTCTTCCATTCTTCTGCGTCCTTTAATCTGCTGTTTCTCTCTAGTGTAGTTTTCATTTCAGTTACTACATTCTTCAACTCTGATTGGTTCTCTTTTATATTTTCTCTCTGTTGAAGTTCTCACTAGGTTCATCAAACCTCTCTCGTTTCAAGTCTGGTGAGTATGTTTTTGACCATTACTTTGAACTATTTATCAGGTAGATTATTAATCTTGTTCTTTCACTTGGAGTATATTCCTCTGCCTCCTTATTTTGTTTTAGTTTCGGTATTTGTGTCTGTGAATTAGGCAGAACAGCTACTTCTAGTCTTGAAGGATTGGATTCATGTAGGAATGTCCCACATACACTGTGTATGCCTGCTGACTTTGGCTGGCCGGAGCTGTAGTGGGCCTGGGCTGGGTAGGGGCTCTGGGTGTTGTACACAGGGCGCACCCCAGTGGGAAATCCGAAGCTGAAGTGGGCGTGGGCCCGGGGTGCCCTGGTGGGACAGTGGAGTCGAAATGGGCTCAGGCTGGCAGGGGGGAATCCCAGGGCACTGTGCACAGTGGGAGCCCTGGTAGAATTGGAGCTGCAGTGAGTGTGGGCTAGGTGTGTGGGGTTTACTGAAATGCTGGCCAGTTAGGACATCATACCCTGTTCCAGTCAGAGTGATCAGGTGAGGTGGGGGGACATAAATGGTGGCACTCACCAGCCCGTTTGGCCACAGAATGTGTTCCCACAGGCCTTGGCCATTAGGCAGAGGGTTAGGTTTTTTTAATATTCTGGTTGTCTTTTAAACCACTGCTTTTTTGTGTGTGCCTCAGTGGGGCTTGGGCTGGTGTGGGCTAGGGTCCCAGGGTTCCCTGAAGTGGCCGGCCAGCTATCTGTGCTGTCAGTGTTGGCTTTGGGGGAGGAAGGAGACATCAACGGTGGCACTTGCCAGCTCTCAGACCACTGGAGACCGATTCCTGAGATTCCAGCTGTTTGGCAGATGCTCAAGGGCCGGTTCCTTTAAATTCAGGTGGCCCTTTTAAACTGAGGCTTTTTTTCTATGCCCCGCAGCTGTGGAATCTGTTCCTGGTTCTGTGGCTCTGTCCCTCCACACTGTAGCTGGCAGCATCAGGGGTGGGTGCCTGTCACTGTGTCTCTGTCTGGTCCTTCTCTCCTTTGTTGTGCAGAAACTGTTGTCAGCCCTCAGTTTTTTTTTTTTCCAAAGGAATTAGTCCATATGTTGGTATAGATTTGGTGTGTCTGTGGAGGGGAGGGAGTTCAGGGTCTTCCTCCATCACTATCTGGACCTTGTCTCTTGAAAGCATCTGTTTTGACTGTCAGGATGATTATAACTTGCCCTCCTATGTCAACGTTTGTATCAGAAAATACTTTAAGGGATGGTCTGTATTGTCAAAGTGCAGCAAATAAGTGAACTGAAATCATGATTGTCTCATATTAACAAAGTCCCTGGTTTTGCAAAAATATGCAGTTAGCCAGTTCTGCTTAGGTTGTGTGGATGATGGCACGATTTCCTCCTACATTTGTCAGTGGGTCATTTCTAGATGTTTAAGCTATAGAGGATTATTTCATGGAATCTTACTCTGAATATCTGACATAAATGAAATACATTTGAAAAAGGATTTGTTAAGCTTTTGGTGCCTTCTTGCTCATACACACACAGGTTTTACTGAACAGGTGTGCAGTCTGACTTCTGGGTTTGGTTTAACAGCAGTAGTGTACTGGTGTAAGTGTAGAAATCCAGCATTTGGTGTTTCCAGCATTTGGAGATACAGGCTCCTCTGTGGTTGGCATGCCAGATAAGGGGAATGGATGTGTCGAGTGAGTTCACAGAGGGCCAGCGGTTGAGTAGAGGTTGTGGTCATGTGTATCAGAGAAAACACTATGGAAATTTTAGTCACAGATGGGCCTAGGTTCAAATGCCAGCTCATTTACGTTAATTTAGTCCCAGTCTCCTCTTTTGTAAAATGGAGTTAGTTATCTAATTTTATTTGAAAAGATTGTGGTATGAAAAGTACCTAGCATAGCAATTTTAAACAGGATTTTAAACAAAATCCTAAGACTGTAACCTCTGATGATACGAATGTGTTGTTTTCATTTGTAACTTCTGACTAGTACAGGTTTTGTATGTGCTTGGTAGTCAGGACCCTATGTCATCAATTTAGAATTCTAAAATCTGGCTTAAAAATAATACTAACTAATGTAAGTCACACATTCATTATGAAAATACTCATGAAAAACATGGTATGTGAAACAATTCCAATAAATAAGGCTTTCAAAGGAATCGTTTGTAGCAAACAGGGACTCTGGAGGGCCACAGAAGCCAAGTCATCCTGGAGTTCAGCACCTTTACTATGAGTCCATATTACAGTTTTGGTTACATAGAAAAGGACTCTTTATATTTTTGAAAGCTTACACTGTGTTGTGAATGGTGTTAGAAATATGAGTGATGACATGTGGTTGCTGTACTCCCAGAGGCGCCATAGGAACCAGCAGGAGGAGGTGTTTGGGGGAGATGGGATCGTTGATTCCTGGTACCAGAGGCACAGGCCCAGAAATGAGGAACAGCATGCTGGGTCTGGTAGCACAGGGTGACACTCACCAGTTCAGGAAGGTATGTGGCCTTCAGTGCCGTTCAGAAGAAAGAATTGGACTTTATCTCATAGCTTGTATGTGTTGGTTGGGGAG
This sequence comes from Panthera pardus, assembly GCF_024362965.1. NCBI lineage: Eukaryota > Metazoa > Chordata > Mammalia > Carnivora > Felidae > Panthera > Panthera pardus. The sequence continues at coordinate 60,849,404 of NW_026526821.1, read as the reverse complement.
TGGAGAGAGGTGGGGAACTTGGAGGCTTTAGGGTAAAGATTTAGGAAAAACCTCTTCTGTGGCTATGAAGGAGCTGAAGAAGAGAGGCAAGGCTGGATTTGACTGTGGGGGCCAAATGTAGAGCAGGCCCAGATAGTGTAGGGAACTCAGGAAGAAAGGAGAGAGAGATGAATCAGAGAGCATCCTGTGGTAATCAGGTATGGTGAGAGGAGGGAAGAGTGGGGAGGAGGCAGAGGCCTCCTGGAAGAGAGCCTGCAAGATTTTTGGCTCAGAAGTGACGGATGAGGATGAAGCATTCCATGTTGGACATGTTGAGTTCGGGTGGCTTGAGGATTTTACTGGAGATAAAGGTACAGTAGACACTGGGGTGGGGGACTCCGAACCTACTACAGTCTGGGCCAAGATGAGGACATGGCTGGCATCATTAATGCGGAGGTGGGAGGTGGAAACCACAGATGTCTGAGCTCTCTCAGAAGGAATGTCTGTGTTCTAGAGATAAGACTGGGGACAGAAGCCCGGAAGGCGCTCATGTAAGAAATAAGCAGAGGGGTAGGAGCAGCAGGAGGATCACAGAATGCATGGGAGCTCTCGGGTAGTGAGCTGGATGGTTATTCTGTTTTGTTTTTTTTTTAATTTTTTTAATTTTATTTATTTTTGAGAGACAGAGAAAAACAGAGCATGAGCAGGGGAGGAGCAGAGAGAGAGGGAGACATAGAATCCAAAGCAGGCTCCGAGCTGTCAGCACAGAGCCCAACGCAGGGCTCTAACTCATGAACTGTGAGATCATGACCTGAGCCGAAGTCAGGTGCTTAACAGACTGAGCCACCCAGGCGTCCCTTATTCTGTTTATTATAACGGCCCATGTTCTTAGCTAAAATGGAAGACGTGTTGGTAAGTTAGAGTTTGTTCAAAGTTGAATTATTTTGATATTTTCAGATAACCATGTACAGGACTGTTTTATTAGTATTATATACCTCTTAGTTTTTCTTTTTATTTCCACAGTAGGCATAGCATTTTCTTTACCCTTGAAATGAAACCACACACATAAAAGTCCACTGAGTTTCTGCAGTTGTGTTTATAAAACAGATGATCCTCTTTGTTATTTTCCTTCGAAGGTCTAATTTTCTATTACCTGGGCATTTTACTTTTCATTCACTCATCATTTAACCAAACTCATAGGCCATGCTGTGGAACCAGTGACAGTTGTTCTTACGGCTAGATCTGTCACTGGCCACTTTTTCCTTCCTGGTTCCTCTGGATTTCTGGACCTTTTAATAGAGGGGTGACCTTTTGGGTGTTAGGCCTTGCACCTATTCTATGTCTACATTCTTTCTTTGGGGAGGGTGTCATTGAGGCCCATGCCTTTCAATATCTATACATGGATGAGTATCTCCATTTCCGACCTCCTCTAAATTCTAGATTTCATAGACTTCTTCATGTTAATAGGTATCTTCAGCATAACAGGCCCAAATCCAAACTCCTGCACTGCCCCAGACCACTCTTTCTGCAGTCACCCCACTGTAGTTAATGGCAACTCAATCTTCCATTTGTTTCAGGCAAAAATCAGTCATCCTTGACTGTTCATTTTTTATCTTACTCTACATGCAGTAAACACATCCTCCTGGCTCTGCCCTCCGGTGTAGCATTTCCTGCATGTCACCATCTCCTCTGCTATCACCCCTGCTCATCTCTTACTTGCAGTAGCCTCCCAGCTGGTCTGTTTCCCCTCTTGTCTCTGGAGTCTATTCTCAGATAGACTGAGGAACCCCGTCCAAACAGCGAGTCAGACACTCTTCTGAGAACTCCAGTGACTTCTTATTTCATCAAGAGTAAAAGCCAAAGGTCTTAAAGTGGCCATAGGCTTCATACCACCTGGCTCCCTGCTTCATTTCCTACTACTCTTCTCGCTTGTTCCAGGCACACTCGTCTCCTCATCCACGCCTCACACAGGCCAGGTACCCTGCCACCTCCTCTGTCCTCCACCACCTCTGTGTTCGGACTCCCCTCTGCCTGGAATGCTCTACCCCAGGTAATTCCCTCCTTGCCCTTGGTCTTGACCCAGATATTACCTTCTTAGGACTATCCTATTCAATATCGCATTTCAACTATTTTCTATCCTTCTTTATTGCTTAATTTTTCTGCATAATGCCATCTGACGACTCTAACTAGATCAAAGGCAGAGATTTGTGTGTTTTGTTCACTACTTTATCTCCAGTATCTGGAATAATGCTTGGTACACAGAAGGTAGTCAGTAAATATTTATGGAATTAACTTTATTGTATCGTGAAAGAAATTTTAACTTTGCTCTTTAGGTTTATCTCTAACAAGTATTTAGTGAAACGGCAGAGCAGAGACTATGATGTGGAGTGGGGCTATGCCTTCGACGTGCATCTGAATGCTTTTTATCCTCTCCTAGTCATTCTGCACTTTATCCAGCTTTTCTTCATCAACCGTAAGTAGCAGGTGCTTCTCAAATGATCGTGAAAAGTCATCACTGTATGTACTGAAGAGATTCAATGTATGCATCTCTTCCACAGATGTTATCCTGACAGACACCTTTATCGGATATTTAGTTGGAAATACCTTATGGTTGGTGGCAGTTGGCTATTATATCTATGTAACCTTCCTAGGATACAGTGGTAAGTCACAAATCGTTTTGGTTGACTGAAAACATAACTGGGAGAAGCGAAAGTTGCTGCAATAGTAACACAGTTGCTTTTATATGCATTGCCTCATTTAATCTTCACAGTTAGATTTACTTAACCCCATTTTTCAGATGAGGCCACAGAAATTGAGTAACTTTCCCCATGGCCTTGCAGCTGCAAAGTGGCACGGCCACTCTATAACAGATTTTGTAATTCTGAGGAACCACACGTTAAACCATATTCAATATCTCCCAAGTTACTTGCAGAAACACACGACCCATTTCCTTTTCTCCCTGGCTTTCTGTTTCTTGGTCCCAGCTGCCGGTTAGAGTGAGGCACGGGCTGGGTCTCAGGGATGCCCGTGAGGTATAGAAACCTTTACAGGCCTTTCAAGGTGTTAAAAAACCTTTGCCTCACTTTGGTTTTACGATCACTTTATGGTTCTGCAGATGGTCACAGATCAGGCCCAACCTCTACTGATTGGAGGATGTGTTTTCAAATTTACTCTTAGATCCTGCTAGAAGCTTATTTTTCTTAGTGTAAATGAGAAATTTACTCAGTTCTTCCTTTCTCGTCACTCTGAGTGATTAGGACCTTACTGTAAATACCCCTGGTGCTCATGTACGACTGGCTTCTCTGGCCCTTCCTACCCCACCCCCATAGGCCTCTTTGCCAGGGACCACATAACCCCCTCAGATTGTAACACCTTGTTCTGGGCATGGGGAGTCCTTTCTCTAATCCAAGGGACAGGTTTGTGACATATTTGTAATGAATTTTCACATATTTTGAGAAAGTTTTAAATTGTGAATAGCATACTGCAATGTGGTTTCTCTAAATGGGTATTTGCTCACTCTTGGCAACTCCCTCCAATTTAGTTGTGTATGGCTCAGTTTCACTTTGGGGGCTTCCTAGAGGAGAGATGTTCAGGTTGGGATGCATGTGGTAGGGACCCACTAAGTAACTACTGAGCAAAAGGAAACATGGATATCTGGGGACAGATTTTATATCTGAGAGTTTTAGCTTTTTCCTGAAGCCTCGGATGCTTACCGGCTGAGCTCTCCCCTTCTCAAGGTGGAGGTGTGATGCTTTGTATACTGGGAGATCTCAAATAGCTCCGTTATCTTAGAGGTTTCTGAGGCAGTCACCTGTTTAAATCCACCACCGTCTTCATTAATATTTGTGATGTTTTGTCCCTTACTTGTAACCTGTCTGAAGTCCCGAATCTGCTTCTCACTAGGCTTTTGTGCTGAAATAATCCCTCGTCCTGGTTTCTTCACAGCTGTGAGGAGGGGGCAACACAGTGAGAGTAGTCTGTTCTGGCTTTAGAGCAGCATCTCCTGGATCCAAAACATCTTTTGGCTTTCTTTTTGGCCCCACCTGTTGTAATAAGAGCTTTCAGAATGTTCATTAGTCATATTTGCTTTTTTTTTTAAATTGAATCTGGATTTGTTTCTTTTCCAGCATTGCCATTTTTGAAAAATACGGTAATTCTTCTTTATCCATTTGCACCTCTCATTCTGCTCTACGGCCTGTCACTAGCTCTAGGATGGAACTTCACGCACACACTGTGTTCTTTCTACAAGTACAGAGTGAAATGAAAGTGGCGGTGAGACTATCCTGTCTTCCCTGTGCAGCAGGCAGTCTTGGGGAAGTGAGATTTCTCCTGAAACTTGTAAATAAACCATCTTTGTAGATACCTTCAGGGTGTAAAGTTTGCAAGTTTGAAGAAATATATATGTTAACACTATTGTCAAGTACATTCCTTAAAACTAATTAAATGTACATTTCTATAATAAATATTTTTTAAACTAAAGTTTCACCTGTTTTTTGAAAGAATAACCATTTGGAGGACATGGGGATAGTCATGTGCTCCTCACCACTGTTCCAAGGTACTTAGTCTGGCCCCGTTGCTAATGGGCTGTATTTTAAACATTGCTGTAGACCACACGATCCTACTATAACCTTCAAAAGCCTCCTCAGCCTGTAATGTAACTCAAATTAAAATCCTTTACAACATTTTCTCTACAAAAGAAACCCCAATTATAGTAGATCAAAGAGGCCTATGGTGGTTACTCTTCTTAGTGTACATGTGACTGAACACCTGTATCTCTTAACACTAAGGCTTTTTCTTTCTTTGAAGACCTCTCCAAAACCCACATAACTAAAAGTAAATAATCAATGTTAAAACTAATGATAAAATTTGCTACTCATTAAAAGTTTTATCTATTTTTATTAGAAGAACTCTTGAATTCAACATGGCTTCTTCTTAAACTTCTTTATTTCAAATACACATGAACGGTCGTGGCACAGAGAAACAGTGATGAAAGGCACAGTCAACAGGACCAGTTATTAGGTTTTCAATTATAGCAGCAAATTTGAAAATAAATAATCTTCCTTGAAAAATCTAACAGGTACCTAAAATATTACTACAGATATTACCCATTCACCTAATGAAAACATTTTAAGGAAAATATGTACATTAAAGGAGAAAACAAAAATCTGGTACAACCTGGAAAAGCAATTCCTCAGGCACCTTCTCTAACAGGTGCTTCCAGAAACAGCCATAACCTTACCGGCGTTCTCAGAAACACATTAGTTTTTCATTCCATAAATGAAACATAATTGTTATGTTTAATCAACTGATTTCTAAATCTTTCTTAGAAAACATCACTGTACTGAAATGAAAAGTATCAAATCTGCTGGCAGTGCATCTTACAGTACTGTCGGTATCAGCCATTTTTAAGGCTCAAAGAATGTGTCTTCAAAAGGTATTTTCACCCAATTTCCAGCAAACACTGAACATTTCAAATAATGGAATGCTAATCAAACTAAAATACCAAACCTTTTATTCCAGGGGGATTTGCTAATTACTAATCGGAAAACAACGAGGAGCAAGAGATATATAAAGTAGCCTTCCTAATGTCCAAGATACCATTAAAAATTCCCCACAACAAACAATGCTTATTTGGAGAACAAGTTTAGCACCACTATTAACATTTTTACTGCAATGTGAACAACACTGGGAAGGATACTTTGCACAGAGTGCTTTCCATTCAATTCCCAGCTTATTTTCCTAAACAATGTTTTTTAAATTCTCAACACGCACGCGCACACACGCACGGGAGTGCCAGCTCTTTCCTTTTTGTTTCCTTGAAAATGATCTAGTTAGTGCCCAAAAAGATGGAGTGTTTTAGGCAAGAAGAGTTTATATATAGGTACTGATGACAGGGATATATATAACATCCTTTTTTTTTTTTAATACTGTGGTAGTAGTCTTTTCAGCATTGTTATGTTCACATGCATTAAAGAAGTAAACTAAGCATACTAGCTATCATGGCATATATCAAGATTATTAAAATTGTACAGCTATCAAACTAAATTTCACACACTGTAAGTAATGCTACATAGCTTGGAAAAGTTTCTTTTTCTATAAAAGAAAGAGCTGGGCTATTTGAGTTCCCTTAGAACACTTAAGATGATTATGACTCCAATTTCTCACCTTCTGACAGTCTCAGCATCTCATTTTCTTCCCTTTAGCTCTGCTTTTCTTCTATTAAGGGTATGGCAATGTAGTAAAAATAAGCACAAAAATTAATGTACAAAATAAAAACAAGCTTCACCAGCAATTAATGGCTTGGAAGCAGAGAGGTATTTTGGACAATATTTGCAAAGTATAAAAATTTGGTTGACACCTACAGAATTTGATCTGTGCTCAGACAATAAACAAGTGGGTTTAAAAAAAATTAAGTTCTTCAGTACGGAGTAGATTATCTGATCTCTTACATAAAGGCAGAAGTTTTTTCTCTCTCCTAATATTTAAAATACCACTGTCCATCATTCTTAAATAGTATACTGACAGGATCAGAGCAGACTAAACCAGCACAAAATAACACCTCTTCCAGGAAAAAGATTCTATATACACTGGATCCTGGTTCTAGTACGAGCACAATACCACTCTAGCAGTTTCTTTACAAAACACTGCTAAGATACACTGCTAAGATGTTTTTGGCGACAAACTTCCAGTCAGAACTACTTGAGATTCTCTGGGAGGGAAACTCCAAAGGATGCCCAGGTAAAAGTTTGCTAGTGTAAGACTGGACCCCTGTGGTTATCGAGAAATATCCAACTTAACTCCAGGCAATCACGTATAAAGACTTGTCACCTCTTTTCAATATTATATTCATTTTCTACTGTGTAACAAATCACGAAATCAGAAGCTGAAGACCATACCTATTTATTATCTCACAGTCTGCAGGCCAGAAGTCAGGGTGGGCTTGATTGGCGTTCTCGGCAGTGGGTCTCACAAGGCTGGAATCAAGGTGGTGGTGGGCCGGGTTCTCTGCTGGAGGGGATTGTAGTTGCAGGCTCATTCAGGTTGTTGATTAACTGAGTTCCTGTGGCTGTAGACCTGGAGTACCCACTCCCTGTGCTGTTGGCTGAGGCCTCTGTCAGCTCCTTCCGGGCATCTGCATTTCTTCTCGTGTGCCTTGAGTTCTCTTGCTGTCAATCCCTGACTTCTGCTACCAGCCTGAGAAAACACTGCTTTTAAGGGGCTCACATGATTAGGTAAGCTGTCCCCAGATAATCTCCCTTTTGCTGTATAACATAGTTATGGATGGTATTCATGGGTTCCACCCACACACAAAGGGGTAGAATCTCCTATAGGTACCTGAGGGTCACGTGCAGACTTCCGGCTACTACAAATACACACGGCTATTACCAATCGCTCCCAACATGCTGTTTCCACATAACCAAACTTGTCTTTGAGGACAGTACTGTTAGGAGACAACCTTTTCATTACGATGACAGATTTAAAAGAAGCCTTCAGAATGTTGCTGAAGCTTTTTAAAAATAATGACATCTTCTAATCCCTTGCTGGTACAACTACTCTGAGAAGCCATACCTTTTTTGAAGACCTCTCCGGTGGTTGAATTAATATACACATACGTGTCTACAGACTGGCTGCTAAATAATCCACATGCATTCACTTTTTCCAAAGCTTTTCAATCCCACTGCCTGAAACCACCGTTTTTTGACTACACAGTGCAGCACTGTGTGTGCTGTACAGAACGCGGGAGACTTCGAGAACTCCGAAATCTTAGATCTTAGAATCCTAGGAACAGTCCTCGACCTTCTCACCTACCATACCCATCATCTGCACTGTGATATATTCTGCATGTCTGCTTTTAGCAGACACGGTTTACTCTGGTTTCTGAAGCGTTCATAATAGCACTCCTGACATGGCGCTGTCCAGCAGAACTTTCTGCAATGAGGGAAGGCTCTAGATCTGTGTTGTCCATTCCAGGGGCCACTAGCCACATGTGTCTAACAAGCACTGAACTGTAGCTAGTGTGACTGAGGAGCTGAGGTTTTATTAATTTAAATTTAAATAGCTACCATGTGCCTGTATACTACTGTATACCGGACAGCGCAGCTCTAGAGTCTTAACAGTTGATGTGTTTATGTTTACACACCAGATGCAAACCATGTTTGATTTCTCTATGTTAATAATTAGTTCCACCACTGGACGCATTCCCCACTCACTGCTCTCATAAAAGTGGCTCCATGTCCTCTCAAGGCTAAGCACCTCCTTCCCTCAGTCTCAGGTACTCTTCACCTCCTCGAAGGCTCTGTCCCAACTACTCTTCAGGGCTACCACTATGATGTCTTGCTTGAGGAAAGCATGGCTGTTTCTAACCTTCTAGGGAGGAAGTGGGGGAAGGGAGAGACTAACAATGAGACGATCCGAGCACCTGCTGCATCAGAGGACAGACGCAAAGGATGAGTCACAGACTTGTCCCCAGGAGCTTGAAGCCTGGTCAGTTGGAGAATGTGTGCGCACACACGTACACACACAAACACATGCCCTGTGAACAATCAGAAACTCGACAGCCGAGTGTGTAAGAGGGTGGCAAGGAACGTGGGTAAAGGGAGTTAAAAAGAAAGAGGAGTGTGGGTGACCCGGACTGGGCACCTCCCATGTGCCAGGCACTGTCCCAGGCGCTACTAGGCACTGGAAACAATTCATGGGGAGGAACACACAAGACAGTTTCCGAACGGTGGGTAAGATTTGGTTCAAACTATTCTTGGGAATGGGGGCGGCAGGGCGATGAGCTAAGCCTGGGAGAGGAGACTGAGCATGAAACAGGGAAATGCTGGCTAGTATGGCTCGTCAGTCTAAAGACAGACGCCCTACCAAATGGTGACAAGCTGTGATAACTGCCACCTCCTTAGATTTTCAGAGCACGGCTTTCTCTCTAAAATCAGAGTGGGCTACTGTGGAAGCAGGGAAACACGAGGACGTCTCAACCCACCTCCAGAATTTCCCCCCGGACACTTAGTTGTCACAACAGTCATTTAGTATGTGAAGCAGCTGCCAAAATTTTGTAACAAAAGGTTAGTTTTTAAAATGAAATCTGCCTGCAAGGATCCGGCCAGGGAAATACGAAATAAAAAGTAAATTAAAGAAAACGAAGAGTAAATTTTAAAAACCCAATCAAGATTTTTAACTAGACTTTGACATAAAGATTATTGGCGAAGTGTACCTCTTTAATCAAGAAAAGTGACTAACGACGATTCAGATGTGAGTAATGGAAGTAACTACCCTTTCAGTGTTTTCCAACAACTTTAACCCGCCACACTGTACAGACAACAAGGCTGTCTGGAAGCTCTTGCTGCAGGATCCTCGCTAACCACACGAAGCTGCTCTAGGCGAGAGGCAACCAGGTGGAACCTCCAGCCACCCGAGGCTTCAGCCACTGGCTAGTCTGCGAGTTCGGGGGATCAGTCTCTGCACATCTGTAACCCATCTGGCACCCTGCCTGCGGCACACCAGACTGGTTGGGAACTGATGCTGATAATTCATAACTTTTTAAAAATAAAATACTTTTGTAAAGATCACTGACTGCTAAGGCTGATAGTATTTTTGTTTACAGTAGTAATAACATTTGGAATTACATGTTTAAGAGTAATAAATACTCTTCAGATATAAATTTACTTAGAAGTTTATAACGCAACAGAATAAACCACTTTGGAAAAACATACAACTGCTACAATACCTCTCCCTAAAAACCAATATTACAATTTTATTTTTCTTTAAAATTAAGTGATTTTGACTCATACAATAACATTACCTAGAAAACATTTTGTCAGAACTCATAAAATGGGTGCAGATACAAAAGGACCGACAAGAGATAATGCATCTAACTCATGGAGTAAAGACAAAGATTAAAAGAGAAAAAAGATCTGTCATCTTACATATCAGAGGGAATGTAATGAGTTCAGTCCATGATAATTTGGGTTGAATGCATGACCCCTGCACATTAAAATTTATCAGACTGATTTTTTACACCATAAACAGTATAGTAAAATAACCCTCAAGAAGGACATTGGTCTTTAAAATCTTGGCTTTAAGGAATGACAAATGCCTTTGAAAATATTTTGTTCAGAATCACTGCGATTATAAAAGTACTTCAGTTAGGAAATCAATCTAGAATCATTCTTAAATGGCAGTGCATTTGAAAAATGGCATTAATTTGTAATGTTTGCATTTCCAAAGAAAAATATAGAAAGAACTTAAAAAAGCAAGGTAACTTTCCAAAAAAAGTATTGATTCAAAAATTTACTGCACAAAAATATGTACTTCTTAAATGTTTCTAATAAATTAACTCCATAACATTTTTATGTATATTTATATATTTATATATATATAATCCCTGATAATCTATAAAAGAGGGTCTATAATAGTAAAATAAATGAACTTCAAAAGTACCCCCTTCATAAAATGTATTTAACATTAATTTTTCTCAAATTTAAGGAATGTAACAATATGTACAACTCTTATGTATTAGTATAATACCAAAATAGTACAAGTCATATTAACAGGCTGTCGTAACTGTAAAATGTTTGAGTCAAGTTAAAATTGGAGGACAGCTTAGGTTCGAATGAATGCAATTACCCATGGGAGGTTCACTTTCCAAGTGGAAATGACAATCATCTTATCTACAGTAGATTTCACAAGAGGTAGTGTTCAAGTAAAAAAAAAAAAAAAAGATACATGCTTAACTATCTTTAATTAACAAATTCACAGGAAAAAAATGAACTGGTTTCTTAGCGGATGATCAGTTGGTGACTTTTTTAATATGAATCTGAAATACAAAATAATGAGAAATACAATAAAGGCCTTATACATGAAATCAAAATGTGGTAAAAAAGAAAGTACAATCTGTTTCACTGATATTTCATATTGTCTTACCTCGTTAAGAATGGCCCAAACAGCAGAATTCTGAATGACTGAAAGTCGAAAGGCTGAAATGGGGTTTAGACTGGGATCCACCATTCCTTCAGCAACGCCATTCTCAAATTTTCCTTCAAAATAAAAACCAACATACGTTGGGTAGACTGAAACAAGCACACATAGGACATCACTGACTTAAAGCAGGAAAGAAAAACAAAATATTTTCAGTGGATGTCTTTACACAGGGCCTGGGTGAATTTTTTCCCCTTCTTTCTACTTTTATTCAACTTTCAAATTTTTCATGAAGTAGTATAAGCTTTCACTAGAAGCAACCTATTAAAACAGGCAGAGCTCTGCTTTTTTCCTATTGCAAATTAGAAGGTATATATTTATTTGTTCTTGCATCAAAAATGTTTTAACATGCAGGTTTTTAACAAAATGTGACTTCACCAAACCTCACCCTATGAGTAAGGAAGTATACCCTATACCATCACTCAGTCTGACCCCTCTGAGGGTTACGTTAGAACAACAAATTTCAATGCTTTTAAGACATACATACAGTAGGTGGACTTAGAGCAGGGGTTCAATCTTTTTGTATTCCTTCCAAGGTCACACTTAGAAGGAATTAACAAGTGATACCTCCTCTAGGCACTTCTAATAGAAAAATCCATTATAAATGACAAGCTAAAAAAGCTCTCTTTAGGGATAGGACCAAGAAGTTCTATAAACAGGTTAACATGCTCTTTACCTACTTTTTCTTGCTATGAGGAATATTCTTCAAACAACAACAAAAAGCTGTTGAAAAAGTGACAGAAAAATGGTGTGTTCTTGGCCACATTTCTCTATGCCAGGAACTGGCAACCCTTTTCTTTTTTTTTTAATTTTTTTTTAATTTTTTTATTTTTATTTTTTAATTTTTTTTAACGTTTATTTATTTTTGAGACAGAGAGAGACAGAGCATGAACGGGGGAGGGTCAGAGAGAGAGGGAGACACAGAATCTGAAACAGGCTCCAGGCTCTGAGCAGTCAGCACAGAGCCTGACACGGGGCTCGAACCCACATACCGCAAGATCGTGACCTGAGCCGAAGTCGGACGCTTAACCGACTGAGCCACCCAGGCGCCCCCAACCCTTTTCTTATTATAAAGGGCAGACAGGGGCGCCTGGATGGCTCAGTTGGTTAAGCATCTGATTCTTGATTTCAGCTCAGGTCATGATCTCACAATTTGTGGGATCGAGCCCCGTGCCAGGCTCTGTGCTGACAGCATGGAGCCTGCTTGGGATTCTCTCTCTCTCTGTCCCTCCTCTCTGGCTTGTGCACACAACTCTCTCTCAAAATAAACAAACATTAGGGGGAAAAATAATAAAGGGCAGATAGTAAATATTTGGGGCTTTGTGGGCCAGGAGGAAAACTGAAGATATTAGGTTGGTACTTATATAAAGAAAAAGTTCCACAAAGTTTTTATTGATGAAATTCATATTATAAGAACTACCACTGAGTTCTTTTGTCTTTTGCTAATGCAGGGGTACTAAGGAGATCATAATTCCTTTTGCAAGGGTTAACATTTTAGTTATCTGGGATTCAAAGTGATCCTCATCAAGATCGACTGCAAATGTTCATCTGTTAAAATGGGTCTATAATGAGATTTTATGTATTTTATCTTGGATATTTCCTTTCACACAGCCTACATACTGCGAAATACTGACACCAGTCCATAAGTACGTGATTTTAATGGAGCGTATTCATCACTTGGAAGGTATTTATGGAATTCCATTAGGTTCTTCTCCTTGATATTTGCCTTGTATGTGTCACTACATTGCAGATGAGTCACTTCCAAGCAAAAGTTAGGTGGAAGCTCCTTGATTAGTTTGATATTACTTATAGTTCAAATAACAACTGTCATCAGTGATTTGACTGAAACATAAGGTTTTTTGCATGTACTATTTGGTTTTATAATTTTAGGTTGAATTAAGAAACGTTATCAAGCCTGCAGGAAACACTAATTTTCAAAGAGAGAACAGTGGTTGTGGGCAATTCTTGCCACTGGGAAAAATTTCAATCTTGTTGTTGAGGTTAAAAAAAAAAAGGTTTCTTTTTTCACAATAAATGTGATCAGTGCTAAGCCCCAGAACTGCTATATGGTACAACAAATCATGCTATTCAGTTCCTATTTCTGACACAAGTTCACAGAACTGATTATGGTAAAGTCCAAGAGAGTGAATGCTGTTCACTGCTGATGCTGCTGGTTCAATAAAATAATGATATAGGCACACCTGCGTGGCTCAGTCGGTTAAGCATCTGGCTCTTGGTTTCAATTCAAGTCATGATCCCATGGTTCGTGGGTTTGAACCCTGGGCTGGGCTCTGCACTGACGGCATGGAGCCTGCTTGGAATTCTCCCCCCCCACCCCCGCCCCTCCCCTGCTCTCTCAAAATAAATAAACTTTAAAAAAATGATATGTGGCAAATTCAATTATTTCCTGTAAAATACCTGATGAATAGTAAAATAAATAACCATAGGCTTTAAACACCCTACATTTTCACAGGCTTCGTAAATTTACCCAACTAAGCTTTCTTTTCCATACATATTTTTACCACCGTTCATTATAACACATCCTGGCATATTCCACTTCAGGTTGTACTCAATTTGTGTTTTCTCAGCTTGTTTGAAAATATTCTTGCCTATACTTGGTGCCATGCAGACTTTTCAGAGGCCAATTCTTTAGTCACTTCAAGTTTGGCATTGACTCCAAATAACAACTGGGCAGTACCAGTTAATATCTATCAACTCATCAAGACCCAAGGAAATAATATGCTTTGTTTTTTGACTAATACCATTCCCAATGTCTTCAATTCTTCACTCAATTGTTGCTGAAAGCTCGATGGTCTTAAAAAAAATTTTTTAACGTTTATTTATTTTTGAGAGAGAGAGAGAGAGAGAGAGAGAGAGAGAGTGAGCTGGGGAGGAGCAGAGAGACAGGGAGACACAGAATCTGAGGCAGGCTCCAGGCTCTGAACTGTCAGCGCAGAGCCCGACACGGGGCTCGAACCCACAAACCATGAGATCATGACCTGAGCTAAAGTCAGATGCTTAACCAACTGAGCCACCCAGGTGCCCCTCAATGGTCTTAAATAAGGTTAATTGACCTACACATGTATCTTTGGCTACTTCAATTAAATAGGATTTAACTCACTATTGGTAACTGATTTTACTTGGCTAACACACAAGCCATTCTAAAACTCACTTTGGTTATATCCTCATCTGAATTTTTTATTTTTGTGAAGAAATCATGCTGTAATAAAATATTCTAATTTTCTGAACATTGTATTCCTGTGAGTTGGGAATATTATGAGTGCTTAGAACAGTAATGTATTCTCTAGCACAGCTATTGCATCACTGCCTAATAACCACAACAATCTGTCAACTGATTTTGTGAAATAATTACATTTCACACTGTTAAAAAGCACTGACATTCAAAGTCCACTTTTATTGTTTTGACATGATGGATACGTACTGGTCATTTTTTAAAAAATGTCACACTATGGTGGTGTGTGGGTGCGGGGGGCACTTGAAACTGTCAAATTATGGGGCGCCTGGGTGGCTCAGTCAGTTAAGCATCCAACTTTGGCTCAGGTCATGGTCTCATGGTTCATGAATTTGAGACCCACATCGGGCTCTGTGCTGATAGCTCAGAGCCTGGAGCCTGCTTTGGATTCTGTGTCTTCCTCTCTCTCTGCCCCTTCCTGGCTCACATTCACTCTCTCAAAAATAAACAAACATTAAAAAGAGAGAAACTGCCAAATTATGAATGTATCACTGCTATTTTAGTGCACTGAGCGTCAAGTGGAAGCAATCAGTGCACCACCTCAATCACTATTGGAACTACTTGCTCACCTCTGCTGTTGCAGCACAAAAGCACATAGACAGGGGCGCCTGAGTGGCTCAGTCAGTTAAGCATCTGATTGCTGATTTTGGCTCAGGTCATGTTCTCACCATTGTGAGACTGAGCCCCGTGTGTCAGGCCCTGTGCTGACATCGTGGAGCCTGCTTGAGAATCTGTCTCTCCTCACTCTCTGCCCCTCCCCTGCTTGTGCTCTCTCTCTCTCTCTCTCTCTCTCTCAAAATAAACATTAAAAATATTTTTAAAGAAAGCACACAGACAATATGTAAACAAATAAGCATGGATGTGTTCCAATAAAATTTTATTTATGGACACTGAAATTTAAATATTTATAAGTTTTACATGCCACAATATATAATTCATTTTTTCAAACCATTTAAAAATAAAAATTAAAAAAATGTTAAACATTCTAAGCTCATGGTCCATTCAAAAACAGGAAGTGGGGGGAAAAAACAGGAAGTGGCCTGATGTGGCCCATGAGCTATCATTTACTCATTATTCAGCAGTCTATTCTAGAGTTTTACGATATAATGATTAGGCTCTTAGTAAGATACGTTTAAAGTGAAAACCATACTAGAGAAGACATGCATTCATATGTATAAGAAATATTAAATGTATCAACTTACAAAGTAATGTGTTTATTAAAAAGTTATTAATACACTATTTCATAAAAGTATGTACACATATTGGGGCTGGACTGGGGTAGGGAGCAATGCTACAAGAAAGTATTACTGAATTATTAAGTTAGACAGGGAGTTTAGGGCTGAAAAATACTGTGAAACTCACAACACTTAATGAGACATCATACTGTCATCTGATGAGCTCAGTTAATTAGAAAAATAATTACCTAACGATATAACTGGTCTCATTCAAACACTTTGACCCCGCAATTTTATCCTGCAGATATACTCTCGCATGTCCAAAAAGAATATATGTATCGCAGCAAAAACTGCAAACAACCATTCGTCGCTAGGTGACTGGCCATATCAATTAAGATATGCTAATACAAGGGAATACTAGGCAGCCAATTAAAAGAGTGAAGAAAGAATACAAAGAATAAAGTAAAATTGAAGATAATGCAGCTAAAGACCTACTTGCATTCCCAAAGTAGAGAAACTCCCTACATGTGCAGAAGAGTTCAAACCAGCATTGTTTATAACAGCAAAAGAAAGGAAAAAGAAAATGGAAACAAACATTATAACCAAACAAAAGAACAGTGATATATTCATCCGCGAAAATTTGCACAGCAGTGAAAATAAATGAGCCATAGATACACGCACCCACATGGATGAATCTCATGATGGTGAGAGAAAACAAACTGCAGGCTACAGAATGATATCATTTATCTCAGATTTAAGAACAAGCAAAATAACACTGTGCACTGTTCAGGAATATATCCTACATATGTACTAGAAATGTACATGCAAATGGTAACCACCAAATTTATGACAGTAATTACCCTTGGTGGAAAGGGAAAAGATGTTATTAGGGAAGAACAAATGAATTGGCAAATCTTAAACCAGATCCACAGATATTCACTCAATTACTATTTGTATCTTCTGTGCACCTGAAATAGTACAACTTTTTAGAATGTTCATCTTCCATATGTACATATGTACTTCAGTCAGTGAAAAGATGCCGAACAAAGATCATAGAGTATGTATGTTATTTGTGTGCTACTGTGTGTTTTTGAAGAAAATATTCCTACTTTTATTTATGAACAGAATACTTCTGGAAGGACACAAATCATCATAAGAATTGCCTCTGGGAAGTACTGGGTAGGAGGGAAAAGAAGAGGGAGGGAGACTTAAGTTTATGCTTTTTAAAACATGTGCATGTATTATCTTTCCAGACAAAAAATTTAACTTTTGTCCTTAACCCGGTGGTCTGATAGGTCAGCATTAAAAGAAATAAACAAAGGAGAAAATAAAGGAGGAAATTACTGAAGACTGCCTAGAATTCCCAAACTCTGGCACTGGGCAGGACTTCCAAGGTCAGGCTCCCTGTGGCCATACTCCTGCTGCACCCTGACTGTGGTCCATTCCTTCCTTCCAGTGTTTCTCTAAAAAGGCTCTTCTCCTCACAACTTGGGTTTCTTTCACAAGACTGCCCTTAGCATGATGCCATACCATCCACCCTACTCCACCCTCAGCCATCAGGTTTCCACTAACTGTCAGCTGACTGTTTAGTTTTCAACAACGCCTTCAAGTATAAATTGCTGTACACTCCGATCCAATTAAATCCAGGCCCCTATGTAGGGCCAGTCTTTGTGGATTGTTCCCATCCAGCAAGGCTCTTATTAGCTCTCTTTCCCTGGTTCTCTCTGACTAAAAGAAATGACCACATTACAGATGCTCAGAGTAGACACCTGTATGACCTCCAGGTGGCCAGGTCCAAAAGCATCTCAATACAGAC
Organism: Panthera pardus; assembly: GCF_024362965.1. Lineage (NCBI taxonomy): Eukaryota > Metazoa > Chordata > Mammalia > Carnivora > Felidae > Panthera > Panthera pardus. The sequence goes on along the minus strand of NW_026526821.1, from coordinate 60,832,207 downwards.
CTAATGTTCAGGAGGGACGCAAGAGGCTAAAGGCATAGATTCTGGCACGTGGATGTTGCTGAGACCCTGTAAATGGCAAAGGTCACCCACCCAGTAAGAGACTGTGGAAGGCAGCAGAAGGCAGCAGAAGACAGATTATCAGTGAGAATCAACAATGAAATAGCGGGTGGAGAAAGAAAGAGGAACCAGCAAATGAACCTTTGATCGGAAACTCTGGTTGGGTCAAGATAATAAAAGTATGTACTAAAACATGAGAATACAACTTGGAGGACGTTGGTAATTGTAACCCTAAAGCTGCTTAACATCTGACAAGAGTTTAAAATTACTTTAGGATTAAGTCCAGACAAGTCAAAAACAATTTACCAGTTTAAAGTAGGAGGTATTACCTATTCTGAAATAACCATCTTCTAATCGTTTGTCTTTGGTTTCTTTGCTTATTTCCAAACCTTCACTCTAAAACAGAACAAAAACATTAATTTTACAAATGATTACTTCTATTTAAAACAGAGCTAATTTAGCTTAATAAATAGAAAAGTGGCATTTGTGGCACAGTTATCTTTAGAAAAGGGAAAATGTCATGAGTCTTGAACTTTAAAAAGCCTAACAATACAAGTATTCTTTTAACTATCTGAATTTCTATATACGAGTGGCTAAAAAATTTTAATTTTAATAAATTTTAAATTTAAACCAATTTAATAGGGCACTATTTTTTATTAAAAATACATGGAACTGTGTTAACTCAAAAGAAATCTAAGCACTCCTTAAAAACCAATAAATTAATTTTATGTATTAATCAACAGGCATTAAAACCACATGGTATTTTGGGACTCAAAATATAAACATTAGAGTAAAATGATGATTCATTTATTTTCCTGGTAGGAACTTCCAAGTTATTTTCCAACAGGAAACAAAATGAAGGCTCTTTCTATGAATAAGGCAAATAGGACAATATATTAATGTTGCTTGCCACTGAGGTCCTGCAATCATGAAAATTTTCCCTCATCTTCTAATCAAGAATAACCTCAAGATAAGTCTACTACTGATCTTAGTTCTTAGGAAAAATCAGGGGGAAAATAGGCATACCTTAAGAGGCAAAACTTCCACAGTTGTGTTTAGGAGAATATCTCCTGGATGTTCTTGGTTGCCACTATGGAACAAATAACTGAAAATACAAACGTAAAAATAAAAATATGAGTCAGAGTAGACTTTACGAAGATTTAAGAAGATGCTCTTACCTCTGAGTAAGCTTTATCAACAGGACTCTGACTACAAAGCTGACAGCACCAGAACTTGGTGCAAGGGCACATTATTATGTACTCCGAATAGTTGCTGGAAGGTTCAAAACTTAAAGACTCAACCTTTCGGTGATGTGCTAATTCCTTTCTTTAGAAGGGTCGTGTGTATTGCTTAACATAATAATGTATTTAACAGATTTTTTTTTTTTAAAGGACAGTTTTATGTTGCTGTTTATACTCCTTTACATACATAAACCTCTCAAGAAGAATAATCAAAGCTGCAGCACCTATATACTACTACTGTATCTTGCATCAGAGAAAACGTTCACCAGGACAGCCATGATCCATGGTAAGTTCAAAGACTAGCTTTATCCAATACAAATAGTAGCCTGTAAGCAAATTAACCAATTCTAAATATCTGAATAATTCCACTTATCAGTATGAACAAACATTTGAATAATGACTATGGTAAATCTAAAATCCTCTCTGGGTATGAGAATAATATCCTCAGGTTCTGATATCCTGAAAATTAATGTGGATATGTAAGTATGGGTGGGGGGTGGTAAAAACCAGACAGGGCATACAAAGCATATCTAAATCTAAATCTAAATCTAAAACTTAAGTTTAGCTAAGTTAAATGGTTACAAGTTTATACTTAGAGTCAGAAAGACCTGGATCCAAATTCTAGGACTCTCACTTAATAGAATTTTCACCTTTAGAAAGTTATATTAGCCTTCTGAGCCTGAGTTTCCTCTATACAGTGCAGAGAGTCCTACATAGCTCACATGACTATAGCAAGGAGTTGATGAGAGGCTGACAAAGTGGTTTGCATATTAAAAATACCCAGCAGGGAACAGTTACAGTCTGGCTATGATATAGTATGTTATTTGTGGGCAAAAAATCACCTGCGATGAAACATGATTTTCAAATGTTACACAGGGCAGGGCACCCTCTAAGATTAGCTCCCTCTAAGCTACAACAAAAAATAATTCCAACATTTCCAGATAAGAGACACTCTTTTTTTTTAAAGGCATCTTTGATTTGGAATGCTGCTTCCTATAGCTATGGACCACTCATTATTTCACCTATAGGTACAACAATATGGGACTGGGGAAGCCACTTCTAAGAAAAGAGGGATGGACAGAACTTACAGTTTAGATAGACTGATTCAGAGGTGTTCACTATGTGATAGCTTATAGTGAAAAACTCAATACCATCTGCAACGTTTAACATTAGAAGAAGTAAATGATGGTACAGCCAGACAATGGGATACTGTGCAAGCATTAAAATGTTTACGAATCACTTATGACAGGATAATTGCAAATATAAGACACAAATAATATACAGATCATGATGGTTTTCAAAGTAAAAAGTGCACAGAATTACCAAGAAAAAATGTGCCAAAAGGTCACAATGGTGGTGTTGAGGCTGTGTTTTTCTCATTTTTCATATTTTAAAATTTTTACATAATCAAAACATATGTTATATAGTCAGAAAATACTGTTCCTAACACTTCATTTATGTACTGACAAATACAACTTCTGCTTCTCCCCTTCTCAGCAAACAAGTTATTATGCAAGTTGAAAAGTGATTCCTTTTCTCTATTCTAGGAAGGGTGGGTCTCTCCAAGAACTCCAAGAAAATTCATATGTACTCTGATTTTAAAAGAATTGTGTTTTACTATCGGGGCACCTGGGTGGCTCAGTAGGTTAAGCGTCCGACTTCAGCTCAGGTCATGATCTCGCGGCTTGTGAGTTTGAGCCCTGCATTGAGCTCTGTGCTGACAGCTCAGGGCCTGGAGCCTGCTTCAGATTCTGTGTCTCCCTCTCTCTGCCCCTTCCCAGCTCACATTCTGTCTCTCTCTCTCTCAAAATTAAACATTAAAAATTAAAAATAAAATTACGTTTTACTATAAATGTATTCTCAATAGGGGCAAGTAAATATTACTTTACAGAGGTTTACTGAAAATTTATTTGTTATGAAATGTGACCTCCAGGGGCACCTGGGTGGCTCAGGTGGTTAAGCGTCCGACTTCGGCCCAGATCACCATTTCGCGGTTCATGGGTTTGAGCTCCACATCGGGCTCCGTGCTGACAGCTCAGAGCCTGGAGCCTGCTTCAGATTCTGTGTCTCCCTCTCTCTCTGCCCCTGCCCTGCTCGTGCTCTCTCTCTCTCTTGCTCTCTATCTCTCAAAAATAAATAAACGTTAAAAAAAAAATAAAAGAAATGTGATGTCCCATATGAGTTCTTTAGCAGATTCTTTGCTGGCACTATTTTAATTTGCTAAAAACAAACCAACAGATATGGTTTAAGACTACTCTTCTTTATGAGATGGAAGAAAATTGTTTCTAATTCTATGATGACTCTGCTTTAAAATTTTTTGAGTACAGTCGAAATACAATGTTACATTAGTTTCTGGTGTACAACATAGTGATCCAACCTCTCTATGTTATATGCTGTGCTCACCACAAATGTAGCTACCACTTGTCACCACACCGTATCACAATATTACAGTATCGCAGACTATATTTCTAATGCTGTGCATTTTATTCCAGTGACTTATTCATTCCATAACTAGAAGCCTGTATCTCCTACTCTCCTTCACCATTTTGCCTATCCCCCACCTTCTCTCCTCTGGCAACTGGTTTGTTTTCTGTATTTAAAGGTCTGATTCTTTTTGTTTATTTGTGGGTTTTTGTTTGTTTCCTTCAGATTCCACTTATGAGTGGAATTAAATGGTGTTTGTTTTTCTCAGTCCAACTTATTTCACTTAGCATAATAACCCTCTAGGTCCATCCATGTTGTCACTAATAAGATCTCATTCTTTATGTGGGTATGTAATGTTATTTGTGTATATATATACACCACATTTTCCTTATTCATTTGTCTACTGATGGAAACTTGGGTTGTTTCCATATCTTGGCTATTGTAAATAATGCTGCAAACAGAGGGGTGCCTTTATCTTTTCGGGTTAGCGTTTTCCTTTTCTTTGGGCAAATACCCAGCAGTGGCATTATTGGATCATACTGTATTTCTATTTTTAATTTTGGGGGTAACCCCCATACTGTTTTCCACAGTGGCTGCACCAGTCAGCATTCCCTCCAACAGTGCACAAGAGTTCCTTTTTCTCCACATCCTCATCAACACTTGTTATTTCTTGTCATTTTGCTTTTAGCCATTCTAACTGGTATGAGGTGATATCCCATTGTTTTGACTTGCATTTCCCTGATGATTACTGATGTGAGTTTCTTTACGTGCATCTGCTGGGTATCTGTACATCATCTGTATGTAATAGGAAAATGTCTATTCAGATCCTCCGTGTATTTTTTCATCAAATTGTTTATTTTTTTGGTGGTGAGTTATAGAAGTTCTATATGTATTTTAGATATTAAAACCTCATCAGATATTTATGACTCTTTTAAGTATGGTAAACACTACCTCAAAGTACTAAGTACCACACTATATACTATGAAAATGAACATTAACTAACAACAAAAATATTATATGCTCATACATGCGAAGAATTACTCAGAAATATTTTCCCAGTGATAGTCCATTGCCAGATACAGTTTTATACATTTAAATTCCTCTTTAGAATCAGTTTAGAGTAACAAAATAAAATTAATAACATTATAACTATGCACTGTTTCTGACCACCTTAAATAGAATTATCCTAGATGATTTTTGGCGGGTTCTAAAAACTGGATGGCCCTCATGTGAGAACATGTAACATAACTACAGAATTAGTTTTAGGGGATTACATTTAAATGTATCATAGACTATCTAGAGAACACACCCAAAGCTGAGGAGAGGTAGAAGGAATCATCACTATTAAAAAACAGGGAGAAAAGAGTCCTAAATTTTGCGAAATGAACATAAATTCTGAAAAACACAAAAGGGTTACCATGGTCGTCTAAAAGTAATTCAGCATCTGACTGACCAGGGATAGTCACAGTCTGTCAAATTTATCATTTCAGCCAAACTGCTAGGTAACTGACTAGCTCTCAGTTAAATCCTAAGGGATAGCCAATAATAAGGACATGAAAACTAACTTTATATTTTGAGAGTTCCACATAAAAGTAATTTTAAAAAACTATACTAAATAAATGTTCAGAAATACCAACAGAATTTAATAAACACACTAAAGGCTGATATTATATCTGAAAACAACACATCCATTTGATTACTGAATTGTAGGAAATATATTTTATAACCTAATATTTGAGACTCACTACCTCCTCACAGCTATTATACACACAAAAAAGCCATCATAAATCACACATCTTAAGACATGTAAAACTATAAGACCAAATAGATTTTAACAGTCACCAACCTTTCTACATTGACTGGCTTATCAAATTTGAATAAGATGTAGTCTCCGGCTATTGGGGTTATAGCCCAGAAGAAATCTTCCCCCATGTAAGTTTTCTCCAGTGTATGTCCTTGGTACACCTTCAAAGAAGTAGATATCTCTGCAGGTGGGTTTACATGGATCTTAAGAAGTAATGGTTTCATGTAATCTTTATCCTAGGAGGAGAGACATGTATGCTATTAAACAACTTATAGATTATTTATACTTAAGAAGAACAATAACTGTATGTGCATGCGAAACAAACTATATGTGCATGAGAAAAATAAAATTAAATCACCAACCGTGAGTTTCTGAATTTTTCCTGATAGAGAAGAATGCAGACCAACATGTTGGAAAAGGGAAGGTCTGAAGCGAATTCGTAGATTGGCTTTCTGTCTATCACAATGTTTCTAAATAATAATAATAATAAAAAAAAAAGTGTCACAATGCAAAGTGAAATCTTGTCCTCATCAGAAAAACCAGAAGCCCTTTTAAAGAATATTGCAAAGAAAGAGGAGCCTGGGTGGCTCAGTCAGTTAAGCGTCCAACTTTGGCTCAGGTCATGATCTCATGGTTCATGGGTTCAAGCCCCATGTCGGGCTCTGTGCTGACAGCTCAGAGACTGGAGCCTGCTTCAGATTCTGTGTCTCTCTCTCTCTCTGCCTCTCCCCCTGCTCGCGCTCTGTCTCTCTCTCAAAACTAATTAACATTTAAAAAAAAGAAAAAAAAGAATATTGAAAAGAAAATCCAACTTCATCTCATAATTCCAAGTCATATTTTTTAAGGGTCCTCTTTAAGATATTAATAGGTTTGCTACCTACTTGATAAACGGATATGATATGGAAATTTAAAATAAGTACATCTAAGAGAAGAGTTAAGGATTTAATTCTAACCATATTTCAAGATATATCAATGTAGATTTGACTTTTTTTTTAAGTTTATTTATTTTGAGAGAGAGAGAGCAAGCAGGGGAAGGGCAGAGAGAGGGGGAGAGACAGAATCTCAAGCAGACTCTGCGCTGCCAGTATGGAGCCTGAAATGGGGCTCAATCCCACCAAACCATGAGATCATGACCTGAGCCAAAACCAAGAGCTGGACAAAAGGCCTGCAATAATTTACTGGGTATTAAAATGCTGCATTTTTCTCAAAAGGTTTTACTTCATTACTATTACTACTAACACTAGAACAGAGGTAATATAACATTTTACAAAATATAAAACAGAGGTAATATAAAATTTTACAAAAATTCAACTACTCAAGTGAAAAGGAGAGAGAAGGGTTGAGGATAGGAGAAGAGCAAGGGGTAGAAGGAGGGAAGGTGTGGGACAGAGAGGAAGAAGAAAAGAACAGTGCCTGAGACTGAGCCCACTTGTGCCTGAACAAAGTGGGTTAATAAACCTGTGAAAGAATGTGTGAATGCTCTGTGGGGTTTCCCAAACCACTGTCAGAGAGATATTGTGCTGGAGGCCAGCAAGTTTGCGGTGACAGTTTCCCTGACATTCTAGAGGAAGCAACTGAAGAATTATGGGCCACAGAAAAACATGGCCTAAGAAGGAGTGACAGAATAGATAAAATTCTCCACAGGGCTGTGTGCTAAAATTTATAGATGATTTTAATTTTTACTATTGGAGATTTTCACCTCACAGGCTCATTTTAGAACCTAACCATATATTAGATAAAACTGCACAGGACCAATTAAATGCAAGTATACTGCAGAAGTATAAAGATCATATGATTTTATTTGTGTCCTACAATACAAATTCCTGTGAAGTACAAAGAAAATACAGGTCAGGACTTACATCATAAAAACAAATTGTTCAAATCAATTTATATGTAATCACTGTTGGAAAGCAGATACTTTGCTATTTGGCTATACTCTATGATTTGCTCTAAAAAAGTGATTAAAGAGAGAGAGAGAGAGAGAGAGAGAGAGAGAGGCTTATAAACACAAGACAGTGTCCTAAAAACTCACTGGCAGGTAGGATGATTAAACTATTTTAGAGAATATAATACAGTCATGAAGTCAAATTAAATGTTTGTTAGAATGAATGCTAAGTCATCCTTATGAAGACACATGCCCATAATAAATATTTCCCGTTATTACATGTCAAAATTGACTTATTTCTAAGAATGTGTATTCACATTTTATTTATGGTTACAGCAAATAAATAAAAATTTATTTTTTTTCCAGTGGTACAATTCAAATTGGACAAAGAAAACATATCTAACTACTTTTTACAATAAGATCTCTATGGAAATAACATATTTGAATAATCAAAGCAAAAATCATTCAGTTACTTACCTACCATAATCCCAAAGGTCAGCATATTAATATGAACACTGGTTTCTTGCAAGTAATACACTAAAAGGTACTTTTTTTCCTTGCTATTGTTTTGGTATAAAATATTACTTCTATTTTATTCCTTATTTACAGATGTAGTGGGGTCTGATTCTGTCCCCCAAGTGTTTGAAAAAGGAACAATGACAGAGAGTATGAAGAAAGCTGAAACAATACCCCTGGGACAGCTATGAGACCATCTATAGCCAACAGTAACCAAATAACAAAGCCTAAAGACACTAACATTTATCAGCAATTTAAAGAAGGGTGGACTTCACTGATTTACAGGATTTTCCACTGTTATTTAAAAATCCCTCTAATTTAGGAACTTTTTGTCAGTTCAAGAAAGCAAGCAAGCACTTCAAATGTTAAGTGAAAACACTTCATTCAGCTCTTTAACTGTTCATTTATAAAATCTGGCTCCCTGCAAGTCCCTTTCACAGGATACAGAAAAGAAGCCTCTTCCACGGTTAGAAGGCGGGAGAGGGACAGTAAAGTGTCCCTCCAACTGAGAAAGCACAGAATTTTATTCAAGGTAACTGACGTCGGGGAGGAACTGACTGGGATGATGATCCAACTGTGCAGTTTTTCTCTGCAAAGTCTGGACCTTAGTCCACAGATTTTACTGTGAGAGGACACATTGGAGTGAGCAAGGGCCATGTAGGGAGGTCAATGGGTGTACATGCACTAATTGACAGCTAACCTTTAAGTAGATCTTGTGGTACCACCTGTGCATGAGGAAGGGGAAAGACTGTATTATCTCTAAGAGATACATGCGAAGCCAAAACAAGCCTCTCGTCAGCCCAGCCTTAGCTGGCACTTCTAACCTATGTTTATTAATCACCATGGGGCCTTGAACATGTAGCCCCAAGAGAGGTGATAGAGTGAACGTGAACACAATGATGGGCCAAAGATGGAGGCCGTGTGGTCAGCACTCCTACATCCACCCTCATAAGAAATTAACTTACTGCATCTTTCTCAGGGTTGCAGACTTTTACCCAGAGTATGTGGTCCAAGAGCCAATCAATGGGTTTCTCCTTATAGAACATAAATATGAATTCCACAATCAGAGTGAGGTCTGGTGCTTGAAACATTTTACCTGAAAAAAACATTCTCAGTCAATAGCTTTCATAAAGAAACCAAGCAACAAAATGGCTTAAATAAATGAAATCTATACAACAAATAAAGCTTGTGCTCTCAAATACAAATCATTATGAATAATTTCCCTATTTGTCTTATCAAAAGCAAACAAACTTGCTTTAGCTAAACATTTCTGGGTTGTCACACAACTACGAAACTCCTGACTTTCTCCATCACAAAATCTATCATACAACTACTGGCTCAAGAAGCAAGTCAGAGATTTTTCCTTTGTGTCTTATTAACATTCTTCCCATTAGAAAAAAAGGAACTTTAGGATCCTTTAGGTTTAGGTAAGAAAAACAAACAAACAAAACATTTAACCTAATAAATAAATGCAAAAAACAAGGCATTCCAATTATGCCTTCACTGAAACCTTCACAAAGATGTTTCTAACTCTTAAGTTTTGAGATAAATGATCAACAAGGTCAAAGGCCTAGCCTCTAATATTTAAAGTACTACAAGAAGTGAAATTTTATCCTGTTTCTTAAAACCTGTAAACTTCCTGAAATTCTTCAACTTTAAACATATTCTAATTGTATAATTTATGAACTTTAGTGAGAAAAAATTTTTCAATGAGAACCTTGTCTATGAAAGTAACAAATGATTATGAATGAATCACTGTCAAGTACTACATCAAATACTAGGTATTCATACTAGAAAATATTTAGTGTGGCATTCTTTTTAAAAGAACCCCAATGCTGCAAAAGCACTGGGCCATAAACAGGGAGCTGGAGGTGTGAGAGAAGAAATCAGACATGCTCAGGACCATGGCTGGCTTTACGTGTGTACACAAGAAGCCAGAGGGGCTGCCTGGAGAACTCCACAGCAAATATTACAACCTTAAAAGTACCCAAATACTATTTTGGGTTGATTTTCATCACTTTATACATGGAAGTTTACCTAAATTAAATTTCCTCACAAGCAATCTATTTCCAGAGAAAAAAAAGACAGTTTGAAGGTAAAAGAAATTAGTTTACGATTCCAAAAGTCACAGTTATTTCTGAAAAGTAGATAAATCTGACACTTTTCTTACCAATGAAGCCCAGCTGGGAGAATTCTAGTATCATCCATTCCTCAGAAGAAAGTTGAAGTGCAAAATTTTTTATAGTGTTAAAGTAATTCTGTTTGACAATAATATCATCTTCAAGCTAAAGAAAGTTGATCAGATTAATAAATCAAAGAGATGGAAAGGTTTAAAGGACATTCTTTATTATAAGAAAACTCAAGCATACTTTTAAACACAAATCAAGAAAACAATGGCCAAAAATGATGAAAATGTAAAAATAAATTTTATTAAAAGAAAACGAGGAAAATAAAATGGAAGAGGCACACACAGCAAGTCACCTAAACCACTCCATTACTATGGGAGATCACAGCACCACTCCACAAATTACTCTTTTCTGGTCCTTTCTGAGCACCCAACATGACTTCACACTATCCTTTTTTACTTTTCAAAGGAGAAGAATTTTTGTGAGCCTTTAATTTTTTTTTTAAATTTTTATATAATACTTGTTTGAGGTCAAAGAAAAAGCCAGCAGCTTTCCTTCTCTGCCCTCCACCCTGCTAGTTGAGGTAACCAATGTTAAAAATTGGGTGTGCATCTATTTGCTACCTCTTATATGGACACACAGCACAAAAAGGTCCACACACACTTGCCCATCCACATGTACGTTTTTATAGTAAGGGATCATATTATCAAACTGTCTTTTGTCTCTTAATATATCATGAATATCTTTCCAGGTTGATATTTACTAAATGCATAATATTCCATGTTACATGTGAAACAATTCATTCAACTCTTTCCTGATCATAGACACACATCTAGCTTATTTCTCATTTTTTGCCAATGCAAACAATGATGTAATAAATTTGCTTATATTTACATATTACTGCTTTTCATTTCTGTAGGATAGATTCCTGAAAGCTCGCTTCTTGTATTTTTTTTTTAAATGTTTATTTATTTATTTTGAGAGAGAGAGAGAGAGAAAGAACACACAAGCGGGGTAGGAGCAGAGAGAGAGAGGGAGAGAGAATCTCAAACAGGCTCTTCACTAACAGCTTGGGGCTCGATCCCACAAACTGTTAGATCATGAACTGAGCCAAAATCCAGAGTTGGACACTTAACTGACCAGCCACCCAGGTGCCCCTCACTTTTTGTATTTTAAAAGTTATTTTCAAAATACTTAAGAAGCTGTAGCAATTCAGAGTGCCAGTTAATTCCACACAGTTGGCCCATGTGTTATTCACACTTGGGATTTTTACCAATTCAACTGGGAGTTGACAAAGGATCAAGGATCACAAGCATATGCAAAGACTTCCTCCCCAGAATCTCCTCTCATAAAAATTTTAAGTCACAAGATGATTTTAATGACCTTGAAAAATTTTTTTTCCTTTTCTTAATGTCACATTATCACTTCCAGTTACCTGCCAAGCAATTTTCACTTATTTTAGTATTTATATTTTTCAGGTATTTAAGTCCTACAAGCTTTCTTCTTCCTATCTGTGAAGAAACAGTAGGAGTACTTGGAAAGACATGATAATGACTCACCAAATATTTATTGAGCTTCTATTGTGTTCCAGACACGATACTAAACCCAGGGAATAATACATCAGTGAACAGGCAAGGCATGTTTTATGCTTCAGGGAAGCTGGAGGGAAAACCAGACAAAGCACAGAGCTATACTGGCACCTAACCTTGCTTTCTGAAAAAAAGGTGCCTACACTCACATCTAAATACTATCTATACCCCAAGGAAAGATGATCCCTAACATCAGGCCATTCCAAATTATTCTAATAAGTAAATCCAAAAACAAGCTATTTAAATGCACAGAGATGTAGATGAAATAGTCAAATGCCTATTTGAAATTCAATACACTAATTTTGGTTACCATATACAAATTCACATTTAAAAAAAATTTTTTTTACGTTTATTTTTGAGAGACGGAGAGAGACAAAGCACAAGTGGGGAGGGGCAGAGAGAGAATAAGACACAGAATCCAAAGCAGGCTTCAGGCTCTGAGCTGTCGCCACAAAGCCCGAGGTGGGGCTCGAACTCACAAACTGTGAGATCATGACCTGAGCCGAAGTTGGACGCTTAGCCAACTGAGCCACCCAGGCGCCCCCATAAATTTACATTTTTACATTAAATTAGGAAAACTGCTTTGTTCTATTCTCACATCTTATCAAACAACTTCGCTTTTATTTCTGGGTTCTCTATTCTGTTCCATTGATCTATGTGTCTATTTCGGGGCTTATACCATGCTGTTTTGATTACTATAGCTTTGTAGTATATCTTAAAATCTAGGATTGTGTTACCTCCGGATTTGTTCTTCTTTCTTCAGATTGCTTTGGCTTTTCAGGGTATTTTGTATTTCAGTATAAATTTCAGTATTATTTGTTCTAGTTCTGAGAAAAATGCTGTTGGTATTTTGATAGGGATTGCACTGAATCTGTAGATTGCTTAGGTTGTATGGACATTTTAACAATATTAATTCTTCCATTCCATGAACATGGAATATCTATTTGTTTGTATTATCTTTAATTTCTTTTATCACTGTCCTATAGTTTTTAGAGTACAGGTCTTTCACCTCCTTGGTTAAAGTTTATTCTTAGGTATTTTATTCTTTTTGGTGCAACTCTAAACAGGATTGTTTTCTTAATTTCTCTTCCTGCTACTTTGTTATTAGTGTATAGAAATGCAATATATTTCTATATATAAGCAACTTCACTTTAAAAAAAAAACTTCTTGGAAGGGCACCTGGATGGTTCAGTTGGTTAAGTGTCTGACTTTAGCTCAGGTCATGATCTCACTGTTCATGAGTTCTAGTCCCATGTCAGGCTCTGGGCTGACAGCTCAGGGCCTGGAGCCTGCTTCAGATTCTGTGTCTCTTTCTCTCTCTGTCCCTCCTTCATTCACACTCTGTCTCTCAAAAATAAATAAACATTAAAAAAATTTAAAAAAAAAATAAAAAAAACTTGGAGTACCTGGGTAGTTCAGTTGGTTAAGCATTGGACTCTTGGTTTCGGCTCAGGTCAAGCCTGCTTGGGATTCTCTCTCTCTCAATAAACTGACTCTGATACAATTTGATGACCTTATTACATTTCACCAGTTTTACATGCATTCAGGTTTGTGTATGTATTCGTGTATGTATTTAGTTCCATGTAGTTTTTGGGAGACAGTTCCATCGCGAGGATTCTTGTGCTACCGCTACCCTTTATATTCACAGCCACCTCCTTCCTTCCCCACTTCCAGCATCTGGTAACCAATAGTCTGTTCTCCATCTCTACAACTTTGTCATTTCAAGAATGCCACATGAATGGAATCATACAGTATGCAACCTTTTAAGATTCAATTCTAAAGTGCCCATAATTACCTGAGATCCCAGACGTGCTGTGTATCAATAGTTTGTTTCTTTTCATTATTTAGTATTCTGTGGTATAGATGTGACACAGTTTGTGTAACATTCACTGGCTGAAGAACATATGGGTTGTTTCTAGATTTGGGCTATTATGAAAAAAGCTGCTATAAGCCTTTATGTACAGGTTTTTTAGTGAACATATGTACTTCTCTGACATCAGTGTTTTGTCATGGCAAGAGCCATTCTTTAAAAAATCTTACATCTCAGGGAGCCTGGGGGGCTCAGCTGGTTAAGTTTTGGACTTCGGCTCAGGTCATGATCTCACAGTTTGTGAGTTTGAGCCCTGCATCAGGCTCTGCACTCATAGAATGGAGCCTTCTTCAGATTCTCTTGCTCTCTCTCTGCCTCTCCCCCACTCACTCTCTCTCTCAAAATAAACAAACATTTAAGAAAATAAATAAAATCTTACATCTCATTAGTGATCACTAGTTTACAGAGGGAGGCTAAAAAACAAGATGCAAAATATTGTTTTTATAGTATGCAAATGCAGTATCAGAAAAAAATATATATATTTTTGCTTAAAAATTTTAAAAGTATAAAAAGCAATAAAAAATTAATGGTGGTTACCCATGGGAGAGGGAGGAAACAGGGATAAAAGTGAGACTTCTGGGGCACCTGGGTAGCTCAGCTGGTTAAGCATCCAACTCTTGGTCTCGGCTCAGGTCATGATCTCACAGTTTGTAAGTTCAAGGCTCTGTACTGACAGTGTGGAGCCTGCTTGGGATTCTCTCTCTCTGTCCCTCCGAACTCATGCTCCTCACTTTCTCTCTCAAAATAAATAGAATAGAATAGAATAGAATAGAATAGAATAGAATAGAATAGAATAGACTAAATAAAATAAATAAAATAAAAGTAAAGTAAAATTAAATTAAATTAAATTAAATTAAATTAAATAGATAAATAAATAAAGTGAGACTTCTGTGTATCTTATATAAGTTATGATTTTGGAAAATTTTTTTTACAACTAAAAAGGATAAAAAATGCTAAAAACTGAATACAAAATGAAACAAACCAAATTTCATATCAATTTGGCAGCATGATCATACAGTATAAAGAATTATTTCCAGTTATTTTAAAACATAGTATTTTGACAATATACCCATATTGGTATAAATTCTAAGAAGGGGGGAAGCACAAAGAAAATTTAAATTGCATTCATCAGTCTAATAGTAGTGACAATGGTATCATTATTTTGTAAGTATTTCAGCTATACTATAGAATAATATTATTAGGATAATGTGATTAAAAACCAAGACTTTCAATGTAAAAGAAATACATGTATAAATTCAAAAAAGTCAAGTAAAAACCCCCAAATCTTCATTTGATTTGGGAACACTAATATGAGCTTGTAGATTTTTCTCCTGAAAAATACTCTTTCCCTTGCTAAAAGTTTAGCCTGGAAGCAAAGACACCATAATAGCAATAAGCATCTCGAGCACCTGGATTGGGGTCCTAAATACTATTTGCTTCTAAATGGAAAAGAGCTCCTTAGAGAAATGGCTGATTCTAGATCTCCCATAGAAAATGTGCAAATCTTGTGCCAGTCAGCAAAGAAATGATCTAAGATTACTAGACTTACATTGAAGGACTACAAGAGCCAATTTGAAGAGATTCCCACCAGCTTATGATGTACCAATGTAAGCATCAATATGAATAGTGACTGCAAGGTCTGAGGCAAATCAAATATATTTAAAAATCCATGCGTTCATAACAATATTTTTTAAATGACCGCCACTGGTGATTTCTAGGATACCACCTTTGAAATTTAATGAAGAGAAAGAATAGGCATTTATTCTGCCTTTCCTTTGTGAACTATTTTTCAAGGTAACCAAAGAGTTTAGGAAAAGTTCTTTACAGATGAACTCAACTTATAAGAACATTACAAATTACACAATTAGAAAATTATCACTCGGCACCTCTAATGAAATAACTGATCTGGGGAAAAATAATCAAAGAATGTGGAAATCAGAGGAGTGGCTGCTGGGAAGCTTTATAAAGGACAGATGAGGCTGACACCACCAAGCCCACTGATTAGTGTCAGCATCAATACAAGTGGGTCAACTAGACATAATGTGCCTTGTTACGTGATACAGCAGGAATTACTCGGCGCCATCTAGGAAGTACCTGAATCACCCAACAAGTGTTCCAGAAGACATGGTCTTCAATTCCAAGTCGTCTGTGATACAGGACTTTATGAAAGTGTATGATTCTGTCACACGAAACTTCATTTCAAGCCAAAACGTAACATTAGCACGGGTGACATTTTTTCCACCTTTAGGAGTATGCCTGTGATGACCACAGAGTAACCTCTGGTTCTTTTGCTTTTTTTATTTATTTATTTTTTTCCAAATATTTATTTTTGAGAGAGAGATACAGCATGTGAGGGGGGAACAGAGAGACAGGGGGACAGAGGATCTGAAGCAGGCTCCATGCTTTCAGCAGCGAGCCCAACACTGGGCTCAAACTCACCAACTGCAAGATCATGACCTGAGTGGGAGTCAGATGCTTAACCAACTGAGCCACCCAGGTGCCCTACTGCCTTTTTTAAAAGCACTCTCTCAAAAACCTGGGTAGGACATACTCCAGCATATGCAACCATGAAGTCACACACCTAGCACTGCTAGGAATTTACCCAAGGGATACAGGAGTGCTGATGCATAGGGGCACTTGTACCCCAATGTTTATAGCAGCACTTTCAACAATAGCCAAATTATGGAAAGAGCCTAAATGTCCATCAACTGACGAATGGATAAAGAAATTATGGTTTATATACACAATGGGAAACTACATGGCAATGAGAAAGAATGAAATATGGCCTTTTGTAGCAATGTGGATGGAACTGGAGAGTGTTATGCTAAGTGAAATAAGTCATACAGAGAAAGACAGATACCAGTTTTCACTCTTACGTGGATCCTGAGAAACTTAACAGAAGACCATGGAGGAGGGGAAGGAAAAAAAAAAGGTTAGAGAGGGAGGGAGCCAAAATATAAGAGACTCTTAAAAACTGAGAACAAACTGAGGGTTGATGGGGGGTGGGAGGGAGTGGAGGGTGTGTGATGTGTATTGAGGAGGGCACCTGTTGGGATGAGCACTGGGTGTTGTATGGAAACCAATTTGACATAAATTTCATATTTAAAAAAAAAGAATAAAAAATAAATAAATACATTTCATGAAGTCATACACCTAGGATAATTATCAAGTCTGGATTGAATGTCTTTCCTTCCCCACATTAATTTTTCTCCAATTTTGCCAGGTGATTTCTATCCTTCACAAACATTCAAAACTAGTATGAAACTGAAGACTTTTCAGGCTAATGTGTTTTCCCCACCAGTACTTTTTTTTCTTTAAGCTTATTTTATTTATTTTGGGAGAGAGGGAAAGGGAGAATGTGCCTGCATGCACAGGGGAGGGGAAGAGGGGGAGGAGGAGAGAGAATCCCAAGCAGGCTCAGCATTGTCAGCGCGGCTCCAACTCACAAACCATGAGATCATGATCTGAGCTGAAACTAAGAGTCAGATGCTTAACCGACTTACCCAGGTGCCCCTTCCCACCAATATTTTGCAAATTATAATGAACTCACTGAAAGAATTCTATGTAAAATGAAATTATGTCAAGAATTCAATGTAAAGCTATTCCCTCTTTTTGGAGGCATGATTTTTGGGAAAATTGGGTAACTTCCGGAATGTTCACTGGATTCATCTGTGACACAACTGAAACGTTAGGAACAATCTAAGTGACCAACAGTAAGGTCATTATGATATCTGAATAATGATATTTCAATGAGATTAAAAATTATTCCAGTCTGTAATTACTGGCATGTAAAGATATCTATAATATGTTAAACAATAGTAAAACAGATTACAAGACAGTATGTACAGTATGATCTTGCTCTTGTGAAAGAGTTGTATTAAATGAGTTAATATGTGTAAAGTCTAAGTTGTAAAGAACAATGCATGACACATGGTGTAAGTGTGCAATGTTAGTTCACAGCTACTGTTGTTATAACACCATATATACATGCCCTGCTTAAAGTTTTCCTTATCCTCTTTCTTAACCACATCCTTTCCTTAATTTCCTAAATGCTTACTTTTCCTATACTCCACACCAAAAAAAGCTTTAAGATTCCATTCTTTCCTTAGAGAGAAATCTAAAATAAAATTTAAAAGCAATATAACTACACGTTTTAAAGTTCTCTCTATAAAGTTCTTGGTCATAGTGTAAATATATATTGGCCCTAGAACAAACAGCAAGCTTCCACTACAACAATAGGAGACATGTTTAATAAAATGTTTTCAAGTTATTATTTTGAAATTAAAGACTTCTCTAAGACATTTAAAGGAAATGTACTAATTTTAGGATACCATGTTTTTACACTCATAACTCTTGTATACTGTTACATACAATGCCATATTCTGACCCTATCATCATTTACATTTCCCAGCCTGAGAACCAAGGAAAAAGGTTCATCATGCACATTTGAACACAGGTGGCCCAAGATAAAATATCAAAGGAGACAAAGTCTGTCCTCAGTAAGTCGGCCTTCCCAGGTGATAGGAGGCTTTTCCTTCTTTCCTTCCCTCCCAAACCTATGCCAGCAGTTGCAAACCATTTATTTCCTTTCTGATTAAGGGACCCAGAGCCCCTTTTTTACCACTCCCATCAATCAAAGTGTACTTCCAGGGAAATATCTAATAAACTTTTTAACTAAAAAAAAATGACAGGCATAGTGTGCAGTATCTGCATATGAACAAGGAATAAAGACCTTTGGTTAAAGAAATGAAATTCCAATTGTAATGTCACTAAGGAGAAGGAGATTTAGAAGAAATAAGAGCTTCCTAGAATTATTTAAGTTGTTGCCTATCTGGCTAACTTAAAACCCACATCATAACAAACTTATTCTTATCTTCAATATAAATGTAAATGTACTGTAGCATGCAAAAAACAACAAAAACAAAAAACCTATCCTACTGTAAGACCACCAAAAAAAAAAAAAAAAACCTGTAAAAAAATCCTTCTTTAAATTTTGCCAAGTAACTAAACCTTAGTTCTTTTTAACAGTAGAGAGAGGGAGAATGAGAGCAGAGATGGCGGGATGAGAGAAAAAGAGGTGAGTGACGCACCCACTGTCACACCGTTATCTGGAAAGCTAGTGTTGGGCTAAACTGGAGAATGGAAATGCAGAGCCCACATTATCAGTGACTATGACAGACTGTTCTGCTTTCTGATATATTATTATCAACATATACATCTTAGAGGGTTTACACTTTCCAAACTTCCTGTTTCAATGAACATATACTCTTGGTACTACTTCTTCAAAAGTGTGAAAAACATGAAAGGAAAACAAAAACCACACTTACCTGAATGTAATATATTCCCTTTTCCTGAGCATACATCATTAGAAAACAATAATCCAGGTTTTGCTTTGTTCTCCATCTGAAAAAAATTTTTTCAAAAATAAGTTAGGAATCAGACTCAAATTTAGCAAAATAAGATTAGGTGTAAATATTTTAGAGTACATATTGTATGTTGTGATATTTTATAATACACAGACGTATATACACAGTATATAATATACATGTATGCAAATTATCTACCTATAGATACACAGATACAGGCACACACATACATACACATGTAGAGGAGCATGAAAGAGACTTCACTTTTCTCTAATGAAGCCTTTATCAAAACATATTCCCCAAAACACTAATCCTCAAGACATCCTGAGGAAAAATGAAGTCAAGTGTCAAGTAAATTTGGGAAGCACATATATTCTCCTTCTGGAGACATATTAATACATTAGAGGCATTGAAATAGTCAATACATTTGTTGGGAAAAACTTTTGGGGCGCCCGGGTAGCTCAGTCGGTTAAATGTCCAACTCTTGACTTAGGCTTGGGTCATGAACTGTGAGGTTCATAAGTTTGAGCCCTGTGCTGGGCTCTGTGCTGATAGCACGGAGTCTGCATTGGGCTCTGTGCTGATAGCACGGAGCCTGCTTAGTATCCTTTCTCTCTCCCTCTCTCTCTGCCCCTCCCCCACTGGTGTTGGCACTCTCTTTCTCTCTCAAAATAAAAAAGAAAAAAACTTTTTAGTCCAATATTTTCCAAACTTTTTTGACCATAGGACCTTTTTTCAAATTTAACATTTTAATGTCTCTGGAAACTGGTGCTTCAAAAATTATACTTCGGGGATCACTGCTTTGGTGACCAGGGCTGTGCTTTGCATACAGGTGGAAATTAATAAATACTGTACTGAATGCTTAAAAACCCCAAAACATATTAAGGTTTACAATATTAAGTCCTTTCAGTGAATTCCTGGTAGCCTGCAGAAACAGACTAATGTTGAACAAGAAAAGTGGTTGTAAAAGCTAGTTAAAAAAAATAAAAGGTTTAAATAATAAGTAAACTTCTCCAGAATATACTTTATAAACTGTTTTGAATTTAATGAGATGACTTAAAATTTTTTACCAAATTCAACCCTAAATTTTTTAAAACTAAAATTATATTTATTGAGACAACCATGTAAACACATCTTTCAGAAAAATTCACTCAAGAAACACAGTAAGTCTCTTCCCAAAACTGTATTTTTCCTTTTTTTCTGCCTATAGAAAATCCAAAACTAATGTCAATGTCTCTTAGATTACAATGTTTTTAATAACAACACATTGAAAGTTTTAAGTCCTTCAATTTGAGAGAGTCAGAGACAAATAAATCCAGTTGACTAAATACATTTATTACAATATAATTCTGCAGAACAGTATTATTGTTTTTATCACTTTCATTGAATCAGTTCTCATTTATTTTGCATACAAACATTTGATTTCTATATGAACTAGTTTCTGAATTGTATTGAAAATACTCTTAAGAAAAGTTATACCACAGAAAAGCAGTTATACAAGTTATTGAGCATACCAAATTCAACCTCTCATCAGAATTTCCAATAAAATAACCAAAATTCATTAGCTCTCACAAATTAGCTCAACCCTAAAATGTGGTACATTTCAATAAATAAGGATTACATTTATTATGTATCATACTCACAAGGGTGGGGGATCTTAACACAGGCTCACCTTACTCTTTCTTTAGAGTCTCCAAATGTCTCCTTTAAGTTTGTCAGGTCAGGATAATAGCTTTCAGGAGGTGATATTATTTCCACCAAACCAGAACTGATTTCTTTAGAAAATCTACCATGAGAAAGGATAGCTGAGTCATTTAAGTTCTGTGGGATTTTATTTATCTTAATGCTCAACTTACTGTGTTTAACATAAAACACATCAGTAACGTATACTGTAATGGTCACATCACAGTGTCTTCAGTGAAGTAGCTCATCATTGATTTTACTTGCCAGAAAATGCAAATTTTTCCAATAACAAAAGGGTTTTGGTGGGGTTTTTTTTTTTGCTTTTTTAAAAAAATAATGCTTTAAAAACAGTGTAAAATGCTACTATCCTTAGAGAAGCATAGAAATCCTGGGCCAACTGCAGATATTATACTCCTAAAAAGTATCAGAATTTTTAAAAATCAAATCAAGGTATCACAGAAAATAGAGAATTGAAAAAAAAAATAAACTATTGACTGTGTGTCTCTATATATGTATGCAAAAACCAGTTATTCAACTTTCAGAAAGGTTTAGTTGTGAGTTATAGATTATATGTCATTCTAAAGTAGTCATTTCTCAACTGGGGCCATCCTGTCCCCCAAGCAGACACTTAGCAATGTCTGGAGGGATGTGGTTGTCCTAACTGTGGGTACTACTACTGACATTTAGTGGGGAGACACCAGGGATGCTGCTAAATATCCTACAATGCATACAACATTCCTCACAACAAAGAATTATCAAGCCCAAAAGGTCAACAGTGCCAAGGTTGAGAAAATCTGTTCTAAGGTTTTTATAAGCAGCTTTACTAACTCAAATGTAATTTCTTTCACATTTGCATTCTCCCTTATTTAGTTTTTGCCAATCTGCACAAAATTCTTGTGCAGCTACCTGCCTTCGCACATATGTCCTTTGTGCTTAAATGTACCTTTTTCTGGGCTTGGTTTTCCTATACATTGAGGAAGAAGAGAACTGACAAAATCACAGCTTAAGCCCCAGAGACCTGTCCACGTGCTCTGTGGGAGGAGGGGCCAATAGTTACTGCCTTGTTCCTATATTTAAGGAGGCTATACTAAACTGTATTTATATAAAGGCTGCCAAGAAATCGAGCACTTGAGGGAAAAAAAAAAATCTAACAAATGCACAATTCTGAACTCTGCATATATTTTTAAAAATCTCTGGTTTCAGCATTTTGATGGACAAAGAAAGAGCCGCATTATTTTAAATCTAGAGTTGGCAAGTAATTGTTGCTTCTTTTTGTCTTTTTTAAGTAAAAGATACATTTTTGGGGCAAAAACATAAAACTCAGTGAAGAAACCCTTATCAAGACTAGTTTTATGATATCACTATTAAAACTATGAAGATGATATAAACACTAATACCTGAAACTTACTAAGATTTCCACCTGTTAGCTGCTAAGTGCCTTGCTCACAGCAAATTGTTACTCAATTTTTGCAGAACAGTACAGATTCAGCCATAATTTAGCACTGAGGTTTGAAACTGCTGCAAGACTATCTACCCTGACAGCAGAAGTTTTTTTCTTGGTCAACAGACTCTCTCTATATTCACTTTCTTCAAGATTAAGAATTTATTGGATAGGGTCATATATGTAGGACATTCTAATCTTTTCTATATTGAAATACACCAATTTATCCACCATCAGAAAACTGGATATATATGCACCTACTTTATGATAAGGTTAAAGACCAATTATAGATGGCCCAATGAAAAATGAACTTCACAGAGAAAGGAACTAAAAAAAGAAAGCATTTTCTTTTAGCAAAAAGCCAAAAAGTAACAGTAACTAAAAGATCATTTTCATATTTAACAACTTACTCTTTCTCCAGGTTGGCTACAACACTGTGTACATAATCACTATCTGTCTGGGAAAAAGAAAAAAAATTGTACATACATTAATGTTTTTAAATTTTTATTTAACTTTTGATAATGAATTCAAATAAATAATTAACAGCATTCAATTAAAGCAGTGCATTAAAATTTCAGACAGCTTATAGATTTGCATTTCTACTTTATTCTACTTTATTGCACTACGATATATCATTGAGTACTTACTAATACAATAAGCAGATGTCAGTTTTATTACCTTCAACTGTCCTTGTTCGATTCAGTAGAAAAAACTGAGTACAGAAATTATTTCTACCTCTTCTCAACTATCCAAACTGGAAGTAGTGAATAAATAATGGAATAAACAATAGAGAAAGATTTTTTCCATTTTTATTAAAAAAAAATAAAAGGCAGGAGGAGATAATATCTTAGCGACTCTGACATTAAATGATGAAACTATGTAATAAAAAGCAGTCATGGTCTGTATTATTATGATTCTCATTATAAGGCTGATAATGATTAGAACCCAAGTCAAAAAGCACTTTACACACAGTTAGAATTATATACAAATAAAGATCTAATACCCCCTACCAATTTTAAATACAGTCACAGTTTATATTAAAATGCTAAAAAGAATCAATCATACATAAAATATGATCTATGTTATAGATTGACAAAACACTTAATACTTGATAAAAAGAAAACAAACCAAAACAAAAAGATAAATTTTGGAAATTACAAAACTATTAAGTTATAAAAAGTTGTAGTATAGAAGATGGTCTATAAACGTATGTTAACTTTAATTTCTGTTGACTGCAAGTAATTCCTATTTTTATTGTTAAATTTAAAGAATTAGGAGTGAGACATTAAGACCACATTCTTCAAACTCTTAACTATGGAGATACAACTGGCACACCGCTCAAAATCTTCTGTACTTCCCCTATATGAACCAAATGTCAGCGATCTCTTTTGAAATAATTTATCACCAACATATATAACTAATGAGTATCTTTTCACACACCAGCTATAATTCTCGAGAATATGATCAAGGTTGGTTTATATAGATATTAATAAATTTAAAAAACAACCTGGAATTCAATTTGTTAAGCATTTATTGAGGGCCAGTGATTTGCCTATCCAAGGAAAACAGGAATACAGAGATGAACAAGACCACCTCCCTATTCCCAGTTGGCTGTCCAAGAGGTAGGTCAAGAAGAAAAAGTAAATGTAGATTCATTAAGTAATGTGTAATAATACGTATGAAATTCACATGAGCCAAATCTAATATTATATGTAATCCTTATGCTGTAATCCTTATGCTAATCAACAGAACTAACAAAAGGTTTGCTTAAACGACTGTAATTGATATCACTTTTCCACCAGAGAATAAATCCTTTCTGGTATCAGCTAAGGGAATTCTGGGAATCTTCTGAAGAAAGCTAAATGTATAACTGGCCTAGAAACAGCCAGGCAAATCGTTATCTCCATTATACAGTTGTGGTTGGAAACTGTTCTTGCCTCTCCCCCACTCTTAAATGTTGATAATAAGATAGGCAATATCAGATCTTTGGGGCTTGCTTGCATTAAATTAAAAGAGAGCACTTTTTCCTGAATCTTTTTTAAAAGCGTGTGGAGACTTTTTCAAAGGCAATATTATCACTCAATTCTCGGAATGCATCTACAAATATAAAACTGAGATGTGTGTATTCTAGGGGTACGTGAATGGTATATACGTGGGAAAGGTGGGAAGGAAAGTGGACATACATAGAAAAAGAAAGAGCATTTTTTCCTGGAGAATCAAGTGTTCCTCATGGTTAAGTAAAATTAAGTATTTTATATTAAAACTATATGCTATTGTATTAGTATGTATATGCATTATTAATACATACTACAACAGGGATGAACCTTGAACACGTTCACATTTGTTCAATGTGTGACCACATGTTATATGCCTTTACTTGTATAAAGCATCCAGAATAGAATAATCTACACAGATAGAAAGTAGATTAATGGTCTCCTAGGGCTGGGGGGGAGAAGGGTATTAATGGGTGATGGGTAAGGTGTACAGAGTTGTTTTTTGGGGTGATTAAAATGTTTGAAAATTGAGATGGTGGTTGCATAGCTGTGACTTTAAATAGTTAAATTACAAAAAAGTGATTTAAAAAGTTAAATGTAAAAAAATATTAAAAAAGAATGTTCTATTTTTCTATTTTTGATATATTTTAGGGAGTACAATATGCTATTAATAGCATATATGTGTGATTTGTAAATATCTATGTACAAATTGGGAATACCTAATCAATGGGATGCTTAACAGAAAAGCTTAGATCATATTGCTGCACTGGACCAGTCCTGGTGAGACAGAGCACAGAATACTGCACTCTAAACCAGCAGAATACACATTGTTTTCATGGAACATGAAACATGGAACATTCACCAGGATAGATCACATGTTAAGCCACAAAACAAGTCTCAATAAGTTTAAGAAGACTGGAATCACATCAAGTATCTTTTCCAACCACAACTGTATTAAACTAGAAATTAAATGCAAGAAGAAAACTGGAAAAAACCCAAATACGTGGAGAGCAAACAATCAATGGGTCAAATAAAGAAATCAAGTAGGCAATCCAAAAACAGCTTGAGACAAATGAAACTAGAAACTCGTCCCAAAATCTGGGACACAGCAAAATAAGTTTTAAGGGGGAAGTTCATAGTGATACAGGCCTCCCTCAAGAAACAAGAAAAATCTCAAATAAGCAATCTTATTTTACATTTAAAGCAACTAGAAAAAAAGAAAAAAAAAAAAAAAGGCCCCAAGTTAATGGAAGGAAAGTTCAGGGCAAAAATAAATGAAATAGAAACTAAAAAGTAAAGGTCAATGAAACTAAAGCTGGTTCTCTGAAAAGATGGACAAACTTTTAGCCAGATCCATCAAGAAAGAGAAAGCCTAAATAAATAAAATCAGAAATGAAAGAGGAAAAAAAAAAACCATATCACAGAAACATAAAGGATGTTAAGAGAATACTATGAACAATTATTTACAAATTAGAAAACCTAGAAGAAATGGATAAATTCCTAGAAACATAATCTTCCAACAATGAATCATGAAGAAATAGAAAATCTGAACAGACTAATTACAAATCATGAAGAAATAAAATCAGTAAAACAACAAAACAACAACAAACTCCTGTGGTGCCTGGGTGGCCCAGTCAGTTGAACATCCTGACTCTTGATTTTGGCCCAGGTTATGATCCCAGAGTCGAGGGATCAAGCCCTGCGTCAGTCTCCATGCTGAGCATGGAGTCTGCTTAAGATATTCTCTCCTCCCTCCCTCTCCCTCTCTCTCTCTCCTCTCTCCCACTCATCTTCTCTTTTTCCCTCTCCCTCTCTCTACCCCTCTCCCCCACTCATGTACACTCTAAGAATAAAACAGATCTTTTTAAAAAAAAATTTTTTTTAATGTTTATTTTTGAGAGAGAGAGAGAGAGACAGACAGACAGGGTGTGAGCTGGGGAGGGGCAGAAAGAGGAGGAGACACAGAATCCAAAGCAGGCTCCAGGCTCCAAGCTCCGAGCTCCAAGCTTCGAGCTTCCAGCACAGAGCCCGATGTGGGGCTCAAACTCACAAACTGCGAGATCATGACCTGAGCCGAAGTCGGTCGCTCAACCAACTGAGCCACCCAGGCACCCCTAAAACAGATCTTTAAAAAACCTCCCAACAAACAAAAGTTGGGGACAAAATGGCTTCACAGGTGAATTCTATCAAATATTTAAAGAAGAGATAATATCTATACTTCACAAATTATCCCAAAAAATTGAAGAGAAACACTTCCCACTTTACAAGGCCAGTATTACCCTGATACAAAAACCAGACAGATACTACCCCAAAAAAGCAATTACAGGCCAATTTCCCTGATGAACACAGATACAGAAATACTCAACAAAACTATCAGCAACCAAATTCCACAATACATCAAAAGGATCATATACCATAACCAAGTAGGGATGCAAGAATGTTTTAATATCCGCAAATCAATTATTGTGATACACATTAAAAAAACGAGAGACAGAAATTACAAGATCATCTCAACAGATGCAGAAGATGCACCTGACAAAATTCAACATCTATTTATGATGAAAACTCTCAACAAAGTAGGTATAAAGGGAAAGTACATCAACATAAAAAAGGCCATATTTGAGAAACACACAGTTAACATAATACTTAACAATAAAAGGGTGAAAAGCTGAAAGTTTTTCTTCTAAGATCAGAAACAAGACAAGGATTCCTGCTGTCAATACTTTTATTCAAAGTAGTATTAGAAGTCTTAGCCACAGCAATGAGGCAAGAAATAAAAGGCATTCAAATGGGAAAGAAAGTAAAACTGTCCTATTTGCAGTTGACATGATTATGCATAGAAAACTCTAAAGACTCCACCAAAAAAAAAAAAACAAAAAAAACAAAAAAAACAACAAACTATTAAAACTAACAAATTCAGTAAATTTGCAGGATACACAGTTAACACACAGAAATCCGTTGTGTTTCTATACACTAATAATGAACTATCAGGGAAAAAAATTAAGAAAACCATCCCATTACAACTGCATTAAAAAGAATAGAATAGGTAAGAAATTTAACCAAGGAGGTCAAGGATCTGCACTCTGAAAACCCTAAGACCGTGATGGAAGAAATTAAAGACAACACAAACAAAGGGAAAGATATACCATGCTCTTGGCTTGTTAAGATTCATATTGTTAAAACGTCTGTACTGCTCAAAGCACTCTACAGATTCAGTGCAATCCCTACCAAATTTACCAATGACATTTTTCTCAGAACTAGAACAAATAATCCTAAAATTCATATGGAGCCACAAAAGATCCTAAATAGCCAAAGCAATTTTGAGAGAGAAGAAAGAACAAAGCTGGAGGTAACATGCTCCTGATTTCAAACTATACTACAAAGCCATAGTAATCAAAACAGTATGGCACTGATGGAAAAAAGACAAATACTCAATGGAGTAGAAGAGAGCCCCGAAATAAACCCACCCTTAAATGGTCAACTAATCTACAAAAAAGAGACAAGAACATACAAAGGTATAAATCAGTTTCTTCAATCGTGTTGAGAAAACTGCACAGTCACATGCAAAAGAATAAAACTGGACCAGAATAAAATCTTACACCAAAGACAAAAATTAACTCAGAATTCATCAAAGACTTAAATGTAAGAAATTAAGCCATAAAACTCCTAGAAAAAAAATAGGTGGTAAACACTTTGACATCAGTCTCAGAAATACTTTTTTGGATATTTCCCCTCAGGCAAAGTAAACAAAAGCAAAAATAAACAAATGGAACTACATCAAACAAAAAGCTTTTGTGTGACAAAAGAAACCATCAACAAAATGAAAAGGCAACCTACTGAATGGGAGGAGATACTTGGAAATGATACATCTGATAAAAGGTTGCTATCCAAAATATATAAAAAAACTGATACAATCCAAAAACAAAAAACTAAAAAGCCTGATTTAAAAATGAGAAGAACTGAATAGACATTTTTCCAAAAAAGACATACACACAGGCACATGAGAAGATGCTCACCATCACTAATTATCAGGGAAGTGCAAATCAAAGCAATGTTAAACCTGTCAGAATGGCTAGCATCAAAAAGACAAGAAATAACAAGTGTTGGCAAGAATGCTGAGAAAAGAGAACCCTTGTGCACTGTTGGTGGGAATGTAAATTGGTGCAGCCACTGTGGAAAACAGTACAGAGTCCACAAAAAATTAAAAATACTGCTACCATATGATTTAACAATTCCATTTCTGGGTATTTATCCAAAGAAAACAAAACCACTGATTTGAGAAGATATAGTTTCCCTATGTTCAATTCAGCATTATTTACAAAAGCCAAGATGTGGAAGCAACCCAAGTGTCCAGTGATAGATAAATGGACAAAGAAGATGTGGTATAGAAACAACATGGAATATTATTCAGCAATAAAAAAAGAATGAAATCTTCCCATCTGTGTGACAACATGGATGGACCTGCATTAAGTGAAACGAGTCAAAGACAAACACTATATAATTTCACTTATACATGGAATCTAAAAAACAAAACAAAACAAAATTTACAAACAATAAAAACAGACTCATAGATACAGAAAACAGTGGATGCGGTTGGGGGCATTGGCAAACAGGTGAAGGACATTAAGAGGTACAAACTTCCAGTAACAAAATAAATAAGTCATGGGGATGTAATGTACAGCATCAGGATATAGTCAATAATATTGTAACAATTTTGCATGGTGATACATGGTAACCAGATCTATTGTGGTCATCATTTTATAATGTATAAAATATTGAATCTCTATCCTGTACATCTGAAACTACTATAGTATTGTATGTCAATTATAATTCAATTTTTTAAAAAGGTTGAATCACTCCAATAGACCATAAGATAGTCTCTGGAAAGATGTCATGAAAATAAAAACAATATCCACCACCTTTGATAGTTACCTTCTAAATTACCTCTTAAGATTTTATATCATTAGGCTGATACTATTGTTTAAATCATCTCTATCCTTACTCGTTTTCTGTTTATTCATTCTATCAAGAAATGAAAGAAATGAAACAAAGTCTCAAACAAATATTGTGAAAGAACTTGCTTAGAATTCAGAAGCCCGTGACATAGCAGGAGACCAGGCAAGTGAGCACGGTGGAAAGGCCCTCAGGTGGCCCACCCGTAGAAGGGATAAAGGTGCCCTTTGATTCTCTGTTCTAGTTCTGAGAAAAATGTCATTGTTATTTGGATAGAGATTGCACTATATCTGTGCACTGCTTTCACAGATGCCCGCACACCTGGGTGTCATGAGGTTGTATGTAGCATGAACACTTAATACTAATTGATTAAATACAAGGCAATTCAACTAAAACCTTAAAAATGAAAAAAAAAACCAAAAAACGGGCTCCCCCTCCAACACTTTAAAGATGATGTTCCATTGTCTCAGGCCTTCATACTTTCTAACAAGAATCTAGAGTAGTATTCTTTTCTTTTTCTGTGCATAATGTGTCTTTGGCTTCTTTCAAGATCTTCTCTTTATCTCTGGTTTTCAGCAATTTGATTAGGACATACCTGATAATGGTTTTGTGTTTATTCTGCCTAGGACTTTTTGGACTTCTTGAATCTAAGGGTTTATACTTTTCTTGTTTCCAAAAAGCAATTATTCCTTCTTTTTCCTCTCCATTCTGGAATTTCGTATGGTAGATCAATTAATATTATCCCATTGGCCACTGAGGCGCTATTCTTAATTTTTTCAGTCTTTTCCCCTATTTAATTTTGGATACATTCTATTGTTATTTTTAAAATCACTGACCTTTCCTTCTGCAGGGTCTAATCTGCCTTTAAGATTATTCAGTAAATTTTAAATTTCAGATATTGTACTTTTCATTGCTATATGTTCCACCATTTGGTTCTTTAATACATCTTCCATTCCATTCCTCATTGTTTTAAGGACTTGAAAATGTTTGTAATAGTTGTTTTATTGTCCTTTCCTGCCAGTTCTATCACCTCTGTCATTTCTAGATTTGTTTCTATTAGCTAAATTTTCTTTTAGTTATGACTCATTTTTTTCCTTGGCATATTAACCATTTTTTATTTGATAATAAACATTACAAATGTTACATTGTTGAGTGTCTTAACCTTGTTGTTTTTAAAAAAAGTATTGGGCTTTATTTTAACAGGCAGTTATTTGTTCATTAGCTGACCCTCCATAGGCCTCTTTTTAAGCTTTACCGGGATGGGCCTAGAATAACCGTTTCAAGGATATTTTAACTCCTCTGAAGTTGCCACTAAATGCCCTGCCATTCCAGTTGGTCAGAACCCATCCTGTGTGAGCAATGGGAACTGTTCGGGTTATAGTTCCCTGATCATTCCCCCTCCCCCCCAGACTTGTTAATTTCACTCTACATATGTGTGGCCCTAATACAACAAAGACAAAAAAGGCATCATCATTTTCTGTGCAGCAGTCTCCTTTCTGCAACTCTAACCTGCAGTTTCCACTTGCTCTATTTGCAACTGCCCTTCCTGCAATGTGATCTGGAATGCATCTCCAGGCAGAAAGTTGGGGGAATTGTGGTATCCACTGCACTTATTTTTCTGTCTCTGGGAATCACATCATGCACAGTCTGTTGTCCAATGTCTGAGAACAAATGAATCATATTTTGTTCAGCCTTCTAGTCACTTACAGCAGGAAAATAAGCCCAGTCCTTATTAACTCTTTCAGGGCCTGAAGCAGATGTCACTTTACATAATAAGAAACCAATGAAAATTCCAGAAAGATAATGTGTACAAGTGGCAAGTCAAAAGGACTAAAAGACAGGTGCTAGAATGGGGCTGGCAGCTCATAATAAATTTTACTTCCCTAAGGTCCAAGGAAAAGCTATTCCCACCCATTTAATGCTTGGCTTTATGATACTTTAAATTCAATGCAAATATGGCAACAAAGACTAACAAATACTAGTTAGCTTTACTAGCTTCTAAAATGGTCAAGTTGTTGAAAGATAAAAGAAAGAATAAACAACATTAAAAAACAACAACAAAAAACAACTTCATTTCTAATATATCTGTTATAGCCTTTCTTCCTTTCCTTCTCCTAAACAGTTGATGCTACAGCAATAGTTCTCAAACTTTTCTAATCAGAACCCATTCAGTTCAAATTCTTAACCACCTTTACAATTATCCTAGTCCAAGCCTCACCTGGATTATTACAAGTCTCCTAAGTAATCTCCTTGCTTCTTCCCTTTCCAAAGTAGTGTGATCCTTTTAAAAGTTAAGTCATATTATTCTCACCAAAAATGCATAACTACAATCTAATCATGAAAAAATATCAGACAAATCCCAACTGAGACATTCTATAAAGTAACTGACTAGTGTAGTCACTAATAGTTTCCAAATTCATGAAAGACAAGAAAAGTGCAAGAACTATCAGGGATAGAAGGAAACTAAGGAGTCAGAACAACTAAATGCAGTGTGGTATTTAGGACTGGATGCTAAAATAGAAAAATGACATTAGGTGGAAAAATACCAAATTTGAATAAAACCTACAGTTTAGCTATAATTAGTATTATAACAATGTTAACTTCCTGGTTTTGATCATTTTATTAGGGCTGCATAAGTTAACATTACAACAAGCTGAGTGAAGGGAATATTCTCTATTATAATTTGTGAAAATTTTCTGTAAATCCAAAATTATTTCAAAATAAAGTATTTTAAAACATTAAAGGAATAAAAAGTAAGTCAAGTGTCTTCTCTACTTGAAACCCTCAAATGATTTTGTCGTAATTATATCAAAACAGACCCACTGCCTGTTTTTTTTTTTTTTAATGTTTATTTATTTCTGAGACAGAGAGAGACAGAGCATGAGTGGGGGAGGGGCAGAAAGAGAGGGAGACACAGAATCTGAAACAGGCTCCAGGCTCTGAGTTGTCAGCACAGAGCAGGACGCGGGGCTCGAACTCACAGACCACGAGATCATGACCTGAGCCAAAATCGGACACTCAACCAACCGAGCCACCCAGGTGCCCCCCACTGCCTGTTTTTTTTTTTAACATTAAAAAAATTTTTTTTAATTTTTAAATATTTATTTATTTTTGAGAGAGAGAAAGAGAGTCAGAGCATGGCCTGGGGAGGGGCAGAGAGAGAAGGAGACACAGAATCTGAAGCAGGGCCCAGGCTCTGAGCTATCAGCACAGAGCCCAAAGTGGGGCTCGAACTTGTGAGATCATGACCTGAGCCAAAGTCAAAGCTTAACCAACTGAGCCACCCAGGCACCTCCCACTGCCAGTTTTCATAAAGTAAAATCTTATTGGAACACAACCCCACCCATTCATTTACATATTGTTTCTGGCGGTTTTTAGGCTACATCAGCAGAATTGAAAAATGTACGGCTTGTAAAACCAAAGATATTTGCCATGTGGCCCTTTACAAAAAAAATCTGTTAGCCCTCTGACTCAGTAAAAGCAAAGTTCTTACAATGGCCTGTAGCGTCCTATGTGACCTGGCCCACCCCACTCCTTCTCTGACTACTTCCTACTACTGAACCCTTCACCTTTTCTGCTCTAACCACACAGGTCTCTCCTCACTGTTTCACAAAATGTGCCAAGCAATGTTCTTGCCTTGGGGTCTTTGCACATGCTGTTAGTCAGCTTGGATTGTTCAACTCCCACACCTTCAAATCTTTCCCAAATGTCCTGACCAGTCTAATAAACCATCCCCTGGAAATCCCATACTCCCTTTCCGATTTACTCTTATTCTTCTAGCACTTACTACCATTTAATGTATTATATATTTGTTTTTTAATATGTATTTTTCTATAATGTAAACTTCATTGGGCAGAGGCTTTGTTTTATTCAATGATATGCCTGGTACTTACCAGTATTTTGGTAAATATTTGTTGAACTATGAGCAAATTTTATAGGTTATTATACATGTACAATTTCTTCCTAATGGCATCTGTATGATTTGTAACAAATGTATAAGTAAACATCTTAAAATATAACTGCTAAAGAAATTATAGGTCAAAAACACTACTGATGCACTAACACAGTAATCTGTAATTTAAAATCAAGAATAGAAACACTAGACAGATAATCAGCAAGTCTACAGAAGACTTGGAACAACACTACGAACCTGACCTAACAGACACTTATGAAACACTCCCCTTGACAATAGCAGAATCCATTCTTTTAAAGCACACATGAAACCCTGTCCAGGATAGACCATCTCCTGGCCCATAAACAAGTACTGATAAATTTAAAAAGCCTGAATTAGAAATCAAACAACAGAAGGAAATTTGGGAAATCTACGAATAGGTAAAAATTAAGCAACACATTTCCAAATAATCCATGGGTCAAACCAGTAATCACAAGGGAATTTAGAAAGTATTTTGGTCTGAATGAAAATAAAACTTAACAAAGTTTATGAGATGCAGCTAATGAGAAATTTATACATTAAAATTGCCTCTACTAGAAAAGTTCTCCAGCCAAAAATGTAAGAATTCACCTTAAAAATCTAGAAAAAAGAGGGGCGCCTGAGTGGCTCAGCTGGCTAAGCGTCTGACTTCAGCTCAGGTCATGATCTCACAGCTCATGAGTTCGAGCCACACGTCAGGCTCTGTGCTGACAGCTCAGAGCCTGGAGCATGCTTTGGATTCTACGTCTCCCTCTCTGTCTGCCCCTCCCCCACTCGTGCTCTGTCTCTGTCTCTCTCTCAAAAAAATAAACATTAAAAAAAAATTGAAGACACTCTAGAAAAAAGAGTAAACCAAACTAAATGCAAACAGAAAGAAAGAAAAATAAAAAATGGAAATTAATGCAACAGGAAAATAAAGAAATGATAAAGTTAACAAAACTAAAAGTGAGTTCTTTGAAAAGATCAAAGAAAAATGTCAACTGAAGAGCATTAGAGTGAGGTCTGTCTACTTTGCCTGATTGCCAGCAAGCCAGGGCTAGAAGACATAAAAAGTCTCAGAGGAGAAGGAAATGGAGAAGGGAAAAGAAGGAAACGGCAGGGGAGGTAGAAGAGTGAGGACAGGAGACTACTGTTTAGTATAACAAACTCCACTGACTACTGGGATTCTTCAGCCATGTGCATTTACAACTAATAAATATTTTTTTGAAGTGCAGAAAAACAAGAAAAGTAGAGAAAAAAAAATGTCCCTGTGCAATGCTAGATTACACGTTAAGGGGACAATCTATTGTCCAGTGGGTTTCTTTTTTAATCTCTTCCAGTACCTTCCTCATTTTGGTACTTCAATAAGTGTTTGTTCACTGAATACTTAGCATGATATCTGTACTTCTGCCTTTATTAAAAAAGATGGCTAACAGGTAATTTATGAGAGTTTGAGCAAACCTAACTATACAGAGGACTACTGTTTCTGAGGCTACTATACTCCTCCAGTACTTTGGGTGGTAACAAGTTCTGAAGCATTCAGGTAATGAAACTCTGGCTGAAAGCACACTAAACTACCTAACTAGAAAAGACTAAACCACTTATATAGAATTTGCCTATAAAGATAGCATTGACATTATACAGAATTATCAATGAGAAATGGATACAAAACTGCAAACTCGATTTTCAATACTACCAATATTAACAACCAAGCTTCTCAAGCTCAAAAGGAACCCAGCGTGGTTCCAATAATCAGAGGTAGCCTGAAGAACTGCACAGACTAACTATATTTGCAGGAAGCAGCCTGACTCTGTAGCAGCCACAAAGAGAGTCTTTGACTAGAAAGAAGAAAAAAAAAAAAAACCCTAGTCTGGAACACTATTCTGCCCCCTCCTCTTCCTATAAACCAGTGGCCTAGGGAAAAAAAAGCCACTTCCTTCTATGATGATTCATAAAAAAGGAACCAGCACAGCAACTGTACAAAAAATGAGAAAAAAGGAAGAAATTCAACAAAACCTATGAACGAATAAAAAAAAAAAAACTATACTGAGAGCCACAAAACAGAAAAAAATTGTGACCAGATATTTCCCATTATTTTTTTTTTTAATTTTTTTTTTCAACGTTTTTTATTTATTTTTGGGACAGAGAGAGACAGAGCATGAACGGGGGAGGGGCAGAGAGAGAGGGAGACACAGAATGGGAAACAGGCTCCAGGCTCCGAGCCATCAGCCCAGAGCCCGACGCGGGGCTCGAACTCACGGACCGCGAGATCGTGACCTGGCTGAAGTCGGACGCTTAACCGACTGCGCCACCCAGGCGCCCCATATTTCCCATTAATTTAAAAGAAAAAACACACAGCTGAAGCACTTGTCACCATGAAGCAATACCAGATATTAGAAATGATTGTGAGGATTCTAACATGTATATGGAAATGCAAAGGACCTAAAATATCTAAATCAATCCTGAAAATAACAAAATTGGAGGACTTAACCCAACCTGATTTCAAAACTTAATTCAAAGCTATAGTAATCGAGAAAGTAAGGTCTTTGCATGAGGATCAACCAACAGGTCAATGGAACAGAACAGAAAAAGAGACCCACACTTATTTGGTCACTGGATTTTCAACAAAGGCACCAAAGCAATCCACCTGGGAAAGGAAAGTGTTTTCAATAACTGGTACTGGAAAAACAAACACCCAACATGAAAAACAATGCAAGTGAATACTTTGTTACACCATAACAAAAATTAACCCAAGATGGATAACAGACCTAAAATAGAAAAGTTAAAACAAAGTTTTCAGAAAATATGATCTTCACAATTTGGGGCTAAGCAAGGATTTTTTAGGTCATAGAGAATAATAATCACAAATGTAGAAAACACTGATAAATTAGATTTCATCAAAATTAAAAACTTCTACTCACCAAGAAAATGTGAAAAACATAAAAAGACTTCCACAGATTGCAAGGAAATACTCACAAAACACCCCTAACTGACAAAGGAATGGTATCCAGTATATATAAAGAATTCGGATAACTCAAAAACAAAATACAAAAAACAACCACACATTTTTTTTAAATGGGCAAATGATTTGAAGAAACTTCCCCAAGGAAGATACATAAATACAATGGATTAATGATGGATAAAGGATGGATAGGTAGAGGTATGATAAATAAAAATACTAAAACCTTAGTAGTACATTGCAGGTGTTATGTATACAGGTGTAACTGTAAAATCCTTTCAACTTTGTTGTATATCTTAAATGCTAATAGAAAGAGCATTCAAAAGTTCTTTCCTTAAGTTAAGATATGATATGATCTTATCTACCTAAAGAGCATATTATGTGCCAGGGAAAAATGATCCACAATGGTTGAAACCAAGACATGTTATAGCAAGATGACTAAGCTTTAAAGACAGAAAAAGAATCATTTGGGCAACTGGCAATATGAGTTTCTTATAGCAAGGAGTAAGAAGTGTGGAAGGTCATCTGGCTAGCCTCAGCAGAAGCACTACTCCCCATTCACCCCAACTCCTCAAAAAAGAAAATGTGACTAAAAGCTTCTATACTTTTGCGAAGAATAAAGACAGAAGATAACATTTTTGACTGCACAGAACCTCAGGGAAAACTGGTTATATGGACCTTTCTTAAGAAATTAGAAAATGAACTTTTTAAAAAAAATTTGTAATTTTTTAAATTTATTTTTGAGACAGAGACAGACACAGCATGAGCAGGGGAGGGACAGAGAAAGAGGGAGACATAGAATCCAAAGCAGGCTCCAGGCTCTGAGCTGTCAGCACAGAGCCTGACGCGGGGCTCAAACTCACGGACTGTGAGATCATGACCTGAGCTGAAGTCGGACACTTAACCGACTGAGCCACCCAGGCACCCCGGAAAATGAACTTTAATCAGTAGATTTAAATAGGTTAGCAATTCAGAAACTACTTTACGTTTACTTAGGATTAAGCAAGTTAAGTAGATATACTGTGAATCACAAGAGCCAAGTTTCCCACTGAGGGGGAAATTAAGAATAAGGAATTGGAAGAGGCTAGAATGAACCCTACAGTACTGCATTGGGATCAAAGGTATCATAACAAACTCATAATTTTTAACATATACAGATAGATGGACATAGGCCCTAGATAGATGTACAGGTGTGTATGTATGCATACAAGTATTTCCTAGTTCTGCTCACTGAAAGGATTAGAAGCACTGATCCCTCAGAAGCAATGAGCCTATCTAGAACCCAGGTCTTGGTTTCTAATACTATTCTCCAATTAATAGAACCAGGTTGCTTGGGGACATGGCTGATTCCAGGTTTGGGGTAGGGAAAATACAAGATAAGCCTAGAACATCTTACACTGCTAGAATATAAGGAAAAATGATGGGACATATTGAAAGGACAGAGTAGCCAACTCCAAAGGACAGTCAATGGCCAAAAATGGAACAATTTTAGTAACAAAGTAAAAAATTTATAGTAATATCCACAAGAGCACCCTGATATCAATAACTGACAAAATAAATAAAATTGGACAAAAGGATAGCTTTTCCTTATAGAATTCCAATGAATAAATGTGAAAGGAACTAGAAAGTCACCATTCAGCAAACATAATAATTGTTACAGGCAAGAATCATCAAGGATGATTAGTTGGGAAAAAGTTATGAGGAGAAACAAGATATTTGCAATTATCTCAAGGTATCACTCCAAAAGAAAGCTTCTAAGTACATAAGGAAAAAGAGTATATTTATAGTAGAGAAACCTGTCAGACACCAATTTAATCAAGTGTGATAAGTTAACAATGCTGATAATGAGATATATCAACATCATCTTAATATGACAGTCTGAAAAAGAATACCATATCACTTGTATGGTGTTCTTGCTAAAAGAATGTAAAACCTGAATTTAATCATAAGGAAACATGAGACAATCCCAAACTGATACATATTCCACAATCCCTGCTTCTTTAGAAAATATATTTAGAAAAAATATTTTTTTGTGACTAACATACAGAAATATAAATTGAACCTATATCCAGCTACCTTGATAAATTCCCCTATTATTTCTAATAATTTGTTTATTCTTTTGGGTTTTCTGTGTTATCAGAAAATAATTAAGCTCCACTCAAAGTACAGGATAGGAATATCAAGTGGCTGAGTTCATGTCATAGGCCTGAACTGGTAAAGCAATTATCTA
This sequence comes from Panthera pardus, assembly GCF_024362965.1. Classification (NCBI taxonomy): domain Eukaryota; kingdom Metazoa; phylum Chordata; class Mammalia; order Carnivora; family Felidae; genus Panthera; species Panthera pardus. The sequence continues at coordinate 60,794,159 of NW_026526821.1, read as the reverse complement.
ACATTTTTAGTTTCATAACGGGAGAAAAGTTTCCTCCCACCAAAATTCATAAAATAGAGAATTCTCCAAACACTTATATTTCTATTCTTATATAGAACAGGAAAAACAAATTTTGCTAAAATCCAGAGTACAATATAGGAAAATGTTTTGTCAAAAATGGTCATGAGCGGCAGAAATAATATAAATGATAGTACAGTACAAGAAAAATTATAAAATATATAATAGGGAGGCATACAGACAACAAATGATCATTAAAATACAAAGGTTATAATTAAAGTAAAAGTAGTAAGTAAAAGTAAACACAAAAATGATATAATCTTAAAATCTAAATATCACACTTGGATCATATCATGGATCCTTCAGAGCAACTGGAATTTATTCCTCTTAACTCCTACAATTCTAGAATAGAGCTAGTGAACTTTCAAACAATACATCAAGAGTCAACTGTTCAAAACTTTGCATGTTCTATAAATGTCTCATCATTTATGCCTAAATGACCCAAAGAGAGAAATCACCAGAGAAGAACAAAGAACAAAGAGCTAGTAACTACTTTTCTGTCTCTCTTCTCCTCCCAGAGGGGCTTAAGGATGATTAAGAAAGAGAAAGGAAGGGGTGCCTGGGTGGCTCAGTCAGTTAAGCGTCTGAATCTCAGTTTTGGCTCAGGTCATGGTCTTACGGTTTTGTGAGTTTGAACCCTGCCTTGGGCTCTGCGCTGGTAATGTGGAGCCTGCTTGGGATTCTCTCTCTCTCCGCCCCTCCCCTACTCACACTGTCTCTGTCTCTCTCAAAATAAATAAATAAACTTAAAATAATTTTTAAAAAAAAGAGGAAGGAAGAGGCAATGTTTCAGGCTAAGGAATAACACAAATAGAACTGAGAACACACTGAGGTCTACATAACAAAATAAGAGTAAAATGACTGGAACACAGAACTATTAATTCCATGATGTAAAGAACCTTTAATAAACACATGGGAAACCTGGAAGAGAAGCAGTTGGAGAAAATCAGATTACCTTAGTTATGGAGAGATTAAAAGTTGCTCATAAAACATTCAACTAATGTTATCAAGTAGGCAGTTGAAAATATGGGCTTAGAAGGATGCTAGAGACATAGTTTAGAACTGGACCATGCAAACTGTAGATCAGGTCACAGCCACAGTATATGCACTTGTTACTAGTGTTAATGAACCACAGGTTACCAGACACTTAGATTAAAACTACTAATCAAGGCAGAATCAAATACAGTGATTAATAATTTTAAATTGCCTAAAAGCAATTCAATGGATTCTATAAATTATTCTGTTCAGAATAGACTTTCTTACAAATAACTGAAATTCTATATAGATACATATACAAATACTGCAATTCAGGAGAGGAGTCTTTGGAGATCAGATTACTGCGGGCACTTAAACTGCAGTCAGCGCACGACACCTCTCCGTGTGTGATCTCATTGCACCTGCAGGCAACACTGTTGAGCTTAAAAGGCTCAATAGCAGAATTCTCATTTTAGAGATGACAAAACAGGATGAAGAGAGAAAAAATGACCTACTCAAGTGGCAGTGACAGAATTCAGGCCCTGAATATGGGTTGTCTGATTCCAAAACCCATGTTATTACATCTGAGTGATGTACACACATCTGTGCCTGAATACGGAATTCTACTTCTAAGTTATAATATTGTGATTTATAATAATACGTATATATTTGGTCTTTGTCCCATTTCTGGCACAGAGCTCTGGAAACCTGGGAATTTCCTAAGTGATGAGAGCAACAAAAGTGTCTTTTGTTATGTTAATGAGATCAGTTTTGGACACACCCCCCAATGAAGGATGGGGGCTGGCTGCCAGGAGAGTCAACCATTGATCAGAGGGTTGAAACTTTCAGTCCTACCCCTCTCCAACCTTTGGGAAGGGGAGAAGAGCTGGAGGTTGAATCAATCATCGATGGCCAATGATTTAATAAATCATTATTTCATAAATCATGTAATGAGGCCTCCATAAAAACCCAAAAGGGGGGCGCCTGAGTGGGTCAGTCAGTTGAGCATCTGACTTCGGCTCAGGTCATGATGTCACCGTTTGTTGGTTCAAGCCCCACGTCAGACTCTGTGCTGACAGCTCAGAGCCCAGAGCCTGTTTGCAATTCTGTGTCTCCCTCCCTCTCTGCCCCTCTCCCGCTTGCACTCTGTGTGTGTCTCTCTCAAAAATCAATAAACATTAAAAACAATTTTAAAAAAAACTAAAAAAAAAAAAAAAAAAAAGGACAGGGTTGGACACCTTCAATGCTGGTGAATAAAGGAAGGTGCTGGGAGAGTGGCACCCTCAGACAGCATGGAAGCTCCATGCCCCTTCCTACATACATTTCCCCATGCACCTCTTCCATCTGGATGTGCATCTGTAGCCTTTAATGAATTAGCAAACAGTAAGTGTTGTGCAGAGTTCTGTAAGGCACTCTAACAAGTTAGTTGAACTCAAGAAGGCACAGGGGAGTCTTTGGAACCTCCAACCTGTAGTTAGTTGGTCAGAAATACAAGTGACAACCTGGGCTTGCAACTGGCATCAGAAATATGTGCATATGTGGGGGTAGGGGCTGGTTTTGTGGGACTAATCCCTTAACCTAGGAGATCTGATGCTAATTTCAGGTAGATAGCATCAGAATTAGGTTAAATTGTAGGACACCTAGCTGCTGTCACAGAGAATTGCTTGGTGTGGAGGGAAGCTTCCACACATTTGCTGACCAGAAGTGTCAATAAACTGCTTACGTAAAAGTAGAGACACACAGGGAAGAAACACACAGTAGGAAAGAACTGAATTCTTCCTGTATGGAAGAAAAAAACTGAGGTTTTCCTTTATGTAAGTGTATATTTTTTTCTTACATAGTGTTAAGGCTTTTTTCCCCTCATTAAAATCAGTACAGGCTCAAAATTTTATAAAATCGTATACAAGAGAAGGTGGCATAGTCCCATAATCCCAACTCTCACGATATCTGCTACTAATCATTTGGAGTATATTCCACAAGATCATTTTCTCTATTCATCTAATTAATGCATATGTAGGAGCTATATAAATGTGTGTATGAGCCTGAATATATTTACACATGTGCAAATGTTTCTATTGGATCAATTTTTAGAAGCAGAATGTTAGGTCACTGAGTATAGCACTTTAAATTTTAATAGCTATTGCCAAATTGCTTTCCAAGGATATTGTACCAATCTCTACCGACATACAGTATGTGATTAACAAATAAAATTTGCATAAATACAAATAGTCAAAAGACACACATAAACCAATACTTAATCCCATTTGTAAGGAAATCCAAATTAAACAAAAGCAGTATATTATTTTTGTCCATCAACTTGGCATAAAAATGTAAAGACTAGTATTACATAACAGAGTGTGAGGACAGGAAAACAGGCTCTCTCACAGATTGCTGGAAGAGGGATAAACTGCTTTCTCCCTTCTGGTGGAACCCTGCTGGTTCAGCTTCTGCAGGGCATTTTGGCCATGTATGAACATTTTAATGTATATAGACTATGACCTGGCAATTCCACATTTATGACTGGATCCCACATCAGTAACTACACACGTGCCCAACAATTTAGGGTAATGCACAGTACAGTCTTTAAAAAAAAGAGCAAATATTTGGAAACAGTCTAAATGTTTATCAATCAGAAATTAAATCAATTATGTTAAACCATACAATGGAATATTTAGCAGTCATAAAAAAATGATGTTATATTTGTTTTAGTAGAAAAATGTCCATGATATGAAAAAATATAGAGAAAAATCCCATTTATATATATGTATACAAGCCACAGGAAAAATATCTTAAAATGTATTTCAGAATATCAATAGTAGTTATATCTACATGGAGGAGTAACAGGTAAATTTTCATTATACATTTCTGTAATAGTTTTAAACAGTATGCATGTGTTCACTTCTACATTAAAGAAAACATTAAGAACATTATCCTTTTAAGGAATTCACTGCTCTTAAAAGATTTATATGTATAATATTATCCTATTCACAACAGATTACTGTTTGTGGATTGTTACTGCAGGAGAGAAGCTAAGGCAAACACCAGTTAGACTTACATTTAACTATGAGAAGGAATATATTATCTAAACTTTATTCATCACATTTTAAAAAGATGTTTATAAAACATATTAAAACATTCAATTATGGTTTCAACTCTTATAGATTATATGTGGTAAAAAAAATAATAAGAATTAAATAATTACCTCTCCTATGAAGACTACTATAACACAGTCCAACTTCTCTTCAGGATACAGATTATCAATAAGGGAATGAAGAGTTTCTATGAGGTAAGATTTAACTTCTCTCTTCACTGTGGGAATTCCCATTACTATTGACACTGAAACAAAATAATGATAGTAATTATATAAAAATATTTCACAAGACAGTATAGAATAACACTATATTTCAAAAGTGATTATACCCTCTCAAATTGATAGAAATAACTGAAAAATCAAAATGTACTACCCAATAATTAAGGAATCAAAATAAACCACAAAATAAACTACTTTACAAAGAAAAATAATCAGAGGATATAAAGGGATACCCATAACAGTATAATCCTTTTTACAGGGCTTATCCATAAAATATGTCAAGGTACTGATAAAAATGAAGACATTAAACCTCACATTAAAAACAGTGACTATAAAGTGTAAACAAATATAAATTATACAACTACAAGAAACACTGAACACATCTTAAAAATTAACATCTCAGATACCATGTATACAATGCAATCAGAAGGACACAACATCCCTTCTGTGGTTTTCCTGCCAAAAATGCAAACTTCAACCTAACTATGAAGAAATATCAGACAAATCCACATTAGGGGGATAATCTACAAAATAATTGTCCAGGTACTCTCTGAAGCGTTAAGATCAGGAAAGACAAAGAAAGAACTGTCCAAGATGGCAGAAGACAAAGGAGACATGACAATTAAATGAAATATGGAATCCTGAGTTGGATCCTGGAACAGAAAAAGAAAAACAATGAAAAAAATGACAAAATCTGAATAGGATCTAAGGTGAGTCAATACTATAGCATCAATACAAAGTTCCTGGGTTTGATCATTATATTATGGTTACATAATTCGAACATTTAGGGGAACCAGGTGAGGTATATGAAAACACTGTGTATATTTGTGCAACTTCTTTTAAGTGTAAAATTACATCCAGTTTTACTATAATGCTTGTTTTTCCAATGCAAATTTTTTCCTGAGTGACTAATACATCAGGCAAATATCTGAGCATAATGTGGATTTCACATTTGTTTACATGCAATTTCTCCTCTGGGACAAGCATTCACTAGGTAAACAGAAAACTGCATCCACTTGAAATGAGTTCAAAAAACTGAACTAAGCAATGTAGAAATACATGAATGGTATATACCTCCAACCTCTACCAGCTGCCTCAGTTCACTGCATGCTAAGAACCACACCTATCCACAGCTGGTGTTGAAACTTCCACCAGATTGCATCACCTCTCAAAACCTTCCAAACTGCAACCCTTCTGAAGTACATTTTAACAGGCAAACCTCAAGTATTATTCAAGGTAGAGTACTATATTGATTATAGTACTTTTGTATTAATCATTTAACATGTGTAAAACTGTGCTGTTTTTACTATGTTCTTATCTTTCTGTATGTGTAATTGACAAAGTTTCTAACTATGATATTAACTTCATTTTTCTTCTTTTATTGCACAATTCAGCATAGCATAAATTTTAGGGATGCATATATTGTGTTACAATAGGACTGTATTTCTCAGAAAGGTTTTTTTGTTTTTTTTGTTTTTTTGTTTTTTTTTTTAAATAACACCTTTGAAAAAGCTTTAGTATCTTGGGGCACCTGGGTGGTTCAGTTGGTTAAGCATCCAAGTCTTGATTTCGGCTCAGGTCATGATCTTGCAGTTCATGGCATCAAACCCCACATCAGGCTTGGCACTGGCAGCGCAGAGCCTGCTTGGGATTCTCTCCCTCCCTGTCTCTCTCTCTCTCTCTCTCTGCCTCTCCCCAGGCTCACTTGTGCGCGCATGCTCTCTCTCTCTCTCTCAAAATAAATTTTTAAAAAAGCCTTAATATGCTGTTATACAACAGTAGAGATATATTTTACAAATATTAAAAATGCTTAAGTCTTAATAATGAAACAATTTATTGGAAATGCTAGAAAATACTTAGAAGTCATGAAATTCTAAAGTTAGAAGGAAGCTCGAAGATCATAGCTCAATGAATCTACCACCATGATTCTGCAAATAAGAATACTAAGATCCATAATTTGGCTATATACAAAAGAATGAAACTGGAACACTTTGTTACACTATACACAAAAATAAACTCAAAACGGATTAAACACCAAAATGTGGACATGAAACCATAAAAATCCTAGAAGAGAGCATTGGCAATAACTTCTCTGACATTGGCCAGAGCAACATTTTTCTAGCAATGTGTCTCCTGAGGCAAGGGAAACAAAAGCAAAAATTAACTACATCAAAATAAAAAGCTTCTGCACATCAAAGGAAAAACTACCAACAAAACTAAGAGACAACCTACTGAGTGGGAGAAGGTAATTTACAAATAATATGTATGATAAAGGGTTAGTATCCAAAATATATGAAGAATAAACTAAACACCAGAAAAATGAATAATCCAATTAAAAAGTGGGCAAAAGATATGAACAAATATTTCTCCAAAGGGCGCCTGGGTGGCTCAGTCAGTTAAGCATCTGACTTCAGCTCAGGTCATGATCTCAAGGTTTGTGAGTTTAAGTCCTACATTGGGTGAGTTTGAGCCCCACTCCTCTCTCTCCCCCCACCCATCTCTCTCTGCCCTTCATGGGATTCTCTCTCTCTCCCCCCATCTCCCTGCCTTTTGCTCATTTGTGCCCTCTCTCTCAAAAAAAGAAAAAAATGTCTCCAAAGGAGACATACAGGTGGCCAACAGGTACATGAAAAGATGCTCAGCATCACTCATCATCAGGGAGATGCAAATCAATACCACAATGAGATAACACCTCATACCTGTTAGAATGGCTAAAATCAACCACAAAAGAAATAGCAGGTGTTAGCGAAGATATGGAGAAAAAAGGAACCCTCATGTACTGTTCATGGAAATGCAAACTGGTACAGCCGCTGCAGAAAACAGTATGGAGATTCCTCAAAAAATTAAAAATAGAACTACCCTATGATCCAGTAATTGGACTATTTGGTATTTACCCAAAGAATATGAAGACACTAATTCAAAAAGATATATGCATCCCTATGTTTATTGCAGCATTATTTACAATAGCCAAATAACAGAAGCATCCCAGTGTCCATAGATTGATGAAAGGATAAAGATGTGGTGTATATTTATACAATGGACTATTACTCAGCCTTAAAAAGAACGCAATCTTGCCATTTGCAACAACATGGAAGGACCTAGAGAATATAATGTTCAGTGAAATAAGTCAGTAAGAGAAAGACAAATACCATATGATTTCACCCATGGGTATAATTTAAGAAATAAAACAAACAAAAAAAGAGATAAACCAAAAACAGATGGTTACCAGAAGGGAGGTGAGTGGGAGAATGAATGAAATAGGTGGTGAGGAATAAAGAGGACATTTACCATGATAAGCACTGAGTAATACATAAAATTGTTGAATCACTATAGTGTATACCTGAAACTAATTTAACACTATATATTAACTATATTGGAATTAAAATTTAAAAAGAAATACCAACCCCCCCCCCAAAAAAAAAAAGAATACTAAGATCCAAATGGTTTAAAAGATATCCCCAAAAATCTATGCCACAGTCTTCTCTTCCATTTTGAGATGAAGAGCTTCCAGGAGCTCAAGAGATCTGTCATATTGGGACTTCTGGGAAGTCCCATCTGGGAAGATGGCAGAGTAGGAAGATCCTGAGCTCATGGACACACTGAGACAAAAGCTACGTCAGTGCAACTAACTCTGAAAAAGACTCAAAGACTGGCAGAACAGACTTTCCAGTTAATCACAGAGAATGCCACATTGAAAAGCATAGGAGGGGTGGAAACGCACCTAGGAACCAAACCCCAGTAAGACTAACCCCAAACAGAAGGGAAAGGAGCAGAACCCATACCAAGCACCACAGGCATGAACCCACACTGGAGAGACGGGTCCCCATAACATTTGGCTTTGAAAACCAGTGGGGCTTAACTTCCAGAGTTTTTATAATCAAGAGGTACTTAACTCCAGTTTCTTTAAAACCAGGTGGTTTAGCTCCAGGAGAGCTGGAGATCAATAGGAAGCTAAGTCCCCATGCTTAAAGAGCCAGCATAACAACCCTGCAGAGACACTGCAAGGAAGCAGCAGTTTGAAAAGTGCCTAGGGTATCTCAGATTTTGCACTGCAGGGGAAGGAATCTCCAGGAGACTTCTCCCAGAACAGAAGTGCTAGCAAGTGCCATTCTTTTACCCCTGTCTCCCCCATTTTCCCTACCTACATATCTAGACACTTGCAGGAACCAGCACAAACACTCCCCACTTATCTTGCTAGCACCAAGTGCCCCACCTCTGCCCCACCCACCAAGTGCCCCACCCCTTCAGAGGCACCCCATCCGACCCACCCCACTTAGCAGGCATCCCTCCAAAGCCACTTTTTTTTTTTTTAAACGTTTATTATTGAGAGACAGAAACAGAGCATGAACATGGGAGGGGCAGAGAGAGGAGGAGACACAGAATCTGAAGCAGGCTCCAGGCTCTGAGCTGTCAGCACAGAGCCAGATGCAGGGCTCGAACTCACAAACTACGAGATCATGACCTGAGCCAAAGTCGGATGCTTAATTGACTGAGCCACCCAAGGGCCCCTCCACTTCTGCCCCAGTGCACCATGCAAGCAACCCTAGCAGGGACCAGAGCCGCTCCAAAGTGACTCCTGCCCTGGAGAGAGGGGGTTATAACCATACAAACTAGTGTGCTCACGGTCCCAGCAGCCAAACCTTATAGCTGACAGTACAGAAATAGTGCCCTGCGGTTCACTGCGACTGTAGTCCCACCACATGGACTTAATGGCAGGCACCTGGTCTGACTGCTGACCTACTACAAAAGCCCACTAAGAGCACAGACACTAAATCCTGTCCAATGTGCCCCAAATAGGTAAAGTGGGCCTTTGCAGTCAAATGGACTGAAGGCAAATGCAGCTCAGTCACACAGTAGGGCCTACACAGCCACATGGGAGATACCCCTGAAGTGCCTGGTTCCGGCAAACAGAGGTTATTGTGCTCCAAGGCACCAGAAGACCTCCTCTTCATAAGGCTACTACTTGCAAGAGCAGGAAGATATAGCTGACTTCTCTAATATGCAGAAACAAACACAGAGTTAGACAAAATGAAGAGACAGAACAATATGGCCCAAATGAAAGAATAGGACAAAATCACAGCAAGAGAGCTAATTGAAATGGAGACAGGCAAATGCCTGATAAAGAATTCAAATTAATGGTCATAAAGATACTCATTGAACTTGAGAAAAGAATGGAGGATCTCAGTAAGACCCTCAACAAAGTTACAGAAAATATAAAAAAGAACCAGTCAGAGATTAAAAAATTCAATATCTGAAATACAAAATACACTAGAGTAAATCAGTAGCAGAATTAAGAAGGTAAAACCAAGCAGTGATCTGGAAGAGAGAGTAATGGAAAACATCCAAGCTGAACATGAAAAAGAAAATAAGAAAAATAAAAAATGAGAATAGGTTCAGAGAACTCAACGATATCATCAAGTGTAGTAACATTCACATTACAGGGATCCCAGAAGGAGAGGGAAGGTGAAGAAAAGTTATTTGAAGAAATAATCACTCAAAATGTCCCTAATCTAGGGAAGGAATCAGACATCCAGACCCAGGAGGCACAGAGAGCCCCCAACAAAATTTACACAAGGAGTTCCACACCAAGACACATAATAATTAAAATGACAAAAAGGAGTGATAAAGGGAGAATTTTAATAGCAGCAAGAGAAAACCATTCTATATAAGGGAAACCATATAAGTCTATCAGCTGATTTTAAAACAAACTCCTCAAGGCAGAAGGGAGTGGCATGATATATTCAAAATCCTGAAAGGATAAAATATGTAATCAAGAAATCTCTACTCAGCAAGGCAATCATTCAGAACAGAAAAAGAGATAATGAGTTTCCCAGATAAACAAAAGTTAAAGGAGTTCATCACCACTAAACCTGCCTTACAAAAAAAATGTTAAAGGTAATTCTTTGAGTAGTAAGAAAAGGCCATTAAGTGTAAGAAAATTATGAAAGGAAAAAAGTTTCACAGGTAAATACAAAAATATAATAAAAGCAGTAGATAATCACTAATAAAACCAGTATGAAGGTTAAAGCACAAAAGCAGTAAAATTAATTATAACTATAAAAATCAGTCAAGAGAGTAATAGAATAAAAGTATGTATGACATCACATACATAATATGTAAGAATGGGGTAGCAAAAATTCAGTGCTTTTAAAATGGGTCCAAAAACTTAACCATCAATTTACTATAGACTGACATCCACATGAGATGTTCTAAATGAACCTAATGGTAACAAATAAAAAACCTATCACACACACACACACACACACACACACACACACACACACACACACGAGAGAGAGAGAGAGAGAGAGAGAGAGAGAGAGAGAGAGAGAGAGAAGGAATCCAAGCATAACACTACAGAAATCCATCAAACCACAGAGGAAAAAACTAGAGAAGAAAAAACCAGAACTACAAAACAACCAGAAAACAAGTAACAAAATGGCAGTAAGTACAAACTTATCAATAACTACTTTAAATGTAAATGGACTAAATACTCCAATCAAAAGACATAAGGTGACTGAACAGATAAAAAAAGCAAGACCCATCTATATGCTGCCTGTAAGAGACTCATTTCAGACTTAAAGTCATATGAAGATTGACAGTGAAGGGATGGAAAAACATTTATTACACAAATGGAAGTGAAAACAAAACTGGGAAAGTCATATTTAAATTAGACAAAACAGACTGTAAAACAGAGACTATAAAAAGAGACAAAGGACACTACATAATGACATAGGGAACAATCCAACAAGAGGATATAACAATTGTAAAATATTTATGCATCCAACATGGAAGAACCTAAATACATAAAATAACTATTAACAGACATAAAGGAAGAAATTGACAGTACTATAATAATAGTAAGGGACAACCCATTTACAGTAACGGATTGATCATCCAGACAGAAAATCAACAAAGAAACAGTGGCTTTGAATGACATATTAGGTATATTCAGAACATTCAATCCAAAAACAGAAGACTACACATTCTTTTCAAGGGGATATGGAACATTCTCCATAATATACCATATGTTTAGACCATAAAACATGTCTCAATAAATTCAAAAAGACTGAAATCATGTCACCCATCTTTTTTAACCACAATAGTATGAAACTAGAAATCAATTACAAGAAAAAAATCTGTAAAGAACACAAATACATTGAGGATAAATAACAAGCTACTGAACAATGAATGATTCAACCAAAAAATTAAAGAGGAAATAAAAAAAAAAATACATGGAGAACATGAAAATGAAAACACAACAGTCCAAAATCTTTGGGAAACAGCAAAAGCTGCTCCAAAAGAAAAGCTTATAGCGACACAAGGCTACCTCAAGAAACAAGAAAAATCTCAAGTAAACAAACTAACCTAACACTCAAAGGAGCTAGAAAAAGAACAAACAAGGTCCAATGCCAGTAGTATAAAGGAAATAATAAAGATTAGACCAGAAATAACTCAGAGACTTTAAAAACAATAGGACAGATCAATCAAACCAGGAGCTGGTTCTTGCAAAAGATCAAGAAAATTAATATACCTTTAGTCAGACTCATCAAGAGAAAGAGAGAGACTCCAATAAATAAAATTAGACTCCAATAAATTAAAATTAAAACAAAGAAGGAGAAATAACAACATCACAGAAATAAAAAGGTTTATAAGAGTATTATGAAAAATTATATGCCAACAAATTGGACAAGCTAGGAGAAATGGATAAATTCCTTCCAAAACTGAATCAGGAAGAAAGAAAATTTGAACATACTGATTACTGGCAGTAAAACTGAATCAGTAATAAAAAAAAAAAAACCTCCCCCAAAACATAAGTCCAGGACCAGATGGGTTTCCAGGTGAATTCTACCAAATATTTAAAGAAAAGTTAATACCTATTCTTCTCAATTTATCCAAAAAAAATAGAAGAGGAAGGAAAGCTTCCAAATTCATTCTACTATGAGTCCAGCATTACTGTCATACCAAAACCAGATAAAGACACTACAAAAAAAGAAAACTAAAACCCAATATCTCTAATGAACATAGATGAAAACCTCCTCAACAAAATATTAGCAAACTGAATCTAACAATAAATAAAAAAATCATTCACCACAATCATGGGGAATTTATCCCAGGGATGCAAAGGTGGTTCAAAATATTCATAAACCTATCAACATGATAGATCATATTAACAAAAGATTAAAAACCATATCTCAATAGATGAAAAAAAAGCATTTGACAAAATCCAGTATCTGTTATGATAAAAACTCAACAACGGGGATCCTGGGTGACTCGGTTGTTAAGCACCCAACTTTGTCTCAGGTCATGATCTCGTGGTGCATGAGTTTGAGCCCCGTGTCTGGCTCTGTGCTATCAGCACAGAGCCAGAAGCCCACTTTGAGTTCTGTGTCTCCCTCACTCTCTGCCCCTCCCCTGCTCATACTCTCTCTCTCAAAAATAAACATTAAAAAAAAAAAAATCTCAACAAAGCAGGTTTAGATGGAACATATCACAACATAATAAACACCATATATGAAAAATCCACAGTTAGCATCACACCCAATGGTGAAACATTGAAAGATACTCTCTAAAATCAGGAACAAGACAAGGATGTCCACTCTCACCACTGTTATTCAACCCAGTATTGGAAGTCTTAGCTGCAGCAATCAAATAAGAATAAGAAATAAAAGGCATCCAAATTGGTAAGGAAGAAGGAAAACTTTTACTATGTGCAGATGACATACTATACATAGAAAGCTAGACTCAACCAAAAAACTACTAGAATTACCAAATGAATTTGGTAAAGTCACAGTATACAAAATATAAGGAAATCAGTTGTATTTCTATATACTAACAGCAGAAAAAGAAATCAGGGTGTGCCTGGGTGGGTCAGTCAGTTGAGTGTCTGAATCTTAATTTTGGCTCAGGTAACGATCCCAAGGTTGTAGGATCGAGCCCCATGTCAGGCTCTATGCTGAGCGTGGAGTCTGCTTGAGATTCTCTCTGTCCCTCTCTCTCCCTCTGTCACTGTCCTCTGCTCGTGAATGCTCTCTCTAAAATTAGTTAATTAATTAAAAAAATGAAATTTAAAAAAGAGAAATTAAGAAAATCCCATTTACAATTGCACCAAAAAGAGTAAAATACTGAGGAATACACTTAACAAGGAGGTGAAAGACTACTCTGAAAACTAAAAACCAATTATGAAAGGAAGAACTGAAGATGACAAAAATGGAAACACATTCCATGCTCATGGATTACAAGAATCCACACTGCTAAAATGTTTATACTACACAAAGCAATCTACAGAGTCAATGCAATTTGTATCAAACTAACAACAGCATTTTTCACAGAACTAAAACAAAGAATTCTAAAATTTGTATGGAACTACAAAAGACCCTAAATAGGCAAAACAACCCTGAGAATGAACAAAACTGGAGGTATCGCAATCCCACATTTCAAGATATACTCAAAGCTATCCTTATCAAAATAGTGTGGGTACTGGCACAAAAACTGACACAAAGACCAATGGAACAGAATAGAGAACCTAGAAATAAACCCACACTTATATGGTCAATTAATCTATGACAAACGAGGCAATATACAATAGGAATGGCACCTGGTTGGCTCAGCCAGTTAAGCATCCAACTCTTAATTTCAGCTCAGGTCATGATCCCACGATCGTGGGATCCAAGCCCACTGTAGGGCCCACTACTGAGCGAGGACTGTTTAAGATTTTTTCTCTCTCTCCCCCCTGTGCCTCTCCTATGCTCTTGCTCTCTCTCTCTCTTTCTAAAATTAAAATAAGTTTTTTTAATTAAAAAAAAACAGAATATGCAATGAGAGAGAGAGTCTCTTCAGTAAACAGTGTTGGGAAAACTGGACAGCTACATGCAAAAGAATGAAACTGGACCACTTTCTTATACCATACACAAAAATGAATTCAAAATGGATTAAAGACCTGTGAGACATGAAACTATAAAACTCCTAAAAGAAAAGATAGGCAGTAGTAACCTCTTGGACACTGGTCTTAACATTTTTATGGGTCTGTATCCTCAGGCAAGGGAAACAAAGGCAAAAATAAACTATTGAGACTATACAAAAAATAAAAAGCTTTTGCACAGCAAAGGAAACAATCAACAAAATAAAAAGACAATGCAGTGTATGGGAGAAGATAGTTTTGCAAATGATATATCCAGTAAGTGGTTCATAATCTAAAATATATAAAGAACTTCCTACAACTGAACACCAAAACACCCCACAAATAATCTAATTAAAAAGTGGGCAGAGGACCTAAGAAGACATTTTTCCAAAGAGGACATACATGTCCAAGAGACATAAAAAGATGTTCAACGTCATTATCAGAGAAATGCAAATCAAAACCACAACGAGGTATTACCTCATACTTCTAGAATGGCCAAAATCAAAAAGACAAAAAAATAGCAAGTGTTGGCAGGGATGTACAGAAAGACAAACACTCATGCACTGTTTGTGGGAATGCAAGCTGGTGCAGCCACTGTGGAAAACAGGATGGAGGTTCCTCAAAAAATTAATAATAGAACTACCATATGATCCAGTAATTCCACTACTGGGTACCCAAAGAAAAGGAAAACACTAATTCAAAAATATATATGCACCCTTACGTTTAATGCAGCATTATTTACAATAGCCAAGATATGGAAGCAATCTAAGTTTCCATCCATAAATGAATGGATAAGGAAGATGCAGTATATACATACAATGGAATATTACTCAGCCATAAAAAAGAACAAGATCTTGCCATTTGCAACTACATGGATGTACCTAGAAAGTATGGTAAGTGAAATAAGTCAGACAAAGACAAATAGCATATGCACTCACATGTGCAATTTAAGAAAACAAAACAAAACAAAACAAAACAAGACAAAAAAATGGACTCTTCAATACAGAGAGTAAGCTGGTGGTTGCCAAACAGGAGGTGGGTGAGGGGATGAGTAAAACAGATAAAGAGGATTAAGAGTACACTTATGATGAGTACTGAGTAATGTATAGAATTATTAAGTCTTTATACTGTACACCTGAAATTTATACTTCAATTTTAAAATTAAATTAATTAAATAAAATAAAACTATTTAAAAAAGAGATTTGCCCTATTTGTTCCAAACATTCTTACTGAACACCTATCAAATGCAAGACATTATTCTAGGTGATAGGCATAATAGTGAACGAGGTCCCTGCCCTCAGGGAATTTACATTCTAGAAAAGGGGAAAAGATAAATAATATAATCTTAGAGGGTGATATGTACCATACAAATTAAAATATGGCAATATTAAAAAGAGTGGGTGGGGAACAGGGGAAGAGACAGGTATCTCTATAGTGAGGTAATGGAAGGCCTCTCTTATATCAACATAACTGATAACTAATGATGAGAAAGAGCAGAGGAAGAAGACTCCAGAAGAAAAAACAGCAAGGCATCAAAGAAAGAATGATCTTAACAGAGTGAAGAAATAGAACAGAATGTATCGAAAGCGGAATGAGCCTAGATTCAGAGAATTAGTTAGAGTCTTAACTGAGTATAAGAGAGAGCCATGGTAAAGTTGTAAGTAGGGGAGTGACATTTTCCAATTTTTAATTTTAAAAGACTACCAAATTTTGTGGCAAACAGATACAAAAGCATTCAGAGTAAAAGCATTTTGGGGAGATCAGTCAGCAGTTAGGTGGTCTGCAGGGAACGAGGGTGGCTCAGTCGGTTAAGCATTCAACTCTTGATTTTGGCTCAGGTCATCATCTCACAGTTCGTGAGATCTAGCCCTGTGTCTGACTCTGCACCTGTCAGTGAAGAGCCTGCTTAATACTCTTTCTCCCTCTCTCTGCCTCTCCCCAGCTCACTGCATACACACTCTCTCTTCCTCAAAATAAATAAATAAATAAAACTTTTAAGTATTTTATTTTTATTATTTTTAAAATGTTTATTTTTGAGAGAGAGAGAGAACGTGCAAGCAGGGGAGGGGAGAGAGAGGGAAACAGAATCTGAAGCAGGCACCAATCTCTGAGCTGTCAGTACAGAGCCCAATGCGGGGCTCAAACTCACAAAATGTGAGATCATGACCTGAGCCAAAGTCGGGCACTTATCAACTGAGCCACCCAAGTGCCCCCAAAAAACTTCTTAAAAAAAGAAGTTAGATGGTCTGAAATAGGGTCTGGAAAAGGGGATGAGTGGATGAATTTGGGATATATTTTGGAGACAGTTACCAATAGGGCTTAAGACTAGAGAAAATAAGAAAGAGGAATAACTGTGACCTGATTAAATGGATGAGAACACCACAACTGAGGAGAAAAGTGTTCTAAATCAAGATTTCTGTTTTATTCTGAGATTCCTACAGGCAGGATGAGTTACCCTGGAAGCAGATTCCCATATACAGTGACTCTTGAACGTGGGTTTGAACTGTGCAGGTGCACTTATAAGTGGACTTTTCTCATAAATACAGTCCAGCACTATAAATGTATTTTCTCTGCTTTATGATTTTCTTAACAACATTTTCTTTTCTCTTGCTTACTTTATGGTAAGAATACAGTATGTAATACACATAATAAAAAATAGGTATGTTAAGCAACAGTTTATGTTACTGGTAATGCTTAATGGTCAACAGGCCATTAGCAGTTAAGTTTTGGGGGAGTCAAAATTATACATGCATTTTTGACTGTGCAGTATGAGGGGGTGGTCAGTGCCTCTAACCTCACATGGTTCTAAGGTCAACTTTACCTCAGAATTTAAATTAAAAATATTTTAAGTGTTTAGAATACAGGCTAAAAATGTAACAACTGTCATGTGAAGCATTCCAAAGAAATGTTAGTTGATACAGAGTTCAAAGACTTTGTTTATGGAAAAATAAAATACATACTGACCCAGAGCATGCAAACAAAAATGATATAAAATAATAATGCAAACTCTATCCCTATCATGGTCTTGAGTTGTTTTGTTTCTGTTTTAAGTTTAAAAGGCATGTGTAGAGAAGAAACCATTTCTCCCCAAATATACTGTCTGAGATCTGAAATGTAAATTCTTTAGTTTAAAACCAAGGCACTCAATATGTCCAAAAGCAATAAAAATGAAAATACTAGGGGCACCTGGGTGGTTTAGTCACTTAAGCGTCTGACTCTTGATTTTGGGTCGGGTCATGATCTTACAGTTAGTGAGTTCGAGCCCCGTATTGGTCTCCATGCTGACAGCATGGAGCCTGCTTGGGATTCTCTCCCTCTCTCTCTTAAAATAAATAAACTTAAAAAATTTTTAGTTAAAAAAAAAATTAAAATACTAATTCCAGCTAAACCTACAGAATTAAAGGTATTCAGGTTTGTGGTAATTCACAAAATTACCACAAAAATTTTTTTTCATGCCTTCTGGACCAAGGTAAGATTGCCCTTTCTGGTCCACTTGTTCTTCTAGTCTACAACATACTTTTATGGTTTATAATCTAGAAAATGTATGTATTCTAAGGCAGGAGAGTTCAGAATAAATATATCAGCAATCTGAACAAAATGGCTATATCATCCTAAAGGAGATATCTCCCTAAAGGCTATATCTCCCTAAAGGAGAAGCAAGGTGGACCAAGGAACCCAACAGAAATAGAGCCAAAAGGTTGAACTCAGTGCTTTGTTCCACTTATTAACTGTCCAATATTTCCTATTCAATTGTGCAGCATCTGTGATACATCTATTATGCACTAGACAATCTAAAATACAGTTGTAAAATAGGACAGAGCTATCAACTGTTGTTATTTTTGTTTTCTTCAACCTTCCTGATAAGTTTTCAAATTCTAGTACTTCCTTTAAAATCAAGAAAAATTCTGGGGTGCCTGGGTGGCTCAGTTGGTTAAGAATCCGATCTCGGCTCGGGTCATGATCTCATGTTCATGAGATAGAGCCCCACATTGAGCTATGAACTGACAGTGTGGAGCCTGCTTGGGATTCTCACCCTCTCTCTCTGCTCCTGTCCCACCCCCAAAATAAATAAATACACTTAAAAAAAATCTTTAAAATCAAGAAAAATTTAGGAACAATCTTAATTTTGGATCCTCCATCTTCAATCACTACTCTACCTTCTATTATAACTAAATTATTCTCTTTTTAAAATATTGGTTGTTAGTCAAGTATTTTTAGCCTGTCATGTGTCCTTAGGTTTTTATTTTAGTCATTTATTTCTCATTCCTTTCCCTATATTCCGTGACAATATACTTTATCTCTACTGCCTAGTTGTACCTTCTTCATCTTCCTTGGCCTTATCTTCCTCTTTCCTGAAAATTAACTCTGAAAAACCTTCAAGGCTCAGGCTTAGGCCCTATCCATCCCTGTATCTTCAGTTATTCGCAAATGATGAGCCATAAAATTAAATCTAACTCAGATCTTGAGTCCCTGATCTAAATATCCAACTGACTACCCTCCACAATCACCGCCTGCCTTAACATATCCAGATTCAAGTTATGATCTCAAAAACCAATGTTGCAAAATATTTTCTTTTGTCCCCTATCTCAGTGAAGAGTGGCCACCATCCACCCAGTTACATGATCTAGAAACCTAAGACTTCATCCTTCACCACATCCTTTACCTCTGTCCATCATTATGTGCTCCCATTATATGTCCCCATACATTTCAAACAACTCCTACATCCATCTTCTTGTTTCCATCTCCACTATTATCACTATTATGTAGTCCACGCCTATCCTTTTTCAAGGGGATCAGTACAGTAGCCTCTTATTGGGGCCTTTCAAATCTACTCTCCTTCCCACAAATTCAGTCACTCTTCCCACTGCAGCAAATGTGGTCTCTTAAAAATTTAAATCTTTTTTTTTTTAATTTGAGAGAGACATGTGCGCACACACACATACGTGTGAGTGGGGGAGGGGGGAGGGAGAGAGAAGTTTGGGGGGGGGAGGGAGATCCCAAGCAGGCTCCACACTCAGTGTGAAGCCTGGCAAGGGGCTCAATCCCACGACCCTGGGATCATGACCTGAGCCAAAATTAAGAAACCGACACTCAAATGACTGGCCACCTAGGTGCTCCTGCAAAATTTAAATCTTATAAAGTTATCCTAAGTAAGTCCTGCTTAAGACCCTTCAGGGGCTTCTTAACTTTTTTAAGTTTATTTATTTTGAGAGAGAGAATGAGAACACAAACAGGAAAGGAACAGAGAAAGAAGGAAAGAGAATCCCAAGCAGGCTCCATCCACACTGTCAGCACAGAGCCCACTGTGGGACTCAAATTCACTAATGGTGAGATCATGACCTGAACCAAAATCAAGAGTTAGGTGCTTAACCAACTGAGCCACTGAGGTGCAGGGGGGTTCTTTCTGCTCTTGGGTAGGATAAAAGTCCAAAACCAATAAAAGGTCTGCAGGTTCCTGCACTGTCTGACTCCAATTTATCTCTAGTCTCATCTTATTCCATGTTTCTCCCTCACTCTACACTTCATTTATAGCGACCTCCTTTCATTTTCTAGAACATTCCACACATGCTCCTTTCCATCACAGGGCTTTTGTGATGCTCTTCTCCTTTTCTGGAATACTTTTTTCTCCCATGTGGCAGCCATAATAATGCCCCCCACCATGTCCATGTCCTAATTCCTAGAATTTGTGAATATATTACCTAACATGCCAAAAGGGACTTTGTGGATGTGATTAAGGATTTTGAGATTGGAAGATGATCCTGGATTACCCAGGTGAACCTAATGACTTCACAAGAGTCCTTATGAGAGAAAGGTAGGAGAGTCTGTGAGAGAAGGAGATGTGACAATGTAAGTAAAAGGTCAGGGTCACAGAGAGATCTGCAGATAAAGCAAGGGGCACTAATGAAGGTAGGTAGTCAGCCTCTAGAAGCTGGAAAAGGAAAGGAGGTGGACTGTCCCTTAAAGCAACAGAAGGAACACACCCTAGTCAACACACCGATTTTAGGACTTCTGGCCACCAAAACTATAAGATAATAAACTTATGTTGTTTTAAGTCACTGGGTTTGTGGAAATTTTTACAGCAGAATTAAGCAACTAAGAAACCCACCTTCACCACTGAATGACATATTTCACTGATTTCAGGTCAAATGCATTTTTAAGACTCCCCTGAAATCCTTAATTGAGGCAAATCCCCCTTTTATACATTATCAAGGTATCCTTTAAATCACCAAAGTTGTAACTGTATAATTATTTACATAAATGATTATTTGACTCATGCATTCTCCCTTATTTAGATTGAAGCTCCACAACACTAGGAACTCCATCTAATTTTGTGTACCTAAGTACCTGGCAAAGTACCTGGCACATAGCAAGTACTCATGGATTTTTTAACCCGCTGTCCTCTACCCATCAGTAATGCCATTTTGGTAGGTAACCTATGGAGGGTCTTTTCTCAGCCATCTTGCTTGGCACTAAATGGGCCCTAAATCTGAAGAGCAGGGAGTTTCTTCAACTCAAAGAAATTTTCTTCTATTACATATTTGCTTATTTCCTCTCTTCAGTCCCTTTGTTCTCTACTTCTGAAATTTCTATTAGATGGATTATTAGAACTTTTGTATACCCCAATTCTTTGTGCCCTTTATGCAGCATTCCAGAACTAGAATTATTCAACTTTCAGACTGCTAATCTGATCTTCAGCTGTATCTACTCTGCTTACCAGTCCATTTATATGTAAATTTTACATATAATCAATGAAATCAGAACACAGAGATTTCCAATTGATCCTTTTACAACAGTCAGTTATGAACTAGCCTCTCATCCTTCTAATATATATTATGTTTAATTTCTAAATTATATTGTGCTTGTTCTGCAAATTCAATTTCCTTTGAGTATTAAGTCATTCACGATGTGGGTTTCCTTAAATATTTTGTAACGCTAGTTGTACAATATGCCCTTTTACCTATCTGCACACACTGTATCTACTTATTGCAGCCTCCTCTGCAAATTTTGTGGGAGGATCTAGATGTGGTTTGGGTAGGGTGGGGTGGCAGTTTTTTTGTTCTTCACTAGGAATTCCAGACCCTCTTTAGACAGTCAGTAGCTTTCCTGGAGCACTCTTCTCCCTGGAGCACTTAGGAAGACTTAGCTGGTCTGAGTGCTGTTCATTAATCGGCCTGACCACTGAAGAACAGAATTTGTAGCAAGAAGCAGTTTTTCTTTGATCTAAAAAAACAGAAGTTCTTAATATAAAGTCCCTAAAAAAGTTTTGGGAGTTCTACAAAATCCCAGAAATTACATACAAAATTACTTTTCTTATGTGCATTTTTCTAAGTGGAAGGTTTATAGCTTTCCTACAATATCCAAAGGGTTCTGTGACTCTAAAAAAGTTAAGAACCAATGCTTAAGGATTTAGGAAGGAAGATTTTTAATGTAAATCTGAGGGTTTTCTTTTTTTTCAAGTTTTCTGTGTTTTCTTCCTCTCAAAAATAGTGCTAGCTTAGTAAGAATGTTAACTAGTGGAGCTGGTTGACCAAGATTTCATTATATTTATATATGTTATGATAAAGTCATAAACAAATGGGATGGAACCATCTTCAAAAAGGATAAGAGAGAATGTTATATTCACAAAATAACAACGAGCTACTGCAGGAGAACTTATCAGAGGTTCTTTTTTTTTTAAACTTTATTTATTTTTGTGACCCAGTACGTGATCTATCTTGGACAATGTTCCATGTGCACTTGAGAAGAAAGTATATTCTGTTGCTTTGGGATGCAGAGTTCTAAATATATCTGTCAAGTCCATCTGGTCCAATGTATCATTCAGGGCCCTTGTTTCTTTATTGATCCTGTGTCTAGATGATATATCTATTGTTTAAGTGGAGTATTAAAGTCCCCTGCAATCACCACATTCTTATCAATAAGGTTGCTTATGTTTGTGATTGTTTTATATATTTGGGGGCTCCTGTATTTGGCGCATAGACATTTACAATTGTTAGCTCTTCCTGATGGATAGACCCTGTAATTATTATATAATGCCCTTCTTCATCTCTTGTTACAGCCTTTAATTTAAAGTCTAGTTTGTCTGATATAAGTATGGCTACTCCAGCTTTCTTTTGACTTCCAGTAGCATGATAGATAGTTCTCCCTCCCCTGACTTTCAATCTGAAGGTGTCCTCAGGTCTAAAATGAGTCTCTTGTAGACAGCAAATAGATGGGTCTTGTTTTTTTATCCATTCTGATACCCTATGTCTTTTGGTTGAAACATTTAGTCCATTTACATTCAGTGTTATTATTGAAAGATATGGGTTTAGAGTCATTGTGATGTCTGTAGGTTTCATGCTTGCAGTGATGTCTCTGGTACTTTGTGGTCCTTGCAACAGAATCCCCCTTAGGATCTCTTGTAGGGCTGGTTTAGTGGTGATGAATTCCTTCAGCTTTTGTTTGTTTGGGAAGACCTTCATCTCTCCTTCTATTCTGAATGACAGACTTGCTGGATAAAGGATTCTTGGCTGCATATTTTTTTCTGTTCATCACATTGAAGATTTCCTGCCATTCCTTTCTGGCCTGCCAAGTTTCAGAAGATAGATCTGTCACTAGTCTTATCAGTCTCCCTTTATATGTTAGAGCGTGTTTATCTCTAGCTGCTTTCAGAATTTTCTGTTTATCCTTGTATTTTGCCAGTTTCACTATGATATGTCATGCAGAAGATCGATTCAAGTTACGTCTGAAGGGAGTTCTCTGTGCCTCTTGGATTTCAATGCCTGTTTCCTTCCCCAGATCAGGGAAGTTCTCAACTATGATTTGTTCAAGTACACCTTCAGCCCCTTTCTCTCTCTCTTCCTCTTCTGGTATCCCTATTATACGGATATTGTTGTACTTGATTGCATCACTTAGTTCTCTAATTCTCCCCTCATACTCCTGGATTTTTTATCTCTCTTTTTCTCAGCTTCCTCTTTTTCCATAATTTTATCTTCTAATTCACCTATTCTCTCCTCTGCCTCTTCAATCCGAGCTGCTGTCGCCTCCACTGTATTTTGCACCTCATTTAGAGGATTTTTTACCTCCTCATGACTGTTTCTTAGTCCCTTGATCTCTGTAGTAATAGATTCTCTGCTGTCCCCTATACTTTTTTCAAGCCTAGCGATTAATTTTATGACTATTATTCTAAATTCATGGTCTGTTATATTGCTTAAATTGTTTTTGATCAATTCGTTAGCTGTCACTACTTCCTGGAGTTTCTTTTGAGGAGAATTCTTCTGTTTCGTCATTTTGGATAGTCCCTGGAGTGGCGCGGAACTGCGGGACACTTCCCCTGTGCTGTCTGGAGTAACTTGTGTTCGTGCGCGGGGCTGCAGTCAGACCTAATATCTGCCCCCAGCCCACCACTGAGGCCACAGTCAGACTGGTGTGTACCTTATCTTCCCCTCTCCCAGGGGTAGGACTCACTCTGATATGGTGTGGCCCCTGTCTGGGCTACCTGCACACTGCCAGGCTTGTTGTGCTGCTTTGATGGGATCTGGCCTATTAGCCGGGGTGGATCCGCAGGTGCACAGGGGTGGGAGGGGCAGGCTTAGCTCGCTTTGCCATTGGTGGTCCCCTGTGGGAGGGGACCTGCAGCACCAGGAGGGAAGCAGAACTGTCGGAGGGATGGATCCACAGAAGCACAGCGTTGGGTGTTTGCACGGTGCAAGCAAGTTCGGTGACGGGAACTTGTTCCCTTTGGGATTTTGGCTGGGGGATGGGAGAGGGAGATGGCACTGGCCAGCACCTTTGTTCCCCACCGAGCTGAGCTCTGTCTTCCAGGGCTCAACACCTCTCCCTCCCGGTGTCCTCCCGCCCTCCTGCTCTCCAAGCAGAGCTGCTGACTTTTAACATTCCAGAAGTTAAGTCCCGCTGGCTATCAGAACTCACACAGTCCGGCCCCTCCGATTTTGTAAGCCAAACTCAGGGGCTCTGCCTTGCTGGGCAGGCTGCCCCTCCACCCTGTTTATTTATTTTTGAGAGACAGAGAGAGAGAGAGAGAGAGAGAGAGAGAGAGAGAGACAGACGGCAGGGGAGGAGCAAGGAGAGAGGGAGACACAGAATGTGAAGCCGGCTCCAGGCTGTGAGCTGTCAGCACAGAGCCCAATGAGGGGCTTGAACTCACGAGTAGTCTCAAGATCATGACCTGAGTGGAAGTCAGGCGTTTAACCAACTGAGCCACCCAGGAGCCCCTCCTTGAACCTATTAGAGGTTCTAAAGTCTTAAATAACTTTAAAAATACTCGCACTTTCTTTTCATTTGATATTCTTATTAATGAAGGTATCCTCTAAACCAACAAATGTACTGAATGGCTGAGACATCTGACCCAAATAGTGATTGTTCAAGGGAGAGACAAAATATCAACTTCAGAAATAATTAATGATCAATGTTCTAAGGAAAATAATTTAGAGTACGCTACACATCTTGTTAGTCTTTGCACATCCAGTACCTGCTGGATAAATATTTAGTGAATCAATAAAGAAATGGAAAAATGATTTAGTTTTAACCTAATATTTTAAGAATTATCACTTCCTTAGGAAGATTTTAAATGATTCATAAAGTAGAAAGATAGCATAACTAAAAAAAGACAAATATAAAAGCTTATGCTAATAATATGGTAAATGCAACACACAAAAGTAAAATACCTAAGAATCCTATTGAATTAGGGGCGCCTGGGTGGCGCAGTCGGTTAAGCGTCCGACTTCAGCCAGGTCACGATCTCGCGGTCCGTGAGTTCGAGCCCCGCGTCAGGCTCTGGGCTGATGGCTCGGAGCCTGGAGCCTGTTTCCGATTCTGTGTCTCCCTCTCTCTCTGCCCCTCCCCCGTTCATGCTCTGTCTCTCTCTGTCCCAAAAATAAATAAAAAAGCGTTGAAAAAAAAAAAAATTTAAAAAAAAAAAAAAAAAAAAGAATCCTATTGAATCAAAAGCAGATTAAATCAACTTTTCAAAAACATTATCACAAAGATATCTTTGTGTATCTATTAGGTAATGGTTTTGTCATTTGTCAAAGACTTATTAGGGGAGCAAAATGATATTTTGGTCTCTACATTTTAAAATCTCCAGAGAAAAGATAAACAAGATCAAAAGAAAAGAATAAAAATCATAAAAAAATGGTAAAGAGGGCCCACAAGGAAAATTCAAGAAGCTCTGGTGGTTCTAACAAAAGGAATAAAATATGCAGTAACTACCTTTTCATATATTAGAAAAAAAGCAGGGGCGCCTGGGTGGCTCAGTTGGTTAAGCATTTGACTTTGGTGTAGATCACGACATCATGGTTGGTGAGTTCCAGCCCTGCATCAGGTAAACTTGAGCCCTGCTTCAGGTGAGCTCTGCTTCTCTCTCTCTCCCTCCCTCCCTCCCTCTCTCTCTGTCTTCTGCCCCTCATGGTATTCTCCCTCTCTCTCTGCCCCTCGCTCACTGGTACCCTCAATCTCTCTCTCAAAAAAAAAAAAAAAAAAAAAGGCAAACCAAAGTATTTCTATTATTGTATGAAAGGTTAAACAAAAGTTTATATATGCCTTCTGGCTAAGAAAAAGCAGGGGCAAACATAAGAAAACCTCTCTTGAAAAGACTGAAGAGCTATTAATGTTGAAAGATGATAAACAAAGTCATCTCTCTACATCTAAAATTTTTAAAACTGAAAAATTAAAAAGGTTAAACATTTTTCTGCCTGGAGATGGGGCTTAAACCAGATTTCTCATGAGCTTTTTCAGTTCTACAGTCTGATGTATGGAGAAAAATGTCCAACTCCTTTCAACGTAAAAGAGTCCTAAGTTACTACGCATAGAGAAGGAATTTTTCTTTTTTGACCTGCCAGGTTTCTAATGGTCAATGTTATATCCCAAGATCCAATTAAAACCAGCAGTACAACCACAGTAAGGAACAAAATAAACATACCTCCTGTTCTTCCATTACCAATCTGCAGAGCAGGCTGAAGGCTTCTTTCATTTTGCAATAAATGAGGCAAATGATAATAAATGCTTGGCACTTGAAGAGATTTTTTGCTTGTTAACTCCTTTAATAGTTTTAGGGTATTATCTAAAACAAAAAAGCAAAATTAATGCACAGGGTCACCTTACTTACAGAAATTGCTGATTTCGCAAATACAGCAGTAAAAATTTATGAGAACTAGAACTAAAGAATTTTCTTTCTTGATTTCATACTTTGGTAAACAAGATCTCCCTTTAAAATGAAAAAGACACTTCAGCCAGAGTCTCGGAGTCTGATGCTGACAGCACTTGAAGGAAGCTAAAAAGGTCAGCCAAAGTACCAGGAGAAGGTAGAAGGCTTTCATCACTTGCTATTGTAATGGTTCAGAATTTAGGCCCTGCAGAACACACACTAATAAACATGCTACCCGTTGGGGTGCCTGGGTGGCTCAGTCAGTTGAGCGTCCAACTTCAACTCAGGTCATGATCTCACACTTCGTGAGTTCGAGCCCAACGTCGGACTCTGTGCTGACAGCACAGAGCCTGGAGCCCGCTTCAGATTCTGTGTCTCCCCCTCTCTCTGTCCCTCCCCTGCTCATGCTCTGTCTTTCTCTGTCTCAAAAAAAAAAAAAAAAAAAAAAATTAAAAAAAAATTTTTTAAACATGCTACCCGTTTATGAAAACATAGTAAGCACATTCACCACCCATAATTTTCTCTTTCCTTATGCTATTCTATTTTACCAAATTTTCAAATGGAAGATATTTTTTTCAAAGAAATTCAAGTACAATAATTTAAACAGCACAATTTAAGACAGATCCTAACTTTCAAATCATTTTCCAGTTTTTCTTGGAGGAATTAATGAATCTTTTAATATAACATGAAATAAAAACTCTGATCTGGTAGGCAACATTTTAAAATCCCAACAGTAATTTAACATTTTAAATATGGAAGTCAGCAATAAGGACTTAAAGCTTCAAAAAAGATTTCATGTGAAGCAATATGAAGACTCCATTAAAAATATAAGAACCAAAAATTCACCAAAAACTGCAAATGACTGTGATATGTTTAATGAAATTAATGTTTAATCTTATAAGTAAAGAAACAATTATAAATTACAAGGCACCAATTTCAATCTATCAAGTTAGCAGATCAAATGCTATTAAATTTTGGTGATAATCTGATATATGTTACAGCTATTCAAGACAGCATCAAAAACCCTAAAACATTTCTGTCTTATTACTCAATCATTTCCCTTTTAGGAATTTTACTTTCATGCTCTCAATAAATATTTAGCGATCATCTACTTTGTCCCAGCCACTGTGTCATGTGTTTGGAAATCAACAGACATTAAAACATAGATCCTTGTTTTTAAGGAAGTCATAATCTAATAAAAGTAACTTAAGGGCTACCAGAAATGTGACCAAGTTATACATAAAGACATCCATCACAGAGTTATAAACTAGGGAGAGAAAATAACACAGAAAAATCTTATTTGCCTAATAGTAAAATTGTTTAATATATTATGGTATATGATTAACTGACAAAAGGCCATTAAAAACGGTATTTTTGAAAAATATTAAATGACACAATAAATGCTAATAGCATAATTTCAAAAGTAAAAATCAGGCTATAACAATTACAATTTTGAAGATAAACTTGCATGGAAAAAAGACTAGAAGGAAATGAAAAAATGTTAAGAGAAATCACTCGACAGCAGGCTTATAGGTGATTTTTTATTATCTATTCCATTCCATACTTTTAAATGTTATTGTGCCACAACACAAATTTCACAATCAGGAGGGGAAGACAGAGCATGAAAATTCAAAAGTAAGGTAATGTAGTGGAGTGCCTGGGCTGGTTAAGCATCCAACTTTGGCTCAGGTCATGATCTCATGGTTCAAGGGTTCAAGCCCTGCATGAGCTCTGTGCTGACAGCTCAGAGCCAGGAGCCTGCTTTCGATTCTGTGTCTCCCTCTCTCTCTGCCCCTCCCCTGATCACACTCTGTCTCTCTTTCTCTCAAAAATAAATATGAAAAAAAGTTGTTTTTTTTTTAAATAAGGTTAGGTAGTGAATCTAAAGACAAGAAGAATAAATGGTAAAAGATGATGCTAAATGAAAAGGTATATTAATCTTGAAAGACTTATGTGTAAAAACACATTTATGTGTGTAAAAACACCAAGTTAAATTTTAATTTCATTTGGAATATATTTTTGAAGAGATCTGGGTTTTTGCTCTAGTTGGTGAAATTTACACAACTGAAATCTAAATCAATTATTACTCTCTTAAAATCAAACTTAGCAATTAATAAAAATTGTTTTATAATTTACCATTATACAAAGTTTTGTGCAATGTTTCTCTCTGAAAAGAGTAATATATGCTGGTTGATAAGCTACTTTATACAACTTTCAAATAAATTATTTCACATAACCCTTTGAAAACATAACTTTTATGAAACTAAAAATATCATTTGTACCTGAAAACTTATTTAATGCATCCTTACTTCCATTTGTTTCTGCTCCTACACGCTTGAACTGCTGTACAATGGCATTTAATTCAGAAGAGCGCTGCGAGATTCTATGTTCAGCTATACGAAGACGTTCTTTCAAGGCAAGAAACTCTCGTTGATAAGCAATCAGTTTTTCTAGAAGCAAAACCAAAGGTTTTTAATATATTTCTTTAAAAAAAGAAGAAACATAAAACCTAACTGTAAGATTAGAAATTTTAAAGTCACATTTTTCAGAAAGATGTTCATTTACATATTGATACAGAACTGAAAAAAGAGCCCCAACCCTTATACATAGCAAAGCTACAACTAACCCTAATGCTCTTAATATCTGTAAGAATGCAAACACTTTCTACTTAGTCTTTCAGAAATGTAAAGACAGGGAGAAAAAGGACAAAGTTTTTAGAATTAACATTTCAGGCATACTACTAACATCATTTCTCAAAAGGTTCAAACAAATATAAAGACCTTATTTGTATTAAGATAAAGTATTGAAACTGATAATATAATTAATAAAATGAATATTACCTTTTTTATAGCATTATCATTAATTTCTATAGGCTTTTTCCTCTGTACTTCCAATTCTGCAAAGATTTCCCTAAGCCAGACTTTGGTCAAATTCCTGATTCCTAGGGGAGCCTGGGTGGCTCAGTCGGTTAAGTGTCCAACTTTGGCACGGGTCATGATCTCCTGGTCAGTGGGTTTGAGTTCTGCGTTCAGCTCTGTGCTGACAGCTCACAGCCTGGTGCCTGCTTTGGATTCTGTGTCTCCCTTTCTCTCTGCCCCCCCCCACTCATGCTCTGTCTCTCTCTCTCAAAAATAAACAAACATTACAAAAAAAAATTTTTTTTAATTCCTTATTTCTAAAACTTCTTATTAGGCAGGTGTAAAATGACTCCAGTTAACAGTCATCCATTTTAATTTGAGAGAATCACAGGTCAGGAAAACCTGGTTTGGGAAATAAAGTGTATTTCATGAGGATAAATGCAGGCATTGAAACAACAGTATCAGACAGCTCAGAGACAAAGTGCACAGTGAGACGATGCCTAAGGACAGAATCTGACATTAAAATCTAAGAGATGGTGGAAGACAAACCATTCATTAATTTTGATCAGCAATGCTGAAAGGTAGTTGAGGGATATGGGAGTAGTATGAGCAATTTCTACAACCTCATTAAACTAAGAGAAACCAGAACAATGGTTTTCAACTTCTGTATCAAGCTGGATAATCCAAGGCTACTATTTTGATATCTAAACAAAACACACCTTAGAAAGACTACTTTTTATTTAATATTATTATCTCTGCCTTCTTCAAGGACAGACTCAATAAGAAACAGACCTAAAAAAAATAAACCTGCATGGTTATAAAGATATTCTTAACAACAGGCAATTATCTTGTTCCTTGTCCCTTACACAAAAGCTCACACAATAAACATCTCTTCAGAATTCTGTGGCAGGGAAAAAAAGTCTGCCCTGCTCAATTGTCATTCTTCCATACATTGAACAATCACCATATAAGCAGCTATATTCTCCTTAACTTGCTGGCTTTAGGAGGGAAGAAAGGAAAAAGAAGGCTGTGATTAGGAGGGGCATATAGGGAGCTTCAGAGTGCCAGCTAGGTCCTATTGACTGCTCTGGGTAGTGGTTCAAAAAAATTCATCACTATACATTCATAGTTTAGGCGCATATATTCATAATAAAAGAAATGTTAAAAACATACTATTCACAAACACAAAACTATAAACAATTATACTCTAACAAAAACTAAAAGAATTGTAACAAGAGATATGCAAGATTCATATGATGGGGGCACCTGGGTGGCTCCATTGGTGAAGCGTCCGACTTCAGCTCAGTTCATGATCTTGCAGTTCGTGAGTTTGAGCCCTGCATCGGGCTCTGTGCTGACAGCTCAGAGCCTGGAGTCTGCTTCAGATTCTGTGTCTCCCTCTCTGTCCCTAACCTGCTCACACTCTCTGTCTTTTAAAAATAAACAAGCATTAAAAAAATTTTATAAGATTCATGTGATGAAAACTACAAACCCTTTACTGAAACCTCTAATGGAAGAGTTAATGAAGTCATCTCTCAATCCTAAGCGAGAAGATTCAATCTTGTAAAAAAAAAAAAAAAAAAAAAAAAAAGATAAATTCTACCCTAAGTTTAATTATAAATTCAATTCATTATCTTTCAAAAGAACACTGAAACTTTTTTGGTATATGAGTTTTGACACATGACTCTAAAATTCATCTACAGGAGAGAGTGTTTCTGAAGAGTCAAAACAAACAAACAAACAAACAATAAATAAATAAATAATAAAGGGGAATATGCTCTGAGATCAGAACACACTAGAAGGCTACAGGAATTAAAACAGTGTAGACTGCCAGGTCCGGACAGTGTGGATAAGGGCCAATTACACCAAGCAGGCTGTGTCCAAACTTAGCATGAGTAAACTTCCTCTCAGTTCTTCCCTCTTTACGTGAGCAATTTAAAATCCTCTTCTTAACACTTACACAGTGCTGAGATAGTGGTTTCTTGACATCATCTGCCCAAAAGAGAATTAGAACTCTCTGGAGAAGTAACTTTAAGATGAACCTGAAACAATTTGGTGTAAACTAAGAAAATGTTATTTACAAAAAGACAGGACTTGTCAAAAGGGCACAGCATGGTACTTAATGGGCCCCTATTGGCCAAATTAGAGACAACTTAAGTACCAAAACAAATATTGACAGTAATAGCTTATACCTATTGAATAAAATAAGAATCCATGACCTCATATAAATAATAAATGAGGGGCACCTGGATGGCTCAGTCAGTTAAGAATCCAATTCCTGATTTAGGCTCAGGTCATGATCTCATGGTTTATTGGATCAAACCCCGCGTCTGGCCCTGTGCTCTCAGCTCTCAACCCTGCTTTGGGTTCTCTCTCTCCCTTTCCCTTTGCCCGTCCCCTGCTCTCTCGCTCAAAATAAACATTAATAAAATAATAAACAAAAATTAACAGGTGAGGGAGATGTGTTTCTTTTAGTAGAATGCAAGCTAATAAATGTAGAAGGAATGATGGATGTTGGAAAATTACCATTTTACAACTATCATAGCAATAACTGATTCAGGCAAGAATCAAAAATGGATGCTAAAACCAGCAGATCAAAGTTTTCTGAGGAACAAATGGGGTATGTATGTCACCTCAGGGTATCTCCCTACAAAGTACTTACTAATTTACAAAAGGAAAAATATGCTAACTTTACTACGAAGAAACCTGCCAGATATCTAACTTATGTGATCAAAGTTCATGTCAGCACCCAGAAAACAGATACAACGTGCCTCTGATATGATACACAGAGGACACACCTCATTTATGTGGCATTCCTGCCAAAAAATGCATGATCTGAATCTAATCTCAAGGAAACATCACACACATCCAAACTGAGAGATAATGTACAAAACAAAAAGCTTGTATTATAAAAAATGTCAAGGTCATCAAAGACAAAGGCTTACTAGGAACTATCACAGATTAAGAGACTAAAGGAGTCATGACAACAAAATGCAAAGCACAGCCATGGACTGAATCCTAGACCGGACAAACTAAATGCAACAAAGAACATTACTGGAAAAAATAACAGAATATACAGTAGATACTGTGCCAATGTTAAATTCCCTAAGTATGATCCTTATACTGTAGTACTTAAACAGAATTCCTTGTTCCTAGGAAACAAACATTAAATTATTTAGGGGTAAAAAGGCATGATTTCTGTAATTTACTCCCAAATGGTTCTGAAAAGAAACTACAACAAATTGATAGAAAGGTTATGTTCATAACAGATGATATGTATAGAAAAGTCATTTTGTACTACCCTTGTAACTCTTCTTCAGTTGAAACTTTTTTAAAAATAAGTTTTCAAGGGGCTCCTTAAAGTCGGTTAAGTGTCTGACTTCGGCTCAGGTCATCATCTCACAGTTCATGAGTTGGAGACCCGCATCAGGCTCTCTGCTATTGGCATGGAGCCTGCTTCGGATCCTCTGTACCCCTCTCTCTCTGCCCCTCCCCTCCCCCTCTCTCAAAATAATCAAATAAATAAACTTAAAAATGTAAGTTTTTAAAAAGTAAGCAGGAGGGACAGGATGACATACAGGTTAGGTCTTTTAGCAGCTCTTGAGTGGGAAGATGGGATATGGACTTGAGGGCAGTCTCTGTCCCTACATTTTCTTGGTACTTTTTGAAACCAACTTCCCAGAGGCCAGCTTCACCAAGTAAAGAGAGTAACCAGTCCCAATGGATAAATACCCCCATCCCTAATTCCAAAGTGCTGTCCTGCTTTCAGATGACCTGGCCATGCTTGTGAAAAGATCCCTTGGGCCCATGAAGTACTGGATAGAGTCCTAAGTATCTTCTTTCAGGGCCAGATACTAGTGCTGCTCTTAGCCCAAAGCCCACAGCTATGAAAGGGTTCCAATTGGGCCATTTCCCATCTCTCACATCCATCCTTTGTTTCTAACTCCACCCTTCCGCATTCAAAGGGTTCTCTCCATGACATCAGAGCAAGTCCATACTCCAGCCAGAAAGCCATGTCAGTGAAAAAGAGTATGTGTGGTGTAAAGCCTTGAGCTAGTCCTGCCAGGAATACCACAGAACGCTGTTGGCTCCTCCAAACAGAAAGGAGTTACATATGATCTTTACACAGCTCTCCTGTGCAGTCCATCCTCCATCATCTACCCAAACACAGGCTCACTAGTGACTTCTAGAATTTTCTCCACCTATATTTCCCATAGTACTATACTGCTCCCTTGAGGAGAGTAGTGTATCATCCCAGAAGTTCACACTTTAGCATAACATAAAAACAGTTTCTTCAAATTTGTGATTACGTGTTTGACAATTCTCTGTTTTCAACATTACTAGCACAATTCCTTTTTTTTTTTTTTTTGCTTTTCTTTAATCATTTCAATCAGTTTCTATGGGGGAGGGGACATGGCAAGACGGTGTGGGAAACTCTTATATTATCATCTTACCAGGAAATGCCTAGTTTGTTTGTTTTGTTTTATTGTAGACAGAACCTAACTTAAAAAAAAATTTTTTTTGTAAGTTTATTTGAGAGAGAGAGAGAGGGAGAGAGCATACAAGCAGGGGAAGAGAGAGAGGGAGAGGGAGAGAATCCCGAGCAGGCTCTGCACTGTCAGCTCAGGGCTTGAACTCACAAACCATGAGATCATGACCTGAGCCGAAATCAATAGTCAAACACTCAACTGACTGAACCACCCAGGTGACCCGAATCTTTTTAATTGTAGAAAATTATATATCCAGATTAGACAATGAAAGTACAAATCATGTTCTGTGAACCTAAGACTCTGAAACATACAAAATTTCCAGAGAAACCACTTTAATTCCTTCAAATCAAATAATCAAATCAGTTTTCCAGTAAAAGTGTATCTTTAGGTCTTCAAAGACTTATTAGGTTGAACCATATAAAATCGCTGATATTTGATTATTTTTAACAAAAATGGCAATTTTATATGATTCAACAATTTAAAAATAACAGCTTTGGACTCAACAATTAAAAAAATGTATAAACAGTATAGATGAAAAATTAACACAAACAAAAAGGTGCTATAAACTAAAACCCAGTATGTTATATATAAAAACAGAACAAAAAATTTCATTTTCAAACAATAGTACTTTTTTATTAGCAAGATGTGAGGGATACTACTGAGTTCTATAAGCCAACATTAAAAACTGGCTTCTGAGTGGCTCAGTCGGCTAAGCATCTGACTCTTGGATTTGGCTCAAGAAATGATCTCATAGTTCATGAGTTCAAGCCCTGTATATGGCTCTGTGCTGACAGTGTGGAGCCTGCTTTGCATTCTCTCTCTCCCTCTCTCTCCACCCTTCCCTTGCTCTGTCTCATTCTCAAAATAAAAATAAAAACAAAAACTGCCTTATGTTAAACTTAAAATTACCAAAAATTAAACCCACTTTTAAATTTCTTAATTTTAATATATATTAAACAATAAAATCCTGGCACTGGAAAGAATGTTGATAAGTCATCTGGTCCATCCCTCTGTCCTTTAATACTACAATGAACTACTTCACACAAATATTAAAATATATATGTGTGTGTGTGTGTGACATACATACACATATATGAGCGAGGAGCTCCCTTAGTAATAGATTCCACAATTTAACAAGCTTTATTTTTCAGGAAGTCATTGCCTTTGAAAAACATTTCATTGCACATTTACCATTCTTTTTTTTTTTTTTTTAATTTTTTTTTTCAACGTTTTTTATTTTTATTTTTGGGACAGAGAGAGACAGAGCATGAACGGGGGAGGGGCAGAGAGAGAGGGAGACACAGAATCGGAAACAGGCTCCAGGCTCCGAGCCATCAGCCCAGAGCCCGACGCGGGGCTCGAACTCACTGACCGCGAGATCGTGACCTGGCTGAAGTCGGACGCTTAACCGACTGCGCCACCCAGGCGCCCTGCACATTTACCATTCTTATGCAACCATTTTTTAAAAGGAAGAAGGCCCAGATGAAATTATGGGCAATTTCCTACTTAAAAATCTCTTAAAAAATAAAAGAACTGAATTCAGAAAGGTTTAGAACTAGTCTAGAAAAGGGGAGCCTAGGTGACTTCAGTAGGTTAAGTGTACGATTTTGGCTTGGGTCATGATCTCACAGTTCATGAACTCGAGACCCATGTTAGGTTCTGTGCAGACAGCTCAGAGCCTGGAGCCGGCTTCATATTCTGTGTCTCCCTCTCTCTCTCTGCCCCTGCCCTGCTTGCATTTTCTTTCTCTCTGAAAAATAAACAAACATTTTTAAAAATTAAAAAAAAAAAAAAAAAAAAAAGAACTGGTCTAGAAAAGCCAAAAGACATAGTGAATAGGAGTCCAAAAGACAGAGGATGAAATGAATTTGAACAATTCTAATTAGAATGGACAGCTAAAAGTTACAAACAAGACTAAGTATCTTATTCTCTAACATTACTGCTCTAACATTACTACTTGGATTGTTAAAACACAGATTGTTAAAACACAATTCTGGACCCCCACCTCAAGAGATTCTGATTCCAGTAGGCCTAACATGGTACTTAAGAATTTCTAACAAGCTCCGGGTTACCTGGGTGGCTCAGTCAGTTAAGTGTCTGACTTTGGCTCAGGTCATGATCTCACAGTTCGTGGGTTCGAGCCCTGCCATCGGGCTCTGTGCTGATAGCTCAGAGCCTGGAGCCTGTTTCAGATTCTATGTCTCCCTCTCTCTCTGTCCCTCCCCCACTCGTGCTCTGTCTCCCTCTGTCTCAAAAATAAGTAAACATTAAAAAAAATTTTTTTGATTAAAAAAAATAATAAAAAAAGAAGAATTTCTAACAAGCTCCAAGGTGATGCTGAGCTACCCACTAAACAGCATTAAGCCAATACTGTCCTCAAAGTAGGTCTAGACTCAGGCAGCCTGGACATTTGTGTGGTTCTGCTCCACTATGCACTAGCTGCTTCTCCTCTCTCTGGCTTACATGTTAAGAGATCCAGGGAGAGAAGGGAGCATTAAAATGTTCAGGACATAATCCTCAAGATTATACTTGGGGCATAGACATATTTTAAAATATTCAGTGGACACCTATTTCCAAGGACCTCTTAAGAATTATGTAGAATTAACAAGACCATTCAATGTCCCTAGAGTATTCCAGTCAGGCTCTACCATACAAGCACGGATTAAACCTGCAGCACCCTTCTAAACTCAAAGGGAAAATGGAGCCCACTGATACACAAAATCATATACTTTATTTAGATTAAAGCAAAGAGTAAAATTCCTCTGTTCCCTTACATAATGTTTTCACTATGCTTACAAAACAGAATCCTAACTAGTGAATGAATACCAGAGAAGCTATGGGTGAGAAGTTTTCTGGAATACAATCACTGTTTCCAAGTTGTCCCCTAAGTAGTATAATCATTAACAATATCACTCAAAACAGACTTCCAGGTAAAGGCTTAGTAAGTTAAAATCTATCCACTGATCATATAAATAAAGCACAACACCTTAAGATAATCAAATGATGCTGCATATACCTATTACAACACACTCTTAGATGTAGTTTCCCACTAAATAGCTACAAATCATTTTCCTTGATTTCCCTGAAGTCAGGGAAATCTCTTTTTAGCAATTATCATAAAGTTCTAAATTCCATTATCATAGTGAAATGAGATGAAAAAACAATAAATTGCATAACTTAGGATAATGGTTACTAGAGTATACTTAGCCATATGTTTATAACTGTTCTTTACTAAATTATATTGACCATGATTCTATTAAACCTGATTTTTAAAAATTCAGTAAGCTATAAGGAGCTTGGAGTAAAAATTATCAGACAGCCATGAACTCTTTTCCTTAAGTACTTAAACTTACTGGCAGACACTTTTCCAAAGAGGTGTTGCTTTATTCCCAAAACAAAAAATTTGTATTCCAAAAGATACAATGGTATGTATTTTCCCATGAAGTATCAAACTCAATGAACTTTTAAAATACAATCCATTTTTACATTGGAGTTATCTGTGCAGCAGTTTCTTTACAATTGTACATAAAATACATTTTCTATAAGTTAATGTATAAAATACTGCTTTATGCCAGAATAAAAATATTAGTATTTACTATTTTAAAAAAAATCCCTTAAGACAGAGCATTTATTCTACATTAGAATCACCTTTATTTAAAAAGCATAAAATTTAAATAGAAAATAAATACATACTTATATACCTTTAAAAAATAAAAAATAAAAAGCAGGATACTAATCCCTAGGCAACCCTACACTATGGACTAGCCGTACCAGCAAACGTCGTGTCCGCTTTCTGTATCTCCCTCACTAGATCTGGTTATTCATTTTTTGCTTTATTTCATGTTTTCTTCCCTCTCTTCACTTTTCTCTGTTCCTTATTATCTACCTTTCCTAATACTTTTCTGCAAAACTCTTTTCAAATTCTTCTATGTTTCTTTCCACACTTTTCATTATCATCCACAAACTTCACATCTTTCACCTCTTTATTCTTTCCTATTATTCATGTTCCCCGTATCCACCCAGAAATATCCCCACCTTTTCTGTTGTCTTTATTTTGAATTACTGAGAACTTTTTTTTGTCCAATTGACATAAATACAGTTCACTCGCTTGGAAACACTAACTTTGTAGTCTTTTGTAAACTTCACTGAAAACAATTGAGAATTTAGGATTTTTCCTTCCTGTAACCATAATGGCAACAACAACAACAAAAAGGAAACTGACAGGAAAACATTTCACAATTACTAGATAAATCAGAAAATGAATGCAGAGACAGGTAATATTACCCTAAACTCACTGTTGGTGAAATGGATTATAAAAGTAAAATCTCAGACTAGGACTCTTCAGATGACTACATCATAAATGAATTCTGTCAAGTTCAAGATCAAGACTCCAGTTACAGATCAAAATAGACATCTCCCTATTCTTTCCACTAAGGAAAACAAAAACCCTGGACATTACATATTACAAACACAAGGAAGGTTCTTAAAGGCATACAGAAGTCAGCAGATAGAAGGGACAATGGAACCTAAGGAACGACACAATAGTGAGTTCTCTTGAGTTTTCTTTTTGCCTCATATATTCCAGACAGAGTACTGGAGAAGCCACCATCCAGGAAACACAAACAGGAGCACACAAAAACATCCCAAGAAAAACCCACTCTCTCTAAAAAGGACTAAGGATGGGACAACCTAGCAAGGGAGAAACCTTTTAGACAATAACCACTATATTCCTGACCAAACACCATGAATACCACCATGGTCCAATCCCTACCTCACTAGCAAAAGCGAATTGGGGAGTCTAGACTTCCACCCTTATCCAAGTGTAACAAAGCCCCCCCCACACACACACACACACACTCACACACACACGGGCCATATCAGAAAAAAATGTACGAAGAGCCAGGACTTTCATTACCCTTCAACAGTAAAGTGCCCCCACAATGAAATATCAGTGGAGGCCAAATGGAAAGTAGTGACAGGTTCCTCCCCCTCTGCCAACCAGAGTGGCGTCACCAGATGCCTAATGGGAACCAACCTCCTACCCTTGCACAGCAGAAATGAGATGCCCCTTCCTAATGGGTATCAACAGAGGGAAAGTAAGGAGGTTGGACTTCTATCCTCACCTGGCAGTGATAAAGTGGCACTCCAACTTCCCCCCAGAAAATCGTGTAAGAGAAGGCCAGCTAAGACAGACAACTTAAACAAGGCCCAGGGTCTCATAACATAATATCTAAAATGCCCTGGATACAGCTGAAAATCACCCATCATACTGAGAATCAATAAAATCTCAACTTGAAAAAGAAAAGATACGGGGCGCCTAAGTGGCTCAGTCGGTTGATCGTCCGACTTCGGCTCAGGTCATGGTATCACGGTCCGTGAGTTCGAGCCCCGCGTCCGGCTCTGTGCTGACTGCTCAGAGCCTGGAGCCTGCTTCGGATTCTGTGTCTCCCTCTCTCTCTGACCCTCCCAGTTCATGCTCTGTCTCTGTCTCAAAAATAAATAAACATTAAAAAAAATTAAAAAAAAAAAAGAAAAAAAATATAATGAATACATGCCATCACCAAGATGACACAGATGGTGGAATTATCTGATAAGGATTTGAAAGCAGCCATCATAAAAATGTTTCCACGGGCAGATTAAACAAATGACAAAGAGAAAGAAAGAAAGAAACCCTACACAAAGAAATACGAAATAAAAATTATAGAAACAAATGAAATTTTAGAACAGAAAATATGATAAATGAAATAAAAAATTTAATGTGTGGGCTCAATAGCAGAATGAAGAAGACAGAAGACAGTATCAGGGAATCTTGAGAAAGACCACCAAAATTGCCCAATCTGAACAACAAAGAGAAAAGAGACTGGAAAAAAATTTTTATGAGTGTCAGGGACCTTTGAAACTGTAACAAAAGATCTAAAATCTAACATTCTTGTCAACAGAGTCCCAGAGGGAAAACACCAAGACAGTGGGGTGGAAAAAGTATTAGAAAAAGTAATGGCTAGAACATCCCAAATTTGGTAAAAGATATGAACATACATTAAGACGTAAGAAGCTGAGAAAATTCCAAAAAAGATAAACCCGAAGAAATCTATACCAAGAAACACCATAAATGAACTTCAGAAAACTAGAGACAAAAAGTCTTGAAAGCAGCCAGATACAAGCATCCAGCACTTCTCCCAACAGAGTGGTACAGGACACACTTCTGCTAGCAATGAATTTTGACACACATGCAAAGTGTTGTCCACCAGTAAAGCTCATTAGAGACTCAGTGTCCAAGGCTGTTATTGGAGGCTGGTCATGTAGGTAAGCTCTCTGCCTAGCACATACCAAAATTCCTGACTCTAATAAGGAAAGCAGGTGTTCAGCATAAACCAAATTGCTTGTATAAATAATTTAGGCACAATAAACCACTCTTACAATGTAGAGTCAGTTTTATATCAGTGTTTACCAAGCAAGTTACCAGATGTGAGCCAAGGTCCAGCCTTGGAAGCAGGTCTTTCTAATAATAAGCAGTCTCAGATCTGTTGTTAACTCTCTTTACAGCAGGAATCACATTTTAGATTTTTTCATGTCAATGCCTTGTAGAATGCTAGGTAATAAGTAGCTATGCCAGCGAGCTGCAAATCCTCTTAAATTAAAAAGAAAATTATCATAAGAAACTGACATGTGCAAAATTTGTCAGCATTATTTATAAGGTTAAGCTAGTGATGGTAATTATATAAAAGAATGTTATGGACCCAATAAAAATAATGACATGGGAAACATCTGTGACATATTAAGCAAAAATGTGAGCTACCCAACACTCCCAATATGATGCCAATTACATTATATTTACTATAGTAGCTCTCAAACTTTTTGGTCTCAGAACCCCTTTACAAAATTTTTCAAAAATTAGAGGACCCCAAAAGATCTTTTATGTGAATTATATCAACACTTCTCATATTAGAAATTAAAACCAATTAACATGTAAAATATTTAAAATTCTTTAAAAAATAAACCCACTACATGTTAACATAAATAACATATTTTGCCAAAAATAACTATTTTCTAAACCAAAAACATTTAATAGAGTGACATTTGCTCAAATCTCTTTAATGTCTGTCTTAACAAAATACAGCTGAATTCTCATATCTGCTTCTGCTATCTCTTTTGAGAATAAAAAAGGCAAATAACAAAATAAGTAGTATTTTGTATCAAGTAGTATCAAGAAAAATAGTCTTGATTTCATGAACCTCCTGAAAAGGTGTTGGGACTCATGCCCTTGAACCACACTTTGAGAATCACCAGTCCAGAAAAATGAAGGAAAATATATCAAAAATGTTAACACAGCTCTACCTGCTAGATAGATTCTGTTGACCAGCATTTTCACATTTCCATGCATTTATATTTTATTAAATAAGAGTGATATGCTAGCTTTTTTTTATGCTATTCTTGTCTACTGCCGGTTTAAGGGTGCAATGCACTTTATCCTTGTACATCATTAAACAATGGAGCCCAGAACTAGACAATTACTCATATCCCCAAAGCCTGGCTGGCAGTCTTTAGAAAGCATCACAAAAAATTCAGTTAGCTAATGTTCTGTAATAATCCAGTGTTCTCAATTTAGCCCTCCTCTAATATGTCAACCATGAATAATATCCTTTCAGAGTTAAGAATACGTCAAGCGTAGATTTCCAGACAACCTCTGAACACAGCACATGCTTAAGCAGCTTTCCAACCTGGAAAAATTAGATTAGGAAAGTGTTTTAGGAAATGGATGGTAGCCAACTAAGCTGAACATAAAATAATACCACACCAAGCCCAAGGGCTAAATCTGCCAACTTTAATACATAAACAAGAAAGGCAGCTGGCGTACCTGGCAGAATTTAGGTCTATATTCTAACCCCCTTCAGGTCCTATTTTAACATTAGGTCCTTATTTATAATACCTCAGATACTAAAGACTTTTCTTTTTTTAGAAATTCACTATGGCAAAAACTTTACACCATGATTTTATGTGTACGTATTTATACGAGCTTGGAGAATCCTAGGTATAATGGGTCTCAAGCCTGCCTGCAAACAGAATCACCTGACGGACTTTTTAAAAATGCCCAGGGGACTTCTAACTTCTAGCGCAACAAATGGAGGAGGTCCACAGATTTCTCTTCCCCAAGAGCAACTATAAAGCTAGCCAAACGAGTCAAAAACAACCATTTCGGTGCTCTGGCAATCAACCAGAGACATACAACAAATTGAGAAGCGTTTATTCATGAAAACGACTGCACTTTGGGTAAGAACAGCGTAAGTATGTGGCTTTCTTGCCAGGAGCTGCCTCATCCCACCTCAGCTATATTACTTCAGAAGTTCAACAAGGAGGGGGCAGGCCTTGAAACCAGCAGATTCACTGTCATTGCCAGAGGGGACTCACTTGATTGGGACTACAGGTCAAAGTGGCAATCTCTGAGGCAAATGAAAGGGTGGACCAGTGGCTCTGCTAGCCTGAGGCTACTGTACCATATGGAGCAAGCAATGGACTGGCAGACTTAAGGAGACTTAACACGGAGTTCTAGGGAGTTAGACAGTGAGAGGGAGCTTAAAAAGCTCTTCACAGTTCAGGTTGATTGTAGGCTATGAGCACGCACAACAGAGACCAGAGCAGGCCCAAGCTACCCACACGTGCCTAGCTGACAAAACCCATGGACACACACAGAAGAACTGAAATAGAAGCAAGAGGAAAGTAAAGCCAGAGCTGACTTGAAAACAGCCCAAAGTAGGACTGCTCCACAGCCCACATGCACCCATCAGCAGAGAAGAGAGGTCTTACTGGCTCAAAGTGTTTGACTCCAAACCCTGATCGGTCTTTGACTGAACACTATTCTGTGCACTTAAAAATAAAAACAAATCAAAATAAAAACATAGAGATCAGTAGTCACATACTATGGGACAGACAGACTTTGGAGATTTAACCCAACCAAGTCACTGAACAAATGAGCAAGCAAAACCACCACCACCATCAGTGATTTAAAAAAAAAAAAAAAAAAATCTAGAGTTGCATCAATATATTATCTAAAATATACAGTGGTCAACATGTATTTACAAGACATGCAAAGAAAAAAAGGAAGTGTGACCCATAATTGGAGAGAGGCAATTAAAAAGCAGTCCATAGAAATGATCTCTGAGTATTCCCAGATGTTGGATTTATCAGATGAAGACTTCAAAACAACTACTAAAAAAGAACCAAATAAAACCACATTTAGAGAATTAAAGGAAAGTGTGATAAAACTGATGTAATGAACAGAGAAAATAAAGAGGTAGAAATTCTAAAACAAAATGGAAATAGTGGAGTTGAGGCTCAACAGATTTCTGATGGCAAAAGAAAAAGAGACTAAGAGCCAAATGCTCATCTATAATAGAAAGTCCATAGATTATATCTAAACGTTTTTAAAAATCAAGAAATAATAACATATATATGTCATTTATAAATATGGCAATATCAGAAAGAACAGCCAAAAGTACTAAAAATAGCCACTTCTAGGAAATGAGACTAGGACAGTACAGAGAAATGAAGCTGGATACCATTCTTTCAATATAACCTTTGAGGGTAATCATATATTTTATTAACTACAAGCATATTACACTTTAATAAAAATGTTATTTAATTTATAACCACAAAACAGCAGGGCTCAGTTGGTTAAGCATATTTTTTTTTAATGTTTACTTACTTATCGAGAGAGGGAGAGAGAGTGAGCGAGCATGAGCAGGGGAGGAGCAGAGAGAGAGAGAGAGAGAGAGAGAGAGAGAGAGAGAATCCTAAGCAGGCTCCATGCTGTCAGCGCAGAGTTGACATGGGGCTCAATTTCACCAACCATGAGATCATGATCTGAGCAGAAATCAAGAGCTGATGCTCAATTGACTAAGCTACCCAGGCGCCCCTAAGCATCTGACTCTTGATCTCAGCATCACGAGTTCAGGCCCCACATTGGGCTCTACACTGGGTGTGAACCTTACTTAAAAGAAAAGTACAAAACACATAAACAGATAGCAATACCATGGCTTTAACTGAAGGACCTAGAAAGTAGAACCAGAAGACCCACTCCACTTAATAAGAAGCCGAGGAGAAACAACCACAAAAAGGTGGTGATCACAGTACTCAGAGAATGGAGTTGGAAAGAGAGAATGAGGAGGTACCGTGATGCAACACCCTGGGAGATACTGACAGGAGGCTGAGGGTGAGGGTATTTCTGTACTCAGCTCCAAGACTAGTTCTTGGCCACCATGGAACACAGATGACATGCTGGCAAGGAGATGCCGTGACGGGTCAAAGGGAAAGCTAGAGATCATGGGGAAGCTAAGGTGGTTACACTAAAGTGTACAGGAAAGGCAAGGCTATGGCAAAGAGGGTCAGGGGAGGAACATTGTGAGAGTAAGAAACACAACACTTTTGGGGTACTAGTAAGTACTCAGGATGGTGACAACTTAGGAGATGAAGGTGAGCTAAACCCTGGAGACCAGTGAGATGTCAGAATTAGAAATGAGAGTTGTACACAAAACTGATCTGTCCTCACATCACACAAGCTTTCAGCAGCGTCCTCCATGACAGA
Organism: Panthera pardus; assembly: GCF_024362965.1. Taxonomy (NCBI): domain Eukaryota; kingdom Metazoa; phylum Chordata; class Mammalia; order Carnivora; family Felidae; genus Panthera; species Panthera pardus. The sequence continues at coordinate 60,749,847 of NW_026526821.1, read as the reverse complement.
CCACTTTTCTCCTTCTTGAAACACTTCCCTCAATTGATTTCTTTGGGATTACAATGTCCTAACATTCTTCCTATTTCACCAACTGCTTCTCCTCTTCTACTTGACCTCAAAGATAGAGTTGACAGGGCTCAATCCTGTAAATTATCTCATCCATTCCTAGGACTTTAAATTTCATCTGCATGCTGATAATACTAAAATCTGTATCTCTAGCCTAAGCGTCTCAAATTTATCACAGAACTCTTGATGCCCATCTCTGCCATACCCCCCACACTAGGCTCTACCCGCACTGATTTTATGTTCCTTCAACATGCCAAGCGCATTCTTACCTCAGCACTTTCACACCTGGTATTCCTACTGCTAGGACTCCCTCTTCACTCTACTGCTTTGGCTTATCATTTAGGCCTCAACGAAACTGCCACCTACTCAGAAAGGCCTTCTCTGACTATCTGTATCTTAATAGCCTTCATTCCTACCTCTGGCATTCTCCATCACATTTGCTTATCTTAGTGTCAGTATTCACTGCTATCCAAAATAATCTAGTCTGTTCAGTTGCTCAAATATTATTGGGTAACTCTCTGCCTCCACCCTCAGCATCTCTATAAACAGGTGATATCCTTGCTGTCACAACGACTATCTTGTTTACCACTCTATCACCAGTGCCTAGTCGAACAGTACCTTGTATACACTCAATAAACACTAGCTAAATGAATGATTTAACTAAGCTAAAGAGAGCAAAAGGAGCAATATGAAGAAAGCTACTAACAAATCCAAGAACACAATGCCTGTAAAACCCTAATACCCTGTAACTGACATTTCCCTCACGATCTAATTCACTACCGTAGCAGTTTAACCACTAAGATAGTTTAGCATATTAACTTCTAGAGAGTCCACCAAAAGAACATAGAAAGAACAATTCACATGCAAGAAGAAACTTTCTTTAAGGAAGGTGACAGGATGACATCTTAGAGTGTCTTATTTCTCCTTTATCATCAATCTTGGTTTTCTGATAAGGAAACCCACGTTATCTTTACTCTTGTGTCCAATTGGTTCAGAAAGGGCAAAACTCATTTCCCTTGAGAAGAGAGTTCATTAACCTTCTAGAGCTTAATCAACACACTAAAAGAGAACTTCCTTTCATTATTGCTTCAACAAATGCTTGCCACCACCTCAGGAAATGTTTCCCCTCTCCTCACTCTTTATACTTCCTTCCTAAAGCACTGATTGCAATCCTGTGCTGGTTTCACATGTTTGATTCATACTCTGGATCATGCACTCTCTCAGGTACACAGGTTCACACTGATTCCGAATGATGGCTCGAGATCACTGAGCTATCACTTCCCAGCACAACTGAATCAGTTTCCCTGTTCTGTCCAAACATGGCCAATCACTGTCTATCACGGTCTTTCACTTTACTACATATTTCTTTGCTCAAGACAGTTCCAATTTACAACCATTACCCCACTGTAATTGTTAACAGCACTCCCTTTACTCTCAAGTGCCTCAGGCTGGACATTATATCATCACCCTAATTGCAGAGGAAATAAATAATGTCCATTGAAAATGTTATTTATGGTCACCCAACTGATTATGTGATCACTGAATAATCTGAAATTAATGAAAATCAACAATAAAATTCCTATTACTAGATACCAAGAACCAAGGGTACCCAAGCACTGAAAATGAGAAATACAATGTGGATGTTGAAGAGACTGATAACACAGAGGGTTTGATGTCATGTCCCAACCCTTACCTATGAAGTGTGTAAGGACAAAAAATTCACATCTGCCATGCCATGACCTAACCTCTAAAAGACAGGCTCTTGAATGAACAAGGATGAAAATGTTATATGCCCACTTTAGAATAACTTGGACCAGAATGTTGCTGGGAACTAGAGAACAGAATGGTATAAAAAGTGGCTATAGTGTGACATCAGCGAAAATGGTAGAGTAGGGATTTCTAGGGGATGTCCTTCCCCAGAAACACAAATGATGTGAGAAAAAAAATTCAAGATGTTTTTATGAATACAGAATAATGTTTGCATAGTACTAGTACATATATAGCATAAAGCTATTTGTGTAAACATTTTAAACACACACCTATATACAGACACACTTATACACACAATTTATATACATAAATCAATGTATAAAAACTGGATTAGAAGAGTACACAAACATGATATCTTTACCTTGATCAAGGTAGGGGGCAAAGGTGAAATACAGGTGTGGGGGGAGGGGAGACAGAATGAAAAGTGACTGCTAACAAGTACAGGGTTTTCTTCTGGGTTAACAAAAATGTTCTGGAATTAGTGGTGATGTTTGCACAACTTCATGAATATATTAAAACCACTGACTAGCATACTTTAAAATGGTTAGTTTTAGAGGCTCCTGGGTGGCTCAGTCAGTTAAGCATTTGACTCTTAATTTAGGCTCAGGTCATGATTTCACAGTTCGTGAGCTAAAGCCCCATATCAGGCTCTGTGCTGATAGTGTGGAACCTGCTTGGGATTCTCTCTCTCTTCCCCTCTCTCTCTCTGTTCCTCCCCCACTTGTGCGTACTCTCTCTCTAAATAAATAAGCCTAAAAAAATTAAAATGGTTAATTTTATGGTATTTGAATTGTATCTCAATTTTTTAAAAAGAGTATGTATCCTCTAAATTAACATAGGGAGAAAATGGAAAAATACTTAATTGATCCAAAATAAGCAAGAAAGGAATGAAAAAGGATGAATAATAAACACAGTTGACATAGTGGGCTTTGCTCAAAATATTAATAAAAAGATGAAATGAAAAAAATAGGTGGGAGATTTTAGGTAGGTCTGCCATGCTTTATTAATTAAAGGTGAAAAGATTGGAAGTAAGTACAAACAAACATCTAGAGAAAATACTTCTATATTACTCACTATATTTTTCTGTATACTTTTAAATTTTTAAAATGGGGAAGGGTGGGGTGGGGTAAGAAAATGGTCTCTGTCTTTAGGAAGTTGATTGTCTAGATTAAATCCTAGTTCAATTTTGCTGGCTACTAGCAATCACTGCTTATTCTTGTAAGTATTCATCGTCACAAAGTGTCTGTCCCCAAATGCCAAGTTCTGTAGTCAGCAATATCCACCTTCTTGTCCTTTAAAAAAGAAACAAAACCCTGTTTGCCTACATTTTGTCTTCTAGCACTTCTCCCAATCTTTAAAATTTCCCCATGATCATAAAAGTAGAATGAAAATTAAAATTAAAAACCATTAAAAAAAAGTCTCAAGAGAGCTAGAGTGACTTTTCCAAAATCAAGGAGGAAGGCTACAAGGGAAGCAAGGTGTCTAGATTCTTACTTCTCCCAAATGATGACAGTGCCATTATTCCTCAGGAAAAGAAAACCATGAAAAGCATCTTAAGAATTTAATAACCTCTACACCCACCCTGTCTTTCACTTCTGGAAAGAGACACAATCTTATTAATTCCAGAGTAAGGCTGGTCATTTGCAATCTCTGGAATTCTTTCTGGATCTCTCCATGACTTAATCCAAATAGTTAAACATCTCTTACAAGTCAAGAAGTCCACACATTCAATGATATATCTGACTCTCAACAGGACTCACTCATAGAAAATGGTTTCAAAGTAACTTAAGTTCCACACTGCAAACCTACATTTTCTAACTACCAATAAAAATTTTGCCTTAGGCTTACCTTAATCAACTTTGTTATAGATCAAAATATATACTCAAGCCTATGCACCCTCCCTCTGTGATTTCCTCAATGTCAAGATTATTTCAGTGAGCACAACTGACAATGGTCTGATTTTCACATCCATAATAAAAAGAGATACACACTAAATTTCAGACAGTCGTGGACAATGTGTTTTATTTTAACCAAAGTCACCAGATTTATAAGTATCCTCCTCTGAATCAAAGCAATAAAACCTAAATTCCTAAAGATTAATATTCTGTGTAATTACCTCTGGGTTGGGGGGCGGGGGGGAGTCACGCCATTCTAAACTCTAAACTCTTAAACACAATTTGCTAGGAAAACGTTTTAACAGCTCTACTCAGTGACAAAACAAAAATCCATCATGACTCAAGTTAACACAGACTTCTAGAAATACTGGCAACTAATAATACAGACATTTCAATTTAAAGATAACTTTGTTAGAGTATACAACAGATTGTTTGCAAAAGTTAAGTATCCTTTAACTAACGGTGAACTAACTTTTTAACCTAAAAACAATCAAGTAAAAATGGATTTTTGCTAAATTTATTAAAAATTGAAACCTCATCCTTTGAAAAGAATGTAACATAAATAGAGTTACAACAGACTCAAGTACTAGTGAAGGAAATACTGCTTTAGAAAAAGCACATGAAAAAGTCACATTAGGTAGCCAACAAAATGAGAATTCCACAAGTTCTTCTAAGGAGACTCCACTTAAGTAACACACTCAGGAGGTAGCTGGCTGTCTGTCTCTAAGATCTGCTTCTGGTGGTACAAGCATGGCATCAGACACACCTGGGCTCACGTCTTGTATTCTATCATTCTCCAGCCTCATAATGGATTGGGATTAAATAATTTACTGGCTGCCTGAATATCTCCACGTCAAATAGGGATTTAATATTCACCTACTTCCCTAGAGCTGTTGTGAAGACCAAATGAGATCGCGGATGCAAAACACGGTCGACAAATGGTATTCTTCATTGTTCCCAAATACCAACTCTGTACTTATTTTCAGTCATGAACTACAGGCTGATTTCTCCTGAAATGGCAGCAGTATAGGGCAATAACAGAGTTCTAATCAGTCTTATTATTTCTCTGCAAAATCATATGCAAACAAATAGGACCTTACCACTGATTAAGTGTAAAAAGTGGAGGGCAGGATAGGAAGGGTAAGAGATTTGGGGGAATATTGAAGAGCTACAAAAGAGGTAACTTGAGATAAATACAAATTAAGACAGGCAACAAAACCAGGAAACCACACCACAAGTTTTGGAGGTCAACTTTTCAAGCTTAACCTCAACTGGCATAATGAAAGAACAAGGTACCAGGAAAAATTCTGTCATGGCAGCAACCACTAGACATCCAGTTTAGGATTATTTTATTTCCTGGAACATTTACCTCCTTTTTCCATAACTCACACACAGGATTTGTGGGCAACTTTTTTTCTTTTTCTTTTTTTTTAAGTTTTGGTACTCTGAAATAGCAATCCAAGTGCCAACAGAAGTTTCTCTGCACAGACATTTGCCAGGACTAACAAAGAGGTAAATTCAAGTAACAACTGGCTGTTTGCCACAGTGAAGAAAGAGATAATCTAGCAGGCAAGCTCTTTTCCTCTCCCGTACAACTTTCCACATTCTCTTTTAAGTAACAAGTCCCAGACTGCCAGTTTCCCTGCAAAACTCCAATCCTATTGGAACTTCTCTTTAGAAAGCTGCAGTTCATCAACATAGAGCAAAGTTGGAGTGATCGATGAAACCTTACACAGAAGGGAAAGTAGGACACAGCAATGTGATCAGTTAAATAAGAAAAATCAACCAATGACCATTTCCTAAGAACAAGGGCAACATTTTTGTCCATCACTAAGTATCATGGGCACCCAAATTTTGGTCTCTAATACAGTTCCTACTGAAATGAACTAGAAGTCTTAAGATACAGCTAATTTCACATCTACTGATGAAGGTGGGGTGGGGATCAGGATGTGTCTAGAAGCATGGAATTAGGCTAAGAAAGCCTGGAATTAGGCTAAGAAAGCCTAATAAAGATGTCAGGGAGAGTTCTAAAGAGATAAAAGAAACAGCCTAAAAGGGCCTCCAGTGGACAAGTTGTGACAATGTGGACATTTGAAGAAAAAAAAATTACATTTAGTGGATATACACTTATTTGGTAAATAGTACTGAAAAAGAGAAAAATAAAATATTCAGAAACAGGTTGAAATGTGGAAAAGGTAAAGAAAAGAATATGGTTAATTTTCCCCCTCCCCCCAGAACATGGTTAATTTTTTATTGATTTAAATAAATAGAAGACTGTCAATATACTGGAGTATTTGTTTCCAGAGACATAAATTTCTATCTGTGTCTACAAAGAAATGAGCGGAAATTCTGTGCAAGACCAAAAGTTTTGAGGAAAAAAAACTGTAACAAGAACAAGGAGGGGAAAGGGGAATGATCAGAATAAGGTCATACAAAGAAATTTAGTTTAAAAAAAAAAATATTCCATGATCTGTCCTAAAATGATCAAACTCCTAGACTAATCCTTTATCTCAGAGGAAGAAAATTCTAGGCAGCCTTCTAATCACAAGATTCTAATAAGGCATGCTTAAATTTGTAATAATCTCTACCAGGACAGGGTAATGATAAGAGGACAATTAAGAATTTAATCCAGAGGAAAAATACCAGCATGGAATTACCAGCCTGGAAAAAAACGAAAATCTATATGAGCAATGGGAACTTAAGTGGCCTTATTAACCTAACAAATTAAGTTTAATTGCAAAAAAGGACCCAACTAGACAATAAGCAGTCCAGATTTAAATCATCTTGGGAGAAGCAACCAGGTCCCCTACTCCATTCAAGACTCAGTCAATAACCCTGATCATGTGTAACATGAGTGGTCTCAGCAGACAGTCACTTTTTTTTTCCCCCCAGGCTGGTGAGATTTCTAAAACCTCAGAAAGGTATAAATAAGAATTCCATAACCTTAGGGAGGTTCAGAAATAAAGAAATGTGTGAAGCCCATGGTACTGATGGTTCAGAAAAGTTTAAATATAAATATGGGAGGGGCACCTGGGTGGCTTGGCTCAGTCACTTGAACATCAGACTCTTGATTTTGGCTCAGGTCATGATCTCACAGTCATGGGATCCAGCCCTGCATTGGGCTCTATGCTGAGCATGGAGCCTGCATGAGATTCTGTCTCTTCCTCCCTCTGCCCCTCTCCCCAGCTCGTGCACTCTTTCTCAAGTTAGAAAGAAATATAAATAAATAAATAAATAAATAAATAAATAAATAAATAAAAATAAATATATGTATGTACGTATGTAAGTTTTGCAATATTTGTACTTTTTTGTCTGAGATGTCTGAAGTTCAAAAGAATCAGCTGTACTTTTAAGCAAAATTATGAGAAAAAAGATGTGTGCACGCACATGTATTAGTGTCATGTCATCACCTACCCAAAAAAATGTACCCAAGTCTAAAGAAATAGGATATATTATTAGAAGTAAAATTTAGGACAAAGTAATAAGACAATGGCCCTCTTTTATTTTTTAAGAGGTATTTTCTTTTTCTTTTTTTTTTTAATGTTTATTTATTTTTGAGAGACAGCGGAAGAGAGGGGATGGGGGTCAGAGAGTGTGGGAGACAGAGAATCCCAAGCAGGCTCCTTCCTCACTGTCAGTACAGAGCCTAATGCTGGGCTTGAACCCACAAACCACAAGATCATGACCCAAGCTGAAATCAAGAGTCAGACGCTTAACCAACTTAGCCACGCAGGTGCCCCAAAACAACGACCCTCTTCATCATCAACTCTTTCCTAGCTCTTCAGATCTCTCATCTCCTTCACCACCATCATACCTACTTCTGATCTAACAAAAGCTTCCAGTACCATCTTATTCCCCAGTCTCTTCCCATTTCCCTTCTACCCTTTATGCATAAGGTCAACACTTCTGGTCCTGAATAGGTCAAGTGTTACTGCCATTCAAGTCTTCTGCCACTTGTACATACCTGATTCAACCCAACATCTACCTTCTCTATTATCACAGGAAGTGCCTTTTTCCTATCAAATTCCTACTTATCTTTCAGACCAACTCAAATATAACTGTATTAAAAATGTTTTGTTTTGAGAGAGAGAGAGAGATGGAGAGCAAGCAGGGGAGGGGCAGAGAGATAGGGAGAGAGAGAATCCCAAGCAGGCACCACATTGTCAGCACAGAGCCCAACACTGGGCTTGAATCCACGAACCATGAGATCATGACCTGAGTCAAAACCAAGAGTCGGACGCTTAACTGACTAAGCCACCCAGGTGCCCCTCGAATACAACTTCTTAAAAGGTTTTCCACAACCCCTTATCAGAATAAACTGTTTCTACCTTGATGCTATCATAGCACAGGGTCCATACCTCCATGAGAGCAGAAATAACAATAGTACTTATTCTGAGTATTGGTCTGGTCCCTGAAACTAAGTTATTCCTTCATGGGGCAGGTTTTGTGTATTAATCATCCTTGCCTTCCTATCACTTGGGAAGGTTCAAGATGAGCAAACACAACATTCAGTAAATCCTGGGCAAGCAGAAAGCCTAAATGCAAACTGCAATAGAGAAATGAATCCAAGATTTGGTTCCTTCAGAGAAGTACCGTGAGAAAGGCTGTATCAGCAACTTCTAGGTAAAATGCCAAAAATATTAGGTACCAACACACACCAAGACATGTAGTGCTGAAATGTTCTCCTTCCAGAGTTTGTTACACAGATGTGACCACTTTGTGACAATTTATAGAGCTATATTCCTTCAATTATGCACTCTTTATATGTATGTTACACTTCAATTAAAACATTTACTTGAAGAAATAAAATTTCTCTGAAGACAGTAAGTATCGAAACCTGTTGAAATGAAGATCAATACACATGCCAACTCAGTGTCCCCTTGGCTAGAAAATTTTATCATATCGCCTAAACTGTGAGAAGGTAAAAAACCTGGCATGTGAATATTTATTACTTTTTAAACTGGAAAAATAAGAATACTGATTGCATTTGCTCTAAGTTACTTTATAGCTTCTTGTCAGAAAGGTATAGAATAAAGCTTCTTAAATATTGGCCTACCTTTTATCTTTAGGTTTTGAAACTAAATATTAACTTTAGTAGGCAAACAAAATATACTTTAGCAAAAGAGAGACAAAATCTACTTTTCCTGAATAAGTTATTCAAATCTAAATGGTAAACAAATCAACTCTACCTCTAGACCTTCATGTTTATATCACAGATGGCAACTACAGTTTTCTTCCAAAAAATTAAGTTCTTGATTTCTCATGGTTTGGATAAAAAATTAAAGCTAAAATTAAACTTAAGATTAAAAAAAAATCTATAAACTATATTTCCTTTACTGAAGGCCCAGCACAATGCCTGAGAGAAAACATTCACTTAAAATACTAAATGAATGCAGTAAAAACCTAAATGCCCCTAAAGAGGAGAGTGGTTGGATAAATTATGGTTATGGTACATCCACACAATGGAGTATTATAAAGTTGTGGGAAAAAAAACAACAAATAAACAAACTTTTTAAAAAAGCAAAAAACAAAAACAAAAAAAGAATGAGGACAATCTCCATGAACTGTTATGGAATAATCTCCAGGGCATGTTGCTCAAGTGGGAAGAGCAAAGCATAGAAGGGTACCTATAGTACACTTCCCATAACACAAGAAAGAAAAGGATATGAGGAAATATTCATGTACCGGCTCAATTTGTGCAACAAGAAATACAGAAAGGTTAAAACAAAATGAGATTGAATACCTTCAAGGGATAGATGGAACTGGGTAGAAGGAAGGGAAATGGAGTAGAAGGAATGACGAGTGGCATTTCTCTTAGGTGATCTTTTTTTACAGTTGAGTGTCAGAACCACGATGTTTCACATGTCCAAAATGTAAATGACTGCAAATAAACAGGAGTGGTACCCAAAATACAATATAAGCAGTAATAAATGTGCTCATGTGTATTATAAATGAATGGCATAACCACACTGAAAAGAAAGTGGCTAAGAAATAAGCTAGGTAACTTTGGAAAACAGCATTTCACTCTATACTTATAAGACAAAAAGTCCTATATGAAGATATGGTACCCCAACAGATTAATTTTTCACTTGGATATCGGTTAGAAATTCTGAAACTACTATCTTTATATACTGCAATTGAGCAAATAAGTAACTATATTGGGATACTAACAGCCTTTTTTTTCTTTTTTTTTACTGTTGGAGAAATGTAGAAACCAGAATGAACTGGATTAAAATCAGAAGGATTAGTATGAACTCATGTGTTGTTGTTGTTTTTAATATATGTGTAGACATACATATACTTTCTTGCACTGTCTACTTAGGGTATAAGTGGTGACACCATAGTAGGAATGAGCACACCAAGACTCCATTCTTTAAAGGAACTAGAGGGTCCTCCTTGAAGAAATGACTACTTCCAGGGCTGGGGCAGAGAAAATACAAGATAAACCTGGAGTATCTTATAGCACCAGAGAATCAAAAATTACTCAAAAAATGAATAAGAACTAGATAGAAGTGCTGGTTGCACAACACTGTGAATGCACTAAATGCCACTGAAGTGTTAATTTTAACATACTTTATATTTTATGTTATGTGAATTTCACCTCAATAAATTTGGAAAAAACAAGAGGGGCATGTTGAAGGCACAGAAGCCAACTTGAAGCTCCCAATGGCCACCTCTGCAACAATCTAAACACCAAAATAATTAATGATAATAATGTATTATAGCCCACAAAACACAATAAATATCAATGAGTCCATACTCATATCAAGATACAAGAAAGAAAGAAATGATGGAGAAGTGACACCTCTTCCTTTCAGCAGAGTTCCAATTACTAAATATAGAAGAAATGACAGAAATGGAAAATCACATTTGGCAAACACCACAGTAATAATTATTGCAGACAAAAATAATCAATGGATGTTAAAATTTGTGGGCAAAAGTATGATGAGAAACAGGATATCTGCTTAGTTTTAAAGAAGCCTCCACCAAATGCTTATTAATTACAAAGGAAAAAGAAAACAACAGTAACTTTACAGTGGAGAAGCCAGGCAGACACCAGTTTAACCAAGTGATCAGAGTTAACATAACCAGTGGTTAAGACATTTCAGCATCATGTACCTTGTGATATGATGCACTATGAAGGATACAATGTCACTTCTGTGGTATTCTTGCCAAAAATGCATTACCTCAATCTAATCATGAGAAATAATCAGACAAATTCAAAGGGCTATTTTTAAAAATAACTAGCCAGGGCTTCAAAAGTGCCAAGAACATAAAAGAAAAGACTAAGGTAACTTCCCATCAAGGCGGAGAGAGGAGACTAGAAAACATGACAACTGAATGCAATGTGGGATCCTGGACTGGATCCTAGGATAGAAGGGCATTAGGGTAAAAACTGGTGAAATTCCAATAAGGTTTGCAGATGTAATACTACTATATCAAAGTCAATTTGGGGTTTAGAACATTATACTCTGTGGTAATGTAGGTTGTTCATATTAGGGGGTATAAAGGAATTCTGCATACTATTTTTCAGATTTATTGTAAATCTAAAATTATTTCAAAATAAAAAGCTTAAAAAACAGTTATTATTGGGGCGCCTGGGTGGCTCAGTCGGTTAAGCGTCCGACTTCGGCTCAGGTCACGATCTCACGGTCTGTGAGTTCGAGCCCCGCGTCGGGCTCTGGGCTGATGGCTCAGAGCCTGGAGCCTGCTTCCGATTCTGTGTCTCCCTCTCTCTCTGCCCCTCCCCCGTTCATGCTCTGTCTCTGTCTCAAAAATTAAATAAACGTTAAAAAAAAATTTTTTTTAAAGTTATTATTCATCAGTTTACTGTTTATTTATTGTTTTTTAGCTATCTCCTTTTATCCCCACCCCCCCACACACACACACTAAAGCAGGGATTTTTCTCTGATACATTCAGTAATATAACCCAAACCTCTAATAGTGCCTGACAAACAGAAGGCACTCAACAAACACGATTATACAATTTTGATGAGCCAAAACTATGACAGTGTACTCCAAATCCTAGATTTTCTATTAATTTCCCTTATACCCTGTTTGAAATGAGCTTTCTTATTTTGTAAAGAAACACTTAAAAAATCTAAAAAATTTTATTTACTGCTTTTATTTGCAAGTAAGACTCATAGTTTTAAATAAAATGCTTTATTTAGCCTCCATAGTTTTACACCTAACAGGATAGGACATCTGATCTTATCATGCACCCAAGTCTCTATCTTGGATGCAGCATACTGAGAATACTGGAGCCCCTAAAGCCATTCCACTGCTAGTGAGGCAGTGGTTCCATGCCAGGAGACATCCTCAGGCTGCTGGGCCCCTCCCCTCACCAGTGCTCAGCTCCTAGAGTGGGGGTACCACTCAGAGAGAAACTTGTCATTGTCCTCACCCCCACCTCCAGAGCCCTGGCTCAGAAATTCTGCCTCGTGGAAAAGTGGGCCACAAAATAGATGGCTCCTAATCTTCTCCCAAAGGAACTACCTTCATTTGCAATAGAGAGCTGAGGAGTTTAAACTAAGAGCTGTCTCAAAAACAGCAAAGGTTGTGGTGAAGGGAACTGGGAAAATTGTGGATCTTAAGAAGATGGAACCTAGACTGTAGGCATTGGCGGCTAGTTTGCAAGAAAGAACTAGGAAAAGGGATAGCTAGGAGGAGCATTCCTGTGGTCACGACAAATAGAAAAATCACTGAACTCAGAAACATTTCTTTAAAGGAACCACAATTTGATTAGATTAGTTTGTAGCAGAATTTATGCTCCAGTGCACTACTGTAAACAGCAGAACAATCAGCCAGCAATTAGTGTGGTGGTCACTGAAAGAGTGGAAGAGAATCCTACCAGTAATAACAGTCATCTCAGGAAGACTGTGGCATACCCAAAACTGTGTCTCCCTGAGAAACAACACACAGACTCAACCTCGTGGGGGCGAGAGGGAAGATACACTAAAATAATCCAGTCAGTAACTAAACAAATAAATAAGCAAATAAACAAGCAAATAATAACAAGCCCTAAGGGTACAGGTGGGAGAGTATCCAGTGTTTCTACATTACCCAAGATGTCCAGTTTACAACAAAAAATTATGAGACATGCAAAGAAATACATAAATATGACCCATACACCAGAAAAAAAAGCAGGCAGAATAAGACATTCCCTGTCAGTATGACTCAATGTAGGATTTAACAGGTAAATATTTCAAAGCAGCCATCATAAATATGTCCACGGAACTAAAAGAAAACTTCACTAAACAAGGAAGGTAGGACCATGTTGCATCAAATAGAGTATCAATAAAGAAACAGAAATTTTAAGAAAGAACCAAATGCCAACTCTGAGGTTGAAAAGTACAATAACACAAATAAAAAATCCACTAGAGGCCTCAAAAGTAGATGTGAACTGGCAAAAGAAAGAATCAGCCAACTTGAAGACAGATCAGTAGAGATTATGTAAACTGAAGAAAGAGCAAAAAGGATGAAGAAAAATGAATAACCTCAGAGAAATTTGGAATACCATTAAGAATACCATCATAAAGTACTGGGAATACCAGGAGAGAGGAGAGAATGGTAAAAAATACATATATATTCAAAGAAAATGAGTGAATATCTCCCAAAGTTACTGAAAAACAGTAATCTACTCATCCAGGAAACAAGACCCAAAGACACATCATGGTAAACTGATAAAAGTCAAACATAAGACAATCTTAAAAACCACAAAGGAAAAATAATACATCACTGATAAAGGAACCCCAAGGAGATTAACAGCTAACTTTTCAGAATACTGGAGGCTAAAGGCAGTGGGATAACACAAAGCACTTCAAAACAAAACAAAAACCTTGTCAACCAGGACTGCTAAGTCCAGCAGAGTTTTATATAAAAAAAAATGACAGTAAGGGGCACCTGGGTGGCTCAGTCAGTTAAGTGTCCGACGTTGGCTCAGGTCATGATCTCACGGTTGCTGGGTCTGAGCCCTGCATCGGGCTCTGCGCTGACAGCCCAGAGCCTGGAGGCTGCCTCAAATTCTGTGTTTCCCTCTCTCTCTGACCCTCCCCTGCTTGCATTCTGTCTCTCTCGCTCTCTCTCAAAAATAAACATTTTAAAAAATTTAATAAAAACTAAAAATAAAAAACGGAGGTAAAATACACATATTCCAAGAGAAACAAAAATTGAAAACATTCATTGCTAGCAGACCTGCCTTACAAGAAATACTAAAGGAATTCATTAAGCTGAAAGCAAGTACTCCTAGACAGTAATTTAAATCCACACGAAGAGCACCAGTGATTACATAATTTTAACAGACACTGTTAAGGCATATTTTTTTCTTTCTCTTAAATGAGTTAAAAAAGAAATAGTAGGGGTGCCTGGGTGGCTGAGTTGGCTAAGTGTCCCACTTAGGCTCAGGTCATGATCCTATGGTTCATGAGTTCAAGTCCCACATTGGGCTCTGTGCTGACAGCTTAGAGCCTGAAGCCTGGTTCAGATTCTATCTCCCTCTCTCTCTGCCCCTCTCCCACTTGAACTCTCTCTCTCAAAAAATGAATTAACATTAAAATAAATAAATAAATAAATAAAAAGAAATAGTATATCGGGGAGCCTGGGTGGCTCAGTCAGTTAATTAAGCATGTGACTCTTGATTTTGGCTCAGGTCATGATCTCACAGATCTTGAGATAGAGCCCTGCGTCAGGCTCCGTGCTGACAGCATGGAGCTTGTTTGGGATTCTCTCTCCCTCTCTATCTGCCCCTCCCCTGCTCACACCCTCTCACTCTCAAAATAAATCAATAAACTTTTAAAAATATATAAAAAAATAAAATAAAATAAAAACAGTATAAAATGATATGCATATAACATATTGCTGAGTCTATGACACATGGAAATGTAATATACTTGCCAATAACAGAACAAAGGAGGTAAGTGAGAATAAAGCTGTAATGTGCTAAGAAAATAACAGATGGTAAAATAATAATACTGTATTGTTGGGTTTATAATATTGACAGATGTGAAGTGTACAACAACAACAACACAAAAGAGGGGGTAAAAGAGCCCTATATAGGAGTAACATTTCTATATATTACTGGAATTAAGTTAGTATAAATCTGAAACAGTTTCTCTTGAGACTGTATATGATAAACCCTAGAACCACCACTAAATTTTACTCAAAATAGAATGAAAAAAGTCATTAATGAAATTAAAATGCTACATTAGAAAACAATCAATGCAAAAAAAGTAAAGAAGAAAAAGAGGAACTAAAAAGATGTGAGACATATGAAAAACAAAATAATGGCAGAGGTGCCTGGATGACTTAGTTAAGCATCCGACCTCCTCACAGATTATCATCTCATGGTTTGTGAGTTAAAGCCCAATGTCAGGCTCTATGCTGACAGCTTGGAGCCTGGAGCCTGCTTCGGTTTCTGTATCTCCCTCTCTCTGCCCCTCCCCCCCACTCGTGCTCACTCACTCTCTCTGTCTCTCTCTCTCTTAAAAATAAATTTTTTAAAAAAACAAAAGGATAAAGCAAAACGATGGCAGATATAAATCAAACTATATCAGTAACAGTAAACACGGATGGATAAACTGCCCAATCAAAAGGTAGGGGCACCTGGATGGCTCAGTCAATTAAACATCTAACTCTTGATATCAGCTCAGGTCATGATCCCAGGATCATGGGATGGAGCCCATGTCAGGCTCAGCGCAGAGCATGGAGCCTGCTTGGGATTCCCCCTCTTTGCCCCTCCCCTGCTCATGCTCTCTCTAAAATAAATAAACTTAAAAAAAAAAAAAGACTCATTAAAAAAACCTAAAACAAAAGGTAGACATTGTCAGACTAGATCCAGAACATCATGATCCAATTATATATTGTTTACAGGAGACAAACTGTAGATTTAAAGACATAAATAGTTTAAAGTACAACAATGTAATAAGACAAAACATACAAGCAGAAACCACAGAAAAGCTGGAGTGGCCATAGTGATATCAGACAAAGCAGACTTTAAAACAAAAATGTTCCTAGAGATAAAGTGGGAATATATAATAATAAGTAAATAATATAAAATAAAACTAATATAAATATTTGAAAATAAGAGGCGCCTAAGTGGCTCACTCAGCATGATCTCACAGTTCATGGGTTCCAGCCTTGCATCAGACTGTGTTGACAGTTTGCAGCCTGGAGCCTATTTACAATTCTGTGTCTCCCTCTCTCTCTGCCCCTCCCCTACCCATGCTATCTCTCTCTCTCTCTCTCTCTCAAAATAAATAAACTTAAAAAAAATTTATTTAAAGGTAAAATAAAAAATATATGCACCTGATAACAGAACACCAAAATACATGCAGCAAAAACTAACAGAAATGAAGAGAGAAATAGATAATTCTACAATAGTTGGTGACTTCAATACTCTACTTTCAATAATGGATAGAACTAGATGGGAGGTCAACAAGGAAACAGAATGCTTGAATAGCACTATACAACAGCTGGACCTGACTGACATCTACAGAACATTCTACGCTACAACAACAGAATATACAATTTCAAGTGCACATGGAACATTCTAGAGGATAGACCATATGCTAGGTCATTTTTAAAAACCTAAATAAATTTAAAAGGATAGAAATAATATAAAGCATGTCTTCTGACCACAGTGGAATGGAATTAGGCACCAATAACAGAAAAATCTGGGACACTTACAAATATGAGAAAATTAAACTAGACTCTCAACAACCAACTGGTGAAAGAAAAAAAATTTAAAAAGAAATCAGAAATTACTTTGAAATGAATTAAAAGCAAGACATAACATACCAAAACTTATGGGATGCAACTAAAACAGTCCTTAGAAGGAAATTTATAGCTATAAATGTCCACATCATGAAAGAAAAAAGATCACAAATCAATAATCTTGCCTTCTAAAAAAAGTCTTACCTGCACTAAAGAAAGAAGAGCAAACTAAACCTAAAAGAAGCAGAAGAAAAGGATCAAGATTAGAGTAGAAAGTAATGAAACAAAGAATAAGTAGAGAAAATCAAGAAACCAAAAGCTGGTTCTTTAAAAGATCAACAAAATCAACACTTTTATATAGTTTGACCAAGAAAAAAAACCTAGAACTATTAGAAAAAGAAATAAAAGAGGGGCACTTCTACTGAGCTTATAAAAGTAGAAAGAATTACAAAGAAATATTATGAACTGTACACCAACAAATTAGATAGCTTAAACAAAATGGACAAATTCCTAGAACAATACAACCTACAGAAATTGACCAGAGAAGAAATACACAATCTGAAAAGACCTGTAACATGTGTGAGATTCTATCAGTCATCACAAAACTACCCACAAAAAAAAGCTCAAGCCCACATGACATCAGTGCGTAGTCCACCAAACGTTCAAAGAATACTTACCTTCCACAAATAAAAGAGAACACTTCTCAAATCTCCGTAAGATCAAGACACAGATGTCAGCTCTTACACCACTCCTATTTAACACTAAAATGGAGGTTCTAGCCAGACAATTAAACAGCACAAAGAAATAAAAGGCATCCAGACTAGAAAGAAAGAAAGAAAATTATTTCTATTCACAGATGGCATGATCTTGGACACAGAAACTCCTAAGGAATCCATTATTATAACTAATAAATAGGGGTGCCTGGGTGGCTCAGTTGGTTGAGCACCTGGCTTCGGCTCAGGTCATGATCTCACAGCTTATGGGTTCGAGCCCCGCATCAGGCTCTGTGCTGACAGCTCAGAGCCTGGAGCCTGCTTCAGATTCTGTGTCTCCCTCTCTCTCTGCACCTTCGCCACTTGCACTCTCTCTCTTTCAAAAATAAATATTAAAAAAAAAATTTTTTAAGGAATAAATAAGCTCACCAAGGTTGCAGGATACAAGATCAATATATAAAAATCAATGGTTTTTTCTATACACTTGACATGAAAATTGACAAGTAAAATTAAGAAAACTCCATTCAAAAAAAACAAAACAACTCTAAAATGCTATCAGAAAGTATACAATACCTAGGAATAAATTTAATAAAATCATAAAACTTACACTGTGGAATCATACACAAAAATTGTTGAAAAAAACTAAAGACCTAAATAAATGAAATCTTATGCTTTATGGACTGGAAGACCTAACTAACATTGCTAACATGGTAATACAACCCAATCTGATCTATAGATTCAGTGCAATCCTATCATAATCCCAGATGACTTCTTTATACAAACTGGTAAGTGGATGCTAAAATTCACATGGAATTGCAAAGGACCCAAAATAGCCAAAAAAATCCTGAAAAAGTATAGAGTAGCAGGGCTTACACTTCCCAATTTCAGAACTTACTACAATGCAACAATGATCAAGATAGTGTAGTACCAGCACAAGGAATATCAATGGAATAGAATTGAGAGTTCAGAAATAAATCCATACATCTATGATCAACTGATTTTTCAGTAAGAGTACCAAGACCATTCAATGGGAAAAACTACCCTTTGAAACAAAGCGTGATAGGACAACTGGATAGCCATGTGCAAAAGAATTAAGTTGGACCTTTACTTCATACCACACACAAAAATTGACTTAAAATGGATCAAAGGTCAAGACTCTAACAAGTAAAATAGCAGAATTTTCATTATCTTGGATTTGGTAATGAATTTTCAGATATGACACCAGAAGCATAAGCAAGAACAATAACAAAATAGACTGAACTTCATCAAAATTTAAAACTCTTGTGCTTCACAGGACACCATCAAGAATGTGAAAGACAACCCATGGAATGGGAGATAATATTTGCAAGTCATATATCTGATAAGGAAATTGTATCTAGAATATACAAAGAACTCTTACAAATTAATAAAAAGATAAATTACCCCTTTTTAATGTAAGCAAAGGATCTGAACTGACAATCTTCCAAAGAATATACACAAATTGTTCAAAGTATATTAAAAGATGTTGGACATCATTAGTCATCAGAGAAATGCAAATCAAAAGCACAATAAAATACCATCTCCCTACCGCTAGGATGAGAATCAAAAAGCCAGATAGGGGCGCCTGGGTGGCTCAGTCAGTTAAGCGTCTGACTCTTGATTTCGGCTCAGGTCATGATCTCATGGTTTGTGAGATGGAGCCCAGCATCAGGCTCTGTACTGACAGCAAGGGGCCTGCTTAGGATTCTCTCTCTGCCCCTCCACCAATCATGCTCTCACTCTCCCTCTCTCAAAATAAATAAATATTCTTTTTAAAAAGCCCGATAATAAGGGTTGTCAAGAATGTGAAGAAATTGGGACCCTCACACCCTATTGGAAGGAATGCATAATGGCCCAGCTGCTATGGAAAACAGTCTGGCAGCTCCTCAAATGATTAAATATATAGAATTATTACATGATCCAGCAATTCCACTCCTAGGCAAATACCAACAAAAGTGAAAACATATGTCCATGCAGAAACATGTACATGAATGTTATATATGGAGATACAGACTGCTTGTTTGGTCTTCCCCAATTTCTGGATTGTTCCTGGCCAAAGGAGAAAGTTCATTAGGAGAACCCCAGCTACAAGTGGGATGTGTAATAACTCTAGTCCCACTCTCACAACTTCTTAAAACTTTCCCAACCCGTCCATTCCATGTAATTAGAATTCTGCCGCATTTTTAGGTAGGAATTCTGCATACCCTGCAGACCAAAGTCCATCTTTCCTCAGGCTGAGTTCCTAACATTCTCCCAAATTTATACCAATCCCACTGACCAGCTCATGTATTCTTCCAAGTGTTGAATGAAGACCTGTGAAAAAATATGATAGGAACTGCACTGCATTTACCAACTAAACTTTGACAGTCTAGGAGTCCTATGTGCCAATCAAACTGAGTGTTTCATAATTCCAAGACACAAATACTTTATGCCACTTTAGAACTTTGTGGTTACACATAGAACTCCCTCCACCTGATATGCCCACTGTCTACTACTCTTCCCAGCATCACCTTCATATTTATTATTCCTCTGTGAAATGACTCAAGAATTAGTAGCCTCTGTCTCTGTTCTTCTGGGCAGCAGACCAGTAGCTAAGAGCATAATCTCTGGAATCAGCATGATTGAGTTCAAACTTCACTCTTCCACTTAAATGTATGACCTTGGCAGGTTTCTTAACCACTCTGCCTTGGTTTTCTCATCTTTTGAAAGGGTGTATAATTCTTCCCAGGGTCATTATAAGGATTAAATGAAATCATACATAACATGTAATATGCTTCCCCAGCACTTCTATTACTTGTATCTCAATCTATTGATGGTATCATATTTGTGTACCTGCATCTTCCCCTAGAAGTCCCTGAGTTTAGAGGTGTTAAATTTCTTATTTCTTTTCATATTCATAGCATTTAATACAGTGCTAGGCAGGATAGGTAGCTATGAAAGGGACCAATGAGTGAATGAAAAATAAAAACTACTAGCCCAGCAAAGTCAGTGATAATGGAAACTGTGCTTTCAATATAAAAATCAGAGCACATGGTTTATGAGTAAACTAGAATCGAGTATCTGGAATGAGGCCTGCTCTGGAAAATCCAGGCTATCTGACCACCAGAATGATCTAGAAAGTATCCAAATGTTCAGCAGCTAAACTATTATATAAATGATAACATTAAAACACAAAGGATTTTACATAACCATAACAGGAGTCCTCTATTGACACCTGAAAAAGTACGGACAAAACACTAAGAAAAACAGAGCAGAAGAGTATGCATGGAAGGATTACAGAGATGTTCAAAGAAAGATAATCAAAGACAACAGATTGTGTATCTAATACCACAGTTGAAAGAATCTTTATATTTTTAAATTTTTTATTCCAAAGACAACTTAATACAAAAAGAAAATAATGCTTACAATGCCTTTACCTAAGAAACAAGATGAATGAAATGGAGATTCCAAAAATTTTAATCCTTTAAATAAGACACAGTAAGAAGGGTCAAGTTTCTCCATTACTATAACTCTGACTAGATAAGTTTCCTGATAAGAAAAAAATCCATATGTTCTCCTATGGTCAATTCTCTTATTTCATAAGTAAACTTTTAAGGCCAGTAATCTGTTTTGTTCATGTCTGGGACAATTAACAGTTTGATTAAATTAACTAGTTAAAGTTCTTCCTAAGTATGTCTTCTTATGATACAATTAAAAAATGACATCTAAAATGTATATATTTGTCCACAAAGAATAAAGGTCTTCAGCAAGTTTTTCATCAATTTTTACCCCCAATAGTTCCTCTCAAAATTACAGCCCAACTCAGAAAAGGGAACTAATATACTTGCTCAAAGAACAGATCATATTTTTCACTTTAATCAGTTTACTTTATAATACATACTCACACAGATATATACACATGTATATATACATATCTATATATACACCAGAGGAAAATTAAATAATGAATCCACCTTTTCAGTTATCCTCACACAAGTTAATAAAATACTGCCAGCAATAGGACTCTCAAAGAACCTGGTGGTGATGACTACTCTAACTTGATTCTAACAAACCAAATACATACCTCCATCCTTCTTTGACATCAACAATCCTTAGCTTAACATGAGGAATGGAGACAAGTAAAAAATGTGGGTGGGAATTTACTCCAAATATTTTCTCTTCAAAAAAGCAAAGAAAGGCTAGGTGCCTGGGTGGCTCACTCAGTTGAGCCTCCGACTTCAGCTCAGGTCATGATCCAGCTAGCAGGTTGTGAGTTCAAGTCCCACATCAGGCTGGGGCTCCCTGTTGTTAGTGCAGGACCCACTTCGGATCCTCTGTCCCCCTCTCTCTGACCCTCTTCCTTTCATGCTCCCCCACATTCAGGCATACTCTCTCTCTCTCTCTCTCTCAAAAAAAAAAAATAAACATAAAAAAAAAAAAAGCAAAGAAAGGCATTATCCCTGAATATCACTGAACAAATATCCTTCCTTAAAAGCACAGTTCAAAAGTCTGAACACAATAAACTTAAAACTTGTTTCTAATTTTTGAATAAGAATTTATCCTCACCCACTTCATAAATTCTCTTGCCCAAAAAGCAATCTGTCAACACATGTAGTTTAAATCATTAACTACACAGCACCAAATCATTAGTATAATCAGCATGTAAATTTCATGAAGGCACTGATTGTGTCCTTTTAAGTACTTTATACAACATCCAGTACAAGGAAGCTTATTAAACATTTATGATGTTTAATAAAAATAAAATGCCAAAACAAAAGTCTTTATTATTCAACTTGGCTGTCATGTATAATATAACCACTGATCAGTATCCATTTCTCCAAGTGTAATTATAAGAAATCGAAAACAAACCCCATTCAAATTAGAAATTCTCCATCTCCTCTGTCCAAGAACATGGTTTCATTGCTGTGTCAGAAATAAACTAGCAGGCCACCAGCAGAGAACATAAAACATACAGATTGTTGGGGTATTTAACCTAAGCATTTAAGCACCATCTACAAAGCAAAAAGCCTACTACATTTCATGCACTTTTTTGGAGATATTTTCCTTACCTTTCCCATTTTGCCACGTGGTATACCAAGATAAAGTAAGGAACGAAGTGATAAATGCTAAAACAGTAGCTACAGTTCCATTTCGGAGCCTCATCTCATTTCACCATCACAATGGTTCATATGTTTATGATGGTAACCAAAACTGTTTTCTTTTAATGGTGAAGTCAACTGAATCCAGTACTCCTGGCTCTGGGCCAATAAAAACAATCAATAAGAGAGGTTCATTTCAGATGCTCTGCAGAACAAGACTAGCAGCAACACCATTCATAATTGCTATTCAGGATGGTCTTCAGTCTTCATAGGCTGATGTCTCAGGCTTCTTTCTTCCTATTGAGGGAAAAAAAAGAAAGAAAAACTTGTTCAATAATGCAAAATATTAGTTTCTTCATTTATTATTCACCATTATAAACAGACTTTTGGTTGGGCTAAACTCTACCTACAAAGATTATCCTCACATCTAAACAACTCATTTAATATACTAGAATTATGTGGTTTTTCTCCTCCAGAAAAGAAAGTAATGGTTCGGGGCGCCTGGGTGGCTCAGTTGGTTAAGCATCTGACTTCAGCTCAGGTCATGATCTTGTGGTTCTTGAGTTCAAGCCCTGGGTCGGGCTCTGTGCTAACAGCCTGGAACCTGGAGCCTGCTTTACATTCTGTGTCTCCCTCTCTCTCTCTGCCCCTCCCCCATTCATGCTCACTCTCGCTCTCTCTCTCTCAAGAATAAACATTAATTTTTTTTAATTAAAAAAAAAAAAGAAAGTAATGGTTCATTATTTAAAGGGGGAAGTTATGAGACTTGTTAAACAAATAGTAAGCCAAAGATTCCAAGCTGGTAACTCCAAAGATCACACAACAGTTCTAAGTAGCATAACTGTCGCTCTCCTTAGATTTCCTATTGCAAAGTAATAGTTAACATTTTAAAAATATTAAGAAAAAACGACAGACTACAATATGCAAACATCAAAAAAACCTGAGCTCTAGATACAGCAACATCATTACTTATATGACTTCCAGTGTGCACTTATCTAGGCCTTGAAGTTTCATCCATAAAGTGAGAAAAAAGCCCCTCCTGGCTCCTCCTCTAGGACACACATAATGTTATAAATAACAGGTTACAGTTATTACTGCTATTTATCATAATCATGAAATAAGTGTAGTTTTTCCAGTAACTAACCTACTCCTAAGGTGTAAATTGGGAATACTCAGGCATTTAGAAAATGCAGCAACCAACCAGCGCACTGTATCACCTAGGACCATCAGTTAGCATTGTTTTAACTCAGAAAATCTGGAGATCACCACCCATCTAACAAAGCTGTTGAGAAAATCAAATTAAATCAAGTCCTTATAAGCACTTACGCATATCACCCAGCACTTAATAGGTTCTCCATAAAAGTTAACTATGTAAAAATAAAAACAAACAAACAAACAAAACACTGCAGCCAGCCACTGGTTTAGTCTACTCTACGCACAGCCAGTGTCATTCCCTTGGGAGCATGTCAGGCACTCTAAGATGTGCATTGATTCCCAGTGGCCTCAAAGGGACCACAAGATGCACTTGGAAATATACTAAGGCATACTCTAGTGGGTTGAGTTAATGCACCTCCAAAAATGCCGAACAAGCCCAAGGGACAATTTCCTCAGCAAGAAAGTATGGCTGATTAAAGTGGCCATTTGTAGGCAATTCAGAAACTACCATCTGAGCTACTTTGTAAAACTGAACATTACTAGAAATCTCCACTGGTCTAGAGCATAGTACTAATGGTATCAATGATAAGACACTACAACTCACCAAGTGTTTCCTATGCATCTATTATATGCTTTAAATCTTCACAAAACCCTATGAGGGAGGCATTTTTTTAACTGAAGTATAATTGACACACACAAGGTTATACTGTTTCAGGTTTAATGAGACAGGCATTACTAACCCTATTTTACACACAAGAGAAATGAACTCAGAGAAAGAACCCTAATTTGTAGGACTCCAAAGTTCAAGCTCTGACCTACCACCCTTTCCCTCTCAAACTAGGTGACCAGCAGCTTGGAAGAATGAAGAGAAGGGCTGGGGACACTCAAAGTCTAGAGACCCTTCCTGAGGCATTATCTTTAACTGTGTGAATTTAAAATATTTTCTATACTATAACAAATATTGATCTATTATGAAAAAAGATGAAAATTTCATAGGAAATTTCCAAATTTAAAACCTGAAACTTTAAAAGAATTTCTCACTTCCTGTAACCTTTGGCTAAGCACCCCTCCCCCCATCCCACATACACACCCAGCATGCCTTTTAACTTTCCTTGGCCAGTAGATCTCTCACTATAGTATAATATTCTAGAAGCACTGAACTCTACTTCCTTGCTTCCTATTACTATCTGAAAACAAGGAACTCCAAAGGTATTCTCACAAGTTATCAGTATTTTTTAAAACCAAAGTTATTCACCTTCTATAGTTAAGACAAATGAACGTCAAACACACCCACATTTAGTGGTTTAGAACTTAAAACCTTCGTGGCATTATCTTATATCAGTAAGCACACAATGAGTTCTGATTATAAAAAGAGATATGATAACTCAGTGAATTATATAACGTAGAATTATAATCCTGGTGTGACATTATATAAAAATGCATATAACTTTCTGTTGTTATATACTTAGCCCTACCCCTACTTCAGGAAGGATTTTGTCCTGGTAAAAGATCTAAAAATATACAGGTTATTAAACATCCAATTAATAATTATGGGGAAGTAAAGAAAGAATCCTAAAATAAAGGATATTTTTAAATAGTTTTATTAAATACAAAGTAAGCCCATATGATAAAACTCAGTATAAATACGTAGAGACAGTAAAAGTAAATGACTTCTAAAATCAAAGTAGACTACAGATATACTATTAATAACGTGTGAAAAATATATGGAATATTAAATATTTGATCCAGGAAGCTATTAAGCTCTGGTTTGAAGAAGATACTTATCAATTCTACTAACAAATAAGACCTGAAATTCTGCAGGAGAAATGTAAGAGCATTTTACTCAGTAGGAATGTAGTCATACATTTTAATTAGAGTTTCCACACCAACGAAGTTTAACTGCACAGTGTAAGTGAAGACTCCACAAAAACAAAACTAATGATCTCCACGGTCTTCAACCAGAAGAGGCAGTCACAGGCTGGACAGCCAAGAGCCCTATGAATTGACCAACTGCCTAAGGCAAGAAACAAAGTGACGCCTATTCTTTATCGATGTCCACATTTGCAAAAATGGTAATCTAACACCTTAATCTCTGAGATTATTACTTAACACATCTGAATCTTGAAAAACAAAAAAGGAAGTGGCTAAAATTACTAATATCTTCTTCACCCTGACAAAGATGAATGGAACTTCAAACTCTAGATCTCAAACTGAAAAGTCTGTTTTAGTTAACTTCCCTTTAAGGGCTGCAGTCCTGTATTTTATTATGAGATACAAGAAACTGTATTTTAAAGTGTTCTCTTAAATATTCACTATGTTTTATGGCTGAGAACACTTTGCTGAACACTTGGCATATTCCCTAATAATCCCACAGACAGGACAGAGGTGCCTGAGGAATGAAAGGCAGAAGCATGAAATCCATAATGCTTCTATATAACTATAACCTATATAACTTTATACACAGTATTATGGAAAAATTAATTTATTTTAAATTTATAAAATGATTAATATTTTTCATCAATACAGCTTACATAATTTCATCATCCAGTGCGTTTTCAGATTTACAAGTGTGGGCTAAAGAAACCTCTGCCATGATAACCTGTTAATAAAACTATTTTTTTAACATTCAGAAAGACCAAACCAAAAAACGCATTATTGATTCTAAATTTAGGTTCTAAATTCCAACGAACGTTGTTGTCATTATTTTTTATGAGAATTCGTCCGACGGCAAAAGCACAACAGCAAGATACATGGGAAGCATTAAAAACATATATTATGTCTGCTTATATTTCGCAGTTCGGATTGTAAGCAATGAATGGGCTCCAGAGAAACACACGCTTCGAGAAATAAAAGCGGGCGCGCAAGTGGTATGACTGCCAGCTCATAAAACACGCCTTGGAGGTGTCACCTGGTACACTCTGTGCAATCACCCAGACCCAACCTAAGGGTCCCACTTGCAGCTTCCTCCTTCAGGGGGAACTGGGGCCTGAGGGGATGGGGGTACTCTTTCATACCGGACCCCCGCATCTTCACTTTGTAGAAATATTCAGTACGACAGCTGCACGCCTCCTCCGCCACGGCGGGAGCAGCCCTTGCCTCAGTGCCCGGGACCTCCTGGCCCCCGCCTCACCTGCCCCTGGCCGGCGAAGGCGCCGACTCCGGGACCGGTGTGGGCCCTGGGACTGCCGGGTCCCGCGGGCAACTCTCCCTTCTCCCCAGTACCCCCCAAGCCCACACTTTCCTCCACTTTGCCCCAAAGTCAACGAGCCCCGCCGCGCCGGGAAACGCACCAGGCGCCCTGCCGGCCACCGGGAGAGAGCACGGCACCGAGGGTCTGTAGCAGAGGCAGCGGTGGCGCGGGGCTGACCGCGCGGCCAGGGCGTCCCGGCCCGCGCCCCGCCCCGAGGCCCAGCCCGCGCCCGGAGCCGGCCCCGCAGCAGCCTGAGACGCGCGAGCTCCGGGTCGGGCCGCGGCGCGGGCGGCTCCGTTACCAGCAGGTGGATCTTCCGCGACCCCAGCGTCTCAGAGCCCAGAAACCGGCACCGCCCCTCCATCCCGCGCCCCTCCGCGCAGCCGCCCTGCGCCCCTACCTCGAGGCAGCCCGTGCGCCGCCGCCGCCACAAGCCGCGAGCCGCAAGCCCCTCACCCGCCGCTGGCGCTGCCAGTCCTGCCGCGGCCGCCGCCAAGGCTGCTGTGGCCGCCGCTGCCGCCGCCGCCGCTGCCGGGCGCCCCGCCTCCCCAGCGCGACTCCGCCCCCGCCGCTGGAGCGCCGCGGCCGCCCCGCCCCTCGGCCCCGCCCGCGACCCCGCCAGCCATTGGCCGCCGGTGCTGCGCGCCCTCCACTGAGCGCCCCCGCGCGGCCGAGCTGCTCGCATCAGTGGCCCGCCTGGCTGTCATTTAGGGGCGCCGTCTCGCAGCCCATATAATTCTCCTGAGATCCTTTTCTCCCCCTTCATTTAATGTCACGGCGAGGTTTGGAGCGGCGTGTTGGTCTCCGGCCCCAGGCTCCGGGAGCTTGGCGTCTCCGCGCCGCCCCGCCGCCACATCTGGTTTTAATCCTCCCCGGCGTATGCAGAGGCAGCTCAGGCTGCCAACGCAAGGCCCCAGGGAGCCCTCGGCCTCCGCCTGGGCTCGCGACCCGACCACCCGGGGCTGCCTCAGTCCGAGCCCCTAGCCCCAGCTGCTGTCCCGTTACCCGACCGTCCAGCCTGGGCAGCATTCCTCCGGGCGACAAGTCCCAGGGGCGGCTCCCGCCCTAATTCAAACAATAGCTTCCGAGGCCCCGTAGTTCCAGCCTCACCGTCCATCTCTGACCTTCAGGGCATCCCCAGCGACAGGCATCGCTATCCCCAATTTGCTGGGACTCAGGAAGAAGGACTAGCGTAAGCATAGGAAGGAGAAATACAAGATTTAAAGGCAGATCATTTGGGTGTTAACGCCTTTGATTTTTCCGCTTCATCACCTGTCCTGACCCTTTCTCCTGAGCCCCGTGTTCCAGTCGTTCACCATGTCAAAACGTTTGAAGTTAACTTCAGAACCAACTAGATAATCAACTATAGAGAGCCTGAGCGGTCTGCCTCTGTTTTGCTTAGTATTCATAGGTACTGCGACTTGGGTTAATAGTAACTACAGTTGGGCACATCATCTTTTGGATAATACACCAAAGATGTGTTATTTTAACCATTACAGTAATCCCAACAACAACCCTGCAAGTTAATATTTACAGGGAATTGAGAGGCCGAAGATCAAGGAGACACCCTTCTTCTTGCCAAGCTCCCAAATTCTTTTTAGAAAACAGCAATCCAAAAATTCAAAACTAAGAGGCAAACCTCAATGGTTTGTTTCCCCAGAAAAATCCAACCCCCACCCCCGTGCTTTTTTTTTTTTTTTTTTTTTGTCTCAAGGTAACAGTAATTAACAATCAGCTATGATATGTATGAGTTTCTTAGTTCTTCCATGGTGATATTTCTCTCTGAATGTTGACCTGTTTTAAAGGTCAGGGAAGAGATACATGATTCCCTTCCTCCTGTGGTCCTCTCTTGATTCAGGGGAAACAGACAAAAAGGTTCATCTACTATCCACCACCATGAACATAACTTAGGCATGACAGCCATGACATTAAATGACAACTTTTCTCTCTGCTTTGGTGGCCTGAGAGTCAGATTTACTGTATTCTATGACAAAGACATTTCCTGGTAGCAAGCTGGCAATAAGATTTCATGACCAGATGTAAGCAATAAAGACTGAGACCATCTGAGACATTGTTTAATACATCTTGCCTAAAATATATTTTGGGATTGGAAAATCCTAGGTCTTATTATACATTGCTCTTAATGACAGACAAGCACACTCCCTCTTGCAAATGGAGAAAGCTCTGCCATTTGACAAATGATGAAGAAAGCCACCAAGCCATGCCCACAGGATTGGCCAAAAAGTCAAATCGCACAGGTAGCTACTGTTCCTATTTTACAGAGGAAGGAACTGAGGCCCTGGGAGACTAACTTGGCAGATACAAATAGTAATTTAGTCAGCCAGTAAATGATAGAACCAGAATTCACATCCTGGTCTGTTTGATTCCAGAGCCCCTACATCATTCCACCACACTACCTCTCTGCTCAAGCCCTCAGCAATTGACAATTTTGTTGAATGGATGAATATTAAAAAGATATGTTTCTCTCCACTTTCTCCATTTTTCCCCTTCTCAGTGAAAGAAGGAAATGAAAGCATTCGCAAACATTCTGTAAGCAGAGGCATATGTCAGAGGAGAAAGGAAAGCCTGGAAGGACAAGTTGCAGTTACAGACTCAATGGGCTTATTCAGGAAGACAGCAGGAATTCCCTTTGGACACTGGTTAGTGGAGAAACCTACAGCAGAAGACAGAAGGTGAGCAGAACAAACAAAAACAAAAACAAAAATCACAACTGCTTTCCTTTGGGGGCCTTTTTCATAATATGTTGCTTCTCCCTGTCAGCAGGAGGGCAGGTTTGGGAAGAAATCTGGCCATACAGTTAAACTGGTCACAGACCATTCACATTTTAGCTCAGGAAAATCTGGATTTCAGTTCATTGTCCTAAGAATTGGAAAGACATGGAATATGTGCCTCCAAGGCATTGATCATAATTGGCTGTTGATTCATCCTAACTGCAGAGCACACGATTCTGGATTTTCCAGAATCTATGGTATCTGTTTAATAAAGGCAGTCATTCCAAACCCCACTGAGTCCTTTCTCTTTTTCTTATCTTTTCTGTGATGATTCTCCTCCTCTATTATTCCCTTTTTGTTCCTTCTCTACTCTACAGTTTCTCTTTTTGCCTTGTCCAGGCCTTTAATTCAGTCAGTGGAAATAAGGGAAATGCTTAGGCAAGAAGTTCTGCCTGTAACTTCACCATTCTGTATTCTGTCCCCAACAAAACTGCTATGTTCTTTCCATGTTTTCTGAGTATTTATGAGGTACAGAGGCACCTGGCATCTAACCACAGGACACTCACAAACTAGTGGGAGTGGTAGGTAAGGAATTAAATCCCAAGACAGTGCCACAAATTCAAGGCACTAGAATAGAAGATAGGATGGGGCCATCAATCAGATTCTCAGGGCAGGGGAGTCTTCCTGAAGGTAATACCTGAGCAAAAAGCCGAGTACACACCAGAAGCTAATCTTTTCCCTTTATTGCTCTCATGGTGCGTAGTTGTTGGTGAGGCCATGCCTACAACAATCAACTTCTAAGAAATCAAGCACATGATCTTTAGTCCTCTTTAACTCCAGTCCCTTCCATACATTAGCAATCAAACTGCATCATATATGAGTGCTTATCAAAGTGATTCTGGTTTGTTGGCTTCTTGCTTAAATGGGATCTTCTTTAAATTGTAAAGGCTTCAAGAGGAATCACAGCGGCAGGTCCTTCCTGGCTTTTTTAAATGGTTTCTGAGAAGTGGCAGGAACTCTCTCATTTCACTTGATAAACAGTGTGCTCTATCACTATAGTCTAGAAGCTACAGGGGAACCAGGACCAGGGTAGGAAGTAAAAGGTTATGTGTTTCAGGCACAGTGTCCCAACTGTTTCTGTCATGTAATCAAACAAAGCACACAAAGGCCAAGAAATTAACAAGAGAATTCAAATAGAACCAACCTATTTAATATTCAACTCTAGGTGGACATTAAGGCTAATCCAGATGAAGGACAGCAGAGAACTAAATTATTTTTATTTATTTTTACCCTTCCTCCTCACACCTTTGCTCATCTCCATGTGAGAGAAACCTTGAAAGATGCCTTTCCTATTTCATTCACATTCACACTGTTGGGGTAAATGGGTCTATCAGATTGTTCAGACAAAAGCCATCTTGTGTGACTATGTAATTTTGGAATTATAAGACCTCACTATTAAGTGTTATGGTCAGTGGTGTTTGCATATGTGTATAAGACATAGCTAAAATTTGTTCAAGGAAAGCCCCAAGACAAAAGAAAATCCAACCATCTTACCAGGAAAGGGCTCTCTTCCAGGCATTGTTAGAACAATCAGCAATGCCTTGTGGCAGGAAAAGTCTCTGCCAAGAGTGTTTAGGAGGGTTGGAGGGATCACTCCCTTTTTAGCCACACCATTAAAGCTGACTCACTGGTTTTATTATATTTGATGTATACTCTGAAGGCACAGTGGAAGAGAATTGTGCACCAGAGAATTAGCACGCTTTAGGGATTTTTTTCTTTTTTCTTCCTCTGTGAATTTGGTACTTGTAAAAGATGCTGGATCAACAGACCTGCATCTGAAATCCATCCATGCATAAAACCAATTCCAACAGTTCAACTGTGCTACTCTATCAGTTTATTTCAAACAGAATAAAAACCTTAACTCGAAAAATACATTCAGGGTCACCTGGGTGGCTCAGTCAGTTAAGCGTCTGACTTTGACTCAAGTCATGATCCCCCAGTTCGTGGGTTCGAACCCCGCATTGGGCTCTCTGCTGACATCTTGGAGCCAGGAGTCTGCTTCGTATTCTTTGTCTCCCTCTCTGCCCCTTCCCCACTTGCACTCTGTGTCTCCTTCTCTCTCAAAAATAAATAAACATTAAAAAAATTTTAACAAAAATACACTCAGGATCATGACTTCCAAATAGTATGCCATTTGGAGCTATGGATATCTAGACAACATAATCTTTGTCCCTTTGTTCATAATAACCCAGTATTTCTTTACCCTCTTTTATAGTGACTGATCACAGCCCTACAAGTACATGTCTGTATCAGCCAAGGACCAGTCAGAGAAGAAAAAAGAAACTTTTCTAGGTATTTTGGACAGAGGAATTAATACACAGGAGATTGATTGCAAAGGTATTGAAAGGGCTGGATGAAGAAAGAAGGGGGTGAAGAGCAAAGAGAAAGCAGGATGGATACCCAAGGATCAGGGGCTGCTAACGCCCGTAGGTGGAAACTTTGAGCTTGCATCTGCTACTGCACTATTGAAGAACTACTGCTATTGGTTATGGAACCCGTAAAAAATGCTTCCTCAACCTGGGTGGCAGGCAGCAATCACCCTACCCCCTCAGCTCATGCAGCTGTTGCCAACAACCTCAAGCAACTGCCACACTGTTGGTGGCAGAAGCAGGAAGCTTCTCTCTTTCATATGCCTTCTGATCTCCAGCTAGTGCCTCCTGTTGGCAGACACTAACAGAAAGTTCGAAGCCGGGGGAACTGTAGCTAGCTCACTCCCAGCTCCAGTATCGCAGAGCCGAGGACACAAAGGCAGCACGTGTGAGACCAGAGACGATGGGTAGATAACTGACCCAGTGTCAGAATAAAAAGCTATGTCAGGCATTCTTGAAAGCGAAACCAGAAGCTTGTCCTGGAAACATGAGGGAATGGAGAACTGTAAGGCTGTCAGATCTTTCCGCTCCTGTGGGACTTATACAAACTCTAGAAAACACAGTTCACATTCACATTGTTCCCAAAAGAGACCATTAACCTGTCTCATGGGCAGCCATCACAACACTGTCGCTAGTAAAGAGAGACTTTTCTATCAAATGATGCTGTATTAAGCCCTTACATGATCAGTAGTCTAGAAGACACGGAATTGTAAAATGTGGTCTTAACCCTCAAGGAGTTCACAGTCTATTTGGAAGAACACCCAAGGCTCTCATTGTCACATGCCTGCTTGCCACTGGAGCCACATTCTTCTAACCCTCAAGCCAAGCCATGCCATCCTGAACCATTCCCTCCCTTCCACAAAGTGGCACAGGCTCAAGCAATTCACTCCCCATCCCCATTCCACTGCCCTCTTTGGCTAGCTAACATCCCTCATGATTCAGCTGGTTGCCACTTCCCTGCAAAGCCCGTCCTTACCTCCAAACCTGGGAGAGGGACCCATGGCAATCCTATCCCTACTCCTACCTATGGATTCATCACACTCTACCATTTTCCTGAGATTCCAGGCTGGTGTTAGCTGGAGGAAGAGCAAGCTTTGACACCTCTCAGCCTTTCGAGTGGTTGGGTCAGATCTGGGGCAGTCGGAACCCTCCAGCTGCAGGCAGCCTGGGGGCCATGAAGAATGTTACCATTTTCTCTGTATTTTGCTAAGTGAAAACAGCTGGGCCGCCCCAATATACTCTGCTGACTTAGGTGCCTCATTCACTCAGCTGTTATTGCTTGTGGTTAGGGAACATCTTATTAAGCAATGTATGGCAGGCACAGGGGAGCTACTCTGCAAGGGTTCATTGATGGATTGAAGGAGGACTCTGTGAAACAAGACACACTTGCTCTGAGCCTTCAAGAACAGGTGTAGGATTCAAGCAAGTGTAGGGGGAAAAAGACATAAGCATTACAAGAGAAGGAGCACACACACACAGAGGTCAGTGCACACTGGTTGTTCAGGACACCTGGGTGGGAGGGAGTAAGCAGAGGCACTGTGGGAAATGGGGCAGGTCACGGAGGAGAATGCAATAGAGTTCCAGCCTCAGGATCAGATAAGAGGAAAGCACTGATGATTTCTGAGTTGAAAAGCAATATTGGGGCACCTGAGTGGCTCAGTCAGTTGAGCATCCATCTTCAGCTCAGGTCACGATCTCAGGGCTTGTGAGTTCCAGCCCCACATCAGGCACACTGCTGTGAGTGCAGAGCCTGCTTCGGATCCTCTGTCCCCCTCTCTCTCTGCCCCTCCCCTGCTTGTGTGCTCTCTCTCAAAAATAAATAAAATATTTTTTAAAAAAAAGCAATACTATAGGGGCGCCTGGGTGGCTCTGTCGGTTAAGCGTCCGACTTCGGCTCAGGTCATGATCTCGCAGTTTGTGAGTTCCAGCCCCACGTCAGGCTCTGTGCTGACAGCTAAGAGCCTGGAGCCTGTTTCGGATTCTGTGTCTCCCCCCACCCTCTGCCCCTCCCCTACTCATGCTCTGTCTCTCTCTGTCTCTCAAAAATAAATAATTTTTTTTATTTAAAAAAAATTTTTTTAAGCAATATTATAACAAATTCTAATATTCAAGGGTAAAGAAGTTCTCATGTCATTGATACCAACTACAGAATTGCTGTAGCATTTTTATCTGAATTTAAGAAAATGGGGGAACACCTGGATGGCTCCTTCGGTTGAACTTCCAACTTCAGCTAAGGTCATGATCTCACGGTTCTTGAGTTGGAGCCCCACATGGGGCTTGCTGCTGTCAGTGTGGAGCCTGCTTGGGATCCTCTGTCATTCTCTCCCTTGGCCCCTCTCCTGCTCATGTGCACTCTCTCTAAAATAAATAAAACATTAAAAAAAAGAAAAGAAAATGGGTCTTATGAGTTTTAGGATTATCAAACAAATATTTACTGAGCTGCTATTATACAGTCCATCTGCACACCTCTACTAGAGGTGCTTAGTAAATATTTGCTCCTTGCCTTGCTTGTGCTTCCTACTTTAAACTTTAAATTGATCTAGGATCAAAATCACAAGGCATATGATAAGCGAAAGGAGAATAGAGAAAGACGGTTGTCTTCAGTAAATTAATGTTCTAATATGGGTGTCTCAGATGCAACTGAAAATGCCATATCACTTCAGAAATGAACTATAGTGAGAACTCAGGTGTCTCTTCAGAGAAAAGAATCTTCCAGAATTCTGAACACTCTATCCAATAGATTTGTTCAGGTCATCTTCATTATAAGGAGTTCGGGGAGGTGGAAACAGTGTAAGGACTTGAGAAGGTCTTCTGAATATAAAATCTTGGTGCATGGAAGTACCAGTTTAGACATTCCAAGACAATCTCCACAGAGTGGTTTGTAAAATGAATTTTTAAGAAATTCTCTAAAAGAAGTTTTTGGGGGGCGCCTGGGTGGCTCAGTTGGTTAAGCCTCCAACTTGGGCTCAGGTCATGATCTCACAGCTCATGAGTTTGAGCCCCACGTCGGGCTTTGTGCTGACAGCTCAGAGCCTGGAGCTTGATTCAGATTCTGTGTCCCTCGGCGCCTGGGTGGCTCAGTCAGTTAAGTGGATTCTGTGTCTCTCTCTCTCTGCCTTTCCCCTGCTTTCACTTCATCTCTCTCTCTCTCAAAAATAAATAAACATTAAAAAAAGTTTTAAAAAAGTTTCTGGGCAGCCATTTGTTTTGTGTACTTAACAAATGCTTATTGAGGGTACATGCTATAAGAGTGACCTGCCTCTGGTTCTGTATGAGAAGGGGATGAAGGAGCAAGGTTCAGTTCATACCCTAGAGGTAAGAGAGGTGTCAACAAGTTTTCCCAGGTCAGGGAGCAAGAGAACAGGTCTAACAGAGGTACAAAAAACTTGAACACCGTTGAGTTAGAAACACGGAGGCCTCATTTTAGGTAAACTCAAGTCTTGTGCTAGTTGGGCCCTGTTTCTTTTCCTCTGGGCTCCCAGGCCTGTTCATAGCCTTGTGTCATCTCCCAGACAGCCAGCCTGGCATTTCCTCAGATGATGTCTTTCTCCAACTGAGTAATTGCCCCATGCTTTCATTGTGGAGAACCTTTTGTTCCTGTTGGTTTTCCTTATAAGCACTCCATGTTATCTAAAGCTTTGCATATCAAACAGGCTAAATACATTGAGTAATCATTTTCCTAGTTTAATTCAATGATATATAGATCTACAGATAGACAGATATATACATAATCAAGAGTTCTGACTCACAACAATGTGATGGCCAACTCACACATGTCTAGCTATTAACAGACTAGCTAGTGTCCCAGGATACAGAGTCCTAACACTTGTACCCTGCCCTATAGAGGTGATTTAAACTGGACCAAGACCAACAGAACTCAGCAAATCTCTTCTCTGAAGGGTTTTGAAACAAAGACATACTGGGGCACTTGGGTGGCTCCCTTGATTTAGTTGAGCATCCAACTCTTGATTTAGGCTCAGGTCATGATCTTAGGGCCATGGGATTGAGCACCACCACCCCCCGGCCCTACCCATCATCGGGCTGCATGCTGAGCGTGGAAACTGCTTGGGATTCTTTCTGTCTCTCCCTCTGTCCCTCTCCTCCCCTCATTCTCTCTCTCTAAAACAAAATAATAATAATAACAATGAAAAGGACATGCAATGTCATGCAGTATCAGGGCAGAAGCTGAAAGACAGAGGATGGAGAAGACAGAAACTTTGAGCAAAAAGGAAGCCAGAGGTAGAGAGGAAAGTAGAGAGAAGAGAAATGAGTCCACAAAAGGGTAAGAAGCAGCAGCCTGAGGGAGAAGCAGACTAAGCAGTGGAGGCACGACTGAAGCAGTGTTGGACCTGTCTATCAGGTCAAGCCAGTGTAGGAGGGGAGTGTGTACTGCAGGCAGGACAAGGACAGTCAGACTTGAACTTGTCTAGGAGGCTGAAGGCTTGATTCCTACCCTTCTTAAAACTACCCTCACACAACTCTTCATGAAGGGCAGAGCAGAGGGGTCAGGGATTTGAGGAAGGCTGCCGGGTCTTCAAAAATAGGACTTGTATTTTAGATTACCCACAGTGTATATTATGTGCTCTATTATTCCATTCTCCTGTCACCTGTGCATTGAAAAAAAGTAGGTAATTTTACTTATTTCCATTTTGAAATTTGAATTTAAAACAATTAGTCATGGGCTGAAGAGATAGAGAGGCCAAGCCACCAAACCTCATCAAGGCAGCCAGAGATCCAACAAGGCCAAGGTTTGATAAGGGCATGACTTATTGATATACAGATTCTAAAACTGTCATACAGAGGATAGAAATAATCTATTTCTGGGGTGCCTGGGTGGCTCAGTCAGTTAAGTGTCAGACTCTTGATCTCAGCTCAGATCATGATCTCAAGGTTCATAAGTTCAATCCCCACATCAGGTTCTATGCTGACAGTGCAGAGCCTGCTTGGGATTCTGTCTTTCCTTCTTTCTGCCCCTCCCCTGCTGTGCTCTCTCTCTCTCTCTCTCTCAAAATAAATAAATAAACTAAAAAAATTTTTTTAATTTTTCAATGTTTATTTATTTTTGAGTGAGTGAGAGAGAGACAGAGCATGATGGGGGAGGGCCAAGAGGTGGGGGGGGGGACACAGAATCCGAAGCAGGCTCCAGGCTCCAAGCTGTTAGCACAGAGCCTGACATGGGGCTCGAAGTCACGAACCTGCAAGATCGTGACCTGAGCCAAAGTTGGAGGCTTAACCGACTGAGCCACCCAGGTGCCCCAGAAATAATCTATTTCTAATAATGATGATCATAATCTCCACATTCCATTTATTTCCCCAAAACCCAAAACAGGAGATCAGTCAGATAAATCCTCTTGTATTTTAGCATTCATTAGAACTGTCTATGTATGGGGCACCTGGGTGGCTCAGTTGGTTAAGCTTCTGACTTTGGCTCATGTCACGATGTCATGGTTTGTGAGCTCAAGCCATCCATCAGGCTCTCTGCTATCAGCATGGACCTTGCTTCAGATCTTCTGTCCTCCCTCGCTCTGCCCCTCCCCAGCTTGCACTCACCCTCTCTCTCTCCCCCAAATAAATAAAAACATTAAAAAAAAAACCTGCCTGTGTGGTATTATTTTTTTTATCAGCCTTCTAGTTTTCCAACCTGAATTGTATCTCACTGGTCCCAAACTTCTAGCACAATGTGGATTTGGCATCATGGACTTAGAATGAAAAAATATAAGAACCGCTCCCAGCTAATGGAAAAATAAATTGGAATTGTATTGGGAAAGTGCCCAAAAGAACTTGCCTCAAATGAGAATTGAGTTTTTAACTAGAAAAATCTGATAAGGGTAAAAAAAAAACCCATCCTATAATTCCTCTAATCATCTAATGGTCCTTATAATTTACTGTTTCATTGCCCTCCTATAAAGGGACATTACACTTGAGTGTCTGTCAAATGTTTTTATAATTACGAAAGTACCCCCTGCCCAGCAATGTGAAATAATTTCTCCTTTCAAATGAAAGCTTCAACCTTGCAGTGAAAGTACATGTGCCAATTTCTTCAAGTTCCAAGGCTAAAGGAAAAGTCATCATCTTGGCCTCTGCAGAAAAGAACAACTATTTAGAAAACTTCTTCCCCCTTTTAGCATTTGCCATAGTTGTCATTTGACTACGTATCATATTTCTTTCCTGTTTGGCACATATTTACAGAGTGTTTACTATGTTCTGGGCACAAAGCACTCGGTGGCACACACAACTGAACACAGCTATTCAATTTGTCTGGAGTGTGGGGAAAGGGCAGGAATATAGCAGGAAGTGAGGTTGCATGGAAAGAATGATGTTTGGGGTCAGGTGGTTGGGGATGGGATACTGGAAGAGTGCTTCGGTGCTAGCAGAAGGGGTATGAACTTCGTTCAGTAGATAAGGTGCAATCATCAGATGTTTTTGAGAATGGCTGGTCAGAGCTGTGGTCAGAAGGTGGGTCCTGATCCTCCTGGTGGCAGCCTGCACAGTGGGGGATGGGGGAAGGAGGTTGGATCCTCTGGGCAAGAGCTAATCAGTCCTAGCTTAGAAGACCAAAGAGAGGAAGTGGAAAAAGTGGCACAAAGATTTTGAACCCAGCGATGGGGCTGATTGCTACTAGCATTCCAAACCAAAGCAGAAGTTACAGTGTTGGAGATGTATGGGAGGAAGATGACTTCAATTCAGGCTCTGCTCCCCTCAGAGTTGTTAAGAGATAAAGAGCTATTGCTCTTTGGCAGGAGTGGGAAATGAACATCAGACTTCAGAAGAAAGATCAGGTGACACCAGCAAGATGGAGAGGGATGGGGGTGAGTAGAAGCCATGGGTTTATCAGCTAGGCCACTGGCCACCTTCACAAGAGCCATTTCAGTAGAGTGGCTCTCTCTCACTTTCTCTCTTTCTCAAAATAAATAAATAAACATTAAAATAATAATATTTAATTTAATCTTCACAACAACTCTAAAAGGCTGAAACTCTCATTTTGCCTGTTTTACACACAAGAAAACTGAGGCAAGAGACATTAAATAACTTGCCCAAATTCATGCAACTAAGAAGTCACTAAGCTGGGAATCAGCCCAGCCATCCTGCTGGAGTCTGTGTCCTTAATCATGACGCTGGCCTTCCCCATGAGGTATAAAAGGAGTCCTAGGAACTTTGCAGAAACTAAACACAATCATAGAAAGCTTTCAAGTAGGTATTTATTTAAAGCCTGGCTCATTTTAGAGAGTGACTCAGGCTAAGTTCATCCTCACTTGTTATGGGGCCAAAAGTTATGTAGGAAAGCTGAAAAATCTGCCAACATCCTGAGCCTAGAATTGAGGACCCTAGGAGCAAGGAGGAACCCTGAAGTCTCTCTGGGAAAGTGCTTTTTTCACATAAAAAGAAATCACTGTCCAGAGCAGCAAGGTGGCTTGGCTAAGGTCACATCACTGGCTTAGGGTCAACAAAGCCCAGAACTCAATATCCTGAGTCTTCCCACTATACCCAAAGGAGCTGGAGGTGGAGGAGACAGAGGAGAGGGGTGTGGTGACAGAGGAAGGAAGCAGAAAGGTGAGCCTGCACCCCAGAACCCAGGTCAGGGTGAGGGTGAGTCGTACCAACCTATGCACAGGCTACCGCCCAGCTCAGTCCTTTTCCTGAGAGAGCTCCCTGAGGTTGCATGTTCCAGTCGGCCATTTAGCATGACTCTAATTTCTTTTCTTTCTCTCCATCCTCACTCCCATCCAGGGTCTTACACTATTTATGCCCAGAAGAAAGGGTGGATGAGGCCTGGCACACAAGTGCTAGGTGAATGTTTTAAAATTAATTAATTGACCCACCCATGAGTGAATAGTATAGGAGAAACATGCAAAGGAATAGCAGCTCCATGGATTTCCCCTTGATCCACTGGGGAAGCAAGGAAATAACTTCAGCAGAAGCCTCTTGGATCCTCAGAGAAAACACGTGGTTTGTACCAGTGACGAGCTACACAGAGTTGGTACTGGTCCTTCTTCAGGTAAGTCCATTTCTTTACAACATTGAGGTTCTCACCATACGAGCTGCAGTTGGTAACTTTCACCTTTTACTGGCATTTAATTTTGCTGCCAACAGGGATACAGCAATGTGAAAACACTAAGTGAGTGTCTCTCGCAAAAACAACTTTCCACAGAAAAACTCACTGTGCAAACACGGCTGCTCCCTAAATGGCCCTACACATAAGGCCCAGAAACAGAAAGTACATTTTGCAAAATAACGGCGTCTCCCAAAACTGTTAAAAAGCTTTTGGGGTGGCGTTAAATCTCATAAACAGGAGAGGGCAAAGTCATTACGATCCAGTGATCATCTTCTGTATTTGGCTTGGCAATGCATTATGTTTGGAGACCATTCTATTTGTATGATTAAATGAAATGATTTGAGGAAAATACAAAAACAATGTCCTCATCACAAGAAAAAAACTTTTTTGTAATGATATGTGATGATGGATGTTAACTAGACTTACTGTAGTGATCATTTCACAGTATCTCCAAATAGCAAATCATTCTGTTCTACGCCTGAAACTAATATAGTGTTATATGTCAATTATACCTCAAGTTTTTTTTAAAAAGCCAGAGATAAGAGGTCAAAACAAACGAACAACCCACTTTTTACATAAAAAAATGTAACAAGTTTCCAGCTTGAATTTGAGAGTATGCAGAAATCAGAAGTTATTTATATGGGCTTAATTTTAGGGGAGAACCCCAGACAAAAAATACTTGGTGATTCTCTGTTGCCTGACCATTATTAGTATTTTGTTATGACTTATCACTTAGGTATAAGGACTTTCTCTTTGATAATTATCTTGATGTTGGTAATCATTCTACAATACATATGTTTATCAAATCATGTCATACACTTCAAATACATACAATTATGTTTGTCAGTTATTCCATAACAAAGTTGTTTTTGTGGGTGTGCTTTTGTTAAGAGTGAATGTCCCTGGAAAGGACACTGCATCACACCAAGGCAGCACAGACCTTTGGGCCCAGACAGGTCATCAAAGCCAGTGACTATAGTCGGGGATGAGTATACTTCCACCCAGTTGCCCAGTGTGAAGGGGCAGCCCCTACACGGCTCTGACCACTTATCACCTCCTGGGGATAGAGACCCAGAGGAGCCAGATCTGCTTTTTCAGAAGAAACTGAAATTCTGATTCTAATGTTAATTTTCCATATTTTAAAATAGCAGGTGGACCAAACAAAACACATTTTCTAGCCATAGCTGAACAGTAGATCTTGGCTTCCAACCTCTCCAAAATCTTCTTAGTTCATAATGTCTTCATGGGAATCAGTGGACCTGAGCCTCAGGCTTAGTTTGAATCCCAGATTTTCCATTTAATCAATGTGGTATATAGGAATATATGATATATATTTTAATAAGGTGTGTGCCTCATATCAGTATATATGTTATAAATTATATTATGCATATTATATTAACATATCAAGTAATTAGGCCTAGTTATACTTAATGTTCAGAAGCCCAGTTTTCACATCTGTAAAATAAATACGATATTGGTCACCTTGCGGGGATGTTGTGAGGGTTTACCGCATACAGTCCTTGCCATTCTGATTGGGGGTCTTGGGGGAGCTACCTGAAACTTGAGGCCTCCTAGGCTTGATATTTTGTTAAATAGCTTGTCCTTAGAGCAGCAGAAAGCAGATGGGAATGGGATCAGGGGCCTGGTGGACATGGGGAAAGTCTGGAGCAGTCACAGAAAGGATTACTAAAGATTAGACACAATTTCCCATCTTCGGTTCTCATCTTTTCGTGACTGGCTGAGCCTTTGTGAACTTCAGTACAGTGTCCTCTCCAAGAGCATTCACCCTTTAAGATGGGACAAAGGATGGATAGAAAGAGTGCTCTGTCAGGGAGGGGCTGGGGAAACCACACCCAGGGCAGGAAGGGGTCCCTTCTTCTCCCACCATGCTTTGCAGCCTGAAGGCCTCTGCAGGTCCTGTATCATCAAGTTCTGCCCTAACCCAGACCTGCCCAGACACTATAGTGATCACTTTATGTTCACTTTAATAAAAACAACTTACAGTCAATGTGTGAAATACAATTCCAACCTTGAACAAAGA
Organism: Panthera pardus; assembly: GCF_024362965.1. NCBI lineage: Eukaryota > Metazoa > Chordata > Mammalia > Carnivora > Felidae > Panthera > Panthera pardus. The sequence goes on along the minus strand of NW_026526821.1, from coordinate 60,708,005 downwards.
AAAGGTATACACATGCATGCAAGTATGGAAACTGTCCTGGTGGAGAACACCAAAGTGTGGTGGTAGTGTTTGGAGGGTGGGGGTGGGGTTGCTAGGAGAGTTCCAGTTGTATCTTTATGCTTGCAGAATGGCCAGTTTTTCCCAGGACCCTCAAATGCTCGACCTGATAGTTCTCAGCCTGGATTTCCCCCCTCTTCCTTCGAAAAGCCCTCTGCTGTACTGTGCACAGCACTTCACTGTTCTGTGTCCTTTCTAGTTTTGAGTTTATGCCTTCTTCCCACCCTGCCGTGTTAATGGGTCCAAGTTCTGCTACTCAGTGGAGGCCCTTTGTCCTCTTTCTCCCTCTGCTTTTTCCCAGTGTGCCTCCTCCATCCCCATCTCTGCCCCCAGCACACCTCTCCGTAAGTCAGCGTAAGGCCTCATGGCCCCTCCTGTATCTCTGTCCGATTCTCTTCCCACTGTAGACTTTCCAACAAAGAATGAGCCCAGAGGGGACTCCCTTTCCACATATGTTAGCGACCAGCTCTGGTTGTTTTTTCCCTCTCAAACCAAACTCATTATCTTTCTCCACAATACATCTTTTCTTGCCCATGTCCCCATTTATGGGGTTAGTATCCCCCCTTGCTCACAGTGACTGAGGCAGAAGTCTCAGACTCAGCCTTTGCTCCTCTCCCTTTCTCTTCCTGCACTTGGGGTCAGCTGCAACCCCCATCTGTCTGTTTCACACAACCGGCACAGGCATTTGATCTCATTTCTCCTGCCTCCTCATTAGGACAAGACCTCTTAACATCAGCCTTCCAGCAAAGGGTTACAGAAACCCTTGCTGTCTAGCTTAGACATACAAAAGGGATACATCTGAGCTTCCTGAGGGATGGAACCAAGAACTAGAACCAAAAACTGGGGCACACCTGGCAATAAGTTAGTCTCTATTGGAGAGAAGGACTGGGGAGTGGTTGGGGGTAAGGAGTGCTCCATCCACCACAGAGGATGAGCCCCAAACTCTGCAGCGTGGCACTCAGAGCCTGCCACGGGTGTGCTGTTTCCTGCCTGGCCAACAGTACCTTATCATAGTTTTTCTCAAAAACACATGACCATTTTTGATTCTCTTTCCTGATACTATTCAGAAAAAAATATGATTTTTAACTCACAAGGGGCCTCATGCAATAAAAATGTCTGAGAAAAGAAATATAGCTCTTTAAGCTGAAGACCTCTTTTTCAATAAGACATATGTAAAAATATGGTTTAATATGTCTTGATCTTTTTAGAAAACACACTTTTATTTCAGTTATAATTAGATTGTGTGGCATATGTGTTTCTGCCACTATACACTGAAGGGGTCCCAGGGATATGAAGAGAACTCTCTCGAATGGGTATCTGTTGGTTTTGTTTCATAAGCAGACTCACAGTAGAAACAGTTGCCTTTCCAATATCAGTTCTCCACTTTTCTTTACTAACAGAACCCTGATCTTTTTGGGAACAGAAATATCCCAACTTAATAAATACATTTCCCAATCTCCCTTTCAGATGTGGGTGACAATACGATGAAGTTCCTGCCATTGACAGTTACACAGAAATTGTTAAGTGAAGACTTTTACCCTCAACTTTCCTCCTTCCTATTGTGTGAAATAGGGACCCAATGGCTGGTGCTTTAGCTGTTATTTTTTGACTACACCCCCAGGGATAGTAAAGCTCAAGGTTAGGAGGAATCTGGTTTCTTAATGCTTTGTGAAGCTGCCACACCAGCCTTGAACTGCCTAACTTCAGACTTCTTGTCATGTAAAAGAAAAGTAAACCCTAACTGGTGGTTCCCAGCTTGAGCTGCCCATAGGACTCATCAGAAGAGATTTAAAAATTATTGTTGCCTGGATCTCACCTCAAAACATTCTGATGTAACTGATATGGGGTACAGCCTGGGCATGCAGGTTTTTTGTTTTAAAGCTTCCAGATGATTCTAGTGCACAGCAAAAGTTGAGAACTACTGCCCTACTCTATTTAAGCCATCACTTTCCCAATGTTTGTTACATATGGCCAAATGCAATGGTTCACAGATGATCTTCATCCTCAGCCACCCAGCGTGTTTCTAGTTAGAATGATAATTAAGAGCTGTTGATGTGGGGCACACAAACTCTGCATAAAATCAGACCCAAGGGTGGATGTATGACCTAACTGGGACCAGTAAAACAATAAAATCTTGAGAAGCAAACATAGGAGAATAACTTCATACCTTGGGGCAAAGATTTCTCAAACAAAATATAAAAAGCACTAACCATGAAAGAAAAAAATTGGAAGGTTTTTCTTTTCATTTTTGTTAAAATAAAAAACTCCTGTTCGCCAAAAGACACTAATAATAGAATGAAGAAGAAAGCCACGTGTGGGAGAAGATATTTGCACCATGTATGTAAGGTGGACTTATGTCCAGAGTATACAATGAACCTCAATCAGTCACTAAGAGGCAGTCAACCCAGTAGGAAATGGGCTGAAGACTTGAACAGACAATGAAATACAGTCTCCAAATAGCCATAAATACATGAAAAAGTGCTCAATTTTCTTAGTCATTAGGAAAATACAAAGTAAAACTATAATGTGATACCATTGGATATCCATTGCATAATGGTATCAAAGAACTCAAATAAAATAGACTGACAATACCAAGTATTGCTGAAAATATGGAGTAACGAAACCTTCTATACTGCTGATGGGAGGGTAATTAATACCACTACTTTGGGAAATTGTATCTATAAAGTCTTTTGACAGGAGAAATGTAGAAGAATTTTTGGACACCTTTTATAGCCACCAAAAATCCCACCCCAACCCCAAATTCTGACTACTTAAAAAAAGAAAAAGGAAAAGAAAAACAACCCTGCAAACTTTGACACAAATCAAAGCTGGAGGGCCAAGTAAATTGCACACTATTTATAGTAATGATACATGGTAGTGCCATCTTGGCCAGGAAGCAAATACCATCCAGTATAAAGTGTCAAAAGGTCTTTAGGAACATACCCCTGAAGTAAAATGCAATTTACTGTATACTTGTTTATATTGATTGCGCATGACCTAACTTCACTGTAATGATTAGGACAACTTTGGTTGTAAGTGCTGGAACCCAATTAGAACAAGATTTAGCCAAAAAGGGGATTTTATGGACAATTACTAGGTTAGAAGCTGTAGGAGAGTAGGGATGAAGACAGCCTCAGGAACAGCTGAACCCAAACACCCCTGGGATGCCTCAGCTCTGCATCTCTCCGTGTGTGGCTTCCTTCTTGCTGACTGCATACCTGCCTCTGTCTACATAGTTCTCTGTACAATTTTATCCACTGGGAAGACACTCGTTTTTTTCTCATTTCCAGTCTTAAAATTCCAGGGGAGGAGGGTAATTGGCTCACATGGGTCAAGACCCCATCCCAGGACCACTCAACTGTGGCTTGGAGATGGGACCTGACAAAGGCACTGTGAATGTCCAGCTCCAGCCTGGAGCCCAGTCTGTACTGTGACCAGGGGGCATATTTTCAAAATGCCCACTCCTGGGGCGCCTGGGTGGCCCAATCGGTTGAGCGTCTGACTTCAGCTCAGGTCGCGATCTCACCGTTGGTGAGTTCGAGCCCCGCGTCAGGCTCTGGGCTGATGGCTCAGAGCCTGGAGCCTGCTTCCGATTCTGTGTCTCTCTCTCTCTCTCTGCCCCTCCCCCATTCATGCTCTGTCTCTCTCTGTCTCAAAAATAAATAAACATTAAAAAATTAAAAAAAAAATGCCCACTCCTGTGTTATCATGAAGATGAGGTGAACATTAAGGGAAGCAATGCCAAAAAACATGGAGCACCAGATGGCTGAAGGAAAGCACGTTCAGTTTAGGGAAACATAGATTTTCCTACTGAACACCAAGTTATGTGATTGTGTTTTTCTGTATGACTGTTTCTCTAATATTGCCTCTGTGGGGACTGGAATTGGAAGAAAATCAGCCACAGCCCCTAGTCACTACACACCTGGAGATATACCCACAGAGAGCCTGGGATGCCTAAAACAATAGACTGCCACACTCCATAAGCTATAAGCGCTACCTCAAATTATGGGATTGGGAAGCAATGTGTACCCAGAACAGAAAAGGTCAAGCATCAAGACATGTCCTGCATCAGAAAATGTAGACCATGTAGTAAAAACAAAATATGGAGGCAAAAAATGTGTCCTCAAATACAAAACATGGTCTCTGAATACCCATATCCTAAAAAATGGGGATCAGGCCGTTCCCCTGTTCCCTACAGAGAATTTTGGAATGTGTGTGTTGGTGTCATTAGCTGAAGAAATCTAAGGAAGGGCCATGAGCTCCAAGACTGGGTGGACAAAGGTCATAAGGAACAAATTCTGTTTGTGCACTGGATTTCTCTGAAAGTAGTAAAACTTTGCACTCTGTATCACATGTTTCATCTACCAAGTTGGAGTTTCACAGGAAGTTGTTCTTCCTGTGTTTTTACCAGTAAAGTAGATGCACTGTGGCAGAACTCAGTCTGATCCCCACCCCGCCCCCCCCACCCCCCCCATCAGCATTGTATCTATCTGCTCGTGGCGTGGCCCATGAGTGCACAAACATGGCAGACTTCTGCTGTGTGTCTGGGCTTTTGCATAGGTGGAAGCATATATTGCTTCACTGAGTGTTTCTTAATTCATTTCCTGAAAAATACAGCTGTCTTCTTTCAATTCCTTAAAATTAATATCTTTTATAGCTACATTGTAGTTCTCAAAATTTTGGCTTCACGGCATCAGTAAGAAAGTGGTCTGGAGTGACTTCCTATGGACAGAACTCAGTTTGTGACTTTCTCAATACTACAAAACCAAACAAAGGCACAAAAACCAAACAAATGACCTGTTAGGCTCAACATAGCCAGTTACCTAACTGAATTTTACTTAAGGTCTTGTTGACTTATGCAGACATAGCCTAGGCTTCTCTGGGACCTCAGGGCATGTCATCAAAGACAAAGTGTCTGGTTGAATGGGGGAGAGCATTAGAAGGCAGGAGGCCTTCATCCCAAAACAAGTCCCAGATAAGGGAGCATATTGCCAGAGATGGGTGGCCCATGGAGAGCTGGGAATAGGGTAGGGTGAATGGAGATGGGTCAGGCATGCCTTTATTATTTTAGCACTATCTTCAATCAGAAGGAGAGGAATTCTGAATCCTGACCTGGAATTCCTCCCTTCTTCTCTCCTAAGCCACGGCCCCCTGGGCCATGCCTTGGCAATGCTATACATAAACCATGCAAAGGGAGCTTTGCCCCCACTGTCTTACAGATGAGGATGTATTGTCAGAAAAGACCCATTACTGACTCCTGTTCATACTTCCTCTTCTCTCTTGGTGTCTGGAGAATTTCGAGTAACAAGGAGAAGTATGCACAAAAAAGAAGAATCTGGAACACTAATGATTAAGGTGGCAAATTAGTGTCTAGTCCTGGAAATCATAACTGATACAAATGCTATATGCAATGTGCATGGTGTGGTGAGGGGGAGAGAGAACAAAAAAGAATATGGGAGAATAACAGTTACAGTACCTTCCCACAAAGGTCTGCCATTTATATAGGTAAACAAACAAGATCCGAAATTATAAACAGCCTGGTTGAATTGGATCAATGGAAGGATTCCCTTAATCCTCAAGTTTTTATTATTATTATTATTATTTTTTTAATCTTTATTTACTTTTGAGAGAGAGACAGAGTGTGAGCAGGGGAGGAGCAGAGAGAGAGGGAGACACAGAATATGTATGAAGCAGGCTCCAGGCCCCAAGCTGTCAGCACAGAGCCCGATGCGGGGCCTGAACCCATGAACCGCGAGATCATGACCTGAGCCAAAGTCAGATGCTCAACTGACTGAGCCACCCAGGCGCCCCAGTCCCCAAGTTTTAAAATCATGAGATTTCCACATTAAAATCTGGGAATTTGACTTCTTGTGAAAAATCAGAGTATGTAACAGCCCCAGATGTGCATCCTCACAAGGCAATGACCTGCTTGGGTCTGGAGGGCCCGGCATTCTTCACACCACTCCCTGTTGCCTTACTCTTCATCACTGTAACTGCTGGGCACTGTAGCATACTGCATAGGAATTTGTCATTCCTGACTGGGACGTCAGAAACATGGAATTAGAGGACAGTTGCGTAAATTCAACAAAAGTCCACTTATATCATATAGCCACCACAAATTCTTGTGGAAAGAGGAACAGCATAAATCAATTCTATAAATTATCTCAAGTTCCTCGTTCAGGAGTACTGGGCTGGCTGCTGGATGAATTCATCCATCTTCTGGCAGTTGGACAAGTAAGCCTAATTGTAGCGGCCAGTTGCTGGGTCCACTTGGAAGACAGCCAGTTCTAGGATGGGGCACTGACCCTGTACATAGCTGCTCAGCAGGGGGGCCAGAGAGGGAAGTGCAGGTCCTGTCCTGACATTAACCTGCAACAGAGAGGTGCCAAGGGGAAATCCATAAATAATTCATATCACGACCAGATAGATGCTCAGTGAGCTTCAATGGCAATGAATTACCCTGTGTGCATTTCCTGCCTACATGTCAGTCCATCTTTTTACCGGCATCTGTGGCAAGTTTATGAATGGGTACATTCTCTTAATGCTTCTGCTGTAGGTAAGGCAGTTTCAGGATCTTGGCCTGAGTTTTCAGATTTCTGACTTGCTATTTACAAACTGTACACCGTAAGATTTCGAATAACTCATGACTAAAAATATGCCCTTGCTGAAGAGGAATCTGGATGGAAACAGAAGAACAATGTTCCTATTAAAGCCTCTAGAAATTCACCTATGTCAAAGTCATGACGCTTGGGTGTTCTGGTGAGGAAATGTGGTGGGGGGAGGAACAAAACCATTTATACAACACTTGCTACTTGGGCACTTTACATGTGTTCTCACTGTAAACTTCACCTTATAGATGAAGAGATAGGTTCTGTGACACTACTGTCCAGCTGAAATGTAATGTGAATCCCATTTGTAATTTAAGATCGTCTAGTAGTCACATTTTAAAAAGGTAAAAATAAAAGGGTGAAAAGAGTTTGAATAATATATTTTGCTTAATGTATCCCAAACAATCATTTAAATATGTAATCAATACAAAAAAATTATGAAAGATATAGTTTACATTCTTTCTTCAGACTCAGTTTTGAAGCCCAAGACAGAGTTTACACTTATAGTACATCTCGATTTGGACCAGCCACACACCGAGTACTCATAGCAACAGTCACATGTGACAGTAGCACAATGCTGTCGTATTGAACAGTACAGCTCTGAGAGATTGATGCACTCATGACCTTGGGCAAATTGCTTAACATTTTTGGTCCCCGTATCCTAATCATAAAATGTGAAGAATAATAGTTGGGCTTTGCCCAACTCAGGCTTGAGTGCACAGTTCCTCCTAGGTCTTACGATAACAAATTAGCAGCACAACAAAGGACACAGTGGCCATTGTTACACGGTGGCAGGATAAATGCGGGTGCAGACAAATGGCAAAATGACATATGTGACATAATTACAAGTTGTATCTCAAATCTAGGTGACCTCACAACCATATGGACTCCGGGGTGACACATAGGAGTATTCGAGGCCTGGTCAGTCCCCACCTGGGGCTTCCCGCAACCTATCAGGCCTTCACCTATACAGGCAAAATTCTAATGCCAATAGCCACGAGCATCTTCTATGAGGAACTGGGGAGATGACAACCTCCCTTAACCTTATGACAATGAACTGTAACTTGTCTAACATTTGTGTGTTGGATATTTGTTTATAATTATTACTGTACCAAAATAATAAAACACAGGCAAGAATGCTATAATCCAGCTTGTTGGAACATTCATTTGTTCAATTTTATTCAGACCAATCAGGTTGCCTTTTTTTTTTTTTTTTACTACTTTTTAAAGTTTTAGTTAAATTTTTTTTAAGTAGGCTTCATACCCAGGACAGAGCCCAATATGGGGCTCAAGCTCACAAACCTGAGATCAAGGCCTAAGCTGAGATCAAGAGTTGGAAGCTTAACCGACTGAGCCCCCAGGCAACCCTAGGTTTTTATTTAAATTCTAGTTAGATAACATACAGTATAATATTAGTTTCCAGTGTACAATATAGTGATTCATCACTTCCATACAGCACCCAGTGCTCATCACAACAAGTGCCCTCCTTACTCCCTATCACCTATTTAACCCATCCCCCCACCCCACCTCCCTTTCGATAACCAATTTTCTATAGTTAAGAGTCTGTTTCTTGGTTTGCCTCTCTCTCTCCCCGCCCCCCACCCTTTGTTTATTTGTTTTGCTTCTTAAATTCCACATAGAAGTGAAATCATATGGTATATGTCTTTCTCTGATTAATTTATTTCACTTAACATAATACTGTCTCATCTACGTCATTGCAAATGGCAAGATTTCATTCTTCTTTATGGCTGTGTAATATCTATATCTACATATAGATATAGTGTACAAAATATACATATCTCGTATCTTCTCCATCCATTCATCAGTCAATGGACACTTAGGCTGTTTCTATAGTTTGGCTATTGTAGATAATGCTGCTATAAACATCAGGGTGCATGTGTCCCTTCGCATTAGTATTTTTGTATCATTTGGGTAAATACCTAGTAGTGCAATTGCTGGATCATAGAGTAGTTCTGTTTTTAACTTTTTGAGGAAACTTCATACTATTTTCTAGAGTGGTTGTACCAGTTTGCATTCCCACCAACAGTGCAAGAGTGTTCCTCTTTCTCCACATTCTCACCAACACCTGTTGTTTCTTGTGTTGCTGGTTTAAACCATTCTGACAGGTGTTAGGTGTTATCTTGTGCTTTTGATTTGCATTTCCCTGATGATCAGTGTGTTGAGCATCTTTTCATGTGTCTGTTGGCCATCTGTAGGTCTTTGGAAAAATGCCTATTCATGTCTTCTGCCCATTTTTAAATTGGATTATTTGTTTTTTAGGTATTGAGTTTGATAAGTTCTTTATATATTTTGGATACTAACCCTTTATCAGATATGTCATTTGCAAATGTATTCTCCATAGGCTGCCTTTTTGTTTTGATGATTGTTTCTTTCACTGTACAGAAGCTTTTTATGTTGATGAAATCCCAATAGTTCATTTTTGCTTTTGTTTCCCTTGCCTCAGGAGACATATCTAGAAAGAAGTTGCTACAGCTGATGTCAAAGAGCTGATGCCTGTGTTCTCTAGGATTTTATGGTGTCTAGGATTTTTCAGGTCTCACATTTAGTTCTTTAATTCATAACGAATTTATTTTGTGTGTGTGTGTAAGAAAGTGATCCAGTTTCATTCTTTTCACATTGCTGTCCAGTTTTCCCAACACCACTTGTTAAAGAGACTTTTTCCCATTGGATATTCTTTCCTGCTTTGGCAAAGATTGACTATTTGCTTTCTGGATTTTTCTATTCTGTTTTATTGATCTGTGTCTATTTTTGTGCCAGTACCATATCGTCTTGATCACTACAGCTTTGTAATATAACTTGAAGTCCAGAATTGTTATGCCTCCAGATTTGCTTTTCTTTTTGAAGGTTGCTTTGGCTATTAGGGGTCTTTTGTGGTTCCTATAGATTTTAGGATTGTTTGTTCTAGCTCTGTGAAAAATGATGTTGGTATTTTAATAGAGATTGCATTAAATGTGTAGATTGCTTTGGGTAGTGTAGACATTTTAACAATATTTGTTCTTCCAATCCATGAGTATGGAATGTCTTTCCATTTCTTCGTGTCTTCTTCAATTCTTTCATTAGTGTTTTATAGCTTTTAGAGTACAGGTATTTCACCTCTTTGGTTAGGCTGAATCCTAGGTATCTTATAGTTTTTCGTGCAATTGTAAATGGTATTGATTCCTTAATTTCTCTTTGTGCTGTTTCATTATTGGTGTCTAGAAATGCAACAGATTTCTGCATGTTGATTTTGTATTCTGCAACTTTACTGAATTCATGTATCAGTTCTAGCAGTTTTGTAGTGGAGTCTTTAGGGTTTTCTATATAGAGTATCATGTCATTTGCAAATAGCCAAAGTTTGACTTCTTCTCACTGATTTGCATGACTTTTACTTATTTTTGTTGTCTGATTGCTGTGGCTAAGACTTCCAGTATTATGTTAAATAACAGTGGTGAGAGTGAACATCCCTGTCTTGTTCCTGACCATAGAGGAAAAGCTCATAGTTTTTCCCTACTGAGGATGATATTGGCTGTGGGTTTTTCGTATATGGCCTTTATTATGTTGAGGTATATTCCCTCTAAACCTACTTTGTTGAGGGTTTTTATCACAAATGTATGCTGTACTTTGTCAAATGCTTTTTCTGCCTCTATTGAAATGATCGTATGGTTCTTTTCTTTTATTGATGTGGTGTTTCATGATTGATTTGTGAATATTAAACCATCTTTACAACCCAGGAATAAATTCCACTTGATCAGGGTGAATGATGGTGCCTGAGTGGGTGGCTCAGTTGGCTGAGCATCTGACTTTGGCTTGGGTCATGATCTCATGGTTCGTGAGAGCCCTGCATGGGCATGCTGCTGTCAGTGTGGGGCCTGCTTCGGATCCTCTGTCCCTCTCTCTCTGTCTCTCCCCTGCTCATGCTCTCTCTCTCAAATGATTTAAAATGTATTGTTGGATTCGGTTTGCTAGTATTTTCCTGAGAATTTTTGCATCCATTTTTATCAAGGATATTTGTCTGCAGTTCTCTTTTTTAGTGGAGTCTTTATCTGGTTTTGGTATCAGGGTAATGCTGGCCTCATAGAATGAATTTGGAAGTTTTCCTTCCTTTTCTATTTTTTGGAATAGTTTGAGAAGAATAGGCATTAACTCTTCTTTAAATGTTTGGTTGAATTCGCCTGCAAAGCTACCTGGCCCTGGGCTTTTGTTTGTTGGGAGTTTTTTTGATTACTGATTCAGTTTCTTTGCTGGTTATCAGTCTGTTCGTTCCCATTTCTTCCTGTTTCGATTTTGATAGTTTATATATTTCTAGGAATCAGGTTGTCTTTTTACAATAATTATTTAAAGAATTGACACTCTTAAGGTATACTTAGCTTAAAAAAGCCAGCTAGAATGAGAATTTTATACAAAATAGAATGTCTTTGTTATCAAAGGGGAAGTTTATTCTGATAAAACAGAAAGCCCCAGTATAGAATAGATGCAACTTACAAGCATCACAAATAGCAGGGTGCCTGGGTGGCTCAGCCAGTAAAGTGTCTGACTCTTGATTTCCACTCAGGTCATGATCTCACAGTTCATGGGATAGAGCAGGCTCAGCGCTAACATGGAGAGCCTCCTTGGGATTCTCTCTCTCTCTCTCTCTCTCTCTGCCCACCCCCTGCTTTGTGCATTATCTCTCTCTCTCTCTCAAAATAAATAAACTTTTTAAACAATATCACAAATAGGGATGGAACAGAGCAGGAACTGGACTCAGATCCCCTCCAACCTGACCACAAAATCCAGAATATAAACAAATAAATAAATAAATAAATAGATAAATGCTCAAACTCTATGCCTCCTGAGTAGCACACCTTTCAGGGAAGTGGAGGGAGGATACCTACTACAAAGACTGGTGAAGACAAGACCAAACCAGTTTGCACAGAGGTTGACCCCAGCACTGACCTTTCATCAACTTTCCCCTCATTCTAATACTAAAAATCACCCCCAGGGGTGGAGATTGAACATATTAATTAGACACAAGACACATGAAGAAGCATGACCTTTAGGTGCACAGGTGCTAATAAATCCTCACTTTAACGTGCTTAGATGTCACCCTTTTCCCACCTAAGTGTCTTTAAAAAATTCTCCCTGCCCTCTCCTTGGGGAGTCAGCCTGAGGACACTTTCCTCTGTGCCGTCTCCCCTGGCTGAGCACAAGCCCTGATAAAACCTTGCCTGAAACTTACATTTGGCCCCTTGTCAACTTCTACTATTCAGTAGACCCAAGGACCCAGTTTGGTATCGTATTTTGGGGGACTCTGCCAGGACCCCAGGGGTTCTTTTTCCCCCTCAAGGAGAGAGTATGGGACCCCTGGGGGCAGTCAGATGCAGCTGACTAGCCAACTCCTGAACGTCTGTTGCAGTGTCCCTGCACAACCTAAGGCTGTCTCCTGCGTCCCGTGGTTCCCACTACTCTCCTTCATGCACACTCTTCCCTTTTCTCTTCCTTCCCAATTTCCTTCCCTCATCACCTCCAAACCTCTCTCTTCTTTTGCAGGTTCTTTCCCCTCCTTCTCATGCTCTGGGGTGGCTACAAGATGGCTACAGCTTTATCCTGATTAGACTGTGCGAGTGTGCCCTGGGCCCCGTAAATGACCAGCAGAGGTAGGGGTGGCTGCATGGCACCCGCAGACTTGGTTCCCACAGGCGAGACAGATGGATGTGTAACCCTCACATCATGTAGTGGCTGGAAATCTGATAGTCACCGGAAACCCCATTTTCCCCCTCTCCTCTGTGAGTTGCCTGAATAGACACTTGCAGGAAGGCGGGTTGAGGCTGACTCTGTCATAAAGTACCTTCCTCCCCTGGCCACTGTTTGGTTATTTTGCCTGAATAGACATCCCTGTGGGATGGGTGGAAAGACATTTCCTTCCCTCCTTTCTTTCTTTCTTTCTTTCTTTCTTTCTTTCTTTCTTTCTCCTTCTTCCTTCCCTTCTTCCAGCTCCCTATGCTCTGCCCACCGCCCACTTCCAACCTGGATATTCCCTATTTTGTTACTTTCTTTGAAACTCCTGGGTAGCAGAAAAACAGACATGCAGATCAGTGGAACAGAACAGAGAACCCAGAAATGGACACACAAACATATGGCCAACTAATCTTTGACAAAGCAGGAAAGAATACTCAGTGGAAAGAGTCTCTTCAGCAAATGGTTCAGGGAAAACTGGACAGCGACATGCAGAAAAATGAACCTGGACCACTATCTTACACCATACACAAAAAATAAACTCAAAGCGGATGAAAGACCTAAATGTAAGACGGGAAGCCATCAAAATGCTCGAGGAGAAAGCAGGCAAAAACCTCTTTGATCTTGGCCACAGCAACTTCTTACTCAACACACCTCCGGAGGCAAGGGAAACAAAAGCAGAAATGAACTATTGGGACCTCATCAAAATAAAAAGTGTCTGCACAGCGAAGGAAACAATCAGCAAAACTAAAAGGCAACCAGCTGAATGGGAGAAGATGTTTGCAAATGACATATCAGATAAAGGGTTAGTATTCAAAATCTATAGAGAATTTATCAAACTCAGCACCCAAAAAACAAAAAATCCAGTGAAGAAATGGGCAAAAGACATGAATAGACACTTCTCCAAAGACGACATCCAGATGGCCAACCGACACATGAAAATATGCTCAACATCACTCATCATCCAGGAAATACAAATCAAAACCACACTGAGATACCACCTCACATCTGTCAGAATGGCTAACATTAGAATGGCTAACATAACTCAGGCAAAAACAGATGTTGACAAGGATGTGGAGAAAGAGGATCTCTTTTGCACTGCTGGTGGGAATGCAAACTGGTGCAGGTAGTCTGGAAAAAAGTATGCAGGTTCCTCAAAAAACTAAAAATAGAACTACCCTATCACCCAGCAATTGCACTACTAGGCATTTATCCACGGGATACAGGTGTGCTGTTTCAAAGGGACACATGCACCCCAATGTTTATAGCAGCACTATCAACAATAGTCAAAGTATGGAAAGAGCCCAAATGTCCATCGATGGATGAATGGATAAAGATGTGGTATATATATACAATGGAGTATTACTCGGCAATCAAGAATGAAATCTTGCCATTTGCAACTACATGGACGGACCTGGAGGGTATTATGCTAAGTGAAATTAGTCAGTCAAAGAAAGACAAAAATCATATGACTTCACTCATATGAGGACTTTAAGAGACAAAACAGATGAACATAAGGTAAGGGAAACAAAAATAATATAAAAACAGGGAAGGGGACAAATTATAATAGACTCTTAAATATGGGGAACAAACAGAGGGTTACCGGAGGGATTGTGGGAGGGAGGATGGGCTAAATGGGTAAGGGGCATTAAGGAATCTACTCCTGAAATCATTGTTGCACCATGTGCTAACTAACTTGGATATAAATTATAAAAAATGAATAAATTATTAGATAAAAAATAAAATAAAATAAACATTAAAAATTTAAAAAAAAGAAGATTGAAAAAAAAAAGAAACTCCTGGGTACTTCTCCATCCTCTGTTCCCACATGTGGGGAGAGGAACCATGTGGACTTCCCTGTTGCCTCTCTAGTCAGATTTGTCACCCAGTTAGATCTCATTGTCTCTGTGAAGACCACCTAAATAATACCTGGGCTCCCAAGGAAGCTATACTTTAACATTTACTAAGGTCAAAATGACTTGACAAAACCTCAGAGCCTGGGCTCTATTTCTACCCTGAGCATACATTGTACATCTGCTTCATTTTAAAAATAACTAAAATGGGGGCGCCTGTGTGGCTCAGTTCGTTGAGCATCCGACTCTTTATTTTGGCTCATGGTCGGTCATGAGATTGAGTTTCGTGTCCGGTTCAGTGCTGAGCATGGAGCCTGCTTGGGATTCTTTCTCTTCCTCTCTCTCTCTTCCCCTCCCTTGCTCATGCTTGCATTCTCTCTCTCTCTCTCTCTCTCAAAATAAATAAACCTCAAAAAATAACTAAAATGGAACATTAACATAAAGAGTAAAACCTCTCAACTTCCCATGAGATAGAAGCCATATAGCCTTCCACATACTAGAAGGTTAAGATGAGGTCTACAACTTTCTGAAATGTCCTTTGTCTAATGATTTGTAACTTTTTATGTTAACCCTGCACCAAACGTTCCTTCCGTGAAGGACTCTCTTCTTTGTGAAGATTGTGCACTCTGAGCAATTATCCTAACTTGTGCTCAAATGGAACTTGTTTCCTTTTACTTTAAAATTGAAAAAAAAATTAAAAATTGAAATTAAAAAATCTAAATTAATTTTTTTAATTAAAAAAAAGTTTGTTCATTTTGCATTGACATTTCTTGACATAGTCGGCAGGATAGCAGAGCAACTACCTGAGAACACCTGAGGGTCCATGGAACTTGGCATTCGGTGCCAGCAAAGGCCCTTTGTGCCTCTCTGGCTTTGCAGCATCTCACAGGTGTATTCACATAGTCTCCTGATATCTGGACCTTCTCAATTTGCATTGACAGTCCTGACTTTTATTCTAGCTATTGTGGGTTACTGGTAATGTTCTGTGGGAATAACCCAGAGGGGCTAAAGTTAATGGGTTTATTGTTTTATATTGGCATTATACTAATTGATGTTAGTAATATAAGGCTTGAATAAATTTTTTGGCAAGTATGAGTGACTAAGTCATTCAGCTCCAAAGAGGAATAACTTAGAAGTGACTCCATAGACAGGCTGTCCTTGAAGGAGGGGAATCTGTCTGGCTGAGAGGTACCTCATCTGTCTGTCTGTTTCTGGAATCTGTATAAGGATGGGAGGACTTAATTTTGTCCCATGTCAGAGCCACTGGGGTGAATTCTGTCTGATGGGCATACTTACAGCTATGACCCATATCCACAGGAAATGACTTTTTTCATTGTAACACTGACTGGCCTGGGTGTATGTTAAGCTAAGAGAAAAGATGGCCACAGAATGACTTTCTTGAATCCCTTGTTCCCATTCGGTTGCCTTCAAATAGGGGATTTTGGGGCGCCCGGGTGGCTCAGTTAAGTGTCTGACTTCGGCTCAGGTCATGATCTCGCAGTCTATGGGTTTGAACCCCACATCAGGCTCTGTGCTGATAGCTCAGAGCCTGGAGCCTGTTTCAGATTCTGTGTCTCCCTCTCTCTCTGCCCCTCCCCTGTTCGTGCTCTGTCGCTGTCTTTGTCTCTGTCTCTGTCTCTGTCTCTCTCTCTCTCTCAAAAATTATTAACATTAAAAAAATGTAACAAGTAGGGGGGTTTGGTTTGATTCTCTTAGCGTATCAAGAAAGCCGTTTAGTTCACTTAGTGAAGCTCCAACTTTTCAGGAGAAAAAAATGTTAACAGGGGTACTCTGGACTTCATTTATAGCTCTTTCTGAACTTTTGCTTAGGAAGATGGGGAATACTCCTATTCCACCCCCCTCCCAAAATTAGGAGGGCATGTCCATTAGGACATATTTTATTTGATTTTTTAAAGTTTATGTATTTATTGTGAGAGCAAGAGAGAGCGCGAGCCAGTGGGGAAGGGGCAGAGAGAGGGAAAGACAGAATCCCAAGCAGGCTCTGCACTGGAGAGCTTGATGCGGGGCTGAACTCAATAAAGGTGAGATTGTGACCTGAGCCAAAGTTGGATCCTTTACCGACTGAGCCACCCAGGCGCCCCAGGACATATTTTAAATAAACAGTACAGAAGAAAAGCCTGTTTTGCGGGAGGGAGAGATAGGAGACAGAGGTAAAGGAAAGTTAATTCAAACCTTAAATCTGCCTCCAGCCTTGCCAGCTGCACCCCTACCACCTCTGCCCTCGCCTCTTCTTCCTCCTGTTTCTGCACCACCACCTGCACCACCACATGAAGGTCTTGAGTAGCCAGCTCCTATACAAGCCCTGTGCCTCCTACCCTCACTGTCAAGGAGCACAAAACACCCCAAACTTTTGTGCTACCTCCTTATGAGGTTCAAATTAAAGCACCTCCCAATTCAACATGAAGGGGCCCAGGGGCTCCTCTGGACTTAAACTGTCTACTTCAGATTTCCCCACAACAGTGCCCAACGGGCCACAAATCGATGACTTTTTAGTGGACGCAGCTAAATAATTTGGTATTAACGCTAATTTAAGTTTGTTGGTTTAACTGAAAGAGGCATGTCTTTAGAGTGATCAGCAGCAAACCTAACACTTTTATTCTACCAAGGTTTACTCAAAATCAAATAAGCTCGTATTATCTCTGTTGCGGTTTGTCAACAAAAAAAGGACTGAAAATGATGGTTAATTTTCTCTGTTTCACAAAGTTTTCATGGGTGATTGTTAAGAACAAGTAGGTTGAGTAAACAAAAAGGTTTATAGCTTTTACAATCTTTGATAACCTGAAACTGAAGTTTTGCTAAGTTAGATGATAAAGTGGGTTATATTCATTAAATATCTAAGTCTTTTCCAAATAAGATAGAATACTAGGGCATTGATTACTAAATACAGGTTTATCTGCTTTGGCTTTTCTTTCTTTCTTTTTTTTGCTTTGATTTCTTATTACAAAGAAACCAAAGATAAATTTAGGTCTGCTAGTAAGCACGTCTTATGCTTTATTGAAAGTTGTACTATATAAAAGAAACCCAACATTTCTAAAAATTATGAAAAGTACGCATAAATTTCCAACCTAAAGAATGTAACAATAGCTGACTGCTCAGTTTTTACTAGAAACTGAGGTTTCTAAGAATTAAAATTCTGGTAAATGTAACTGATATTATAGAAATGATAAGGAAATCAGCTCTGTAGGCAAGGAAAGAAAGCTATGTTTTTTATAAGAAAGGTACGAGAAATGAAAATATATTTCTGTTGAAGGAAGAGAAAATAATTTTGTCCTAAAATGAGACTGGTTATTTTGAGAGAGAAAGCTTAGGGCAAAATCTAAATTAAAAAAATTTTTAGAAAGCTTGTGGAAAAAGAATCTTTAGAAAAGAATTTTATGTGTGTTAAGGACCAAGATTGAAATAAATGAATTTTTAAAAGTACACTGGTATAAGATTAAAATTTGGCTTTTCTCTCTGTTAAAAAGACAAAGTTTTCTTAGAATGTTGTTCTCCTTTTTTGCAAGAAATTGTAAACAAAGGTATTTTTTTTATCTGCCCAGGATAACGAAGTTTCAATGTTTTGTCTTTATCAGGTCTTTGATTCCTTAATAAGGTTAAATCTCCTCAAAATTAAAGAGCTAAGTTTTGTTGACAGCTATGTACATCTAGCAATTGCACTACAAGAGATTTGTGCAAAGGATACAAAAATACTAATTCGAAGGGATACATACACCCAGATGTTCATAGCAGCATTATCCAAACTGTCCCACATGTCTGTGGACTGATGAATGGATAAAGAAAATGTGGTGTGTGTATGCGTGTGTGTGTGTGTGTGTGTGTGTGTGTGTGTAATGGAATATTACTCAGCCATCAAAAGGAATGTTTTTGCTTCAGAATCTCTTACTGCCACCTCAGTTAAATAGATCATTAAGTTTTGAGTTTTGTAATGATCTGTGATCCTATTTAGGCACGGGCGTTAAAACCTTCTGTTTTGTTTTGTTTTGTTTTTTTAACAAACTTCCCAAGACTCAAATTCTGAATAAAGTCCTTTTTGACTAATTAAGCTTGCTTATTTGATTTGTTACATGGAAAACATTATCAAACAAATGATGATAGACCTTCTTAGGTTATATTGTATGTGTAAATGCTATAGTTATAACTGTTCCAGAAAGCACATAAAATTCTTAAAGTTTTAATATGTCCTGTTATAATGTCATCACATGTAATTCTAATTATTAAAATGTGTGTCACAGAAATAACTAGAATTCTTTGTCAATTGCCTTATAATGAGCTGTCATCAGGTTTTTAACCAGGTCATTTTTCGAGTTTTTGTCCTTTATAGTTATTGTTCTGATGCTCTTGAAAATGTATTTCATCTTCAAGGAGATTAATGAAAAGGACCGTTTGTTTGTTTGTTTGTTTGTTTGTTTGTTTGTTTTTACAAATACAGATTTCTGATATCTTCTTTTTAAAATATTTTTATTTATTTTTGAGAGAGAGAGAGAGAGAGAGAGAGAGAGACAGAGCACAAGCAGGGGAGGGGCAGAGAGAGAGAGGGAGACACAGAATCTGAAGCAGACCCCAGGCTCTGAGCTGTCAGCACAGAATCTGACGCAGGGCTTGAACCCATGAACTGTAAGATCATGACCTGAGCCGAATGTTTAACCAACTGAGCTACCCAGGCGCCCCTATCTTTAAGATCATGACTAAATTGGGTAAGAATTTCCAGAACTAATGGGAAAACCACATTCAGACAGAATAAGAATTAGTAGCATGGGACCAAATGAATTAAGAAAGATGATATAGTTTTTATGACTCTTGTTTAAAACATTGCTGGTTCTCTAATTTTTACTCTTCCAGATTTAAGAGGAAACTTTTTCTCTTAAAATATCCATAACTTCCAGAAATATGATAAAATATTCCTGTGTGAATAAATTGAAGCATTTATCTTTTCTCCCTACCTGAACCCTCCAGAATCCAGATACTCTCAGTGAGTATTCTTTCTTTCATGTAACAGGACACCATTGGAAACTTTGGTTATTTTACCAAGGCTTTGACTAGAATGTCATATTTGAGAGAGACATACATTGGCACAGATATGACCAGACAGCTTCAAGGAATTAAGGTTCACTTTATGGAGTCAATAGAACCCCCTGGAATTGTTGGCCTGATACCTTGCTTATAGAGTTCCCAGCAGCCTTACCAGGTAAATGAAGACTGTCACTTCCTGGCAGGTGCAAGAACTTCAGGATATGTTGGGGAGCTTGAGAATACACCCAAATCTACAGGTATTACAGGCAAATCTGATGGCAGGTATCTGGCTGGGCTTCAATCTAAAATTCCTCAATTCCTTTTAAAAAGTTCAAGCAAAAAAAAAAAAAAATTCTAGCAAAGCAGATTTAAAAACAAACTAAAACCTATATGGTCAGTTACTATTCTTGCTGGCTTATGTAAATAATTAGGCCACGTTTGTTAAAACTGTACTTCTTTTAGAAATTAGTTTTAATTTGGCTATCCTTGACAAAAGTGAGGGTAACTTTAGAGAGACAGATTACATTTCAGTAACACACCCTTTTGAATATTAGATTCTAGTTCTGGGCATGTTTGTTTTTTAAATGTCTTTAAATGTTTGTTATTTGCCTATAAAACTGGACTGGATCCTAAATTGTTCTGGTTTCCTCAAATATCTGGTTATGACTCTCCAAACCAAGGCTTCCAATTTTCTTTCATTTTCTTGACTTGGAATCCTTCAGAACTAAAGCTAAAAAGGTTCTTTTTCCCAAAGCCCTGCAAACTAAAGCTGGACAACTTGAGGTCAACTTCAGAGAAACTGCCACAATGGCCCATGTTTACACAATCTTCATGCCTGTTACTCTGTGGGAATAATAAAAGGCCCCCAAGGACATATGATTATTTAAACAGCTGAACAAGGGGCAGGCTCCCCGACAATTGTGTAAGGCTGATATCATCAAGGTCCAGATCAGAATAGGTCTGCCGATTGCCAAAATAGTCAGTTTGGTTGGTTGTTTCCTTGATAGGACTAACCAGGGGTAACAACAATGCTATCATGCAAAATGTGACAGCCACTGTGTCCACGGTAGTGACCCAAGACAGGACAAGATTCTAAGCTCATACGAAAATCATTAGATTCTCTGGCTTCAATAGTCTTAGACCACTGATTCACTTTGGATGGTACACTAGCTAAACAAAGAGGAATATGTGCTATTACAAATATATTTGCTTGTACAGGACGCCTGGGTGGCTCAGTCGGTTAAGAGGCCGACTTTGGCTCAGGTCATGATCTCGTGGTCCGTGAGTTTGAGCCCTGCTTCGGGCTCTGTGCTGATAGCTCAGAGCCTGGAGCCTGCTTCTGTTTCTGTGTCTCCCTCTCTCTCTGCCCCTCCCCCATTTGTGCTCTGTCTCTCTCTGCCTTTCAAAAATGAATAAATGTTAAAAAAAATTTTTAAATAAAAAAAGCAAATATAGTTGGTTGTCTCTTCATTAATGTTTCTGGAGAGATGGAACAAAGGGCAGACATCACCTTCCAACGGGCTATATGGCTACGTAATTTTAACAACCCCACCACTCAAACCATCTGGGACTCTATTAACGGTATCTACCAAACACTACTTGTTTCTTGCCTTTCCTTGGGCTCTCATTTTATTGCTGTTACTTTTGGGGCCCTGTCTCCTTAACCTTCTGGTACAGTTTGTGTCTTCCAGGTTTCAACAATTCCCAGTCAAGGGAGTCCACCTATACTAATACAGGAGGATCCGAGTCCCTAGAAATCATTAGAACAGTTAGGGAGAGATTTTTACACCTCCAAGTAGGAGAGGGACAACAGCTCCTGCTCAGTAGGAAGCACTTTCAGAAGATGAGACCTTTGTCCCCTTCCCCTTAGGAATAAGGAGGGTAAAATCTCTCAGGGGGGAATGAGACAGAGCAGGGACTGGATTCAGGTCCCCTAGACCCAGATCACAAAATCCAGTATTCCTTGGATAATAAGGAAAAAAAAAAAAAAAAGCCCAAACTCTATGCCTCCTGAGTAGCACACCTTTCAGGGAAGTGGAGGGAGGATACCTACTACAAAGACTGGTGAAGACAAGACCAAACCAGTTTGCACAGAGGTCGACCCCAGCACTGACCTTTCATCAACTTTCCCCTCATTATAATACTAAAAATCACCCCCAGGGGTGGAGATTGAACATGTTAATTAGACACAAGACACATGAAGAAGCATGACCTTTAAATCCTCACTTTAACGTGCTTAGATGTCACCCTTTTCCCACCTAAGTGTCTTTAAAAAACTCTCCCTGCCCTCTCCTTGGGGAGTCAGCCTGAGGACACTTTCCTCTGTGCCGTCTCCCCTGTGCTGAGCACAAGCCCTGATAAAGCCTTGCCTGGAACTCACATTTGGCCTCTTGTCAATCTGGTTTGGTATCAGGGAGAGCAGACAGCAGACACACCTTTAGAGCTGATGGATCTGTGCTCACACCCTGGTTTCTCCACACTTTTCTTTGTGAATTTGTTTCCTTACAATTCAAATGGGAAAAATATGTCCCTTTGAAAGCTGCAGGACAGAATTAGCATCTTAGCAGGATAAATGTTAGTGCCCCCTTTTTTCTACATCAAGGAGAAAGGATGGGGTGAGACAGTTAAGAAAAACATCCAGCTAAGGCCTTTTGTGTTTTGTTTTTGCCTTTCTTGTGGCCTAATTTCTTTTAACAAATAACAGTAATTGTTTCTCTGATTAGGAGAATAGCACATTTGTTGCAGAAGATTTGCAAAATACAACAAAATATATTTTTTGAATTGCTAGTAATTCTACCACCCAGAGATAAATACTATTTAAAAAGAGAGAGAGAGAGACAGAGAGAGAGAAATACTATTAATGTTTTTGTGTTTGTCCTAAGCATGCCCACATGGAAATATTTTTCTTTCTTCTTACAAAATTGGGATAATATTATTATATAAAGTGGTATATCACACTTTTCATTTTATATGTATTTTTATTTTTCTAGGTTTCTTCAGAAGTTTTGGAATTTCTCTTATTTTAAAAATATTGTTCAAAAACATAACTTAATGGTTATATAATATTTCACTATATTGATGTACCATATTTTGTTTAGTCCTATTTTTGGACAGTTAAGACTGTTTCCAACTTTTCTCAAAATAGAAACTCTGCATGATATTCTTGCACACAAATTTTGGTGCACATCTGTTGATGTCTTTAGGACAAATTTCTAGGAGTGGAATGAGTAATTCTAAGGGTTTTTAAGTGGTCCTGGCACACTACTAAATCACCCTTCTGAAAGACCGTAACAATTGACGAATGATAATTTTTGTACCATCTGGTCTCAGAAATGAATGATCAACTACATTTGAAAGTAATAGATTGAGAAATGATGGATTGTAGGTACATATGGGAGTTCTATTTATCTTTCTATGGAGCTCTATATGTGATTTTCCACATTTTGTAATTAGGAATATAGAGCTGCAGAAATTTGGGAGTAAGCCAGATAGTTTCCGAAGAAGAGACTGGCATGGGCATAGAAGACGGTAAACATTTGTCAGTCCTGGAGATCAAACACAACCAAGAACTAAGACTGAGGAAGGCCCATACAATTAGCAAGATGCTGGGTCAGCCCCTAGTCTTAAAGGGGAACTTGCACTAGACTCGACTTCCGGGCTTGGTGGATGAGGCTTTTGGCTGCCTGCCAGTTAGGAGCAGACAGAAACAGAGCAACATGAGAAACAGTAAGCCAAAGAAGGGGCTGGGAGACAGTAGCATGGGGTTGGAGGAGAGGGGTCACGGTGAGGAGGTGGGGGGAAGCTTTGAGAAGGAGGGGCTGGGTTTGTGTGGGTTTGCCATGCCTCTAGGCCAGCTGGACATCCTGCTGCGGCCATAGCCCGAAGACTACTGGAGTCCAATCGCAAAACTTTCCAGAAAGGCGACGGTACTCCAGTGCATTCTATGAGAATAGTTCTGCAGGTTCCTGGAACTGTTAGGAGGATGTCACTGACTGATATGGGGAACACCTAGGAGGCAGCGTCACACCCTAAGTCTGGCCTGAGCCAGCAGCTGCTACTGCCAACAGTGGGCTCTTGGAGAAGATGATATGGAAGTAAAGAATTAATTCATATTTATTTAAATTAGAGATATGCACAAAACACAAGTCCTAGAGATCTTTAGAGTGCCTAAAATTGCCATTGATTTTGATAACTTTTGGAGAATTAGGAAGGTAACTAAATAAGAAACTGGTGAAAATAATTCTCGGGTGGGGGATGGGTGAAACAGGTGAAAGGGATTAAGATGGAGGCACAAACTTCCAATTATAAAATAAGTAAGTCACAGGGATGAAAAGTACAGCACAGGGAATAGAGTCAATAACATTGTAATAACTTTGTGTGATGACAGATGGTAACTACACTTAGATTGTGCTGCACATTTCCCGTATAATTGTCAAATCATTATGTTGTACACCTGAAACTAATAAAATCTTGTATGCCAACTGTACTTCAATTAAAAAGAAAAAAATAATTAGAAAATAATTCTCAGAATTGTCACAAAGGAAAATACCTGACCCTAATAATTATGGATCCCTTACTACTTAACCCACCCGGGGAATAAGCACAAAATGCTACTCAATGGCTTTGGGAATAACAAATCCTGCCAGACTGGTAAAACTTTGCTGGTTCTAAGTTTGGTAAATCAAAGGCTATCATTTACATGATGCATATTAACTTCAGCAAGGGGTTTAAACTCATCTCACACAAACCACTCAACACACCAGAAAAATATGGTCGAACTGTTGGTATTAGGAACACAAAGAGACCGTTTTCATTGGCTGGTCTTGGCCAGTATATCTTAAATTTTTGTTAATGATGGTAAAAGATGGTGCATGAATCAATGAATCACAGAGATGACCCTGTATAGGGTTAGAATCTACTAACATACTAACTATCCATCTAAGATGGGAGATAAAGACTTGGAAATCAATAGTCACAGATATATGAAATGGGGTTTGATAGCATCAGTTACCTTTAATAATAAAGAACAAATTAAGCAAATAAAAAAATGGAGTGAACACATAGTATAGTAAAGCTTTCACCATCTGGAGTCTCCAAGAACAAATCATTCTAGAAAGCCAAGTTTCCAGCAAGTGAGATACAGTTAAGCATAAATTTTAGATTTTTATCTATTTTTTTTTTTAAGTTTATTTATTTCGAAAGACAGAGAGAGAGAGGGAGAGAAGGAGAATCCCAAGCAGGTTCTGCACTGTCAACGCAGAACCCGATTCTGGGCTTGAACTCACAAACTGTGAGATCATGACCTGACCTGAAATCAAGAGTCAGATACTTAACCAACTGAGCCTCCCAGTCTCCCCGGTTTTGATCTATTCTTCATGGAAAAATTTCAAAAAGGTATCATTCACTGTTTGCTTCAAGAATTTGATGAATGTCTTGCCATTTGCAACTATGTGGATGGAACTAGAGGGTATTATGCTAAGTGAAATTAGTCTGTCAGAGAAAGACAAATATCATATGACTTCACTCATATGAGGACTTTAAGACATAGAACAATGAACACAAGGGAAGGTAAGCAAAAATAATATAAAAACAGGGAGGGGGACAAAACATAAGAGATTCTTAAATATGGAGAACAAACAGGGTTGCTGGAGGGGTTGTGGGAGGGGGGATGGGCTAAATGGGTAAGGTGCACTAAAGAATCTACTCCTGAAATCATCGTTGCACTGTATGCTAACTAAATTGGATGTATATTAAAAAAATAAAATTTAAAAATGGGGAAAAAATAATTTTATGAGTGTAATGTAGCCTTTTCTTGATGACTCAGGGCCATCATTTGTGATCAATTTCAATTCAATAAGTATTTACTGAGCATCTCTACTTTGTGCCAAGTACTGTATATTGAACTTTAACCATTTTTCATTTACTTTAAAACCAGATTTTGAAAATATGATGCTAAGGGAGAGAAGCCAGCCACAAAGGACCACATAGAATATGATTCCACTCATATGAAATGTTCAGAAGAGGCAAATCTGCAAAGACAGAAAGTAGATGGGTGTCTGCCTAAGGCTTAGAGGGGATGGGTGTTGGGGTTGGGGCATGATGATTCAGGAGTGCAGGTTTCTTTTGGGGATAGTGATGATGTTCTAATGATTCACAGCTTTGTGGTATATTAAAAACCATTGCACTCTACATTGTAAATGGACAAATTCTATGCATATGTGAAGTATATCTCAATAAAGTAATTACAAAGAAAAGCAGGTTGGCAATAGAGAACAGGAAGAGACAACACCTGAGCAAGGACGAGAAGGGACGCCTGCATGGCATGGCTGGGGAGGAACCAGAGATATTAAGCTCCTACTCAGTCTCTGCCCAGGACGACTCTGTTCTCTCCACTCCCTCCTGTCCTCGTGTCTGCTTGTAACAGGTTCTATGGCATCAGCTACTTACAATTGATTCTGGTTCTGGAAAGCACAGAGGTTCAAGGCCAGGCTCAGTAGTCAGAAAGACCTGGATTTAATGAGTGGGTTGTGACACCATCAGTGTGATGTGGGCAATTTTTTTTACCTTCTCCAAGCCCCAGTTTCCTCATCTGTAAGATAGTGATCATAATATCTACCTCCTAGTGTTGTTACAAGGATTAAATGAGATAAAGCTCAGATTGTGGCCTTTGTGTCTGACTCATTGTAAGTGTTGAAAAGA
Source organism: Panthera pardus (assembly GCF_024362965.1). Lineage (NCBI taxonomy): Eukaryota > Metazoa > Chordata > Mammalia > Carnivora > Felidae > Panthera > Panthera pardus. The sequence goes on along the minus strand of NW_026526821.1, from coordinate 60,682,042 downwards.
ACTTTGTGTCTGGGAAGTGAAAGTGTCACTATGAAGAAGCCAGTCCCCAGAGCATGACCTTGGTGAGACTCATTCTGGCTGTTGGGCTATTTAGACTGGTAAGCACATCTGTGTCAATGATGTTCCCGCCAGATGAGGTATTACTGAATTACCAGCTTTTCTTAACATAGTAGAAAAGGAATAAACATTAGCTGAGCATTACTATGGGCCATGTGCTTGATATTTAGTATCTCATTTAGTCCTTATAATAATAGCTCCATGTATAGATGGGGAAATAGGCTCACACAGCTAATCCTGACGATGATGGCTATTGAACACACAGTGTGCTATGGTCGAGTACTAACTCATTTAATCCTCACTAACCCTGTGAGGTCATGTGATATGGTGATTTATATAAAATACATATGTGATCTTCATCTCCATTTCTGGCACAGAGTTACCCAAACCCTCAGAATTTCCTAAGGATGGAGAGTGAGAAAGGTCTCTTGTTATGTTAATGAGGTGGTTTTGGGCCACACCCAAGGGCCAGAGACCCACCCTGATTAGAGGAGGGGAACTTTTAGTCCCATCCTCCTGGCTTCCCGAGAGGAGAGAGAGGCTGGAGGTTAAATCAGTTGTCAGTGGCCAATGATTTAATCTATCATGCTTGTATAATGAAGCCTCCATAAAACCCCAAAAGGACTGGGTTCAGAGAGATTCCAGTTTGGTGAACATGGAAGATGCCAGGAGAGGGATGCACCAGAGGGCATGGGAGCTCTGTGCCCTTTCCCCATACCTCACCCTCTGCACCTCTTCCACCTGGCTGTTCCTGAGTTATATCTTTTTACAATAAACCAGTAATCTAGTAAGATGTTTCTCTGAGTTCTGTAGACCATTCTAGCAAAATAATTGAACACAAGGAGGAGATCGTGAAATTGTTTGATTGAAAGCCAGCAATCAGTGATGGGGTTTTGGGGTGATGGTGGGGGTTTGGAGCTGATGGCCAAGAAAGAATTCTTGAAGACATCTTGGAGGCAGAAGGTGATCTTTTTTTTTAATTAAAAAAAATTTTTTTAATGTTTATTTATGATTGAGAGACAGAGACAGAACATGAGTGGGGGAGGGACAGAGAGAGAGGGAGAAACAGAATCTGAAGCAGGTTCCAGGCTCTGACTTGTCAGCACAGAGCCCGACATGGGGCTCGAACTCATGAGCCGTGAGATCATAAACTGAGCCAAAGTTGGAAGCTTAACCGACTGAGCCACCCAGGCACCCTGATGTAGTAAGGTGATCTTAATAAAGCATGGAGCAGGACCCATGGGCAGGAAGAGCTGCACTGGGGTTGTGCAGAGTGACTGCTTATATACTGTGTAGTTGGGGGAGCCTAAAGAGGATTTACACATTACTGGAAGCCTAGCTATTGTCAAACTAAGGTTGTTTTTCCTCTAGCAAAGCATTATCATTAAGATAGTGGGGAGTTCCTAGAGATTAGGCTATTGTGAGATATTTGTAAACCGATGGAGACTCCATTTATTTTCTGTCCTTTCTTTTGTTCTTGGGAAGCCAGGAGTGTCTGAGGAATATCACACATATCCCATTTTGGGGCAGGGGTGTGCCAGCTTGTGCTTGGCCCTCAGCTTGCCTTATGGTCCCTCATCAGTCAGAAGCACAGGTAACAATCTGGACTTGCAACTGGCACCTGAGGTGGGGGGTGGGAAGTCTTATAGGGCCAAACCCTTAACCTGTGGAACCTGAGGCTTTCTCCAGGGACATAGTGTCACAATCAAGTTGAATTGTAAAACATCCAGCTGGTGTCAGAGCAGTGCTTGTTGGTGGTGTGGGGGAAGCCCTACACACACACACACACACACAGTGAAATTGGTCTCAGAATACCAAAAGAAGTAGTTATCATTATTATCCCATTTTACATATGAGGAAACTGAGGTACAGAAAGAATTAACTTGCTCAGGGTCACATATATTAAATTGTAGGTCTGGGACACAAACAAAAATAAATCTGATTCCAAAGCCCATGTCTCTTCCATGCTCTTCCATGTCTCTGCTGTCCACTAAGAAGACAGCAGAGGTCCTAGTGGTCCCCGTATCTAACAGGAAGGCCTGCTGCCAAAGGCCCAGTGTATGGAATGCTACACAAATTAAAAGAAGAACAGTCCCTAGCTTCAATCAGGGAGTCGGCTCTTTTGGGGAACTGTGGAATCTTCATCAGACTCTTCTAAACCTTCCTACCTGAGAATACACACAGAGTACCAGGTTTTAGCTGAGGGCTACTTGTGGTTTGGGGTTTATCAAATGGCTCTTAGCAGTTGTTAGCTATTGCAAGGCTGCCGAGTGGCTGAATTTCTAACATTTTTCAGCATGTTTTTTATTGTTGTTGTTTCTCACATGGTTTTGATAGCAGAGAGGAAATCCCTGGGGATCTGAGAAGGTAGGTGAGCTCTGAGCATCACCAGCCTCACTTACCTCCCCATCCTGCACTTGAAAGCCCAGGCTGGTCTTAAAATTTGTGTGTAGAGGAAAGAGGTCAGGACTCTGGTTAGATCTCCTATTCTTCAAGTCCACTCTAAATGGGGAAAGGAACAGTCCTTCATCTGCTGCCTTTACTCTGTTTGGCCAATTCCATGTTGGTGACCTCTTGAATCTGGGTCAGGGAAGTTTTCTCACTTGTAGACATCCCGTGATAGTAGCCAGCTCTTCCCAATCTCTGCAGAGCCAGAAATCCAGGCAATAGGTTAGTACCTTCCACCTGCTCCTTAAGCCATCCAGAACTAATTCTCCCCACCTGTCCCGCTTCTAGGTCAGGCCTCTTTGACAAGGCTATCCATAGCCTCATGATAACTGCATTTAATTGGTTTAACTTTGGGGGAGGTGTGGGCTTGGCGGAATATGTTTAAAAATGCTTTTTCATGCTGATATGACTAGATGAATACAATTATAATATCCAGAACCCTTCCTGAAATGTGTTTTCTCCAGATTGAGGATTATTTTGTTGGGGTTCAGGGGCCTGCAGAGAGTAAGAAATTCCCACAAAGCAAATAACTGTTAGGGCTTTTTCCTTTGCTCTTTCCAGCAGGATGTAGAATATTGTGTAAAAAAAATCCCTATAGGGGTACCTGGGTGGCTCAGTCAGTTAAGCGTTTGACTCTTGATTTCTGCTGAGGTCATGATCTCACAGTTCATGGGTTTGAGCCCTGCATCGGGCTCTGCACTGGCAGCATGGAGCCTGCTTGGGATTTTCTGTCTCCCTCTCTCTGCCCCTCTCCTTCTCACACTCTATTTCTCTCTCTCTCTCAAAATAAACAAATAAACATAAAAAGAATCCCTATCCATATTTATGTGAAGAGATTATCCCAGTCATGGTAGCAGGGGCAGTGAGAGTGGTCCTCCTAAGCCTCTCTCCCACCCCGCACCAGGGGTGTTTCCAGATCCCCCACTGCAAGAACAGACCCCAATCCCTTTCATTAGGATGGGGTGGCCCAGGACGAGGAAACAACTCGGGGTGGCCTGAGGGAGCACCTAGCTGCAGTTACTATTTGACTCCTTAATCAAAGGACCAAAATTCAAAGGGGTTCCAGGGAAGAACAGTGACCACCTGGGACTGCGGATGGCAGTTGTAAACATGCCCTGGGAACAAGGCAGGTGCAAGATATGGCCTTGGGTGGGGACAGGTCAAATGGGTTCCTCTGCTCCCCTCGAATCTACTGTGTGTTCAAAGGCAGCCGATGAGGTTCAAAGTACCTCTCAACCTGGTTTTTCATTTCCTGGTCTGGGTCACTGCCATCATCAGAGTAATATATTAAGCTATTCAAAGTCTCTTACACTTTAATAATCTCCAAAGCACAGCTGCCCAGAGCCTGTTTTAAAAAAGAGAAAGGAGATAGATCTACATGAGGGCAAGCCTAGGTAGGGACTCCTTGGAAGCAAAGCTGACACACTTATGAGAATACCAAACATGGTAAGGAAGGGGGCCCAGACTGTGTATTAGTTTGTGAAGACTGCCAAGACAAATACCACAGATTGGTGACTCAAACAACAGAATGTAGTTTTCTCACAATTCTGGAGGCCAGAAGTCCAAGATCAAGGTGTCAGCAGCTTTGCTTTCTTCTGAGGCCTCTCTGCTTGGCTTATGGATAGTCGTCCCTCTGTGCATTTGTTCCTAATCTCTTCTCACAAAGACGTCATCTGGCTCTTAATGGAATGTTTGACTCCTTAACCACAGGGTCAAGAATCAAGGGGCTTCTAGGGAAGAACAGTGTCCATCTGGGGCTGGGGACAGCTGTTGTAAACATGCCCCGGGAACAGGGCAGGTGTTTACAATCACGTTTTAACTTCACGATGTCTCTAAAGGCCCTGTCTCCAAATACAGTCACATTCTGAGGTACTGAGGGTTTGAACTTCAACATATGAATTTTGAGGGGGATACAATTCAGTCCTTAACAGATGAGGAGGAGGACAAACTCCAAACACAGCGTCCTCCTCCAGTTTGTGACAAACATCAGGGTCACATGCTCCTGTGGAGAATTTCCTGGGAGTTGGGTTCATTCTTCCATCCAAGAAGATGTCCTAGGCCTGAGGTGCCCTGCAGGATAGGGGCAGTAGCTGTGGGTCAGGGGCTGGCCTCCCCGGGGGTGGGGGGGTGCTGCTGGATGGGCTTCAGTTTTGTCTGAGCAGGAGACCCAGCGGGGAACAGAGGTCCTCTCCCTGCTCCATAGTTACAAAACAGAACTTAGGGGAGAATCAAACTCCATGCTAATTTAATTGTTCTTAATAATTGATAACATCCCTTCCTCAAGGATTGTTTGCACAGTGCACGGAGGCTTGAGAATTCGTGATAATAACATTTCAGCATTAAGATAAAACTGGGTTAACAGTTTCCCTGCCTTCATTTTAAATGTGTGTATGTATAAAATATTCATTTTAAGTTATAAACTAATAAAGATGTCCCCCCTAGGCTCCCATGTGTAAAAATCTAATGTGAAATGGTAAATCTAGAAACAGTAATAAAGAAATTATAAGAAAATGATGCTGTGGTACACAATGAATAAATTATTGGAGTAATAGGTTGACACAAAGAATATGAACAGAACGGGAAGGGGAAGGGGCTGGCATCTTCTCCTGCCCTGCCACCTGCATTGGTATGAGACTGACCTGCAGATTTAGGTTTCATCTTTACCACAGACAGGCATCCACTGGGCAGGTGCTGGGCTAGGCTCGCCACAGCCGGGAGATGGGTTCCACGTGTGGTCCTCGCTCACCTTCTTGCCCTGCTCTTCTGGTTCATAGCACATTCTATGAATGCCAGAAAGAAAAAAGGTAAAATGCAAATACGTTTGGTCCTGAGGCCCGTAGCCCCTTTTCCATTTCAAACCTGTGAGGGCAGTAGATGCAACACCATCTCCCCAGCTTGCCTCTGGTGGGCCCTTCTACCCAGTCTCCAAATGTGGGTGTCCCTCAGCGTTCTTCCTAGAGCCTCTGCTCTTCTCTCTATCCTTTTCCTAGCTGGTTTCTTCCCTTCTCTTGGCCTTAAAACATGTTGACACGGACAACTCCCAATTTACATTGTTGGGAAAATAAGTAAAGTTATGAACCATAAGATGGCCTATGGGACTAACAAGCTAGTCTAGTTCCTAGCTTAGGAACTCCTTCTGGGTTCTTCTTCCTGCCCTGCTTGCCGTGTGAAACAAATTACTACTAATGCGGAATGCAGAAGTAACAGACGATAAATTGTCTCCCATGCTTGTGCTGGGGACTCAGATCTCTGGAGAAGGATCTCCTCTGAGCCCGCCAGTGTAAAATAAAAGTCCGATCCACCAAGATCTCTGAGTGCCACTTGGTTTTTCTGCCAGTGATCCAGTTCCATAACACTATGTCAAGCCAAGAGCCTCCTCTGAGCCCCAGACACACAGATCTATCTCCTGGACATCTCCACTACAATTCACTCAATTCTCAGGGCTTCTCAAACTCCTCCCCTCCCTTCACCACTCCTTCTTCTGTCCCAGGAAATGGCAACACAGTTACTCGCTTGCTCAAGGCAAAACCCCAAGAAGCATCCTTAATTCCTCTCCTTCTCTCACTGCCCATCGCCAACCCATTAGGGAATTCTTTCAGCTCTACCTTCAAAATCCATTTAGAGTCTGACAGGGTCTATCCATCTTTTTGGTCACCACACTGATTCTGGTCACCATCATCTCTGGATGACATTTCTGCAATAGCCTCCCAATGGGTCTCCCCACTGTTACTTTGCCTACCCAACCAGCAGCTTGAGTGATTTAGAAACAAAAATTATGCCATGTAATGCCACTTCTACTCCCTACTCTGCATAAAATCCTGCATGAGTTCCTCTTATGCTTAGAATAATATCCAAGCGTCTTATTATACCCCTAGGTCTTGACTGAGCATGCCCTGCCCACCTCTCCAGTCCCATCTTGAGCTATTCTCACATCTCTCATGACATTCTGACTAGATTGGCCTCCAGTGGTCCCCCAGGACTTTCCCACTATGACTGAAATTTCTGGATCAGCACTGTCAGAATTACCTGGAGCTTGTTAGAAATCTCAAACTCTACTCCAGACATACTGAGCCAGAATCAGGATTTCTACAAGATATCCGGGTGATGTGTATGCAAATAAAGTTTGAGAAGCAGGGGAGCCTGGGTGGCTCAGTTGGTTAAGCCTCTGACTTCGGCTCATGTCATGAACTCACCATTAGTGAGTTTAAGCCCTGCGTCGGACTCTGTGCTGACAGCTCGGAGCCTGGAGCCTGCTTTGGATTCTCTCTCTCTCTCTCTCTCTCTCTCTCTCTCTCTCTGCCCCTCCCTGCTTGCTCTCTCTCTCTCTCAAAAATAAATAAACATTAAAACAAATTTTAAAAAAAAGAACCAAGTTGGTTGGTAGAGTAGAACACAACCAACTCTACCTCAGGGCCCTTGCACATACGGATCTTCAAATAGCTTGTTCCTCGAATATCTCTGGAAATGGAGGTAATAAACCATAGCTCCTTCTAGAGAGGAAATTGGAGTGTGGCATTTGGGATGGGAGGGAGAGTTACTTTTTATAAGATACTTTTACTCACCTTCTACTTTAAAAAGGCCATTTTAAATGGATTTCTCCTTTCCAGTCTTCAGTTCTGTTTATGGCCATCACCCTATAAAAAGTAAACCTACAATTACTTGGTGTCACAGCATCCTTTTATTTCCTTCATAGTGTCTGCCACAATTCTGTGATTGTTATGTGTCTTCCCCCATTGCTTGTCTTCCTCCCCAGAATGCAGGAGGATGAGGAACATGTCTGTCTCAGTCACCACTGTGTGTCCACTAGCTTCAGCTCCATGCCTGCACATGGGCAGCTCTCAGATACTTTCAAAAGGGACTGCTCTAAAGTCTTACATCCAGATACTCTCCCTACCCCTTCCATCCCTCCCATGCAGTTTACTCCCTCATTTTCTCCCATCACTCTGGTGTCATTCCTCCTGATGGCCTTGGGTCTCTTGCCTGGTCTCTTTCTGCCTCCGACCTCTTCATCTTGCAGCCTCTCTGGTTTGGGTCTCCAGTTCCATGCTTCTTTCTTCCTTGGCTCCCTCACACTCAGCCCTTGACTCCGCCCTTAATGACACACAAGAATGGAAGTCACCAGGAAAAAAGTCCTCACTTCTCTGCCCTGAATCGCACAATCCCATCTGTGTTTGTTGCCATCTTTTCTCCTTCTTGTTTGCTACCATAGCAATATGACTCTCCATTAAGTGCTCTCAGGGACCTATGGTGTTCTGGTGAATGCCTAACACCTGGCTCTCTGGGAATCTAGAAAGCTCTGATTTGTACAGTCCACAGATTTCTGTGGTGGGAATACTCCCACATCAAGCCCGATTTCAAGCTACCAGTGTGATATCACTACAACACAGAGTATGAAGACACGCACAGAAGTGTGTCCCTATATGGACACAATAGGGGTAAAATGACCTCAAGAGACTAGCTGTTTTTAAAATGCAGTATAATCATTAGGGAGGGATGTGTTTTGAGTATTTATTACTGTTTTAAAATGTGATTCACTTAACTGTAACTTTACATAATTTTTTTACATAATTTTTAATACCGACTATATTTTACAACTGGCTCACAAAATTCTTGAAAATGTAACATTCAGCTCTCCTGCTGCCAATCACCCTCACTGGCCACTTTTTCACCTTCCATTCAGTTCTCCAGCCACCACAGTCTGGCTCTGTTACTTATGTTTACTCATTTACTATAAGGATACAACTCAAGAATAGCTAAAAGGAAGAGATATGTAGGGGAAGGTTTGGGGAAGGGGGTGCATTTTCCAGGCACGCCACCCTCCAGCTCACTAACTCAGAAGCTCTCCAAACCCTGCTGTTTATAGTTTTTATGGGAGTTCTGTTATGTAGGCACAATATATTGAATCATTGACTTTAGGTGACTGAACTCAGTCTCCCACCCCTCAGCCCTTCCTGGAGGTCTGGGGGTGAGGCTGAAAGTGCATGGTTCCTTCCTCTGACAACTGGCCCCCATCCTCCAAGAGTCCCTTTGCTAGCATGCTCTGGGGACTTTTGAAAGGGACTTATGGCAAATAGCAAAAGACTCTCCTCTCCCCTGTATCAGGAAATTGTAAGGTTTTAGGAGCTCTTGTGCCAGGAACCAGGACAAAGAGCAAATATGTATTTCTTACTATATCACAGTATCACAGGAAGTATCACTAGGAAGACCAGACTTGTGTGTAGGGAAGGTGTCTAGGTCTCCTGGGCTTCTGGAGGTGCTGGGAAGGCAGATGGAGTTCAGAGTAGCAGTCTGGAATGAAGACACAGAGCTGGGAGTCGTTAGCCTATGACAAAGGTCCTGTCACATGGATTGAAACAAAAACGTTGCAGTGATTTTTTTGTGGATTTTAGAATAAATTCTAAACTCCTGAACATTCTCTCCGTAGTGCCCCTTCTCCCCTCAGCTAATTCCTACTCCTGGTTTGAGGCTTCATGCAAGCACCCCAGATGTGGCTTGACTTCCTCTGCCCTCCCCCGAGCCAATGTCAGGGACACCTCTTCTGCCTGCCCCCTGGGGTCCTCTGTCACCACAGCAGTTGTTACATTGTGTCACTGCACAGGAGGGGCACTCTGTCTCTGCCATGGGATCTGAATCTTTCCTCTGTGAGTCCTCCAGTGCATATCTAGTACCCAGCTCATGGTGGATGGTCAGTACATACTTGTCCAAAGAAGCCGTAAAGAAACGAGTTTCTGAGGCCATGAGCCAGCCTCAAAGAATGCAACTCCCAGTGTTGTTGGTGTTGGAAGCATCTGGTCACTGGAGTCCCGCCAGTCTCTCCTGGGTGCTGTGGACTGTGTACTCAGGGAGGCCTGAGGACTTTCAGAGATGCCAGGCTCCCAGAGATGCCAGGAACACGTGCCCATTTGCTCCCTCAGTGTCAACCTCCCCTTTTCTGGCTACATCTCAAACCTGTCTTGAAAGCCTGACCGTTCCATGAAACTTGCCCAGGCCCACCTTGGGCAAATACATAGCTGCTACCCCCTGCCTCTCACTCGTGGCTCTCACACGTATTTTCTTCAGAGCTCAAGCAACAACTTATTATTATTTTGATATTGTGCATCCATTTACAGCTTGGTTACACCCAACAAAGTGTTGATCTGCTTCATCGAAGTGTCATAGCTGTTGGGTTATAAACTGCTCTGGCAGGAAAGCCAGACATGGTGGTTGGCATGAGGCCTCCTTGGGTAACTCAAGGATTCCTCAGGGTAGTTATAACAGCGGTGACAGGAAAGAATGTCTCTTCATTCCAGATTTATTACCTGTGGCTGTGGTAGATGCTAAGCAGAACAGAATTTGTCAGGTTCCTGGAAGCCAGTATCAGCTACTCAAATCAAGTAGGAAATGTCTGTACCTGATCTTTTTTTTAATGTTCATTTATTTATTTACTTATTTATTTATTTATTTTTGAGAGAGGGGTGGGGGGAGAGAGAGAGAGAATGAGCAAGGAAAGGGCAGAGAGAGAGGGAGACACAGAATCCAAAGCAGGCTCCGGGCTCTGAGCTGACAGCACAGAACCCGACATGGGGCTCAAACCACAAGATCATGACCTGAGCTGAAGATAGATGCCCAACCAACTGAGCCACCCAGGCACCTCCGTACCTGATCTTTATTAAGCTATATACCTAGCTCACTATCAAGGTGCCTCCAGAGTACCCTGGGAGGAGAACAGCCTTGAGACACCAGGAAAGGTCTGGGTGCCCCAGTACCCTCTTGCCCCAATCGAGGCCCACACTGGGCAGTCACCTGCAGGTGGCTTTCTGGCAACAGAGAAAGCAATCATGGACTACAGCCCCTCTAGCCTGGCTCTCACAGCAATACTGCAGGGCTGTGGTTTAGTTTTAATGAAGGTATAAGACTCCAACAGCTTGTCATGAGAAGGCCCATGACCACCTGGGTTTTATAGACTTGTGTCACTTCAGGGACCTGGAGGTACACTCTCAGAGAACGACAGTCAGCTGTGTGTGGGAGGGTGGAGGCAGGGATGATAGTCCTGATTGATGCCCTCCTCTTCCCAAGCCTTCCTTTTGAGCAGGAGGCAAACCTTTGCACATCCATGGGTGAACGCTTACCTTTCTCCAAGCTGGCTTCTAACCAGACAATTCCCAGGTCAAATTAAGCACACAGCCTTGTTCCTGCCTCTGGTTTCAAAGTGGAAGTTATCCAAACATTCTCCTCGGGCCCCTCTTGCCCCACACCCCCACCCTCACATCTGAATGGGGATGGCTTCACCCTTTAGTGAACACACATTCTGGTCCACCATGTTTCACTAACTTGTTTCCAAAGTGGGCGGAAATGATAGCAGGTAAATTATCAGTCTGAACAAACATTTCCCAATGTCATTCCTGAATAAAATGTGTGAAAGACAGACAAGATAGTTATTATCCTTGAAATACAACATTTAAATTTTTTTTTAACGTTTATTCACTTTTGAGAGACAGAGCATGAGCGGGGAAGGGGCACAGAGAGGGAGACACAGAATCTGAAGCAACATCCAGGCTCTGAGCTGTCAGCACAGAGCCCGATGTGGGGCTTGAATTCATGAACTTCGAGATCATGACCTGAGCCGAAGTCGGACGCTCAACCCACTGAGCCACCCAGGCGCCCCTTGAAATACAACATTTGAAATCACTGTTAGGTGGTGTATTAGTAGATGGTTTTCCAGAGAAATGGAACCGGTAAGATTTGTTTGTTTACTTCTGAATTTAATCTAAAGTATTGGCTCACGGGATTACAGAGACTGTGAAGTCCCAGTCCCACCACAAGCTGGTGGTGTAGTTGCAAGGCCTGGGAGCCAGAGAGCAGGTGGGGAGATTCCAGTCCAAGTCTGAAGGCCTAAGAACCAGGAGCCCTGAGGGCAGGAGAAGACTGTGGCTCAAGCTCAGCAGTCAGGCAGCGAGAGGGCAAATCCAACCCTTCCTCTGCCTTTTTGTTTGTCCTCAACAGATTGGAAGATGCCCACAGTGGGGAGAGCCATCTGCTTTACTCAGCCTACCAATTCAAATGCTAATCTCTTTCTGGAAACACCCTGACAGAAATACCCAGAGGTAATGTTTAACCAGATAGCTGGGCATCTGGGGATCCAGTGAAGCTGACACACAAAATCAACCATCACAGGTCATGGTGGCTTTCTCCCTCAAAGGGGCTGAAATAAAAGTTAGACAGTATCCATTTTACACTGGTACAAAATGCAAACTCATGAACACCTACACGCTTTGGCACATTCAAAACAAAGTTCCCTGTCTGGCGTGTCCCTGTGTCAGTACTAGAAGCTGCTTTTTAATCCTCAGGCCCAATTTGCAGACGATATTTAAGTGGTTAATTATAGAATTAAAAAGGAAAAAAAAGTCTTCATTTTTTTCCTATTTCAAGTAACATTCTTGGCAACATGGTCATGCTTTTTGTACAGAGAACATAAGTGAATATTGTGGCAAACACATCTGTATACCTTCTAAGGCCTTAATGATCATGGCAGTTATCAAAGGCTCAAAAAGGCACCAGCACTAAATCATGTGGCTTCAGAAACACAGTAATAAATCTGTAGTCCAGTCTTTCCAGAAGAAATGTAAACTGCAAATCAACTGACCTCAGACAATTCATTTATTTAATTTATCCTTTAGATTTATGAAGGAGTCCAATTAATTTAAAGATGCCTTCATTACCGCTGGCTGCTTTTGATGGTTCTTCATCAAGAATGTTAAGTTCCTGGAACCAATGACTCACATCTCACATTTCTGTGCATCCTGCTCAGCCCCCTTGTACACAGCTTTCTGTGTCTCAGAAGGTCAAGGGATTAACCCTTTCAACACCTTAAAGGGGATGTGACATCTGGATTGAGATGCTAGAAGGACTTTTCTCCCAAGGGAGAATCCTTCAAGGAGACAGTCCTGGCTCAGAAAATACCCATTCAATTACCAAATGCTCACTGAGGGTTTCCAGAGCCTTTGCTCTGACCACTGAGCACCGGAATCACATGAGCCAGTGTGTGAGCTCAAAGCTCCTATAGGATCAACTTACTCCTTACTTAGTGCAGCTAAGTCTGCTGACTTCGCTTTTAGCTTTCCAGGCTGATAATATGATTAATGATATCAATGCACAGGGAGGAAGGAGAAAACAGTTTTGCCTAAAGGATTAATAATATTCTTTCAAATAACCCCTAAAATGTGAAGAACTGTGGCCAATAACTTACTCTTTGGAGAAGGGGAAATCCAGGTTGAACTTTTGTGTTAAAGACATTTAGGCACAGACAAATCTCTTTTTTTAGAAGTACTTATTCCTTATATTTAAACAATGAAAAAAATCTGAGCAATTGTTTTATATGAAACTGTCTAAGTTTATTCATGCTGTATATTTGTATGAATTATTTGGTTTAAGATTTTGCCAAATCTTAAATCTACCTTGTGTATTTCAACCATTGGACAAATGCACCCCACAGCTTCATGTTTTCTAGGTTGCCTGCTGATGGCTTAAAAGCAAAAGAAGGATAAGGTAGAAGAGGAAAACACACATTTACCTTGCTCCTTCCCATAGTTTCACTGAGAAGACTGTAAAATGGAGTATGAAATGGAGTAATTCCACAAGAGAGCAGAGAACAGAAGGGGATACAACAGCAGATAAGATTTTGATATAATTCTGGAAGGTAGAAAGTAGATGTAATGACAGAATGAGCCTCAGCTCAGAAGATACAGAAGAGAAATCTGCCTGACAACAGAGCCTTTGTCTTGGCTCCCAAAACCTCAAGGTTCAGAATTCACAGTTCAGTGCCTGGTCACAATTAAGCCTGCTAGTTGACCTTCCCTGTCCATGGACTTGGTCTTCCTATTCCAGAAGGGGAATTGGGGAGAAAAGGGCTACACAAGTGCAGAAGAACCTGCAACACACACTCTAGATCAACCAGTCTGGCTTTTGTCCATAAATACAAAAGGACAATAAAGATAGCCTTGAGGATAATCAACAGTTTCAAAGAGAAGAACTAAGACAAGAAACCCAAAGAGGAGGTTCCCAGGGAAAGGATAGAGGGGATTCAAAAAATGGCAGTCTCAGAGCTGCATGTGAGAGCACCGATTCTATGAAACAAGAATAGGTTAACCCGGAAAAGGAGCAAAAAACCAGGGATGCCTGAGTGGCTCAGTTGGTTGGGCGTCTGACTTCAGTTCAGGTCATGATCTCACAGTTGGTGGGTTGGAGCCATGCATTGGGCTCTGTGCTGACAGCTCAGAGCATAGAACCTGCTTCACATCCTGTGTCTCTCTCTCTGCCCCTCCCCACTTGTGTGCATGTGCTCTCTCTCGCTCTCTCTCTCAAAAATAAACAAACATTTTTTTAATTAAAAAAAAAAAAAAGGAGCAGAGAACCAGAGTTCTTGAAGATTGATGATAGGATTTCCAGGATAAGACTGCAAACTAAGATGTGATTTGATTTTGAGTATTTGCCGGAGTATAAGAAAAAACAATCCACATGGCTTTGATGCTTGGAACATTCTCTGTGAAGAGATGGATTTAGTACCAGAGAATTATATTTATTTCTCCAATCATACTACTTGGTTATGTGGTGATTAATATTTACATAATTAAAATGTTGTAAATGCCATTTCTTAGTTTGCATTTTTAGAATCAACTTCTGGCAGAGCACCAAAGACCTAGTTAATTTACAAAATGGAATGCAAACATTAAAACATGGGTACTGCAAAGATAACGGGAATTGACAGCAGTCGGGCAAGGATGGAGAAGAGTACAAGGTGATGAAGGAATCATATCTTATGGAGAATCAAGAGGAGTGCTATCCTGTTAACAGAAAAAGAAACGAAAAGTAATAAAGGTAAATAAAAGAAAAACTATAAATACATATGTTTATAGAAGATGAATCTTGGGGAGTAGTGGAGGGAAGAGGTAATGTGAGTCACGCAACTTTCTCACATTCCATAAGGGGCTTGGTAGATGCTATGTAAAATTAACAAATCAGGAAATAGAGGGGCACCTGGGTGGCTCAGTCAGTTGGGCTTCCAACTTTGGCTGTCTGCCCCTCTCCCACTTGTGCTCTATCTGTCTCTCTCTCTCTTAAAAATAAATAAACATTTTAAAAAATTAAATAAATCAGGAAATAGAGTTATAAGCATATTACCTAGAATTAGGGTGTAATAACCCAAAGAATACAAAACCAGCTAAATGTGGTTATTCTGGTGAGTGGGACTACCTGTGGGAGTGCCAGGCTTTACTTTTTAATTTCATATTATCCTGTAGCTCAGGTGTCAGCAAAATATGGCCTCCGGCTGGCTGCCTATTTTTGTAAATAAAGTTTTACTGGAACATAGTCATACTCCTTTTATTAGCTATGGCTGATTTTGTGTTAACAATAGCAGAATTTATTAATTGTGACAGATATTGTATGGCCTGCAAGCCTAAGATATTTACTACCTGGCCTTTTACAGAAAAAGTTTGCTGGGATTAAGATACAGATTATGATTTTTTAATACTGCATGCATTATCTTTAAAAAAAATTTTTTTTTAGTGTTTATTTATTTTTGAGAGAGAGAGAGAGAGACAGAGTGAGAGCAGGGAAGGGACAGAGAGAGAGGGAAACACAGAATCTGAAGCAGGTTCCAGGTTCTGAGCTGTCAGCACAGAGCCTGATGTGGAACTCGAACTCACAAACTGCTAGATCATGACCTGAGCCAGTCAGATGCTTAACCGACTGAACCACCTAGGCACCCTGCATTATCTTTTTTTAATGTTCATTTATTTTGAGAGAGAGTAGGGGAAGGGAAGAGAGAGAGAGAGAGAGAGAGAGAGAGAGAGAGAATCCCAAGCAGGCTCCATGCTGTCAGCACGAACTGTGAGATCAGGACCTGAGTGGAAATCAAGAGTCTGACACCTAATTAACTGAGCCACCCAGGCATCCCTCTTTTTTTTTTTTAAAGTAATCTCTACATCCAGTGTGAGGCTTGAACTCACAACCCAAGATCAAGAGTGGCATGCTCTACTGACTGAGCCAGCCAGATGCCTCGCATGCATTATCTTGATTCTTAAAACAAGAAAATTAAAGTTGGGCGGGGAAGGGCAGGGGGAAAGTACACTTCCTACTTTTCTTTCTTTCTTTTTTACATATAATTTATTGTCAAATTGGTTTCCATACAACACCCAGTGTTCATCCCAACAGGCGCACTCCTCAATGCCCATCACTCACTTTCCCCTCTCCCCCACCCCCATCAACCCTCAGTCTGTTCTCAGTATTTAAGAATCTCTTATGGTTGGCCTCCTTCCCTCTCTCTAACTTTTTTTTTCTCCCCACTTCTCCTCCCCCTCGGTCTTCTGTTAAGTTTCTCAGGACCCATATATGAGTGAAAACATATGATATCTGTCTTTCTCTGCCTGACTTATTTCACTTAGCATAATACTCATATTCCATCCATGTTTCTACAAAAGGCCATATTTCATTCTTTCTCATTGTCAAGTAGTACTCCATTGTATATATAAACCACATCCTCTTTATCCATTCATCAGTTGATGGACATTTAGGCTCTTTCCATAATTTGGCTGTTGTTGAAAGTGCTGCTATACACATTGGGGTACAACAAGTGCCCCTATGCATCAGCACTCCTGTATCTCTTGGGTAAATTCCTAACAGTGCTATTGCTGGGTCATAGGATAGATCTATTTTCAAGTTTTTGAGGAACCTCCACACTGTTTTCCAGAGCGGCTGCACCAGTTTGCATTCCCACCAACAGTGCAAGAGGGTTCCCATTTCCCCACATCCTCGCCAGCATCTGTAGTCTCCTGATTTGTTCATTTTAGCCACTCTGACTGGCGTGAGGTGGTATCTGAGTGTGGTTTTGATTTGTATTTCCCTGATGAGGAGCAACGTTGAGCATCTTTTCATGTGCCTGTTGGCCATCTGGATGTCTTCTTTAGAAAAGTGTCTATTCATGTCTTCGCATTTCTTCACTGGATTATTTGTTTTTTGGGTGTGGAGTTTGGTGAGCTCTTTATATATTTTGGATACTAGCCCTTTATCTGATATGTCATTTGCAAATATCTTTTCCCATTCTGTCAGTTGCCTTTTAGTTTTGTTGATTGTTTCCTTTGCAGTGCAGAAGCTTTTTATCTTCATGAGGTCCCAATAGTTCATTTTTGCTTTTAATTCCCTTGCCTTTGAAAATGTATCAAGTAAGAAATTGCTGTAGCTGATGTCAGAGAGGATTTTCCCTGCTTTCTCCTCTAGGATTTTAATGGCTTCCTGTCTCACATTCAGGTCCTTCATCCATTTTGAATTTATTTTTGTGAATAGTGTAAGAAAGTGGTCTAGTTTCATCCTTCTGCAGGTTGCTGTCCAGTTCTCCCAGCACCATTTGTTAAAGAGACTGTATTTTTCCATTGGATATTCTTTCCTGCTTTGTCAAAGACTAGTTGGCCATAATTTTGTAGGTCCAATACTGGAGTCCCTATTCTATTCCATTGGTCTATGTACCTGTTTTTGTGCCAATACTATACTGTCTCGATGATTACAGCTTTGTAGTAGAGGCTAAAGTCTGGGATTGTGATGCCTCCCGCGTTGGTTTTCTTCTTCAATAGTACTTTGGCCATTCGGGGTCTTTTGTGGTTCCATACAAATTTTAGGATTGCTTGTTCTATCTTTGAGAAGAATGCTGGTGCAATTTTGATTGGGATTGCATTGAATGTATAGATTGCTTTGGGTAGTATTGACATTTTAACAACATTCATTCTTCCAATCCATGAGCATGGAATGTTTTTACATTTCTTTGTATCTTCTCAATTTCCTTCATAAGCTTTCTATAGTTTTCAGCATACAGATCTTTTACATCTTTGGTTAGGTTTATTCCTAGGTATTCTATGCTTCTTGGTGCAATTGTGAATGGAATCAGTTTCTTTATTTTTCTTTCTGTTGCTTCATTATTGGTGTATAAAAATGCAACTGATTTCTGTACATTAATTTTGTATCCTGTAACTTTGCTGAACTCATGTATCAGTTCTAGCAGACTTTTGGTGGAGTTTACCGGGTTTTCCATGTATAGTATCATGTCATCTGCAAAAGTGAAAGCTTGAGTTCATCTTTGCCAATTTTGATGCCTTTGATTTCATTTTGTTGTCTGATTGCTGATGCTAGAACTTCCAACACTATGTTAAACAACAGCAGTGAGAGTGGACATCCCTGCCATGTTCCTGATCTCAGGGGGAAAGCTCTCAGTTTATCCCCATTGAGGATGATGTTAGCTGTGGGCTTTTCATAAGTGGCTTTTATGATGTTTAAGTATGTTCCTTCTATCCTTTCTCTAGGGTCTTTATTAAGAAAGGATGATGTATTTTGTCAAATGCTTTTTCTGCATCGATTGACAGGATCATATGGTTTTTATCTTTTCTTTTATTAATATGATGTAACACTGATTGATTTACAAATATTGAACCATCCCTGCAGCCCAGGAATGAATCCCACTGGATCGCGGTGAATAATTCTTTTTATATGCTGTTGAATTTGATTTGCTATTATCTTGTTGAGAATTTTTGCATCCATATTCATCAGGGATATTGGCCTGTAGTTCTCTTTTTTTGCTGGGTCTCTGTCTGATTTGGGAATCAAAGTAATGCTGGCTTCATAGAATGAGTCTGGAAGTTTTCCTTCCCTTTCTATTTTTTGGAACAGCTTGAGAAGGATAGGCATTATCTCTGCTTTAAATGTCTGGTAGAAGTTCCCAGGGAAGCCATCTGGTCCTGGACTCTTATTTATTGGGAGATTTTTGATAACTGATTCAATTTCTTTGCTGGTTATGGTCTGTTCAAGTTTTCTATTTCTTCCCGTGAGTTTTGGAAGTGGGTGGGTGCTTAGGAATTTGTTCATTTCTTCCAGGTTGTCCAGTTTGTTGGCATATAATTTTTCATAGTATTCCCTGATAATTGCTTGTATTTGTGAGGGATTGGTTGTAATAATTCCATTTTCATTCATGATTTTATCTATTTGGGTCATCTCCCTTTTCTTTTTGAGAAGCCTGGCTAGAGGTTTATCAATTTTGTTTATTTTTTCAAAAAACCAACTCTTGGTTTCATTGACCTGCTCTACAGTGTTTTTGGACTCTATATTGTTTGTTTCTGCTCTGATCTTTATTATTTCTCTTCTTCTGCTGGGTTTGGGGTGTCTTCACTGTTCTTCTATTTTGTTTAGGTATGCTGTTAGATTTTGTATTTGGGATTTTTCTTGTTTCTTGAGATAGGCCTGGATTGCAATGTATTTTCCTCTCAGGACTGCCTTCGCTGCATCCCAAAGCGTTTGGATTGTTGTATTTTCATTTTCATTTGTTTCCATATATTCTTTAATTTCTTCTCTAATTGTTTGGTTGAACCATTCATTCTTTAGTAGGATGTTCTTTAACCTCCCTGATCTTTCGAGGTTTTCCAGACTTTTTCCTGTGGTTGATTTCAAGTTTCATAGCATTGTGGTCTGAAAGTATGCATGGTATGATCTCAATTCTTTTATGCTTGTTAAGGGCTGTTTTGTGACCCAGTATGTGATCTATCTTGGAGAATGTTCCATGTGCACTCAAGAAGAAAGTATATTCTGTTGCTTTGGGATGCAGAGTTCTAAATATATCTGTCAAGTCCATCTGATCCAATGTATCATTCAGGGCCCTTGTTTCTTTATTGATTCTGTCTAGGTGATCTATCCATTGTTGTAAGTGGGGTATTAAAGTCCCCTGAAATTACCACATTCTTATCAATAAACTTGGTTATGTTTGTGATTAATTGTTTTATATATTTGGGTCCTACCAAATTCAGCGCATAGACATTTGTAATTGTTAGCTCTTCCTGATGGATAGACCCTGTACTTATTACATAATGCCCTTCTTCATCGCTTGTTACAGCCTTTAAAGTCTAGTTTGTCTAAGTATGGCTACTCCAGCTTTCTTTTGACTTCCAGTAGCATGATAGATAGTTCTCCCTCCCCTGACTTTCAATCTGAAGGTGTCCTCAGGTCTAAAATGAGTCTCTTGTAGACAGAAAATAGATGGGTCTTGTTTTTTTTTTTTATCCATTCTCATACCCTATGTCTTTTGGTTGGAGTATTTAGTCCATTTACATTCAGTGTTATTATTGAAAGATATGGGTTTACAGTCATTGTGATATCTGTAGGTTTCATGCTTGTAGTGGTGTCTCTGGTACTTTGTGGCCCTTGCAACATTTCCCTCACAGAGTCCCCCTTAGGATCTCTTGTAAGGCTGGTTTAGTGGTGATGAATTACTTCAGTTTTTGTTTGTTTGGGAAAACCTTTATCTCTCCTTCTATTCTGAATGACAGACTTGCTGGATAAAGGATTCTTGGCTGCATATTTTTTTTCTGTTCATCACATTGAAGATTTCCTGCCATTCCTTTCTGGCCTGCCAAGTGTCAGTAGATAGGTCTGTTACTACCTTTATGTGTCTACCTTTGTATGTTAAGGCCCGTTTATCCCTAGATGCTTTCAGAATTCTTTCTTTATCCTTGTATTTTGCCAGTTTCACTATGATATGTCACGCAGAAGATCGATTCAAATTACGTCTGAAGGGAGTTCTCTGTGCCTCTTGGATTTCAATGCCTGTTTCCTTCCCCATATTTGGGAAGTTCTTAGCTATGATTTGTTCAAGTACACCTTCACCCCCTTTCTCTCTCTCTTCTTCTTCTGGAATTCCTATTATATGGATATTGTTCCATTTGATTGCATCACTTAGTTCTCTAATTCTCCCCTCGTACTCCTGGATTTTTTTCTCTTTTTCTCAGCTTCCTCTTTTTCCATAATTTTATCTTCTAATTCAATTATTCTCCCCTCTGCCTCTTCAATCTGTGGTGTGGCCGCCTCCATTTTATTTTGCACCTCATTTATAGCATTTATTAATTCATCATGACTATTTTTTAGTCCCTTGATCTTTGTAGCAATAGATTCTCTGCTGTCCTCTATGCTTTTTTCAAGCCCAGCAATTAATTTTATGACTATTATTCTAAAGTCTTGTTCAGTTATATTGCTTAAATTGGTTTTGATCATTTCATTAGCTAGTGTTAATGGAATTTCTTTTGAGGAGAATTCTTCCGTTTCATCATTTTGGCTAGTTTTCTGTCCCTTATGCATTTTAAAAGCTTGTTGTGTAAATGAAATAAGTCATACAGGGAAAGACAGACACCATATGTTTCCACTCTTATGTGGATCCTGAGAAACTTAACGGAAGACCATGGGGGAGGGGAAGGGAAAAAAAAGTTAGAGAGGGAGGGAGGCAAACCATAAGAGACTTTTAAAAACTGAGAATAAACTGAGGGTTAATGGGGGTGGGAGGGAGGGTAAAATGGGTGATGGGCATTGAGGAGGGCACCTGTCGGGATGAGCACCGGGTGTTGTATGGAAAACAATTTCACAATAAATTTCATATTAAAAAAATGAAAATAAAAATAAAATTTGGAAAAATTAAAACAAAATAAAAATAAAAAATATAAGCTGGTTGTGTGCTCTGCACCTGTGAGCACTGCTATATTAAAAGAGGGTCATACACTGTCCAGGGCCTGGCTCTTCAGGAGGTGTTTTTTCGGAGATTGTTACTTGCTCTCTGTTGTGACTTTGGTTATTTTATTACCCTACTCTTAGTGATATTTTGGCCCTTCCACCAGATGTGCTTTGATTTGTTCCTTGGAGTATCCCTGTAAAGGAAAACAGATAGACAAATAGGAGACAAAAACATGTAAACACACAAATAAACAAAAACAAAAAACTAAAGACTAAAAAGAAAAAAAACCCCAAACACCAACTACAAGTAAAGAAGAGGGTGGAGGCGGTGCTGATAGAAGAGCACTTACAAAGAGAGAAATGACAGAAGCGGTGGGGGGGGGGGGGGGGGGGGGAGAAAAAATAAACATTGGACTAGGCAGAGAGACTAAAAAGCTTAATCCAGAGAGAGAGAGAAAGGAAAATAAAGAAGGAGGAGAGGAAAACGAAACAAAGATAAAGTTACCCAGACAGAGAAACTATATGGTTCAATTATTCCAGAAAGAGAGAAAAGGAGTGTAAAGAAGAAGGTGTAGAACATGTATCAAGACAATGGATTAAATATGTCTGTTTAGACAGACCAATAACCAGAGTAACCAGCATAGTGGAGGGAAGAGACAAGGAGGAGGAATGGGGGGTTGGGGGGTGGAGAGAAAATACCTAAAAATCCAGAACTGACCTAGAGTTAATCCAGGCAATGCTGCATCGCTTGTCACGAGGAGCTGTCCCCAGGATCTGTGCTGCTCCGGTGGATACGCAGTTACCCAGTGCAAAGGGGAGTGGTTTGGCGTAAAGTGGACCCACCTCCACTATGGGCCCCGGAGTGGGCGGGGGGGGGGGGGTGTGATCCCTGAGGCCCTGCCTTTGTGGTGGTGATTGGGGGGGAATGGTGATCCCCCAGTCTCTTTTCCATGGAGCTGGACCCGGTGGACTCCGAGTCATCCTCACTGTGCTGCGGGCGCAGATAGGGCAGACCTTCTCGCTCTGCCAACTCCCCTGACCCTGCGCTTAGCTAGGATTCAAAGTCCTGCTCTGTGTGCTCTGGCACTGGGTAAGTGCCTCTGAGTGCGGCCCGATATGTGGTCCCGGCTGGCTTTGTACTACACTTCTGGGAGGACCGCCTTCTCCTTCTGTGGACTGAGCCACCGCCCTCGCTGCTGCAAGCCCCTGGGGTGGCGGACGCAGGCAGACTTTGTCTTTTCCCACAGCACTCCAGGGAGATGGTTGCCTTTTCCTCCTGCAGACTGCGCCCTGGGCCCAGACACTGCGCCCCCGGGGGGTGGCGGACTTAGGCAGTTTCTGTGCTATGGCGCAGCCTTCCCAGGAGGGAACCACTTTTTCCAACCGCGGACTGAGCCCCTGACCTACCACCACACCCAGAGCTGGCTCCCCTCCTCCCCAGGTGCACGAACAGGGAGCCGGCTCCAGTCCAAAGAAAGCCCTTCAGTTAGAGATCGGATCCCTCTCAGTCTCAGTCCGCGGTCTTCCTCCTGTCCAGATAGGGTCCTGCACTTCCCTAGCCTCTCTTTCTCTTCCCTTTGTCTCTCCACAGAAGGGGGTCCCTCCCCTCCATGCCCCATGGCCTTTTTTTTAATCTCCCCCAGTTTGTAGTTACTCACTAATCTTTTTTCCAGCTTTCCCATTTTCTTCCTAGTAGATTCAGTCTCTTTTCCTCCCAGGCTCTGGTGTTCAAAGTCCTTTGGCTTCTGCCCTTCTTTGTTTGAGAGACACAGGAAGTATGGATCCTCCTACTTCTCTGCCATGTTGGCCCCTGAAAGTCTCCACTTCCTACTTTTCAATACTTATTTCCAAACCACTGTGAACTTGAACTCTAACCCCTAAGTATAGATCACACTAGACCTGTGTATTAGTTTGCTAGGGGGCTGCCATAACAAAGAACCACAGGAATTTTCACTCAGCTCTGGAGGATAGAAGTCCAAGGTCAGGGTATTAGCAGGATTGGTTTCCTCTGAGGCCTCTCTGCTTGGCTTGTAGATGGCGGTCTCCCTGTGTTGTCACATGGTCTTCCTTCTCTCTGTCTCTCTCTCTCTCTGTCTCTCTGTGTGTGTGTGTGTGTGTGTGTGTGTGTGTATGTGTCTGTGCCCTAATCTTTTCTTCTTAGGACACCAGTTATATCGGATTTTGGCTCACCCTAGTGAGCTCATTTAATTTAATTACCTCTTTAAAGGTCCTATCTCCAATTGCAACCACACTTAGAGATACTGGGGGTTAGGACTTCCACCAATGAATTTGGGGGGATGCAGTTAAGCCTGTAAAAACTTGCAAGTCCAGTGCCTTATGGGAAGAGATCATAAATAGAAGAGAATGTCTGGAAACCAGCTATGGCCAGTGCAGAAGTGTCCCATAGATGCACAGAACCATAGCCTTTAAGGGCTGGAGCTGCTGGAACCTCCAAGTTCACTAGGTGACCCAGCACATGTCTGGCTCCAGCCACTACCAGGAAAGCTGGCTCCTAATTTGACCACTTCGAGTTTAGTGCTTGGCCCCACATCCTTTGTAAGCTCTTCCTGTGCTCGGAGATCTGAAAGGACACGGTAATTCAGTCAAGGAGAGGGTGGCACTCTGAGAGTCGCTATACTCTGTGGTTGTAGGCATCCAAACTCTCCTCCTGCTCTGGCCTCATTGGAACCTGGGCAGCCCACCCAGTGGAAGTGTCTGATCCTTACAGACAAGATGGTAGATGAGGTGGCGGGGGTGGGTGATAGTGAAAACAATCTGATCATTTCCCTCCTCCCCTACCTTTGGGAAAAAAGATGGGGCGTCTAAATTTAAAGGCTTCAGCTTCTGAAAGATTGGCTTTATTTTGTCTAAATGCCTCCCTAGTGATTTTCCTCTGATTGTCTTTGTCTCCGTAGCAATTCTGCATTTTCCTAAGTTTGATCCTGGAATTCTTTTCCTTGTGGGGAATCTTTCAGATGCAAGTTGTTCTTTATTGAATAGCGGGCTAAATGTTGAATTTGTTTTTCTGCAAATGTAATAGCAATTGTCAAACTAGGCACCTGGCAGGGAGGGCAGCTCGTGCTCATAGGCGTGCAAGTCTGGAGGCCTCTGGTCTCTCTGCAAATACTTCAGGGTGCTCTTAGGTGATGTTAATAAGCAAACTCCTCCAGCACACCCCAACCACCAGCCTGACTGTTGTTGTTAATAATCTTCTGGGCATCACAAACATATCTCTCCTTTATTTCCATGCTAATAAGGATAATTTCCCTATGGAGAAGGCAGGAAGGAAGTTAGACAATGCATATAAAGTGTCAACCACTGCCTGAGCACCTGTGCTATCACCCAAAATGCATGCATTCAGCCTGCATTATTTCTGCTATTTGGTCCTAAAGAGCCTATTCACCAGAGATGATTTTCATCTTCCAAGGAATAAATAAATATTTCCCTCCACATGGGAGTTAAATAGAATTGACAGGACGATTCAGGAGTGCGGCTGGAGAAGCTGATCTGCATTCCTCCCCCCATCACGTTCATCTGTCGGGAGGGACTGGGAAGGCCCCATCTTCTGACTAGCTGGTTCTGCATGGCTTCCTTCTTCTGGTAATAAAAAGCTTTCAGAGCACTCTGGACAACTACATTCTGTATAAAAGCCCATTTGGATCATTTTATGGATGATTACTTCTTGGTAATAATTAGTATTAAGAGCAATGTAATGTAATTACATTACAAAACTAATGTAAAAGGCCCTGCCTCAGACAACTACATGTTGTAAATACAGAGTATCTCTAGTCTGGGGAGGCTGCCTGATCCAAACTCCTTTCCAGGGTGAAGGTCTGGACAGCATCCCAGAGTGATGGCCATCCTCTCTCAGCTTGCTCACTTTGAGTGTTGGGGAGCTCACTCCTGACTGACATCCTGTCCCATGCTGGACAATGAGTTAGAACATTTCTTTGTCCTTCTCTTGAACTTTCATTTCCGGTCCTGGTTTGTTCCCTGGGGAATTAAACAGAATAAGTCAATTCTTTCTTCAAACATCTGAAGATACCTCTCCTGCCTCCCCTTGGTTTTTCTGAGCTAAACTCCTCCTTTCTCCAAAGTCTCTTGCACAGGACACTTCCTTGTCATGTTGGTTATTTTCCCCTGAACTCTTTCTAGAAAGTTAGGGCTTTGTGTGTGGGACACACATCGCTGCCACTCAGTCCATTAGCCAGAACTCAACAACAGGGTCCCATGTGTAGGTAGATGTATGTGTTGGGTAGGAGATGGCTGAGGCTGGACATGTAGTCTCTGGCTGGACATCTGTTTCTAGAAACAACTTAAAACTATGCAAGGGTCTCACAGGTCTTTGGTGTAGCCCACTCCCCACCCCAGCTATCTCTGCCACAGACCCTAAGACAGACTGCAATTTGGGAGGCGTTAAGTAAAAATCTCTCACACTGTGCTTATGGTCACATTCTTAACCTCAAGGAAAATACAAACTTTAAAACAATTAGGGACTTTTCACTTTCAGACCCAGAAAAAGTATATGAAACTGCTGTATTAGGTACCGGTTACTATGTAACTTCAAAATGTAGTAGCTTAAAACTGTATTCAACATTTGTCACCTGACAATTTCAGTGGGCCAGGATTGGGAGCAGCCTCACTGGACAGTTGGGCCTGGGATCTTGCGTGAGGTTGCAGTCAGTACGTCAACTGGGCTGCACTCATCTGGAGGCTTGACTGGGGCCACAGAGGCCAATTATAAGGTGGCTCATTCAAATGGCTGGCAAGTTGGTGCTGGTGATTGATGGGCGGTGTTATTTTCTGGGACTGCTGTCAACACAGCAACATAGACTAAGTGGTTTAAACAACAGAAATGTGTTTTCTCACAGTTCTGGAGGGTGGAAGTCTGAGATCAAGGTGTTGGCATGTTTGATTTCTTCTGAGGCCTCATTCTTTGGTTTGTAGATGGCCATCTTCTCCCTGTGTTGTTACATGGTCTTCCCTTTGTGTGTATCTGTGTCCAAACTTCCTCTTCTTATAAAGACACTAGTCATATTGGATTCGGGCCCACCCTGATTACCTCATTTAAACTTAATTACCTCTTTTTTTAAGTTTATTTTTAGAGAGAGAGAGAGAAAGAGAGAGAAAGAGAAATCCAAGCAGTTCAAATCCCAACATGGGGTTCAAACTCATGAACTGCAAGACCATGACTTGAGCCGAAATCAAGAGTCGGACACTTAACCAACTGAGCCACCCAGGTGCTCCAAAACTTAATTACCTCTTTAAATTTCTTGTCTCCAAATACAGTCACATTCTGACATACTGGGAGTTGGGTTAGGACTTCAACATACAACTTTTGAGAGATACAATTCAGCCCATAACGGGAGGTCTTGGTTCCTTCTCGATGGGCTTCTCCACAGGCTGTTTGAGTATCCTCAAGACATGGTGACAGGCTTCTCTCAGAGAGAACAGTCCAAAAGGTAAAAGTAGCAATGTCTTTCATTACCTTGCTTCAGAAGTATTACATTCTCATTTCTGCTACATTATCTAGAGTTATAAGTGGGCACAAAGCCCATCTCACACTCAAGGGAAGGGGAATTAGGCTCCACTTTTGAAGGCAGAATTTCAAAGAATTTGTAGACATATTTTGAAGCCACTGCAGCTGCCATAGAAATATTTCCCTATTGTCTTCTCTTAGGATTTAATATAAAGAAATTAATTTTTCCATTTTTTGTTTATTCCTCCATCTTCCATTTAAAACTGTTGCAAATCTAGAGCCCACCTCACTGATCGTATTTTTCTTAAAATTTCACGGGCACATGTATTTATGTATTATGTTTTTTATTTTTTTCTTCTTCTTGATGACTTGTGTCCTATGAAACAGATGAGTGTTCTCCCTCAGTGTGGATGAGGGAGCCTTGGTTATTCTCCAACTGGCAGCCTTACTCAAGCAGAGACAGTGACTGTGGTCTTAGGGAGAGACTTATTCAAACCTATATGAAGTCGAGAGGGAGAGTATCTCCAGGGCTTTATACTGAGTCCTATAATATGGATGCTTTGAGGAGCGAGGTGTGACAACTCAGGATGGGTGGAGTCACAAGAACTTCCCAGGATCCTGCTGCTGGTGGTTTTAAACATTAATCAAAGGATAGGATTGGATGAAGTGGAAAAAAATGTATTCATCAAAATTTCCCTTAAAAAATGACTCCATTTGTTTTGAAGAAATTCTGTTAAGCCTCTTGAAGTGGTATATGACTGTGAACGAAGAAGATAGGCCTGATGTGGTTGAGACATCCAAGAGAAATTTGTCCTGATGGTGGGGGTGGACAATGGAACTAGGAAGCTAGGGAGGGGTTATGTCTTCCGGGATTGGTCTACACTGTGTGACTCCACCATCAAATATTTAATAGACTTGACCAAGGCAAAGAATGCCAGGTGTACCTAGATTTCTTCTGCAGACCGCCAAGAGTCAAGTTCTGGGAAAAGACAACAACAAAAATGCATGAGTCTCAAGTATGAAGGGGGCTGTGGGAATGGAAGACCAGGGCAAGCAGGGGAAGAACACACTCAGGATATTTCCATCACCCTGGGTCTCCCTTGACAGCTGGATCAAAACCTGGGGCTCCTGTTTCTAGGACCAAGGGCAGCCTACAGGTGTAGGCATTCATCCTTGTGGGAAGCACTGGAAGGCAAGGTGTGCTTCAGAAAGACCTGCTTCCACAATATTCCCTTCTTTCCTCCTACACATTGACTCCCATCCACATATAAACACACTCTTGTTTGTCTTTTCTAACAAACAAATGAACAAACAAATGCTCTGTTGCCATATGCCCCTCCTCCCCTCTACTTCCATTTCTTCTACCATACACAGTAACATTTTGAAAGTTGAACATAGCTGATGTCTCAATAGGCTAGCTGCCCTTGACTCACTATTTGCGCTTCTGTCCCTAACACTCCACTGAAATTGCTCTGTCAAGGTCACCTATAACTCTCATTCCCAATGGTCACTCTCATTCCCATCTGGCTGGATCTCCAAGATCCCAGCCTACACAGCTGAGTTCTCCCTCTTCCTTCCAGCACTTTCTTCTCTTGCCTGCTTTTCCTCCTCCTTCAGAGACCCTTCCTGCCTCCTTTGCTGGCTCCTGTCTCTAAATCCCTAAGTGTTGCTGTGTCCTAGGACCAATTCTGAGACACTTCTCTTCCTCTTCCAGACCCCTGAATTCCTATTCCATCTAAATCATCCCATGCTGATCATTTCCAACTGTATAACTTTATTTTGTGTTTCCATTTAGTTGTTTAATGGGAATCTCAAATTTAAGATGTCCAAAATCATACAACAAAGGAGGTGAGCATATAATGAGAAAAAGGCAATCTCTTCCACAGATCGTATTGGGAAAACTGAACAGCTACCAGCAAAAGAAT
This sequence comes from Panthera pardus, assembly GCF_024362965.1. Taxonomy (NCBI): domain Eukaryota; kingdom Metazoa; phylum Chordata; class Mammalia; order Carnivora; family Felidae; genus Panthera; species Panthera pardus. The sequence continues at coordinate 60,653,626 of NW_026526821.1, read as the reverse complement.
GAAACTGTACCACTTTATTACACCATACACAAAAATGAACTCAAAATGGATTAAAGACCCACATGTGAGACCTGAAACCATAAAATTCCTAGAAGAAAACATAGGCAGTGATCTCTTTGACATCAGGTGTAGAAATCTTTTTCTAACAATGTCTCCTCCGGCAAGGGGAACAAAAGCAAAATTAAACTATTGGGACTACATCAAAATAAAAACTGTTGCACAGTGAAGGAAACCATCAACAAAACAAAGAGACAACCTACTGAATAGAAGATATTTGTAAATGACATAACTGATAAGATATTAATATCCAAAATATATGAAGAACTTCTATAACTCAACACCAAAAAACCAAATAATCCAATTTAAAAATGGGCAGAAGACATGAATAGACATTTTTCCAAACAAGACATACAGATGGCCAGCAGATACATGAAAAGATGCTCAACATCACTCATCATCAGGGAAATTCAAATCAAAACCACAATGAGATATCACATCACACCTGTCAGAATGGCTACTATCAAAAAGACAAGAAATAACAAGTGTTGGCAAGGATGTAGAGGAAAAGGAACCCTGGCACACTGTTGGTGGGAATGAAAGCTAGTGCAGTCATTGTGGAAAACAGTATGGAGGTTCCTTGGAAAATCCAAAATAGAACTACCATATGATCCAGTAATTCCACTAGTGGATATTTATTTATCCAAAGAAAACAAAAACACTAATTCCAAAAGGTATATGCACACCTATATATATTGCAGCATTATTTATAATAGCCAAGATATGGAAGCAGCCCAGGTGTCCATCCATCCATAGATGAATGGATAAAGGAGATGTGAGATACACACACACACACACACACACACACACTGGAATATTACTGAGCCATAAAAAGAATGACATCTTGCCATTTGAACAACATGGATTGATCTACATGGTATTATGCTAAGTGAAATAAGTTAGTCACAGAAAGACAAATACCATATGATTCCATTCATATGTGGAATTTAAGAAAAAAACCAAACATAACAAAGAAAAAAAGAGACAAAAAACCAGACTCTTAACTATAGAGAACAAACTGGTTACCAGAGGGAAGGGTGATGGGTGAATAAAGGGGATTAAGAGTACATTCATCCTGATGAGTACTGAGTAACGTACAGAATTGTTGAATCACTATATTGTCCACATGAAACTAACAGAACACTGTATGTTAATTACAATTGAATTTTTAAAAATGTCCAAAATCAAACTCCTTTTTGTGGCATATCCTCCCTCCACCTCCATTTCTGTAAGTGATATCACCACTCATCCAGGAGCTCCAACTAAAACTCTAGGTGTCATCTGTACTTTCATCTTTTCCTTCTCACACCAAATCAAATCCACCAGCATTATGGATTTCATACTCTCTTTAAAAAGTATTTTGAATCCATCCACTTCTTGCCACCTCCATCATTATTGTAGACCTGACCACCATGATCCCACATGGACTATGGAATAGGCTTCTAGCTTTCTGTTTCCCTGTGTCCCCATACGGTGTATTCTCACCCAGAAGCTACAGCCATCTTCTTAAAATGTAAAGCACATCACCTCCCATCACTTCTCTTCACTGACTTGCCAAAGCACTTAGAACAAAATCCATCTCCCACATGGTCTGCCAGCCACCCCACCCACAAGTGGTCCGGACTGTTTCCTGATGTCTGCACCTGCTTCTCCCCCTTGTCCTGTACATGCTGACTACACTGCTTCCTGAACATGCCCGGTGGGAGGGCATGGGGCTTTATAGAGCTGTCATCTCTAGCTGTTTTCCCCCAGATCTCTGCAAGGCTGGTTCATTTTTATAACTAGGTCACCTCTTTAGCAAACCCTTTCCTAACCACCCACTCTCAAATAGTTTTTTTCTGCCACAACCAAGTCCCTCTGTTTTATGGCCCACCACTGCAGGTATTTCTGTTTTCCCATGTTTTTCTCATGTTTCATGTTTATTTATTTTAGTGCTCCTTCCCCACAACTATAAGGCCTATTATCCATTTGTTCCTCAGGGGAATGAAAACATCTCATAGTTCATGAAGGTACTCATGATTAAAAATTACAAAAGAACCCTCATACTCTCTCCAGTCCCTCTTAGGAACTGAAGGATAAGGGTGAATGTGGTCACCCAGGGAAGGATCATGCAGTATGTATGTACTTGTCTCCAGGACACATGTCTTAGTCTGTTATGGCTACTGTAACAGAACACCATAAACTGGGTAGTTTGTAAACAATAGAAATTTCTTTCTTACTGATGTGGATGGAGTCTGGGAAGTCTAAGGTCAGCGCACTGGCAGATCCAGTGTCTAATGAGAGCCCGCTTCTTGGTTCATAGACAGCCATCTTATTGATGTGCCCTCACATAGTGGAAGGAGCAGGGAGATCTCTGGGAACTCTCTCATGAGGGCACTAAACCCATTACGAAGGATCCACCTTTAAGACCTAATCACCTCCCAAAAGATTCCACGTCCTGATACCATCACACTGGACATCAGGATTTAACATGAATTTTGGGGAGATAAAAACATTCAGTCTACAGCCACATAAGATCCCACATAGTCCCCTTGTCTATATTATGCTTTTAAGGACACAGACTCACCATGCTAATGCTTTTTAAAAATGGGGAGGGGCCCCTGGGTGGCCCAGTCAGTTGAGCATCTGACTCTTGATTTTGACTCAGGTCATGATCCCAGGGTCATGGGATTGAGCCCTGCATCAGGTTCCACACTGAGCATAGAGTCTGCTTAAGGTTCTATCTCTCTGTCTGCCCCTCTCCCCTGCTTGTGCTCCCTTTAAAATAAAATAAAAAATAAAAAATAAGAAATAAAAAATAAATGGGGACATCACTGAAGGGTAGGGTTGAAAGACTAGAGTCATTTACGAGGTACTCACTTGTGAGATCTTGGACAGGTGACCGTAACCTTAATGTGCCTCAGTTTCCTCATCTGCAAAATGGAGACAAGTACTTACTCCCATAGGATTGTGGAGAGAATTAAAAATAACACATATGAAGCACTGAGAGCAGGGCCTGGCACACAGGAGGCACTCAATAATTGTTCACTCTTCTAGGTAAACCAAATTTGTCAATTCCCTGCAGACTACCATCTCTGAGGCCACTCTAGACTTCACACGGTATCTCCATATTTTCACCACTGTTTAAGTTTCTCTTGTTATGGCAGAAGATCACAACCTTCATGCAGGGGGGTGGCAGATACAGAGCCATCCCCCAGTGAATTCTCCCAGTGTCTCAACAATCTATACCCTTCTAACTTACCAGGTACCAGAGAGAATGAGACCAAGTCCTGAGACACACAGAGAATACCAACCTCTCTATTTGAATAAAACTGAACCAAATATTTTTGATCTAATGGTAAAATCCACTGCCTCAAAATTGTTCATCTGAAATGTCCTGCTAATAGGGGAAATGATGGTTTGGGTTAATCCTAGCCACCAAAATATTTTCTAGTTAAAACTATTCATGTCTAAGCTTTTGGAGCAATTCTAGATGGACAGAGTTCTTGTTTAGAGCACACATTCACCATGGCATTCAGTATTGATGTTCTCTAAGAGAATGAAATTAATAAATCAATTTGGTTAGGAATAAAGCTATCCCAGGACTTTTCCAAAAAGGCAGGCTTAATCACATTGTGTAGTTCTAACAGCTAGAAAAATAATTACTCACGAGGATAGAGAATACAATGAAAGTAGAACTTAGGGTGTATAAAATCAAATTATAATATCTATAAAGTCTCACTGATTTTGGTGGCTGAATGCCCCCAACCGCACATATTCCTATGAAGATGAGCTTGTTCAAAGGAACAAATTGGAAATATTTTTAAAAATAGAGGTATTATATAACTGAGACACAATTCTGAGTTCCTAAATATACGTTCTTCCTCTGCTGGCCTTTCCACATTCTACATTCATGGGTCATCCTGGCTAATACACTGATAACCTAGTTTTCGGTAGAAATGTGCAGGTTAGATTAATTAGATGCTAAAGAATTACAACTTTTTTAGAAATTTTATGTTTTAAGATGTTGCACCAAGTAGATGAAGATAGAAAAAAAACCTACATTATCTTCTGATTTCCAAAAATAAACACTGAAAATTTTATTGGAAAAAAAGAATCTCAAAAAACCCAAACCCCCAAACCAACCCAACTGAGACTCTGAATGATACATATACTAACTGAAACTCCACACATCGCATTTCACTCACTGCTGGAGGACATTCTCCAAGTGTGACTAGAAAGAACATTTACACATAGGACAGAGGCATGTTTGAAACCTTTTATTGAACAGGCAATGCATTGTGCAATGGTTAAGGACACAGATGCCTTGTGGAAAAGTTTAAAAATTATTTTTGGAAACAGTCTATGAATTGATGAACCCGGCTATGTTCCTTCTGCTCCTTCTTAGAGAGACTGTCTTCAGGAAAACTGTTTAATAGCTGCTCTTGGAAACGGCATCCCTGTTTTACCAAAAATGTCATGCCTAATAGTAAACATTGAAAGAAGACAGGATCCACAGGCAAGACCACACCCGGAGACACAAGTTGACCTCAGGTGGAAGCACAGACACACGTTCTCCTGGAAGACCTTCCCCTTTGTCCTTGCAGGCGCTTCCGACTAAGGCTTTCACTGCTCACTTCTGTTTTCTTCCTGCCAAGCCCTCTTTATGAAGGCAATTCTCAAAGACTCATATTCATACCTTTGGGCACAGGACCTTGTTGCTGGCCCTTTTCAATGGTGCTCTTGTTTTAGGGCACCTCTGGCCCAGGATTGTGGCTGTGTGTCTGTCTTTGTTGGCCTGGTTCCTTCCTCTTCCCCAGGCTCGCTCTCCCATAACTTGATAAAATCACTCTTCGGTTTCACAGTTTGTTTGCCTTGATTCACTGGCAGTTTTTAAGTAAGTGACCCGTCAAGGTAGTGGACGTTCTTTAGCAGCAGGCTGTCAGCCTATTTTATAATTTGGGGCATGTCACTCCAAGCTTGAGATTTCTTTCTGGCAAGTTCCATCCAGGATGGCTGATCTGCACTGGCATAACTGGCTCTCTTCAGCTGATGCAATTCTTTCTCCGTCATCACTGCAGACTGAGCCGCTGGAAAGAAGACAAAACAAACAGAAACATGAGAAATGAGTTTGGATTTCCACTTAAGCCTCTTGCGTTTCTTTAAAATATACGTCAAGGTCTTAGCTGTGGTCTCAAACACAAAATCTATTAATGTGTAAACACGTAAAGAAGACTCAAGCATAGAATAATTTATGTAATAAAAAGACTTAAGAACGGTAGGCTCAAAATGGTTCCAGCAACACAGTGAGGTAAGAGAAACTTTCAGAATAAAACTGCAGAAACTCTGCAGATCAGTTTGCACAACAGTGCAAATATTCTTAACACTGCCAAACTGTATACTTAAAAATGGCCAGGATGGTAGATTTTGTTGTATGATTTTAAATCTATTAAATCTATTAAAAATAGATTTAAAAATACTGATGGGATAGCAGAGATGATTCTCAAAAACACTATGCTCGGTGAAAGAAAGCTACCTATAAAAGAACACATATTTTATGACTCTATTTATAAGAAATGTCCCCAAAGGCAAGTATATGGAGACAGAAAGTAGATTAGTGGTTACCTAGCCCTGGGGTTGGGAACGGTGAATGACTGTAAATGGGCATGAGTTTCTTTTTAGGGTGAGGGAAGTGTTCTAAAATTGGATTGTGATGGTTGTACAAGTCAGTAAATATACACTTACTGTCAATATACACTTGCTGAATTGTACACTGGAAATGGGTGAGTGTTATGACATGGAAGTGACATCTCAGCAAAAGCCATTTAAAAAATCAATGTGGCAAAGTAATTCAGAAAACAAAACAAGAAAAGCACGACCAGTGCTGGAAACATATTTCAAAGTAAAACCTTGGATTGTAAGTAACTTGTTCTGCGAGTGTCCCAAGTGTTCCACAAGATGAATAAACATTTCTGATAAATTTTAACTTGATAAACGAGCGATGTCTTGCAATATGAGTAGTTCGTGATGCCGAACATCACATAGTCACAACTGAGCCAATGGTTCTTGAAATTTGCTTTGATATATGAGTGCTTTGGATGACAAACATGTTCCCAGAACAAACTGTGCTCGCAAAACAAGGTTTTAACTGTATTTGGTACTGCTTGCAGGTTTCATACCCAAGTTCTGATGAGACAAGGAGATTCCTCTTTGCAGCCCCTCCTGGAGGCGAAGCTTTGTCCCCTGCCTCCGGTCCACAGTGGGTTTGGCAGGAGCAATCAGGAAAGACTTGCTGCGGACAAAGTCAGCTTGCTTCATGGGCTCCTATTAGGACACAAGAGAGACACCCTCTGTCTGGTCACTGACACTCCGAGAGGGGGCAAACATGACCAACAGCAGCGGGGCCACAGAACTTCTCTGCTGAGCTGAGTCATGCCACTGGTACTTTCTTGGCAGAGCTCTAATTTGTGCCCTTGCTGAGAGGAGCCTTTAGAATGTCAGACTCAGGCGAGTGTGGGGCCTTCTGCTACGCCCACACAGACGTCGTGGCTTCTGCCCTGTCCCCACACCTGGCCTCAGCCCTGCGTGTCAGATGGCAGGGATTCCATTTAAAAGTCATAATGAATTGTTTGGAAATAGTTTTGAAATTTTTATGACACCTGATATGAACATGGATGCCCCAAACCAACATCATTGGTTAGTATTCACTTTAGAAATTCCCTTAGTCTGCATGCAGGGTTTCAGGGCTGGGTACGATGGAGGTTTGGGTTCAAACAAAGGAAAACAGATGCTGTTGGAGGCTGGGGCTCATTTCCTCACATGGCTGAAACACGCTTATGGGTTTATCATGGTGGCTATTAGGGGGAATACAGAAGCTGAGGGTCTCATCCTGCTTGTGAGCATAGATGCCTGGGGTTGAGAAAGCTGTTTCAGTGCAGAGTGTGAAGTGGAAACCCAGGTTCCAGCCCTGCAGCCCTAGGTGAGGAACAAGAAGCCCCAGCAGGTGGCCAGCATAGCAGCAAAAGCAGGGCTTGTCCATTACCATGCAACGAGCCGAGATGGAGCTGCTGACATGGTCACCACGCATCTGAGAAGTTATTTTAACCCCATTCCATTTCTCCAGAGGCTGAGCTGTGTTGCCCAGGGGGCAGGGCGCGGCGAGCTGCCTAAGCGATCCACCCACTTCTAACAGTCCAGCTCACACCGAGGGCACCCATTAGCAATCGTCAGAAGCAAGGGTCTCTATAATGAACACGCAGAATGTGTGGGGTGCTGGGCCTCAGCTCTAGCTGGCTGGTCCCACCCTCTATCTATAGAGACAGAAAGCATTTGCTCTAAGCACCTGGGCTCTCTCGGGCACCTTGGCTTGCTTTCCTATTTCTGACTTCAGGGTACGGACCCCAGGCTTGTCTTCCTGGTTAGGGGGCTGGTTGGGGGTCCCTCGCCGTTTCTGCCGAGCAATGGTGATCCAGGGTGGTGCAGGCTGGCTCTCGGCTGCAGGAGGTGGACCCTTCTCTGTGGGTAAAGACACAAGATTATGCAAAACAGCCCAGCCCCTGTCCAGTCTCACCTTTGGCTTCTCCCACACAGAGAATACTGCACAGAGGAGCTGGAGGCCAGGGTGTATGAGGGAGGAGGAGAGAGGGTCTGGGAAGCTTCTCTGGTGAGACCATTGCTTTTCTTCAGGGGACTTGGTTTTCTCACTTAAAGATGCATCAAAGAGATGATGCTCCTCTAGTCTGAGCCACAAAAAATTAAATGCAACTGCTCCTATATGCACATTTAAAAGCCACATTCCTCCCACAGGATACTTTCTGGAATGAGATAAAAATCAGTATATAAATAAGATTTCTTTAATATAAGCCTGGCATTTTGGGCTAGTACATACTATGTGATTCCTGATTTTCTTGGAAGTTTTGTAGACACACTATTATTATTTTTTTAATTGTAAGCATAACCTTCCTTTTGTGGAGAGTGACACCAAAACTAGCCACAGTTGGTTTCCTTAATGTTCTAGAGAGAACAGAAATAGTGACTTTGTTTATTAAAAAAAATTTTTTTAATGTTTCTTTATTTTTTTATTTTTGAGAGAGAAAGAGTGTGAGCAGGGTAGGAGCAGAGAGAGAGGGAGAGAGAGAATCCAAGTGGGCTCTGTACTGTCAGCACAGAGCCCAAAGCAGGGCTTGAACCCACAAATGTAAGAGCATGACCTGAGCCGAGATCAAGAGTCAGATGCTTAACTGACTGAGCCACCCAGGTGCCCCTAAAAAAATTTTTTTTAATGTTTATTTATTTTTTAGAGAGAGAAAGACAGAGTGTGAGTATGGGAGGGGTGCAGAGAGAGGGAGACACAAAATCTGAAGCAGGCTCCAGACTCTGAGCTGCCAGCACAGAGCATGATGCAGGGCTTGAACTCACAAACTGTGAGATCATGATCTGAACCAAAGTTGGATGCTTAACTGACTGAGCCACCTAAGAGCCTCTATGAGTCCCTCTTTTTATCTCTGTATTTGCATATTTTCTTTGATGAGAATTTATTATCTTTATCCACAGAAAAAAGAAGCAAGCTTACACTCTTCAAGGAAATCTATGACTTAAATAGTGGCTTCTCACAGGCATATCAAAAGTACACCGAATCCAGGGTGTCTGGGTGGCTCAGCTGGTTAAGCAGCATCGGCTCAGGTCATGATCTCACAGTTTGTGAGTTCAAGTCCTGCATCGAGCTCTCTGCTGTTAGCACAGAGGCTGCTTTGGATCCACTGTCTCCTTCCTCTCTACCCCTCCCCCGCTCATGTTCCCTCTCTCTCAAAAATAAAGAAACATTAAAAAAAAAAAAGTACACCGAATCCAAAGGTTCCCCACAAGCCCGCCTTTCTGAATGTTTGCCTGCTACCTCAGAAAACAAAGACAGAAGTGTATCCCCAGATGCCTGGCCCCTGACCGCTTTCCCTTCTACACAGTGCACCTTGGTCAGCAAGGTGAAGGCAGGGCCCATGTCGCAGCAATGCCTGCAGATATCTGTGATGACCTCTCGTTCTTGGTGGCTTGACATATACCACCCCTGGCTCTGACGTGATAGGATATTACTCTATTTGTTCTTGTTTCTGTCTCCAGTTTAACCTGCAGTCTTTCTCTCAGCCCCCCGGTCACCAAAGAGGGGCAGGGGACAGGAGCCCCTGCCCTGCAGGCTTCGGTCTCTCGTCAGAGTTGAGAAGGGCCTCTGGCTTCACATGCTGACCTCTTCCTGGACTGGACAGCCGGGAATGGCTCCCACTCTTCTCCTGGCTGCTCCCTGAAGCCTCCACCCTGCTGGTCCCCAGGGAGCCCTGCTCTATCTCTTTCATTTATCCCTTGCCCCTTCTTGCTTCTTCAGGCTCTCCCTGGCAGCTGACCTCTTCTCTGCTGCTTTGCAAAGTGCTTGGGTCTCCCACAGCTTGAAAAGAACTGTCGCCACTAAGCCTCATCATCCCCATGAAGCCCGAGTCCTCTATTCTCCTCCACCCTCCACCTCCAATGGCCTCTGCCTGTGTCTCTTCAGCTAATGCCTGACTCAGCCACAACATGAGCGCTGCTCTCTCCATCCACCCGACCATTGAACTGTAAATCCTGAGGTCTCCAAGTTCTCTACCTGCTCTACCCCTCGTACTGATGGAACTGTGTTAACCTTGCCTGGGAGGCCTGTCCTCCTTGGGTGTCTCCCTCCTGCCCCGGGTCCTTGTCGGACTCTTGCTCCCAAACCTGGGAATTCCTCCTTGCTCCTGATCCTCAGCCTTCATCGCTCCTTCTTCAAAATGTTCTCTGTTCCACGCTTGACTTCAAAACTCAGATTTGCTCAGACTACTTCTAAATGTACAATCATTTCTATTAGCCAGATCTCAACATTTCTGCTCTCCTCCTTCTCCTTCCCTTTGTCCTTCCTCCCTCCCTCCATCCCTCCCTCCCTTTGGCATTTCCTATGTGCAAGGACTGTGCTAAATGCTAAGGTGGAAAAATAAGCAGCCAATTGTCCTGTTCTTTCAAAATCTCAAAATCTAGTGCGGGAAACTAAACACAAACAAGCAACTGTAGTGGAAATTGGAAGATGCTACAGTTTACCAAGTGCTGGGTGGATGAAGGGCCTAACACTGGTAGGTGGTGGGTGAGGTGCTGTCTGGGTTGGGACCTGGAGAAGGAACCTTCCAGGCTGAACAGAGGGGCACCATAAGGCCTCCTAGGTGGAAGGGGCAGAAGGCAGAACAGTAGGCAGGCTGGCTGAGAGGGGCTGATGGATCATGAAGGGACAGACTGAGAAGGGTCTTCTTGGCCTTTTTCCTGTCCGTAATGGGGAGTCCTGGGGTTTGAACCAAGGGCACACTCTGAAGGCTGTGTGGAGAGGAAGTCAGACTGGGGAGGGATAGGAGGCTATGAGGTGAGGAAGGAGGCTATGGCCACAGTCCAGGAGGTGACAGGGATTAGACACCCTGTTCCAGAATCATCCCTACTTGCCCATGAAGGGCCTGCCCAGATGCTGCCTTCTCCATGAAGCCTACTCTGGTCAGCCTGTCTGGTCAGCCTAGATGAATATGCTCTCCCTCTCCTAATCTCTCTTAAGAGATTTACCCCACTTCTTGGCTCACTGTCTGCCTCACTGATATATGCTTTCAGTCATTAGAACTTCTTATTTATTTAACAGACACACTCTGCAGACTATGCACCATGTAGTGTCCTAATATTAGCTCATTTATGATGTTGTTTTACGTTTTATATCTCATCTGAAGAACCCAGTGATTGCCTAGCACACAGAAGGTGGTTCCATGTTTTACAGAAAGTCTGCATTTCTCTTACCTTAATCTCAATCTCTCATTCCAGGGAAACCTCATGGTCTTTCTAGACTTTTAACTTTTTTCTTTTATTTTTCAGAGACAGAGAGAGAGAGACAGTGAGAGTGCGCTAGTGAGCAGCAGTGGGCAGGGAGGCGGAAGGGCGGGGACACACAGAGGATCTGAAGCCAGCTCCATGCCAACAGCACAGAGCCTGATGTGGGGGCTCGAACTCACGAACCATGAGATCATGACCTGAGCCAAAACCAAGAGTCAGACGCTTAACCGACTGAGCCACCCAGGTGCCCCTGGACTTTTAACTTTTTTCTTAAGAAGATTTCGTTCCATTTCTCCTTTGATATTTTCCTCACACTCAACGACAGTTGTGCCCTCCATTTGGTCCTGGCTGGAATGAGAGGTGTGGTGGTGCCGTCCTGCCTGCTCTGTCCTGCACATGCTTGCTGCTCAGGAGCCTTTGCCACAGCACAGGCTGACTGGAGAGAGGGATTTTACTAAGGTTTAAACTCATTACCTTAGTCAACAGAATATTCTGAATAATTCTGTCAAGACTACAGATACACAGAGAGAAAATTTCCATCCCAAGTTTTAACCTAGAGGCTGAATGGCAGCTACGAAATGCCACAGTGGCCCCGCACCTCCCAGTGCTCTGGGTGGCTCTCCAGTCCCTCAGGTCTGTGTAGGGCAAGTGACACATGTGTCATTCTCACCACGAGGGTACAAGACAGCTCTGAGGAATTTCTATACCCTATTTGGGCCAAAAAAGAGTATTTAAAAACTCACTGGAAAAGGTTATACAGGGGCTATGTAGCATTCCTGGGGACCATGTGGATCAGGGGCCTAGAGCAAGGGCGCCTGGGTGGCTTAGTTGTTAAGCATCGGACTTGGGCTCAGGTCATGATCTCACAGTTCCTGAGTTCCAGCCCCACATTGGTGAGCTTAAGTCTTGCTTTGGGTGAGCCCTGCTTCTCTCTCTCTCTGTCCCTCTCTCTCTCGCTTGCCCCTCCTGTCTCTGACTCCCTTGCATCCTCTGTCTCTCAAACATAAAATAAAAAATAAAATAAAATGGAGGCCTACAGCAAGGCTGGGGGCCCTCCTAGACCAGGCTCAAGACTGACAGCTCACTGGACCAGAGACAAATCCTATTCTGTCCAGTTTGGTCATAGGAACTGCGGTCTTGTAATCAATGCAGCTAGGTTCGGCTTGGCAAGAGGTGGCTTTTCTTTCCTTACATGGAGAGCATGCTGGCAGATTTCTTTGCAAGCAAAGAAGGGTCACTGGCCTCGGCTTTGCCTGTCAGTGGGCAGCTGTACTTTGTGTGTGAGTGTGTACACCTGTGTCAGGCATTCATGGGCAGGCTCATGGGACAGAGTGAGCTCTGCACCCATGCCCTGCTGTGCCAGTGTGACATCAAACAACCTACAATGGCAGTGCCACCAAGCACTGGGCCAGGCGCACGGCCGAGATCTTTCGGCAACCATTTTTCTTCTTTGGTTCCTATTTCTTTTCCCTGAGTGGTGGCCTCTCCTTGTATTCGGTATTCGGTGCTCTCTCCTTACCCCTTCATTCCTTGTCATGTCAGGAATGCGAGTGGGCCAGAGGGACCCTGACGGCCTCCAGACCCTTTCACAGGACAGTTCAGGACCAGCCTCATGGGTGGAGGGCACAGGAATGGTGGGAGAAATTCCAGGCACTGGGAAGGAAGCTTCCTACCATGGTTCAGAGAGGCCCAGGATTCCACCTGGAGCCTCACAGAGCCCACATGGAAGTGCCTGTGCCAGGTGAGTGCAGGCAGAGCGGCTGGGTAAAGAGCGATTCTGCTCTGTGGCAGAAGACCCAGCTGCCCAGCTGGCCACTCTGGTCTGCACTCCCATTCCCTGCACATGGTGCCACAGCAGGGGCAAGGACTGTGGGGCATGTGCTATACTCCACAAGGGGAGGGAGGGGAGAGGAATGAAGACACAGGTAATGTGCAGGATAAGGCAGGTTGCAGGTGCCAAGTATCTTACTATGTGACCGCTCTACTGCATGAATATTCAGGGTCAAGGTTCAACCATAAAAAAAGCTTCTGAGATTAAACACGTTCAAAATGTCATTAATCCCAGGCTAATATAGATGTGGCAGCAGATTAAATAAAAGGAGCTGAAAACACTCCTTTGTTTACTCCTTTCTGCCTCAATACACAGACAACCTTAATCTTCTGGGGATTTGGCTAAAGGGCTCTGACATCTCAATTTCTCCTCCCCACTTGACAACAGGTTTTTAAGCAGTTGGGTGTGCCTGGGTTTGCAACCAACAGCCCAGGAGCGTTTCTCACGCACAGGAAACCACTGATTCATGTCTGTATCTGTGTGATCTCCTTTACAGAGAGTCTGAAAGAGATGGACTCCCCCAAACACGTCTCCCCTGGAAAGGAAGACAGCAAATTTGATCTGCTGTACAGCATATGTAGAGTAAAACTTCTGGAAGACACAACACTTTCGATGCAGGAAGCTGTAACAGCCACAACGCTTGCCCTAAATAACTTAATTTCACATGAGGGCAACTTTTGATCAGGAAAATTATTTTTGTTGCTGTTATTTTGAGGATATGATTCTGTCAAAGAGGGAGGCTATGAGAAGTTTATACATTAGATTTTCTCCAGATTCCTTCTTTCTTCTTAACACATTCTCCTTCTTCAAGGGTTTGGTTTAAAAAGTATATTTATTGTTCAAGCATTCATCTCCAAGAGAGTTTGTTCTTGTGGTTGGTTCAGTAGGCTGTGGTAATGAGGACTGCTTCCTCCTTGGGGCCAGGAAACGGAGCAGCTACTGATGTGGCCCTGGGGCCTCCATGTCTAAGATTAAGGCCTCGGGCTAGCAAGGTGCTTTGGGGCAAATTTCAGAATCTTTCTGTGACTCAATTTCGGTGTCAAATGAGGAAAGGAGCAGTGTGTACCTCTCCTAATGTGACTGAAGACCGAAAGAGATCATGTGCTGTCTACACCTCCTTAGTGATGGTGAAGGTGTAATGAGATATAAGCCACAGAAGGCACTTAGCACAGTGCCTGGCATCTTGTAAGCTGAAGAGTGTGAGCTGCCCTCGCAAAGGGTGCTGTTGTTATTTTGTTGTTGTTAGTCCCACTTGAGAAGAGATGTAGACTTTGGTCAAATCCTAGCCAGGACATGGTGGAGACCAATGAGCCCTTTACCAATGTCCTCTCCCATGATAAGAAAACAGAAGCAAGCACCAGGATGTCTCCCAGCCTTTAACTGGGCCAGGTGGCCGGGCTGACTCTTGGTTCCTGAGGACATGATCTGCGATAGTCCAAGCAGACTAACTCTTGATGCTCTGCGTGTCCTGGTCTCCTCATGAGCCACACCATCAGTGCAGGGGCCTCCTCCTAGCCATCTCTGCATGTGCTGTGCCCCACATGGGCTGGGGAGGGTGGGAAGGCCAGCAAGGTCTGAACAAGGCCATGGACGAGCCTGGCCCAAGTAACCCAGTGCCCACTGAAGCCACACTCTCTGGAATAGCACTCTGTTCCTCCCTGTAGACACTATGCCCTGTGGACAGCTGGCTAGCAGACAGGCCCTGATGCAGCTACACACTGCCCAAGATGGCAGCCCAATTTTCATCCATCTGCCCAGGAGCCTACCATATATATCACTCTGAAAATACCCCATCACACACAACTCTAAATACAATGGGGAAGAAAACCACACAGTTTCTGGACACATGTTTGGCATTTTAACCGAGCTATTTGTATACAGGAAGACTTAAAATTAACCATTCAGAAGATCCTCAGTGTGAAACCATTTCTAGAGATATATTCAACCAGCCCTCTGTGAGGCAGATGCTTCTTACTACTTCATTTTGACTTGCTAGTCAGTGATGGGTTCCCCCCCTTTTTGGTGCCTATTACAATTCAGCCTTGAGGTACTGTTTCTTTCATTTGGAAAGACTTCTATAAGGACCCGCTGAGGGATTGAGGCTGGGACTCCAACAGTGGTCTACATCCCATATGACATGCAGGACAGCTGAGTCTGGAAGGTGGGAGTTGTCATGAAGACTGTCTTCTGGGTGAGAGGCAATGAGCTGTACGATGTAAACTACCAGGATTTCCTGCCCCTTGGCTGAGAAAAATAAAGCAAATCTATGCCCTAAGCCAACACACAGTGGGTCAGCAGGATTCTTACGTCTCTTGAAAGTTTTTGGAGCCACAATTTTTAAGAATCTTTTTCCTTTCGCAAAATGTCTTCCTTGTTTATAAAAGTACACATGCACATTGTACAAATCCAGAAAACAGATGAAAGTATAAAGGAGAAGGAAATTTCCCATAAATCAATAACCCAGGAGAGTGTGCTAACACTTTGGCACGCTTCTTGGAATCTTTTTCTGTTATGCTGTCATTTTAAATATCTTAAAAATATGTATCGATGGCTCATTCCCAGCTTTGCAAAACATTCTTTGTGGAAGGAGAGGCCTGAGTTTACACTCTAAGATTTCTGATCTAACGTGCATGTATCATTAACATCTGTCATAATTAGCCGAAGCCAGAACAGTGCCTAGGTGTTTCAATAACAGCAAACATCCTCCGTTTCTGCCTCCCCTTTAGGTCCTCTGCCACAGACCTGGTTTACATGGAGGTGATGACGTGTCTAAACACACACTAAGGGGATTGCTGGAGTGGGGGTGGGGTCCTGGGCTCTGGGGACACATGGGACCTCATCTATGTTAAGGGTTTATGTCAGGCTTCCTTTTTTTTTTTTTTAATGTTTATACACACACACACACACACACACACATACATATATATATGTGTGTGTGTATATATATATATATATTTTTTTTTTTTTTTTTGAGAGGAGAGATCAAGAATGAGCAGGGGAGAGGCAGAGACACAGAGGGAGACAGAATCCCAAGAAGGCTCCTCGCTGTCAGCACAGAGCGCAATATGGGGCTTGAACTCATGAACTGTGAGAACATGACCTGAGCCAAAACCAACAGTAGGATGCTTAACCGACTGAGCCACCCACACGCTCCTATATGCCAGGCTTCCTATATGAAAGCTGAGGGTTTGGTGTTTTTCTAAGCATTTACTGAGTGATTATCCATCTCAGCTTACACAGATAGCCCCTGATCAATACATGCCTGCAAAGTCTGCAGTCGCTCTTCACCAGTTCTGTCTACGAGCCAGGCTGGGTGATCTTACAGTGGAACTTGGGCTTTTAACTCTTGTGTGAGCATTTGTCTCAAAACTGTGCTGAGCGTTTGGGGAGTGAGGGCTTTTCACAGAGTAAGCTCCCATTCTGAATGATGTGTGATGGGCTGTGTTCTATTTCCACCTCCAGATTGAACTAATTGCCATTCCTACCTTTCCCATTTAACCAATACAGTCAGTCCTCACTGTTCGCGGATTCCGTATTTGTGAATTTGCCTACTCACTATAATGTATTTGTAACGCCCACACCAGTTCTTATGACCATTCATGGTAATTTGTAGACATGTGCAGAGAAGTGAAAAATTCGAGGCTTTGGACAAGCATGGTCCCAGCTGATAAGATTCTGTTTCTTTCCTGTTTCTGCTCTCATACTGTGAACAAATGTCCTTTTTGAGGTATACTTGGTGCCACATTTTTTGCATTTTTATGGGGTTTTGGGGGTGATTTTACTGTAAAATAGCTCCCACGTCTAGTGCTAAAGTGCTGTCTGGTGTTCCTGACCACAAAAAGGCTGTTAGGTATGTCACAGAGAAAATACGTGTATCAAATGAACTTCATTCAGGCATGAGTTTCAGTTTTGTTGGCTGTGAGTGGGATAATAATTAATTAACAATACATACAATACAGTGTCTTAAACACAAACACAAATAAAACAAGGGTATTGCTGATCATTTGACAAAATGTTGTAATCAGAGGCCCACTAGCTCTGATTTCTACTCTTTCTTCTAGGAGCAATGGTTCAGTATTCACTAATTCACTGTTCACAGCAACTTTATGGAGCATAACTACTACACATAATGAGAATCAACTGTACCTGGTGAGTGCCCACGAGGCACCAGGCCCTTTGGCAAGTGCTGAGTCTACAGACAGGAAGGCTGTTTCTAATCTAACACATCTCTCCAGTGCACTGCACACCAGGTCTCCTGCAAGGGCAATCAGAGATTGAGGGATCCTTCGATAGCTAGCACATATTCCACAGTCTGGGAATGAGTTCCAGAGCCTGCTGGCAGAAAACACAAGGGGCCTCTGGGGTACTGGTCTCATTCTGTTTCTTGTCTGGTGTGTTTGGTGTGTGAAAATTCACTGAGACACACATGATCTGTATATTTCTCTGCATATGTATCACTCTTCAGTAAAAATTAAAAACAAAAACAAAAACAACCCACAAAAACTACTCTAAGATAACCGGGATTCACTTGGTGCTTGGATAGCAACCAGGAAGGAGTCCGGGTCCCTGTTGAAATACAGAAACGAGGCAAGTCTGCACTGTGGAGCTATTTCCACACTGCAGTTAGGCAAGGCTACTGCCAGAGGGAGTGAAGGTTCTCTCAAGGATGCCCTCTCCCTGGTCAGCAGAAGCTTCCCATCCTCTTCACTTCCCCTCAGACCTCAAAAGCACCCTGAGGTCCTTGGCCCACTTGCCTTCCTACTGCTGTCCTCCATCACCCCACGAATCTCCCTCTTCCCTCCATCCTCTGAAGGCTTATCCTGAATCCGTTCTCCATTTCCTCTCCTAAATAAGACCCCACAGATCAGCAAGGGCAGAGAACTTGCCTCTCTAAACACTCTCTTCACAGCCCCCTGGCAAAATGGAGCTCTCAAGGAGGGCAGCTACTATGTCTGGGAGCCTCTTTCCTGGCCACTGGGGCCAAACTGTCCTTACCGCTGTTCCCTATTCCAAGGTCAGGAGGCGCTGCCAGGGTCTCCTCCTCACCCCAGCTCCTGAAACCCACCTTCAGACCTACAGATTGTCTCTCTTGTGATCTTCAAACCCCATGGCAGGAAAAAAAATGCCACTGTTGTTTTAAATGGTCCTGGTAGCTTGTTTCTATCATAAGAGGTGAGAACCTGTGAAGGCCAAGACTGTGCCCTTTACCCTGGTATTGTGGGAAGTCTCTAGGGAACATCTTACACTTGCTCACCCACGAAGGGCAAACAACGCTGATAACAAAGTTATGGTTGTATAAGTGATTCAGTCCTGGTGAAAGGGCCGATGGAGTCAGGTTTCTCAATGTCACAGCATATTCACCAGGGGAGAGTGGTCAGTCCTTGTCCCAGGGCAGGGATTTGTGCAGGCCTCCATAGTGGGAACTGATGTGAGTCTTTTTCCCAGGGGGGCTCCTGGGGTCTGCCTGGTTTTTTTCTTGTTACAGCACTAGCTATAACTGCTTTAAGACTCTGTTGCTCATAGGCAAAATCTGTGAAAAAGCATTTATAAACAAAAATCAATGCATGTCGGGCACCAGGGTGGTTCAGTTGGTTACACCTCCAACTCTTGATTTCAGCTCAGGTAATTGATTTCATGGTTTGTCAGTTCAAGCCCCTTGTCAGGTTCTGTGCTGATAGTGTGGAGCCTGCTTGGGATTCTCTTTCTCTCTTCCTCTCTCTGATCTTCTTCTGCTCTCTCTCTCTCAAAATAAATAAATAAACTAAAAAATAAAATAAACCTAAACATTTTTAAAAACAACTGTGAATCGTATTGGGATTTGGATGTGTGAGGTCAGGAACCTGGTCACATGCAAGCACATTTATTGGGGGTGCCCCAGGCATTTGATGCTTTGCCAGGCTCTTTGCTGAACTTCAGGTGCAGCTGCCCAGCCTTCACATGTAAAGGCTGGCAGACATTCCCAAGCTGCCCACCCTGATCCCTACATCTCAAAGTGGAGACCCAGGAAGCCAGAGACAGGTTCAAGGACACAGAGTTGTGATACACATGCTTGGACTCAAAGTCCATTCGCTTAACTGCCACTGTCCGTGCAATTAAAACAGCCTCTAAGCAGAAGGCAGTGACCAAAGTCCATCTCTGAGCATAGAGACAGCTGCTGTCCAGTAACCGCCAGGTAATATAATGGGGACCTTACAAGGATATGGGGATGGAAAGGCACTGTTAATTTGAAGATAATTTTTAGCTACAGCAGATGATGGAGAAAAGGTAGCAAAACTATTATATTACATGGCACCCTCTTATAATTCAAAATATACACAAACACCTCACTTTGGATTCTTTGCGGATCTCCAGGAGCAGCTGGAATTCTGCAAGATCTTTCTCAAGTGGTCACCAGAGAACAAGTAATTAGTTTGAGGGATAGCCCTTGTACACAGAGCTTAGATTTTTCCTTCCTCTATTACCTCTGGGCTCCCCTCACTCCCCGTGAACAGGTAGGGAAACTTCTCCCCACCCAAGAAGTGTTCACAGCTCAGGTTTATTCAGTCTTGATTTTCAGAGCAATACCATATTCCTAATGAACCTCACAACCCTGCTTTCAATCCCCATTTCAGAGACAGGAACACAGAATCTCATGGAGTAAAGGACTTGTCCAGGGTCACACTGCCAAATGCAGGTTTTTCCTCTACTCTTCATTCACCACATCACACACCCTCTCATAGTAAGGAGTATGACCCCACAACTTTCCTATATACCGTTTTCTCCCTGTTATAATCTACTCACTGAGTGGCAAACAGTAGTTACTTAGCTTTGGCACTACTGACAGGTGGGGCTGGATGATCCTCTGTTGCTGGGGGCCTTCCCGTGCACTGCAGTATGTTTAACCTCTGCCCACTAGATGCTGGTAGTGCCTCCTTCTTACCACAGTCATGACAGTCAAATATGTCTCCAGATACTGCCAAATGTCTGCGGGGGACAAAGTTGTCCTCACTTGAGAACCACCACAGTATAGCATAACAGTGAAGAGCATCTGGCTGCAGAGGTAGTCTACGTGGCTCCACACTCCCCTCCACAGTTTACCTGCTATGTTCCCTTGGGCAAGTTCTTTGGCCTAAGTTCCAGCTTTCCCATTTATAAAATAGGATTCTTGTTGCAAATTAAAATGTAAAACATTTAATATGAGCCTTGGCACTTAGTGAGTGCATAATATACATGAACTATTATTGTCACTATACAGAGTGTGTATAAGTGTGGTGAGTAAATCCACTGTAGACCCTGACTAAGGGAAGCTGATGTAGTGAGGGAGACGGACACACACACACACACACACACACACAGGTGAAAGTGTAATGATGCTTTGACAGCAGGCACATTTTTGGGAACAGCACAGAGCACAACCCTTACAGGGTGTCAAGAAGATGCTACTTGCCCTGAAAGAGTGCCATCCGACAGAACTTTCTGCAGCGATGGAAATGATCTCTGTGCTGTCAGCTAGCCATGAGATATGGGGCTGCTGAGTCCTTGAGATGTGGCTAGTATGACTGAGAAACTGAAGTTTTAAATTTAATTTTAATTCATTCAAGTTTACATTTAAATAGTCACGTGCTAGGGATCCCAGTGGGCTCAGTCAGTGAGCATGAGACTCACTGATAGTGAGTTTGAGCCCCATGTTGGGGGGGAGAGTTTACGTAAAAAAATAAAGTAATATAAACAGACATATGAGGCTAACAGTTCCATGTTGGTTAAGGCAGATCTAGATCCTTGCTACTCAAATGTTGGTCTGTACACCAGCAGTACTGTCCCCAACAGAATCAGAGTCTTCATTTTAACGAGATTCACAAACATTTGTAAGTTTGAGAAAGTGCTGCCCAAGAAGAGGCGTTCTCAGTGCTAGCCACACATTAGAATCACTTGTGGAGTCTTTAATACTCCCGTTGTCTGGGGCTCACCCTGCACCCATCAACCTGAACCTGTGGGGGTGATGACCCCAATTTGCGTCCATCACTGGGAAGCAGTGATATCAATGCTGCTCCAAACTTCCAGCCTGAGGGAGCCTTGGAGAGCCCATGATGCTGCCTTCTGGTGACACAGAGCACCCATCTGACCAGGTGGTCCAGTTCCTGAACTGGGCTGATGCCCCCACCCTCCACCCCCCACCGCTCCAGGATCTGGTGAACCCTCCCCTCCTGAAATCAGCCAGTGCCCCCTGCCTTGTATCTGGACATCTACTCCCAGGACCACCCCACCGATGCCCACACAGTCCTCAACTATGGTCTTACTGCTCAGGCTTTTGGCACTCTCTGCCCAGGACACTCGCCCACTTCTGTCATGAAGACGCTGCCGTCTCTCTTCAAGTGCACTCTTCTCCCACCAGCCCTGGGATAAGTGCATAGGGGGCTTCAGTCCCTACATGAGGTTATGGCTGCCCTGGAGAAAGTGCTGCCGTGCACTCTGAAGTGGCAGCAGCATGCAGATGGATGGTGGGGGGCACTGCCTCTCCACACCCTAGGAGATGGGCTGCACCTTTGCAGGAGCCTGAATGCTGGGCTGGCAAGTTTTAGACAGAGCAAAGCACAGCATGACCCTGATCTCCTACAGTCCATCACCCTTCCCCAGATAGAGCCAGAAGATTCTCAGTAACTTCCTAGTCATTCTCAGGTCCTAGCAGTCACTGTGGTCACTTTGGAATATGACGTAGATTTCAGGTTGAGTCAGTATTAAGTCTCCTGTTCCCCTGAATGCAGGGTGTCTGAGCTGGGGTGGGAGGTCCTTTCCCAAGTGCTTAGGGTCTGGGAAGGAGGAAAGGTGGGGAGAACAGGCAGGGTTCTCCTGTGATTGGCTCCTACCATTGCCTCAGTGGGCTCCATCCAATCTGGGGCTGGCAGGTGTCTGAGACTGAGCCAGGGATGCTCATCTGCAGCTATGCCTCTCTGGCTGTGACTCAGCTCCTCCTCTGCTCTTGCTGCTGTGTCCCTTTGCCCTCTCCATCAGGCAGGGCTCTGGGAGCACAGGTGTGTTATGTGGCAGCCATGGTGGCCTTAATCCAGCACTGGTCTCCCAACTGCAGGGCACACCTGTCCAGCTCTCCCAGAAGTCCCACACAAGGCCCCTTTTGTAGACTCTGGACAAGGGAGGCCTCCTGACCCCACCCCATTGAGCTGGGGGCTCACAGAACTGTAGCTGTGCTCCTGGAAGAAAGTGTTTTGCAAATCCCCCTTCTTCCTCTCCCCTCTCAGGGCCCCTGTATATTCTCAGGGGGTGGGGTGGACTCCTCACAATATTCTACGCACACACTCTCTCTGGGTTCTCGTTGGTGCCCTCACTGGTTTCACCAGGGACAGAGAGAATCCCATTCCCATATACTGTTGTTCTATGCAGCTCAGATGAGTATATTTTGGTACATCCTTAGGAAGTTATGACTTTACTGTTGGAAACTACATCACATTTTGTAGTTACAAAGCTTTTGCTGCCCTGTGCATTACTAATAACTTCGTCTTACAAAGGAGGAAATTAAGACTTAGAGGTTAAGGAATCTCATTTGCTCAAAATCCCACAGCCCCTGAAAGGTGGACCTTGCAGTAAAACCTCCAAACCCACACTCTTCAATCTTACCACCCAGCCCCCTGCCTTGCCCTTGTACCTGTCCATGCAAACCACGGCGGGGTTCCGTGGGGAACCCACTGCAGGCCACAAGACCCCCAAGCACAGATACTCCATAGAGAAAAACAAAAATGTGGATGTTCTCAGGGAGCTCAAGATTGAGTTCAGAAATGCAGAGTGCATTCAGGGCAAGCAGGAGTGTGTGCAGAGTGCCAAGGGAAGCTGGTGACACAGGTGGGGCTGGAGATGTCAGAGGAAGTGAACGAGTGGCAGGCAAACTTAGAAGGCTGAAATGTCGACCTTGGCCAGAATCCACAAAGCCCTAAATGCCCCCCCGCCCCCAGGAAGGCATATACAGTGGGAAGGTATAGAGAGTTTTAAAGAGGAAAGCTCCATGGTTAGACCCAGACCTGGGAAGAGAGAGTTGCAGGGAAGTGCTGTGGGCATTGGGTTAAAGACTAAGAGATCTGACTATGCTGACAGCTCAGAACCTGGAGCCTGCTTGGTATTCTCTGTCTCCCTTCTCTCTGTCCCTCCCCGACTCACACTCTGTCTCTTTCAAAAATAAACAAACATAAAAAAAAAAAAAGAGCTGATGTGGGGGCAAGATAAAGACACTTCACATTAAGATAAAGCCAGGACCCACTGACCAAGGAGGACCTTTTTCATCCATCAGATTGAAAAAAAAACCTGTGATTTTTTTCATCTAGTGCTAATGAGAGGTTCTCTACTCTATGCAAAGAGGTGTAAATTGGTACTACCTTTATGGGGGGGGGGGGTGCAATCTGAAGCTAAAAACTGCACATGCCCTTGAGCCAGAAAGCCCACTTTTAAGAATCTGTCCTACATGGGCACTGGGTGTCATGTGTAAGAGAGGAATCACTGGGTTCTACTCCCGAAGCCAAGACTACACTATGTGTTAACTAACTTGAATTAAAAAAAAAAATCTAGGGGCGCCTAGGTGGCTCAGTAGGTTAAGTGTTTAACTTCAGCTCAGGTCATGATCTCACAGTTCGTAGGTTTGAGCCCCGTGTTGGGCTCTCTGCTGTTAGCACAGAGCCTGCTTTGGATCTTCTGTCTCCCTCTCTCTGTCTCTCCCCTGCTCGCTCTCTCCCTCTCTCAAAAGGAAATTAAAAAAACATTTTAAAAAAACCTATCCTACAGAAGGAACAGTGTAACTCCATAGAGATAAAATAGACAAGAATGGCTACTGCAGCAAAAGGAAAAAAAAAAAAAACCCTCAACACACTCAGAATGCCCTTCAGTAGGGAATGGCTAAATAAAATATGGTACAGGCACTATGCAGCCCTTAAAAGGAATGAGGTCAAGTGACTCACTCTGGTCAGAAAAGAGGCCCATGTCTTATCGTGGAGTGAAAATATCAAATTGTGAGCCAACATGTATAATATTTTTGTGATTAAAAAAAGGGTGGATTCATCTGTGTGTTGTTCATACTGATGCAGCTCTGACTGCTACTGGCATGGGAAAGAGCTGGTGGTGGTTCCTTCTGTGGGTGGGATTTGAGATATTCAGAATGGGTGGAGAGAAGGTCACTGTCACTTTTTTGTATCATTTAAGAGATTATTTAAAAATTTACATGGAGTAAAATTCATTTTTGTTACAGGGTTTTAGGAGTTTTAATACCCTTAGATTCTTACAAAAAGTCACAAATAGGATATGGAACAATGTCAACACCCAAACAATTCTCTCATGCCTCCCCTTTGTAGGGACCCTATCTTTATCCCCAGCCCATGACAACTACGGATCTGTTCTCTGTATTTTTGCCTCATCCAGATGTCATATAAATGGAATAATACGGTTTGTAATCTTTTGAGACTGCCTGCTTTCACTTAGCATATGCATTTAAGATGTTACGGTGTGTACTGGAAGTTCATTCTTTTTTATTGCTGAGTAATATTCCATTGTTTGGATGACCAATTGAAGGATATTTGGAGTGTCCCCAGTTTTGGGGGATTATGAACAATGTTGCCATAAATATTCATGTACAGGCTTTCGTGTGAACCTAAGTTTTCATTTATCTAGGATAAATACTTAGAAGTGGGATTGCTATGTTATAAGGTAAGCGTATTTGATTTTGTAAGAAACTGCCAAACTTTTCCAAAGTGACTGCACCATTCTGCACTTCCTCTAGCAATGTACAAGAGCTCCAGCTGCTCTGCCTCCTCCCCAGCGCGTGGTCGTATTAGCTTTGTTTCAGCCATTCTAATATGTGTATAATGCTATCTCATTATGGTCTTAATTGGCGTTTCTCTAATGGCTAATGATGTTTCACGTGCTTATTTGCCATCTCTGTATTCCCACTGGTGAAATATTTGCCCATGTCTTCTGCTTGTTCTAATTGTATTTCTTTGTTTTGTACTGTTGACCTTTAAGAACACTTTATATATTTTAGACACTAGTCCTTTGTGGGATATGTGGTTTGTAGATATCTTCTCGTATTCTGTAGCTTGTCTTTTTTCATCCTCTTAACGGGGTCTTCGGCAGAGCAAAAGTTTTTAATTCCAGTGAAGTCCAATTTATCAGTTTTTCCTCTTATGGATCGTGCTTTGATGTCAAGTCTAAGAACTCTTTGTCTAGTCCTATGTTTCAAAGATTTTCTCCTAAGTTCCTGAAAATCTTCTGGTCTCACTTTACATTTAGCTCATTGAACCCCTTTTGAGTTAACTGTGATACGTGATGTGAGACTTAAGTCAAGGTTCATATTTTTGCTTAGATGTTCACATGCTCCAGAATCATTTGTTGAAAAGATGAAATAAACGCATGTAAATACAGCTCTAAAAACAAAACAAAAGTGCAAAAGTAATTCACCTGAGCTCCTTGGACTTGTAAATTCAGGTTTTTCAAAAATTTAGGAAGTTTTTAGTCACTATTCCTTCAGATATTTTTTTCTGCTCAAGTCTTTTTCTCCTTCTGAACTCCTATGACATGAATGTTAACGCTTTTTCATATTGTTCCAATAGTCCTTGAGGCTTTTTTCCCCCTTTTTGTACTCAGGCTATTTTCTATTAATCTGTTTTGAAGTTCACTGACTCTTCTGTCATCTCTATTCTACTAAGAAGTTTTTCTAATAAATCTTATTTCTGATACTGTGTTTTCCTGTTCTAAGATGTATTTTTTTCATAGCTTCTATTTCTTTGCAGAGAATTTGTATCTACCCATTCATTTCTTAAAAAAATTTTTTTTCTTTCTTTCTTTTTTAAATTTATATCCAAGTTAGTTAGAATATAGTGCAACAATGATTTCAGGAGTAGATTCCTTAATGCCCCTTACCCATTTAGCCCATCCCCCCTCCCACAACCCCTCCGGTAACCCTCTGTTCTCCATATTTAAGAGTCTCTTATGTTTTGTCCCCCTCCCTGTTTTTATATTATTTTTGTTTCCCTTCCCTTATGTTCATCTGTTTTGTCTCTTAAAGTCCTCATATGAGTGAAGTCATATGATTTTTGTCTTTCTCTGACTAATTTCGCTTAGCATAATACCCTCTAGTTCCATCCATGTAGTTGCAAATGGCAAGATTTCATTCTTTTTGATTGCCAAGTAATATTCCATTATATATATGTGTGTATATATATATATATATGTGTGTGTATATATATATATGTGTGTGTATATATATATATGTGTGTATATATATATATATATGTGTGTGTATATATATATATATGTGTGTATATATATATATGTGTGTGTGTATATATATATATGTGTGTGTGTGTATATATATATATATATATGTGTGTGTATATATATATATACACACACACCACATCTTCTTTATCCATTCATCCGTCAATGGACATTTGTGCTCTTTCCATACTTCAGCTATTGTTGATACTGCTGCTATAAACATTGGGGTGCATGTGTCCCTTCAAAACAGCATACCTGTATCTCTTGGATAAATACCCAGTAGTGCAATTGCTGGGTCATAGGGTAGTTCTATTTTTAATTTTTTGAGGAACCTCCATACTGTTTTCCAGAGTGGCTGCACCAGGTTGCATTCCTACCAGCAGTGCAAAAGAGATCCTCTTTCTCTACATCCTTGCCAACATCTGTTGTTGCCTGAATTGTTAACGTTAGCCATTCTGACAGGTATGAGGTGGTATCTCATTGTGGTTTTGATTTGTATTTCCCTGATAATGAGGGATGTTGAGCATCGTTTCATGTGTCTGTTGGCCATGTGGATGTCTTATTTGGAGAAGTGTCTGTTCATGTCTTTAGCCCATTTCTTCACTGGATTATTTGTTTTTTTGGGTGTTGAGTTTGATAAGTTCTCTATAGATTTTGGATACTAACCCTTTACCTGATATGTCATTTGCAAATATCTTCTCCCATTCTGTTGGTTGCCTTTTAGTTTTGCTGATTGTTTCCTTCGCTGTGCAGATGCTTTTTATTTTGATGATGTCCCAGTGTTTCATTTTTACTTTTGTTTTCCTTGCCTCCGGAGACGTGTTGAGTAAGAAGTTGCTGTAACCAAGGTCAAAGAGGTTCTTGCCTGCTTTCTCCTCTGGGATTTTGATAGCTTCCTGTCTTACATTTAGGTCTTTCATCCATTTTGAGTTTATTTTTGTGTATGGTGTAAGAAAGTGGTCCAGGTTCATTTTTCTGCATGTCACTGTCTAGTTTTCCAGGCACCACTTCCTGAAGAGACTGTTTTTATTCCATTGAATATTCTTTCCTGCTTTGTCAAAGATGAGTTGGCAAAGATTAGTTTGTGGGTCCATTTCTGGGTTCTCTATTCTGTTCCATTGATCTGAGTGCCTGTTCTTGTGCCAGTACCATACTATCTTGATGATTAACAGCTTTGTAATATAGCTTGAAGTCCAGCTTCCCATTCATTTCAAGAGTGCTCACTTTTACTTCTTAGATCACGGTATAATTGTTGCTTTAAAGTTTTTTTCTAATAATACTAATATTTGAATCACCTCAAGGTTGGTGTCTTAGAAAATTTTTTAGGTTTTCCTGATTCTTTGATATGTTGAACAATTTTTGTTTGTATCCTAGACATTTTGAGTGTTTGTTCACACTCGGTCCTATTAAAATTCTCAAAGGTTCTGCTGTACTGATTCTAGTCAGTCTCATGCAGATGCATGTCAGAGACAAGCTCTTAACCTCATGCACCTAGGTAAGGACCCTTCCTCAGGTGTCTCCCTTCTGTGATTTCCACTCCCACCCTCCAGTTTTCCAGCTAGAAAACCAGGGTTTACCCTCTATGCTGCTGTGTGCTCCAGTGACCATCACCCCGCAGGGCAGGGGGCAAGAGAAAGAAGCCTGCGGGACCACCACAAGCACAACCTGTCACTGTGCTCGCTGCTGTGAGGGGCTGTGGCTTCACTACTAGATCTCTGCTGGCATGCTGCCCAGAGAGTCAAAGGGCTCTGAACCCCACATGCTGCTATGGATGGAGGTGGTGCTCATCTGAGTAGGTCTGGAAGGATTAAAAGAGCTTTGCCCTAAAAGATACCATTGCCAGAGCCGCCAGGACAAGAAGTTCCAGTTTGCTGCTGGCACTTGCCTGGCACAGTGATGAGAGAACCCAAAGGGCTCCAGCCTGCAGGCTGTGCCACCACATGGAGGGGCTTGCTGCTTAGCTGCTGGTGCTCACATGGAGTAGGGCCAGGACTGTCCAACAAACTGCCCTACAGGGCTGGTGCTGGTGGTGGTGGGGAGCAGGAGGAGCAGGGCTGGAGAGTCACAAGAGCGGGGGTCTGCAGAGGTTGTTGGTACCATGGAGGCAAGGCAGGCAGGTCTTCAGAGTCCTGATCTCTCTGCCCAGCCCACCAGCTCCTACCTACCTTTCAGAATTCTCTGACATTCACTTCATGCATTTTGTCAAGGCTTTTAAATTTTATCAGTGGGAGACATAGGGTGGTGTGTGTTTACTCCACCTTGGTCAGAAATGTAAGTCCCTTTTTAAGGAATTTTAAAGAAGTAGGATTACAAAGTGATTTTTCTTTATAATTTTTAGACTTTTCAGTGTTTTTTCCATGTTAAAATCTTTTTGATAACTCTGAGTTCTTTAGCTTATCTGGATAGATGAGGTAACTGAAAAGGAAACTGACTGAGGTTGGTGGAGGTATGGATAATTATGAATGTTGAGACAGGGATGCCCACAGGCGGTTAAGCGCTGCTTGCTGTGGCTGAAGGAGTCAAAGGAAGAGAGAACTTGAGAAACAGGTGGGAATATGAGATGTGTTCTGTCTGGGGGCACTGAGGAGAGTTTGGTGCACTGAGAGGCAGCCAAGGAAGAGAAAATATATGCAGTTGGAGAAACACAGGAAAGGTGGAGAAATGGAGGCCCAGGATGTTGACCATACTTGGTCGGGAAGGGACTGTCAAGGGAAGGATAGGCTGAAAAGAGGAGGAGATGTGAACAGACTTTTCTTTTCTTTTTTTAAGAATTCAAGATATATAAACACAATTGACCCTTGAACAACACAGGTATGAAGTGCCAAGGTCCATATATATGAGAATTTTTCTAAATACCATATAATACTATAAACGTATTTCCTCTTCCTTATGATTTTCTTAATAACATTTTCTTTTAGCTAGCTTACTTAATAGTAAAAATTCACTATATAAGACACATAACGTACAAAATATATGTTAACTGTGTTATCGATAAAAGGTCAACAGTAGGCTATTAGTAGTTAAATTTGGGGGATTACAGGTGGATTTTTTGGCTGCACAGGGGGTTGGTCCCTGTAACCCCTGCACTGTTCAGTGATCAACTGCATATTTTTTAGCATGATACCAAAAAAAGACCCCTTATGTTCTACTCAAATGAACTTGAATACAACTAAAGTAACTGTCATAGAGTAGGTGACAGTCTCTTTGAATTCCTTTCCTCCAGAAAATGCCTCTGACACCCAAAGACAAGATAGGCATCTATCTACACTCCCCTGTGGCATCCAGCTGCTACCTGGCCCTTTAGACTGGTAAGCTCCTTGAGAGCGAGGTCCTCATGCTTTTCCTGATGGCCTTTTGGGAGCCAGCACAGTGCTGTGTGTATCACAGAAATATATGCAATATTTCTTGCAAGAATGAACGCATGAATGAGTGAGTACCAGAGTCTAGAGAAAGAGGTTCAGAGGTCTATGTGTGCTACTGTATCACCCGCCCAGTCTGGAGGGAATGAGCTTAGACAAAAGGCTGAGGCTCATTGTCAAATGAGGCTCCTGGGTGACAATGGCAATTTGTCCAACTATTCTCCAAAATACCCAACATGTGACCACAACCAAATGAAACAAAAATTACACACACACAGAGAAGAATGACTAGAAGGAAATGACAACAGGGATAACATCTAGAAAACAGACTCCTAAGTAGTGGCTTTTTTCTATATACTTCCTACGTTTTACCATTTTCTCACACAAGAATCTCTTTTTTCCTGACCTGTCATTTGGACTCTGGGATGGACTGGCTTACCAGGAGGATGGGTAATGTCCTGCACAAGTGAACAAGGCTGGTAACCCCAGGCCGTTAACCTCCTATTAATGGTCTTGTTTGCACTGATGAGCACATACGGTACTGGGATTGCAGAACCGCCCCAACATGGCCCTGTGAGGTCCAGCCCACTTGGCAAAGCTGGGCTCCTCTGTTTACTGCAACAACTGGGACATCCTCCCTGCCTCCCCCACGGAAGGATTCTTTCATGCCTTCAGAGAAGAAAGGTGGGAATGTGGACGAGAGGAGGAAGAATAAGCAGAGTGTGGGGGACAAAGTGCTTGAGTCCTGAAGGTAGGATTGTGCACCCATCTGGGACACCTTGGTGACCTAACTCTCTGGTGTGTGCGCCCCTGGAAGGCATACAGGGGTGGCAGCCCATCTGGGAGCTCTGGGTAAAGTGCCTGCCACCACAAGATAATAAACAGCCATAATTAGGCCTTTCTGGAAAACTGAATAATACTGATATTAAAACTTTTATTATATGTATGTCTTGTATGAATTTAATTGCCTCCAGTGGTTATATTTTGGGAGCAGTGAGGATGGCAGTAGAAGTAATAAGAATGAATTAAACCACAAGCAGATCCAGTGTCTGGGGAAGATAGAAGCTGCTTTCACTAATGGGATTTGACAACACAGACCCTGTGATTCTGTTCTGGTCTGCATGAGGCAGGCCCTAGACCCCAAGGTCCCAGGCAGCAGCCACAACCTAACCTGACACTCGCCCTTCAAATACCACCCACACTTTGAGAGAGATGGTTTCAAGCAGAATGAGGGTAATTCTTCCCTTCCTCTCTCTGCACTGAAATGAAAATCACTACCCCTGCCCTAAAGTAACCTAGATTCTTTCACCTTGGAATTCAACTGGATTGGCTATTTCTGTCACTTAGAGAATGTTAACAAGTGGACAATTCTTTTATACTATACTTCTAAGTAAAGCTGTAATAAATACCGTATTTTATAAATTAAAGAAAAAAAAATAAGGTCCTTATAGACCAGTACAGTCATCTGACAATAAACAAGCCTAAACTCTCACAGCTTAGGCTGAGGAAGTTTTAAATTATTAATATGTCAAGCATTGCCCTCTGAAGCTTCTTTTCCAGCTCTGACCATGAACCCAAGTATCCTGTGTTTAAGTTCCATTCAGTCAGCAAGCCCTTGAGAGACATTTTCAATTCCAGGCCATGAAGGTGGATGGTGCTGATGTCAGGGTTTTATCTGCACAGAGCAAACCCCCTCCTCCCTTGATATTTCAATGGGTTTTTGAAGCACTCTACAATAGCTTCAATAACCTGGCTGGAAATCTGCAGAGTGGATCATCAGCTACAGCTTGAACCTCTCCCAGAGCTCCCTTGCTAATTAGCCTAATGTAGCGACAGTAGCAGCAGCAAAAAATTACAGCTGAGCCAAGGGGCCTTGGATCAGGAAGGCCATGCATGTGGGCTCCTTCAGGGGGTTCTCCTGGCACTACTCCCTGGAACTGTCACCTTAAGAACTTAAAGCACTATACACACACACACATACACACTTTCACTTCCTAGGATGAAAGCAGAAAAGATAAGAGTTTCTTTGAAAACTGTCTTTACATTGCTTTCTGTGAGCTAATTTTTTCTTACGTGTGCACTTCACCTTCCTTTTAGGGTGTGGGGTCCCTAGAACAACTGCATCCTATTTCCTCTCTGTCCACAATGCAGCACTAAAGTGGAGTCTTGGACTTAGAATAGCCACTTAAAAACATCCTGAAAATTTTGGTTTTTTTCAAATAAAATTTGCCATGGAAAATTTCTCTTTAGGGCCCTCATCACATGCACACACGACTGGTCCGTGTAGTTTCGCTTCTGGCACACTGATTTCCATTAATAAAAGAACGCAGCAATGAAAGATGATTTAGCTCTACCACAAATACCCATTTCCAACAGATTTGTTTCATCTGAAACACTATAAATAAAAAGTGACAAATGTCAAAGACATAGAAAGGTCATCTATTTTGCCTCTGCTCATTTTAAAGGGCAGTTGCTTTAGAAGATTCTTCCATTCAGCCCCAATCTTCACACCACCTCCTTTCTGGGACAGGAAGTTAACGCCCACCCGGAGGGGCTCTCCTTTTACATAAAAGGCTCGTGACTCCAATAAATGGGATGCTTCCTGCATGAGGCTGGGCCACATGAGCCTGATTATTAAACAGGAAAAAATTCTTTCTTGGGGAGTGGGGTGGGGGGAAGGTCAGAAGGACACTAAATGACAGAGGAGCCAGATGCTTCATTTATAACCAAGAAGTGCTGTAGGCCCCAGGAGTACCTCCTTCTACCAGAGTACACATATCCCAAGATTCTGGAACTCACTGAGCTTCCGATCTTAAGAAATGATAGAAGCATTTGAATGATCCCCTGAGCAGCCCATCTCCTCTCCGGGAATATGCTGCAAGATGGGTTTTTACATTTTCCTTACTTCTCCGAACTTCCACAAAATCCTGCTCTGTTTCCCCCTTCTCTGGTCTCTATTCATAACTCTGGATGAACCGTGTTAGTGGTACCGAGAGGGATTCCGACGTTTTCGCCCTTAGATCTTGCACACTCTGCGGACACCCCACTTGCCCACGGTCCTGCCCCTTTCCCACCAGGCGGCGCGAGCTCTTACCAGCTGCCCTGTGCTGCGACCGCGTCTCTGCCGACCGGGTCTCCCGTCTTAGGTCCTGGGGCAGCGCGGCCTTGACCAGCTCCCCGGGGCCCGCGTCCGGGGACGGCAGGGGGCGGCTCTGCAGCTGCGGCTTCCGGGGCAGGGGCGGCTTGGAGCTGAGCGGCTCCGAGGGCCGAGCCTTCCCCTTTCCCTGCTCGTGCGGGGACCGTGCCCCTCGAGGGGAGGGGGCCTTCGCAACCTGACATTTCTCGTCTTTGGGGAGCAAAGCCAGCCCCCCTCTTTCTAACCGGATTTCAGCGCTGTATCTCTTTATCCCTCTTGCTTCGGCAGAGGACGCCTCTCTGTGCTTGAAGGACAGAGACGTGGAGCGCAGCTTGACGGCAAAGGGGCCTCTGTCCTCCCCCGATGTCGGCTCGCGAGCCGCCGGGCAGGGGTCTCCCGGGGCGTCCCGGGGGCTCCGGCCCGGCCCGGCCGCCGCGTCCCCCGAGTCCCGAGAGCCGCCGCCGCCGTGGGGCTCGGGGGGCGCCCGCAGGTCGTCGAGCGCCGCCTCGCTCCTCCAGGCCAGGCTGCTCCTCAGAAGCGGCAGGCGCACCGGCAAGGCGCCCGCGGGGCCCGCGTGCTCCAACAGGCGGGCGCTGCCCGAGCGCGGCCACGCCCGGCCCGACGACACGGAGAACTTCTTCACGGCCCGCAGCTCGCTGCCTGCCCGCTCCACCTTCCGCTCGGGCGCCGGCCTCTCCGGTCCCCCCTGTGGGGGCTCCGCGGGCTCGGCCCGGGGCGGCTCGGCCTCTCCGTCCAGGGGACCGGGAGCGGGCTCCTCCGCAGGCGGCTCGCAGGCGGCCGGCGCGCCGGGGCTCTCGCTCACCGCCGGGGCCTTGTGCTTCAGGCAGCTCTTGGGAGCCGAGGGGCTTGGGGCAGGGGCCTCTGGAGATCCCTTCCCTGCTCCCTCGGGCTCGGGCGCTTCCAGCGTCAGCTCCACCTCCTTCTGGACACTTTGGTCTGGCCCATCTAGACCAGGGGGTGTCTCCGAGGTGATGGCAGGGTCAGTCTCGGGAGGCGTCGTGTCCCCCTCGGGGATGGAGGGGGATAATCGAATCTCGATGTCTCCAGAAGCACAAATCACCTCATCAGCTGTTTCCCTGGCTGGAGGACTTGTGCTTTCCAGGGACGGCTCCTCCCTCTGGATTTCGCTGTCAGGATTATGGTGGTGATGTGGGGAACCTTCTGGCAGAGATGGGGACTCCGCGCGGGGGACTGGGCCTGACTCAGACTCAATGACCTCGGGGGTGGCTGGTCGGCTTGAGGTGTTATCCCCAAGGAAGCTCTCCTCCTCGGCGCTGGCACTGAGTGCAGGGCAGTGCTGCAGGCGTGCCCGCCTAGCCCGTGGCCCCCCAGATTGCAGCGTGGTGGCTAGTCCTCCAGGCTCAGGGCTTCTGTCCAGTCCCACATCCTGCTGTGCAGAATTGGGGTTCTCTTCTGTGCTGACTTTGGGTAAGGACTTATCATCGTATTCCTCTTCCTCTGGGGTGCACGTCAGATCACTCAGGGATTCAGACTGTGCTCGCTGCCAGAGATAAAAAGGACAAAGACAGCATCATCATGTCAAATATGTCAAATGCCTATGACATTCCCATTTTGTATAATAGGAAACAGTGTGTCTCTAAAGCTGGCACCTAAGCAGGCACTGACACAGGGTAGGGTGTCTCTTAATAACTCCCATATTGGTCTGTTTGGAATCTTGCCTTACAAGTTCAGCTTTCAGCAGAACAATGGCAGCTATGCCCTCTAGGTAAATGGTGCTTAAGGTTCTAGTGGCTGAGCCACAAACACTGCTCTACAGAGCAAAGGGAAGGGGATCAAATCAGCTGGGTGTCTGCCATGCTTTACACTCCACACCTATTATTTCATTTACTCTTGATTCATCCCAGCAAGGAAGAATTATTTCCTCTTTGCACTTGTAGTACTGGGAGCTCAGAGAGGGCCATACTTTGGTTAAGGCTGAGCTTATTAGCTCAGGTGAAAAGCTGGTGCTCTCTCCATGACCCTGTGCTGCCTGAGAGCTAGTTTTCCATCTCAGTTCTCTCTCTCTCTCTCTCTCTCTACAGAGATGGGCCCCAAGGTGAGGGCAAACTGGTTTGCCTAAAGGGTAATTTCATATCACATCAAACACAGTCAAAGGCAAACCACAGCTTACAAGATAAAGTCCAAAAGCATAGCTGATAGGATAAAGTCCAAACTTTTCAGTTAAGTCAGAAGTCTTATATTCTTTGGTCTTAAATTATTTCTCCTAGTCCCTGCTCAGGTCAAGCCATGCCCCCACTAGTGAATGTGCCCGACTCTGGGCCTGAGTGACTGGCCAGCTGCTCTTTACCCACATCTCCAGGTGTTCTACCAGTAACCCCCAAGAACAGTCTGAGATTCTACTCCAACAGGAAGTCTTGCCTATTGCCTGCAGCTTATGGTGCTCCTCCTCTCCCCAAGCCCTACCGGTGTGACAATCAAATACTGCCTTGTATTTTTTGAAGTCTCTGGAATTTAAATTTAGTCCAACTTCCTCCTTACTGTACCCAAACTCAGTTGCTGCTCTCTTAGGAAGGAAAGGAGATCAAAGTAGCAATGAATCATTCAAAAGCATGAGAAAATGACCAAAAGGTTGAGGGTGTGAGGTCAATCTTTTTATAAAAATTTTTTTTAAATGTTTTTGTTTTTGAAAGAGAGAGAGAGAGAGTAAGTGGGTGAGATGCAGAGAGAGAGAGAGACAGAATCCGAAAGAGGCTCCAAGTTCTGTGCTGTCAGCACAGAGCCCTACGCGGGGCTCAAACCCACGAACCGCAAGATCATGACCTGAGCTGAAGTCAGATGCTTAACCGACTGAACCACCCAGGCGCCCTGAGGTCAATTTTTTTAAAAAGTTCAGGACATCAGACCTCCTTTCCTTGATGTTAAGAAACGTTCAGGGAGTGTTTGCAGTAGGTTTTAGTTTTTGTTTGCTGTGTTATTTTAACATTTCCACTGGCATCTGCTTGCTAACAGAACACAGATAAGTGGGATGTCTCTGACAACGCCTAAGTGAACTCTTGCCAAGATGCACAATTCTATTCCCATGGATTTGAAAAGAGGAAGATGTGCAAAGAAATCTACAGAAGAATTTTCAAAAGCCACAGTTTCAATAGGTGTCACGGGCCTTTTGCTACTACAGGAAATCACTGATGTTGAAACCTGTTTAGGATGTGGGTCATGCTTTAAAACTATCGTAAGCCTCACTAAATGAGCATAAAGCTGAGAAGCAGGCCTGGCTGGGAGCATCCCACCTTGGGCCACTGGCAGATACAAGGAGGTAAGGGTGGAGGGCCAGGCAGAACAAAGGTAGTGTGGAATATGGACTCGGACACTGAACAGAGTTTCTCGAGGGAACAAAGTGGCTTCTGACTTGGTCTGGGATCGTCAGCTTGGTCCTGGGATCGTCAGGAAGGATGCATAGACTCACTCCCTTGCTGCTGCCACCTCCTCTCCCCTCCTCTCCTGGGCCCTCACAGCAGCCTCACATACCCAAGAGGGGCCAGGGTACCAGGAAAGTCCTGATGGTTGGGAGGAGGGACCTCATGACCGAAGGGCAAAGGGGGCTATGAATACTCGAAGGAGAGAGGCCCTGCCTTAGGACCCAACAGTGACTCTGGTGACCGCTGGCCAGATACCTCTGCCCAGTCAAAAACTTAAGGTATCCATGCCTGCTCCCTACCAAGAAGGGGAACCAAAGAAGGAAGGAAGATATGTAAATGACAGAGTTTAAATCAAGGAATGTTTACCGGACTGACTAAATCAGAATTTCTGTTACTCTAAAAAATGGGGTTCAAGAGCTAAGTCAAGTTTAAATGTAAAGAAAGAATGAGAGGTACAGCTTTGTCCAGAGGACAGTAAGGCAGGAAGTTTTATCTCCCCCATCTGGAGTATGAGTGCAGCTTCTCTCTGCTACAAAGTCCTGAGCAGGCTGTGGCTGGTTACACGTACCCTTGCCAAAGCAAAAGACATCCCCATGGGAATAAACCCTAGACTTGAGGCCAGAGGGAGCTGGCTCTGTCCCTGCCCTGTGGTCCCACTCAGTATGAGGATAGGCAGGTTCGAGTTCCTGATCCTTGCCAAGTCCCACAGCAACAAGCCTGTAAATGCATTGGATGTGCAAGCACTTATACAAGTGTCCAGCTTGCACAAAGGCTTATTGGCCTGAGGGTAACCATAGCTGACTTCGTTCTTCAGCCTTAGTCCCCTCTAAAGTCAACCCTGCTGGCCTGAGTTTAAAAAGCACCTACCTTCCACACACCCAAAGGAAACCCCACTGTCTCCAGGGAGTCCCCGGAATCCTGAGAAGTCCCAGCCCACCATTCCTAGCTGAGCACCTAGCTCATCCTGGGCACTTCATCAATACCCCCCAATACTGTCTC
Organism: Panthera pardus; assembly: GCF_024362965.1. Classification (NCBI taxonomy): domain Eukaryota; kingdom Metazoa; phylum Chordata; class Mammalia; order Carnivora; family Felidae; genus Panthera; species Panthera pardus. The sequence continues at coordinate 60,616,765 of NW_026526821.1, read as the reverse complement.
CAAGGAAGGAGGGAGAGAATGTTGGTCTGTGAACATCTCTTTCTCAGCACTCTCATTCTCTGTGGCCAGTCTGGCCCCACACCTGCCCTCAGCTCCTCCAGGGCTGGAATACTGTGGGCATCAGGCAGTGGAGAAGTCTACAATCCTATGTGGACCTCTAACCTATGGGTACTATGAAGACAAAACACTCCACGAATGAGTTCTCGACACCCAGAACTACAAACTGACAACTACACAGGCAGTGTGACCAAAGAGGGATCTGTCCTCACAGGGGCACAGTCCCCATGCTAATAAGTAGGTCCTTGTCCAAGGCAGAAGTCTGTGCTAGTGTGCCAGCTTATCTGTCATTGGTTCATGTCATCTGTTCATCCATTCAACAAATGTGCACTGAATGCCAGCTGTGTGGTTAGCATTGCTCTAGGGGTGGGATGTAGGGCTGGGACAAGGTCTCAAGAAGACTGGCAATAAACAAGTGAGCATACACAATTATAAAGGTCACTTATGTGTGTGGCCTGTGCTATAAAGAAAGTGAACGCACTGGTGGGAAGGGAGGGCTGCTTTCCATAAGATGGTCAAGTGAGCCCCTCTGGGGAGAAGACCTCTGAGCTGAGACTCCAAGGCTAAGGAGCCAGCCAGGAGAAGAATGTCTCAAGCAAGAGATCAAGGCCTGAGGCCAGAGACAGGCCAAATCGTGTTGAGTGAGTGAGGCAGAGAATAAGAGTAGGTCTCAGAGGTAGGCAGGGCATGGTCATGCCAGGCCTGGAGTGTGGACCTTACACTCAGTGCTGTTGGAAGGCAAGGGACCCACAGCATGTAGCAGCTTTCACAGGAGGTGCTGCAGAACCAAAGAACAGGTGGCATGTTTATGCAAGGAAGAGACATATCTGACGTATATTGAAAAAGATGAGCAACTCTAGCTCCTGGAGATGGTCCTACTGACCATGGGGTTTCTCGGAAGGGGCACGTGACCCTGAGGGGAGAGAGGCGGGGGTGGGTGGGAGTGGGGGGCCACCAAGTCTGCCTGTAAGAAAAAGCCCGATTACCGAAGACAGCCGCCTCATTTTGCTGGACCGCTGGTTGCGGGGCTTAACCAGGAGCTTGTGCTTAGCTGCAGAATTGTCCAGGCAGGAGGAAAATTCTGGAGGGTAATCGAAATCAGCCACGGGTGCCACGCTGCTGTCGGAGGTGCGGGGGGAGACACTGGCATCGCTCGCGTGCCTGGAGGAGAGCTGGTCTGGAGACTGTGGCCGGGATGAGGATACTAAAGAGACCTTCAAGGAAGAAGAAGCAAACACACCAAGCATTAACTTCGTGGTATGAAATGGTCCCACCAGCACATCAACTCCCTTCTTGTATGGTGCTCAGTCTTCTCATACCATCTCTGGGCTTTACATGGAAGGACAGATTTAAAATCTGGCTCTCAACAGGGAGGGTTCCAGGACACCCCCTTAGAAAAGTGTTCCTTAGAAAAGCTGGCAGCTTTAAAAGTTGGGCCAACCCCTAACAACTTACTCATTTCCAAGGCTGTGCAGAGAACCTATGTCCTAGGCACCCTTGATGAGATAACCCTGCCTTCACCTTCCTAAGCAGGTATCTGTGATTCAGACAAAAGCCTCTTTCTCTGGTGAAACAGACCGACCCGATTTCTCTAAGAGCAGCCTTGGTCCTGAGAGGGTGGCCCAAATGTGTGATTTTACAGGCTGGGGCAAAAGATGTGCCAAGCCCACCACCCAGCACCGCATCGCGGCAGCTGCATTTCATTCATTCTAGAAGGTTCCTGTATCTTCATGTGTCCTCTTGGAGACATAGGGCTTTAAGTTTCCATCTGTAGTTACAATTATTTTACTAGTTTATACCTCAGCAGGGAGGCACTAAGTCAGGCAAGGGCAAAAGTGTTGTCAGAGAGGAAGGGGATTTGGGGAGTCACGTGGAAGGATGAGTGCAACACGCTGTTACCTGCCCACTGAACTTGGCAAACTCCATGACTGAGTGAGGTCTAAGTGGGTTCTGCCACAAAGACATTTGTCAGCATGAAATAGTGTGTTTGGGGGGGGGGGTACCCACCGTGCACCCCTGAGCAAACACAGCCCAGATGAGCGAGGAGCAGGGAGAGCATCCGGGAGGTGCTGGGCTTCAGTTACAAATCTACCACCTACTTCTGTTCTACTGTGGTGCTCAGTATTAGGGTCAAGTTTACATTTTCCCCCCAATGTTTTTTATTTGCCAAATTTTATATGTTATACACACAACATTTACTATTGTGACCACTTCTAACCACACAGTTCAGTGGCATTAAGTATACTCATTTTGCTGTGCAACCATCTCCAGAGCTTTTACTCTTGTAAAACTGAAACTGCACCCACTCAACAACAATTCACCATCCCCCATTGTCAACTCCTGGCCACCACCACTCTACTTTCTGTCTCTATGAACTTGACTACTCTAGCTACCTCACACTGAGTGGAATCATACCGTATTTGCTTTTTTTGTCTGGCTTATTTCACTTTGCATAATGTCCTTAATGTCCACCCATGTAATAGGATGTGTCAGGCTTTCCTACCTTTACAAAGCTGAATGATATTCCAGTGTATGGAAATACCACATTTTGTGTATCCATTCATCCATCAATGGACACCTGGGCTGCTTACACATTATAGCTGTTGCAAATAATGCTTCTGTGAACATGTGTGTAGAAATACCTCTTCAAGAACTAGCTTTCAATTCTTTCAGGTATCTACCCAGAAGTGGAACTACTGGATCACAGAGTAGCTTTATTTTTCATTTTTTGAAGAACCTCCATGCTGTTTTCTACAGTGGCTGTACCAGTTTGCATTCCCACCAGTGTACAGGGGCTTGAATTTCTCCACATCCTTTCCAACACTTGTTATTTTCTGTTTCTTTGATAGTAGCCATCCTAATGGGTGCTGTGTGTTCTTTGGAACACACATTTTAACTTAAGACCATAATTTTATGCACCTCACAATGATTTAGTAAGCCCCCATGAAAATGGTCTCCTCAGGGAAGGCAGCAAACAAGATGTGGGCAGCAAGTGGACTCACAGGGGTCTGGGTACATCCTGCTCAGCTCTTCCACAGCCCTGGAGCCCTGGACAGAGTAGGCTCCAGTAGCCCCTGCTAAACTAGGGGGGCACCAGATGTGTGTCACTATTAGAGAGATAAGCTGAGGCAGGGATTGTCCTGCAAGGGAACTTCCTCAGAGAAACGTATTTTCCCTGTTAACAGAAAGTTGTATTTTCTCCTGCAAGTATTAAGTTTATTCCTGCCAACTAGGAGAAGACAATTACTAAAATGAAGGGGAAAGCGTTATAAACGGACCTAATCTATTTTAGTTCTCTTGTTTCAGCGACTTGTGTTCTTACGGGAATAAAGCAAGAAAAATTATTTAAAAAAATAAACCACAGGGCTCCCAGCTTCCTCTGTGCCTGTGGCTTTGGCTTCCACTGCTGTAGCTGATGACTCAGGAAGTCACCTAAGATTGGGCAGATGACACCTCTCCCAGGCAGTCCTCCCTCAGGGTCACTGGTAGAATGGGTACATTCCAAAGAACATAGAGAAGCCTTCTTCATTTTCATCCTTGTCTAGAGGAACAATGTATATACACTTGGTAAAATTTTGGCTCTTGTTTTTGTGTTTTTCTGACTGTTGTTTTTTTCTGACTCAAGAGACCAGGCAAGATGAGCTGCTTTGCAAATGCAGTGACTCTCGGGTGAGAATGATGACATCTTCTGTGAGGACATGAGATGTGGTCAACGCCCCCGCCACACACACATCCCATTAACCCAAAGGAAAAACCTTCCCTGCCTCCCGTCCACTAGCTTTGCACCGTTTGAGCAGACGGTCCTGGGTTCAAACCCACTCTGGCCCCTGCATGGGTGACAGTGGGTGGGTGAGGCAGATCCTGGCAAGATTAACTTCCTAGAAACTCTGACCACAATGACCTCTGTCCCCACAAAATCCCTGCACTGGTTGTCACGGTTGGTCTTCCTACAAGGGCACTGAACTCCCACTTCTCAGTCTTTGCTGTCATTTGGAGAGTTCTTACGGCCTGAAAAGACCAACACCTTCATGACTGAGGAGAACGGTGAGTCCAGCGTTTGATCAGAGAAGCAACTATGCGACTTGGGGTAAGGTCTGTGGGTACAGTACAGGCTGGGAAAGCTGACCTGGATTTTAGTCTGTGGGCTGGAAGCATTCACACTTGCATTGCTTGCCCCAGTTGCCCAGTTTGACCTGAAATCTGTGCTTCTGGATGATTCTGGAAGTGAATGATTTAAAAAGTCTAACAGGAGGCCCTTCGTTGGAGGAATGTGACTCACATGGGAAAATGGCCTGGAGTTCAGAGGCTTTTTTGGGGGTGAACCTGAGTGACAGCTGCTTTACAGTGTTTGTCCTCAAAGAGAGGGGTTCACAATTACCTCACCTGTTAAATTAGTTAGTAACACCTTCCTTACAAGACTGTTGTTACACATGGAAAACAGAAATTTCAGTCCTGGCACATGGTACTTGTCCAACAAATAGTAGCTATCAAAAAAAAAAAAAAAAGAGAGAGAGAGAAGGGGGGTGCTCAGTCACTGAGGAGTGGGCTGAGGGAGGTGCATGCAGGAACAGGCCACAGACGTGAAGTAGAGCCAGTGGGACCTTTCTGGGCAGGAGAGGCCTGCTGGCTTTGCACTCCAGCTGGCCTTTCCTGGTGAGGGAAGGGGAGGCACTGACCTACCTGATCTCACAAAATCCTCTCCAAAACCCTCTGAGGACACAGATTCCTACAGGTGACAGAACCTGCCCATTGCCTGGTAGCACAGCAGTGTGTGTGTTTCCACCAGAGCCATGCTGTCTCTCCATGTTACCTTCCCTCATCCCCCAGGATAAAGACAACTTGCCAGCTTGCCATCCTCTACCCAGTGTTTCTTACTTAATGGTAGGACACTTAGCAGATGGCTAGTTTGATGTAATTTTACCATAAAAATCACCAAGTTTCACCAGTTGCTACCTAATGTGGCAATGAGATTTTAAAAATAATTCCATGCATTTCCTGAAAAACTCATCCATCAGGAAATATCATCTTGGTCTTATCATGAAATACTTGTTCCTGGAAACCTTGTATCAAAATAATCTTTAAGTTTTTCTGTCAGGCATGTGGGCTTGTGTAAGGAGTCGTCAACAGGAAAAAAATTAAACAGCTCACAATCCCATCCTGGTGGGATTTAAGGTACCATTATATCAAATACCATGTGTTATATAAAAACACTTTAAAGGCTGCATTGTTTCCCCATCTCAGTCAGTCCATTGTGCCCAAAAAACTTTTAGGGCATAAAATATGATCACCGTGTCTTCAAAATCTTGATAATAAAGATTATATATATTTTTTAAGTCTTAAAGCTTCCAATTTTAGGTTCCTATGAAGCTAGTGGCTTGTTCATACTACCCAATAAATAAAATCTCAGAGCACTGTTTTGTCAGTAACATAACCACCATAGGAGGGATGCTGAGAAGGATGAGGCCATAGCCCTGTCCAGTGTGAGTGGCTCCCAGGCAGCTAAAGATAGAATTTGTGCATCATGGTGCTTTGCAGGTTTGGAGTTGGGCTCATGCCCTAATGAATGGAATTAGAAACTACCTGTTCTTCTGTACTTTTCCAGTTCAATGCAGAGAACCATGGTGCTGTGAGAGCCAGAGAACTGTGGGATGGAGTGAGGGCAAATCAGTCAACTATGGCTCGTGAGGGTCATCTCCCCAACACATGGCCCTGAAACATACAAAGTCACATCTGGTCCTGAGGATGGGGACCCTGAAGCTGCACATCTCAGAGTACAAACATGGGTCTTTCACGTGTCACCATAGGCAGCAATAGCCTGTCAAACCTTCCCTTCCAGTATTTTAAGGTATTAAGGGGTACAGGGTTGGCTCAAAGTCCAGGAAATAGGCCAAATCATCTTCTTTGTCTTCTCTTGCTTCTCTTCGACATGGGAGAACAGGTGTGGGTAGCTCATGGAGCTCATGGAGACTCTGCTCATGGAGAAAGCAGGGACAGGTTCACCCTAGAGCAGAATTCCAGAGAGAAGAATTCTCTAGCCAGCCCTGAGTAAACCCCCAGCCCTGGGGCTTACTTACATTCAGCTATACCACAGTCCTTCCTCTGCCTTTCATCAGTGATGCTCTGGGAACCCACAACTACACATAAATTAGGTAAATATTCTTTCCCTTGTTTTTGGAGGGGGGCTTCTGGATGTCCAAATTGAAGTGACCACTGAGTGTATTTCAGATCAGCACAGAATCTGCAAGATGATGGTTCACAATGAAACCCTGAGATTTACTGGGAACAGCTTTTGACCAGGGCACAAGTGTAGCTCCAAGAATGCACAGGGCAGGTGGGTGGCTATAAAACATGGACTCTGGCCTTAATTTGTTTTTCAAGTGTCAGCATTACACATAGAACTCCAATTCTACCCAGCCCTCAGCAAGTCTTGTCTAAAGGGAAAAATGATCATTTATGTACAAGCACATTGTATGGGCTTAAAATGGTGGCACCATTAGCAGGGTAGCTTATACAGGAGAAGGAGCTCAAGTTTTCTACCTGTTTTCTAATGGGGAAGGGTGTTATCCATGATCAACTCCTCTGCCCTACTGAGGTCATAAACACCCCTCCTGCTTGTCAAACTTTCCCTGCTTCCCTGTTTACCTGCATCATACCTCACATTCTAACCCTAGATCAACAAGATCTCATGGTCCTAAACTCAGATCTGAGAGTCTAGATGAAGTCATGTATGTTCACCACTCCCTCCTCCCTCCAGCCAAATGTCATGACAACAGAAAACAGATACAATGGTATTTCCCTTGTTTTGAGATGGGATGCCCAGTCCGGTCATCTGCTCAGACAGGAAAAACCAGGTAAAGGAAAGGGTTGATTGTATCTGACCTGTAACCATGATGAAAAATGTTACCAACACTATATCTCCTGACAAAACAGGAATTTCTGCTCAAAGAATGAAAACAAATACAGTCCAAGGACTGACGGTGAGCTCCCACTGTTTAGGTCTGGAACACCTCCTAGCTGCATGGACCACGGCCACACCCACCCATGGGAATCTTAACAGGGGCCACCAGAGTTCCTGACTGTCCTCTGCAGTGGGTGCAGACAAAGCTGTGAGGTGGTTCAGGCTGTCACTTGCCTTTATGGTTGTGCCGGGACCAATGTCATGCAGGGACATCTCTGGGGGGCTCCTGGGCAGACCATCATCCTCAGAACTCATGCCGGTGTCATCTCCTCGCTTGGCAGGAAGACCCCCTGGAGGAGGGGGTGGCCCCATTTTCACATTACACTGTATTTTTAACTAGATTGGAATAAAGAACATTTGCTCTTATTTCCATCAGCAACTTTTTATCAACAAATCTTCTTGCTCCAATTCATTCCTTCAGGAGGTACTTTCAACACCTCTGCCTGGTGTAGCCTGGTGTAGCAGATGGAAGCACAAGAGTGTCTGCAACTAGCTCTCTTGCTCTCATCTTGAAAATGAGTGCTTATAACTAGGCATGAATCAAGATCCAATTGTAATTAACTTGGTGTGTCTGGAATGCAAATATACTTTAAGATATGTTAAATAAACCAAGCAGAAATAATTTTAAAACTTATTGATACATCTTTGACATACACACCAAGTGTCACTGCCAAGGAAAACTTTACCTGTAGGGCTTTAATCCGGTCACACACATTTTCTTGGGAAAACACCCGCACAGGTCGAGTAGGATCCTGTCCAGACTCAGGAATGAAAATACTGTCATGTGACAGGGCCCGGCTGCCCAGCGCACCCCTCGACTCCCTAGGATAAAAGAGGCACTGTGAAACTCTGTTCTCCTCCATCTCTCCCTCGGGGTGCTCAGGATGAACAAGGGGGTTGGGGCTAATGGCACATCATACAATAAGCCTTCGGTTACATTTCTTTTTTAACAGCTTCTGACTCCAGTTTATCCCAACCCTGTCAAATACCACAGTCAACTATTAAGAGCTTTGCAGAGATAGGGATTTTCCTAACAGATCTGAAGACTGTGTGAATTCTTTTCATTAATGGGAAAACCAGGGTCTGACGAGGTGTGAGGTCCATGACAGCAAGCCTGTAGAAAGGAAGGGTTGGCAGGGCTCCTCGGCTGGCTGGGGGGTTGCACAGAAGACTGGCATGGATGTCCAGGGAAGATGAAATCATTCCTTGTGGGCCAACATGCAGCCCCTCAGTGGGCTAGAGGCTGTTTTGCACAGCAGGCTGAGGGCCTGTCTGACGGAGGCATCCTTGCAAGGTGGTCCAAAACACACATCCACAGGCTGGGTTTGAAATGAGAATTGCAAATCTGCTAAGCCATGCCCTCTTTTCATTACCTGATATGATCTGTGCAATCCAGCCTGTGTGCCTACATCCTGGAATACAGATGGTGGGCATTTCTGTCATCATCATCTCAGCCTCTGCCACAGCTCTGAGCTCAAGACTCCAATTCAGAACTGAACCCAAAGGACTCATTTCACAAAATGTCCTAAGAGGATGTGAGAGTTGGTTGTCAGATTTTCCTACTGGCAGTGACTGCCTGAACAATAGATGGAAGGAGATGATTGAGATCCGATGATGAAGGAAGGAAGGCCCGCCCCTACAGGCACTGGCCATCTTGTGCTCCACACTCCCCCACCTCCAGGCTGCCCCAGGCATCCTGTCCTCTGTGAGGCATTGAGCACTCTTAGGGGTGGTCCTGCTCCACTGCAGATCACATTGTGTTGGTTAACGATGCTTTCCAACTTCTTTCTAGCCCACAGTTGTGAGTCTGCAAGTGGGAAACCTATGGCTCCCAGAAGGGTGTGTCCTTACACTTCTCGGAAGGCATCAGGCCAAGTGAAAGAACTAGATGGGCCCTTCCTGCCAATGGCAGCTCTTGTCACAAAGATCACAGGCACACCTGGGTTTCCTTCCTACAGTAGGGAAGCCCATGGCCACGCCCACTGGAAGTCATAACCACTGCCTGAACACCTCCACTCTGGGGGTGTAAGTAGGAGTTGAGATGGCATGAAAAGGCCTCTGCCTTTTCAACGATACACTGGCAAAAACACAAAATGTCATACGTTCAAAGCCATTTGCTACATTTATAGAAGCAAAAGACTATCATCAACCCAATGACCTTCAGTAGGTATCTGTATAAACCATGGAAACTTTGCAGCTGACCAAGTAGGTAAGGGGGAGCTCTGTACACAGGCAGCACCAGACTGCACTAAGTGAAAAATAAAGCAGAGTGCAGAACAACATGTCAGTTCTATGTGGGGAAGGGGTGTATGACTATAGGTGAACATATGTGAATAGATGTGTTGTTTGTGCATATTTTAAGAAATAAAAGTAGAGAGATAAGTAATAAGTGAATAAAAATAGTTACCTTTAGGGGGAAGGACAAAACAAGATTGGGAGACAGGGTTCCCAGGTACTTACTTGTACATTTACAATTTTGTCTTTGAAACTATGTAAACATTTTATGTAGTTAAAAGACAAAATCAAACAAAAAGGGAAATAAGATAATCTCTAAAACTAGAAAACAAACGGAAACAAAGAAGCCTAATTTTATATCACATTGTTGGCATAACTGTACAGAGAAAAGAATGAGTTTAAGTGATTTTAATTCAACATCCAAGTGGCTTTTGACTCTACGTTCATAATAGGATAAATTCCAAGAACAACAACAACAAAAAAAAACAAAAACAAAAAACAAAAATAAGAAATTGCACTCAGTTTTATTGGTAGCAATATTGATTTTTAAAAACATTTTTAAAGTTTATTTATTTATTTGTTTTTGAGACAGAGAGAGAGAGCAGAGAGATTGGGAGACAGAGAATACTAAGCAAGCTCTGCACTGCAGAGCCTGACACAGGGGCCCTAACCCACAAACTGTGGGATCATGATCTCAGCCAAAATCTAGAGTCAGTTATCCAACTGACTGAGCCACCCAGGCATCCCAGTAATATTGATTTTTTTTTTTAATATATGAAATTTATTGTCAAATTGGTTTCCATACAATACCCAGTGCTCATCCCAAAAGGTGCCCTCCTCAATACCCATCACCCACCCTCCCCTCCCCCCCCCTAAAACCTCAGTTTGTTCTCAGTTTTTAACAGTCTCTTATGCTTTGGCTCTCTCCCACTCTAACCTCTTCCCCGCCCCCCCCCCCATGGGTTTCTGTTAAGTTTCTCAGGATCCACATAAGAGTGAAACCATATGGTATCTGTCTTTCTCTGTATGGCTTATTTCACTTAGCATCACACTCTCCAGTTCCATCCACATTGCTACAAAAGGCCATATTTCATTCTTTCTCATTGCCATGTAGTATTCCATTGTGTATATAAACCACAATTTCTTTATCCATTCATCAGTTAATGGACATTTAGGCTCTTTCCATAATTTGGCTATTGTTGAGAGTGCTGCTATAAACATTGGGGTACAAGTGCCCCTATGCATCAGTACTCCTGTATCCCTTGGGTAAATTCCTAGCAGTGCTATTTTTAAAAAGAGTAGAGGACAATCCTTATAGAGTGTAACCTATACTCTAACCTATAACCTAAAGCGGGGTAATGAAATTATTATTAGTATACTGTACAATAAAGAAAATGAACAATTTTGTTAATATCACTAGGAACCAAGATTCCTAGTATAGAAAATAGTGAATTCAAATAATCAAAGTAAAAATTTTGTCTTATTAAACTTGAACTGGAAATACCAGTGAGTTAGTGATTTATTTTTCTCTTAAAACGTATTTCCTAATATACCTACTGAAGAAGTCTAGAAGCAATGACAGCCAACTAGCAATCATCACCCCTAGCAGCCAGAATGGTCTCTAAAGACCATTTCACACCAAAAAGAACCAGGACCATGTGAAGAGATGTCTGATACTAGGTCTAGGATAGGAAATGCACAAAATAAACCTGGGATTTCTCATTGTACAGGAAAGCAGGGGAGATTCAAAGACAAATGGGGTCATGTCAAAAAAACCCAGGAACTAATTTGAAGTGACTTCCAAAGTGCAAGATGAGACACTATGAGCGTAAAAATGAATAAAGACTGTCATGGTTTAAAGCAAGTCAAATATATAAAAATCCATGCACTCACAATGAAGTAAAAAAAAAAAAACAGAAAAGAAAAAAAACAAAACTCATTGGTCAGTGTTGGAAGTTAGGGTACCAGCTCGGGTACCAGGTCATTACTCTGAAGGTAGATTGGTAAAAGGAGAATGAGGTATTATTCTGCCTTTCTTGGAAAAACTGCATGTCAGAGAAACCAAGGAATTTATGAAGGAAAGGTCTCCTTCATGAAAAAAATTCCAGCTAATACATGCAGAATGCATGAAAGGATTAGAAAAAACACCATTGTGCAATAAAAGAATGGATCTAGGCAATGAACATAAGCAGGTGTTAAAATCACTATATGAAGGTTTGTAGAGCTATCACACTGAGAGAGACCCCCTGAACCCACTGCTCAGTCTTAGTGTCGTGAGAAGTGGGGCAACCGGAGAGTATGTGCCTCATGAGGTGATGTGACAGTAAGTATCCAGTACCACCTTGAACCTAAATCTAAATAAATATCTAGATCCAGCTAACATTTTGCAAGAGATTCAGAGACTATAAAAATGAGTTCAATCATACCAAGAGAAAGCAAATCCAGAATGTGGGATATTGGCCAGAGAAAATTACCCTGCTTCTCCATCAGATCAATGACATGAAACAAAGCAGGGTGGCGGCGGAGGAAGAGGGAAAATCGTTACAGATTAAGAGGCTTAGAAAGCTTAACAACACAGACACAATAAATGGGTGTCAGCGTTTTGAAACCACAGGGTCCCATGTGGTTTGCCAGCATTAATGTATGTTGGCAAATGGAACTCTTTTGCCCATGGTGATGGATGAGAAATTGCTGTAGAGTCTAGAAGGCACACACACAGACTCTCAAAGGGGCTAAAGACTGCCCCTAAGATTTTGTCCCTTACATAGTCAATTAATTTATAACAAAGCAGCCAAGAATATACAATGAAAAAAGGATAGTCTTTTCAATAAATGGTGCTGGGAAAACTGGATAGCCACAAGCAAAAGAATGAAATTGAACATGCAATTTCAGTTTCAGTATTTTTTCATTCTACCCCATAAAAAAATAAAAATGGATTAAAGACTTGCACATAAGACACGAAATCATAAAACTCCTAGAAGAGTTACCACATAGATAGTAAGTGACCTTGACATTGGTGTTGGCAATAACTTCTTGAATTTGACACCAAAAGCAAAGGCAACAAAAGCAAAAATAAACAAGTGAGACTACATCAAATTTAAAAGTTTCTGCACAGCAAAGGAAACTATCAACAAAATGAAAAGACAACCTACAGAATGGGAGAAAATATTTACAAACAATATATCTGATAAGAGATTAATATCCAAAATATAAAAAGGGCTCATACAACTCAATAGCAAGAAAAACCAACAACAAACCAATTCAAGAGGATTTAATTGTTTAACCAAGAGAAGTCAAACAGACATTTTTCCAAAGAAGACATATAAATGGCCAACAGACGCATGAAAAGATGCTCAACATCACTAATCATTGAGGAAATGCAAATATCAGGCCCGTTAGAATGGCCATCACCATAAGAGATAAATGTTGGCAAGAATGTGGAGAAAAGGGAACCCATCTGCACTGTTGGCGGGAATAGAAGTTGGTGCAGTCACCATGGAGAACAGCATGGAGGCCCCTCAAAAAATTAAAAATAGAACTACCACAGGATCCAGCAAGTCCACTGCTGGGTATTACCCAAAGGAAATGAAAATAGGATCTTGAAGAGATATCTGCATTCCTATGTTCACTGCAGCATTATTCACAATATCAAAAATATGGAAACAACCCACGTGTCCATCAACAGATGAATGGAGAAAGATGTAGTTTGCATGTGTGTGTCTACATATATGTACCTGGGATATTAGTCAGTCATGAGGAAGAAGGACATCTTGTGGTTTGTGACAACATGATGAACACTGAGGGCATTAAGCAAGACAGAAAAAGACAAATACTGTATGATCTCACTTATGTAAAATCTAAAAAAGTCAGACTCATAAGAACACATAGTGGATGGTGGTTACCAGGGGCTGTAGGCTGGGGGAAATGGTACACACTTCCAGTTATAAGACAAAGAAGTTAGGGAGATCTACAGCACAGTTTGTATAGTACAGTTATAGATAATACTATTGTATTATATACTTGAAATTATTAAGAGAGCAGATCTTAGATGCTCCCACCTCAATAAATAGGTAGTAATTAAGTGATGTGATGCAGGTATTAGCTCTATGGTGGTAGTCATTTTTTAATATGCTTGTGTATTAAATCAACACATTATCCGCCTTAAACTTCCACAATGTTATACATCTATTATTTTTCAATGAAGTTGGGGGAAAAACAGATCTTGTCTCATCCTCTGTGCTGTTCTCTAAAAACAGTGTACTTCCCGGGATTCATCAGACCCCACCTCTAAGCCTCCTATCCTAGCATCACTCCAGTGAACTTTGACCAGTAATTGAGGACCTGGCCCCTGGTGGGAACATAAAGATAGAAGGGAAACTGTCCCCATTTTCCATGGGCTCCAGTGACAAAGAGGAGACACACAAGTGGACAGGTCATTTCTCACACAAACACACACACACACGTATGCACACATGCACACACCATGCTCGCCTCTCTGCTGTGTTCCTGTTCCCTGGATGGAGCAGCCACTGTGTGTTCTGGTAAAGAGACAGGGTGTGGGTGGGGAAAGTATAATTTCCCTGGGGCTGGCCCAGTGAAGACATTTAATAATTAGCAATATGATCATGACAACATCTTGCAGCCCAAGGATATAGAGCACCCTGCCTAATAAAATGTGTGTACAGCCCTTCCTTGGTACTCTTCATAGAGTGCTATGTGGGTCCACCCTGCTCCTTGCTAGCACCAGGAAAAACAGAAACGAAAACAAAAACCCTGAAAGAAAAACCTTGAATCTTTCCTCTTCAGTCATTTGGTGCCACCAAGTGGTCAGTGTAATTCCTACTCCTCTAAAAACAGGCAAGGAACTCTTAAGAGTGTATTATGCTAAACAAAATAAGTCAGTAGGAGAAAGACAAATATCATATGATTTCACTCGTATGTGGAATTTAAGAAACACAACAGATGAACATAGGGGAAGGGAAGGAAAAATAAGATAAAAACAGAGAAGGAGGCAAACCATAAAAGACTCTTAAATACAGAGAATAAACTGAGGGTTGCTGGAGGGGAGATAGGTGGGGGGTGCTAAATGGGGATGGATCTAAAGGAGGACACTTGTTGGCATGAGCACTGGGTGTTGTTATATGTAAGTGATGAATCACTAAATTCTGCTCCTGAAACCATTATTATACCATATGTTAACTAACTTGGATTTAAATAAAAAATTTTTTTAAAGTTTGCATAGCAACTAATTTTTCCCCCTTTTATTCACAGAAATAACTGCTGGAAGCATGTGTATTATAACTATATTTTGATGAAGTACACGTTCTAAAAATAAGGATTTCTTCACTAGATTTCCCCAAATTTTCATACTTATTGGTTCTGTTATATCTAACAATACTTTTGGATGATTTTTCTAAGACTGAACAGCAAGAAACCTTCCCTCCGCCCCTCTCCTTCTAATGGAGAATTTTTAGGTCAAATAAAATAATGGTGTATATCCTAATCTTGCCACTTTAGCTGCAGGACAATGGGCAAGTTCTCCAAAATGTCTCTAAAGCTTGGTTTGCTCATTTATAAAGTGGCAGATCTGACCTCCTATCCCATAGTGGTTGCAGACTTCTAATAAATACAGCACCTGGGACATAGCAGGTACCTGTTCATGTTTTCCCCTTTCTCCATCCCTATGTAAGAAAAGACAGAAAATACAACCTCCTTGGAAGAGCTTCCAGTGGAATTCCCTTGGAAGGAAATATACTCACAAATCCAGTCAATTTTCAAGACCATGAGACAGAGTATTTGGGTCCTCCTATGCTCCCCCCAACCCCTGCTTATTGGGCCACATGTGTCTGAAGGATGGACAAGGCAACTTACTCGAGCTCATCCTCTGAGTCATAGCCCACTGGCCCTGACTCAATGGCAATGACCTCACTCTTCGCCTGACTTTGTTTCCAGGTGCTATTTCCTGTGGAAGATGGTGATTCCTTTCTCTTCTTCTTCCCGAAGAACTTCTTAAATGTTTTGAACTTGGACTTTTTCTTCCCTGTGCAGAAAGAACACATGTGAGTACTTATGAAGCATGTGCAAGGTGTGTACCAGAGAAGGGCAGAGAGCAATATTTCTGTCTGTGCATCAATTATGCACTCCTGGAAAGTTCTTTTACCACACAGAAGTACAGGAACTTCACAGAGTGCCATTTTTGCACACCTGAAAACATTCCTGATTTGTTTATTTTGGACATTTCATAAGAGAGCCAAGAAAGCTCTGGAGCATGATCACAGAATCAAACCACAAGCAATCATTCTCTCATTTGAAACCAGGTTTCTTTCTTTCTTTTTTAAACAGATCTTTCACCTTCTTGGTTAAATTTATTCCTAAAGAGTATTTTTTTTTAATAATTTTTATTGTAGAGAGAGACATCAAGAGTGCAAGGGAGGAAGAGGAGCCGAGGAAGGGAGAGAATCTTAAGCAAGCTCCATGCTCAAGCATGGAGCCTGATGTGAGGCTCAATCCCACAACCCTGGGATCATGACCTGAGCTGAAATCAAGAGCTGGATGTTCAACCAACTAAGCCCAAGTGCCCCTAGTTTATTGTTTTTGATGCAACCACTCATTTCTTATCACCACACAGTTGTTTTGCCCATTCTTGAATTCATATAACACATACTGTATTGCATGAGTGGAATCATACATACAGTGGAATCATCTTGAATTCATATAACACATACTGTATTGCATGAGTGGAATATACTCTTTGGTCTGGCTTCTTTCATTCCATGAACTGCTTCCGAATTTTGCGTTGATGATACATGTGTTAGTATGCATTCTTACTTTGTTGAATAATATTCCACTGTACAAATAAAAGTAAGTTTTAATATCTAAATATACATAGCCAAAAGCAAAAAGTCCTGGTGAGGTAAAGGCCATGTGATAACTCACATTATTGTTTTCCAAATAGTCTTCAACTGCTTCATTTAGCATGAACATGCACACCAGGGACAGAGGAGGGCCAGCCTCCTGGTGCTCACTGGAGTGCCCGATGCCAGGAGGAGCTAACAACTCTGGGTGAAAAAAACATGTCAAATTGTGGTGGAAACACTGAGTCCCACTCTGCCACGTTTCCTGGATTGTTAGAATTTACAACACTTTGAAACATTTCGTTATCTCTTCTCTGATGCCTCCTTTAGTCTCACCCACAAACTCTATCATCTCCAGGATCCTGTGACATCACATTCGCAGCTCAGGGACCTTTATTCCTCTCCTTCTGAATATTTATGAGAACTAACAACAGAAGGATGCAACATCAGAGATCACCAGGGTACTGTCTAACATATTCTGAACATTTGCTGAAACAATTTATTAGTTTTATAAGTAAATAATTTTGTGAGCTGAACTCCTTTTTAACTTCCCCCCTGAATGTCCCCTTAGGAAGTTTACATGATCTTGCCTTAATGTGCAGAATGACTTAGGAGTACTCTAGCTGGGGTCCCTATATTACCTTAGGGGGAGCAGATCCCTGCCCAAAGGGAAATCAATCCTACATGTAGCCAAACTTTCTTAATTTCTAGTGGAAGTTTCTTTACCTTAATAATCACATAATGCTTATGTTGTTAACTGATGGTTCTCAATGACAGTTTATGATTTGGAAAGACTCTTTAAGAGTTTTCTGCATTTGCTAGGATACCATCTGACCTTTGCCTAGTTGATAAATAGGTTTGCATCCATGAAGGTCTGAATACACAGTGCAGCTTTATTACCCTATGCAGTCAAACATGGTATTTCCGGGTTAAAAATGAGTGGCTACAAAGATCCAGAAGGGAACACTCTTGTCTGAATTGCAGTGGTTGGTTAGTCAGCCATCCAACTGGGGCCTGTTCGTGTTAGGTTTGTTCACTGCTAGGCTGTTAAATTCAGTTTCTCTAGTGGGTTATAGGAACTATTTGGATTTTCTACTTCTCGAATCTGTTTTATGAAGCTACATTTTTCTAGGAATTTGACTATTTTTTCTAAATTTTCAACTTCACTATATTGGCATATAGTTATTAATAATATCCTTATATTGTTTTAGCATCCACACCACCTGATATAAAACCCCCTTCCTCAGCTCTGGTATTAATTATTTGTGCCTCATTTTTCCTTGATGAGTTCACCAGAGGTCAACTTTATTTGCCTTTTAAAAAAAAAGTTGGCTTTGTTAATTCTCTCTACTTCATGTTTATTTTTTGTTGTGTCAATTTCTGTTCTTACTCTTTCCTTCCTCCTACCGTCTTCAGGTACTGTGCTTTCTTTTTAACTTCTTGAGATGAATACTTAGCTGATTAATTTTTAGGCTTTTTGTTTTTATATTTAAGGCATTTATTTATTTTATTAAGGCATTTTATATTTAAGGCACATTTAAGGCAATATATCTCCCCCTAAACCTTGTTTAGCTGCATCCACATGTTCTGATAGATTTTCATTGTTGTTTGGTTGAAATATTTTCTAATTTCCATTATAATACCTTCTTAGACCTAGAGGTTATTTAGGAAAGTAGATCTTAATTTCCAAACCCTTGGAGATTTTCTTACTATCTTTCTGTTATTGACTTCCAGCTTAAGTGCACTGTGGTCAGAGAATTGCTCTATATTATTTGAAACCATTCAAATTTGTTGAGATTTGCTTCATGGCCTTTACCATAAATTGGTAAATGTTCCCAGTGTGCTTGAAAATCATGTATTTCTGCCAATGTTGTATACATGTCAATTAGGACAAGCCCTTTACTTTTTGTGTTGTCTAAATATGTTTCATCTTTATTAATTTTTTAAAATACATTTGTTCTATCAATTACTGATGGAAATGTATTAAAAATAACCCTCTCTTGGGGGTGCCTAGGTGGCTCAGTTGGTTAGGCATCTGACCCTTGATTTTGGCTCATGTCACAATTTCATAGTTGTGAGACTGAGCCCCACATCAGGCTCCACTCTGGGCTTGGAGCTTGCTTAAGATTCTCTCTCAACCTCTTCCCTCTGCCCCTCCTCCACTCATACTCTCTTTCAAAAAAAAAACAAGACCTACTCTGATTGCAGATTTTAGTTTTATTTAACTGTCAATTTCTTCTCCATAACTTTTAACATTACAATGAGTAGAGAAAGTTGCAATTATTATCTCGCTGGGAAACTGAACCTTTTGTGAAATGGCCCTCTTCATCTTTAGTGATGCTTTTTGCCTTAAATTTTGTTTTGACTGCTATTAACGCATCTATCCAGCTTCCTTTTTCCTAGTGTTTACAAGATACATGTTTTTCTATCCTTTTACTCTCAACTCTTCTGAATCTTTATATATAGGACTTAGAGTTGTAGAAATCCAATCTGATGATCTTTAAGTCTAACTGGAACAATTAATATAATTAGCCTACTTATACTTACTGTAATTACTGATACGTTAATAAAAACAAGACTACATCTTATGTGTTTTTTTCTTACTCTCCTTTATTGCCATCCTTTGGATTAGCTGACTTTTAAAAGTTATTCTGTTCTTCCCACTATGAGTTTCTAAGCTGTCTTTAATCTCTGTTTTTTCAGTAATTGCCCTAGAAATCATACTATGTATTCTATTATGGAACAAAACAAGGAACTTAGAATACTTTAATCCTATTTATATGTCCTATTTTGTTTTCATTTTTTAAAAAACTCTTCCATGTTCATTCAGATATATCTGTTTGTTTCTCAGTTTCCTTGCTCACCATTCCTTCTTGTATTCCAGACTTTCCATCTAGGACAATTTTCCTTTACAATCTGATTTGGAGAGGGTCTACTGATGACAAATTCAGTTTTTGTTTGTCTGAAAAAGACTTATATTTCATTCATTCCTAAAATATATTTTTCCTGGGTATAATTTTCTAGGTTGGCAGTTAGTTTTTCAAACTTATTCTTTCAATAATATTGAAAATATTATTTCACTGTTTTGTGGCTTCTGTTGTGTGGTTGAGAAGTCAGTCATCAGCTTTTTGCTTCTTTGAAGGTAATCTTTTTTTCTCACACTGATTTTCATTTTGTCTTTGATTTTCTATAATTTCACTCTGTACGGATTTTCCTTTTATGTATCCTTCTTGGGGTTTATTCAGTTTCTTGAATCTGTGGATTGGGTCATCTTTTTCTAAATCAAATCTAGAATATTCTCTGCTACTCTCTCCTCTCTTGAGACTGCTCAGATGTACATTACATCCTTTCACTTATCTCTATGCCTCTTCTCTTCTGTACCTCCCATCATTTTACCATTCTATTCTATATTCTGTATGCTTTTTAAAAATTTTTTAAGTAATCTCTACACCCTACAGGGGCTCAAACTCATAACCCTGAGATCAAGAGTTCCACATTCCACCCACTGAGCCATCCAGGCACCCCTTTTCTGTCTACTTTCTTATGATTAATCTATCCTGAGCTGATATAATCTGCTGTTAAACTCATCCAATAAATTTCTAATTGTAACAGTTATTCTTATTTCTCTTTTTAAATAGTTTTTTAAGTTTTATTTATTTTGAGAGACAGAGAGAGCAGAGGAGGGGCAGAGAGAGAGGGAAAGAGAGACTCTCAGGCAGGCTCCATGCTGTCAGCGCAGAGCCCAATGCAGTGCTCGAACTCACGAACTATGAGATCATGACCTGAGTTGAAACCAAGAGTTAGATGCTTAACTGACTAAGCCACCCAGGCGCCCCTAGTTTTTCTTATTTCTAAAAAAATCCATTTGATGGTTTTCAAATCTGGCATATAATTTTTTAAGTTATTTTAAATATTACAAGTTAAATTTACTCTTTTTGGTACACATAGAGCTGCATAATAATCTCAAGATACAGAATTATACCATCACCCTTCAGGCTGCCCTTTTGTATCCAAACCCTTCCCTGGTCTTTAACCCCTGGAAACCACTGATATCTTCTCTGTTCCTATAGTTTTGCCTTTTCCAGAATGTCATATAGATTGATTCATACAGTACCTGTCCTTTTGATTCTGGCTTCTTTCACTCAGCACAACAATCCATGTGGTTACGTCAAGCAGTAATTTGTTCCTTATTACTACCGAGCCCTATTCCATTGTAGGGATGTACCACTTTATTTAAACATTGAGCAGTTGAAGGACATTTGGATTCATTGCAGTTTTTGGCAATTATGAATAAAGTTGGTACAGGTTTCTGTGTAAACGTAAGTTTTCATTTCTCTTAGGCAAATACCTAAGAGCAGGATCGCTGGGTCACAGACTAAGTGTATTTAATTTGATAAGAAACTGTTGAAATATTTCCAAAAGTGGCTATACCATTTTGCATTCCCAACAGCAGTATGAGAGTTCCAGCTGCCCTGCATCCTCCAGCACTTGCTACTGTTGGATGTGTTGTTGTTTTGCTTTGCCATTCTAATAGATGTACAACAGTATCTCATTGTAGTTTTAACTTGCATTACCTAATGGCTACAGATGTTGAGCACTTTTTCATGAGCTTATTTGGCATCTGTGTATCTTCTGGTAAAGCATCCTTTAAAACCTTTGCCTATTTTTTATTTGGGTTGTTTGTTTTCCTAGTGTTTGATTTTGAGAGTTCTAAATACAAGTCGCTTGTCAAGGGTGATTTATAAATACTTCCTCCCAGCCTTGGACTTGTCTTTTCATTTTTTTTCTTTCTTTCTTTTTTTAATTTGAGAGAGAGTGTGTATATGAGCAGGGGAGAAGGGCAGAGGCAGAGGGAGATAGAGAATCTTAAGCAGGCTCCACGCTCAACATGGAGCCCAATGCAGGGCTCAATCCCACAACCCTGGGATCAGGACCTGAGTGGAAACCAAAAGTCAGACACTCAACAGAATGAGCCACTCAGGTGCCTCTGTCTTTTCGTTTTCTTTTTTTCTTCCTTCCTTCCTTCCTTCTTTCCTTCCTTCCTTCCTTCCCTCCTCTGTTTCTTTCTTTCTTTTCTTTCTTTCTTTGTAATTTTTTAAAATGTTTATTGATTTTTGAGAGAGAGAGACAGGCAGAGCACAAGTGGGGAAGGGGCAGAGAGAGGGGGAGACACAGGATCCAAAGCAAGTCTTTTCATTTTCTTAACAGGGTCTTTCATAGATAAAAAGTTTTAAATTGTACTGAAGTCCAATTTAGGCATTGAAGTGTCTTAAGAACTCTTATATAATTCCAGGTCACAAATATTTTCTGTTTTCTTTGAAAGGTTTAATAGTGCTGCATTTATGCCCTTGATATATTTTAAATTAATTTTTGTATCATCTGTGAAGTAGAGGTCAAAGTTCTTTTTTTTTTTTTTTTACACTGGATGTTTAATTTGCTCTAGCACCATGTTGAAAAGATAACCATGCTGAAAAAATGTTCAACCATGTTGAAAAGATAGTCCTCTTTCCCTTGAATCACTTTTGCATTTTTGTCAAAGATCAACTTACCACATTTGTATGGGTTGATTTTTGGACACTATTGTAGCTCTACACATCCATCCTTTTCATCAATATTACCACACTTGGCTTCGTTATTGTAGCTTATAAGTCTTGAAATCAGGTAATGTGAGTCCTCCAATTTTGTTCTTTTCAAAAACTGTTTTCACTATTCTGGTTATTTTGCATTTTCATGTAAATTTTGAAATCAGTTTGTCAATGTTGGAAAAATATCCTGCTGAGATTATGACTGATTCATCTTTACTCTTTCTTCTCCTCCTCATCCCTACCAGGTTATTTCAAAGCAAATCCTCCCAGATACTATTATCACTTCATCTATACGGATTTGGCTTTGTCCTAAATAAAAAAATCTCTGACTTTTCATGGAAATTAAATAAATGATCACTGGTCAATATTCTTGCTGTAGATCACTGATCTGGGTCCAGCCTTCCACAGCAGACGTAGCAACAGTATATTCTTTTTTTTTTTTTTTTCAATATATGAAATTTATTGTCAAATTGGTTTCCATACAACACCCAGTGCTCATCCCAAAAGATGCCCTCCCCAATACCCATCACCCACCCTCCCCTCCCTCCCCCCCCCCCATCAACCCTCAGTTTGTTCTCAGTGTTTAAGAGTCTCTTATGCTTTGGCTCTCTCCCACTCTAACCTCTTTTTTTTTTTTTTCCTTCCCCTCCTCCATGGGTTTCTGTTAAGTTTCTCAGGATCCACATAAGAGTGAAACCATATGGTATCTGTCTTTCTCTGTATGGCTTATTTCACTTAGCATCACACTCTCCAGTTCCATCCACGTTGCTACAAAGGGCCATATTTTGTTCTTTCTCATTGCCATGTAGTACTCCCTTGTGTATATAAACCACAATTTCTTTATCCATTCATCAGTTGATGGACATTTAGGCTCTTTCCATAATTTGGCTATTGTTGAGAGTGCTGCTATAAACATTGGGGTACAAGTGCCCCTATGCATCAGTACTCCTGTATCCCTTGGGTAAATTCCTAGCAGTGCTATTGCTGGGTCATAGGGTAGGTCTATTTTTAATTTTCTGAGGAACCTCCACACTGCTTTCCAGAGCGGCTGCACCAATTTGCATTCCCACCAACAGTGCAAGAGGGTTCCCGTTTCTCCACATCCTCTCCAGCATCTATAGTCTCCTGATTTGTTCATTTTGGCCACTCTGACTGGCGTGAGGTGATATCTGAGTGTGGTTTTGATTTGTATTTCCCTGATGAGGACCGACGTTGAGCATCTTTTCACGTGCCTGTAGGCCATCCGGATGTCTTCTTTAGAGAAGTGTCTATTCATGTTTTCTGCCCATGTCTTCACTGGGTTATTTGTTTTTCGGGTGTGGAGTTTGGTGAGCTCTTTATAGATTTTGGATACTAGCCCTTTGTCCGATATGTCATTTGCAAATATCTTTTCCCATTCCGTTGGTTGCCTTTTAGTTTTGTTGGTTGTTTCCTTTGCTGTGCAGAAGCTTTTTATCTTCATAAGGTCCCAGTAATTCATTTTTGCTTTTAATTCCCTTGCCTTTGGGGATGTGTCGAGTAAGAGATTGCTACGGCTGAGGTCAGAGAGGTCTTTTCCTGCTTTCTCCTCTAGGGTTTTGATGGTTTCCTGTCTCACATTCAGGTCCTTTATCCATTTTGAGTTTATTTTTGTGAATGGTGTGAGAAAGTGGTCTAGTTTCAACCTTCTGCATGTTGCTGTCCAGTTCTCCCAGCACCATTTGTTAAAGAGACTGTCTTTTTTCCATTGGATGTTCTTTCCTGCTTTGTCAAAGATTAGTTGGCCAACGTTTGTGGGTCTAGTTCTGGGGTTTCTATTCTATTCCATTGGTCTATGTGTCTGTTTTTGTGCCAATACCATGCTGTCTTGATGATTACAGCTTTGTAGTAGAGGCTAAAGTCTGGGATTGTGATGCCTCCCGCGTTGGTTTTCTTCTTCAATAGTACTTTGGCTATTCGGGGTCTTTTGTGGTTCCATACAAATTTTACGATTGCTTGTCCTATCTTTGAGAAGAATGCTGGTGCAATTTTGATTGGGATTGCATTGAATGTGTAGATAGCTTTGGGTAGTATTGACATTTTGACAATATTTATTCTTCCAATCCATGAGCAGGGAATGTCTTTCCATTTCTTTATATCTTCTTCAATTACCTGCATAAGCTTTCTATAGTTTTCAGCATACAGATCTTTTACATCTTTGGTTAGATTTATTCCTAGGTATTTTATGCTTCTTGGTGCAATTGTGAATGGGATCAGTTTCTTTATTTGTCTTTCTGTTGCTTCATTGTTAGTGTATAAGAATGCAACTGATTTCTGTACATTGATTTTGTATCCTGCAACTTTGCTGAATTCATGTATCAGTTCTAGCAGACTTTTGGTGGAGTCTATCGGATTTTCCATGTATAGTATCATGTCATCTGCAAAAAGTGAAAGCTTGACTTCATCTTTGCCAATTTTGATGCCTTTGATTTCCTTTTGTTGTCTGATTGCTGATGCTAGAACTTCCAACACTATGTTAAACAACAGCGGTGAGAGTGGGCATCCCTGTCGTGTTCCTGATCTCAGAGAAAAAGCTCTCAGTTTTTCCCCACTGAGGATGATGTTAGCTGTGGGCTTTTCATAAATGGCTTTTATGATGTTTAAGTATGTTCCTTCTATCCCGACTTTCTCAAGGGTTTTTATTAAGAAAGGGTGCTGGATTTTGTCAAAGGCCTTTTCTGCATCGATTGACAGGATCATATGGTTCTTATCTTTTCTTTTATTAATGTGATGTATCACGTTGATTGATTTGTGAATGTTGAACCAGCCCTGCATCCCAGGAATGAATCCCACTTGATCATGGTGAATAATTCTTTTTATAAGCTGTTGAATTCGATTTGTTAGTATCTTATTGAGAATTTTTGCATCCATATTCATCAGGGATATTGGCCTGTAGTTCTCTTTTTTTACTGGGTCTCTGGTTTAGGAATCAAAGTAATACTGGCTTCATAGAATGAGTCTGGAAGTTTTCCTTCCCTTTCTGTTTCTTGGAATAGCTTGAGAAGGATAGGTATTATCTCTGCTTTAAATGTCTGGTAGAACTCCCCTGGGAAGCCATCTGGTCCTTGACTCTTATTTGTTGGGAGATTTTTGATAACCGATTCAATTTCTTCGCTGGTTATGGGTCTGTTCAAGCTTTCTATTTCCTCCTGATTGAGTTTTGGAAGAGTGTGGATGTTTAGGAATTTGTCCATTTCTTCCAGGTTGTCCAATTTGTTGGCATATAATTTTTCATAGTATTCCCTGATAATTGCTTGTATTTCTGAGGGATTGGTTGTAATAATTCCATTTTCATTCATGATTTTATCTATTTGGGTCATCTCCCTTTTCTTTTTGAGAAGCCTGGCTAGAGGTTTATCAATTTTATTTTTTCAAAAAACCAACTCTTGGTTTCACTGATCTGCTCTACAGTTTTTTTAGATTCTATATTGTTTATTTCTGCTCTGATCTTTATGATTTCTCTTCTTCTGCTGGGTTTAGGCTGCCTTTGCTGTTCTGCTTCTATTTCCTTTAGGTGTGCTGTTAGACTTTGTATTTGGGATTTTTCTTGTTTCTTGAGATAGGCCTGGATTGCAATGTATTTTCCTCTCAGGACTGCCTTCGCTGCCTCCCAAAGCGTTTGGATTGTTGTATTTTCATTTTTGTTTGTTTCCATATATTTTTTAATTTCTTCTCTAATTGCCTGGTTGACCCACTCATTCTTTAGAAGGGTGTTCTTTAACCTCCATGCTTTTGGAGGTTTTCCAGACTTTTTCCTGTGGTTGATTTCAAGCTTCATAGCATTGTGGTCTGAAAGTATGCATGGTATGATTTCAATTCTTGTATACTTATGAAGGGCTGTTTTGTGACCCAGTATATGATCTAGCTTGGAGAATATTCCATGTGCACTCGAGAAGAAAGTATATTCTGTTGCTTTGGGATGCAGAGTTCTAAATATATCTGTCAAGTCCATCTGATCCAATGTATCATTCAGGGCCCTTGTTTCTTTACTGACCGTGTGTCTAGATGATCTATCCATTGTTTTAAGTGGGGTGTTAAAGTCCCCTGCAATTACCACATTCTTATCAATAAGGTTGCTTATGTTTATGAGTAATTGTTTTATATATTTGGGGGTTCCAGTATTCAGCGCATAGACATTTATAATTGTTAGCTCTTCCTGGTGGATAGACCCTGTGATTATTATATAATGCCCTTCTTCATCTCTTATTACAGCCTTTAGTTTAAAGTCTAGTTTGTCTGATAGAAGCATGGCTACTCCAGCTTTCTTTTGGCTTCCAGTAGCATGATAAATAGTTCTCCATCCCCTCACTCTCAATCTATAGGTGTCCTCAGATCTAAAATGAGTCTCTTGTAGACAGCAAATAGATGGGTCTTGTTTTTTTATCCATTCTGATACCCTATGTCTTTTGGTTGGTGCATTTAATCCATTTACATTCAGTGTTATTATAGAAAGATACGGGTTTAGAGTCATTGTGATGTCTGTATGATTTATGCTTGTAGTGATGTCTCTGGTACTTTGTCTCACAGGATCCCCCTTAGGATCTCTTGTAGGGCTGGTTTAGTGGTGACAAATTCCTTCAGTTTTTGTTTGTTTGGGAAGACCTTTATCTCTCCTTCTATTCTAAATGACAGACTTGCTGGATAAAGGATTCTCGGCTGCATATTTTTTCTGTTTAGCACACTGAAGATATCGTGCCAATCCTTTCTGGCCTGCCAAGTTTCAAAGGAGAGATCCGTCACGAGTCTTATAGGTCTCCGTTTATATGTGAGGGCACGTTTATCCCTTGCTGCTTTCAGAATTTTCTCTTTATCCTTGTATTTTGCCAGTTTCACTCTGATATGTCGTGCAGAAGATTGATTCAAGTTACGTCTGAAGGGAGTTCTCTGTGCCTCTTGGATTTCAATGCCTTTTTCCTTCCCCAGTTCAGGGAAGTTCTCAGCTATTATTTCTTCAAGTACCCCTTCAGCACCTTTCCCTCTCTCTTCCTCCTCTGGGATACCAATTATGCGTATATTATTTCTTTTTAGTGTATCACTTAGTTCTCTAATTTTCCCTCATACTCCTGGATTTTTTTATCTTTTTCTCAGCTTCCTCTTTTTCCATAACTTTATCTTCTAGTTCACCTATTCTCTCCTCTGCCTCTTCAATCTGTGCCATCGTGTTTCCATTTTGTTTTGCATTTCGTTTAAAGCGTTTTTCAGCTCCTCCTGACTGTTCCTTATCCTTGATCTCTGTAGCAAGAGATGCTCTGCTGTCCTCTATACTGTTTTCAAGCCCAGCGATTAATTTTATGACTATTATTCTAAATTCACTTT
The DNA here is from genome assembly GCF_024362965.1 of Panthera pardus. Lineage (NCBI taxonomy): Eukaryota > Metazoa > Chordata > Mammalia > Carnivora > Felidae > Panthera > Panthera pardus. Next base: position 60,589,742 of record NW_026526821.1, on the reverse strand, counting down.
CTGTTATATTATTTAAATCCTTTTTGATCAGTTCATTAGCTGTTGTTATTTCCTGGAGATTCTTCTGAGGGGAATTCTTCCGTTTGGTCATTTTGGATAGTCACTGGAGTGGTGAGGACCTGCAGGGCACTTCCCCTGTGCTGTGGTGTATAACTGGAGTTGGTGGGCGGAGCCGCAGTCAGACCTGATGTCTGCCCCCAGCCCACCCCTGGGGCCACAGTCAGACTGGTGTGTGCCTTCTCTTCCCCTCTCCTAGGGGTGGGATTCACTGTGGGGTGGCGTGGCCCGTCTGGGCTACTTGCACACTGCCAGGCTTGTGGTGCTGGGGATCTGGCGTATTAGCTGGGGTGGGCAGGCAAGGTGCACGGGGGCAGGAGGGGCAGGCTTAGCTCACTTCTCCTTAGGTGATCCACTTCAGGAGGGGCCCTGTGGCAGCGGGAGGGAGTCAGACCCGCTGCTGGAGGGGTGGCTCCGCAGAAGCATAGCGTTGGGTGTTTGCGAGGAGCAAGCAGTCCCCTGGCAGGGACTGGTTCCCTTTGGGATTTTGGCTGGGGGATGGGCAAGGGAGGTGGCGATGGAGAGCGCCTTTGTTCCCCGCCAAACTGAGCTCTGTCATCCCGGGGCTCAGCAACTCTCCCTCCCGTTGTCCTCCAGCCTTCCTGCTTTCTGAGCAGAGCTGTTAACTTATGACCTGCCAGACGCTAAGTCGCGATTGCTGTCGGAACACACTCCGTCCGCCCCTCCGCTTTTGCCAGCCAGACTCGGGGGCTCTGCTTGGCCGGCAGGCTGCCCCTCTGCCCCGGCTCCCTCCCGCCAGTCCGTGGAGCACGCACCGCCTCACCGCCCTTCCTACCCTCTTCCGTGGGCCTCTCGTCTGCGTCTGCACTTGGCTCCGGAGACTCCGTTCTGCTAATCCTCTGGCGGTTTTCTGGGTTATTTAGGCAGGTGTAGGTGGAATCTAAGTGATCAGCAGGACGCGCGGTGAGCCCAGCGTCCTCCTACGCCGCCATCTTCCTATCAACCAGCAACAGTATATTCTACCCCACATGTACTAACACACCATTCTGCAGCTCAATGGGGGGAGAACTGACCTTTTAGCAACACAACCGTCCAATCTGTAAATGTAGTTTTAGTCCGTTCAGGCTGCTCTAATAAAGTACCATAGACTGGGTGGCTTATGAGTGACAGAAATTCATTGCTCACTGTTCTGGAAGCTAGAAGTTTGAGATCAGGGAGGCACCACGGTGGGCTTCTTTTGGGGCTCTCTTATAGGTTGCTGATTACAACTTCTCACTGTGTCTGTAAGTGGCAGAAAGAAAGCAAGTAGCTCTCTGGTCTCTTCTGATAAGGGTACCAATTCCATTCTTGAGGGTTCCACCCTCATGACCTAATTACCTCCCAAAGGCCCCACCCTCCTAATATCATCACATGGTGGTATTCAGATTTTAACATGAATGTGGGGACACAAGTATTCAGTCCACAACACATAATATACCACTCCACGTATTTAGGTCTTTGTTGACCTAGGTCTTTCTTTAAACAATTTTTTTTTCAGTACACAGGTCCTGCATACATGTTGTTAGATATGTACCTAAGTATTTATTTTTGTTTGTGCTATTGTAAATTGTACTTTTAAAAATTTCAGTTTTATAATTTTTCACTGCTAGTTATACAGAAATACAATTGATATTTGTATATTGACCTGTATCTTGCAATCTTGCTAACCTTGCTTAAGAGATCTAAGTACTTTTTTGATATTTTGTATAATCATGTCATCTGCAAATAAAGATAATTTCACTTCTTCCTTCTATCTGTATCCCTTTTACTTATCTCCCTTAGAGCACTGGCTGAGTGTTATGACACTTTTTCATAGTTCTCTGTTCCTTCCAAATATTTTCAAGCTTTTTAAAATTATCTTTAAACATAGTTACTATGCACAATTGCTTTATAGCATATATTTGATCATTCTGGTATTTGATTCTTTTGTGTATCTTTTATGTTTCTCTTGTTTCTGCTGTGTATTTTTTTATTAAAAATTTTATCCATTTATTTTGAGACAGAGACAGCATGAGTGGGGAAGGGGCAGAGAGAGAGGGAGAGAAAGAATCCCAAGCAGACTCCATACTGCCAGTGCAGAGCCTGATGTGGGGCCCGAACTCACAAACCGCAAGATCATGACCTGGGCTGAAACCAAAAGTTGGACACAACCAAGTGAGCCATCCAGGCACCCCGTTTCTCCTGTGTGCCAGTTTGTTAGGGCTGTTGTCACAAAATAGAACAAACTGAGCAGCTTAAACAACAGAGGTGTATTGCCTCTCAGATCTGGAGGCTAGAAGTTTGAGATTAAGGTGTTATTGGCATGGTTGCTTCCTTGAAAGGGCCGTGACATCTGTTCCATCCTCTAACTTCTGGTGGTTTGCTGGCAATTTTTGACATTCCATGTCCTGTAGATGCCACCACCCTGATATGACTTCATCTTCATATGGTGTTCTCCTTGTATGCGTGTCTATGTTCATATTTCCTCTTTTGATAACGGCATCAGTCACAGGTTAGGGGCCCACCATATTCCAGTATAACCTTTTCTTAACTAACTCCATCTGCAATGACCCAACTTCCAAATAAGGTCATATTCTGAGGTGCCAGGGGTCAGGACTTCAATATATGACTTTTGGGGAGACCTAATTAAACCTAGAACATGTTGCTTCTCATTCATGGTGCCCTATGGCTTTATATATGTGGTTATCACTGACTGTGTTTGTCATGGAACTTTTTGAAAATATTATTTTCTGTAATATTTTGAAGTCTAGGTAGAGGTACTTTTCTTCAAAAAAGATTGTCTGATTCGACAAAGTACCTATAGTCACATCCAGTCTAGGAATATTAGCCAAGTTCAAGGGTTGAGATTCTCTAAATTACCTAAGTGATACAAACTCAAGCTACAAATCCATAAAGAGGTGCTTTACCTCTTATTCACACTTACTCTGATTTTATTGCTCCTTGGGCTCCCACCTTCGAGTCAAGAGGGTCTTCTGTTAGCCCACCTTGTACAGACATGTACTTTGATATCTGACCCTTTCTCTCATCTACCACTCCATGAAGACATGAAAATGAAATTCAAAATTTCCAAGATTGATCAATGATCTGAGGGCAAAAGTGGTTTCTATGACCGCTTATCTCTGCAGATCACCATTTCTCTTTCAATTCTGGCTATCTTATTTCTTACTTTTAAAAAGATTTTTAAGAGGTAAATGGTCTTACCTAGAGTTTTTTCTCATTTTTTTCATCATGGTAAGTGATAAATTTTTTCTCATTTTATTTTTTTTTTCCATCATGATACTCTTTTATCCACATCCCCTATTTCCCCCATCCCCTTTCCCACTTTCCCTCTGGTAACCATCAAATTGTTCTCTATAGTTAAGAGTCTGATTCTTGGTTTGTCTCTCTCTTTTTTCCCCCTTTACTCATTTGTATTGTTAATTAAATTCCACAAATGAGTGAGATCACACGATTATTTGTCTTTCTCCGTCTTATTACACTTAGCATTATACTCTCTAGCTCTATCCATGTTGTTGCAAATGGCAAGATTCCATTCTTTTTTATGGCTGAAAAACAGTCCACTGTATGTATGTGTGTGTGTGTGTGTGTGTGTGTGTACATATGTGTGTATATGTGTGTGTGTGTGTATACCACTTTTTCTTCATCTACTCATCTATTGATGAACACTTCAGCTGCTTCCATAGTTTGTGTATTTCAAATAATGCTACAATGAACATAGGGGTGCATGTATCCCTTTGAGTTAGTGTTTTTGTGTTTTGGGAGTAAATATCCAATAGTGTGATTTCTGGATTGTAGGATAGTTCTATTTTTAATTTTTTGAGGAAGCTCCATACTGTTTTCTGCAATGGCTGCACCAATCTGCATTCCCACAAACAATGCAAGAAGATTCTTTTTTCTCTACATCTTCACCAACACCTGTTGTTTCTTGTGTTGTTGATTTTAACCATTCTGATAGTTGTGAAGTGATATCTCATTGTAGTTTTGGTGGGCATTTCCTTGATGATGAGTGATGCTGAGCATCTTTTCATGTGTCTGTTGGCCATCTGTATGTCTTCTTTAGAGAAATATCTATTCATGTCTTCTGTCCATTTTTTAACTGGATTATTTGTTTTGTGAATATTGAGTTGTATCAGTTCTTTACATATTTTGGATACTAATATTTTATCAGATATGTCATTTGCAAATATCTTCTCCCATTCAGTAGGTTGCTTTTTAGTTTTGGACTAAAGGAAAGGACTATTTCCTTTGCTGTGCAGAAAATTTTTATTTTGATGTAGTATCAATAGTTCATTTTTGCCTTTATTTCCCTTGCCTCAGAAGACATTTCTAGAAAAATGTCAGAGAGATTACTGCCTATGCTCGCTTCAAGAATTTTTGTGTTTTCAGGCCTCACATTTAGGTCCTTAATTCATTTGGAGTTTATTTTTTTTTAATTTTATGATTTTTTTTAGTTTATTTTTGTATATGTGAAAGAAAGTGATTCAGTTTCATTCTTTTGCATGTGGCTATCCAGTTTTCCCAACCTCATTTGTTGAAGCTTATCTAGAATTTCAAATTTTAAAATTTGGGAAGGAATTGACCTGAATAACTTAACTTACTATTGTTCAGAAAAAAAGAATATTTAATTTCTCTCTTTCTTTTTAAAAATTGATTGTAGGGGTACCTGGGTGGCTCAGTCAGTTAAGAGTCTGACTTCAGTTCAGGTTATGATCTTGCAGTCCATGAGTTCGAGCCCCACGTCGGGCCCTGTGCTGACAGCTCAGAGCCTGAACCCTGCTTTGGATTCTGTGTCTCCCTCTCTCTCTGCCCCTCCCCCATTCATGCTCTGTCTCTCTCTCTCTCTCTCTCAAAAGTAAAATAAACATTTTTAAAAAATTTATCAAAGGGGCACCTCGGTGGCTCAGTTGGTTAAGCGTCTGACTTCAGCTCAAGTCATGATCTCAAGGTTCGTGGGTTCGAACCCCATATCAGGCTCTGTGCTGACAGCTCAGAGCCTGGAGCCTGCTTTGGATTCTGTGTCTCCCTCTCTCTCTGCCCCTTCCCTGCTCACACTCTGTCTCTCAAAAATGAATAAATGTTAAAAAAAAATTTTTTTTAAACCTGACTCTTTATGGTAGCCTCCATAACCATCCCAAACTAGCATTTATGGAGGTTGTTTCAGACTAATGACTAATGAAATGCTTCTTCAAAGAGTATTTTTTGTTTAAAATCAGAAATAATTCAGTATCCTGTAATATGAGAAATTTTGAAATTCCATTTTCTCTCTCAGGATTTTTATTTTTTTATTTTTATTTGAGAGAGAGAGAGAGAGAGTGAGAGAGATGGGCAAAGGGACAGAGAGAGAATCCTAAGCAGACTCCATGTTCAGCACAGAGCCTGATGTGGGGCTCTATCCCACAAACCTAGAATCAAGACCTACGCATCCAAGCTCAGACCTAAGCCAAAATCAAGAGCCAGATGCTCAACTGACTGAACCACCCAGGTGCCTCCATCAGAGTTAATTTTTAAAACCTCACCTTATATTTAGGCTTATTTGGTGTCTACCAAAATGTGACAGAGGAAAAGTAGTTCTAATATGGAATAATAAGGAAAATCTACCTATAATATATGAAATAGACTCTTTAATGAAATTAGTATTTGAAGCTAAGGGTTAGCATCTAGGATTTAATATTATTGGAAGCTGTTCCCACTAAAGTACAACAAAGAAAATCACTACTAGCATTTTAACTTTATTTTTACTTTTTAGCATTTTAACTTTAAACAAGAAAGTGATGGAGATCTTTGTTACTGAGATAAGGGGAGTATAAATGGCTAACCTAAGAAGAAGGTACATTGTGGGGAGATCAAAATTTTTAAGGTCAATTTTGCAACTCTGTCTAGACAAATAGCAATTTATAGAAAACAGTGAACCAATTACCTAATCAGGTAACACTGAGAACATGTAATGAGATGACTGAATTTGGCTTGGTAGGGAGCCTGGTATTTAGCTTGGTAGGGGGTATAATAATGTTCTCTGAAGGAGAATCAAAGCCATGAAAGAGAGACAGCAAAGGCTCTGTCTTGATAATATTATTTCTTCTGCATGATCAGGCCATATCATGCTTTTCCCAACATCCTACTGATTCTTTGGATGTTCTTGGATGATAAGTGACTCCATTGAATTGTTCCTCCTTGCTTTCAAGTCAGCCAAACATGGGGACGGATTTGCCTCCAGGAATGAGGAATATGACTTTAAAACCTCCCTGTGTGTGACAGAGAAGCAAAGGAGTACTGCCCTGAGTGGCCTTAAATAATCTGGATGTGCTCTCCAGTCATAGTGAAGGGTGTGGGGTGTTTGGACACATTGTGAACTGAACCCCCACTCTCCACACACAGAACCCCAAAAGCTTGGCTCCATCAGCCCCTCTCCCTGCCCCACAACCAAACATGGGTTCTTCTCAGGAGAAGTGAGGGCCTTACCTGTGCTGTCCTCCCCAAGGCCTTCTGCAGCTTCTCGAAGCTTAATGTCCATCACCCTCGTGGAGATCATATCCAGTTCACTAAAATCAAATGGAAATTCATGTTAAAAGGGACATGCTTAACAGAAGTCAACAATGAGTAAAATGGTTTTGGTGATTGCTTTTTGCCCAGGACCTCACCTGCACACACCCCATCAGAGACAGATTCCAGGGCAGAGTACAGGACAGTATAGGCCAAAACCATGCCCACAGCTCAAGATTAACAGCCACATAGGTGTTTATCTAATCACTGATCAGAGTTCATGGAAAACATTTAACTGGAAAAAATGTTTGACCAAATTATACAATGCAGATTTGATTCCTTTCCTTCAAAAAAGCTTTTTTGGAAATTGTTTTTTTCATGGGTGAAACAGATAAAGGAGATTAACAGTACACTTATCATGATGAGCACTGACCAATGTACAGAAACGTTGAATCATTACATTGTACACCTGAAACTAATATAACTCTGTACGTCAGTTATACCTTGATGTTTTTCTCTTATTCACTGTAAAAAGTACAGAGAACGAAAATCATCCATAATCCCACCTTAACCAAGGTTACTCCGATTAATGTTTGAATTTCCTTCCAATATTTTTGTCTACACAGATATGTGTGTGTACATGCACACATATACCTTGTTAGGAAGACTGACTTCCTGGTTTTCTTATATCATATCATTAAAATTCTTCATAAGTGTTAACTGTAATGGCTATGAAGTATTTCCATATAAAGCTGCAACATCATCATTAATTTACATTGAGTTTCTTTTCTGAACTTTTTATTATGAGAAATCTCAAACAGATACAAAAATACAGAGAATATATAATGAACTTAACATATTGTCACTCTTGTTTCATTTTTACACCTTCTCCCCCTCCCACTCCCACAAGGTTATTTCAAAACAAATCATCCCAGATATTATTATCATTTCATCCACATAGTTCCATGGTTTCTTCCTAAATTAAAAAGCCCTGACTCTTCATGGAAATAAAATTCAAGCTGTGTCCCTGCCTCTTTCATAGTTGACTTTAAAACAGTGTCCTCTACCCCACACATACTAACTCACCATTTATATATGGAAAGTTATTTCTTATTGGCAGTTACTATGAATCCTCAGACTTTAAAAGGGGGCTCAAATATCTAACTAACCAATTAACATTTAGCACTTGTACACAGCGCGTAATGAGAAATAATAGGAGAAATACAAAGAAAACATTTAACAGAGCAAAGGACTCGTTGGTTTTTGCCAGAGTTGGGTCTAACATTTAGGTCTTTAATAATAATGCCAAAATGTCCATCTTCTGACCAGCCAATTCCTGAAAAGGTGAACAAAGCTCCACTGGCTTTGTTTCTTAGTTTGCATATAATTTAGCTCCCTAAAAATATCTGGTCAACAGAATCAAGGGAAAAAAACCCACATGATCACCTCAATTGATCCAGAAAAAATATCTGACAAAATTCAACACCCTTTCATGATAAAAATACTAAGAACAAAACAAAACAAACAAACAAAAAACAAACCCAGGAATAGAAGGAAACTCAACATAATAAAGGCCACGTGTGACAAACCCACAATGAACATTATCCTTACCAGCGAAAAACTGAAAGCTTTTCCTCTAAGATCAGGAACAAGACAAGAGTCCTCTCACCACTTCTATTCAACACAGTACTAGAAGTTTTAGCCAGGGAGATTAGGCAAGAAAAAGAACTAGAAAGCATCCAAATTGAAAAGGAAGAAATAAAGTTAAGTAAGTCTATTCACAGATGACATGATCTTATATGTAGAAAACCCTGAAGACTGCCCCTCCCCCATACAAAAAACTGTGAGAACAAACTGAGGGTTGATGGGGGGTTGTGGGGGGGAGGGTGGGTGATGGGTACTGAGGAGGGCACCTTTTGGGATGAGCACTGGGTGTTGTATGGAAACCAATTTGATAACAAATTTCATATTAAAAAACTGTTCGAACAAATAAATGAATTCAGAAAAGTTGCAGGACACAAAATGAACACATAAAAATCAGTTGTTTCTGTACACGGACAATGAACAATCTGAAAAGGAAATTAAGAAAACAATTCTATTTACAATAGCATCAAAAAGAATAAAATACTCAGGAATAAACTTAACAAGTCTTTGTACAAAAGACTTGTACAGTAAAAACTATACACAGTTGTTGAAAGAAATTAAAGAAGATACAAAAAAAAAAAAAAAAAAAGGAAAGCTATCTCATGTTCATGGATCAACAGACTTAATTGTTACGATGTCCCCAAAGCAGTCTACAGATGCAATGCAACTCCTAGCAAACTTCCTGATCCCATAATGTCCTGCTGTTCTCTGATACTATGATGGGAGCAGGGGGAAGAAGCTACCACGGCATTTGAAAGAAGAGGCAGCAGAGAAGGAAAAGCAGGAAAATGTCAGAAGTAGTAAGGAGAGTGAAAATGGTAAGAGTTGCTTAAAAGTAGCCAATGATTACCCTTGGTGCCATTGTTAAGGCTGCCACTGAACTGGAAAATACAAGAGCAAGAGCTTTCTACTGCTTGAATTTGGAGTTAACCACAACAATTGTAATTAATTATCAAGCATGTAGTGTATCATTTGAGTTACTTCATTTAATCCCCAGGAATCTTTAGTATTCACATTTTGGGATTGAGAACATATATCAAATAAGCATATTAACTGGTTTAAAGTAGCAAAGCAGTATACACCAACCTGTATACTCGTGTGACTGTTCATCCACCAGGGGCAGACACTTTTGAGGCCTGGGGACACAGTGACAGGTGAGATCGATGTGCTCCCTGCCTGTTGCAGATGCTGACCCACTGAAGGGGAGAGTCCTGAGCTGTCCTCTGAGGGGCTTATAGGAAGCTAGGAAATCCAAAGGACACGAGTATCCACCTGAAATGGCTCTGTCTGTCAAGCAGCTCCTGTGCAGGAATATGCCAGGGCCCAGAAGCTAAAGGGGCCTCAGGAGACCATCCACTGGGTCTTAGTTTGGGGGGAAGGGGTTTGAGGCTGTCATTATATGTCTACTGTCACTCTTGAGAAGTCATGATGTGCAGGTTTATGTGAGAGTGCGTGCACATGCCCCACGGGTTGGGGTACAGAAGGGCACCACATCCCACTGAGTGTGGAGCAAATCTAGATGCTCACACTTGCTTCTGCGTGGCTTGAACAATGTGGCTGTGATGAAGTGACACAGGGCAGAGGTTCAGGAGTAGGTGGGAGGGGAGAGGCCCAAGAGAATGACCCAGTCCTCACCCTGCTGTAAGGCACATCCTGGTGGGGCCCAGATACAGACAGCACTACCTGATGCCAAGGCTGCTAATGGACTGATGGAGGCAAAAGTCACTCCACAGATGAAGGGACCACATGGGAATCAGGCTCACCTCACATGAAGAGTTTTAAAACCTGCTCATTTTTTCTGTTCCAAACATCTTCAAACCAATAAGAATACAATATAGTACAGAGGAAAAGGGCAAAGCCTGGGACATTAGGCAGTCCTGGGGTTGAAGCCTCACTCTACCACATACCAGTGCTGAGCCTCAGTTTTCTTATATACAAAATGGGGATGGTAATACTTTAATTAAATGGACTGAGAACACAGCACACACAAGCCCTTGCTGAGAACAGCTGTCAGTTTCTGAAGCTTGTTCCTCACTGCATGCTTATGTAAGTCTTTGCATAAATGTAGATAAGAGCACACACAACCAGCACATCTGGTAGCAGGTGAGTTCGATTCTGTCTCACGAAGATAGTCTCCTTATGCAAGTAGCTCATTTTAGAGCCAACTTTATCAGCCAAAGATCCTGGATTCCCAGATGACACCTGTGCTTCCCAAAGTCCTGTAGCCTGAAGGACCGTGTACAGCAAGGTGAATCAAACCACTGCCAGGTAACTGGTAAGAACACATTCCAGGCCACAGAGGAATGTCTGCCCTCTGAGACTGTGGAGTGTGCAGACCTAGGACATCCTCTTCATTGACACTCCAGGGGGAAACATTCCACAACCGTCACCATGGAATGTCTTCTCTACTGGGCCCAAGGACTTGCCCTTCTAAACACACAACCTCCCCCACCCTCCCTGTAAAATTCAATGACAAGCCAGAAGAAGGAAAACCATAATGAGAAAGGCAATGTGGCAAACACCCCATAACTCCCAGCACCCCTTCTGCTTGAACTCAAAGTTCAAGTCAGTTTACCCCAACACCCTCAACCTTAGCTTTCTTTTTTCTCCCTTTGAAAAAAAAATGTTAATTTTAGTTAGTTAACATACAGTGCAATATTGGTTTCAAGAGCAGAATTCAGTGATTCATCACTTACAACACCCAGTGCTCTTCACAAGTGCCCTCCTTAGTACCCATCACCCATCTAAGGGTACCCATAGTACCCTTAGTACCCATCAGTCCATCTCCTACCTCCCTTCTTCCATCAACCCTCCGTTTGTTCTCAATCATTAAGAGTCTACTGTGTTTTGTTTCTCTCTCTCTCTCCTCTCCTTTTGCCTCTTCCAATATACTCATCTATTTTGTTTCTTAAATTCCACATATGATGAAATCATATTGTATCTGTGTTTCTCTGATTGACTTATTTCACTTTCACTTAGCATAGTACATTCTAGCTCTAGAAATCTAGAAGATTTCCTTCTTGGTGGCCGATTAATATTCCATTATATATATTTAAATTTATTTATTGAAATTCAAGATAGTTAGCATCGTGTAGTATTGGTTTCAGGAGTAGAACCCAGTGATTTATCACTTACATACAACACCCAGTGCTCATCCCAACAAGTGCCCCCCTTAATGCCCATCACCATCTGGCCAACCCCCCAGCCCACCTCCCCTCCAGCAACTCTCAGTTTGTTCTCTGTATTTAGAAGTCTCTTATGGCTTGCCCCCTCTCTGTTATTATCTTATTTTTCTTTCCCTTCCCTTATGTTCATCTGTTTTGTTTCTCAAATTCCACATATGAATGAAATCATATATTTGTCTTTCTCTAACTTATTTCACTTAGCATAATATAATCTCTAGTTCCATCTACATTGCTGCAAATGGCAAGACTTCATTCTTTTTCATTGCTGAGTAGTATTCCATTGTGTGTGTATCCATACAGGTGTGTGTGTCTATACACACACACACACACACACACACACACACACATATCTTCTTTATCCATTCATCAGTCAATGGACATTTGGGCTCTTTCCATAATTTATCTATTGTTAGTAATGCTGCTATAAACATTGGGGGCATGTGCCCCTTTGAATCAGCATTTTTGTATCCTTTGGATAAATACCTAGTAGGGCAATTGCTGGGTCATAGGGTAGTTCTAATTTTAACTTTTTAAGAAACCTCCATACTGTTTTCCAGAGTGGCTGCACCAGTTTGCATTCTTATCAACAGTGCAAAAGGGTCCCCCTTTGTCCACATCCTCACTAGCATATGTTGTTTCCTGAGTTGTTAATTTCAGCCTTTCTGACAGCCAGAAAGGAGTGGCAGAAAATATTCAATGTGTTGAATAGGAAAAATATGCAGCCAAGAATCCTTTATCCAGCAGGGCTGTCATTCAGAATAGAAGGAGAGATAAAGAGTTTCCTAGACAAACAAAAACCAAAGGAGTGCCTTACCACTAAACCAGCTCTGCAAGAAATTTTAAGGAGGGGGGGCACTCTTAGTGGAGGAAAAAATAAAAAAGAAGACCAAAGCAACAAAGACTACAAAGGACCAGAGAACATCACCAGAAACACCAACTCTATAGGTAACATAATGACACTAAATTCCTATCTTTTTTTTTTTTTTAATTTTTTTTTTCAACGTTTTTTATTTATTTTTGGGACAGAGAGAGAGCATGAACGAGGGAGGGGCAGAGAGAGAGAGGGAGACACAATATCGGAAACAGGCTCCAGGCTCTGAGCCATCAGCCCAGAGCCTGACGCGGGGCTCGAACTCACGGACCGCGAGATCGTGACCTGGCTGAAGTCGGACGCTTAACCGACTGCGCCACCCAGGCGCCCCTAAATTCGTATCTTTTAATAATCACTCTGAATGTAAGTAGACTAAATGCTCCAATCAAAAGACATAGGGTATCAGAATGGGGGGAAAAAAACCAAAGATCCATCTATATGCAGCTTACAAGAGATTCATTTTAGACTTAAAGACACCTGCAGATTGAAAGTGAGGGGATAGAGAGCCACCTATCATGCTAATGGAGTCAAAAGAAAGCCAGAGTAGCCATACTTGTATCAGACCAACTAGATTTTAAAACAAAGACTGTACCAAGAGATGAAGAAGGGCATTATATCACAATTAAGGGGTCTATCCATCAAGAAAAGTTAACAATTATAAATATTTATGCCCCCAACTTGGAAGAACCCAAATAAATATATTAATCACAAACATAAAGAAACTCTTTGATAATAGTAGGAAACTTTACTATCCCACGTACAACAATGAACAGATCAACTAAGCAGAAAATCAATAAGGTAACAATGGCTTTTTTCACATCCTAGACCAGATGGACTTAACAGATATATTAAGAACATCTCATCTTCAAGCACCAGCATACACATTCTTCTCAAGGGCACATGGAGCATTCTTCAGAATAGATCACATACTGGGTCACAAATCAGCCCTCAACAAGTACAAAAAGATCAAGATCATACCATGCATATTTTCAGATCACAATGCTATGAAACTTGAAATCAACCACAAGAAAAAATTTGGAAAGCCCTCAAATACATGGAGGTTAAAGAACATCCTACTGAAGAATGAATGGATTAATCAGGAAATTAAAGAAGAAATTAAAAAATACATGGAAGTAAAGGAAAATGAAAACACGACAGTCAAAACCCTTTGGGATGCAGCAAAGGCAATCCTAAGAGTAAAGTAGATTGCAATTCAGGCCTATCTCCAGCTTTCTGCCTTCTTGCACCAACCCCAAACCTGTTGTTCTGACAGCTCAAGTCCAAATAAAGGAAAACTTACTCTTTAAGTCTGGACCTGAGGGGGTCTCTTCAGGGGTTCTCATTGACTCAAAAGGGGGCTGAGCCTCCAGCTCCCTCTGTAGTTCACAGCATTCATCAGTGTGATCTGGGCACCTACAGAATCTAGGGGAGTTCTACATCCAGTGAAGGCTCCCTGTGGGGGTTGCCCCACTCCCTCTCTATGAAACCTAATTGTAACCACAGGCTTCTTTCTAGCTTATAGAAGAATTTCATCATTAGCTGCAGCTTATATTGAAAAATTCTACAAAGGTTTATTCACATGAAGAATGAGAATAGATTTTAATATGGTATCTTAAAGGTTCCAATCTATTATATTTACCTATACAAGGCAAAGAAAAATATCTATAAACTGATTGCATACCCTGATCACATAATCATGCACATCCCTACAGACCTATTAATCCCACAATATCTTTCAGGCCATATTCATATCCCAGTGGTATTTTTTCTCAGCACTTGCACCTTTCTCCATAATGCCCACCCACACTGGGGCACCTGGGTGACTCAGTTGGTTAAGCAGACGACTCAGCTCAGGTCATGAGTTAGAGCCCTGAGTCAGACTCTGTGCTAGCAGCTTAGAGCCTGGAGCCTGCTTCAGATTCTGTGTCTCCATCTCTCTTCCCCTCTCCCACTCATGCCCTGCCTCTCTCTCTCTCAAAACTAAATAAACATTAAAAAAATTAACACCAACACTGTTAACAAAGACTTGTTTATAAGATATCTGTCTAGCATTCCCCACCCTTCCAAGACTTCAAGTTTGGAAGGGTGAACTCTGTGCCTGTTGTGTCCATTGCGGTCCTACCAGCACCTAGGACAGTGCCTGGAGCAAGGAACTGAACACAACATAGGAACAAGACAGTTGACAAAATGAGAGAGGCTTCTGTAGATGACTGACACAGGGGCCAGTAAAATGAAAAGCAGTAAATCATCTGGTTCCTGAAATAGATCTATTTTTATAACCCAATTTAAGGCTGGGGAAATTCTCCAGAGAATTATTGAAACCTGACTTTGTAAAAAATAAATAATCCTTATTGAAGGAAACTATATTTTATTTACAGAGCAACATGACTTTGAAAAGATTAAAAATAGAGCTAAATTTGGGCCGGGTGATAGTATTTCATAAGGCCAAATCTATGTGTGCTTCTCCTGTACTTTTTCCAGTGTCTGTGGCTGCTTTGATTTGGAGTCACCATGTCCTGGAGAAAGCTGACTCTACCTACACCTGTGTGGTTATACCTGAGATTCTGAGGGTGAGTGATGACAATTACAATGAAGTAACTTTAAAAAAAAAATTAAAGTCAATAATCACAGATCCACAAATGCAGTTTACGTTGTTTAAAAGCAAATGAGAACAAGTCTGAATACCAGTGTTCATGTGCCAAATCATTTGAAAATCTTAGAACCATTTCCAAATATATGCCTTGAAAGTATCATCTAATCACTGGAGTCTTTTACTTTTCAATGTCCTAAAAATGAGATAACACTGAGAGAGACTTCAGAGTCTTAGAGCTAGCTTTTCTTCCTAGATGATGCAAAAACTGATGGAAATATAAAATTCAAAAGTAATAGCTGAAGATTCTAATATCCGGCTCTCAATAACTGACAGAACAACTAAGCAGAAAATCAACAAAGAAATGAAAGATTTGAAAGAATAACATTAACCAACTAGAAATCTATAGAACACTCCACCCAGCAACAGAATAAAAAGTCTCCTCAAGTGCACATGAGAGATTTTATGGGATAGACCACAGATAGGCTATAAAACAAGCCTAGAGAGATTTAAAAGGCCTGAAATTACAGAAAGTATGCTTTCTGGCAATAGTGGAATGAAATTAGAAATAAGTGAGAGGAGATTTGGGAAAGTCGCCAATATGTGTAAATTAAACAATACTTTCCTAAGTAACCAATGAAATGGCTATATTAATGTCAGGAAAAAAAAACAGGTTTTAAAACTATAACCATAGATAGAGTCATTTTATAATGATAAATTGGTAAATCCATCAGGAAGACATAACAGTTATAAACAGGTATGTACCTAAAACCAGAGTCTCAATATACATGCAACAAAAATTGATAAAATGAAGACAGACAATTCAATAATAATACTAGTAATTTCAATAATTGGGGACCTCACTTTCAAAAAAACAATAGGCAGAAATTCATCAATGACGTAAAAGACTTGAGCAATTGTATAAACCAATTTGAACATATATATATATATATATATATATATATATATATATATATACACACACACATACATATATATATCTCCATGAAAAAAATAAATTATATTCTCCAACCACAATGGAAATAAATTGGAAATCAAGAGCAGAAAGAATTTGGGGAAATTTACAAATATGTATAAATTATGCAATGCACTGTAAATAACCAATGAAGTCAAAGAAGAAATGACAAAAGAAATTATAACATACTTTGAGATGAATAAAAACACAACATACCAAGACATGTAAGATACATGCCTAAAGGAAAAATTATACCTACAAACACCTATATAAAAGAGATCTTAAACCAATATCATAACTTTCCACCATATGAAACCAAAAAGAAGAGCAAACTAAACTGAAAGCAAACAGAAAAAAGAACATAATAAATATCTGAGCAAAAATTAATGAAATATAGGATAGGAAAACATTTTGAAAATCAATGAAACAAGTCAGTTCTTCAAAACATCAACAAAATTGATCAACCTTCAACTAAACAAAAGGAAAGAAGATTCAAATTACTAAAACCAAAAATCAAAGAGTATCACTACTGACCTTATAGAAATAAAAAGGATTATAAAGGAATATTATGAATAATTATATTCCAAAAATATAGATAACTTAGATGAAATGGACAATTTCTGAAACCACTGAATTTGAATCAATAAGAAATAGAAAATATGACCATACTTACAGTAAGAAAAGGGACTGGTCACTTAAAATTTCCCACAAAGAAATGCCCAGGCCCAGATATCTTCATTGTTGCATTCTATTAAACATTTAAAGAATTAATGGCAAACTTTCCTTTCCCAAACTGTTCTCCAAAACACAAAAAAAGGTAACAACTCCCAATTCATTCTATAATGCCAGTATTATTCTGATACCCAAACCAGACAAAGACCTCACAGAAGAAAATTACAGACAATATCTCTTATGAGTATAGTCACAAAAATTCTCAAGATAATACTAGCAAATCAAATCCAGCAAACATAAAAGTGGGATTTATCCCAGGAATGTGGGTTGGTTTAATATATGAAAATCAATTAATTTAATGGCTGATCCTCAGCACAGAGACAGCCTACAGCAATTGAAAAAATAAAAATAAAAACAAAATCCAGCAAATCCTGAGAGAATCTGATTTCCAAAGTTACCACATTATTAGAGTCAAATATCCAGTTTTGAATCTATCCCTAAAAAAAGGACCCAAGGCAGATCTACTAGGCAAATACTTTTTTCAGTTTATTTATTTTGAGAGAGAGAGAGACAGAGAAAGCAAGTGAGGGAGAGGAGCAGAGACAGAGGAAGAGAGAGAGAACTGCAAGCAGGCTCCATGGTGTCAGTGCAAAGCCCAATGCAGGGCTTGATCCCAGAACTGCAAGATCATGACCTGAACCAAAACCAAGAATTGTACACTCAACCAACTGAGACACCCAGGTGCCCCTAAACAAAGACTTTAATACAAGTGTCTTAAATATGCTCAAAGAACTAAAGAAAGATGTGGAGAAAGTCAACAAAACAATGTATGAACAAAACAGAAATATGGATAAAGGAGAGAACCTAAAAAGAAACAACAAAAAAAAAATCTGGAGCTGAAAAATACAATAACTGAAAGAGTCACTAGAGGGATTCAAAGGCAGATTTCAGCAGGCAGAAGAATCAGAAAAATTGAAGACAGTGGAAATTATTGAGTCTGAGGAACAGAAAGAGAAAAGATTGAAGTACAAAGAATAGAGCATAAGGGGTTTCACCAAGTAGACCAACATATGCATTGTGGGAGTCCCAGATTGAGAAGAGAGAGAGAAAGAGGCAGAGAGAATATCTGAAGAAATAGTGACCCAAAACTTCCCAAATTTGATGACATGAATATAAACATCCAGAGAGGTCAATGAACTCCAAGTAGGCTAAACTCAAAAAGACCCACACTGAAATACATTATAATCAAACTGTTGAAGGCCGAAGACAAAGAGAATCGCAAAAGCAGCAAGAGAGAAGCCAATCAACACACACAAGAGATCCTCAATAAAGCAGATTTCTCTCAGAAACTAGAGGGCTGAAGGCAGTGGGCTGATGTACTCTAAGTGCTAAAAGGAAAAAATGTCAACCAAGAACCATATACATAGCAAAACTGTCCTTCAAAAGTGAAGGATAAATTAAGATATCTCCAGATAAACATAACCTGAAGGAGTTCATTACCACTAGACCTGCCCTACAAGTATTGTTCAAGGGTGTCCTGCAGGTTGAACAAAAGGGCACTAGACAGTAATTTTTTTTAAAAGCTTATTTATTTATTTTTGAGAGAGAGCAGATGGAAGAGAAAGAATCCCAAGCAGGCTCTGTGTTAATAGCGCAGAGCCCGATGTGGGGCTTGAACTCACGAACTGTGAGATCATAATCTGAGCCAAAATCAAGAATCAGACATTCAACCAACTGAGCCACCCAGGTGCCCCAAGAGTAATTTGAAGCCATATGAATAAATAAAGCTCTCAGTAAAAGTAAACACATGGGCACATGGGTTTGCAACTCCACTTTTTATTTTCTATGTGATTTGAGACATATATATATATATATTAGATCTAATATACCTAATATAAAATATTAGATTTATGAGACATATATATATATACACATATATGTGTTTTGGCAGATAAGGGTTTGTTTTATTGAATGATTGATCTATATAACTGCCAAGGCCAGTATGTATAAACAAAAGAGGGGGAGTTTTATTTCTTGGCCTCTTCCTCCTTGGACACAGACATGATAATTTCCTCCTTTTTGGCCTGGAGCCACTCTTCAAAGCACTTGAGGTGGTCAGTCTTCCTAGATTCATACTATCTTCTGAGCAGTCAGTGCAGAATTCTTATCCTCCTCATCCAGCACTGGCAGTACCGTTTCACTTCCTTATGCCCATAAGCCTGACCTTCTGGCAGGGCCAAAGTGTTTTTCTGCCACTGAGCCCAGGAATGGATAGTCACAGGCTCCCGGATGACCAGCCCATCTTTGATCAGCTTCCAGATCTGCTGATGGGAGTTGGCATTAGTACTTACATTGTTCTAATGGGGACCAACCAGACCTTTTTGCCACAATGGAAGACACCAGAGGTAAGCCTCTTCTAAAGCCTAATCATACTCTTGGAAATGGCCACAGTGGCAAAAGGAAAGAACTGGAATTTAATACATTTTTAAAAAGCAATTAGTAGCCTAAGAGCTAGCAGTATTGTAACTTTGGTTTGTAACTCCACATTTTGTTTTCTATATAAGAGATTGATGCATTTTTTAAAATTATTAGTTTATGTTTTAGGACACATAAAAAATATAAAGACATTATTCTGTGATATAAACAACTGAAAAGAATGGATACAGACATGTAAGGAGACAGAGGTTTTTGTGTTACTAAAGTTAAGTTGGTTTAAATCCAAATTAAAGTGTTACAACTTTAGGATGTTAAGTGTTATTTATCCCCATGGGAACCACAAAGAAAATAGCTATGGAATATATACAAAAGGAAAGGAGAAAGGAACTGAAATGTTTCACTACCAAAAAATCAGCTAAACTCAAAAGAAGACAGTAATGCATGAAATCAGTGATAAAAAAAACTATAAAGTATAGAATAAAAAAGCAAAATGACAGAAGAAAGTCTCTCCTCATTAGGTAAGCCTTAAAGGGAAGGCGATTCTGAAATAAGCTATATCATGGATGAACCTTGAGGACATTATGCAAGTGAAACAAGCCAGTCACAAAAAGACAAATGCTGTATGATTCCACTACTTAGAAGAGTCAAAATTATAGTGAGACAAAGTAGAATGGTGGTTTCTAGGGTCTGAGGGAAGATGTAATGGGGAGTGATTGTTTAATGGCTATATACTTTGTGTTTTACAAGATGAAAAGCATTCTTGGGGCGCCTGGGTGGCTCAGATGGTTAAGTGTCCAACTCTTGACTTTAGCTCCGGTCATGATCTGACGGTTCATGGGTTAGAGCCCCGCATCAGGCTATGCATTGACAGTGAGGAACCTGCTTGGTATTCTCTCTCTCCCTCTCTTCCTGCTCCTCCCCTACTTGCTTGTGCAAGTGTGCTCTCTCTCTCTCTTTCTCTCTCTCTCAAAATAAACAAACTTGAAAAAAAGATGAAAAGCATTCTGGAGATAGATGGTGGTGATGGTTGTACAACAATATGAATGTACTTAGTCCCATTGAACTGTACACTTAAAAATGGTTAAGATGATGAACTTTGCTGTTATGTATATTTTATAACAATAAAAAAATGAAAAAAGTGTACATTAAAACTTGTACACCAATGTTCACAGCATTATTTATAAAAACAAAACATAGAAATAACCCAAATATTCACCAATTGATCAACAGATACAAAATGTGGCATATTCACATAATGGAATATTATTTGGCCACAAAAAGGAACAAAGTACTGATACATGCTACAGTATGGATCAGCTGTGAACACACTCTGCTCAGTTAAAATAGCCAGACACAAACACTATGGAACATCCAGAACAAACAAAGCCCTAGAGACAGAAAATAGATTAGTGATTGACTAGGGCTGTGGAGTGGGGTGCCGGGGGGGGGGGGGGGGGGGGCGGGTGGAGAGGTGGAGTAGGAAGTGACTGCTAATGGGCACAAGGTTTCTTTTGGGTGAGATGAGTATGTTCTGAAATTAGATTATGCTCATAGTTGCACTACTAGAAATATATGTTGATGGTGTACTTTAAACAGGTGAAGTTTATGGTATATAAATTACATGTCATCAAAACTCCTGGATAAAAAAAGTGTTACTAGAAAAAAAAAAAGGTGAAACAAAGAGGTTTTTGGAAAAGAAGACATGATAAAATTTGTCTCCAGCAATTCCACACTAAAATATTAAAAAAGACGGGTATGATCTTAGATGAAAGCTGGAGGTGTGGGTAGGATTGGAGGGATGGAGAGCAATACTCATGTGGGTAAATCTCAATGTGGACAAGAGGGGGAGGCAGTCTGGATTTCAGCCACAGGCCCTGAGTACAAGTAGCACAAATGTGTGCCCTGGCCTGCTCTCCCTCCCTAAAACATTCCATTTCCTTCTGGCCCAGGGCCTTTGCAGATGTTCCCTCTGCTTCAAACATGCTCTTCCCTGCCCTCACACCCTACCTTTTTCTTATTAACTCCTACTTATCCTTGCGATGTCAACCTCAATTCTGCTTCCCCAAGAAGACTGATGTGCCCCTTCAGGATGACCTAGGACCTCCGCAACGCAGCTTTTGTTCATAGAACTTGCCAATTTTAATCTTAACTGTGTTTGCATGACTCTTTGATCCAGTTCTGCTTTATAGATTTAAGCCTGCTTACATTCCTATACGTTTAATCAATTTTTCCTTTTCTCGGGGAAAAAGATGAAAATAAACTGTGACTTAACTATTGTTCTCTAGTGAGTCACACCAGGATCTGCCTGTACCTTTTTTAGAAAAATAAGTTTCACGTTACTGAGGCAAATGAGATGTGTAATGCTCGCAAAGTTCCTGTGAGAAATCACTCTTCAAAAATTGTGGCAGCTTAGTGATTCATGATAGATATTATTATCCTCCAGAGCAAAGGACTTGACCACTGCATCCACCCCAAAGTGACAGGGGTGTCAACGCTGGACTCACCACAGCCAGCCATTTCTCTTGAAGTGCTTAGAGGACCTCCTACCCTTTAAAAAAAAAAGCAGACACCTAGATATGAGTGCACAAAACCTTCTCTGTCTACTGTCAGAAAGGACAGGGAGGAGAAAGGGATAGATCTAATTTGACATTTGGGGGGAAAAGAAAGCCAAGAAGTCTTACAAGCAAAGGGCTAAAACCAGAGAACTCGGATACTGAGTCATACTGCTCTGAATGGAGCAAGAGGAGAGAATAAAAGAGCATACTGGGTGGTCAAGTTTTGAAGTTCCCAGTATCCTGGACTCGCTTATCTCATGAAAAACTAAAATTAGGCTTGACCTAGAGAGGCAAATCATCCCCTGTCTTGTGAAGTGTGTAAAACTTGAAGACTAACTCCTTGAGGATAAGGAATATGTACCGGGATGGTACTGCCATACAATAGGTACTCAATAAACACTGCTGAATGAATGAATGAACAAATGAACCAGAGGCACTTATAATACTCACTAGAAAAATGAATCTGTCTAATCTCTGATAAAAATGAGACAGCATCAACTACCCATTCAGATCCCAAGGCCATCTAGCACTCCACTTAGCTAAACTATGCCACATTTCTCCAGCCTGGGTTCTGCTTGTCCACTGTCTTCCTTTAGACATTTCTTAGGGACAACCATGCAGAGCAGAAGTTCAACGGTCTTCGGGAGTAAAGGAATATGGATGCAGAGGACATCCCTGCTCCAGATGCCTTGTTCCCATCCTCAAGCTTCCCTTTGGCTATAGGCTGGGCAGGAACAGCAAGGGCATCTGGAAAGAATGAGGCAGTGAGCCACAATTCACTGGGCTGTTTCTTTACAAATAAACAACAGAGCTTCATCCAAACAAACTCCATCATCAACACGAAAAATAGCACAGTTTATAAGCATATAAACAAGTACCTTACGTAAGATAAACTACATCATTTTCTGAAACTTATATAACAATTGATTTCACGGTATTCTGAATTCTTGTAAATGGGCAAGCTGATAAGCTACTTAGCTGGGAATGCATACAGTGCGGTGTATATATGTAGATACGTGCACATGCACCTGTGTTCACACATGAAGCCTGAGCCTACACAAATACTCAATAAATCTCATGCCTCAGACTGTGATGCATGACAGCTCTCACAGGAGGAACCTATTTTCACACATCCAGGAGTGAATGCTTTCACAGGAGATTTGAAGAACATTAGTTTAGAATTCTCAGGTTATTAGAGTAAAAAAAATTCTATTAGGGACTTTTACAAAGCCATTATTTCAAAAATAGGTAAGCATAAGAGCTTCGAACTTTGCAGCCTTAATTTAGAAATTGTATTTGCATAATTCTTGGAAAAATATAATACAAATTCACTCTAGTGCTGGGGATACCTTGCCAGGATGTAACTTATGTAACTTAAAACCTTCAGTCTTGGAGAGGTGCACCTTGTGCAGACTACTGCACACACACCTGACAAACAGGGCACTGGATCCCAGGCTGGTTCATGTTTAACTTCATCAGTTTACTGAGATAATAAACTCTCTTTTTAAATGCACATATACCAAGAATAATGACACGAAGCAAGTTCTTACAGCTTGATTTATCTGGGATGTTACATATGTGATTGGCACTTCTGCAGCACGGCAGATGCAGAGCTGAGATTTTTTTTTTTTTCTTTTGGTAGGAAGTCATGCTCCAAGGACTATTAATAAGGAGACATAACACCACCCCTCATTCTGGCCCACGCAAAATAGGCAGACTCAGACACTGAGGTTGAGTAATTATCAGTAAAAAGATTTTTATGAGACAGTAATGATGAGGACGTCCATGCGCAGGGCTTTACACAGCACAAAGGCCTGGGTTCACAAGGAATCCTAAATTGCTGGGTTGCTGTCCCTTTGGAACAAAAGAAGAGAGTGAGGCTCAGGGCAGGGGCAGGGGTGGGGCCACAATCCCAGGAGATAAATTAACATCTGTAAGGAAGGAGGTCATAAACTTACTAGAACACGTGATAATAGACTCTGAGAGTCTATTCTTTGGCCCCAGGGGTGGTCCCTGTGGCACTCCCCTCCCCCCCATCTCTCTGCGCTCAGAAGCCCACCTGGGGGCTCAGGCCTGAGGCGCTGCTAAAAGGAAGCCACCCTCTGGATGTAGAGTAAGCCTCCTGCACTTTCATCCTGCTGGAAACCAGCAGCAGAGAGGGCCAGAAGAGAGGGCCTTCCCTGTCCCATCCCCCACATTCCACAGTGGACACCACTGGGTGCTGATCCAGAGCCTTCTTCTCTGTCTCCCCAAGCAGCATCACTGGGCCTGGCAGCACCCCCACCTCCTCAGGCACGAGAAAGTGGGGCCTCTGCGGACCACAGCCACTCCGGAGGGAGGTGTGAAGCACAGAGCAGTAAAAGCTAAGAAACACATACACTTGCTTCGTTCACCCCAACTCTGGAAGGCCACGTGTGGAGATGACCTGACACGGCAGGCAGTTGGTCTGGAGCTGTTACCCGCCTCCCTCTGAGTGGAGTCGCTGCCAAATTGCTGAGGATGAAAAATGACAAACCTGGGCTTTGTTTTACTGGGTTCGCCACAGAAGCAGGCAAAGGGCAATGATGGGATAAGGTTGCATTTCCTATCTAGGTTAAGGGCTGATCCCGGGGAGAAATAAGATCTGATGCTGAAAAAATCCCAAACAAATTCTGAGCCTAACACAGCCAAGTCCTATGCTTCCCTCTCCTTCCAGCACCAGGGACACACAGCACATCCATTCAGTCCTGCCCTCCTTGAAGTGCACTTACTACCTGTGGAGTGAGGGGTCACTGTAGGGGACACACTCATCTCTGCCACCGAACATGTGCTCCTTAGCTCTGGCTTTCTTGTTATTTGTTCTTAAAGGCTTATCATGTTACCCTGGATCCATGATATGTTTTGTGAATGCTTTCCTGGGACCTTCCAAATGTTTCTGGGAGTGGGGCACCTGCTCACCCTGCTCCCTGTAGGGTGAGAGGATTCCCAATACTCCCTGCTAGACACCACACCTGGCAGGTGCACAGACCACACCACTGGAGAGAAATCACCAATTGCAGCCTGTGTGATGAGGCTCCCCGGGCTCTCCCAGGCACAAAGTTGCCCTCCCTGGTGATGTCCTCTCTGATACCTTCAGTTGAGCCATTTACAAGCGATGGACCCCAGCAACCCAGCTTCGCAGTGCCACCTGCCTCAACTCTGTCCAGAGTCTAAAGGCTGTTAACCCGGGACAATCAGCAGTTTCCAGGCAACGCCTGGAGGGCTGGCAGAAGGCTCTAGATGACAGGTGTGATTCTGTATTATCACTGAAACCAAGGAGCAAGTGGGCAGCAAGGGGGAGGGGGTGACTTCTGAAGATGGTTCTAAGAATGTCCTAGCTTGCTTTTCTGTTTTCCAAAATACATCTATATAAAATTCTAGTCAGATGGTTCATAATTTAAACATTAATGCCTGACCACTGTCTCTTGATAGTGATAAGAGAAAGTAGTGAGTTTTAGAGAACTTACAAAACAATCACTAAGACCTTTGAAGGTTTTTATATATATACTCGCCTTTGTGCACTTTAGAGGCTGAAGGCCAGCTGCCTCAATGCTGGCAGGAGGAGTTGGCTGCTAACAGAATAGTCTTTTCCCAGAAGAGGGACAACATGGGGGAGGGGTCTCCTGTGTCTCCTGTAGGCAGTTCATGGGCTCAGGTGGTAGAGTGAACTACTGAAGGTCAGAGACAGCCTCAAGGCTGATTCTCTGATGTCCCAGTGAGCAGCACTCCTCCAGAGGCATGAGCTTGGTCAAACCCAGAGGGACCCACCCACAGCAGCAACCCACTCATGCTTGAGGCCGGCATCCATCAGCCACACTGAGACTGGAGCCCACCCTGCCACTTGCTATGTGAGTCCATCATGGGGTCGCGGTGCTGGATGTCTCAGGGACAGAGAGGTACACTGAGGAGCAGGCGAGGAAGATGCACTCCAGCCTGCTTGCACACGCCCGCCTCTGCACCTCCTCCCAGTGTGCTCTCCACGGCACAGTTTGTACCTCTTAAATCTCTGCTCAATTTCAAGAAAAATGCTCAGGAATTTCCTTTCTTTGACACTCTCCTTGTCCTTTGGAGTGCCCAAGCCATACACCCCTTGGGACATGGGAGAACCAAACTAAAAGGTCAGTAACACTCCTGATGCATTCCTATTACAATGCAGTTTAGAAATCCCAACAGAAAAATTTTCAAGCAAGGAAACCAAAGGGCTTTGTGTCAGGCCCCTGGGCTCATTTCATTCAGAAGGAAGAGAATAAAGCAGGTCCCAGGTCCCAGATGGTTTATATTCTCATTCAAGGCTCACAATCCCCTCTGAATTAAACGGTAAATCTCCTTTTTGCAGGTGAGAAAACAAACCAGTCCACGATCACAGAACCAGGAAGTGGAAAATCTGACTCAAATCAAGGCCTGTACCTCACCCAGGTGTGAGCTCTCCCCGAGAGCAGTTGCCTCCTAAGAAGCATTCGAGAGTTCAACTGACAGTCAAGCTACATCTTCTCTGGGCTGGCAGTCTGGTGGCCCTCAAAACCCTTGCAGATCCAGTAACTGTGCTTTGGGGAACCTGCCTTCAGGAGATCATCAAGCATCTGTTAATGGCAGCACCCTGGGAACACTTCGAAAGGCTCATCAACCCGAGATGGGTGATGGTGTTGGGATACTGCCATATGAGGGAATTCTCCATAGTCACAAAAAGTCACATTACAGGAGAATAGTGATTGACATAGGAGAGTGCCCCCAGTGCACTGCAGCCTGGGGGTGAGGGGTGGGGAGTGGCTGATGGCAGTGCTTCCACAAGCGGCTGCGCAGACCTGTCATCTGAAGGCTTGTAGAACAGACTCTGCTGAAGTCTGGGTTGGGGCCTGAGAGTCGTGTATTTCTTTTTTTTTTTCTTTTTATAAAGTTTATTTCTTTTGAGAGAGCACACAAGTAGGGGAGTGGCGGGAGGGAGGGAGAGAGAGAGAGAAAGGGAGAGAAAGAGAGAGAGAGAGAGAATGAATCTTAAGCAGACTCTGTGCTTTCCATGCAGAGCTTGATGCAGGACTTGAACTCAAGAACCATGAGATCATGACCTGAGCTGAAAACAAGAGTTGGACGCTTAACCAACTGAGCCACCCAAGTGCCCCAAGAGTCTTATATTTCTAACAAGTCCCTTGGTGATGGCAATGACGCTGCCCATGGACTCTCTTTTGATGAGCAGCATGCTATAACAAATTGTGTGCAGTAAAGCCCATTATTTTTTTTTTTTAATTTTTTTTTTTTTCAACGTTTTTTATTTATTTTTGGGACAGAGAGAAACAGAGCATGAACGGGGGAGGGTCAGAGAGAGAGGGAGACACAGAATCGGAAACAGGCTCCAGGCTCCGAGCCATTAGCCCAGAGCCTGACGCGGGGCTCGAACTCATGGACCGCGAGATCGTCGCGGGGCTCGAACTCACGGACCGCGAGATCGTGACCTGGCTGAAGTCGGACGCTTAACCGACTGCGCCACCCAGGCGCCCCAAGCCCATTATTTTTTTAAAGTCTCTGGGTGCATAAGAGAAATACAAAAAGAACCACAAAAACATGTGACCTGCAGCTATTTCTGGGTCACAGAATTATATGTATTTTAACCTTCCCTTCTGTGCTTTTCTAAGTTTTACAGCTTTTCTGACTGAAAATGTATTTTGCTCGTAATTAGGAGAGGTTCCAATAGTTTCTTTTGAAGACAAGACAGAGGCTGTAATTAGACCAGGACTTGGGGCCCGGGGTCTGGAGCTGTGACCTCCCCTCCCTGAGTCTCGGTTGTCCTGACTTGACAGTGTGAGGAAGGGGAGTGTGAGAGCCCGGGCAGCTCTGAGGGAAAGTTCCTGCTCTGCAAGATCTCCCCCCCCCCCCCCCACCGCCCTGCCTGCTGGGCCACTGGAACCAAGAGCTTGTCTGTGAGAGGCCGTTTCTGTCATTCCTGAGGTCTTGTTCCCCATGTCTCCACATCATTTCTGTGTCAGAGCTGGAGGACCACCCGTGGATCCTACAGAGCAAGGAAGACAAACGTCTCAGCCAACGCTGCAAGGCACGTCAGTTAGGGCTGGCCCACAGGGAGCTTCTGTCACAGGACGCTCTGGCTCTGCTACCTCTTACACAGGGACCGCCATGCCGTGCCCCAGGTGGGGAACAGTCCCCCGCTGAACTGGCCTGGGACAGGGTTACAGAACCGGGGTCTCTGAGGGCTTGCCGGGAATCTGCCTGGATTCCCACACGACATGCCAGTTAGTCTCTCCATGCCTCAAGAGTAACCCTCATGACCTCCTGGGATTTTAAGAATATCAAAATGTGCTTTTCCTCATGTACTATTTTAAACACTCAGGCTGTTTAAACCAAATAGAAAAGATGGGTTCACCATCAATAAATTATTTTCAGCCACAAAGGCAGTCAAACCAAACAATTAATGCCCCAAAGTTCAACTGAGCCCTTAAATTACTTAGAATAGCTACTTTCCAGGGTCAGCAATAAGTTAGGCAACTCCAAAATCTTTCCTTTGCTGTGTGTTGTTCAGAGTTAACCTTTACAAAGCGGTAAGTGCCACGTTTGTGATCTGTTATTTGCTTGCTATCCAAGAGTGACATTATAAAGAATCCAACCCCCATCATGATTTACATTGATTTTAACCAAAACCAAAAAACAAAACAAAAAACAAACCCAGAAGAGAGCAGCCACAGATCTTGTTGCACCACTGAAGGTTCTTCACAGTTCTTTCCAGTTGAGCAGAACTCTGTGGAAACTGCAAAATGACACCCGAGGGCAATACCCTGAGAGTCAGGAGGCATTCTGCGCGTGCTGCTGGGAAGAAGTCACTCCACCTCAGGCCACCTGGGGCTGGTCACCTTCAGCATGCCCTGGCCCATCCTCCCAACTCCCAGGGATACAAAGAGAAGCCGCTCAGCTGTGATGAGGAAGGTCCCTGCTATCTCTGACAGAGGGAAGAGAGGAAGGTCCCAGACGAGAGGGACAGCACAGGAAAGAACAGAGAAGCCTGGGAGAGTGAGCTCTTATCCCATTCATGCTAGCAGTTGGAAGGCACTGGACAGACCTTGCTCAAGGACCAGGTGACCTAAGAAATAACACACATAAATGAATCAACATGGGGCATCAAGAATCACTGGAAATAACACACCACTAATGATGAAGGAAATGGGCTTTGGCCGTGCTAACAGAAATAAAGAGGTGCAAGTATCTGCATTTATAAAAATATTAAAAAAAAAAAAAAAAACAGAACCAGACATCCAATGAAATTACACCTTTGCCCCTGATAGGCTTGCACTTTGGAGACCTGAGTAGCCAAGACTTGCCTTCATGGGCATGCATGACACCTTTTGTCACCACACAAATGTGTTCTGCTGGCCTGTTCACTTGCCTCTAGGTCAATTCTCAGATAGTCCATCAGCCAGCTTGACAAGCCCCCAAACTAGCTTCTTGTTCTTGAAAGCAAAAGCCAGAATGCTCCAGCAATCCTTCTGAATTGGAGAACATTCAGGTTTGGAGTTGGATGTGAAGATCTGAGAATACTGTAAAATTAGTGAAAACAAATTCTATATGTGGACTTGTTTGCCTTTATTTTTTTTAATTGAGTAAAGATACAGACATAATATTATTTTAATGCCTCTATAGGTCTAAAATCACCTTGCCAGTTTAGCTACTAAAAAGGTCCTAACTTAATTTTTAAGTTAACTTAAAAAATTATTTATTTAGACAACCAGTTACAAATGCACCACTGAGCATAAATCTGTTAAATTACTTTCCCCATTTTTCCCATTCTGTTGCAAGCTGCTGCCATTCCTCATGAAACACGGCATTGGCCCTGAGACTGTGAGCTTAGTAATATGGGCCAGCCTATGTGGGATGAGATTTTGTGTTTACAAGCACTGAGGGCACATGTTAGATCCCAATGAATGGTTACTGACTTACATGAATGTATTGGAAGTCTAACTGTTTAAGTTATCACTAACCACAGTTTCTGCTGTTTCTGCTACTTCCTTTTTATCATCACAAAGAAAGATAAGGTGGAATGGCAACACTGGGTACCCTTGCTGCCACTCTCCTACCGCTTGCCCTTGGCAGACATCAGTAATCAACCACAGCATCATTATCAGAATTGCTCCCCACACAGGACTCCAGGAAGCTACTGCCAGTTGTTTGGGGCAGCAGCACCACTGGCAGATATGGCAATAAATCTACAGAACAGTGCTAGCCTTGGTTCAGCCACTAACTAGCTACTAACCAGCTGAGTGACTTGGAATGAATCGTTTCCCTCTCTGGGCCTCAGTCTTGCTTACGACATGAGTGGTTTGGACTCATGTCTGATACCTAATAGTCCATTAAATTACTTCTGGAAAAAATAAAGGTCTGTAAAATTGGCACAAATTCCTCTTTCTGTGAAGATGTGTTAGTCAGACAACATAAAAAACACGTTTGAGCTGAGGACAAAGTATACTGAAAATACATTTTCAGCATCGAGTTCTCAGTGTGCTGCTTATTTGTGATCCAGAAACTGAAGTGCAATGGTAACACCACAGAAGGCCCCTCCTGCCCCAACCGCCTTACCTCCCACCTTCTCTGCACCTGCCCACACACAGTCACACCGGAGACTCTGCACACCTGCAGGGAATTCCTGCTCTTCACCTCCCACACGCAACAGCAACTTCTACCACCACCCTGGGAACCCTGGGAAATCTCTGTGCTTGCCGGGCACCCTGCATCCTTCCTCAGAGCCCCTGGCTGGTCATCACATTATTCCACACACATCTCCACTCCTGGACCTTGTGCTTCTTGAGGGCAGAGACAAGATCTTCTTATCTCTGTAGCCTTCCTACCTACACACAGTAGGTGCTTGGTAAATATGTTCTGAATGAGTGAGCCTCACCCCCGATGTACATAAAATCCAAAGGCAGCATTCCTGAGGTAACAAGCCCATAATCACTTTGAAGAAGGCCCTTCACTTTATTAACTTTCTTTGGAATGTCTAAGAAAACAAAAATACTCTCAAGTAGTTGATTTTATTGAGCCATTTGGGAAGATCCTCTGACAAAGTGCTCCTGTGTGATTCAGCTGTGGGGGCTGGTTGGGTTTGACGTAAATATCTTCCCATGCTGTAATCTGGAGACACGACACTTGGAGAGTAAGGACATGCAGCAATACGAACATACATTTGGCTGGTTACGTGAAGACGTCTAATATTCCAAATTATTCCAGCCTCTCTGTATTTGGAAAACCTTAAAAAGGCAGCAACATCCGCATTTTCTGAAATATCTCCAGGGCGTTGGCTATAGTACATAGAGGCCCCGCAACATTGAACAATTAATGACTTTTGCAGTCTCCTGGGTCAGAGCTGGCTTCCTCAATCAGAGTGTGAATTCTCTGAGAACAATACCAATAAATGTGGTTCTTTCTGTATATCCCCAGGTGCCAAGTGTGCAGCAGGTGCTTAAAAGTGCACTATGATGAATACGGTGCAGCATGTAAACCATGTGCTCCTCCTACTGGCCAGGGTCATTTGCAGACACAACAGTGAACACAGCAATGGAGTCATTAAGGGAGCACTGCACTCATTCCTTACTTGGCTGATGAATGGGAAAGTGACCACAGAAAGGCAGGCATGCTGATGAGGCAAAATCTCAGGAACAAGTGAGGACACTGGGGATTTCTCAAACTCCACCTTCCAGGGAGCCAAAGCCTAATGATGACGGCAGCTTAGCATGTGCCAAGAACTGCTGTGATTAGTTCATATAGTTTACTCTTTAAATGTTAACTGAATTGATTACTATGAGTATTTCATCCATGCCAGGCAACTCTGAGTCGTTAATCAAAGAAAGAGTCACCAGAGGCAATTGGCAAAAGCAGGAAGCACCAGCACAGGCATGGGGCAGAGGTGGAGCCCCAAGGTCTCCACACCTATGAGCCCACAGACCATGGAACTGCTGCTTCTGAGTGTGTTTGCTGGGTACCTGCTTCTACGGCCCTAACAGGGTCCCAGTTCTCTGGCAGCACATCGGATGGCTGCATAGTGAGGAGGCTCTGCTCTGTCCCCGCCTAGTTTCTCTCCAAGGGTAAAAGTGTTGCAGCAAGAAGTGACCCAGAATGCCTGACAGACCGTCACACTGGGGTCTGAGAGAGGATAGAAGTGCTGGAGAACTCCCTCACCAGCGCTCTCTCTGGGACCTGCATCAGCTCACCATTTGGCCATGTTTGACATACCCACTGCCAAGGGAAAGACCCATCTGTACCTGCTGACTGCCCCTGGGGACCAGCAACCTCAGTACCACCTGAGAGCTGGTTAGCAGTGCACACTCTTGAGTTCCACCCAGATCTATGGGCTCAGAATCCCCACTGGAACCAGACCCCCAGATGATTCCTCTGTGTGTCAAAGTTTGAGAACCACTGCTTAAGATTGGTTGTTTTCGACTTTGGTTGCACATCAGAATCACCTGGAGGGCTTTTAAAATTCCTGATACTCAGGTCATGCCCCAGCCCTGCGCTGACAGTGGGACTCAGGTATCAGTATTTTCTTAAAATGATTTCCAATGCAGCCAGGGTAGAGAATCACTGCTCTGGAGGTACTTCAAGACCTCTGGGTGTGGCCCTCAGATCATTAGGTGAGCCTTCAGCTGAGGCATGTAAGGATATGGTGTTCGCCCACAAGGACAAGGAACTGCCACAAGCGTGGTGCTTAGACCGTCCAGGCAATGGAAATGTTTATGGCCTCCAGTGTGTCCTGGTCCATGACCTCATGGTGGGAACTGGACACACAGCTTCACTGGTTGGGAGAAGAGGGCTTTTCATATGGATCCAGCCCCCTTCCTCTTACAATACAGGCTTAGGGGAGCCCAGAAAGATCTACCTAATCTATCTAATCATGGCTAGGCTGCATTCAGAAGGGCTGGAAAACTGGACTTCTAGAGGAAGAGACAGAATGCTTCCCAACCCCAGGGGGGCTTCCAACCCCTGGGAACAGTAGAGGCGATGCATCTAAAGCACAGAATGGGGGGGGTGGAGTGAGAGGCACATGGTTCTGCATCCCGTACTCCAGCCTCCATTAACAAAAGGTTCTCCTTTGAGTCATTGAAGTTCAAACAAAGGAAAAAGGAGGGACTGCAGCCTCCTTGGAACAGAAGCCCAAGCAGGGGAAGGTTAAGACCATTTAGGCTGCATGCCACTTCAAATGATCGGCTGAGGCAGCAAGTCCATTCCCAGGCACTACTGAGCAGAGGGGGCTACTCTTCCTTCAGAGGGTGGAAACTGTGTTCACTCGGGGACTTGGTAAGAACCTGCCAAGGTCTGACTCTTAATACACGGTGTGGCCCAACACAGGAGCTACAGCTATGGCGCAGGCCTAAGCTGATCAATGAATGTAGTTCTAGCCCCTGGCAAGAGTGGTTGCTGCAGGGACAGGCACATGACTTAGTTCAGGCGAAGGAGAGTGAGGCTCAGGGCTTTTATGGAATTGTTGAAAATATTTCTTTTCTGTTGGGTCTGGGAGGATGTGAGTCTAGAGAGGAAAGAAGCACCAAGACATGAAGAGAGAAAAGCAAATGCACCTGGGAATTCTGTTTAGAGGCCTGGATCCAGCTGTTCCTAAAGGCAGCTATCCATGATGTTCCAGTTACAGGGGCCACAAAGTCTGTCTGATTTTTAAATGCCAGACAAGCCTCTGCAAGCCTCATTTACAAAAGAAAGAGTCCCAACTAATACTCTGAGCAAACAGGGGCTGGATGAATGATGTCAAGCTATTTGAACCCTCTGAAGTCATGGACATGCTTTGTTTGGCTCTACTCTTAGATCTATAAGACAAAGGGATTTGGTATACTTCAAGACAGCTGCACCCAGGATAGGTGGGGCCAAACGACATGCTAGGTACCAGTAAACAGACACTGTGTTTCGGCGCCTGCGTGGCTCAGTTGGTTAAGTGTCCGACTTCAGCTCAGATCTTGTGGTTTGTGAGTTCAAGCCCCACATCGGGCTCTGTGCTGACAGCTTGGAGCCTAGAGCCTGCTTTGGATTCTGTCTCCCTCTCTCTCTGCCCCTCCCCTGCTCGTGCTCTCTCTCTCTCTCAAAAAAAAAAAAAAACAACACATTAAAAAAAATGGAGACTGTGTTCATTGTGGATTTGCATGGGGCAAGTGCATGATCCCTCTGTGTCAGAGTCACCAATGAACAGCTCAGTCACCAGCAAAAGCAAATTCTAAGCTCTGTGCCATTCCCTCTACATGCCCACTGCATCGTGATAGCCTTGCCTCTTCCATCTGGTGGAAAACAATCTGGCAAAGAATGAAGGGCAAGGGCCTTACAATGACCCAGACTCAGGACCCAAGCAACGGCAGCAAGATCTCTGGGTGAAAAGAGCCAGAAGGGGTGTTTAGGAAAGCAAGGCTTAGATGTGTCATGTGGCATCCTGAGCCCCAGCAGGAGCAGGGCAGAATAACCCCTGTGCTTCAGGGGTGGCCTGGGGTGGGGCAGGTCACCAAACTCAAAGGGACTACAACAGGGAAGTCTCAATGCCCACCCACAGGGACCAGCACAGAAGCAGAAGGATAGAGGTCTTGGTGGTCAGGCAAATGTACTAGGCCGAGCACCAAGCAGCATTTCTCCCATCCAGATATCAAGCACCACAGGAAACCTCCCAGAACACAGGTGCTACTCGCTGGGTGCTAACGGCTGGGAGAAACATCCCAGTGGCTGAAATTAAGGTTGGTGGCCATGCACCCCAGGAGCTCAAAGCTGAAAAGAAACAGTTGTGGGAAAACCAAGTTTTTTCTCAGGCACCTACACTGGGGGCTGAGACATGCCCCTGGGGAGCCCAGCCTGGGGCAGAAGCAGCTGCACATTGCTCCCACTGGTCCTGCACCACTCTGGGACAGCACATTTGTTCAATGCTCACACCAAGTGCAACTTGCACAAAGAACCAGAAGTAATAAAATTCTACCTTGAAACAGAGGGAAGCACTTGTGATGAGCACCGGGTAATGCATGGAAGTGGTGAATCACTACATTGTACACCTGCAACTAATATTACACTGTATGTTAAATGGAATTTAAGTAAAAACTAAACAACAACAACAACAAAACAGACAGAGGAACTTGGGCTTGAGTAGAACAGAAAGAGCACCAAGTTGCTGTCTGCACTGGGGTCCTGGTTGTCACCTTCCAGCCTGGCCTCAGTTTCTCACTTATCACAAGACTTATCGCACAGGCTGCTGTGAAGGACAGAATGAGATGATGTAATGCATAAAGGAAGTATGGAGCTAATGGGAGGGATCACTGCTCACGGTTATTTTTGACATCTCTCAGAATGCAGCACATGGGCGCCCACCCACACCACCTCCACACAAGGCCTGCTCTGGCTGTCCCGTCCCTAACTTGCTGGGATGTGGAAATAGTGCCGCCCACAGGAGATGTGCTGTGGCCAGGGAGCAGTCTGCTCCCCAGGTGCAGGATCCACCTGGAGACACAGGCCAGCAGAGGGCGTGCGGGGAACCGAACACCTGCTGCCGCCTGCCAGGCACTAAGCAGCTCTGAGGAGAGAGAGACCAGGTCAGCAGCAAATCCCCTGCACAACTGGCCAGATGACTCAGAGGCCTGCACAGCTCACAGAGCCAGGGTGGGGCTCAGCACAGACACGGACACGGACCTGGCAATGGCCAGATGGAGCCAGGGACCGACCACAACCCCATGTGCAGGGCTTAAACAAAGAAACATGCAGGGCTGGAAGCAGGTGAAAAAAGATGTAGGATGGACATGAACATCACCCATTCCCACAGTGACTGACAGCCAGCCTGCCCAGCCACACCACCAGGACATCCCTGCCTCATCACTGCCACCCAGTCCACTTCAGTGGGAAGAGAAAAACAGGGGTGATTATCTGATTGCCACCTGCACAGGGGAAAATGAGAGGACTAGGCCTTCCAGAAAGTAGTGCCGAACTCTGTGCCCCTTCCTTGAATCCCAGACACAAGAGACCATGGAGCTGACTTCACCTCACAAGGAGGACACTGAGAGGGTGCCCGGCAAAGAAAGGCATAAGAGGGTGGGAAGGGTGGATGTGCCCATGTGATTAGGCATCTGTACCACAGGACCAACAAAAGGGAACTGAAGCCCAAGAACAGGGGCTGTACTTTATGGAGACGATTCAGTCAAGGTGGTGATGGAAAATCTGTGGCTGGACAGTGAACTCAGTGACAATTCTCTAGCAACTGTAAGAGAGAACTCAGGTAACATGGCATCTTACTTCTAGACCTGAACATCATCACTCCTCACACCAAGGCCAATTTAAAGGCCTCTCCTTCAACATCATGCTAAGGAGCTGCTAAACCATGATGTTGGTGGGAAGAACAACTGCTTTTTTCATATATATATATTATAGTAGAATTCATAGCAGCTGCATTGTAGCTTCTCAGGAAGAATAAAAGCCAAAAGCAACAGTGATGCTATTGGAAGAATATTTACAATTCAGAATAAAATAATTATTACAAAAATATGCTTGACAGAGTGTGATAAGAGTTAAAAAAAATTAACTCAGTACAGCTGCATCAGAACCGAAAATGTAGATGAAAATATGGCCTTTAGAAGCTCAGAATTTCAAAGGTGGTCAAAACTGGCATCTTCACTGGACAACTAACCATTTTTCAAGCAATGGAACTGAGGCTGACAGGTTTTATACTGTAACTCGCCTCGGGACACAGTGAAGTAGTACCAAAACTGAGTTCTCTTGAATAACCAAATATGATGATGCCAAGTATTCAATGTGATTCAAAATACTTCTTAATAATAAAACCATAAGCAAGTGACATCACTAAAAATGGTGGAATAAGGACCTCCCCCCAAAAAATCTCTCCTCCACAAAAGCAATGAGAAAACTGTGAAAAAAAAATTAGAATCAATGTTGTCACAACTCTGGAAATGAACTAAAGGCTTGCAACACTCTGTGGAGCATTACCAAGAGAAATGACTGAATCTTGGTATGAAGTGAGTTTTGCAGCTTATTCCACCCTCCTGCTCTCTAGCTCCTTGGTAGCCTTGAAAGCCAACAGCTTCACAATCACTCTGTAGATCAGCAGCCTGGCAGCCACTAGAAGAACCAGGATGGAACTTCATCTAAGCTCCATCCCCAGAGAACTGTCATTTGACCTCTCCAGTGGTTCCCTAGAAAACCCCAATCTGACCTGAGTCAGAGCTTGCTCAGTGTGAAAAGCCTTTTCCCTCTACTGAAGTGTTTATTTAAAACAATTAAGGGCACATATTTACATTAAAAGAAAATGGATTAAGTATTTCAAATAAAAGTGACTGACAGGATGGAGATGTTTAAATGATCCAAATAGGGGCACCTGGGTGGCTCAGTTGCTTGAGCATGCAGTTTCGGCTCAGATCATGATCTCGAATTTGTCTGTTCCAGCCCTGCGTCAGGCTCTGTGCTGACAGCTCAGAGCCTGGAGCCTGCTTCAGATTCTGTGTATCCCTCTCTCTCTCTGCCCCTACCCTGCTTGCACTCTGTCTCTATCTCTCAAAAAAGTAAAATGTTAAAATTTTTAAATAAATAAATGATCCAAATATATGCTTTCTACAAGAGACACACTTTATTTATTTTTAAAGTTTATTTATTTTGAGAGAGACAGAGAGAGCATGAGCAGAGAAGGGGCAGATAGAGAGGGAGAGCCTGATGCAGGGCTCGAACTCACCACGTGTGAGACTATGACCTGAGCCCAAATTAAGAGTTGGATGCTTAACTGACAGAGCCACCCAGGCACCCCAAGACACACTTTATTTTTTCTTTTGTTTAATTTCTTTTTTAAATTATTTTTTAATTAAAATCCAAGATAGTTAACATAATCTCAGGAATAGAATTTAGTGATTCACCACTTACATATAGCACTCAGTGCTCATCCCGAAAAGTGCTCTCCTTAATGCCCATCACCATTTAGCCCGTCCCTTCACCCACCTCCCCTCTGGCAGCCCTCAATTTGTTCTCTGTATTTGAGAGTCTCTTATGGTTTGTCTTCCTGTTTTTATATTATTTTTGCTTCCCTTTCCCTTCCCTTACATTCACCAACTGTTTTGTATCCTAAACTCCACATATGAATGAAATCATATGATATTTGTCTTTCTCTGACTTATTTTGCTTAGCATAATACACTCTAGTTCCATCCACATTGCTGCAAATGGCAAGATTTCATTCTTTTTGATCGCTGGGTAGTATTCCATTGTACATATATACCACATCTTCTTTATTCATTTATCATTTGATGGACATTTGGGCTCTTTCCATACTTTGGCTATTGTCGATAGTGCTGCTATAAACATTGGGGTCCATGTGCCACTTTGAAATAGCATTTTTGTATCCTTTGGATAAATACCTACTAGTGCAATTGCTGAGTCGTAGGGTAGTTCTATTTGTAATTTTTTGAGGAACCTCCAAACTGTTTTCCAAAGTGGCTGCACCAGTTTGCATTCCCACCAGCAGTACAAAAGTGTTCCTCTTTCTTTGTATTGTCGCCAACATCTGTTGCTGCCCAAGTTGCTAATTTTAGCCATTTTGACAGGTGTGAGGTAGTATCTCATTGTGGTTTTGATTTATATTTCCCTGATGATGAGTGATGTTGACCATTTTTTTAATGTGTCTGTTAGCCATCTGGATGTCTTCTTTGGAGAAGTGTCTATTCATGTCTTTCGCCCATTTCTTCACTTGATTATTTGTTTTTTGGGTTTTGAGTTTGGTGAGTTCTTTATAGATTTTGAATACTAATTCTTTACCTGATATGTCATTTGCAAATATCTTTTCCCATTACATCAGGTGCCTTTTAGTTTTGCTGATTATTTCCTTTGTTGTGTGAAGCTTTTTATCTTAATGAGGGTCCCAATAGTTCATTTTTACTTTTGTTTCCATTGCCTCTGGAGACACGTCAAGTAAGGTGCTGCAGCCAAGCCCAAGACACACTTTAAATTCAAAGACACATATAAGTTGAGAGCAAAAGGATAGAAAAAAGATACCATGCAAACAATAAAACAGAGCTGGAATGGCTATACTGATATAAGACAAAATAGACTCCAAGATAAAAATTACTAGAGACAATGTGGGAAATTATATAATAGGGTCAATTAATCAAAATTTAACAATTATATACATATATGCACCTAATAACAGAGCTCCAAAATACACAAAGCAAAACCGACAGAATTGAAGGAAAAAACAGATGATTAGGCAGTAATAGTTGAGGTCTTCAATGCTCCATTTCAACAATTATGAAACAACTAGGGGTGCCTGGGTGGCTCAGTTGGTTAAGTGTCTGACTTTGCCTCAGGTCATGATCTTGCAGTTCTTAAGTTCAAGCCCTACGCTGGACTCTGTGCTGACAGCTCAGAGCCTGGAGCCTGCTTTGGATTCTCCCTCTCTCTCTCTCTGCCCCTCCCTTGCTTGTGCTCTGTCTCTGTCTCTCAAAAATGAACATTAAAAAAATTAATAAAAAAATTATGGAACCTAGACATAAGACCAATAAGGAAACAGAAGACTTGAACACATGATAAGCCAACTAGATCTAAAAGACCAGAACACTCACTCAGTAACAATAGCATGCACGTTCTTCTCAAGGACATATGAAACATTCTCCAAGATAGGCCATTTTTTAGGCCATAAAACAAGACTCAATACATTTTAAAAGATTAAAATCATACAAATTATGCTCTCCAACCACAACAGAATTAAGTTAGAAATCAATAACTAAAGAAAAGTTGGGAAATTCACAAATGTCTGGAATAAATTAAATAACATATTCCTAAGCAACAATAGGTCAAAGAAAAAAAATCACAAGAAACATTAGAAAATTCTTTGAGTTTACTAAAAACAAACACTTATAGGATGCAGCTAAAGCAGTGCTTAGAAGGCAATTTATAGGTATAAATGCCTATATTTAAAAAGAAAAAAAGGTCTCAATCTCCAGGTCTCAATAGTCTAATAATACACCTTCAGAAATTAAAAAAAAGAGCAAACTAAACTGAAAGCAGGGGAAAAATAATAAAGATTTGAAAAGAAATTAATGAAATTGAGAACAAAGACAATACAGAAAATCAACAAAAACAAAAGTTAGTTATTTGAGCAGATCAGCAAAATGGACAAAACTATAGCCAGACTAACCAAGAAAAGAGGAGAAAAGATTCAACTTACTAAAATCAAGAATGAAAAAAGGGCCATTACTACTGACCTTACAGAAATAAAATTGATTATAAGGGAATACTATGAACAACTGTATGCCAACAAACTAGATAAGCCAGATGAAATGGGCATTTTCCTAGAAAGACATACCAAAAATGACTCCAAAAGAAATTCTGAACTGACCTATTACAACTAAAGAGACAATGAGGAATTTTGAAACCTTCCACAAAGAAAATCCCAGGCTCAGAAGGCTTCACTGGTGAATTCCAGCAAATGTTTAAAGAAGACTACTAATGGATATGTAGTTTCTTTTGGGATATGATGAAAATGTTTTCGAATCAGACTGTGGCGATGGTTCACAAGTTCATTTTGGCATATGTAAATTATATCTCAATTATTTAGAAAGTAAGGGGGGGGAAACAAAAGCAATCTAGTACATTTGTAACAATGTAATTCCTGGATCTTTTTTCTTATTTGGTAAAGTTGAACACTGTTTGAATGGTTATAATGAGAATCACAAGCCCCTACCTTTTTCTTTCATCTTAAAAGTAGATGACATTCTATTTCATGTCTTCCAAACCTTTTCTACACTGTGAAAGCTTTCTATAAAGTTAAAAGATATGAGTCAGATTAGGAAGAACTATATAAACAGTATCTATGAGAAAGAGAATATATATTCCTGATTTATAAAGCAATATGGAAAATGCAAACAATTCCATTGAAAAGTGGGCAAAGGATATGTAAAAGCAACTGGCATGATAGGCAATAATCAGTAAGTGTATAAAAATGGCCAACTCCACTAATAACTAAACGTAACAATCAAGACTATCAGAAATTTTCAAAGGTAATATTCTTCACTGTTGGCAGAGTATGAAAAATGGCATTCCCATATGCTGCTGGTAGGAGTTAAAAAATTATATACCTTTTTAAAATAAAAGCCATTTGGCAGCTTTTATCAAAATATTAAATGTAGCATAATAGTTCCACTTCTGGAAATTTATTCTATAGAAATATTCAGAAAAACATACAGATAAATGAGCAAGTATGTTCCCTGCAGCCAGATCTGTATTAAAATTTACATATATTATAAATTTTCCTTGGTATGGGAATGGTTATCTGAATTATTTAGAATACTAAGGAAAGAAATGGTTAAAAGAAATGAAGTAGATCTATTTGCTGACATGGAAGTATTTATAAAATATATTATGAAGTTTAAATAAAGATCTGCAGGAAAATACGCATAGTATTTCATTTTTGCAAAAAATGTGAACCCCAATACATGCACGTGTACGCACGCACGTGTATGTGTATGTGTGTGTTAAGTGTAACTACTTATAGACCAAGCTGGACTCCTCAGAGTAAAAGCAGAAACCTACGGCATCCTTCCTCACACTCTTACTAAACGCACTCTGTGGACCTGTTCCTGCCACCTCCACACATCTCAGCCAGAGCTTTTCCAGGCTTTCTGAAATAGATGAATAGACCATCTATTTTTGGCATCAAGCACTGCCAGTTCCAGTCGACTAGAAGGTAGAGTCCTTTCCACAAGAAAGTGTCTTCACTCCCTGGCTAATGGAGGCCCAGTGGCTCATGGGGGATAGGGTGTGGGCACTTCCCTGCAGGGCCCACAACCTGGCTAGAACCCGGACAAAGGGCCCCCCCAAGGACAGGCCCAGGCCAACTAGGGCCAGGGCCCTCCAGGTGGTCTGAGATCCCCCTCTCCACCTTCCTCCATCAGTATTGCCCCTGACCTGGGTCCATCTCCCCTCTACTGACTCCCAAACTCTCCAGGAACCCCTCTGGCTCTGCAGGAGCCTTCAATCTGGCCACACCCCTGGCAAGAGTGCCATCAGTTCAGAGACATCCTTCCCGAGTGCTTCCCTCTGGGCCCACAGTGTCAGGAATGCACCTTGCCTCTCCAGTGGGAAGGTTCAGGAAAGGAAATGGGCTAACTGATAATGTCTCCAAAAAAATTCTCCCCACCTGATGTTCTAGGTCTTTGGCAGGCTGGAGGTGGCTGGGGTCAATGTGGCCTCTCACTTCACCATGCTGTAGAAATAAGGGCTGTGCAGCACCACAAAACTGTCCTCAGTTAAGAAAGCAGAAGAGGGGCGTCTGGGTGGCTCAGTCGGTTGGGCGTCCGACTTTGGCTCAGGTCATGATCTCGCGGTCCGTGAGTTTGAGCCCCGCATCGGGCTCTGTGCTGACAGCTCAGAGCCTGGAGCCTGTTTCAGATTCTGTGTCTCCTTCTCTCTCTGACCTTCCCCCATTCATGATCT
This sequence comes from Panthera pardus, assembly GCF_024362965.1. Lineage (NCBI taxonomy): Eukaryota > Metazoa > Chordata > Mammalia > Carnivora > Felidae > Panthera > Panthera pardus. Next base: position 60,547,817 of record NW_026526821.1, on the reverse strand, counting down.
GTCTCTCTCTGTCTCAAAAATGAATAAATGTTAAAAAAATAAAATAAAAAAAAAAGAATGCAGAAGAAGCTCTATTTTCACATTCTGTTGTGTAAAAGTATAGAAAAGATCTGGAAGGATACACAATGGCTTATCTCTGGAAAAGAGATTATAGCTTTTTACTCTATGTGCTTCTGTAGTGTTTGATTTTTTTAAATTACTCATGTAATTAGAAGATAACTAAAAAGAAAAAAAAAGTCTCCTGAGACTATTTTATTACATTCTTAGTCTGAACAGGACACCTAGGCCATCAGCAGGAGCCTGGTGGCCAAGGTCTGAATCCTCATGCCCACCTGAATCTACCTCAGTTCTCATGGACTGCACAGAGTCACCTGGGCACCATCCCCAGAGGTTCTGATGTAATTGGCAGGGAAGGGCTTCAGCATCAGAATGTGTTAAAAACTCCTCAGGTGACTCCAACGTGCAGCCAGGGTTAAGAAGCAATGGGCCTGCTCTTTTCATCAGGGCCCAAACCACCCCCAGCTATCCCCGTAGCCATCTCTTGCTCTCCTACCTGTGTCAGTACCACCTCCTTCTCACCTAGTAGAGCTGGAGAGACACTGCAGAGGTAGAAGCAGCAGCATTTGGTGAAGAGATGAAGACATGGGAGCCAACAGGTAGACGTGGGAGGGCTGACATTATGCCCCAGTATTACTCACTGTCCACCAAATGGTGTGGACAGCCCACTGGAAACCCTTTCAATTGGACCTCAGAACCTCAAGAATCAGAGTCTATTAAAGCATTTCCATTTCTCTTCAGCTTTCTTCACTTGTTCTGAATCATCAGCTGCCACTGTTTCATGCACACCATGTAATCCTTGTATTTGTCTTTTGGTGTTTGGGGGGGGGTTTGCTTTATCTGGAGGGTTTTTTAAAAGACTAATTTTTTTTTCCACAAAATGGAATGTAAAGGTGAAGTTCTGAGCTACTCCAGGGATGAAACTATATCTTTACTGGTCCTTGCACTTGATTAACAGTTTAGTAGGAAACAGCACTCTAGGCTGGAGACCATCTTCCCCAGAACGTGAGATGTGATGCCACCGTGGCTTCCAGTGGTGCCGACAAGAAGTCTGCTGCCAGTTTGAGGCTGCTCTTGTGGGCAACCTGATTTTTCTCTCCAGAAGTTTTAACAAAATTCCTTACCTTTACAATCCTAAAGTTTTGCTGGAGTGTATTTCCCTCAGGCCTCTCCTTTGAATGGGAGGCTCGCCCGGGGCTCTGGCTGGGTAGGTGGGACAGGCCAGCAGCCTGGGACTCTCTCACAACTGCCAAAAATAAGACAGCTTGATCCTGGGCAGAAAGCAGGTGATGTCTTTTACTCCTGGACAGCATCATCTTTCACTTTTTTATTCTCCTCGAGGTCTGAAGTCACCTCAGGCTGTGCAACAATTCTCTCTCAGACCCCAACACCACTGCCAAGAGCCCACCCAAGCAGACTTCCCAGTCTCTTCAGCATTGTGGAGAGAATACTCTCAGGGTTCTACCCTGGGGTCAAGATTTGCCCTGGCTGCTCTGCAGTATGTTTCCGTGAAGACTCTTCTAATTCCATTTAACACTATGATGCTTGGAGCATCTCCAGGGCTCCCGTGAAAGACTCATGTCTAGGGTTTTGGGCTGTTTTGTGTCTTCTGCTCCAGTTTCCTTGTCAACTCAATCTGTTTTTACCTTCTAGGGATTCCTCTGCATTCCCACTTTGCTGAGGGCATTATGACTCCATTTCTCTTTGCCTCATTGTTTACTGTTTCATTGGGACCAAGGAGACAGGAAAGTGGATGCGTGCGCCTAGTCTACCACCCCAAACTCGTAACCCCGGAACAATACCTTCATTACATCAAACTTTTGGAGAGAACCTGTGGTCAACTCATCTAAACCCCTCATTGGGGAGGTGAGGAAACAGAGACCTGGGAAAGCCAGTGACTTGCCCATGTGCCCCACTGGGTGGTCACTGGGAAGCCAGGACAAATCAAGGGTCCTGCCACAAAGGCAGTGGTCATAACCCAAGACCTCGAAAGTTCCCAGTTCCTGGAGGTCTGTTTTTAATCAGGAAATCAGACAAGGCTTTAACAAGAACAGGTATATGCCCTTGGCCTTGTCAGAATTGTGAAGCCAGCAGAGCTTCTCAGCAATCTGTGGATTGCCCTTCTCCTTGATGGCTGTGAGATGCAAAACAAAACTTCCTCAAAGGAATGTTAAGACCAGGAAGGCAGGCTGGCTCAGCTTAGCACTGGATCCAACTTCAGAGATGGCTGAGCCAGCCCTGTGCACAAGGTACACCCACCATCCTGCCTAGGGGCCCAACAGGGGGACTGAGCAGGTTCACCCAGCCTAGCTCCCCACAATCACCTCAGTCTCGAGCCTGAGAACATGAGCCAAACACCCAATCCCAGAGCTTCCAGAAATCCCTGACAAACAGAGCTAGACACAGGCACTTCCAGCAACAGTTCCAGGACAGATCAGAAGACAGACAGAAGACAGAACCCATCAAGAATTCTAATCAGCAACGCGTGTGCTCAAACTCTGATTGAAGACACTGTGTTTCTCAAGTGGAAAGACATCCTTTTAGGTGTAGGATGAGTACAGAGGAGCAGGAAGAGGGAGAAGGCAGAGAATGCTCCCTCCCCACCACATCTCTATGGAAATTTGGCTCAGGACCACTCTAGAAGAGGGGCATAGCTCACCAGAGGCCAAACTGCAAAGTGTTTCCACATTGATTAGAGCAGAGAAGCAACACCACAAGCACACCATGTAAACACAGTGTGAAGGAGAGAGAGAGATGCTGGGCACAGTGGCCACATAACAGAATACTGGATGGGATTCCCCCCTATAATGTGACAGAAAAACCCCTAAAGCTACACACAGGGGGCAAGGGGCAGGCCCTCTTGGCTCAGTGTTAATGAGTGTGAGAAGGAGGGGGGGGTCAGTCTATGGTGAGAGGCAGATACAACAGGCAGAGAGATGTAGGGAGAGGAGCTCTGGGAAGGTCCCCAGCCACCTCAACTCCTTCAGTTCCTGTGCTCTCCTGCAGTGACATCAGGAGTCTGTGTCACATGGATTAACAAACAGTTACTCTTTCCCTGACCAGACCGTAAGCAATTCAGAAAACAGGTACTGGCTCCTCCAGGTCATTAGATTTCTGCTGGTCTGCCGATTCTGGGATTTATAAATGACTCTGTCCATCACTGTAAAAAATGTTCCTCAGCACCTTCCAGCTCTAAGCACTGTGCTCGATACCAGGGACACAACAGTGACAGCACAGGGAGGACCCTGCCTGCAAAGATCTGAGGGCAATTATGATCCAGTTTGGCAGGTGGCAGGCAGGACAGAAGAACAGGCAACTCTGAGGCCAGGAAGGAAGGATGCTCAGCACAGAAGAGAGCAGATGTAGGCTGAGGATGGATAGATGAATAGAATATTTGCCAGACAAATACTGTGTGTGCTCAGGGGTGGGGGGCACAATTCAAATACAGGGAATGGCATTCTGCACAGAGGCCCAAGTGAACAGAACCTGTTCAAGACCCAGTAAGAAGTGTGAGCTCTGGACTAGGGAATGGTAGGGACGCTGAGCTAGAAAAATAAGCAGGGTAAAGCTAGATGATTCTAGAGTATTAAGCCACATTGGGGTGTTTGGTTTATATTTTGACAAGATTTTCAGCAGGAGAATGATATTTGAGGGTCAAAAAGATCCTCTTGGTTGAAGGGTTGAGCCAGGAGCGGAAGGGTTGACAGCACAGGTCCATGGAGAGCAATGGACCAGTTTGAGGGCTGTTAGGAAGACGGAACATATAAGACATGCTTTACATGGTGTAAAGCAAGGCTGCTAAGGAATAATAAGGATCGATTCCAGATTTCAGAATCAGGCAAGTGAGTGGATGGTAGATCACTCCCTGAGACAGGAGACCCAGTGGTGCTGGACAGACAGAAATGAAGATGCATGCAGTCCTGGACACAGGCATGTTTGCAAAGAAAGAAAAACATTAACAGCCAAAAAAGAGTAATTGTTCTAAATCTGTCGATTCATATAAACACATTCCTGTAAATGTTCCTATAAACCCTTATAAAAGGAAATCCTGGGAGTGGTCAAAAAACTCACTCAAATCCACACCCTACATACACCCTGCGGGGTAAGTCTGGAGCCGAGGTGCAAACGCCACCATCTTTCACACAACAGAGAAACACAGATCATAACCCTGGGAACACCCTGACAACCGTCTGCCAAATGACGTGACACAGACGTGAGCCCTGGGATGGAGATCTTTCTAAACTTCTCAGCACAGAGGTAGTTACTTCTGGGGGAGAAGCGGGGGCCTGAACCTGCTGTCAGTGACCACACAATTCAGGCACTGCTCACCCCTTTGTTATTATTTTATTTTTAAATTACCATACAGTAAATCTGATGTGGTTTGGGGCACAGTTCAATGGGTATGTCAATATATAGATTTATGTATAGATTTATGTAGCCACCACCACAGCTAGGATACAAAACAGTTCCATCACCCCCCAAAAATCTTCCCCGTGCTGCTCCTTTACACTCACACGTTCCCCCTCCCCCATCCCTGGCAACCACTGATCTGCTGTCCGTCATTGTAGTCCTGTCTTTTCGAGAATGTCACAAAAATGGAATCGTACAGTATATAACAATTTGAGACTGGCTTCTTTCACTAAGCATGATGCTTTTGAGATTCATCCCAGATGAGGCAGAAATCAATAGTCGTTCCTTTTACCCTTCTGGTATTAAACACAAAAGCACTGACAGCACTGCAAATGTATAGTTGCTCTGCTCCTTTGATCACCTGCACTTTCTCCTTCATAAATGCCAAAGATGTTGTCTCTCTGCCACAGGTGCTCCAATAGCAGCAAATCAAAATCATAATATGCAGTACGCAGAAAATCAGTGACTTCTGCTGAAATAGATTAGTAAAACATTAAAGCCCTGAAGGTTCCATTGGATATAACTTTTTTGATCATTTTTAGCTCCTAAAGTTAGGGATGATCCCTGTAACCCAGTGAAAAGAAGAACAATTAACCTTTACTTTAATTCCTTCCATACCTAACTTGGGAGATACAGTTAAGCATTAGTTACCAGTTTTCCTTACCATTCTTAGAAAACGAGAAAGAAGGAGCACAGGCACTCTTGTCTTCAGCTATTCATAGAATTCTGAGCTACGAGGCAACTCTGGAATGGCATGCTTGTTTGACAATCTATTCCCCAAACATTACTGAGTGCCTGCATGCACACAGCACAGTGCTGGGAACAGAGAGGTGGTGCATCTCTCTGCCCTCAAGGGACAAGGTTCCAGATGGTCCCCAAACTGTGGAGCCCACTGTGAGGTTTCCTTCAGCCAGTAGACTTCCCCCACCACAGCTTGCTTAGGTTTGATTTAAATCACGGTGCTCCTCAAGCTTTCATGATCAACGAGGTGGGTCACAGAGCCCCAAAACTTGCTGAGCAACTTGGGGAAGCTAATATGGGATGTACCATTTGTCACATATATTTCCCAAATGGTGAATTCACATACAGCTGATGAAGAATTGATCTATAAAGATCAAGATACAAAGACCACGGTATCAGCTGAAGGAAAATTCTCTATTGGTCACTTGTCTGGAATGTGGAGTTTTATTGCTGGCTGTTGGAGCTCTACTGCACCTTTTTACACAAAAAAGAAAAAAACCCGTCAACAATCACTACTCGTTTAAAGGGCCATGTGCAAGTCAACTTGGTAGGCAATATGGGGGTCTTGAAGAGATTTGAGAATTAAGTCCTCACTTCCCTGCAATTATGAGGGAAAAAAGGTGTGCCCACAAGAAAAGCATCAGAGCATGGCATCATGTGATGAGTGCCAGTGTGATCCTCAGATAATAAATGTCATGAAGTTTGGGAAACGGAAGCCAACCAGCTCTTCCAGGATCTTGATCAGGTAGGGCACAGCTGGAGTCCTTTTACCTCGCCACAGTGAGCATGCTCTGGGCCCAGGACACACGCACCTTATTCAGAGGGGCTTGCTGCAGCCAAGGGCCTAACTTCCTGGGGCCAGGCCTTGTCTACCCAGACACAGCACCTGCCTGTGGCCACCACACTGTCCAGAGCTCAGCAGGGCCCTCCAGACACCAAACACCCTCCTGCTGCCTCCTCCACCCCAGCAGCACAGCATGCAGCCTCCGTGGATGCATGGAAGGGAGGCCTTGTGTCTTGTCACCACAAACCATAAAGACCAAATGCCACATAAATGCCACCATGGTGCTCAAATGGCTTAAGGGCAGACTGTTTTCCTGTATAGGACAGCAGAAGTCTGTTTTACACACTTTTTTTTCCTTCTTAAATAGAAGAATGCACAATTTCTGCCAGAAAGGGTGCTTTTTTCCAAAAGGAGGAACACAGAGGCTGAAATCCAGAAAGCAGTCACAATCCAGGCCCTTGTGGTAAGTGGAAAAATCCTGTGCAAGCTCATGGCTACCAGGCCCCCATAAAGCCAAGACACCAGAAATATGCCCTCTGTTTCATTGAACCTAAGAGAGGCCCAAGTACAAAAGGGGTAACATTTGCTCCAGGCAGAGTGGTGGCAGAAAACATTAAATGCACCTGCTGCCACATGAGCCAGTCCATTCAGCCCACGTTCCAATTCTATCAAAATTCCATGCAGCCACTCTTCTTCACATAGCCTGTCTGTCCACTGACAAGAAATGGCCATGGGCCCAGCATGGCACTGGCCACTCGGCAACGCAAAGGGGAAAGACAAGACTTCAATCCTTTCTTCAAAGTTAAAAATCTCTAGTAAGCGCCCAAGTATGACAAAAATTACAAAACAGGAGTCCTCGTACAACCTTATAGTTTTGTGGAAAAGACAGACATAATAAGTAAAACAAGTCTCCAGGAGAAAGAAAAAATGTCCTTAAGGCAGAATGTAATCAGGTGCCAAATGGATGGTCCAGTGGCTGAGATGGCTCTAAGTCTGGACCACTTGGGGGGACACTCTTAAGCTGCACCACAGCCATGCTCTGAGGACAGGTGAGGGTGTGTCCGGGTGAAGAAATGGGGGTTGGGGTGGCAGTACAAGCACAGGGGAACACCTGAGAGCAAAGGGCAAGATGTGGTCAGCAGACAGACTGTCCCAATCAGACTGGAGGAAAAAGTGTGGCTAAGGAAGAAATGAAAGAAAAAAGGCTGAAAAGCCAGGGCAGGCCTGATGACGGAGGGCCTGAGTCTGGGACCCCCACCCCACCCTCCGAAATGTGTTTGGCAAAATCTTGGCCCAACGGGAAAGCAAGGGCTGGACTGGTGGCTCAGTGTGTAGGGTGCCCTGGTCCCCTTGGCAGCCAGAGCCAGGCCACAAAACCCGGGCGGCAACAACTCTTCCAGTGCCTGTCACCTCCCCTTGGCTTTCTAGAGAGGTCGAAGAAAGTCAGGACAGAAAAAGAGCAGAGGTGGGACTCAGGGCCTGACTGACAACTGTGTGCATGTGGGGTAGGGAAGGTGGGCTGTTAACAAAGTTCTGAGGAGGGCAGGCCTCCCAGGAGAACCAAGCACACTGTCCCATCCTGACTGGCACCCCGAAAATGACTCAAAGGCTCAAGCCCAGCCAAGGAGAGATCCAAACCTCCTCCCAAAGCCTTGCTGGGAGGAGCTAAGCAGCCAAGGAAACGATCAGACGGTTTTGGTTCACCTGTAATGGTGGCTGCCAGGACAGAGCTTCCTCTGAGGAGGAGCCTGGCATCCAGCTCCACCTTCTGTGACAGGTGCAGTCCTTGGGTGAAGGAATGAAGTTCCCCAGGAAGAAGAACCACACCCCTCTCCTCACTTTGGACAGGGAGTGGTTCGACAAGGAAAGAGGTGGGTGGGGAGGGGAGGCACTGGGTTAGGGCTTTAAAAGCATGGGGCTTTGCAGGCCCTGAGTTTCGATCTTGGCTCTGCCACTTAGAACAAGGTGGCCTCTCTTTGCTCTCTCATCTGTGAAATGGGGTCATGCCTCCTTGCAAGGTCTCTGAGAATTAAATGAAGATGTGTTGACATGGGGCTTGGTCATAGAAAGAGCTCAGTAAATGGGGACCATTTTGACCATGAGAAGTCCTTGGAGCCTCTGCTGCAGCAGGAAAGTTGCCAGCACAACACAAATGGCTTTTTGCTTTGGTTCCCACACAGCAGAGAAAGCAGTCCCCTGACGAAGGGTCTGCCTATCCCGGGTGCTCAGGGAGACCCTGATGCTACATACACATACAGTACACAGGGTATCTACAAAAGCACAGTCCCAAGGCTCTCCTTCTGGAGAGCTCAGAGCCCTGGAGGGCTAAGTGGACATCCCACACGGCCTGGGGGTCCTGACACAGCGCTGGCACCTCAGTCAGGGGCCCGCAGGCTGACGTCACATCCGCTGAGCATCTTATCTAAGGTGCTTGCCTATGTATGATGCAATCACACATAAAGCCATCACATCAGACCACAGGGGCCACACCACATGAGGAATTCTTCCATATTTTCTTAAAGTCCTGAATCACCAAAGTGACACAGTCTAGAGGTTCTGACTTAGAGTTAGGGGCTAGGTCTTTACTAGAGTCCAGAATGGGCAAAATCGGTGAACGCTGTGTGGGTGCACATCATCAGCAAGTGTAATCCAGCATCAGCACATATGAACGACAGTTGGCTGAGAACATGCTGTACCCAGCAAGCAGCACAAGGCAAAATCAAATCCAGCCCCTCCTTGCAAGGAACCCAAGAACTAGTTGAGAGTAGTAAGGCATGAACAGCAGAGAAGCCGAGAAACAAATCCCGGCAAAATGTTACCTGACTGGACACCAACATAGAAAGGTATGAAGATCTGCAAATGATGGAATTTGCCATTGGAGGCTCAAGGATCCAAAACTGTGACTTGGAAACCCGTGCAAATGAGATTTGGATGTCAGTTCCCATGGGCATCACTGAAAGGAGTCAGAGCAGATGCAGTCACCCAAATGGGAGTGGGCTCACCTCTCTCAGGGTGTCACCCGTCCTATGGTGAGGGGGCCCCCAGATGCCTTCACACAGTCTCTGGCCTGCAAGACCCAGGGTTAGGCCTGGGAGAAGGCAAATGATGCCCCATGTCCCACAGCCAGAAAAAAAAAAAATCCCTTCCATAATATGGTGAAAAGCCCTCACTGGAGAACTTCATGCACAGTTTATCTTATGAATACCGAATAGATTCCCCAAGTGTGTGGGTGCTGAGAAGGTGTCTCTGGAGCCGCAGACATGGGTGTGCTGGTCTTCAGAGTAAACATATCTGCCATCCTAAATTTGCAAACCAGGCTTTGGGCTTTCAAAGCAGTTTTGAAAGAGCTTGGTGGGGGAGAGGTCCCTGGTTACTGCCATGACCCGATCATCCATCAAGTTGGAGGGAAGGTTCTGTAGGACCAAGAGTCTTGCATTAGATAGGGGTCTCCCCACTGGGCAGAAGCACCCTGAGAAGGCCAACACTAGGGTCTTACCATGGCCCGCCCTCCTAAACCATGGAACCCAAAGTCACCCCCTAACCTATGGGTTCAGTATTCCTGGGTCAACTGTCACCTCTTCATTCGGAGGACACACGCTGCTCTGCAGGTCATTTCTCTAAGACAAGCAATTCTTTGTTGCTCCATGTTTCCCAGACCTATTTAGGAAAATGTACTAAATGTCCCAGTGTCCACAATCAGCTTTATCACGGTCTCCTCTGGGAAGTTTGGTGTCCTGAGATGACAAAACCCTTCCCCGCACGGTGTCCCTCTGCAGCTGCCCTGGCACACTCTCCCACCTCATGCACGGCAGATAAGGGGCACTGTACTCACAGACAGGGGTGCTTACTCCCATCTTCTCTGTGGTGGGCTCAGCCTCCCTCCCTCTGGAAACCCAATCTCCAGGACAGCACAGACGCAGGCAAGAGCTCCCCAAGTCTTCCTGCAAACCAGCAGAGGTAACACCCCAAATCCAAACAGCCTGAAGCAGAAGCAGCTCCCTCCCACTCGTTGTCTCCCTGAACTGTGCACATTCACACAAGGACAAGTAAGCCAGCAAGTGCCTGGCAGTGACTAGGCAGAGGGACCGGCTTTCCTTAACCTGCCAGGTGCCCACCTCTGGGACACATTACTTTCCAGAATTCCATGATTTGAACACCCACTTCGTTTTCCCTCTCCTTTCAAAAAGCTCACCTAACAAAAGCATAATGGAGTCCTCTTAGGCTTTCTCAGTGAAGTATAAGAGAGGACATAATGCTTCACTGTATAAAATAATTCTGCCTGTGAGAAGAAGCCACGTCTCAGTGGGCATGGGGACCCAAGAGGAGTTTTAAACTACTGCAAACCCTTAAATCAAGGAACAAATTTTTTTCTAAAGCAACAATATACCAATGATGAAAAACATTGGCATTTTGATTAACCCCAAATTCCTACAATGAGCTAAGCATCCTAAACATGCCTCACCCCATAATTGTTCAGGAAATTTATCTTAGTAGTAATTTTTTTATTTCTGATGCATCACTAAGTTATGAAGGAAAAAAACATTCTTTCCAGCATTGTCCTTACAAACACACACACACACACACACACACACACACACACACACACAGAGAGAGAGAGAGAGAGAGAGAGGTATGTAGCCTTGCACTTAGAAATGCTGCTGCAGTCAGAAATGCTAAAAGCTTTTTCGGCCCTCAGTCTGGGTGGCACTCTTCTGTCCAGTCTCTGGGGCCAAGAGTGACATCTGCAAAACCCAGGGCTGCAGGCTCATGTAAGGGAGCCCCAGCCGCTCTCCATCAGGACTGTCAGCAATACTCCAAGCTCCTGTCAGCTGTCAGCTCGGTGCAGACCAGAGCCTCATACTGGTGAGGACAAGGTAAAATGATCCCCAGATAGAGAGAGAGAGAGAGAGAGAGAGAGAGTTATAAAAAGTGAGAGGCCACTGAGGAAAGCTGACATAGAATATATAAGTAGGTATCGAGGTCCCTACCTACTCACACATGCCTCACACCAGTTTATTTTAATCCCTTTCCTTATTTTGGGTCCATACTCCTTCATCCTTTCCTGGAGAACAATCTTTGGGAAGCCTCCCTGCTGCAGTTTTTGTGGTATTACAGTCATGATATGACGCTCTTTGTCCCTGTCACTCTTGGCAATCTGTTGAAAGTTCGAGGCATCTTGGGTGGAGCCCTCCCAGAGAGCATTTGACTTGGAGTTCTAAGACCTGGATCCTTGTCCCAGATGTGCTACCTAATATGGAAATGACCTTGGGAAATCCACGTGATTTCACACTGCCTATTTCTTCATCTGAGAAGACAGAGAAGGCATTTTTCTTGTCTATTTTGAGGATCCAATGAGATACCACACACAAATGCCCAATCCCCCTTCATTTGGCAATGTACCCATGAATGTCTATTGACACGAATTTCAATCAGAGAAGAAAAAGGCCACCTTTATTTCTTCCCATTGGTACCCACAGAGCTCAGGCAGCATATGTGACAAAAGCCAGGTCCCAACAGAAATGCTCACACCCACAGACTCCTCCAAAAGTCTCCCTGGGCTCTCCTCCTCGTAGCTGAAGCCAACCCACATTCTGGAGTCCTTAGGGCTTGGATCTAGGAGGCTCTCACTCAACCCCAGGACTATCAGGGCCCTTCCTGTGCCTCTTTTCACAATGAAAACATCTGCGTTGTTGCTGAGTTGACCCCAGCCTCCATTCTCACAGATCCTGTCTTCAAAACAGACCTCGACAAAAATCTGCAAATTCTCTTGCTCCACCTGCTGTCTCACCTTCTGCACATGTGCACAAAACAGACATACCAGAACATTTAGCCTCATGAAGATGGGACCTGGGAGGGGCGGGGGCAGGGGTGCCCTATTCACAAGTGACGACGCAAAAACTTTGTTTCAGGGACTGTTTCCCATGATAGGATGCAGTGGAAAGGAACATGGGATTGAAATCCTGGACTTCTGGTTTTAGCAGCTCTGTACAGCCCTAAGCAGGTACCTATATCTCTCTGCCTCACCATCCTACCCACTGCATCACTGGGCCCTGTGTGGCTCTGGTGTGGCAATGTTCAGAAAGCACTTTGCAAATGATGGAGTGCCATGTACACAAGAGTTGCCCTACAGATGTGCCCTGTCCTGCTTTAGGACCCAGCAAGACATCGCAATTTTAAACTTTTTCTTTCACACTAAAATCACAGATTTTTCAAAAAAAAGATAACGGCAAACTCAAGAGCCTACCACACCAAGTACTTTCATTTTTGTGTTTACCCCCAAGCCCCATCCTTACCAGCACATTTTGTTCTCAATAACTCATGGAACAAATATTTATTGACTACTGTTAAGTTCCAGGCACTGTGCTGGGCATTTCAGATTCAGCAACAAACAACCACAAAAGATGAAATCTTTGTTCTAATGTTCGAAGGGGGGAAGAGAGACAATAAACAAAACAACCAATATGCCAGATGGTGATGAGGGAAAGACCTTCCTTTAAAAACCAAATGTTTTACAAACCAAACTGAGGTAGGGAGGTGTTATTTTAAACAAGGTGACCAGGAAGGCATTCTCTGAGAAGGTGACAGGTGAGCAGACACCTGAGTGGAGTGAGGCAGTGAGCCATGGGTGTATGTAGGGGATGGGCATGCAGGCACAGAGGAGTACAAAGCCCTGAACACAGTCAAAAGCCCTGAACACAGCAGAGGAAGCCAGGACGGAACACAGCAGAGGGAGCCAGGAGGGAACAGGGACAGATTAGAGACATGGTGGGTGCCAAGGGAGAGGAGCACACATGGCAAGAGGGCCTTGTTGCACATGGGCAAGACTTTGAATTTTATTCTGAGTGAAGTAAGTTGTCATTAGAAGGTTGCAGGTACAGTGCTGGCACAACTGGGACACATTTCAATTTCATCTTCTAATCACTCTTGTTAATGTGAAGAAACACAATCAATTTTTGCAAATTGACCATATATCCTGTGACTTTGCTAAATTCAATTATTAGTTATGATTATAGAATTCTGTCTTCTGCAAACAAAGATAATTTCACTTCTTCCTTTCCAACCCTTATGGCTTTTATTTCTTTCTGTTGCCTGATTACACGGACTGGGACTTCCAGTACTGTGCTATATGGAGTGACACATGCAGACTTCATCGCCTTACTCCTGATTGAGGGGGAGAGCATTCAATGTTTCACAGTTTAGAAGGATTTCAGCTGTGGGCTTTTGAAAGATGTCCTTTAACACATTGTGGAATTTCCCTTTTATTCTGAGTTTGCTGAGAGTTTCTGATCATAAATAGGCTTTAAGTTTTATCAATTGCTTTTTTCTGCATCTACTCACAGCACATATCATATAATTTTTTTTTTTCAGTTAACGTGGTGAATTACATTCACTGAGTTTCGGATGTTAAACCAACCTTGCATTCCTAGGAAATCCCACTTGGGCATAAGGTATCATTCTTTTTATATACTGTTGTATTCAGTATGCTAGTGTTTTGTTATTTTGTGTGTGTGTGTGACCTTATGTTCGCCAGAAATATTGGTCAGTAACTTCTTTTCCTTCCTTTAAATGTTTTCCTCTTTCCTTTTCGTCTCTGAAAGAGGTTGTGTAATATGGGTGCTATCTCTTCCTTAAATGTTTCCTAAAATTCACTAGTGTAACCATTTGGGCCTGGAATTTGCTTTGTGAAAAAGTCTTCTTGTGTCAATTTCAGTAATTTGTGCCTTTCATGGAATTTATCTATTTCATCTAATTTACTGAATTTACTGATACAAAGTAGTTCATAATACTCCATTATTCTCTTTTTTTATATCTATAAGATGTATGTTATAGGCCCTCTTTCATTGCTAATAGTGGCAAATTTGGTTTCCTCTCCTTGATTAGTCTTCTCAGGGGTTTATCAATTTTATCCATCTTTTTAAAAGCCAACTTCTGTTTTTATTATTTCCTATTGCTTGTCTGTACTCCTCATTTACCCTCCTCTTGTCCCTTGTACACACTTTTTACTGTCACATATGTTATAAACTCCTCAATAAATTGCTACCATGTTTGCTTTAAACCATAAATTGCCTTTTAAGGAAATTTTAAAATAAGAAAATGAATTATTTTATGTTTACAACATATCTCTCATTTCTGGCACTTTTCATTCCTTCTTATGGATCCACAGTCTATCTGGTGGCACTTCCCTTCAGGCTGAAGACTTTCCTTTAATGATCCTTATTCTGCGAGTTCACAGCGAACAGCTTCTCTCAACTTTTGTCAATCTGAAAATGTCTTTATTTCACATTTATTTTTGAAAGAGATATTTTTTTCAGAATGTTAAAGACAATATCTTATTGCCTTCTGCTTTGCATTGTTTTGATAAGAAGTCAGCCATATCCTTACTTTTGTCCCCTTACATGTAATACATCTTCTTTCCTTTGGCTGCTTTTATTTTTTATCTTTTGTTTTTAGCAATTTAATTCCAGTGCACCTAGGTGTGGTTCTCTCTGGGTCTACTCTGCTTGGGATTCCTTGATATTTGGGAGTCTATAGACTGGAATTTCTTTCCTATCAAATTTGAGGAAATTTCCTCAAATATTTTTCTGCCTCAACCTCTCTTCTTACAGAATTTCAACTACACATATGTTAGACTACTTGATGCTATCTCTTACATGTCACTGAGGCTCTGTTAATTTTTTTCTGGTTTTTTTTTTTCACTCTGTGCTTCAGTTTGAATTGTTTCTATAGATCTGTTTTCAAGTTCATGGATATTTTCTTCTACAGTGCCCAAACTACTATTAGAGTCACCCAGTGAATTTTTCATTTCAGATACTGTATTTTTCAGTTCTGGAATTTTTATTTGGTTGTTTCTTAAATTTCCATTTCTCTACTGAAACCCCTGGTTGCCCATTATGCTTAGATGGGTTTATATCTATTGACCTTTTTCTCTTTGTTATCAATCACACTATCCTGCATGTCTAGTGACTTTTTATTATGTGCTGGGTATTACAGATAATACTTTAAGTAGTGTTGAGTTTTATTCTGCCAGGCAGTTGACTAGCATATCATCTTATCCTAATAAGGCTTCTTTTTAGGTTTTGATACAGTGGGTTTAGTATGGTCCTTAGTCCAGGCTAGAGAACCCCTACTTTTAAGGTGTGACTTTTTTGTGGCCTCAGGTAAAAGATCAGGGAGTGCATAAGGTCTCCTCACTCCAGCAGGTTAGAACTCTACCTATCCCAGCACCATGTGACCTCCAGAATCCCCATTCAGCTCAATACCCAGCCCCCAGGAGTTGTTCTCTGCTTAAAACCTCAAGGAGTCTTGTCCTATATAAACATGGATTAGTATTATGTAAGGGTCTGGGGGGCCACTGAAGGTTTCTGAAGTCCTTGCTCTGCTCAGAACTCTACTCTCCACACTCTGCTCCACAAACTCCAGCTGCCTCAGCACCCCAAAATTCTGATTTCTGTTTCCTCTGATCAGCTCTCTGTTGGTATCCACTTCCCTATGCCTTGGCTGCAGAGGTACTCCCCAACAGAAAGCCAGGATGAACATGGAGCCTGACTCCATCTGGATCACAGACTTGAACTGAGTGATGTTCCATTCTTGGAAACAGTTGTTTCATATTATTTTGTCTGATATCATAACTGTTCAGGAAAGGAGAATAAATCTAACATTTATTACCCCATCATGGCTGGAATGGGAAGTGTGATTATATTTTAAAAGGTGACTCTGGCTGCTGTGTGGAAGAGACTATAAAATAAATTACCTACCATGAGACCACATAAAAAGAACTGATGATAAAGTTTTTCTTGAAGCAGAAAATACAAATGCTTTGACACTGGTTAAACACCTGTGCAAATCTGGCAAGACTTCAGGAACAAAATACATACCTTCAGATAAACCCATGGGAACATGAGGCCAGTTCTTGGGTCTGACACCAGATGCAGACCTGCAGTTTGAAGGCTGGAGTAACACGACCTTCTCTCACAGTTTTCTGGACAAGCCCAGCTACAACTGTAGCAGGAGCTCCTCCTGTGTTCAAAGCTGTAACCAGTGGACTGACTGGCCATATCATCTGGAAGACTAGCCACGAGGGCAGAGGAACCCAAATATATGGCCTGGAGAGCTCTGAGGTCAACCTCAAGTATTAGGTCTCTTCTAGAGACTTCCAAATCCTTGGCTGAGGGGCAGGAATGGGTCACACACTATCTCTCCTACAAACGCAGGACAAAGTCAATCCTCCAACTAAAGTTATTTTCCTAGTAAATGCCTGGCCCTGGCACAGCAGTTAGGGGTCTGAGTAGGGGCGAGGCCAATAGTCCTTCCCGACCACCCAGCTAGATGATTCCACGGCTTCTCCCATTTACAGCTTACGGATGGCTTGTCAACCTAACTGTTTAAACATGAACAGAAAGATTTTATCAGCCCAAATAAAAACTCAAACTCAAACTCACCCTATCACCATGAATGTCTATCAGGCAGATAAATACCTGAAAAAGCCGTCCCCTCCCTTCCCTGGTACAAGCTGCCGCTTGTCCCGGACAACAGACAAAGGCTCAGGTTTCCAAGGCAGCTTACAGATCCAATGACCTTCTCCCTCTGTCACTGCCTCCATCAGAGAAGTAGCAGAATTATGAAGTATTTAGAATCTACGAAAGACCAAAGTCTGCCCTGGAGAAGTGGACTGAGCCTCACAATCTTTACTCAAAGTCCATTTACACAGAAATTAATTTCATTTACACCTCACCCATTTTCTCTCAGCTGGGTCTGAGTCCCTGTTTTCTTCTGTACAACTAGCAGAATAGTCCTAAAGGTTCAGAGGTCGAAACAGTAAAAGCCCACTACCTGAAACTTGTCTTCCCCACCCCTGTGTTTAAAAGCCTAACCCGAGGGGCACCTGGGTGGCTCAGTTGGTTGAGTGTCTGACTTTTGATATTGGCTGGGGTACTGATCTCGAGGTCGTGGGATCGAGCCCCATGTCTGGCTCTGCGCGGAGCATGGAGGCTGCTTGAGATTCTCTCTCTCCCTCTGCCCCTCCTCTGCTTGCACTTTCTCTGTCTCTCTCAAAATAAATATTTTTTAAAAATAAAAAGAAATAAAAGCTTAATCTGAACTCTAAGAGTACAGGCTGCATAAATGTGTCCCAATTTTAAGCCTCACACAGCAAATCAGCATTTCAGAAACCCTGGTCCCTCAGAGAGTCCCATGAGGATTCCTTAATGAAGACTAAGGAGAGACTGGCAGAGGGCTGTCAGGCAATTTCTCTGTAAGGCTTCTGAGCACACCATGAAATTCATATTTTCCAGAGCCCTAGACAGCAGTAGCCAATTCTTAAATTCCCCTTCATGATATTTGCATTAGAGCCCCTGTGCTTCTCAGGGGATCCTTGTTTGTTCATAAAATGATTTTCTGTACTGGGTTCAATTTTCTTCTGATTTCCATGTAACAGCTGTGCAAGGTAAACTGCTGTGCATTATAAGAGGAGGAGGGCAGGTATGGAAAAATCCCTATGAAATGTCTGAGAAGGCAGTCCTGATTATTAGACCAAGGATGCCAGAGGAGGTTCAGAATGTTTCCATTTAATTTGGACCCAAGAAAGTGCCATCAAACTACCATTCATGAAAACGGCAAATGCAAGCTAAAGGAGCCATCAGGCTGTACGACATGAGCAAACACTGGCAATGCAACATGGAATTTCCTCCCTCCCGCACATTCCTGCTGCTGCTCTGCTAAGGCCAGGTGAAATCTGATGCCCAGACTGACTGATCTCCCAAGGGAGCAGGGGTCTGGCACTGAACACTCCACTGGGGAGCACATCCCGAGCCACCTGGCCAGCTGCTCCTTTTGCCTTGTTCCCTTTTGGCCAGAAGAACCCTGTTCCAGTGCCACCTGTAATCTCAAAGAGCCTGTCCCCAGGTCCAAAGCCCATGAGAGGGCATGGCAAAGAGCCAGCAAAGGGGCTGAGGGAAGACAACAACAAAAGAAATGGGTAGCAGAGCTCTGGCAGCTTTCATAAAGGGGTAATTTAATCCTGAAGGAGGAAACTGCTGCATGTTGTACAGATCTCAACCCTCCAGCTTAACAAAACACCAAGCAGTCTTCCTCATTGGGTCCTTTCTCCCCAACAGCACACTTGTGGGAATTCTATTCCCTGTCCCCCCGGGCTAGCGTTGCCCCCTGCCTAAGCTCCATCCCCTCCTCCAGCTGCTCCTATGGACAGGAAGCAGATTTCAGAGACCTCTCACCAAGGGGGCTGTGGGACAGACCAAAGCTCAGGCAGGAAACCCCACATGCCTTTTGAGGAGAGCAGTCAGCATGTTTTCTCTGAAAATGTACTCTGAGAAGTTCCTCATTTCCCAAACTACTGCTCTGAGGACCCCTCAGAAGCAGAATCAGCTCTGGCTCACAGTGAAAACCGAACATTTCCCTCAGACAAGGAACAGCCTCAGAGCCGAGTGTGTCAGAGTTAGGGCGTCCCTCCCTCCTACGTCCACCCGCTGTCAGGGTGTGGGCTTCAGAGTACGCCAGGCCTGGGTCTGTTTGCGTGGGTGACCCTGGCAAGGCCATGTTTCCTTTTGTTCAAAGCAGAGCTCGTCACTGCACCTACTCACTGGGGTTAACAGGAGGATTAAATATGGTGATACAGATCAGCTGGTCAGCTCAAGATCGTACACAGCCACCTCTTAGTGAAAGGGGCAGCTCAGGACTCGGGTTTCAACAAACTTGGCACAGACGATCAGAACAATCTAAGAAACCTTCTATTTTTCGAGAAAGGTTGAGAAATTGTCCTCAAACCCAGATGGCTGCTACCAAGTGGAGTATCCAGCTAAGATCCCAGGCCTGCGGCATCTCAATGTTAAGAGGAGCTGTGACACAAATATACTGATGTTGCTGGCCAAGAATTAGAAACTTGACTGCGATTTTTTTTTTCTTTAAAACTTCCCAAAAGAATTCTTTCCAACATTCAACCTACTGCAAATTACTTCACTCTTCTTGGCTTCGGTGTTCATATTTGGAAAATACAGAAGTTGTCTGATCTCTGGATCTTATTTTTCCTCCAAGATTCCCCAGTTTGAGGCTCACCAATGGAGTCATTACACCCCAGAGTTCTGGGTGCGGTCTGGCAGGACATCCTGGTGGGACAATGTCGGGCAGCAGGCGGGCAGCAGGCCCCCAGGCAAGGTGCTTACGTGAGAGGCGAGAGAGCCTCTATGTTGGTGATTCTGCTCCCAACACACACACGTGCCCTTTCCACTCTCTGGGCCTCAGGTACCTTGTCCTTCAAAGAGGGACCATTAACCCTGGACCCACCCACCTCACAGGTGATATGGGGCCCAAACAAGACTTCTGGGTACACACTGTACCTTGAAAAAAACATATGGCTCTATCAAGAGGAAAGTTTCTTCAGACTTGTGGGACCCTTGCACAAATGTCCCCAGGGACTGGCCCCAGGTACCAGGAGAGGGACTGGAAAGGGTGTGAGCCCACGAGCATGTAGGAAGAGTCCTGGACCTCTGTGTGGAGAGCCCTAGATCAGGCACTAATGGGACAAAGCTAGGTGTGCTGCAGAAGCGTGGCCCCCGCTCTCTGACTTGCCCCTTCATCTGCTGGGTCTGGGTGTGGTCCATCACATCCGTTCTGAGATCCTCCTATGTCCAGCATTGATGAGGCTGGCTGGATCAAAGCTGGTGCAAGGGCAGAAGGGGGGATGCGCCTTCAGGGATGGGAGCACTGATCCTCTGCAGGACAGGACACCGGTAGCAGGCTCTCTACGCTCAGAGCCAGCCCACTGTGGCCTCCTGAACACAAACACAGACAATCGAGCACAGGCCTGGGCTTCGAGGCAGAAATCACTTGCTGAGCTTCAAAGCTGGGCCACCCTGAAAACCTTTGGATGCTTTGCTTTCTTCCCCAAACTGTTCTACAACTCACCTAATTAAGCCCACTGAAATCTCAAGCACACCAATCACTCTGCTCGCGTGCATTTCATATGGCAGGGGGAAACCACAGAGGTGACATCGGGTACCCATACTGCATACCAGAACCTCTGAAAATATTTTTTCTAGAACGGTGCTGACAGACATGTGATTAAATATTCCACCGTTCCACCTAGCTGATTCATTTGGTGGCAACACAAGTGCCAGGCCCCTCCCTGCTCCTGGGAAGCCTGAAGCCTGCCCTTGTGTTTTACACTTGAACAGTAGGAGTGGTATTACTGCCCTGTTGTCTCTGGTGACAACCACTGGCGTCCTGGGCAACACACCTATGCCAGAGATTGGAGAGAGCAGGAAAAGTGGCAAGGGAAAACAAAGCATTTTGCAATCTATTAAAATACCCATGCTAACCACTCCTGCCCTTTGAACAAAAAGGTTGCTTGTGAAGAGTAAAAGAACGCTAGACAGAGAAGGAGGCCTTCCCTTCTAGTGGTGGATCAGCTTAGCTTCAGCGGGGCTCTGCCTGACTAGGTGTGCTGCAGACAGGTAAAGGCACTGAGCTACCAGAATGTGACCAGCGAGCACAGTGATGCCCACACCTGTCTGCCACTCACTCCTCAGGAATGACCTGGCCATGCTCACCCGGCATCTACATTTGTCTCAGCTGCACTAGTTTGTTGCACTAGTTGTGGTTGGTTGCACGGGCCTCCTTCTCTGACCCACTGTTCACGTGCAATTGGGTGTGTGCCAAGCACAAAGCAGGCTTCCCCCCACTGCCTGGAGGCCTGTGATGGCTCCTGAGAGCTGACCTCTATGTAGCTAAGGGCTGCCTGCCTCTCGGCCCCCAGCCTGGCACAGCCACCTCCTCCCTGCTGCAGCCCTGCTAAAACACAGCTGAGCTAATTCTGGGCTCCCTGCCACCCGCACAAGCCCACGCTGCACATGTTCTGACTCATTTCTGAGGCACCCAGAAGCAGGGGCCAGGAGAAAGGCTGCAAGGTATCCACTGGGCACCCCATCAGTCTAGGGCCAGGGTCCCCAAACCTGGCAGTGGGACCCAGAGGCAGATCTGAGGCCTTTTACCACACCAACCAAATCACACTGGTAGTAAATGAGCCCAAATTTTAAACTCCATGAATTTCTTGACATTCATACACTCATATGCTCATAGCCATATACTCATAGTACACATAGCATGCAGTTAAAATTTGGAGTTAAAAATTAAACCTGTCCTACGCTTACCACCAGGACCCATTTTGGCACATGGAAAATTCTCACCCTATTAAACATCAAACATAAAAAGCATTAGATCAGAAAAGAAGAACATTTACATCTAAAAGCTTAATTCTACCTAATTCATAAACCATTTACTGAACACCTATTATGTGTTATTCTTCCGCATGTTTCCAGAACCTAAGGCACAGTCTCTTCCCGCAAGAAATCTGTCTGTCAGGGAGGCAGACAGCCATTTCTGTGGTCTGCCTGTAACGGAGGTATGTACAGAGTGACAGAGGGGAAGTGACAGGGACAGTCACTTCTGCGCAGGAGGTGAGGGAGGAGAAAGAGTGATCTTGTGGCCAGGCCACTGGGTAGGCCAAGTGGGGAGCCCGTGGGCAGCAAGGACATAACTCTGATGTCTGCAGCAGGATATGCGGCTGTCTGGAGGAGTATAAAAGTTGCAATCTGCAGGCAGTGAGGGGAGGGGCGGGTATCAGAAGTGGTTACCTGGCCAGACGCCAAGCCTCTTGGTAAAGACAAGACCGCACCTCCTATCGAAAGGCAGGTGTGGGCATCTAAGGTGTCACAGAGAATGTGGATTTCAGGAGCAGAAAGACCCTCCCAATGTTTGCAGCAGGGCAAGTAATTCACATGCTCTGAGACTCACAATGATCAGAATAAACCATCAGAACAAAACCTACCTCGCAGAGCTGTTTTGAGGATTAAATAAGCTATGTAGAAGCCCCTGGCAAAACTTCTGGCCTGTGGCCAGTGATCCTGTAGTGACCTAGTAGGACACGATGGGCAGAATACACAGTTAGGAGCCAGACAGGCTCCAAACCCCAGCTCCACCATTACTAACCAGGACAACCTGGGGAAGATTACTTAGTACCTCAGAGCCATAGTAAGTAATAATATAGGAATAATATGTGCCCTGTTAACAGGCTTAGAAATCATCTCTGTACCACAGACTTTTATTATCGTCCTGTTGCCCGTGACCCACTGGCCAGTGTGGGGCTGACAGGCTAGTACACATGCCCTGCTCGTGGTCAGGAGCCAGGACTCAAAGTCAAGAACAGGCCAGAGGGAAGGCAGCATAAGCCAAAGAGCCTGGGTAACTGTGTTCCTGGAATTCCTCTAACGAACCTTCCACTTCAGAAGTTGGCCACATCCCCCGGTCTCCTCCAGCACCACACAGCAACCCAGCCAGTTCAAACAGCAGCATGGAATTTACTCAAGGTGGCCTCTGAACCTCCACCCTAGGCAGAAAGTGTCACAGAGCCAGATTTCCAGGGGGAAGGTCCCCTCTCTACACAGGGCATGGTACCCATGTGCATGTGGGCACTGCTGGTATAAATATGTGTAAAAGGCACACCTGGGCATCTTCAGACACAAAGAAGGGCTCCCTGAGAAATCTAGCAGGGTCCCGCCCACCCTGAGGCTAAGGGCAGCCCCTGGCCCACTGGGTTGGCTTCCCCATGCACAGGCCACCTCCCCAGGTGCCCTGAATGTCCTGGCCCACAAGGCTCCTGAGTGTGTAGGTAGGCAAGCAGCATCACTACTCGGTAGAGACAAAGATATCCACGGGAACCTGCTGGAGCATCCCCAACAAGCTGCCTCTGAGTGGCTCTGGGCTCGGGTTACAGAGGCTGGCTCCTATCACCGCCACCCACAGTGGCTCTAAGATTACACGAGCTGGACATGGTCCAGGCAAACCTACTGTTTGTTTTCATCCTCTTGAAGGAGACTTTAAAAAAAATAGGAGTCCCTGCTGGAAAGAGGGGAGCCCTGCCCCCACCCCTCCTCCACCTTCTGGGGAGCTGTGCCTAGTTCACAAAGGCAACTGTTCACCAGGAGGAAACCTGGGCCCTCGCCACCAACAGGACCCTTGTTGTCTCCTAACAGGAGGGCCCCTGTGGGAGGAGGCAGGGTGGTCTTGAGTGCAGGTGTGACCATTAGCCAGCACCCCTCCAAGAGGAGGTCCTGCACAGCCAGCCACCCATCCTCCTGGTGTTTGTTTGCCAGTCTCATGCCTGGAATGTAAGACCCCTGAGAGAGAAGGAAGGGGAGGGTGACCCTCAGCCCCTGATGCTGCTCCCAGAGCAGGGCCCCAGCCCCTTGAGACATGTCTGCTGACTAGCAGGTGCACAGTGGGCAAAGGGGTGCAATCCACAGCAGGGGACCCAGGCATCTGGGCATCAGCTACCTGGTCGGTCATAGGTCTCTTTCAGTGTGGGTGGTTTTGGTAAAGGAGTTGACAGGGGGCCCTCAGGGTAGAGTAATAATAGGGGGAAGGAGGTCAGCAGGATGGGAGGGTCCACATCCTGGCCTAGCCCAGGGACTGGGTCTAACCCTTACTCAGAATGATAAGAAAAGAAAAGGATATCACATGACAGACATTAGGAAACTCAGGCCCAGGGACAAGGAGCTTTACAGAGTGTAGAAGAAGGGCTACCCCTTGCTGTGTCTCCTTTTTGCATGGAAACATGCAAAGTTTCCTTTGCAAAGTCCTTCCTTTGGGCCTAGAAGGGTCTAGAGGAGGCCAGAGCAGAGTATCACAGTAGACTGGCTTCCAAGCACTCTAGAGGCCCTTCCAGGACCCCCAGTGACGAGCACAGCAACAAATGGGATGAGAGCATGCCAGTGTCTGTCTGTCACTGTGCCCACAGGGACTAGTGATGACTAACAAATGACTGTCCCAAGACCTCGGGGAGTCTGGAGTCCTACAGGAGCTGTGTAGGTTTGTGTTAAACTAGGAGACAGGGAGACCTTGCAAAAATCACCCGAGAGCAGAGGGAAGAGGGCTGTCAGCTTTGTCTGAGGGAAGGACAGGAGCGGCAGGGAGATGGGGTGGGGGCTGCACTGAGCAGGTGGGGCACAGAAGGGGCTGCAGGACCTTTTGGGATGAGCACTGGGTGTTGTATGGAAACCAATTTGACAATAAATTTCATATATTGAAAAAAAAAAAAAAGAAGGGCTGCAGGGACAGGGGGAGAGCGGTCATTGATGGGTAGCGGCACAGCCAGGGTCCATGTGACATGTGAAAGTTACAAACTCAACGCCAATTTGTGACAAGAGGTCAAGCTCCTTCAACAAAGCTTTCTCCAACTCTACAACTGAGGTGAAGCACAAAGGCAGGTCTTTAAAATGTTTGCTAACCAGAACTTAGTCTCCTTAGAACCCAAATCAAACTCTGACCATATACAGCACAAGTGTTCAAAGGCTTGGCCAAGCTTTTGTTTGGCAAATGATAGCATATGGTCCCTCGGGGCTTACCAGATTGCTGCCCTTAAAGTCACTGTGTCAGGACTGGAAAACTGCCCCAAGCTTCCAGAGAGGGATGGATAGCAGGAACCCAAACTCTCACAACACTATCCAATCTCAGGGTATGCTTAGAAAAATGGGGCTTTTCTTCATTACAAAAGTAATTCGCTGGGCTGTAAAAAACAAAACAAAACAAAAACAAAAACAAAAAAAACAAAAAAAACCTGTTGTATCCACACAATGGAATATTACTTAGCAATAAAAAAGACTAAATCACTGATACCCACAATAATATGGATGAACTACAAAACAATTAGAGACTCAAAGAAGTCAGACAAGGAGACTACATACTGCAAGAGTCAATTTACATAAAATTCCAGGGAATGTTAATTGAATAACAGTGGCAGAGAGTGGATGGGTGGTTGTCTTGCAGGAGTAGAGAGAGATTACAAAGGGCATGAGGCACTTCTGGGGGTGATGGATATGTTCATTGTCTTGACTGTGGTGTTGGTTTTATGGGTGTGTACATATGTCAAAACTTATCAGATTGTGCACTTAAACGTGTGCACATTGTGTGTCAATTATATCTCCATACAGCTGCTTTTTTTTTTTAAAGAAAGTCATCCATGCTGATTATAAGAAAAAATACAAAAAAAAATATTAAATCTCCCATAATTCTGTCAGAGCTGACCAGAAACATTTTAATAATGTTTGCTTCTAGTACTTTCCCTATACACATACATAAATAACATGTAAATTTTTTTTTTATGTAGAAGGCAATATCTTTTTCAGAAAGATTTTTTTTTAATTTAAAATTGTACCTCCTGAGTTTTTGTTTGTTTGGGTTTTTCAGATTTTTTTTTTTTTTTTTTTTTTTTTTTTTGGTTTTAAACTCCCATCCCTGAGGCACACTGAGAAGAAGAAGTAGGAAAAAGTAGCTCCTGGGGAAGGGGGGAGCAGCCAGGAGAGGGGTAGAACAGCAGAGCCTGTCTGGAGGGGCTGGGGGGACACGGGTCTGTGACCCTGAGTGAGAGCCTGCCTGAGCCTCTGAGAGTATCACCACCCCTTCCTTTCGATCAGTCCACCCAAACTTTCTTGTGCTCTAAATAGAACCAAAATGACAATGCCATGCACCCAGTACCTATTCAATCAAAAGTCGCTGAAGGGAATGTAAACAAATGTGAAGGCTGGCCTATTCACCCAAACTTCTCCCTTCCTCGCTCTGGCTCTCTCCCTCCGGGGTCCTGAACACCCATCATCTCTCAGCTCTGGCTGCCATCTTTCCTGCCTTCTTCATTTAGCCTGAGACCATGAAGTTCCTTTGCCTAACATCCTCAGAAACACTCTCAAGGGCTCCACTGCTCTCTGGCATGCGAATGACTCATTCCCCATTATTGGATGTTTAAATTGCTTCCAAATTTTCATCCTTATAAATAACATTGTGAGGAACATCCTTGCATAGAAACTTTCTGACTGCATATTTCATTGTTTTCTTGGGGAAAATTCCTAAAAGTAGAATCACCAGGATAAAGGATGTATTCCTTTACAGGTTTTGGGACATTCTGCCAAAGCTGCTTGGCAGAGCGCTTATACTTTCCCCTCCTAAAGGCACAACAGAGCCCTTGCCACACATCTCCACTTGTGCTGAGCACCATCATTCACAAAAACAAAAAAAAAACACACCCAAAACTTGCTCATTTGATAGCAAAAAAGTAGTATCTAATTTTAATATGTACCTATTTAATTACTGTAAGATTGACCTTCTTTCTCACATTTGCTGCCATTTAAAACAAATTCATACCCTTTACCCACTTTCCTACTGGCAACTTTATTCATAATAACACTTCTCCATATCAATGATGATTTGTTTATGTAAGAGGGTATGTGTCACACACATTGCAGGAATTTTTTCTTAGTTTATCAATTGACTTTTGATTTTGCTTTTGGGTTTCTCCTATTGGTGTACTACAGTTTTTATTCTCCCCAATGAACAAACAAAAACAATTCTAGCCTTGTGCCTCCTGTCTCTGGTATCACATGTAAAAAGATGTTTCTCATCTGATAATTTCTCAAATACTTAGCTAAAGTGAATTTCATCATTTCATTTTAAATTTTTTTTAATGTTTATTTATTTTTGAGACAGAGAGAGACAGAGCATGAATGGAGGAGGGTCAGAGAGAGAGGGAGACACAGAATCTGAAGCAGGCTCCAGGTTCTGAGCTGTCAGCACAGAGCCCAACGCGGGGCTCGAACTCACGGACCGTGAGATCATGACCTGAGCCGAAGTCCGGATGCTTAACCGACTGAGCCACCCAGGCGTCCCTCATCATTTCATTTTAAAATTTATATATTTCAGGGAGTATATTTTGAGGTTTGATACGAATAAAAGACCTGATGGTTTCCCAAGGGGTTAAATATTAACTAAATCTATTAACTTCTATTTTCCAGACTTTCTAGTCTGTTTCATGGATATGTTTACCATGATATTATCATCCCAATATCAAAATGTTTCATTTAAGTTTATAATGTTTCAATATCTGGTAGGTTATCCATCCAGGTTCTGGCTGGGAGTTGCATTAAATCCATAATTTGGGAACAACTTAAATATGTAAAATATTGACCCCTCCCTTCCAGAAGCATGCTGAACATTTTTATTTATACAATTGCTCTTTTGTGTCTCCAGGGCAACCTTATCGTGTTCTGCATACAGGTTCTACACATTTCCTATGAGTGCCTTTCCTAGGTGTTCCATCTTTGATTCTATAGTGAAGGGAACAGCTTCTCCATCACATTTCCTGGCTTTTTTTTTTTCACAGGCAGAGGCTTCACGGCACACACTTCTGTGGGTAACCACTGTCTCTACAACTTCTCCTGAGCCAAGCACAGCTGGTTCCAAAGCCCTTACTGAGTGGTCGCCTCCACAAGCCCCCAGGGACATGACCACTCAAGAGTGCCAGCACTTTCCTGTGGGATGCCCAGCCTTCCTAGTCCAGCCACAGCCCATTTCTTTAAACTCTGCTGCCCTCTTAAGCCCTCCATACCGTCCGTGTCCTGTGCCATCAGACACGGCCTGTCCTACACATGCCACACTCTCCCTCCAACTGGACATGCTACCCTGACCATAGAAGTGGCATTCACTCCTCCAGATCCATCAACGTTGCCTCCGTAATCTCAATTCATTAATCCCCACAGGGTGTGCACCTTGTGGAGTAGCCCTTACTTTAGTCTACTTTATGATAAGAGGCACACATCTGTGTTCTATCAGGTGGTGCCATGAAGGCCTGGCCCACATCTAAGCTGTCCTGCCTCAAATCACTGTGCCATGCACATGGCTGCAACAAACGTGTGTTGACAAAGTAGATGAGGGAAACTGGAAACGTCAGTGTGGAGAAAAGCCACTCAGCTCTGCTCATTCCTCAAGCCAAAAGAAAGAAGTATTCCAGGAAGAAGGGGAGGCCCGTGGGGCCGAGGACAAAGGAGTGCCTGTGCCTCTTCAGGGTGGATGGGACCCAGGCCAGCCCAGCCTTGCGCTCTTGGACTCTCCCCACACGAGGCCTCAGGCTCCTCCCTCCCTCAAAAAGGTGGGAGCCTCGGTCTTGGAAATCAAATCTACCAAACCGTGGCACAGACGTGCTCAGGTGAAGGCCAAAGCCCTCAACCCTGGCCACACAGCAGATACACCTGTAAAGCTTGTTAAACACAAATTATGGTCCCACCCAGACCTTCTGAGTCAGCCTGGTAGGTAAGGCTAGGGCAGCCACAAGTGGTGCTGGTACCAGGCCAAGGCACGGCCCAGGTAAGCACACCTCCATCTCCTTGGCCTGCCCTGAATGAGGCCAAGTATACAAGGAAAGAAGAAACCAGCATTTGACAGTGCCTACAGGCCAGGCACTGGGCTAGGAAGGCACTCGACATGTGCTATCTAATTCCCTCAGCAAAACTGTATGAATTACTGCCCCAGCTTTCAGATGAGGAAATGTTTTCAAAGGTGTAAGCCTCAACCCCAAATGACCAGGGTGGGACTAGAACCCCCTCCCCCCGCCCCGCCGCCGCAAATACCTCACATTTGAGAAATCCAACCTTTTCTGGATTTAGCTAATATTCTGAAGGTCCTAAAATTCCCTCGCATCTACCTCTCAGTGATGCCTAAGGCTGAGGCACCCAAACACTTGGTCCTGAGCCTGCAAAACCAAGGGCTGTTTGCCTTCAATGAACAGGCTGTGGCCAAAGTTGAGACGGTCTTTTCAGGGTCCCTGCTTTTCCCCCAACCCCATTGAATTGCTAAGCCAAGCCTCTGAGCGGTCCCTTCCTAACCTGGGTCATCCCTGCCTGTGTGACTCAGCTCAGGCAGTTCCCTGGGTCAGGAGGTCACTCTGCCATCCTGCCACATTATGGCTGTTTTGGGCTCTAGGCACCTTTGCCTACATAGGCCCCTTCCTCTATTAAAGAAAAATTTAAAAAGTATATGTTACAGTTGCATCAGCATAAAGATGATGTTATTATATATTAACACATTTTGTTGAGCCTAAAGTTCATGTTTTCCTTTGGATTTTAAAAATTAAAACATTGTTGTGGGCCCTAAAACTATTATGGACTCTCAGCCTCCCATAGCTACTGGGCCAGTCAGCTCCATCCTACCATGAGCCCAGCAGGGTTCCCTGCAAACTCCCTGTGGAAGACCCAGCTCAAGCCTGGCCAGTGTCTCTACAACCCAGACCCTGCACAGCCTGCCTCAGTGGAATCCACTGCCCTCACCTGTCACATTCACTGCACTTATGCCTTTATATCTAGAGCTACTGTATAGACTGTGAGCTTCACAGGGGCCTTAATAAGTGTGTCCTGAAGGAACACTGAATAAACAGACAAGGACTTTAACCAGTGGGACTGGTTAAACTGACAAGTTTGTCTCAGGGACTTTTGCCTGGTTTTCTTCTGGCTATAGATTTCGTATTCAAATTAGCTCAATACCTGGCTATCTCTCACAGGTAGACAGGAGGCCAAGGCACCCTTTGAGACTGGGTTACTGAGGGAAAGACATGGCTGCAAGAGTCCCAGAGCCTTCTGTTAGAGTCCATGTAGAAGAGAGGGGTCTCAGGTGCCTCAGGGTCCCTACGTGGCTAAGACAACCTGTGTATTTCTTTTTTTTCCTTTTCTTTTTTCTCCCTTTTTTTTTAAGAGAGAGAGAGAGAGAGAGAGCACATGAGTGAGGCAGAGAAAGAGAGAAAGAGAGAAAGAGAGAGAGAGAGAGAGAGAATGAATCTTAATCAGGCTCCATGCTGAGCATCAGCTGGATCCCACAACCCTGGGATCATGGCCTGAGCCATAATCAAGATTCAGATGCTAAACCAATGGAGCCATCCAGGCGCCCTGATGACCTGTATATTTCTAATACTAAAGCTATACTGAGCAGTGACACTTCTTGATGGCTCATGAAAATACAGTTACTGTCATGTGAAAGGTTTCCCAAATTGTTCAATGTTACAAAGGGACCCTCATTCTCAGAAAGACCAGGCACTCTAGCTTTAGGGGAGAACCAACAGCCTTTAAGAAACCAAACACCACGGCAGCCATCCTGGATACTGCTCCTTGACGTGAGTTCAGATGGGAATTCCAGTTTGGTTGGCCGTGAGGGGTTTAAACTGCCACTTTGCACAAAAGACTCTGTCTATGTCCATCAGAAGAGCAAAGAA
Organism: Panthera pardus; assembly: GCF_024362965.1. NCBI lineage: Eukaryota > Metazoa > Chordata > Mammalia > Carnivora > Felidae > Panthera > Panthera pardus. The sequence goes on along the minus strand of NW_026526821.1, from coordinate 60,517,734 downwards.
CTAGGAGAGCATAACACGATGCCACAACAGCAGTGTTTATCTGGGAATGGGGGAGAAACGAGAACAGATGATTTTGGGGGAAGTATTTGTTCCTGCAGTTAATCATGCTGGTACATGGTGAACAGTTCACTTAGAATAGCCCCATAGAGCCAGAAAGACTCAGGATGCAGCCCCCTGGGTCTCCTGTGATGGGGACCCGCACATCACCTTCACCTCCCTGAGCTTTAGTTTCCTCACCTCAAAAGAGTGACAATCATTTCTACTTTTAAAGGTTATTCGCAGAATTAGTGAGGTCATATAAGTGCCTAATAGTGCCTGGAAGACATACCTGTTCAACCATTGGTGCCTCCAATCCGTTCTCCCCCACTGCCACTTTGGTTTTTATTCTCACAGATGGCAGCCATTTAACTTGCAGGCCTTCAGGTGAGCAAGTACTTAAGAGCTGGGGCTAAGTACGTGCTTGCCCTGGGACATTAGCACTCCAGCCAGTCCCCACATGAATCCTAGGGATGCTAGTCCCACCCCCATGGGGAACCCAGGCACTGAGAGACCATGAGGCTGGAGAACAGGAGAGTTAGGCTTTGTGCCCAGAGCCCCCAGTCACGAGGCCTTACTCTTCCTAGAAATGTATTAATAAAAAGGGCTAAATTATAATAACAATTAAAATAAAATGTCATTTCTAACTCACTCTTATACACTGGTTACGGCACGTCTGCCATTTCCACATAAACTATTGCCTTTTCTTCTCCCAACAACCCTGGGAGGCACGTATCTCAATCTCCCAGTGCGTGCAGTTGGAAAGTGAGATCAAGGCTGTCCTCAAGGTCACCCAAACAGCCAGGGGTCTGCCAGGGTGTGGTTAGCCCAGCCTTCAGCCTGTGCCTGTGCCCTTGCCACCTCCATCCGTGACGTTCCCCTCCTCTCCTTTCCTGCAAAATCTGCTGCAGGCAGCCGAGAGAGAGAGGCAGGAGGGAAGAAAGGTCTCCACCTAGACTCCAGTTGTGGCTGGAATGTCAGGGAGGTGGGCTCAGAAGGAATCTGACTGGGGAGTAAGGAGACCCTCCAGGCTCTGTGAACACCAACAGGACTGATTTTCCAAGAGTGTTCCCTCCCATTAAGTAAAACCCTGGGGGAGTTATAAGGACACTTCCCAGTCATTGCAAGTTAAAAGTTCAAGACAGGTTAAAAGCAGGGCAACAAGGAAAGGACACTGGGTTCAAATCCCCGCTCCACTGGGTACTGGTGATTTAGGTAAGTCCCATAACCTCCCTGTGCCTCAGTTTGCTCCTCTGTAAAATCGGGATAAAAACAGTGAGGGTAAAGCAATCATGACAGCATCTGGGCATGTTCGCTAAATAGTAACAGCAATAAAGCCAACAACCACACAGCGCTTGTGTGGGTAAGTACCTCAGTTGCACACTAGAGAAACAGGTTTTTTTACTATAATTTATTGTCAAATTGGCTCACATACAACACCCAGTGCTCATCCCAACAAGTGCCCTCCTCAATGCCCATCACCCATTTTCCCCTCTACCCCATCCACCCTGTTTGTTCTCTGTATTTAATAGTCTCTTGTGGTTTGCCTCCCTCTCTCTCTGTTTGTATCTATTTTTTCCCCTTCCCTTTCCCCATGGCCTTCCATTAAGTTTCTCAAGATCTATATATGAGTGACAAATATGATATCTGTACTTCTCTATTTCACTCAGCATATTACCTTCCAGTTCCATCCACGTTGCTGCAAATGGCACGATTTCATTCTTTTTCATTGCCAAGTAGTATTCCATTGTATATATAAACCACATCTTTATCCATTCATTAGGTGATGGACATTTAGGCTCTTTCCATAATTTGGCTACTGTTGACAGTGTTGCTATAAATATTGGGGTACATGTGCCCCTATGCATCAGCACTCCTGTGTCCCTGGGGTAAATTCCTAGTAGTGCAATTGCTAGGTCATAACGTAGTTCTATTTTTAATTTTTTGAGGAACCTCCACACTGTTTTCCAGAGTGGCTGCACAAGTTTGCATTCCCACCAACAGTGCAAGAGGGTTCCTGTTTCTCCACATCCTCGGAAACAGAGGCTATTTTCAAGGGGAAATCATCTTCTGAGAGAAACAGGGGGAGCAGTGAGTGGAGCTGGGTTCACAGCTCTTTCACTCACTAGCTGAGGAACCCTGGCCAAGTTACTTCACCTCTCGGGGCCTCAGTTTCCTTATTTATAAAATGTACAGCGTGATCACAGGCTTCAGTGAGGTGATGAAGGGGAAATACCCAAAATGGTGCCCAGTGTTCAACAGGTAGTAAGTATAGTACTGGATTACAAGTAGCTTGTTCTGAGAGTGTTCTGCAAGATGAGCAAATATTTCTATAAATTTTAAATTGATAAATGAGCAATGTCTTGTGATATGAGCAGAATGTGATGCCAAACATCACATGATCACAACTGAGCCAATGGTTTCTCTCTCTCTCTCTCTCTCTCTTTCTCTCTCTCTGTGGGATTACAGGTGATCTCCCATGCTAGGATGCTCTGTCTCAGGCCCCAATGTTTGGCAGAAATCAGTGACTTTTTAGAACGTTGGAGAGTGCCCACAACTGGCACTAGTGTATTTTTTGTCACTTCAAAGCACCAATGAACTGTCCTTTGCTTTTCCATACACAAGTAAGCTTGGGATGCTTTGTTTCATTCTAGGTCAGGCTTCCTGCAGATACAGACCCTTTCCTCTACTGCCTATTGCCAGTTACATTAAATACAGTATATGACAAGTGCTTATTAATATTGTACTGTAGTCAATATCAATGTGAGACTATCCAATTGCCTCCATACAGAAAAAGATTCCATTGAGCCAACAGACAGCAGTGATTCCGTTAGCGATAGTAAAAGTCATCCTACACAATAACCCTCCTCTCTCATCTCCCTCACATCAGCCACGAAGGTTTTCAAAGGTAAGAGCAGCTTAATTTGTTTATTTCTCTTTATATTTTGTATTTTCTTTATATTATATTACAGTATTGTAATCATTTTTACATGAATATTTTTGGGTTGTGGAATGAATCATCTGAGTTTCCATTATTTCTTATGGGGAAATTCGCTTTGATATACAAGAGCTTTAGATTATAAGCATGTTTTCCAGAATGAATTGTGTTCACAAACCAAGGTTTTACCATATAGTGACTGGCTCTGTCAAGTTCTATTTTTAATTTACAGAAGGAAGGTGCTGTTGAAACCCGAAGTGAATCACTTGGGATATATCAAATCACCAATACGTTCTCCTTTGTAAAAGATATGGGTTTCTCTGATGGGTCTCTAAAATAATGATCTTTTGGACCCTCCAAGAACTGGTCCCAAAGGCTGTCACATCCCATCTGGAGTTGGGAGGAAGCTGGGCTCCTTCTTTCCTCACCCCCAGCATCTCCCTCAGAGCTTTGAGTTAGGGACCATCAGGTTGCTTTAAATAGTCAATCTCTGAAGGGTAACATTTACTGTAAGGGGTGGAGGGCCTGTTTAGGGCCAGAAAGGTGTGCACATCAGGTTGGTAGCTGACCCCCACAGTCACCAAAACACCATGGGCCACCCATGGGCTGAGGGTTGCTAAAGACACAGTCTTTCCTGGAACCCTTCCTCAGCAATGCTTTTCCTGAACAACTGAAAATGCAGTAATCCACTCAGAGGGGGAACTTGGCACTATACAGACACCTGAATTCACAGTAATTATGCACAAAAGCCTGTTTGGAGAGGCAAGAAGAAATATAGTTCATAAATTGACTGCTGATCAATTATGGCTCATGAAAAAAAATCTGAGTCTTAACTTGACAGTACGCTAACTCCTGCTTCCTCCCCATGCCTAATAACAGGGCTGTTCAACATTAACACGACACCACCAAGAAAGGGGGAGAGAGCAAAGGGTCTCCAATGTCAAGAGAAAACAACTAGACAACCCACACCCTTCCCACTGAGGCAGGTCTCCAGGGATCTGATTTTCAAATACATGGTTCATAGAAAAGGCAAGTCTGCAGGAACTATTGGTACATGGCTTCATGTTGTTTTGTCACCTATCTGCACAAAGCTCAGGCTGGAGAAGCTTCTAATCTGGTTTCTAAGAGTGAGTAGGAAGGGGACTGGGGCTCATGTCCAAGGCAACTGAAATGAAAACCTTATCTGTGAAAGATTCTGGGCCTTCTCTAAGAGCAGAACAACTGATTCTGTGAGACAGGGACCCAGGCCCATCACCATACCTGTGGCTACATTCTGTGAACCTCACCTCTGCCTGCTTCAGATACAACACTAAAAGGACAACATTAGAAAAACAAAGGCTGAGATTCTGTTCACACTCCCTGGCTTGTTCACTGCCTGCTAGAGGCTAGAAAACCAAGGAGAAATATAGTTCATAAATTGACTTCCTAGCCTCCCTCCCTACCAGGCTCCCCACGTGGAAGAGTCTCCTGTGCATCTCTGCTAACAGACACCACCACCTCCGCAGAAGCATCAGGTTTTTCCATGCGGGGAGAAGGGTGTGGAAGTCCCACAGTCTTGTCCCCAGCTTCATGGATGTACACTGAGCAGGAGGGACCCTCCACGGAATGGGTCTGGGGTTGGAGTCAGCAGCTTCTGTCCAGCCAGCCCTGCAGTGTTGTTCTGGGGGTCACTCCTGTAGGTCTGGCCAAGGGCCAAGCTTCCAATGATTCTGCTGGCCCTGAATTTCCTGCATTAAATCCTCTTCTGCCTAAACTAACTCGAGCAAATCCTGAATAACACAGATGTTGAAGACACTGTTGGCCAAGAGGAGGGAAATTTCTCTCTCTCATACATACACACATGCACACACACACACACACACACACACACAAACACCTTGGTGTGAAAAAAAAAATTATTCCAGGCAGGGCATATTAAAGGAGGAGGCATGTACATACACAGGAAATCTACTTATGAGATAGTACTTGGAAGGAACCAACCAGACAAATGTTTGGATTATAAGCATGACAAAGATGTTCACCGTCCTACCATTACTAAGTGGCTAAGGGTTGAAAATAATTTAAGTAGACATCGATCCAACAGAGGACTTGGGTTAAGTAGGCTGGGCCTGCCCATCCTATGGGAGCTCCTCACAGCCACACAACCAATACTAAGAAAGAATATCTAGCAATGTGGAAAAGAGACTCAACACACAATACTAATTTTGAAAAGGCAGGGGCGCCTGGGTGGCTGAATTGGTTAAGCATCTGACTCTTGATTTCAGCTCAGGTCATGATCTTGCAGTTCATGAGTTCAAGCCCTGCATCGGGCTTTGCACACTGACAGTGCAGAGCCTGCTTGGGACTCTCTCCCTCCCTCTTTCTCTCCTCCTCCCCGGCTTGCATGCGCACTCTCTCTGTCTTTCTCAAATAAAGACATATACAAGAAAGAAAGAAAGAAAGAAAGAAAGAAAGAAAGAAAGAAAGAAAGAGCGAGCAGCACGAAACAATGTAGATATTACCTCTTCATATTAAACAGGTACTTTTGCGTGCACACACACACGTGAATATTCGGTATAGCACAGACAAAAATTTGGGAGGACGTGCCCCCAGATCTAGCAAGACGCCCACTCACGTTCTGCCCTCGGCTTTGCCTCGTGGTGGAGCCAGTCTGTTGTGCCGCACCTGGCCTTGTGCCACACAAGGGAGCAGCCAAGGAGCAGCCTGACTGCGACGAGACAAATCACACGTCTGGTCGGCATTCTGGGCGGCTGGCAGGCCTGCCCCACGCCAAGTTCACGACCTTCTGGGCCTTCCCTGCCTGCTGGCCTGGCAGAGTCTTGCCTGCAGTGGTTCTTCCACTATCGAGGGATGCCTCTGGGCTGCCCCAGGGCCCATGAAACACAACCAGTAATTTCATCTCTAAACGTGGTACCAGGGAAGCCTTGCTAGCACGAACACCTCAGCTGAAAGAACCATCTCTGCTCATGGAGGCCATGATGAAAACAAGATGACACAGGCCAAGCCTCAGAAAACAGTGACTCAGATCTGCAAAATGTTTTGTGTTTGTATGTGAAGAGCCTGTTTCACCCAGACGGTATACTGGAAACGCTAATACATGGTGATTTAAAGATCTGATTTCCAATGGAGCATGCAGCTGCCACCCAGCAACCATCCAAACATACGTGACCACTTCAGTTCCTGAGGAAATAAGCCCAGTTCACAGAGAACAAAGCACCAGGTGAAGTGGTACGATGTCCAGTGCGTGGGCCTGACCCGCCCCCAAATCCCATCCTCCTCCCCATTTCCATCAGCAGGGTTCGCGCTTGTCGCTTCCATGTCACAAATTGTCCATGCAGAAAGGACCCATGAAAAAGTTCCTGCTACCACTTTTCAGGGAATAGAGGGGAAGAAATGGGGAGTAATTAATGTATTAAAGCAAGATGATGGAACCTCTGGACCAGGAGTGTGGTATTAGACACAGGTTGGAACAGCAGGTGCAGAGAGGGGATGGTGCTCCAGAGCAGCTCTGCATTGCCCACATCAGCTGCAGACCAGGGAGGAGAACTCAAGAGGCCCAGGGCTGAGCCTAGGCCCCAGGTGAACTGTGACCCCACATCCAATGCTCCTGTCCCTGTCCCTGCTGGTGCAGATGTTGTGCCTGGCCACACAGCTGCACCCAACCAAAAAGAGCTAAGAGTTGAGACCAGCTTGCGCAAGGCTCAAAACAACAGGTATAGCCTCTCGGATGGACATTCTCCCATGGTCACTTCTTTCCTGAGGGGCCAAGAGCAGAAACTAGCCCTGAGCACACAGTTCACTGTCCATCTGCAAACTTGAAGTGCACATGAGCAAGCTTTATCAGCCTATACAGACCTACACCCGGTCCCAGAGGCCCCCACACACCTCAGACACCCATCCTGATAGGACAATGGCTTCATAAAAATATATACAACCTGGAAATTTATTTTAAGAGACTAGGCTGGTGTACATTTGTCATGTTATTTGAGAATATTCAATTCTAAAGAAAAGACAGCAAAGGGGATGGATGACTTATAAGATATGTTTAGTATAGATAAAACTCAGTAAAGAGAACATGTGTATATCAAACAGACAGAAAGGTGTGGAAGGACAAGAGATACCTAATATTCATGAGGTACTAAATATACCCAAAGTAGCTGGGCAGTAAATATTTATGATACACTAAATGCTGAAAAGGTACTAAATATTCATGATGTATTCTTATGTATAACATTAAATATATAAGAGGAACCTAATATTGGTTGCAATTTGGTTACCCATTGGTGACACCCATTCTGATCTTCTAATCCATGGCTGTTCATCAGGCTCACTGAGGAGCCACAGATGTGGCAGGGCAGAATGTCCCTACGAGTCTCACCAATAGAACAAGTGTGTGTGTGTGTGTGTGTGTGTGTGTGTGTGTGTGTGTGTGTGTCCCATCTATGGCCCTTCCGCTAGTACTTTAACTGGTCCTTATAACCACATATTAGCAGGGACAGCTAATGCTGTAGAGAGAGATGGAGCCCATGACCACAGTGTACCCCAGGACCCAGATGCTGAAGGTCTTCCACCCACTTTCACCCTATCCTACCTGTGCTACCCTTCCCATCGCTTTCCCCTCACTTCTCACTGTGTGCTTTAAATTGCATCAAGGCCTTTCCCCACATGACATCTACCACTAACTTTTCTCAGGGTCACTCTGTAGCACATTTGCTCATTTTCCTTAAATGCCATCAGATCTCAGATGCAGAAGGACCCTTTATTGCTGTAGGGTACTTTATTAGGGGTCCTAATTGGGAATTATAATAAGTACCCTTCACGTTCTAAGAAAGGAAATGGAAGAATAGTCATAAATAATTTATGAAGCATTTCTTCTGCTGATACAATACCTCAAGTAATGCTTGTGTGTGTGTGTGTGTGTGTGTGTGTGTGTGCATATGAGTAACCCCCCCCCCATTCTCTGGGGTGCCTGAGGTCACAGGGACTCTTAAGTGCCACAGCTGAAACCAGCGCCCTGACTGCCCCCCTTGGCTGGATCACTTACTTTAAGAAAGCAAAACACCTCTGACATTTTCATATGCCACATTCAGAGAGCAGTTTCTTGGGAAAATCACACACCACAGCTAATGCTTCTATTGCCTCCCACAAACATGAGAATTTGGGGGTCAGAAAGGATGCAGAGACTGGAGAATGGACCTCAGACGTGAGGCCAAGTATTCCAGAAGTTCTCAAATTTCATACATTTACAAATTAGCCTCACACACCAGGGATAGGAAGAGGCTTGAGCAACTAAATAACTGTCTACTCCTCACCTTTCAAAAAGATCTTCTGTAATTTCTTTTCACAGATACCTTAATCATAAGAAAAATATTTGAGAGTCCTTCCTACCAGGAATCTGCATCTGAAAAGTACAAGTGTCTGCATGGAGTCAGGGGTAGACACCAATGAGAAGGAGCCCCTGGGTGCATGGTCACACCTGTCTCACTGTTCCCTGTCTATTAGCCACTAAATTCCATGAGTACTCACATGGCATCTTCTGGTTCATGACCCACTGAGCTCAGAATTATGGGTTATAGCACGTTAAAGCAATACAAAGAATTCCAAGGTAACTAACTCATCAGAATCACAAACATATCTCAAGGACCACTGACCTGACCCAAAAGTTTGAAATTATTTTCCAGGTGCAAATATCTAAGAAAACAGGGTAGATGAAAACACCTCTGATTTCCATTAGTTTGGGAAAACACAAGGAATTTAGAGAGCTGACCACTCCTGTTGTCCTACCTACAGATGACAGTAACTGTGCCAGTGTTTACAGGTACCTAGACAACAAAAGGGATAAACATGACACCAAGAAGGGTCAAGCCATGAGCACATCCTGAAAGGCCACCCCTGGGAAGGCCTTTCTGTCTCTAGGCACTCAAGAGCTCCTTCTCATGGAAAGCTCTCTTTCATCTCACATCCATGTGGCAAAGTCTTAATGTTACTTAAAGTCACCCCCTCCAAGAAGCCTTCCCTGACCACTTCACCTTCCAACCACTGAGTGTGAAAACAAAACCCAGAGCTTGGGTTTACAGCTTTAGACTTCCTAAAGGCTAATCTTATTCTTCAAATAATTCCTAAGCACCCTGAAGAAGCAACTAATTATGACTTGGATTTTTCTGTTTCTCTTATGCTTTTAGTAAATGCAAAGCACACAGTGGATCATTCTGATGATGAAGAAACAGCAGCATAAATAGGGGGTAATGGTTTGAAAGACATTAATCCACCTGAAACTGGTTTACTGGGCTGGACTCAGTAATGTATAGCAGAAAACTAGTCTCTTCTCCCACCCACCAACAAAGCTTCAAAGCTGCTCTTTCCCCATTTCCTCCCAGCCTGTGACTGGTATTTCCAGCAGGTTCTATATCTTTCCCAGTATTTTTCATGTATTAAGAAGTCCAGTGCCCATAACCCAGGTCAGCGTGGCCAGAAAGACGGAGAGCAGGGAGAGGAAGGGAACTTTTTCCCTATTTTCCCAGTTTGTTCTTCCCTGCCTCCTTCCCACCTCATCAGGATGCATCTGATTTTTCAAAGGTGGGGGGGGGTGTGGGGAGGTGAGATGATGTTTAATTCTTTTTTTATTCTAAGTCATAGTGCACAGAGAACAGAAGATATGACTTAAGACTCTTGCCCCACAGGTTAAAAAAAAAAAAGCTCTTGGGGTGCCTGACTGGCTCAGTCAGTGGAGCATGAAACTCAACCTCAGGGTTGTAAGTCTGAGCCCATGTTGGGTGTAGAGATTATTTAAAAATAAAATCTTAAAAAAAAAAAAAAACACTCTTCCAGTACTAAGAAAAGGGGAAGCTGAAGGGACTGAGCACCCTCCCCCGCCCCCCACCGCTTTGCACCACCTAGAGAAGAGGTGGTGAGGGAAGAAAAATCCATGGAAGGTTGAGGGGAACACAAAACATGGGAAGTTTTTGTCCTGCTTCCTATTGGGAACACTGAGGACCACTCAGTAGAGCAGAAATGGAAGCCTAACATAGTGCCACATGATCCGGGCAGTTTCTCGGGTGCCCAGGAGAGACCTAGAAGAGAGCCAGAGTGTGCCGACCTCACAGCCAGTTGCAGGAGCCAGGTCCCAGCTGTAGCTCACCCCAGTGACACCCAGCTGGACCACACTCAGTGGAGGAGGAAAAGAAGGCTCAGTGGTGGTGATGGGAAATGCATCAGCAAGAGGAATAGAAGGCCAGCAAGAGGCCACTCTCCCACACACCTTTACATGATGCCAACCTTGTCCTGGTGCCCAGAGACCACCTGTGGGGAGAAGGGGCCCCCAAGAGTAACCTAGAGAGACTGAGAGACTGACTCTCAAGGGACCAAGCTGCCTTAAGCTAGTGACTGAGATAATATCACTTGACTTAGGCTCAGGAAAATCACAATCATAAACAAGGACTAAATATACCAAAAGGGAACCAAAGTCGTTTGTTTGGAGTAGCAAAATTAAGTTCATTTATAAAACATTTTGCTAACTACAACTTGTGGCTGGTGAACTTCACCACTCCAAAATAAGTCCTGGGCAAGAAACATCTCTACTTTGATTCAAAAGCTTCTGTGAGGTCTCAATGCAACACAAACAGAATTTATGAGTGTCTGTGCATGACAAGGCACAAGGCTAACGTCCAGAGGGGAAAGGAAGTGGTTGTGACCTTGCAAGGCAAATCCGGGGCCCACCAAGCCATCACAGAAAACTTACCCTCCAGGAGGGCCAGCGCCTTCACACACATTCTCTCATTTAACCCTGACAGCATCCCTGTGAATTGGCTATTATTACTCCCATTTTGCTGAGTGCAAACCAAAACTCAGGAAGATTCGGGAAAATACAAATAGGCCAGCCACCCTTTCATGGTCCCCATATGCCTAGTCCTATGTAAACAGCCAGATGCTACGCTTTAGTTGTACAACATCCATGGAGGGTCTACTTTTTTTTTATTTTATAGGTGAGGAAACTGATGCTTGCAGAAGTTAAGCACCTGGACTCACAGGCAAGTCTAGAACTACGGTGAGGCAAGTGAGGCATTCACCTCAGACGCAAAATTTAAAGCTCCACAAGAGCAAACGTCTTAATGCAGACGCAAAATTTAAAGCTCCACAAGGCAAACGTCTTAATGCAGTGTTTTAAAACGTCAAAATAAACACAAAATCTATGTCGTGCTAAATATTACAATTTTAACTAAAGACAGGATCCAGATTAGTGATTTTTCCTTTTGCCTCTGGCTCCAACATGGCTCAGCACAGGACTGGGGCAGAGCCAGGAAGCCAGCCAGTTCAACCCTTCTCCACCAGCTCCCAAAGGCAGGGATCCCAGACACCACTGCGGGGCCCTCTCCAGATGTTTCCCCCCACAATTTTATAACCTCAAAGGGCTCTCAGGAGTGACCCCCCTGCTCCATAATTCCAGGTGTGTGGGGGATGAGGTGACTGAGTTCCAGATTGAATACCAGGGGTCTAAATAGATTCTATTCCATGGTCCACTGCCTGCGTTATGTAAATGAAGAAAGCTTGCAGGCTTGAATAAGGGAGGATATTTTAAGATAGCTTGAGAAGGTATGGGGTGATCCTCTAAAAAGATCACACAGCTGCTTGTCTCTCACTGGAGAGATTTCCTGGCTCAAAATTAAGTGTTCAGCAGTGACACGATGCCAGCTGTCAGCCTGTACCTACACAAGTCCGATTCAAACGGTGGCATTCCTTTTTCCCTGCATTTCAAAGCCAAATGTTAGCTCATTTGAGTAACTACCTATGCTGTTATTAACCTCAAATTAAAGCCCTGCCAGATATGAAGCATCTGTTCAAGATATATGTTGTTGATTAAAATTTTGAACACTGTGGTGAGTACTGCGTAACTTATAGAACTGTCAAATCATACCCTGGAAACTCATACAACATTGCATGTCAACTATAATTTTTTTAAGACAACGCCCCCCAATTTGAATATTTCTTACATGGAACCCAGAATCCCTTACTGGTGGCTTGTAACCGAAGCCTAAAACCTGTCTACAAATAAACCATTAACTAACACATAAAAAAGGCATTTAGTGACTTTGTCCACTAATTTCTCCTGCCATGGCCTTTAGAGACAGCAGGCACAAATACTTCGTATACTAACGATCCAGACCCAGCAAGATCGACTTCCCTCTTAAAGCTTGAAACTGCTATGCTTCACCTCACAATTCAAAGTTAAGTCCAGCAAAGTGAGCAAAGGGAAACTTTGGGCACTTGCGTGAGCGTGTCTGGCTCATCTCCGCCCAGGCCCGCGCTGCCCCACGCGGCCCCCCCCACCCCCCCCCAACCCCCAGTCCGAGGGGCACCTGGCCGCGTGGGCTCTGCCCTGGCCGGCCACACACCTGGGCAGACGTCGGGGCGCTACTGGGTCCGCGCCGCCCCCGCCCAGGTCTCCCCGCGCCACTGGTCGCCAGCCCACGCACGCTTCGAGGCCAGCCCGCTGCAGACCGCCCGGGTACCTGGCTCAGGAGCGTGGCCCGGGCTCGGCGAAGCGCTGGAGGAACACCGTCCGCAGCGTGCGGGGAACGCTCCTGCCGTGGGCGCGCGCGCCCGGCGGCCCCCGCCCGAAACCGCTCCGGCACCCGCGCGGGAACGCTGCGGCCCGCGGCCCGACGCAGCAGGTGTCAGCTGGCCTCGCCACGGCCCCGGTCGGGGTCTTGAGAGCGGGGCGCGGGCGCGACGCTCCCGCTGCCGGCCCTCAGCCTGCCTCGGCGCGCGCTCCCAGGCCCGGGCGCGCCGGCTCCGCTCGGCTCCTCTCGGCTCGGCGGGGGCGGACGCCGCGCGGCTCCGCTCGCCCGCGGCCGCCGCGCGCACCTCCCCCGCGGCGCGCCGCTCCCGCCGCCGCCGCCGCCACCCAACAGCCTGAGTCGCTGCCCACAGCTCGTGGGGGAAGGCGCCGGCGGGCCCAGGCTGTCCCCACGCGCCGGGCGGGGACCCCTGCGCACCCCGCGGCTGCTCCCGCCGCCCCCGCCTTGGCCGGCCCACTCGGCGACGCTGTCGGGGCTCCGGGCCAGGCCACCCCTACCTTGGCGAGGCCGGGGTCCACCAGCGACCCCGACGGGCCTGGAGGACGAGGCGTTCACGTTCCGGCTCACTTGAATACCCTCGAGAGGGATTCGGCCCCAACTCCAGGCTCAACCTTCCAGGTCACCAGGGGGCTTCGCGGCCCGACGGCGCGGGGCCTAGGGGGATCCTGATCCGCCCGGCAAAGCAGGCGGCCCGCGGGCCCGGGTATGGAGGGAGTGGGCGCAGTGGGTGGGAACTGTACATTTGAATAAAAGTAAAAGTTGTTTTTTTATAACCGTGTGGGTCCGGAGCGTCTCCAGGCTAATTAGGGAAGCTGCCGCCCTGTGTTGAGGTGAATCATTGTTGTGATACCACAAGTGTGGGAAGAAAGGCTGCTGATGACTTCTCAGGCTCGCTGGCTACCCCCTGCCCCCCCCCCCCTTTTTTTTCCTTTTAAAGACAGGCTGGTCCTTTTAAGGAGATCGTCTTAGGAAACGTGCTGGCCTCGGGTGGTCGCTCAGCTAATCAACTAAAGAGCCCTCATGGAAGTCTTGGTCTGCTGATTGCAGGGAGCAAGAGCAGGGAGCTTTTCCTGCAAGGAGGAAGATGAACGTGAACTGTATCCCCGCAGAGACCTAGGCCACTACAGCTTACACGCGAGAAACTTTCACACTCCAGCTAGAAGAGAAAAAGTTAACGTTCAGAGGGTGTTATCTGACGTCTGAATTATCATTGACGGCGCTGTTATGTGGGGACCACCCGGAATCTGCACCACATCCTGACGGACAACTGAGGACCCGAGAAGCCGACGTCTGCACGACTAGTTGCAGAAGAGCCAGGGTAGAACCCTGGAAGAGGCATTCTACACCTTTGGCTTTAAGTGGGATCAAAATCCCAAATACAAGAAGAGACAGGGAAAAAAGGCTAAAGACACATCCCACTCTCTTGAGCATATAAAGAGAAGTTGCCTTTAAAATTTTTTTATAATCCTTTTAGCACAAGCTATTTGCTTAAAGGCACCGTTTTGATGGTTAAGAGCTTTATAAATTTCTTGCATGAAAGCAATAAATATATATTGGGAATCAGTCTACAGACCCCAAGTTAATCACCTGCATTCAAAATAGATGACTCATCACCCTCAGGACAATGACTTTGGTGTGTGTCCTCTTTTCAAAATCCTCAAACTAAACTGAACAACTATAAGCAAATCTACACACCCTTCTCTCACCTTAAGTCTCTGCTCCTTCCTATTCAAAATCACATTTTTGGGGGTTGTAACTACTAAATATTTATCGACTCTGTAAGTCACCTTTCCACCTTAGAATTTTATTTGTTCCAGACTATCTTAAGCCTTTAGCTTTATTTGCGTGCACTGTGGGTGGCTTTTGAAGTTACTGTTGGTTTTGAGAGAACAAAAGCCAAAGTTCTTGGTGATTAGCTAAGGCTGAGAAAGAACGAACATGGTGTCAACATCCAAAATAGAAAGTGTTAGGGAGGGTGCCTGGGTGGCTCAGTTGGTTGATCTCATGATCTCATGGTTGGTGAGTTCGAGCCCTGCATCGGGCTTGCTGCTGCTGAGCCCACTTTGGATCCTCTGTCTCTGTCTCTCTCTGTCTCTCTTGCTCTCTGACCCTTCCCCACTCGCACTGTCTCAAAAATAAGTAAACATTTTTTAAAAAGTGGTAGGGAACTATGTGAATAGGTTAGGGAAATGGGAAATTATCTGTTACCTAGTAGAGCAGTCACCTTCATCCTTTAAAAATGTCCCCTCTCCCACCTCCCAGGCACTTGCACCTTCTTGCTGAGAACTCCAGTCCCCAGGGCCCTGCCATGTGGCTCAAGAGAATTCTTTCCCTCCTTAATGCTTCTTGGACCAAACCTTGAAGCTGGGTGGAGAAAAGTCTAAAAATATTAGCAAGGCTTTCCTAAAGGTTCAAAGGAAAATGAGAACCATGTACAGTTTCTAGAAGCCTGTACAGACAACCATAAAGCTAAGAGCATAGCTGTTGTTTTATTTCTGTCCCTCCCTCCTTCCCTCTCCAAGTCTTAGGAAACCTTTCACAGCTATCCCTGAGAACCTCACTGATCTGGCAAAAGAAAGACTATACTATTTCTAAGTATACTGCACCTCATCTGGGGACACATTTTTATCAAATGCCAAGCACTGTTCTAAGCCATTTGCAATTAATCACTCGTTTAAATCATTCAGTTCCCAGAAGAACCCTGAGCTGAGACCAGCCATTACCCCCACTTTACACATGAGGTTCTGCTATTATCTCCATGTTGTGGATGAAAAGACTCAGGCATGAAAATGGCAAGTAATGTGCTCATGCAGGAAGTAGTGGCAGAACTAGGATTTGAACCCCCAGTCTGCACCCTCAGCACCAAAACAGGCTGCCTTTCTAAAAGTGGCAACTAATTCTGCAAACTGAAAACTGCCTTTTAGTTTAGAAAAGAAAGGAGGAGTAGCCCTTCCCACACTCCAGAAGAGGAATCCTATGGAATTATCAGAAAACAACAGTATTTAAGTCTAGTGTTTCATCCCAGGATTCTGCTCTTGGATCTTCATAAGACAAACTGCCTGTCTTTCTTTGGGTTCCAAAAATTCAGACCCCATAGGTATAGGCATCCCTACCTGGGCAGAGAATTAGAGCCAAGGAACAGCCAGGAACCATCTAGGAAAAAGCGATACTATCCTTCTCATGACAAGAGGCCTATTGCCCGGTGAGTCTTGGTGACAGGGGTCAAACTGAACCACCTCACAGTCAGAGGCCACATGAACCCTATTCCTGAGGGACTTTCTCCACTGGCTGGCTGTCCAGCAGTATCCAGATCTCAGCCCCTGTCCCTCCCAATCTCCTCCAGTAATCATGAGTGACCATGTCATTTCCCTCTTTCAAAGCCCTTCTGTAGCTTCCATCCAGTCAGGAGAAAATCCAAATCCCTTAAGAGGGTCTGGTCTGTTCCTTGCCCATGTCTTTCATAGACTTCCTTTCAGTGCCACCATCTGCTCACCGCACAGCAGCCAAACTGCTCTTCTTCCAGTTTCCAAAAAGCTCAACTTCTTACCTCCTTTGATGTGCTTGCTTGAGCAGCCCCCTCTCCTGGAATGCTTTGCCCCTGCCCTTCACGTTACCCTCACCCCTTTCATCCTTCAGGTTTTAACTTGAGTTTCAGTTCCTTTGGTCTTTTTTTCTGGCCTGTATTTCCCACTTGCACCTCTTCTTTAGAGCACATATCACACTTTGTAGGGGGTCATTTTTGGTTCCATACTGAACTGCCCCAGCAGAGCATGACTCCCAGAGGGCAGAGTCTGTATCTGTTTTGAACATTTTTGTTACATATCCAGCACTTAGCACAGTGCTGCTACATAGTAGTTGCTTGATAATATCTTAATCCATCAACTCCCATAGTGATTCGTCACAACCTTGGATTGCTCTATCTACCTCAAATGCATTAATCTACAGTACCCACTCTCTCTTCCCATCTCTTTCCCACCCTGGTCTTGCTCCCTGTTTCCGAACCTCTTGCTCTTTCGCCTTCCAGGGACCTTCTGCTCTTTGTTCTCTTGTCCTAAGAGTCATACCTGCACAGCATGTATCCTTTGCAGCCCTGATCCCCATGGATATTACCCCAACTGTTCTCTTCCGCACCCCCAGGGCTATCATCTCTTGGTCCTCCTGCTCTGCCTTCCTGGTTGAAACCCCACCTGTACATGAGACTCCTCTGTTCCTACAGCAAGGCCTTTCCATGCTGCCAAGGAAAATCAAAGAACCATGCAGTCCAAAACCACAAACATTTGGGACACCTGGGTGGCTCAGTTGGTTAAGACTCCGACTTTGGCTCAGGTCATGATCTCACAGTTCATGGGTTTGAGACTCGCATCGAGCTCTGTGCTGACAGCCCAGAGCCTGGAGCCTGCTTCGGATTCTGTGTCTCCCTCTTTCTCTGCCCCTCCCTCCCTCAGTAATTCCAATCCCAAAGGAATCACTGTTGCCATTTTATTGTTTTCCTTCCAGTTTTTCTTTTATAAAAAAAAGGCATTGGAGTTAGCCTGCAAAACCAAATGTCTTCTGCATAGTTGAGATGAAGCCAAATACACAATTCTGAGTCCCGATTTTTTTTCTTTTTTGCAACTACATTATAACACAAGTATCTTCCATGTGATAGCTAAGTATGTTAATCAAGTATATAACCAAGTAAAAATAAATTTTAATAACCGGCTAATAGTCCATTATGTAGATATATCATAATTTGTTTTACCATTTCCCTGGTGCAGTTTCCAACTTCAAAGTATTCCAAACCATTCTTTGACAAATATCTGTGTACATAATTTGTCTGCATTCATAATTATATCCTTAGGAGAGATCCAGAGGAGGAATTCCTGAGTCAATGGCTATGAATGGGTCTGAGAGTCTGATTGAATCAGAGGTAGAAGACCCAAAGGACACAATTGGACAATACTTTCATTTGTTTGTGGGTGGCTTCTTCCCCTGTTCTCCAGAGCAACTAGCCCTGACTGCTCTCATGCGGCGTGTGTTCTCTGTCCCCATCATACTCTTTTGAACAGATGGTTTTGCTTCCTTCTGCAGAGAAAATTAAAGTTATCAGGACTGAACTTTCTCAGTGTCCCACCCCCACCCCAACAACACTTATCTCTGTACCAAGATGTAAGATGGTATCTCCCTGACTCTTAAATTTTAAATAAGATTGGCTTGCACCTCCTTCCTCCAAGATTAGCACCTAGGAAGATGGATCAAATATGTAAATATGATCATGATACCTATCATTTCCTGAGTACCTATTATACATCGTACTATACTAGTTGCTTTCCAAGATCCCCATTTGAATTTCTCTTGTGACTAAGTGTCAGAGCCCAGATATGACTCTAAAGTCTTGACATTTACATAGTATTTCTAAGTATTTCCTACATACAGGGCTGAATTTTTACAAATTTGAAAGGGGGTCCATCATAATCCCATTTTTCATGTGAGTCTGGAAATGTGGTCTAGAGATCAGGCAGGGATTCTCATCTACATCATTTGATGTTGATGCTTTGTTCTAAGAAATTCTATTAACATTTAGTCAGGCATTGAGCACCTGTTTACTTTCTTTTATATTTCCTACTTCCTTACCTGTTATTTACATGGCATCATCTGTCACCACACATCCAGGCAGGTACAGTTTTGTTCACACAATCGAGCAGCAGTGTGCATTTCAGCTCTAACTAGTGATTAACTCTTTTCAAGACAATTCTAACAGTCATGAGGCTCTGCATTTAGATCATATCTTTATTTCCATGGTTCTGAATGTTTTCTCATAAATCTTTACAACATTTTTTAATAGGTGGCAGATTATAAAACCAAATGGACTTATGTTCAGAATAAGTTCAGAGCATTCTATATTTTCCCTGGTGGAATGCATTTCCTTAGATACTTTTTATCCTGTGGGGCCAGTTTATTGATCTGTACTTAGGTATTTCAGGTTAGTGAAATAGGAATACTCAATAATCCTGGTTTAGTGTTGGCTGGGCCTGGGAAGTTCCAGTTGTGAGAAATTTATCACAGATGCTAAGTTTCATAAAATCTTACTCTTTCAATGGATTGGAAGAATAAATATTGTTAAAATGTCAATACTACCCAAAGAAATCTACACATTCAATGCAATCCTAATCAAAATTGCACCAGCATTCTTCTCAAAGATAGGACAAGCAATCCTAAATTTTGTATGGAACCACGAAAGACCCCAAATAGCCAAAGTAATATTGAAGAAAAAAACTAAAGTGGGAGGCATCAGAATCCCAGAATTTAGCCTCTACTACAAAGCTGTAATCATCAAGACAGCATGGTATTGGCACAAAAACAGATACATAGACCAATGGAATAGAATAGAGACTCCAGAATTGGACACAAATGTATGGCCAACTAATCTTTGACAAAGCAGGAAAGAACATCCAATGGAAAAAAGACAGTCTCTTTAACAAATGGTGCTGGGAGAACTGGACAGCAACATGTAGAAGAATGAAACTAGACCACTTGCTTACATCATTCACAAAAATAAACTCAAAATGGATGAAGGACCTGAATATGAGACAGGAAACCATCAAAACCCTAGAGGAGAAAGCAGGAAAAAAACCTCTCTGACCTCAGCCACAGCAATTTCTTACTTGACACATCTCCAAAGGCAAGGGAATTAAAAGCAAAAATGAACTATTGGGACCTCATGAAGATAAAAAGCTCCTGCACTGCAAAGGAAACAATCAACAAAACTAGAAGGCAACCAACAGAATGGGAAAAGATATTTGCAAATGACATATCAGACAAAGGGCTAGTATCCAAAATCCATAAAGAACTCATCAAACTCCACACCTGAGAAACAAACAATCCAGTGAAGAAATGGGCAGAAGACATGAAAAGGCACTTTACTAAAGAAGACATCCAGATGGCCAACAGGCACATGAAAAGATGCTCAATGTCACTCTTCATCAAGGAAATACAAATCAAAACCACACTGAGATACCACCTCACGCCAGTCAGAGTAGCTAAAATGAACAAATAAGGAGACTCTAGATGCTGGAGAGGAGTTGGAGAAACGGAAACCCTCTTGCACTGTTGGTGGAAATGCATACTGGTGCAGCCGCTCTGGAAAATAGTGTGGAGGTTCCTCAAAAAATTAAAAAAAAATCTACCCTATGACCCAGCAATAGCACTGCCAGGAATTTACCCAAGGGATACAGGAGTTCTGATGCATTGGGGCACTTGTACCCCACTGTTTATAACAGCACTTTCAAACAGCACAGCCAAATTATGGAAAGAGCCTAAATGTCCATCAACTGACAAATGGATAAAGAAGATGTGATTTATATATACAATGGAATACTACTTGGCAATGAGAAAGAATGAAATCTGGCCATTTGTAGCAATGTGGATGGAACTGGAGAGTGTTATGCTAAGTGAAATAAGTCAGGCAGAGAAAGACAGATACCATATGTTTTCACTCTTATGTGGATCCTGAGAAACTCAACAGAAGACCAGGGGGGAGGAGTAGGGGGGCGGAAGTTACAGAGAGGGAAGGAGGCAAACCATAAGGAACTCTTAAATACTGAGAACAAACCGAGGGTTGATGGGGGGTGGGGGGGGGAGTGGAAAGTGGGTGATGGGCATTGAGGAGAGCACCTGTTGGGATGAGCACTGGGTGTTGTATGGAAACCAATTTGACAATAAATTTCATATTAAAAAAAAATAAAAAATAAAGTAACTTGTAAAAAAATAAATAAAGTTTATTTTTGAAAGAGAGAGTGGGGGAGGGGCAGAGAGAGAGAGAGAGAGAGAGGGAGGGAGAGAGAATGATAAGCAGGCCCTGCACTGTCAGCACAGAGCCCAATGTGGAGCTCAAACTCACAAACCATGAGACCATGACCTGAGCCAAAATCAAGAGTTAGACGCTTAACCGACTGAGCCAGCCAGGCACCCCTTTTGTGTCTAACTTCTGTTACTCAACATGATGTCTGTGAGAGTCATCTTTATTGTGTGTATTCATTCCTTTTTATTGCTGTGTAGTATCCCATTATATGGATATACCTGCATTTTACCCATTCTACTCTTCCTGGGCATTTGGATTGTTTCCATGTTTGGGCTACTACAATAAATCTGCTATGAGCATTCTCATACATGTTTTTGGTAGGCATAAGCAATTTTACTGGGTATTACCCACGAGTGGAATCCTGGGTCACATGCATGTGTAACTAGTTAATACTACTAAACACTTTTCTGGTGTTGTTGGAACAATTTACATTACCATGATTAGTGTAAAATTTCTGTTGTTCATATCTTTTCAATATATATGCGGTATTGTCAGCCTTTTAATTTTAGTCATTCCAATGGGTATTGTAGTGGTATCTCATTTTGGTTTTAATATTCATTTCTCTGATACCTAATGATAAGCATCTTTTCATTTTTCATTGGCTATTTTGATATCCTCTTTTGTGAAGTGCCTATTCATGTCCTTTACTTCTCTATTGAGCAATCTTTTATTTATAGGTTGGTAGGAACTCCTTATATATTCTAGATATAATTCATGTATTTGAAATATATATGTGTGTGTGTGTGTGTGTGTGTGTGTGTGTGTGTGTGTGTGTATGTATTGAGAGAGAGAGAGAACAAATATCCAAATACCTTCACCTAGTCTGTGGCTTGCCTTGCTTTTCAGCATCAACCTCCTCTCTTCCTATGGCCAGAAATTTCCATGCAAGGAAAATCACAGAACCATGCAATCCAAAACCACAAGCATTTATAGTCTCCAGTTTTATGTGGGCCGTAATACCTTTAAGCATTCTCTGAAAAACAAGTGGGACAATACATAAAATAAGGACGAAGGAAATATTCCAACCCCAGAGGAATCACTGTTGCCATTTTATTGTTTTCCTTCCAGTTTTTCTTTTATAAAAAAAAAGGCATTGGAGTTAGCCTGCAAAACCAAATGTCTTCTGCATAGTTGAGATGAAGCCAAATACACAATTCTGAGTCCCGATTTTTTTTTTTTTTGCAACTACATTATAACACAAGTATCTTCCATGTGATAGCTAAGTATGTTAATCAAGTATATAACCAAGTAAAAATAAATTTTAATAACCGGCTAATAGTCCATTATGTAGATACATCATAATTTGTTTTACCATTTCCCTGGTGCAGTTTCCAACTTCAAAGTATTCCAAACCATTCTTTGACAAATATCTGTGTACATAATTTGTCTGCATTCATAATTATATCCTTAGGAGAGATCCAGAGGAGGAATTCCTGAGTCAATGGCTATGAATGGGTCTGAGAGTCTGATTGAATCAGAGGTAGAAGACCCAAAGGACACAATTGGACAATACTTTTATTTGTTTGTGGGTGGCTTCTTCCCCTGTTCTTCAGAGCAACTAGCCCTGACTGCTCTCATGCGGCGTGTGTTCCCTGTCCCCATCATACTCCTTTGAACAGATGGTTTTGCTTCCTTCTTCAGAGAAAATTAAAGTTACCAAGCATGGAAATAAGTTTGCTAATCAGCTGACCTTAAAATAGGGAGATTTTCCTAGATTATCTGGGTGGGCCCGATGTAATCACAGGAGTGCTTAAAAATGGAAGAGAGAGGTGGATGAGGACCAGAGAGATGGTAGTGTGAGAAGGACTCAGGTCAATATTGCTGATTTTGAAGGTGGAGGTGTGGGGCCACAAGCCAAGGAAAGTGGGCAGCCTTTATAAGCCCAAAAAGGCAAGGAAATGGATTCATAATCCTGCTGACACCTGGACTTTAGCTTAATGAGACACATATCAGAGTTCTGACCCCTAGAATTTTAATTTGTGCTGTTTTAAGCCACTAAATTAATGGTGATTTGTTACTGCAACAATAGGAAACTAATACAAAATTTATTTTAGAATTCCTTACTCATTACTGGAAACCCCACTTCTCCATCCCTACTTACTGACGCAGTCTATAGCAGAGGTCCCATTAAACACGCCTTGGCTGAATTCCAGCTGAAGAACTTTAATATTTTAAATGGAGGTTATCATTCAAACTGCACTAAAGGGACTCAGACTCTTAGCTGAATCTCTTCCCGGCATTCCCACTTTTTTCATCCCACAAATGCCAAACACTAATAGTCTGAAATTTTGGACACTTGGGCAGCCATTTAAATACCTTTCAGCAATTTAGAGACCTTTCAGAAATGTCCAAACAGTATCTTCTGGTAACTCAAAAATACTTTTGATTTTAACCTGGCCAAATTTTGTAAGACTTATTTTTAGTCCTTCCCTCTAAAACAAAGTGTGTTCATTATGCCATCTAAGAATCATAGTTTTGCTGGTTTTTAACATTAATATTGTTACTTTCCATAAAAGTCTTATTCTAACCTAACAAATATTTGTTTGCCCAGTTATCAGCTTCCGGGACTGGGGATGACTCTGAAAGATTATTTTGGCACAATGCCCATAACAGTCCCCATTTTATGTTTGTATGCAATCATACTTTAAATAAGAGAAATGAGAACTTTAATTAAGCTTATGAAGAAAAAGTCTAAACTGCTACTTTTCTTTTGGGCAGAGAGATAAAACAAGCATATATCTGATTTATGTGCTGGCCCACATAGCTTCTTTTGCAAATGTGGCTTTAAATCAGCTAATCTTTTAAAAGTCTTTACACTGACTAATTTAGAAGCAAGGAGAACAAATGTGGGAGTATAAATGTAAGGCACTGAATAAGAGTGATAATCTCTGCCAATGAACACACTGCTGTGTTTCTGAGTACCCAATGCGGTTCACGATTTTCATTTAGATGGAGCTTCCTGGAGCTTGTCTTGCCTCCTCAGCATGATGTGCTACGTGACTAAAATTCAAATTTGGAAGGCGAGATCTGTCCAGGGTCTTAGAGATCATGTTTTTCAGTCCCACTGTATGGGGGCCACGTTGGGCAACTAGCCACAGGTTATGCAGTGATGACTGAGCTACGCCTCACACCTGCCTCTAAAAGAGGCTGTATTATGCACCTGCCCACCTCTCACTCACTCCGTAGCTTCCTTAGTCTCTGGTAATCACCAGTAAAATTCTGACAGAAAGCTGATCTTCTTAGTAGAACAAATTAGCAACATTTGATAGATGTTATTCATTTGACAGATTATAAATAAAAGATAAAATATAAACAAATATAAAAAAGGAAATGTACTTTTTAAAAAAATCATGGAACGTTGTTGCTATTTGGGCAGTTCCTTATTTTTGACTGAGTTATAAAAAAAACATGTTCATAAAGCAGTTGTTTGGTACCCAAAACATATGCTCTCTTCTGGAAACTGCTGGAGAGGCTCCCCTTGTCTCTATCAGTGAAATGATATGACATTAGGTGAAAGAACTAAGTGAATGTTTCCATAGCAAATGCTGACACTAAAAATAGTGTTTGGAGTGAAAGTAGGATGAGGAATAATTTCTTCATTGTTTCCATGGAAAAACAGGAAAGTGGAAATGATGTATCCACTGACTGTGCCTATGACGCCTTAGGTAGATTTGGAGACTTCCTTAAAAGAAATAGAATGGTGTCTGCTGACATGATAGCTCTCCAAACAACTGCTAATCATTTCACTGCCATCTCTATGATTTCTTCCCATTTCAAATGTCTGTGAGTCTGATTTATTTCATGTGTATATGAAAGTTCTTATTGACTGTATTTTTATAGGTAAGTTTCCTATGGCCTGATCTGCATTTATTCTATGCAAAATTGCACAGGGAGCGCCGGCCCTATGCAAAGTTGTGATGTAAGGGAAGCTCATTTTTGATGCACTTAGAGTCGTCTTGCAGTTCAGAGACTTATTCTGCAGGTGCCCTACACCTGTGTTAAACCAACATGCTAATAAACCAATCCCTTCAAAGATGTAAATGACAAGTATTGACTTACCCTATTCCTGCCTCTATCTCCGTTTAATAAGGGTATGTGTAATTTTTTTTAATTCTGAAGTAAAAGCTCTAGAAAATACATGCCTATGGGTAAAAACCACCAGACGGCATTGGGGGAGCAGATGCTGGGGTGCAGGTCTCTAATAACTTCCCACCACAACACCAAGCCCAAGCTGTTTTTCCATGAGCCAGTCATACTTCAGGCTTTAATGGTAGACACATGTTCCTATTTAATTCTCACAATCCACCTATGAAATAAATATCTCCATTTCAGGAGTTAGGAAACTCAGAGGGGATTGCCGAAGTTCACATAGCTAACGATTGAAGAAGACAGAATTCAGACCTAACCTGGTCTAGCTCTAAAGCTAGAAAAATAAATAAATAAATAAATAAATAAATAAATAAATATTTAAATAAATAAATAAATAAAATAAGTAAGTATGGGGCCTCTCCTCCTTTCCATTATAAAGATTTTGGAGATTCTGATAATTGGGTTAAGATGATTTGGTGGTTCTGAACTCAAATGTTTGGTAGAAACTTAAATGTATTTCTTTTCAGCCTATGGTGCATAATATTAAAACCAGCCAGCTGGGGGCTCCTGAGAGGCTCAGTCGGTGAAGCATCCGACTTAGGCTCAGGTCATGATCTTGCGGTTTGTGGGTTTGAGCCCTGCGTCAGGCTCTGTGCTGACAGCTCAGAGCCTGGAGCCCCCTTCAGATTCTGTGTCTCCCTCTGTCTGCCCCTCTGCTGCTTACACTCTGTCTCTCGCATTGTCTCAAAAATAAATAAACATTAAAAAAAATTAAAAAACAAACAAAAAACCAAACCAGTCAGCTGTGTGAGCTTCATATGGTGAAGCTGAGTCCCAAGCTTCTCTGCGATTGCCTGAAGCTTAGGGATGCCACCCCTTTGTCTCCTATGACTTACCTTCCTCCTGTGGCCTGAGAACCAATTTAGCTAAACTAACACATTCCTACTTACTCGTACACAAACAGGCTATGGCTGAGAGAAGATCTGTGATTAACGTCATTAATGAGCTTCTCAAAGGTGGCTCTGCAGTCCTTTTAGTTAGGCCATATTGAGCAAGTAGCACATCCCAGTATTTGATCCTCCAAAGACTTCTAAAAGTTGTGAATTTTACAACACAGATGACTTTATAGCTCAGCTTTAAAAGTAAAAGCTTTTATTTTTAAATGTTTATTTTTGAGAGATATTGACAGAGAGACAGGGTGTGAGCAGGGGAGGAGTGGAGAGAGAGGGAGACATAGAATCCAAAGCAGGCTCAAGGCTCTAAGCTGTCAGCACAGAGCCAGGCGCAGGACTCGAACTCACGGAGGGGGAGATCATGACCTGAGCCAAAGTCGGATGCTTAACCAACTGAGCCACCCAGGTGCCCTATAAAAGTAAAAGCTTTTAAAAGTTCACCCCAGGGGCGCCTGGGTGGCTCAGTCGATTAAGCGTCCGACTTCGGCTCAGGTCATGATCTCACGGTTGGTGGGTTCAGGCCCCGCATCGGGCTCTGTGCTGACAGCTCAGGGCCTGAAGCCTGCTTCAGATGCTGTGTCTCCCTCTCTCTCTGCTCCTCCCCCATCCATGCTCTGTCTCTCAAAAATAAATAAACGTTTAAAAAAAATTTTTTTTTAAAGTTCACCCTGAATTTCTGCCCTGGAGTACAATGGTGTAAGAAGGACCAGACTTAATAACTAAAAAACTGGAACAAAGATATAAGACAATTACGTTCAGACATTTAAATATAGGTAGCATAGGATCCTTGATCACCTTGGCTTTGCCTGAAAGTGATTTTGGGGCTGTACAGACAGAAAGACTCCAGACAGAGGTGGCAGCCTTGCTTAAAAGAGAAATGGAACTTAGAATTAGTAAAGGCTGAAGACGCTGGAATTTTCAGGACAGAGTTCTGGAAAGGAGGGAGCCATGGGGCAAAGAGCTCCAGAAACCTAGTCTCTTCTGTACCAGGCCATAGACGCATAGAGTGAGGCTCCACAAAGCTGAGCAAAGGATGATATGAGTTAAAAGCTGAGAAATTCCCAGTACTCACACAGATCAAGCATATAGGCAAGCTTTGACCAACCAGAAGGGAGCGTCTTTGGAGATTATACAGCTTATTCTGGGAAGCACCCCTTAGTAGTGGGGCTGAACTTTCCCTGGATTAACTATACCCTAGAACCACCCCAGCAGAGAGTTATGGGTTGACTTGTGTCCTCACCAAAATTCACATGTTGAAATCCTCACCACCTGTACCTCTGAATGTGACCTTATTGGGAAAAGGGTCGTTGCAGATATAATTAGTTAAGATGAGATCATACTGGAGTCAGGTGGACCCCAGTCTTTGTCCTTATACAAAGAGGACATTTGAACACAGACACACACACATGTACCCACAGGGAGAACACCATGTGAACACAAAGGCAGAGATCAGGGCAATGCTTCTACCAACCAAGGAATGAAGTAAACCACCAGAAGCTAAGCAAGAGGCAGGGAATAGTTTCTTGCCCCACAGCCCTCAGAAGGAACCAGTACCACCCACATTTGACCTCAGATGTCTAGCCTCCAAAACTATGAGATCATAGATTTATATGGTTTAAACCACTCAGTTTGTGGTACTTTGTTACAGAAGCCTTAATGAGCTAATATATAAAAACTGAAAGTGGATGAGGAGTGGGCGTGGTCAGCAGGGATACTGCATGCTGCAAACATCCACAGCTAGTCCAATTGGTACCTGTTTTGCCTCAACCAGATTCTAAACATCAAAAAGCCAAATGACCATTTGATGTATTTAAGGAAAACAGAAACTTTGAGAGATCAAGTATCTCTAGGTGATACTCCTGTGAACGACTGGCAGAAGACATGTTGGACTTTTTAGGAGAGTTCTTTAAAGACTTTGCAGACAAACTTTACATGTTTAAGGATCATATTTAATTTGGGAGTTTTGACTAGATATTTATCCAGTGGTTTAACTTGTGATCTGAGGACCTACATGATCAACAGGGAGACCAAAAGCGAATCTGGTTGTCTTCTCCTTCCAGTAGGCTCAAATGTTATGACTGGACTGGAAAAAACTGGATACACTCACATGACAGCATGTCTCTCCATGAACTGCTAGCCAGACAGCAGTGTGATGAATTAACAACTGAATTAAAATTATCCTCCTTGGCCTACTCAGCAGAAGGTATTAGATGGCCAGCGAATTTCTTAATACTTTAAAAGCTGTAAATCCAAGATTACAGCTTTGTTCTGCAACTGAATTGGTGTCTTATCTTTTTCATTCCCATTTTTGAGACAGTTGGACTGTATGTAACAGCTTTTACATCAGGTTGAAAAGAATATATCATTTTATGCCCCATCCCTGAGTTTAAATTTTTAATATCTGATGAGTTGTTTTAGATATTTTGTTTGATTTCCTCACACAATTTCATCTTTTATTATATCTACAACTGTGTATGTACTTTAAGATAGTAACCTTACAAAAAAAGGAAAATAAAAAGAAGGAAAAACTCTTGGAAGAAATATGAATAGGTCTTCATACTCTGAAGGAATCACTGCAAAAACTTACATGCAGAATGACAACCCAACCTTTCTATTCCTTATCAAAGTGAGAGTCATTAAAGAGTAAACTACCAACAATCACAGGCCCCTTTGAAAGTATAAGATCACTTCTGAGCCCTTTTGTGTTGAAGTGACAAAGGCAGAATGGGAATTCTCAAACAAGACCATTTCTCTTGTGACTACCAATGTGTGGCCTGCAGTAGGACAACATAGGGAGACTTGCTACGGTTTTTTTCCTATAATTTTTTTAACATAAGGTAGAATCAGCTTCAGAACCACTGGCGTTCTAAGAAACAAATATTTAAAAATCTCCCAAGATTCTCTCCTAAAGAAAAGTGGGAAATGCCATCTCCATAGGATGAGTGATATGACATAATAAACAAGGTCAAAAAGCATGAGAAGGTGCTACCTAAATTGTGAAGGGTAAAATAAATGTAAGTGGTATTAATGTTAGTAAAAAGAGCTCTGGCCCTAGACTTGGCTCAGCCCTGAAATAGTTGCCTATCTGTAGGCAAGTTTCAAAAACTTCCTAAACTTTAGTTTTCCTATCAGTAAAATGAAAAGATGGAACCATTTAGAATGTATTTGATTTCACATTCAGACATCCAATGGTTCTGGCAGAAGACTAACAGGCTAGCTTTCATTCTTTCTTGGTAGATGAGAGATTGATTTACCATCTTGTTATTTGTTTTCTGTTTGTCCCATCTATTCCTTTGTTCATTGTGGGTGTGTATATGGAACTTCTCAAAGTGAAAAATACATTATCTGAAATTAAAAATTCACTAGATGGGCTTAACAGCAGACTAAACATTGTGGAAGAAAAAAACAAGTGAATTTGAAGGCCTACCTATAGAATTTAACTAAAATAAAACAGAGAAATTAGACTAAAAATAAAATTGAACAGAGCCTTAGTGACCTGTGAGGCATATCAAGTGTTCTAACATACATATTATTAGACTCCCAGTGGAGAATAGAGAGAAGAAATTTTAAAATATTTGAAGGAATAATGGATGCAAATTTTCTATATTTGATTTTAAAAAGTTGGTTCTTTGAAAAGATCAATAGAACTGACAATTTTTTTAAATATTTATTTATTTGGGGGGAAAGAGAGAGAGAGCGTGTACATGTGAGTGGGGGAGAAAGGCAGAGAGAGAGAGAGAGAGAGAGAGAATCCCAAGCAGGCTCCCATGTTCAGTGTGGAGCCCAATGAAGGGCTTGAACTCATGACCATGAGATCATGACCTGAGCCAAAATCAAGAGTTAGACACTTAACCAAATGAGCCACCCAGGTGCCCTACAACTGATAAATCTTAAGCCACATTGACTGAGAAAAAATATGACTAAAATTAGGAATAAAAAAGGCATCATGATCAACCTTACAGAAATAAAAAGGATTATAAAGGAATACTATGAACTGAATACCAACAAACTAAATGCCTAATGAAAAGAAACATTCCTATACACTTCCCAACTCTATCTATGAGGTTGATAATACCTTGTTACCAAAAACAGAAATGACAAAAGAAAAGAAAACTAAAGACCATATCCCTTATGAATAATGCAAAAATTCTCAATGAAATACTAGTAAAATCAATACAGCAACATATAAAAAGGATTATACACCATGAATAAGTGGAATTTATCCAGAAATGCAAGGTTGGTTTAACATAGGAAAATCAATCAATGCAATAAATCATATTAATAGAATAAAGGACAAATAGCATTTGACAAAATCCAACACTTTTTCACGATAAGAACACTCAACAAACTAGGGATTAAAGGGAAATTTCTCAACCTGACAAAAGGAATCTGTTACAAACCTACAGCTAACATATTAAATGATGAAATGCTAAATGCTTTCCCCTTAAGATCAGGAACAGAACAGGGGCACCTGGGTGGCTCAGTCGGTTAAGCAGCTGACTTCAGACCAGGTCATGATCTCATGGTCCGTGAGTTCTAGCCCCACATCAGGCTCTGTGCTGACAGCTTGGAGCCTGGAGCTTGCTTTGGATTCTGTGTCTCCCTCTCTCTAGCCCTCCCCCATTTGTGCTCTGTCTCTCTCTGTCTTTCAAAAATAAATAAATGTTAAAAAAAAAAAGATCAGAACAAAAATACTCTCACTTCTATTCAACATTGTACTGGAAGTACTAGCCAGGGAAACTGGCCAGTAAAAGTAATAAAAGACATCCATTTGAAAGGAAGAGTAAAACAATGTATATCTGCAGATGACATGATTCTGCAGACAGAAAATCCTAAGAAATCCACTAAAGACTTACTGGAACCAATAAGAAAAACGTCAGAGAAGGTTGAAGTATACAAGGCCAATAAACAAAAATCTATTATATTTCCATACACTAGCAATAAATAATCTGAAACAATATTAAGAAAGCAATCCACTTCATAGTAGCATCAAAAATAATGAAATACTGGGACGCCTGAGTGGCTCAGTCAGTTAAGCGTCCGACTTTGGCTCGGGTCATGATCTCACAGTTCGTGAGTTTGAGCCCCGTGTCAGGCTCTGTGACTGCTCAGAGCATGGAGCCTGCTTCAGATTCTGTATCTCCCTCTCTCTGCCCCTCCCCTGCTCACGTTCTGTCTCTGTCTCTCAAAAATAAACATTAAAAAATAATAATGAAATATGTAGAAATAAATTTAGCAAAATAAGCATAAGAGTAGTACACTGAAAACTGGAAAACGTTATTGAAAGAAATTAATTAAGACCTAAGTAAACAGAAAGTTATCCCATGATCATGGATCAGAAAACTAAATATTGTTAATATGGATATACTTCCCAAACTGACTTAAAGATTTCATGCAATGCTGATCAGAAATTCACATGATGCTAAAATTCACATGGAAATACAAGAAACCCAAAATGGTCAAAATAATCTTGAAAAAGGAGAACAAAGATGGAGGACTCACATTTCCTGGTTTCAAAAATTATTGAAAAGCTACAGAAATCAAGACAGTGTGGTACTGGCACAGGAGAGACATATATATTAAGGCAACAGAATTGATAATACAGAAATAAACACTCATAATTGGTTTTTGACAATAACGCTCAGATGATTCAATGGGGAAAGAATAGTCTTTTTAACAAATGTTATTAGAACTGGATATCCATATGCTAAAGAATTAATTTAAATCTTTTCTTTCCATTATATGCAAAAATTAACTCACAGTGGATCATAGACATAAATGTAAGAGCTAAAACTATAAATCTCTTAGAAGGAAACACAGGAGTAAATCTTTGTGACCTTGAGTTAGGCACTGATTTCTTACATATAACACCTGAAAGCACAAGTGATAAAAAGGAAGATACGTTGGAATTCATCAAAATCATAATCTTTTGTGTTTCAAAGTATATCATTAAGAAGGTAAAAAGAGTGATGAATGGGGCGCCTGGGTGGCTCAGTCAGTTAAGCATCCAACTCCAGCTCAGGTCATGATCTCGTGGTGAGTTCGAGCTCCGCATAGGGCTCTGTGCTGACCACTCAGAGCCTGGAGCCTGCTTCAGATTCTGTGTCTCCCTCTCTCTCTGCCCCTCCCTTGGTCATGCTCTGTCTACCTCTGTCTCAAAAATAAATAAAAACATTAAAAAAAAAAGAGTGATGAATGGTACAACTTTCATCTTCTTTTAAAATACATTTTTTTTTTAACGTTTATTTATTTTTTGAGACAGAGAGAGACAGAGCATGAACGGGGGAGGGTCAGAGAGAGGGAGACACAGAATCCGAAACAGGCTCCAGGCTCCAAGCTGTCAGCACAGAGCCCGACGGGGGGGGCTCGAACTCACGGACCGCGAGATCGTGACCTGAGCCGAAGTCAGCCGCTCAACCGACTGAGCCACCCAGGCGCCCCTAAAATACATTTTAATTGTACCATATTGTACAGAAATCATTATAGCAGATATCTTTTAATAGATCTGTATGAATACATATAAAGTATGACAAAATGTTACATAAATAACAGCATAAATGAATTTTCTGTAAGTGTTGGCAGTAAGCAGCTAGACCAGTGTTTTTTGCCTCCAAAACTACCTATTCATGTGAGAATTTCATAGTATATCATAGATGTCACTAGAACCTTTGTTCAGCAAACTGACATTAGAATCACCATAAACTATTTTAAAGAAAAAGAAAGTAAAAAGACAATGAAAATATTTGAAAATTGTATTTTGATAAGGTACTTGTATGCAGAATATATAAAAACTCTCATAACTCAATAATAATAAAAAAATAACCCCACTAAAGGTGGGCAAAATATAGAACAGGCATCTCTCTAAAGACATGAATGGCTAGTAAATTAATTAAAAGATGTTCAACATCATTATTCATCAGGGAAATTTAAATCAAAGCCAGTACACACCCACAAGAATGGGTATAATGAAAAAAAAAATGAAGTTTGGTAAATAAGCAGTATAATTAAAAAATAATCCATGAGTCAAAGAGGAATTGCAATGGAGATTATGAAATATTTTTACTAGTCATCAATGAAAATATGATCTATCACAACTTGTGAGATGCACCTAAATACTTTGCCTCAGTGGAAAATTTATTCTGTTCAAAACCACATATATTAGAAAAGAAGACCGAAAATCTGATATACACATCCATCCTCAAGAATATGACAAAAAAACAACAAATTATCCTCAAAATGGAGAATAGAAAAGAGAAGAAAGTAGTAAAATAGAAAACAAAAAGCACAGTGAAAATGATCAACAATGCCAGAAACTGATTCTTTGAAAAGACTAATAAAATTGTTATATTCCTGTTGAGATTGACTTTGAGAAAAAAATGAGAGAAAAAAGGCAAAAGTAGTCAATATCAGGAATGAAGAAAGGGACATCATTATAGATCCTGCTATATTAAAAAGATAATTGCAGGATTTTATGAATAATGTTATGTCTAAAATTTTGTTTAGATTAAATGGACAAATTCCTTTAAAAAAATCAAAACACTAAAACTGATTTAAGAAGGATTATATTTGAATAGTCCTATCACTATTTTAAAAAATGAATTTGTAATTGAAAACCTTCCCACAATGAAAACTGCAGGCCCAGCTGGCTTTACAACTCTTATAATACTATCCCAGAAAACAGATAGTTCCTAATTCATTTTTGGAGGCTGGCTTAGTCTTAATACCAAAACCCGATAAAGCCTTTGCAAGAATGAAAATTTATACTCAATTTAATTAATAAGCAAAAATATCAAACACAATATTAGCAAATCAAATCTACCAATATATGAAAAGGTTAACATGTAAAAAACAAGTTGAATTTATTCCAGGAGTACAAGGTTAAATTACAACTTAAAAATCAATCAACATAAATTAGCTGCATCAACATAATAAAGGAAAAAGGAATATGATCAAAATATTGCAGAAAACCTTTTGATAAATTTCAACATCCATTCAGGATTAAACCTCTTGAATTAGAAATTAAAGTTAACTTTGTTAATCTGTTAAATAGCACCTTAAAAAAAGGAACACTAACTAATAGAAAACATATGTAATGGTGGAATGTTAAAACCTTTCCCTCTTTAGTGATAAAGAAGACAATAGTGCCATTATCACCACTTCTATTCAGTTTCAAATGGGTGATCCTATCCAGTGTACTAATAACTCAAGGAAAAATAAAAAGTATAAGAATTGTGACAAAATAAAAACATTATTTTCCATGGATGATATGATTAAATATGCAGGAAATTCAAAAGAATTTATCACTAAATTATTAGAATAAGACAGTGACTTTTAGCAAGGTTGCTGAGTAGAGTACATGGTGAAAATATGAAAATCAAATGAATTTTATACATCAGCAAGAATAAAAAAATAAAAAATTTTAAATGATATGTACTCATTAACAAAAGCACCAAAAAATTCAAATACCTAGTGACAAATATTTTTAAATCTGTGGATCAATCTCAACACAGAAAACTATGAATGTTATTGAGAAAAATCAAATAAATAGAATATATGTTCATGAACTAGAAGGCTCAATATGATAAAGATGCCAATTCTCTCCAAATGTATTCATAGATTTCGCTCCATAAATTTAAAAATCCTAACAGGTTTCAAACGGAATTTCACTAAATGATTTTTAAATTATGTAGGAATGCAAAAGCAAAAACAGCCAAGATACTTTTGAAGAACAATAACTTGAAGGAATACACTCTAGTGGATAGCAAAACTTCATGGTAAAGCTACAGTATCTAAAACAATGAGGTGTATTTGTCAGATAGAAAAATAGACCAATAGAATAGAATAGAGCCCCAAAACAAAGCCACACAAATTTGGATAGGTGATAGGACAAGTAGTGATGCATACCAATGGGGAAAAGACCATCTTTTCAATAAATGGTGCTGAATTAGTTGGAAACCTAAATGGAATTTTTAAAAATCTCAATGTCTACCTCAATTGTACACAAAAATCAATTCCAGATGGAAAATAGTTGCAAAATTAACAAGAAAACCAAAAAAGTTTATAGAAGAGAATATGAGACATCATTATGATATTAAGGTATGGAAAAATTTCTTAAACAGGACAGAAAAAATGCATATTCATCAAGGAAATCATTGATAAATTGGACATTATTAAAATTAAGAATTTGTTTATTAAAAGACACCATTAACTGAGTGAAAAGCAAGCCTCAGCAGAAGGTACTGTGCTTGTATATAGAATATATAAAGAACTATAAATTAGTAAGACAGAAAACTCAACAGAAAATTAGGTGGAAGACATGGAATAGAAACTTCACAAATACTATACCAATTAGGAAATAAGCATCTGAGAAGGTGTTCAACCACATTAAGACATTAATAAAATGCAAATTATAGCCACAGTGAAACACCATTTTATACCCACCACCGTGACAAAAAATAAAAAGAGAGACCATACCAAGCTTGTGGGGCATTGTGAACTCCCTTAGATTCCCATTGCGCTGGTGGGTGTGTAAATTAATGCAAATACTTTGGAAACAGTTTGGTATTATTTATTAATGTGAAAACTCTTATTAATGTGTACACTCTTTAACACAGTAATTCCACTTCTAGATATATCGTGTGCACCAAGAGACACGCACACAAATGTTATAGTAGCATCATTCTTAAGAATCCAAATTAGGAAGCAATCCAAATGCCCACTTCCAGAAGAATGAATAACTTGTGTCATATGTGTACAATGGAGTAATGAAAATGAACAAAATGAAACTACAGGAGTAATTTAGCAATAGGGGTACATTTCAAAAACACAATATTAAATAAAAAAAAATAAAAGAAGAATACATACACTATGATTCTATTTATAAGTCTCCAGGTAGGCAAAATTAATTTATAAGAAAATAAATTGTAAGAAAATAAAATAATCAGGGGGAGGGGCCAATGGAGGAACAGTATGGAAGTTTTTTTTGAGACTCTTGTCCCTGAAATTCAGACAGATCAACACTAAACCTACACCCCTAGAAAAATGACTTGAGAATTAACACAACAATCTGCACAACATGAACCACAGAACTTCAGCAGGCACATGGCATGGAGAGGTGAACTGGGGGAGACAGAAGCTGCAGAAGTCAGGGAGCTGTTTTTGCTTGCAGAGAGAGGGTGGAGACAGGGAGAATATGGGAAAAGCAGCACCTCCCAAAGAAGCTGGAGAGAAAGAAGAGTGGAAATGGCCACTGAATAAAAAGGGACTGAACAAAAAAGGGAGAAAGGAGAAAGAAGATGGTTTAAATTCCATTAAGATTCTGTAAATGGGGGAATGCAGAGTCTGAAACTCCTTATTTGATACCTGGTGGTGCTCTAGTGGGAAGGGCAAATCCCTGGGAGCAGAGAGCAAGGTCTGAGGGGTCCTCAGGCCACATGGAGAGAGGCAGTTTCCCTGCTGGGAGGACATTTGGTAGAGGCTGTGCAGCTTCCCCACAGGCAAACCCCAGAGGACGGCCACATTTGCTGGTATTGGAACGAGGAAGTTAAGGGTGAAGCCTAGAGCCAAATGTGTTATGATTTTCCATAATCCCTGAAATGTGGCTGCTACATAATTTTTTCTGGGGCAGGCTGGTGCCCAGCCATAGCCTCTGGGTAGTGGCAGTGGCATGGTCTCATGAACATTCCTGGAGGTGGGCAGGCACCCGGCCATTGCTAAGCAAGACCCTCCCTCAAAGGGTCAGAACAAGTCAAAGCCAAAGTCCCTCAAAAGTGAGGGATTGGGAAACACTGCCCCATCTGAGATAAAACTGAGGAGGGAGGTGCTGCCTGGCAGCCTGACAGCGTGGTCACAGACAGTGTAGAGGCAGGGAGTGGACAGAAGCTGGAGACAAAGGAGTGCTAGATTGCCAGTTGAGGAGAGCACACAGTTCTGCTACTAGAGACTAGGTAGCTGGGTGATGCCATTTTCACCCCTCCCGTGCATATGCATACACACCTACATGCGCCACAACAATCCACCCCAGTAAGCTAAGAAGCGCCATCTAGTGGAGGACAGAGCCATTACACTAAGCCCCACCCAACTGGGCCAACCGCGCTCTTGAGAAAACCACGAGTCTCTCCACCTGCTTAGTTTACAAGACTGTAAAGTGCTTCACAGTTTGACTTCAGGGGAATCTGGATATAATTTCAATCATATTTCATTTTATTCAAGTGGTCTATCTATTCAATTCTTTTTTCTTTTTTTCTTATTCTTGAATACAGAAAGGAAAAAAATTTATTTTTATGTTCCATTGTTATTAAAAAGATTTTTCTTTACTTTTTTCTACTATATTTTTTACCTTTTTGTAAATATTTTAAAATTCTATTTTACTTCCATCATTTCATTCTATTCTATTATATTCATTTTTTCAAATTTTCAAACATTTTCCTTTTTTCTTTTTTTCCTTTTTTTCTTTTCTTATCTTTCTCTTTTTTCTCTAATCTATCAAGCTTCTTTCGACAACCAGTTCAAAACACACCTAGGATCTAGCATCCTTTATTTAATTTTTTTCTGTTGTTTTTAATTTTTAAAAAATTTTTTGTTTATTTATTTTTGAGGGACAGAGACACAGAACCTGAGCAGGGAGGGGCAGAACCTGAGCAGGGAGGGGCAAATTCACACAGAATTTGAAGAAGGCTCCAGGTTCTGAGCTGTTAGCACAGTGCTCAACATGGGGCTCAAACCCACGAACTGCGAGATCATGACCTGAGTTGAAGCCAGACACTCAACTGACTAAGCCAACCAGGTGCTCCTTTAATTTCTTAATATTAATTTTTATTTTTCTTTACTTTATTAATTCCTTTTCTTCCTTCAAAATGACAAAATGAAGGAATTCACCACAAAAGAAAGAACAGGAAGTAATGACAGGGACTTAATCAACACAGATATGGGCAAGATGTCTGACCCAGAATTTAGAATCACTATAATAAGAATACTAGCTGGGGTTGAAAATTGATTAGAATCCCTTCCTACAGGGTAAAAGTAAAAGCAAGTAGGGATGAAATTAAAAATGCTATAACTGAGCTGCAATCTCGAATGGATGCCATGGCGGCAAGTATGAATGAAGCAGAGCAGTGTATCAGCGATATAGAGGACAAACTTATGGAGAATATGAAGCAGAAAAAAAAAAGAGGGAGACAAAGGCAAAAGAACAAAATATAAGAATTAGAGAACTCATGATTCATTAAAAAGGAATAACATCAGAATCATAGGGGTCCCAGAAGATGAAGAGAGAGAAAAAGGGGTAGACCGTTTATGTGAGCAAATCATAGCAGAAAATACTCCTAACCTGGGGAAAGACACAGACATCAAAATCCAGGAAGCACAGAGAAATCCCTGTAGACTCAACAAAACCAACCAGGCACCACCAACCAACCAGGCACCACCAACAAGGCATATTATATTCAAATTCACAAAATACTCAGGCAAGGAAAGAATCATGAAAGCAGCAAGGGAAAAAAAGCCCTTAACCTACAAGGGAAGATATATCAGGTTTGCAGCAGACCTATCCATAGAAACCTAGCAGGCTAGAAAGGAGTGGCAGGATACATTCAATGTGCTGAATCAGAAAAATATTCAACCAAGAATTATTTCTCCAGCAAGGCTGTCATTCAAAATAGAAGGAGACATAAAAAGTTTCCCAAACAAAAATTGAAGGAGTTCATGACCACTAAACCACCCCTGCAAGAAATTTTAAGGAGGACTCTCTGAGGAGAGAAAAGATGAAAAAAAAAAAAAGACCAAAAGCAACAAAGACTAGAAAGGACCAGAGAACACCACCAGAAACTCCAACGCTACAGGCAACATAATGGCAATAAATTCATATCTTTCAGTACTCACTCTGAATGTCAATGGACTAAATGCTCCAATCAAAAGACATAGGGTAACAGAATTGATAAAAAAAAAAAAAAACCAAGATCCATCTATATGCTATTTACAAGAGACCCATTTTAGACCTAAAGACACCTTCAGATTGAAAGTAAGGGGATGGAGAACCATCTATCATGCTAATGGTCAACAAAAGAAAGCTGGAGTGGCCATACTGATATCAGACAATCTAGATTTTTAAAAAATTATAACAAGAGATGAAGAAGGGCATTATATCATAATTAAGGGGTCTATCCACCAAGAAGATCTACCAATTGTAAACATTTATGCTCCAAATGTGAAACATCCAAATATATAAACCAATTAATCACAAACATAAAGAAACTCATTGATAACAATACATAGTAGGGGACTTCAACATCCCACTTACAACAATGGACAGATCATCTAAACAGGAAATCAACAAGGAAACAATGGCTTTGAATGACACACTGGACCGGATGGACTTAACAGATATATTCACAATATTTCATCCTAAACTAGCGAAATACAAATTCTTCTCAAGTGTACATGGAATTTTCTCCAGAATAGATCACATATTGGAACACATATCAGCCCTCAACAAGTACAAAAAGATTAGTATCATACTGTGCATATTTTCAGACCACCAGAAACTCAAAATCAACCACTAGAAAAAATTTGGAAAGATAGCAAATACTTGGAGACTGAAGAACATCCTACTAAAGAATGAATGGGCTAACCAAGAAGTTAAAGAGGAAATTAAAAAGTACATAGAAGCCAATGAAAATGATAACATAACAACCCAAAACCTCTGGGACACAGTAAAGGTGGTCATAAGAAGAAAATATATAGCAATCCAGGCCTTCCTAAAGACGGAAGAAAGGTCTCAGATACACACCCTAACATTACACCTTAAGAGCTGGAAATAGCAGCAAATAAAACCCCAAACCAGCAGAAGACAGGAAATAAAAAAGATTAGAGCAGAAATCAATGCTATCTAAACCAAAAAAAAAAAAAAAAAAAAAAAAAGCCCACAAAAAACAATAAACAGTAGAAGAGATCAATGAAACCAGCAGCTGGTTCTTTGAAAGAATTCACAAAATTGATAACCCCCTAGCCAGTCTTATTCAAAAAGAAAAAGGAAAGGACCCAAATGAATAAACTCAAGAATGAAAGAGGAGAGATCACAACCAACACAGCAGAAATACAAACAATAATAAGAGAATATTGTGAGCAATTATACGCCATTAAATGGGCAATCTGGAAGAAATGGACAAATTCCTAGAAACATATAAACTACCAAAATTGAAACAGGAAGAAATAGAAAATTTTAACAGGCCCATAACCAGTAAAGAAATCAAATACTAATTCGATCAAAAATCCCTCCAAAAACAAGAGTCCAGGGCCAGATGGCTTTCCAGGGGAATTCTACCAAACATTTAAAGAAGAATTAACACTTATTCTTTTGAAGCTGTTCCAAAAAATAGAAATGGAAGGAAAACGTCAAAACTCATTCTATGAAGCCAGCATTATCTTGATTCCAAAACCAGACAAAGACCCCACTAAAAAGGAGAACTACAGACCAATTTCCCTGATGAACATGGATGCAAAAGTCCTCAACAAGATACTAGCCAACTGGATCCAACAATACATTACAAGAATTATTCACCATGACCAAGTAGGATTTATAACTGGGATGCCCAGCTCATTCAATATCCACAAAACAATAAATGTGATATATCACATCAATAAAAGAAAGGACAAGAGCCACACGATCCTCTCAAGAGATGCAGCGAAAGCATTTCACAAAGTACAGCATCCTTTCTTGATAAAAACCCTCAAAAACGTAGGGATAGAAGGAGCATACCTTGAGATCATAAAAGCCACACATGAAAGACCCACCGCTAATATCATCCTCAATGGGGAAAAACTGATACCTTTCCCCTTAAAGTCAGGAACAGGTCAGGGATGTCCACTCTTGCCACTGTTATCTAACATAGTATTGGAAGTCTTAGCTTCAGCAATCTGACAACACAAAGGAATAAAAGGTATCCAAATCGGCCAGGAGGAAGTCAAACTTTCACTCTTCACAAATGACATGACACTCTATGGAAAACCCAAAAGATTCCACCAAAAAACTGCTAAAATTGATCCTTGAATTCAGCAAAGTCACAGGATATAAAATCAATGTACAGATTTCAGTTGCATTCCTATACGACAATAATGAAGCAACAGAAAGAGAAATCAAGGAATTGATACCATTTACAATTGCACCAAAATCCATAAAATATCTAGGAATAAACCTAACCAAAGAGATGAATAATCTACACATGAAAAATATAGAAAGCTTATGAAAGAAATTGAAGAAGACACAAAAAAAAAGGAAAAATATTCCATGCTCCTGGATAGGAAGAACAAGTATTTCAAAATGTCAATACCACCCAAAGCAATCTATATATTCAATGCAATACCTATCAAAATAGCCCCAGCATTGTTCACAGAGCTAGAACAAAAATCCTAAAATTTGTATGGAACCAAAAAGGATCCCGAATAGTCAAAGAAATCTTGAAAAAGAAAACCAAAACTGGAGGCATCACAATCCTGGACTTCAAGCTGTATTACAAAGCTGTAATCATCAAGACAGTATGGTACGGGCACATAAACAGATACTCAGATCAATGGAACAGAGTAGAGAACCCAGAAATGGACCCACAAACATATGGCCAACTAATCTTTGACAAAGCAGGAAAAAATATCCAGTGGAATAAAGATAGTCTCTTCAGCAAGTGGTGCTGGGAAAACTGGACAGCGATATGCAGAACAATGAACCTGGGCCACTTTCTTACACCATACACAAAAATAAACTCAAAATGGATGAAAGACCTCAATGTAAGACAGGAAGCCTCAAAATCCTCGAGGAGAAAGCAGGCAAAAACCTCTTTGACCTTGACCGCAGCAACTTCTTACCCAACATGTCTCCAGAGGCAAGGAAAACAAAAGCAAAAATGAACAATTGGGATCTCATCAAAATGAAAAGCTTCTGCACAGCAAAGGAAACAATCAGCAAAACTAAAAGGCAACCGATGGAATGGGAGAAGATATTTGCAAACGACATATCAGATAAAGGGTTAGTATCCAAAATCTATAAAGAACTTATGAAATTCAATGCCTCCAAAACAAATAATCCAGTGAAGAAATGGGCAAAAGACATGAACAAACACTTCTCCAAAAAAGGCATCCAGATGGCCAACCAACACATGAAAAAATGCTCAACATCACTCATCATCAGGAAAATACAAATCAAACCACATTGAGATACCACCTCACACCAGTCAGAATGGCTAACATTAACAACTCAGGCAACAACAGATGTTGGGAGGATGTGGAGAAAGAGAATCTCTTTTGCACTGCTAGTGGTAATGCAAGCTGGGGCAGCCACTCTGGAAAACAGTATGGAGGTTCCTCAAAAAATTAAAAATAGAACTACCCTACAGCCCAGCAACTGCACTACTAGGTATTTATCCAAGGGATACAGGTGTGCTGTTTCAAAGGGACACGTGCACCCCAATGTTTACAGCAGCACTATCAACAATAGCCCAAGTAAGGAAAGAGCCCAAATGTCCATCAACGGATGAATGGATAAAGATGATGTGGTATATATATGTGTATATATACATATATATATGTATATATATATATATATATATGTATATATACATACAGTGGAGTATTACTTGGCCACCAAAAAGAATGAAATCTTGCCATTTGCAACTACGTGGATGGAACTAGAGGGTATTATGCTAAGCAAAACTAGTCAGTCAGAGAAAGGCAAATTTCGTATGACTTCACTCATATGAGGAATTTAAGATATAAAACATAAACATAAGGAAAGGAAGCAAAAATAATATAAAAACATGGAAGGGGAGAAAACATAAGACACTCTTAAATACAGACAACAAAAGAGGGTTGCTGGAGGGGTTGTGGGAGGGGGGATGGGCTAAATGGGTAAGGGGCATTAAGGAATCTACTCTTGAAATCATTGTTGCACTATATGCTAACTAACTTTGGATGTAAATTAAAAAATAAATAAATAAATTTAAAAAGAAAAAACAGTGTTGAGGGGGCAAAGACTACAAATTATGCCATACAAAATAAACCTATAACTCTGTTTTGGATAGAAGAAAGAAGAATGAAGAAAGAGGAAAGAAGGAGGAGGAGGAGGAGAAGGAGGAGAGGAAGAAGGAGAGGAAGAAGAGGAAGAGGAAGAAGAAGAAGGAGGAGGGGGAGGAGAAGGAGGAGAAGAAGAAGAGGAAGAAGGAGAAAATAATCAGAATACTGGTTATTTGGGAAGACAAGAATAGTGATTGAGATGGGGTGCCAAGATAAGTGCTGAGATACTTGATGTGCTCCATATCTTCACCCAGTAGTTCTATGGGTATTTGTGACAATTTAGTTCACTAAACTTTTGTATTGTGTACTTTTCTGTATGGTTGTAATACTTAACAATAAAAAGTACCTTCTATGAAGTATTGCTAAGTACTATTATTATTAGTATTCATGATTAAATTTTTCTAATAACAAAACACAGAAAACTGAGATCAAATATTTCTTCTCTCATCCCTATGGGTGATTTTTCTCAAGGTCACCTTTGAGGAATTTAAGATACAAAACATGAACATAAGAAAAGGAAGCAAAAATATCTGGCATATCAGATGTCAGGTCTGTGATCCTATGAGATCATGGTCACAAAGACATTGTTTGCCAGA
The DNA here is from genome assembly GCF_024362965.1 of Panthera pardus. NCBI lineage: Eukaryota > Metazoa > Chordata > Mammalia > Carnivora > Felidae > Panthera > Panthera pardus. Next base: position 60,474,649 of record NW_026526821.1, on the reverse strand, counting down.
AAAAGAAAAATTCCTACTTCCCAGTGTAGAATTCAGAGAAGTCTGTTTTATTTTGCCCCAGATAGCTTTAAAACAATGAGCATTAATACACAAGAAGATAGTGCAAAGAAGCACCCGAGGGACAATAGTCTGCCTTGTTTGGTTTTGATGATCTTTGGAAACTCCTCAAATAGATGATTTTTATTCATTCTGTCTCATCAAGAACTACCCTATATAAACCTACCATTCATTGCTATAAAGGGAGATACTATTCTATTATTTCATGTACAAATTACCCACTTAGCCCAGTGAAGATGTTTGTTTCAAAACCTTTGAAGGTTAACCTATTGTTAGATGGGAGCTTGTTGAAAATCTGAAGTCATTTATCTTTTCATCTACTTGCTAAAAATCCTTGTCTCTGAACAACTCAAATTTCACAAATAACTGAGGTTTGTAGGTAAGCAGAGGGACCTGAAAGATGTCATACTGGGGATGCAATAGCAGATCAGTTACAGCAGTAGCTATAATTCAATCAAGGTACAAAATTGAAGAAAAAAAACTCTTCCCCTTTTTCTAGAGCAAGTGTAAAATTCTGATCACAAATATAGTTTAGAACTTCTAACACAGAAAACTTTTGCAATAGGAAATTGAAAGTTCTGGGTTTATGTGGACATATTATATATACATATACACTTATGTGGGTTTATACATAAACCCAGAACTTTCAGTCACCTATTATAAAAAGTTTTTACCAGTCTGTGTGGTTGTTACTAAGTGGCGTTTTTCTTTAAGGCATTCAATATGGCTTTCCTCTAAAAGAGGTAATCAGGCCTCACATTAATGCCTACAAAATCCAGAATTAATTGCCTTCTTCAAAATAGAAGTCCTGAAAATATTCACATTTTTTCATCATGGGTTAACTTCATTACCAAATTTTAACAACTCCAGGATGCTGAGGAAGTTTTCTTGAATTGTTTCTTGCTTGTGATCACCTTCTTCAGTTTGCCTTTCACTCACTTTTGCAAAGATCTGCTGTCTGCTTTTTTCTGAAGAAATGATTATGGAAATCATTACATAGACTCACTAAAGCTACGTTTTGTTTAGTTAGAAATGTTTAGAAAGTGGAGATAAGTGACCATGTTTCAAAAATGTAAATGCAATTGAAGAGGATCCCTCTGTAGAGCAGAGTCTATATTGCCAATGGATAGGCATGTACTTTACCAGCCATTTGGCACATGTATGGGAAACATGTTAAGACTGCATGCACTGGAGTGCAATTTCAGTGAGTTCCTGGAGTTACGGAAAAGTACTGAGAGAAACCCTTTCCCCAATAAATGTAAAAAAAAATAGGTTTCACTCATGTGCTCAATCAACAAATATTTATTGGACATCTATTAAATGAAAGCCACTGGTGCATAAGGCTAAATTGGTGAAAAGTGTTGCAGTAGTCCAGTGAAAGAAAAATAGGAAGAGCTATACAAAATTAATACCAAATTAAGCTTATACTTAAAAACAGATAACATTTTCCTTTGCAATATATACAAATATCAAATCATAATGTATACCTGAAACTAATATAATGTCATGTCAATTCTATCTACAAAAAAACCATTTTCCTTTGAAAATAGCAGAAACAAGATACCCATGAGACATGTTCTTGATTCTCTCCATTACTGTCATCAGAAGTAAAGCAAACTGTAGGCCTATTTCTCTAGAGGTCATTATCTTGAAGTACAGATAGTCACAGATGAAGTTAATTACCTGTCCTTGCACTAGGCTTACTTCAAATTATCTTGACTTTGATGGAAACCATTAAAGAAACTCATCCTTTAATAACAATTCTTGAGATTCCACGGCCTTTTAAGAAAACTGAGGAAGTAGAAGACATTTCTTTTTTTTAATGCTTATTTTTGAGACAGACAGAGAGAGAGAGAGAGAGAGAAGGAGCAAGCAAGCACGAGCAGGGAAGGGGCAGAGAGAGACAGAGACATGGAATCCAAAGGAAGCTCCAGGCTCTGAACTGTCAGCACAGAGCCCGATGCAGGGCCTGAATTCATGAGCAGTGAGATCATGACCTGAGCCAAAGTCAGATACACAACGACTGAGCCACCCAAGCACCCCAGGAGACATCTCTATCACATTGAAGAGTTGGAAGACTTCTATTTCAGAATACTGCAAAATAGTATCTCTATTATGTAGGATGCTATAGCCTAAGGGATGATGCAAATGCATTAATAATTACTATAATGTGTGTATTATACTGAGATAAAACTGGTTTAAATATAGCTCAACAAAATACATTTAAGTAGGTAGCAACCAGAAGATGGATTTTTTTCCTTAAATCATTAAAACAGGACACCATATTTGTCATACCTAAATAGATACCATCTCAGTGTTACCATACACATAATTAACATTACCTCAAAAAGTGAAATAAACATAAAATAATAATTCTTAATTTCCTGAGGGACAAAAATGAGATATTTATAAATTTCACTTTTTCTTGTTTATGAAATTTGGTCTTCATTTTACTAAATGTACAGATATAAGCTATAAAATTTCCTCTATGTATAGCAACAAAAATTTAAAACACAAAAAGCTTCTGCACAGAAAAGGAAACCTTTAACAGAATAAAAAGGCAACCTACCAAATGGAAAAAGGCAACCTGGCCCAAATACAATATTGGCAGAGGATCTGAATAGATATTTTACCAAAGAAGGCATACACATGGCCAATAGCTGCATAAAAAGGTGCTCAACATCACTAATCATGAGGGAATTGCAAATCAAAACCAAAATGAAATATCTGCCCACCTCAACTAAAAGTAATAAAGATGCACTCTCTAACCACATTCCAAAGAAATTACAAACTATCATCCATGAATTTGGGTATGCAATCTGAAGGCCAAAAAGAAAAAAAAAATGAAGAAAAATGAACAGAGCGTCAGAGAAATGTAAGACACTATTAAACTCAGCAATATACATGTACTGGGAATACAGAGAACAGGAGAGAAAGAAGCAGGAAATATACCTCCAGAAATAATGGCTGAAAAGTCACAAATTTGACATAATATTAACCTACACATCTAACAAGCACAACAAACTGCAAGTAGGATAAACACAAAAATATCAATACCCAGACATATCATACTCAAGATGTTGAAACTAAAAACAAAACAAAACAAAAAATTTGAAAGGAGCAAGAGAAAAACCACTCAGTATGTACCTTAATAAGATTAACAGCTGACTTCTCAACTATTCTAAGAGAATTCCAAAAGACTGACAGCTGATTTATCATGAGAAACAATACAGGCCAGAAAGCAGTAGGATGACATGCAAAATGCCAGGCAAAATAACTTGTCATTCAAGATTTCTATACCCAGCAAAACTATCTCTCAGAAATAGAAGTGAAATAAAGACATTCCAGTTAACCCCAGAATATAACAAGTGTTGGTAAGGCCATAAAGAAATTGGAACCTTTTGCTTTTGGGGGGAATATAAGATGGTTCAGCAGCTAGAGAAAGCATTATGGCAGCTCCTCAATAAATTGAAAGTAGAATATCATATGATCTAGTAATTCCACTTTTATGTATGTTCACAAAAGACTTGAAAGGAGGGTTTCAAAGAGATATTTGTACACACATGTTCATAGCAGCATTATTCCCAACAGCCGAAAGACAGAAGCAATGCAAACGTCCATCAATGGATAAATGGATAAACAAAATTTGGTATATACATACAATGGACTATTATCCAACCTTAAAAAGAAGAAAATTCTGACACAGACTACAACATATATGAATCTTCAGGACATTATGCTAAGTAAATAAGCCAGGTACAAAGGGACGAATATTGCATAATTCAGCTTATACAAAGTATCTAGGGTAATCAAATTCAGAGAGACAAAAAGTTTAATGGTAGTCATCAGGGCTGGAGAAAGGGGGAATGGGGAATTATTGTTTAATGTGCACAGAGTTTCAGTTTTACAAAATGAAGAGTTCTGAAGATGATAGTGATGGCTGCACAACAATATGAAAGTATTTAATACCACTGAACTGTACATTTAAAATGGGTAAGACATTAAATATTGTTATCTGTATTTTATCACAATTTTAAAAATAAATAATTTTTATGAACAATTATATAAAACAATATGTATATAATTATACTAATGGGCCTATATAGAAATGTAATTCATTTGACAGCAACATCACAAGGGGGATTTGTGGTAACAGAACTATATTGGCATAAGGAAATAAAACCAGTTGGTAATTTGAATTCACAAGAAGAAATGAAGAACTAAAAATGGCAAATAAGAAGGCAAATATATTTTTTAACTCTCTCTGTATACTTATTCTCTCTTTTCTTCTCTAAGCTTTTTAAAAAATATAAAATTACATGAAGTACCTATAACAGTGTAATATTGCATTTTATAAATAAATAAAATATATATCTTATACTTATTATTTATATACACACATACAGACAAAAGGGAGAGAATAGAGCTATATAGGAGTAACATTTTCATATATCATTGTAATTAAGTTAATAAAGATATGAAGTAGTTTTCAATAAGTTAAGATCTACATTATAATGTATAGAACAATCACTAAGGAAATAACTCAAAATTAGGGCTAAAAAGTCACTACATCAATTAAAATGTTATATTAGAAAATATTCACTTAATACAAAAGAAGACACTAAAATGGCAACAGAAAAAGAAGACATGAGATAACAAAAGTTAAGCAGTAGGGGTAAATCTAACCATACCAATAATAACATTAAATGTGAATGTTAAACAATCTAATCAAAAGGCAGTGATAGACCAGGCCGGGGGGTGGGGGGGTGGAAACAAGATCCAACTATATGTTGTCTACAAAATATACATTTTAGATTCAAGATAGAATGAAAGTAAAAGGAAAGTAAAAGTAAAAGGACACTTTTTCATGAAAAAAAAAAGGAGCAAAATAGGAATAAAAGGGAACTTCCTCAATGTGACAAAGGGCACTTATGACAAACCCACAGCTAACAACACTTACTGTGACTACATACTGTTACTCTTAAATCCGGAACAAAACAAGGATATCTTCTCTCATCACTTGTATTCAACATTTTACTGAAGATTCTAACCAGGGAAACAGACTAAAAAACAAAACAAAACAAATAAAACAAACAAACAAAAAACTTCCATATTGAAAAGGAAGAAGTAAAACTCTATTTGCAGATGACATGATATTATATCCAGAAAGTCCTAAGGAGTGCACTAAAAACATTTTAGATCAAAAGTTCAGCAAGGTTGCAGGATTTAAGATCATTATATAAATATCAGTTATATTTCTATATAATAGCAATACATAATCTGAAAATAAGATTTAAAAATAACTGAACAATAGCATATAAAAGAATAAAACACTTTGAAATAAATTTATCAAAAGAGATGCAATGAAAACTATAAAATATTATCTAAAGAAGTCAAAAAAGACCTAAATAAATAAAAACATATCCCATATCACACATTCATGGGTCAGAAGACTCAATATTGTTAAGAAGGCTATATTCCCTGAATTAGTCTGAATAGATTCAGTGCACTTCCGATCAAAACCAGCTGCCTTTTTGTAGACATTGACAAATGGATCCTAAATTCATATAGAAATGCAAGCCACTCAGAGTAGCTAAATGTTTTATTGTTTATATTGAAAAAGAAAAACAAAGTTGAAGGAAACCATACTTCCTGGTTTCAAAATTTACTACGAAGTTGTAGTAATCAAGATAGACTGGTACTGGCGTAAACAGAGACATGTAGGTCAATAGAACAGAACTGAGAGTCCACAAATAAACTCATATTTATGGCCAGTTTATTTTCAACAAGGAATCCAAGTCAATTTGCTGTTTGGAAAACACATTGGAAGTTCCTAAATATATTACTATATGACCCAGGAAATTCACTCCTAGGTACATTTAGAAAAGATATATCCATACAAAGACTTGTATGTAAATGGTTATTCATAATAGCCAAAAGGTGGAAAGAATCCAAATGCTCATCAGCCTCTAAATGGATAAATAAGATGCAGTATATCCATATAATGCAATATAATTTACTATAAAATGAAGTACCAATACCTGTTATAAAATAGAAACCCCTTGAAAACATTATGTTACATTAAAGAAGCCAGTCACAAAAGACCACATGTTGTATGGTTCTTTTTATGTGAAATGGCCAGAATAGGCAAAGAAGAGAAACAGAATATGATTAGTGGTTGCCTAAGGTAAGGGGTTGAGTGTGTAGAGGGGAATGGAGGGTGAGTGGCTAAGGGGTATGTTTTTTCTTTTGGAATGACAAAAATGTTCTAAAATTAGACTGTGGTGGGGGCGCCTGGGTGGCTTGGTCGGTTAAGCGTCTGACTTCAGCTCAGGTCATGATCTCACGGTCTGTGAGTTCAAGCCCGGCGTAGGGCTCTGTGCTGACCGCTCAGAGCCTGGAGCCTGTTTCAGATTCTGTGTCTCCGTCTCTCTCTGACCCTCCCCTGTTCATGCTCTGTCTCTCTCTGTCTCAAAAATAAATAAACGTTAAAAAAAATTAAAATTAGACTGTGGTGATGGTTGCACAACTCTGTGAATATACTAAAAACCATTGAGTTAAATACTTTAAATAGGTGAATTATAGGCATGTGAATTATATCTCAATAAAGCCATTAAAAGGAAGACAGAGAGAGGGAAGAACTGGAGTTTTGACTCAAAGGAAATGTTTTGAGGGACAGGAACAAAATGTATATATTCTTATTACCAGAGAACACCATAAATAGGCCCCAATGTGTACAAGTAAGAGAAAGAACATTTATGAAGTACATGAAGATAATGAAATAGAGTGCTGTAAAGCTATAAAAGATATAAATGTACTTTATTTCTCTAGAACATTAGAATAATGTAGGTTGTTTTGGAAAACTAGTTTTAGTATGCTAATAAATTCAGTTATCTTGTTCAAAATTTAGAGATCTTTTAATCATCTTAGCATTCATAAATAACCACTTACATTTTCAGTATGGTGAGAGATGAAAAAAACTTAAAAACTGAGTCCAAATATATCTGAAGAAACAAAGCAAAAACACATAAAGTGGGGACACAGTTAAATATACTTTCATCCATTCAACATACATATAAAGACTACCTGTCATGTATGTATGAAGGAGAAGTCTGGGGATAAAGATATAATTGGGTAAAAATATATTCTTTCACCTCAAAATATCCAAAGTCTATTAGAAAACGAGTACATGAACACAAATATGTGTAATACAAGGCATTGCATGATACATGCCTAAAAAGGTAAGCATTTTAGTAGGATGTCAGAGAAGAGTAAAATAATTGAGAGCTGATGGGGTTAGAGAAGACTTCAAAAGCCTTCTAACTATTGACCCATCTTTCGTCTTCTCTTATAAACCAAAAGAATAGAAAAAGTTAATCTTTATGCATTTTTGTTTTGATTTTAATCAATATTATAAAAGATTCAAACAGTTCTTCAAGGTTAGTAAGCCTTCAGCCAGCCTCATTCTCACCTCTACATTTCTCCCTCCAAAATACAATCATTTTTACCTCTTTAGCCGATTGCTTAGGTATCCTTATCATTAAATAACATACTTATATTGCTATTTCTTGATTTTTCAGTTTTAGCCATATCTATTGACTTATCACTATGAAAGAAGAAAATGTAGCTTTAGTTCCTTCTCAGCCTTTTATCACACGTTGCTTCTTTCCCATTCCTTCATCCTCTCATTAATTAATTTTATAATTTTTCTTAGATTTATATTCAGTGCTCACATTGTTATGACTGTGAAGTAGTATTTACAACTAAGCCATCTGGTAAGCTATAGTTAATCTTTTTCTTCCTGAACTACTTTTTGTTTCCCCTACCTTGTTTTTCATTTGTTTGATCTCATATTGCATACCTGCTGAGAACTACCAAATCTTTTCCTCTAGCCAAGTTTTCTCTCTTGAGTCTCAAACCTATAGATTTCTTTATTAATTCAACAAATAATAAAAACATCTACTGACCACCTACTATATTGTCTGACATTATACTGAGACATATTAAGACTCGAGATATATTATTATCTCAGTTAATCCACATAACTATCTTAAGTTGGGTACTATTATAAACATATCTTTTACAAATAAGGGAAATAAAGTTTAGAGAGCTTAAGTTTAACTTACCCAAGTACACAGCTAGTAAGTGGAGACATGATGTAAAGTCAAGCAGTGGGGGTCTAGAACCTATGATCTTAACTACCTATACTCTATATTCTTTCAGTAAAATATATATTAGCTGGAAGCCACCATAAGTCTAGCATAGTCTGTACCATGATAAATAAATCAGACTATTCTCCTTGCCTTCATGGAGCTCACAGTCTTAGCAGGTATAACATACAAAGAAGACCACACAATAAGAATGCAATGGAGCACAAAGGATAAGTAAAATTAATAACAAATAGAAGTTAGACAAGAAATCCAGTTAGACTTTCATTTTCTAAAGCAACTATTTGATAAGCACATATTATGTGCCAGGCACTATGATAGGTGCTGTGGACACAATGTTAAACCAAACAAGAATTTTCCAGGCTGAGGGGGGAAATGGGAGAGAAAGAAAATGAGCAATCCAGGCAGAGGAAAGAGCATGTGCAAAGGTCAAGAGATAAAAAAGTGTAAACAGTTCCAAGTGCTGAAAGTAATTCAGAGTAATATATCAGTGTAGGGTAGAAAGAGTGAGATATGACATTCAAGAGATTAAAAAAAGAAGAACCAAATCAGAGAGACCTATGAAGGCAATGTTAAAGAGCTTGGACTTTAGTCTAAAGGCAAATCTGGTACTCATCAGGTATATGTGTGGAGAGGAATGTGATTGTATTTGTGTTTTAAAACTATTTCTTTGATGACAGTGTGGAGAATGGATTAAATGGAAGTATGGCTGAAACAAGAGAGATTAAATTAGGAAGCTGTTCCATTATTCTAGACTTAGAGTTTATTATGGTCTGAATTACAGTGAGAAGAGAGAAAAGTAGATTTATTCCATAGATATTTAGGAGACAGACTTGCTAGGAATTGAGGATAATTCATTCCTTTATTTGTTCCAGAAGAATTTACAGAATACCTAGTATGTGTCAAACATTGTGCTACACCCTAGCAGATATAGTGGTGAAGGTAGATACCATCCCTTGCCTTGATGTATCTTATAGTACAGAAGGAAAGACAGATAATAGACAAATAATTATACAATTAATTACAACTGTCCTTTAAAGGACAGTTAAAGGAGAAAAGGAGAAATATTGGATGTTTTTACAGGAGAATCTGAGCCAGTTAGACCAATGTTAGGAGTCAGAGAAACCTTGAGGAAACGACTTTTTTATTGTGGTAAATACATTTAATATTTACCATTTTAACCATTTAAAATTGTACAATTCAGTGGCATTAAGTACATTTACAATGTTGTGCAACCATTACCATTATCTGTTCTAAAACTTGTTTATCACCTTAAACAGAAACCCTGTACCCACAAAGCAGTCCTTCCCCATTGTCCTTTGACAGTCACTAATCTGCTGTCTCTCTGGATTTGCCTATTGTGGATATTTCATATGAATGAAATCTTAAAATATGTAGTTTTATGTCTGGATTCTTTTACTTAGTTTTCAAGGGCTATCCATGTTGTACCATGTATGAGTAATTCATTCATATTTATGGCTGAGTAATATTCTATTGTAGGGATACATCACATTCTGTTTATTCATTCATCAGTTGGACATTTGGGTTGTTTCCATCTTTTGCTAATTGTGAATTAGAGCTGCTATAAATATTCATGCACAAATTTTTGTTTGAATACTTTTTTAATTCTTTGGATACATACCTAGGAGTTGAATTGCTCGGTCATATGGTAGTTCTATGTTGAATTTATTGAGGAACTGTCAAACTGTTTTCCACAGTGGCTGTACCACTTTATATTTCCACCATCAATGAGTTTCAATTTCTCCACATTCTAACTGATATTGGTTATTGTCTATCTTTTCTATATAGCCATCATAGTGCATGTGAAGTGATTTGTTTTGTAGTTTTAATTTCCATTTTCCTAATTACTAATGAGGTTGAGTATCTTTTTTCATCTACATATTGACTTTACCTTCTTTGGAGAAATGCCTATTCAAGTCCTTTGCCCATTTTTAAATTGAGTTTTTTTTGTTGTTAGGTTGTAAAAATTGTTTATTTTTCTGGATACTAACACCCTTATCAGATACATGATTTGCAAATATTTTCTCCTATTATTTGGGTTATCTTTCACTTTCTTTTTTTTTTTAATGTTTATTTACTTTTTAGAGACAGAGACAGAGAGAGAGAGAAAGAGAGAGAGAGAGAGAGCACTAGCCAGGAAGGGGCAGAGAGAGAGGGAGACACAGAATCTGAAGCAGGCTCCAAGCTCTGAGTTGTCAACACAGAGCCTGACATGGGACTTGAATACACAAACAGTGAGATCATGACCTGAGCCAAAGTCGGATGCTTAACCTACTGAGCCACCCAGGTGTGCTCTTTCACTTTCTTGATAGTGTCTTTTGATGCACAAATATTTTTAATTCTGATGAAGTCCAATTTATCTATTCATGTTGTTGGTTGTCATTTAAGTCATATGTAAAAAACCATTGCAAAATCCAAGTTTGTGAAGATTTGCCTCTATGTTTTCCTCAAAGAGTTTTATAGTTTTAGCACTTGTATTTAGATATATAACCCATTTTGAGTTGATTTTTGCATGTGGTGTGTAAGGGTCTAACTTCATTCTTTTGCCTGTGGTTATCCAGTTGTCCCAACATCACTACTGAAGAGACTGTTCTTTCTCCATTGAATGGTCTTGGCACCTTCGTCAAAAATCAATGTATGGGTTTATTTCTGGACTTTCAATTCTATTCCATTCATCCATATGTCTATCCTTATGCTGGTACTACACTATTTTGATTACTGCAGCTTTGTAGTAACTTTTTGTAACCAGAAAATGTGTATCCTCCAACTTTGTTCTTCTGTTTCAAGATTGTTTAGGCTATTCTGAGTCCCTTGCAATTCCATATAAATTTTAGGATTGGCTTTTCCATTTCTGCAAAAAAACCCCTCCATTGGTATTTTGATAAGAATTATGTTTTTGTTTTTGTTTTTGTTTTTTTTTTTTTAATTTTTTTTTTCAACGTTTTTTATTTATTTTTGGGACAGAGAGAGACAGAGCATGAACGGGGGAGGGGCAGAGAGAGAGGGAGACACAGAATCGGAAACAGGCTCCAGGCTCCGAGCCATCAGCCCAGAGCCTGACGCGGGGCTCGAACTCACGGGCTGCGAGATCGTGACCTGGCTGAAGTCGGACGCTTAACCGACTGCGCCACCCAGGCGCCCCAAGAATTATGTTTAATCTGAAGATGGTTTGGGAGAATATTGCCATCTTAACAATATTAAGCCTTCTAATCTAGGATTATGAGATGTCTTTTCACTTATTTATGTCTTCTTTAATTTCTTTCAGCAGTATTGTGTAGTAGCAATTAATATTTAAGTTGAGTGAATGTGGAATGAGAGGGGAAGGGACTGACCTGAGGTGGCATGTGGGCTCCGGGCTCAGGAATCTGACATGGTACCTGGTGACACTCTACCAGGGGAAACAATGGCAGAGAATGCAAGGGGGAGACATTGCTGGAACTTAGTTTAGGGGCATTAAGACCCAGCACCTATGAGATATTTAACTCAAAGCGTTAACAATCTTCTTTCAAAACACCCTTACTTCAGCAAGAGTGGATGTTTTGTATTGAAAATGACATTTCAAAGCTGAGAGCTCTTTTTCAGATTTCTTTATCATCAAGAAAAGAATATGTCTGTATAGTTTTTGCATTGTGTATTTTATTGCTTTAGACAGTCTCTACCATATTAATTGGCTGTTATGTACTTATCTCATTCATTCTATCTCATTCTATCTCATTCAAAGTGGTTTGAATCTCATTCAAAAGGATATGTGTTCTTAAAATATTACCATAAGAAAAAATCCTTTCTTTGAGTTTTAACAAAGAATATAGTTGCTGTTTCCCAAACTTTGGATAATGTTTACCCCATTATATTCACTATATAATTTTCCTTTAAATATTCTGTAATTAATGGGACAAGTTAACTACAGTATACTTCTAATCAAGTATGAAAATATTTTCTCTCATACTTCATTCCTACTCTCTCATGTTCCCCTCCCCACATACTGCCCTCCACATACAACATATATTAAGTGCAAATGACAGGCGACACTCAGCTCCTTGACAGCTTTTCTAGAAGGTACATAAACTAAAATTAATGTTGTGGTAACCTAGTGCTTAGGTCATTGCATCACCTGGTAAACGTTAATTTTTACATTTATCAGCATATTAATATTAGCAAGAACAACTTTTTATGTATTATTCTCTAAAATGTTTATAAAAGGGCATCTTATTTTTTTTAAGTTTATTTATTTTGAGAGAGTGACAGAACACGTGAGAGGGGGATAGGCAGAGAGAGAGTGCGAGCGAGAGAGAGAGAGAATCCCAAGCAGTCTCTGCACTGCCAGAGAAGAACCCGATGTGGGGCTCAAACCCATGAACTGTGAGATCATGACCCCAGCTTAAGTTGAGAGCGGGATGCTTAACTGACTAAGCCACCCACGCTCCCCAAAAGGGCATCTTATTTTAAATTATTCAATTTTTAAAACCAATCTATAATGATTGTCTTGAACTAGATGAATAAACCTCAAAGTTTTCAAAAATCAAACTAAAATGAATATGTAGCATGAATTTATAGTAAAATATCACTGTGCTAATTATTAGACAAGACCTAGATCAGGACACTATCCTACTGCAATGATACTGCATAGTTGCTATATAAAATGAGAAATTGTCTACTTCATAAGACTATTATTAATGATAGGACTTAGGGGTTTTTTTTTATTAAAATGGCAAGAATACAAATAGCTTATATCAAATGTAAAATACAGTACTGTCCAGGCTTTAATATCAACATGAAGCCAAAGCCTATGGAGAGAAAAGATGAGATTTAGGAGATTTTAGGAGAAATAGGAAAATATCATTAAACTTATTACTCTACATTATAGACACCTGCCATAGGCAAAAAAATAAAAAATAAATAAAATGGCAATTAAGTTGATTGCAGTACTTTAATGTTTTAAAGAAAACTTATTAAAACACACATTTTTTAAAAATCTTACATTCTTGACAAATATAGCATCACCTACCTTTCTAAAAATAGTAGAGATAAACACAATTGCAGAAAATGTATGTTAATTAGTGGTACAATACTATGGATTTTAAAACTCTGACACACTCCTACTATCTGCTGCTTTGAAATCAGATTATGGCCTGGAATTTATGTCAGGTTGGTTCCAAAATGGAATATTGGGTCCCAGGCCAGTATTGGTAAACTGTGCCTATTTTGGCACAACTTCACCAGCCATGAAAGCACAAATCACAAAGAAAAAATTTAACCAACCAATTATTTGAGATATCAAGAAAGGAAAGGAAATCAGTTTTGTAAAAACACTTTTCCCTCTTTTTATAAGCTTCTTTATTTACTCCGGATAGTTAACATAACAGTGTTCAATAGTGAAGTAAGCAGATTTTACACTCACTATTACTGCATGGATAGAAAGAGCCATATGCATTTTTGTTTCTATATATCATTTTGGACCACCGCGATATGGCACATGAGAACACAGATTCAGAGGCACAAAGTTAATAAATACATTTAACATTGTCAAGCATTCAAAAGATAAATGCAATCATATAGCAAAAAAAAGTTTGTAACTTTGACCTTTCCCAAGGATGTGAAGAATCTTTTCGCATGTCAGAAATCTCTATAGCAAAGATTCCTATGAAAGAGAAAAAAATTATGCAGATTAATATTTTTAACTCAATGATTTCACCCATGTATAAAAAATGTATTCTAACATTACTTTGGCAATTCTTAAGGTTTTTTTTCCCCAGCCTCTGTGAAGGAAAACATATACAATGTATTTTTTTCATTCAGCTTTCGCAAACTGTGGTACATCGCTATCATGGAATAATATTCAACAATAAAAAGAAATGAACTATTGATAAATACAACAACTTGGATCGATCTCATGGGCATTGTGCTAAATGAAAAAACCCAATCTCAAAAAGTTACATACTGTGTGTAATTCCATTTATATAACATTATCAAAATGACAGAATTAAAGATATAGAAAACAAATTAGTGTTTGTCAGGGCGGAGAAGGGGAGGCTTGTGACCGTAAAAAGGTATCATAAGGGAGCAAGTTCCTTGGTGCTGATAGAGAATATAGTACAGTATGTTGCTTGTAATTGTGGTATATGTATGGTGTGTAAAAAAACCGTGCACACACATACATATGAGTGCATGTAAAAATGAATGAAATCTAAAAGGCCTATGGACTAATTAATTATATTGTACCAATATCAATTTCCTGGTTTGTAAGATATTGCCATTAGGGATGCTGGGAAGAAGGATTATCTGTACTATTTTTGCAACTATGTGTGAGACTGTAGTCATTTCAAAATAGTGTAACAAAGCAAACAAAACTGTGACATAAACATACAAGGAAATACAACTCAGCAGTTAAAAGGAACATACGACAACATCTGATCCACACAATAATCTGGATAAATCTCTAATATATGATTCTGAGTAAAAGCCATTGGAAGCTACATACATGATTTTATTTATATGATAACACTGAAAAGGCAAAACTATAGGGATAGGAGAGAGATCAGTGGTTGGGGAAAGTAAATGAAGTACATTGACTATTGTCTAGATAATAGGTGGTAGTCAAAGTATATCATTCAAACTACCAGCAAAGGTTAAATAAGAAAAAAGGGAATTAAGGGCACTATTAAAATTATTAATAGAAAGGAGACTACTATAATAAAGTACAAATGTCTTAAATATCAAAAGAAATTATAAAAAGTAAAGAAGAAAAGTCAAATTGAAAAATACAATAAATGTCACATGATGAACAAAGTTATCATAAGATAACATGACAGAGTTGATACCAAATTTCAATCATATTAATAATGTGAAAAAGTTTAACTCATCCATTATTTCAAAACAGCCCATAAAGCAAAACTTAAATCCATGCTATAAACATGAAAGGTACCTAAAATGCAGTGATTCAGAAAAGCTAAAAATAAAGAGATGGACAAAGGTTTGCCAGGCAGATGGAGACAATAACTACTTGTAACTCTTAATACCAGACAAGGTAGACACCAAGCCCCTCCCACCTCCAAAAAATTAAATGTATCAGAAAAGTACACTTCATAAAATCCACATCCCACAATGAGGATATTAGTGCACACACATAATGTTCATAATATCTATGCAACAAATAAAGCGGTACACCACCTACATAAAACAAAATTTATAGGAAATACAAAAAGAAATAAAAATATAATAATAATTGAAGATTTTTAGTAAAACAAAAGAACTAATAAAATAAAAAAGGTAAATCTTTTAAATATATATATACATATATATATATATATATATATATATATATACTAGAAATATATACCTTGATAAGAAAGAATATATCTTTTCAAGTGCACATGAGCTACCCACAAAAATTTATCATGTAGTAAAGTACAAAGAAAATATCAATAGGGGTGCCTGGGGGGCTCAGTCAGTTGAGCATCTGACTTCGGCTGAGGTTATGATCTCGCAATTGGTAAGTTCGGGCCCTGTGTTGGGCTCTGTGCTGACAGCTCAGAGCCTGAAGCCTGCTTGGGATTCTGTCTCCCTCTGTCTCTGCCCCTTCCTCACTCACACTTTGTGTCTCTCTCTCTCAAAAATAAATATTTTTTAAAAATTTTTAAAGAAAGTCTCAGTAGTTACACAAAATAGAAATATTATAGAAAATACTCTAATCACAAAATAACGCCAGAAATTAAAAAATGAAACACAAACGCAAAAAGCCCTTCTTATTGGAAGGTTAAAGATTTTCCATCAGGGGCGCCTGGGTGGCGCGGTCGGTTAAGCGTTCGACTTCAGCCAGGTCACGATCTCACGGTCCGTGAGTTCGAGCCCCGCGTCAGGCTCTGGGCTGATGGCTCAGAGCCTGGAGCCTGTTTCCGATTATGTGTCTCCCTCTCTCTCTGTCCCTCCCCCGTTCATGCTCTGTCTCTCTCTGTCCCAAAAATAAATAAACGTTGAAGGCGTGTTCCAAGATATTTAAAAAAAAAAAAAAAAAAAAAAAGATTTTCCATCAAATAACTTTTGGGTAAAAGTGAAAATACAAATAGAAATTAGAGAATTTCTGAAAAATAATGGTAACAAAATATTACATATCAGAATCTATGGGATATATTTAAAGCAATGGTCACTGGAAAATTCATAGACCTAAATATTTACATCAATAAGAATGAAAGAATGGCAATAAATGAGTTCCTAACTTAAAAATACTAAGGAAAAAATCCAACAAAGTAAATAAAAAGCACAGGAAGAAAATAATACAAGCAAAACCATAAATTAATAAGATAAAGAAAAATAAATCAGTAAGTCAAAATGCTGGTTCTTTGAAGCAATGAACAAAGTAAACAAAACACTGGCTAAAGTAACCAAGAAATAGGAGAGGGAAGCACACATACACAATTAAGAAATGACAATGGCATATAACTATTGATACAGAGAAAATTTTTAAATTCATAAGATATAGCATTGGTTCCAAAAACTGAAAGGAAATGGATAATTTTTAGATAAACAGAATATAGGGAAAGTTTAAAACAAGTTCCAAAAACAAAAAACAAAATTTTATCAAGGAAGTATATACCCCACAAAACAGAAAGAACCAAATCCTTAGAGATCAGATAATCACAAACTACATAAATTGTTTCAAGGCATAGTAAATGAAAAACTCTCCAATTACTTTTCTGAAGCAAAGATAACGTTGATATCTAAACTTGGTAAGATAGGGCAAAGAAAAAAATTCAGACCAATGTTGTTTATAAATATTAATACACAAATCTAAAATAAAATATTAGTGAACATTAAGAATACACTAAAACAAAGCAGGGTTTATACCACAAATTCAAAGATGGTTCAATATTTGAAAATATTTTAATATAATTCTCATATTAATAGTTCTAAAGAGAAAAACCCTATCTCCATAGATGCTGAAAAAACACCCATTCCTAATTAAAATAATCTTGAGAAGATAAAAATGAGTGGATATTATAAAACATTTACATCTCAATCTTAAAGCCAGCATCTTATACTTATTTGACAAACCCTAGAGGTATTCCCACTTAAGGTCAGAATCAAGACAAAGATGCCCATTTTCTTCACTACCATTTATCACTATTCTGAAGACACTAGCTAATGCAATGAACTGGAGAATACAATTCAAGAGATAAAAATAGGAGAAGAAGAAACAAAATGATCTCTTTTTGCAGATGACATGATAATATACTTGGAATTTTCTAAAAAATCAATGACAAAACTTAATGAAACAATAAAAAAATTTAGCAAGGCAACATGATGATAAATTTACATGTAAAAACAGCATATTTGAAGATATAATGAATGAGGGAAAAATCTAAAGATAAAATAATTAGGAATAAACTTAACAAGAAATGTTCAAAACCTGTATAAAGAAAACTACAAGTCATTCTTGAATGACACAAAGTGAGTTTGAACAAATGGAAAGACATATCTCTTCTTGGTTAGGACATCTCAACATTATTGAGATGTCATTTCTCCACAAGTTAATTTATAAGTTTAATGTGATTCTAATAAAAATCCCAAGGTTTTTTTTTTTAAATGGCACTAGATAAATTGACCCCAAATTTCATATGGAAAATAAACTCACAAGAAAATATAGGTCAACACTTAACAGGAAGAGCTCTTACAAGCACTAGCCCTTTGGTATGCTGGAGCTGGCTCGTAGTTGATTGTAAATATTCAGGAATTTTGTGAGCTTGTGGTTAAACCAGCTTGGTTGCTTGAAACTGGGCAACGTATAGAATTGTGTAATCACTATGTTGTACACCTGACACTACTATACCATTGTATGTCAACTGCACTTCAATAAAAGAAAGAAAGAAAGAATGCCCCCACAGTGGGCATATTTACACTACTAAAACTGTCAAATGCTACAAGTCAGGGCTTCTCCCTCGCCTTCCTTGGAGAGTCAGTTTACTAGCAAACCATCAGACTAGCCCCCCCAAAACTAAAAATATTACAAAGGCTCTATAATTAAAGTAGCGTGGGACTGGAACATAAATAGACCCAAAGGAATAAAAGAGAAAGTCTAAAAAGAAACTTGAACCACTGGAGCAAAATCTTTTCTTAGGACTACTGGTTGGTCATTCGGAAAAAGGTAAAATTAGATCCATTCTTCGTACCATGTAAAAAAAAAAAAAAAAAGGCTCTAAATGGATCATAAATCTAAATGTAAAAAGTAAAACCATATATATATATATACATATATATATATGTATATATATATATGTATATATGTATGTAAAACATTATTTCCTCTATTATCTATTTGAGTATAAGGAAAGATTTTTCTAACTATAAACAGAAATATGGATGCATTAACATACATTTAAAAATTTGATTACATAAAAATAAACATTTTTCCATGGGAAAAATAGTATATGCAAAATCAAAAGAAAAAGGGCAAAGTAGAAGAAAATATTTGCAACATTTATCATTGATAAAGAGCTAATTTCTCACATTTATAAAAAAATTTTTAACAAAAAAATTCCAGTAGAAAAATGGGCAAAGGAATAGATAAGTCAAAAATAAGAGATATTAAAACAGCCCTTAAACATATGAAAAGATATTCAAATTCACTCATAAAAAGAAAAATGCAAATTAAAACTACACTTAAGTACCATTTCTTACCCACCATACTGGTAAAAATTCAAGAACTTGACAGTATACTCTGCTGGTGAGGCTGTGGGGAAACAGGCACTCTCACCCATATCTAGTGGGAGTGCAAAATGGTACAACCCCTATAGAGGAGAATTTGGCACTATTTAAGAAAACTATATACATAACACATTTACCCCTTGACCCAGAAATCCTGATTCTAGGATTTTATCCTGAAGATATGCCTCCACAATTACGAAAATACATTTGTATAAGATTATTCATTACAGCTTTATTTGTAATTTCAAATTGCTGAAAACCACCTAAATGTCCAAATGTAGAAGGTTTGCATAATTATGGTATATCCACACAAAGGAATACTATGCAGCTATAGAAAAGAATGAGGAAAATCACTATGAACTAATATGGAGTGACTTCTAAAAGAAGAGAGAAAAGCAAAGTGTGAAGAAGCATATATAATATGCTACCTTTTGCATATGAAAAGAAAAATAAAAATATACCTGAATGTCATTATCATAAGACCATAAAGGAATATGGGGGACATGGGATGGAAGGCATACAGAATTTGCAGAGTTTTGACTTTTAAAAGCCTATTAGTCTACATATTCAAACATAAAATTAAATCAAGGAAAAAACTAGGAAGGGGAAAAATGAAAAAACGAAAGCAAAGTGAAATAAATGAATCTAATGTTATTTCAACTGTATACTATAATCACAGGAAAAGAGGGGGAAAAAAGTTAATCCAAGTAATTTATCAACTCAGTATTTGACTATATGCTCTTAAAATTTGTGCAAAGTAGTGTATGAAGACAGGAATTACAAATGGATCCTGAACTTTTACGTTGGTCTGTTTATTGTAGGGACACAGGTGAAGAAATTTTGAAACTATTTTAGATGCATTCTGGGATTGAGCAAATGGGTATGTGCATATTGTTGAGTAAACATGTTGATGTTGAGCCAGGGTCCTTACTATAGAGGAAAGGACATACACGTACAAAATGGAAAAAGGGAATGAAAACACCTGAGAGGATGGTTTGGAACTGGAGAGATTGCTTATGTTTTTAAAACATGTGTGTGCGTGACTGTGCGTGTGTGTGTGTGCATATATGGAGAGAGAAGGAATATATGCAAGAGTGTGAGTACGTGAGACGGCAAATATGTTGCCTCAAACACATCGAAAGTAAAAGGGGTAAAATTTTAACAACGAGTATGGGTAAAAGGTATATAGCTGTTCTCTGCATTATTTTCTTTTTATAATTTCTTATAAGTTTGAATTTATATCAAAATACAAATGTTTTTACAAAATTTGTGACTTACAGGAATATATCTAAAATACTCTCTTCTGAAAAATAAACTACTTTCCTAAAGCATAAGTATTTTATGGTGCTATATTAACCAATATTTTATTAATGAAAGTATATGAAAAAATTTGTTTTAAAAAAAAGAAAATCAGATTTAAAAATATAATTTATGTCAACATTAGATAGAGTGGAGATCTTTCATTTTAGCAAATTTACATAAAATTATCAAAATACTTTATTTTTATGTCTATATACGTATGTATATTATTATGTGTAAATATTATGTCTATATTACCTATGTAATTGTATTTAAATAGCACTATTAATGATAGATTGTTTTTGAGCTTCCTTACTCCATCAAGTATTGCTATATGGTACCCAAAGAAAGGATCTTTAAATTACTTACTCTTCTAACGATCGATCTAGGCCTCGGTCAGGAGATCGATGGTGAGCACGTTCTGGTGAATGACATTTTGTACTTGGCTTCATGGTAGTATTCAAATGATAAGCATTACTTGAGTAATTCTGGCGGCGAAGTTCTTGCACGGCCCTCTCCCTAAAGCAAAATAAGGGGCTTTTAAACTTTATATCCAGTGATGTTATTAATAGTGTCATAAAACTGTAGTTAAGTTCACACTTTAAAAGCTAACCATCATGAAATTATCAAAATTTGTTGTTATCTTAAAAAGTGCCTTCCACCTTTTGGGATGAGCACTGGGTGTTGTATGGAAACCAATTTGACAGTAAATTTCATATATTAAAAAATAAAAAATAAATAAAAATAAAAAAAAAAATTAAAAAAAAGTGCCTTCCAGACTGAACACTGCAGAGAGACAAACTTACCTTTCAAAGCGCTCTGTCCCTAGCTGTCGTTTGGTAATGTCTAAATCAGCTTCCAATTGTGTTACAACATTTCTGAACTGGGCCACATCTCTACTCTGGATGGCCCTGTGTAAAAAAACATAGGAGTGACAGCTGATTAAGCTTAAAATACGGCAAGGACTTCTAGAGTGCATTAAACCATATTGGCAATGGCTTCTCAGCTGGAACCAAGCCAAACTGTGATTTTTATGGATATATTAGTTCACCTAAAATATGCCAATTTTAAATGTAATAAATATGAAAATAGCCTACTTGAAAAGCTTAAGCTGTGTCAGTCCCATCCAATTAGTTAAACCTCTCAGTTTCCCTACGTTTAGATGGGATAATATTATCTATTATCTATCTATATTATCTATTTTTAAAGTACTTTAAGGTATTATATGTAAAGTAGTAGCTTAACCAAATAATAAAACACAATGATTAATTTAGTCTATTATATATATTTAGTAAATCAACCAAGTGCTTTACATATACTTATAATGAAATTTGATTTACACAATTTGTAATGAAATTTGATATCCAAACTGTTAAAAACATAAAATCTCTTCAATTTAGCAGGATTTTCTTTAGGGGTAAACAGTGCCTCAAAAACCCTGTCATTAGGCACACTATCATAAGGAAGACAATGGCAACAATGAATGCCGCTTACATAGAACATTCTATCCTCTTTGCTTGCCTTCAGAACTGCAATGTTAACTACTAAAACATAACTTTAGAGACTAAGAACACTAATGTTTATTATGCTTACTAGTTCTGAATGATAGTACTTATCAACCAGTCTAAAACAGAATGTACCCCTGAAGGTGGGGGTTTAGGCACATTTCACTAAGGCCAATTTCCACATACCAGCTTGAGAAAATGATCCTGCTGAACCGGTTGAATCCCAGCTGTGGTGACGGAAAAGAATGACTCACAGCTGCCATAACCTAACAACAGTTTCTCAAGGAAACTGGCCCTGGCTTTGCAGCCTTTGCTCAGTCAGGGGCTCCAGAGTGACTGATTACTGAGACCATGATTCTTATCTTTTCCAGGTCCCATGCTCAGATGAGGCTGGATGAAAAAGTGTTATAGACGGGACATAAGAATAGAGGCTGAGGGTCCCCATCAGTTTTTGTGAGAGGTCACCAAGTTTAGTAATAAAAACATTCACTATATAGGCAGGCATTTCTACTGAATCTTCCAGCTAAGAGTCTTGTAATAAGATGCTAATGGTGACATGGATGCTTGGGGGAAAAAAAAAAGGCCAAGGGGCGCCTGAGTGGCTCAGTTGATAAGGGTCCGACTTCCGCTCAGGTCATGATCTCACGGTTGGTGAGTTTGAGTCCCGCATCGGGCTCTGAGCCTGGAACCTGCTTCAGATTCTATGTCTCTCTCTCTCTCTCTCTCTCTCTCTCTGCCCCTCTCCTGCTCACTCTCTGTCTCTCTCTCTCTCAAAAATAAATTTAAAAAAATTTTTAAGCTAAAATCAGTACTCTAAGCAAGGTCTTCAGTATTATATGACTGTGGGAGTTCTTCCAAGTACCCAGTATATACTTACAGGTACATAAGGAAATACTATGTGACATGTCTAAAGACTAGGTAACAATAACCAGGTGGGTCTATAAATAGAAAAATTCTTCTGGTTTCCTAAGTGCTTAATTTTTTTTCTAAGAACTTGTTATAATATTTCTACAAGGTAATATTTTAGGTCAGACATTCTACTATATCCAAAGCTCTGTTAGAAATAATCAACAGAGATGGTTAAATTTAAATTTAGACGCATTTAGATAAATATATAATAGAAATGAATAATAAATCTTAGGCAAATCACAATGTTTCTGGTCCTCAGTTTAACCGATGGCAGAAGATGGGCACTAAATTGTCTAAATTCCAGCTTTAAAATTCGACTACCCTATAAAGTATAAAAATTATTTAAAATATGACTTTATGCTATTATGTTGCTAACCAACTCACATTTTACTTTCTGCCAAACAAAGGTGTTCTTTGAGAAGCTGAATTTCAGATTCTTTTTCTTGAAGCGCTATCTGAGACTGATATTCTTTGTCTCGATTGGCCACCAGCAAAGCTTCTAGATTCTGCATAGAGATTCTCTCATTTGTCATCTGACTCCTGAGGAGTTCTATTTCAGAGCGAGCAGAATCTAACTCATTCTCCATCTGTACAATAATAGGAAGATATCTATACTTATTCCCATTCATTTATTGAACTGATTATCAGAGACTCATAAAATTTCTGTATTATAAGTTCAAAACCCCTTTTAATTTCTTAATTAGAAATATCCTCCTTCTTACCAAATATACACACAGGATCACTTTCTCCAACTCCAATTTTTTTGATAGGATCAAAATTAATTTAAGTAAAGACGTATTAATAATCCCAAACTGCAAATAATTTCCATTTCCAGTGTTGATATTTCTTTATATAATTCTGCAAGATTGACGTGGTGATATACATGACTACTGCTTTGTCCTGAGTTAGGTGAGTTACAAACACCTAACTACCTTATAGAATGTTATTGCATTTCATAGTTAAGGAAGATAAGGAATAACTGCACATTCTCTCTCTTGTATAAACCTGTGGAAAGCTTCATTTTATGAAGGTTATCTTGAGCCTCAAAAATACTCTGTAAGCCAAATGTTTCTTCAAAAGAAGATCAGACATTGATATTTAGAAAAAAAGTATTCCTTATCTCATAATACACATTACAATAAATTATACATGTATTTAAAAAGTTAAATATGCAAAAATAAAACTCTAAGAAAAAAGAATTTAATAAAAATGAAATTATTGGGGGAGGGGTGAGCAGGTAGGGAAGAACTGTCTAGACTAGATATAATTAAAAATGATGTATAGCCATATAAAAAATAAACATACTGATTATAAACCTAACCGAAATTTATAAGGAAACTGGAAAAATATACTGTTTGTATCGTGACAAATGGTAGCTATACTAGAGGTGAGCACAGCATCAGTATACCCTTATTGAATCATTATGTTGTACACCTGAAACTAATGTAACACTGTGTCTCAACTATACTCAAGTTTTTAAAAAATTTTAAGAAGAAACTCAATAAATAAAATGGCTAATATCTTACTACTAAAAGGAACTCATACAAATTGATGAGAAATATGAACTAATGATATGAACAGATGATTTATAAAATAAAGCTCATTAGTAAACATATGGGGGAAAAAAACTACCCTTACTAATATTCAAGTGAGTATAAATTGAAATAAGATGTTATTTCTAGTACAGGGTTTCTTAATCTTGACACTACTGACATTTTGGGTTGGATAATTATTCCGTGTAGGGAGATGCCTTATGCACTGTAGGATATTTAGCAGCATCCTTGGCCTCTACTTATTAGAGGCTGGTAGCATTCCCCCACCCCAGTTGTGACAATCAAAAATGTCTCCAGATATTGCTGAATGGCCACAGGGGAGCAAACTATCTCTCAGCTGAACCACTGTTCTAGTTTATCAAATTGGCAAATTTCTTAGTATGTATTGGTTAACATTAAAATGGGCAATGGCATGGCACCTGGGTGGCTCAGTCGGTTGAGCGTCTGACTTTTGATTTCAGCCTGGGTCATTATCCCAGGGTCATGTGATTGAACCCTGCGTCGGGCTCTGCAGTGAGCATGGAGCCTGCTTGAGATTCTCTCCGCCCCCCCTCCCATCTTGTTCTCCCCTCTGGCCCTCTCCCCCACTCACGCATGCACTCTCTCTTTCTCTAAAAAGAAAAAAAAAATTTTTTAATGGGCAATGGCAAGTACATACACTTTGCTAGCAAGAATACAAAATGAAGCATGACTTTTTTTTTGCAGCAGCAGCTTTATTGGAATATAATTTACGTACCATACAACTTACCCATTTAAAAGGTACAATTCAAATAAGTAAATAAAAGGTACAATTCAATTGGATTTTTTTCAAGTTTTTATTTAAATTATAGTTAGTTAACATATAGTGTAATATTGGTTTCAGGAGTAGAATTTAGTGATTCATCACTTAAGTTAAACACCCAATGCTCATTACAAACAAGCGCCCTCCTTAAAACCCATCACCCATTTAGCCCATCCCCCACCCACCTCCCCTCCAGCAACCCTCAGTTTGTTTTCTATAGTTAAGAGTCCCTTATGGTTTGTTTCTCTCTCTCTCTCTTTTTTCTTTCCCCTATGCTCATCTGTTTTGTTTCTTAAGTTCCACATATGAGTGAAATTCTATGGTGTCTTTCTCTGATTTATTTTGGTTAGCATAATACACTCTAGCTCCATCCACATCATTGCAAATGGCAAGATTTCATTCTTTTTTATGGCTGAGTAATATCGATGCAGAAAAAAAGTATTGGACAAAGTGCAGCATCTGTTCTTGATAAAAAGCCTCAACAAAGTACAGAGAGGGAACATACCTCAACATCATAAAGGCCATATACAAAAGACCCACGGATAATACCATCCTCAATAGGGAAAAACTGAGAGCTTTTCCTATGTGGTCAGGAACAAGACAGAGATGTCCACTCTCACTATTGTTATTTAACACAGTACTTGAAGTTCTAGCATTGGCAATCAGACAACAAAAAGAAATAAAAGACATCCAAATTGGAAAGGAAGAAGTCAAACTTTCACTATGCACAGATGACAGGATGCTCTATATAGAAAATCCAAAAGACTCCAACAAAACTGCTAGAACTGATCCATGAATTCAGTAAGTCACAGGATACAAAATCAATGTACAGATATCAGTTGCATTTCTATACACCAATAACGAAGCAGCAGAGAGAGAAATCAAGGAATTGATCCCATTTACAACTGCACCAAAACCCATAAGATACTTAGGAATAAACCTAACCAAAGAGGTAAAAGACGAGTATGCTGAAAACTATAGAACACTCATGAAAGAAACTGAAGAAGACACAAAGAAATGTAAAAATATTCCATGCTTGTGGATCATAAGAGAAATATTATCCAAATGTCTATACTACTGCCCAAAATCTACATAATCCCTATCAAAATAATACCAGAATTTTTCACAGAGCTAGAACAAACCTAAAATGTGTATGGAACCACAAAGGACCTCGATTGCCAAAGCAATCTTGAAAAAGTAAAGCAAAGCTGGTGGCATCACAACTCGGGATTGCTATATTACAATCTGTATTACAAGCTATATTACAAAGCTGTAGTCATCAGGATGGTACAGTACTGGCACAAAAACAGACAGATCAATGGAACAAAATAGAAAACCCAGAAATGGACCCACAACTATATGGTCAACTAATTTTTGACAAAGTAGGAAATTATATCCGATGGAAAAAATAATTGTTTTTAATATATTAACAGAGTTGTGCAAACATGCCACTATCTCATACTCTAGTGTTACAACTTTTTCATCATCCCAAAATGAAGCTCAGTATCGATTAACAGTCACTCTGCACCCACCCCACCTGCTGCAGCACCATCCCTAGGCATTCCCCAATCTATTATCTGGCTCTATAATCTGTCTTCTTTCAGACATTTCAAATAAATGGAATAACATAATTTGTATGTGGTCATTTGTGACTTGTTTCCTTTACCTAGCATAATGTTTTCAAGGATAATCCATGTTATAGCACGTATCCATATTTCATTGCTTTTATTGCCAAATAACATTTGGTTGCATAGGTGTAGGAACATATAAGTTATTTACACCTTCTGGCTAGTATAAATAATGCTGCTAAGAACATTTGTTCTTAGTTTTAGAGTGGACCTCTATTTTCATTCCTCTTTGATACACAGGAGTAAAGTTTCTGGACTTTATGGTAATCCCATTTTTAAGTCAGTTTCTTAAGTCAGTTTCTTAAGTCAGTTTCTTAAGTCAGTTTCAGTACATTTTGAAGAACTGCCAAAATATTTTCCAAAGTGAACTTATATTTCCAATAGCAATGTCTGAATTTTGAATGCTCCAAATTCTTTACATCTTTGCCAATACCTGTTATTGTTTTTAAAATTATTTTATAGCCATTCTAGTGGTTGTGAAATGGTATAGTTTTGATTGCATTTCTCTGTTAATGATATTGTGCACTTTTTCATGTACTTATTGGCTATTTATGTATCTTCTATAGAGAAATGTCTATTGAGATCTTTTGACAATTTTTTTAGTTATTAAGTTGTAAGAGTTCTTTACATTTTCTAGATACGATTCTCTTATATATATGCTTTATAATTTTTTAACCAGTCTGTGCATTATATTTTTAATTTATTGATGATATTATTTGCAGCACAAAAGTTTTTATTTTGATAAAATTATTTTATTTTTTCTTGTGTTGCTTGTGCTTTTGATGTGGATTACTTAACCAAAAGTCACAAAGGTTTACTTCTACTTCCTAATTAAGTTTTATAATTTTAGCTCTTACCTACAGGACTGTAATCCATCTTATGGTATGTGATAGGAATCCAAGTTCATTCTTTTCCATGCAGATGTTCAGTTGTCCCAGTACCATTCATTGAAAAGACTATTCTTTCCCCATTAAATTGTACTGGCATCAATTTTTTGAAAATCATTTGGCCACAAATGTAAGAGTTTGTTTCTGGATTCTCAATTCTGTTCCACTGACTTATATGTCTTTTCTTATGCTAGTATTGCACTATCTTGATTACTGTAGTTTTGTAGTCAGTTTTGAAAATGGGAAGTGTTAGTTCTCTAATTTTGTTATTTTTCAAGATTGTTTTACTTGAACTTCCATATTAATTTTGTATCACCTTGTCAACTTCTACAAAGAAACAAGCTGGGATGCGGATAGGCATTGTATTAAATCTGTAGGTCACTTTAGGGTAGTATTACCTTTTTAAAAGTGTTTAGTCTTCTAATCCATGAATATGGGATGTCTTTCCATTTATTTAGGTCCTCTTTAAATTTTTTTAGCAATGTTTTCTAGTTTTGTAAAGTATAAGTTTGACACTACTTTTGTTAGATTTATTCCTAAGTATTTTATCTCCTCTTGATGCAATCCCATCTGATGGAATTGTTTTCATTTCATTTTTGGATTGTTCATTGCTAATATATAGAAATGTAATTGATTATTGTACACTGATCTTATATCCTGCAACCTTGATTAACTCATTTATTAATTTTAGGTTTTTAGCAGACTCCTTAGGATTTTTCATATCCAAGATCATGTCATCTATGAATAAAGATAGTTCTACTTCTTTACCACTCTGATGCCATTTATTTCTTTTTCTTGCCTAATTGCCCAGGTTAGCACCTCTAGTGCAGTGGTGAATTAGAAGAGGTGCAGACAGCATTCTTATCTTGCTACTGACAAGAAAAGGGGAAAGCATTCAGTCTTTCAACATTAAGTATGATATTAAGTCAGGGATTTTCACCAAAAACAAAATTCATCTTTAAACATTGGAAGAATTTACAACTAAAGCTACCTGGGTCTAAACGTTTCTTTATGGATGTTTTGAAATTACTAACTCAATTTAATTACTTGTTATAGATATATTTAGATTTTCTATTTTTTTCTTAAGTCAGTTTCAGTACTTTCTGTCTTTCTGGGAATTTACATTGATTTCGCCTAAATTATGTAATTTTTGGCATTTAGTTGCTCATAATATTCCCTTATAATCCTTTTATTTTCTGTATGATTGGTAGTGATGTCCCCCTTTCATCCCTAGTTTTAGTAATTTGACTTCTCTCTCTCACACACACACACACTTACTCATTCTAACTAAAGTTTTATCAATTTTGTTGATATTGTGAAAGAACCTTTTGTGTTTTTTTGATGTTTTCTACTGTTTCCCATCTTGTTTTCTATTAATTCATGCTCTAATCTTTATAATTTCTTTCATTCCACTTCCTTTAGATTTAGTTTGCTTCTCTTTTTCCAGCTTAGATTAGTGATTTGAGATCTTTCTTCTTTTTTAAAAACATATAGACATAAATTATAAAGCTATAATTTCCCTGTAAGTATTGCTTGAATTGGCATCTTATAAATTTGGGCACATTGTGTTTTCATTTTCATTAATCTCATTTTCTTTATTCTTTGTGATTTCTTCTTTGAGTTACTGATATTGGGGAGTGCGTTGTTCAATTTCCATTTACTTATGAATTTCCCAAATTTCCTTCTTTTATTGATTCCTAATAATTGCATTCTGGTGGGAGAATATGATTTGAATCCTTTTAAATTTATTGAGGCTTGTTTTATGGCCTAACATTTGGACTATCCTAGAGGATCATTCATGTAGTTGAGAAAACCGTGTATTCTACTGTTGTTAACATGGATATGTTAACTCTAGTTTGATTTTAGTTTTGTTGGAGTCTTCTATTTCCTTGTTGATGTTCTGTCTAGTTGCTCTCTTCCTTACTGAGAGTGCTGTATTGACGTTTCCAACTATTATTGTTGAACCGTTTACTTCCAGATAAATACAGAAATATTATTACTATATAGCTCTATTTCCTCCTCCCCTCTTTAGTGCTATTAGAATTTTACATGTTACATCTATATGAAATAAGTCCCATAATATATTGTTGTAATTACTTTTTAATTAATATATCTTTAAAATAAGTTGATAGAATAAAAGAGAGCAAGTATATAATAGTCAAATTTAACAGATAAAGGATTCAAAGCAGCTATTCTAAATATTTTAGTTCAAATAACTATAAATATTTTAATATATAAGTAAATATTTTAGTTCAAAGAACTAAAGGAAACCATGTTTAAAGAAGTAAAGGAATGTATGATGACAATGTCTCATCAATAGAGAATAATAATAAGGATATAGAAATTATAAACTGTTCTCAAAGGCAGTTTCTTTTACCTGTGGATGAGTCACACTTTCCTGTTTCTTTGAAAGTCAAATTGTTGTTGAAAATTGGACATTTAAGATACCATATTATAACAACTCAGAATACTCCTGAATACTCTGAATACTCAGGAATACTCCTCCCCACCTCAGGGCTTATTGTGGTCTGTACTTCCTCCTGCCCTCCCACCCTCCCTCCTCTGGACAGTTTCCATGAAGTATATTTTCCTTGCAGTGTACAGCTTCTGATGTTGCTTCTCAAGGTATGTGCACAATCACTCTGATTCATTTACCATCAGCATGTTCATAGTCTCTCTAAACCATTCTCTTGGGATGACAGTGGATTTAGCCAGCCTACCTTTCTCTGTCCCTGATCTTGTATTAAGTTTCTAGCTGGCCTGTCTCTACTGGTATCATCTAAATGTTAGCCTCTATTAATTGCTGGCTGACTACTCTACTGATTTTGACAATGGCCTAGGGGTATAAATTGCTTTATGATGCAATTAAATTTGGATCCCTTCCAGGGCAGTTTTGGGTAAGTCTTTAAGGCTTGCTCCGACTCCAGGAGAGGTCCTTTTAGCTATCACTTTCCATGGTTCTTTATTAAACTTCTAAGTAGCCAAATGTTTTGCTTCTTGTTTTCATGAAGTTACTAGTTCCTTCAAAAAACTTTCATTTCATGACTAACTGCTGAAATCCTTAGGATGAACTGGATAATGCAACAGCTGCCCTCCTGGATTCAGGTGTTGCTCGTTCATGGAATCCATGCCTGAATCTGTGGTATACAACTTTTACATGACTCACTGGACTG
Organism: Panthera pardus; assembly: GCF_024362965.1. Taxonomy (NCBI): domain Eukaryota; kingdom Metazoa; phylum Chordata; class Mammalia; order Carnivora; family Felidae; genus Panthera; species Panthera pardus. Next base: position 60,443,970 of record NW_026526821.1, on the reverse strand, counting down.
GTCCCAGTGGCACTTCAACTTTTAGCCTTTACACCACAGCTATACTTTCTCTTCTACTTGGCAGGATAGCCACCTTTGCCACATCAACTTCTAAAAGTGGTAGGCCTTAGAGTCACAGCAGCAGCACAAGTGCATCCTCTTGCCATGCTTTTCAAATGATGACTGACATTCCCTTCATCATCTCACTTCTGTGGTGGAGACCAAAGAGAAAGCACTTCTGCTTCATAATATTCAGAAACTTCTGCCCAGCAGAGAACCACTAGTTTCTTCTTAACTGTGTATCATCACTTTTTGAAAGCTCTCTGGCTATATATGCCCAAATTCCCACTTCTAGGAATACATCTTAAAAATAAAATGCAAAATGTGATAAAAGTTTTATGCAACAAAATAATTACAAGGTTGTTTTATATACAAATTAAAAATCTGAAATTTTTTATTGCCCAGCAATAGGGAAGTAGTGAAAAGTAGAATAGTCAATTGTAATATGCTACTATTGCAAATACGTAAAACAACATAAAAATCTCGCTAGGAAAAGAAAAGGGCTAAAAGGAAATAAAACAAAACATTTATTATAGGAGAATGGTTCTGAAATCCACTGTAACCTAAGATGATGATAACACTTTTAAAAATCTTTTGTTTCATTAAAAATTAAATGAGATTCTCCAAAGACTTCTCATATTATTCTGAAGGAAATCATCCATAACACAACTATTAATTAAAGAACATTAAAGGAAGGGTATTTGGAATTCCTGTTCTTAACACTCCTCTTGAGAAGAGTTACATAAGAGAAAGATATACTATATTTATTTGGAAAATAGAAAACTACGACCTAGGTGAATTGGTATGGTATATATATCTTAGTTTTGTGGAACATCTTCAAAAAGATGCGACCACCAATTCACCTATTAACTAGACCTAGACACTCAAAAGCTCTTTACTCCCTCCCCTGTCCTTGAAATGTGGGTTCCACTTGCCTCCCCCACTCCCAGAGGCTGCTCCAAGGACATAGCCTTGAGATAGTAATATATGATATTGAAAACACCTACAGAGTATACATGACTGAGCCGACTTTGGGCCACTTTATAAGGTTTTATGTATTGGTGGGTTAATGCAAGGATCCATTCATCTTGCTGCTGCCCAAGACAAACTTCATACATAAGTTCCTTTTGCAAATAAAACTGCCACCTCCCAACCTGGAGTGGTCTGCCTCGATTTTTGGCCTCTTCCTGCCCTCTGAGTACAGGGACTAATTTCAAATTACACCTGGGAAGCTCCCAGGAGGGTTATGAACTAACACTCAATAAATATATATTTTTTAAAACAAAGAAAACCGGGGCACCTGGCCACAGGGGCTGACTTTGGCTCAGGTCATGATCTCACAGTCCATGAGTTCGAGCCCCATGTCGGGCTCTGTGCTGACAGCTCAGAGCCTGGAGCTTGCTTCAGATTCTGTGTCTCCCTCTCTCTCTTCCCCTCCCCAATTCACACACTGTCTCTCTCTCTCTCTCTCTCTCAAAAAATAAACACTAAAAAAATTTTTTAAAAACATAAAGCAAAGAAAACTAAGACTATAAAAGATTCTAAAATTCCTAATTCTAGTGCTTTAAATAATTTCCATTGGAGAATGAAGAAGGAGATATAGATCTTTTTCCTTTAACCTCTCCTTTCTCATTTAAAATTATCTGAGTGATTATAGGAATGCAAGCCTGGTTCAGAGTTCAAAAATCAATTAACATAACCAATCATAACAGGCTAAAGAAAAAAAAATCACACAAATATATTAATTGATGCAGAAAAAGCAAATGACAAAAATTCAATACTCATTCATAATAATCATTACGAATACAATTCATACATTATGAATACAATTCATAATAATCATGCTGAGAATCATGCTGAGTGAAAAAATCCAATCCCAAAAGGTTACATACCATATGATTCTATTTATATAACATTCTTGAAGTGACAAAATTATAGAAATGGAGACTAGATTAGTGGTTGCCTTGAGTTAAGGAGGGGCTGGGGATAGAAGGGAAGTAGACAGGGTTACAAAAGGGCAACATGATGGATCCTGTGATGGAAATGTTCTATACCCTGCCTGATTCAATGTCAACATCCTGGTTGTGATATTATACAATAGTTTTTCAAGAGGTTACCATTGGGGAGACCAGGTAAAGGATACTTTGTGTTATTTCTTACAATTGCATGTGAATCTATAATACCTCAAAATCAAATTTTAGTTTAGACAAAATTATTTGAGTGTCCCCTATATGCATAGTACAGCTAAAGAAATACAAAGATAAATAAGATGGCTCTAACACTTGAAATTACAGTTTATTATGTAATGTATAAACACATATACGTAAATAACTAAATTTCAAGGCAAAAAATTCTTAAATATTTTTTAATGTTCATTTATTTTTGAGAGAGAGACAGAGCATGAGTGGGGAGGAGAAAAGAGAGAGGGAGACACAGAATCAGAATCAGGCTCCAGGCTCTGAGATGTCAGCACAGAGCCCAACGCGGGGCTCAAACTCTCAAACTGCAAGATCATGACCTGAGCTGAAGTCGGATGCTTAACCGACTGAGCCACCCAGGCACCACAAGGGAAAAAAAATTTAATTTTAGTTAGTTAACATAGTGTGCAATAGTGGTTTCAGGAGTAGAATTCAGTGATGCGTCACTTACATTCAACACCCAGTGCTCATCACAAGTGCCCTCCTTAATACCCATCACCTATTTAACCCATCTTCTACCTGCCTCCCTCCATGAATCCTCAATTTGTTCTCTTATTTTGTTCTCTGTGGTTTGTTTCCCTCTCTCTCCCCCTCCACCCTTCCCATACATGCATCTGTTTCATTTCATAATTCCACACAAGTGATATTATATAGTATTTGTCTTTCTCTGATTGACTTATTTCCCCCTAGCATAATACATTCTGGCTTCATCCATGTCGTTCCAAATGGTAAGATTTCATTCCTTTTGATGGCTAAGTAGTATTCCATTGTGTATATATACCACATCTTCTTTATCCATTCATCCGTTGATGGACATTTGGGCTCTCTCCATAGTTTGGCTATTGTTGTGATGCTGCTATAAATATTGGGGTGCATGTACCCCTTCTAATCTGTATTATTTTTCCTTTGGGTAAATACCTAACAAGGCAATTGCTGGATCATAGGGTGGCTCCATTTTTAGTTTTTTGAGGAAATCCATAATGTTCTCCAGAGTTGCTGCACCAGTTTGCATTCCCACCAATGGTACAAGACGATTCCCCTTTTTCCACATCCTCACTAACACCTGTTGTTTCTTGTGTTGTTAATTTTAGTCATTTTGAAAGGAGTGAGGTGGTATCTCAACATAATTTTGATTTGTACTTCCCTGATGATGAGTGATGTTGAGCATCTTTTTGTGCATCTGTTAGCCATCTGGATGTCTTCTTTGAAAAGTGTCTGTTCCACTTCTCTAAAGAAGACATCCGGATGGCCAACAGGCACATGAAAAGATGTTCAACGTCGCTCCTTATCAGGGAAATACAAATCAAAACCACACTCAGATACCACCTCACGCCAGTCAGAGTGGCCAAAATGAAGAAATCAGGAGACTATAGATGCTGGAGAGGATGTGGAGAAACAGGAACCCTCTTGCACTGTTGGTGGGAATGCAAATTGGTGCAGCCGCTCTGGAAAGCAGTGTGGAGGTTCCTCAGAAAATTAAAAATAGACCTACCCTATGACCCAGCAATAGCACTGCTAGGAATTTATCCAAGGGATACAGGAGTACTGATGCATAGGGGCACCTGTACCCCAATGTTTATAGCGGCACTCTCAACAATAGCCAAATTATGGAAAAAGCCTAAATGTCCATCAACTGATGAATGGATAAAGAAATTGTGGTTTATATACACAATGGAATACTACGTGGCAATGAGAAAAAATGAAATATGGCCTTTTGTAGCAACATGGATGGAACTGGAGAGTGTGATGCTAAGTGAAATAAGCCATACAGAGAAAGACAGATACCATATGGTTTCACTCTTATGTGGATCCTGAGAAACATAACAGAAACCCATGGGGGAGGGGAAGGAAAAAAAAAAAAAAAAAAAAGAGGTTAGAGTGGGAGAGAGCCAAAGCATAAGAGACTGTTAAAAACTGAGAACAAACTGAGGGTTGATGGGGGGTGGGAGGGAGGGCAGGGTGGGAGGGAGGGCAGGGTGGGTGATGGGTATTGAGGAGGGCACCTTTTGGGATGAGCACTGGGTGTTGTATGGAAACCAATTTGACAGTAAATTTCATATATTAAAAAATAAAAAATAAAAAAAAATAAAATAAAAAATAAAAAAAAGAAAAGTGTCTGTTCATATCTTCTGCACATTTCTTAACAGGGTTGCTTGTTTTTTAAGTGTTGAGTTTGATAAGTTCCTTATAGATTTTGGTTACATGTCAGGAGTATTTTAAAATGAAGTTAGGGGGCACCTGGGTGGCTCAGTGGGTTAAGCATTGGACTCTTGATCTCGGCTCAGGTCATGATCGCAAGTTTGAGCCCTGTGCTGTCAGCATGGAGCCTGCTTGGGATTTTCTCTCCCTCTCTCTCTGCCCCTCCCCTGCTAGTGTGCACCCTCTCTTTTTCTCTCAAATAAATAAATAAACATTTAAAAAATACTGTTAGACTTAGCCTGGCCACTTTGCATCCATTAAGATAGCTATTATCATAAACTGAAAAAACAAAACTAAAACATAATCAGTGTTGGCAAGGATGTAGAGAAACTGGAACCCAAGTGCACTGTTGGTGGGAATGTAAAATGGTACAGTCACTGTAGAAAAAAGAACAAAATTTCCTCAAAAAAATTAAAAATAGAATTGCCATAAGATCCAGAAATCCAGTTTTCGATATAAATACAAAAGAACTAAAAGAAAGGCCTTGAAGAGATATTTGTACACTCATGGGCAAAGCAGCATTATTCACAATAATTAAAACATGGAAGCCACGCAAGAGTCTACTGGATGATGAATGGATAAGCAAAATGTAGTATATTCATACAATGGAATATTATTCAGCCTTAAAATGGAAATAAATCCTGTAATATGCTACGACATTGATGCACCTTGAGGACATTATGCTAAGTGAAATAAGCCAGTCACAAAAAGACAAATACTATATGAATCCACTTATATGAGGCCCTTTGAGTAGTAAATATCATAAAGAGAGAAAGTATAATGATGGTTGCCAGGGGCTTGGGAAAGGGGAGAATAAGAGGTTATTATTTAATAGGTATAGAGTTTCAGATTTACAAGATGAAAAGATATGGGCATGGACAGTGGTGAAGGCTGCACAACAATACGAATGTATTTAATACCACTGAACTGTACACTTAAAAATGGTTAAGACAGAAAAGGTTATGTGTATTTTAACAAAATAAAAGAAAAAATAGAAAAAACTATGAGAAGAGTAAAGAAGCTACAAAACTTGAAGTAACCATCCTTAAAATGTTTAAAAATTAATATAAACCACTTTCAACTTTATATACTGTTGTACCTCTAAGGGTAATGATTTTAAAGCTTAAAGAAAATTATTGGACTATATACTACTTAGTCATGATATATTACCATTTTAAGAAGCTTTGGGATAATATTTTCTGGTATTTCATCTTAATATTGTTTCAGTTGTAACGACATGTGTTAGTTTCCCAATTTGAAAACAGCAAGTAAAAAATATTTTTAAAGAAAACTTAAGGATATATCATTTGAATTTTTACAGTGAGAATCTATTCATGAGTTACTTTCATCATTAAAAAGTTCTTGCTGAGGGGTGCCTGGGTGGCTCAGTCAGTTAAAAATCTTGACTTCAGCTCAGGTCATGATCTCGCGGTTCATGGGTTTAAGCCCGTGTCAGGCTCTGTGCTGACAGCTGAGAGCCTGGAGCCTGCTTTGGATTCTGTGTCTCCCTCTCTCTTTGCCCCTACTCCGCTCACATTCTGTCTCTCTCTGTCTCTCAAAAATGAATAAACGTTTAAAAAATTGTTTTTAAAGTTCTTGGTGAAATAAAAAAATAAAGGAAGAGTTAGAAAATTCTTGCAGGGGCGCCTGGGTGGCTCAGTCGGTTAAGCGGCCGACTTCGGCCCAGGTCATGATCTCGCAGTCCGTGAGTTAGAGCCCCGCGTCGGGCTCTGTGCTGACAGCTCAGAGCCTGGAGCCTGTTTCAGATTCTGTGTCTCCCTCTCTCTGACCCTCCCCCGTTCATGCTTTGTCTCTCTCTGTCTCAAAAATAAATAAACGTTAAAAAAAAAAAAAAAGAAAAAAAAAAGAAAATTCTTGCATATACCACTTAGTTAATAAAATATTAACAGTGCATTCTTTTTTTACATTTTTTTGCATTTATTTATTTTTGAGAAACAGTGAGACAAAGCGTTAATAAAATATTAACAGTGCATTCTTTTAAAAAATTTTTTTTTTACATTTATTTATTTTTGAGAAACAGAGTGAGACAAAGCGTGAGCGGGGGAGGGGCAGAGAGAGAAGGAGACACAGAATCCGAAGCAGGCTCCAGGCTCTGAGCAAGTGGTCAGCACAGAGCCTGACATGGGGCTCAAACCCACAAACTATGAGATCATGACCTGAGCCGAAATCTAATGCTCAACTGACTGAGCCACCCAGGTGCCCCAACAGTGGATTCTTAGAGAAACCAACAGACTCATGATTCTCAAATCCATCATATCCTCCTCTCAAACAGTAGACTAGCAAAATTTAAAAATGGGAACTGTAAAGATGACCACAATTTGTCAACTTTTTAAAAGTTTTTATTTAAATTCCAGTTAGTTAACATATAATGTAATATTAGTTTCAGGTGTATGATATAGCGATTCAACACTTCTGTACAACACTTGGTGTTCATCAGAACAAGTGGACTCCTTAATCCCCATCACCTATTTAACCCCCCCCCCCCCCCATCCACCTCTTCTCTGGTAACCATCAGTTTGTTCTCTATAGTTAAGAGTATGTTTCTTGGTTTCTCTCTTTTTTTCCATTTGCTTATCTGTTTCTTAAATTCCACATGTAAGTGAAATAATACGATATTTGTCTTTTACTTACTGACTTATTTCACTTAGTACAATACTCTCTAGCTCCATCCATGTCACTGCAAATGGCAAAATTTCATTCTTCTTTATGACTGAGTAATATTCCATTGTGTAAATATACCACATCTTCTTTATCCATTCATCAGTTGGTGGACACTTGGGCTGTTTCCAAAACTTGGTTATTGTAGATAATGCTGCTATAAACATCAGGATACATGTATCCTTTTGAATTAGTATTTTTGTATTCTTTGGGTAAATTCAATTACATTATACAACTTGTATACATATCCCCTTAGGATCAGGGCTCCAACTATCTCTCCAGATACATCTCCAGCCACATTGACCTGTGAATGCCACAATGGCCACTGCAAATCATTTACTATTCACTCAAGAATTCATTTATTTTTTTTTAATTTATTTATTTTGAGAGAGACAGACAGTGCAAGTGGGGGAAGTGCAGAGATAGAGGGAGAGGGAGAAAGAATCCCAAGCAGGCTTCACACTGTCAGCACAGAGCCCAATGTGGGGCTCAAAACCACAAAGCTGTAAGATGATGACCTGAGCTGAAATCAAGAGTCAGACACTTAACCAACTGAGCAACCCAGGTGCCCCAAGAATTCATTTATAACTCCATACTGTTGTCTATGTTGCTGCTTCCTCTGAATGGGTGCTTTACTCCTTCTGAGTTCAGTAGTACATCCTTGTGAACTCCTCCCTGACACCCGTAGGCCAATTAGGAATTCCCTTTCTAAAACCCTGAATATTTTTTACTAGTATAACATTCATACAAATAATTTGCATATCAATACTGGGAGGTCCTCGGGAGAAAAGGCCTGTCTCTCTTTTTCTATTCTTTTTTCTTCCTTTTCCTTCTCTTCCTCTTCTTCTTCCTCCTCCTCTTCTTCTTCTTCTTTTGAGTATGTGTTATATTAGTTTCAGGAGTACAACATAGTGGTTCAATAACTCTGTATGTTAGGCTATGCTCACCACAAGTGCAGTTACCGTCTATCATCATGAATAATATTACAATACCATTGAATGTATTCCCTATGCTATACCTTTTATCCACATGACTTACTAATCCATAACTGGAAGCCTGTATCTCCTACTTTCCTTCACCCATTTTGCCTATCACCCCACTCCTCCCCTCTGGCAACCATCATTTTGTTCTCTGTATTTATGGGTCAGATTATTCATTTGTTTTGTTTTATAGATTCCACATATAAGTGAAATCATATGGTATCTGTCTTTCTCTGTCTGGTGTATTTCACTTAGCATAATATCCTCTAGATCCATTCATGTTTTGAACCTTTATTCATGGTGGCAAACACAATGTCAGCAGATACAATCGACTGAATTATAGCTTAAAATAAATTTAGCTTAAAAGAATACAATTAGTTGAGTAAATCCCAACCTCATAGTTCTTTGCTGATTTCTATGTCAATGTGTTTTATAATTCTTCTGGTTAAAAGTAAATGCATGCTCAAAGGAAAAGTTTCTGTTACTTCATGAATTGTTGGAACACAGCTGTGTTAGAAACTTATCTCTTGGACTTTAGAAATAAAATCTAAATTTGATAGACATGGCTTGATGTAATATTTTATAAAATCAATTTGTTTTTCTAAGATTATAGTAATTTTATAGTAGCAATAATATTAAAAGAACCACTTAAAAGTTTATTACATACCATTTCTATTTCTTGATCTTTAGCAACCAGCTGTCGATTAAGAAGTTCTTTGCTTGAGTCAAGTTTAATACAAAGTTCCCTTGTGGAAGATAAATCTGCAAGGGCAGACACTTTTTCAAACTGAACCTTCTGAAGTTCCTCTTCCATCTTTACAACAGACTTGTGTAAGGTAGAAATCTGGGACTTGTAAGACCTTTCTGCATTTAAGTGCTGCAAGGACAAAATTATATATATATATATATATATATATATATATATATATATATACACACACACACACACATATATACATACATATACACACATATTTTTTTAACTTGAAAAAACAACAATATGGAAGACAAAATGAGGGAAATCTTTTGATAGTACACTTAGATTATAAGGAACTTTATACAATATAGGTGATAATAGTACATACAAAACACCCTGGGAAAGATAAATACAGCTTTCAAATGTCTATACAAAAAATCCATGAGGTAAGGTGGTCAAATGGTCATTATTTTTAATGTGTTTAGAAAACAAGTATTCCCACTTAAAAGTCTCAACTCCAAAGCTAGTTGCGACACATATACGTTTGGTCTGTAGTTCTATTCTTGCCACGGTTTCAATTATTCTATAAGATAAATATTATTGTTGTTAAAGACAAAACTTTAGGGGTGCCTGGGTGGCTCAGTCGGTTAAGCATCCAACTTTGGCGCAGGTCATGATCTCACAGTTCGTGAGTTCAAGCCGCACATCGGGCTCTGTGCTGACAGCTCAGAGCCTGGAGCCTGCTTCACATTCTGTGTCTCCCTCTCTCTCTGCCCCTTCCCTGCTCATGCTCTGTATCTCTCTGTCTCAAAAAAAAAATAAAATAAAATAAAAAAAGACAAAACTTTAGTCACTACTGTTTCACTCACAATACCCATTTTCCAATTCTTAAATGGAATGTTTATCTAGATCATACTATCATAAAATGAGGACTGACAGCTCTCTAGCACTTACTAATAACTCTGAGAGAAAAAGACTCTGGGCAAGTATAAATTGAGAATACAGCCACATGGGGGGCACCTGGGTGATTCATTCAGTTGAGTGTGCAACTCTTGATTTTGGCTCAGGGTCATGAAATTGTGCCCTGTATTGGGCTCCACACTGAGTGTGGAGCCTGCTTAAAATTCATTCTCTCTCTCTCTCTCTCTCTCCCTGCCTTGCTCCTCCACTTGTACTCTCTCTCTCTCAAAAAAAAAAAAATACATCCACATTATGGGAAATAAGCATATTTTTAAAACTGCAATATGAAAATATTTTTTTAATGTTTATTTTCATTTTTCAGAGAGAGAGAGAGAGAGAGAGAGAGAGAGAGCATGAGCAGGGAAGGGGCAGAAAGAGACAAAGACAGAATCAGAAGCAGACTCCAGGCTCTGAGCTGTCAGCACAGAGCCCAACAGGGGTCTCAAACTCACGAACCACAAGATCATGACCCGGGCCAAAGTTGGAAGCTTAACTGACTGGGCCACCCAGGAGCCCCTAAAAACTGTAATATAAGATTCAAGTCATATAAATTTTTTCAAAAGCTCAAGATAATACCCCTCCTTTTTACTGTTTCAGAGACATGTCTTAAATAAGTGCACTGCAGAGAAGTTTTTGCTATTGTGTGAAACTGACAGAACTGACAAATAAAGAAATTTTTCTGCTTTTATAAGTACACAGCATAAAAAAATTGTTCCTGGAATAAGTTGTTTGGCCACAATTTTCCCTTTCTTCCTTCTTCACTCCCTCTATTTCTCACTCATTTTTCAGACAACCTTCTATCCATCCACCTACCCATCCGTCTGCCCATCCATTCCATTTTTTAGTATATTCTGTGTTCCAGTCAATGCACCTAGATGCATATCCAATGATAAGCAAAATAGTCTTTGCTCTCATGACATTTCCAGACTATGGGAGAGCTATGCATCAATCAAATAATCACAGAAATGACTATATAAATACATATTAAGCAAATACTTCTAGAGAAAAAATCTGTATGACAAAGGAAATTGACCTAAACTAAGAGGGTCAGAGAAGTCAGGAAAAGGTTCCCTGATAAATGACACATGAACTGAGATCTGAATGGTGAATAGATATACAATGTATGTTGGGGAAGGGAGTTTTTCGAATTGGAGGAATGCTAAGTACAAAGGCCCTAAAGGGAGTGTGTGGAAGGAGGGAAAATGACATGTTCCAACAACAGAGAAAAGACTAGTATGACTGGAACTCAGAAGCCACAGAGAAGAATGATAGGAGATACCATTGAAAAGGTATAAAAAAACCTCACAAGTCAGCCTGATAAGCTGGGTTAAAATTAGGTTTTTACCCAATGAAATACTTTTTCTTTTTTAAATTTTATTTAACACAAAGCTATAGTGTCATAATGGTTTCAGGAGTAGAATTTGGTGATTCATCACTTACATGCAACACCCAGTGCTCATCCCAACAAGTGTCCTCCTTAATACCCATCTCGGATTTAGCCCATCACCACACCCAACACCCCTCAACGAACCCTCAGTTTTTTCTCTATATTTAAGAGTCTCTTATGGTTTGCCTCCCTCTTGGTTTTCATCTATTTTTCCTTCCCTTCCCCTATGTTCATCTGTTCTGTTTCTTAAATTCCACATATGACTAAAATCATATGTTATTTGTCTTTCTCTAATTTCACTTAGCATAATACATTCTAGGTCCATCCACATTGTTGCAAATGGCAATATTTCATTCTTTTTGATCACCAGGTAATGTTCTATTGCGTATCTTTATCCATTCATCAGTCAATGGACATTTGAGCTCTTTCCAAAATATGGCTATTGTTGATAGTGCTGCTATAAACACTGGGGTGTATTTTCCCCTTTGAATAAGCATTTTTGTATCCTTTAGATAAATACGTAGTAGTGTGATTGCTGAGTCATAGGGTAGCTCTACTTTTAATTTTTTGAGGAAACTCCATACTGTTTTCCAGAGTGGCTCCACCAGTTTGCATTCCTATCAGCACTGCAAAGGGTTCCACTTTCTCTGCATCCTCACCAACATCTGTTGTTGCCTGAGTCGTTAATGTTAGCCATTCTGACAGGTGTGAAGTGGTATCTCATTTTTGATTTGTATTTCCCTTATGATGAGTGATGCTGAGCATCTTTTCATGTGTTGGTTGGCCATCTGGATATCTTCTTCAGAAAAGAATTTGCTCATGGCTTTTGCCCATTTCTTCACTGGACTATTTGTTTTTTTGGGTATTGAGTTTGGTATGTTCTTTATAGATTTTGGATACTAACCCTTTATCCAATATGTCATTTGCAAATATCTTCTCCCATTCTGTTGGTTGTCTTTTAGTTTTGTTGACTGTTTTCTTCACTGTGCAGAACATTTTTATCTTGATGAGATCCCAATAGTTCATTTTTGCTTTTGTTTCCCTTGCCTCTGGATACATGTCTAGTAAGAAGTTGCTGCAGCCAAGGTCAAAGAGGTTGTTGCCTGTTTTCTCCTCTAGGATTTTGATGGTTTCCTGTCTTACATTTAGGTCTTTCATCCATTTGGAGTCTATTTTTGTGAATGGTGTAAGAAAGTGGTCTTCTGCATGTCACTGCCCAGTTTTCCCAACACCATTTGCTGAAGAGATTGTTTTTTTCCCATTGGATATTCTTTCCTGCTTTGTTAAAGATTAGCTGGCCATACATTTGTGGGTCCATTTCTGGGTTCTCTATTCTGTTCCATCCATTGATCTATGTGTCCGTTTTTGTGCCAGCACCAGCTTTGTAATACAGCTTGAAGTCTGGAATTATGAAGCCTCCAGCTTTGTTTTTCCTTTTCAATATTACTTTGGCTATTCGGGGTCTTTTCTGGGTCCATACGAATTTTAGAATTGTTTGTTCTAGCTCTGTGAAGAATGCTGGTATAATTTTGATAGGGATGGCGCTGAATGTGTAGATTGCTTTGGGTAGTAATGACATTTTAACAATATTTGTTCTCCCAATCCATGAGCATGGAATGTTTTTCCATTTCTTTGTGTCTTCTTTAATTTCTTTTGCAAGTGTTCTATAGTTTTCAGCATACAGATCTTTTTACCTATTTGGTTATGTTCATTCGTCAGTATTTTATGGTTTTGGTGCAATTATAAATGGGATTTATTCCTTGATTTCTCTTTCTACTGCTTCATTATTGATTTTTGAAATACAACTGATTTCTGTACATTGATTTTATATACTGTGGTTTTGCTGAATTCATGTATCAGTTCTAGCAGTTTTTTGGTAGAGTCTTTCAGGTTTTCCATGTAGAGTATCATGTCATCTGCAAAGAGTCAAAGTTTGACTTCTTCCTTGACAATTTGAATGCCTCTTACTTCTTATTGTTGCCTAATTGCTGAAGCTAGGACTTCCAACACTATATTGAACAACAGTGGTGAGAGTGGACATCCCTGCCATGTTCCTAACATGATTAGGGGGAAAGCTCTCAGACTTTCCCCATTGAGGATATTAGCTTTGGGTCTTTCCTACATGGCCTTTATGAAAAGAGGGAGGTGATATGACTAGCTTTATGTTTTAGAAAGATAACACTGAATATTTCAGGTTCTAGTAAGACAGTTGATTGAGCTAAGAGGAAAGTAGTTTTGGGGTTTTTTTTGTATAAAATAGAAAAAAATATTTTCACAATTCATAGCTGAGCTTGCAGGAAAGAAACAGTCTCAAATACCAAAGACAAAAAAAAAAAACAAAAAAACTAACAAACAAACAAACAAAAACAAAGACAGAGCATGAAGCAAACAATAAGGCCTGAAACTAAGAGTTGGGGATAGGGAGACCCAGTGACAGTAAAAGGCTTGTTTCAAAATTCAAGCAAGACAGGGAATAAGAAGTAGTACTAATGGATAGCTGCTTCTGGGACCTCTACATAATCTGGAATCTTTGAAAGGAGACTCCAGAGGAAAATTCACTCAACCTCACAGAGATATAAGCAAAAGTTTATCTTCTTCTACCCTCTGGACAGGGAAAAACGTCTTCTGTAAGAAAACTTAGGTCTGACTTTACTCAGTTTTGTAGTTTGACTTCACACTACCCATTCCCAATTCTCAACTCTAACATGAAATTTGTCCCATGCCAATGATAACACAGAGTCCCTTTGTAGAAGCAAACTCATCTCCCTGGCCATGTAAGATTCTTTAGAGGGGGGAAATTCCTGCTTCAAAGGAGCCTAAAAACTCAGAAGGATCCCATCCACCATGAGTGAGAGTCAGAGGAACATAACTAACACACACCAGGATCAGACTTCTAGGACTTCAAGCTATTGAACAAAATATTGGAGAAGGCATAAAAATATGCTCAAAAGTTTTAAAGATATTAAATAAAAAATTGAAAAGAATGAGATGTAGGGGGAAAAAAACCCACGGAAATCTGAAGACGAACCAAATAGAACTTCTGGAAAGAAGGTAAAAGTAGTAAAGAAAATGAAAAACAATGAATGTATCAAAAAACAGGTACAGCTGAAGAGGAATGAATATACTAAAAGCACAGAGCACAGTACAGAGAGATAAACATATGGAAACTATGATAAGAAAGATTAATAAAAATTTGGACTAGGAGATCCAACAAGCATATTATAAAAGTTGAGGGAAACAGTAGAGCAAATTTAAAGGCAGTAATGTTCAAATAAATAACATCTGAAAATTTTTCCAGAACTATTAAAAGGCATGAATACTCTGAAAAACTGCAAACCAAAGCCCCCCTCAAACAATATACACATAGTAGTCAAACTAAAAAGAGAAAAAGAAGATCTTAAAAGAAAAAAATGACAAAAGGTAGACTTAGAAAGAAGATCAATTAGAATGAGAACAGACTTCTCATTATTTTTAAAGTTATCAAAAGAAAATAACTGTCAACCTAGAATTCTATACTCAGCTAAACTAATACAGAAGAATAAGGGTAAAGTAAATCCATTTTAGGCAAAGATTGAGAAAATTAACTCACAAGTCAAAGAAAGGTAGTAGTTTCAAGAAAGGAAATTAAACTTCAAAGGAAGAAATAGAACACAAAAAGCAATGTTGAAAAATTCTGTAAACATATAAGTGAATATAAATAAGCATTGACTGAAAGAATAAGAACAAGAGTAGTGATTTATTTATTTATTTTTGCATGAAAGTAGTGATTTATTTTTAAGGCTATAAAAAATCAATGTGGATCTAAAATAGTACACAACCTTATGAAAGATTGGTGTGTGTGTGTGTGTGTGTGTGTGTGTGTGTGTGTGTGTGTGTATGGGGGGAGGGAGAGAATAAGAAAGGACACTCACTAGTAAGCAGGATGTTGTGCTCAATATTCAAATATTCCTAGGACAACATACTGTTTAGAAGAAGGGCTGGAAATACTAACAATAGATTTTGTTAAATATGCATATTACAAATTTAACTACTAAAAGAATAGAGAATATATAACTTCTGAACCAATAAATAGTGGGGGTAGAAAGTGCATAAAGAAAACAAACATATATAAGTAAAAGGAAGGAAAGAATTAACATAAAAGAATCATGACAAGTAGAAAGTACAAAATACAAAATAAATTAGAAATGATAAATATAAATGTGCCAGTAATTCAAACAAAAACAAATGGATTAAACTTATCAGTTAATAGAAAGATACTCTCAGACTGAATTTTTTAAATTAGGCTATATGATGTTTATTAGAGACAGAAGAAAAGGACTAAGAAAAGATATATAATACTTCTGTTTCCAGCCTTCATAGAATAACCGAGACTGAATGTATCTCCTACTGTTAACAACTGGAAAACTAGGAAGGAAGGAAGGAAGGAAGGAAGGAAGGAAGGAAGGAAGGAAGGAAGGAAGGAAGAATGGAAGGAAGGAAGGAATGATTCCAAATATAGGACAACAGGCAGCACAGGGCTGTGATCTCTGAGAGAAAGAAAACAAACAAGATGAGCCCTACAATCATTCCAGCTTTCTATCAGGAGACAATTTTCCAGTCTTCAGTTCAGGGAAAGAAATTTCAATCAAAGCACCATTGATATGCTGATATGAGGAGACAGAAATAAGCATGTGAAATGTGTGGGGTATAATTTCAGAAATGAAGTGTCTACACACACAAAAAGACATCCAGAAATTTCCCCAGGAGTTTCCTTGAGTCTGATACTGAACACTCAGCCATGAATATATAGAGTCAAACTCTAGAAGGCTGGGAAAGAACCCCCAGAGAGCTCTAAAGTAAACAAAACCACAGCTGATACACAGCTGGGAAAATGTGTTTGAACCTGCTGAAATGAAGAGTCCTTAATGAACACCCTGGTTGGGCACTTAATAGAGAACACAGAAGGGTCACACCATAGTGGTAGGGTTATACTAGTCTTAGAGAAAAAGCTAATTTAAACCTGCCCCATCAAAGCTTAAAGATAATCTCGAAAGTATCGGTTGATCTGCAAGCAATTTAACATCCTGCCAGGAAAAATATAACACTCTTAAAAGGAAAACGACAAAGTCTAACATTCAACAAAGTAAAATTCACAATGTCCAGCACCCAATTTAAAAAATACCAGACACGTGAAGTTGCAGAAATGTAACCTACAGCAGGATATAAATCAGTCAATGTAAATAGATTAAAAATTGACAAAGGTCATGGTATTAACAAGGGCTTTAAAACAGCTATCATCCATGATACAAGAGATAGTAATATGGTCTGAATTAACCCAATGTCACAAACAACTAGACAAATGGACAAAATATAGGAAGAAAAACTTGTTTACACACAATGGATAGGTAGCAGAGAACTATGATCTCTAAGGGAAAGAAAACAAACAAGGTGAACCCTATCGTTGCCATAGCATCTTGCTTAGGTGCAAATTCTGGATGATGAAGGAAAAGGAACCAAAACACAGTCTAATTATATCAATGAGTTTGAAAGATAAATATCAGAATTCAGGGAAGCCAAGGTGTCTAGAATTTGTGGAGCAGATCACCAGAGAAAAGGGAGCTATGCAGAGATGGAGTTCCAGAAATCTGCACATACATGAGTGAAACTCATGAATGAAGCCAGGAAAAGAACTTCCTAGAAAAGAACAATTATCAGGAAAACTGTGAGCTAGGCAATTCCCACATCTGACATAGGGCCAGAATGCATTCAAAATCTCATCATCGAGAGTGGAGACACTTTGATGTCACTGACTATACAAGGCATTCAACAGAAAAGTAGGAACTCAATAGAGAACCCACGAAGATCACATCTTAGTAGAGGGTAAAGGTTATCCCTATTCTAGAGCTATCCTAAGGAGTTTATAAATAATCCTCAAAAAAATAAAGTGAATGTCAAGTAACTTAGTTTGGCAAGATAAATCCAATACTTTTAAAATCCAGTTCTCAACAATGTAAAATTAACAACATCCAGAATACAATCATAACTCACTAAGTGGGGCCAGAAGTAGGAAGATGAGATCCATAATCAAGAGAAAAGTCAGTCAACACAGAATCAAATGTGTCAGACATAATGAAATTAGCAAACAAGGACATTAAAACAAATACAAAAATGCACTAAATAGGCATTTAAGGACTTAAAGGGAAAAAAAGAAGTAAAATACATTCAAAAGAACCAAATGGACTACCTGAAGATGAAAATACAATCTCTGAAATAAAAACTTCACTGAATGGAATTAACAGCATCTCAGATATGTCAGAAGATCACTAAATGTGAAGACACAAAAAATGGCAACTATACAAAGTGAGGCAAAAAGATAAGAAGATCGGGGAAAAATGTATAGATTATTAATGATCTGTTGAGCAATATCAAGTATCTAATGTACTTTCAATTCGAGTTCCAGGAAAATATGAGAAAGAGTAAGAAACAAAAAATATCTTAAGAAATAATGGTCAAATATTTTCTAAATTCGATGAAACTTATAATGAAATATTATAAACATAAGGAAAACAACATTAATTTCAACTGTGGAACATTCTATTGCTGAAAGCCAGGGGTAAAGAGAAAAAAAAAATTAACCAGCTGAACTTGATTTCAGATTTCTGTCTAGAAACTACACAAGGCAGAATATAAGGAAAAAGAAAAAGAGCAAGAGGCAAACCAAGAAACAGACTTTTACCTATAGAGAACAAACTGATAGTTACAAGAAGGAAGTTCAGTGGGGATAGGTAACAGGGATTAAGGAGTTCACCTGTGATGAGCACCAGGTGTTGTACAGAATTGTTGAATCACTTTATTGTACACCTTAAACTAATATTACACTGTATGTTAACCTACTGGAATTTAAATTAAAACTTTAAGAAAAAAGAAACAACTTTGCCAAAGTGCTCAAAAAAACAAACCACAACAGCAAAAACAATTCCTACCAACTTGTAATTCTCTACTCAGCAAATACATTCTTCAGGAATGAAGGTGAAATAAACACTTTTTAACACAAATAAGACCTGAGTTGATGCCAACAGAACTGCAAGAAATGTTTAAAAGAAATTCTTCTAGCAAAAAGAAAATGAGAGTCAATGAAGACTTGGATCCACTCAAAGGAATGAAGAGAAAAAAAAAAAGTAAATATGTGGATGAATAAAAAAGCCTTTCATTCACCTCACATTTTAATTTATTTAAAGTGAAATGATGAGTTTAAAGTGAAAATAATAATAATGCACTATGGGGAACACAATATATGAAGAAGTAAAATGTAAGAACATTAGGATAAATGATAGGACATAGGAAATAAAAGTGTACTATGAAGTAATATATTATTTGAAGGTAGACTATGACAATTAAGAGACGCATGGTATATACTGTAGAAAAAGAAGTTTAAAAAAAAGATGTATGGCTTATATGACCATAATTAAGATAGAATATAATATTTAAAACTCACTATAAAAGAAGGCAGGCAAGGTGGCACAGGCACAAAGCATCCTGGAACACTCCAGGCCCACACCAGCATTGGCTCCAGCAACTTGCCAAGGTGCCCCACCCGTGGAATGCCCCAACTTGCACCCATATCAACTTCAGCCATCATACCATAATGCCTTCTATATAGAAAGACACCTCCCCCCACCGCCCCGACTTGTACCCATTTCAGCATTTCAGCTTCAGCTGTCCTGCTAGAGTGCCCTCTGTACAAGGAGTCCCAGGACCACTTAAGCTTCCACTCACTTCAGCTTCAACTGCCCAACCAAGATGCCCTCTGTGCAGAGAATCCCAGGACTGCCCAAAACCATGTTCACTTTAGCTCCAGTCATCCCACCAGGGCAGCCCCAGCACTGAGTGTCCCAGATCCCCCAGCCCATCCAGCCACAGCTTGAGCCAGCCAGTGAAATTCACCAGACACACCCAGCCTACAAAGGGAAAGATCATACACAAGAAAGTTACTTCAAGTTTAGGAAAAGTAGTTGTTTTGCCTAATTCATAGAAATAAACATAGAAAGTCAAGGGAAATTAAGACAGAGGAAATATGCTCCAAATAAAAGGAAACATACAAAGCCTTAGAAAAAAAACTAAATGAAGTGGAAATATCCAACCTACCTGACAAAAATATCAAAGTAATGATAATAAACATGCTCGTTACACTGGAGGGAAGACTGGATGAACTCAGAACTTCAGCAAAGAGATAGAAAATATTAAAAAAGAACCAATTAGAGTTGAAAAATATAATTACCAAAATGAAAAAATACACTAGATGGAATCAACAATAGATTAGAAGACAGAGAAGAATGAATCAGCAATGTGGAAAACAGGGTAATAGAAAGTACCCAAGCTAAACAACAAAAAGAAAAAGGAATTTTAAAAATGAGCATAGGTTAAAGGATCTCTTAGTCAACATCCAGTGAAAAAATATTCCCATTATAGGGGTTCCAAAGGGAGAAGAGGGAGAAAAGGATAGAAAGCTTATTGGAAGAAGTAATATCTAAAAACTTCCCTAACCTTAGGAAGGAAACAGACATCCAGGTTCAGGAAACACAGAAAGTTCCAAATGAGATGAACCCAAAGAGTTCCACATCATGACTTAGTTAAAATGTCAAAGATTAAAGATAAAGAGACTTTTATTTATTTTTATTTATTTGAAAGAAAGAGAGTGCATGCAAGAGCAGGGGAGGGGAGGAGAGAGAGAGAAGGAAAGAGAGAGAAAGAAAGAAAGAGAGAGAAATAGAGAAAGAGACTATCTTAAGCAGGCTCCATGCTCAGCATGGTGCCCAAAATAGAGCTCAGTCCTACAACCCTGGGATCATGACCTGAACCAAAATGAAGATTCAGACACTCAACCAATTGAGCCACTCAGGCACCCTAAAGAGAATTTTTAAAACAGTAACAGAGAAGAAACTAGTTACATACAAGGCAAACCCCATAAAGCTACCAGCTGATTTTCAGCAGAAACTTTGCAGGCCAGAAGAGAGTGGCATGGTATATTCAAAGTCCTGAAAAGAAAAAACCTACAACCAAGAATACTCTACTCAGCAAGGTTATCATTCAGAATTGAAGGAGAGATAAAGAATTTCTGAAACAAATGAAAGTTAAAGTAGTTTACCACCACTAAACCAGCCTTACAAGAAATGATAAAGGAACTTAATTTAAGTAGAAAATCCCACAATTACAAGAAAATTATAAAAGGAAAGAATTTCATGGGTAAAAGTAAATATACAGTAAAAGTATAGTCACTTACAAAGCTAGTATGAAAGTTAAAAGGGAAAAGTAGTAAAATCAATTATATCTTAAAAAGGTAGTCAGTGAAACTCACAAAATAAAAATATGTAAAACATGACAACATATTCATAAAATACGAATATGAAGGGAAGGAGGGAATAAAAATAAAGTTCTTTTAGAATGCATTAGAAGTTAAGTGACCATCAACTTAATATAGACTGCTACATACTTATGACGTTATATGTGAACCTAATGGAAACCACAAACCAAAAACCTATAATAGATACACAAAAAAAATAAAGAAAAGGAAAGTCAAGTATAACACCAATCACAAGGAAAGAGAGCAAGAGAAGAAACAGACAAGAACTACAAAACGACAATAAAACAATTAACTAATAAGTATATACCTATCAATAATTACTTTAAATCTAAATGGTCTGAATGCTCCAATGAAAAGACATAGGGTGATGGCATGGATAAACAAGACCTATCTACAGGATGCCTGTAAGATACTCAGTCCAAACCTAAAACACACATACAGACTGAAAGTGAAGGGATGGAAAAATAATATTCCATGAAAATGGAAGTGGAAAAAAAAAGCCAGGGAAGCCTTATTTATATCAGACAAAATAGACTATAAAACAAGGACTGTAATAAGAGACAAAGAAGTATATTATATAATGATTAAGGAATCAATCCAACAAGAGGATATAACGGTCATAAATATCTACGCACCAAACATTGGAACACCTAAATACATAAAACAAATATTAACAGATATAAAGATAGTGATTGACAGTAATACGATAATAGGAAGGAATTTGAACACCCCACTTATAGCAATGGATAGATCATCAAGAGAGAAAATTAATAGGGAAGCAGGGTCTTTGAATGACATATTAGACCAGATGAACTTAACAGTTATACATAGAACATTCCATCCAAAAACAAGAGAATACACATTCAAATGCACATGGAACATTCTCAAGGACAGATCATATGTTAGGCTACGAAAAAAAAATTCTCAATGAATTTGAGAAGACTGAAAACATATCAAGTATCTTTTCTGGCTACAATGGTAAGAAACCAGAAGTAACTACAAGAAAAAAAAAAAAAACTAAATTAAAAAAACCCCAACCAAACAAAAACACAAACCCACAAAAAATGTGAGTGCTAAACAACATTCCACTAAATAACAAATGAGTCAACAACAACAACAAAAAAAATCAAAGAGATTTTAAAACACCTCAAGACAAATGAAAGTGAAAGCACAACAGTTCAAAATCTTCAGGACACAGGAACATTAGTTTTAAGAGGAAAATTTACAGTAATGCAGGCCTACCTCAAGAAACAAGAATAATTTCATATAAACAACCTAACCTTTGATCTATAGGAACTAGGAAAAGAACAAACAAAGCCCCAAGTTACTAGAAGGAAGGAAATAATAAAGATCAAAACAGAAATGAATGAAATAGAAACTAAAAAACAATAAAAAGATCAATAAAACTAAGAGCTGGTATTTTGAAAAGCGTTTAGTCTGACTCTTCAAGAAAAAAAGGAGACCCAAGTAAATAACAAGACATGAAAGAGAGAAGTAACAACTGACACCACAGAAATACAAGGGATAATAAGTCTGTTATAAAATACTACATGTCAACAAATTGCACAAATTAGAAGAAATGTACAAATTCTTAGAAATATACAATTTCCAAAACTGAATCAGAAAGAAGTAGAAAATCTGAACAGAACTACTATTAACAAAACTGAATTGGTAATCAGAACACTCCAACAAAAAAAGTCCATGACCAAAGGCTTCACAGGTGAATTCTACTGAACAATTAAAGAACAGTTAATACCTATTGTCATCAAACTATTTCAAAAAGTAGAAGAGGAAGGTAGGCTTCCAAATACATTTTACAAAGCCAGCATTACTCTCATATGAAACCAAAAGACACTACAAAAGTAAATAAATAAGTAAAACTAAGGGCCAATATCCTGATAAATACAGATACAAAAATCTTCAACAAAATATTACCAAAACACATTCAACAATGCGTTAAAGGCTCCTTCACAACAATCAATTATGACGTACTCTGGGGACACCAGGATGGTTCAAGATTCATAAATCAATCAATGTGACACACCACATTAAAAAAATGAAAGAGAAAAACCATGTGATCATCTCAATAGATGTAGAAAAAGCATTTGACAAAATTCAACATCCATTCATGATAAAACTCCCAATAAAGAGGGTCTACAGGTAACAAACCTCAATATAATAAAACCATATATGACAAACCCATAGCTAATATCATACTCAATGGTGAATAATTGAGAGCTTTTTCTCTAAGATAGGAAATAAGAAAAGATGTCCACTCTCACCACTTTTATTCAATGCAGTATTGGAAATCCTAGCTATTGCAATCAGATAAGGAAAAGAAATAAAAGGCTACCAAGTTGGTAAGGAAGAAGTAAAACTTTCACTATTTACAGAAGACATGATACTATACATACTGAAAACCCCCGGACTTCAAGCTGTATTGCAAAGCTATAATCATAAAGACAGTATGGTACTGTCACAAAAACAGACACTCAGATCAATGGAACAGAATAGAGAACCCAGAAATAGACCCACAGACATATGGCCAACTAATTTTTGACAAAGCAGGAAAGAACATCTAATGAATAAAGACAGTCTCTTCAGCAAGTGATGCTGGGAAAACTGGACAGCGACATGCAGAACAATGAACCTAGACCACCTTCTTACACCATACACAAAAATAAACTTAAAATGGATGAAAGACCTAAATGTAAGACAGGAAGCCATCAAAATCCTCGAGGAGAAAGCAGGCAAAACCTCTTTGACCTTAGCCACAGCAACTTCTTACCCAACATGTCTCTGGAGGCAAAGGAAACAAAAGCAAAAATGAACTACTGGGACCTCATCAAAATAAAAAGCTTCTGCACAGCGAAGGAAACATTCAGCAAAACTAAAAGGCCACCAATGGAATGGGAGAAGATATTTGCAAACGACATATCAGATAAAGGGTTAGTATCCAAAATCTATAAAGAACTTATGAAACGCAATGCCCCCAAAACAAATAATCCAGTGAAGAAATGGGCAAAAGACATGAACAAACACTTCTCCAAAGAAGACATCCAGATGGCCAACAAACACATGAAAAAATGCTCAATATCACTCATTACCAGGGAAATACAAATCAAAACCACAATGAGATACCGCCTCACACCAGTCAGAATGGCTAACATTAACAACTCAGGCAACAACAGATGTTGGGAGGATGTGGAGAAAGAGAATCTCTTTTGCACTGCTAGTGGTAATGCAAGCTGGTGCAGCCACTCTGGAAAACAGTATGGAGGTTCCTCAAAAAATTAAAAATAGAACTATCCTACGACCCAGCAATTGCACTACTAGGTATTTATCCAAGGGATACAGGTGTACTGTTTCGAAGGGACACATGTACCCCAATGTTTATAGCAGCACCATCAACAATAGCCAAAGTATGGAAAGAGCCCAAATGTCCATCAATGGATGAATGGATAAAGAAGATGTGGTATATATATACAACAGAGCATTACTCGGTAATCAAAAAGGAAGAAATCTTGCCATTTGCAACTACATGGATGGAATTGGAGGGTATTATGCTAAGTGAAATAAGCCAGTCAGAGAAAGACAAATATCATATGACTTCACTCATATGAGGACTTTAAGAGACAAAACAGATGAACATAAGGGAAGGGAAACAAAAATAATATAAAAACAAGGAGAGGGACAAAACATAAGAGACCCATAAATATGGAGAAAAAACTGAGGGTTATTGGCGGGGTTGTGGGAGGGGGGATGGGCTAAATGGGTAAGGGGGCACTAAGGAATCTACTCCTGAAATCATTGCTGTACTATATGTTACCTAATTTGGATGTAAAGTAAAAAAATAGGAAAAAGAAATAAAAAGGGGGAAAAAATGACAATTAAATGTTTTCTTTTCCAAAAGATATATATACATATATATATGTATATATATACATATGTATATATGTGTGTGTGTGTATATATATATATGTATACATATATGTATATATATGTATATATATATACATATATGTATACATATATATATATATATACACAAATGTATATATATATCTGATAAGGGGTTAATATCCCAAATATATAAAGAACTTATACAACTCAACAACAACAACAAAACCCACAAATAAACCAATTAAAAAATGGGCAGAATAGAACTTTTTCCAAAAAAGACATATTGATGGCCAACAGACATGAAAATATGCACATCACTAAGCATCAGGGAAATACAAATCAAAACCATAAAGATATCACCTCACACCTGTCAGAATGGCTAAAATAAAAAAACCCATAAAACAATAAAACAACAGGGGCGCCTGGGTGGCTCAGTCGGTAAGCGTCCGACTTCAGCCTAGGTCATGATCTCACCATTCCAAGTTCAAGCCCCGCAGCGGGCTCTGTTCTGACAGCTCAGAGCCTAGAGCCTGTTTCAGATTCTGTGTCTCCCTCTCTCTCTCTGCCCCTTCCCCACTCACACTCTGTCTCTCTCAAAAATAAACATTAAAAAAATAAAAAATAAAAAAACAATAAAACAACAAGTGTTACTGAGGATGTGACGAAAAAGGAAACTTCATGCACTGTTGGTAGGAATTTAAATTGGTACAGCCACTGTGGGAAACAGTATGAAGTTTCTTCAAAAAAATTAAAAATAGAAATGCCAAATGATCCAGTAATTCAACTATTTGGTATTTACCCAAAGAAAAGAAAAACACTAATTTGGAAATACATATGCACCCTTACGTTTAGTACAGAATTATTCACAATAGACAAGATATGGAAGCAATCCACAAATTCATCAATAGATGAATGGATAAAGATGAATTGTAAGATTGGCTACAAAAAGCAAGATCCAACCATATGCTGTTTAAAGAAATATGTTTTAAACATAAAAACCTAGAAAAATTAGAAACAAAAGCATGGAAAGAGATATGCCATTCAAAAAAATAATCTTAAGAAGGCTAAAGTGGTTATATTAATATTTCATAAACTATACTACAGGATAGGAAACATTATAATGGGTAAAGGGATGAATTCATTAAGAAGTTATTACTTCTTAACCCTGGGGCACCTGAGTGGCTCAGTCAATTAAGCATCCAACTTCAGCTCAGGTCATGATCTCGTGGTTCACGAGTTTGAGTCCCGCATCAGGTTCTCTGCTGACAGCTCAGAGTCTAGAGCCTGCTTCGGATTCTGTGTCTCCTTCTCTCTCTCCACCCCTCCCTGCTCATACTCTGTGTCTTTCTCTCTCTCTCAAAAATTTAAAAAAAAAATTAAATATATATATATATATATATATATACATATATATATATATGAAGTAATAATAACCCTAAATCTATATATATCAAAAACATACCTTCAAATACATGAACATGATATAAATAAAAGAAGAAATACAAATGCACAAATACAGTTGGAGATGTCAATACTCTTCTCTAAATAAGTGGTAGAACAAGTAAATAGAGATTCAGTAGGACAAGAATTGAAAAACTTGACCCAATTGACAATTATAGAACATTTCATCCTAAAGAAAAGAATGCACTTTCCTTTTAAGTGTACATGGAACATCCAGTAAGATGATTACATTGTACATAACAAAGCCTCAATTAATACAAAAGACTGAAAAATCAATAACTGGAAAGATATTTATTTAATCTCCAAATATTGAAAATTAAATGGTACAAAATAACATAAGAGTAATTAGAAAATTATATTCACATAAAATAAAATTAAAACATATCAACTGTATAAGGTAAAGATTCCACTTCTGGCATGGCAGTGTGGCAGAATCACTCCCTAGAGAAATTAGTGAAAATTATAAAAAACCAACTTTACCTTGTCTTTAAATAGGTTCTGGAAAGGGTCCTAAGGACATATAGTAGATGAAGTAACATTTTCAAGAAAACTAACTAAACTAGGAACAGTGAAAGTCTGCGGCATCTGAACTATGACCTATTCCCTCCTTACTCCCAGCTGAGCATAAAGGAAAACCCACTACAGATGGGATGCATCCAAGAACAGTGCTTCCTCTCCCCTCAGTACCTGGTCAGGAACTAAACTATCTTTCCAGGAGAGACAGGATATCAGCTTTTCTCATCCCATCTCAAGCTATTTGTTTAAAAGGCTAAGTTCCTGGCAAGTATTTCTAGGAAATGGGGGCTCCCTTCTTATGCCCATTCTTTACACACAGGCTTGCAGTTCTATCTTATTTGTGGCTTAGTAAGAATATTATGCCTCTGATTCTCCTTGACACAGGTTTTTCATAAATAGGGGGTTCCATACTTGCAGATGCATGACAATAAGGCCAGGGGCTACAGTCACACTTTCCACCATCCCTACCAAGTGCCTAGATCCTAAAGTAGGCATGCCACTCAAAGAGAAGTGCACCACTGTCTTCATACAAGCTTGAGAGCCATGGCTCAGAGATTGTGCCCGTGAAGAGAGGGAGGCCATAAAACAGGAAGTTCCTAAGTTCTTCCAAAGGGACTTCCTTCATTTGTTTTTAAAACTTTTTTTAAGTTTATTTATTCATTTTGAGAGGAGAGAGTGAGCAGGGTAGGGGCAGAGAGAGAGGGAGTCAGAGAGAACCCCAAGATGCAGGGCCCAAACTCATGAACCCTAAAGTCATGACCTGAGCTGAAATCAAGAGTTGAACGCTTAACTGACTGAGCCACCCACGTGCCCTGGGATTTCCTTCATTTTTAATAGACTGTGGGGAAGTTCAAGCCCAGGACAGTCTCAAGAATGAAGGGTCTGGTGAAAAGATTTGGAGGGTATGGCGAAAAGAAATACAGAACAGTGGTAAACTCTTTATAGATATAAAATAAACCATAGGTCAGCTACTTTACCAGAGAGAATCAAGGAACGAGGCTGCTAAGAAGAGCATTCTCAGGTCAGAAAAACTCAAATACTGAACTAAAAACCTATCCCTATAATGGAACCCAAATTTACTTGAATCAGTGTGTGAATCAACTTATGCTTGAGGGCGCTGTTGAAAACAATAAAACAAACAGCCAAGAATTTATGGAGCTTAACAGCTGAATGTAGTTTGGAAGCAAGATAATCAAAAAGGACTCACTAAAACCATAGTCATTCCAGGGTAACTGTGAACATACCTAAGGCTGCCCCTTTTGAGAAACATCAGAGGCTTCATATTGCAAGGAGAAGGGGAGGAACAGACTTCACTAAAATAATCTAACAAGTCACTAAAGATATAAACAAATAGCACTTTGGTTTCTGTTCTAGCATGCAAAGAGCTTGGAAATCATGACTCCCAACCTCACAAGATGAAACAAAGCTGAAAATCTGACAATAATAACTCTTCTTTGATCAATCAAAGAATTAAGAACATAGAACAAACCACTACTCCCCCAAATGCAGATAAAGGTAAGTACAGAGAATCACAGCTTACCAGGAACAGAAAGTGACACTGAAGCTAGCCACATGCAGTAACTGACTATTTATTGGGAGAGTGAGCATAGACTAGCTTGAGAGATAAAACCTCCTGGGGTCCCAGCTTTAGGGAAGCCCCCACATTTTCATTATTTTCATCTCTAAGAACCCAACAAATTTTCAGAGAAAAACCCTCACATGCTTTTGGCAAAGTGAGGAGAAAAGTAGCCATTTTGAAATAATCCTAGAGCATCCTGTTCTCCTTGACAAAGGTCTGCCCTCAAGGGAGATGATTTCTTCAGAGCATAACCATGATTTGAACAGAGCCTAATCAATGTGGAGGAATGGAATACCTAACTCAGATACTCTTCAGCTTTCCCATATCACCTAAGAAAAATAAAAAGGATGGGGCACCTGGGTGGCTTAGTCAGTTAAGTGTCTGACTTTAGCTCAGGTCATGATCTCATAGTTTGTGAGTTCAAGCCCCACATAGGGTTCTATGCTGACAGCTCAGAGCCTAGAGCCTGCTTCGGATTCTGTGTCTCCCTCTCTCTCTGCCCTTCCCCAGCTCGTACTCTGATTCTCTCTCAAAAATAAATAAACATTAAAAAAAAGAAGAAAAGAAAAAAAGGCTGAGAAATATTTGTGAAGGTCACATCCCAGAGACACAAGCCCACTGAAAGACTATGACCTAATCATAGGATTATAGAATGCTTCTCCTCCACCCACAACTTACTACCACATCGACAAGCCTCCTGTGTAATAACAAGGGATTACAGTTGAAAGAACTACAAGGTTCAGACTCTGTTTAAGAAGTCTCTAAGTGAACCCGAAGACAATAGAGAAAACAAAAAGAACAAGAGAAAAATTTAGCTTTGACATGTACAGTTACAATAAATGGTAATCACAACCTAACTCACAGATAAACATAAAACTTCACTCTTAAAGACCTATTTACCTCAGTAACTTTTACCCAATACAACATATTTGGTTTCAAAAAAAAGTTACAGGACATACTCAAAGGCAAAAAACATAGTCTGAGAAGACAAAGAAAGTAACAGAATAAGACTTGTATATGCGGAGATTTGGAAATTATTAGACAAGGAATATAAAATAACTACAATCAGTATTCTGTGGGCTCTAACGGAAAAACTGGACAACATGCAAGAACAGATGGGTAATGTAAACAGAGAGGTGGAAACTCTTAAGAGCTTAAAAGGAAATGCTAGTAATCAAAAGCACTGTAACTAACAGAAATGAAGAAGGCCTTTGATGGGGTCACCATCAGACCGGAACCAGCTTATGAACAAACTGGTGAGCTTGAAAATCCAATACAAATTCCCAAACTGAAATTCAAAGAGAAAATATAAAGGAAAAAGAAGAAGAAAATCTTCAAAAATTGTAAGACAATTTGTTTTTAATTTTTTTTGACATTTTATTTGTTTTTTTGAGAGACAGAGAGAGACAGAGTGTGAGTGGGGGCAGGGTAGAGAGAGAGGGAGGCAGACACAGAATCTGAAGCAGGCTCCAGGCTCTCAGCCGTCAGCGCAGAGCCTGATGCAGGGCTTGAACTCATGAATTGCAAGATCATGACCTGAGCCAAAGTCAGATGCCCAACTGACTGAACCACCCAGGGGCCCCCAAAAATTTTAAGGCAATTTAAAAAGGTATAATACACACATAATGAAACTATCAGAAATATAAGAGAGAAAGGAACAAAAGAAATATTTAAAGTAATAATAACAGGGGCGCCTGGGTGGCTCAGTTGGTTGGGCGACCGACTTCAGCTCAGGTCATGATCTCACAGTTCATGAGTTCGAGCCCCGCATCTGGCTCTGTGCTGACAGCTCAGAGCCTGGAGCCTACTTCAGATTCTGTGTCTCCCCATCTCTCTACCCCTCCCCTGCTCACACTCTGTGTCTGTCTCTCAATAATAAATAAATGTTAAAAAAAATAAATAACAAATTGCAAAAATTAATGACACCAAACCAACAATCCAGGAAACACAGAGAACACTAAGTGGCAAAAAGTCTACATGTAAGCATATAGTATTCACATTGCAGAAAATAAAATGCAAAGATAAAATCCTGAAGAAGCCAAAGGGAAAAACTCACATTACCTATAGTTGAACATGGATAAGAATTACAGGACTTCTCTTCAGAAACCATGCACACAAGCAGAGAATGGAGTAAAATATTTAAAGTATTGAAGGTTCTTTCTGCCTGTGGACGCCACTGAGTAAGCATCGTGAAAAGTCTCCCCTCCCACCGTTGTCATGTCTAAGTCAGAGTCTCCCAAAGAGCCTGAACAGCTGCGGAAGCTTTTCATTGGAGGTTTGAGCTTTGAAACAACCAATGAGAGTCTGAGGAGCCATTTTGAGCAATGGGGAAGGCTTACGGACTGTGTGGTAATGAGAGATCCAAACACCAAGCGCTCCAGAGGCTTTGGGTTTGTCACCTATGCTACTGTGGAAGAGGTGGATGCAGCCATGAATGCAAGGCCACACAAGGTGGATGGAAGAGTTGTGGAACCAAAGAGGGCTGTCTCGAGAGAAGATTCTCAAAGACCTGGTGCCCACTTAACTGTGAAAAAAATTTTTTTTGGTGGCATTAAAGAAGACACTGAAGAACATCATCTAAGAGATTATTTTGAACAGTATGGAAAAATTGAAGTGATTGAAATCATGACTGACCAAGGCAGTGGCAAAAAGAGAGGCTTTCCTTTTGTGACCTTTGACGACCATGACTCTGTAGACAAGATTGTCATTCAAAAATACCATACTGTGAATGGCCACAACTGTGAAGTAAGGAAAGCTTTATCTAAGCAAGAGATGGCTAGTGCTTCTTCCAGCCAAAGAGGTCGAAGTGGTTCTGGGAACTTCGGTGGTGGTCGTGGAGGTGGTTTTGGTGGGAATGACAACTTTGGCCGTGGAGAAACTTCAGTGGGCGAGGTGGCTTTGGAGGCAGTCGAGGTGGTGGTGGATATGGTGGCAAAGGGGATGGCTATAACGGATTTGGTAACGATGGAAGCAACTTTGCAGGTGGTGGAAGCTATAATGATTTTGGCAATTACAACAATCAATCTTCAAATTTTGGACCCATGAAAGGAGGAAATTTTGGAGGCAGAAGCTCTGGCCCCTATGGTGGTGGAGGCCAATACTTTGCCAAACCACAAAACCAAGGTGGCTATGGCGGTTCCAGCAGCAGCAGTAGCTATGGCAGTGGCAGAAGGTTTTAATTACTGCCAGGAAACAAAGCTTAGAAGGAGAGGAGAGCCAGAGAAGTGACAGGGAAGCTACAGGTTACAACAGATTTGTGAACTCAGCCAAGCACAGTGGTGGCAGGGCCTAGCTGCTACAAAGAAGACATGTTTTAGACAATACTCATGTGTATGGGCAAAAAACTTGAGGACTGTATTTGTGACTAATTGTATAACAGGTTAGTTTCTGTTCTGTGGAAAGTGTAAAGCATTCCAATAAAGGGTTTTAATGTAGATTTTTTTTTTTTTGCACCCATGCTGTTGATTGCTAAATGTAATAGTCTGATCATGATGGTGAATAAATGTGTCTTTTAAAAAAAAAAAAATAAATAAAATAAAATAAAATAAAATAAAATAAATAAATAAATAAATAATAAAGTATTGAAGGAAAAATCCCACCAACCTAGAATTCTATATCTGGAAAAGCTATTCTTTCAAAGTGAAGAAAAAATAGACCTTCTAAGGCAAACAAAACCAAAATGAATTTGTTGCTAGTAGATGTGCCTTAGAAGAAATGTCAAAAGAAAATTTTCACAGAGAAGGAAAAGGATATATGTTAGGAACTGAGATCTATGTCAATTAAGGAAGAGAAAACAGAAAAAGAATAAGCGAAAGTGAAATAAAATCATTTACTTTTCTTATTCTTAACTGACCTAGCAGATAACAGTTTGTTCAACATAATAGCAACAATATATTGGAAAATTATACCTTATGAATAAATAAAATGATTGACAGCAATGTTATAAAGAATAAGAGAAAAGATTTTCAAACACTCTATTTCAAGATACCTGCATTATCCCTACACTTGTAAAGTGTTGTTTAAAAGTGGACTTAGTTCTAAGTGTATATTAAAAATCTATGGTCACCACTTAAAAAAGTTTTTTAAAAAGAACTATATTGGAGTGCCTGGGTGACTCGGTTGGTTAAACAGTCAACTCTTGATCTCAGTTCAGGTCTTGGTGTCAAAGTCAAAATTTCAAGCCCTGCACTGGGCTCAGTGCTGGGTGTGAAGCCTACTTAAAAAAAAAGAAAAGAAAAAGAACTATATTGATATGCTAACAAGAGATAAAACAGAATCATATAAAATGCTCTATTAAAAAAAAATGCTCTATTAAAACCATAAAGGCTAACAAATGAGTGGAATACAAAAAAGAAACAAAGAATAGAACAATGAATAGAAAATAGTTACAAATATGGTAAATATTAATCCAACCATATCAATAATCACTTTAAATGCGAATGGACATATACACAATTAAAACACAAAATGTCAGAGGCACCTGGTTCGCTCAGTCAGTAAAGTGTCCAACTCTTGATTTCAGCTCAGGTCATGATCTCATGATCATGAGATTGAGCCTGCATTAGACTCCACTGCACTGGGCATGGAACCTGCCTAAGATTCTCTCTCTCCCTCTTCCTCTGCCCCTCCCCAACTTACGCTCTCACTCTCTCAAAAAAATTTTTTTTTAATGCAGAACATCAAGCCAACTATATATATATATATATTTATTTACAAGAAATTCACTTTAATATAAAGACACAAAAAAAAGATAACACTAATCAAAGGAAGGCTGGAAGAACTATATTAATTTCAGACAAAGCTGATTTCAGAGAAAGGAAACTTATCAGAGATAAAAAGGAGGCATTACAGAACTATAAAAATTTATCAAGGCCTAACAATCTGTGACTTCTGGGGAAAATAAAGGAGTAAGAAGACCCTAAGCACACCTTGTTCCATAGATACAACTAGGTAACACACACATCAGTGTAAATAACCCAGAAAATGACCCAAAGACTGGCATAATGGACTCTCCACAGCTAAATGCAGAGAAGAGGCCACAAGGAAGAGTGTAGGAAGGGCAGAGACATGATCGGAAGCTAAACGACCTGTGGGGCTCTCTGTTAGAGGGAGGAATGCCGTGAGTGCAGAGAGGAGAGAGGAATCGACTCTCACACTGGGGAGCCCATGCAGGAAAGACGAAGCCCATAACATTTGGCTCTGAAAACCAGAAGGGCCAAATTTTTCAAGTTCTTACAATCAGCAGGACTTAACCCTTGGAACTTTAAAAATCAGCAGGCTTGGATCTGGGAGAGCTGGAAGGGCAAAAAGAAACTGAGTCCCTGCCCTCAAAGACACAGCACAACAAATGGCCCAGCAGAAATACAGCACTGAAGCAGCAGTTTGAAAAACACCTGGGGTATATGGGAGATTGTTTACTAATCTAAGGACATGTGATGGAGATCTCTGGGAGACTTCTCCAGGAACAAAGGAGCTGGTGGGCACCATTTCCCTCCCCTGCCCCCAGCCTAGGCACACAGACATCTGTAGAAACCAGTGCTGCTAACGCCATACCATACTTCTGACTTGAGCAGTTCTGAAAATCCACCCCCTCAAAGCAAACCTTGCTACCACCACCCGCCCTGACCCCTGTTTCTCTGTGGTCCTGCCAACTTTGATATGCTCTTGGCCAGAGCCGATCCAAAGCAGTGCCACAAGCCTGATAGTGGGCAAGCATCCCTGACAGGGGCCACCACTACTCCCAAGTGACTCCTGCCTGGGAAAGAGGGAAAGATAACCAAACACACAACTCCAGCTGGGGCCCCAGCAACAGGCTGGGAACAGATACCTAGTCTGAGGGCAGGCCTTACCCACTAACAAAAGCTTCTCAGGGGACAAAATAGGGAAAGCACCCTGCAGTTTGGTGCTACTGCATCTCTATCAAACACCTAGTCTGACTCAACGTAAGTCCAAGATGGCCCCAATTGGCCCACTAACAACATATAGGGACTAACCCCTGTCCACAGTAAAGTGAGCCGTTGCAGACAATAGGACTGAAGGTAAAAGTGGTTCAGTCACAACAGCAGAGTACATGCAACACACATAAGAGACACCCCTGAAGCACCACGTTCTAGTGAACAGTGGACACTGCACTGTAGGGCACTACAGGACCTCTTCAAGAGCAGGAGACAAAACTGACTTTACTAACACATGGAAACATACACAATGAGGAGACAAGAAAATGTTCCAAATGGAAGAATAGGACAAAAATCACAGCAAAACACCTACACAAAACAGAGATAAGCAATATGCCTGATCAAGAATTTAAAATAATGGTCATAAAGATACTTACTGGACTTGAGAAAAAAGTGGAGGACCTCAGTAAGACCCTCAATAAAGAAACAAAAAACTTAAAAAAGAACCAGAGATGAAGAACTCAATAAATAAAACTTAAAATGTACTAGATGAAATAAATAGTAGACTAGAGGAACCAGAAGAACAGATCAGTGACCTGGAGGACAGAGAAATGGAAAGCAATTAAGCTGAACAAGAAAGAGAAAAATAATAACAAAAAATGAAAATAGACTTAGGGAACTCAGTGACACCATCAAGAATAATAACATTCACATCGTAGGAATCCCAGAAGAGAAGAGAGATAGAAGAGAGGGCAAAAATTTTATTTGATGAAATAATAGTTAAAAAGTTCCCACATCTGGGGAAGGAAACAGAAATCCAGATCCAGGAGGCACAGAGAGCCTGCAACAAAATCAACCTAAGGAGTTCCACACCAAGACACGTAATCATTAAAATGGCAGGAAGTAGTGATAAACAGAGAATTTTTAAAGCAACAAAAGAAAAGAAAATAGTTACATACAAGGAAGACTCCATAAAGCTATCTGATTCTTCAGCAGAAACTGCAGGCAGTGGCATGATATAATTGCTGAAAGGAAAAATCTTCAGCCAATAATACTCTATCCAGGAAGGAGAATAGAAGGATAAATAAAGAGTTTCCCAGAATAAGTTAAAGGAATTCATGACCAGTAAACCAGCTTTACAAAAAAATGTTAAAGAGGACTCTTTAGGGTAAAGGAAAGACCATAAGCAGGAGTAAGAAAAGTAGGAAGCACAAAAGGAGTGAAAATAAGTATACCTATACAAATCAGTCAGGGATTCACAAAATAAAAGGATTTTGAAGTATGACACCAAATATCTAAAACACTGCAGGGCAGAGGAGAAAAGAGTGGGTTCAAACATAAGTGACCATCAACTTAATGTAGACTGCTATAAACAGAAGATGGTATATACAAACCTATTGGTAACCATGAAACAAAAATGAGTAACAGATATGCAAAAAATAAAGACAAAGGAATCCAAGTATATCACTGAAGAAACTGAACAAACTGTGAGAAAAGAGAGCAAGAGAAGAAAGGAACAGAGAAGAATGGCATAAACAACCGTAAAACAAGTAATAAAATGGCAATAAGTACATACCTATCAATAATTACTCTGAATATGAATGAGCTAAACATTCCAATCAAGGGCAAAGGGTGACAGAATGGATAAAAAAAGTAAGACTCATCTATATGCTGCCTACAAGAGACTCATTTCAAATCCAAAGACACCTGCAAATTGAAAGGGAGGGGATGGAGAAACATTTATTATGCAAATGGAAGTGAAAAGAAAGCTAGGGTAGCGATATTTACATCAGAGAAAATAGATGTTAAAACAGACTATAACAAGAGGCAAAGAAGGACACTACATAATCAAAGGGAACAATCCAACAAAAAGATATAACAATTGTAAATATTATTGCACCCAATATGGAGCACTCAAACATATAAGGCAACACATAAAAAAACACAAAGGAAGTAATTGATAGTAAAACAGTAATAGTAGGGGACTTTAACACCCCACTTAAACCAATGGATAGGTCATCCAAACAGAAAATCAAAAAGGAAACAGTGACTTTGAATGACACACCGGCCCAGATAGACCTCACAGATATCTTCAGATTAATCCACACTAAAACAGTAGAATACACATTCCTTCAAATGCACATGGAACATTCTCCAGAATAGATGACATATGAGACCATGAAAGAAGTCTCAACAAATTCAAAAAGATTGAAGTCATACCATGCATGTTTTCTGACCACAACACTATGAAATTAAATATCAACCATAAGAAAAAAATCTGGAAAAAACACAAATACATGGAGTTTAAATAACATGCTACCAAAAAATGAATGGGTCAATCAAGGAATTAAAGAGGAAATAAAAAAATACATAGAGAAAAAGGAAAATGAAAAAAAAATGGTCCAAAATCTTTGGGATGTAGAAAGGTTGTTTTAAAAGGGAAGTTTACAGCAATACAGGCCTACCTGAAGAAGCAAGAAAAATCTCAAATAAACAAACTAACCTTACACATAAAGGAGCTAGAAAAAGAAGAAAAAACAAAATTCCCTAAACCAGAAGGAAGGAAATAAACATTAGTCAAGAAATACATGAAATAGAAACTAAAAAAACAATAGAACAATGAAACCTGGAACTGGTTCTTTGAAAGATCACCAAAACCAACTAACTGAAAGTCAAACTCACCAAGAAAAAGAGGACTAAATAAAATCAGAAATGAAAGAGAAATAACAACTGACACCACAGAAATACAAAGGATTATGACATAATATTATGAAAAATTATAAGCCAACAAATTCAACAAACTAGAAGAAATGGATCATTCCCAGAAACATAAAAACTATCAAACTGAATCAGGAAGAAATAGAAAATTTGAAGAGTCCAATTACCAGCAATGAAATTGATTCAGTAATCAAAAAACCCCCAAGTAACAAAAGTCTAGGACCAGATGGCTTCCCAGGTGAATTCTACCAAACATTTAAGGAAGAGTTAATACCTATTCTTCTCAAACTATTTTAAAAAATAGAAAAACGAAAGCATCCAAATTCATTCTGAGGCTAGCATGACCCTGATACCAAAACCAGATAAAGACACTACAAAAAGAATACTCCAGGCCAATGTATCTGATAACCATGGATTCAAAAATCTGCAACAAGGTGTTAGCAAACTGAATCCAACAATACAATAGAAAAAAATCATTCACCATGATCAAGTGGTATTTATTCCTGGGATGCAAGGGTAGTTCAATATTTGCAAATCAATCAATGTGATATATCACTTCTACAAGAGAAAGAAAAAAAAAACATATGGATCACCTTTATAGATGCAGAAAAAGCAAATGGCAAAATACAACATTTAATCATGATAAAAACCCTCAACAAAGTAGGTTCAGAAGGAACATACAACATAATAAAGGCCATATGTGAAAAACCCACAGCTAACATCATACACAATGGTGAAAACTGAGAGCTTTTCACCTAAGATCAGGAACAAGACAAGGATGTTCACTCTTACCACTTTTACTCAACATAATACTAGATGACCTAGCCACAGCAATGAGACAAGAAAAAGGAATAAAAGGCATCGAAATTGGTAAGGAAGAAGTAAAACTTTCACTATTTTCAGATGACATGACACTATATATATATACTTTCTATACAGTAATAATCAAGTAGCAGAAAGAGAAATTAAGAAAATAATTCTACAGGTGCATGGGTGACTCAGTTGTTAAGCATCCGACTCTTCATTTCGGTTCAGGTCATGATCTTGTGGTTTGTGAGTTCAAGCCCCATGTCAGGCTCTGTGCTGACAGTGTGGAGCCTGCTTGGGATTCTATCTCTCTCCCTCTCTCTCTGTCCCTCCTCCATTCATGCTCTCTTTCTCCAAATAAATAAACTTTAAAAAAAGAAAAGAAAAGAATGCCATTTACAACTACACCAAAAATGATAAAATGCCTAGGAATAAAATTAACCCCGAAGGTGAAATACTTGTACTCTGAAAACTATAAAACACTGATGAGAGAAATTTAAGAGGACATAAGCCAATAGAAACATATTCCATTATCCTGGATTGGAAGAACCAATATATATATTTAATGTTTATTTAATTTTGTGAGAGAGAGAGGGAGAGGGGGAGGGGCAGAGAGAAAAAGACACACACACATACACACACATACACACACAGAATCCGAAGCACGCTCCAGGCTCTGAGCTGTCTGCACAGAGCCTGATGTGGGACTTGAACTCACAGACCACGAGATCTTGACCTGAGCCAAAGTCAGATGCCTAACTGACTGAGCCACTCAGGTTCTCCTGGAAGAACCAATATTTTAAAATATCCATACTACCCAAAGCAATCCTACCAAAACATCAACATAATTTTCCACAGAACTAGAACAAACAATCATAAAATGTTATGGGAACCATAAAAGAATAGCCAAAGCAATTATGAAAAAGAACAAAATTGGAAGTATCACAACCCCAGATTTCAAGATATACTATAAATCTATAGTAAGCAAAACAGTATGGTACCAGTACCAAAATAGACACATACATCAATGGAACAGAATAGAGAACACAGAAATAAACCAATAATTATATAGTTAATTAATCTTTGACAAATGAGGCAAGAATATACTATGGGAAAAAGACAATCTCTTCAACAAATGGTTTTGGGAAAACTAAACAAAAAGCAAAATTAAGCTACTGGGGCTACATAAAAATAAAAAGCTTCTGCAAAGCAAACAAAATAATCAACAAAACTAAATGACTACCTACTGAATGGGAAAAGGTATTTGGAAATGACATATCCCATAAAGGGTTAGTATCCAAAATATATAAAGAACTTATACAACTCAACAACAAAAAACAAATAATCCAATTAAAATAGGCAGAGGACCTGAATAGAAATTTCTCCAAAGAAGACATACAGATGACCAACAGACACATGAAAAGATGCTCAACGTCAGTAATCATCGGGCAAATGTAAATCAAAATCACCATGAACTATCACCTCACACCTGTTGGAATAGCTGAAATCAAAAACACAAGAAACAACAAATACTAGTGAGGATTTGGAGGAAGAACCCTTGTGTACTGTTGGTGAGAATGCAAACTGGTGCAGCCACTATGGAAAATAGTATGGAGTTTCTTCAAAATTAAAATTAAAATTAAAATAGAACTACTATATGATCAGTAACTCCACCACTGGGTATTTACCCAAAGAATACAAAACCACCAATTCAAAGAGATACATGCACCCCTATGTTTACTGAACTATTATTGACAATAGCCGAATTATGGAAGCAACCCAAGTGTTCATTAAAGGGTAAATGGATAAAGAAGATGATTTCTTTCTTTCTTTCTTTTTTCTTTCTTTCTTTCCTTTATTTCTTTCTTTCTCTGTCTCCTTTCTTTTCTTTCTGCTTCTATTTCTAGTTCTCTCCATATATAATGGAATCTTACTCAGCCATAAAAAAGAATGAAATCTTGTCATTTGCAACAACATGATGGAGATAAAAAGTATAATGCTAAGTAAAATAAGTCAGTCAGAGAAAGACAGATACCATATGATTTCACTCATAAGTGGACTTTATGAAACAAAACAAATGAACAACAACAAAAGAGACAAACCAAAAAACAGACTCTTAAGTATAGAGAACAAACCGAGGGTTACCAGAGGGGAGGTAGGAGGGAGGATAGGTAAAACAGTTGAAGGGATTAAAAGTACATTTATCATGATGAGCACTGAGTAATGTATACAATTGTTGAATCACTATATTGTACATAACACTGTATGTTAACTATACTGAAATTAAATTTTTTAAAAAGTTAATAAAAAATAAAGTTGGCAATGAAGAAAAAAAAGACATAACCATTTGTAATGTATATGCACCTAACAAGACAATATGTCAACATATGTAAGGCAAGAAATAAGAGAATGACAAGGAGAGACATACAAATCCACCCCTATAGTTGGAGACTGCAATACCCTTCTATATGGAACTGACATACCTAGTAGGCAGAAACTCATTAAATATATAGTTGAACCAAACACCACCAATCACCTAGATTTAACTGACATTTCTAGAGTACTTAATTCAGTAACTGCATAATACACATTCTTAATCTCAAACATTCACTAAGGCAAACCACATATAGGCTATAAAACACACTTTAACAAACTTTTAAAAATAAAAATCATACCAAATATGTTCTTTGCTCACAACAAAATTGAATCAGGAATCATTAACAGAAGCATAGCTGGAAAATCTCAAAATATGTGGAAATTAAATAACACACTTCTAAATAACACATGAGTCAAAGAAGAATCTTAAGAGAAATTTTTAAATATTTTAATAAAATAAAATAAAAAGATACCTTGTCAAAATTTGTGGCATGCTGTGAAAGCAGTGCTTACAGGAAATTTATAGCACTGAATGCATATGTTAGAAGAGAAAAAAGATCTAAAATTAAGAATATAAGCTTCTACCTCAAGTAAACTAGCAAAAGAGTAAATTAAATGCAAAGTAAGCAGAAGAAAAAATTAATAAAAACCAAAGCAGAAGTCTATGAAATTTAAAACAAGAAGTTAAACAGAACGTATCAAAGAAACCCAAAGCTCGTTCCTTGAAAAGATCAATAAAATTGATTAACTTTTAGGCAGTCTAACCAACGAAAAAAGAGAAGACACAGATAACTAACATCAAAATGAAAGAGAGACTACAACTACTGATCATATGAACATAAAAAGATAATAACAATATTATTGTTAAAATAATTGTTAAATTATTAACAATAATATTGTTAAAACTTTGAATGTTGCAACCTAATCCCCAGTTCATATTTGGATGTGGTTCCTTTGGAAGGTGGTTACAACTGAGGGTGAAGCCCTCTAGAATGGGACTAGTGCCATTATTTAAAGAAAAAAAAAGACATCAAGGAACTCCCTCCCCTCTTCCAGCATATAAGGCCACAGTGAGAAGAGCTAGAAGTAGGTCCTTACCAGACACTGAAACTGCAAGAGTCCTGATCTTGGACTTTCCCGTCTTCAAAATTGTGAAATGAATTGTTTAAGCCATCCACCAGGTCTGTGCTATTTTTGTTATAGCAGTCCAAATGGACAAAGAAAATTATGAACAATTCTTAGCATACAAAATTGATAACTTAGATGAAACAGAACAATTCCTTGAAATATAAAATCTGCCAAAATTCATACAAGGAGATATAATCTCAAAGGTCTATAACTTATAAGAAATTGAATCAACAATTTATAAACTTCCAAAATAGAAATCACCAAACCTACATGATTTTGCTGATTAATTCTACCAAATACTTAAGGAAGAAATTACTCCAATTCTATACAATCATTTCCAGAAGATCAAAGGAGATGGAAAAGTTCCCAACTCATTCTACAAGGCCAGTATCTGGTACCAAAATCAGAAGATTTTTCAAGAAAGGATAACTACACTCTAATATCTCTCATAAACATATATGTAAAAATATTCGACACAACATTACCACATTGAATCCAGTAAGGTGTAAAAAGAATCGCACACCACAACCAAGTGAAATTTATTCCAAATATGAAAGGCTGTTTCAACATACAAAAATCAATTGATGCAGAAGTGATGTAGCAAGATGGCTAAACAAGATATTCCTCACATGTTTCCCCAACTCAATCACAACAACTTCATATCTGTTCACAGTCACAAATGCCTATGTGGGAGCTTTGCAACCCAGGTAGGAGACTGTGAAACCCCAGTGGTCTACAAACAACGAGAGTC
Source organism: Panthera pardus (assembly GCF_024362965.1). Taxonomy (NCBI): domain Eukaryota; kingdom Metazoa; phylum Chordata; class Mammalia; order Carnivora; family Felidae; genus Panthera; species Panthera pardus. The sequence goes on along the minus strand of NW_026526821.1, from coordinate 60,402,358 downwards.
ATTTTGAGAAGATAAGCCCATACCTAGGTAGCTGACTCGATAGCTGTGGCCTTAACTACAGACCCAGAAATAATTCCATACCTCTGAAGACTGGGCTACAGCTATCACCAGCACCATACTCCAAGGGATGCAGGAGTTGTCTCACTCAATCAAGGGCTGGGTAATAGGCTTACAGAAATTTGACCCACCTGTGGATAATGAAGTGCCCGAGAATGGCTCCAGCCTCTCTTGGCCAAGGTCTGGGAGCCCTGGGAGAACAATGAATTAGACAATTATCCATAGAAAAAAGAATCTTTGAGGGAGTCCAGAAGTCCAGGAGAGAAGTTCTAGCAACTCATTAGAGGGAGAAAATAAAAAGTAAGACTAAAGATGGTGGGGTAGTAGGATCCTAAGCTCACTCATCCCACAGACACACCTAGATAATAGCTAATCCAGGAATAGCAGCTAACCTAGGAAACGATGTGAAGACAAGCAGAACAGACTTTACACAGTTAATCATAGAGAGGAGGTTACATCAAAAAGGGTAGGAGGGCAGGGTGGGTGATGGGTATTGAGGAGGGCACCTTTTGGGATGAGCACTGGGTGTTGTATGGAAACCAATTTGACAGTAAATTTCATATATTAAAAAAAAAAAAAAGAAAAAAGAAAAAAAAATTAAAAAAAAAAAATTAAAGAAAAAAAAAAAAAAAAAAAGGGTAGGAGGGATGGAGAGTCAGGAACTAGACTCCCTGCAAGACTAACCACAAACAGGAGGGCACCACAAGCACATATAAAGAAGAGAAGCACCACAGACATGGAATACTTGCACTGGGAAGACAAATCCCCATAATATTTGGCTTTGAAAACCAGTGGGACTTAACTTTGCAAGTTTTCACAATCAGTTGGGCTTAACTGTGGGTATTTAAAAATCAGTGGGCTAAGTTCTAGAAAAGCCAGAGGGCAATAGGAGACAGAGTCCCTGCCTTTAAAAAGAGCATAACAAAAAATCCTGCAGAGATACAACATAGAAGGAATAGTTTGAAAAGCAGCTAGGGTGTACATGAAGGTGGTTTATATTATGCACTGGAGGGGAAGGGATCTTTAGACTTCTCCAAGAACAAGAAAGCTGGTGGATACCATTTCTCCCCCCAACCCCACCCCAGAGTTCTCTTATGGATCCCCCCATCCAATCACCTTGATCAGCAGGAGTCCTTTCCAAAATGGCTCCTGCCGTATATCATACAATCAGCCCATGCAGGGATTGGTACCACACCAAAGGGACTCCTGCCTTGAGATGAAGGGAAGATAACCACACATACCATTTCCACTACAGCGCCTGCAGACAGACCTGGGGGCAGACATACAGTTTAACTGTAGGCTGCGCCCACCAACAAAAGGCTCTTAAGGAGACAACACAGGGAGAACACTCTGCAGGTTGGTGTGACCAAAGCCCCAATAAATGTGCTGAGGACAGGCATCTGGCTTAACTGATAAAGGTGACACTGCCCAACTACTAGCCCAAAGAGGCCCCAGATTGGCTCCTTATCAGCACAGAGACCAAACCCTGCCCACAAGAGGCAAAATGGGCTATTGCAGTTAAATATACCGAAGGCAAATGTAGTTCAGCCACAACAGTAGAGTACATGCAACCCATAAATGAGATACCCCTGAAACACCTGGTTCTACTGAACAGGGAACACTGTGTTACAGGGCACCACAGGACCTCTTCTTCATAAAGCCACTACTTTCAAGAGCAGAAGATGTAACTGACTTTCCTAATACAAAGAAGAAAACAGAGGGGCAAAATGAAGAGACAGAGGAATATGTTGCAAATGAAATAACAGGATACAATCACAGCAAAATAACTAAATGAAACAGAGATAAGCAATATGCATTGTAAAAAATTCAAAGTAATGTTCATAAAGTTAGTAACTGGACTTGAAAAAAGAGTGAAGGTCTTAGTGAGATTTTCAAATTAGAGATATAAAATATAATAAAGAACGAATCAGAGATGAAGAACTCAATAACTGAAATTAAAAATACAATAGAAGTGAATCAATAGAAGATTAGAGGAGGCAGAAGAATAGATCAGTGACCTTGAAGGCAAAATAATGGAAAGCAACCAAGCTGAACAGCAAAAAATAAAAAAGAATAATAAAAAATGAGAATAAGTCAAGCAAAGTTAGCAACATCATCAAGCATAATAACATTATATTATAGTAAAACCTTGATTTGTGAGCATAATTTGTTCTGGAAACATACTTGTAATCCAAAGCATTATGCATAAGCTATTATATAGGAACCTAACAGTAATGACAAATCAAAAACCTATAATAGATACATAAAAAATAAAAAGAAAGGAATCCAAGCATATCAATAAAGAAAGCCATCAAACCACAAGGGAAGAGAGCAAAAGAAGAAAGAACCAGGAGGAGGAGGAGGAGGAGAAAAGAAAAGAGAAAAACTGCAAAAACAAAAACAAAAACAAACCTCTGTATAACAAGTAACAATATGGCAATAAGTACATACTTATCAATAATTACTTTGATTATAAATGAACTAAATGCTTCTCAAAGACACAAGGTAGGGGCACCTGGGTGGCTCAGTTGGTTAAGTGTCCAACTTCAGCTCAGGTCATGATCTCGCAGCTCACAAGTTCAAGCCCCATGTCAGGCTCTGTGCTGACAGCTCAGAGCCTGCTTCAGATTCTGTCTCTTTCTCTCTCCCTCTCTCTTTCTGCCCCTGCCCTGCTCATGCTGTCTGTCTGTCTGTCTGTCTCTCTCTCTCTCTCTCTCAAAAAAAAAAAAAAAAGACATAAGGTAATTGAATGGATTAAAAAAGCAAGATCCACCTATATGCTGCCAAAAAGAGACCTACTTCAGATGTAAAGGCACATGCAGACTGAAAGCAAGGTGTGGGAAAATATTTACCATGCAAATGGAAGTGAAAAGAAAGTTGGCATAGCAATACTTATAACAAACAAAATAGACTTTTTCAAAGACCATAAAAGGAGACAAGGAAAGATACACCATATTCATAAAGAGGTTAATCCAACAAGAAGATAGAACAATTGTAAATATTTATGCATCCAATATGAGAGTTCAGTCCATACACAAGGCGACTATTAACAGACACAAAAGGAAGAAATTGAGAGTATTACAACAACAGGAGGAGACTTTAATATCCCACTTACATTAACAGATCGGACAGAAAATCATCAAGGAAACAGTAGCTTTGAATGATATATTGGACCAGATGGACTTAACAGATATATTCAGAACATTCTATTCAAAACCAGAAGAACATACATTCTTTTCAAGTGTACATGGAATATTCTCTAGAGGAGATCACCTAAAGCCTAAAACAAATCTCAATAAATTAAAAATATTGAAATCATATCTCATCTTTTCCAACCACAATGGTAGGGGTGTCTGGGTGGCTCAGTCAGTTAAGCATCTGACTCTTGGTTTTAGCTCAGGTCATGATCTCATGGTTTGTAAGTGTGAGCCCCACAATGGGCTCTGTGCTGACAGTGTGGAGCTTGCTTGGGATTCTCTCTCTCCCTTTCTCTCTGCCCCTCCCCTGCTCTCTCTCTCTCTCTTTTCCAAAATAAATAAATAAATGAACTTTAAAAATTTTATAAAACAATCACAAGAAAAAAATCAGGAAAGAACACAAATACATGGAAACTAAATATCATGCTACTAAATAATGAACAAGTCAACCAAGAAATCAAAGAGGAAATCAAAAAATGCATGCAGACACATGAAAATGAAAATATAACAGCTCCCAATCTTTGAGATGCAGCAAATGATGTTCTAAGAGGAAAGATTACAGCAATATAGGTCTACCTCAAGAAGCAAAAAAAATCTCAAATATACAATTGAACCTTACACGTAAAGGAGCTAGAAATAGAAGAACAAGGCCCAACACCAGTAGAAGGAAGTAAACAATAAAGATTCAAGCAAAAATAAATAACATAGAGACTAAAACAGATACAATATATCAATGAAATCATGAGCTGGTTCTTTGAAAAGATCAACAAAACTGTTATACCTTTAGCCACACCCATTAGAAAGAGAGACAGAGATAGAGACAGAGAGAGAAAACCCAAGTAAATAAAATCAGAAATGAAGGAAGAGAAATAACAACCAATATCATAGAAAGGATTATGAGAAAATATTATGAAATATTATATGCCAACAAATTGGACAACCTAGAAGAAATGAATGCATTCCTAGAACCATATAATCACCCAAAATTTCATCAAGAAGAAATAGAAAATTTGAACAGACTAGCAATGATATTGAATTGGTAATCAAAAAACTCCCATCATACAAAATCCAGGACCAGATAGATTCACAGGTGAATTCTACCAAACATTTAAAGAAGAGTTAATACCAAAGGAGAAGAGGCCAAGATGGCAGAACAGCAGAGAAGATTTTTTTGTGTCTCTCATTCCTGAAATACAGCCAGATAAACACTAAACCATCCTGCACACCTAGAAAACTGATTTGAGGATTAACACAACAATCTGCACAACCTGAACCAGAGAACTCAGCATGTATGCAGGGTGGAGAGATGAACTGGGGGAGAAAACTGTGGAGGGCAGGGAGCTGTTTTTGCTTGCAGAGAGAAGACAGAGATGGGGAGGGGGGAGAGTACAGAAAGAATCCCCCGCCTGAAAGCAGCTGGAGAGAAAAGAAAGAGTACACAAGGGACTGAACAAAAAAGGGAGAAAGGAGAAAGGAGAGGGTTTAAATTCCATTAAGACTCTATAAACAGAGGAAGTGCATAGTCTGAAACTCCTCAGCTCAATACCTGGTGGTGCTCTGGTGGGAAGGGTGAATCCCCAGGAGCAGAGACCGAGGTCCTCTGGGTCCTCAGGCCAGACAGGGAGAGGTGGTCCCCTGCTGGGAGGACATTTGGTAGAGGCTGTATGGCCTCCCCACAGGCAAAGGTCCCAGTGGAAGCCAGAGAACAACCACATTTTCTGGTGCTGGAACAAGGACATTCAAGCAGAGGCCTAGCACCAGATGTGTGTTGTGATTTTCCATAATCCCTGAAACGCTGCTGCTACACAATTGCATGACCTTTTCCTGGCTGGCACTGAGCCACAGTCTCTGGGCACTGGCAGCAGCGTGGTCTTCCGAACATTCCTGGGGACAGGCTGGCACCCGGCCATTGCTCAATGAGATCCTCCCTCAGAAGGTCTGAGCAGGTCAAAGCTGGAGACCCTCAGAAGTGAGGGGTTGGGAAACACAGCCGCATCTGAGATAAAACTCAGGAGGGAGGTGCTGCATGGCAACCTGATGACTTGGTCAGGGACAGTGTAAAAGCAGGGAGTGGATGGAAGCTGGAGACAAAGGAGGGGTGCGCAACTGCTGGTGGGGAGAGCAAAGAGGTCTGATACTAGAGACTGGGTAGCTGAGTGACACCATTTTCACCCCTCCCACGCATGCACATACACACCTACAGGCGCCACAACAATCCACCCCAGTAAGCTAAGCAGCACCATCTAGTAGAGAACAGAGCCATTACACTAAGCCCCGCCCAACTGGGCCAACCTCACTCTTCAGGAACAACACAAGTCTCTCTGCCTGTTTAGTTTACAGACTATAAAGTACTTCATAGTTCGACTTCTAGGGGAAACCGATTTAATTTCAATCATACCACAGTTTGTTTGCTGGTCCATCTATTCAATTTTTTTTTCTTTTCTTATTCTTCAATACAGAAAGAGAAAAAATTTATTTTTATTTTCCATTTCTATTAAAAATATTTTCTTAATTTTCTACTATATTTTTTACATTTTTGTAAATTTTTTTTTCTTTTTTTTTTTTTTTTTTTAATTTTTTCAACGTTTTTTATTTATTTTTGGGACAGAGAGAGACAGACAGAGCATGAACGGGGGAGGGGCAGAGAGAGGGAGACACAGAATCGGAAACAGGCTCCAGGCTCTGAGCCATCAGCCCAGAGCCCGACGCGGGGCTCGAACTCACGGACCGCGAGATCGTGACCTGGCTGAAGTCGGACGCTTAACCGACTGCGCCACCCAGGCGCCCTGTAAATTTTTTAAACTCTATTTTTTACTTCCATTATTTCACTTTATTCTATCTCACTGTATTCATTTTTTCAAATTTTTAAACATTTTCCTTTTTCTTTTCTTATCTTTCCCCCTTTCCTCTAATCTATCAAGCTCCTTTCAACAACCAGATAGACCAGAACACACCTAGGATCTAGCATCCTTTATTTGATTTTTTTGTGGTTTTTAAATTTTTTATTACATTATTTCCTTTTCTTCCTTCAAAATGACAAAACGAAGGAAATCACCCCAAAAGAAAGAACAGGAAGAGATGACAGCCAGGAACTTAATAAACAGATATAAGCAAGATGTCTGAATCAGAATTTAGAATCACGATAATAAGAATATTAGCTGGGGTTGAAAACATTAGGATCCTTTTCTGCGGAGATAAAAGCTAGTCAGGATGAAATTAAAAAATACTATAACTGAGCAGGAATCTCGAGGAGTGGCCATGGTGGCAGGGATGGATGAGGCAGAGCAGTGAATCAGCGATACAGAGGACAACTTATGGAACATAATGAAGCAAACAAAAACAGTGAGACTAAGGCAAAAGAGCATGGTTTAAGAATTAAAGAAATCAGTGACTCATTAAAAAGGAACAACATCAGAATCATAGGGGTCCCAGAAGATGAAGAGAGAGAAAAAGGGGTAGAAGGGTTATGTAAGCAAATCACTGCAGAAAACTTTCCTAACCTGGGGAAAGTCACAGACATCAAAATCCAGGAGGCACAGAGGACTCCCATTAGATTCAATCAAAAAACAACCATCAACAAGGTATATCATATTCAAATTCACAAAATACTCAGGCAAGGAAAGAATCATGAAAGCAGCAAGGGAAAAAAGTCCTTAACCTACAAGGGAAGACAGATCAGGTTTGCAGCAGACCTATCCACAGAAATCCGGCAGGCCAGAAAGGAGTGGCAGGATGTATTCAATGTGCTGAATCAGAAAAATATGCAGCCAAGAATTCTTTATCCAGCAAGACTGTCATTCAAAATAGAAGGAGAGATAAAAAATTTCCCAAACAAAAATTAAAGGAGTTCATGGCCACTAAATCAGCCCTGCAAGAAAATTTAAGGGGAACTCTCTCAGGGGAGAAAAGACGGGGAAAAAAAAGAGAAACAGAGAGAGAGAGAGATAGAGAGACCAAAAGCAACAAAGACTAAAAAGTACCAGAGAACACCACCAGAAACCCCAACTCTATAAGAAACATAATGGCAATAAACTCGTATCTTTCAATAAACTCGTATCTCACTGTAAACATCAATGGACTAAATGCTCCAATCAAAAGACATAGAGTAACAGAATGGATAAGAAAACAAGATCCATCTATATGGTGTTAACAAGAGACCCACTTTAGACCTAAAGACATCTTCAGATTGAAAGTAAGGGGATAGAGAACCATCTATCATGCTAATGGTCAACAAAAGAAAGCCGGAGTAGCCATACTTATATCAGACCATCTAAACTTCAAAATAAAGATTGTAATAAGAGATGAAGAAGGTCATTATATAATAATTAAGGGATTTATCCACCAAGAAGACCTAACAATTGTGAACATTTATGCTCCAAATATGAAAGCACCCAAGTATATAAACCAATCAATCACAAACATAAAGAAACTCATTGGTTATAATAGCATAATAGTAGGGGACTTCAACACCCCACTTAGCGCAACAGACAGACCATCTAAACAGAAAATCAACAAGGAAACAATGGCTTTGAATGACACACTGGACCGGATGGACTTAAAAGATATATTCAGAACATTTCATCCTAAAACAGTGGAATACAAATTCTTCTCCAGTGCACATGGAACATTCCTCAGAATAGATCACATTCTCGGACACAAATCAGCCCTCAACAAGTACAAAAAGATCGAGATCATACTGTGCATATTTTCAGTCCACAATGCTATGAAACTTGAAATCAACCACAAGAAAAAATGTGGAAGATAGCAAATAGTTGGAGACTAAAAAACATCCAACTAAACAATGAATGGGTTAAACAAGAAGTTAAGGAGGAAATTAAAAAGTACATTTTGTTCTTTCTTAAAGATAATTTCTATAAGTTTATTGATATTCTTTGTTTAATGAGACATTATCATCATATCCTCCTTCACTTATTTAAACATTTTTCATTTAATTCTTTAAACATATTTATAGTGGATATTTTGAAATTTTGCCTGTCAAATTTGACATCTGATTTTTCTCATAGAATTTTTGTTGTCTGCTACCTCCATCTGCTATTGCATTTATCTATTTGTCTCTATTCCATTGATTGATTTGTCTATTCTTTTACCAATCCTGTGCCATCTTAAACACTGCAGCACTATAGCAAATCTTTAAGTCAGGTTGTGTTCTCCTTCAGTATTGAATTTGCTATCTCGTATCTTTTGCCTTTCCATATAAACTTTATAATCAGTTTGTTAATATCCACGAAACTACATGCTGGAATTCTGGCTGAGATGGAATGAATCTATACATCAATTTGGGGAAAACTAACATCTTAACAATAACAAGCCTTTCTACCCATGAACATGGACTCTTTCTCCATTTATTTGGATCTTTGATTTCTTTCATCAAAGATTTATAACTTTTCCTTATATATAACTTGTACACATTTTGTTAGATTTGCATTTAAGTGTAAACACTTCCCAACTCATTTTATCAGGCCAGTTATTATTCTGTTACCAAAAAAAAAAAAAAAAGATAAGACATTAATCACAAGGAAAGAAAACTATAGACCATTATCTCTTAGGAATATAGACACAAAATCCTCAACAAAATACTAGAAAACAAAATCCAGCAACATAAAACTTAATTATACACCATGACTAAGGTGGGATTTACTCAGGAATACAAAGTTGGTTTAACATCTGAAAGCCAATTAATGTAATATACTGTATTTATAAAATAAAAAACAGACACCACATGATCATTCCAAAGACACAGAAAAGGCATTTGAGGAAAAATCCCTCAACTAGCATAATAATGGTGAAACACTAAATGTTTTCCCCCTAAGATCAGGAAAAAGACAAGGATGTCCCTCTCCTCTTATCACTTCTATTCGCATTGCTCCAGAAGTTCTAGGTAGGGCAACTGACCAAAAAGAAATAAAAACATTCAGATTGGAAACAAAGTAAAAACTATCTGTTTGCAAATTACACAGTCTTGAATATAGAAAATTGCAAAGAATCCACTAAAAATGATGAGAATGAATAAGTTCAGCTAGGTTGTAGGATACAAGATGAATGTATAAAAATCAATTGTGTTTTTATGCATTCACATTGAATAATACCAAAATGAAAATAACAACCCTGTTACAATAGCATCCAAAAAAAAACTACTTGGGAATAAATTTCACAAAAGAAGGCATAACTTATACTCTGAAAACAAAATATCATTGAAAGAAATTAAAGATTTAATAAATGAAACTGGAGCCAGTGTTCACTGATCAGAAGACTTAATAATGTTAGGATCGCTGTAGTTCCCAAATTATCTACAGGTTCAAAATAATTCCTATCAGAACCTCAGGTGGCTTCTTTATAGAAATTGCAAAGTTGATCCTAAAATTCATATGGAAACTCAAAAGACCTAAAATAGCCAAAACAATCTTGAAAACAACAACAACAACAACAACAACAACAACCAAGGAAGACTCACCCTTTCCCATTTCAAAACTTACTACAAGGCAATGGTAATTAAGACTGGGGTACTGCCATAAGGATAGACATGTACATCAATGGAATAGAATTAAGAACACAGAAATAAAATCATGTGCCTAAAATCTACTTATTTTCAATAAGGGTACCAAGAGCAAATGTTGATTAGACAACTAGATAGCCAGATGCAAAAGAATGAAGTTGGACCCTCACTTCACACTATGTACAAAAAATTAACTCAAAATGAAGCAAGGACCTAAATGGGGGCTCAGAGCCTAATTTTTGAGGTGATAAAAATTTTCTAAAACTGTGGTAAAGGCTGCATAACTCTGTGAATATACTAAACTCATCTGAATTGTACACTTCCAATGGATGAACTGTATGACATGTGAATCATATCTCAAAAAAGCTGTTACCAAATCCCACAAAGATGTGTAGTATGATACAGCTAAAGCAGTGTGTAGAGAAAAATGTAAAACTCTAAACAACTATATTAAAGAAAAATGGCCTAAAACTAACCATCTAAGTGTTCACCTTAAAAATTTTTTATTTTTATTTGTTTACATTTTTTAAATAAGAGTAAATTAAACTTAAATGATGTAGAAGGAAAGAAATAATATTGAGAAGAAATCAATGAAATGTAAAACCAAGAATAAGTAAAAATCAATGAAATTAATACTGATACTTTGAAAAGATTAACATAATGATAAATTTCCAAGTAAACTGATGAAGAAAATTGAGAAAAGTCATGAATTATCAATACCAAGAATGCAAAAGGGATGCCATTAAAAATTACAAATAACTTTTTGACAACAAATTTGGCAACTTTGATGAAATGGACATATCTTAGAAAAACACAAATTGCCAAAAGTGATTTAAGAAGAAATAGAAAATCTGAATAGCTCCAAATAAATTTAAAACTTCAAGTAATTGAAAATCTACCCCTGCCCACATTTTCTGGCCCATATGGTTTCGTTTGTGAATTCTACCAACAGTTAAAGAAAAAATAATAACAATATACTAACTAGAATAGAGAAAGGAACACATCCATTTATTCTATGAGGCAGCATTAACCTGGCTAACATACCTCAGTAATTTATAAAGCAGATTAACAATATCTGACAATGACATTACAAGACAATCATAGATCAATATCCTCATGAAACAGATGCAAAAATATACAACAAAATATTATAACTTAACAATTTATTTAAAATATTAGCAATCTAATAATTTATTTTAAAGGGTAATATATCATGACCAACTGGATTTATTACAGGAATATATTTTTAAAATTTTTTAATTTTTATTGAGTAAATTCTACCCTCAAAACAGAGCTTAAACTCACAACCCTGAGGTTAAGAGTCATATGCTCCACTGACTGAGAGAGCCAGGCATCCCTCCATGATTGATTTTTAAAAATCAATCAATAAGGAGAAGATGGCAGCATAGGAGGATGCTGGGCTCACCGTGTCCTGCTGATCACTTAGATTCCACCCACATCTGCCTAAATAACCCAGAAAACCACCAGAAGACTAACAGAATGGACTCCCTGGAGCCCAGTGTACACAAGAGGCCCACAGAAGAAGTTAGGAAGGGCAGAGAAGCAGTGCGCACTACACGGATTGGCAGGAGGGAGCCGGGGCAGTGGAGGGGCAGCCTGCCAGGAAAGGCAGAACCCCTGAAGTCTGGCTTGCAATAGCGGAGGGGCCGGACTCCCTGTGTTCTGACAGCCAGCAGGACGTAACATCTGGAATGTTAAAAGTCAAAAGCTCTGCTCCCGGAGAATGAGGAGGGCGAGAGGACACGGGAGGGAGAGATGTTGAGCCCCACAAGACAGAGCTCAGCTCGGGGGAGGAACACAGGTGCTGGCCAACTGCCAACTCCCTCTCCCATCCCTGAGCCAAAATTCAAAAGAGAACGAGTTCCTGTCACCAAATTTAGAATAATTTCTAAATTATTCTAATAGTCACAAAATTAACTTTTTTCAAGCTGGACTTGAAAAAAGTATAGAGGACAGCAGAGAATCTATTACTACAGAGATCAAGGGACTAAGAAACAGTCATGAGGAGCTAAAAAATGCTCTAAATGAGGTGCAAAATACAATGGAGGCAACCGCAGCTTGGATTGAAGAGGCAGAGGAGAGAATAGGTGAATTAGAAGATAAAATTATGGAAAAAGAGGAAGCTGAGAAAAAGAGAGATAAAAAAAATCCAGGAGTATGAGGGGAGAATTTGAGAACTAAGCGATGCAATCAAGCATAACAATATCCATATAATAGGGATTGCAGAAGAGGAAGAGAGAGAGAAAGGGGCTGAAGGTGTACTTGAACAAATCATAGTTGAGAACTTCTTTGATCTGGGGAAGGAAACAGGCATTGAAATCCAAGAGGCACAGAGAACTCCCTTCAGACGTAACTTGAATCGATCTTCTGCGTGATATATCATAGTGAAACTGGCAAAATACAAGGATAAAGAGAAAATTCTGAAAGCAGCTAGGGATAAACACACTCTAACATACAAAGGGAGACTGATAAGACTAGTGATGGATCTATCTACTGAAACTTGGCAGGCCAGAAAAGAATGGCAGGAAATCTTCAATGTGATGAACTGAAAAAATATGCAGCCAAGAACCCTTTATCCAGCAAGTCTGTCATTCAGAATAGAAGGAGAGATAAAGGTCTTCCCAAACTAACAAAAACTGAAGGAATTCATCACCCCTAAACCAGACCTACAAGAGATCCTAAGGGGGATTCCGTGACTGAAATGTTCCAAGGACCACAAAGTACCAGAGACATCACTATAAGCATGAAACCTACAGACATCACAATGACTCTAAACCCATATCTTTCTATGATAATGCTGAATGTAAATGGACTAAATGTTCCAACCAAAAGACATAGGGTATCAGAGTGGATAAAAAAAAAAAGACCCATCTATTTGCTGTCTACAAGAGACTCATTTTAGACCTGAGGACACCTTCAGATTGAAACTGAGGGGGTGGAGAACTATTTATCATGCCACTGGAAGTCAAAAGAAAGCTGGAGTAGCCATACTTCTATCAGACAAACTAGACTTTAAATTAAAGGCTGTAACAAGAGATGAGGAAGGGCATTATATAATAATTACAGGGTCTATCCATCAGGAAGAGCTAACAATTATAAATGTCTATGCACCGAATACGGGAGCCCCCAAATATATAAAACAATTAATCACAAACATAGCAACCTTATTGATAAGAATGTGGTAATTGCAGGGGACTTTATCCTCCAATTACAACAATGGATTGATCATCTAGACACAGGATCAATAAACAAACAAGGGCCCTGAATGATACATTGGACCAGATGGACTTGACAGATACATTTAGAACTCTGCATCCCAAAGCAACAGAATATACTTTCTTCTCAAGTGCACATGGAACATTCTCCAAGAGAGATCACATACTGAGTCACAAAACAGCCCTTCATAAGTATACAAGAATTGAGATCATACCATGCATACTTTCAGACCACAATGCTATGAAACTTGAAATCAACCACAGGAAAAAGTCTGGAAAACCAAAGAGCATGGAGGTTAAAGAACATCCTACTAAAGAATGAATGGGTCAACCAAGCAATTAGAGAAGAAATTAAAGAATATATGGAAACAAATGAAAATGAAAATACAACAATCCAAATGCTTTGGGATGCAGCAAAGGCAGTCCTGAGAGGAAAATACGTTGCAATCCAGGCCTATCTCCAGAAACAAGAAAAATCCCAAATACAAAATCTAACAGCATACCTAAGGAAATAGAAGCAGAACAGTAAAGACACCCCAAGCCCAGCAGAAGAAGAGAAATAATAAAGATCAGAGCAGAAATAAACAATATAGAATCTAAAAATACTGTAGAGCAGGTCAACGAAACCAAGAGTTGGTTTTTTGAAAAAATAAACAAAATTGATAAACCTCTAGCCAGGCTTCTCAAAAAGAAAAGGGAGATGACCCAAATAGATAAAATCATGAATGAAAATGGAATTATTACAACCAATCCCTCACAAATACAAGCAATTATCAGGGAATACTATAAAAAATTATATGCCAACACTGGACAACCTGGAAGAAATGGACAAATTCCTAAGCACCCACCCACTTCCAAAACTCAAACAGAAAGAAACAGAAACATGAACAGATCCATAACCAGTGAAGAAATTGAATCAGTTAACAAAAATCCCCCAACAAATAAGAGTCCAGGACCAGATGGCTTCCCAGGGGAATTCTACCAGACATTTAAAGCAGAGATAATACCTATCCACCTCAAGCTGTTCCAAAAAACAGAAAGGGAAGGAAAACTTCCAGACTCATTCTATGAAGCCAGCATCACTTAGATTCCTAAACCAGACAGAGACCAGCAAAAAAAGAGAACTACAAGCCAATATCCCTGATGAATATGGATGCAAAAATTCTCAATAAGATACTAGCAAATCGAATTCAACAGCATATAAAAATTATACACCATGATCAAGTGGGATTCATTCCTGGGCTGCAGGGCTGGTTCAACATTCGCAAATCAATCAATGTGATACATCACATTAATAAAAGAAAAGATAAGAACCTTAGGATCCTGTCAATCGATGCAGAAAAAGCACTTGACAAAATTCAGCATCCTTTCTTAATAAAAACCCTTGAGAAAGTCGGGATAGAAGGAACATACTTAAACATCATAAAAGCCATTTATGAAAACCCCACAGCTAACATCATCCTCAATGGGGAAAAACTGAGAGCTTTCCCCCTGAGATCAGGAACACGGCAGGGATGTCCACTCTCACCGCTGTTATTTAACATAGTGTTGGAAGTGCTAGCATCAGCAATCAGACAACAAAAGGAAATCAAAGGCATCAAAACTGGCAAAGATGAAGTCAAGCTTTCACTTTTTGCAGATGACATGATATTATACACGGAAAACCCAACAGACTCCACCAAAAGTCTGTTAGAACTGATACATGAATTCAGCAAAGTCGCAGGATACAAAATTAATGTACAGAAATCAGTTGCATTCTTATACACTAATAATGAAGTAACAGAAAGACAAATAAAGAAACTGATCCCATTCACAATTGCACAAGAAGCATAGAATACCTAGGAATAAACCTAACCAAAGATGTAAAAGATCTATATGCTGAAAACTATAGAAATCTTATGAAGGAAATTGAAGAAGACATAAAGAAATGGAAAAACATTCCATGCTCATGGATTGGAAGAATAAATATTATTAAAATGTCAACACTACCCAAAGCAATCTACGCATTCAATGCAATCCCAATCAAAATTGCACGAGCATTCTTCTCAAAGATAGAACAAGCAATTCTAAAATTTGTATGGAACCACAGAAGATCCTGAATAGCCAAAGTAATTTTGAAGAAGACCAAAACAGGAGGCATCACAATCCCAGACTTTAGCCTCTACTACAAAGCTGTAATCATCAAGACAGCATGGTATTGGCACAAAAACAGACACATAGACCAATAGAATAGAATAGAAACCCCAGAACTAGACCCACAAATGTATGGCCAACTAATCTTTGACAAAGCAGGAAAGAACATCCAATGGAAAAAAGTCTCTT
This sequence comes from Panthera pardus, assembly GCF_024362965.1. Taxonomy (NCBI): domain Eukaryota; kingdom Metazoa; phylum Chordata; class Mammalia; order Carnivora; family Felidae; genus Panthera; species Panthera pardus. Next base: position 60,387,032 of record NW_026526821.1, on the reverse strand, counting down.
TAACAAATGGTGCTGGGAGAACTGGACAGCAACATGCAGAAGGATGAAACTAGACCACTTTCTTACATCATTCACAAAAATAAACTCAAAATGGATAAAGGACCTGAATGTGAGACAGGAAACCACCAAAATCCTAGAGGAGAAACCAGGAAAAAAACCTCTCTGACCTCAGCCGCAGGAATTTCTTAGCAATTTCTTACTTGACACATTTCCAAACGCAAGGGAATTAAAAGCGAAAATGAACTATTGGGACCTCATGAAGATAAAAAGCTTCTGCACTGCAAAAGAAACAATCAACAAAACTAAAAGGCAACCAATGGAATGGGAAAAGATATTTGCAAATGACATATCGGACAAAGGCCTAGTATCCAAAATCTATAAAGAGCTCACCAAACTCCACACCTGAAAAACAAATAATCCAGTGAAGAAATGGGCAAAAAACATGAATAGACACTTCTCTAGAGAAGACATCCGGATGGCCAACAGGCACATGAAAAGATGCTCAACGTCGCTCCTCATCAGGGAAATACAAATCAAAACCACACTCAGATACCACCTCACGCCAGTCAGAGTGGCTAATATGAACAAATCAGGAGACTATAGATGATGGAGAGGATGTGGAGAAATGGAAACCCTCTTGCACTGTTGGTGGGAATGCATACTGGTGCAGCCGCTCTGGAAAACAGTGTGGAGGTTCCTCAAAAAATTAAAAATAGATCTACCCTAAGACCCAGCAATAGCACTTCTAGGAATTTACCCAAGGGATACAGGAGTGCTGATACATAGGGGCACTTGTACCCCAATGTTTACAGCAGCACTTTCAACAATAGCCAAATTATGGAAAGATCCTCAATGTCCATCAACTGATGAATGGATAAAGAAATTGTGGTTCATATACAGAATGGAATACTACGTGGCAATCAGAAAGAATGAAATATGGCCTTTTGTAGCAATGTGGATGGAACTGGAGAGTGTTATGCTAAGTGAAATAAGTCATAGAGAGGAAGACAGATACCATATGTTTTCACTCTTATGTGGATCCTGAGAAACTTAACAGAAGACCACGGGGGAGGGGAAGGAAAGAAAGAAAAAGGTTAGGGAGGGAGGGAGCCAAAACATAAGAGACTCTTAAAAACTGAGAACTGAGGGTTGATGGGAGGTGGGAGGGAGGGGAAAGTGGGTGATGGGCATTGAGGAGGGCACCTGTTGGGATGAGCACTGGGTGTTGTATGGAAACCAATTTGACAATAAATTTCATATTTTAAAAAATAAATAAGGTAAGAAAAAAATTAAAATTAAAACTAAAAAAATCAATGTATTAGCCATTTTAACAAACCAAAAATATAAAAATAAAATGATATGACCACTCAATATTTGCAGAAAAGGCATTTGATGAAATTCTATACCATTCATGATAAAAATTCTAAGTAAACTTAGAAGAGAAGGTCTTCAACCTGATAAAATGTTTCTACAAAAACATGCAGCTAATATCATAGTCAAAAAAGAAATACTGAATCCTTTTTCCTTAAGATGACAAATGAGGCAAAGATGTCCACTCTCATCACTTTGTTCAATACCAGACAGAAAAGAAAGGCATTCAGATTGGAAAAAAAGAAGTAAAACTATCTTTATATGCAAAGGACATGACTGTATTATGTAGAAAATCCTTTAAAAGCTACCAAAAAAAAAAAACAACCCTACTAGAACTAAAAAAATTGAATTTAAGCAATATTACAGAATAAAAGATAACAAAATTCTACCTTATTTCTGTGTATAGACTATCAAAAACTGCAATACAAAATTTAGGAATGAAATATCATTTTCAATGGCGTTTTAAAAACCCATGAGATAAGGATAATAACAATATATGTATATAATATCTATACACTAAAAAGTATAAAACATGTGGATAGACTATATTTATGTCCCCAAAGATTCATTATTGTTAAGATCTTCAACTTGCTCCATATTGATCTGTACATTCAATACCATGCTATCAAACTCCATATAAGTTTTTTTCTGTAGAAAATAACTCATTCTAAAATTTATATGGAAATGAAGAGGCCCCATAACAGCAGACCTTCTCAGAAAGAACACATTTAGAGGATTCACACTAATTCATTTGAAGACTTTCTGTAAGGCTATATTAATTAATGAAGCTTTATATGATACTGGCTTACTATGACACTGGCTAAGAATAGACATATATATCCATGGACAGAAGAGTTCAGAAATAGATCCATACCAAAAAAAGAAAAAAAAGAAATAGATCCATACACACAGGATTATTTTATTTTTGCTAAAAGTTCTTAGATAACTCAGTGGTGAAATACCATCTTTTCAACAAATAGCACTGGACAACTTCAAATCATGTGGGGAAAAAAATAAACCTCGATCATTATCTTACATCATACATAACTATTAATTCAAAATGTATCATAGACTACAATACAAAAGTGTAAGATTTCTGGAAGAAGAAAAGAAGAAAGCCGATGCATCTTGTTGTATGTAAAGATTTATGAGATAGGACACAGAAATACCAAGTAGGGAAAAAAAAACTGATAAACTGGACTTGACCAAAAATTTAAAACCTCTGCTCTTCAAAAGACTTAAAAATGCAAGCCAATGACTAGGAGAAAATATTTAAAAGTATACATATCTGACAAAGAAACATCTAGAGTGTTCCAAAAAATTCTAACAACTTAGTAACAGGAATAATAATAAAAAGATGGGCAACAGATTTGAACAGAGACTTCGCAAAAGATATTTTCATGATCATTAGGAATGTGGAAAGCTGCACTACATTATTAGTTAAAAAGGAAATGCAAACTAAAACTACAATGTGACAATACATGTGTCAGGAAAAATGGAGAACCACTGGAACTCTCATTCAATGCAAATGGGAGAGTAAAGTGATACAACCAGTTTGCAAAATAGTTTGTCAGTTTCTTACAAAGTTAAGCCTACTTATATGATCCAGCAATTCTGCTGCTAGTTTTTTACCCTAGAAAAAGTGAAAATTTATGCACAAAGACTTGCGCATGATGTTCATAGCCGTTTATTCATAATGGCCAAAAACTAGAAACAATCTGTTATAAACTAAATTGTGTCCCCTTAAAATGCATATGTTGAAGCCCTAACACCCCAGGATGACTGTACTTGGAGACAGGGCCTTTATGAAGGTGATTAAGGCTAAACGAGACCATAAGAATGGGGATTTAATCAAATATGACTGTGCCCCTACAAGAAGAATCACCAGGGATGCACATGCACAAAAGAAAGGCCTTGTGAGGACATAGTAATAAGGTGGCCAATCTGCAGACCAAGTTAAGAGGCCTCAGAAGAAACTTAAACTGCCATCACCTTGATCTTGGACTGCCAAACTCCAGAACTGAGAGAACATAAATTTATACTGTTTAAGCCACCCAATCTGCAGTATTTTATTTCACCAGAGTTAGCAGACTAATGCACACATTAAATGTCCATTAATAGGTGAATAAACAGATTGTGATTTGGCTATGCAATGGAATACTATTCAACAATATGAACTAATGAATGAACTAACATGCAACACTTGTGAGTGAGACAAGTTAAGACACAAATGAATACTTACTGTCTGATTCCATTTGTATAAAATTTTAGAGAAAGCAAATCTTATCTATAGTGACAGAAAGAAAACCAGTAATTGCTTAGGGATTGGGATGGATTGACTGCAAAAGGACTTGAAGGAATGTTAGGAAGGTGACGGAATGTTCTATACTATAACATGATTATACAGATGACTGTGAAAACGTATTCATTTGTCAAAACTCATCTGATCATAATGAGAATTTTTTATTGTATGTAAGTTACATTTCAGTATAGATGGTTAAAAATTAGTTTAAGTAGAGAGTTATTCAGGTGACTCATTACACATTTATATTTTCATCATAAATATATAAAATGCTGAACTAATAGCAGCCTTAAAAATACGGCAAAAACTGAGAAAATCATTCACAGAAAAATAGACAAATCCACAATTATAGAGGAGGATCTTAAGACATTTCTTTCAGTAACTAAAAATCAAAAATACAAATTTGGTAAGGGTTTTTAAGAACTGAATGACACTGTTAACAAGCCTAATCACATGTATATATAAATATGCTATATATAAAAACATATAACATACATATGCCCCCCAAAATAAGTGAATACACCTGCTTTTCAAGCTCATTTGGAGTATTATCAAATATTGTGTACCCTGCCACTAAGCAAGCCTTAACAGATATCAATAAGTTAATATCATATAAGCCATATTATTTCATCATAATATACAACAAAACTAGATATAAAAAATAGAATAATAATATCAAGTCCCGTGTGCATTGGAAATTTTAAAAATAGCTTCAGTGATCATAATTACTTTGGATATAACCAGACCAAACACCCCAATCAAAAGGCACAGAGTATCAGAATGAATAAAAAATCAAGATCCATCTATATGCTGCTTATAAAAGACTCATTTTAGACCTAAAGACACTTGCAGATTGAAAGTGAGGGGATGGAGAAACATTTATCATGCAAACCAATGTCAAAGGAAAGCCAGAGTGTAATGCATATATCAGACAACTACACTTTAAAACAAAGACTATAACAGAGACAAAGAAGGGCATTATATAATCATAAAGGGGACAATCCAAGAAGAAGATATAACAATTGTAAAAATTTTTACACTCAACATGAGAGCACCCAATATATAAAACAATTAATAACAAACATAAAAGAACTCATTGATAATAACATAATAATAGTAGGGGACTTTAACACCCCACCTGTATCAATGGACAGATCATCTAAACAGAAAATAAACAAGAAAACAATGACTTTGAATGACACACTGGACCAGATGGACTTAACATATATTCAGAATATTCCATCCTAAAACAGCAGAATATTCATTTGTTTCAAGTGCACATGGAACATTCTCCAGAATAGATCACATTTTAGGTCACAAAACAGGCCCCAACAAGTACAAAATCATTGAAATCATATCATGCACCTTTTCTGACCATAATGCTATGAATCTAGAAGTCAACCACAAGAAAAAGTTCAAAAGACCACAAATACATGGAGGTTAGATAACACGCTACTAAATAATGAATGGGTCAACCACGAAATCAAAGAAGAAATTTAAAAATACCTGGAAACAAATGAAAATGAAAACACAATGGTCAAAAACCTTGGGGAAGCAGCAAAAGTGGTCCTAAGAGGGAAGTATATAGAAATACGGCCTACCTCACGAAGCAAGAAAAATCTCAAATATACAATTCTAACCTTACACCTAAAGGAGCTAGAAAAAGAACAAATGAAGCCTATCCCAGCAGAATGAAGGAAATAATAAAGATTAGAACAGAGATAAATGATATAGAAATTAAAAAAACAATAGAACAGATCAATGAAACTAGGAGCTGGTTCTTTAAAAAAATTCATAAAATTGATAAACTTCTAGCCAGACTTATCAAAAACAAAAGAGAAAGGATCCAAATAAATAAAATCAAGAATGAGAGAGGAGAAATAACAACCAAAAAAAAAAAAAGAAATGCAAACAATTACAAGAGAATACCATGAAAAACTATATGCAAACAAAGGACAACCTGGATGAAATAGATAAATTCCTAGAAACATATAAACCACCAAAACTGAAAAAGGAAGGAAAAAAAAAAAACTTGAACAGACTGATAAACAGCAAAGAAATTGAATCAGTGATAAAAAAAAAAACAAAAAAACAAAAAAACAAAAAAAACCCACTCCCAACAAACAAAAGTCCAGAGCCAGATGGCTTCACAGGCAAATTCTACCAAACATTTAAAGAAGAGTTAATACCTATTCTTCTCAAACAATTCCAAAAAATAGAAAAGAAAGGAAAACTTCCAAATTCATTCTATGAGGCCAGCATTACCCTGATACCAAAAGTAGATAAAGACTTCACTAAAAAGAAAACTACAGGCTAATACCCCTGATGAACATGGATGCAAAAATGTAAAAATTCTCAATAAAAACTAGCAAAACTGAATCCAATAACACATTAAAAAAATCATTCACCACAATCAAGTGGGATTTATTCCTGGGTTGCAAGGGTAGTTCAATATTCATAAATCAAACAATGTGATACACCACATTGATAAAAGAAAGCATAAGAACCATACAATCATTTCAACAGAAAACACATTTGACAAAGTACATCTATTCATGATAAAAACCCTCAACAAAATAGGTTTGGGGGAACATACCTCAACATAATAAAGGCCATATATGAAAAACCCACAGATAGTATCATCATCATCAGTGGGGAAAAGCTGAGAGCTTTTCCTCTAGAGTCAGGAACAAGACAAGGATGTCCACCCTCACCACTGTACCACCACTAGTACCACTAGTACTGGAAGTCCTAGACACAGCAATCAGACAACAAAAAGAAATAAAAGGCATCCAAATTGGCAAGGAGAATGTAAAAGTTTCACTATTTTCAGATGAGATGATACTCTATATAGAAAATCCAAAAGCCTCCGCCAAAAACTGCTAGAAATGATACACAAATGCAGTAAAGTTGCAAAAGTTCAGTAAAGGATACAAAATTAACATACAGAAATCTGTTGCCTTTCTATACACCAATAATGAAGCAGCAGAAAAAGAAATTAAGGAATCAATCCCATTGGCAATTGCACCAAAAACCATAAGGAACCTAGGAATAAACCTAATCAAAGAGGTGAAAGACCTGTACTCTGAAAACTATAAAACACTGATGAAAAAAACTGAAGAACAAAGAAATGGAAAGACATTCCATGTTCATGGATTGAAAGAACAAATATTGTTAAAATGTCTCTACTACCCGAAGTAAGCTACAAATTAAAGGCAATTCCTATCAATATACCAATCGCATTTTTCACAGACCGAGAACAAACATTTCTAAAATTTGTATGGAACCACAAAAGACCTTGAATAGCCAAAACAACCTTGAAAAAGAAAAGCAAAGCTGGAGGTATCACAATTCCAAATTTTAAATTACACTACAAAGCTGTAGTGATCAAAACAGTATGGTACTGGCCCAAAAATAGACACATAGATCAATGGAACAGAATAGAAAACCCAGAAATAAACCCACAGCTATATGGTCAATTAATCTTCAACAAAGCAGGAAAGAATGTCCAATGGGAAAAAGGCAGTCTCTTCAACAAATGGTGCTGGGAAAACTGGAGAGCAACATGCAAAAGAATGAAACTGGGCCAATCTCTTACACCAAACACAAAACTAAATTCAAAGTGGATTAAAGACCTAATTTTGAGACCCCAAAACATCAAAATCCTAGAGGAGTACACAGAGAGTAACGTCTTTGACAACAGCTGTAGCAACTTCTTTCTAGATATGTCTCCTGAGGCAAGGGAAACAAAAGCAAAAATAAATTATTGGGATTTCATCAAAATAAAAAGCTTCTGCACAGAAAAGGAAACAATCAACAAAGCTAAAAGGTAACCTACGGGATGGGAGAAGATATTTGCAAATGAGAAATGAGGAATGATACAGGGTTAGTATCCAAAATCTATAAAGAACTTATCAAACTCAACACCCAAAATATGAATAATCCAATTAAAAATGGACAGAAGACACGAATAGATACTTTTCCAAAGAAGACATCCAGATGGGCAGCAGACACGTGAAACAATGCTCAACATCACTCATCATCAGAGAATACCAATCAAGACTACAATGAAATATTACCTCACTCCTGTCAGAAGGGCTAAAATCAAAAACACAAGAAACAGTAGATGTTGGCGAGGATGTGGAGAAAGGGGAACCCCTCCTGCACTGTTGGTGGGAATGCAAACTGGTGTAGCTACTCTGAAAAACATATGGATGTTCCTCAAAAAGTTAAAAAAAGAACTACCCTATGATCCAGCAATTGCATTACTAGGTATTCACCCAAAGAATACAAAATACTAATTCAAAGGGATACATGTTCCCCAGTGTTTATAGCAGCATTAACTACAACAGCCAAATTATGGAAACAGCTCACATGTCCATCAGCTGATGAATGGATAAAAGAAGATGTGGTATACTTATACAATGAAATATTACTCAGCCATCAAAAAGAATGACATCTTGCCATTTGCAACAACATGGAAGGAGCTAGAGAGTATTACGCTAAGTGAAATAAGTCAGTCAGAGAGACAAATACCATATGATTTCACTCATGTGGAATTTAAGAAACAAAATAAATAAGCAAGAGGGAAAAAAAGAGAGAGGGAGGCAAACCAAGAAACAGATTCTTGACTATAGAGAACAAACTGATGGTTACCAGAAGGGAGGTTGGTGGGGGACTCGGGGAAATAGAGGATGGGGATTAAGGAGGGCATTTGTGATAAGCACTAAGTGTTGTATGAAAGTTTTGAATCACTATATTGTACACCTGAAACTAATATTACACTATATGCTAACTAACTGGAATTTAAATAAAAACTTAAAAAAAGAAAATAAAGTAGTTAAAATTTTTGAAAAAAAATAAATAACTTCAGTGATCAAAAATAAATCGTTATTAAAATAAATCATTATTGAACTAGGTGATACTTTTAAGTGAATGGCAATAAAAGCATTACCTCAAAACTTGTAGGATGCAGCCAAACAAATATTTAGAAAGAAATTTCTAGTCTTAAATTCATACAAAAGAAGAAAGATGTTAAATTATGGAATTTGATATATTTATTTTATAATGTATTTGAAAGAGTTTAATAAGGACAAAGGATAGCCAAAATAATTTGGGGGAACATTAATCCCAGATATCAAGACTTAACATAAAACTATAGAAGTTTCAAGAGTTTATTGTTGGCAAACAGATAAAGTTATAAATGGAGCAGAACAAATGGAAATTTATTTTTATGACAAAGTAGACTTATAATTCAGTGAATAAAGAATGGGGATATCCATCTACAAAAATAAAAAAATTACATCTCTATGTCAAACCACACACAATTCAACCTCAAGTGGATTAAATATCTAAATGTAAAGGGCAAAATTCCACATACTTTTAGAATTTTAGAAGAACCTTTAAAAGAAAATATAAGAAAATATCTTTCTATTCTTGGAATAGTAAAGGATTTCTTAAAGAAGACATATAAACATAAACCATATTTGGGAGAGATTGACAATAATTCTGACAGCATCAGAATTTAAAACTTCTGTTTATATTCCAAGCACAATGAAAAGACAAGTAACAGCAAAAGAGGATAACTATACCACCTTTAAATTTTTTTAAGTTTATTTATTTATTTTTGAGAGTGAGAAAGAGAGAGTATGTGTGTGTGTGCACAAGCAGGGGAGGGGCAGAGAGAGAGAGAGAGAGAGAGAGAGAGAGAATCCCAAGCAGGCTCCACAATGTCAGCACAGAACCCTATTTGGGGCTTGAACTCAAACCATGAGATCATGACCTGAGCCGAAATCAAGAGTCAGACGCTTAACTGAGCCACCCAGGCATCCCGGCTATAATATCTTTCAAAGGATTATTACCAAGAGTATATAGATAATCCTGATAAGTCAATATGAAAAAGATAAATAACCCAATAGAAAAATGAGCAAAGTTTACAAAAATTCATTCAAGAGAAAATTTATAGAGGAGGAATTCTGAATGGCCAAGAAATAAGAAAAAATTCTCAATTTCACTTGTAATCAAGGAAACAGAAACAAAAAGTATAGAAAACATTTTAAAGTTTGATAATATCAAGTATTGCTTAGTACTTGAGAAAATACCAACTCCATGATTTCTGATGAAATGGTAAAACTTTAGAGAGCAATACAATACTTCGAAGAGTTAAACCTGCCTTGTTATTCCACTTCTAGTCATAAACCCAGAGAAATATATACCCGAGGAGAAACATAAAAGAATGTTTGTTGCAGCATTTTATTAAAGAAAAAGTGAAGACAATTAAATTTCCTTTAATATGGGAACGAATTTTAATATTTACACAATGACTATAAGATGCAACTGTTTAGATCTATACTTTGTGTATCACATAGATAAATTTCAAAATTATAATATTGAGCAAAAAAGGCAAATTACAAATGGATATCTAGAGTATCACTTAAGAACCTAAAGCACACAAAACAACATTATATATCTTTTGTGGGTGATAGATACGTAGAAGAAGCATAAACATATGCAAAAGAGTTATACAACTGACATGAAAGTTATTCACACCAGTCATTAGGGAGGCAAGAGGGAAAAGGATGAGTTCTATCTGTAATATTTTGTTTCTTTACATAAAGAGAAACTTGAAGCAACAGTGGAAAATATTAGTATCCTTCAACCAGTGAGATGTGTGTATGTGTTTTACTTACATTACTTTTTTTTGCACTTTTTTGGTATGTTTGAAATAGTTCCTAACTTTTAAAAATGCTAAAGATTATTCTAGTTGTAGGGTAGATAATAGATTAGAGCAAAACCAGAGTGGGTATTGGAGAACAATTAGGCTACAATTCATAATATATTTAAATAATTTAAGTGTTTGTTTATATATTTAATTTATGGAATGCCAAACAAAACTCTTTCAAAATGATGTAGAATGTCCCACAAATACATTTTCCCAAACTTACCTGCTCGACCTCTCTGTTGAGAGAATCTACTTTTTCTTTTAATCTGTTACCTTCTGCCTCAGCAGTAATAAGTTCTAATTTGAGGGTATTGTTATCTGCCTCTGCTTGACGGGCCTTATTTTCCCAGTTTTCAGCATCTTCATTGGCTTTTCGGAGTTGGTCCATAATTTGCCGGTTCTCAGATTCCTAAAAAGCAATTTTAGGACTTACTTTAAAAGATGTAAAATGGTCAACATACAATATAAAGTAAACATTATTTGCCAGGTCACGGGAAATTTATTTGCTACAGAACCATTTGTAACATAATCTCAAGAAATCGTATCTATATTCTCCATTTAGAAAATTGGTCATCCTGTAATCAACAAAAGGGAGTGGGACCAGGATCTGCCCTGCCTCCTGAGTCACACTCACCCATCTAGTAAAGTCAAGTTGGTTCCTATATTTGCTTTTGTTCAAACAAAATCCTTCATTGCCTCCTCTCCCTATATATCCGTTTAGTGACTATTTGCTACTCTGGTTTTTGAGTTTCTGCCTTGGCCAACCTTCTATACTTGTGCATTCCTTTGTTCCTGACTGCTTTTCTAGATTGTACTGGCTACAGAACTTCTGACTAATTACAAATTTCAAGCATAAATCTCTGATAATTCTGTTGATTTGGCACATCACTTGTCTAGTTCCTGCCTTTCATTCATAACCTCAGTCTTAATTTTCTCTATCATGGACTGTTCTATGATTTATGATTTACTTTTGCTTACTGTTCTAGTAACTTACCTAAAATTTCTAAGAAATAAAACAACAAACCTATGCCAACAAACACTACTCATAAATATACAGTCATATTGGGCATACAATATGGAACCACATTTTTAAAACTTTTTAATTTTTGTAGGTTTATTTATTTTGAGAGAGACAGAGAGTACACGTCCACACAAGCGAGAGGCAGAAAGAGAGGGAGAGAGAGAGAATCCCAAGCAGGCTCTGCATTATAAGTGCGGAGTCCAATGCAGGGCCTGAACCCATAAACTGCTATATCACAACCCCAGCTGATATCAAGAGTTGGACGCTCAATTGACTGAGCCATCCAGGTGCCCCAAACCACATGTTTAAAACCTTAAAAGTTCTATCATGAGAGACTGACTAAAAAGTGGGATCTTATTTATAAGGAATATAATAACTCCACAAATACACAAATAGTATACTATATTGAGTAATCATTATGAGGCTATTTTTAAAAACATGTTTTAGTAATATGGTTTGGCTAACTCATTCTTACAAAGTCATTTATAATTTTGGTTATTATTAAAAAGGTACCAGACCTCTCTCTCATTAATACCTGTTAATAACCAGTGAATTTCTATCAGAACCATAAAATGATCACATTGCAATAAATGATATCTCACCCTAAGAAAGCTTTCAAATCAGATTTAAGTTTTCACAAATATGATTAACCATGAGATGGTTAAAATTCAGTTAATATCGCCACCTTGTGGTTTGGTTACCTATAACTAATATAGAATCTTGTAAAGTTTGTTAACATGCTCAACTACTGCACTGACTTTCAAGATTTGGATATTCTCAATGTGCGTGTAGGAATCTGATGTGTTTTTCCATTATTGTACTAAAAACAACAGCTGTGCACTTAGTATGTACCTGGGAAACACACGGTACAGTATGTATAAACTGAATTCTACCCCCATCACTCTTCACCCTCTTTAACTTTCTGTGGCACTCACTGTCTTATGCCATTCTCTTAACACTGCCTGAGAGTTTTATGTTGTTAGATGTGGATATCCAGTCTCCCCAGTAACACTCTGAGTTCCTTGAAGATAGAAACCATTTTTTTATACTATATTAAGTTTTCTAAAATACGAACCATTTCTTATATTAAATGTAGTTTTGTGACTCCCAGGTAACACATGGTTCAAGGTTCAAGCAGTAAAAAGGGACTGGCATGAATGTGTCACTCCTGGTCACCAAATACCTGGTGCACCTCCCTCTGGTCAACCAGAAACCATATTTTCCCTTTTTTTGTATCTACTCAAAGCAACCAGAGCAGTGTGGAGCCCAAGATAGGCAACAGAAATCAAAACCACAATGAGATACCACCTCACACCTTTCAGAATGGCTAAAATTAACAACTTAGGAAACAACAGATGCTGATGAGGATGCAGAGAAAGAGGATCTCTTTTGCACTGCTGGTGGGAATGCAAACTGGTATAGCCACAGTGGAAAAGAGTATGGAGGTTCCTCAAAAAATTAAAAATAGAACTACTGTACAACCCAGCAATTGCACTACTAGGTATTTATCCAGAGGATATAAAAATGCTGAATTCGAAGGGGCACATGCACCCCAATGTTTATAGCAGCACTATCAACAACAGCCAAATTATGGAACGAGCCCAAATGTCCATCAACTGATGAATGGATAAAGAAGATGTGGTACACACACACACACACACACACACACACACACACACACAATGGAATACTACTCAGTGATGAAAAAGAATGAAATCTTGGGACACTTGGGTGGCTCAGTCGGTTAAGCATCAGACTTTGGCTCAGGTCATGATCTCATGGTTTGTGGGTTCGAGACCCATATTGGGGTCTGTGCTGACAGCTCAGAGGCTGGAGCCTGCTTCGGATTCTGTATCTCCCTCTCTCTCTCCCCCTCCCCTGTTCATGCTCTGTCTCTCAAAAATAAATGTCAAAAACTTTTTAAAAAAGAATGAAATCTTGCTTGCCATTTGCAACAATGTGGATGGAACTAGAGTCTATTATGTTAAGCAAAATAAGATAAAGGCAGATATATGACTTCACTTATATGTGGAATCTGAGAAAAACAACAGATGAGCATAGGGGAAGGGAAGGAAAAATAAGGTAAAAACAGAGGGAGGCAAACCATAAGAGACTCTTAAAGACAAAGAACAAGCTGAGGGTTGCTGGAGGGGAGGTTGGTGGGGGGACAGGTTAAATGAGTGATGGGCTTTAAGGAGGGCATTTTTGGGGATGAGCACTGGGTGTCATATATAAAAGAGCAATCACTGGGTTCTATACCTGAAGCCAAGACTACACTGTATGTTAGCTAACTCGAATTTGAATTTTTTAAAAAAGTGAAACTTCTTTGGTATTTTCCAATTCCCTTTCAGCATCTGTTTACCTCTTTCTGGTGCTGTCCCCACCTCAGTACCCTCCACCTCTGGTCCATTATTGGGCTCAATACTATACTTCTCCACAGCAAAACTGGCTGCCTCAGCTGTAATCCTTTGTGCTACTTGACTGAATTAAGGATACAGCCTCCCCTAATTGATCTCCCTCTTTCTGATTTTGTTACCCTTCTGATTTATTCCTCCCCAAATCACCAGAACGATCTTTCTAAAAGGCAATTCTTCAAATAACTTCTGGGCTCATGTTGTAACAAAAGCTTCCTGAAAACAGAGTTCAAACAAGTCCTTCTACTTCTGTATCATCACTACCTATACCCTCCCCTCTAGCTACAGAACCTATTTTTTCCCCTTACACCTTTGTTCAGATTGTCCTCACTGCCCGGGGTGCCATTCTGTTTCCTACTTTTCATCTCTGGCACCTCAGCACCTACCATACTACATGCTGAATGAGTGAATGAATCAAGTGCTCAACAATTCTTAATGGACCTGTGGTTTATTCTCTCAGGGGACTGCCAGGATCCATCCAGTTTTGTTGTGAAACAAAATAAAAGAACTCACAGAAGGACACCAACAGCTGAGAGAAGCCTGATGTGTGATGTCTGAAAATACCATTCCACACTCTAAAAGCCCCGATCCCTAATGGTGGAATTTCAGATAATGTGACAAGCTAGGGAGAAAAAGGGAAGTGTCTAACACTGACTGAAATCTTACTACATTAAATGCTTAGATATTCATTTATTTATATTCTGTTCTGTTCCAGAATATACTTAAATGGTTCACTGTGCTAGGTCTATCTTACTTACTTGGGCTTTCTTTCCAATTACAGATGGGATGCTGAGACTCAGATTGAGTAGCCTACATAAGTTCATGTTATGAGTAAGAAGGGGGGTCAGACCTATCTGACTTTGAAGCTTCCATTCAATTATAGTATTACATTGCTGGCACCTTAAAATCAAGACATGTAAGAAACGACCTGCTTTTCCAATGTAAGGCTGCCGACTTACTGCCTTACCTGCAATTTAGAAATCCTCAGAATCTCTTCTCTCTCAAAGTCTTAAACAGTCTTATGCACACTAAAAATGAATGCTCAAGAAATGTTTACAGACTGATTTTAAATGAGATGTTAAATAAAACAAGGAAAACAGTTTGGGGGTGGAAAGTTCCTATTAATGGTTTGAGTGGTAGGTAGGAAATACTATACCTATTATATTAATTAAGGTAACTATATTATTTTAGATAATATTTTACCAATGGGCATACCTAACATCCTTGGTCAAGCTGTCTGTTTATTCCAGGAGGACCACACATACTCTAGATTTATTTGGTCACTAACACAGAAGTACAGAGCAGAGCCATCTACTCTGGTCCTAAGAAATAGATGATCCCTATAAACATTGGGGTACAAGTGCCCCTATGCATCAGCACCCCTGTATCCCTTGGGTAAATTCTTTCAACAATAGCCAAATTATGGAAAGAGCCTAAATGTCCATTAACTGATGAATGGATAAAGAAGACGTGGTTTATATATATAATGGAATACTACTTGGCAATGAAAAAGAATGAAATCTGGCCTTTTGTAGCAACATGGATGGAACTGGAGAGTGTTATGCTAAGTGAAATAAGTCATACAGAGAAAGACAGGTACCATATGTTTTCACTCACATGTGGATCCTGAGAAACTTAACAGAAGACTATGGGGGAGGGGAAGGGAAAAAAATTTAGAGAGGGAGAGAGCCAAAACATAAGAGACTCTTAAAAACTGAGAACAAACTGAGGGTTGATGGGGGGGTGGGAGGGAGGGGAAAGTGGGTGATGGGCATTGAGGAGGGCACCTGTTGGGATAAGCACTGGGTGTTGTATGGAAACCAATTTGACAGTAAATTTCATATTAAAATATATATATATATGTGTGTGTGTGTCTGTGTGTGTGTATATATATATATATATACATAAAAGGAAAGAAACAAAGAAAGAAAAAAAGAAAGGTCCCCACAACAGTGATCAATTCTGATCTTCTACACAATCAGGCAGAGCCTCTTTTGTCAAAGGTTTACAACTGAAAATTACCATTTTCAAATATAAATGAGCTGAAATTGATTCTGATCTCTTGTCCTTCAGCCAATTAGGAGGATTCTACTTATCTAGGATGGCTGAATATACAATTAATCCATCATTGTCAACACTAAAATATGCTATGTGTTTTAAAAAGCCTTGATTCAGCTGTCCCTATGAGAAGTAACTAGCAAAATTTCATCAGTATCATGAGCAAACAGAAAAAAAAATGTATACATACTTCAGACTTTAATATACTCTTCAGCTTGTTAACCTCCAAATTAGTATCTTGGACCTTCTGTTTTATGTCGTTAAGTTCATTATGTGTATCATTCAATTTTTTAGACAGGGCCTATAAAGAAAAATATAGCTAGATTTGACAACAAAAAATAAAAATAGAAACTTTCTCTATGTCAAAACCACTATTAATTTTAAATATTTATAGTAAATGTGATAAAAAAAATTTAGTATACCTAATATATAAAGCTCATAAAAACCAAAAACACCTCAGCTCTTCATGCTTTCTAATATCACATTCTTTGCCATAACTCCTTCCAGTGAGTTGAAGTCTATTTAACCACATTTCTATCTAATCTTGCCTTCACAATTTTTTTTTTTTTTTTTTTTTTTTTTTTTTGCTAATTGGACAATAAATAACAGGACACAAATTGAAAATCTGTGCTTGAAAATTGTTTATTTATTGGGAATTCCTGCTTGTTGCTCTTGGAAATACTGCAACATTCACCATGTGAATAAGTCTGGGCAAGGCTGTGAGATAATGGGAGACATGTGGCCCATCACCCCACTAGCAAAAAAATAAAACAAAACAGAAAACACATGAATCCAAATAGTAAATGAGCAAAGAACCCAACAGACAATTCACAAAAAGGAAGCCCAAGGGCATAGTACTTGAAAAAAGTTAAAATTTATAAGTAATAAAAAAACATTTTAATTTTCTAAACTTTTAAAATTTTACTAATTTTAAATAATTTTTTAAAAATGAAATACTATTTTGTCTATCAAATTAGCAAAGAATTAAAGTTATTCTGTTAAACCCAGGAATGAGCATTTCCATGTATCTTAAAATAAACAATATTTGCAAAAGCAAATCTGTTATCTGCTATCTACAATCTACATCAGGAGACATTTTTAAATGCTCATAAGAGCAGGAATGACAAGTATGTTGCTTTTTGTTGAAGGTGGGAGATAGATTCATGAGTATTCACTACATTTGAAAATGTCCACTTAGAAAGGCTTTTTTTTTTAATTTAAAAAAGAAACCTCATAAGCTTTGATTTAATTTAAAACTAAATCTAGTGAATGAAATTAATGAAAACAATGTTCACTAAGGCATTATTTGTTATGATGACAATATCTATGCATGTTAAGTAAATGAAGGCAGTAAAAGTATCTACACAGTGGCATAACCACATACATTATGTATCTACCTATGAGAAATTGTTTAGAATAATTTTTAATAACAGAGGAAAATATCCATCTATATTTAGTGAAAAAGTCAGGATAAAACACTAAAAATACTTCATACCAATTTGTTAGAAATTGTGGTATTGCGGATGAGATTTTTTTTAAAGGTTTCTGTTTTCCAAATTTGCTGTGATGTGGGTTTTAACTTGTGGTCCACAAAGGGATCCAACTTCTACCCTTGGGCCTATAACCCAAACAAAGGAAAAAACTACTCTTGAACAAATGTAAATTGTTTTAACACCAATTTATTCTGATTATAAAAAATGTTTATGAAGTTTTAACGAAGCAAGGGAGTGCTTATGATGTCACAGTAAGCAAGTAACAGCAACAAGATATTTGTCCAGTGATTGTGCTAGACACTCCGATGAGTACTTTCTAGGCATGTTCTCATTTCCTCTCCATTTTTACATATATAAACTGAGACTCAGGAAAGTTTAATGGTATGATCACACAGCCAAGCAGGGTATTGAAACTCATGAGTCTTAAATACTCCAGGCCTTATCATGTAGGAAAAACCATGATATAAAGTAGTGTGTGGTTTTATCCCACTTACATTAAAAAGTTCATTATGTAAGTTAAAAATATTTAACAATTAAAAATACAGACTTCTATGATGCAGACTAAACACACTGAGAGTGACAGCAAGTGGGGGAGTCATTTAGACTGAATCATTTTAAGAGGGGAAAAAAGCTTCCAAATAGAGTTTTTTAATGTTCAAATTAAAATACTGATATTAGAAATGAAAAGAGTGGATAAACTGAAATACATTGTCTTAGAAAGAGAATAATTATAAAAGAAAATTTCCCAAGTAGAATCACAGTGCTAAGGAGGACCAAAATATATTCATCCTTAAAGAGAATAATAGTCCACCAAATAAATCTACCCCTTTCTTAAAAGTTTCTGAAGGTTTTTCTCTTCCTTTGTTGATTTGTTCAAATATTTATCCTTCAGTAAGGAAGTACTTCCTAAGATTTAATACAAATCTATTATATCACCACTCTCTCCTTTAATACTTCATGTTTGAGAATTTCATTTATAAAATATGAGGCATAATCTGCAGAGTAAAGGCAAAAAAAAAAAAAAAAAATGGCTGATTCCAAAGCCTGAGGTCTTCTACAAAATAAAATGAGGACTGAGAATCAGAATAAAACAAAAATTTTTCTTGGAGAAGAAAGATTCTAGGAACAAGTATACCTGGTTTTCTTGTTTGGCTTTAGAAAATTGTTCTTGGACAGTATCATTCTCATGAGCCAAGATATCTCTTTCCCTGGCAATCTGAGCCAGCTCATCATTTGTTTCATCCAATTGCCGACGCATTCTGGAAATGTCTTGTTCACACATAATTAGGGCTTCAGTAGACTGTCTATTCCACAAATCAGATAGTACATAAAAAGAGACATTTTATCAAAAACAGAATAACAAATTCTCATAAGACAGAAGTTGGACAGTTAGCATGAAAACGTTTGATGTTTTAAACACATTTAAATTTTAAATACAGTCCATTGGAGTTTCTCAATGTTTCCCATATTTCACTCTAAAAAAGGATGCTAAATATACATAATAGTCAATGATTTGCTAAGTATTTCAAAACTTCTAATACTCCAGTATAAGAAAGCCTTCATTCTACCTCTGGCTGCTATAGCTTTGTCTCCTTTGCAGGTTCCCAGTCCTCTGCCATCCTAAAAATTAATGGTTCTCAGGGCTGAACCCTTAGCCTCCTGATTCTTCTCACCCTTATCTCAGAAAATCCTATTCAGGGGCACCTGGGTGGTTCGGTTGGTTGAGTGTCCAACTCGACTCAGGTCGTGATCTCACGGTTCATGAGTTCACACCCTGCAATGGGTTCTCTGCTGTCAGCACAGAGCCTTCTTTGGATCCTCTGTCTCCCTCTCTCCCTGCCCCTCTTCTGCTTGCACTCTAGCTCTCCCTCTCTTAAAAAGAAGTAAACATTAAAAAATACATATTAAAAAAAAAAAGAAAATCTTGTTCATAGCCATGGCTCCTAGCCCCATCTTCAGACGATTCTGAAATCTTATATCCAGCCTCTTCCTCTTCCTTAACACTCCAAACTCATATTTAACTGCCTACTAGACACATCTATAAGAAAGCCTCAAAGGCTCTTCAAATCCAGAGGAAATCGTGTGTTTCCACATACTTTCATAATGTTGAATATTCATCCCCAGCCAGAAACCTGGCATTCTCCTAGATTCTCCTCCTCACAAGAAGCCCATCACTCCTGTCTCCCAATCCCTCCATCCTATCTATCATCATCTCTTTGGCTCAGTAATCTAGCACAAAAATCTCAATTTCCTTTAATGATTTCTTCTTGTCCAAAAGATAACATTAAGACTCATTTGTCTATACCACAAGCCTCTGCCTATTTAGCCTTTCCTTCCATCACTTCTCTTACCCTTTGGGTTCCAGCACACTCAACTACTTGTCATTCAAGAGGCTCTTGAACATGATCTGGGGTTCTTTGCTATTCTCTTTACCTTGAATGCCCTTCCCATTCCTTTACTTGGCTAACACCATATTTTCTTTTACTTCCGTACACAGACTTGTGCCTCCTTTCAAACATTAGAAAGTTATCCCCTGAGGTGCCTGGGTGGCTCAGTCGGTTAAGCATCTGCCTCTTAATCTTGGCTCAGGTTATATGACCTCACAGTTCATGAGTTCAAGCCCTGCATCAGGTTACGCATTGTCTATGCAGAGCCTGCTTGGGATTTTCTCTCTGTCCCTCCCCTGCTTGCATGCTCTCTCTCTCTCTCTCTCTCTCAAAATAAATAAATAAACTTTAAAAAAAAAGTTATCACCTTATACATAACACTAACCCCCTTGTCTCCTACTATCTTTGCACCTAACATAGTATTTTGTCCCCAGTAAATCTCAAATTCTTGTTGAATGATTTACCTTGATGCCTGTTCCATCTCAGCAATGATATTCTTCATGCCTGAAATGGTCTTTTCCTTGAAAAGTAATATAAGTATTAAATAAAAAATATTTTAAACTATTTCTCTTAAAACTGAATGAACAAAAAAAATTTCTCCTCCCTTTTTGATTTCCATTTGGTTTTAAACATTTATGTTCTATTCTTCTTTTCTATACTTTAAAACTAAAGCCTAATACATCAGTCTGAGTATTTGTACTGGATAAAAACAAGATTATGTTGACTAAAGACTACACTTACGTGCACTAATATGGAATCAGTATATCAAATACTTTGTTAAACTGTTTTGTGTTGTCATGCAACTACACAAGGATCCCATAAGCACCCTGTTTTTGTTGGCAAACCAGTGTTTTGGCATTGGAGTGTTGTATACTGGGAATATAAAACCCAGGAATGTGGATCACATGAAACTAATTTTAGTTCTTAGGAATAATAACTTTGATCAAGTAAATTCTTTATATTAGTCATTGACAATATCTTCAAAAAGCTGTTCCAATTGAATTACTTGTAAAAGTGTACTATTAATTTTAGATGTGAGCTAATAAAGAGATAAACCTTAAGCCTAGAGAAAAGGTATAAAAAAATAAACTACTGACATTCTCCCCTTTCAAGGGTGTGTGAGAGTAGAATTAATGGAGTCAGTTAAGGCTGAAATGATCTTAATGCCATTAATACCACTCCTACACCTCCTCCTTTTAAAACTCTCATTGATCCTGAACTAGTTATATGACTGTGTATAGTTATATACACAGATACTTAGGGCTAACGTTAGATCTAAAAAAAGTATGAAGTTATTCTTTCACTAAATAACTATATTTCATTTTGCCCTTTGAATTTTCAAATCCTTAGTAACCAAGTAGCAAGATAAACTAAACCTGGATTTCCCAACAAGTCTTGTTTCTGTTCTTTAGAGACAGTTAGTCGTGTGTGTGTGTGTGTGTGTGTGTGTGTGTGTGTGTGTGTTATCTTCCTTTATTCATGTGCTCCTCTCCAGGTTATTTTTAGCTCCATTTTCCCATTCTGCTTTCTGGTAGAATGGTGCAGAGTCCACATTGGGCAGTAATGGATATCAGGGTATGGTTAAAATGGCTATTAGTAAAGCAGTTAAACTGCTTTAAAAAGCACAGGCCAAAAAAGGAGAAATTCTGCTTAAAATGGAATATTTACACAAGGTTTAAAATACAACAATACATTTCTAAATAAACTCTGAAAAACTAATTGAACGTCAAGTGTTTCTAAAAGCAATTACTTGGTTAAGCTTTAAATATGGTTTATAAGTCTATATAGGACTTCTCTTTATCAGTAGAAATTCATATTGAAAGTAAGATGCTCTGAGAACATTGTAAAGCATCCAGGACAACAAAATTACTGGGTAGAATCTAGTAATATATCCTATTAGCCTATTTTTCTCTTACTATGACCCTAATACCACCATTTCTCAAATTGCTGAAATCTAACCCATCATTATCAATTTAATATTCCTCATACAACCTCAATATGCTTATCTAGAGATAAAGACTCAAGTTAATTATTAAAAATTCAATCTGAACAGGATGGTAAAAGAAACAAACTAAAATGTTACACAAGTAGTTCTATCTTTTATTATTCAAAAATATGTGAACTTGCTGTTGAGTTTTCTAACTTTAATTGGTAGCAAGTAGTAGAACATCTTTTAAAACTATGATTACCAGAAAAAAATTTCCCCTTATTCATTATAATGTAGACTTTCTCCACAGCAATTTATTTCTGTAATCTCCAGATTAGACTGTAACATTACTGCTTTTCACTTAAGGGTATTTGTAAATTCAGCTCTGAGATATCACTGTAGAGAACATTTCCTCTTTTGAATGTCTAACACTGTTTTAAAAGTTATTTTCCCTTCAGAGGATGGATGTGTTTATATTCATGATCTTATATGAAGTTCCTGATATTGAAAATAGACTTGCAACTCAATATTCTTTGTGAAGAAAAAATTAATGTCAGTACATGTTAGCAAAATTGAAGAAATATGAAATATTAGATATAACAGAGGTAAATGATTCAAAAATTTCTAATTTGTTTCTAATTGTTTTTAAAGAAAATCATGTTGACTATTAAAAAACTGGTCTGAATACAATAAGAAACTCCACCCACCCAAACCCCCATAAAATTAAATTAAAAAAATTATTAAGGGGCGCCTAGGTGGCTCAGTCAGTTAAGCATCCAACTTCAGCTCAGGTCATGATCTCACAGTCGTGGGTTTGAGCCCCATGTCAGGCTCTGTGCTGACAGCCCAGAGCCTGGAGCCTACTTCAGATTCTGTGTCTCCCTCTCTTTCTGCCCCTCCCCTGCTCACACTCTGTCTCTCTCTCAAAAATAAATAAACATTTAAAAAATTTTAAATTATTAAGGCATAACTATAAAATAAGTCAGTGTTTTCAACAAATTAAATTTACTATCCCATGGATAGCAAGATTTCAGTTGTGCTCATGATTCCCAAATCTATTAACTTCACTTCAACTTACTCTCCAAACTGAAAAATCCAAGAGCCTATGAATATTTCAACTACGTCCCAAATACATGTCAATAATCTTCCTCTGTAAGCCTGTTATATTTCTGTTTCCTGCTTCATGCACAGGAACTATCCATGTGGTCCCTAAGTCAGAAAGCACATCTCATCAATCTTCCTTAAAACTCTATTTCTCTCATGGATACTGCTACTATCCTAATACAATTCTTATTTTACTTGTAGCTACTGTCTTTGTCATTATTCTCATTTCCCTATAAATCCATCCTTTACATGGACTAACAAGTAACAGAATATTTGTTTCAAAATAAGAATCTAATTGTGACATTTCATTTACATTATTTCAATAATCCTCTACATCCATGATGATAGAGTCTAAGCTCAATATTATACATATTTCTATGATTTGTTGCTTATCTGTCCCATCTCAACTTTTACCACCAGCCCTGCTCCCATACTGACCTTTCCTAAATTCTCTTATGAAAGCCACTGGGCTTTCTTTGAAAGCTGCTTTGTCTGTCTGAATCATCCTTTTTCTCATTGTTCCCTTTCTCTAAGTCTTGTCCTGGCTATTCCTAGTCATCACAGGGCAGTCCAGGCCCCATCACTTCCTGGAAGGCTCTCTAGAGATCTTCCTTCTCCCCAATCCAATCCCCAGGGTGAATTAGGTGTGTTTATGCCTAACTCTAATGGCACATTGTACACACATCACTATGGCACTTAGCGCACTCCATCATGATAACATCTTAATTTATCTTTCTCCCAATCATATTATAGGCTTTTGGAAGTCATGACCACTCACCCTCAGTTTCTAACATTATACCTGGAACATGTCAATAAGTGTTTGTTGGATGGATGGATGGATGGATGGATGGAAGGATGGATGAATGAATTCGATCCCTTAGAGAGGGAAAAGACCTTATTCCAATCATGCTGCCTTTGCTTAAACCATCTGTGGAAAACAGTTTAGGAATTATCTTCAGAACTGGTTTATGAAATAGAAAAGGGTATTAATATTTCCCTGCCTTTTTGGCAACACTTTTGCTATTATTGTTTAAACAACAAAAAGTGTGGGATGGAGATTATCATCCAGTTTTATTCACCAGCTACATATAATCTATCCTCAAAGGCTGAGGATGATGTAAAAATGTGCTCCTAGTTTTGAGCACAATTACAAAGGCAGTTTTAATGTTCTTAATGTTTACTGCTTCCTAAGATGGCTACCTGAAAATATAAGTTCTGGTGTTCTTTTACAAAGAAATCAGTTTTACTGCTTTATTACCATGCTTCACATTTTGATTTGATACTTGAAATAGTTGTTGTAATGAGTGTTAATCACAATTAATGAGAGAAAATCAATTTAAAAATATTCGTTAGTGGATTTGAACACGAAGTTCCTAAGAGTATCTGGAAAAATTTTTAAATCAGATTTTATAGTTTCAGCTCTCTAGGAAAAAATTTGAGAAAATCCTATTATTTTATTCAGACTCAAGTCCAAACATTTCTTTTAAACCACAGTTCTCAGAACATACTTTCATTGCCAAACTCTCTCCAAGGGATGCAATGTTCTCAGATTTTTTATCCAAACATGCTTGTAGGCATTCCTTTTCTTTAGCCAGATCGTTGAGGGTTGCACCAAGAATGCTGATTTCTTCTCTCTGGGCAATACTTTGCCTGGTAAAATTATCTAAATATGTAATCATAAAGGCATTGTTTTAATCAAGATAATTTTTTTCCAACTCAAGCAAATTGAAATACTTTTCAAAGTAAGTTCTCCTGTATTATGTTCAATGGCTGCAAATAAGTACTGTATCCCAAATAAAAAATGGCTTTTGTTGTTAGTGATTAAAAACTAAGATGAATCATGAAATTCCAAACGACACATAAATGTAAAAGCACAATTAACACATTTAAATTAGAACAGCAAAGGAAAGCTCTATATCACAAGTTCTCAAAGTAGATTTACATGTGTGGTAGGGGAGGAGAGGGTGAATGGACAAAATGAGTGGAATATTAAAACAAACTGTGACTTTTCTCCCTCTAATTTCCCCTCCCTCTAGCCTAGAATCACTGTTGCATGTAAGTTGGTAACTACAAGATCTTAATAAATAATTAATTAGGTCATTTTCAGAATCAAATGTCTCCTGATATTCTGATTTTTCTAAAGCAGGGTTATAAAAATTCCTAGGGAAAAAAACATCACAGGAAGTCTGATTCGATTTGTGATAACACCAGCAAACCAATGTCAATGTTGAAGACCTGACTGAATGGTATAAAATAATGGTTTTCAAGTTGTGGGTTCTCATCCAGCACCATTGGCATCATCTGGGAACTTGTCAAATATAAATTCTTGGGTCCCACACCAGACCCACTGAATGAGAAATTCTGAGTGGGCAGAGCAATTTATGTTTTAACAAGTACCCTTCCCAAATGACTTTAATGCCTAACAAAGTTTGAGAAGCACTTGAGGAAATTAGTTAAGATACAAAAGCCTTGGCCATATCTTGCTTCAAAGAGCCTAGCTCCAGTGATAGAATCACTCCAGGTGATTCTAACACACACCAAGTTTGAAAACCACTGTCGAGAGCTCTACAAGGGAAGTTCTGCTAGACCTCTATGTAAATCCTTCCAACAGACGTCCAGTGCAGTGCTAGGAGAGGTAGCACCATATACTAAGAGGATGATCTATATAGTACTTGAGAATACATCATGTCCCTTTTCCAGAGAGCACTGTCATTAAGGCAAAACGCATGTTTTGGGTGTTCAGATATTTGAGTCCATTCCCACTGGCATTAAATAAATAAATTTAAAAACTCTAAAATAGCTCTAGTATCTCCTAGCTTTAAAAAAAAAAATCTCAATTTCACATCCTGCTCAAGCTACCACGCCATTTTTCTGCTTCTGTTAATAGGTAAGCTTTAAAAGACTTCTATTCTCTCCTGTCCCTACTTCTTCATTTCCCAATTATTCCTCAACCTACTCCATCTTCCCCATCCAATAGTCCATTCACACTTTTTTGTCAATGTGACAAAAACCTGCAATGTGCCAAATCCAATCAATAATTTTTCATCTTCATCTTATTTTGCTTCTCAAACATATCTGACAATTGATCATGCTCTCCTTGTAAAAATATTTTGCTCTCTTGCCTCCCAAAATAACACTCACTTCTGGGTTTTCTTCCTACCTCTTTGGCTTCTTCTTACTCAGTCCTGGATCCTCTTCGCCTCATTCTCTATATTTTCCCTAGGCAATTTCATGGTTTTAAAATATCATTTATATACTGATGTGCCCCAAATGTATATCTTTAATTTAGATTTATCTTCTGAGATAAAAACTTATCTATTTAACTGCTTACCTTACATTCTTACTTAGACTTAAAATATCCAAAAATGAGTTCTTTAGTATTTCTTTTTTATAGTTCTGTTGTAATATTTCCTATCTCAATAAAAAGCACCTCCACTAATCTAATGGTTTATGCCAGGCATTTTTGAACTACAAAATAGGAACTTAAAAATATTGCCCATTTACGGGGCACCTGGGCACCTGGGTGGCTCAATCGGTTAAGCATCCAACTTTGGCTCAGTTCATGATCTCACAGTCTGTGAGTTCAAATCCCATGTTGGACTCTGTGCTGATAGCTCAGAGCCTAGTGCCTGCTTCGGATCCTGTGTCTCCCTCTCTCTCTGCCCCTCCCCTGCTTGCACTCTGTCTCTCAAAAATAAATAATAAACATTAAAAAAATTTTTTAAATAAATTGCCCATTTTGGGGTGCCTAGGTGGCTAAGTTGATTAAGCATCTGACTCTTGATTTTGGCTCAGGTCATGGGATCAAGCCCCACATAGGGCTCCATGCTGGGTGTGGAGCCTGCTTAAGATTCTCTCTCCCTCTCCCCCTCTTCTCCACTGGTGTGCTCTCTCTTCTATCTCTCTCTCTCTCAAAAAACAATATATTCCCTGTATTTAAATGGGCTTTTTTATAGTCTTAACCAAAATTTTACTTTACAGTTATAAGTAGATTAAGTTATGACCATAGAGATCCTGGTAAGAAACATAAATAGGTCACTTTATAAAAACAATTTTCTCTGAACCCAAGTGATAAAACAGATATAGCCAAATAAACACATGTATGCTTTCCACCAAAAGTAATACACAGATAGGTACCATGTTTCATTATAATAGCTATGGACAAGCCACAATGGTACGAGTTGTAAATTTATAAGCGTTCATCATAAATTTACAAAGTGTCACTGCTTTGTTTAGCTATTCCTTCATTCAAAACTATGATGCCCTGTCTAAGTATTTGTGGTCCTAAATATAAGGAAAAATTTTTACTATCAAAAAAACCCCATTTTCACTATTTTTGATTCATAAACTTTTAATTTATGGGCCTATTTCCAAGTTTCTCTATGTTATAACTGAAAAGAAGAAAACATATTTTCTATCAGACTTCAAAAAAAAAAAAAAAAAAATATATATATATATATTAGGGAAAAAACTCACCAATTTTTTCATCCAAGCACATAATTTTCTCCTGAGTAAGCTGTAGTTCATATTTTTTCTTAGCAAGATGTCGTTGAGTATCAGAAAGATCTTTTTCTGTGTTTTCATATAAAAGTCTGTAAACGTTTTAATAATAAAACTAATTCTGAAATTTTTATGCTTTATCAACTTTTTAGTGTATTTAAATCTAAAAACTGGTAAGCACAATAATACACATTTTTTTCATTTTAGCATTTTCTTTATAATACTACATTGTAGGAAGTTTGGAGAAAAAGAGACCCTCAAATCCACCACTCCATAGAAAGCTACTATTAGCATTTTGGTGTTCACTTTTCAGTATTTTTTACAGTGTATATTTAAAGTTACCATACTATAAATTCAAAATTAAATCCTGAGTTTTTTCACTTACACTTAGTCTTTAATATTTTTCAGTCCTATAACACAGCCTTCCAAATCACCTTTTTATTTTTTATATTAAATATAATTTATTCTCAAATTGGTTTCCATACAACACCCAGTGCTCATCCCAACAGGTGCCCTCCTCAATGCCCATCACCCACTTTCCCCTTTCTCCCACACCTCCATAAACCCTCAGTTTATTCTCAGTTTTTAAGTCCCTTATGGTTTGCCTCCCTCCCTCTCTGTAACTTTTTTTTTCTCCCCCCTTCTACTCCCCCTTTGTCTTCTGTTAAGTGTCTCAGGATCTACATGAGTGAAAACATATGGTATCTGTCTTTCTCTGCCTGACTTATTTCACTTAGCATAATATCTTCCAGTTCCATCCATGTTGTTGCAAATGGCATGATTTCATTCTTTCTCATTGCCAAGTAATATTCCGTTGTATATATAAACCACATCTTCTTTATCCATTCATCAGTTGATGGACATTTAGGCTCTTTCCATAATTTGGCTATTGTTGAAAGTGCTGCTATAAACATTGGGGTACAAGTGCCCCTATGCATCAGCACTCCTGTATCCCTTGGGTAAATTCCTAGCAGTGCTATTGCTGGGTCATAGGGTAGATCTATTTTTAATTTTTTGAGGAACTTCCACACTGTTTTCTAGAGTGGCTGCACCAGTTTGCATTCCCACCAACAGTGCAAGAGGGTGCCCATTTCTCCACATCCTCGCCAGCATCTGTAGTCTCCTGATTTGTTCATTTTAGCCACTCTGACTGGCGTGAGGTGATATCTCAGTGTGGTTTTGATTTGTATTTCCCTGATGAGGAGTGACGTTGAGCATCTTTTCATGTGTCTGTTGGCCATCTGGATGTCTTCTTTAGAAAAATGTCTATTCATGTCTTCTGCCCATTTCTTCACTGGATTATTTGTTTTTTGGGCATGGAGTTTGGTGAGTTCTTTATAGATTTTGGATACTAGCCCTTTATCCAATATGTCATTTGCAAATATCTTTTCCCATTCCATTGGTTGCCTTTGTACAGAAATCAGTTACATTTTTATACACAAATAATGAAGCAACAGAAAGAGAAATGAAGAAACTGATCCCATTCACAATTGCACCAAGAAGCATAAAATACTTAGGAATAAACCTAATCAAAGATGTAAAAGATCTGTATGCTGAAAACTATAGAAAGTTTATATGAAGGAAATTGAAGAAGATACAAAGAAATGGAAAACATTCCATGCTCATGGATTGAAAGAATAAATATTGTTAAAATGTCAATACTACCCAAAGCAATCTACACATTCAATGCAATCCCAATCGAAATTGCACCAGCATTCTTCTCCAAGCTAGAACAAGCAATCCTAAAATTTGCATGGAACCACAAAAGATCTGGAATAGCCAATGTAATATTGAAGAAGAAAATCAAAGAGGGAGGCATCACAGTTCCAGACTTTAGCCTCTACAAAGCTCTACAAGAGCTTTAGCTCTTACAAAGCTGTAATCATCAAGACAGTATGGTATTGGCACAAAAACAGACACAAAGGCCAATGAATAGAATACAGACTCCAGAATTGGACCCACAAATGTATGGCCAACTAATCTTTGACAAAGCAGGAAAGAGTATCCAATGGAAAAAGACAGTCTTTAAAAAATGGTGCTGGGAGAACTGGACAGCAACATGCAGAAGAATGAAACTAGACCACTTTTTTACACCATTCACAAAAACAAACTCAAAATGGATAAAGGACCTGAATGTGAGACAGGAAACCGTCAAAACCCTAGAGGAGAAAGCAGGCAAAAACCTCTCTGACCTCAGCCACAGCAATTTCTTACTTGACACATCTCCAAAGGCAAGGGAATTAAAGGCAAAAATGACCTATTGGGACCTCATCAAGATATAAAACTTCTGCACTGCAAAGGAAACCAAATCACCCTTTTAAGGATGAAAAGTATTATATGAGCAATAGCCATTTCCTTCTAAGTAAATACAATCATTTATTTAAGTACTCCTCTATTATTAGACATTTAGGTTCATTTTGGTTTTTAACTATTACTAATAAATTTTTAATGAACAGAATTTCATTCCACAAACATTTAGGAAGCTAGGGTGAAGTAGGTGGGCACTGGCTTTATCCTCAAGAAGTACACAGTCAATAAACAAACAAACAGACTATAATTTCTGGCAA
Source organism: Panthera pardus (assembly GCF_024362965.1). Classification (NCBI taxonomy): domain Eukaryota; kingdom Metazoa; phylum Chordata; class Mammalia; order Carnivora; family Felidae; genus Panthera; species Panthera pardus. Next base: position 60,357,167 of record NW_026526821.1, on the reverse strand, counting down.
TATGGAAACTAGATAATCTGAAAGTTCCCTCAACACAAAACACTTAGACATACTGAATAAAATGAGCATCTCTTTAAATGTATAGCAAAATTTATTTTGTAAGAGAAATCAGAGCAGTAAGACTATGAACTAATGTTATATTATATGTGGTTGGGATTTCCCTGTCTCACTAGCCTAAGGTCTTATGTTTTAAATCAGAAACAGAGTATGAGGACAGAAATGTCCGCAACACAAGTATGAGAACTAAGATCCTCCACGTAAAGCTAATGAGAGCTACACTATTAGTGGAAAGGTCAAACTAGACAAAATCAGCTTGTCAACCATTACTAGGCACAGGATAACAGTAACAATTAAAAGTCTTTCTTGGGAATTCTTAACATCAAAATAAGAAATCTAAATAAAATCTGGTTCTAGGATGGTCATATAATCTAGAACACTTGGTAGAAATAAACACATAACTTCTCTGACAAGATATACTCTCAACCCAGACACAGAACTAAACCTTAGATAAAGGCCTGTTGAAAACAAGCTCCCAATCCAAATTTCAAAATCATATTAAGGAATAATCCAAACTTAGTGTGAGTCAAGACACACAAAATTAGAGCCCTATAACTTCATATTATAGCATTATCAAATAGAAACTTAAAAACAGATGTGCTTAAATACAAAGACATAGAAGAATATATAATAAGAAAAAAGTCTAGATTTTTAAAAGAACCTAAAAGAACTTCAGGAAATTAAACTAAAATCATTGAAATTTTTAAAAAGAAACAATATCAACAGATAAGTTTAAGAACAAAATAAACACAGCTGAAGAGACAATTAGTAAGCTGGAAAAAAACAGATCAGAGGAAATTACCTATAATAGAGTACAGATAAAAAGAGAGAAAAATACAGAAGAGGTTAAGCAATATAAAGAAAAGAACAAGAAGGTCCAATATTCATCTAATTCCAGGATAGAATACACACAATATTCAAAGAAATAATGGCTAATAAAATATATGAAATCTTAGAATAAAGAATGACCAGTGAAAAATACAAACACCAATATTAAAGGAACATAAGTCCTGGGAAGAACAAAATAAATCTGTATCCATTAAGACAATTACAAATGGGGGAGATGAAAAGATTTAATGGGAGTGAAGATTTCTACACTTAAACTGATAACTGTGGCACCAATAGACTATGATGAGTTACATATGTAAAATGAAATACCTACACCAACAGAGAAAATATCTATACAGAGATACTAGAAAGTATTACAGATACATTAAAATGGAGTTCTAAAAATGTTCAAGTAACCCACAGAACGGCAGGAAAAAAAAAAGAAAAGAGGTAAGAAAAACAAATGGAGGGGTGCCTGGGTGGCTCAGTTGGGTGAGTGTCCAACTTCGGCTCAGGTCATGATCTAGTGGTTGATGAATTCTAGCCCAGCATCAGGCTCTGTGCTGACAGCTCAGAGCCTGCAGCCTGCTTCAGAATCTGTTTCTCCCTCTCTCTCTGCCCCTCCCCCACTCGTGCTCGGTCTCTGTCTCAAAAATAAACATTTAAAACAAAATTTAAGATTATTAAAAACAGAAAATTTCTGCTTCACTTAGTAACAGTTTCAACTGTTCAGATCAATGCTTTCAGTGAGAACAAACTAGGAAAGCTGGGAAGCAGGTGGCAGCAGAGAGCTGGGGGTGAAGAATTACTTGAGCAAGATTTGAGAAGAAAAGACAAGAGAAGAGAAAGAGAAATAGGTAAGTCTGGAATATGATAATTGTTTTCCCCTAAAGAAATCTCTGACTCAGGGAAAGGTAGATAAGAGGCTAGAAAGCTGAGTAGCAACTGTGACAATTTCAAGAAGTTAGGGTACAAAAACAGGAGTCAAGTCCCACCAAGAAAGGGTAAAATACTGAGTAAACCACTTTCTCCTACACATACACATTTGTTTGGGACCCTGAATAGTTAAAACAAAAGATTTAAGCCCAGATTCAAATTATCTCAGTTCTGACAAAGCAAATTATATATATACATACCCCTCAAATTATCTCAGTTCTGACAAAAGCAAATACATATATCCTCTCTAGAGGAAAACAATATTCTGGTCTCAAATGATTTCTATACATTTTCATATTCAGTATTATATACTCAGTCAAAAATAACCAGACACACAGAAGACAACATCACAAACTGGAAAAAATAAGAGAAACAAAAGATAACAAGAATAGACTCAATAAAAATAGAACCATGCAGAATCAAGATAACGGAGTTATCAGAAACAGAACTTTAAAAAAAACAACTATGCTTAATATATCAAAGGAGAAAAAAAGCCAAGATTGAAGATTTCTCAAGAGACTTGAAAATATATATTTTAAAAGTGTCAAATACAAATTCCAGAAATGAAAAATGCAAAAACCAAAATTAATTCAACTGATAAGGTTTAACAGCAAGTTCAACCACAGTCAAAGAGGAAATGAGTGAAGAAGGGTCAGAAAAAAATTCAGAATACAGTATGAAGGGGCAAAAGTAACATCTGAAATGAAAACAGTGGAGAGTTCTCTAAAACTGCTGAAAGATATCAAGCAACAAAGTAAAAAAATCCTCCAAACCCAAGGATAAGTTAAACACACACACACACACACACACACACACACACACACACACACACACACACACCTAGGAACATATAGTGGATTAAAAGGAGCCATATAGAGAATACCTTATAAGTAGAAAGGAAAAAGACAAACTATATTCAACAGTTTGAATCAGATAAAAAATAGACTGATATGGGTATAATTACTATGAGTGCTCTGACCATGGGCACTCTGGCTGTCTGGGAAAACACTAGGAAAGCTATCACTGTGTCCCTTGGCTCATGGAAGGCAGCAAGGGGTTTCAGTGGTGCTATTACAAAAACTTACCTCGCTTTTGGCAGAGAACTACCATGGACAATTAAGACAAAACATTCTCTGTACAATATCTGACTATTACAAAATCCTACCTAATTCCTACTTTTATTTGGCATGCATTTGGGGGAAAACAAAACATTGTCTGCAGAATGGTACGATAAATCAACAATAAGAAAATATTTGAAAATATAGTGAAGTTCTACTTTAGTCCAACTGAAGAATCTTTTCAAATGCCTTGACAAATTATTTTCTTAGCTTTTTTTCTTGTAAAACAGTATTTAAAAATTCATGCTGGGGGGGTACCTGGGTGGCTCAGTTGGTTAAGTGTCCAACTTTGGTTCAGGTCATGATCTCCCAGGTCATAGGTTCAAGCCCCACCTCAGGCTGTGCTGACAGCTTGGAGCCTGGAGCCTGCTTCAGATTCTGTGTCTCCCTCTCTCTCTGTTCCTCCCCCATTAGCACTCTCTTTCTCTCTCTTTCAAAAATAAAGATCACACACACACTCTCTCTCTAAAATAAATAAAAGATTTAAAAAACTTTTTTTGAACACATGCTGGGGCGCCTGGATGGCTCAATTGGTTAAGCACCCAATTCTTGATCTCAGCTCAGGTCTTGATCTTAGGGTCCTGAGCTCAATCCCTGTATTGGGCTCCATGCTGAGTACGAATCCTACTTAAAGAGAAAAATCATTAAAAAATGCATGCTAAGTGGTGCCTGGCTGGCTCTGTTGGTAGAGTGCGCAACTCTTGATCTCAGGGTTGTGGATTTGAGCCCCACGCTGGATATAGAGATTTTTTTTAATCTTAAATAAAATGCATACTAAAGTCAGAAGTATAAATGTAATGAGCCTATCAATTCATATGATAATGATGAATCCTGAAAGACACACGGGAGGATTGGCAAAACCTTCCAGTGTACACTGTGGCTATTTCTATGCTGTTAAATTGCATTACAGCCATCTATTTTCCAAAATAGCCATATGCTCCTGTACAACAGAGATCCATCTAATACAAAAAACAAAATGGAAAACTACACACATGATCAGAAGTCATCAAATCAGATCTTTAAATCACTGATCAATAAACCCACACCTAAAACACATTTAAGCAATAGAAACTTTAGATATAAAGCCAGTAGCTTCTTTTGCAGACTCTTGTAACTCTAATGTCAGAAAAGACTCTTACAACTCCTCCAAGAAATACTTAGAACTTCATAATTTTGCTAATGTTTATTTATTTTTGAAAGGGAGAGAGATTAAGAGACAGAGCACAAGCGAGGGAGGGGCGGATAGAGGGAGACACAGAATTGAAGTAGGCTCCAGGCTCTGAGATGTCAGCACAGAGCCGGATGCAGGGCTCGAACCCACAAACCACAAGATCATGACCTGAGCCAAAGTCAGACACTTAACCAAAGGAGCCACCCAGGTACCCCAGAACTTTAAACAGCTATCTATATATAGTTTTTTCAAATGCCCAGAGTCCTAGACTAGATTTTGGTTGCTTCCAAGTTTGGGCAATTATGATTAGAGCTGCTATAAACATCATGTCCACATTTCTGTGTGCACATAAGACTCAATTACTTTGAGTAAATACCATGGAATTTTGTATGTTAAGACTGTGTTTAGCTTTGTAGAAACTGTCAAATAAAGTGCCTGTACCATTCTGAATTCCCACCAGCAATGAATAGGAGCCCCTATTGATCCACGTCCTCACCAGCATTTTTGTCAGTGATCCAGATTTTGTCTATTCTAATAAGTATATAATGGAATCTCATTGTTGTTTTAATTTGAATTTCGCTGATGACCTATGATGTGGAACATCTTTTCATACGCTTATGTGCCATCTGTATATCTTCTTTGGTGAGGTCTGCTAAGGTTTTTGGCCCATTTTTTTAATTGGGTTGTTTTCTTATTATTGAATTTTTAAACAGTTCTTTGTAGTTTTGGTTAATAGCTCTTTATCAGATGTGCCTTTGGCAAATATTTTTTCCCAGTCTGTGGCTTGGCTTCTCATTTTCTTGACATTGTCTTTTGCAGAGCAGAAGTATTTAATTTTAATGAAGTCCAAATAATCAACAATTTCTTGCATGGATTGTGCCTTCGGTGTTGTATCTAAAAAGTCATCAACATACTCAAGAAAAACTAGATTTTCTCCTGTTGTCTTCTAGAGGTTTTAAAGTTTTGCATTTTACATTTAGGTATACGATCCATTTTGAGTTAATTTGAAGGGTGTGATATCTGTGTTGCTTTTTTTTTTTTTTTTTTTTTTTTTTTTTTTGGCATGTGGATATTAGTTGTTCCAGCACCATTTGTGGAGAAGACTATCTCTGCCCTATTATATTGCCTTTGCTCCTTTGTCAAAGATCAGTTGCCTATGTTTACATGGCCTATTTCTGGACTGTCTATTCTGTTCCATTGATCTATTTGTCTATTCTTTTACCAATACCACACTGTCTTGATTACTGTAGCTTTTTAGTAAGTCTTGAAGTCAAGTAGCATCAGTGCTCCAACTTAGTTTTTCTTCAATTTCTGTTGCCCATTCTTTTGCCTCTCCATATAACCTTTAGAATCTGTTCATTGGGGTGCCTGGGTGGCTCAGTCAGTTGAGTGTCCAACTTCAGCTCAGTCATGAACTCACAGCTTGTGAGTTCAGGCCCTGTGTCAGGCTCTGTGCTAACAGCTCAGAGCCTGGAGCCTGCTTTGGATTCTGTGTCTCCCTCTCTCTCTGCCCCTCCCCTGCTCATGCTCTGTTTCTCTCTCTCTCGAAAATAAATAAACATTAAAAAAAATTTAATAAAAAATAAAAATAAATTAAAAAAGAAGCTGTTCATTGATATCCACAAATAACTTGCAGCAATTTTGATTTGAACTTATTCAATCTATAGAACAAGTTGGGAAGAATGGACATCTTGAAAATATTAAGTTTTCCTATCCATGAACATTGAATATTTTTCAATGTATTTAGTTCCTCTTTGATTTCTTTCACTAGTTTTGTAGTTTTCCTCATATAGATTTTACACATAATTTGTTAGATTTATATTTAAGTACCCTGGAATCTTGGCCTGAGCCAAAATCAAGAGTCAGATGCTTAACCAACTGAGCCACCCAGGAGCCCCTAGAATAGATTTTAATACTGAAATCTTTTTAGTTGCAAATAACCAAACTCAAACTAAACCAGTCTTTGGAATCACTGAACATAAAGGCCCAAACTAACTTTTTGTTAACAGATAGCTCTATCAATCATTCAACTATATGAGAAATTCTTCCTAGAAATGTTTGATACTCTGATGCAGACACACAGATCTTTTTCTTTTTTTTAATCTCCTTTGAGGAAATACTCTGAAAACAATCCAACTTTTTACTATTGTTGATTTATCTGACATAGAAACCCAAATAGAAGAACTGCTGCTACTAAAACATACTTATTTAGAAAGAAAAGTTCATTTAAGCCATATAGAAACACAGATAATGAGTACTTGTTTTGAAACACTGGAGATTTGCTTCTTCATCAGCAGGTAAACCCAAACAGAAATGCATCCATTTCTTTGTGGCTGATTTGACTTAAAACACTATGGAACCTGTTTAGACATATAGATATCCAGACATGTGCTAACCTGTGCTTAGAATTCAACTTCTAGTGAGTGGAGTTCACACATGGGACAAAACATAATTTTCCCATCAACTGACAAAAGAGAGAACAGGAACAATATTTTAACTATACTTGAATGTAGTTGGATTACATAACTCCTATGTAGATTCTCTGTAATTCTTTGCCTTTTGTACATACAAATACGAAACTATGATATAAATATATTACAAAATACAAAATATTGATCTATAAAAAATAAGCTGACACTTCACTACTCAGCAGAAATAATGCAAGTCATAAGATACTGGAAAGATAGTATCAAAGTGTTAAAAATAATTTCCAACCTTTAGAATTCTCTACCTTGCAAAAATATCCTTCAATACCAGCATGGTTGCAACAAAAGTTATGAGAAATGCTCTGCTTTTGAGTATATTTTGAAGACAGAACAAACTGGATTGGATATGGATACATGAAAGGAGAAATCATAGATTGCTTCAAGGTTTCAGGCCAAGAACTGCATGAACAGACTTTCCATTTGCTGAGATGGGAAGACTGAAAGAATAAATTTGTGGGTGTTGGAGGGTGAAGGATAGTGGATAGCAGAACTCAGGTTTGGAAATGTTAAGTTTTGAGATGTCAATGAGACATCCTAGTGAAGATGAAAAGGAGGTGGTTGTACATTCAAGTCCGGAGTTCAAGACAGAAATCCATGCTACAGATACACATTTGAGAGTCAAGAGTAAATACACAAGACTAGATGAATTCACTGATGGATGAGTACATATACAAGAAGAGAAGCAGTCTAAGACTGAGCTTGAGGATACTCGAACATTTGGAGGTCATGGAGGATGAACTAGAAGAGCCTGAAACAGGACAGCCAAAGAGAGGAAAAGAAAATCAAATGAGCATGGTACCTCAGAAGCCAAAGGAGTAGCTAAAAACACAACTGATTATATTTGTCAAATGTTGCTGATAGGTGAAACAAAATGAAGACTGAGGATCAACCACTGAATTGAGCAACATGAAAGTAAATATTGCCTTGTAAAAAGTTTTCATAGAATGGTGGGAGAAAAGACAGATTACAGTAGGTTTAAAAGAGAATAAAATGTAAGATTCTGGAGCCAGAAGTTTAGACAACTCTTTCAGTGAAATTCCTGTAAATGAGACACAAAATTTAGTCCAAATTTGTAATATCTGAATAACATGATTACAAATCTGAACTAAGGGACAAATACAAAAGTATTGCAGAATTTATAGACTATTTCAGATTTTACAAATTTCTTAAGTATACACAGATAATTACCAAAAACTGATCATAAAAGTAGAGGGCAACAAATTTCAGAAATTTGAAATCTAACAGTATGTTCTGCGAAGCAATGTAATTAGCAAGAAGTCAATCAAAGATAAGTGAAAATTCATTATGTTTTTGGATACTTAAAATCACACTTTTAAACAACCAATAGATCAAGAAGTAATGATGGAAAACTGGAAAACATTTCACAAGTACATAACAAAACTTACAGGATACATTCAAATAAGTATTTTGAGGAAAACTTATGGCTTTAGATGTTTATATCAGAAATAAAGCTGAAAAGTAATAATATAAGCATTTGTCTGAAAAACTTAAAAATAAATCTAAAGAAAATAGAGACAATAAAGAACAAAACTTTATGAGGATCACCAAAGCAAATGTTAGTCCTTTGAAAAGACTAATGACAACAGACTAAAAAAGAGGAAATCACTACAGATTCTGTAGACATTAAAATGTTCATAGGATATTGTAAACAAAATTATTCAAAAAATGTTTTAAAATTTAGAGAAAGTGAACAAATGCCTCAAAAGTATCTATTGAATGGCATAAGAAGAAACTTCTAATTGTTCCTTTATCCATTAAACAAATAAAATAAATCCTTCCCTCAAAAAAAAAAAAAAGTTGGGCCCAAAAGGCTTCATTGGTTAAGTACTAAAACTCTAATATTATTCAAATTCTTCAAGGTATTAAAAGAAGACAAAATGAATTGAGAAGATTATTATAAGGTTTACATGACATTGATAACAAATTCTGATTTTAAGTAGTCCTAAGAAAGGCAAGTTATTGGCCAAAATCAATTATAAAAATAAATGTAAATAGCTCAAACAAAACATTAGTTAATGTACAACAGTAATCTATAAAAAGTATAATATATCCTGACCGATTTGACAAAGCACATCTATTCCTGAAAAAAAAGTTCTCAGTAATCTGAGAATAAAAGGAAACTTCTTCAACCTGATAGAAGACATCTATGAAAAACATACAGCTAACATCATACTAACTGCTGAGAGTCTAAATGCTTCCCCCTACGATGTGGAACAAGACAAGGATGTCTACTTCACCATTTCTACTGAACACTGTTAGTAGATATTCTAGCCAATGCAATAAGAAACAGAAAACAAAAACAAACAAACAAAAAAAGGCATGCAGACTAAGCATGTAAAACCGTCTTTATTTGCAGATGCTCTAAGTGTCTATGTAGAAAATTAACCAGATTCTACAAAAAGGCCACTAGAACCAAAATGTAAATTTAGCAAAGTTGTAAAATACCAGATAAATATACAAAAATCAATTGTAGGACTTCTGATTTCAACTCTGACAAATAAGGAGCTTAGAAACTGTCATTTCCATTGTTATAAGAACAAAAAGATGAACAAAATGAAAATCAAAGACTTGCTGTGACACATTAGAAGAGTGAATTACAGAGCAAACTGCCAATTCAAAATCTGAAAAGAATAATCAAGATCTGATCATCTGGAGCAAAAGCCAGCTGAATCACAAATGGTTAAGAAATTTAAATGATAAATTTGATGCATTGCTGGAAGTTGAGTTTGTACTAACATGAGAGTGAGAAGCTCCTAGGGGCCACAATCTTAGAAGGGTCCCTATACTTCAGTGTGTTTACCTCCAGGAACTCCAGTAGGTTCTCACAGTAAAGATCTGAGAAAGATCCCCTTATGACTCTGACAGGGGAAAAGTAATTATTATGAAATATGCCCAGAGCATTCTCCATAATAGGCTTAATCTTCAAGTAAAAAGACTTTACCAGAGCTTTATCCCAGCTAGAGAAGGGCATTTCTCCCACTTTACCCTCTCTAGCCTTCCTGTTTCACATAAGTGGATAAAAAAATAAAAGTTATACCACTGGAAAACATGTTCCCTCCTCTCACCTAACCAACACATTAATAGTGCTCCATGATAATCACAGTGAATTACAAGCAAAAGAGCTGCAAGATGCAAGCTCTCACTTAGGAGGGATACTTAAGGAAGCTTAAAGTCAAAAAGAGAAACAATCAGAACATAGGAACTTGAAGTCTCTGGCATCTGCATCTACAACACACACTGAACTTAGATCAACTTCCAGTCAAATTAACACAAACATTTACACAAAAGGCTTATTTACTTCAGTTAACACCCAATAAGTGTGGCTTCAACAAAAAAAAAAATTACAAGGCATGCCAAAAGTCAAGCAAAAACACAACCTGAAGAATGAAACCAGACTCAGATATAGCACAGACATGGGAATTATCAGAAAATTTAAAATAACTATGATTAATTGGTTAAGGAGATTAATGGAAAAAGTAGATAATATGCAGTAATAGGTGGGTAACATAAACAGATGAAAACCTGAGAGAAACAAAATGAAATGCTAGAAAGTAAATTATTGTGACAAAAATGAAGAATATCTTTGATGGTCTCATCAGCAGATTAGACACAGTAAAGCATAAATCATTGAGCTTGAAAACAGGTCAATAAAACTTCCCAAACTAAAATGCGAAATGAAAAAGAAAAAAAAAACAAAACAACAGAACATCCAAGAACTGTGGGTATAACTGAAATACCAAAAGGAGAAAAAACAAGAGAATAAGAGCATAAGAAATATTTGAAATAATTATAAAATAAGTCATGGGGATGAAAAGTACAGCATAGGGAATATACTCAATAATACTGTAATAACTGTACAGTGATCCATGGAAACTACACTTGTTGTGGCGAACATTTCATAATGTATATAAATTGTCAAATCACTGTTACACACCTATAACTAATACATATCAACTACACTTCAATTTTAAAAATGTTTTAAGTAGGGGCGCCTGGGTGGCTCAGTCAGTTAAGCGTCCGACTTCGGCTCAGGTCATGATCTCGCAGTCTGTGGGTTTGAGCCCCGTGTTGGGCTCTGTGCTGACAGCTCAGAGCCTGGAGCCTGTTTCAGATTCTGTGTCTCCCTCTTTCTCTGACCCTCCCCTGTTCATGCTCTCTCTCTCTCTCTCTGTCTCAAAAATAAATAAATGTTAAAAAAATTTTTTAAATAAAAAATGTTTTCAGTAATAACAGCCTAGAACTTTCCAAAATTAATGTACAGTATCTATAGGCAGAGAACTGTAAAACAATGATGAAAGAAATCAAAGATCTAAATACATGGAGAAATATTCCATGTTCATGGATTGAAACATCCCATATTAAGATGTCAGTTGTGGAGCACCTGGGTGGCTCAGTGGGTTGAGTGTTCAATTGTGATTTCGGCTCAGGTCATGATCTCACAGTCGTGAGATCAAGCCCCGTGCTGGGCTCCATGGTGGGCATGGAGCCTGCTTAAGATTCTTTTTCTCCCTGACTCTCTCTGCCCCTCCCTCACTCCCCTCTCTCAAAAAAATTAAAAAATAAAAATAAAATAAAATAAAGATGTCAGTTTTCCCCAACTTGATCTACAGATTCAATGCAAACCCAATTAAAATCTCAGAAAGCTATTTTATAAATATTTATTGTAGAATCAGAGAAACTGATTCTAAATTTTACATGGAAAGGCAAAAGACCAAGAATAGCCAATACATTATTGGCGACAAGAAAGTTGGAGGATTCACAATACCTAGTTTCAAGACTTACAATAAAGCAATAGTAATCAAAACAGCATGGTTTGGCAAAAGAATAAACAAAATAGATCAATGGAACACAATGGAGATCCCAGAAATAGGTCCACACAAATATAAGCAACTGATCTTTGACAAAGGATCAAAGACAACACAGAAAGGGCAGTCTTTCAACAAATGGTGCTGGAACAATTTTAAGACATCCATATGCAATTTAAGTGAACTGAGATACAAACTTTATATCTTTCACAAAAATTAACTCAACATAGATCACTGACTTTAAGCATGAAATGCACAACTATACAACTTCTAGAAGAAAACACAAGAGAAAAATATGTGCACTTGGGTTTGGTTATGTGTTTTTAAACACATTAAACACCAAAAATACTATCCATGAAATAAAAAAGTAAGTTGAACTTTATCAAAATTTAAAATTTCTGCTTTACAAAAGACACTTTTAAAAGAATGAAAAGACAAGGCACAGATAGGGAGAAGATATTTGCAAACCACATATCTGATAACAACATGTATTCAAAGGATTCTTAAAATTCAATAGTAAGCAAACAAACAAAACAATTGAAAAATTGGCAAAATACGTAAACAGATACCTTATCAAAGATACAGATGGCAAGTAACAATATGAAAAGATGCTCCACATCATTTGTCATTAGTGAATTGCAAATTAAAACAATGAGATATTGCTACATACTTATTATACCTATTAAAATGGCTAAAATACAAAAATCTGACAATATCAAATGCTGATAAGGATATGGAGCAACAGAAACTCTCATTCATTGCTGGTGAGAATACAAAATAGTACAGTCACTTTGAAAGAGTTGGGCAGTTTCTTATAAAGCTAAATACAGATTTACTCAACAATTCAGTAATTATTCCCCTAGGTATTTACTGATTTGAAAACCTATGTCCACACAAAAACCTACACATGAAAGTTTACAGCAGCTTTATTCATAATTGCCAAAAACTGAAAGCAACCAAGACATCCTTCAATAGGTGCATGAATAAACACACTGTGGTACCTACATCAATGATAAGAAGAAATGAGCTATCCAGTTATGAAAAAAACACAAACGAACCTAAAATGCACATTGCTAAGTGAAAGAAGCTGGTCTGAAAAGGTTGTATACTGTATGATTTCAATTATATGACATTCTTGAAAAGGCGCACAATTCCTCAGCGAGGTGATAAAGATCAAAATCAACAGTAATAAATCATATTGATAATACATACCCATGATACCCTGGATATATATGTACCCTAAAATGGCATTTTACTTTCATGACCTTTCTCTCAAAAACATATTACCCAGTCTAATCATGAGAAAAACAGAAGACAAATCCCAATTGAGAGACATTCCACAAAATACCTGATCAGTACTCTTCAAAACTGTCAAGTTCATCAAAAACAAGGAAAGTCTGAGACTGTCATGGCCAAAAGAAGCCTAAGAAGACATGACAACTAAATGTAATGTAGTGTCCTGGATGAGATCCTGGAACAGAAAAAGGACATTAGGGGAAAACTAAGGAAATCTGAATAAAAGTATGGACTTCAGTTAATAATAATGCATCAAGTAATAGATTCTTTAATCGTAACAAATGTAATGTACTAATGTAAGATATTAATAACAGAGGAAAATGGGTGTGAGGTAAGTAGGAACTCTACCATCTTCACAATTGCTCTGTAAATCTAAAACTGCTCTAAAATACAAAGTTTATCTTTAAAAACAACTGTATTTTCATATACAAGCAATAAAAATCAGAAAGTAAAATTTTAAATTTCCATTTATAACAGCATCAAAAAATAGGAAATACTCAGAGATAAATCTGACAAAAAAAGAAGTACGAGAACACTCTAAAAACTATAAAACATTGCTGAGGGAAATTAAAGATGTAAAGAATGGAAAGACACACTGTATTTATGAGTGGGAACACTTGATATTCTAGATGTCAGTGTCCCCCAGTTCCAATCAAATTCCCAAGCAGGCTTTTTTTGTATACACTGTGAAGCTGATTCTAAAATTAAAATAAAATACAAAGGAACTAGAATAGCCAAAACTACTTTGAGAAAGAACAAAGTTAAAGACTAACATTACCTAATGTGAAGACTTTAAAAATAAAACCAAAGTAATCAGGCAGGTAGTATTGGAATCAAGATATATAAACAGATCCATCAAGCAAAACAGATCTTCAAGAAACAGACCTACACATATATGGACAACTGACTTTCTACAAAGGCACAAAAACAATTCACTATGGAAAGGATAGTTTTATAATAAGTGGTATTGGAACATTTGGTTATCATTATGCAAAAAAAAAAAAAGTGAACTTTGATTTATATCCTGTGTACTAAACACAAAAACTTTGAAATGGATCACAGATTTAAATGTTAAATGTTAATGTTAAACTGCTAGAATAAAACACAGAAGAAAAATATTACCTTAGCCCTGATAACAATTTCTTTAAAAGAATACAAAAAGCTGGATAAAATTTTTAAAAAATCAATAAACTTCACTTAATCAAAATGAAAAACATTTGCTCATTAAAAGACATTTAATAAAAAGGCAAGCCACAGGCTGGGAGAAAATATTTGCAAAATACATGTGACACAGGACTTACAATATAGAAAGGACTTTTACAACTTGATAGTAATTTAAACAATTCAATAAAAGTGTGCAAAAGATTGAACAGACACTAAAGAAGACAAATGTATGGCATGTAAGCACATGTACAGATGCTCAAAATCATTGGTTATTACGGAAGGCAAATTAAAACCATAAAACCTACCTAATAGAATGTTAAAGATTAAAAAGATAATGCACACCAAGTGTTGGTGAGGCTATGTAACACCTGGAACACTTATACACTACTGGTACAAATGTAAAATAAAATAATACAACCACTTTGGAAAGCAGTTTAATGGTTTCTTTAAAAGTTAAACATATAAACATCACAAGACTCAGTCACTATACTCTTAGGTATTTATCCAAGAAAAATAAAAGCTTATGTCCATACAAAGACTCGTATAAGAATGTACATGAAAGTTTTATTTTTTATAGTCCAAAACTGGAAACAACCAAAATGTCCATGAGGTTTATTCATACGATGGAATAAACTACTGATTATATAACATAGATAAATTTCAAAATAATTATGCTGAGGGAAGGCAGCCCAATAAAAGAATATATACTACATGATTTTATTTATATAACATTTTAGAAAATCCAAGCAAATCTCTATAACAGAAAACAAATCAGTGGTCGTCCAGAGATTGGCAGAATAAGTTAGAGGTTACAGAGGGGCAGGAGGAAACTTTTGGGAATGATGGATAAGGCCACTATCTTGACTGTGCTACAGATATATACATATGTCAAAACAAGCTAAACACTTTTAAAAATATGTGCAGTTTACTGTATGTATGTCAATTAGACTCTAATAACACTGTTAAAAGAAAACAAGTGTATGCAAAAACCCTCAGAAGTATTATACTTCTATCTGTTAGAATATTTTAATAAACTACTTTCAAGGAACTTTTAATGACACAGGAAAATGCTTATGATATACAATTAAATGAAACTGGCCAACATCAATTGCACAGAAAGTTTATATAATATGGATGGAAATATTTCTGATTAGAAAGAGACCTATATTAATGATAGTTTTCAATGAGTTACAGAATCATGGATGATTTAAATTTTCTTTACCCTTTTCTCTATTTTCCAAGGTTTTCTTTATTGTTGTCATCTTATTTTATTATTTTTATTTTACCCAAGGCTGCAATATCCTTTTAAACAGGAAATTAAAAAATAAATGAAGCGAGGGGCACCTGGGTGGCTTAGTTGGTTAAGTGTCTGACTTCGGCTCAGGTCACAATCTCGTGGTTTGTGAGTTCAAGCCCCACATTGGTCTCCCTGCTATCTCAGCACGGACCCTGCCTTGGATCCTCTATCCCCCTTTCTCTGCCCCTCCTACGCTTGCTCTCTGTCTCTCTCAAAACAAATAAATCAACTTTAAAGTAAATGAATGAATGAGTGAATCAATGAATGAAAAAAATTTGAGTGATTATCTATCCTGACAAGTGATTTCAACATATGTACTACAGACCCATGAATGAATGATTGAATGAATGAATGAATGAATGAAGGGAAAAAATTTGAGTGATTATCTATCCTGACAAGTGGTGTAAAAATATGTACCACAGACCCTTGAAAGATCAAACAGGAGACTCTTGGAACTCTTATGTGAACCAAGAATTATCTGTAGACTTAAAAATATATTTCACACTCCTATGAACAACTATTTTTCAAATATTCACAGACGCACTGCAATTCAAGATTACTGAATCTGTAAAACTCTATTTTTCACATCAGCAGATACTAAAAGTAAAATTCCTAACATGGAGGTCTTCAAAAACTTATTCCCCTTTTTTATTTTTAATATGAAATTATTGTCAAATTGGTTTCCATACAACACCCAGTGCTCATCCCAACACGTGCCCTCCTCGATGCCCATCACCAACTTTGGCATATCTTTTGCTATCATACCAGTCAGTATATAGGAAGGGCTAAGTACCCACGTGGCCTTCAATTAACAGAAGTGCCAATACATGTTCTTACACATTCAAACACCAAAGTCAAATATGCTCTATACCCAGAAGGACTTTGTAAAAGCTATGTCAGTTAAATATTAAGGCTTTATGCAAATGTAAGATGAAGATTACTGGAAGTTTGATTCCTAGTTAAATATGGCATTACTAGTCTGTAAGTGACCTTGGGAAAAATCATTTAATGTGTGCTGAGGTTTCTACAATTGCTTCATAATAATCCTCTCAGAAATTAAAGTCAACAAATAACTTAATTATCATTATAAAATACACTATAAAAACAGATCTAGTAGTTAAACTACTTGTTTAAAGGTAATTTAGTTTACCTCAAAGAATTATTCTCTGCCTTTTGTCTTCCAAGTTCACTTTCTGTATCCATTGCCTTCCTTGCTAGTGATTTCATTTCTTTTTCCACAGTGGTTATGGTTTCCTTCATCAAAGTCATGTTTGACATTTGCTCCATACGTTCATCATCAAGCTATACAAGTAGAATGACAAGGTTACTGCCATCACTAACAAAATCTTCCTAAAGAGACATCCTCTCTTTGTACAAACTGGCATATGACAAGATTTACACTAGGAGATGATCAGATGAGACCTGAATATTGTGGGAGGCTGTATGGACAAGGTATTGTGGAGCAGGAACGAGAATAAGCCACTGCACGGCCTGTGCATAATGCCTATCACAGTATATGTATCTATATGTTCAATCTGGTTCATTTTGAATGTAGCATATGTATCTTATTTGCAAAAAGATTTATTTGTTGTTCAACATTAATAAGATAGACATATAAAGTGGAATTATGAAAAAAAATGTTTTCCTCTCCTGAGTAATGCTTTTTCTTTCTCTTTATAACAACATTGACAAATTTATAAATATATTCAATTAAACCTGGTAACAGAAAAGCAACTTCCCCTAATTGTTTATATAGTCATAACATATCAAATATATATTCATAGCATCTCAAATCCTTGACTACTAAAAAAGTGATGCTTCACATTTAAATTGTTTAAATATATTATTCTCTTGTTGGAGCTGTACATGCCACAAATTATAATCACTAATTGTTGAATATGAAAGAGCAGCCAGTTTGTTATCACTAGGAGATAGATGCCCATTCATTGTTTAGCCACACATGTAATCCCAGGAGACAGTGCATCTGAATCAAGGGCATAAGAAACTGGAGTAATCTTGTCTTGGCCACATAACAGCTGTATGATCTTTCCTTTCTGTACTAAATTCCTCTCTACTTATCTGTGACATAGAGATGGTAATAATACCTACTTCCTGGCAAATAAATAAATAAATAAATAAATAAATAAATAAATAAATTGTTTAAATATATTATTTTCATTAATTTTCATTCCATAATAATTTTCTCTACCTTAGCTACTCTTTAGGTAGAATAAGCCAGTTTCTCTGTATCTGGCAATGTTATCTTTAATGAAATAAGGAGATGAGAAAGTTGCTAACATCCCTGAGAATGCATCCCTAATGGGTTGTTGTTTTTTTTTTTAAAGAACACACTTTGCAACCTAACACAAAAAACTTTACTTACATATTTTTTTGGAAGAAAATAAACAATGAGAAGGTGATAATTTATACCATACATACCACCTTAAATATTTTAGGACTACAAACATTGTCTTAGAAAAATGAAAGAACCTCTCTGAATATAGAAAAAAAGAGAAAGGGGGAAGCCACTGACAGTTTATAGCCAAAAGCACAACAGTGATGTTTCTTTACGTTATGAACTGTACACTCCAGCTCCTCTATCCTTTGTTCCAAGTGAGCCTTCTCATTAAATGCTGTCTCTTGGGCAATCTGTTAAAAAAAAAAAAAAAAATGTTTTCAATGTTGCTGCACTATGTTTCACAAATGGTCACACAGATAAAATTCGTCCAAACCTTTAGCCTTTCCCTCAGGCTATCTCGTTCTGTGGTCATTCTTCGTAAATCAGTGAAGGCCACATCTCTTTCAGTCTCCACCCGTCGGAGGATGGCATGTGCTGTTGTTGATTTAGGAGACTTACAGTTTTTCATCATTTCTCGTCGAAGTCGGGCAATTTCTTCCTGTGCCTATTATTTAAATGCAAGACTTCTATTTAACAAAGCTTTGGAATAGACATAAATATAGCTATCTTATATCCAGCCAGTTAAAATACAAACCATATATAAAAATGCATACAACAGGATAATGTTTTTTAATGAGTTTATACAAATAAACTCAAATGATGTCCAAAAATGCAAGTGAATGTATAATTAGAAGTTTGGTTTATAATATTTTTGCCAAAAATTTTTTAGAATTAATTTAGAGGCAGTCAATGCAAGACAGAATGTTTTACTAAGAAATAGATATGTATTACTACATCCATTTTGTGATATAAATTTGAATTCGCAAAATTCAGGTAGAATACAGTTGTTTTTGTTTTTGTTTTTGTTTTGAGGGGAAGGGGCAGAGAGAGAGGGAGCCTGTCAAGAAGACTCTACACCCAGAGAAGAGCCTGACTCTGGACTTGATCTCCTGACTGTGAGATCATGACCTAAGCCAAAATCAAGAGTCAGATGCTTAACCGAGTGAGCCACCCAGGCACTCCCAGGTAGAATACAATTTTAATAAATATTAGTGTTCCTGTCTTTCTCTACAAAAATATATAAGCCATTTCCATGTTCTGGCTACTTTTACCCTGAAAGAAAGGCCCATCAATCCTTACTAACAACCCGACATACTCTCACACACTTGTTCAACCACCCTCAGGTCCCAAACCTATTCCACACCTAAAGATAATTTCATCTCCTACTTTGCTGCTCAAATCCCTAATCTTCCTTCCTCTTGATTTTGATTGCTACCTATTCAGCTGGTCTCCAAGTCTCAGAGGAAGATGTATTACCTCCCAATTTCCACAGCTAAGACTTCACCAGAATCCTGGACCTCATCTCCTGAAATGTCTTCTAAGATACTCCTGACTCAATTACAGTTAACCCATGAACAACATGGGTTTGAATTGATACAAAGGTCCACTTATACACAGATTTTTTTCAATAAACACAGTATAGTACTATAAATGTATTTTCTCCTCCTTATGATTTTCTTAATAACATTGTGTGTATATATATATACACAATATATGTACATAAATGTATGTGTATATATATGTACACACAATATGTACATACATATATATATATGTACATATATAAGAGATGTGTTAGTTGATTTTGTGTTATTGGTAAAGCTCCTGGTCAACAGTAGATTATTAGTAATTAAGTTTTGGGGAAGTCAAAACTTAGATCTCCAACTGTGCAGGAGGGTTGACATCCCTAGCCCTGCCTTGTTCAAGACACAACTATATAATTATTTCCTCTCACTTTGAATAGCACCCTCTCCACTAGCTCTTTCTCCCCTGCCTTCAGCCATGGCACAAGGCTCCCATATCACGAAAAACTGTCACTAAATCTTGCTGCCCACTTACCATCCTGTTATCTCTTTTGCATTGGCATATAATTTTTTTTAAGCACCATGGTCTGTACCCATTGCCTGTTCTTCAGCACCTACTCTCCCATTCCAGTGTAACCTGGCTCCTATACCTACCATTTTGCAGAATTTCATCTAATGACCTCACCAAATGGCCTTTCCTCAGCTCCTGTTTTTGATATTTGGCAACATTTGACATTGTCTTTAACACACTCTTTGAGATTCTTTCCTCTTTTGGGCTTAATATTGTTCTACCTTAGTTTTCTGTCTTTATCTCTTTCAAAGCTCCTCTACCAATTAAATAAAATGTCCCAACATAACATCTTGACTTCTCTGTTCCTCTATAGCTTTCTCATTTAGAGACCTCATCCACTCTGAAGGCCCAAAACTGACCTCTAAGCAGATGAATTACCCATCTACATATTCAGCTCTTACCTCTCTCCCCACTCCAGTCCCACGTTTCTTTCTGCCTGAATGCAATTACTTTCTGAATGTACAACCATCATCTTACTCCATCTGTCTGAAACCAACACATTTTTTCCCTCAAGTCACCAATGGCTTTACTATTTCTTTTTCTACTACCACAGTTCTTCAGTCATTCAAAAAACAATTTCAGTCTCGGGGCGCCTGGGTGGCTCAGTCAGTTAAGTGTCCAACCTTGGCTCAGGTCATGATCTCAGAGTTTGTGAGTTCAAGCTCCGCATCAGGCTCTGTGCTGATAGCTCAGGGGCTAGAGCC
Organism: Panthera pardus; assembly: GCF_024362965.1. Lineage (NCBI taxonomy): Eukaryota > Metazoa > Chordata > Mammalia > Carnivora > Felidae > Panthera > Panthera pardus. The sequence continues at coordinate 60,336,951 of NW_026526821.1, read as the reverse complement.
TGCTTCAGATTCTGTGTGTGTGTGTCTCTCTCTACCGCTTTCCTGCTTGCGCTCTGTGTCTCTCTCTCAAAAGTAAAAATAATACATGTTAAAAAAAATTAAAAAACAAAAAAGAATTTCAGTCAGTTCCATTCATCCCCTCTTTTTGCTAAAACCAAATCTTCTCAAGGTTTCCTTTATAGTGTCTTTTACACCTGTCTCTATCCTTATTTCAACAGATAGCACCCTAACTTACTTTGTGTTTCTTTGTTTAGGTTTATTTATTTTGAGAGAGACAGAGAGCATGAGCGGGGAGGGGCAGAGAGAGAGAGAGAGACAGAGAATCCCAAGCAGGCTCCGCACTATCAGCACAGAGCCCAACACAGGGCTTGAACTCATGAACTGTGAGATCATAACCTGAGCTGAAACCAAGAGATGGCCGCTCAACCAACTAAGCTACCCAGGCACCTCCCATCCCCGCCACCACCACTGGCCAGATTAGTTCTTAATGCCTCATGAACAGACTGCTTTCACAGCCTTCTAAAAAGTCCACAGTTTCTCCTTCCTCCAATTCTCTTGAAAGAAAAATTGTTATATAAAAAGATAACAGATTATGAAAAAAAAATAATATAAAATTGTTAACAGGTTAAAATTGTAAAAATGTGGCTTTGGTCATTTCTTCTCTAAAAATAACCAGATTGCCAGTGCTTATAAAGCAAAGTATAAACCCCGTGTAAGACCCATTGAAGAGCTTCTACCATGTACTCAAGAAGTTGGCAAACTACGTAAAGCTCACAGGCCAAATCTAACCCGCCTCCTGTTTTTGTAGGTCTGTGGACTGAGAATGTTTTTTATGTTCTTTAATGATTAAAAAAAAGCAAAAGAAGATTTCAAAATATGTATAATAAGTGAAAATAATGATATTCAAATTTCTGTATCCAAAAGTAAAAGTTATACTGCATATAGTTATATGCAAAAGTTATATTGTAACACAGCCAAAAATTTGTAGATTGTCCAAAGCTACTTTCATATTACAACACAGTTCAATAGCGGTGATAAATTGCACGGCCTGCAGAGCCCAAGATATTTATTTTCTGGGCCTTTACGGAAAAGGTTTGCAGACCCCTGCTCTAGTCCAATTTATCTCTCAAGCCTTAGCTCCCTCTTACTCCAATGGCACAAATTAGTCTTAAATTGATCCATTTATCTACTCATTTTCCTGCCTTTGTTCTTTGCCTCACACAATTCCTTTAGTCTGGAATGTTCCTTCTTACCCCTTTCAAGATAACAGGAACTCCATTCTTCCTTCAGGACTCAAATTCCATATCATCTAGCAAAGATTTCCTTGATCACAACAACTAAGAAATACCCACTTCTTTTATTTCTTACAATACCTTCTAGACTACTTATGCTAAAGTAACAAAAAGTAAATATAAGACAATATATCTCCCCCGATAAATTGCAAACATAGAAAACAATGTTCGTATTTTATCATTTTTTTCTCTCTTAGAGTGGCAAGCAGTAATTCTTAATAAAATGTATTTTTATTTAAAAGTTATTTACTTAAATTTAAATTTAAAATTTGTTTTATTAAAATAAAATTTTATTTATTTATTTTAATATTTTATTGATTTTATTCTTAAAATAAAATTATGTTGGTGATTTATGGGGTTTAATATTTGTTGAGTAAATAAGCTATATGATTAATAAGGACTATATGTATATAACTTTAAGCTACAAATAGAGATAAACTACAAACTGATCTTACTCTCCTAAATTAAGCAAATTATATGTCAGCTCCTAAAGTGACTGACAGTACATCTAGTGATGTTAGCGTTTTCTAACCCTAAAATCAAAATCTTTTTACCTTGAACTCACCATCCCCTATCATTTAACACGTTTCTCATTTCCCATGCCCAAAATCAGACTATTTCTATGCATATATATGATCTTTTTTGGATATGGGAATAATGTGTGTGCGTGTGTGTGTATGTACACATACACTTATTGTATTGGAAATATATTACGTTTCATTAAGAATATCTTAAGAACGAAGGTAATTCCCAAATGTTAGTTGATCAATTTGGCAGATTTAAGCATTCTTATAGAACTTAAAGAATTACATATATTTAGAACTGAATATTTTTACTTAGGTATTTTCTTTATAAATAAGTTTACCTGTTCATAAAGAAGAAAGGTCTTGTCTCTCTCAGATGTAAGAACCTTGACATTACCCTGAATTTCTGCCAAATGACGCTCATATTTTTCCAGCATGCATTTAAGTTCTTCACGGTCTCTTGTTGTCTTCAAAAGCTCTACATCACAGTTTGTACCCTGCAATTATTATACAAGAAATTTGAAATTCTTCTTGACATGTGCTTTTAAGGAAATGGTGCCACTAAGAGCAGTACATGATCTCTACTCAAGCAAAAATGACTATATAATGAAAGGAAATGATGAAAAAAAAAAAGTTTAAAAAAAATCACTTCTCTTTTAAACAGCTTCATCCCAAATTGGTCCATATTTATCTGATTACTTCCCAACCCCTACTAACACTGGGGATAAAGAACCAATTTCGGGGCGCCTGGGTGGCGCAGTCGGTTAAGCGTCCGACTTCAGCCAGGTCACGATCTCGCGGTCCGTGAGTTCGAGCCCCGCGTCAGGCTCTGGGCTGATGGCTCGGAGCCTGGAGCCTGTTTCCGATTCTGTGTCTCCCTCTCTCTCTGCCCCTCCCCCGTTCATGCTCTGTCTCTCTCTGTCCCAAAAATAAATAAAAAAAAAAAAAAAAAAAAAAAAAGAACCAATTTCACTGGTCCACTGTGCTATCAAAGAGACTGCTGTCTCTCCCAATTTTTTGATACACCAATTCATACCAAATCAAAATAAATTATTTCCATATTAGGTAAATCAAAGAATAAAAATCAGTGTTCAAACAATGAACTCCAAAATACTTACAAATTACCAAAACCTACCCGAGAAGATGGAGACGGGCGTCTTGGACTTTTAGATCTACTTCTGATCATCTTTCTCAAATTTTGAGCTTCACTCTTGTAATAATCTCTGTCTGCTTCTAAAGTCTTGACAAAGGAATCAAGTCTAGAAGGAGATTTATTTTGTGCTTTTTCAGTCTCTAAAATTATCTTGCCAAGGAGGAAAAAATTAGGTCATTATTTCAAGCAAAACTATAGCATTATTTTCTAAATGCAAGTTGAATAAACAGGATCCTTAAAAATAATAAATTTGGTATTTTAAAGATAATTCATCAATATTCTTTAAAAAGCAGTTAGATACCTTCTTTTTCCAGCATTTCTGAATTTACTATATTTTTGTTTAACCGAAAGTACCCCTAAATTTAGTCAATAATTTTAAGAAAAATGGTAAAGAAATTTTGGAAAGGCCAGAAATATCCACAGATCTAATTACAAGTCCTAGAAATTGAATTAATTTGCTGAGAAAACTTGTATGCTAACATTAAAGCATCTGTTCACACCATCTATGTTCAATAATTTTTCAATAAATGAATAAATTAAATGAATGCTATATATGGTATACTTGTAGGCACTTTCAAGTACATTCCCACTCACTTTAATGTGTTTAGAAGCTTTTGTTTGTTTTTCATAATCTTTATTGTACTAATACTTTATTGGGAGAAAATTACAGATATACTTTCAGAGAGAGTGTTTTAAATATTTCAAATGATGACAAACTATCTAAACAGAGCAGTTTCACTTTGCATTGTTAGGTAAAGAAAACATATTACTCAGAATTAAGTTTTAACATTTGACTTAATATTTATTACTAACGGGAATAAGCTAATGTGTAAACAAATGCATCTTATATTTTGAGAATCAAATTACTCACAGTCATCATTTTAAATCATGTAAAGCTAAGGGCACTAATAGAACCAACCAAAAGTTCTCTCCACCTCTAGGAAAGAAAGGTGCAATGATGAAATGGAGCGAGAACACTGATACTTTTACAGATGGGAAATGCCCCTGTGCATCAAGCAGAGTACTAATTTTAGAAAACAGATATTTTTTATTGTTCACAAAATACATGAGAGCTAAAACACATGTACCATTTGTTTGTAGTCTTACTAATACAAATGATTCCTCAACACACATTTATGAAAAATGCACTTACAGATCTAAGCCTTTTTATTGTATCTTCCAATACTATTATATTATTTTGCTGGCAAATGAGTTCAATCTGAAAAGACAGAAAAAATTGTTATTTAAATTTAAAATATTTGAACAGATTTAGCTAAAAAGAGAACATCAAAAAGGGAAGCCACTTGTAATAACAGGTGTTGTACGAATGTGGAGCAAAAGAAACCCTCTTGCACTGTTGCTGGGAATGCAAACTGGTGTAGCCACTGTGGCAAACAGATGGAAGTTCCCAAAAAAATTAAAAATAGAACTACCTTACAATCCAATAATCGCACTACTGGGTATTTACCCAAAAAATACAAAAACACTAATTCGAAGGGATACATGTACCATTTCTTGCAGCATTACCTGCAATAGCCAAGTGATGAAAGCAACCAAATTGTCCGTCAATAGATGAATGGATAAAGAAGATGTAATGTACACACACACACACACACACACACACACACACACACTAGAATATTATTCAGCCATAAAAAATGAAGTCTTCCCATTTGCAACAACATGGATGGCGCTAGAGAGTATAATGCTAAGTGAAGTAAGTCAGAGAAAGATAATACCACATGATCTCGCTTGTATGTGGAATTTAAGAAACAAAACAAATGAACAAAGGGAAAAAAAAGAAAGAGAGACAAACCAAGAAACAGACTCTTAACCACAGAAAACAAACTGATGGTTAGCAGAGGGGAAGTGAGTGGGGATGGGTGAAAAAGAGGATGGGGATTAAAGAGTACACTAACCATGACCAAAAAAAATTTTCTGTAATTTTTTAAAAAGGAAGCCACTTAAAAATAAAAACATGTAATGAATATTTTACAAAATAAAAGATAATCTACCCCTTTCTGTTCACCTACCTTTAGATGGTAAAAGAACATAGCATGAAATATAGCAGTTCTTTTATATTACCAGTTTGGTATGAAATATTAATTGGTTATATTTTACCAAATTACTCTCTATAAACCACAACAAAATATTAATACTACTTATAATTCTGAAGATGAAAATAGGGAAGAGATAAAAGAATTAGTAGGATAAAAGTTTTCCGATTCACTAAAGTCATAAGTGATTGCTTTCTCTTCTGAACTCTTCTAATAGGTTAGTTCAATCAAACCTATAAAACACTTTTGGTATCAGTTTTAGGACATTGAACATACCCAGTCTTACAGTATAGTCATCTATAGTCATATATTGAGTATATGACTAGATTGTAGGTTTCTGGAGGACAGTGACTATGTTTTTATTCAAAGATCCATTTGCTATAATCTATATGCTATAAATTAGCTTATTAGTTTAACAAATTTATTTCTCAATTCATAAACCTCTCCCTCATTATTCTAAACTGTTTCCTGTTTTATTTTAAATTTGACTTTTCTGTAATTATTGCTCCTCATTTGTTCTTTAGGCCCAAGTTCTTTTCTAAGATTTCTCTGGCAATCATATTTTTGTAATTTATGAAATATTAAGGGTTGTTATGGTATGAAACAAAATTCATGTACAGTTTGGATAAGTTTATATAGTTTTGGATAGACAATTTTCAATGCTTTAATTTATACTATTATGTAGACACCAAAAAGAAATGGATCTATATTACATATAAAGGTGTCCATATTAAATTAACTATAAAAACTCATAGAGCCAAAAATTTTGTTTGCTGTAAAAAGAAAATTTATATACACATAACCTAGATACAGATGGAGCAAACCAGTAATATTTAAACTGAAGATTATGTCTAATCATAGCAAGGTGTGATTCCAGTAAATGTTATTTTCTTCATTATACTCTTCTATATGGACTGAAATTTCTATAAGCAGCATATATTACTTTTATAGACATAAAAAACATAATGCTGATTCCACTCTGAAAAATTAATTTAGGGGTACCCAGCTGACTCAGTTGATAGAACATGTGACTCTTGATCTTGGGGTTTTAAGTTTGAGCCCACATTGGGTGTAGAGATTACTTAAAAATAAAAACAAAATTATAACTGGCCCAAGAGAAAAGATGCTAACCCAGTGTTTTCATTTATTTGACAATTGATTAATGAGGACCTACTATGTGCCTGACAATGTGTTATATGCTGGGGACAGTAAGGAATAAAATAGACAAAAACCTCTGCCCTCATGGAACTTACATTCTAGTTGAAAAGAGAAAAATAAAATATGTAAAAATAAATATGTAAATAGATAGTTACTGTGTTATTCAAACAATACATGAGCATTCACATCTGTTCTAGGCACTTCAGACAAAAACGTTAAAAAAAATAGACAAAGATCCCTGTCTTTGGGCCAACCTTACATTCTAGCTGAGTAGACAATAAAACATAAACCTAACAAATAAATTATGCAGTAATGTAGGGGGAAAAAAGAGCAGAGTTAAGGATACTGGGAGTTTGGAATAGTTTGGAATTTTAATAGGGTTAGCAGATAAGTCCTCATTGAAAAGTGACCTGTGAGCAAAGAGAAAGGGGGTCAACCATATAAAAATCTAGAAGAACATTTCAGGCAGAAGATACGACTATAGCAAATGTCCTAAAGCAAAAGAATGTCTGCCAAATTCCAAGGAATAGTAAGGAGGCTAGTGTGGCTGGAGTAGAGTGTAGATAGGGGAAAGTAGCTGGACAATGCTGTGGAGAAAAATAAAGCATGGGAGGAAGAGGAGAACTAAGCATGCAGGGAAGGGACAAAGAACTTAATAGCCTTTACACTTCATCTTCCACATGGTCAATCGTGAAATATTTTTGATTGATTGAATCAAACATAAATGTAACAATAATGACAAGAGCTACCAAAGTTCCAGTCCAATAATAACCCTTAGGTTAATTAAAATATAAATTGTGTGAAGGAACTAGTAGTGGTAAAATTGCAATTCTGCTTATTTCAAAAAATTATGTTCAATTAGCTGGGAAACACTGTATTATTAAGATATAAATGATTAAAAAAAACCTCAAGATGAGAAGATAAAAGGAGACATGTAATTGGGGTGGTTTTAAAATATGTCTACAAATTTTGATATTCCTTCCTTCAAAACATGGAGCTTAATTTCTTCCCCCCCTAATTATACTTAGTAACTCATTTCTAATGAACAGGATGTGATGGTATGTAACCTTTGAGATTAGCTCATAATAGGCATTGCAGATTCCTCCTTTCTGTCTCTCTTGGATGACTGGCTCAGAGAGAAGTCAGCTGACATAAATACATCACACAACCTTAGGGAGAGGTGCACCTGTCAAGGAAGTGAGGTTTCCCCCCAAAAGCCAACAGTCATCTGAGTAAGTTTTCTTAAAAGCAAATCCTCTGAGGTGCCTGAGTGGCTCAGTCAGTGAAGTGTCCAACTCTTGATTACAGGTCAAGTCATGCATCTCATAGAGCCTGGAGTCAGGCTCTGCACTGACAGCACAGAGCCTGCTTGGGATTCTCTCTCTCCTCTCTTTCTCTGCTCCTCCCCCCACACATGCTCTCTCTCAAAAAATAAATAAACATTTTTAAAAAAAAAGCAAATCCTCCACTACCAGTCACGTCATGATTACAGCCTGGCCATCATCTTGATTACAATTTTCTGAGAAACCATGAAATAGAACTACCCACCTATGCTATAAATGGATCTATGATATACACATGTTTCTCATCTGAGGACATTAAGGTTGAGGGGTAATTTGTTACATGATAAATAATAAAAGAGTAAATACTCAAAACATTTTAATGTAATAAATGATGGAAGAAGTTATTCTGTTGACCTTTAAAAATATGACTAAAAGTAAACTCTTCCAAGTAAATAAATTTAATACTATACATCTCCATTCTAGATAAACAGATTTAACCTGACTCTACCTCGCTACCGCAAATAGTGCAGGAACCTAAACATTCTTTCTCAGCTCAAATTAGAAATTCTCTTGCTTCAATCCTCATTCCACAAATCAGACAAGGATTCTCTCCCCAGTAACTGAATACTGAGACTGCACATCCTCTGATTTAAGGATGATGGCAACATGCATTGGTGTTCACATCCCCAACACTGGTTGTGCATCTTTCTTATCCCCATTCTACCTGTAACATTCACTTATTCAGGTTGATGATTTCATTTCAACACATTTAAACAACCCAAAGGACCTATTTCTACTTTTCTCTCTCTGTATTTACTATCCAATGTCTTTCCTGCATCAGCAATGCTATCTCTACTCTAGCTTTCCAATTCTTAGATATACCAAATGTTCCACATCAATATATGAATATCTATTTCCTAGAAACACTCTTTTCTGAACCAGGCAGAATTTCCATCTGTAGGTTTAATATTTTCAGTTTTAGGTAAATCCTAGCTCTTATTTTAGATGTTTCCCACTCATTAAAATTTCCGGTTTGATAGCAGAGGATCACCCTGACAGAGTACTCACTCTCTAACACAGACACTAACAATCCTTTAAAATTGATGACTTCTAAACCGGGCACTCTCTTAAAGGGAATTTGGCCAACTAGGCCTCCCAGACTGGGAAGCGATGCAGTTAATTTTTAATGTGAAGAAGAAAACAAGGAAGAAAATAAAACATTAATCTAGTGTTCTTTAATTTGGTAATTTTTATTATTAAGACTGAACTTAATTTATCATAAACTGTGATTGAAGGATAACTATTCTTAAAGAAACAATACAAACAAGAGTTTATTGAGAAATGTTTAAAATATTCAAGCTATTTTTAAATGTCCCTCAAATACTTTAGTAGCAACCATTACAAGATTAATTCATAAGTTAAAACGTCATTCTTATCTACTCTCTCAAGTAGTTCTCCTAAGGACCTCTTCCAGGTAACTGTTAAAGAAGACTGTGTCCTTACGTTAAAGTAAGAAACTTCATATGTTTCAATATTCAATTACTCAGATTTTTCATTAATTCAAGCTTACTTATCCTTTACACCATTTTAATAAGCAAAATTACTGCATAAAAAAACAAATACTACCTTAGAGTTTATTCACTGGGCTCTTATATTTCAAATTACTATAATAGATAATACCTATAATAACACTTAGGTTCTCAGCCTGATCATTTAAGTGCTTTATCATATGCTACCAAGAGTAACATATAATGCTTTATTATGTGCTACCAAGAGTACATTAAAAGGATGCTTAAGAAATAACATGGAACAGGGGTACCTGGGTGGCTCAGTCAGTTAAGCATCCAACTCTTGATTTAGGCTCAGGTCATGATCTCCCAGTTCGTGAGATCAAGCCCCAAGTTGGGCTCCATGCTAGGAGTGGAGTCTGCTTAATAATCCCCCCCCTGCCTCAGGGCACCTGGGTGGCTCAGTCGGTTAAGTGTCCAACTTTGGCTCAGGTCATGTTCTCACAGTTTGTAGTTCGAGCCCCGCGTCGGGCTCTGTGCTGACAGCTCAGAGCCTGGAGCCTTCTTCTGATTCTGTGTCTCCCTCTCTCTCTGACCTCCCCTGCTTAGGCTCTGTCTCTCTCCCTCTCTCTCTCTCTCTCAAAAGTAAATGCACACTAAGAAAAAAATTTTGAATTAAAAAAAAAAAAAGAACATGGAACAACAATGAACTTTAGGAAACTACCTTGTTACAAACAATTAGTAATGTGGTGATTAATAAAACCAAGACAATGGAGCACATTCACACCTTTAAAAACTCAATAGGTTGCTTTTGGCTTTCAAATACACTATATCATGCTTATAAGCCATTAGGCAGCAATGATAAATGAAACTGTCTTCATTTTTAGAATTGTGTTTACATTCCTAGTTTCTAAATTTCATTGCAGGGTACTAAACTCAGTCAAGAAATAAAATGTTTGGGAACCCTCTTGCACTGTTGGTGGGAATGCAAACTAGTGCAGCCACTCTGGAAAACAGTGTGGAGGTTCCTCAAAAAATTAAAAATAGACCTACCCTATGACCCAGCAATAGCACTGCTAGGAATTTACCCAAGGGATACAGGAGTACTGATGCATAGGGGCACTTGTACCCCAATGTTTATAGCAGCATTTTCAACAATAGCCAAATTATGGAAAGAGCCTAAATGTCCATCAACTGATGAATGGATAAAGAAATTGTGGTTTATATACACAATGGAATACTACGTGGCAATAAGAATGAAATATGGCCTTTTGTAGCAACGCGGATGGAACTGGAGAGTGTTATGCTAAGTGAAATAAGTCAGGCAGAGAAAGACAGATACCATATGTTTTCACTCTTATGTGGCTCCTGAGAAACTTAACAGAAGTCCATGGGGGAGGGGAAGAAAAAAAAAAAAAAAGAAGTTAGAGAGGGAGGGAGGGAGCCAAAGCATAAGAGACTGTTAAAAACTGAGAACAAACTGAGGGTTGATGGGGGGTGGGAGGGAGGGGAGACTGGGTGATGGGTATTGAGGGCACCTTTTGGGATGAGCACTGGGTGTTGTATGGAAACCAATTTGACAATAAATTTCATATTTAAAAAAAAAGAAATAAAATGTTTATCAAAATATTATAAAGCTACACTAATTAAAATAATACAGTAGTGGCACAGAAAATAGCAAATGAATCCATGAAATAAAAGAGTCCAGAAACATATCCATGCACATGAAAATTTAATAGCTATTAAAATGCCATTTCAAATCAGTGACTAAAGAAAGGAGTATCCAACCCTACCTCATACCAGAATAAAAATTCCAGAAGGATTAAAACTTTATTTATTTATTTTTTTATTAAAGTTTATTTATTTAGAGAGAGACAGAGAAAGTGGGAGGGGTAGAAAGAGGGTGAGAGGGGAGAATCCCAAGCAGGCTCCACACTGTCAGCCCAGAGCCCAATATGGGACTTGAATTCACTAACTGTGAGATCATGACCTGAGCAGAGACCAAGACTCAGATGCTTAACCGACTGTGCCATTCAGGCACCCCAAAAAACTTTATTTTTTTAATATTTGTTTATTTTTGAGAGAGAGAGAGAGAGAGAGAGAGAGCACACGAGCGAGCATGCATGAGTAGGTGAGAGGCAGAGAGAGATGAAGACAGAGGATCTGAAGCAGGGTCTACACTGACAGCAGAGAGCCTGATGGTGGGGCTCAAACACAGAACGTGAAAGCTGAAGTCAGACGCTTAACTGAATGAGCCACCCAGGCGCCCTTGGAAGGATTAAAACTTTAAAAAATTATTTAAGAAGTATTAAAAGAAACCATAGAAAACATTCTTGTAGTTCTTGAGGTAAGATCTTCCTAAACAGGGATCAAAACTAGGTGGAGAAGAGAGGATTTTTAGGCTAGACATTACTCTGCATGATACTATAATGGTAGATACATGTCATCCTACATTTGTCCAAACTCTTAGAATGTACAACACCAAGTGTAAACCCGAATGTAAACTATGGACTCTAGGTGATAATGATGAGTCAATGTATGTTCATCAATTTTAACAAGTGTACCACTTTGATTGGTAGTGTTGATAATAGGGAAGGTGTTCATACATAGGGATAGGAGGTATATGGGAAATCTCTGTACCTTCTGCTTAATTATGTTATAAACCCAAAATCGCTCTAAAATACAGTCTATTCAAATTTTTTAAAAGGGGGAGAACTTCCAAAAAATAAAAGAATCAAAACTCAGAAGTCAGTAAAAATTGATGAATTTTATCACACAGACATTTAAAACTTTGACTTAAAAAATGCTTTAAAATGTGAAATAAATCGTGTGTGTGAAAACAGACAGGAAAAAAAAGGATGGAAATATATGCATCATCTATTTGCTGGGAGATCTCTCTACAGAAGAGAGAAGGATTAGGAAGGGAGAGCACTGTCCTATATACAGAACGTTCCTGGGGCACCTGGGTGGCTAAATCAGTTGAGCATCTGACTCATGATTTCAGCTCAGATCATGATCTCAGGGTTCATGAGATTAAGCCCTGCATAGGGCTCTGTGCTGACAGTGCAGAGCCTGCTTGGGATTCTCTCTCTCCCTCTCTCTCTGCTCCTCCCCCACTTGTTCGGTCTCTTTCAAAATAAAAATAAACACTAAAAAAAAAAAAAAAAAAAAAAAAAAGGAACATTCCTATTGCCTGAAGTTTTTACCATGACTACAATTACTTAGGAAATTTTTTGAGCAAGAATTTTTAAAAGAAATAAAGTGTGCAATACAATTTAATCCTTAGAATAGACATTTAAATGTAATGTCAAATCGAAAAAACTTTCAAATGATATAAATGAGAATGTCACTTTTTCCACACTGCATCTAATAATTATATGATGTTTAAAGAGGAATTAAAATCCTGATCAGTAGTTAGATGCTAACTAGAATTATTGCAGTGATTATTGCACAATATGTACAAATAGTGAATCATTTTGTCATATACCTATAACTAATATAATGCTATACATGTCAATTGTAACTCAATAAAAAATCCTATCAATGGTAAATGTAATACCTTTGCTTCTTCAAGTTCTTTGTCAGCGGTATCCACCACAAAATTTTTTTCTTTTTCTAGTTGCTCTGCTAGTTGGTCAATTTTAATCAATTCTTTACAAAGATGCTCATTGTGGCTGGTTAAATCGTCTATTTGACTGCTTACCACCTCCTTACTATCCAAGAGTTTCCTAACATATTCTTCCAAGCCATGATTTGTCTGTTTGAGATCTTCAACCTGTTGTAATGAGAAAGAAAATAATCGTATTAAAATATTTCCTTTGCTTCCAAGGAGAACAACTAGGTGAATGGAATCAGGAAGGGAGGTTTGCTTCCCTGGAAAGAGACTTAGCTATATATATTTTTTTCATTTTCTGAATTTTGTAGCATGTAAATATAATACCTATCTGAAAAAATATATTAAATGAAAATTTAAAGGTTTATAGCTACATCTTACAAGATAATTTATAGTTAATAAAAAACCTAATTACTATTGATTTCTTAACCAAACTATTAGAAGACTGGCCAAATATTTATATCTGTATAAAAGAAACCACACTCTTGAAATTATTTAATTTTAATAACTCATATCATCAATTATATTTCTAATTATTGTTACCAAAATACGTTAACTCTTCAAAAGAGGTTCTTTTGAACATATTAATAACTTACTTGACTAAGCTAAATACCAAATCGGTCAAGTATTTGCTAACTAACGTGGAGGACCACAGCTTTTCTTCCCAGCCCACTATTAAACCAACGGATGAAGAAAATGGCCTTTTCTATCACGAAGGTATCCAAATGCCTTTAAAGGAAGAAATATATATTAGACCCATTGAACATGATTATATATCAGGAACTATGTTAAATCCCATAGATACAAAAATAGGTTAGGTACCTGCCCTCTCGGAATTTGTTTACTTGAAAAAACACAAAAAGAATATGTTAAGTACTATAACAAATATCTATTAAGGATGGCACAAAGGTCCTTTTCCATTTCTCTCACTGTGTACTTAAACATTTACTGAGCACCTATTATATTCATGGCACCATGTTGGTACCTATAAAAAATGTAAAAAGACAGAAGGAAAAACAGACTCAGTCTTTGAGGAGCATCAAAAATTGCTAAATCCCTCATCCAGTGGTATCCTTAGTTCTAACTTCCAACCTTGCCCATTTCAAATAACTATAGATATCACTCTTTTCAAACCATCAGAAGCAACAAAGTTTTCTTTAAAAATACAAACTTGGGGCGCCTGGGTGGCTCAGTCAGTTAAGTGTCTGACCAGCTCAGGTCATGATCTCACAGTCTGTGAGTTCGAGCATCGCGTCAGGCTCTGTGCTGACAGCTCAGAGCCTGGAGCCTGCTTCAGATTCTGTGTTTCCCTCTCTCTCTGCCCCTCCCTTGCTCATGCTCTGTCTCTCTCTGTCTCAAAAATAAATAAAAACATTAAGAAATTTTTAAAAAAATAAAAATACAAATACAAACTTTATCTATAATTTGTCACTATATAAATACCCTAAAGGTCATGAATTGTATTTAGCTAAATATATTACCAAGACATTTATTATACCCAATAAATACATACCAAGAAGCACAATAAATTCAACTCTTCCTTTGGCATTTTGTAAGCCATGCTAACTTGAGAGATTTAGAGGTAAAGAATTTATATACTCCTGAAATCATTGTTGCACTATATGCTAACTAACTTGGATGTAAATTTAAAAATAAATAATTTTAAAAAATAGAAGTAAAGAATTTAAATTATCAAATCCAGGAAACAAGAAAAATTTTGAAAAATTAAAAAAAAAAGAAAAACCAAAAACAGAAACTGTATATGCACTTATTTCCTTAGTTGAGTCTTTTATCACAACTGGCCTGAATTTCAGCAATACCTCCTACTTTCTTCTCTTTTGGCGTTTTACCATATACAGCTAAAAATTCCTTGAAAGTGCAAATTGGAGTTAACTCCTGTAACCTTATGGTGCTTTATCACACTAAGAGTAAGATTTAAAAAATGTTGCGATGCCAACCCTACTGACCTCTCCAGTTTAACTTTCCACCAACCCTATGTATCTAAGTTCCAGGATGCTAGACTCATTTTAAAAACTTTACTAAGTTATTGAAGATGTTATATATTATGTCCTACAACCCTCTTTATAAGAATTCTCAAAGAAAACTTGGCTCATGTCTCAATTTCAGGAAAACATGCTTCTCTTGGATACCTGGTTTGTTCTTATCCTCGGGACAGTGAATTATTTAACTAAAATTTCCTTTTTGCCCTTGTCTCAAGGAATTTTTAAAACAATCTGCAACCCATCTCTAGTAACTAGCACAGAACCTGTGTACAATGATCTCCTGTTTGCTATTCCTGTCTCATGCTTTCACTAAGTTTATTTTCCCCTGTTATTACCTAAGCTATTTTCATTACTTGTATCATTTTTTAAACTATAGGATGTGGGGGGTGCCTGGGTGGCTCAGTTGGTTAAGCGTCTGACTCTTGATTTCAGCTCAGGTCATTATCACACAGTTTGTGGGTTCAGGCCCCTAGTCAGGCTTTGCACTATCAGTGAGGAGCCTGCTTGGGATTCTCTGTCTTCCCCTCCCCTCCCCTCTCTCTCTCAAAATAAAATTAAAAAAAAAAAAAAAAACCCATAGGATGTGGGATAAACAAACAGATAAACTTCAATTTATCTATTTATATATATTTTTGTCTTTGTTCATGGCTTCTACAGTGTCATATTTCTGAGCAATAAGAGCACACTAAAAATGTTTGCTAACCTTCCACTATCCCAGGTTAAATAATTCTCCTTCTGTGATCCATAAAGCCTCTTACACAGTTTAATCTTAGTATTTTATAATGTATATTATGTGTTTACCTCCCTATCCCACTAAATTCTAAGCAACTTTAAAGTGATAGTCTCTATTCTAGGGAAGCCTGGGTGGCTCAGTCAGTTAAAGTGTCTGATTTTGGCTCAAGTCACGATCTCGTGGTTTGTGGTTCGAGCCTCGAGTCAGGCTCTGTGCTGACAGCTCAGAGCCTGGAGCTTGCCTCAGCTTCTGTGTCTCCCTCTTTGCCCCTTCCCCCCTCCTTAAATAAACATTAAAAAACAATTTTAAGTGATTGTCTCCAACTTCTGTATCAACACACCTCTCATTTATCATTTATTATATATCTAGCATATAATGCTCAAATTATCTTTAAATAAAAACAAATACATTATAAATAAATAAACACTCATTCCTCTCACCTTTAACATCAAGCCCTACTTTCACTCAATTCTAAGACACAAGTACTTTAGAAGAGATAGTTTCAAGTAGGAGAAAGGATGTAGGCTTTGCAATTAGGCAGACAGGTTCAAATCCTGTTGTAGTTCTTTACCAGTTACTTAACCCTGGGCAATTTACCGTATTTTCTTGATCCTAAGAGATACATCTGACTTCAGAAAAAATAAATGGAAGCCTCTTAACTTTCATCTGCTAAACGGAGAGAATACCTACAATTTGTAGGGTGTAGTCAGGTACAAAAGTTCAAGTAAAATTTCTGGTTGATAACAGGTAATCAAAAAATAACTTAAAAAAAACTTTGGGGGGGCACCTGGGTGGCTCAGTCAGTTACGTGTCCGACTTTAGCTCAGGTCATGGTCTCACAGCTCATGGGCTTGAGCCCTGCATCTGGCTCTGGGCTAATAGCTCAGAGCCTGGAGCCTGCTTCAGATTGTGTGTGTGTGTGTGTGTGTGTCTCTCTCTCTCTCTCTGCCCCTCCCCCACTCATGCTGTCTCTCTCTCAAAAGTAAATAAACATTAAAAAAATTTTTTTAACTATTTATTTTGAAATAAGTAAAGATTCACAGGAAGTTGTAAAGAGTACAGAGAGGTCTCCTATACCCTTGACCCACTTTCCCCAATAGTTACGTCTTAAACAATTATAGCACAATATCACACTCAGAGATTTGACATTGATATGATATGTGCATATTGTTTTCTATTCCATTTTATCCCATGTATAGACTGCTGTAGTCAGCATCTCAATAAGATACAGAATTATTCCATCACCACAGATTGCCCTACTGACACCCCTTTACAGTCACATCCACTACCCTGCCCATCCTTAACTCTTAGCAACCACTAATCTCTATAATTCTCTTTTCAGGAATGTTATATAAATAAAATCATGTGATAAAGATCATAGTATGTGATCTCTCGTCATTAGCTTTTTCACACAACACAATGTCGTTGAGATCTATCCAAGTTATATGGACCAATAGTTCAATCTTTTTTGTTGCTGAGTAATATTTCATGGTATAGATTACCACAGTTTGCTTAGTCACTTACCTATTAAGGGAAATTGTAATTGTTTCCAGTCTTTCACAAACAATGCTGCTATGAACCGTCATATACAAGTTTTTGAGTGGACATAAGTTTTCATGTCTGTGGAATACCCAGAACTATCTGGTTTCTCCTCATCCTTGCCAGCATTGGGTATTGTCACTATTTTTAACTGTTCTTATAGGTGTGCATTGTTATTTTATCTTGGACTTAATTTGCATTTCCCTGATGTTTGGAAAGGTTGAACATTTTCATGTGCTCAACATATATCCTTCCGTGAAATACCTCTTCATGTCTTTTGCTCATTTTCTAATTGAATTGTTGCTTTTTACTGCTGAGTTTTAAGAATTCTTCATGTACCCTACATATGATTCTTCTGGCAGAAATATGGTTTGTAGGGGCACCTGGATGGTTCAGTCGGTTAAGCGTCCGACTTCGGCTCAGGTCATGATCTCGCGGTTTGTGGGTTTGAGCCCTGCACCAGGCTCTGTGCTGACAGCTCAGAGCCTGAAGCCTGCTTCAGATTCTGCGTCTCTCTCTCTCTCTCTCTGCCCCTCCCCTACTTGTGCTGTCTCTCGCTCTCTCAAAAATAAACATTAAAAAAATTTTTTTTAAAAAGAAGTATGGGTTATCGTTTTTTTTCATCCTGTTAACAGGGTCTTTCACAAAGTAAAGTATTTAAATTTTGGTGAAGTCTGAGTATCAATTTTTCTTTTATGAATCACGCTTTTGGTGTCACACTAAGAACTCTTCACCAAGCCCAAAGCCCTGAAGGTTTTCTGTTACCCTATAAAAGTTTCATAGTTTTGTGTTTTACATTTAAATCTATGATCCATTTTGAATTAATTTTTATATATGGTGTGAAGTTTAGGCTTAGGTTCATTTTCTTCCCTAAAAGATATCCAATTGTTCCATCTTTTCAATAAAAGATGATCTTTCTTCCATCAAACTGCACTTGCACTTCTGTCAAAAACCTTTTGGCTGTACTTGCATAAGGCTATTTCTGGATTCACTATTCTGTATCATTGATCTGTGTCTATCCCCCCCACCATACAGTCTTAATTACTGTAGATATATACAAAGTTTTGAAACCAAAAGAGAATGACTCTTTCCACTTTATTATTCTTTTTCAAAGCTGTTTTTGCTGGGGTTTTGATGGGAATTGCACTAAACCCGTATATCAATTTGGAGAAAACTGACATTTTTATTATGTTTAGGCTTCCAATCCATGAACATGATCAGTCTCTGGATCCAAAGCAGGCTCTGTGGTGACAGCAGCAAGCCCGATGCGGGGCTCGAACTCACGAACCGTGAGATCATGACCTAAGCCAAAGTCAGACGTTCAACCAACAGAGTCACCCAGGTGCCCCTCATGTGCTTTCTTGCCATTTGTAGGTCTTTGGAAAAATGTCTATTCAAAAATGACTATTCAGGTCCTTTGCTCACTTTTGAATTGTTTTTTTTTTTTATTGTTGTAGAGTTCTTTGTATATTCTCAATTATTAATCCGTATCAAATGCATGATTTAGATATAACTTCTCCTATGCATTTTTTAATAGACTTTATTTTTTTCTTTAGAGCAGTTTTAGGTTTACAGAAAAATTGATCAGGAAGTACAGAGTTCCCATATACCCCTTCTCCCCACTCCACACACAGTTTCCCACCTTATTTAAATCTTGTATTTGTACAGTACATTTGTTACAATTAATGACAACATTGACACATTTAATTAAAGTCAAAGTTTATATTAGGATTTACTCTTTGGGTTGTAGATTCTATGGGTTTTGACAAATGCATAATAACATGTACCTACCATTACTATATCATATAGAATAGTTTCACTACTTGAAAAATACATGTCCTCCATTTACCCCTCCGACTCTCCTTTCCACCAAATCCCCGGCAACCAGTGATCTTTCTAATGTCTCTATGTTTTGTCTTTTTCAGGTCATATAGTTGGAATCATAAAAGTATGTAACCTTTTCAGTTGGCTTTCTTCACCTAGCAATTTGCTTTCAAGGTTCCTTCATGGCTTTTTGTGGCTTGATAGCTCATTTCTTTTTATCAACGACTAATATTCCATTGTACAGATATACCACAATTTGCTTATCTATTCACCTTTTGAAGAATATCTTGGTTGATTCCAAAATTTCCACTTGGTTCTTCTTTATATCCTTTATTTCTTAGATGAGATTTTCTATTTTTTATTTATTTCAAACATGCTCAGAATTCCTGTTGGAGCATTTATATGACAACTGATTTAATATCTGTGTGAGATAATTGTAGTATCTAATTCATCTTTGTGTTGGCATCTCTTGGTTGTCTTTTCTCACTGAGGTTGAGATATTCCTGATTCTTGAGATAAAAGGTAATTTTTTTTAATATTTTTAAAATTTATTTATTTATTTTGAGAGAGAGAGAGAGCACAAGTGAGGTAGGGGCAAAGACAGAGGGGGAGAGAGACAGAGAATTCCAAGCAGTTTCTGCACTGTCAGCAAAGAGCCCCATGCAAGGCTTGAACTCACAAACTGTGAGGTCATGATGTGAACCTAAATCAAGAGTCAGATGCTTACCCAACTGAGCCACCCAGGCACTCCAAGAAGTGATTTTTTTCATTGAGATCTGCTCTTGTGTTATGGTAGGCTTCCTGTCACACTTCCTGGTATTTTAGTTCTAGCTAAAAAGGTGGGACACTACCTTCTTACTGCTAGGTTTAGGTGAAGTCCAATTTCTCTACTAGGCCTCTCTTGACACCTGGAGAGGGCACTCTCCTTGTTACTCTAGGCAGGGATGGGAGTTCAGGGTCCCCACCAGGCAGGCCCCTGCTGATACCACCACAGTGAGGAAGAACAGAGGCAACTTGTTACTGTTCCCATGTGTCCTCCACCACCACTGCGGGTGAGTGAACTGGTTAATGCTAAGAGGTGGCAAAAGTCCTGACTCTGCATTACGTCTCCTCTGACACCACCTTAGCAAAAAGGGGACACTTCTTACTCTGAGTGAGGGTGGATATCTAGGTGCCCCACATGGTCTTTGCTGACTTTATGGGGTTGGAGGATGCACTTACTGCCTGGTGGGCACTAAAGTCTTGGCTCCCCAGCCAGCATTCCTCTTTGATAGCACGCTGGTGCGATGGAGGGTTGGGGACTGGGGCATGAGGCATGACCAGGACTCCTTGTTACAGCATGGCAAAAGTGGAAGTCTAGGCTCTTAACTCAACCTTTGCTGGCAGGAGTGGGGCTATAGAGTGTTTTTCGTAGTATTTGAGTGGGCAGGTATTGCCTAAGAGTAGTCTGCATTAGAAACAAACCTATAAATACAAAGAACAAAATGGTGGGGGAGGGAATGGAAAAATGAGTGAAGGGGAGTGGGGGATATATAGGTTTCCAGTTATGGAATGAATAAGTCATGGGGATAGTCAATGGTATTGTAACAGCATCGTATGGTAATAGATGGCAACTACTCTTGGGGTGAGGATAGCATAATATATAGAGCTGTCAAATCACTACACTGTACACCTGAAACTAATTTAACACTGGATGTCAACTGTACTTCAATACAAAAATTAAAAAATAATTAAAAGAGAGAAAAAAAGCAACTTCACCAGGGAAAAACCCAGAAGATATCGCTTTAATCGAAAGATCCGAATAAAGATCATTAGTAATAGAACAAATTGAAATTGTGTGCTACTTGATGGGATGCAATGAAAAGAACCCACCATCATTTCTGTACTATTCCTGTCTGTATTCATGTTGTACCTTAAGCCAACATTTATTATGTCACAGTTTCCAGGGGTGAGGGATCTGGGAGTGGCTTAATTTGCTAATTCTGGTTTAAGGTCTCTCACAAGGTCAGAAGAGTCAGCCAGGGTGACAGTCACCATGGCAAGGTTTAACTGGGACTGGAGAATCCACTCCCAAGCTCACCCAACACAGTTTGCAGGCCTGTTTCTCACTGGTTACTGGCTAGATGATTCAGTACCTTGCCATGCTGGCCTGTTCACAGGGCTACTCACATCGTGGATGTTTGCTTCCTTCAGAGCAAATGATCCAAGAGATCACTCTATAACTTAATCACTTCTGCTCTATGCTCTTGGTCACAAAGATCAGTTATGGTACAATGTGTGAAAAGACCGCATAAGAATGGGAGTAACATGAGGTGGGGCCAATTTGAAGGCTACCACACAGCCAAAGGTTCATTAACATAATCATGACAAACCCAAATCAATGGCCATTCTACAAAATAATTCACCTGTGTTAATTTTTTTTTTTTTAACATATACGTATTTTTGAGAGACAGAGCACAAGTAGGGGAAGGGCAGAGAGAGAGAGAGAGAGACAGACAGACAGACAGACAGACAGACAGACAGACACAGAATCCAAAGCAGGCTCCAGGCTCCAAGCTGTCAGCACAGAGCCTGACACGGGACTCGAACTCACAAACCGCGAGATCATGACCTGAGCTGAAGTCAGACGCTCAACCGACTGAGCCACCCAGGCGTCCCTCACCTGTGTTCTTTAAAGTGTCATAGTCATGAACATCAAGGAAGAATGGGGAACTGTTCCAGAATGAAGGAGATAAATGGACATGATAATTAAATGCAATGTGCAATGCTGGACTAGATCTTTTTGTAACTGAGGACATTATGGAACAATTGGCAAAAACTAAGCCAGAGGCTTAGCTGGCAGCTATGTATTGAAATTCATTTCCTGATTTTACTAGATTGTACTGTGATCTTGTAGGAAAGTGTTCTTATTTATAGGAAATACCCACTCATATTTTAGAGAGATCAGGACAGCAGGTCTGCAACTTACTCTCAAATGGTTTGAGGGATGATAGTCTTTGTTCTGTACTTGTGACTTTTATATAAGTTTGATATTGCTTCCAAATTAAAAAAATACATAAATTATAAAAACCTAGGACAGAGGGGCACTGGTTGGCTCAGTAGGTCAAGCATCTGACTTCAGCTCAAGTCATGATCTCAAGGTCATGGAATCAAGCCCACATCAGGCTCTGCAGGACAGTGTGGAGCCTGCTTGGGATATTCTCTCTCTCTCTCGCTCTCTCCCTCTCTCTCTGTCCCTGCCTGGCTCACACTCTCTCTCTCCCTCAAAATAACTAAATAAATTTGGGGGAAAAAAAAAAAAAAAACCTAGGACAAAGGAAAAAAAAACCATATTGCGAGGCTGCTGCCTTCCTAGTTCTTTTGTCTGGAAGAATGGCTCTTCTGAGAACTGTTTTTGTCTGCATCCATTGCTATTTCTAGATGCCAGGTTTTCCAGCACTTTGAGATATATGGAGCAAAAGAAAAACCCAGGAATTCACCAATGTGTCACTTAATGTGTGCTGAGGTCCCTAGCCAGTCTTCCTCCTCCTTCCCACCTTTCAGGATGTCCTTATATTTGTTTTATAACAAAACGCTCAGCATTTTTAGCTGTACTTGGTGGGAGAAATAGGGCAAAGTAAGTCTACTCCATTTTCCTAAAAGAGGAAGTTTCTTTTAATAGCCTTCATTAGTAGCCATACGGCACATCACGCACCAGGTGAACAGACAATACAGAGAACTGGGTTCAAATCCTAGCTAACTTGGAAACTCAAACAAATCCTACTTAGCTCTGTCACTCATTACTCAAATATCTTAATTCTCTAATCTCTTGGAACCTCAGCTTCCATGTCTTTAAAATGGAAATAACATCATTATTTCACAAGGTTGGAAATGATTAAGTAACATTATGTACTTAAAAGTACTGGATACAACACTTGCCACATAGTTTGCACTCATTATATGTATCTGAATCTGCATGTATCAAAATGCTTAAGATAGAAATGGAATGATTTTAGACTCAGAAGATGTCAATGAGCACTGAATTAGTATTTATTCTCCATCTTCTTGTTTTAAAATAGGCCTCCATCCCAAATTAATTCAGGGAAATACAGAAATTAAATATAACCTGTAATTTCAGTGCAGAGATGAATTGGTCTTGATTTCTCACTTCTTGCTCTAGCTGGAGAGTATTCTGGTATTTTTCAGGTTCAGAAAATGGAGCCCCTAGACCAAAATCATGTTCTTTGGTGGTAACCTAGTGGGAAAAAATGAGAATGATGCAGAGATTTTTTTAGTTTAAAACAGTTTTGTGATTTCTTACAACAATTAATGATTTTTGGAAATTAACAATATTTTTAGATACATTTGCAATTGTTTTTAACCTTGTCCCACCAGCTAAGAGGATTTTCATCAAGCTTTACTTTCTTAAAATTTCATGTGATAAACTTTTTGTGTTTTCCAAATATAAAACTACAATATTACACATGCTTTTCAAAAAAGACATACCCCATCCTATCCATTTGGTAATCATTGTTCTAAGGAAATACAGGTCAGCAACAAATTATGTAGTCTACCTTTAGGCCTGTGTTGTCCAATATAATAGCTACTAGCTACATATTCGTTGCTGCTTTTGTATATTAATAAAAAGCTTTGCTACACATATCACAAAGAGCTAACTTCCCTAATACAGAAATGATTCTTATAAATAAAAACAGAAAATACTCTAAAAGTTGATGAAGAATATGGATATTTCACAGTAATGGCTCTTAAATAGGTTAAAAGATACTCAATCTCACCATTTAGAAGGATACAAATTAAAACAACACTGAGATACCATTTTTTAATCTCATATTGGCGAAGATCAAACAGTTGGATATATAATGTAACTTTTTTTTTAATGTTTGTTTATTTTTGAGAGAGAGAGAGACAGAGACAGGGCTGAGCCGGGGAAGGACAGAAAGAGAGGGAGACAGAGAATCTGAAGCAGACTCCAGGCTCTGAGCTGTCAGCATAGAGCCCAACGCAGGGCTCGAACCCACGAACCATGAGATCGTGCCCTGAGCCGAAATCGATGCCCAACTGACTGAGCCACCCAGGCGCCCCTATAATTTAACATTCTTATACATCACTGGTGGTGGGTTAAATTGACACAATATTTCTCGAGAACAATTATGTAAAATCTAGCAACACTATAAATGCACGTAGCTTTTGCACAGATAATTCTACTTCTAGGAATTTTTCCTACATATATATTTGCCCAAGTGCAAAATAACGTGTTAAAATATTTTTCACTTTAGTATACTGTACATACTACTCCACACTGTGTTTTTTTTTTGTTTGTTTGTTTTTAAGAGAGAGATAACATGTATGCGCCAGCAGAGGAGAGGAGCAGGGGGAAAGAGAGGGAGGGAGGGAGAAGGAGAGAGAGAATCCCAAGCAGACTCCACACTCAGCTTGGAGCCTGACAAGGGGCTTGATCCCATGAACCTGGGATCATGACCTGATCTGAATCAAGAGTTGGAAGCTCAACCTACTGAGCCACCCATGTACCATCACAATGTGATTTTTTTACATGAGAATGTATCTCAGAAACTGTGTAATTTAGGAAAGAAATTTTTTCTTTCCCTGAACCAAAGCTAACATTATGTTAAGGAAGAAAGAATTTGCCACAAGCATCCTAGATCTCTCCCGGCCACACAGATGCTATTGTCCAAAATCTAGTGTTTGGGAAAATGCAGGATCAGGATCCCCCAGTCCCTGACCTTGTGTTACACCCTGTGCAATCCAGCACTTAGCAGTCTGACAGGCTTATTTTCCTTTTTTCCTTTCCCTAAACTAGACATAAATCTACTTTTCTGTTCTTCATTCCAACAGTTACTGCCTCACCTGGAATTTCAGCATTAGATCTCACAGAGTATTTCTTTTCTTTCTTTTTTTTTTTTTTTTTGGAGGGGAGAGGGGGGCAGAGAGAGAGAGAGAGACAGACAGAGAGAGAGAGAATCTTAAGCAGGCTCCATGCCCACCATGGAGCCCGATATAGGGCTCAATCTCACAACTCCAAGACCATGACACTGCTGAAATCAAGAGTCGGATGCTTAACCAACTGAGCCACCAAGACATCCCTCACAGACTAATTCTAATTTATAAATCATTTAAGATTTTATAGATTAAGCCAAAATCCCAAGTACCATTGCTTACATAGTTTCTGTTGAAAAATGTATTCCTAGTTATAAACATTTGACTTAGAATAACAGATTCAGACTATTCACTATAATTAACAGTACTTTTCAAATCTTCTGAACATCTAAATCATTTAGGAATTTTCTTATCCATGGTAGGCTTGAAATACTGCATTTCTAAAAATGCTGCTCAGTAATTCCTTATTTGGTTAGTACAGAGACTACACTTTGAATAGCAAGGATCTCTTCAAATGAAGTGGAAACCTGCCACGCGTTCACAGTTCTTCATAATGTGGTTGCCTCCCACTTCTCCAAACTTATCTCCTAATTGATACCTCCAAGAATCCCTTTATGAAAAACAAACTATTCTACATTCTTTACACATAGGTTCATATTATCATTATAGAAACATACTATCTTTTCTCCATTTAACGAAAGACACTTCTGAGGCACAGCTTGAATTCCATATTTTCTAGTAGGTGTTCTCAGTATTCTCCATCAGATAGTGATTACTTCTTTTTTTTTTTTTTTTTTTAATGTTTACTTATTTTTAAGAGAGAGACAGAGCGTGAGTTGGGGAGGGGCAGAGAGAGAGAAAGGGAGACACAGAATCTGAAGCAGGCTGCAGGCTCCAAGCTGTCAGCACAGAACCCAAGGCAGGACTCGAACCCATGAACCATGAGATCATGACCTGAGGCAAAGTCAGACACTTAACCGACTAGCCACTCAGGCACCACAGTGATTACTTCTTTATTGAGACTTCTGTATGTATTGGTTATACAATAATCTGTGTAGCTATTTATTTTTCTGGATATGTCTTCCTCACACAATTACTAGAATCTTACAAACAAGCAGTGTCCTAGAGTTCTCTGTAGTCCTAACAACCTGCACAGAATTCTTTGCATAATAGGAAAGTGCCAATAAAAATTTGTATAGGTCGATAAGGAAGCAGTGTACAAAAGCAGATAAAATTGAACTTTCTTTCTTCTCTTTGGTAAACTAAATAGTCAGGTAGGGATTCTATAAAATTACCTATCAGGTTAGACTAGAAATTAAAAGTAGCAAGAGGCCAAAAGTCTACCTGACAATTGTGGGCAATCATATTAGAGTTGCTACGTTCTCTGCACTATCTTTGGAGGCAGTGAAAAGGGAGAGAAATCAGTGTATCTGAAATGCCCATGCCTGGCCTGCCAGTTTCCCCACCTCAGACCACTGAATATCCTCCACACTCCCATAATCTCTATCTAAATGGAACTTGTGTTGCTGTACAGATCTTGAAGAATACAAGTGAAAGTACTTTGGAAGCAGCAAACTGTTACGATAAACACTCAAGCTAAAATCACAACCATTCTCAATGAGGAAGCATCACAGCATAGTGGTTAGGAGCTTGTTCTTTAGCATCAGACTGCTTATGTTCATTATGCTAGTTGTGCTGTTTCTTAGCTGCCTATGAGCAAGTTAGATCTCTGGCCATGGCTTCCCCATCTCTGAAACAGGAATGATAATAATACTTGCGTGATAGAGGTGTGAAGACTAAATGAGTTCAATAAAGCATTTTAGAACACTGCCTGGCAAAAAGAAGTGCTATATATATTATCGGCCATCAAGTCCTACTAGTCTTTTCACTAAAACCTCTCTCAAATACATTTTTTTCTAACCCTACTGTCACCGTTTCTATTTATATTTTAAGATTTTAACAACCACATTTATTCACTTACAAAACAAATTTATAAATAGCTAGAATAAGAACGAACCAACATTAGATTCTGGGGATAGGAAGATGGAAAACAAAAACCTACAATTTTTAGATGGATCTAGGGAAGTCCAGAAAAAATAAATCAGAAATTATAGTCAGTATTAACACCATATCAGTGGAATGTAATGTATGCCAAGGGAATATAGAGAAAAAGAGTACAAAAAAGTACTTTTGACTTCAACTTCCCCCAAAAAGACTTAGAATATATTTTCCATGTTCCCCCAAAACTATGAGCAAAAGTTAGAAGACCACAGTTGTTGAAGGGTTGTTACAAAAGAGAAGAATTTGTTTCTTAATTCTCCTTGCATCAAGGACTCCCTTCAGAATTGAACAAAAGCCCTGAGTCCTCTCCTCAGGAAAATAAAAACGCATACAAAATTTTACAAGCAACTTCAGGGGGTTCAAGAACTCCCTAAAGCTTTTACACTCTAGCTTAAGAAGTCCTACGGCATAAACACAGTGAAGATACCTAAAACATGGTTAATGTTAACTAATGAAGGAAGACCACTGACCCAATAAAAGTAAACCCAAAGAGGGCACCTGGGTGGCTCAGTCAGTTGACCATCTGAGTTCAGCTCAGGTCACGATCTCATGGTATGTGGGTTCAGGCCACGTGTTGGGCTCTGTGCTGACAGCTCAGAGCCTGGAGCCTGCTTCAGATTCTGTGTCTCCCTCTCTCTCTCTGCCTCTCCCCCTCTCAAGCTCTCTCTTTCAAAGAATAAACATTAAAAAAAAAAAAAAAAAGTAAACCCAAAGAAATGGTCTGTGCACTGTCATTTGAGACAAGAAAGAGAAAAGCAAGGTCAGGTGAAGATTTAGGTAAGAACAGATAGAAATGTGCAAAAGGTCCTGCCTGGAAGAATTTTCATTTTTCATGAAATAGGAGGTAAGATCATGTGCCAAAAAATATCATCAGTCTTGAGCAAAAGATCATGCATATACTACAAGCTCAACAAATCTATGCAATATTTCGGTAGAAAAATTAAAAATACTGGAGTACTTTATATGGGATTCTGAAATCTGTTTCCACAAAAGTTCAACTTGTTTTCTTTTTATAAAGTTGTCTCCAAAAGTTTACATTAACATTTTGAAGTAGGAAGGAATAGCCTCACTAACAGAAGGATGAAGAAAACCACAGTTTTATGAATACTTTTGAGATAGATTTTGATTATAAAAATGAATGAATAAATGTTTTGGGAATTCACTTCAAACAAAACAGTAAAGCCACAATGTTTAACCTTTCTTAGGAAAAAGAAATAATCTCTCTAGTCATTGCATCCAAACCCAAGCTGACTTTTCTTCTATCCAGACTATACTGTAAAGAAATAACTTGTCTTTTTAAAGGAGCATAAAACAATGGCCTTAGAAGTATCATTTCGCAAGACCTCTAAGAAACATAAGAAGTTAAAGAGTTGTTTTTAAGAGGCTTTTCTGAACTAAAAAATATTAATAACAGACTGATGTTAATCACATTCATTAAGACAAAACTACCTTACTAATCAGCTCACTTTAAAAGATTATCTTGAGGGACATGTATAGGAAAAGTCCACAGCAGTGTTGCTCATAGTTACCAAAAACTGTAAAAACCCTAATACTAGAGTAAATAAATTGTGGTATAGTCTTAAAATGGAGCACTGAACAACAAACTATACGTAACATGGATAAATCTAAAAAACATAACATTGACTAAAGAAGCAAACTACAAAGGAATACTTACTACAATTCCATTTATATAAAATTCAAACACAAGCCAAACTAGAATGTCTGTTCATACACAAAGATGGAGAAACTATAACGAAACGCAAGAAAGAGATTATCATATAAGTCAGGATAGTGGCTACATCTGGGGAGAAAAGGGGATATGTGATGGAAAAGAGAATGGATAATACTTCTCTAATTGCCTCTGTATATGGAATACTCTAAAAGCAAATTACCCAAAACTGATCTAAGCAACTGAAAAGAGTACAGCAAAGGAGCCAACAGAATCTCTACATCTGATTATATGCTGGACAATAAACAGTGATTTTTTTTTTCAGACAGTAAACAAAATAAGATATATTTTGGAAGCTGCCATTAAATAATGCCAAAGTTTATTGTTTACAATAAATATTTCATTAATATATGTTCCTAGTTATTTCTCACTAATTAAAATTGAATGGTTTAAGTTCATTGAGCAATTAAACTACAAACAACCAGTTTTATCCTGGAAGCAGATTTGAATAATGTGACACTTTCCACTTACGTTTATAACTAACCTATTTTCTTATAGTTATAAACTATTTTTCTACTTATCTCCTTCCATGTTTAAAAAACAAAACAAACAAACAAAAACAGTGTTCTTTAAATGCCGAAAACCAGAAAAGAAATTTTAAAACGAGTATTTTGCGATATAAGGGTCTGGAGTGGAAGAAGGAAAACACTGGGACTCTGTCACTATGCAAATCTTTCTTAAAGCCATGATGCTTGACTTTATTTAAAGAAAAAAAACATATTCCTATACGTATTTAGGTATCAGGTCCACAGATGCCACAGTTACTCAGCTTGTCTCAAATATTTTTTCAAACAAAACCCAATTCACTCTGACTTTCCTGCGTATAATTTCCAGTGAAATTATTGGAGATTTCCATGCAAATACCTACGTAATCTCGGCCCTTCACCTCCCAAAATCTATAAGGAGGCTTAAAAATGAGACACCGGGAGTCAGGAAGAGCAGATTGAACTCCCGAATCTCTGACTTTCAAATTCCTCAGCTCCACTCCAAGCGTTTCTAAACAGAACAGTCCCCACAACTACCAAGTGGAGAGCTGTGGCAGGAAGCGAAGCGGTCACCATAGGAACTCGGCTCAACGCTAAGAGCCCAAGAAACGACAACAGGGGAAAAGTTTGCTCCTGGAGGACTTCCTTGGACCGCGACTCTGCTCTCCACCGTTCCTCACAGCGGGTCAAGCAGTGAATACCCACCTCGGAGATCACCCATAGCCCCTAATTCCCGTCACATCCGACCTGTTGCAGGGCCTTTCGGCCCAGGAGCTGCTTTATCCCGACCCGGCGCATCCCTGCTGCTCCCACCTGGAGCTCCGAGTCCCTCCCTGGGCTTCTCGGCCCAGCTTCCTCGCTGGAGCTCATGCTGACGACTGGCGGGCCTTTGCCTGCCCCAGAGATCCAGGTCCCTCCCCGTCTCCATCCTCCGCCCCTTTCCCCTCCCCTCCCACACCTAAATCGACGTGGCCCCGCCCCGGTGGGGGGCAGAGGAAGGCGGGACCCTGAGGGAAGGAGGCGGAGGCGGTTAGCGACGGTCGGAGCCGCCGTCGGCCCCGCCCTCACGCTCTGTACCTGAGGGGGGCTCGTCCTCCACCTCCCCGGCGCCTTCGCTCGGCTTCCTTTCCGCGTGCCCCTATTTCCCGTGCGCACGCGTACCTGGCTCGACCCTCCCTCTCGCGGGAACTACAAGCCGTGCGTGCGCACCCACGCACGGAGCGACGCGTACGTCCACCTGTCCGCCTTTCAGGCCGTGTAGCAGAGGCCTCTTCCTGGTCCATCCGCGCCGCGCAGGCGTACGGCCACGCAGATCGTAGTCGTACCACTCGAGCGTCCCGTCTCCTAGTAACCAGCCGCAGCCCCCTTTTCCACCACTTAATTCTTATTCTCTGCCGGCGGTGTAGCACCTGGATGGAACGCGCATGCGCAGGGCTGTGTATCCTCCAGCCTTCTTCCCTCGGCTCTAGGATACGTGCTGCTCTGCTGCTGCAGCTTTGTGCCATTTTTCTTAGGGATCCTACACCGTTCTGGACACATGTTCAGTGAGTTACTCGGAACGTGTTACTCCCCAGAGCTGCTTTTGAGGGCTGGGAGGTTGGTTAGCTCTCCTGCCGCAGCCAGGCGCCGGTTTTCGGGGAGTCTCCCCGGTGGGGTTCTGCTGCTGCAGCCTCTCGGGAGAGAGCAGTTCTGTTCGGGTGAGCACCGGCAGCCTGCAGCCTGGGGAGCCAGCGGACCCACGACCCGGTCAGCCCTGCACAATTCAGTCATGGTTGAATCGGGAAGTGGCAGGCGCTGATTCCTGACCGGTATTCCTTCCCCACATGTCAGTTCTCTAAAACCCCTTTCCACCAGATCGTTAACCAAAAAAGTAAAGGGTATACTACCTCACTTGATATTTAATGTTGTGTCGATTATTTTCCTGTGTAAAACCATTTAAATTTGTGTTCTCCCAAGTAGGGGCCTATGAATCTTGGAACACTGTAACTTAACCAGGTGTAATGTATTTGGCCATCCAACTATGTTAAAATTAGCCACGTTACCTAAAAGTGGAAAAAGGGCTTTTTAGTGAAAAAGAATAAGGGTTGCATTACTCTGCCAAAGTTTTGGAGCCCGGCTTGAAAAAAAATACTATCTTTTTAACATTTCTTAATATTAAATAACTTGTCTTAACCCAAAAAACTTCAGAACTCTAATGGCTGTATCTCCCTGCCTTTTCCTACAAATTAAATAGGTAACTAGGTTTTTAGGGCTGTTCTCTGATGTTCAAGTTTTCGCCTGTGTATTTCAAAAGTAATTTCACATTTGAAGAGACAATTCCTGTTTTTGCCAGGTGAGTACTCATTCCCCCCACCCATATATTTTTGGCATCCATAAACACATTTTATGTTAGAACAAATTACTTCGTAGAAGTACGTTTAAATATGTGACATGTTTTCCCCATTTCTGTTCTGATTTCTTCACCTGTTTGTGCCATTACATCTTCTCATATTTTGTAGCATTTATTTTCAGCTAGCATATACTTTGTAAGTATAGCTAGACACTAAAAAATTAAGTTGAGAATACTTGTTATTTTAGACAAAGTCAGAGGTCCCGAGAGGTATTAAAGTGTAATATTACCTAACTGATAAAAATAATTTACAAAGAAGCATGAACTGGGGCACCTGGCTAGCTCAGTAGGTACAGCATGGGACTCTTCCTTTAGGAGTCATGAGTTCAAGCTCCATATTGGGCATAGAGCTTACTTAAAAAAAAATTTTTTTTAATAAAAAAATTTTAAAAAACAAAGCATGAACTCTCAAAGACCATCCTAAAAAGTTATTTTAGGGAGAACAATGTATAATCTCATTTCCTTTTCAGATACTAAGATTATGGTGAATAAAATGTTCTCATTATCTAGCATTATTGAAAAGAGGGGAAAATGTATGAACCTCGAAAGTCTGAGTTGAAGACTTGGGAGGAATGAGGGGCTTATTAATACAGAAGTTAGGAAAGTACTTCCCTTAGGGAAAAAATAAGAAAACCTTAAGCATTTGTGTACACCACCTAGATGTTTCTGAAGATTCTTTGGGAAGAATGTAAGGAAAAGGACATTTTAAGGCCAAACCAGAGCATGAAGATTTTCCTTTCTTTTCCTATCAAGGACTGTTGACTTCGTCCCCCAATCCAAGAAAGTGAACATTTTCTTTCCTCTATGGAAATCCAAAGAGTGGTAAGTGCTCCATTCTGCCCCAACTAATCCTTTTATAGTACATATGTGACAGGTACTCCTGGGTAATTCTAAGGTCTGGGTTTTCTGTTCCCTTAGCTTCTCCATCATTTCACAGCTTCACTACAAAAAAAATCTGTTTTGCCTTTTTTTCTGTACCTCCTTGGTACCCTAAAAAAATGGGGGACTCCAATTAAACATATGTTTGGGTTCTTGATGTTGTCCCACAACTAACTGATGCTGTGTTCATTTTGATACATCTTGTGATATATCTTCGGGGTCACTTTCTTTCCTTTGGCAGTGTTAATCCCATCCACCATATTTTTTATGTCAGAATTATATTTTTCATCTCTGGAATTTTAATTCTTTTTTAATATCTTCCATTTCTAACCTCATCGTGCTTATGATTTGCTTTACCTTCTTGAAAATATGGAATATATTTAAAATGGCTTTTAAAGTCCTTGAGAACTAATTCCATCACCTGTGTCATTTCTGGGTTTGTTTTTATTAACTGATTTTTTTTCCTCCTGTTTATGGGTCGTATTTTTCTGCTTATTTTCATGCCTGGTTAATTTTTTTGGCTGACAGACATTGCAGATTTTACATTGTTGGGTGCTGGAGGTTTTTGGCTTTGTTTTTCTTTAAATATATTTAGGCTGCGTTCTGAAATGCAGTAATGTTACTTGGAAACAGTTTGACTCTTTAGAGCTGCACTGTTAAAAACAGTAACCATTGGGGCGCCTGGGTGGCTCAGTTGGTTGAGCGTCCGACTTCAGCTCAGGTCATGATCTCACGGTCTGTGAGTTCAAGCCCCATGTCGGGCTCTGTGCTGATAGGTCGGAGCGTGGAGCCTATTTTGGCTTCTGTATCTCCCTCTCTCTCTGACCCTCCCCCGTTCATGCTCTGTCTCTCTCTGTCTCAAAAATAAATAAACATTGAAAAAAATTAAAAAAAAAAAACAAACAGTAACCATTAGGGGCACCTGGGTGGCTCAGTTCGTTGAGCATCCAACTTCAACTCAGGTTATGATCTCACAGTTCGTGAGTTCAAACCCCATGTCGGGCTCTGTGCTGACAGCTCAGAGCCTGGAGCCTGCTTGAGATTCTGTGTGTGTGTGTGTGTGTGTGTGTGTCTGCCTGCCCCTCCCCAGTCCATGCTCTGTCTCTCTCTCAAAAATAAATAAACATTAAAAAACAAAACAAAACAGTAACCATTAGCTAGCTACATGTGGCATTTTGGATTTATATTAATAAAATTAGGTAGAACTTAAAATTTAGTTCTTCATTTGTACTATGTACATTTCAAACTCCAAAAGCCACATGTGGGCTAGTGGCTAGTATAATGGACAATAGATATAGAATATTTCAATCATTGAGGAAAGTTCTGTCAGACAGCACTGCTTTAGAAGCTTGCTTTTAAGCTTTGTTAGGTCCAAAATACTCTCAGGGCTAATTTGGCCCCATTGCTAAGCCAGTACCTTTCTGAGGACTCTGTATAATGTCCCCTGTGTTAGGAGTTCTTTATACTCAGGCTGGTGGGAACTGCATTTTTGGCCCTGTGTAAGATCTATGGACTTTTTGGCCTTCTACTTTTTGGTGGTTCTTTCCCAGGCTTCAGTAGTTTTCTTGCACGTGTGTTTCCTGATCAGTACTCAGCCAAAGAATTGTGGGGAATTCTCTGCAGATCTCTGGAGCTCTTTCTCTCACTGTACCTCTCTCATCTCTCCACAAATTCTAGTGACCCTGGTCTCTGCAGACTCTGAACTCCTATCTCCTCAACTCACTGAAATAACCAGACACAGTTTGGGTTCCCCCTCTTTGTGCTGAAGCCTGAAATTTCCAGGCGGTGAGCGCTTATAGGCTTCACCTCATTTATTTCCTTTCTCTTAGGGATCTCTTAGGGATGCACTGCCTATTGTCTGTTATTTAAAAACCACTGTTTCATGTGTTGTCTGTTTTTTTAAGATGTTGAAGACATGAAGATAAATCTGGTCCCTGTTAACTCCCTCAGGGCTCAAAGTCAGCTAGCTATTGATAGCCTCAGACCCCATGTTAGTAATCATCCCCAACAGAAGTGCTTTGCACAATAATTGCTTCAGGCTGAGGTAACTGTAAATGCATGAACCTTAAAGCAGAAGAGGGTTTGGCATAGCATATTCTTGAGGAATAGCAATAAGATCATGGGGCAGAGTGAGAGAGGAATTTGAGAATGTTAGCTGGCTGTATTAGTCTCCAATTGCTGCTGTAACAATTTACCACAAACTTAGTGGTTATGTAAGCAACACAGATTTATTATCTTACAGCTCTGGAGGTCAGGAGTCCAAAATGGATCTCACTAGACTAAAATCAAGGTGTCAGCAGAGCTGTATTCCTGTTGGGGGTTCTTGGGGAGCATCTAAGAATCCAGGCTTCACAGGCTGCCCACTTTGTTTGGCTTGTGGTCTCCTTTTAGCTTCAAAGCCAGCAATGGCCAGTCAGGTCCTTCCCACATTGCATCATTCTAATAGTGACATTCCTCCCCTCTTTCACTTGTGAAGACCCTTGTGGTTAGAGTGGTAACGACCAGTGAGTCCAGGATAAACTCCCTACCTCAAGGTCATTTGCCTGGGAACCTTAATTCCATCTGCAACCTTAATTTCCCCTTGCCATGTGACATTCACAGGTTCTGGGAATTAGGATGTGAATATCTTTAAGGGCCATTATTCTCCTTACCACAGCTGGAGACTCAAAATGTAGAGAATTTGGCTTTTACTCTGACATGGAAAGTACCTAGAGCAGAGTGGTGAGCAGAGTATTGATGAGATCTGGCTTATGTTTTAAAAGGCTCATTCCAGGGGCACCTGGGTGGCTCAGTTGGTTGAGTGTCTGACTTTGGCTCAGGCCATGACCTTGTGGTTCATGAGTTCAAGCCCCACGTTAGACCCTATGCTGACAGCTTGGAGCCTGTTTCAGATTCTGTGTCTCCCTCCCTCTCTCCCCCTCCCTCCACTCATGCATATGCACTCATGCATGCTCTCTCTCTCTCTCAAAAATAAATAAACATTAAAAAAAATTTTTTTTAAGGCTCATTCCAGGGGTGTGCTGGGTGGCTTAGTCGGTTAAGTGTCCCAACTTCAGCTTAGGTCATGATCTAGCAGTCCACGAGTTCAAGCCCCACATCGGACTGTGTGCTGACAGAGCCTGGAGCCTGCTTTGGATTCTGTGTCTCCCTCTCTCTTTGCCCCTCCCCCACTCACACTGTCTCTCTAAAATGAATAAACATTAAAACAAAATTTTTTTAACACTTTATTAAAAAGGCTCATTCCAGGGGATGCCTAGCTGACTCAGTCGGTAGATCATGGGACTTTTGATCCCAAGGTCATGAGTTCAAACTGCACATTGGGCATTGAGCCTACTTAAAAAAAAAAAAAAAAAAAAAAAAAAAAAGCTCATTCCAAATACAGTTTGAAGAATACACAATAGGAAGGGTTGGGCAAGGGTAAAAATAGAAACAGGATTCACTGAAGGTTTGGATGTAGAATATGAAATTGGAGCTAAAAATTACTCTACCAGCAATGTACAAGGTTTCCTGTCATCCTGTATTCTTTTTTTTTTTTTTTTTAATGTTTATTTATTTTTGAGAGAGAGATAGACAGTGAGCAGGGGAGGGGCAGAGGGAGAGGGAGACACAGAATCTGAAGCAGGCTCCAGGCTCTGAGCTGTCAGCACAGCCTGATGCGGGGCTCAAACTCACAAACTGTGAGATCATGACCTGAGTTGAAGTCAGATGCTCAGCCAACTGAGCCAACCAGGCGCCCCTCGTCATCCTGTATTCTTAATACTCCATGTTATCTACCTTCCTAGAGTCTGTCATTCTGATGGTAGTAAACTTGCATTGTTCTGACTCCTAGTAAGTTCAAACATCTCTTTATGTACTTGTTATCTATTTGGGATTCCCCAATCTGTGAATTACATCGTTATATCCTTTGCCCACTTTTCTATTGGGTTTCCCATTTTCTTGTTGATTTGTAGTTATTCTTATACTCTAGCTGTAAATTCCTTGTCCGCTTTGTACAGCACATCTTCCAATTTTCATCTTTTTAACTGTTTATAGTTTCTTTATTGAAGTTCTTAATTATGAGTATTCAGATCCATCCGTTTTCTTCCTTATTGTTTAAGCTTGTTAGTTTTTATTCAAGAACTCTTTCTCCACCCAAGATATAAAATATTGTCCTACATTTTTAAAACTGTGTTTATAGTTCTGCAATTCACATTTAGGTCTTTACTGCATTTGAAGTTCACTTTTATATATAAGATAGGGATCCTACTTTATTTGCATCTACATCGTGAGCCAGTATTGACAGTACTATCCTACTAAACTTAGTCTGTTCTGTCTAAACTTAGTCTGTTGTATGGTGCCACCTTTACCATGTATGAAGTTCCTACACACAACTAGGTCCAAATTAGAACTCTGTCATGTTTCATTGGTCCTTTATTTGTTCCTGCGCCTGTACTAGACTATTTTTTTCTTTTGACTTTGTAGCATAACTTAATGTCTGGTAAGGCAAGTCTCTCTGTGGTGTGTATATGTCAAATTTATTTAGTTTCTTAGTTGAGTGTCTGACTTAGGCTCAGGTCATGATCTCATGGTTTGCGGGTTTGAGCCCCACATCACGCTTGCTGCTGTCAGCACAGAGCCTGCTTCAGATCCTCTGACCCCCTCTCTCTGTCTCTCCCCTGCTCATGCTTGCTCTCTCAAAATAAATAACCATTAAAAAAATTTTTCTTGAATGGCTATCTGAATGCCAGGCCAAAGAGGTCCCAAATATACTTGTTCTTTCTTCATGTCCTCAAGATTCCAGACAAGTGAAAGTGACACTCAGAGGGCCAAATATACCCTATTGCATTTGGTTCTTCCTCAATTTTGCTATTAAACTGAAATTTAATGTGCTTGTTGAGAATCTATATGTTACCATTATCTTACCATTGTTGATTTCATATGCAGTATAATGTTTCACAGAGTTTTGTTACTATAGTTGACTCTTGAACAATGCAGGGTTAAGGGGTGCCAACCTCCCCTGCCCATGTGGTTGAAAATCCACATGTATCTATTGATCCCCCCAAAACTTAACTACTAATGGCCTACTGTTGACTGGAATCCTTACCAATAATATAAATAATTAGCACGTATTTTATATATGTATTATATACTGTATTCTTATGAGAAGTAAACTAGAGAAAAGAAAATGTTAAGAAGATCATAAGAGGAAGTACATTTACAGTACCATACTGTATGTATTGAAAAAATATTCACGGGGCGCCTGGGAGGCTCAGTGGGTTAAGTGTTTGACTTCGGCTCAGGTCATGATCTCATGGCTTGTGCAGTTCAAGCTCCTCATTGGGCTCTGTGCTGACAGCTTGGAGCCTGGAGCCTGCTTCAGATTCTGTGTCTCCCCCTCTCTCTCTGCCCCTCCCTGCTTGCGTGCTCTCTCTCTCTCTCTCAAAAATAAACATTAATTTTTTTTTAAAAAAAGAAAAGACAAAATATTCACACATAAGTGGACCTATGCAGTTCAAACCTGTGTTGTTCAAGGGTCAATTGTATATTCTTCTTAAGTTTTTTCAACTTTGTAGTTTGAAAAAGTTTTAAACATACAGAAATTTAACAAGAATAATACAGTGAACAATTTTTTTAACCCTTTCCACCTAGATTCAATAGTTGTTAACATTTTTCATATTTTACTTTCTCTTTGTATCTATTGCTGGAATATTTGAAAACAAGTTGTGGAAAGATCCTTTACCCCAATTTCAGCATGTATCTCCTAAGAATAAGGACATTCACTTATATAACCATAGTAGGTACTACATTTGGGGCATTTAACATTAATACAATATTATTATCTACTAAACCATCAATACTCAAATTTTCCAGTGGTCCAAGAAATGGCCTTTATAGTACATTTCCCTCCCCCACAACTAAAGGATCATTAACTGCATTTGGAAATCATGTTTTTTTAGTCTCTTTTAATCTGGAACAATTTTTCAGTTTCCCTGTATCTTTCAAACATTGACATTTTTGACTAGAGGCTATTTTTTTTTTATATAATATATCTCAGTTTGGGTTTATCTGATTGTGTCCTCAAGATTAGATTCAAGTTAAACATTTTTGGCAAGAGTACTTCCTTTTTATTTTTTTATATTAAATATAATTTATTGTCAAATTGGTTTCCATACAACACCCAGTGCTCATCCCAACAGGTGCCCTCCTCAATGCCCATCACCCACTTTCCCCTCTCCCCCACCCCCATCAACCCTCAGTTTGTTCTCAATATTTAAGAGTCTCTTATGGTTTGCCTCCTTCCCTCTCTGTAACTTTTTTTTCTCCCCCTTCTACTCCCCCCTTGTCTTCTGTTAAGTTTCTCAGGATCCACATATGAGTGAAAACATATGGTATCTGTCTTTCTCTGCCTGACTTACTTCATTCAGCATAATACCTTCCAGTTCAATCCATGTTGCTGCAAATGGCCAGATTTCATTCTTTCTCACTGCCAAGTAGTATTCCATTGTATATATAAACCACAATTTCTTTATCCATTCATCAGTTGATGGACATTTAGGCTCTTTCCATAATTTGGCTATTGTTGAAAGTGCTGCTACAAACATTGGGGTAAGTGCCCCTATGCATCAGCGCTCCTATATCCCTTGGGTAAATTCCTAGCAGTGCTATTGCTGGGTCATAGGGGTAGATCTATTTTTAATTTTTTGAGGAACCTCCACACTGTTTTCCAGAGCAGCTGCACCAGTTTGCATTTCCACCAACAGTGCAAGAGGGTTCCCGTTTCTCCACATCTCTCCAGAGTCTGTAGTCTCCTGATTTGTTCATTTTAGCCACTCTGACTGGCGTGAGGTGGTATCTGAGTGTGGTTTTGATTTGTATTTCCCTGATGAGGAGCGACGGTGAGCATCTTTTCATGTGCCTGTTGGCCATCTGGGTGTCTTCTTTAGAAAAGCATTTATTCGTGTCTTATGCCCAGAGTACTTCCTTTTTAAATAATCAAAGAGGACAGACCAAAGAATAGAATAAATTCAATTTTACTAATTTGAAGACAGTATTATATATGTGTTTGATGAGAAAAAATATTCACTTCAGTTTCCAGATCTAAGAAACAGGGAGACCTACATTTTAGAATATCATCAGAGAGATCTTTTCAAACTTTAGCTAAATTATCTCTGATTCCTAGAAAGCCATTTCCTAATTTTCATATTAACAGTATTTGAGTAACTAGTATGTTTAGGATACTGCAACAGGCCCAGGACTTTGTTCTGTTGTAAATACTGATATTCAATCACACATATGGATTAAGGTTTCAAGATGATATCATTAGAGATCTTTTGTCAATAAAATGATTATAGCTTGATAGGGATGGAATTCTAAACTCAGATACCACAGTGCCTAAATATTAAAGAAATAATACATTGTTGGGGTGCCTGGACACATTCCTGGCTCAGTCAGTTAAGCATCCAACTCTTGATTTCGGCTCAGGTCGTGATCTCGTAGTTGGTGAGTTCCAGCCCAGCATTGGGCTCTGCACTGAAAGCACAGAGCCTGCCTGGGATTCTCTATCTCCCTCTCAGAAAGAAAGAAAGAGAGAGAGAAAGAAAGAAAGAGGGAGAGGGAGGAAGGGAAGGAGGGAGGAAAAGAAGGACAATATTCCAAAAAGTGGCAAAGTGCTCTCATTCACAACTTGGAGTCTGTTTCAGATCTCACACTGCTGCTTAAGCACTTTGGTCGGTCAATCACTGTTCTCTAACAAGCACTAGACAAAACTTCAGAAGTCCTCACTGTCTTCCTTGTGCCAGGAAGCTGGTCCCTTCTTCCAACCTGGTCAATTCTGCCTTTCAAGTTCCTGCCCATCTTTCAAAGCCCAACCCTGACCTAGGCTCCCCTCCTTTCAAAACCTCTCTGGGCCCTTCCTTCATGTTGCATGTTCATCTCTCTTGACAGATTGGGGATCTGTACTGAAAAGTGCTGTATCTTTATTGGACTCTTTTTTTTTTTCATTTTTTTATATTATGGTAAGATATACATATAACTTAACATCTTAACCAATTGAGTGTGTACAGTTCAGTGTATTAAATACATTCATAATGTTGTGCAACCATTACCACCATCCCTCTCCAGAATTATTTTCATCTTGTAAAACTGAAATTCTATACCCATTAAACAATAACCCCCTATGGCAACCACCATTCTTTCTCTCTGATTTTGAGTATTCTAAGTACGACACAAGAAGAATCATACAGTGGACGATTGTGACCGATTTGTGACCAATTTATTTCACTGAGCATAATGTCCATCATGTAGCATATTACAGGATTTCTTCCTTTATAGTATTAAATAATATTCTATTGTATATATATGCATTACATGTTGCTTACCCATCAGTGGACACTTGAACTGTTTCCATGTTTTAGCTGTTGCGAATAAGGCTACTATGAACATGGGTGTACAACTATTTGAGACCCTGATTTCAATTATTTTGGGTCTATACCCAGAAGTTGGTTTGCTGGATCATATGGTAATTCTATTTTTAGCTTTTGGGGGGAAGTGCCAAATTATTTTCCACAGCAGCTGTTCCATTTCCACCAACAGTACATAAGGGTTCCAATTTCTCCATACCTTTGCCAACACTTGTTTTCTTTTTCTTTTTCTTTCTTTCTTTCTCTTTCTTTCTTTCTTTTCTTTCTTTCTTTTTTTCTTTCTTTCTTTCTTTCTTTCTTTCTTTCTTTCTTTCTTTCTTTTTCTCTCTCTCTCTCTCTCTGTAATAGCTGTCCTAATGGGTACAAAGCAGTGTCTCACTGTTGTGATTTGCATTTCTGTAATTATTAGTGATGCTGAACATCTTTTCATGTGCTTATTGGACATTCACATATCTTCTTTGAGGAAATATCTAATCCAGTCCTCTGTCCATTTTTTAATTGGGTTTTTGTTGTTGAATTTTAGGAGTTCACTGTATATTCTACTGGTCACTTACCAGATATATGATTTACAAATATTTTCTCCCATTTTTTCTGTTGCCTTTTTACTCTGGATAGTGCCTTTTGACACACAATTTTTTTTTAATTTTCATGAAGACCAAGTTGTTTTCTTTTGTTGCCTATGCCTTTGGCATCATAATCAAGAAATTACTTCCAAATCCATGGCAAAGCTTTTGCCTTATTTTTCTTCTAGGTGTTTTATAGTTTTAGATCTTATATTTAGGTCTTTGATACATTCTGAGTTAATTTTTGCATATGGTGTTAGGTAAGGGTTCCATTTTTTTTTTTTTTTTTTTTTTTTTTTTTTTGCGGGTGGATATCCAGCTTCCCCAGCACCTTTTGTTGAAAAAACTGTCCTTTTCTCCATGAAATGATCTAAGCACCCTTATCAAAAATCACTTGAGCTGCGGCGCCTGGGTGGCTCAGTTGGTTAAGAATCCAACTCTTGGGACGCCTGGGTGGCTCAGTCGGTTGGGCGTCCGACTTCAGCTCAGGTCACGATCTCGCGGTCCGTGAGTTCGAGCCCCGCATCAGGCTCTGGGCTGATGGCTCGGAGCCTGGAGCCTGCTTCCGATTCTGTGTCTCCCTCTCTCTCTGCCCCTCCCCCATTCATGCTCTGTCTCTCTCTGTCTCAAAAATAAATAAAACGTTAAAAAAAAAAAAAAAAAAAACAGAATCCAACTCTTGATCTTGGCTCGGGTCATGATTTCACCCTTCCTGAGATTAAGCCCCAGTGCAGAGCCTGCTTGGGATTCCCTCTGCCCACCCCATCCCTCCCCCATTTGCATGCACATTCTCTTTCAAAATAAATAAATAAACTTAAAAAAAATCATTTGACCATATATGTGAGGGTTTATTTCTGGACTCTGTTACATTGGTCTGTATGTCTGTTTTTAGGCCAGTACATTATTTTGATTACTGTAGCCTTCTATTAAGTTTTAAAATCAAGAAATGTAAGCCTTCCAGCTTTATTCTTTTTCAAGATTATTTTGGTTATTCGAGATTCTATATGAATTTTTGGATGGATTTTTCTATTTCTGCAAAATATGTCACTGGGATGTTGATAAGGATTGCTTTGGATGTGTAGATCACTTTGAGTAATATGAACATCTTAATAATATTAGGTCTTCTAATCTGTGAACATGGGATGTGTTTTATTTATGTCTTCTTTAATTTCTTTCAGCAGTGTTTTGTATTTTTCATCATACAAGTCTTTCACCTTGGTTAAGTTAATTCCTAAGTATCTTATTGTTCCATTTATGCTAATGTAAGTGGATTTTTCTTAATTTCCTTTTCAGATTATTGTTAGCATATAGAAATGCAGCTGACTTTTGTGTGTTGACTGTATCATGCCACTTTGCTGAATTCATTTGTTCCAACAGTTTTGTGTGTGTGTGTGTGCCATCTTTAGAATTTTCTACATATAAGATCATATTATCTGTGAATAGAGATAATTTTACTTCTTCCTTTCCAATTTGTGTGCCTTTTATTTCTTTTTGCTCTGGCTAGAACTTCCAGTACTGTGTTGAATAGAAGTGGTGAAAGTGGGCATTCTTGCCTTATTCCTGATCTTAAGGAAAAGCTTTCTCTGATTATGATGTTTGCTGTGGGTTTTCACATATGGCTTTTATTTTGTTGAGGTATTTTCCATCTTTTCCTAGTTTGCCTATTTCATCATGAAAGTTTGTTGAATTTTGTCAAATGTTTTTCTGCTTCATTGAGTTGATTGTGTGGTTCTTTTCCTTCATTCTGTAATGTGATATATTACATTGATCAATTTTTATATATTGAACCTTTCTTGCATTCCAGGAATAAACCCACTTGATCAGGATGTGTAATCCTTTTGATATCCTGCTGAATTTGGTTTGCTAGTACTTTGTTGCGAATTTTTGTATCAATGTTCCTTAGGAATATTGGTCTACAGGTTGTTGTAGGGTTTTTGTTTGTTTGCTTGTTTTCTTACAGCTTTTATATCAGGGTAATGCTGGCCTCATGGTAACATAAGGGGTTCCCTCCTTTTCAATTTTTAGAAAAGTTTGACAAAGATTGGTATTAGTTCTTCTTTATGTGTCTGGTAGGATTCACCAGTGAAGCCATCTGGTCCGGGGCTTTTGTTTGTCAAGAGAATTTTGATGACTATTCAGATTTTGTTTCTTCATGATTTAGTCTTGGTAGGTTTTCTGTTTTTAGGAACTTGTCCATTTCAGCTAGAATATCCAATTTGTTGACATATAAAATAGAGCACTCTCTTATATTCCTTTTTATTTCAGTAAAATCAGTAGTAATGTCCTGCTCTCATTTCTGATTTTAATAATTTGAGTCATCTTTTCTTCTTAATCCATCTAAGAAATTGTGTCAATCTTGTTTATCTTTTCAAAGAACTACTTTTGGTTTCATTGCTTTTTCTGTTGTTTTTCTATTTTCTATTTATTTTATTATTTTATTTCTATCTTTATTATTTTCTTCTTTTTGCTGTCTGTAAGTTTAGTTTTTCTTCTTTTTCTAGTTCTTTATGTTATAAAATTAGGTTGATGATTTGAGATCTTGTTTTTTTAATGTGTTAATAGCTATAAATTTCCACTGTAGCACCGATTTAGCTGTATCCAGTAAGTTTTGATATGCTGTAAATTTAAGTTCATCTCTAAGTGTTTTCTAATTTCTGTTGTGATTTCATTGATCCATTGGTTGTTTAAAAGTGTGTTAATTTCAGGATGCCTGGGTGGCTCAATAGGTTAAGCATCCAACTCTTGATTTCGGCTCAGGTCATGATCTCACAGTAGTGAGGTTGAGCTACCGCACTGGGTATGGAGCCTGCTTACTCTCTCTCCCTCTTACTCTGCCCTTTCCCTACTCATGCTCTCAAAAAAAAAAAAAAAAGTGTGTTCATTTCCACAAATTCATGAATTTTCCTGTTTTCTGTTACTGATTTCAACTTCATTCTGTTGTGGTCAAAGAAGATGCCTTATATGATATCGACCTTTTAAAATCGGTTGAGACTCAATTTGTGGTCTAACATGTGGTCTATCCCGGAAAATGTCACAAGTGCACTGGAGAAAAATGTGTATGCTGTTGATGGGTAGAGTGTTCTGTAAATGTTTGTTAATGTAGTTGGTTTAGGGACACCTGAGTGGCCCA
The DNA here is from genome assembly GCF_024362965.1 of Panthera pardus. NCBI lineage: Eukaryota > Metazoa > Chordata > Mammalia > Carnivora > Felidae > Panthera > Panthera pardus. The sequence goes on along the minus strand of NW_026526821.1, from coordinate 60,292,734 downwards.
TTGGTTAAGTGTCTGACTCTTGATCTCAGCTGAGGTCTTGATCTCAGGGTCATGAGTTCAAGTCCCACATTGGGCTCCATGCTGGACATGAAGCCTACTTAAATAAAAAATTAAAATTAATGGCACTTGGGTGACTCAGTCAGTTGAGTGTCTGACTTCAGCCCAGGTCATGATCTCATAGCTTGTGAATTCTAGCCCCATGTTGGGCTCTGTGCTGACAGCTCAGAGCCTGGAGCCTGCTTCAGATTATGTGTCTCCCTCTCCCTCTCTGCCCCTCTCCCACTCATGCTCTATCTCTCTCTCTCTCTCTCTCTCAAAAATGAACATTAAAAAAAATTAAAATTAAAAAATCTAGTTGGTTTGTTGTTTAAGTGCTCTATTTCTTTACTAAGTCCTCTATTTTCTTATTTCTATCTAGTTGTTCTATCCATTATTGAGAGTGGAATATTGAAATCTTCAACTATTATTATAGAACTATTTCTCCCTTCAATTCCTTTTTAAGTTTATTTATTTTGAGAGACAAAGAGACAGTGTGAGCATGAGCAGGGAAGGGGCGGAGAGAGAGAATCCCAATCTCCATGCTGTCAGCTACAGAGCCTGATGTGGGGCTTGATCTCACAAACAGTGAGATCATGACCTGAGAGATCAAGAGCCAGACACTTAATCCACTGGGCCATCCAGGCGTCCCCCATTAATTCTGTTTGCTTCATAGGTAAATGTTTACAGTTGTTTGGGCATCTGTATTTTTGGCAGAATACCTAGCAGAGTGTTTGGCCTTCAGTAATTATTTCTTTAATCCATTAATAATTTATTAACAATTTTTGATAGGAAAAACGATATAAAGGACTAAGTAGAGAAGCTCTCTTATTTCTGAAAGGTGATAAAGCACAAAATCTGATAAATTCCTTTTTAAAAAGACTTTCACAGAACCTGTAGAACTGCAAATCCTCCTACAAAGAAAATGTAAACATTGAGAAGTGGAAGGCAATTTTACTTTTAAATTTTTTTTAATATTTATTTTGAGAGCGCGCGCGCGCGCGCGCGCGCGCGCGCACACACACACACACACACACACACACACACACACACACACACACACACACACACACACACACACGAGCAAGCGGGGGAGGGGCAAAGAGAGAGGGAGACACAGAATTTGAAGCAGGCTCCAGGCTTTGAGCTGTCAGGCTAGAGCCTGACTGGCGGGGGGGGGGGGGAGGGGGGGGCTTGAACTCACAAGCCATGATATCATGACCTGAGCTGAAGTTGGACCGACTGAGCCACCCAGGCACCCCAAGGCAATTTTACTTTATATTTTTGGAGTCACCACCATGATGTTTCATGAAAACAAGCACTGCCATGAGGTTAGTTGAAATTACCACTGTATTCACCTGTTATCATTTCTTTCCCAGCAATCAAGTTGAAGAAACATTTCCACTGCTTAAAGAGATACCTGCCAACTATATTATTCAGCTCTCCCAATGGGATTTTCCCTTAGTAAATCTGCTACTCAGGTATCTGCTATGCGTGTGGATTCAAAAGTGGACGATCATTTAATGCAAGGGACTGAGAAAAGCAAGTTGGAACCAGTGACTCAGTTATTTCAAAACATCAAGAAAATAAGATTAGAAAACACAAGCCAAGAAAACTTTACAAGAAGTAAAGAGATTAGCACAGGATCTCTTTCAGAGAAAATCTTGGGTTCTGTAGTATATGTTAAAGAAAATGATGGAATAGAAATGACAGATGTGGAATGAAGTTATTTGTACATTCTGCCAAAGAAATTGCTTTTGACTAAGAGAGCATGTTGAATGAGAACTTAACCTTATTAGGAAAACCTAACAAAATGAAGGATGATGATTGCTTATTTTTCACTATTTATGAATCACCTTAGACTGCACTTTTTTGATACATATTCAAAACAGTTGTTTTAGGGGAAAAAAACTTTTCAAAATTCAAAGCAAAATTCTCTGGTATTCTATCCTTGTCAAAAATCAGAATTTTTGATTAACAGTATTTAAATGGTACTAAAACATTTTAATTATAATGTTTCTCTAACAAGTGATCAAAAACAGTGCCTGAACAATTTGACATCTGTATTTCATACTATTTCTAGTGTACCAATTTTTTAATATTTCAAGTTTGGGATTTTGCTTTAGGGTACTTTATCTTACTGCAGTTTTGCATTTCTGTTCTGTAAAAGATCACTTCACATAAACCCTGCAAAAGACCAGTAAGTTACATATCTTGAGAAGCATTTCACATTTTAAATCATCCTTTTAAAACTATTTTTCCCCACATTGAATTCATTTCAGAGTTACAAAATAGTTATTTCCAAGTCTAATGGTTTATTTTATAGATACTACCATTTTATACCACCAATACTTAATGTAAGAAAAATAGTCTTGTGTTAAAAAATTCTTGTTTTTGGATGGAACTGGAGAGTGTGATGCTAAGTGAAATAAGCCATACAGAGAAAGACAGATACCATATGGTTTCACTCTTATGTGGATCCTGAGAAACTTAACAGAAGACCATGGGGGAGGGGAAGAAAAAAAAAAAAAAGGTTAGAGTGAAAGAGAGCCAAAGCATAAGAGACTCTTAAAAACTGAGAACAAACTGAGGGTTGATGGGGGGTGGGAGGGAGTGGAGGATGGGTGATGGGGATTGAGGAGGGCACCTTTTGGGATGGGCACTGGGTGTTGTATGGAAACCAATTTGACAATAAACTTCATATATTGAAAAAAATAAATAAACCTAATATATTGATAAAAAAAAATTCTTGTTTTATAGCATCAGTTTGCCATTCTTATAGAAATGTCTAGTAGTTTGAGACAGCAGTATTGTCCCAAGTATTGTTAGATGAAAGTAAAACCATTTTGTGTTGACATATAGTGACCTTGTAACTATTTATATTATGTATGTATGTATGTTTTGAACATTTTCCTGTACTTTAAAATTTACTGGCTATCTCTAATGGCTAATTGTGAGAAATTTCCTTAATATTCATAAAAACAAAGATGAAAAACCATCTTCTTTCAGGGGAAACTATTTTATAAATCAGAAAAATACAAATGTATTGTAAGGAATATTGATCCTAGAGTTAAATAAAATTGTTGAATTGGACATAAGCCAATAAGACACTGCTTTTTATCATTTACAGAACATAATTCTTTGGGAGAGGAAAAAAACATAAGTCATTCATTTGTTCACCTAACTTGGCATTATGTTTCTTGGTGGGGATATAGTAGTGAATAAAATAGCCACCATCTTCATAGTGCTTACTGTCTACCAGGGAAGATACAGTATCAGACAGTAATTCTATAAGATGCATATTATGATGTACCATGAAGAAAAAGTAAAATGTTCAGAAAGACAGGAGACATAACACATAAACTTGATTTTTAATTGTTGGAACTAGGAAGTTTTCATAGCTTTTGCAGTGACATGGTTGTCTAAGTAACATGATGGTGATGGTTGAGATCTTGAGAAGGGTTAAAGTCCAAATGAAGTTTAGCAGGAAAGAGTGATGGTTTGAAAGTGGAGGAAAAAGAAACGATTTCTAGCTAAAGAGACTACATGCATGGAGGTTCCTTAGGGAAAAGCTCAGGAGCATGGTTTGGGGACATAACCCAGCTTCCAAGGCAAGTAGTCATTTATATGTATGAAACTAAAAATACAACTTTTGAAGTTGTACACAGAAATGGCATTTAAAGCCTTGGGAATGAATGAAATTGCTTAAGGTGAATGTATAATGTGAGCTAAAGTCCTGAGAACTCCAACATTTAGGAGCTAGTCAGCACAAGGGAACTAGCAAAGGAACTGAGGAACTGGCATTGAGGATGGTGGAAAACCAAGACAAGGTAATGTCAAGATTGCCCACAGTAGTCATTAAGGTAGAGGTAGTCAACTGCAAGGTTAGACAAGGATTGGATCTAGCAACGTGAAATGTCACAATGACCTTAGCAAAATCACTTTTTTTTTTTTTTAACAGGGGCTTGGCTCAGATATTTACAGCCTTGTTTTTCATCTCCATGAATGTCCAACAGGATATTTGATAGTCATGGTGATGCTGAATGTGGGATGATTTTTCATTGTGCATGATGCCTCATGCATTGCATGATGTCAGATATAGTAGCTCACTCAAGTCATTGAGACAATAAAAATGCTAACATTAATCACCCTCATTGAGAACCACTGCTGCTAAGATACCAAAAAACTGGAATCCTCAAATCCAACTTAAGCCATAGTTTTAGCAGCACACTTGACAAGGGAAATCCACAAAGACTTCCTGGAAGAGGTAAAATGGAACAAGCTTAATAAGGATAACAACCTCACTTAGGTGTTTTGGGAGAATTCTACAAGTGGAATCCTGAAGTGAGTACTTTTCAGAGTTCTGCCACTTCTAATAAGACAGTAAACTTCCCATAAAAAAAAAAAAGTAGTTCAGCAGAAATAAGGATATTTAGGAGACTTTAAATTCAACATATCCATAAAATAAGGTGTCTAAACCTATTATGTATTGCATCTAATGATGTTGTCATGGATGCTAATAATAAAAGCTTTCACTTATTGAGCTAGTGTGTGATCTCTTAGTTGGGATTCCCTAGAAACTGCCTGAGACAGGAATTCAGATGCATGTGATTTTTGAGAGTGTGCTCTTTAGAAAAAGCATGTAAGGGAGTGAAGGAAGCAAGACAGGGAAATAGGAGTCAGCTGAGGATGAGGGCTCAGATAAATTCTTGGCCTGATCCACAGGATGCTTTGGAAGGATCTGACTGTACAGCTGTTCCATTACCCATTTTGAGGCAAAGGGTGGGACTATTGTGCCCCATACTAGTCAGACCTTGATTGCTACCACAAAGCCCAAGGGGGAGGCTGGAGGAGCAGGGAGGTAGCATGAATCACTAACGTGTCTCTGGACACAACAGCTCCTACACTCACAGCAGCTGGAGAATGCATGGGGGCACTAACAGTCTTTATTACAGTGTCAGACACCTAACATATATTATTTTCCTTTTATTTTGAAACAATCTCAAATTTACAGAAAAGTTGCTAGTACAAAGGCCTTCCGTCTCCCCACAACCATTTGAAAATAAGTAGCTGACCTCATTCTTCATCAGCCCTGAATACATTTTTAGTGATTTAAAGAGATTTATTTATTCTTTATTTCTATTTTTTAATAGAAATATAATTGACATACGACATTGGGTTAGTTTTAGGTGTACAACATAATGATTTTATATATATATATACCGCAAAACAACACAATAAGTTAACATCCATCAAATTTTTTTCTTGTGATGAAAAATTTTAAGATCTACTCTCAGCACCTTGTAAACACATTAATACAATATTGTTAACTATAGACACCATGCTGTACATTAGATCCCCAGGACTTACTTATAACTGGAAGTTTATACCTTTGACCACCCTGACCCATTTCACCACCCCCCACTCAAAAAGCACTTTTGACAGAATGGGGACAGAAGAAATATTGGAAGTTGATTATGAATGGGAAGTAAGCAACTGGATATGTAGCAAGTCCTTGAAGCTCTGCTCTTTTAAAGGGAAGTAGACAGGATGAAAGGTGGAAAAGGAAGTGGGGTCACTGGAGGATTGTTATGATGAAGCAGAGTTCATGTTTGGGTGTCAGTGGAAGAAGGTTCCAGTGGAGGTGAAGTAGGAGAAGGGTTAAGAATAACCAAAGGACACAACCACCTCAGTAGGAAATAAAGGGAAAAAAATTATCTCAGATTTGAGAGAAATGAAATTTAGGAAGGATGTAATATAAGCAAAGGGAAACAGTATTGTGTGGCTATTTTTAATAAAATTCCTAGAGGGACTAACTGAACAAAATCCATTCCATCTGCGTAATACAAGAAAGAGGAACTTCAACCAAAAGGGTAATGATAAATGAGCCATTTGTCTTTATTGTAGCTTTAAAAAAAAAAAAATTGTAGCTTTTTATGGAGCCCTGTGAAGCATCACCAAATTGTGAACCCTGGATGCTGCTTATTCCAAGATGCAGGCCTAGGCAGTTTCTATTCTAACTGAAAATTTTCATTTCTGTGGAAGATTGAAAGAGACCACAAATTCTTTGGGCTCCTCTTATGAAGAGGTGAGGTCCATTGCTCCATCCCTTATCTCTGGCCTGACTTTGTTGTTGCTTTGGCTAACATAAGGTGGCTGAAGTGTCTCTTCCAAGGTTAGGTGTGAATTGAGGTGCCCCAGCAGCCAGTAAACACCAGTTGCCAGGATGTGAATAAAACCATCCTGGACCTCCCAGCTCAGTCAACCCTGGATGAATAAAGCTCTGGTGAAACCGTATAAATATTAGAAATAAAAAATCGTGTTAAGCCACTGATGTTTGAGTCAGTTATTATGCAGCAATAGTTAAATGAAACTTTGGCTTGCTGGAGGAATTGCCCACCTGGCTGAGCCACAAGAATTTTCTTGCCAACTGCACTTAGGGTCACCGCAGATAGGTAACATTCATTAGCCTAAGTGTGTATTTTCTGACCCACTCCTTCCCAGCAGTTTCCATCTCTGTATTGGGAATACCAGCGTTTATTCCTTTAAATGCAATTTGTCTTTTAAAACTGATTTTAGTTTTCTCGCCTTCCAAGTGGAATTATGTGCTCTTTGGACTGTGAGGAGATACGGAAAGACCTGGAGCAATGACTGCACATTCAGTAGGCATCTGCTGGTGCTCTGGCCTGGCCTGGCATGCGACCTGACTGCTCTGGCTTCCTGGCGTCCTCCCTCTGGCCTCGCTCTGCGAATGCCCCCTCCAACCTGACACAGCCGCCCTGTCCTACCTTCGCCCTGGGTGACCCTTAGCTCCGCGCTGTCACGTGGGGAACTCCATCTGAACTGCGGGCGCTGTGACTTTCCATTGGAACGTATCCCCATCTCTAATCTGGTTTAGCGCCAGCTGGTCGACTCTGTCGAGAGCCCCTCGGGCACCCACAGCCAGACACCAAAGAATGGGAACGAAGGGCTCCCGGCGTGGCCCCGCCTCCTCTCGGCGCTTCCGCCGCCCAGTCTTCCTCTGGCCCAGTGGGCAGTGGGCGGGGCTGGCCGCGCGCGCAGCCTGACGGGCCGTGGGGGTCCTCGCACGCGTCCTTCTCCTGTAGGAACCTGCGTGCGCCGTGCGCGCGACTGGAAGAAGCAGGTGAGCTAAGCTGTAAGTGCGGTTCGGGGCCGCTGGGGCGGGCGGCCCTTTGGGTGTGAGTGGTGGGTGGACACCTGGGACTCTGAGTCCAGGCCGCCGAGGCCGGTGCTGTACACGCCGTGGTTTTCGCTCACCGCTTGGGACGACCTAACTCCACGGTTAGGAACAGCTTATCCCCAACGCAGGAGGGTAAAAAACTAAAACGTGTTGGGTGCCAGGTGTGTGCGTTCCCACAGAGAGCCAAGAAAGCGAAATAAAACATGCGACCGTCGTGAGACTCTGGGTCAGTTATGTACTGTCAAAGATGTAGCAAAGTAACAGGTGTTTTGAAGGAGCTGGGCCTACATAGGAGAATAGATGGAATTGTTATCTTTTGCTTTCTGTTCAGTGTTGAAAAGCATGTTTGTAATGCAAAATGGTGGTATCAAAGCGTCCCCCTAGAATATGGAAATAAGGTTGTTGTCTGGGGGAAAACTATAAAATGTAAAGAAACATTTTAGGGAGGCCTGGGTGGCTCAGTCGGCTTCTCCGACTTTGGCTCAGGTCATGATCTCACAGTTGGTGAGTTTGAGCCCAGCCTGGGTCTCTGTACCGATAGCTCAGAGCCTGGAGCCTGCTTTGGAGTCTTGGGTCTCCGTCTCTCTGCCCCTCCCCCACTCGCCCTCTATCTCAAAAATAAGCAAACATTTTTAAAAAAGAAAAGAAACATTTTACCAGACCTTCAAGGCTGATCTGTTACTGAACCATTGAATAAAAAGAGATTCACCGGTCCCAGATGAATCCAAGCCTCCTCTAGGAGAAAGAGGATATCCTGGCTTTAACAGGATCTCTCCAGAGCCCAGAAGCTGGGAAGGTGGTTTCCACAAGGCACATTCCATCAGACATTGAAACTCTTCTTCAGGTTTGTCTTCGTTTATTTCCTTTGAGTACTCTGTTGTAGAGTTGTTAAAGACTAACAATAAAGCTAAAAGGCAAGCAAAGCAACTGATACATTAGAAAACTTTTGATTAAATAACCGAGAATCAAGAGCTAGAAAATGCAATTAAATTTTCTTTTTCTCAATTAACTTGTTTCTCTTCCATTTTTAAAAGCATGCTGATCCCATTTTCAATGAAGAATTGCTTCCAGTTACTTTGTAACCTCAAGGTCCCAACAGCTGGCTTTAAAAACACAGTAAAAAGTGGGCTTATTTTACAATCGATTTCTAATGATGTTTATCAAAATCTGGCTGTAGAAGACTGGATCCATGACCATGTGAATCTAGAGGGCAAGCCGGTTCTTTTCCTTTGGAGAAATTCTCCCTCTGTTGTAATAGGTAGACATCAGAATCCTTGGCAGGAATGCAACCTGAATCTGATGAGAGAAGAAGGTATAAAACTGGCTCGGAGAAGAAGTGGAGGAGGAACAGTCTATCATGATATGGGTAATATCAATTTGACTTTTTTTACAACCAAAAAAAAGTACAATAGGATGGAGAATTTAAAATTAGTTGTGAGAGCTCTGAATGCTATCCAACCCCAGCTGGATGTGCAGGCCACTAAAAGATGTGACCTTTTACTTGATGGACAGTTTAAAATCTCAGGAACAGCTTCTAAGATTGGCCGGACTACTGCTTATCACCATTGCACTTTATTATGTAGTACCAATAGGACCTTCTTGTCATCTTTGCTGAAGAGCCCTTACCAAGGGATCAAGAGCAATGCCACTGCTAGCATACCTTCCGTAGTAAAAAATCTTTTGGAAAAAGATCCCACTCTGACCTGTGAAGTACTGATGAATGCTATTGCTGCAGAATATGCTGCTTACCATCAAATTGATAATCATATTAACCTAATAAACCCAACGGATGAGACACTGTTTCCTGGAATAAATAATAAAGCCAAAGAACTACAGACCTGGGAGTGGATATATGGCAAAACTCCAAAGTTTAGTATAAACACTTCCTTTAATGTATTATATGGACAGTCATATTTGGAAATTAAAATAGTCATAGACATAAAGAATGGAAGAATTGAAATCTGTAATATTGAAGCACCTGATCATTGGTTGCCACTGGAAATATGTGACAAATTAAAAGCAGGTTTTATTGGCAGTAAGTTTTGCCCAATTGAAACTACTATGCTAACAAGTATATTACATAAAACATGTCCTAAAGATGATGAACTACACAGTAAATGGAATATTCTCTGTGAAAAAATTAAGGGAATAATGTGATTCCCAATAAATTTATTAATGGTTTTAATGATAATAAAATGTTTACTTTGTATGTCTTTTTTTTTTTTTTTTAAAGTAATCTCCACACCCAACATGGGGCTTGAATTCACAACCCTGAGATCAAGTCGCACGCTGTTATCGACTGAGCCAGCTAGGCACCTTCATTGTATGTCTCTTAAAAAAGACATAGTCTCTTTCAGTAACTATTCCTCATTAGGAAGTGTCAGCTAGTCCATATTTTCTATTTTCTGGCCTATAGATATGTTATCTCTTTCTTCATTGCTTTTTATTTATTTTTTTTAACCTAGCACAGATATGTATTTCTGCTCCTTCCTGTTACTACCATGGAGATGTATACTTTATTTGACATTGATCTCAGAATTAGTTTTCTTACCTCTAGGGAATACAACCCAGGCTTCCTGTCACCTCTGAAACCTTAAATTCTAAACTTCTTCCTTTAAATCATACAGTTGACCTTGAACAATGGGTTTGAACTGCATGGGTCCAATTATATGTAGATATTTTTTTTTTTACAGTGCTATAAATATTTTCTTTCCCTTACGATTTTAAAAAAAAAAATTTTTAGCGTTTATTTTTTTATTTGAGAGAGACAGAGCATGAGCAGGAGAGGGGCAGAGAGAGAGGGAGACAAAATCCAAAGCAGGTCTAGGCTCTGAGCTGTCCGCACAGAGCCTAACGGGGGGCTTGAACCCACGAACAATGAGATCATGACCTGAGCTGAAGTCAAATGCTTAGCCAGTTGAGCCACCCAGGCACCTGCCTTAGGATTTTTAAATAACATTTTTTCTAGCTTACTTCAAGAATACAGTACATAATACAAAATATGTGTTGATGGTTATTAATAAGGCTTCTGGTCAGCAGGCTACTAGTTAAGTTTTGGGGAAGTCCGAAGTTATATGTGGATTTTCAACTGTGCCACAGTCAGTACCTCTAACCCCCATGTTATTTAAGTGTCTTATCCTCCATCCTCTCCCATTAAAGAGGAGCCCACTGCACTTTTCTAACCCCTTAACTCTCCAAATCTCTTGCTTCCTCTCCCTTCCTACTCAACCCTGAATTCTTTCATGTATACTGTCCTTTCTTATCAGCATTCTCATTTGCTTTTCTCTCTTGACCTATATGGCCATTTTTTAAAATTATTTTTCTTCCAACAACTGATCTTTTACTCCTATGATACCCAGATGGCAGGCAAAGCTGGAGGAAAATTCATGTAATCATGCAGATTAACCCAATTTAATATTTGCAGTTTCCAACTTACATTTATTCTCTATTGGCGTCAGGTTCAATTCCTCTCCATTGACTCCCTCATTCTTCAAAGGCCTTAATCACAAATGTTTCCTCTTAAGTTCAGAGCTCCACTGCTCTTGTCACAAACCTTAACTCCTAGTTTGACAGTGGAAGCCTTCATAAATGAGTTCCTTCAGTACCCCATGTCTTCTCAACAATTGTCCTTCATTCTCAACTCCTTTTCCTTAAGGCTAACCCCTGTAATTGTACCTGGATCTTTGTCCTTTCCAACCTGTTTGGGTCTTGTACAATCAAAAAATTATCTTCTTGGGGCGCCTGGATGGCTCAGTCGGTGGAGCGTCCGACTTCAGCTCAGGTCATGATCTCATGGTCCGTGAGTTCGAGCCCTGTGTCAGGCTCTGTGCTGACTGCTCAGAGCCTGGAGCCTGCTTCCGATTCTGTGTCTCCCTCTCTCTCTGCCCCTCCCCTGTTCATGCTCGCTCTCTCTCTCTCTCTCTCTCTCAAATAAATAAATAAATAAATAAAAACATTTAAAAAAAATTTTTTTAAATAAAAAAAAAATTATCTTCTTTATCTTGCATTTTCTCTCTCCATTTTTACTGGATCCTTACCCAGAGTGAATGAACATGCTCATGTCTCTTCTTTCCCCTAAACCCCTGCTCAAGTTTTGCTTTGTCTCTATCTCTTCAGTGCCAAACTTCTTCAGAGTAAAGTCAGTGCCAACACTTTGTGTCTCTACAGTTCATTCATATATTTCTCTTATTTCTACAGTATTTACTGTGTGCTTTTTGAGTGCCTACTGTGTGCCAGGTACTTTGTAGTTGCTGGATGTTCATGGTGAGTAAGATACAGATACGACCTCAAGAATTGACAGTTTAGTGTAATGGCTTTTCAAACTTGTTAAAAACTACAGTAAAAAATAAATATTTTGTGTACCAGCACAGATATTACCTATACCTAACAAGTTTTACAATGCAATGTTTATCCTATACTATTTATTTGATATTTTATATTCAATTTTATTTCAGCTTTTAAAAACTGATTTTATGACCCATTAGTAGTTAAAGACCTGAGTGTAAAAAACTCAAGCCTAATAGGGAATGTAGACAGACAATTATAAAACAAACAAACAAAAGCCCAGGTAGCTATAATAGAGACTACCTAGCTAGACCTATCAAGGAGAGGACATTGAAACAGAGACCTGAAGAATGAGAAGAAAGCAGCCATGCACAGGGGAGTGGGGAGGAGAGTATTCCAAGTTTTATCAGTTATCTACTGCTAACTAACAAACCATTCCAAAACTTAGTGTCTTAAAAAACGTTTATTTTATTCACAAATCTACAATTTGAGCTGAGCTTTGATGGGGATAGCTCATATGATCCAGTGGGATTAGCTAGGACAGCTTAAGGGGCTGGAAATACCTACTTCAAGATGGCTCACATGGCTGGCAAATTGGTGCTGGCAGTTGGCTGGGAGCTCAGCTGGGGCTGTGAGTTGAGGGCTTCAATTTCTTTCCACTTGGGCCTAATCAAGCCTGCCTGGACTTCCTCACAACATGGTAGCTGGATTTCCAGAGCAAGTGACTCAAGCCCAACAGAAACTCTTTCCTTTTATGACCTAGTCTTGGAAGTAACACAGTATCACTTCTGTAGTCCCATGTGCATCCAAATTCAAGGGGAGAGAACATCAATAACCACCTCTCCATGGGAGGAATCTCAAAGTCACTCTAAAAATCACTGCTGGCATTAAAAAAGGGGAGGCAGGGAAAAAAAAGGCGGCGGGGGGGGGGGGGGGGGGGAGGCAGGGTAGCCCCTGGGTTGCTTGGTAAGTTAAACATCTGACTTGATTTCAGCTCAGGTTATGATCTCACAGTGTGTGAGTTGGAGCCTTGCATCAGGCTCAGCGCTGGCAGGACAGAGCCTGCTTGGGATTCTATCTCCCTCTCTCTGCCCCTACCCCGCTTGTGCATGCATATGCGCTCTTTCTCTCAAACATTTTAAAAAATTACTGCTGGGTCTGGAAGATGTTACTGAAACCATTTTTGTAAAGTATAATCTGCGACACAGAACAGTATACAGGAAGGCCCTAAAGCAGGTAAAAGCTAGATTTTTCTTAAGTTTTACTTAAGAGAGAGAGCATGAGTAGGGGAAGGGCAGAAAGAGGGAAAAAGAATCCCAAGAAGGCTCTGTGCTGGCAGTGATGCAGGGCTTGAACTCATGAACTGTGAGATCATGACCTGAGCCAAAATCAAGAGTTGGACACTTAACCAACTGAGCCACGCAGGCACCCCACAGCTAGGTTTTTAATGGTGTCAAAGGAAGTATAGAAAAATTGAAGTGTGGGAACATGAGGAGAATGGAGCAAGACAAAGCTGTAGAGAAAAAGAGACCAGATTATGTAGGGATTGATAGTCCAAGGTAGAGACAGATTTTAAGTGCAATGATACTGCAGTTCTTATAAAGACTATTCTGTCTGCTTTGTGGAGAATGGACTGGAGTGAGGGAAGATAGGAAGCAGAAAGCCATTTGGAAGACTACTGTAGGAATCCCAGCAGAGGTGATGCTGGCAATGGCCATGGAAATATACTGACACAGTGTTCAACACTTGTCAAAAATTAAGGATGACGTCCATTTTCAGGGCAAGGTTTAATTTGGATTCTTTTTAAAGGGAAACAATAAAGCAGTATATGTTAGTTTGCTAGGGTGGCCACAAAAAATACCACAGATTGGGTGGCTTAAACAATAGAAATATATTTTCTCGTAGTTCTGGAGGCTAGCAAGTCCAAGATCAAGGTGTTGATGGGTTTGGTATCTCCTGGAGCCTCTTTCCTTGGCTCACAGATGGCTGCCTTCTTGCTGTGTCCTCACATAGCCTTTCTGTTACCAGAGAGAGGACCAGTTCCAAAGTCACCACTCAAAAGCCAATACTCAAGTGACAGGCATTGGTGGGAAAGGAAAAGCTGCTTTATTCAGGAAGTTGGCAACCTGGGAAAATGGCAGACTAACATCTCAAAGACCCATCTTCCCTGTCCAAGGGAAGCAGGAGAATTTTTAAAAGGGAAGGCACAGGGAATGGTAAGGGGACTATGTTCGAGAGAAGTTGGTGCTCACCAGTTAATCATCTGTCCATGCAAGTTTTCCCGATTCTTCTGCTTTACCAATAATCAAGGCTCCTAGGTGTCTCTCAGTAAAGGATGTCCCTGAAGTCCAACAAGCCACATCCTGGCAAGGCAATCCCAACTCCTACCCCTGTACCAGGAATCAAGGCTTCCAGATGTTTCTTACTGAGGATACTATGGTCAGTGGCAGCTGTTTTTGAGTATAGTCATGTCTTATCTTCCAGAAAGTCTGGTTCTTTGTTCCTCAAGGTCAGCGGTCTGCAGGATCTCAAGGTAAGTAGGTTAGTACTGCTACAGAGATTTTGGTCAGCAAGCAAGGAGTGAATAAGCTTGAAGCAAGTTAACCCTTAAGACCAATAGGAATGCTGTTACATTTCCTCTGAGTGTGTATATCTGTGTCAAAATTTCCACTTCTTATAAGGACACCAATCTTACTGGAAGAGGGTCCACCCTAAAGACATCATTTTAGCTTTGTAACTCTTTGAAGACCTTACCTCCAAATACAGTTACAATCTGATGTACTAGAAGTTAGGATTTAATGTGAATTTAGCTCTTATGAGTTCTCTTCATGTAACTGAGTGGGTCCAGATCTCATCTTTCCTTCTTTCCTTCTTTCTCTTCTCTCTCTCTCTTTTGAGAAGAGAAGGAGCAGGAGTGGACACAGGGATTTGCCTGCAACTGGTTCTCTCAAAGTGGAAGTGGAATAAGTGAAGGGGATTTTACTTTTCCTTTTTTTTTTAATTTTTAATGTTTTATTTTATTTATTTTTAAGAGACAGCACAGAAGCAGGGAAGGGACAAGAGAGAGGGAGACAGAAGATCCGAAGTGGGCTATGCACTGACAGCAGCAAGCCCAATGTAGGGCTCGAACTCCTGAACTGCAAGATCATGACCTGAGCCGAAGTCCAACGCTCAACCGACTGGGCCACCCAGGCGTCCTGGATTTTACTTTTCAAGTGGCTCCTGTGACAAACACAATTGGCAGTCTAACTGTTCTTCATTTGAGGCAGGTTTCATAGTTCCTTCTGTTCTTTTGCAGCAATATTAAATAGCCAGTAAACAATTTTGAAGAGATTTCTCTGGGCATATTTTTTAACCTGCAACGTGAAAGTTCTTTTCTTTTTCTTTTAATGTTTATTTACTTTTGAGAGAGAGTGAGTGAGCGAGAGAGAGAGAGAGACAGGGTGTGAGTGGGAGAGGGTCAGAGAGAGAGGGAGACACAGAATCCAAAGCAGGCTCCAGGCTCTGAGCTGTCAGCACAGAGCCCGACGCGGGGCTTGAACTCATGAATGATGAGATCATGACCTGAGCTAAAGTCGGACGCTCAACCGACTAAGCTATCCAGGCACCCCGTGAAAGTTATTTTCTAAGAAAGGTATAAAAATCTTGATATGATGTGCTTCAGTGCAATAAAGCACTCATGATTTTCTGATACCATTTGTTTCTCAAGAGCAAGGATATCATCAGGTGAAAGTTTTTAGGGGCTTCAAGTTCCAAAAGGGAAATTTAACAGGTATCACCTGGAATAGAAAAGGTATGTTTTGCAGCTAGAGTCCACAGAACTTTCTGATTGTTTCCACCTGGAGATAAAAGAGAATGAAGAATCAAGAATGACTTCTAGATTTATTTGAGCAATTGGATGGATGGGAGTAAACAGGGAGTAGAGGAGTGTGTATCCAAAGTTCAGTTGCAACATCCTTTACAGTAAAACCTTGTTTTGCGAGCATAATTCGTTCCAGAAACATGCTTGTAATCCAAAGCATTTGTATACCAAATTTCCCCATAAGAAATGAAAACTCAGGTAATTCGTTCCACAACCCAAAAATATTCATATAAAAATGATTACAATACTGTAACATAATGTAAAATAATAAAATACAAAATATAAAGAAAAATAAATTAACCTGCACTTACCTCTGAAAACCTTCGTGGCTGCTGTGAGGGAGACAAGAGACAGTAGGGTTATTGTGTAGGACGACTTTCACTATCACTAACGGAACCTCTGTTATCTATTGGCTCAATGGAATCTTTCTCTTTTCATGCAACTTTAACACAGAACCTATCCAATGACACTTGCTCTTGCCGCCTTTTGAAGATTTTGTAGAAATGTGACATTGCATTGTCATTAAACAGATTCATTGCTTGTACTGCTACAGCCTTATTCGGGTGGTGATTTTTCTACAAAATTGTGTACGGTCTCCCACATTTTACACATCTCCCTCATCTCATTTGAAGAATTCCTCTGCCTTTTTCTCCTCTTCCTCTGCAGACAAGATGCAGACATAGACTTCTTGTAAAATCTTGCAATTTCGGCCACTCACATACCTTGTCCGTACTTCTTGATGATTTCCTTCTTAACCTTTTCCACTGTAATCATCTCCTCCTTACCATCTTTCTTTTCAACCTTTTTTCTGCCATTGTATACGTTTCACACGGCTGTTGGCTACAGTACAGTATTAATAAACTCTTGTCATACTGTATGTAATGTAACTGGCAATAAGGCAGCAGAGGAAAGGGTCTGTATCTGCAGGCAGCCTGACCTAGAATGAAGCAAAGCATTCCTAAGCTTATTCCTGTATGGAAAAGCAAAGGACTGTCCATGTGCTTTGAGGTGACATAAAATACACTAATGCCAGTTGTGGGCACTTTCCAACATTTTGAAAAATCACTGATTTCTGCCCAACACCGTGGCCTGATACCGAGTATCCAAGCATAGGAGACAATCACCCACAATCCCACAGCAAGAGAGTGATCATGTGACATTCGGTATCACATAGTACTTGTATCGCAAGATATCACACGTTTATTGAGTTAAAACTTATCAGAAATGTTCACGCATCTTGAAGAATGCTCACGGAACAAGTTACTCACAATCCAAGGTTTTACTGTATTTGAAATGCCTGTGCTTCTGAGATGTCAGATGAAATGCCAGCTGAATATATGAGATCACAACTCCAAGGAAAAGTTTTGGTTTAGTTTACAGATTTAGGACTTGACAGCATACAAATAGTATTTTAAGCCATATAAATGGTAATTGTGAACTATTATAATTCATCTGAAGCTTAAAGTGTTTAGCATCTCAGTCCCCTTAATATGTCTGGGGAATTGTCCACCTTATAAACCTTGGCAGGAGGTAGAACCCAGATGTTGGAGAGGTCATCAAAAGGATGTGACTGCCAGTTGACCCTCAGACTGGATATGGGCAATCAGAGGCTCCTTGCACCGTCCCTGTCCTTGGAATATATGTTCTTCCCACTGTTCCCACACTGGGAACCACCTCAAGGACTCGGCCTTGAGAGAGTAATAGGCTACTGAGACCATCTGGACTGTATATGTGACTTGAATCCCATCGGGGCCTCCATGAACTCTTGAGATTCTAAAGGCATGTGTGGAGATTACTTATCTTGTAGCCACCCAAGACAAGCCTCATATGTAAGTTCCCTTGCTTATTAACCCCCGCTACCAATCTGGAGAGGTCTGCCTCTTTCTTCACTCTCTCCTTACCCTGAGTGTATGGAGGCCAGTTTCGAAATTTCACTTGGAGAACTCCAGAAGTTGCAAACCAACACCACCACCCCCTTTATGGAAACTGAAATTTTCACTGTACTCTTTTCCTAGCCTCTCTTGAATCTAGGGTGAGGGTACAGGACTTAGGCTCTGAAAATCAGATGCAGTTGCTTCAGATTCTGAATGGATCATGATGCAGAGAACCTGGGATGGTGAAAATCCTTCTCTGGCAGTAGTGACAGGAGCCTGAATATCTGGGGGCAGCAAAGGTGCTGAGGCTGACAGTGTATTGCCCTGTACTTTAAATGATATAAGTAATAATAAGGCTACTCAGGCCAGGCCTTGCATTGGAGTCAGCAGTGGTATCATCTGATTAGTTCTGTGTTGTGATTCTAGATGTGTTTTTTTTTTTTTTTTCCACTGCAGAACCTCCAAGGCCAAGTCTGTAGCTCTTGTGTTGATAGACTGAACTACCCACTATTCTTTATAATCTCTTTTTTGCTTACATCAGGTAAGAGCAGTTTCTGTTGCTTTTCACTAAGAAGTTACTGGTATAATCACTTGGAGGAGAGTGTAAATTTAAAAAAAAAGAGGTTATTACTTAGTATGTAATTTAGGAGAAGGCCAATGGAGGAGGAAAAAAAATGGGTTTCTTAGAATTTGAGAGTTTCAAGAAGGGAGTGGCCAACTGGGTCAAATACTCCTGAAAGGCCAAGAAACAGGAAGAAAGTAGCCACTGGATATGGTAATATGGAAGTCACTGTTGACCTTGACAAGAGCATTTTCAGTGGAATGACTGGGTAGCCTGGTTGAAATGAGTTAAGTATGAATATGTGGGTAGAAAATGGGAAAAAATTGAATAGAGAACTTGAAGAAGTTTGTTCATGAAGAACAAAGAAATAGGTGTCTAGTTGGGGATATATGTACTGGCAGCAACAATAGAGCAGAGAAGGAGATAGCTCAAAGGACAAAGTCCTTGGTGAGGTTAAAGAGGCAAGATTAAGCTTACTTCCTGAAAAGCTGGCTATTTTTCTTTCTTTCTTTCTTTCTTTCTTTCTTTCTTTCTTTCTTTCTTTCTTTCTTTTTTTTTTAGTGTTTACTTATTTTTGAGAGATGAAGACAGAATGCAAGTGGGTTAGGGGCAGAGAGAGAGGGAGACACAGAATCCGAAGCAGGCTCTGGGCTCTGAGCTGTCAGCACAGAGCCCGACATGGGGCCTCAACTCACGAGACATGAGATCATGACCTGAGCTGAAGTCAGACACTCAACCTACTGAGCCACCCAGGCGCCCCTGGTATCTTTCTTATATATTAATACTATTAACCCTTTTCTCTGTATGCTGTAAATTTGATCTCATTTTAACTTTTCATGGTCTCTTTAGTCAAGTTTTAACTATTTACATGATCACATCTTTTGCTTTTTCCTTTCCTTGATAATTCGTGGGTTTTATGTTATACTTAGTACATTTAGTGGAGCTAAAATAATTTTTTTTAAATTAATTGGCTCTTTAACACAATAACCTCTATGTGGGGTAGATATCTAATGTTTTTTCCAAACATTTATTGAATAGTCTACTCTTTCCCCACTAATATGAACAACACCTTTATTGTATGTTGAGGGCTCTTACACACATTCACTTCCTCTCCCAGATGTTTCCATACTACTTATTCTTTGCTACTGTTTTGTCCATTCTTATGTCCATACAGTTAAAAATATATATGTTGTAGCTTTATGTCTTTTTGGCTGGTCAAGCAAGTCTCCTAGTGTTAGTGTCTTTGTCATTTAGTTTATAAATTAACTTAGGGAGAAGTGACATCTTATTAAGCCTTCCCATTTTGAGAATATCATTTGTTTTTCCCTAGTTTTCTTTTATATTCTTCCATAAAGTTTATAGTTTTCTCATATAGCTCTTGCACATTTCTTGATGTATTTAATAAGTAACTTGCATCTGGTAGACTTCTGATGTCCTAATTGGACCTGGGGATGGATTTCAAATATCTAGTATTATCGATAGCATGTCTGTTAGGTGCTCTCCCTTAAGTATCAGTAACTCTTAGGCAGGATTCCTATGTAGATTGGATAAAAGTTAATTTCACAGAGTTATAGATTGCTGAGTCTCTATAATGATACGTTCACATGCTCTAGAAGAAATCAGAGTTGTTATTTAACATGAAAATAAGGAGGTCTAATACATGTTCTCACCTGAATGAAAAGCCACTCTATGTCTACAGGATGGCAAGCTAAGCTACGATACTTTGCAGAAAGTAACTTCTGATTAAGTCCAACACTTGTTCCAAGTGCTGTCCTGAGACCCTGAATTCCAATATAATAAAACTTGGCAAACTGGTTTGAGTCTTTTCAGGTTTAGCATTATCAGCATGTGAACCTGAACACATTAAAGAAAAATATTAGGAACTTCTCTGGAATTCCTTCTTGGTCTTTTGTGCCAAGTCAGTCAGGTGACTGCTGGTTCCCAAAGGTAAAACATAAATCTGGTGTCCAAGCCACCCAGGACCACTCTGCCCAATCATATTCCCGTGGCTTCTACCTGGCTTAGGTCCTCCATGCTATTTAATCTTGAATGCAATCTTCTGTCTTCTCCATATGTGATAGTCTGCAATCCCAGCCTATCTCCATGGAACCTAGTCTTTGTCCCCAACCAGTCATCTGGCATCTGGATGGATGAGCTTACCCAGAATAGTTGATTCTAAGACGCAAAGCTTTACAAATGTGCCAGCCAAGGTTGAATGATGCAAAATGCATCTGTATAATTGGGATGATTTGCCTTTATGAAGTTAGGTAATATTGGATAAATCAATGTTAATGTACTTCTGCCAAAAACACTTAATTGTAATAAAATTAGTATTTTTTCCTTGGTTATTAGAACTACAAGCCCATCTCTCTCTTTTTTTTAAACTTTTTTTTTAATGTTTATTTTTGAGAGAGACAGAGCGTAAGTTGGGGAGGGGCAGAGAGAAAGGAAGACACAAAATCTGAAACAGGCTCCAGGCTCTGAGCTGTCAGCACAGAGCCCGATGTGGGGCTTGAACTCGGGAAGGGCAAGACCATGACCTGAGCCGAAGTCAGACGCTAACTGACTGAGCCACCCAAGTGCCCCAAGCCCATCTGTCTTTTAAGAGTACTCTAATCCATGAGTTTTTCCTCCTGGACTCTTTATGTCTTACCCAGAGGCAAGATTAACATCCAATTTATCTTCCTAATAGGTTCTCATTGTTTATTGATTCATTCCCCAATAGTCAAATTAAGAGAAAAGCTGGTAAAATGTTTAAATTAATCATATGACTAGAAACCCTGTAAATCCACTAAATAATGTATTTATAAAAAATATTTAGGATTGGTTACATAACTGAACAATGAATCCATAAATTAGCAGAAATGTAAAAATTTATTATTGAATACATAATTATAGAAATGATCTGTCCAAAGTAAAAAAAAAAAAAAAAACCCAAAATCAATGTTCACTTAAAATATAAATATATAATGCAAATTAAGTTACTGCCCATCATATTTTTTTTGTGTGCTTGTTATGAAAAATGTCCACCGTTGTTTCATGACATGGTCTTAAATCAAAATCACAATATCCAAGGGAAAAACGACTCTAAGAAGAGAAGAAAAGAGGTGTTTTGTTTTGTTTTTTATAAAAAAGACCAAAGCGATTTGTTAAAATGTTACAAAAAGTGCAACATACTTACTCATAAGACTATATCCTACCTGTGGTTTCTTAAAATAATCAAGTCCCCTTCCAATCTTAATCATCCATCCATTGTTAAACCTATTGAAATAGTATACAGCATTATATTCCAGACATTTAAGTCAGACAGTTATCAAAGGTGTAGTGTAGTAAGTGTCAGCAAAATTTCCCCCTAACAAAGAAAATCATTTTCTCCAGTGGCATGAATTGAACCAAACTTGGAGTTATTCATGGGCCGTGTCTACAATGAAATAAAATGTCCAAAGAAACCATTAGTTGGTTTGATTAGATGGTAACAAGTTTGTCAAGTAAATTATATCTTATTCTTGAATTTCAGATCTCTGATAAAACTTTCCTGTTCTGCTAAGTGTATTCAGGTCAGGCTATGGTGTGTTGCAGGGGTTTCCCTACCTAGAGATGGAGGACATACGCAGGATGAGCTCTGGACCCCGACCTCTGCTTCAACCACAGCAGCTGCATTTTCAGCTGTTTTGCATTTAGGTTGTGCTTAAGTTTTTATTAAAACTAAAGGTGCACTCACTATAAACATATGAAAGCTACTGTGTGAAACAGAGGAACATATTACTAAAATACCTGCATATACTGTCTCCTTGTAGACACTGCTGCATACTGTCATGCCTATGAGATTATTTCATAAAATATAAGTGAATACTAAAAGCATCAGAATATTAAATATTACCACCAGAAAATTATCCCAATACCCCAACACTATATGTATGCTTGAATAGAAAAGTACTTCCTCTTCTCACATGAAACAGAACATGTAAACTATTCCATTAAGAGATATGAAACTCAGATATAATAAGCCAGATTTTTTCCTAAAAAGTGAAAAGATACTAAAATTGTGCTTTATTTAAAATTTTAATAAACTGAATATTTATATGCAATTATATTGCATTAAAATAAATAAGTATATTCAACTGCATAAAAATTAAAATATTGCTATACACTAACCTAATTTCTCGGTCATGTACTGAAGAAGAATATTCTAATTCCAACAGCACTCCATGATTCTTGAGTGACTCTTTTATTTCTTGCAGGCCACTACTTTGCTGCTCTTTCCCACTACCCTGTTAATAGGAAAAATATGATTTTCTGTTCAGTTATTACTATTTTAAATTATCATTAAGCTACACAATGTGTATCATAGATAAAATGGGAAAGATTCTATACTAGTTTCAATGTCTATTATCTCAAAGAAGCAATAAAAGTATGAAGCAGTTTAATGGCAGTTGTTTTTATCAAAATAATTGTTTTTTTCTAATGTACACATAACACGATTCTATCCTATCTCCTAAAATGTGTTTTAGTAAGGCTATTTAGTTATTAAGATGGGGTGCTTTCTTCAAGTTAATCTTAAAATTCTGGTTTATTTAGAAGCATTCCTATTTAAATCAAAATCAAGATAGAGATGCTCACTATCATGCTATGATCCACCAGAAGGCCAATACAGTAAATCAAGAAAAAGATATAATCATTGGTAAAGAGACAAAATTGTCAATAGTGCAGACAGTGTGATCATCTCCTAGAACATCCAAGAAATTAAACTGACAAACTATTTGAATTATAGTTTAGCAAAGCAGCCAAATGCAAGATACAACAAAATCAGAAAAGTCAATAGCATTTTTCTGAAGGTATTTTAGGCCTATTGTTGTACAATTCCCAAAGAAATAGCTCTAGCTGAAGCACTGTGTCCACATTTCCTTGCTCAAACTACATCTCCTAGCTAAACAAAATTCATGAAGAAAGAGTAAATGCTTCCAGATACCTACTTCATCCAGAGAGGTGAGAAGATGAATGGTTTTTACTTTACACGGTCTCTTAATAAGCATCTCACAAAATCGAAGAAAGTTATACAGCTGAAAGACATCATGATGGGTTATTACTAACTCATACATTTTAAGTAACATTTCATCATATTTTTCTACATTTCACCTACCTGATGAATCTGTCTAATATAAGGATCTTGTATCCAAACTTCTGTAACTGTTTCATTAAGATATTCTTGAAAAAGTGACTCGTAACTGAAACCTGTTGCATTCTCTTCTATTTTAATCTGCCGATGATATTTTCCATCTAAAAAACACAAATTTCAATAATAAAACCAGTGACAATTTATTTTCTTTTTATACTATTTACATATAGTGATTAATCAGGATCAGATACAAGTTAATTTTTTTAACTCCTCCACTCAGCAAACATTTCTGAATGCCTCCTACATATATACGAGGCACAATGCAAGATGCTATATGTACAGAAATAAATAAGGCAAAGAATTCCATAAGTGAGTTCTGCCTTCATGGAGGTCAAATGGGAAAGTCCAGAGATTTCTTGGAAGAGGTTCTTGAGCTGAATCCTATAGACCAGGCAGTTTATTCAAGAGAAGTCTATATGTATAATGACAGCTGATAATTCTGTCACCATGAGTAGAACCATAAGCTATATAACTCAGTGGCTATGTGGTCCTTCTCTTCAGATATAAGTCTTTCTGTGTCCTGCAATTTAACAGCTAAAGTATTAAACATATAAATACATAGAATTTAGAAGTCTTTCTTAGAACTTATACAGTATTTAAATTTTTTTTTGATGTTTTTATTTATTTTTGAGACAGAGAGAAACCAGGAGCTGGAGAGGGGAAGACAAGGAGACAGGAACCAAAGCCAGCTCCATGCTGACAGTAGACAGTTGATGTGGGGCTCGAATTCATGAGCTGCGAGATCATGACCTGACCCGAAGTTGGACGCACAGACAACTGAGCCACCCAGGCGCCCCATAGGGTACTTTAAGTAGTAATTTTAGCACTTCTTAACAACCCAAGACTAGGATTGCACAGGGTCAGTAAAACAGTTCCATAGTTTTTGTTCATTCAAAATGAATGATTATTGAGTAAGTTATCAAAGATCTTTAAGATTTTTTAAAAAAACATGACCCCTAATGGTAGTTCCTAATTTATGTGATGGTTGCCGATTTAAAGTTTGTTTAAAAAACAGTAGTTTGGATTTTTTTCCTAGTATTTCCACAGATATAATGTTACTAGCAACTATGCATCAGTTTTCAAGCCAAGCTACCCACACAGGTTAACTTAACCCAATGTATTCAAACCACAATGCTGATGGTACTCTATTTCATCAATGTTTTAAAAGGAAATTTCATTGTGAGTTTCAATTTGGGGTGAAGGAAATACAATTTTATTCCCACTCAACAGAGGAGCTCGCTGGGGCGGGGGGTACCCAGGGTAGGGGCTCATATGGAATACTAGGAAGAGGTAGGGGAGGGCCATATAAGGATAGCAAGGAAGAGCAGCTGAGGTCTGGAGGCACTGGTTTTTTGAGGACAGTAGTAACTTTGGCTAAAAAAAGTAGGATTATGCCAGGCAAAGGTGGTAATGACCATTTATAGACATATGTTTGTAAACTGGATGCTCATAAGTAGATTAATAGTAAGTAGGGAAGGACAACTAGTGGCATCTCTGGTCATTAGGAATACTTCACTCCTGAAATGTTTTCATTCACAGCAAAATCCTAAAGAAGCCCCAGGAGTTTCCTTAGCTACTTTAACATTTTGGTCATTTTAGAAAGCGAAATAGAAATAAAATACAGGATTTACATTTCCTATTTCTGCGTAGTATTATTTCAACTGCAGTCCACACATAAGCTTCATAAGGATCTGCAGTGAATTCCTTAAAATGGCATGCAAAGTTCTGCAGTATGTATAGCTTTCATCAGATATTCTCAAGAGGGTGTGTGAAAATCACCTCCCCACCTAAAAGGGTTAAGAATATAGGTTATGTATAGGGACGTGGAAATGCAGAATAAAACTATAGGCTCCCAGGGATAAATGGTCCAGACCACAAAGAGTTACAAAAGGCAGAGCCAGAAACACTGGATGAAATGGGCTTTGTCACACTTACTTATGGACACATTCTATAAAACAGCCTCTTTACCTTCTTTTTCTTGATCCGTGTATTTCTTCACTATTTCTGCTCTATCCATGTAGCTAGAAATTTGTTTTCTGAGATTACATTTCTTTGTAACATCTTTGGTGCCTACAAATTAAAAAAATACACTCTCAAATTTCCAAAAAGTTTTTCTATTTAAACAGGCATTATTTCCAGTTTCCCAACTCTTCCACAAATTTCCTGTCCTATTTAGCATGGTTTGCCTCAATCCTCAAATACACAAATGGGCTCAAATTTGGTTTGATCACCAAGACCTCCATTTTTGCACTAAGCATCTGAAACAGCTTTATTTAGGAGTGGGAACTCTGACACTGTGTCTCACTGCTGGGGATACCAAATTTGATGAGGTCATGACAAAGGTGGCTTATTTTCAAACCTGAGTCTGAGAACCATTTCGTCCTAATCAACCTTAAGTCTGAAATCTTAACATAATCAAAACACAGGAAACAATACCTATCTTTCTTCCGCAAAACCAGCTTCTCTTCCAGACTTACCCATTATAGTTCATGCTCAGTCTTTTTCCCAGTCACCCAAAAAATATAAGGTATTTTTTGAATACATATTATCAATAAAACTTACCCCAAGTCCCTCGCCCCCAAATCACTTCTGGTTCCCTCATTCCTTCTTTTTGATATTACTTATATTTTCCAATAATAATTTCATTTTTAAACTCCCACTTTTTAGCAACATTTTACTTTGAATTAATTTTATATTTATGGAAAAGCTGCAATAATGGCACACAGTATCCTTTCACCCAAACTCCCCTAATGTTAACATATCATGTGAATATGCTACAATTATCAGGGTTAGGAAATTAACATTGATACAACATTACTAACTCATCCACAAACCTTATTTGTATTCCACCAATTTTCCCACTAGAGAAAGAGAAAGTTCATTTTCTGGTCCACGATCCTGCACAGCATTTAATTGTCATGTTTCCTTAGTCTCCTCCAATCTGAAATCGGTCCTTAGCCTCTCTACCTTTTATGATTTTGACATTTGGGGAAAACAGTGCAGTGGTCAGTTATTTTGTAGGATGTCTCTCATTTGGGGCTGTTGGTGTTTTCTCATGATTAGATTGAGGTTATGCATTTTGGGGAAGAAAATCATGAAAGCATGCCCTTCTCGGTACGTACATGATGTCAATATATGTCATTACTGGTGAGTTCAAAGATCACTCCACTGTAAAATCACTATTTTGTCCTTCATAATTGATAAGTATCTTGTGGGAAGATATCCTGTTTCTCATCACTCTTTCACCCCCTAATTTTAGCATCCATTGATAGTCCTTGCCTGCAACAGTTATCACTGCAGTGTCTGTCAAACAGAGATTTTCTATTTCCATCATTCCTAATTAATTTATAAACTGGAATGCTACTATAAGGAAGAGCTGTCCATTCTCCCCCATCTATTTATTTATTGAGTGATCAATTTGTATCAGTATTGACTCATGCATATTTATTTTATTTTATGGGTTGTAATCCAATACTATTTTTTTTTAAGTTTTTATTTAAATTCCAGTTCGTTTACAGTATAATATTAGTTTCAGGTGTATGATATAGTAATTCAGCACTTCCATACATCACCCAATGGTCATCACAAGTGCACTCCTTAATCTCTATCCCCTATTGTCCCATCCCCCTACCCATCTCCCCCTGGTAACCATCAGTTTGTTCTCTATAGTTAAGAGTCTGTTTGTTTCTTGGTTTGCCTCTCTCTCTTCTTCCCTTTGCTCATTTGTTTTGTTTCTTAAATTCCACGTATAAGTGAAATCATATGGTATTTGGCTTTCTCTGTCTTATTTCACTTAGCATAATACTCTCTAGTTCCATCCATGTTGCTGCAAATGGCAATATTATTATCTTGCCCTAACTTTATCAGCTTTGGCTTTGAGAGCTCCTGCATGTTGGCTGACCCCTGTACTTTCAACATGACCCATTATATTTTGAGCACTTCCTTGCTTTCTGGTGCAAAATGTTCTAAACTCATCTTGTATTTTCCCTGCCCCAGCCCTGGAATCAACCATTTTTCCAAAGCCCTAAGTTCCTTTTATTGGAGAATGGTATGAAGAAATCCAATTCTGGGTGCTGAGTATACTTCCTGCCACTAGGGGAGTCCTGTCACTACTTCCAGATCCTTTCAATTTGTGGCTAGAAAGTAAATATATATAGGGTTACTAACACACACATATATCTGCCTTTATTTCCGTGTCTACACATCTGTATATAAAAAACCGTAAGTTCATGATGATAACTTGGATCCCACAGGGTTCATACTAGCCGTCCTTATCTCCTTATGTGTAACTTCTTTTATTATCCACAATATATATACTGGCTTATTCAGGACTCATATAAAGTAATTTCTACCTCTGGGAGAAAAACATTTACCAAGTAAAACACAATGTTTGTATATAATTCATTTTGTCTTTAACCTTACAGAATATGGTCAAAATACTATTTTCCAGAGATAATTGAGTTACCTATTTTCTTGTCCACCTGCTTCTATATCACAGTTGAATAATTCAGAGCAGCATTATTCCTTCCTCATCTTGCTACCCCCATTCCCATTCCTTCCTTCTTTGTACCTCTTTTCCACCACCCCACAAACCTCATTAGTTTCTGTTTTATCCTTCCTTTATTTTGAACAAATGAGGAGACACATGAATATCTTCCTTTTTACATGAAGGATAGCATACCATAGATCTCTTTGTCCTTTGTAGTTTTCACCTAACAGTGTATCCTGGAAATCACTCCATATCGCTTCCACAGATCCTCCTCATTGTTTTTTACAGCAGTATAGCACTCCATTGTGTGGATGTACCACACTTTATTCAACCTCTCTTCTTCCCAGGGTATTCAGGTTGTTTCCAACATTTTACTGATATCAATATGGGGCGCCTGGATGGCTCAGTCGGTTCAGCGTCCGACTTCGGCTCAGGTCATGATCTCGCGGTCCGTGAGTTCAAGCCCCGCGTGGGGCTCTGTGCTGACAGCTCAGAGCCTGGAGCCTGTTTCAGATTCTGTGTCTCCTCTTTCTTTCTCCTTCCCCGCTCATGCTCTGTCTCTCTCTTCTCAAAAATAAATAAACATTAAAAAAAATTATTGATATCAATATAATTACTGAATTCTTTTCTTTTCAAGTCCTTCTACTTGAAAATTAGTATCGAGATCCCTACTTTCTCATGCCTATACTTCAGTATCTTAAGAAAATCCTAATCTATCCATTTATAATCTATAAATCTCTTGTGAGGAATCCTGTTTTTGCTCCTAAGGTGATATGAGAACTCATATTCTTCTACTAGGTTTATATATATTTCTTTAAACTCAAAAACCTTGAACTGGTCTCTTTATCAGGATTAAGCATTTTATGGTCTCTGTTACAAAGAGGCAGTGTGAATAGTGGTTAACAGCAAAGCATCTGGAGTCACATGGTTTTAGTTCAAAACTTGCTCTGCCACTTTTGGCTGTGTGACCATGGCCAGTTATTCAACCTGTCTGTATCCTCAACTGTAACACGGAAAGAGAAATTGTTCCTTAGACAGGGAGATGATTAATGATCAAAGAGACTGGCTTGTAGGAAATAATAAATTTTGTTAATATCATTATCACCTACATAATTTTTTCCATTCACCATACTCTGGGCTTCCTTTAGAACCAGACTATAATATCTCTTTTCTTAAATTCCACTGTTACTTTGCGACTGCCTATAAATATACTCTATTTTCTCTGTCCTCTGTAAATAAAGTAGTCCTTTCTTAACGATCACCCTCGATCAGCTGGCAGAATTTAACAATGTAGACCCATTCCTCAAACATCACATCTCAGTTTCCTAGGCTTACTTACAGCAGCCATTCCACTGGAACCTCACTCCCACATCTAGTCATGTCCTAATGCCAATTATTCAATATCCAGACTGTCTCCTCCTTTCTTAATATTGGTGTCACCCCTCTGGTTCCTTCAGGCCCTTCTCACCTCTCATCTTGATTCCTGCAGAAGCTCCTCGATTGGTCTGCTTTACTTCAGTCTCTTCAGGTTAGTATCTCCCCCACACTCTTGCCATATTCACTCATTTATTCAAGAATTATTTACTGAGAACTTACCACATGCCAGACATTGTTCTAAGCACTGGGGCTACAGCAGTTAATAAAACAGACATGATTATCCCCTATCATTCAAGTGGGAGGAAAGACAACAATAAAAGGAAGTTGGTAAAATATGTATGTTAGATTGTGATAAGTGCTATTAAATAAAATAAAACAAGGAAGAAAACAAGGGAGTCCTGGGATGGGGTTGTAACTTTACACAGGAAGTCAGGAAAGGCCTCACAGTGAAGGTACTATTTGTATAAAAAACTGAAAGAGAAGAGGGAGTATGCTATGCAGATATTTGGGAGAAGAGCATATTCCTAATAGAGACAAGCCCTGACATGCAACTCTAATTACATCACTCCTTTATAAAAACTTTAAATGGTTTCTCCTTGTCTATGGAAGGAGTTAAAATCTCCTGGCAGTGAAGGTCATCCACACCACACCTCAATCTACTTTACTTCTCACTCTTCATCTAGAGACACACAATGAACCAAAGTGAACCACTTATTTGGTAAAAATAGCACAGACAGAATTTAAACAATCTGCGGAATTTCATTTCTGAAATTCTACTTATTCCTCAAAAGCCACCTCCACCTTTCCTCCCCCAAATGACCTTTAACTATTTAAATCCTCATTGTCTATCTGTTTCTCCTGGCACTTATTTCCTGTACTAGAGTTATTTGCATTTGTATCTTAACCTGTAAGATCAGGTCACTGTCTCTGTATAACCTCTGTAGAATCAGTAGAGCACACAGGAGCAAAACTATAGTTCTCCTGATTCAGATTCCCAGAATGCCAGAACTTGAGTAGTGCTTGACCTGGCAACCCTAGAGCACTGGAACTTAAGCAATGATCCACCTGACCAACACTGTACCCTCTCTTTTTTTGGCAGTCAGTATACCAGAGTCTTTAAAGCCTTGGGCTCCCAATTTTGACTAACTGTGGTGGAACTGAAAAGCTTAATTTTATGCTGTACAATGAGGATAACATCAGCTCCTACTTCTCAGGGCAATTGTAAAGATGAAACAAGATCATGATATTCATGTGCTCTGACAGTGCCTAGCACTCAGCACTCATAAATGATAATTACTTTCCTCCATCATCATCATCTCCTTCTTCTTCTCCATCATCATCATCTTCATCTTCATCATCATCTGGGCCTTCCCAAAGTAGTTTTACTAAAGCCCCCAACCCTGAAAAGCGCCCTCTGCTGTCCAAAAGCTTCTGTAATACTTAGGCTAAAAGGCACACAGGGGAGATCTTCGGCCAGACTGGGAGCTACAGGTTGTGGGGACCAGGGGCCGGACTTAAATCAGTTTAATACATAATTACTGAGTGTCTACTATGTGCCAGAGATTGTACTGGTTGTTAATGGTTATTTGGGTACTTCTCAACATTGAATAACTATATTAACAGATCGAGTTTCGCTGTGCCTACCCACAATCCTATGTATTTCTCACAACGAATTTCAGTACACCCGTTATTTATGAATTTTATTCTACCGCTATGTGATTTTATTTTTGTTTACTTCTAACGAAAATATCTAAACATAAAAGCAAAGATAATAGTGTAACGAACACCCTTATTACCGATCACATAGATTTAAGAATTGCTAGAATTCTGCCACATTTGCTCCGGGTTCCCCCCCCCCCCCCTTAAAATTAAATTCAGACATTATGACAAATCCTTCCCAAGACAATTCGGTCTGCATTTCTAAAAATCAAGGACAGTTTTAGAAAAAAACATGCCACCTAACAAAGTCAATAACTTGTTACCCAATCCATATTCAAACTTTCCAAAAAGGATCCAAAAATGTATTTTTACATTTCTTTCGAACCTGAGTCCTATCAAGGCTTATATATTTAGATTTGATTCTGTCTCTTCAAAATCTAGAGTACTGACCCTGTCTTTTTTGACGACATCAATCTGAAAGAAACCAGTCCACTTGTCCTGTAGAATATCAACCTTCTGTTTTGACTGCTTCCTGGTGGTGTACAAGAAGGGTTTTTAACTTTCACTCCACCCCCAGAAACTGCGGATCCAGTTCCTTTCCTCTGGTATCCTCTCCACGGCTCCCTGCTCACCTCTCAGGACCTGCATGAGCAGGTCAATCCCCTCCTGGTAACACACCAGAGCCTGCTGGTACCGGGACTCCGAGTCCAGTTCCATCGCCCGCTTTAGCACCTTGAATGCAGCTGTGCTTTCGGCTTCCTGCTCCTGTCCGGATCTCGCCATAGTTATGGAAACTCCTCTCTGCTTCAAACACAACCAGAGCCGAACCAGCCGCTGCCGCGCGGGGGAGGTGAGGGGGGAGGGGGGAATAACGTGACAGACCTGCGCCTGCGCTCTCTTTTTATGGCCTTGAAGGGGCGGGACGTGGCCGGAACTAAAGTGCCGGGGTTGACTATGAGTACGCTATATGACGGCCGGGTTTGTGTGTTGCGCTTCGTGGGCGCCCGTCTGCTCTGCTTCTCCTCGGTGAGTAAGGTCAGGCTGAAGAATATTTAGGAATATTGCATTTTTGCCAGGAGTGGGTACCTGGGAACGCCGTGGAGATGTGGATTGATTTTCCTATAGGATTCTGAGTTTGCGGGTCGTAATAACCTAAATGAATTTGCGCCCGTTCACTGTCCCTTGGGATCGCGAAAAGCCAGTGGTCGAGCGGATCCGGTTTCCCAGTTCCGGAGCCGCGCGGCTTGCTAAGCCCGGCTCTGGACCCGCCTAGGCAAGATAGTTTAGTGGGGCAGGGAATTCAGGGTTGTTTTGGCAGTTTTTGTGCTTCTGTTTATAACTAATTTCGGTTTCCCACTGGGGGTCCGCGTAACTTGAATTTTTTGTTAATGAGGATAAAAGCTTGCTGATTGCATCTTAGAAAGCAACACCTTCGGGAGTTTGCAGTTAAAATATTTACCATTTTACTAAAAGCTGTAATTTTGCAATCATGTTTTTGATCGCCGCCTACCCAGAGCTGCCTGTTTTGCATATTTTCGCCAACAGGCGCTGATGAAGACTGCCTGTTACTTTTTAGGCGTTAGGAATTAAACATTTTTTGCGTTCAGAGATATCGGTTAATTGAAAGGAAAATTCTATGTTGTGCGTTTTCAGTGTTTTCCTTCCTTTTGTCAGTAAGTAGGTGTCTAAAACTGTTCGGATATTAACTGGGGGCAAAAAGTAGAAAATCACCTTGGTAGCCTTCCCCCCATGGGTATGTTAATATTTTACTGATAGCTTTCCAGAGTTTTTCTGTGTATACATATACAGTCACAGACATTTTCTTAATGGAAAAGGGATCATACTTCTCATGATGCATGTGTTTTCCTATTTTTGCAAGAGAAAAGCTACTGTACAGTCGAAGACAGTATAGTTGCTTCAAGGTCCAAGAGTTGTGTGAGTAATTATTACATTAACCTTTATTTTTTATTAAAACTTACAACTTTTCACTGTCACACCTTCTGAAGTCTGTAAATTAAACTTAATTCAGCAGAAATTGATAGCGTACCTACTACACAACAGGTGCTGCTCTTGGTAGATGCTTGGGATACATCTGTGAATAGATAGGGCACACCAAGAAAAAAAAAATTTTTTTTAATTTATTGTCCTTGCGGAATTAACATGTTACTGGGTGGAGACAGACAGTAAGCAACAAACCTAACAAACTATGTTAGAAGAGAAGCGCTATGGAAAGAAAATCCAGTGGAGTGAGGAGTGCTGACAATTGTGGGGGGTCAAAATGTTAAACAATAGAATCAGGATAGACCCCACTAAGAAGAGATTTGAGCACCTTATTTTAGCAATAAGGGAACTAACTATATGAATATCAGGAGCATTCCAGGAAAAAAACAGTCCAGAGGAGCTTGTCTGCCTGGCAACTTCTAGGACCTGTAAGGGTGTCAGTGTGTATCCAGTGAGCAAGGGAGCAGTTGGAGATGAAGTCCTAGAGGTAGGGGTTAAGGACTGGCTATTGCTCTGAGACATTGGAGGTTTTGGTTTTTTAATAAATAAGCTTTTTATTTTAGGATAACTCTAAGTTTAAGAAAAGTTGTGAAAATAGTAAAGTTCCTATATACCCCACATCCTATTTACCCTTTTATTAACATCTTACATTAGTATGGTACATATGTTAGAATTGATGAACCAGTATTATTACACTGTTAACTAAAGTCCATATTTCATTCGAATTTTCTTAGTGTTTACCAGATGTCCTTTTACCCCATTTAGTTGGTAGTCATGTCTCCTTAGGCTCCTCTTGACTATGGCAGTTTCTCACTTTCCTTGTTTTTGGTGATCTTGACAGTTTTAAGGGAGTCAGGTATTTGAAGACATACTCCCATCATTTTGAGTTTTTAAGTAGTTCGTTTCTAGTGCTACAAAGTGCTCCAGGTTCATCTTTTTTTTTTTTTTTTTCTATCAAGATGTCTTTTATTTTTAGTTTTTTTTTGATAGGGTTCTAACTTTACATAAAATATAATTTGCTTTCTTTTTTTTTTTTTAATATATGAAATTTACTGTCAAATTGGTTTCCATACAACACCCAGTGCTCATCCCAAAAGGTGCCCTCCTCAATACCCATCACCCACCCTGCCCTCCCTCCCACCCTGCCCTCCCTCCCACCCCCCATCAACCCTCAGTTTGTTCTCAGTTTTTAACAGTCTCTAATGCTTTGGCTCTCTCCCACTCTAACCTCTTTTTTTTTTTTTTTTTTTTTCCTTCCCCTCCCCCATGGGTTTCTGTTATGTTTCTCAGGATCCACATAAGAGTGAAACCATATGGTATCTGTCTTTCTCTGTATGGCTTATTTCACTTAGCATCACACTCTCCAGTTCCATCCATGTTGCTACAAAAGGCCATATTTCATTTTTTCTCATTGCCACGTAGTATTCCATTGTGTATATAAACCACAATTTCTTTATCCATTCATCAGTTGATGGACATTTAGGCTCTTTCCATAATTTGGCTATTGTTGAGAGTGCCGCTATAAACATTGGGGTACAGGTGCCCCTATGCATCAGTACTCCTGTATCCCTTGGATAAATTCCTAGCAGTGCTATTGCTGGGTCATAAGGTAGGTCTATTTTTAATTTTCTGAGGAACCTCCACACTGCTTTCCAGAGCGGCTGCACCAATTTGCATTCCCACCAACAGTGCAAGAGGGTTCCTGTTTCTCCACATCCTCTCCAGCATCTATAGTCTCCTGATTTCTTCATTTTGGCCACTCTGACTGGCGTGAGGTGGTATCTGAGTGTGGTTTTGATTTGTATTTCCCTGATAAGGAGCGACGTTGAACATCTTTTCATGTGCCTGTTGGCCATCCGGATGTCTTCTTTAGAGAAGTGTCTATTCATGTTTTCTGCCCATTTCTTCACTGGGTTATTTGTTTTTCGGGTGTGGAGTTTGATGAGCTCTTTATAGATTTTGGATACTAGCCCTTTGTCCGATGTGTCATTTGCAAATATCTTTTCCCATTCCGTTGGTTGCCTTTTAGTTTTGTTGGTTGTTTCCTTTGCTGTGCAGAAGCTTTTTATCTTCATAAGGTCCCAGTAATTCACTTTTGCTTTTAATTCCCTTGCCTTTGGGGATGTGCCGAGTAAGAGATTGCTACGGCTGAGGTCAGAGAGGTCTTTTCCTGCTTTCTCCTCTAAGGTTTTGATGGTTTCCTGTCTCACATTCAGGTCCTTTATCCATTTTGAGTTTATTTTTGTGAACGGTGTGAGAAAGTGGTCTAGTTTCAACCTTCTGCATGTTGCTGTCCAGTTCTCCCAGCACCATTTGTTAAAGAGACTGTCTTTTTTCCATTGGATGTTCTTTCCTGCTTTGTCAAAGATGAGTTGGCCATACGATTGTGGGTCTAGTTCTGGGGTTTCTATTCTATTCCATTGGTCTATGTGTCTGTTTTTATGCCAATACCATGCTGTCTTGATGATGACAGCTTTGTAGTAGAGGCTAAAGTCTGGGATTGTGATGCCTCCTGCTTTGGTCTTCTTCTTCAAAATTACTTTGGCTATTACTTTTGGGCCTTTTGTGGTTCCATATGAATTTTAGGATTGCTTGTTCTAACTTCGAGAAGAATGCTGCTGCAATTTTGATTGGGATTGCATTGAATGTGTAGATAGCTTTGGGTAGTATTGACATTTTGACAATATTTATTCTTCCAATCCATGAGCAGGGAATGTCTTTCCATTTCTTTATATCTTCTTCAATTACCTGCATAAGCTTTCTATAGTTTTCAGCATACAGATCTTTTACATCTTTGGTTAGATTTATTCCTAGGTATTTTATGCTTCTTGGTGCAATTGTGAATGGGATCAGTTTCTTTATTTGTCTTTCTGTTGCTTCATTGTTAGTGTATAAGAATGCAACTGATTTCTGCACATTGATTTTGTATCCTGCAACTTTGCTGAATTCATGTATCAGTTCTAGCAGACTTTTGGTGGAGTCTATCGGATTTTCCATGTATAATATCATGTCATCTGCAAAAAGCGAAAGCTTGACTTCATCTTTGCCAATTTTGATGCCTTTGATTTCCTTTTGTTGTCTGATTGCTGATGCTAGAACTTCCAGCACTATATTAAACAGCAGCGGTGACAGTGGGCATCCCTGTCGTGTTCCTGATCTCAGGGAAAAAGCTCTCAGTTTTTCCCCGTTGAGGATGATGTTAGCTGTGGGCTTTTCATAAATGGCCTTTATGATCTTTAAGTATGTTCCTTCTATCCCGACTTTCTCAAGGGTTTTTATTAAGAAAGGGTGCTGGATTTTGTCAAAGGCCTTTTCTGCATCGATTGACAGGATCATATGGTTCTTCTCTTTTTTTTTGTTAATGTGATGTATCACGTTGATCGATTTGCGAATGTTGAACCAGCCCTGCATCCCAGGAATGAATCCCACTTGATCATGGTGAATAATTCTTTTTATATGCTGTTGAATTCGATTTGCTAGTATCTTATTAAGAATTTTTGCATCCATATTCATCAGGGATATTGGCCTGTAGTTCTCTTTTTTTACTGGGTCTCTGTCTGGTTTAGGAATCAAAGTAATACTGGCTTCATAGAATGAGTCTGGAAGTTTTCCTTCCCTTTCTATTTCTTGGAATAGCTTGAGAAGGATAGGTATTATCTCTGCTTTAAATGTCTGGTAGAACTCCCCTGGGAAGCCATCTGGTCCTGGACTCTTATTTGTTGGGAGATTTTTGATAACCGATTCAATTTCTTCGCTGGTGATGGGTCTGTTCAAGCTTTCTATTTCCTCCTGATTGAGTTTTGGAAGAGTGTGGGTGTTTAGAAATTTGTCCATTTCTTCCAGGTTGTCCAATTTGCTGGCATATAATTTTTCATAGTATTCCCTGATAATTGTTTGTATCTCTGAGGGATTGGTTGTAATCATTCCATTTTCATTCATGATTTTATCTATTTGGGTCATCTCCCTTTTCTTTTTGAGAAGCCTGGCTAGAGGTTTGTCAATTTTGTTTATTTTTTCAAAAAACCAACTCTTGGTTTCGTTGATCTGCTCTACAGTTTTTTTAGATTCTATATTGTTTATTTCTGCTCTGATCTTTATGATTTCTCTTCTTCTGCTGGGTTTAGGCTGCCTTTGCTGTTCTGCTTCTATTTCCTTTAGGTGTGCTGTTAGATTTTGTATTTGGGATTTTTCTTGTTTCTTGAGATAGGCCTGGATTGCAATGTATTTTCCTCTCAGGACTGCCTTCGCTGCATCCCAAAGCGTTTGGATTGTTGTATTTTCATTTTCGTTTGTTTCCATATATGTTTTAATTTCTTCTCTAATTGCCTGGTTGACCCACTCATTCGTTAGTAGGGTGTTCTTTAACCTCCATGCT
Source organism: Panthera pardus (assembly GCF_024362965.1). Taxonomy (NCBI): domain Eukaryota; kingdom Metazoa; phylum Chordata; class Mammalia; order Carnivora; family Felidae; genus Panthera; species Panthera pardus. The sequence goes on along the minus strand of NW_026526821.1, from coordinate 60,255,838 downwards.
TTTGGAGGTTTTCCAGACTTTTTCCTGTGGTTGATTTCAAGCTTCATAGCATTGTGGTCTGAAAGTATGCATGGTATAATTTCAATTCTTGTAAACTTATGAAGGGCTGTTTTGTGACCCAGTATATGATCTATCTTGGAGAATGTTCCATGTGCACTCGAGAAGAAAGTATATTCTGTTGCTTTGGGATGCAGAGTTCTAAATATATCTGTCAAGTCCATCTGATCCAATGTATCATTCAGGGCCCTTGTTTCTTTATTGACTGTGTGTCTAGATGATCTATCCATTTCTGTAAGTGGGGTGTTAAAGTCCCCTGCAATGACCACATTCTTATCAATAAGGTTGCTTATGTTTATGAGTAATTGTTTTATATATCTGGGGGCTCGGGTATTTGGCGCATAGACATTTATAATAGTTAGCTCTTCCTGGTGGATAGACCCTGTGATTATTATATAATGCCCTTCTTCATCTCTTGTTACAGCCTTTAATTTAAAGTCTAGTTTGTCTGATATAAGTATGGCTACTCCAGCTTTCTTTTGGCTTCCAGGAGCATGATAAATAGTTCTCCATCCCCTCACTCTCAATCTAAAGGTGTCCTCAGATCTAAAATGAGTCTCTTGTAGACAGCAAATAGATGGGTCTTGTTTTTTTATCCATTCTGATACCCTATGTCTTTTAGTTGGTGCATTTAATCCATTTACATTCAGTGTTATTATAGAAAGATATGGGTTTAGAGTCATTGTGATGTCTGTATGTTTTATGCTTGTAGTGATGTCTCTGGTACTTTGTCTCACAGGATCCCCCTTAGGATCTCTTGTAGGGCTGGTTTCGTGGTGACAAATTCCTTCAGTTTTTGTTTGTTTGGGAAGACCTTTATCTCTCCTTCTATTCTAAATGACAGACTTGCTGGATAAAGGATTCTCGGCTGCATATTTTTTCTGTTTAGCACACTGTAGATATCGTGCCAAGCCTTTCTGGCCTGCCAAGTTTCAAAGGAGAGATCAGTCACGAGTCTTATAGGTCTCCCTTTATATGTGAGGGCACGTTTATCCCTTGCTGCTTTCAGAATTTTCTCTTTATCCTTGTATTTTGCCAGTTTCACTATGATATGTCGTGCAGAAGATCGATTCAAGTTACGTCTGAAGGGAGTTCTCTGTGCCTCTTGGATTTCAATGCCTTTTTCCTTCCCCAGTTCAGGGAAGTTCTCAGCTATAATTTGTTCAAGTACCCCTTCAGCACCCTTCCCTCTCTCTTCCTCCTCTGGGATACCAATTATGCGTATATTATTTTTTTTTAGTGTATCACTTAGTTCTCTAATTTTCCCCTCATACTCCTGGATTTTTTTATCTCTCTTTCTTTCAGCTTCCTCTTTCTCCATAACTTTATCTTCTAGTTCACCTATTCTCTCCTCTGCCTCTTCAAGCCGAGCCATCGTGGATTCCATTTTGTTTTGCAATTCTTTTAAAGCGTTTTTCAACTCCTCGTGACTGTTCCTTAGTCCCTCGATCTTTGTGGCAAGAGATTCTCTTCTGTCCTGTATACTGTTTTCAAGCCCAGCGATTAATTTTATGACTATTATTCTAAATTCACTTTCTGTTATATTATTTAAATCCTTTTTGATCAGTTCATTAGCTGTTGTTATTTCCTGGAGATTCTTCTGAGGGGAATTCTTCCGTTTGGTCATTTTGGAGAGTCCCTGGCGTGGTGAGGACCTGCAGTGCACTTCCCCTGTGCTGTGGTGTATAACTGGAGTTAGTGGGCGGGGCCGCAGTCCGACCCGATGTCTGCCCCCAGCCTACTGCTGGGGCCACAGTCAGACTGGTGTGTGCCTTCTCTTCCCCTCTCCTAGGGGCGGGATTCACTGTGGGGTGGCGTGTCCCCTCTGGGCTACTTGCACACTGCCAGGCTTGTGTTGCTGGGGATCTGGCGTATTAGCTGGGGTGGGTAGGCAAGGTGCACGGGGGCTGGAGGGGCAGGCTTAGCTCACTTCTCCTTAGGTGATCCACTTCAGGAGGAGCCCTGTGGCAGCGGGAGGGAGTCAGATCCGCTGCCGGAGGTTTGGCTCCGCAGAAGCACAGAGTTGGGTGTTTGCGCGGAGCGAGCAAGTTCTCTGGCAGGAACTGGTTCCCTTTGGGATTTTGGCTGGGGGATGGGCGGGGGAGATGGCGCTGGCGCCTTTGTTCCCCGCCAAGCTGAGCTCTGCCGTCCGGGGGCTCAGCAGCTCTCCCTCCCTTTGTCCTCCAGCCTTCCCGCTTTCCGAGCAGAGCTGTTAACTTATGACCTCCCAGACGCTAAGTCGCGCTTGCTGTCGGAACACAGTCTGTCCGGCCCCTCCGCTTTTGCCAGCCAGACTCGGGGGCTCTGCTTGGCCGGCGAGCCGCCCCTCCGCCCCGGCTCCCTCCCGCCAGTCCGTGGAGCGCGCACCGCCTCGCCGCCCTTCCTACCCTCTTCCGTGGGCCTCTAGTCTGCGCTTGACTCCGGAGACTCCCTTCTGCTAATCCTCTGGCGGTTTTCTGGGTTCTTTAGGCAGGTGTAGATGGAATCTAAGTGATCGGCAGGACGTGCTGTGAGCCCCGCGTCCTCCTACGCCGCCATCTTCCGGAACCTCTCAATTTGCTTTCTCCAGGTTCATCTTAATATATTCCCTGCAGTAGCCCTATGATTATCCATTTCTCAAAGGAGCCCTGGTTCCTTTTATTAGAGAATGCTAAGATCAGGCGCTGAGTGTGTTCGTTGCTACTGGGATGCCATTCAGCTAACAGAGCTAACCCATATATATATATACACATTCATACCTGTGATTATTTCTATATCCATCAGTATCTATATTAAGCTAAACATGAGCTCAAACTCTCAACTTGTGTCATTGGATCACATGGATTATTCTGGCTTTCTCCTCTTATATGTTACCTTTCACTTCAACAGTGAGAAACCTGGATCATTGGAAGGTTTGGGGAAGAGGAGTTGACATGATTTGATTTGGGATTTTAATGAAATGGTTGCTGCTATGGAGAAGAGAGCTTATGGAAGTTGGACTGGAAACCGGAAGGCCCCTTAGGAGGCTTTTGCTGAAATCTAAATGATAAGAGAAAAGTAATAAAATGTGAAGCCAAATGAATTGGGTTAATATATAATGTTTAACTTAGGAGGAAGAAGTATGGTAGAGAAAATAATTTATCGTTACCTATTTGATTGCAGAGCCAGAGGATTAAATAAGCATCTCTTCTAAGGAAGCGTCGATACAAAATATATATAAACAACCAGCCAAGCAATGGCTGATGATTTGCACTAGATACTGATTTGAACTAGAAATTCTTATGCTGTATAGTAATCTTTGAAGTCTGAATGAGAGTTACGAAATTTTGATATACTTCTGAATTCTGAGTTGAGCAGACCATAGTTCTAACCCATTAATTGATTCAAACATTCATAAACAAACACTGGGTGCCTACTGTTCATCAGATACTGTGCTAGATGCTGAGAGTAGAAAATGAACAAGATAAAATTCTGGCTTTCATGGCACTAAGGATTTAGTAGTTGACTCTTCTAAAACTGATGCATAATTAATTTTGAGAGACTGGTTTAGTTGCTGAGAATTTTTCAAAAGTCTTGGCTCTTTTAATGGGACATCTTGCATTGATTCCCACAACTTCATTGTTTGTCCACATCACAAGAAAGACTTGATGAGCTTGAGTGAGCCAGAATCTGGTGGATTCACCGAAGTACAGCATTTACCCAATTTTAGTGTGTTAGGGTATTCTTATTACAACTTTGTAATAATTTCATAATAGCAAAAGCTACCATTTGTTGAGGGCTTCCTATGTACTAAAAACTGTTTTAGGTGTTTTTAGAATGATTCATTTGGAAGGTAGGTATTATATTCTGTCCTTTTGAAAAAAAATTGAAACACAAATTAACCTATGAAAAATGTACATGTAGTTCATAAACCTTCTCTTTCTGCTTTTGTATACATCAGTATAATTGGTTGTAATTATTGCCTGTCTAAATAAACATGACTTTTTTACATCATAGAAGCAATGCATATTCATTAAGAATAGTTTAAAAATACAAGTATTCAAGAAAGAAAGTTATAGTTTACTTTTTAACAGAAAGGTATTATGATTTAGTGAAAATGCACTGGAGTAGGAATTAACGAGAATTGGGTTCCAAACTATATGCTCCTTGGATAAGCTGGATGCCCTTGGATTGGATTGGATTGAAGGTGGATGCCCTTCGAAATGAATGAATTTTCATTTTCCACATACATAGGCTAAGGTGGTCAATTCTAGAGGTACCTGGGTGGCCCAGTTAGTGAAGCATCCACTTCTTGGTTGCTCAGGTCATGATCCCAGGGTTTTGGGATCCAGCCACGCACTGGGCTCCATGTTGAGCTTTTGTGATTCTCTCTCTCTCTCTCTCCCCAGCTGACTTGCTCACTCTCAAAATACATAAATAAACATTTTTTTCTTTTTTTCTTTTTTTTTTTAAAGAAGGTTGTCAATTCTCATTCTAGGAGTCTGGATTTCTTCAGTCCCTTCTAGTCCTTTCATTTTGTGATTTTATAACAAAGCATTCTTTATCTGTGCTCTTTGGTGAAGAAATTAAGTAGTAGTGATTTCTTTGCCCATTTTTGTTGAATCAACCTAGTTTCTAACTCATCTGGCAAAAATGGAATGTGATTAATGTATAATTGCTACGTATGGTTTTGCTGAATTCTGAATAAAACATTTATTATAACTTCTTACTCTTATTGCATTAAAATAACTAGGATTTTACTGTTAAACTTCAGTCAAGTTTATAATTAACTTCTTTAGGTTTTTAATAATATGTAAGTAGGCACCTGTCCATTTCCAATACATATTTGACCCATGGATCTATTTTATGCTTGTCATAGCCTTTGAAGAGAACAGTCACCACACTCATGGCAGGGATTTTGCGCTCAATAGTTCAGAAGCCCCCAGATGGACTCCAAGTAAGTATTTCTTTTCAAGTATCATCTTTCTCTCTTTTTTTATTCCTTAAGAGTGATTTCTCTCTCTTGTAATTAACAAAACAAACAGGCAAGTTAAACTGTACAAGTTCCTTTTTTTATATAGTGTTTTTTAGTGTTGAAGAGCAGTTTTATTTATGATTTATGATCTGCTGTTTTATCACTAAAAATTTAAAAACACAAAAGATCTTTTCCTGGAGAACATGCTGGTAAAAAATGGCCACTGTTGATTCCCCTTAATCTTTTTAAAGTTTTAGGTTTTTCCCTTCAATTATGAAAAGAGTATATTTCCAATCATAGAAAAATATGGAAGAGCAGAAAGAAGAAAAGCCCTCTCCCAGAGATCACTAATGTTTGTATTTTCATGTAATTCCTTCTATTCTTTCTTACAAAAATTGTAGCAGTACAGCCTAACCCATTCATGAGGGCCAGAGTCTAGATACAGACCTGCTGCTGGCCATACATTGGTGCTTTACATACATTGTCTTAACCTTAGATTAATCCTGTGTGGTCAGTATTATTTCCTTCTTAAATAGCTGAGGAAATTGACTCTCTGAGAGGATAAGTGTCTCATTTCTCACAAATGGTGAGCACAGAGCCAGGATTAGAAGCCCATATTTTTCCTTTCTCTCCCTCATTCACTCCTACCTACTGTCTAGTTGTTTGTGGATCTCTGCAGGACAGAGAGGGCATGAAAGGAATGATTATTGCCCATCCAGAGGGGAGTTTCCTGATGGGAAGGATTGGCAGTGAATCCTTTTTCTTTAGCAGACTGAGAGCAACAGGACTGGAAGATTGTAGAAAGGGAATAAGAAATAGGAACTAGGAGTGTTGGCATTGTAGGGACTAGAAAGAAAATTGGCAACTCCTTTTCTTTTACATTGTATTGGTGAAGGTAAATTATTGCACATTGTCTAGAGCAGGCGTTGGCAAACTATGGCCTGCAAGTCAAATTCAGTCCACCTATTTTTGTAAATCAAGTTTTATTAGAACATAGCCATGCCTATTTGTTTACATATTGTTTGTGGCTGCTTTTACCTTACAGTGGCAGAGTTGAGACTTGACAATGGAAACCATACAGCCGTAAAGCTGGAAATATTTCCTGTCTTGTCCTTTATAGAAAAATATTGCCCACCCTGGTCAAGAAGTCTATATTTGACTCATATATGGAATTTAAGAAACAAAACAGATGAACATAGGAGAAAAAAGAAAAAAAGAGAGGCAAACCAGAAAACAGACTCTTAACTATAGGGAACAAACTGAGGGTTACTGGAGGGGATGGAAGCGGGAGGATGGGCTAGATGGGTGATGGGTACTAAGGAGGGCACCTGTCGTGATGAGCACTGGGTGTTGTGGAAGTGGGAATCACTAAATTCTACACCTGAAACTGATATTACACTGAATGTTAACTAACTGGAATTTAAATAAAAACTTGAAAAAAAAAAGAGAAGTCTATATGTGCTTTTTGCTTTATAATGTTAGTGGTAAGGTGAGATGTATTCACTTAGCTAAGGAGCTGAGATAAAGGTTTGATAATTATAGGTTAAATAAAAACAGACTTTTGTCACCTAAAAATTGGTGAGTATAGATTTCTGCACTAGCCAGAGTTTTTTTAAAAATGTTTTCTATCATGTTTAGACTGTAACAAAAGGTGTGGAGTCTCTCATTTGTACAGATTGGATTCGTCACAAATTTACCAAGTCAAGAATTCCAGATAAAGTAAGAACAAGGGTTTGGCGGGGTGGGGGTTAGCGTTACTATTTTTTTAAGCATGTTATGTTTTCAAATGATACCTATTTGTGTAATATTGAAAACTTTTACATTGAATTATTTGTGGATGTCCATGGTAGTATAGAGTTTAAATAACACATGGTAGAATTTATCTAGGTAATGATTCTTTTTTTTTTTTTTAATGTGCCACTGGCCTTTGAAGTAGTGGGGTTTTATCATCTTAGTACCTGTTTATTCCTGCTTACGATTTTTGCCTTAATATTTTGTGTTTTCATATCACCATTATCCTCAGGAAAACAGTGGGTCTTCCTCCGGCTCAGACTCTGTCTCTGTGCTTCTTTGTGTTCACTTTATATATTGAGTATTGCAACTTGGGATCTTTGCGTTTTCTTTGCTATACTTATGTGTGCATATCATACTTTTGGAAAACACTGGCTAAGCCCCCTATTAACTTCCGTTTTATTTTGTTTAAATGAATAGACTTTATTTCTTACAGCAGTTTTTGGCTTATAGAAAAATTGAACAGAAAGTACAGAGAGTTCCCATATACTCCCTCCCCCAACATATATAGTTACCCTATAATTAACATTTTGTATTGGTATATATTTGTTAGAATTGATGGACCAGAATTGACAGATTATTATTAACTAAAGTCCTTAGATTGCATCGGGGTTTACTATCAGTGTTACACATTCTGTGGCTTTTGACAAATGCACAATGTCCTGGGTCATTAGGGAATCATACAAATAGTTTCATTGCCCTAAAAATCCTCTGTTCTTCACCTGTTCATCCCTCCCTCTCATCTCCCAACCCCTGGAAACCACTGATATTTTTCCTGTTTTTATAGTTTTGCCTTTTCCAGAATTTCTTATCGTTGGAATCATGCACACATAATCTTTCAGACTGGTTTCGTTCACTTAGCAACATGCAGTTAAGGTTTCTTGACGTCTTGCCACCAGGATTGCTAGCTTTTTGTTAACTATACTTAGTCAAAAGAATGATAAATTGTGAGTTAGCTAAAACATAATCTGGATAGAATTAAGGAAAAACACGAATTTGAAAGATCAAGTTATTTTCCATTAAAGTGGCTGGGGACTCAGAAATCAAACAAGTTTCTGGAAATAATGAAAGTTGCATTTTTATAACCTGAGTTGTATGGCTATGCAGTTCATTTCTTTTTATTACAAATAATATTTGGTTTTATGGATGTACTGTAGTTTGTTTAGCCATTCATCTCCTGAAGGACATCTTAATTGTTTCCAGTTCTTGACAGTAGTGAATAAAGCTGCTGTAAACATTTGTGTGCAAGTTCTTGTGGGGACATAAATTTTCAACTCGTTTGAGGTAAGTACCTAGAAATGCAATTATGCAGTTGATGGAATATATGGAAAAGACTACATTTAGTTTTTAAAGTCTGGGTTTTTTTGTGTTTTTTTTTTACCCCAATTTTTTGTATTGCAGCGAAATATATATACAGTGTACCATCTCAACCATTTTTAAGTGTACGTTACAGTGTTATTAAATACATTCATATTGTTGTGCAGTCATCACACCATCCATCTCCAGAACTCTTCATCTTACAAAACTGGAACTCTGTACCCATTAAATAATAACTCCCCAATCTCTTTTTCCCAGCCCTTGACAGCTACCATTCTCCTTTGATTTTTTTTTTTTAAGATAAAATAGTGTTACCATTGACTATTTTGACACCTTTAATGTGCTTGATGTTCTTATATCAGAAACCTCTTTATTTTTCAAGTCATGGCTTTGCTGCTGCTATGCTTTCCACAACTGTATTGTCTTGTATCTTTTCATGTTTCTTAGTCTGTAAAGTTCTAGAATAAAAGGATAGATACAGACGCTAGCATTCCTTTAAAATGTGTAAGGCGTTGATTTTGATTGTCAGCTGTAGCAAATATGAAAATTCAAACTTCATGGAAATGATTCTGAGATGTGTGTCTTCAGCCCATGCCTATCTTCTGAACTTATTCCTGTATTCTCACATAATGGATAATTATTCTCACATAATGGATAATGCAGAGGTATTTCAGGTTAAACATATTTAGAATCAAACTCGTCTTACTTTCCCTCCAAACAACCAAATGAAATAGGATGCTCGTCCTGTATTAGTTATATCAGTTAATGCTACCATCCTTTACCTGATTTCCCAAATCAGGGTGGAGCTGTGTCCATCTCAACCCCTCCTTTTCCTCCACTCACCACAAATGCATCTATTTTACTGTCCAAAGTCCCCAAATGAGTCCCTTTTCTGTTGCAGCTACTGTAGTTCAGGCTCTTAAACCAGGGCTGCAAGTTTCCTGGTACCAGTCTCCCATTCCCACTTCATTTTGTCCTCTTATAAGTATATTCTTTCTCAGTCCCTTAAAATTGTAGTCATATTGCTTCAAGTCTTCAAGAGTTCTGTATCCCTTCTGGAAATTTCTGAAGGCTCAGCACAGTTGAGCAATTTAACTTTATCCTCTACATTGCTTTTCATGTTTTTTTCTACTTGAGCCACACATTTACCCTTGGTTTTCCCAGATATTTTGTGCTCTTTACACTGTTTCTTTAAATCTTTGTTTTTCTTCAGCATGCCTGCCCCATCCTCTGTTTACCACCATTCTTCTCACCCTGCATCTCTTCAAAACCCCTAGAAAATACAAATGAGCAAAAAAAGCAAAAAGACACCCTGAATCCCACCACCTGGAGACAGCTTCCATATTCTTTTCTGTTATATGTTTTTAAAGATGTGAATCATCTCATGTAAAATGCTTCTTTAGCTGCTGTCTTCATTTAGCAATATAATGTGAGCCTCTCAGCAGATAAGTTTCTACAATATTATTTTATAATTAAATAATACCCTTTTTGGTCAGAGTGCCACCATGTGTGTGTGTCTGTGTGTCCATGTCCTTCCTTGGTCTGATTTCCCAGAGGTGATATGACTTGATCTAATGTCTTTGAGACCTTTATACATATATAAGTGTATGTATATGCACATATGTATATTACATGATTCTTAGAATCAGTCGTTATGTAGTGTATCCTGTGTACACACTCATGTACTTGGTACAGATGAAACAAATATGAGATCCTACTACACATAGTGGTGTGGAATTATTTTTTTCTCAAGAATGTATTATGGCCATCCTTCAATGTTAGTAGTTGCTAAGGATAGTTAACCTTATTGGTTTTTATGGCAGCATTGTATCCCATGGGATACATCATAATTTATTCAGTTGTATCATATATTACTGGTTTTATTATTTTGTACTAGTTTTAATTCAGATGTATGCCTTGTAATTCCATTTATTCCAGTTATTCCATTTATTCCAGTTATTCTATGAGGAACATGGATGTGGCCTTTAAATTTTTCATTATTACAAATAGTATTACCATGTACCTCTTTATTTAGTACATTTTATATACTCAGGGAAGTTTTTTGTGTGATAGCTTACTAGAACCTTTTGAGTTTTTAGAGAATCAGTATTAATGTCAGCTGTCTTGAGCTGTTTCTGACCCTTTGTAGGCAGTCATTTGTACTAACACGTACTCATGTGTTGTCATTGTAAGCTTATCTTTGATGCCCTGCCTGAATGGGGTGGAGGGATGCTACTGTGCCCCGCTTATCTGGTGCTAATACAGTCTCCTGGCATTTGAACTCTTTAATGTCCTTTGGTTACTCCTGCTTTGCTTTTAAAACAAAACAAAACAGGGGCGCCTGGGTGGCTCAGTCGGTTGAGCGTCCGATTTCGGCTCAGGTCACGATCTTGTGGTCCGTGAGTTCGAGCCCAGCGTCAGGCTTTGGGCTGATGGCCCAGAGCCTGGAGCCTGCTTCCGAGTCTGTGTCTCCCTCTCTCTCTGCCCCTCCCCCATTCATGCTCTGTCTCTCTCTGTCTCAAAAATAAATAAATGTTAAAAAAAAAAATTAAAAAAATAAAATTAAATAAAATAAATAAAAAATAAAACAAAACAAAACAGTCTTTGCCTGTGTGATTTTTTTTTTCAGAGTATGCAATCCTTAGATTTTGTCTGAATAATCAGTTTGAAGATGAGGATTTCAGAAAGATTGGGGATGAGATCATGACGTAGATTTTGGGGGGTGGTTAAGAAAGGAAAAGGAAATACATAGAAACTGTGTAATTGAAAACTTACCATTTATAATTCTTCTTTCCTAGGTATTTCAGCCTTCACCTGCAGATCATGAAAAATATGGTGGGGATCCACAGCACCCTCATAAACTACATATTGTTACCAGAATAAAGAGTACAAAAAGACGTCCATATTGGGAAAAAGATATAATAAAGATGCTTGGATTAGAAAAAGTAAGCAGCTGTTTAAGTCCTCTTAAGTTAGTTGTTTAAATTTGCTTTAAATTTTATAATTTTTAAACTTTAAGGTACATTTTTATTACTTCACTCATTTAAATGTATTATTTAGTGTAATTTATTTGAAAATTTGATTCAGACAAAATGAGTTTCACCTTAACATTTCACTGTAACATGGGACCATCTGCTTTGAAATGGATCCATAACCCTGTTTCCTTTGTTTATAGGCACATACTCCTCAAGTTCACAAGAATATACCTTCAGTGAATGCAAAACTGAAAGTGGTTAAACATTTGATAAGGTTTGTTGTTTGTTACTTCAGCTATTTAAAAAAGTGTATTACCTAGTATAATTCTAAAAGCATTTTCTTATGTCACAGAATCCAGCCCCTGAAGTTGCCGCAAGGACTTCCAGCGGAAGAGGACATGTCTAACACGTGCCTCAAGAGCACTGGAGAATTAGTGGTGCGGTGGCATCTAAACCCTGTAGATCAGGAAGCAGTTAAGTCCTAATGCCAGAGCAGTTTCATATTTAAAAATGTAAATCATTTTTATTTAAAGATAGAAAGTGTTCTTATTAAAATATATTTTAAATTCTAGCCATTTTCACTGGCTAAACATGGTGTGATTTCTTCCTTATATAGGCTTGGAAGTTTCAGTGCTGGTATTTGATTTAACTCTCTTTTCTGTCTGATAGTTTCACTGCAGAATGGGCTGGGGTGGTATTGTTTAAACATCTGGGTTCAGATGTCACCTTAGCAGTCACCATTGACTTGTTTAAAATATTGTTTTCTCTTTTAATTGAACGCAACAAATTCCTTGAGTGTCCCTTTGAGTGAGCAGTGTGTTACGTGTTGGGGAAATGCACAGCAGACCAGAACATGGTCCCTGCCCATCAGGAGTTTAGTCTCTTGCTAGAGAACAGAGATTCGGCCACAGTCATTAAACATTGGGTGTAGCTAGATTGACTGCTTTGTGCTTTAGTGTCTATAAGTATATATGTAGAGTTGGCTGCATTTTATTCTTAAATTTAATACCAAAAATAGTATCTTTTTCTAATTATAAATCTGAATTGGCCCAAATTTTATTGATGTTCTTTGAGTTCCTAAGAAACCTCTGCCAACAGTTGAGGTAATATTTAAAAGATGAGAAAGAAGGGAGAAATCTTTTAGGGAGAATTGTTTTATTTCCTTTTTTTTTTTTTTTTTTTTTTTTTTTCCTATTTCAGATACCTGGAGGGGTTGGGAGAAGTAAGAATTGTAGGACAGGTTCAATAGTGGGAAGTTTTGTGGCAGCTAATCAAAGATGATGGTGAAGAATCTCTGAATTCTAGTTGCCTATTTCCCTTTGTCTTTTGTGAGGCTTAGTTTGGGCAACAATAACATTGGCATACTACTCATAATTTGTGTAGTATTCATCCTGTCATAGGTCTTGATGTTTTAGAGCATTCAGAATTGCTACCTGAAATGAGCCAGATATCATTAATTACTAAGCTTGAATGCAATTACAGTTTCAATTCAACAATTATGAAATATCTAGTATATGTAAGGCCTGGAGGAGACCTTAAAGCCAGAGGACACTAACTTTAGAGAGCTCATTCTAGTTAGAGAAACCTGTATGCTACAACAAAATGTGTCCTTGCTGGAGGTGGTTTGAGGATAGCTGTGTTAATAAAAGCTGGTCCCTGCTAATTTATTGCCATCTCTTTCGCTATACTAATATTAATGTTTAAAATGGGGACAAGAACATTGGTTAATTTTTACCCAAAGATTCTAATAAAGTTTAGGTAAGTAATTTTAACCTCAACAGTCCATGACTAGAAAAAAGGACCTAAATGTTAAGTTGAATATTTGTAAGTAAAATTGTCTATAAGGAGAAAAGTATAAGGCACACATGGGTATAAGCTAGTGCATTAGTTTTCTATTGCTGTGTAACTAATTACCACAAACCCAGTTGCTTAAAGCAACACGCACTTAATCATCCCACTGTTTCTGTGGGTCAGAAGTCTGGGCTTAGCTGGGCTTAGTCACTTACGGTCTCACAAGGCTGAGTTCTCCTCAGCCTTGACTGGGAAAGGATCTGCTTCCAAGCTCTCTCATTTCATTTGCTTGTGATTGTAGGATTCATGGCAAGTTGTTTCTTCAAAGGCAGTCAGTGTTGAAGAGAGAAACTAGCAAGATGTGTGCTAATGAGGGAGCACAAGGCAAGCTGACAGACCACAAACACCCCCCACAACCCAACCAGGTGGGATATGTGTGATACTCCTCAGGCACTCCTGGCTGCCCAAGAACAAAGGAGAGCGGAAAACAAAAGGTTAACTGATAGAGATCATAGTCCTTCAGGACCTAGGTCTCCGCTAGCCCTCCACAGTGGGAAACAAAGGCAGAAGGAAATGGCAGATAGAACTCCAGTCCCTTGTAACATGCAGCCCATTGACAAATACTTGAGGCTGACAGAGTAAAATGTTTCTTTAGGAACACCCTACTGTCTTAATGTTTTGCTAGAAGGAAAAACAGCCTTAGCTTGACAATAGCTAGGCCTCCAGTGTCCTGTGAGTCTTTAGCATATGAAAATCTCCCTGGAAACTTCCCCTGGACTTTACCTCCCCCAACCCCATAGTATATAATCAGTCTTTCCTCATCGTCCAGGGCAGGGTGCTTAAATAAAATCACCTTTTTGCACCAAAGATGTCTTCAAGAATTCTTTCTTGGCCATGGACTCCGGACCCTGTGAATCCCACTAACACCTCCAAAAACCTCATCATGTGCTATACTCTTAGGTAATCATGCAAATGTAGTCATGTACATTCCATCACCTTTGTTGCATTCCATTGGTTAGAGGCAAGTCATAAGTCCAGCCAAACTCAAGGAAGAGGGGAATTACACAAATGTATGACTGCCAAGAGGCAAGGATCCTGGGGGCCTCCTTAAAGATTACCTGCAAGCATGGTAAGTCCATCGCCAAGTAGACCCATGGAAATCCCCATATTGTCATTCCTTTGCTTCATATCATTTCAAAACCTTTTAAGGACTTCTTGCTTAGTTTTGTCTTTGGGTCTCCGAGAAGTTACCTGAGCGCTAGCACTACTTTTAAGGACCATTCCAGTTCTCTTGACATCTTCTCAATCTAAAATTGCACCTCTTCCAGGGGCATCTTTTGTCATCGCAATACTAATACTTAGCATCCTAACTAGCACAGTTTCACCAAGAGCAGTTCCACCAAGTGGAATTGCACTGGCCATTTTGAGGAGCTTTTGACACAAATAATAAGATGGTGCATTTAGGAGGTACCTTACAACAAAAAAAGCGAAGAAATCCCATGAAGAGATTATTTGTCCTGTTTTTCTAAAAAAGAGATAATTTTGCTTAATATAGGTGGTATCCTCTCCTTCCCAAACTTCCAGGAGTAACAAGTACTGGTTTTTTGATCACACAGCTTGATAAAATTTTCAAGGGTCCAAGTTACTGTCTAAACCATCTGTCACTCTTTATATATGTATATACATCAAAACTTTTCTGCATCTAAACTTTTCTCTCTTGGGGCTCCTGGGTGGCTCAGTCGATTAAGTGTCAGACTTCGGCTCAGGTCATGATCTCATGGTTCATGAGTTCGAGCCCCACAAGAGGTTCTGTGCTGATAGCTCAGACCCTGGAGCTAGCTTCAGATTCTGTGTCTCCCACTCTCTGCCCCTCCCTCCCTCATGCTCTCTGTCTGTCTGTCTCTCTCTCTCAAATAAATAAACATTAAAAAAAAATTTTTAATAGATGAATAATTCTTCATATTCTGTTCTCTAATTTTCTTCATTGTATGGAGAAAAAATTTGTTGGTCACTTAAGTTAAAGATAATATAAAGTGTTAAGAATGTTATATGTTATACTAATTGTTAACACTTTATATATTATAAACAATATAAATCAGGTACAATAATTACAGAGAAATACAAATATGTATGTAGCATAATGAATATGATTTACTCCTTATTAAGATGGTAAATTTAATATGTATACTTTTTTTTTTCTTTTAAGTATTTGAGAGAGCGTGCGCTCACACAAGAGAGAGCAGGAGAGGGATAGAGAGAATCTCAAGCAGGCTCTGTGCTGTCAGCACAGAGCCCAACACTGGGGCTCAATGAACTGTGAAATCATGAAATCATGGCCTGAAATCAAGAGTTGCATGTTCAACTGACTGAGTCACCCAGGTACTCCTACATCTTTTATTTAATATAATTATAAATTATACTTTTTTTTAAAAGTTTATTTATTTTGAGAGAAAGAAAGGAGAAGCAGAGAAAGAATCCCAAGCAGGCTCTAAGCTCAGCATAGACCTGAGGCAGGGCTTGATCCCATGACCATGGAATCATTACCTGAGTTGATACCAAGAGGTGGACACTTAACTGACTGAGCCAGCCAGGTGCCCCTGACAAATTCTATTGTAAAGCAATAGATACAAACTTAGGTTTATTAAATATAAATGTCCATGCCTAGATACATATAAAGGTATATTAACAAATTACTGCAATCTGCATGAATAATGTAAAATAAAGGTAAAAATCAAGTTTGAGTAAACCAAGGTATTTTTGTCTAGAGAATCATTATTTCCTTTTTTTTTTTTTTTTAATTTTTTAAATAAATTTATTTATTTTGAGAGAGGCAGAGATAGCACAAGTAGGGGAGGGGTAGGGAGAGGGAGGGAGAGAGAATCCCAAGCAGGTTTCGCACTGCCAGCTCGGAGTCCAATGTGGGGCTCAAACTCACAAAACTGCAAGATCATGACCTGAGCCGAAACCAAGAGTCTGTTGCTAAACTGACTGAGCCACCCAGGCACCCCTTTTTCCTATTTTAGATACTTAGCACATATCTTGTCCTCTCTCAAAACTATTCTTGATTTTGCCTTTCCCAAAGTCATACCCAAAATTTGAAACAGTAAAATTATTAAGATGTATTTTATTCTTAAACTGTCTGTGGATTTTCTTTCTTTTTTTAATTTTTTTTTTATGTTTATTCATTTTTGAAAGAGAGAGACAGAGCACAAGTAGGGGTGGGCAGAGAGAGGGGGGACACAGAATCTGAAGCACTCTCCAGGCTCTGAGCTGTCAGTACAGAGCCTGACGTGCGGCTCAAACTCACAAACTGCGAGATCATGACCTGAGCTGAAGTTGGGCACTCAACCAACTGAGCCACCCAGGTGCCCCTGCCTATGGGTTTTCTAAAGTGGCCATCAGATAACAAAGATTTGCTGTTCACCACATAAAAGTAAAAGCAGTAGGGATGATTGTCTAAAAATTCTCCAAACTTGAGTTCAAAATGATTATGAGCATTTTTGTCTACCAAACTTAGTATTGACAGAAATCTGACAACTTAGAAAGAGTTGATCTCTCTAGATTAATTACATATAAGTAAAGTCTATTAAATATCTTTTAATGAATATACATTTTTTCAAGTTAAAAGAAATATGATTGGACACAAAGATACAATAACTACCTTCCAAAAGATTGTTTCCATTCTAGATTCACAAATTCTCCCCTCTCTCCACCCCCTTTCCTTTCATTACAAATCTGAACAAGCATTAGGGAACTGATTCAATTAAACGGAAATCATCAGAGGCCCATTGCTGTATTTAATCTTGTTATATCAGTAGCCAAGACATATACATCCACCTTGTTAAGAACTGTAGCAGCAAAAAAAGTGTGAAAGCTTCAGTTGATTTGGTTCTAGGGTCTCTACTACACTTAATAGTACAGACTCTTCCACTGACAACTAACTTGGTATTTTTTGGCGAGTCCCCTGACGTATGAAGTGTTGTTTCGGTCTCTTTATACATCACTGTCCAATACTGCAACACTCAAAACCCTATTACCTCTCTCCTATGGGTCTGTGGTGTCATGCATTAATCTAAGAAATTCAGACAAAAGGACCAGCCCTCTGACAGCATGGACCCTAAATACATTCCTGTTGGGATGTTAAATTATTTTTCCATTGTATTTATTAAATTCTCTGTTTAGTCTGTCTGTAGTCATGCTTGTTCTACTCTTTTCCCTGAGGTTAAAGAAATCCTGTGTTTTTCTTTCTCATCTCAGGTTTGAGGAGTTACTACTTTTGTTCAAACTTGTCCCCCATGACACTTTGTCACTAAGATCCACATCTCATTTATTGCCTTGTTCTCTGGTTCAGAGATAATGGAGTTCTTAGAGAGGGTCTCGGAGCCACTGACAGGGACTGGTACTTTTATTAAGGCATTTTCTTATTTACAATACTAATTTGGTAAAATCTGCCTGAATGCCATGTTTCAACTTAGTACAATGCAAGAAACTACCTTTCCATAGGATGAAATATAGAATAGGACTTGGAAAGGCCCCTCAACCAAAAACTCCCTCCCATCACTGTTAGGGAGTCTGACATTCCTCTATTAGAAATGCAGTCATTTAAAGAAAAAGCAAAATTGTCTTTATTTTCAGATGACATAATTTTACACATAGAAAAATTCTAAAGACCCCCCCCCCCACCAAAACTGTTAGATCTAATAAACAAATACAGTAAAGTTGCAGGATTCAAAGTCAACATACAAAAAACTCAGCGTTTCTATTAAATTATCTGAAAAAGAAATTGTTACAATCTCATTTACAATAGTCAAAAACAATAAAATACTTAGGAATAAATTTAACCAGAGAGGTAAAAGATCTCTGCTCTTAAAACCACAAAACATTAATGAAAAAAAATCAAATAAGATTTAAATGGAAAGATATTCTGTGTTTATGGACTGGAAGAATTAATGTTAAAATGTCCACACTATTCAAAGGCATCTATAGATTCAATGCAATCTGTATCAAAATTCCAATGGCATTTTTTTTTTTTTTACAGATATAGAGAAAATAATCCTAAAATGTACATGGAACCACCAAAGACCCAGAATAGCCAAAGCAATCCTGAGGGAAAGAAAAGTGGGAGGCATCATACTTACTCATTTCAAGCTATATTACAAAGCAATAGTAATCAAGCAGAATAGTACTGGCATAAAATAAATGTATAAACCAATAGAACAGAATCGAGAGCATAGAAATAAGCCCATGCATATACAGCCAACTGTATTTGACAAGGGAGCCAAGAACACTCAATGGGGAAAAGACAGTCTTTAATAAATGGTGCTGGGAAACTTGGATATTCACATGTAAAAGAATGAAACTAAATCTTTATCTTAACACCACTCGCAAAGAATTAACTCAAAAGGGATTAAAGACTTAAATGTAAGACTAGAAACCATAAAACTAGAAGAAAACAGGAAAAAGCTTGACATAGGTCTTGGCAATGACTTCTTGGATATGATACCTAAAATGCAACAAAATCGATGAACAAGTGGGACTACATTAAAAAGCCTCTGCACAGCAAAGGAAACCATCAACAAAATGAAAAGACAACCTGTGGAATGGAAAAAAATATTTGCAAACCATATACCTGAGAAGGGGTTAGTATCCAAAATATGTAAAGAGTCCTACAACCCAATAGCAAAATAAATAGTCCAATTTTAAAACTGGGCCAAGGGCCTGAATACACATTTTTCCAAAGGGGATCTATGAATGGCAGGTACATGAAAAGGTGCTCAACATCACTAATCATTAGGGAATGCAAATCAAAACCACAATGAGTTATCTCATATTAGAGTATATACCATCAGGGGGCGCCTGGGGTGGCTCAGTGGTTAAGTGTCAACTTTGGCTCAGGTCATGATCTTGCAGTTTGTGAGTTCAAGCCCCACATCAGGCTCTGTGCTGACCACTCAGAGCCTGGAGCCTGCTTTGATTCTGTGTCTCCCTCTCTTCCCCTCCCTGACACTGTTTGTCTCTCTCTCTCTGTCTCTCTCTCTCTCAAAAATAAAACATTTTTTAAAAAAGCTATCATCAGAAATATAAGAGATAACATGCTGCAAGGATGTCCAGAACATTGTTGGTGGGAATGTAAATTTGTACAGTCACTATGGAAAACAATATGCAGTTTCCTCAAAACACTAAAAATTGAACTACCATATGATCCAGTAATTCCACTTCAGGGAATGTAATTGAAGGAAATGAAAACATTGTTGAAGAGAGATTCTGCATCCTAATGTTTATAGCAGCATTACTAACATAGTCAATACATGGAAACAACCAAAGTATACATCAACAAATGAGTGGATAAAGGAATTGGGTATATGTGTATAACAAGTATTATTCAGCCATTAAAAAAAAGGAAATCTGCCATTTGCAACAATATGGATGGGCCTTGATGGCATTATACTGAGAGTAGAGAAAAACAAATACTATATGATCTCACTTGTATGTGGAATCTTTTTATCTTAAAAAAAAATTCATAGAAGAAAACATCAGATTTGTGGTTACCAAGGGTAGGAGGTGGTGGGATGGGGAATTGGATGAAGGTGGTTCAAGGTACAAAATTCCAGTTATAAGTACTAGGGTTGTAACATACAAGACGGCTATCCTTAACACTGCCGTAAGATATATTTTAAAGTCAGTAGTGGAAGTCCTAGCCTCGGCAATCAGACAACAAAAAGAAATAAAAGGCATCCAAATTGGCAAGGAAGAAGTCAAACTTTCACTCTTTGCAGATGCCATGATACGCTACATGGAAAACCTGAAAGACTCCACCAAAAAATTGCTAAAGCTGATACATGAATTCAGTGAAGTCACAGGATATAAAATCAATGTACAGAAATCGGTTGCATTTCTAATACACCAATAATGAAGCAGCAGGAGATATCAAGGATCAATCCCATTTATGATTGCACTAAAACCCGTAAAATACCTAGGAATAAACCTAGCCAAAGAGGTAAAAGATCTGTTCGCTGGAAACTATAGAAAGCTTATGAAAGAATTGAAGACACAAAGAAATGGAAAAACATTCCCATGCTCATGGATTGGAAGAACAAATATTGTTAAAATGTCAATACTCCCCCACCTGTTGGGATGAGCACTGGGTGTTGTATGGAAACCAATTTGACAATGAATTTCATAATAAATAAATAAATAAATAAAATGTCAATACTTCCCAAAGCAATCTACATACTCAATGTAATCCCTATCAAAATAACACCAGCATTCTTCACAGAGCTAGAACAAGCAATCCTAAAATTTGTATGGAACCACAAAAGACCCTGAATAGACAAAGTAATGTTGAAAAAGAAAAAGCTGAAAGCATCACAATTCCGGACTTAAAACTGTATTGCACAGCTGTAATCATTAAGACAGTATGGTATAGGCACAAAAATAGATACATAGATCAATGGAAGAGAATAGAGAACCCAGAAATGGACCCACAAGCATATGGCCAAATGATCTTTGACAAAACAGGAGAGAGTATCCAGTGGAAAAAAGACAGTCTCTAGCAATTGGTGCTAGGAGAACTGGACAGTGACATGCAGAAGAATGAAACTGCACCACACAAAAATAAACAAAATGATGAAAGACCTAAACATGAGACAACAAATCATCAAAATCCTAGAGAAGAAAACAGGCAGCAACCTCTTTGACCTAGGCCACAGCAACTTCTTGCTTGACATGTCTCCAGAGGCAAGGAAAACAAAAACAGAAATGAACTATTGGGACCTCATCAAGATAAGCTTCTTCACAGCAAAGGAAACAAAACTAAAAGGCTAACGACAGAATCGGAGAAGATATTTACAAATGATATATCAGATAATGGTTTAGTATCCAAAATCTATAAAAATCTTACCAAACTCAACACCCCAAAAACAAATAATCCAGTGAAGAAATAGGCAGAAGACATGAATAGACACTTTCCCAAAGACATCCAGATGACTAACAGACACATAACAAGATGCTCAACATCACTTATCATCAGGGAAATACAAATCTCATTGTGGTTACCACCTCACACCTGTCAGAATTGCTAAAATTAACAACTCAGTAAACAACAGATGTTGGCAAGGATGCAGAGAAAGGGGAACACTTTTGCACTGGTGGTGGGAATATGACCACTCTGGACAACAGTATGGAGGTTCTGCAAAAAGTTAAAAATAGAACTACCCTATGACCCAGCAATTGTACTACTAGAAAGGATACAAAAATGCTGATTCGAAGAGGCATGTGTACCCCAATGTTTATGGCAGTGCTATCAACAATAGCCAAATTATGGAAAGAACCCAAATGTCCATCGACTGATGCATGGATAAAGAAGATGTGGTATACATACATACATACATACATACATACATACATACAATGGAATATTACTCAGCAATCAAAAAGAATGGAATCTTGCCATTTGCAACAACGTGGATGGAGCTAGAGTGTATTATGCTAAGTGAAATAAGTCAGTCAAAGAAAGATATCATATAATTTTACTCATGTGGAATTTAAGAAACTCAACAGATGAACATAGGGGAAGGGAAGGAAAATGAGATAAAAACAGAGGCAAACCATAAGAGACACTTAAATACAGAGAACAAACTGAGGGTTGCTGGAGTCGGAGGGTGAGGGAGGGATGGGTTAAATGGGTAATGGGCATTAAGGAGGGCGCTTTTCAGGATGAGCACTGGGTGTCATACGTAAGAGATGAATCACTGGGTTCTTCTACTGAGGCCAAGACTACACGGTATAGTATCCAACTTGAATTTAAATAAAAAATAAAAATCAATAAGATAGATCCTAAGAGTTCTCATCACAAATTAAAAAAAATAACATTGTTTTTCTTTCTATAAAACATGATGGATGTTGACTATGATCATCACTTCACAGTATATATAAGTCAAATAATTATGTTGTGCACATTAAACTTACACAGTACTGTATGTCAATTATATCTCAGACTGGGGGAAAAGGTAAATAAATGTTTTTAAAAAGAGAAAGAAATGGAGTCCTTTAATTTCCTTGCGTCTTCAAGAATACAAGTGAAGGGGCAACTATTCAGAAAAGTTACCTCTGAGCTGCTATCTGATCTCCTCAAGTCATCATTTCACTGCAATGGAGGAAGGAAGTGGAAAAGTGGGGTCATCAGGGAGCAACAGCCTCAGCGGAGCACAGACAGGTGGAGCTCCAGGGAGGAAGCCAGAATTGGGTAGAAGAAGTGTAGAGGTGCAGGGCAGAAGCCCTGATAGAGAGGGGACCCAGAAGGGCACATTTTGCCTTATAGCAAAGTATGAGTTTGGATCATTTACATGCTAATAAAATAAAAATAGTACCTTAATCTCCTCTAAAGTTCTATAGCCAAAATCCCAACAGCCAGCTGAACCAACCTTCACTGCTTTGCTGTCATACCTGCCTCAGCCCAAAACTATTTCCTGTATCTCCCCAGCTGTTTCTGAGAATTCTCCCAGCAAGACCCTCCCATGAAATGATGGCCACAATGAGTGATGGGCCCACAGGAAACCATTTTGCAACCTCTTGGATATTGGCTTTGTAGGCTAATATCCTTTGAAGATCATTGCTGCAATCATTTTGGAAGCAATAATCTCTAAGGACAGGAGGAGAGAGAAGGTGCTGTCTCTAAAATGGAACATGCCTTCCTGAGAGGGAGAGCACAGTCCACTGGGGTGAGGAAAATAAGTATTGGAAATTTTATTTCTATTTGTTTTTTCATCTAATCCCTCAAATTTATGTTTTTGTGTGTATTTCATAATGTCAGAATAAAGTGTATGTGAAAAATGAGCAAATGTATAATTGTATGTATAATCAAGAAACTGTTGATATATGTCTTTAGGTAAGCTACTTTAAAGAGATCATCTGTGTCTCTAAGGTTTTTTAAAGTCTCTGAGGTTTTTTTCAAAGGCATCACCCTGGAAAGGACTCCTCTTGGTCTGCCAGGTTGGAAATTCTTCCCTTGGACCAGTGTGGTGTCCATATGAGTTAAACCTGGCTCATTCAAACCATAAGAGAGTTATAAAAACTGAGAATAATTGATGGGGGGTGGGAGGGAGAGGAGGGTGAGTGATGGGCATTGAGGAGGGCACCTGTTGGGATGAGCACTGGGTGTTGTATGGAAACCAATTTGACAATAAATTTCATATTAAAAAAAAAAACCTGGCTCATTAAACCTCTACATTTGAATGAAAACAACCTTGGCAGGGTTAATCACATGATTCTTAGTTTGTGTGTTTGCTTTTTGCAACACCTGACTCCAAACAACTTTTGGAGGTTTCCAAATATCACATCTACCTTTCCAGGTAACCTGGCTTCATGGGTGATATTTAAAAATTTCTTTTAAGAATGTTTTAAATTAGGCTGAGAATTTTCAAGGTAACAGAATGAAGTAGGGGAGCAAGGTTTTGGAGAGTATAGGAGCTATTTTTTAAGTTTTTATTTTCATTCCAGTTTGTTAAAATTGTTACATTACAGTGTTATATTAGTTTCAAATGTACAGTATAGTAATTCAGCTATTCCATACATCACCCCTTTAAGGTGTTGTATTTTGCATTTCAAAATTAGCCACATTTTACATGTCTGAAACTGAATAGGGTTTTTTGTTTGTTTGTTTAATACATAAAGTATAGGAGGCATCTGAGGGAGGGAAGGCTTCAGAGAGATAATTTCAAATCAACATTTGATTGATACCCTTTTGCAGACATTTTAATCAGCTATATACCTTATGAGGTCAACCAGAAATTGTGGGAGGAGACATTGGAAGTGGCAAATCCAAGATATAGACAGAATGTCATTACTGCACACACAGAACATCATCAAAATTAAGGGCACATCCTAGCCCTGTTACTGGCTATGGAACTTCAGAAAGTAATTTAATCTCTGGGTTTCAGTTTTCTCATCCTTACATTGAAGATGATAAATATCATAAGAATAGAATGAGGAAATAAACATAAAGCTACTGATTTACTGCCTAGAACACAGTAGCTGTCGTTTTTGTTAATAATATGGTAGGAATATGTTTTCTTCAGAAATTAACATGGTCATTGACCCTTTTAATATTTCACCTCTGCCCCCATGCTAAGGACTAGGCTATCAGTGACACCAGCCTGTGGGGAGAACCTTAGACAGGTCCCTCCTTTGGCCAAAGTTTTGAAGGAGAAAAGTGAATTTTAAGGTTCTTTGAAGTTCTAGCTTGGTAAGTGGGCATCCTCATTCTCCAGATAATTAGAATGTGGAATATAGACTGCAGCAGCTAGCACTGCACCTGTCTCCAGAGTAGGGGTTACTTCCTAAGTATTTGTGCAATTGAATTCTATCCATAATCCTGCCACTGTGCATAAGAATCTAAGCTCATAGGAGGCGCCTGCGTGGCTTGGTTGAGTGTCTGACTTCAGCTCAGGTCATGATCTGTGACTGTGCTGACAGATCAGAGCATGGAGCCTGCTTCAGATTTGTGTGTGTGTCTCTCTCTCTCTTTGCCTCTCCCCCACTTTCTCTCTCTCTCTCTCTCTCTCTCTCTCTCTCTCTGTCTCTCTCTCAAAAATAAATAAAAACATTAAAGAATTTGAGCTCATGGGACAGAATTGATGTGAAATTTTTAAAAAGGAGCCTGATATTTATGTGCTGATTTGGGGTATCTGGTGCCTAAAATGTTTATGCCCCTGTGCAGACATGGTAGTTAGTTTGCTTACCTGAGATTATCAGACCCTCTGGAAGGTTATCACTGAAGAGCTTAGTCTTGAACTTAGGTAGATCAACAAAACACCCATGCAGTTTCCTCCTTCTCAAAACCATCTGAAAATGAGTGTTGGATGAGGGGCAGAGAAATGACTATGTTGGCCAAGGCAGAGTTGCTATTCTCAAGGGCTGAACTTGCCTTTTGGAAATTCTGTGCCCAGCTCCCAATCTTCACATTGCACCAGAAGGCAATGGGCTAAACTGATGTTAAGGCCAGACCTGGAAAAGGGAAAAAGCAACGTACAAAAAGCAAAGAGCTTCTAAGGGAAAAGGTCTACGTTGTACCTACAGCAACTATGTATCGGTTTTCTTCATTATCATGAGTTTTAATAATTGAATATACTTTGACATTAAGAAAATCTTCCATCATTCTTCCTTCAATAAACAGCTTTGTGTGCAGAAGGATCTTATTAGTAAAGGTATTTAGACAGATCTACTCATTGAATATTGATCAATGTTGGCAAATTAATCTTATTCTCTAATTAATATACTCCATACTCTGATCTAATCCATGCCCTTCTGACTGTCCTACCCACCCACCCCCCCCTCCCCACACACACACCTTCATGCTGAGCCACCTTCCATACAGAGCTCACTCTTAGGTATACCTTCATCTTTCTGCTCGTCTTTAATCAGAAGGCTCCTCTCCTCTCAGACCATCCACCATACTCTGAAGATATCTGAGGCTCTCACAACCTCCCTCTCTGACCCCCTACTGTGGGGATGAGACCTGGCCTTGGGATGTTACACAGGGTTTCACTGGTAAAGACATTGAAGACCTCCTGAGATCTCCACAACATGGATGCTCGACCCAAGACTCAGCTCAGGAGCACCAAGGCCCTGAAGTATCAGTAAAATCCATAGCCTCAGTATGCATGAGAATATGAGATAAAATGAGAATAGAACCTATCTCTTAGCACCACTCTATAAATATAGATATGCTTAAAACAACTCATGCACTACACATAAGAGCAAGTCTTTGCAAGAATGGTATTGAACGGCTATGAGGAAACCAGTGTTTCTTCACATTATAAACAACACAATACATTCAAAACTATATTGGGTTTAAGTTGTTTCTTCCCTTAAGATACTCTGACCAAAATTCTATAATGCACAGCAATCTCAAGTTCAGTTAATTATACTCTTAACAAAAAAATCAACATAAAAATGTGTACATACTCAAATTTGACTTTAACTTTTATGCTTTTAGGACTTTTTAATGAAGTACAAGTTCACATATTGGAACAGATCACTTATCTGATTGTTTTAATTTTAGACAGCATGGACACAAGCTCAAAGGACATCTGAGCAGAGACCTCTTTTTTTTTTTTTTTTTTTTTTTGAATAAAACTCCAAAAAATCCTCAGAGATGTAAGTGATAAAGAATTAACTTGTTCTTTACCTGTGAAAGTGCTAATCCAGACTCTCTGGCTCCAATTCCTTAAGTTTGAGGTAATAAAAATACTTCCACTGAGGTCACTTTATAAAACATCTTTGTTTTAATTTTAGAATCCAGTGCAATAAAGAACTAGGAAGTAGTGACAGAAGAGCTGGGGAATGGAGGATGGGGGATTCCAAGCCCATGGCAGACCCTTAGCAATGGGAGGAGATTGGTGCAGACCCAAGGATTCAGGAGGGGCAGATGACCTGGGGAGCAGATGGAGGAGCATAGATTCTGGGGAGAGAAGGCCGTGTATGTGAGAGAGTGAAGGACATGATGGGAAAGAGAATTATGCAGGATAGGAGAGGATGTGTTTAGGAATGGAGCCATGTAGAGAACTGGGGAAGCCAAACCCCCAGCTTTCCATGGCATTGACTTGGGATGACCAAATGGCTAAGACGTGATGCTCACAGCCATGACCCCTAAAACATTCCACATGTTTTTGCCAGTTTCAAATTATAGTGAACAGCCTACAGTTACTTATTTCATTCTTTAAAAATTAGAAAAGGCATTTTAACATTCAGAATGTATTTGGCAAAGCTAAGCCCTACTTAGGTGGTTACTCTTTGTGGCTATTAAATTACAGTTTGTCAGTTAATGAGGAACTCACCCCCCATACAACCCACAAAGAAAGAGAAGCAAGTAGAACAGAAATGAGCAAATGCATCCATGCCCAGACTTCAATCACTCTCTGTATGTGCAGCTCTTCTCAGAATGCTGAAGCTTGCAGGTCCTTATAAAGCTTTCTAATTCCCTGACATCAAAGGCACAATTAGTAACCATGTCCTCTCCCACCCCTTTCTGCATTTCACACTTTCAAAGCTTCAGCCATGTTTTAGCCTTTCATCTTCTTAAAAGTAAACAACATGGCTTTTTTTAAGAAACATATTAAATAAACCCAAATAACACTGATGTTCGTGTGGCACTGTATTTTGTTTGAGACTTTAATCTCTGTTTTGTTCTCTCAGTTGCCAGGCCTTTGTGTTCTTTTGATTGAGGTCAGCATCTATTCCAGGCATTTGTTTTTGAAAGCATGAAATTATTAAGGGGTATTAGACCAGAGAGAGGGGTGAGAGGTATTTTGGGGGTTGAGAGAAATGAAGTTCTGCACCCCACACCTAAGTAGAGGCTCAGAGTGACAGAGCCCAGAGAGGGACATCTAACAGGTCTCACTCCAGACACAGGACTTTTACAGAGATTCCTGTGTGCTAGCAGGAGTCTGAAGCAGCTAAAGTGTTTGTGCTAAAGAGGCCCTTTCTTTCTTTCTTTCTTTCTTTTTTTTTGCCTTGTTATGCTGGATAGGACCACCACTAATTATTGAGTAGAAATGATAAGATCACATATCATTGTATTTTTCTGAGCAACAATAACTCAAGCTCAACACGAAGACTTGGGCTTGGAGTAGGCAGGTGGGCAGAACCAGGAAAACTTCACACAAACACCACTAAGCTGCTACGACTTTCATTTATTTGTTCCTTTCAACAGACTAAACAGTACCTGCTTGCAAGCCAGGGGAATGGGATGGATGGCTGCTCGGTCCAGAGATTGGTCATCCTTCTGTCTGCATTAGCTGCTGCTCACTGCTGGCTGGTACACTGCTGGCTGCTCACTGCTGGCTAGTGCCCTTTACTGTGGATGTCTTCACAAAAGACTGGAGTCCTTTTATGGTGTGTGGCAGTTTATGGCTGGTTCAGTGCACTTCAGAGTAAAAGTTTGTCGGAGAGGGCGGGGTGTGGTGAGCTGGGCTTAATATGCAAACTAAAATGGCCCTCAGCACTTGGAGGGCACCTCTCAGTATATGGTCCGCAGCAGATATGAATATCATTCATATTCTGATTGGTTTCACCTCAAATTACCAAACTAATTTCATAACTGTTTACATATTGTGCTTACAAGTTATGCAATTTTTTATCAGTATGTTTCAAAACATGGCTGTACTTTCTAAAACATGCTCATTACAACTTATCTACAACTTTGAGGTGAAACTTTAATAGCAAGAGAGCATTCCAAATGGGAAAGCCAATTTCAAACAAGGTCAAGACTTTATAACCTACATTAAAATGTAGGGTGAAATACCTTTTACAAGTACCAATTTATATATAACACACTAGCCTTGTTTCTGATATAAGGAAAAAATCTTTAATTTCACCAATAAGTATGATGTTAGCTATAGATTTTTTTTGTTGTTGATGTCCTTAGTCAGATAGAGGAAGTTACTTAAATACTGGATTGCTGAAAATTTTTATCATGGATGCATGTTGGATTCTGCCAGCTACTGAAATTTATGTATTTCTCTCATTCTGTTAATATGGTGGATTACTTAGATGATTTTCAATTTTAAATCATCTGTGAAGTACTGGAATAAACTCCACTATATCATGATTAATTACCCTTCTTACACATTGCCAGATTTGGTTTGCTAACATTTCATTATGGACTATGGCATTTAATTTTCTTTTCTTGCAGTCTCTTTATCTGAGTTTGGTATTAGGGTTAGTGTGTACTCTTAAAATAAGTTGGAAAGTATTCTTACTATTTTCTGAGAATTTATGTAATACTTGTTTTAAGTCTTCTGTAAACATTTGATAAAAAATTCTCAGTAAAACCATTTATGCCTGAAATCTTTTATACTGGGGGTTTTAGGTAGATAGTAGATAGGAGAGAGAGAGAGAGATACAGAGATTGATACAGAGATAGAGAAATAGATACAGAGATACAGATAGATATAATGGTTGAGGTTTTTTATTCCATTCTAATTTTTCAAGAACTTGTCTGTTTCTTTTAAATTGCTAAGTGTATTTGTTTAAAGTTGTTCAGAAATTCTATTACCATTTTATTTTTAGAAAATCTAGCAATATCCCTCCATTCCTTCATTTCTTTTTTTTAATTAAAAAAATTGTTTTCCATTCCTTCATTTCTAATATTGGTGGTTTGTGTTTTCTTTCTTGATTAGTTTGTAATCAATTTAATCAAATTTGTTAATATTTTGAAGGAACCAACTTTTGGTTTGGTTAATTTTCTCTATTTTTTGTCTGCTCTGTCTCATTTATTTCCACTATAATCACTATTATTTCCTTTCTTCTGCTTAATTTTGGTTTAATTTGTTTACTTGTTTTCCAGTCTCTTAAGGCATAAATTTATATCATTGATTCTAAGCGTTTTTTTCCTAATGTAAGCATTTATTGTTTTTTAATTTTTTTAATGTTTATTATTATCGAGAGACAGAGAGGCACAGAGAGTGAGCAGGGGAGGGGTAGCAAGAGGGGGAGACGCAGAATCTGAAGTAGGCTCCGGGCTCTGAACTGTCAGTACAGAACCTGACACAGGGCTCATGACCTGAGCCGAAGTTGGTAGCTTAACCAACTGGGCCACCCAGGCGCCCCATAATGTAAGCATTTAAAGCTATAAACTTCCCACCAAGCCCTGATTTTGCTGCTTACCTCTAATTTGGATGTTATGGTTTCGTTAGTATACAATTTGAAATATTTTCTACTTTGCTTTGTGATTCCTTCCTTGACCATAGGTTATTTAGGAGAGCATTGTTTAATTTCTAAATATTTGGGTATTACTCTTTTTGCTTTCTAATTGAATTCCATTGTGGTTAGAGAACCTCCTCTGCAAGATTTCTTTGACATTTATTGAGATTTGTTTTATGGCGCACAGTTTGGTCTATCTTGGGGAACTTTTCATATGCACTTGCAAAGAATATCATTCTTCCATTGTGTGCTGGAGTATCTATAAATATCATTTAGGTCAAGGTGTTTGACAGCATCTTACACAGCTTGTAGATCAATTTACTATCCAGAAAAAAATTCTAATGTGAGCCACATATGGAATTTTAAATTTTCTGGTAGCCACATTAACTCAAGAAAAAAAAAAAAACAGATGGAATTAATTTTTAAACTATATTTTATCTAACCTGAAATATCTAAATATCATTTAACATGTAACCCATATAAAATCATTAACAGGATATTTTACATTCTTGTTTCCTATTAAGTCTTTGAAATTCAGTGTGGATTTTACACTGCCCAGTACATCTCAGTTTAGACTAACCACACTTCAAGAACTCAATAGCCACATGTGATTCTAATAGCTATTGTATTAGCAGCAGAGTTCTAGATTCTTGCTTATTTTCCACTTATTTTATCAATTGCTTAAAAAAGGATGTTTATGATTATGGATTTGTCTATTTCTCCCTTTAGTTTTGTTTAGTTTAGTTTAGTTTTCTCTTGGAAGTAGGAGCACCTTGATGTTCTATGACTTGTCCATTTTGGATGGGAATTCCAGCAGGGGTAAGAAACACCCTTTGTCTCCATAGCATTTCAAAGCCATGTACTACTCTAAAAATATACTTGCTATCTGTATACGTTTACCCTCTACTCTTTGGATAGTTGATATGCTCTCATTGGTGCAGTAAGTTTTGCTACCTAGGCTAATTTTACCTGATGGAAAACTATTTTCTAAAGGAGAGCTTACATTACTTATAACATATTTTGCTTATAACTTCCAGTTTTGGTTGAGGTATGATCAATCAACAAATCATATTAGGTCAAGGTTCTCAATGGAAGAGAAAGTTCCCTGAGTTAAGACTATCATGAGATTATTCTTCTTCTGATAGGGGCAAAAGGGTGGCAGGATTTAGGGGTTTGCAGTGGTAAATAGAAATGTGAGAGAAAATAATAACAGAATCTCAATAGAGGTTGATCAGCTGTCTGGACAGTGTTGTGTTTTCTCAGGCAGAAGTAATGTTTATACCACAAGAAGAACCATGAGCTCAAGCAAACAGTTTAGGATTAGTTCAGCAAAAACATCAAGTTATTTAGCAACTGAGTCTAAAGTCTATATGGGGAAGGAAAGATCCAGAATTGCCAACTCAATATTGAAGAACAAAATTGGAGGGACTGATACTACCTGGCCTCAAGATTTACTATAAAGCTACAATAATCAAGACAGTGTGGTATTTGAGAAAGAATAGACATATATATTAATGGAACAGAATAGAGAGCCCAGAAATAGACACACGTAAACATAGTCAACTGATCTTTGACAAAGGAGCAAAGGTATTACAATCAATGGAGCAAAGATCATGATGTCAACAAATGATACTGGAACAATTGGACATCCACATCCAAAAAAAAAAAAAAAAAAAGGATCTAGACACAGACCTTATACTCTTCACAAAAATTAAATCCAAATGAATACATACCTAAATGCAAAATGTAAAGCTAATACTCCTAGAAGATAACATAGGAAAAGACCTACATGACCTTAGGTGTGTTGACTTTATTTATTTATTTTTAGTACTTATTATTTTTGAGAAAGAGCACAAGAAGGGGAGGGGCAAAAATAAAGGGAAACACAGTATCCAAAGCAGGCTTTAGGCTCTGAACTGTCAGCACAGAACCCAACTCAGGGCTCAAACTCACGAACTACAAGATCATGACCTGAGCCAAAGTCGGATGCTCAACCTACTGAATCACTCAGGTACCCCTGTTAATGACTTTTAGTCACTTTGGTGACAACACCAAAGACATGATCCATGAAAGAAAAAATTGGTACTGGATTTCATTAAAATGAAACACTTCTGCTCTGTGAAAGATAGTGTTATGAGAATAATAAAACAAAGTGCAGACTGGGAGAAAATATTTGCAAAATACACATCTGATAAAGGACTATTATCCAAAATATACACAGAATTCTTAAAACTCAACAACAAGAAAATAAACAACCTGATTAAAAGATGAGCCAAAGACCTAATAAGCATTTCACCAAAGAAGATATACAATGGCAAGTAAACATCTGAAAAGGTGTTCAACATCATATGTCATTAGGAAGGGGTAAATTAAAACAACAGGATCTCTACATACATATTAGAATGGTTCAAATACAAAACACTGTCATTACCAGATGCTGACAAAGATATGGAGCATCAGAAACTCTCATTTATTCCTACTGGGGAAAAAATGGTATGGCCACTTGAGAAGGCAGTGTGACAGTTTCTTACAAAACTTAACATACTCTTTCCATGTGATCCAGCGATCATGTTCCTGGTATTTACCCAAATGAATTGAAAATTATGTCCACACAAAAACCTGCACAGAGGTGTTTATAGCAGCTTTACTCATAACTGCCAAAATTTGGGAGCTGAAGATGACTTCAGCAGATGAATGGATAAATAAATCGTGGTATGTTTAGATAATGCAGTATTTTTCAGTGCCAAAAAGAAATGAGCTACAAAGCCTTGAAAAGAAATGGAGGATATGGAGGAAATTTAAATGCATATTATTAAGTGAAAGAAGACAATCTGAAAAGACTACACACTGTATGATTCCAGCAGTATATAACATTCTAGAAAAAGCAAAACTATCAAGACAGTAAAATGATCAGTGGTTGGGGGGAAGAAGGGAGGGAAGGATGAATAGGCCGAGCCCAGAGGATTTTTAGGGCAGTGAAACTCTTTTGTATGATACTCTAATAATGGATACATGTCATTATACATTTGTCAAAACCCATAATATGTACAACACCAAGAATGAACACTAATATAAACTATGGACTTCAGATGATAATGATGTGTCCATGTAGGTTCATTGATTATAACAAATGCACTTCTGTGGTCTAGGATGTCGATACTGGGGGAGACTGTGCGTGTGTGGGGACTGAGGGTATTTGGGAACTCTTGGTCCTTTTTCTGCTCAATTTTGTTGTGAATCTAAAACTCCCCTAAAAAACTAAAGCTTATTAATTAAAAAAAAGTCCTACCAGTTATTTTTGTGGAACTTGACCAGCTAATCATAAAATTTATATAAAAATGTAAGGAGAAAAACAAAGTTGGAAGATTTGCTTGACCAGGAATCAAGACTTACAAAAAAGCTATACTAACTCAAGTAGGTTGGTCTTGCTAGAAGTAAGTAAACTGATGAGCAGAAGAGAGAAGTTAGACATAGAGGTGGTAGTGCAGGGCGGTTAGGCAAAGATGATCTTTTCAGTAAATGTTTTTAAGACAATTTTAGGTATCCACATGGAAAAACATTTAAATTGGATCTTTAAATCACAACACACCAAAAATCCAGTGCTTTACAAAACCACATGTGAAATATAAAACAGTAAGGCATTTAGAAGTAATGTAGGAGAATATCTTCATAATCTGATGATGAAAAATATTTCTTAAATAAGGCATGAGAAACATTAATAATAAGGCAGGGGTGTCTGGATGGCTCCATCAGTTAATTGTTGAACTCTGATATCATCTCATGGTCCTGTTGTCAGGAATCGAGTGCTGCATCGGGCTCTGTGCTGAGGGGAGCCTGCTTGGGATTCTCTGTCTCCCTCTCCCTCTGCCGCTGCCTCACTTGTGCGTACTCTCTCTCTCTCAAATAAATGGATAAACTTAAAAAAAGAAGAATAAGATAATATTTATATAAGGTACTTAGAATAGTCAAAATCAGGAGTGCCTGAGTGACTCAGTTGGTTAAGCTTTCAGCTTCTGCTCAGGTCATGATCTCACATTTCCTGAGTTCCAGCCCTATGTGGGGCTCTGTGCTGACAGCTCAGAACCTGGAGGCTGCTTCAGATTCTATGTCTCCCTCTCTATGCCTCCCCGCTCATACTCTGTGTCTGTCTCTCTCTAAGTAAATAAACATTAAAAAAAAAAAAAAAAAAGAATTGTCAAAATTGTCAAAAAAAGAGATAGAAAGCAGAATGGTAGTTGCCAGTGGCTGAGGGGTAGGGAGGAAAGGGGGTTATTGTTTAATGAGTATAGATTTTATCAGATGAAACAACTTATGGAAATGGCTGGTGGTGATGATTGCACAACATTATGAATGGATTTAATACCACTGAGCTGTACACTTAAAATAGTTACAATGGTAAATATTATGTCATTTATTTTACCACAATTTAAAAATTGAAAAAAAAAAAAGGGAAAAATTTAGCAGCACAATAAATGCATAATTTAACAATGCCCTTTAGTGTTCTATGAATATCCAGTGGGGTATTTTATCTTCATGAGACTTGGAGTAAAATATTAATGAAACTACATAAAAAAACTTTATAGAAACCAATTAAAATATCACTTTGGGCCCTCCCAAAAGCAATATATTGATGTATTAGACTACAATAAAATATTTACTTATTAGTTGAAATGTCTTCTCCTGTTCTGTGGTTAGCCTTTTTTAACACTGTTAATAGTTTATTTTGCTAAACAGTTTTGTTATTACATGTACTCTTCTGTATGTGTATTATTTCACAATTTAAAACAGCATTTTAATTTTTTTAATTTATTTTTTAAAATTTATATCCAAGTTGGTTAGCATATAGTGCAACAATGATTTCAGGAATAGATTCCTTAATGCCCCTTACCCATTTAGCCCATCCCCCCTCCCAAAACCCCTCCAGTAACTCTCTGTTTGTTCTCCATATTTAAGAGTCTCATGTTTTTGTCCCCCTCCCTATTTTTATGTTATTTTTGCTTCCCTTCCCTTATGTTCATCTGTTTTGTATCTTAAAGCCCTCATATGAGTGAAGTTATATGATATTTGTCTTTCTCCAACTGACTACTTTCGCTTAGCATAATACCCTCCAGTTCCACCCACACAGTTGCAAATGGCAAGATTTCATTCTTTTTGATTGCTGAGTAATACTCCATTGTATATATATATACACCACATCTTCTTTATCCATTCATCCATCGATGGACATTTGTGCTCTTTCTATACTTTGGCTATTGTTGATGGTGCTGCTATAAACATTGGGGTGCATGTGCCCTCTCAAAACAGCATACCTGTATCCCTTGGATAAATACCCAGTAGTGCAATTGCTGGGTCGTAGGGTAGTTCTATTTTTAATTTTTTGAGGAACCTCCATACTGTCTTCCAGAGTCGCTGGACCAGTTTGCATTCCCACCAGCAGTGCAAAAGAGATCCTCTTTCTCCGCATCCTCGTCAATATCTGTTGTTGCCTGAGTTGTTAATGTAAAACAGCATTTTTAAAGATAGGATTTTAAATTCAATACAAATAAGCATCAAGATGGCAGCTAAAAAGAAGTAACTGATAGATAATTTCACCCCAAGAAGACAAACTAAGGGCTGCTTCACAGGCC
Source organism: Panthera pardus (assembly GCF_024362965.1). Classification (NCBI taxonomy): domain Eukaryota; kingdom Metazoa; phylum Chordata; class Mammalia; order Carnivora; family Felidae; genus Panthera; species Panthera pardus. The sequence continues at coordinate 60,220,646 of NW_026526821.1, read as the reverse complement.
AAATCCAATGGCGCTGGCAAAGAAGGGTATCTCAGTCAGTCACTTTTAGGGTCTTTTAACTTTCAGAGCTCCCTCTCTCTCAGGAATCCTGTGTCCTTATGACCCCCTGGCTTGCAAAACCCCTCACTCTGGGGATGCTGCCACCACGACATAACCAATGATTATTTAGTAATTTCTCAAACATTTTTTCCTTCAGTCTTCACAATAGTCTTCACAGCCCCTGAGGCTGGTCTTCTTATTAGAGCCATTTGTCATCTATGTTCTTTTAGTATATCTGTGACCTCTAATAGTGTTCTCAGCACTGACCGTCAAGAAAGAGGATGAGAGGGTAACCATGAACAAGTCCAGCTAGGGAAATGGTTTTAGATATTTCTTTTTTATGCTTTGAAAACTATTTATAAGAGAATCTTCTTCATTTTCCAGAGACAGCTTAGTTCTTAGACAACAAAAAGAAGTGACACTATGCACACTAGGATGTAAACATAGAGCCATTCATTATCTCTGAAGAGGGTACAGGCAAAAAATATAAAGAAAATTGAGGATGACTGAAAGAATATTTAATGAAGCCACATTTGAGTCTAACATCTCTAATATTGTTTTCAGTATCAACAGGAAAAAATAGAGTGGTACAGTTTATTCGATCTAATTAGTAATTGTAATAGATTATGGAAAAGCTTGACATGGAAATCATGAGGCATAATGAGGCTTATGTTTATTTTATATTGTTCTTACTATGTTGTTAGGTTATGGAGGAAAGCAAACAGTGTTGGAGGGATTTTTCCAACCCCCACGTATCTCTAATCTGTGAAGTAGATGCTGCCAGTGCCTTTCCCATATCCCTAGATAGTTCAGGATTCTCAGGTGATTTCCATCTGCCAGTATCTGCATCTCTATGCCTACAATCTCTTTTCCTTGCAACTACAGAAAAGTGTGCTGCCTACTTGCATGGCAGACCAGAGGAGCAAAGAATTAACATGCCCTCCCTTGGCCCCCAACAGAAAAATCCCTCAATCAGTGACTGAAAAATTGTATATAAACACCCCAGCCCCTTGTCCTTTGGGTAGAATAATTCTAAACTGTGTGTTGTACATTCCTTGAGGTGTGCTTGGAAGGTAGAGTCCCAGTATGCACCATGGTAGCTGGCTTCATGACACTTCAGGCTTTTTTCCCTTCCCTGTATCACCAAGCCACTTCACACCAGTATTCTCTGCACCTCTCAGATAAGCTACCTGGATCTGAGTCCTTTGTCTCAGGTGGGAACCAAACTAAGACACCTTAAATATGGACTCTCCTATAGAACATCTCTTGGTATCCCAGTCATAAAGAGAATACTGGGGGAATCAATTCAGAGTCTAATTCAGCATACTATTTCTTATTTTTCAAATTACTTGGAAATTATCTCACCTAGATGTACTTTATTGCTTAGTAGTAATAGTGAAGGGGCTGGCAATTAGGTGGAGTACATGCTTGTGGAGGAAAGTCCAGAAAAAATCATTCTTGAGCAAAGGGAACATCTAAAGAACATTCTGGATTGCCCACATATAGGGATGATAATCAAAATATTTAACAACTGGTACAGTATGGTCCTCCACCAATCATAAAAGATGGACTGTATGCTGCATGGCTGCCATACTAGATGACCATTGGCTCTGCCCAGTGAAACACAAGGGGCCCGGTTCTGCCTTGGTCAGATCTTTAGAGTGGGTTGAGAGGTTGTTGGGCAGAATGGCTTACTTGGCTTTTTCCGGGTGCACTGGAGTGTAGGTGGGTTTAATTTTTATTCCTCCTCAGAAAGAGAAATAATGAGTAGAAACTTTTATCAAATATTCCCAAAGGAAGCTAAAGGCAAAGCAGGAGCCATGTTGGCAGGGACTTTGAGGGATTTACACTCCAACATTATTATTTGTGTCCTCTCCTGAGTATGTAAGGAAAGCCACAAACTGCACCAAGTTTCAGTCTAGAGAACTGTCTCTTTTCTATCACGGATTGTTTGCGCAAGACCAAAGAGCAAAGTAGCCAAGGCATAGGTATGTAGATGCCCCAAGATAAGCCCGTCAGAGCCTCTCTCCTGGGACTATGAAAGTGAAGCAAAATGTTGAAAGGATGGGAGAGAAAGTCTCTGGAGTCTATTTATGTAGGGAGAATGTTAATCTATTCATGCAGTGGGAATGCTATCAACTATGGTCAACTGGTTCCTGCTGCCCAGAGTTGCCTGGTTTCTGTTCATGTCCTTGACCTTGTTGTTTCTGGGAGCCTTTTGATGTCCTTCTCATAACGGCCATTCATTCCTTAAATTTTCCAGAATTGGTTACTTTTGCTTACAACTAAAGAACCATAACTCAGTCAGGTCCTATATGCTTATCTTCAGTCATGTTTTGTGGGAAGTGGACTTGTTCAACAAGTGTGTGGCAGGAGTTATTGAAATAAGAAGCCAGTCTCTGGATTTTCAGCAAATAAGAGGAAGAAGACAAAGAAGCTTGATGTGAGTCAGGGATGTGGAGTATATCACTTTCAGATCAGCTTTACCACAGTCAGCTCTCAGTTACTTGTGAAGCTAGAATTCCATCTCTAGCTTCTCCATTGTCCCACAGGTTGACTGGCTTATGAGTAGGCATATCTCACAATCACACCCTGGTGGCTTAGACAGATACTTGGAGAAAGACAAAAGCTCAGATCAGGCTCTCTTGTTAACAATTCCAGTAAAACAAGGGTCAGTTTATCCCATTGAAATCATGGGATAAAATAAGACCTCACTGGAATATGTAGATGTCAGTCACCATGATATTCACACTTAAAATAATTATGCATATGTCTATGTGCGTTTCATGGGAACTATACTATGAACTGGGTGGGTTTCCTTTTCTTTTTTTTTTTTTAATTTTTTTTTTAACGTTTATTCATTTTTGAGACAGAGAGAGACAGAGCATGAATGGGGGAAGGTCAGAGAGAGAGGGAGACACAGAATCGGAAACAGGCTCCAGGCTCTGAGCTGTCAGCACAGAGCCCAACGCGAGGCTTGAACTCATGGACGGCGAGATCATGACCTGAGCCAAAGTCGGACGCCCAACCGACTGAGCCACCCAGTCGCCCCTCTTTTTCTTTTTTAATGCTTATTTGCATTAAGAAAACTGAGATATGAATTTTCTGTCATAATTGCAGCTATTTCTTTGCCAGTGTTGGGTATAACGCATCCATATCAAACTCTCAAAGGGGGGCCATCTGAATACCTGCCAACTCAGCCCACCCATAGAGCTTTGCCTAGAAGCCATGTCTTTTATAGAATTTAGCTCGGGCGAGAAGATCATTGACCAAGTCATTGTCTATGTCCACTGGGGTTGCAATAGCATCGATTCCTGACTTAAAGGCCGAGAGACCACCTGAAATGAAACAGAAGTTCAGAATGAAACATTAACTTTCAGCAGAAATCAGCTTTGAGCATTCCCAGGATGTAAGCCCCCTAGGTACATCTTCCAAAGCATGCAGTCCCAGATCCTTCCCTTTTCCTCCCCTCCTAAAAGGATCAACTACCCCAAGAATCTCTGGGAAAATTCCAGATTGCTTTCCTTCTCTTTCCTTTTAACAGTCCTTTGTATTTCTTGCTACAAAAGTCGTATTTGCTTCTTATACAGTCCAGGTCTGGCAAAAGTAGATCCTCAGCAAATCAGTCTGAGAATGCTTATAACATTCTCTCAGCCATTAAATAGCTTACTCATTTTAAAAAAATTACTTATTCACTCACTTTTTTAGGCATTCAGTAAATGTTTTTAAGCACCTACTATGTGCCAGGATGGGTGCCACACTGAGTTCAGGGTGCACAACGGTATCCAAGACATAATCATTTCTATGTAGGGATATGTGTGTGTAGGTGTATTTTACCCAAGAATTTTGATCTTCAGTAGCTACTTATGTGTTTAACATAATTATGCTCTGCTCTGATGTATAGAGGAAAAGCTCCCTGGTCCTGATCCCTGATTTCAAGGACCTTGAAATAGAAAAAAGAAATTGTTTGTTCTAAATTAAGGATGTTAAAGGAGGAGAGAGGTATATACATACCATGAGTCTATAGAAGGTAGAGTTAATAGGACTTAGTGTGGTTGGATGTGAAGACAGAAAGAACCAGAGAACCTAAGAAAACAATCTGTTTTTCTGGCTGGAATGACTAGACATATTTTGACAGCTTTCAGAGATAGAAAATGCAGAAGAAAGAGCAAGTTTATAGTGGGAAACTAGTGACTTAATTCAGTCTGGAAGATGCTGAACTTGAGGAGATCTGTGATCAACCAAGCAGAAATCTCCACTTGGACATGTCATGGTACCTAAAGCCCTGATGTCACTGAGAATGCTTACAGAGTAAAAATTTGTTCAAACAATTCATAAAGAGGTTAACAGTTTCTTTCATCAAGAAAAAAACTATCAGAGGGAGGTAAACATATTCTTTTAAACTATGGTACTAATTCTCAAGACATCACTCAGTGGCTCAGTAACCAAGGAGAGAGGTAATGAGAATGCCAACGTCTGGCAGAAGAGGAAATGGAAGTTGGGAAGGAAGACCACTCAAAGTAATTCAGTGGTTTGGAGAAAACTAGTACAGTCATCTGGCAGCTCCTCCCATGCCCACTGTTGACCCCATGAGAGTGCCCTCAGGGAGGCCCAGGGCACATCTGGTCTTCAGGGGTCTCACTCACTGAACTTTTTAACAAAGCTCCACAAATATGGCCTACCTTTGAGGTGTTGAGCCACACTCCACGTGGGGAACTTTTTCTGGATTGCCTTTATTTTGTCTGTTAGAATCCCAACAGCCTGCAATAGGTGTTCTTTGCTGTCCCAGGTACCAACAGGGTGATGAATTTTTTTATCAAGCTAGAAAAATCAGATAATAATGTCAGCATCTAGATGAAACAATGCATTTTTCTGCTATTCCTGATTTCTCTTCCTTGTATTCAAGTACACAGACAGTGGCCTCGGCCCCCTTACTTTATCTCCACAGAATCAATTCTATAGTCCTTTTTCTCACGAAAAGAGAGTCGGAGAAACAAAGTATGATTTAGGAGATGTGAATGTGGCATAGTTTTAGTTAAGCTCTCAAATAGAAATAAGTACATGAAAAAGTTGTTTCAAAACAAATAATTAGCACTCAATGTCTAGATACTTGCAGTCAAAAATAAAAATTTGTTTCTAACTGGGACAGCTAAAGTCTGGGTTTCTACAGACAACTTAAAATAAAGACTGGAAGCAAACATCCAAATACTTTGGATTGTCTTCTCCAATTTGCTTAAAAAAACAAGTTGGTTCAAATAGAGCTTAATTAATAGTGTTTTGATCTACGTGGATGAAATTTACTACTTTATGAACCCCAAATGGACACCTTTAATAGTACCCTTTATAAGATTTTCTCAATTAAGTGTATTACATTTTATTAGTTGCAAACTATAATTATAAAACTCATTAAATACTTTTTCTGAAGACAGCCAATAACTGATAAATCTTGAATGAAATAACCAAAGATAAGTTAGAGAAATAACGAAGTGCAAATGATGCTGAAGTACCAGGGTGTTTTGAAGACTGGAAGTACTGCAAATGAGTATCCAGATTGGATTGAGCTTCCATAAGGAAGGATGAAGTGGGACTGACTGAAAATTTCCTTGCCAGGTACCTGCATCAAACCAAATCTAAGTCCTCTGTGGTCCCAGCCATCTTGCAGGACTGCTCCACCATGGCTTTCTCTGGAGATGATGGCTGCAATGAGAGCAGGGTCCACACAATGCCTCAGCCCAACTTCTTTGATCAGAATCTGGTAAGGCTTTAAGGCCCTCAAATCCATCTCAGCAAACATTTCAGAACCACGGATCCCTAAGTCAATAGAAAATAAACTGTTTACTCCAGAAGGAAACCCGCTTTCAAAGTTTAGTAAGTTAGTCACGCGCCTGACCACATCTTGGAACTATTCTAGGACATTTTCTGATCTCTAATTGCATAAACCTTGAAAGGTTCACAACCACTGGCAGATACCACTTCTGCTCTCTTTCTTGATCTTCTGCTACCCGCCACATTGGTGCATTGGGAAGACTCTTGAACTAGAAGTCAGCCAGCCTAAATTTGAGTCTGGTTCTGCCACTACCTAGTTCCAGACCCATGGGAAGTCTTTTCTTGCTGAGCCTCAGTTTTCAGATCTATAAATCGGGGGAGGTAGGATTAGATTGACCTTGTTGTTGCTTCCAGTGCTGATTTTCTAATACTGGGATAACATGAAGAAGACTTTGGAACAGGATTCTCAAAAGACAAGATGTACAGAGAGCAAGAGGCGTGCTTAAAATGTTCATGCTGTAACATGAAGTAAAAACCAACAAAAAACATAAAACAAAGCCAGAATGTAATATTTTATGTAAACAGTCATTTCAATATGTAGAAGTAAACCCATTAAGACAAAGTTTGGAAAGAATAGGGGGAAAATGAAAAGAAACAGATTGTTAGGTTGGTGAGGATTCTGCTTTCTTCTAATTTTTAATTTTGGTATCATTGCTGTAACAGTGATTATACCTTTTTAAAATTAAGCTACTTCCTAAAAATGAATCTGGAAATGATGAAAATGGGAAAGTCAAATGTTTGCTTTGCTTTTCACTTACCACAGTTAATCAACCTGGTTATATCACAAGAAGCACCAGAGGTCTCCATGGTCATGATATCACCGTAGCAGCCGTGGTACAGGCGGGGATGCAGGTGAGGGCTCATTGACTGAGTGAAAGGGTATGAGCCCCTAGAAGTGCCTGGTGGATAGAATGATAACTCACATGAAGCCTGTGAGAAATATCACTCGAGTTGCTATAATTAGCGTTACTAAACCAAAGGCGAAGCCATAGATTTACTCCTCCCTAAGTCCCTCCCAAGACCCTTAGGATAGTTCATTAGACAAAACAGAATAGAAGATTCCTCCTTCCCACTTTACCCCAACCTTAAAAAAAAATTTTTTTAAAGTAGTCTTCACACCCAACATAATCTGGAGATCAAGAGTTGCATGCTCTACTGACTGAGCCACCAGGCATCCCCCGCCAAATTTTTAATAAAGCACTTAATTCCAAACATTGTAGAAAGTATTATGAAAATCAAATTTTTATAGGTCTCAAAAACATTTGCTGTAATCTTGATCAGAATTAAAATTGCCGCCAGAGGGGAGTCTGTTTGGCTCAGTCAGTTAAGCCTCCGACTTCAGGTCAGGTCATGACCGCACAGTTCGTGAGTTCCAGCCGCACATCGGGCTCTGGGCTGACAGCTCAGAGCCTGGAGCCTGCTTTGAATTCTGTGTCTCCCTTTCTCTCTGCCCCTACCCCGCTCACACTCTGTCTCTCTCTCAAAAAAAAAAAAAAAATTAAAAATTTTTAAATAAATAAAATTTCTACACTAGAGTTTTAAGCAGGAACTTTGAGAGAAATGTTAAGACGCTTCTGACACAAATACTTCTGGGATATAAGCACTTATATTAACAACTGCTTTTGTTTAGAAATATAAGAAAGAAGGGTAAAAATACCATGTAAGATAAAAAAGAAGGATGCCATTACCTTCAAATATCCATTTTATATCATGTTTCTACAAATTTGAGTTTCTAAGTATAATTAGTAAACTTGGAAATAAAATTTAACTTACCATAAAAATTTAAGTTAAATTCATTCTTATTTTTTATTTTATCATTATGAAGTGACTTTCTGTCCAAGTCTATTTGCTAAAGGAGATAAAGTGCTTTTCTGTAAGTTGGAAAGTTTGTTCTAATAATTCCTAAGATTGTTGACTAATATCTTAAGACTACATATATTTGTTATAAGAAATTATGTTTGTTAAAACACTTGATGTAAAAAATTATGTTGGGGCACCTGGGTGGCTCAGTCAGTTAAGCATTCAACTCCTGATTTCAGCTCGAGTCATAATCTCACAAACTGGTGAGTTCAAGCCCCACATCAGGCTCTCCCTCTCTCCCCCGCCCCCACCCCTGTACCCTTCCCCTGCTTGCTCTAGCTTCCTCTCTCTCTCAAAAATAAATAAATAACTTAAAAAAAAAAACCTGTTGTTTCATTTAGTGTTGTAAATGGTGTTTTTAAATAGGACCATTCACCACAGTTAATCTGGTTCTGATTAACTTGACAGTATAAAGAGACTCTCTTAGAATTAGGCACATAACCAATGGAACTCTTCCTTAAAAATATTTATTTTAAAAGGAAAACAAAGCAACTCTAAATATTAACTTGTTTAAAAAGCAAAACTCAGGGAGCCTGGGAGGCTCAGTTGGTTGAGCATCCCACTTTCTCTCAGGTCATGTGATCTCCAGGTTAGTGAGTCCAAGCCCTGCATTGGGCTCTGTGCTGACAGCTCAGAGCCTGGAGCCTGCTTCAGATTCTGTGTCTCCCCCTATCTCTGCCCCTACCCTGCTCAGTACTCTGTCTCTCTCTCAAAAATAATAAATAAATAATTTTTTTAAAAAATAAAAAATAAAAAGCAAAACTCATCTAAACAAATAAAAATACAGGCACAATCTACTCTCTCCTATCTACAAACAGGCAAAAAAACCCACAAAAGTTTGTAAATGGACAAGGAAGTCAGACAGTGAAACTATCAAGTAAACTCAGAATACTAAGAAAGCCTATTTAGATAATAAAAGCAGCAGAAACTAGCAAAGCTTTTCAAAGCAGTGTGGATTTCCATGTGATGGCAAAGAGCAGGAGCCATCACATTGGCACTCTCCATGGCCCTCGGTATACCTTGTGCCTACAATATGTGTAGGAAATATACATGAATGAATGAATGAATGAGTAGATTTCCATGACATAGATTATATGTAAGAGAGAGGCATGGAAGCTGTGAGTGAGGGTGCAGACTGACAACATATATCCAGAATCTAACCACTTCTCACTACCTCTGCTACCACCACCAGGGTCCAAATCACCATTGCTAATCTTGATTATTGTAATAGCCTCCTAACTGACCTCCCTCCTCCACCCTTACAGTCTAATCCCCAGCAGCCAGAGTAGTCTATGGAAACATGCCTGGAATCATATCAGTCTTCTCTCTTAACCTTCCAATAGCTTTCCAATCATTCAATCCTGGCTTCCAAGCCCGACTTGATCTGGACTGAACCAGAACTTGATCTCTACTTGAACCAGAACTGGGTCTTACACATTATAGACACACACTAAAACATTTACAGGTGAAATGTTTTGATGTTTTGGGTTGCTTTAAAATATTTCAACCTCCCCATCACCAAAAAAAAAATTTTTTTTGTAGAGATGAGGGATAAATAAAAATAAGAATAGCAAAGTTTTGAAAACCATAGATGCTTGATGGGAGTTAATTATGGGTCCATGGGAGTTAATTATGCTATTCCTTCCCCCATTTTATATGTTTGAAACATTCTACAACAAACTTTTTAAAATTACCTTATTAAAGAGCCTTTTTTCCTACTTACATTAAAAAGGCAACATACTCATGCCTCATTCCTTGTCACCCACTACCTTACATTATTTTATTTATATCATGTATCACCATCTGACATGTCTTCCTTCCTTTCTTCTTTTATTTCTTCCTCTCTTTTTTTCTGTCTGTTTCTCTCACTAGAACATTTTTTTTCTACTATGTCTTCCTCAGCACCTAGAACAATGCCTGACATAAAGTGGACATTCAGTAAATATTTGTGAATAGATACATGAATGGATGGATGGATAGATGGATGGATGAGAAGTAAAGGAATTATCTGTATCAAGTGTCCATATGTCAAAAGTTTCCATTTCTTTCCACTAGAGAGCCAGCCTTTGCCATGCTCTATATGTGGCTCAAAGGCCACAAGTATCAAAGTGATCTGTATGCTTATTAAAAATGCATATCTATGGCCTCCTCATACTAGGTCTATTGAGCCAGTTTTTAGGTTTAAGGTCAAAGAATCTCCACTTTAACCAGGATTCCCAACAGATTCATGCATACCAAAGTTTGATTTAAGGGATGATTATAATATGACCATGGACTTTACGCTACTTGTATTGACATCGTAAACACACAGGCCTTCTTAATTATAGTCACCTTTCAGTTAAACATAGTATAGTAGCTTATAATTAGTCTACTAGCTATGTAACTCTGCTGTCACCTGGGAATTAAAGAAGAAATAAAAATTCTAAACTATGTTCCCCTGCCTTTGACCATATAAATAATTGGAAATCATCACTTTTCTGTAGTCTTACTTTTTCAAATTTAGAATTAAACATTTTAGAAACACTTTCTTCTCAATCTTCACTCTATTCATAAAGACAATTTGGACATTGTTTACAATGTCTTAAGCCAAAATTTCAATTTTTTCTTTTTCAAAGTCCCTCACCATCTCACCAGCCTAGCTTTTTAGCCTTCCCTTCAGAAATCGTTACTTCTGTTCTGGTCACGTTGATCTGTTTATTGCATGCCAAATACTTTTCATCCATTTCTGCTTTTCTGTACTAAAGTCACTCTATCCATTCAGCGACTCCTTTCTTCTTTTATCAAAATACAAAACGTTCCTCAAGTATCACATCCCCTAGGAAAGCCTATTGGTATCAACATCCTGACTAGATGTGAACTCTTCATCCTAAACTCCTCCAAGACTAGTGTCTTTTGTGTCTATATTCATTTAACTCTTATTTACTGCCTGGTATTGATAATTTTATCTTCATATGTCTTGCCTCCTAAGGCACTGTTCCATAAATTCTCACTGAGATCACCTTCACCTGCTTGGCAAGCAGAATACACTCTTAATTATAGATATAAGCAGTTGATTGATGGCCAGGCTGATTAGGAGTGCCCACCCCTCCATTGCATGTAATCATTGCCTTTTCTGATTCATGACTGTGCTGCATATTTTTGTGGACACCCTGAAAACAATACTAAATGTCAATCAGTGACTTACCAATGAGAGCAACAAGTCCCCAAAACAGGATAGAGGATAGCATGGTGGTGAATCTTATCCTGTAGCACCTGTTATGATTTGAAAGAGAAACTGGCTAATTTTAAAACTTGAAAGTTTCCTGAAGGAAACTTGTCTTGATTTTTAAAAGTTTAGAGTCATTTCTAATATAATACCTTTTCAGCAGTTCCAAGATAGTATTCTCATAGGCTCAGTATTATGGTTCACTGAATCACTCTCTTGTCTAAGTATAACCTCCCAACTCTTTTTAATCCAACTTCATATTGACATGAGTCTATGAATATCTTACATATGTTACACACATGCACACACACACACACACACACACACACACTCCCATCCCATCTCCAAGATTGCTTACATCATAATTTTGTTCCAATTCTTATACCAATCTCCTTAGAAAATCATAAGAAATCACGAGAAGAGCATTAGAGATCATGACTCAGAAGAGGTTAGCTGTGCTCCCTACATTCCTCCATTGACTCTATTCTTGGTGTCATTCAAAAGACAGCTTAAGTGTTCTACAAGACACAAGAAGGCTAGCACTAACCTGGTTTGTGAACTTGCAGAGAAAGTCTCCCCTCTGAGTTTGGGAAGGTTCCCCGTTCTCAGCACCACCTTGCACGCCAGGCTTTAACAAAGCAGTGGCCTTCGTCCTAAAAGGTTAAAAAATTTAAGAATCCATTAGTTGGTAGATCTGTGAGTACCTGGCTTCAGTCCAAGCAGACTTCAGTGTGGATCTGCCACGGTGGAGGGAAGTTTTAAATGCCAGCATGTAGACTCACCTGCCTCTTCTTACCTTCATCCTGTACCACTGATCATTGGAGGAGGTTTATATATGGCTTAAAACCCTCTCTTTAAGCCACTGACCTCATTAGACCTGATTATAATAATACTTTGGACTTAGGTGGCCCTTTTAATAAAAATATTTCAAAGCATTTATTAACCACTATTAATTAATTAATCTAATGAACCCCCAAGTTGTAGTGGAGGCATATATTTGGTGGCCAGTATCTAAAATTGAGGTAGGTCAACAGCTTCTAAATTTGAGAACAAGAAGCAGATAATTAGCATAAAAAAGATAAACAGGAACTACTAGCAGCTCTCATTCCTGGATTGGTTGTTTGCCTGAAGTTTGAGCCTCCTGCTCTTGGTTCCTCATTCCATTGTCGCATGATCCACATACTAATATGCCACAGGGCTTCTTGTTCCAATTCTACACTGACAAACAGAGCTAAGATTGACTACCTGCTCTGGGAGATCAGTACAAAGCCAGGGAGTAGCAATATGGGTGCTGGTTTCCCAAACTATCTGAGGAAATGGGAAAAAAAGATTTTGCCAGGTATGAACATTTTTATCAAGGATGGAGTATTTTTCTTCACATTTATGTCCAAAGGAAGAGATAAAAGCACATTGTGCAGTGCTGGGAACAGGAAATGGAAGAGACATTCTTGAAATAGACAAAGCACATTTTCCAAAGGGGAGGAAGTTTTATATGGGTCCCTCCCACATGTATGAGAAGTTTCTAACACTGTACGCAATCCTTCCATAAATCCACAAGATGAAGACAGGTGTGAGAGAGACTGAGCAGGAGATGAGAAAGATGAAGGGCCTGAATCAACCAACTTGCCAGGCTCCTTGGCAATGAATAAACCACAACTTCTAGGAGATCATGCCTTCATGAAGCTGATCTCTGCACTATCTCATTACATTCACTTCTGCCCTGACTGCCTTCCTGTCTGTAGAATAGATTTCCTTTTTTTTTTTTTTTTTTTTCAACGTTTTTTATTTTATTTTTGGGACAGAGAGAGACAGAGCATGAACGGGGGGGGGGGGGGGGGCAGAGAGAGAGGGAGACACAGAATCGGAAACAGGCTCCAGGCTCCGAGCCATCAGCCCAGAGCCTGACCGGGGCTCGAACTCACGGACCGCGAGATCGTGACCTGGCTGAAGTCGGACGCTTAACCGACTGCGCCACCCAGGCGCCCCAGAATAGATTTCCTTTTAAGTGGCCTCCAGTCTTCTATTCCAAAAAAAAAAAAAAAAAAAAAAAAAATGTGGGGGGAGGAGAGAGGGCAGGGATGTTCTGAACCAATGATGATTCCTGCCCTGACTATCATGAAAATGACTTGTGGTGGGGGAAGGGAGACAGCTCTACCATCACCACAGGTGCTGTAATCAAGGCCACTCTTTAATAAGAGGTTTTACATGGGTACAGCTTCTCCAATATTTCCCTCAGGAACAAATGAGCCATCACCATTAACAGTGGCAACATCACATTGACATTGTACTCAAGGCCCCCATGAGTATTTTTTATTTAAAAATAAAACACTGAAAGTACTGTACTGTTAAACGTGAAGCATATTTTACTCTTCTCCCTGTTTTCATATAGTAGAGTTATAAGTCCTTCTGGGCATGAAGGTCTTAATGCCCAGGTCTTCTGCAATTTAAATAAATGTTTTCAAACTGATGCGGATTATTAAGCTTTGCTCAAGTTGTGAGAATACAAATAAACATTTATTTGACACTCATCATACATCAGGTTTCTATGTGCATTATATCATCCAATCCTCCAACAGCTCTGTAAGGTAGGTATTATTCCTTATTTTAGAGATGAGGAAACTGAGACTCAGAGAAGTTAAGCAACTTGTCAGAGATGGCACAACAGGACATGGCAAAGCTGGGATTTGAACCCAGGTCTATAAGATTCCAAAATCTGTGCTCTTCCACTATGTACAAGGTGCTAGCACTATGCATCAATGACCCTGCACAGTAATTATTACAATAGGTTCAAATCAATCAATTCAAAGCATTGTCTATAGTCTGAATAAATGATTCCAATTGCAGATATTTCAGAGTTATTTGTTTGTAGATGCTGTTGTAATTTTTAAATACAAATGTGAGTCAACTGAATCCACAGTGGCTTTTTGTCACTTTATATCTTCTCCACCAATAACATGCATTGAGCTTGTATAGTAAGCCTGGTACAACAGTAATAAGGTGCATGGCCGAGGTCTGCACCCAGCTTTGTTGCGCTCTAAAGTATAACTTTTAACTACTATAATCTACAACCCAGTGATGGTTAAGTGTGGGTACTATTGTATAAAGATCTGAGAAAATTTTTGATATTTAGAAAGTAATTTACTAAATGATTCCCCATCTCTTCCCGGGGGTGACAACAGTGACTCTGCATATGAGTTGTACTGATATTGCCAGGAGGAGCTTGGGGGGACCAGTTACCTGGTATAATCTCCATCAGCATCCCCGAGTTCCCAAAATAAAAATATGATCTATATGCAAAACATGTCCTTGCTATACAAATAGAACTCTGTGACCAGTTCCCTGACCTCCTTCCCCTCCCAGTCAGTTGTCTACCTCTAAGACTTTTCAATATAGCAATTCTTTGATAGCCTCTGGTAGCCAAATAATGCATTTGTGGTTCCTGGCCTTGGGGATGAGGACTCCAGTCATGCCTAACATCTAAATGACCTCAGCAAGAGACCTTAAGCCAAGACGTATGTAGGTTCCACAAAAACAACTTGTTTTCCATCAGTCCCACCAAAGCAGGGTGTGGCAGGAAGAGCTCTGGCCCAGAAGTCTAGAGATCCAGCTTGCGGTCTAAGATCTGACTCCAACCAGCTGAGGGCCCTTGGGTAGGTCACCAGTCTAGATATCATTTTCCCATTTATAAACCTGGATGACAGCAGATGATCTCCAAGCTCTCCTCTGGCTCCAACAATCTACTGGATCCAAAAGAGGAAATACTGTGGGAGGTCAAGCAGAGAGGATTAAATATGGATTAAGTCTACATTACAGTTTTTACTGTTTTTCATGAAAAACTTGAACTTCATTTTAGTTGTAATCAAAATCACAAATTCCGTGAAAGTCATCCTGTGTTTTAGGGTGGCTTTCAAAATACATTTTCTTCTCTATCTTGCAATTGGCAAATCGTAGAATTCCTTTGTCATATACAGGCACAGAATTGAATTCAGGATCCTAGTCATCAACCATTTTCATTGACAAGGATAGTAAGAAAGAGGTGTCGTTTGTTTGCTTGCTTGCTTGCTTGTTGGTTGGTCTCAATCGTAGCTACAGATTTTTCCTGTCAGGCTTGGTGAATTGCAGGAGATATGAGTAAGGCCAATGAAAGTTTCAACTTTGCATATGTCAAAGTAGCCTCAAAATTGCCCAAAATAATGTAAGTGGCTTAAAAATATAATAAATTGAAAAAATCAAGATTCTTTTTGTCAAGAAAGTCTCAGATCTGGGTTCTGATCACTGCTGCTCATAGTTTGGGGCTAGGTGGAGGCCACAGTCTGGGACAATCACTACCACTGTGATGTTCAGACCCAAGACAAAACTCAAATACTCTGGCAATTCCACAGAATTTTTCAACTTTTCTTTCTGTTGACTCTCTACTTCCTAACCTCAATGTCCTACTCTCCCTTAGGTTAATCTGATAACAATTGTATTAATTAGTGACAGAAACTTAAAGTAATATCATTTTAGGTACAATTTAATTTAACCAGGGCTTTGAATTCCTGAAGTCTTGTTTTTACAGTGAGAAATGAGTCAGTCTGCCAAAAGAATACAGAAACCAGAGGACAAACATGATAACACACACATGCACACACACACACATACACTTTTGCAAAAGGGTCATTATTTTTATTATAAAATACGTGTGTTTTAAAAATACCCATGTATTTTTAAACTTTATTGTGGAGAAAAATGTGAATTCTACATTAAAGTTTAAGATAAAACACCAGATTCAGAAATGTCTCTGTCTCCCTCTTGAAACTCTGCTCCAGACCACCACCTACCCAGAGTGGACTTTATGTGCCTCTGCCATTGAGAAAGCTTCAGTGGAAAAGTTTAAGAAGTACTGTCCTAATTAATAGAAGGAGAAAAATGATTATGGAATTGGAGGCACTGTGTGTGCCCAAAGAATGGGAATGTGGGAATTCCTTGAGGGACTCCTCAAAACATATCATAGAAAGAGCTGCACTTGTGCCTTGAGCTAGCCTAGGTCAGCACCCTTTGGAGTTATAAGAGCTCAGTATCTGAAGCTTGCTTGGTCCCCTTTCTTTTCTCATCCATATCTACCTCCTTTTCAGCACTGGTCTGTGGTTTTAGAGACTGGGTTGCCTCTTCCATGTTGCCATTTGTGGATCCCAGTCACAGCTCTCTTTTCTCAAGAACAACCAATGATGATTACCATGGCAACTCATTTAACCTCTCTGAGCCTTAGTTTGCCTCATCTGTAAAATGGAGATGATAATGATGCCCCATGACTGTTTTGAAGTTAAAAATAAATTATATGTGTGAAAACATGTTATAAATTGCAATGCTTCATAACACGCCAGTTATTACTATGATGGAGTTGCACACAGATCCTGGTGAGTTGATTTATTCATTTGTTTGTTTATTTGTCCATGGGATACCAGGAAACATAATGAAGAGCTGACTAATAGGGTAGGAAGTAACAAGTGAAGCCAGGAAGGACATATGACAAGACAAGAAGGGCTATTGCTGGGACTCTGCAGTCTGCCTGGTGGGACTGGAGGAATGGTAATATCAGAAACAGTCACAAGCAGCCTAAGCATCCACTGCACAGCTTAGAAACTAAAGAATGAAGGGGTTGCCCAAGAACACATGGGAAAGGCACTTTAGAAACGATGGCTGGTGGGAAGGCAGAAGAGGAGCCCTTGCACAAAATTTCACTAAAAAGCTTAATTTAACCTCAAGATATTTCTATGCCTGGCTTGAACTGCTTAGTGCTTTTCTTTTCTTGTCTTGAGTTTAATATACTCGATGGTAAATAAAATGCCATACACTGCAGAAGGTACATGATCTTCCAGTGTAGAATATTTGACCAACAGTTCAGAAAAGAAGAGACACAAATGGTCAAAAAACTCACAAAAAGATGCTCAACATCATTGGGCATCAGGAAAATACAAATTAAAACCACAGTGAGCATTTCACACTCTCTAAAAAGGCTAAAATCAAAGGCTGGTTATGACAAATATTGGTGGAAATATGAAGCAAATGGAACTCTTGTACATTCCTAGTTAGAGTGTAAAATGGAATAATTGCTTTGGAGAACTGTTTAGCAGTTTCTTATAAAATTAAACATGTGTTGGGGAGGAAAATTTTTTCTCTACCCTTCACAAATCTAGCTAGTCTAAGAATTAAATGGCATGAGACAGATTCACAGAAGAAAAAAACAAAAAGCCTCCAAAAAGACTTGCACAAGAATGTTCATAGTAGCTTTATTTATAATAGTGAAAATACTAGAAACACCAAAAACTCACCAACAGGGGAATGGATTAACAATCGTGGTATAGCCATATAATGTAATAATACCCAGGTTAATAAACAAACAAATTAGGGAAGACCTCCAATTAACCTAGATTGGGTCAAATGCCCACTTCTAGACTATTCAACTATGTCTAGGAATAGATTTGTTTGAAAAGGAGAAAAGAGAAGTCTGATTTTTTCTTTTTAATGTGTCATAGTTGTTCACTATACCGTATTGGAGAGAAGAGCTAGGACAGTATCTGAAGGAAGACTTGAGTCAAAGCCACTTTGTCATGATTTATGCTGGGAATGACTTGAAATATTTAAATGCTGTAGAAGATATTGAGGATATGGAAATGGAAACATTATGTGATCACATAAGGTTAAAGTCATGAGTTCAAAAGCCTAGGAATAGAGATTGGCATGAGGCAGGAATGGGAACACTTCTTTTATTGTTAACAGAAAGAAGAAGACAAAATCAGATAGTAATGCAGTTAAATGTATAGAGTCAATGGGAAAAAACAGAGTTCTCTAATGATCCCTAATTCTTCTATGAAATAGAAGGTAAAATCATGTGCTAAGTGTAAAAATTATGTAGAATTAGATGCTTATGGAAATGGAGAAAATGTAGAAAAGCCACTCTGGAGGTTTGAGACTTGACAAGAAAGCCAAAAAAATAGTAGTGTCCAGATATGGACTAGTTGAAGTCAGAGTCCATAAATGTTTTAGAAGCACCAAAATGCTAGGCCCCCCAGAGTGCAGAGAGAGGAAGCATGGATTAGGAGCCTCTGCTGGAGGCTTTTTAATAATAAGTTTTCTTGTTTAACAACAGGAAAATGTTCGTGATATATTGTTAAGCTCTTTACTTAAGCGGGTTGTTAAATAGTATTAATGAATGGTTCCAATTTTATTTTAAGTGTGTGTATATATACAGTCATGGAAAATAAGCTGAATTGCATCTTCACCTGCACTAGATGTTAGAAAATTTTCTTCAAAGAAGTTACACCACACCTACCCTCTAAAGTGGGATATGAATGTTCCCAATGTCCCATATCTCCACCAACATTTGCTGTTATCAGACTTTTTAAATTGGGTGGGAAAAGTCTCATTTCCTGGATTGAGGTTGGATGTCTTTTCATCTATGTATATTCACCATTACACTTACAGCTTCTCTAAACTATTTACTCATATCTTTTGATAATCTTTTACTAGATCATTTGCTTATTTCTCATTTTTTAAAGTAGGAATACTTAATCCATTGTAGTCTGGGTCCTAGTCCTTTGTTAATTATATGAAATATAAAGAAAGGAATTGCAGAACTTAAAGCAAAATAATACATAATTTATGGGGGTATAATCACAGTATCTTTCATATTTTTCACATATTCTACAAAGAATATGTATTAATTTGGTTATCAAAAGGAACACTATTTCAAAATTCTTTGGAATTTTAAAGAATCCTGTGTTCTCCAGAGTGTAGCTAGGTCTGATCCCACAGGTGGACACTGTGTAGAGATTTCCTTTTGATGGCCCTCGGCCCCTAGAGTTTTATAAAAACTTCAAGGGCACCTTCCAGAATTCTAGCCCCTTGGCCCTCACCTCAGTAGGTGACTGGGAAGGTGGGATAGTCAGAGGACATTTACATTTGCCCATCCTTCTTTGAGTCAAATTGAGAGCTGAGGGAATGAAGTCTGAGTTTTAGCTCCAGATGTGCACAGGAACCTCTAGAGAAGCCCAGGAAAACACTGGCCTCCCTGAGGGTCCAGTCCAGCAACAGGCAAGGAGGAGAGGCCTGAGGAGTCATAGCTGTCTGTCTCCCAACCTGTTGACCCAACCTCAGCCAGTATTCCTGAGGCTGGCAAAAGGGTGAGAATGCCTCAGGCATCACTGGCTTCTCCTGGCTCCTTTGTAGGAACTTCTAACAACCCTGGGGCTGGAGAATTCACTGTTCAAGAAAAACAGTGAAGTGGCCCCAGATGGTCATGCCACACCGTTAACAACAGAGAGCAGCATTGTGCTGCCTTTGCCTCTGAAAAGAGCCAACCCAAGAAGGTGCCAGCTTGGGCAGAGTGAGCAGCTCAGCCCAGAAACATCATCTTACAGCAATTTTTATACTATTTTATTATCTCAGCCTGATTTACTTGATTTTGTCAGGTTCCAGAATTCTCATCCAAAGGAAATTGTAACTACCATAGAAAAAAGAAGAAAATGGGAGCTTCTGGCTTTCTTCATCTTCACTTTCTTTTGCTTGTCTGCATAGACATAAGCACAAACACACCAATATGTTCAACGCCAAATTGTCTATACAGTAATTACTCACTTTGAAAATTATCAACAACTCTCTGTACAGCTGGATTGAGCCAGGATTATAACATAGGCAATGTCTTTTTAATATCTTATATTTGTACAGTGTTTCAGAATTTCAAATGGACTTTTGAATAAGTTAAAATACCTGAAATAACCCTCTGAGAAGGGTCAAGCAAATTTATCTCCTTCATTATACATAGAAGAAAAGAGATTAAGTGATTTTCCCGAGATCTCCCAGCTAATAAATGGTGAAGCTGAGACTAGAACTCAAACATTCCAACACTGTGTCCAAGGCATTTCCTTCACATTATTTACTGGACCAGATGATCCACAAGGCATTTATTTCTTAAATCATGAAATTCCAAGATTCAGTGACTTGTTTCCTCATTTCCAAGAGCCAGACATTAATTCCCTCACTTACCACTTGGCTGCACAAAGACCTCTTTTCCGAGCCATGTAGGTCCACCTTAATTTCAACACGGCCCAGCATCTGTCTTCCTTCTCTGATATACACTCACTCCCATTGGAAAATATACTTCTTAGAGTTCTATGTTCAGAGGTTTTCCAGACCAGCACTGTCCAAAAGAACTATAACATTAACCACAAATTTGATTTTAAATTTTCTATTAGTCACATTGAGAAGGGGGAAAAGAAAATGAAGATTAATTTTAATAGTGTATTTTATTTAATCTAATACATCCAAAATATTATTTCAACATGTAATCAGTATAAAGACAGATATTTACAATCCTCTTTTTAATACTCAGTCTGTGTATTTTAGAATCACAGCACAGCTCAGTTCAACTTAACCATGTTTCAAGTGCTCAGTAGTCACATATGGCTAGTGGCTACCCTACCGGGTGACACACTTTTATTTTATTTTATTTATTTATTTTTTGTTATTTATTTATTTTTAACCAAGTTAGTTAATATAGTGCAATAATGATTTCAGGAGTAGATTCCAGTGATTCATCCCCTATGTATAACACCCAGTGCTCATCCCAAGTGTCTTTCTTAATATCCCTTACTCCCCACCCATAACCTCTCCAGCAACCCTCCATTTGTTCTCTATATTTAAGAGTCTTTTATGGTTTGTCTCCCTCCCTGTTTTTGTATTATTTTTGATTCCCTTCCCTTATGTTCATCTGTTTTGTATCTTAAATGCCTCATATAAGTGAAGTCATATAATATTTGTCTTTCTCTGACTGACTTATTTGGCTTAGCATAATACTCTCTGGTTCCATCCATGTACTTGCAAATGACAAGATTTTATTCTTTTTGATTTCCGAGTAATACTCCATTGTATATGTATTTTTTTTCCAATATATGAAATTTATTGTCAAATTGGTTTCCATACAACACCCAGTGCTCATCCCAAAAGGTGCCCTCCTCAATACCCATCACCCACCCTCCCCTCCCTCCCACCCCCCATCAACCCTCAGTTTGTTCTCAGTTTTTAACAGTCTCTTATGCTTTGGCTCTCTCCCACTCTAACCTCTTTTTTTTTTTTTCCTTCCCCTCCCCCATGGGTTTCTGTTAAGTTTCTCAGGATCCACATAAGAGTGAAACCATATGGTATCTGTCTTTCTCTGTATGGCTTATTTCACTTAGCATCACACTCTCCAGTTCCATCCACGTTGCTACAAAAGGCCATATTTCATTCTTTCTCATTGCCACGTAGTATTCCATTGTGTATAGAAACCACAATTTCTTTATCCATTCATCAGTTGATGGACATTTAGGCTCTTTCCATACTTTGGCTGTTGTTGAGAGTGCTGCTATAAACATTGGGGTACAAGTGCCCCTATGCATCAGTACTCCTGTATCCCTTGGGTAAATTCCTAGCAGTGTTATTGCTGGGTCATAGGGTAGGTCTATTTTTAATTTTCTGAGGAACCTCCACACTGCTTTCCAGAGGGGCTGCACCAATTTGCATTCTCACCAACAGTGCAAGAGGGTGCCCGTTTCTCCACATCCTCTCCAGCATCTATAGTCTCCTGATTTGTTCATTTTGGCCACTCTGACTGGCGTGAGGTGATATCTCAGTGTGGTTTTGATTTGTATTTCCCCGATGAGGAGCAACGTTGAACATCTTTTCATGTGCCTGTTGGCCATCCGGATGTCTTCTTTAGAGAAGTGTCTATTCATGTTTTCTGCCCATTTCTTCACTGGGTTATTTGTTTTTCGGGTGTGGAGTTTGGTGAGCTCTTTATAGATTTTGGATACTAGGCCTTTGTCCGATATGTCATTTGCAAATATCTTTTCCCATTCCATTGGTTGCCTTTTAGTTTTGTTGGTTGTTTCCTTTGCTGTGCAGAAGCTTTTTATCTTCATAAGGTCCCAGTAATTCATTTTTGCTTTTAATTCCCTTGCCTTTGGGGATGTGTCGAGTAAGATATTGCTACGGCTGAGGTCAGAGAGGTCTTTTCCTGCTTTCTCCTCTAAGGTTTTGATGGTTTCCTGTCTCACATTCAGGTCCTTTATCCATTTTGAGTTTATTTTTGTGAATGGTGTGAGAAAGTGGTCTAGTTTCAACCTTCTGCATGTTGCTGTCCAGTTCTCCCAGCACCATTTGTTAAAGAGACTGTCTTTTTTCCATTGGATGTTCTTTCCTGCTTTGTCGAAGATGAGTTGGCCATACGTTTGTGGGTCTAGTTCTGGGGTTTCTATTCTATTCAATTGGTCTGTGTCTGTTTTTGTGCCAATACCATGCCGTCTTGATGATTACAGCTTTGTAGTAGAGGCTAAAGTCTGGGATTGTGATGCCTCCTGCTTTGGTCTTCTTCTTCAAAATTACTTTGGCTATTCGGGCCTTTTGTGGTTCCATATGAATTTTAGGATTGCTTGTTCTAGTTTCGAGAAGAATGCTGGTGCAATTTTGATTGGGATTGCACTGAATGTGTAGATAGCTTTGGGTAGTATTGACATTTTGACAATATTTATTCTTCCAATCCATGAGCAGGGAATGTCTTTCCATTTCTTTATATCTTCTTCAATTACCTTCATAAGCTTTCTATAGTTTTCAGCATACAGATCTTTTACATCTTTGAGTTAGATTTATTCCTAGGTATTTTATGCTTCTTGGTGCAATTGTGAATGGGATCAGTTTCTTTATTTGTCTTTCTGTTGCTTCATTGTTAGTGTATAAGAATGCAATGGATTTCTGTACATTGATTTTGTATCCTGCAACTTTGCTGAATTCATGTATCAGTTCTAGCAGACTTTTGGTGGAGTCTATCGGATTTTCCATGTATAATATCATGTCATCTGCAAAAAGCGAAAGCTTGACTTCATCTTTGCCAGTTTGGATGCCTTTGATTTCCTTTTGTTGTCTGATTGCTGATGCTAGAACTTCCAACACTATATTAAACAACAGCGGTGAGAGTGGACATCCCTGTCGTGTTCCTGATCTCAGGGAAAAAGCTCTCAGTTTTCCCCATTGAGGATGATGTTAGCTGTGGGCTTTTCATAAATGGCTTTTATGATCTTTAAGTATGTTCCTTCTATCCCGACTTTCTCAAGGGTTTTTATTAAGAAAGGGTGCTGGATTTTGTCAAAGGCCTTTTCTGCATCGATTGACAGGATCATATGGTTCTTCTCTTTTTTTTTTTTTATTAATGTGATGTATCACGTTCATTGATTTGCAAATGTTGAACCAGCCCTGCATCCCAGGAATGAATCCCACTTGATCATGGTGAAGAATTCTTTTTATATGCTGTTGAATTCGATTTGCTAGTATCTTATTGAGAATTTTTGCATCCATATTCATCAGGGATATTGGCCTGATTATTGAGGCCAATATATTATAGAGATTATTGGGTCTCTGTCTGGTTTAGGAATCAAAGTAATACTGGCTTCATAGAATGAGCTTGGAAGTTTTCCTTCCCTTCCTATTTCTTGGAATAGCTTGAAAAGGATAGGTATTATCTCTGCTTTAAACGTCTGGTAGAACTCCCCTGGGAAGCCATCTGGTCCTGGACTCTTATTCGTTGGGAGATTTTTGGTAACCAATTCAATTTCTTCGCTGGTTATGGGTCTGTTCAAGCTTTCTATTTCCTCCTGATTGAGTTTTGGAAGCATGTGGGTGTTTAGGAATTTGTCCATTTCTTCCAGGTTTTCCAATTTGTTGGCATATAATTTTTCATAGTATTCCCTGATAATTGCTTGTATCTCTGAGGGATTGGTTGTAATAATTCCATTTTTTTTCATGATTTTATCTGTTTGGATCATCTCCCTTTTCTTTTTGAGAAGCCTGGCTGGCTAGAGGTTTGTCAATTTTGTTTATTTTTTCAAAAAAACCAACTCTTGGTTTCATTGATCTGCTCTACAGTTTTTTTAGATTCTATATTGTTTATTTCTGTTCTGATCTTTATTATTTCTCTTCTTCTGCTGGGTTTAGGCTGCCTTTGCTGTTCTGCTTCTATTTCCTTTAGGTGTGCTGTTAGATTTTGTATTTGGGATTTTTCTTGTTTCTTGAGATAGGCCTAGATTGCAATGTATTTTCCTCTCAGGACTGCTTTCGCTGCGTCCCAAAGCGTTTGGATTGTTGTATTTTCATTTTCGTTTGTTTCCATATATTTTTTAATTTCTTCTCTAATTGCCTGGTTGACCCACTCATTCTTTAGTAGGGTGTTCTTTAACCTCCATGCCTTGGAGGTTTTCCAGACTTTTTCCTGTGGTTGATTTCAAGCTTCATAGCATACTGGTCTGAAAGTATGCATGGTATAATTTCAATTCTTGTAAACTTATGAAGGGCTGTTTTGTGACCCCGTATGTGATCTATCTTGGAGAATGTTCCATGTGCACTCGAGAAGAAAGTATATTCTGTTGCTTTGGGATGCAGAGTTCTAAATATATCTGTCAAGTCCATCTGATCCAATGTATCATTCAGGGCCCTTGTTTCTTTATTGATCTTGTGTCTAGATGATCTATCCATTGCTGTGAGTGGGGTGTTAAAGTCCCCTGCAATTACCACATTCTTATCAATAAGGTTGCTTATGTTTGTGATTAATTGTTTTATATATTTGGGGGCTCTGGTATTCGGCGCATAGACATTTATAATTGTTAGCTCTTCCTGATGGATAGACCCTGTAATTATTATATAATGCCCTTGTTCATCTCTTGTTACAGCCTTTAATTTAAAGTCTAGTTTGTCTGATAGAAGTATGGCTACTCCAGCTTTCTTTTGACTTCCAGTAGCATGATAAATAGTTCTCCATCCCCTCACTTTCAATCTGAAGGTGTCCTCAGGTCTAAAATGAGTCTCTTGTAGACAGCAAATAGATGGGTCTTGTTTTTTTATCCATTCTGATACCCTATGTCTTTTGGTTGGCACATTTAGTCCATTTACATTCAGTGTTATTATAGAAAGATATGGGTTTAAAGTCATTGTGATGTCTGTAGGTTTCATGCTTGTAGCGATGTCTCTGGTACTTTGTCTCACAGGATCCCCCTTAGGATCTCTTGTAGGGCTGGTTTCGTGGTGACAAATTCCTTCAGTTTTTGTTTGTTTGGGAAGACCTTTATCTCTCCTTCTACTCTAAATGACAGACTTGCTGGATAAAGGATTCTCGGCTGCATATTTTTTCTGTTCATCACATTGAAGATTTCCTGCCATTCCTTTCTGGCCTGCCAAGTTTCAGTATATAGATCGGTCACAAGTCTTATAGGTCTCCCTTTATATGTTAGAGCACGTTTATCTCTAGCTGCTTTCAGAATTTTCTCTTTCTCCTTGTATTTTTCCAGTTTCACTATGATATGTCGTGCAGAAGATCGATTCAAGTTACGTCTGAAGGGAGTTCTCTGTGCCTCTTGGATTTCAATGCCTTTTTCCTTCCCCAGTTCAGGGAACTTCTCAGCTATTATTTCTTCAAGTACCCCTTCAGCACCTTTCCCTCTCTCTTCCTCCTCTGGGATACCAATTATACGTATATTATTTCTTTTTAGTGTATCACTTAGTTCTCTAATTTTCCCCTCATACTCCTGGATTTTTTATCTCTCTTTTTCTCAGCTTCCTCTTTTTCCATAACTTTATCTTCTAGTTCACCTATTCTCTCCTCTGCCTCTTCAAGCCGAGCCGTTGTGGTTTCCATTTTGTTTTGCATTTCGTTTAAAGCGTTTTTCAGCTCCTTGTGACTGTTCCTTAGTTCCTTGATCTCTGTAGCAAGAGATTCTCTGCTGTCCTCTATACTGTTTTCAAGCCCAGCGATTAATTTTATGACTATTATTCTAAATTCACTTTCTGTTATATTATTTAAATCCTTTTTGATCAGTTCATTAGCTGTTGTTATTTCCTGGAGATTCTTCTGAGGGGAATTCTTCCGTTTGGTCATTTTGGATAGTCCCTGGAGTGGTGAGGACCTGCAGGGCACTTCCCCTGTGCTGTGGTGTATAACTGGAGTTGGTGGGCGGGGCCGCAGTCCGACCTGATGTCTGCCCCCAGCCCACCGCTGGGGCCACAGTCAGACTGGTGTGTGCCTTCTCTTCCCCTCTCCTAGGGGCGGGATTCACTGTGGGGTGGCGTGGTCCATCTGGGCTACTTGCACACTGCCAGGCTTGTGGTGCTGGGGATCTGGCGTATTAGCTGGGGTGGGTAGGCAAGGTGCACGGGGGCAGGAGGGGCAGGCTTAGCTTGCTTCTCCTTAGGTGATCCACTTCAGGAGGGGCCCTGTGGCAGCGGGAGGGAGTCAGATCCGTTGCCGGAGGTTTGGCTCCGCAGAAGCACAGAGTTGGGTGTTTGCCCAGAGCGAGCAAGTTCCCTGGCAGGAACTGGTTCCCTTTGGGATTTTGGCTGGGGATGGGCGGGGGAGATGGCGCCGGGGAGCGCCTTTGTTCCCCACCAAACTGAGCTCTGTCGTCCGGGGGCTCAGCAGCTCTCCCTCCCTTTGTCCTCCAGCCTTCCCGCTTTCCGAGCAGAGCTGTTAACTTATGACCTCCCAGATGCTAAGTCGCGCTTGCTGTCGGAACACACTCTGTCCGGCCCCTCCGCTTTTGCCAGCCAGACTCCGGGGCTCTGCTTGGCCGGCGAGCCGCCCCTCCGCCCTGGCTCCCTCCCGCCAGTCCGTGGAGCGCGCACCGCCTCGCCGCCCTTCCTACCCTCTTCCGTGGGCCTCTCGTCTGCGCTTGGCTCCGGAGACTCCATTCTGCTAATCCTCTGGTGGTTTTCTGGGTTATTTAGGCAGGTGTAGGTGGAATCTAAGTGATCAGCAGGACGCGCGGTGAGCCCAGCGTCCTCCTACGCCGCCATCTTCCTATACCTCGGTCTGTATATGTATTTTTTTAATATGAAATTTATTGTCAAATTGGTTTCCATACAACACCCAGTGCTCATCCCAATAGGTGCCCTCCTCAATGTCCATCACCCACTTTCCCCTCCCTCCAAGCCCCCATCAACCCTCAGTTTGTTCTCAGTTTTTAAGTCTTTTATGGTTTGGCTCCCTCCCTCTCTAACTTTTTTTTCCTTTCCCTCCCCCATGGTCTTCTGCTAAGTTTCTCAGGATTCACATAAGAGTGAAACATATGGTGTCTGTCTTTCTCTGTATGACTTATTTCACTTAGCATAACACTCTCCAGTTCCATCCACATTGCTACAAAAGGCCATATTTCATTCTTTCTCATTGCCAAGTAGTATTCCATTGTGTATATAAACCACAATTTCTTTATCCATTCATCAGTTGATGGACACTTAGGCTTTTTCTATAATTTGGCTACTGTTGAAAGTGCTGCTATAAACATTGGGTTACAAGTGCCCCAATGCGTCGGCACTCCTGTAGCTCTTGGGTAAATTTCCTAGCAGTGCTATTGCTGGGTCATAGAGTAGATCTATTTTTAATTTTTTGAGGAATTTCCACACTGTTTTCTAGAATGCACCATTTTGCATTCCCACCAGCAGTGCAAGAGGGTTCCTGTTTCTCTGCATCCTCTCCAGCATGGGTGACACACTTTTAAATGATGACTGTTTAAATGAGATTTTCCTGCCCTAAGACAAATGATTCATCTAACATAGAACTTTTATACCTATGGAGGAGATATTTTTAGGTATTTCAAGTTGCACTGTACCAGGTCCTGTCAGCCCCAGTGTCCCTTGATGTATTTGTAGTGCTAAAGTCTTGGACTTTAGTTCAAAACCTGCTTCTGCCCTTAACTGGCCATTTGACGCTGAGAAACTGACTTAACCTCCCTGATTAACTAACTTAACCAGAATACTATTATTTATTTACGATATTGTGAGAATTATATTTAATTTTATATATAAAGTACCTATTATGATGCTTGTCATACACAGCAACCATTCAACAAACAGTAACTCTTGGTTATCAGTATTGATCCTCCTATGCTACTCAGTTGTGCTGGACTTTCTGTAACTAGATCAGGCCAGTAGGCAGCCATTATACAGGGAGGAGGGGAGTAAATGTCCTCCTTGGAGCACCCTGTAGTCCCCCCCACCAGCGTACTCTTTATCACCCATGCTGGGTCAGATAGGGTCACTTCAAAATTCACATCCACCAGCAACCAGTGAATGAATGGGATCTTATTTAGAAATAGGATTTTTGCAGATGTAATCAAGTTAAGATGCGATCATACTGGATTAAGGTGGGTCATAAATGCAATGACTGGTACCCTTAAAGGAAGATAATGTGAAGACACATGGGGACACACAGGAAGTAAACATGTGAAGCCCGAGGCAGAGATTGGAGTGATGTGTCTACAAGCCAAGGAATGCCAAGGATTGCAGGAAACCACCAAAAGCCAGTGGGAGCATGGCCCTGCTGACACCTTGATTTTGAACTTTTAGACTCCAGAACTGTGAGAGATTAATTTCTGTTGTGTTAAGCCACCCAGTTTGTCGCAGTTTCTTACAGCAGTCCTAGAAACCAAATACACCACTGAATTTCAATAGTCTCCTTTCTGGGTTGTCTCTCTCACAGTCTGTTGATTCATGTCCTGTCATCTTTCTATCTCCAGTACTTGGCATAGTATTTGGCATATCATGGGTGCTCTATACATGTTTGTGGACTAGAATTGAAGTGAGAAAGCACATGGGAAAACCAACTCTAATAAACATGTAAGGATGTCATTCTACTCCTGATAAATCTCTAAGAACTATTAACATGAGCCAGGAAAAAAGCACACTTGGAAAGATCTGTGGGTTATTATCCTGGAGAACAATCCATGAAACTCTGACTGAAGATGTTTTTGGTTTTGGTTTTAGTTTTCCTGATTGGAGAGTTTTGACGTAAGACAGAGTAGAGTAGCAAGAAGCAGAAAAGTCCACAGAACGAAGGTGGGAAGCAGAAGCCATGAGGCAAGAGAAGCCCCGAGTGAGAAGACAGGAGACCAGAGATTTGTCAGAAAAATCATTTGGCTGTCAGAAGTAGTAGCTGTTTATACAGAGATGGAGCGTTCCTGAATCCCAAGAAGAGATCACTAGGAGTTGCTCCTAGGCCACTTATGGGGCTGTGGTCTTCTGAAGAACATTCTGCTTCTCCATACCACCTGCTCATTCCCTGCTGTACCAGCTTCCTCTACTTTCTGATGGTGATCAATAGATCACCATCATCTGAGGTAACCTGAGCATTTCCCTCCACTGCAGACCTAAATATATATATTTTAAAATGTTTATTTTTGAGAGGTGGGGAGGGAGGAGAGAGAGGGGGACAGAGGATCCGAAGCAGGCTCTGGGCTGACAGTAGAGAATCGGATGTGGGGCTCCAACTCAAACTGTAAGATCGTGACCTGAGCCAAAGTCAGACGCTTAAACTGAGCCACCCAGGTGCCCCAGTCCTAAATATATTTTAATTCAATTTGACTGCTTCTGATGTTATTTTTACTTTACAGATGAAGAAATTGCAACTTATATTAGCACATTGGTGGGTTTATCATATATATATATATATATATATATATATATATATATATATATATTTTGAAAGAGAGAGAGAGAGAGCAGGAGAGGGGAAGGAGAGAGAGATCCCAAGCAGGCTCTGTCCTGTCAGCACAGGCTCAAACCCACGAACCGTGAGATCATGATCTGAACTGAAATCAAGAGTTGGACGCTTAACCCACTGAGCCACCCAGGCACTCCTAGTACATTGATGGGTTTAAATCTTGTTCTTTCTCTCTCTCCCCTTCCCCCCTCTCTCTTGCTCTCTTTCCTACTCTCTTTAAGTTAGTCAGAAAGCATAGAGCAAGATACAGAGAAGACAGGCAACAGGAGAAGTACCTTTTGATGGAATAAGGTAGGTGTTTGTGTGAGAATCATTAGGGGGTAGTTGGTGCTTGGGTGGAGGCAGCAGGTCACCCACAGGGAAGAAATGCTTGAAGAGAAATTCCCAGTTTTTCTTAGGAATAAATTTTTAAAAATCACAGACTGTAAACTATTTCCCACAAAAGTCAAGGAGAACATGAGAGTAACAAAGACCTTTAAAAAAATTTTTCAAATGTTTATTTATTTTTGAGATAGAAACAGAGTGCAAGTAGGGGAGGGGCAGAGAGAGAGGGAGACACAGAATCTGAAGCAGGCTCCAGGCTCTGAGCTGTCAGCACATCGCCCGACATGGGGTTCGAACTCACAAACCACGAGACCATGACCTGAGCCGAAGTTGGCTGCTTAACCAACTGAGCCACCCAGGTGCCCCAACAAAGGCCATTTTAAAAATGTTTTAATTTAGGGGTGCCTGAGTGGCTCAGTCGGTTAAGTGTCCAACTCATGATTTTGGCTCAGATCATGATCTCATGGTTTGTGAGATCAAGCCCTGCATGGAGCTCTGGGCTGATAGCATGCAGTCTGCTTGGAATTCATTCTCTCTGTCTTTCCCTCTTTGCCCCTTCCCCATTCACACACTTGTCCACACATTCTCTCTCTCAAAATAAATAAACTAAAAAAACACCCTGGTAAATAAATAAATAAAAATAAAAATGTTTTAATTTGAATGTTTCATCATTGTATTTTCACTCTGCTGAGATTTAAAGGTCATATCATAGAAACAACTCTGAGCAGAGTCCTATTTACCTGGCATGCTGTGATCGCGTTGCTACCCTAAGCTATAAGGAAAGTTATAACCAGCTTTCTCTCCTGAGATGTTTCACATAAGATGTCCC
Organism: Panthera pardus; assembly: GCF_024362965.1. Taxonomy (NCBI): domain Eukaryota; kingdom Metazoa; phylum Chordata; class Mammalia; order Carnivora; family Felidae; genus Panthera; species Panthera pardus. The sequence goes on along the minus strand of NW_026526821.1, from coordinate 60,190,013 downwards.
AATGCAGATTCATCAAATAAGGCAGCAGCAGACTGTGAGACCATATAAACACTGTGGATTTTTTTGGAAGATTAGATTGCATAATTCCAGCGTCATGGACATCTGTGGTCTCAGGCAGATGAATGAACAAAAGATGAAGTCATATGCCAATGAGCAAAGTGTGGATGGGGGTGGGGAATGGTGGAGGCAATCTTTCATCTGAGGAGACAAGAAAGGGCTTCCCTTCGGGACTGACACATTATGCACCCTCTTCCCCTGGAAACTGAAACCACAGCTGTGGGTCTGAGCTCTAACGCTGGACTGGCTGCTAGAAGATACCCCTGAAAAAAAAAAAAAAAAAAAAGCCTTCCCAAGAGCAGGGCAGGCATTTTGCTCTTTGCTACATACAACCTTAGGGTTTTTATCTTCTTTCAGAAGATGGAAATGAAATCATACCAGTGCTAGCAAGAACAATTGTCTTTATTTTTCTAAACTGCTTTTTTCCCCCTCTAAGCTCTTATATCAGTAAACAAGGACATCCCAAGCCCCTCATTCATTTTTTTCCAGGTAATGATGTTGTGTGTCAGCATTCAACCCAAGAGGAGAGACTGTCTGGGGTCCCACTGCCACAGTTGATCAGTACAGCCTTGGGCATTCATATTGATCTCATTAAGATGAAAGCCTAAGAATATCCTACTTGCCCCAAGAGCCCTGCTAGGGCTTCCTTAGACAGGATCCTCTGTGAGTACATGTGAATTCCATCACATGAAATCTTGACCCCTTGTTACGAGGAGGTTAATTAACTGTACATCTATCCTGTAAAATAATACTTATTTTTGTCATTGATTGACTTCCTACCTGTGTCAGGGGCTCTAATCAGCATTTTACACACATTGTTTCCTTTTTTAAAAATGTTATTTATTTATTTATTTTTGAGAGAGAGCGAGAGCATGAAGGCTAGCGAGGGAGGGGCAGAGATAGGTAGAGAGAGAGAATCCCAAGCAGGCTCTGCACTGTCAGCACAGAGCCCAGCATGGGGCCCGAACCCACAAACCGTGAGATCATGACCTGAGCTGAAATCAAGAGGTCCATGCTTAACTGACTGAGCCACCCAGGCACCCCACACATTATTTCCTTTAATTCTCATTCCACAGATGGGGACATTCAAGCAGAGATATGAAGTTCTGATATGAAGCCACGTCTCTCTTGCTGCATGAGGGGAGCTGCCTTTGTTAAACTGGTATCCAAAACAATTTTCCAATATATGTTTAGATTAGCTGAAGTGGATATGCCATATGAGCAAATATTTAGCATAACAGGCAGTCAAAACAGATTATAAATACAACTACCTAGAGGCAGTATAATTATATTAAAAGAAATTTACACCTGGTAGGAAATTCAGAGCATCAACATGTCCAACCCCTTAATTTCTAGATAAGGAAACTGAGGCTCAGAAAGCTTAAGTTACTATAAAAGTATACACAATAAATAGAAGCAGAGTCTAGACTTCTGACCAAATGTGTACTGTGACAATCCACCTTCTTCCCTTAAGACAAAATATACCTACCTCTACTCCCCAGCCAAGCACTCAGGGATGTCAGGAGGCAGGGAGCCTTGGTGCTAAGAATTCATTCCTGCCTTGGCATCCACACGCTATGTGACACCATGTCAGTCACTGAGCTTTCTGGGTCTCAGGTTTCTCTTTTGTAAAATGGAAATAACATGATTCTACCTATCTCACAAAGCTTCTGTGGAAACATAGTTCAATAATGGATATGAAGGCATTCAAAAAGGGAAAATGTACTATTGGATGTATGACATAATTATTATCAAAAAGTGAGTTAAGGAGTATTTTCTTTGTTAAGATATGGGTTTGGCTAATGTAACAAAGATCCAAAATCACAGTTATTCAACAAATTAGTTATTCAACATGAGTCAGATTCTTCTTCTATATACTGCTCTGCCTTCCCTAAGTTTGCCTTTTCTTCATGGTCCAAGTCGGTTCATCTCCATGCCATCAAAAACTGAAAAGACAACCCACAGAACGGGAGAAAATATGTACAAACATAAACCTGATGAGGGACTTGTATCTAGAATGTGTTAAGAATTCTTACAATTCAAAAACGAGACAAGTAACTCAAAAGTAAGCAAGGCATTTGAATAGACATTACATATCCAAAAGAAGACATACAAGAAAGCCAATAAAAGGATGCTCAACATTATTAGTCATCAGGAAAGGCAAATCAAAACCACAATGAGCTCCCACTTCACACCCATTAGATGGCTAAAATTATAAAGATGGACAATAACAAGGATTGACAAGGATACGGGAGATAGGAACCCTCATTCATTGCTGGTGGGAATGTAAAATGGCGGAGCCCTTGTAGAAAGCAGCTTGGCATTTCATCCAAAAGCTATCCATAAAGTAACCACATGACCCAGCAACTCCGCTTCTAGGTGTACACCAAGGAGAAATGAAAATATATATGTGCAACACAAAAAGCCTGTACACAAATTTTCATAACACTATTATTTACATTAGCCAAAAGTAGGAAACAATCTAAATGTCCATCAACTGATGAATAGATAAAATGCACAAATCCATACAATGAAATATCATTCATGAATAAAAAGAATTCAGTGCTGAGCCATACTACAACAGGAATGTACCTTGAAACCATTACGTTGAGTGAAAAAATCCAGACACCAAAAGCCACATATTATTTGATTTCATTTATGTGAAATGTCCAGTAGGCAAATCCATGGAAAGAAAGTAGATTAGTGGCAGCTGGGAGTGGTATTTGGGTATTTGGAGGCGAGTGGGGAGTGACTGCTTAATAGATATAAGGTTTATTTGGGGGTATGATGAAAATGTTCTTGGGGCACCTGGGTGGCTCAGTCCACTAAGCGTTGGAATTCAGCTCAGGTCATGATCTTGCAGTTCATGAGGTTGAGCCCCATGTCAGGCTGTCGTGCCGACAGCTCAGAGCCTGGAGCCTGTTTCCGATTCTGTGTCTCCCTCTCTCTCTGCCCCTCCCTCCTTCATGATCTGTCTCTCTCTCTTTCAAAAATAAATAAACATTTTAAAAAATTTTTAAAAAAAGAAAGAAAATGTTCTGGAATTAGACAGTGGTGATGGTTGCACAACAGCATGAATATGCTAAAAATACTAATTGTATAATTTAAAGGGTAAATTTTATGATATATGAATTATATCTAACTAAACTGCTATGGAGGCACCTGGCTGGCTCAGTCAGCTGAGCATTCAACTCTTGATTCCAGCTCAGGTCACGAATCTCATGGTTTGTGGGTTCGAGCCCTGTGTCAGGCTTTGGGTTCTCTCTCTCCCTTGCTCTCTGCCCCTCCCCCACTCATGCATGTGTACACACTCTCATCTCTCTCTAAAAAATAAACAAACGTTTAAAAAAATGAAAAATCTTTAAAAAACAAGACAAAGCAATATGTGTAATATACATGTTATGCATAAGACTAAGCAATATACATTATATTGATAAGAAGGGAATGACAAATATAAAATACAGGAAAATGGTTGCAGAAAGCAGAGGATGGAATAGGAGAAGAACCATATAGGTAGAGGTCATTTGTTGGTAATATTCAATTTTTTTAGATTGGCATCGGTCCTCAAGTGTTCATGATATTTTTTTAAATAAACAGATAATAGAAACCCATAAGTCACAGGGGTGAAAGGCACAGCATAGGGAATATAGTCAATGACATTGTAATACCACTGTATGGTGACAGATGGGAGCTACACTTGTGGTGAGCATAGCATAAAGTATAGAGATGCTGAATCGCTATGTTGCACATCTGAAACTAATGTAACATTGTGTGTCAACTATGTTGACAATTTTTTTTAAGTGTATGTATAATGGGGCAGGGCACCTAGATGACTCAGTTGTCTAAGTGCCAGACCACAGCTCAGGTCCTGATTTCACATTCGTGAGTTCAAGCCCTACGTTGGGCTTTGCACTGGGTGCAGAGCCTACTTGGCATTCTCTCTCTTTCTCTCTCTCTCTCTCTGTCCTTTCCCCACCTGTGCACTCTCTCTCTCAAAATAAGTAAGTAAACTTTAAAAAAATAAATAAAGTGTATGTATAACACTTAGTCTTGTGCCTGAAAAAGTTTCTCAACATCTTGAGTAATCAGGGAAATGCATATTTAAACCACAATCCAATAACATTTCACATCCACCAGATTGGCAAAAATTTTAAATGTGCACAATGCTGGGGGATGTGGCAAGAAGAGCATTCATACATTGCTGATGAAAGTGTAAAGGTTATAACCACTTTGCAAAACACTTGGGTATCACTGAAAATTAGATCCAGCAATTCCACAGTAAGATAGATACCTTATTGAACAGCACTGTCCTAGAAATAGAATGCAAACCATATATGTAATTTTTAATTTTCTAATAGCTCATGTAAAAAAATAAAAAGAGGAGCACCTGGCTGGCTCAAACAGCTAACTCTTGATTTCAGCTCAGGTCATGATCTCATGGCTCCTGAGATGGAGCCCCATGTCAGGCTCTGTGCTGACAGTGTGGAGGGAGGCCACTTGGGATTCTCTCTCTCCTCTCTCTTTGCCCCTCCCCTCACTTGTGCTCGCTTGCGCACTCTCTCTCTCAATAAATAAACATTTAAAAAAATAAAAAAGTAAAAAGATTTAGTTGAAATTAATTTTAATATTTTAACTTAAGCCAATGTATCTAAAATTTTATCATTTCAACATGTAATTAATATAAAAACATTAATAGTGAGATATTTTACATTTCTTTTTCATACTAAGTCTTCACAATTCAACGGATATTCTAGACTTGCTGCACTTGGACTGGCTATATGTTAGGTGCTCAATAGCCACATATGGCTAATGGCTACAGTACTGGATAGCACGGCTCCAGAAACTTGAAGCATGCAACAGGAGGCTTGCACAACAAAGTCTATAACAGCATTGTTCACAGTAGCAAAATCTGTCACCACCCAAATGTCCGTCAACTGTGGAATTGATAAACTGCCACATGCATACAAAATGGAATATCAGATACTAGTGAAAATAGATAACATTACAGACATAAGTACCCACTTGTTTGTTTCTCACAAACAAGATCGAGTAAAAGGAACGATTTACTGATTAACATTTACAAAATGACCTCATTGATATAAAGTTCATAAGCAGGCCCAACTAAATGCTATATCATCTAAGAATACATATGTAGTCCGTAAACATGAAAAGCAAAGCAGAAGTCTGGTTAATACAAAAATTCAGTCCAGGTTCCCCCTGGTGGTGATGGAAGAGAAGCACCTTGGAGATAGAGTAGCAGTGATGTTCTGGTTCTTAACCCGAGAGATGGCTATATGGGTATTCATTTTGGTGTTCTTTAAACTGTACGTAAACACTTTATATAACACTGTGCATAAAAGTATATATAGTATGCCTCTGGTTGTGGGGAAAATAGTAAAGCCCAAGAATATTACATGCATATTTATTCATATGTATAACATATGTCTGAAAAAATACAAAAGAATAGGTGAAATTAGTTGCCCCTGGAGGTGCCTGGGTGGCTCAGTCACTTAAGTATCCAACTCTTGATTTCAGCTCAAGTCGTGATGTCACAGTTTGTGAGATCGAGTGCCGTGTGGGCTCTGCACTGACAGTGCGGAGCCTGTTCATATTCTCTGAAAGAAAGAAAGAAAGAAAGAAAGAAAGAAAGAAAGAGAGAGAGAGAGAAAAAGGAAGGAAGGAAGGAAGGAAGGAAGGAAGGAAGGAAGGAAGGAAGGGGGGAAGGAAGGGGGGAAGGAAGGAAGGAAGGAAGGAAGGGAGGGGAAGGAAGGGGGGAAGGAAGGGGGGAAGGAAGGGGGGAAGGAAGGAAGGAAACAGTTTCTCATTGGCTGCAAGTGGCAATTGGTGTGCTGTTGGCCTCCCTACAGCAGGGAAGGATCTTGCTTCTTTAAGACCTGGAGATGAAATTCACACGTGAAAATGTTTTCTCTTGTCAAGGTAATTCTCTTCATTCTTTCTGCTGGCTATGCAGGCTCAAGGAGTGGCACAGGTAGGAGTTCCTCCTTCAGGGCTTCCTGGCTCCATTTTAAATGAGGTTTCCTTTATTTTCACAATTAACTCTTCTAACAGCAGCGGAAAAGGAGAAATAACAGGATTAACATAGTTTTTGTTTTTTTTTTTTTTTTTTTTTTAAGTTAAAGAGGTACTGTGGTATAACAGAAAATATATATTTGGTCTCTGTCCCCAGGTCCTGACACAGAGTTCCTAAAACCCTCATAATTTCCTAAGTGATAAGAACACTAGGAGCATCTTTTGTTCTAATGAAGTGACTCTGGATGGACTCCTGGATGGGGGCTGCTCATCAACAAGACCAAGCCATAATTAGAAGCTTGGAATTTTCAGCTCCACCACCTCCCCAGCCTTCTGAAGTGGGAGAGGCACTGGAAATGTAGTTAATGATTGATTGTGCCTGTGTGAGGAAGCTTCTATAAAATCCCAATAGAACAGGGTGCAGAGAGCTTCCAGATGGGTGAACACTTCCACACCAGGAGGGTGAGGCACCTCACCTCCACAGGGACAGAAACTCCTTTACTTGGGACCGTCCCAGGTCTCATCATCTGGCTGTTCATCTTCATCTTTAAATAAACTGGTAAACATAAGTATTTCCCTGAGTTCTGTGAGCCGCTCTAGCAAATTAATTGAACCTAAGGAGAGGGTAATTGGAATCTCTGATCTATAGCCAGTTGGTCAGAAGCATGAGTGACAACAGATTGGTATCTGATGTGTGTGGGTGCTGTCAGAAGTAGGGGGGCAATCTTGTGGGACTGGCCTGTGGAATCTGACAGGCAAAGAGTGTCAGAATTGAGTTTTGCTCAATTGAGCAAATTGAGCTCAATTGAGTTTTGCTCAATTGAGCAAATTTGCAGAATTGAGAATTGCTTGGTGTGGGGGAAAACTTCCACACATGTGGTGACCAGATGTATGGTATGTGGCTGATAGCTAGTTTGTGCAAGCATACCCTGCATGCACCTATTAATGACTATCTTGAAAGAGATCCTGTCTTCCCTTCATATTCCCATCAAGCAGAATGTGCAGCAGAATGTGTTGCAGGGTGACGTTCTCTGGGGCAAAGGGGCAACCCAGAGCATTTCCCTTGTAATGAAGAGTGTCCAGGTGGCAGCCCTTGATCTCCTTAGAAATGCTGGCCATGCAAGGAGGGAGAGGGCCACTGACAGTTGCTACATTAAGTTGCTATGATTTAAAAACTTGCTGCACATAGATCCCAGCAATAATGCTTTGACCAGTTGCCCAATAAACTTCTCCCAATAAACTCATATCTCAGTTGTCTCTTAGTCTTGTCTGTGGCCTCACCAGACCATCACCCACGCTAGGCTTAGAGTGTGCTAGATTGTGGCTGAACACCAGGTTTTGTGTGAGTAGTAAAGGTGGCTCCCAGAGAAGAAACACACAGTAAGGTAGAGGTGGGGTTTTCCCTAGTAAGAGGGAAAAAAAAGTTCTTCCCTTACAGGTATTCATCAGGAAAGCTACAAAAAGAAAGAATTAACATATTTGCTCCAAGGAAGTATGATTGGGAAAGGGGTAGGGTAGAGTGTGTTGTCTCCACTTTCATTATAAACTCAGTCTTTTTTTTTTTAAACCACATATGTGTATTACTTGATTTTTTTTTTAAAGGGTGGGGACTACAAGAAGTATGACAGAGATGCTGGTACATCCCTCTCCAGGATCAAGTTCAATCCCCTGAGGTGGGGTGGGGCTGGATAGGGTCTTTTGGTTTTTTGTTTTGGAGAGAGTGTGCAAGGCGTGGTCAGAGGGAGGGAGAGAAAATCTTAGGCAGGCTCCAAGCCCAGCACAGAGCCTGAGGTGGGACTCGATATCACCACCGTGAGACCACACCTGAGCTGAAATCAAGAGTCTGATACTTAATTGACTGAGCCACCCCTAAGGGGGTGGGCTTTTTTAAGTGTTATGTGTTCAGATGGGGCCTGTAACTGGAAGCAAACAGGCTGATTGGAGAGTAAGATAGGAAGGAACTTCAGATCTTGTTTCATGACCATTCTGCATTACCTTGGAAAACAGGGCCTGCTTATATTTGCAGCCTGGTTCAGGTGTCCCCAGGTGTCAAATTAAGCAAGCACAGAATCTCTGGGCTTTGGACGAAGAGAAGCAGGTGGGTACCAACTAAACTTCCCCTACCCTTTCCCTCCTGGAACAAATGATTGGCTGGTGCCCAAGACTCTCCACCTTGGGGCCCATTCCTGCCCCTCCCCTCCCCCAGCCTCAGCATCACTGGGGCCTTCTCTGCTAGGCCTATGCTTCTGAAGCAGCCTGCAGAGAGAATACCCTAGGGCAAATGGATTCACAGTCCAGGGTTATTAGACCTTTGAGGAAGCATTTCAAAAGGAAGATAACATATAGATCCCATCAAAAGCAAAAATATTAGCAGAGACCAACAAATAATTTTAAATTAGCCTAATTTTAAATTTAGGGAGAAATGAAAAATTTGACAGATAGAAACAAGTATTATCCGACAGTAATCTATAAAGCAGGTGTCCCAGAAAGAGAAAAAAATAAAATGAAAAAGGGGGCTTATTTCAAGAAATACTGGATATTAATTACCTAGAATTTTAGAAAAGGTGATAAGCCTCAGATTGAAAGCGTCCAGAAAGTGCAAAGAGGAAAGGTAATAACAAATTCACATCTATACATTATAGGATAATTTAAGAATATTAATAATAGGATAATAATAAAGAATAGTGATAGAAACTATCTTAGGAAATACAATTTTATACCCAGCCAAAGATGGGTATGATAAAAATACATCCTTATGCAAATATGGCCTCTGAAGAGATGCCACACAAAAAACCTACATTGGAAAATTTTGGATGAAATATTTTAAAAAGAAGGGTAATATATCCAGGAGAGATTCCAACACGTAAATGAAGGAAAGAGAATGAAACGCTTTAGTCAACTTGGTTGTGTGAAAGGATTTCAACCTAAAATGGAGCCAGAGAATATGAAATGGAGAATCTCATGCGAGCACCCTCAGAAGAAGGGACTTAAGAATTGAGGGACTGATTTCCTGTAAACGTCTAATTTACAGAAGATGGAGACTCCTCTCCTGACCAGTGAATATCCACCAAGAATCCGTCTGCATCACCAAGCCAATGAACTCACTGCTTGGACTCTGCTGGACTTCCCCCTCTGAGATTTTGCCCATCAAAGAGCCTGCCCCAAACCCTCAATGGACTTGCCTGTACTTGCTACATGTTTCCTGAATTGTAGTTGCGTGGCCATTCCCGAATAAACTCTATTTCTGGTAACTTGAGCTTGCCTCAGCTTACCTCTTTATTTAGGTTGGTGGGTTTTGCCTTAAAAAAAAAAAAAAGGAGTAGAAATAAATCCATAACTGAAAACTGAAAATCTAGAAAACATCAACTTGGTAGGTTTGTAATAGAGACCAATGAATGTGAGAGCCTGCTAGTTTCTTGTGTTATTTAGAGAGAGAACAAAATATCAATAATTTTTTTAATTATAAGAAATAATTTTTTAAAAACACAAAATGAGTAGGCAAATCAAAATAATAAATTAAGATGATAAAAGTAGGGGTGCCTCCGTGGCTCAGTCAGTTGAGTGACTAACTCTTGATTTCAGCTCAGGGTATGATCTCATGGTTCATGAGATGAACCCTGCATTGGGCTCCATGCTGGCAGCATGGAGCCTGGTTGGGATTCTCTTTCTCATCTCTCTTTGCCCTTCCCCCACTTGTACGTGTGCTCTCTTTCTCTCTCTCCCTCAAAATAAACATTTAAAAAAATGGTAAAGGTATGTAAGGGTTAAATTGTAGTGTAGGGTTAACCTGTAGCCTTAAGAAAAACAGAGATAATAAGAGATAACAGCCTTGTCCTGTCAATCAAGGGAACAAAAGGTCCAGGAAAATCAACTGGATTAATGTTTTGGATTGGGGTAAGGACATGTCTGAACTGTTTCAACCCCCATCTGGGAACTATTTCTTTGTTCTGTTCCCCGGTGATGATAAGATGATATGGTCGGCTATAAAAACTCTGTACCCTGGCTGTTCGAGACCGCACTCTGGTCAAGAGTGTCGGTCCCGATTGGTTGGCCTTGCCTCTCATTGCAATAAATTTTGTTATGACTGTCACTGGTGCCCGTAGCATTCTGTTTCAGGAGTCGTGTAGATGCAACAGGTAGATCCAAATTCATGATTAATTTTTATAAATGTGAATAGAATAAATTTACTATTCATTGAGTTTATTGAGCAATTAGATTTTTTTTTAAATCCAGATATATTCTGTTTATAAGAGATATATCTAAAATCTAAGGATATAAAAAGCTAAAGTTAAAGGGCTGAAATGACATTTCTGGCAAATATTGGCTAAATAAAACTGGTGTGGCAACATTGTATCAAATAAAATAGGCCTTAAGATAAAAACACATTATTAAAGATAGAAACATTAAATGAATGACAAAGATTTAATTCATTAGTAAGATGTAGCAATGCTAAACAGGCAAGGATCTAATAGAATAGCCTCAAAATATATTAAATGAAATTTGATAGAACTACAGAAAGAAATTAATAGGTCTATTGGCATAGTAAACAAATTTCAACTTTCTTCCCTTGGTTATTGATATTTTATTAAGAAACAAAATTCAATCAAGTAAATTTGAAGATCTAATTGACTTTATTAAACAATTCATGAATTGAGCAGCTTCTCATCTAGCAAGAAGAGGACAGCTCTAAACAAAACAAGAGTTTTTAAAGGCAGAGAAAGGTCATTAAAAAAAGAAGACAGGAACTTATTAGTAAGGAATGCACTTTTTAGGCAAGGATGTCCTCCTAAGAGGGAGCAGAAAGGGTCTATCAGTAAATTTCCCAGCATTGACCAGGAAATTCCATGTTGACTGGTTAAAGGTTACATTCCTAGGGCGTTGAAATGGCAGGCTAGGTATTAAGCCTTAGTTTACTGACTTGAGGCTTTAACCTATGTGATGCCAGTTTTGGCTTATAGTTTTCTTCTGTTTTTACTAATTAATTTATTTTTTTAATGTTTATTTTTCAGAGAGAGAGAGAGAGACAAAGCATGAGCAGAGAAGGGGCAGAGAGAGAGGAAGACACAGAATCTGAAGCAGGCTTTAGGCTCTGAGCTGTCACACAGAGCCTGACATGGGGCTCGAACTCTCAAGTCACAAGATCATGACCTGAGCTGAAGTCGGGCGCTTAAATGACTGAACCATGCAAGTGCCTCGGTTTTCTTTTTAATAATGTCTTGTTAGTCACCTAGTTATGTTCTTTGGATAAATGTCTATACAAGTCCTTGGTCCATTTTTTAATTGGGTATTTGTTTTTTTGTTTTTTATTGTTGCTTATTTTAGGAGTCACCATAATGAGTATGAGATGGTATCTCATTGTGATTTTGCTTTGCATTTCTCTAATGACTAGTGAAGATGAACATCTTTTAATATGCTTAGTGGGGCTGTTTGGTTTTTTATTGTTGAGTTTTGGGAGTTCTCTAAATGTTCTGGATATTAATCCCTTATCAGATATGTGATTTGCAAACATTTTCTCCCATTCCATGGATTGTGTTTCTACTCTATTGATAGTGTATTTTGATGCACAATTTTAAAAATTTTGATGAAGTCCAATTTATCTATTTTTATTTTGTTCTGCTCTCATCAAGAAATTATTGCTAAATCCAATTATCATAAAGATTTCTCCCTATCTTCCGAGAGTTTTATAGTTTTATCTCTTGTATTTAGGTTTTTGATCCATTTTTAGTTAATTTTTTTTCATTTTTAGTTAATTTTTATATTTGGTATAAGGTAAGGGTCGAGCTTCATTATTCAGTTTTCCCTGTATCATTTGTTGAAAAGACTATCCTTACTCTCATCAAATCATCTTGGTATCCTAGTCAAAAATCATTTGACCATGTATGTAAGAGTTTATTTTTGAGATCTCTATTCAATTCCATTGGTCTTTATGTCTGCCTTTATCCCAGTAGCACCATGATTTAGTTACTGTAGCTTTACAGTAAGTTTTGAAATGAGGAAATAGGAGATCTTCAACTTTGTTCTTTTTCAATATTATTTTGACTATCCAGGGTCCTGTGAGGTTCCATTTGATTTTTGGAATGGGTTTTTAATTTCTGCCAAAAAAAAAAAAAAAAATCTGGGATTTTGATAAAAATTGCATTGAATCTGTAGATCACTTTGGGTAGTATTGACATCTAGTCCTAACAGGTTTTGTGTGTAAGTGTGCATGTGTGTGTATGTGTAATCTTTAGTTATCCACATATAAGATCATATTATCTGCAGAGGTAATTTAACTTCTTCCTTTACAATTTCAGTGTCTTTTATCTCTTTTTCTTATTTGCTTGCTACAGCTAATACACTTAGTACTAACTTGAACATAAGTGACATAAGCAGACATCCTTGTCTTGTTCCTAAATTTGGAGGAAAAGATTTCAATTTTTTATCATTCAGTATGTTGATAGCTGTGGGTTTTTCATATATGGACTTAATTATGTTGAGCTAATTTTCTTTTGTTCCTAGCTTGATCAGTGTTTTTATCATAAAAGAATGTTGAATTTTGTCAAATTATTTTTCTGTATCAATTAAGAAAATCATGTGGCTTTTTTCCTCATCATATTTTTTTTTCTTTATAATCCTAAAAACTAAAATGAGAATGAGAGGAAAGCAAGGGAATGATGAACACAGGATTTATGTTGATAGGTGGAGAAGCTGCAAGGGGATATAATGGTGAAGAGGAAGGAACAATATATTTAAATGTATCTTATTTATTGTTAACATCCTAGGTTTTATTTGGGCATCCACATGATTGTTACATTGCTAAAAATACCTAATTGTATAATTAACTATATATAACTATATCTAACTATAACAATAAAATCAGGCCATATTTGGATTATTTGACTAGAGAGTGTCATTAACCAGTATTTATGATTAATATAATTCTGATTCCTGAGGCTTGGGAAAAATTATAAAAGTGATAATCGGATATTATTTAGCATTAAGGAGTTTACCATAAGAAGGACTATAAAGGAAAGAATTAAAAGTGGTTGCTTTTACTCAAAAATTCCACTTCTACATATTCACCTAAGAGATGTGAAAAAGATATGTCCACAGAAAGAGTTGTACCAGAATATTCATAGCAACTTTATTCCATAATAACCCAAATCTAGAAACAACCTAGGTGACTGTCAACAGAAGCATGCATAAACAGAATGGGATAGCTATACCACAGAGTATTAGTCAACAAGGAAAACATATGAATTACTAGCAAATACAATAATGTAGATGAACTTCAAAAACATTTTGCTGAATGAAAGAAGACTTGTACAAAAAGAATGCATGCTATTTATTCCATGTAAGTGAAATTCTAGAACAAGAAAATTTATGGTCTGAAGACTGAACAGTTGTTGCCTTCATGGGAGGAGATTGGGCAAGATCGTGAGAGGATTTTTTGGAGTGATGGCAGTGTTCTGTAACAGGACCAGGATTTAGACTGTATGGGAGTAACATTTGCTAGAACTCATCAAATGGTACACTTAAGATTTGTGTGTGCAGATCTTACCTCAAAAGAATAACAGTAAAAAAGAATCATGGACAAATATTGAACTCCTGTTAATCATATACAGACTGAAGTATCTGGGAGGAAGTAGAAATAATGTCTCTAAATTAGTCTGAAATGCATCAAAAAAATTGATGGATTGATGGATAGACAGAGGATGGATAGTTGAGTAAATGTATATATAATAAAACAAGTTTAGTAACACATTAAGGGGAAGAATCTAAGTAGTGTAGACATGGGTGCCCACTGTAAAAGTTTTCAACTCTCTGATTTGTTTGAAAAAAGAATTTTGTTGCTTTAAGGATGTCTGAGGAGGGATGGAGTGGGAATACTTCTGCTTTTTATTATTTGCACAATTCTATTTTTCTGTGTTTATATTACTTTGGCAAAAATAAAGTATTACAGAAACTTTTCATAATGAAAGATAATTGATTTTTGTTTGGGAAGCAATTATATTCCCCTAATATTTATCTAATTAGGTAATCTACTTGATTCTGCACTGAATACACTTCCAAAATATAAAGTGGTTTTGTTTGGCAGTAGGACAGACCAGCCATTACTTTGATAGTGGTGATATTGGTTATTTATTGCTGCATAACAAATTACCACAAACTTAATGGCTTAAAAAATGCATTTATTGGGGTACCTGGGTGGCTCAGTTGGTTACGGGAGTGCCTCTTGCTCTTGGTTCAGGTCAGGATCTCATGGTTCGTGGGTTCGAGCCCCGCATTGGGCTCCATGCTGACAGTGCAGAGCCTGCTTGGGATTCTCTATCTTCCTGTCCTTCTGCTCCTCCCCCACTTGCACACACTCTCTCCTTCTCCCTCTCTCTCACAATGAATAAATAAACATTTTCTTAAATGCATTTATTACCTCAGTGTCTTGGGAATCCAGGCATAGCTCAGCTGGATCCTCTGCTTCAGTGTCTTTCATACAGCTGCAATCAACCAGGACTAGAATCTCATCTCAAAGCTCAACTATGGAAGGACCTGATGCAAAGCTCACTCATGTGGTTTTGGGGAGGATTCAGTTCCTTTGGATCAGTGGAATGAGGGCCTCACTTCCTTGCTGTCGGAGGCCATCCTCAGTTCTTTGCCACATAGGCTTCCCTGACATGGCAACTTGCTTCATCAAAGCCAGTCAGGTAGTTTGCTAACAAGACAGAAGTTACAATCTTATGCAGTGTAAACACAGAAGTAACATCTCATCATCTATGCCATACTTTATTTTTTAGAAGCAAGTCCCAGTTACTACCCACAATAAAGGGGAGGGAATTCCACAAGAGCATGAACACCAGGAGAAAGGGACCCTAGAGGGCATCTTAGAAGTCTTCCTGCTACAGTGATCTACTTGGATCTACCAAGGCATAAATCCACAGCATGAGGAAGCTATCAACTTTGCTCCAAGTATGATACAGAGAAACAGCAGAAATTCTAGTTGAAAACTCCTGGTCCTTGGAAACATTCCTAGACCCTGATAGATAAAAGCAACAGTTGTGAAAGCTGGAAAACACTTGGACAAGTTGGTCACTGATCAAACAGGCATAAGAAGTGAAATCCTAGCTTGGCAGTGGGAAAGCAAAGAACCAACTTAATTCATGTTGTAAAACCTTCAGAAGACTCAGAAATTAATGGCATTGGCCGCTTCTGGAAGTTGAGGGAAACTCAGGTAAAGAAAAGATGTTTAAGGTTGAAAGGTGATTAAGAAACAGCTGAAACCCTGGATCTCTTCCCTGATCCTAGCAGAGATTTTTGTTTCTGGAAAGGGTAATACAGAGGGCAGGATAATATCTGGCAAATTTTTGGGAAGGCATTCATACAGAAAAGAGGGAGACCAAGTGAAATGCATGCTGAATGCTGAGTTCCTCAGCCTGCTACCTCCTCTTGGATTCCAGAATACCACCAGACTCTATATGGGTTTTTTCTCTCAGGCATATGAATATTCAGAAGAAAATATCTAAAGATATATAGACATAGAGGATTTTCTAACAAATAGCCCAACAGGACCACTTTATGGGGTTGCTCACAGATGATAAACTCTACCCATGTGCTCAAAGTTTCTGATACACTTTCTAGTTCCTGCACTTGTAATATGTCCAGATAACAAATAATTCCTGACACTTGAAGAAAGTCTCCAATATGAAATATAGATGCCAGAACAAACAGAAAAAGGCACCCAGAAAGAAATAGAGATTGTGGAAGAAGACTTGGAGGAGTGGGGAGGGCTCTCAATAATACCCAGAGAAATAGGAGAAAATATTGCATTGATGAAACCAAAGCAAGATGCTATTAAAAGAAGTACTCAGGATCCTGGGAAGATGGCGGCATAGGAGGACGCTGGGCTCACCGCACGTCCTGCTGATCACTTAGATTCCACCTACACCTGCCTAAATAACCCAGAAAATCACCAGAAGACTAGCAGAACAGAGTCTCTGGAGCCAAGCGCCCACGAGAGGCCCACGGAGGAGGGTAGGAAGGGCGGCGAGGCAGTGCGTGCTACACGGACTGGCGGGAGCCAGGGTAGAGGGGCAGCCTGCCAGCCAAGCAGAGCCCCCGAGTCTGGCTTGCAAAAGTGGAGGGGCCAGGTGGAGTGTGTTCTCACAGCAAGAGAGACTTGACATCTGGAAGGTTATAAGCTAACAGCTCTGCTCGGAGAATGGGAGGGCTGGAGGACAACAGGAGGGAGAGTTGTTGAGCCCCGGACAACAGAGCTCAGCTTGGTGGAGAACAAAGGCGCTCGCCAGCGCCATCTCCCCCGCCCATCCCCAGCCAAAATCCCAAAGGGAACCAGTTCCTGCCAGGGAACTTGCTTGCACCGCGCAAACACCCAACGCTGTACTTCGGATCCATCCCTCCGGCGGGTCTGACTCCCTCCCGGTGGCGCAGGGCCCCTCCCGAAGCGGATCTCCTAACGAAAAGTGAGCTGAGCCTGCACCTCCCGCCCCTGTGCACCTTGCTGATCCACCCCAGCTAATACGCCAGATCCCAGCACCACAAGCCTGGCAGTGTGCAAGTAGCCCAGATGGCCACGCCACCCCACAGTGAATCCCGCCCCTAGGAGAGGGGAAGAGAAGGTACACACCAGTCTGACTGTGGCCCCAGTGGTGGGCTGGGGGCAGACATCAGGTCTGACTGCTGCCCCGCCCACCAACGCAAATTATTCAAGACAGCACAGGGGAAGTGCCCCACAGTCCAACACCACTCCAGGGACTATCCAAAATAACGAAACGGAAGAATTCCCCTCAGAAAAATGTCCAGGGGGGCGCCTGGGTGGCTCAGTCGGTTAAGCCTCCGACTTTGGCTCAGGTCATGATCTTGCAGTTAGTGAGTTCAAGCCCCGCGTCGGGCTCTGTGCTGACAGCTCAGAGCCTGGAGCCTGTTTCGGATTCTGTGTCTCCCTCTCTCTCTGACCCTCCCCCATTCATGCTCTGTCTCTCTCTGTCTCAAAAATAAATAAACGTTAAAAAAAAATTTAAAAAGAAAGAAAGAAAGAAAGAAAAACATCCAGGAAATAACAACAGCTAACGAACTGATCCAAAATGATTTAAACAATATAACAGAAAGTGAATTTAGAATAATAGTCATAAAATTAATCGCTGGGCTTGAAAACAGTATAAAGGACAGCAGAGAATCTATTGGTACAGAGATCATAGGACTAAGGAACAGCCAGGAGGAGATAAAAAATGCTCTCAATGAACTGCAAAATAAAATGGAGACGGCAACAGCTCGGATTGAAGAGGCAGAGGAGACAATAGGTGAACTAGAAGATAAAATTATAGAAAAAGAGGAAGCTGAGAAAAAGAGAGACAAAAAAAATCCAGGAGTATGAGGGGAAAATTAGAGAACTAAGTGATGCACTAAAGAGAAATAATATACGCATAACTGGTATTCCAGAGGAGGAAGAGAGAGGGAAAGGTGTTGAAGGTGTACTTGAAGAAATAATAGCTGAGAACTTCCTGGATCTGGGGAAGGAAAAAGGCATTGAAATCCAAGAGGCACAGAGAACTCCCTTCAGACATAACTTGAATCAATCATCTGCACAACATATCATAGTGAAACTGGAAAAATACAAGGATAAAGAGAAAATTCGGAAAGCAGCTAGGGATAAACATGCTCTAACATATAAAGGGAGACCTATAAGACTCGTGACTGATCCCTCTACTGAAACTTGGCAGGCCAGAAAGGAATGGCAGGAAATCTTCAATGTGATGAACAGAAAAAATATGCAGCCGAGAATCCTTTATCCAGCAAGTCTGTCATTTAGAATAGAAGGAGAGATGAAGGTCTTCCCAAACAAACAAAAACTGAAGGAATTCGTCACCACTAAACCAGCCCTACAAGAGATCCTAAGGGGGATCCTGTGAGACAAAGAACCAGAGACATCGCTACAAGCATGAAACCTACAGAAATCACAATGACTCTAAACCCATATCTTTCTATAATAACACTGAATGTAAATGGATTAAATGTGCCAACCAAAAGACATAGGGTATCAGAATGGATAAAAAAACAAGACCCATCTATTTGCTGTCTACAAGAGACTCATTTTAGACCTGAGGACACCTTCAAATTGAAAGTGAGGGGATGGAGAACTATTTATCATGCCACTGGAAGTCAAAAGAAAGCTGGAGTAGCCATACTTATATCAGACAAACTAGACTTTAAATTAAAGGCTGTAACAAGAGATGAAGAAGGGCATTATATAATAATCACAGGGTCTATCCATCAAGAAGAACTAACAATTATAAATGTCTATGTGCCGAATACAGGAGACCCCAAATATATAAAAAAATTACAAACATAAGCAACCTTATTGATAAGAATGTGGTAATTGCAAGGGGTTTTAACACTCCACTTACAGAAATGGATAGATCATCTAGACACACGGTCAATAAAGAAACAAGGGCCCTGAATGATACATTGGATCAGATGGACTTGACAGATATATTTAGAACTCTGCATGCCAAAGCAACAGAATATACTTTTTTCTCGAGTGCACATGGAACATTCTCCAAGATAGATCACATACTGGGTCACAAAACAGCCCTTCATAAGTTTACAAGAATTGAATTCATACTATGCATACTTTCAGACCAGTATGCTATGAAGCTTGAAATCAACCACAGGAAAAAGTCTGGAAAACCTCCAAGGCATGGAGGTTAAAGAACACCCTACTGAAGAATGAATGGGTCAATCAGGCAATTAGAGAAGAAATTAAAAAATATATGGAAACAAATGAAAATGAAAATACAACAATCCAAATGTTTTGGGATGCAGCGAAGGCAGTCCTGAGAGGAAAATACATTGCAATCCAGGCCTATCTCCAGAAACAAGAAAAATCCCAAATACAAAATCTAACAGCACACCTAAAGGAAATAGAAGCAGAGCAGCAAAGACACCCCAAACCCAGCAGAAGAAGAGAAATAATAAAGATCAGAGCAGAAATAAACAATACAGAATCTAAAAACACTGTAAAGCAGGTCAACGAAACCAAGAGTTGGTTTTTTGAAAAAATAAACAAAAGTGACAAACCTCTAGCCAGGCTTCTCAAAAAGAAAAGGGAGATGACCCAAATAGATAAAATCATGAATGAAAATGGAATGATTACAACCAATCCCTCGGAGATACAAGCAATTATCAGGGAATACTATGAAAAATTATATGCCTACAAACTGGACAACCTGGAAGAAATGGACGAATTCATAAACACCCACACGCTTCCAAAACTCAATCAGGAGGAAATAGAAGGCTTGAACAGACCCATAACCAGCGAAGAAATTGAATCAGTCATCAAAAATCTCCCAACAAATAAGAGTCCAGGACCAGATGGCTTCCCAGGGGAGTTCTACCAGACGTTTAAAGCAGAGATAATACCTATCCTTCTCAAGCTATTCCAAAAAATAGAAAGGGAAGGAAAACTTCCAGACTCATTCTATGAAGCCAGTATTACTTTGATTCCTAAACCAGACAGACACCCAATAAAAAAAGAGAACTACAGGCCAATATCCCTGATGAATATGGATGCAAAAATTCTCAATAAGATACTAGCAAATCGAATTCAACAGCATATAAAAAGAATTATTCACCATGATCAAGTGGGATTCATTCCTGGGATGCAGGGCTGGTTCAACATTTGCAAATCAATCAACGTGATACATCACATTAATAAAAAAAAAGAGAAGAACCATATGATCCTGTCAATCGATGCAGAAAAAGCATTTGACAAAATTCACCATCCTTTCCTAATAAAAACCCTCGAGAAAGTCGGGGTAGAAGGAACACACTTAAACATCATAAAAGCCATTTATGAAAAGCCCACAGCTAACATCATCCTCAATGAGGAAAAACTGAGAGCTTTTTCCCTGAGATCAGGAACACGACAGGGATGTCCACTCTCACCGCTGTTGTTTAACATAGTGTTGGAAATGCTAGCATCAGCAATCAGACAACAAAAGGAAATCAAAGGCATCAAAACTGGCAAAGATGAAGTCAAGCTTTCACCTTTTGCAGATGACATGATATTATACATGGAAAATCCAATAGACTCCACCAGAAGTCTGCTAGAACTGATACATGAATTCAGCAAAGTTGCAGGATACAAAAATCAATGTACAGAAATCAGTTGCATTCTTATACACTAATAATGAAGCAACAGAAAGACAAATAAGGAAACTGATCCCATTCACAATTGCACCAAGAAGCATAAAATACCCAGGAATAAACCTAACCAAAGATGTAAAAGATCTGTATGCTGAAAACTATAGAAAGCTTATGAAGGAAATTGAAGAAGATATAAAGAAATGGAAAAACATTCCGTGCTCATGGATTGGAAGAATAAATATTGTCAAAATGTCAATACTACCCAAAGCTATCTACACATTCAATGCAATCCCAATCAAAATTGCACCAGCATTCTTCTCGAAGTTAGAACAAGCAATCCTAAAATTCATATGGAACCACAAAAGGCCCAAAAGTAATAGCCAAAGTAATTTTGAAGAAGAAGTCCAAAGCGGGAGGCATCACAATCCCAGACTTTAGCCTCTACTACAAATCTGTAATCATCAAGACAGCATGGTATTGGCACAAAAACAGACACATAGATCAATGGAATAGAATAGAAACCCCAGAACTAGACCCACAAATGTATGTAATTTTGAAGCCAACGTAATTTTGAAGAAGAAGACCAAAGCGGGAGGCATCACAATCCCAGACTTTAGCCTCTACTACAAAGCTGTAATCATCAAGACAGCATGGTATTGGCACAAAAACAGACACATAGATCAATGGAATAGAATAGAAACCCCAGAACTAGACCCACAAATGTATGGCCAACTCATCTTCGACAAAGCAGGAAAGAACATCCAATGGAAAAAAGTCTCTTTAACAAATGGTGCTGGGAGAACTGGACAGCAACATGCAGAAGGTTGAAACTAGACCACTTTCTCACACCATTCACAAAAATAAACTCAAAATGGATAAAGGACCTGAATGTGAGACAGGAAACCATCAAAACCCTAGAGGAGAAACCAGGAAAAGACCTCTCTGACCTCAGCCGTAGCAATTTCTTACTTGACACATCCCCAAAGGCAAGGGAATTAAAAGCAAAAATGAACTACTGGGACCTTATGAAGATAAAAAGCTTCTGCACAGCAAAGGAAACAACCAACAAAACTAAAAGGCAACCAACGGAATGGGAAAAGATATTTGCAAATGACATATCGGACAAAGGGCTAATATCCAAAATCTATAAAGAGCTCACCAAACTCCACACCCAAAAAACAAATAATCCAGTGAAGAAATGGGCAGAAAACATGAATAGACACTTCTCTAAAGAAGACATCCAGATGACCAACAGGCACATGAAAAGATGCTCAACGTCGCTCCTTATCAGGGAAATACAAATCAAAACCACACTCAGATATCACCTCACGCCAGTCAGAGTGGCCAAAATGAACAAATCAGGAGACTATAAATGCTGGCGAGGATGTGGAGAAATGGGCACCCTCTTGCACTGTTGGTGGGAATGCAAACTGGTGCAGCCGCTCTGGAAAACAGTGTGGAGGTTCCTCAGAAAATTAAAAATAGACCTACCCTATGACCCAGCAATAGCACTGCTAGGAGTTTACCCAAGGGATACAGGAGTACTGATGCATAGGGGCACTTGTACCCCAATGTTTATAGCAGCACTCTCAACAGCCAAAGTATGGAAAGAGCCTAAATGTCCATCTACTGATGAATGGATAAAGAAATTATGGTTTGTATACACAATGGAGTACTACGTGGCAATGAGAAAGAATGAGATATGGCCCTTTGTAGCAACATGGATGGAACTGGAGAGTGTTATGCTAAATGAAATAAGCCATGCAGAGAAAGACAGATACCATGTTTTCACTCTTATGTGGATCCTGAGAAACTTAACAGAAACCCATGGGGGAGGGGAAGGAAAAAATAAAGGAGGTTAGAGTGGGAGAGAGCCAAAGCATAAGAGACTGTTAAAAACTGAGAACAAACTGAGGGTTGATGGGGGGTGGGAGGGAGGGGAGGGTGGGTGATGGGTATTGAGGAGGGCACCTTTTGGGATGAGCACTGGGTGTTGTATGGAAACCAATTTGACAATAAACTTCATATATTGAAAAATAAAAATAAAAATAAAATAAATAAGTAAAACAAGTACTCAGAGAGTAGGAAAAAAAAAAAGCCTCCTGGAAAATAAAAACATGATAGCAGAAATGAAAAACTTATTGGAAATTTAGGAGACAAAGAAATTTTCTAGAAAACAAAAGGACTGAAGTAAAAAGTATGAGAGAAAAAAATCAGAAATTTAGAGGACCAGTCCAGGAGATCCATGCTTAATAACAAAGGACAGAGAAAGATGGAGGGAAGGAAATTATCAGCCAAATTTTTTTATTTTGAAATTAAATTAAATGGGCGCCTGGGTGGCTCAGTCGGTTAAGCGTCCGACTTCATCTCAGGTCACGATCTCGTGGTCCGTGAGTTCGAGCCCCGCGACAAGCTCTGGGCTGATGGCTCAGAGCCTGGAGCCTGCTTCCCATTCTGTGTCTCCCTCTCTCTCTGCCCCTCCCCCGTTCATGCTCTGTCTCTCTCTGTCCCAAAAAAATAAATAAACGTTAAAAAGAAAAAAATTTAAAAGGACTGACTGAGTGCCCAGCATAATGGATAAAACCAGAATCTTACTAAAGCACATCATTGTGAGATATCAAATATGTGACAAGAGAATATTCTACAATCTTCTAGAAGGGAGGACAGGATACATCATAAATAAAGGATTAAAATTGAAATGACCTCAGGCTTCTCAAGACACCCTGGAAGCCAGAAGACCAAGGGCACAATGTCTTCAAAATTTTAAAGGAAAATTATTTCCAAACTATCATTTTGTAACAGGCCAAATGACCAATTCATGTGACAGTAGGAAAAATGAAAATGATACTTGTACGAGAAAAGTCTGGGAAAATTTACCTCCCATTCACTTTTCTTCAGGAAGCTGCTGGAAGATGTGCTCTATCAAAACAAAGGAGTAAGCTAAGAAAGATGCAAAAAATGCAAGGAGCCACAGAGGACAGCTGCTAAGGGCTGATGGTGAAAGGAATCCCAGGGTGCTCTCAGACCCTTCTGATTTACCTCAGAGAGGAGATTTAGAATTGAATTGGTGTTAAGTACGGAGAAAACTAAGGCAGTAAGCAAATAAAGGGTGATTATTAACTCCATGGAAAACAAAAATTATTCAGGAAAGTACAGTAATCCTAGGTTACTACCCAACTTTTCTGTGAACTGATTGCACAGTATCTGCTCTGGGACAGAACCATTTGTGTGACGAGATTCACAATCTCTAGGAAGAAATTCCTAGCATCTTGATGAAAATCTTGTACTTGAAAAAGAGAAAAACTAAGGAACTTTGACATGATTAAGATTTATTCTGGAACACCAGTTCCTCACACAGCCAGCTGTCAGCCCAGTGTTGAGTGATCTTTAACCAAATATTCTTTTCTTTTTGTGTTGTTAGGGACTTAAAAGTTGAACAAAATGTCAAAAAGGAAGAGCAATTTTATTACTGAATAAGCATAAACCAGAACATGGACACGGTTGATCATCTGCAAAGAAATTATACATATAGAAATAAATTCTATTCTATTTACACAGCCAAGAAGTTATAATCTTTTTATGCTGCTCTATTTTTAGCCTTTATATACATATGAGAAGACCTAACAGCACCATTGGCTGTATATTCTTTAATAGTTTATCCTAAACTCACCTTTACCAGAAGTAATAAAAATTCTCTTGTTTCTATGACACAGAGATGCCCAGAGCTCAACTATCATAGTGACAGGAGTAGATACTCCATCTTCCTAGATGTTTACATTTCAAAGAGGTGGCTCCCAGACCTTTTTTGAAAAAATCCTGAGTTATAAAGTAGACAAAAGGCTAACTCAAGAAGAGGTTAAAAAAATGTGTACACGCACACACACACACCCCTTCATTTATATAAGGCCTTCACTGGATGAGAACATCCTACCCAGTGTAAACTGCTAGATGCTTACCATCACCTCAAAACAGCAGTAATGTCCATTTCCCCCGCCAACCTCCTACCCCAAGCATTGTGGCAATAACAAGACAAGGAATGTGAGGAGGAGGGAGGGAAAGAAGAAAACTGCTCTCCGACATTTTCAAATACCTCCTTCCAGGGACAACACCAAGCTCACCTGGACTGGCCTGAGACCTTTCCCCTTTAACTTTCTCATGTATAGCACTGAACATCCCATGTCTCAGGAAACCCATCAACTCCGGACAAACTGGGATGGTTGGCACCCTAACATCAGCTGTGAAGGGCTGATGGTGAAGGGGATCCCAGGGTGCTCTCAGACCCTTCTGATTTACCTCAGAGAGGAGATTTAGAATTCAGTTAGTGTTAAGTACAGAGAAAATTAAGGAAGCAAGCACATAAAGGGCTATTATTAACACCATAGAGACAGAAACACACACACACACACACACACACACACACACACCCCATACATATTAATAATCATCTAATTATGTGCATGTGTTCACTTAGGGAAAAATAAAAAGATTTTAAATGGAAGAAATCTGGGTTTGGATTTTGTTTCTGTGACTAAGGCAAGTCCCAAAACAGCTGTGGTTGGCAGTTCTTTGGTCTGTTCAACTGCATAAAAATGGTGTATCCTCTCAGGGCAAGTGTGAGAATATAGCACCTACCTAGTAAACAGCTTACTTAGCCTCTGGCTTGAATTCAGGCCTCAGTTCTTCACCAAAGTTCCCACATCGATTTTTAGCTATCTCTTCTTTAAGGAAATTCTTATTGTGTCCCAAGTGTTGGTATATCTGTATCCCAATTAAAACAGGAGACTTTGTGAGCATGAATTTTGCCTTTACAGTTTTTAATACAGTGGTTGGCAGTTAGAAGGTTTTGCTCTACAAGTAAGGATTTGTTAGTAGCTGTATAATTAATACCCTATACTTTTACCAACTCTCATGCAGCTGAGCCTTCTCCAGAGCTCCTATTGTGATATCCTAGTGCTCCTAATTGGCTTTCTTTGACCGGAAATTTTCTCAGGAAGGACTCTACCAACATGTGCACAAGTTACCCCTACTTACTGGGCATATGTGTCTGTAGTGGGAGCTGCATGACGCTGCCCTAACGATGTGATTTCAGGAGGATTTTATTCACCCAACTATTTCACCTGTGGGCTGATAACCAGTGCCTCAGAATCTATTTCCTTTGTACTAATGAAATGTAAATCCCCAAAGAGGGTGTATTCATGAGGCTTCCTTAGTCATTTTTCCTTGGTGGGAACCCCTTAAGTGCATTCAGCCTTGAAAGTAGGTCTAGGAAAGCAGTGGGTGGGGAGGCTAAGAAGGAAGTGGCCCTGGGTTGTTCAGTCGGTTGAGCTTCCGACTTGGACTCAGGTCATGATATCACAGCTCGTGAGTTGCAACCCCACATCGGGCTCTGTGTTGACAGCTCAGAGCCTGGAGCCTCCTTCAGATTCTGTCTCTGTCTCTGTCTCTGTCTCTGTCTCTGTCTCTCTCTCTCTCTCTCTCCCTTTCCCCCACTCATGCTCTGTCTCTGTCTCTCTCAAAAATAAATAAAAACATTAAAAAAAAAAAAAGAAGGAAGTGGCCCTGGAGGAAGTCAAGGGCACCAGTGGTCATGGGCAGGTTCCACAGGCCCCTGACACTGAAGATGAGCTCTTCACACGGCTACCTGCTATAGGCCCTGAGTTTGTACCTTGTGCACATGTGTGGTTGGCTGTTATCCCCAACTATACTGTATGATTTAGTTGATTTAGTTGAGCTAAGCACACAGTTGTTGCTTAAAAAAAAAAAAATACTGTTTGAAATGACGACAGTTGTTCTAGAATGACACACTGCAGAGTATTGATATCATGTAGTAGGGAGGAATGGACATTTATTACATTTATAGAACACAACCCTTTGAATTAAATAATTTACCAGTATAGTGTTGGTCAATGTCCTTGAGGGCAGTTCTGACTGATGAATCACTATCCTATGGCCTGGCTCTGTTAGTCTTAAGTGCCCCAAACAGGGAATAATCTAGGTGAGTTGGGGAGTATGGGCGCAGGAGAAGGTTATGTGGTCCAGGAAAGGAAAGGAAGAGGTAAAATTAAATGACAAAGAGACTGTCCTAGGGTTAAGCTAATGCTGCAAAGGAGCAACTCTCCTGAAACTTCTCCACCCAAAAGATGGGGCTGGCCACCATCCCACCCTTTTTCTCTTTGAAAGTTTTCAATTAAAATTTATTTTTTAATGTTTATTTTTAAGAGAGAGAGAGAGAGTACAAGTGGAGGAGGGGCAGAGAGAGAGAGGGAGACACAGAATCTGAAGCAGGCTCCAGGCTCTGAGCTGTCAACACAGAGCCCGATGTGGGGCTCCAATTCACGAGCTGTGAGATCATGACCTGAGCCGAAGTGGGATGCTTAACCAACTGAGCCAATTAGACACCCCTCAATTAAAATTAAAAACTATGATTTTTATCAAGGAAATCAGTGATAAGAGTTGCCACATAGAATACCACATGCCCAGTTAAATTTGAATTTCAGATAAACTATGAATAATTTTTTAGGGTAAAAGTGTTCTAAATATTGCATGGGACTTATACTAAAAAGTCAATCATCATTTACCCAGAACTCAGATTTAACTGGGTTTCCTGTTTTTATTTGCTATATCTGGCAATGCCAGTCAATGAATACAGGATTCATTTTGTGGAAATCCACATTGCAGCTAACTTCCATGGAAATACCTTTAAGGAGACATAACCCTTAATTTACATACACACCACACCACAAAATGCAGACAACTCTTCCTTTAATGTGATTCATGTTATTTTGATGACCTTCAAGTCAAATTCAGATTCACAGTTACAAGCTCCATTGGCTAGTTTTATCTGTGTAACACTTGAGGCCTCCTGTTTGCTCTGAAGCATTAGAAGCCGTGTCTCTTGAAGTATTTGGCTCGTGCAAGGACATCATTGCAGAAGTCACAGTTCAGGTCTTGGCTGCTTCTGATGTAGCCAGGACCTCCAGCATAGGCACAGAGTCCACCTGGAATTTGTGAGATGGGTTAATGCTGACCCTATAGTCCCTCATTGCTTCAGGGTCTCAGCAGTTAGCTTAGATTCTCTTTCCTAATTGCTTCGTAGGAGGCAACTGAAGTTTGGGGGAATCTGATGTAATGTCTTGTATTTGTTCTTCTTACTTCATGCTGTGAAGCCACCAACCCTGGGTTACACTTACCTCTCAGGTACTGGTCAGGGGTCCAGGTTGGAAACCTGGTCTGGATTTCTTTGATCCTAAGTGTCAGGACCTCGATTATCTGAGAAACCTGGGACTCACTGATCCAGGATGTGGGAGCGTAAAGGCCAGGGTCCTAGAGGGAGGCAGAGGAAAAGCTAAGTAAGCCAGGTGGGAGAGTGACAGGACTTCATGGGATCAGTGTTGCTTTTTAATTTCCCTTCTTTTTTCTCTCCTCCTCCTCTGGCAGAGCTAATGCCACCTTTAATCTCCCTGGGAATAAACAGTAAAAGTTACAAGGTTTGGGCAAGTGAAGCATGAGCAGACATTTTGCAACTGCTTCATTATAATGGTGAGAGGCAGAATTGAAAACCTAAGGTGACAGAAGTAGTGAACATCCCAGTCTGATGCCCTCCTTCAGTGTTTAAATGTAAGCCCTCCAAACCGGTCAGAAACAGCTTTTTCTATCTATACTTGTAATTCTCCTTCCAGGTAATCTGAATATCTAAAAGTACTTCTAATTTTTCTTATACATCTTTGGTTACCATTCCACATGAGTTTCAACATATTTAGGAGAAATGTCTGACTCGGGACAATTCCTTCATCTTCAAAGTAAATGGGCTCATCCTTTTCCCAAGGACAAGATTTTACAAAGGCAGAGCAAGGCATCAGAAATGATGCTGACCCTAACTTCGCCCTTGTTGGTATTGGTCCCTGTTTTGCATTTTCCAGCTGCCATGTGACTTTGCAGCAATGACTCCATCCTTGTAAAAGCACCTCCTCACTTGGAAAGGATGGATTGCATGCCTTCCCCTTCACCCCATCCTCATCAGATTATTGGATGAGTCCCTAAATCAAAATGAGATAAAGTATTTGAAAGTACTTTTAAATTGCAAAGTGTCATTCCAAATAGTAGTAGGAAGCCAGTTTAAAGATCACTGAGGAGATCACATGCTCCTAAAAGCTAAAAAGATGACCACAGTATTTAAAGCCTTCCCAACAATTACAATAATAATGTCAAATGTAATAGAAAAAAAAATCACAGCACCATTGTCTCCTTGCCATCCTTGATCCCCCCCCCCCCCCAGACACAATGAATTCAACAGTGGGGTTAATGCCCAGTTCCCTGGGAGTCTCTGTGAGACAAGTTGAGACCAGGCAAAATTAGTGCAAAAATAAAACTGGATCTTCAGAACTAAGAATTGCATAGAAGAAAGAAAAGGAAAAGGAATACAATATTTGCTGAGAATCTGCTAGATACTAAGCACATTTTCCCATTATTGCATTGAGTCTTCATAACAATTCTATGAGGATGGCGTCTTATAGGTGAGGAAACTGAGGCCTAGGAAGATTAAATGAAGTCACGTGGTTACAAAATAACAGAACAAGGAACCAGACTAGGGGACCACAGATGATATCCTGGAAACACAGTGTAGTTGATTTTGAAAAGAAACCATGGCTCAAAACAAAACAGTGATGCTACTACCTGCATCAGGCAGGGATGTGGCTCTCACAGTGCCAGGGAGCACCTTTCATTCTGTGTTCCATAGAACTGCACTTCAGGGTGTCCACAACAACAAATGTGAAGATGTCCCCTTAGCATCATGCCATGCATCACAACAGCCATATGTCATAACTGACAGAGCGTTACCTGCACAACCCCGATTCCATCACCCACATTGTCCACATTGACCATAATGTTGCCACCATGAGACTCCCTGGACAAGACACCAGCGATCACTGCAGGATCCATGCAGTACTTTTGGCCAACAGTACGAATCACAGGCTGATATCTCAGGATGTATGGCATGTCTATTTCAGCCAGCCTTTCAGAAGCACGAACTCCTAAAGCAAACACAGAAGGAAGGATGTGGCTTGTATGACTTATGCTGACATGGGAGCTCAAGAGGACAGAAATCACACTCCAAGGATCTGGGCAGTGGTCTAGGACCAAGAAGCCCATGTTTCAGTCTGAAATCCTAGTGGACCTGAAAGTATGATTCTTCTTTGGGCTTGAGTTGGTGTCCACTGAGGCAGGGTCCTTTATGGCTTCCAGTGCCTCTTGCTGGACTCTCAGGGGATGCTCTGGCCCACACAGGACAATTCTCTAGGCACAGGCACACTGGCCCCATCCTAAGCACCCCAAACAGATATGCCTATCCATCAGCTACAATGGGCACCAGATGTGAAAGAGAGAATCCCCCAACCCCTTTAAAAAGTCCTTGTTTCCCTGACAGGTTTGCTCACTCTTGCCCACCTTTCCCACCTAAAAGGACATCCAGATATTGCATGATCTTAAACCATTGTAGAATAACAAGGATGTTGGGCAAAATTAAAACTAATACTGATTTACCTGGCTGGCCTGTTTACCTTGTAAGCATTTTTTGTGGTTTCAAAAGTATTCTCATCTACATTCTACCGACCAGAGTTTACAACAAGACTGTAAAATAAGTACTTTAAAGTCCTTTCAGTAGAGATGGAGGGGAACTAAATGGCTCATTGAAGAACCACAGCACACACTTAGACAAGGTCTTTGGACTCCACGTCTAGTGCTCTTCCCACTACTTGGTAGTGTGGGGCTGTGGGAAATAGTGGGAGCCAAAGGATATGTTGAGAGGACCAAAATTTGTAAGGAAGGACAGGGAGACATGGGTGTGAAGTGTCGGGAGAAGGGACAAGATCCTGTCAAAGTCACCCTTGCCAAAAGGAGGCGCCTTCTGAGAGAAAGGGAAGTGGAGGGTGAGGTGGACATTGAGATTATAAATACCACAGTAGTTCAGGCCTTGACGTTTTCCAATCCCACAAGACGCTCCAGGGGTGTTGAAGTTTCGGATGTTTCCATAGCATCCCCAGTTGCTGCTTTCAGATAAATCTACAAATTGAGAAAATTTCAATGTAAGGCATTGAACTAGACTCATGTTGATCATCTGTCCATGAATGAAGTACCATTAATAAAAAGAACTTTACCAAAATCAATTACAAGAACTTCACTCTAAATTGAAACACTTTTGAAATTTACAGTATGGTGACTAGGAAATTATCACAGAAACCCCCTCGATACAAAATTGTCATCTCCTATCCTGCAGGCATGGGGAACTGTTGGAGCAGCTATACTCTTCGCAAAGCCCTGGGGATGTCCAATGTTGTTGAGTTGGTGTCTTGGAATCAAACCAGATGATCTCTTCCCTGTAACTAGTCCTCATCCTGTATCCTAGGGGAACTCTCAGTACTTCACCGTCAAATATTCCTGACCGGTTGGTCAGGTGAGATATTTATGGTTGCTCTAGAGAACCAGAGGGAAGTAAGGACTTCTCATTAGATTGCTCTTTTTTTATTTACTTTCTTCTTTGTTCATATCATCAAATCTTCATGATTTGCAAATCTTTGGAAATAAATCTACTACACATCATCATATGTGTATTGTATATTTATATAAATGCCTTTTAAAGTTCTAATTTCTTACTGAGAGCTTCTTGAGATTGACATCTGAAAATATTAATATTTTGGAGTAAATACTTCTACTTTACGAACTTTTGATAAGTAATCTGAAAGAAATATGGAGATGAAAAGACCTGGTCTTTTTTAAGTGTAGTAAAAGCTAAATGAGCTGATGTGTCTTTTTTTATTTTTTAATCAGTACATTTTTATATTTATAACTGGTGACAAATAGCCTTAATATTGTAATTGGTTGTGTCATTCATTGCTCCTGCCCCATAGCCACTCCCTAGTCATATTAAATGCTCCTTAAAGTTCCTTATATTCCCAAAATATCTTGTTGAAATTTAAAAATACTTGTTAAATAAATGGATCAATCAATAAATGAATAAATGTAACACCCTTTCTGAGTAATCATCAGAAGTTACAGCTATGATAAAATTTGCTTCTCCTGAGAAACTATGCTTCCCCCTTTTATTTATCAAAAAATATGTACTTTTCCCTTTGCCCCAGCTGCAAGGAAACTTAAGACCAAATCTGAAATTTCAAGCATAGCAGCTATGTCAGCCTCAGTGGTTAGCTTAGTCACATGTTTTTGATCTCCTTCATGCTAGTTTTCTATTTGAAATTGCATTTGAATTATTACAGGAAGCCATCACAATTCTTCTACAGTGCTTATCAATGAGTACTTATCAATGATGTATATTTAAAGCCTACAGTACTTATCAATGAGTACTTATCAATGAATACTTATCAATGATGTATAAAGTCTATAGCACTTATAAATAAATACTTATCAATGATGTATATTTAACGTCCAGCTTCCAGCAATGCTGTCTTAAGCCAAGCCTACATTCTGGGGAACCCCCTCCTTTGTGGGGCATCTGGAAAGAAGCTATTTTTCAGTGGCTATTATTAAGTCCAGTATTTTTTGGACAGCTTAGAAAAAAAAATTTTCTACTGCAGTTTCAAGTATCAGAAATACCATTCTGTTCCTATGCTTACCCTTCCCATCTCCAAGGTCATGTAGGAGACCCACTTACTCACCAGTAAGTGCAAGGAGACCCAGAAGCAGCCACAGCACAGACATATTGATGAGCTGATTCTACTGGTCCTAAAATGATTTTAGAATAGAAATTAACTCAAAGATGTGAAAACATCAATCGTCATCATAACAATATGTAATGTTTCTATGGAAAGAGGTAAAAAAAAAAAAAAAAGAAAAACTTTTTCACCCATATCTTAACTAAGAAAATTAATTATTTGAATCATAATAAGAAAAGCAAAAGTAAGACATGTGCTCCATCCATCCTTTTAATTAGCTTTAAAATGATGATACTCCTGCTTGGTCCACAGGGACTCACCATACCAACAAGTTACTGGATAGTAATTATTTCAAGAAGACAAGATACTTTGATTCTCAACACTGAGAAACATAGTGACCTGAGTTCAGATGCTGAAAAACAAACTTTTGATGCGTGAGCCTTATCTCAGTTGTAGCTCTCTCCTTATGAAAAGATAATGTGAAAAGGAGAATCTTATATTAGTGTTTCTCTTCATTTGGGTTCTTTTTTGTTCAGTGTAGAGGAAAGGTTATAGTGCCTTCAGGGTCTTGGAACATACTTTGTTTTGATTGGAGGAAGGAATTGGTAGACCTTCCTCACTGCTCTAACCCCCCAGCCTGGGAATCTCAGACCCCTTTGGCCACCTTAAGCCATGCTCCCCATTCCCCTTCTGCAAGACTCCTGTACAGGAGAAAACCTGGGCCAGAACCTGGGAAGATAGAGACACGGGTTGATTCCACCAGCAAAGTCAAAATCCCATGAAGTCAGGTCATGGGCAGGGGGCCAGAATTGAACTTACAAGATGCTCACTAGATGGGAGAAGTGATAAATGGTCAGCATCAAGCACTTGCACTCACCCACTTTCTCTTTCTCATCCCAACCATTTCTGTAACCAACTTCCATGTGTGCAAAGAGCCTTGGTTCTCCCACTAGCTACCTAACAAATACACAAATGCCACCTAGCATAGTTGACTCCAGGCAATGCTGAAGGAGCTGGCCTTCTGTCCCCAAATTCTCCACCTCCCACTAACCCCTCCCACTGCAGAGTGTTCCTCATCCTCTCCCTAGGTCAGCTGAGCCTGACTACCTATCATTTTGAATTACTACTATCATTATAAGTAAGAGTGTGCATAAAAATACGGCACTTGGCACTTTCTCATCTCTTTTGTTTTAAGGTTATTCTTTTTTTTTAATGTTTTATTTATTTTTGAGAGAGAGAGAGAGTGAGCAGGGTAGGAGCAAAGAGAGAGAGGGAGACAGGGGATCGAAAGCAGGCTCCAAGCTGACAGCAGCAAGCCCGACGCAGGGCTCGAACTCACAAACTATGAGATCATGACTTGAGCCAAAGTCAGACACTCAACCAACTGAGCCACCCTGGCGGCTTTATGGGTGAGATTACTCTTTATGGGTGTTTCCTTCCAAACACCCAGGAAAAGATTATGTCTCAAGGTAAAGGAGAGGTATTAAGGAAGTCATTTGAATTAAGTCTTATACCAAGCAATTGTGTGCTCCTCAGACATGGCCATTTGTTTTGTTTTGGTTTTCTTCCCCACAACACTGAGATGGTCTACCTGATTTCCCTTAGTTGAGTGGAAAATGCCATGCTCAGAAAGCTACAGGAACGTGGAATTTTAGCTGGGTCTGCAAAATTTCTCAGGTTCAAACACTCAACAGGAATTGTTTATTATGTACCCACTGAGCCTCCAACACTGACTGAGAGAGGACACTGAGTCCCAGGAAAAAGAATGGAGAAAGAGCCAGTTAGGTATAGGAAAAGCTCATACAGTCTCATGAAAGTTTGTCTTCACAGAGACTTCTCACTGGCTTTATGGAAAGAATCCTGAAGAAAAAAGCACTGCTGGCATCCAGATGCTAAACCCAGGGCATTTTACTCTTGTTGCTGTTTTTCCAGGGAACAAAAATACTTCCTCTTGGAAACCCAAGTGGAAAGGGACTTAGTTTTCATTGCAACATGAAAGCTACCTCACATTCCAAGAATGGAACTAAAGCTCTGTTGAGCAAGCACTTGAATGAAAAGAGGCTATGTAATTATGTGTGTCAATTACTTAGAAATACAAAGTTACTTTTATTATGTTTTAATTGCATCAGGAAAGAGCAACAAGTGACAATGGAAATAAACACAGCATACTGAAATAACTCAAACTCTGTGACCCAAATTTACAGATGCCAAAAAGCACTCTGTGTTCTAGAAGGGACTGTTGAAGCATTGCTGGAGTGTGCTCAGGGTAACCAAGTGTCCATTTGGTTACTTATGGCTAATTTCTTAATCCCCTGGGGCTCCCTGCACTTGAAACCATTATCAGAATGTCAAGCCAAGACAGCACAGTGCTCATAATTAATGCCAAGCACAGTAGCTCTGCTGGCATCCCTCTTCTTCCTTCCTGAAGAGCAAAACAGTGACACACACCACAGGATGTCAACAAGCTGGAGCAGTAGCCTGATGGGCACACTGGAAACAGACAACCTGAGCATCCCTTGGGGCCAGTTCAAGTTCCTGATGGCCTCTACCCACCTTCCCTCCACTGAATGCTTTATAATTCCCAAAGCACTGGTTAGGTTTGTAAGGCATAATAAACCATCTTCTCCTCCCTTAAGCAATTTTTCTGAAAAAGGTGGAAATAAAAGTTTTTGGTCTTTGTAATTCTCTCACTACAGAACTCATGTTCCTTTTCCATGAATGTGCTCTCAGGTCTTCACCAGAAACCTTAAATCATAGCCACTACACGTCCTTAGGGCCCTCCAACCAGCCTGGAAAATGTGTTGTATCAGCTCCCTGAGGTGCTGATGAGGAAGCTGACCCTGCCCCATCATGGCCCCCTGTTTGATGCTAGAAGAATTGAGGGCCGCTCTACACATGCATGTTAGACAGGTCTCCCACTCCACACTGTCTTGTCGCCTGCTTTTACTGATAACTTGTCTTTCCGTCTGCTTGCTCCCTGTGGGCTGATAGGCCTTTCCAGTAGTATCTCCTCTTAGTCATCCACACTCTTGCTGCCCTGTCTTTTCCCTCTCTCCTCACAGCAACACCCTAGCCCATTGCTCTGCAGATTGCTATCCACCAACAGGACTAAATTAAAATAATAGCAATGACAGTCACAAATATCAAATGTTTTCTACTATGATCACGTTTTCTTGAGAAAAATATAACTTTTAGAGTAAAATTTAAGGTTCCTTCTGAACTCACTTTTTTTAAATTATCTTATAACGTACTTTATTTTTTTTAATTTTTTTAAACATTTTATTTATTTTTGAGACAGAGAGAGACAGAGCATGAATGGGGGGGGGGGGGGCAGAGAGAGAGGGAGCCACAGAATCGGAAGCAGGCTCCAGGCTCTGAGCCATCAGCCCAGAGCCCCATGCGGGGCTTGAACTCACGGACCGTGAGACCGTGACCTGAGCTAAAGTCGGACGCTTAACCTACTGAGCCACCCAGGCGCCCCCTGAACTCACTTTTTGCAGAATTGCATGGTCTGTGAATATGTATGTTTCCTGAATTTGGATTATGAGCAGTTTACCAACCCCAAAGGTGTGATGGCATCTCTTCACTCTCTGCAGGCAAATCCTTTCTTCTCTCTCTGTAAGCCCTCTGTGCCCTATTAGCCTCATTTTGCCCATCTGGGCAAACTCTTCCCAGAGTTGAGAACTCCAGGAAGGCTCCTTTCCTGGTCCTGGGAGCTATCCCCAGAATATCTCTTTCTGAACAAAGATCAAATGAAAGAGATCATGGCCTCTCTGTTAAATCTGCTTGAAGCTTGTCTCTCCTTTTACTTAGCCACGCTTAAGCTGCTAAACATGTTGGCCTTAGCTCCTTCAAGGTTTCCAGAGAAAATAGGATTCTATTATAGAGCCATTATGTAAGGTGTATGAGGTTAATGCAACGTTGTCAGGAATGTGATGGTGGGGGAGAGATTGCTATCTGGCAAAATACCAACACCTCAATCCTTTGGCTTTGTTGTTGTTGTTGTTGTTTAATTTTTATTTATTTATTTTCAAAGAGAGAGAGAGAGAGAGAGAGAGCAGGGGGAGAGGCAGAGATGGAGGGAGAGAGAGAATCCCAAGCAGGCTCTCTGCTGTCAGCACAGAGCCCAACTTGGGGCTTGATCTCACAAACCATGAAATTATGACCTGAGCTGAAATCAAGAGCCACCCAGACACCCCAGTGAATCCTTTGGCTTTGAAATCATAGCAAAGACATCCTATTCAGCCTATTACACCTTCTGTTAAATGTACATCTATTTCTGTTCTTTGTTTTGCACATGCTCACAAATCCAAAAGTAACTCTACACTTGCATTAACAGAAATCTATGTTTTTATAAGTATTATAATGAACAAAAAAAAATCATCCCATCATCTACATAATCTTTTATAACTTGGGCTTTCCTTGCAAGGTCTTTAAGTTTTATCCAACTCCAAATTTTCTTGTTTACTTAGCAGCAAAGACACCATCATTACCAATTGATCACCATAGACTGGATCTTTCACTCTAAATAAGCCTGAAAGTAAGTTTCCCCAGTCCATCTTATACTCACCTGTCTTCTGTTACCTCTTGTCCTTAGAGGCAAATCAGTCCACAATGCTTTATATAGAGTCCCTGTCCTGCTTCCTCTTTTTAAAAGTGTTGACTTCATCCTCTTATGAAAAGAGTTATGGCTAACTCTCACAAGTTATAGTAATAATCACAATAATTACAAATACTTTGAACTTATATAGGGCCTTTTATTCAAGAATGTCCTGGCATTGTGCAAACATTAACCAATTACTTTCCTAGCACACCTCAGAGGTGGATCTCATAGTTTGTAGATTCATGTTGATGCTTTCAGCCCAACATTTGCTTTTAATTGCACCAGTCTAGGAATTGGGCAAGATAAGAAAAGAAGGAAGGAAGGAAGGAAGGAAGGAAGGAAGGAAGGAAGAAAAAAGGAAAGAAAGAAAGAAAGAAGGGAAGGAGGGAAGGAGTGAAGGAAGGAGGGAAAGAAGGAAAGAAGGAAAGGGAAAGGAAAAAAAAAGAAAGAGAGGGGGAAGAAGAAAGAAAGAAAGAAAGAAAGAAAGAAAGAAAAAAGAAAAAGAAAAAAAGAAAGGAAAGGAAAGGAAAGGAAAAGAAAGGAAAGGAAAGAAGAGGGAAAGAAATTGAATTTGGAATGTCAAAAACTCATTCTTGGTTGGTGTTTCAAGCAAGGAGAACCACACCTTAGACAAACTGAATTGTTTTTATATACGGGTAGTTCATACATTTTGTTCCTAAATTCCTACCTCAATAAATACTTTGAGAAGTTTTATATGAAGTTTCCAGGAAGGACTCTGCCCTAGATTGCCCAAGGGATGAGTTTCATAAGTAGAAGAGGGAACCCTCTCTATTACCAACCACACCCTTTGCCCCATCTCTACTGAATGACTTGATTTTCCCTCAACACAGCCCCATCATTTGCTCTATACCTTCCTACAGGCTCTTCCCCCTGCCTGAAATGTCCTTAGGGACAGACACTATGTCTCATGTGTCTTTATAACCCCACCCTAACACCCTGCCTGACACATAGGAGATACTCAATAAAATCCCTAGAATAAATGGCTTGCTCATTGTTAACTTGTTTGTAATCTGTCTCCTCTGCATCTCCTGCCTTCTCCCCCTGCCTCCACCCTGACACAACTAGAATGTAAGCTCTGAGCAGTGACCTTGGCTGCTTCATTATGACCGAGTCCTCAGAGCCCAGATCAGAGTCTGACATATTATGGGTGTTTGGTACATATATGTTGAATCAGTCAGGGCATGAAGAATTCCTACAACCTTACCCATCAAGATTCAGACTGGGTCCCCAATGCCAGGTCTCAGGGTAAGCTTGCATTGCTCATGACCCATTCAGGTAGCCCTGTGGATATTTCTATCACAGCACCTGTGACACTTTTTTTTTTTTTGTCAGTCTGAAAACACCTGGAGAGCAAAGACTGGGTCTTTTTTCCTCTATCCCCTAAATAGCACATAAGGAATATTCAATAAATGTTTATGGAAAGAATAAGCGAATGAATTAATGGATAGGATATTTAAGACTGCAGCTCAGATTTTGGGGATTAGGATTTTGTTGCTGTCTACCAGTGGCTGAAATGATGAGGCCACAAGAATGCAGGGCACTGTGAGCAAGGACCCAGACCCAGAGACCCAGGGAGTCTGGATCCAGACCCAGAGACCCAGGGACCCTGGATCCACTGGATCCAGAGCCAGAGACCCAGGGAGTTCCTGAACTTTAAATTTGGGAAGGAGGATATGAGAATGCTTGTCTCCTCTCTGTTATTGGCAGAGTTGGAATATAAAGCAGGGCAATAATGTGCCCTGAAGCCATATCCTTACAAAAAAACGGAGCTTCTTTTCATTTTGTCTAGCACACACCAACAACTAAAATTTATTACAGTGTAAGGAAATATGGAAATGCCTTGACCCCACCTGCCCTGACCATGTCACCAGGGCTGATCTAACCCAGTATCCACATTAGTATCCTGGAAGGTTCTCCCTAGTCGGAGGCCAGCATGTTGCCTGGCAACAGCTCCGCAGAAATGATGCCCATATAAGCTTCAGGCTTGTTCAGTCCTCGGCCAGTTCCCATATGGATAAAAATTCCTTCCAAAGACCTGGTGTACAACAGTAGGGGAGGTGGTGTGGGTATGGGAAAAAAAAAGCTTGCTGCACTTAATCTTAAGTGACACTAAATAGGAACAGCGCAAAATATTCCCTGTCATGCTCCCAGAGCCAGGAGAGCAATGAATGCCTCTACAATTCTGATGCCAGTTCTCA
The DNA here is from genome assembly GCF_024362965.1 of Panthera pardus. Taxonomy (NCBI): domain Eukaryota; kingdom Metazoa; phylum Chordata; class Mammalia; order Carnivora; family Felidae; genus Panthera; species Panthera pardus. Next base: position 60,151,302 of record NW_026526821.1, on the reverse strand, counting down.
TGTGTTTTTTGTTGTTGTTTTTTGTTTTTCTTTTCCATACAGGCAATTCTATGACACCAGTTTGGTGTCTGCAATTTAACTCAATTCTGACACTATGTACCTGGAGACAGCATCAGATCTCAGATTAAGGGTTCAGTCTTACAAGAATGCTCCCACCCCAGTTCAGACACCCATTACAAGACCAGGTTGTCACCTGTGCTTCTGACAGACAGGCTATAAATCTGAGGTTCTGAATCCTTGGGGTCAATTAATTTGCTAGAATGGCACATAGAACTCAAAGAAACATTTTACTGACTAGATTACTGGTTTCTTATAAAAGGATATAACTCAGGAATAGCCAGATGGAAAAGATTTGTAGGGTGAGATATGGGGACAGGATATAGAGCTTCTATGCTGTCTCCAGATACACTCCTGTCCATGAATCTCCACCAACCTGGATGCTCTCCCAACCCCCTCGTTTTGGGTTCTTATGGCAGCATTACTTAGCCATGACTGATTGACCAGGGAGATTGAACTCAATCTCCAGCCACTCCCCCCTTCCCAGAGGTTGGGTTAGGGATGAGGGAACTGAAAATTCCAACCTTTTAATCACTCATTTGTCCCTCCTCCCACCCACCCTCCACCTTTCTTTCCAAAACCCACCTCATTAACATAATAAAAGGCACCTTTATTGTTCTCATCCCCTGGGAAATTCCAAGGATTTTAGGAGATCTGTACCAGGAATGGAGATGAAAACCAAATATATATTTCATTTCTTTTTTCTTTTTTTAAAATAATCCAATGGTATCTTTATAAGCACCAGAAGAGATACCAAGATGCATACACACAGAGAAAAGGCCATATGAGTGATGACGTTTTGGGGTGATGGGGGTTCGTGGGGCCTGGAGCCAATGACCAAGAAAGAATTCTTGAAGTTGTCTTTGGTGCAAAAAGGTGATTTTATTAAAGCATGGGGACAGGACCCATGGGCAGGAAGAGCTGCACTGGGGTTGTGACCTGCTCCTCAGGTTGGGAGGGGTTCAGGGATAGAGTAAGTCTCTAAGGAATTTTGGAAGCAAGATTTCCAGGACCTTGAGAAGGTAGATATTGCTAGGGAAACACCATTTATTACCATTTAATAAAACCTTAGTCATGAGACCCTTAAGATGAATATTGGGGGGCCATTAGCTTAGAGTATGATTGCCAGCATATATCTTGGGGCAGTTGAGATAAAGGAAGTAGATTTACAGGATTCTCAAGGTTGGGATAATGTTAAGCTAAGGTTCTCTTTTGCCCCTAGCAAAGTGTCACCATTGAAGCAGCTGAGCTCCTGGAGGGAGGTCATTCTGCCAGTTACAAGGACTTGTCAGTGGGCTATAGGCAGTAAGGGAATTTAATTTTTCATTTGCTTTGGTTTCCCACATTACCGTGGCAAGCACTCAAACCCCTTTCCTTTGTTCTTGGGTAGCCAGGAGTGTCCAAGGAATATCACACATATTCCGCCTGGGGGGAAGGGGAGAGGTGCCAGCCTGTATTTTACCCTCAGGTTGCCCCACACTCCCTCATCATGAGGACACAGCAAGAGAGTACCCATCTGCAAGCCAGGAAGAGAAGGCTCAAGAAAATCCCAACCTGGGGTGACCAGTGGCTCAGTTAGAAGAGCATGTGACTCTTGATCTCGGGGTTATGAGTTTGAGCCCCATGTTGGGTGTAGAGATTACTTTAAAAAATAAATAAATAAAACTTAAAAAGAGAGAAAGAATCCTAATCAGCCAATACCTCAATCTTAGACTTTCACCCTCCAAAAACGTGACAAAATAAATTTATGTTGTCTGAACCCAAATGTATATTTCTTATTACAAATCACAATATTGCACTCCTTCACCTCACTCCCATCCCAGCCTTACTTCACAGACACAGGATCTTCTTCTTAGTTTGAGTCTGTGTATGGAATGAATTTAGCTTTCTTACTTTTACCTTAAGGCTGGGTTCTGCATGGTATCCCTCCATAGGAACATAAATCAATTGACAAAACCCCCAAAACAAATGGATAGTTTTACAGGAAATTACCTTGAGAGGTACCAAAAAGAGAATCATTCTACACATCACCAAACTTCCTAAAAATCCTCTTTTTTCATCTATCTCTCCAAAGTTTCAGAAAGTGTCTTTTCCCAACCATATTTCTTCTATAAAATGCCTCTTAAACAATATCTTTTTCCCCATCCTTCTCTACTCCCAGTACTTGTTGGCATTTTCTAATACCCTAATAATGTAGTATTACAAGATTCTTCTGCATTAAAATTGAAAGGATTTACTGAACATATTGTGGGTGTCCAGATTGAATGGGGATTGGTGGCCTTGAGTGGTGAAAGAATTTGCCCAAGGCAGAACAAAGGAGATAGTTTATTGAATACACTGCAAGGGAGCAGCAGGCTGGACAGCAAAGGAGAGATTGTCTGCCTGGAGGCAGTGGTGAGGGGCTATAGTTATAGGGTAGAGAAGAGAGTATGGGAATGTATGGAATTTTCCATCTTTTAGTAATCTTAGGAACTGTTCCTGGTTGTTAACTAGTCAGTTAGGGCCTATAGCTATTTTGAGGTGGGTCATTTAATGAGCCTGTTTGTGTTAGCTGGATGGTCACTGTGGGCCCTATTGCCTTGCTCAGGTTTCAACTTCTCAAGCCTGTTGCCTAAAAGCCAACATATCAGAATCTGTTACAAATGCCATCTCTATTACTCCTCACTTAAACATCTGAGTTGACAGAGGAGGAAGGTATCTTCGTTGGGAATGGAGAGACTGAGTTAAGCACCCAGCTTCTCTCTTCCCCTGGATGCTGCCTTAGCATTTAGCTCTTAAATTCTGTACCATCTCTTTTAGGCAGGTGCTTCCTGGACTCCTGTTTTGTCAGTCTCCTGCCCTGCTCAGCGTTTAACCTTTCAACTACCTTCAGTCCTGAGTGAAGCTACCATCTTTGGTTGCTGCTATTCATGTCTCTGAGAAATGGCTTCTCATGGACCCTGCCTGTGATAAGTTCCAATTCTTCTCCAATGTACCTGGGTCCTCTAACCCTAAAAATCCTAGTGATCTAAGAGGGCGTTGTCCATGAAGAAAAATGATATCTTTATGTTTTAAAAGGACCCTCTGGCTGTCAATTAGATTAGAGGTGAACAAGAGTTGAGAGATATTGAAGAGGACCAGGTGAGCGATAATAGTTGCACTAGGATGATGGGTAACAGAGAGGACTAGATGCAGAGGACGAGGAAAAGAGAGGGGACATAAGCAACTAGCAGAATGGTGTTGAATCTTAAATGTGAAAGAAGACTAAGAATTGAGTTTTAAACATTGGAATTTGCAGCATGATTTTTCTCAGGTGTTAGAAATAAACGCATTGACCCAATCAAAGGAAGGATGCTGAGACTCTGAACATAGTGAAGGGAGGCTTTAATCAACGTTCTTGCATGAGTGGGTGTCTGATGGACAGGAACACTTGGGGCAGTTACAGCAGACAATTTATCTCCTAGCATGCAAGTCCCTCCCCTGGTTCCTCATTGGCTGAGTACTACAGAGGTTACAGCCTTACCCGGAAGTTGCCTATGCCCATGTAAGGCAAAAAGTAACCTGATTGGAACAGGAAAATGTACATTCCCTGAAGTGCCACAGAGACTATCAGTTCCTCCTCCCTTTGTTCTTTGGCGCATGCTCATTGCAAAGCTCCCCAAAATAAGCCTGCAAAATGGAGAGGGGAAGAAGAACCAGGAAGTGAAGTGTCTAAGGGTTTGAAACTCCATTGTTGGTGTGGTGGTGGTGGTGGGGTGTTCATACATATTTCCAATAAGTTGTAAACCTATTATTAATTAGAACAGCTTTTATTTGGTATTTCTGAAAATGAATCACCTCTCTTATCTTTCACACCAGGAATTGCCCCTATCTTCAATTTCCTGTAACACAGGTGAGTACCATGAGAGTACCCATTTGTAACTTTACCCTACCTCTTGTCCACAGTCTCTTGGATCAGTGGTGGGAAAATAACCTGAGATGAGCCAAGAAGCAACTTGGAACCAAGAGAGAGATGTGATAATTTCTCTCCAAATTGCTGAAACCAAGGACATGTGGATTTGGTATTTGTTGGTAGTCTAGAACAGGGATGGACAAACTGCAGCCCAAGGGCCACCACTTGTTTTATAAATAAAATTTTATTAGAATACAGCCATGGCCATTCATTTACATATTGTCTATGACTGCTTTTGTGCTACAATGGTAGATTTGAGTATTTGTGACAGGTACCACATGGCCCAGAAGTCTACCTGAGCCTCTAAGAAAAAGCTTGCCAACCATTGGTCTAGAATTTCCATTTGGTCTGAAGAACTAAAGCCAAAAAAAGGCAGCTAGAGAGAAAAATGAAGTAGCTGCACAGGAGGAATGAAGAGGAATAATTGAAGAGAATCCTGACAACACCCTAAGCCAGGTTCCAAAAGGCCTAACCACATTCCTGTTCTCAAGTTCAGTTGAGACATCTCAGTTGAGTTATACTACACTCCTGTTATTATTTAAAGTAATTTGAGTTAGGATAATTATAGCTGCAACTAAAGGGTACCATTATTTAATTTACCCACTTATTTGTCTCTCATTCATTCATTCTAAAATTTTATAAAGGGCTTATTCTGTGTCAGGCATGATGCTGGTGAAGAGCACAACTATGACCTTGCCCTTGTAAAGCTTATATTCTAATATAATGAGTTAGGCTTCAAGTGCCTGTGAGACATACAAGTAAAGATGTCACAATGGCATTTGGAGCTCAGAAGTGAGGCCTGGATTGATAACTATAAATTTGGGAGTCATTGCTATATAGAGGGAAGTAAGGGTGGGGAACTAGAAGACGCTGTTTGGGAAGAAACCATCAAGTGAGAATTGAAGTATGCCCTTTACCAGTCCTTGAATAACCCCAATACTTAGGGATTGAGTAGAGGGGGAAAAAAAACTGGAGAAGGAGCCCAAATAGGAGAGACCATACAGGAAGGGAAAACTAGTAGAGTATTGTTAAAAAGAAACAGCACGTTCAAAATGGAGTCACTTATGTTAGGCCCCACCAAGACTTAATACCTAACCTAATTGCAGTTTCAACCTCTCCCAGGAGTGGAATTTTAAATCAACCAGTTTGGAATGTCCCCAGACTGGTTGGAATGACCCCAGTGAGAAGTCGCCTGCATGATAAGACCCCCTGCTCTTTTCCCTAAGGGAAGGTGACCTGGCCTTTTTTTTTTTTTTCTTTTGGTAATAATTTCCTTGTCCTACCTCTTTAGGCTTATAAAAGCCTTCCATTTTATGCAACTCTTCAGAGCATGCCTTCTATTTGTTAGAGGGAATGCTGCCAGATTCATGAATTGTTGAATAATAAAGCCAATTAGATCTTTATGTTTTCTCAGTTGAATTTTTGTTCTTTAACAATATTATATCACAGAGGCCAAGGACTTAGTGGTATCTTTGTTAAATGTTGTTGAGAAGAGAAGACTGAAAAGAGATTATTGCATTTAGCTACATAGAGGTCACTCAATACCATGCAAGAACAATTTTGATATAGGTGTATCAGGATTCATTTCATTGTAAGTAACTGAAAATTTGACTCAATAAATATTTACTAACTTACATAACAGGACGCTCAAAGATAGGCTGTTTCAGAGATGGTTTGATTCAACAGTTCAGCAATGTCATTGTGCACCTGGAATTCTTTTGTGCCTTCACTCTTCTTTCCTTCCTTCCCTCCTTCCTTCCTTCTTTCCTTCCTTCCTTCCTTCCTCCCTCCCTCCCTCCCTCCCTCTCTTCCTCCCTTTTCTTTCTTTCTTTCTTTCTTTCTTTCTTTCTTTCTTTCTTTCTTTCCTTCTTAATTGGAGTAGCGTTCACACACAATGTTACATTAGTTTCAGGTGTACAACATAGTGATGTTTCAGGGTTTGTTTGTTTTTTTACCTCAATACCTGGGGTTCATTGTCTTGCTGCTTTAAAGAATGAAGAGGTGGACACAGAATGAGCAGCAGGCAGAAGTTTATTGAGTATAAGGTTAGAAAGGAAGAATAGTAGGAAAGCTCTCTTTATAGAGAGGGGACATTCGAAAGTGAATGCCTGCGACTATAGGCAAGTGTCCTTGTTTTATAAGGTTCTGGTCAGCCCTCCCTTACCTTCCCCCTTGTTCCTTCTCAGGTCCTACCTTACTGGCTTGATAGTTCTAGGTGCTGGGTTGGTCCATTCATGATTGGCTCATTTTCATTGTATAAGGGGTAGTCTATGGCCATACTGTTCCTTGTTTCATATGTTTCAGGGTCTACTATACTTATTTTCAATTAGGTCTTTTGTCAGTTCCTGAAGGAGACATGAGGGGGGCGGTAGGTGGGTGTTAGTTACATTCTTAAGAGAAACTTTACACCTGAGAGAGTTTGCTGTGTTCAGATGCTCTCAGCATTGTTCCAAAATATGTGTCTTTCCCCACCCAGGGACCTCAGGTCCTAATCTTTCCCTCTCTGCCTATTTTATGCTATCTTTTCCTATCATAGTGATTCCCTACACGTGTTCACTGCAAGATTGGCTACCATCTGTCACCACACAACACTATTACAATACCATTGACTATATTCCCTGTGCTGTGCTTTCATTCCTATGACTCACTCATTCCATAACTGCAAGCCTGTACCTCCCACTCTTCCTTACCCATTTTGCCCATCCCTCCACTTCCCTCCCCTCTGACAACCAATTTGTTCTTTGTGTTTATGGTTCTGTGTCTTTTTAGATTCCACATATAAGTGAAATCATATGGTATTTGTCTTTCTCTGTCTGACTTATTTCACTTAGCAGAATATCTTCTAGATTCATCCATGTTGTCACAAATGGCAAGATCTCATTCTTTTTTATGGCTAAGTGATATTCTATTGTGTGGGTATACACACATGCATACACACATACACACACACACATATACCACATCTTCTTTATCCATTTATCTATTGATGAACACAAGCAAGGTTGCTTGCTTTCATATCTTGGCTATTGTAAATAATGCTGCAATAAACATAGGGCTATATGTATCTTTTCAAATTAGTGTTTTCATTTTCTCTGAGCAAATACCCAGTACTACACTCTGCTTTCTTTGTGTCAGCCTCATCCTAAGGCTTTCTGTCCCACCACCCACCACCCACGATGGCTTCTGACTCCCAGGGTTAATGCTTTCTCTTTCAAATATAGAGAGTAGAGAGAGAATCACTTTAGCAACTTTCTAAGAAAAGTGAGATGAGGTACTAACTGGACTGAAATGTAGAGGCAAAGGGGGAGTATTTATTATTTATTTGTACAAAAGGGACTATTAGGGCATCTCTGAACACTGACAGGAGGGATCCTGCAAAGGAAGAGCTTGAAAATGCATCAAGGGAGTAAGAAATGGAGCAGTCTCCTTGAAGATGACTGAGAGTAGAATCTTGAGTTCATGCCAAGAGTTGGTTGGCTTTTGGTGGGAAAGGAAAGCAGAGTGACTGAGAGCATGGACTTTGAAATCCCAGAGCCCTGGGTGGCAAGATGATCTCTTTAAGCCTGTTTCCTTGGCTGTTAAAATGGTGATAATGCTCCTACCTCATGGGGATGTTTTAAAAATTCAATGAGATAATGCTTGTAAATGACAATGGTATTTTTAACATTCTTTAGACCTTCTCTTTTCCAGCTCTAATCAACACTACCAACTCACTTAAAGCCAGGGACAAACTTCTGGGCATCGCAACACACTAAAGGAAAGGAAGAGGGGAGTGGGAGAAAGACTAATATAAATTTATATTTGCAAAGCCTTTTCATCTAAAAGCCTCCAAATTTCTTACCAAAGAATCATCAACAAAGTCCTCTGGAACTTTCCAAGGAGACAATTAAACAAGTCGTTCTCACAAGGAGATTGGCTGCCAGCAATGCTGTCAGCAGTGTCCCCTTCCCAGATAAAGGAAGGGCCAAGATGTCATTATTCCTCAATCATTCTTGACAGCTTTACCAGACCATGGGCAGTTTTGGCCACAATGCCAGGAAAAAAAGATGTCAGTCAGAAGAAGCACAATCAGAAAAAGGGAACTGAGAATGAGCCATTAGTGCTAGCTTTAGACATGACTGACTTGCTATATTTTATTGTGGAACAGATCTTCTTGCATAGTTTTTCTTTTGGTGAAACAATAGAAAACCTATAAAACAAATGAACCAAAACCTTCCTCCTGCTTAGCTCACTGGATTGAGCTAAATTGTTTTTAAGTAGGGGTATTTGGAAATATGGGGAGGTATTTTTTTGAGTTAGCTCAGTTCTAGGGTGTTGCTCCTGGCATTCAGTGCCCCCTTGAGAAATGCTGTTGATTTCATTCAGTAGGAGCTTCCACTGTGCCAGTCCTTTGAGGACTATGCTATTATACATATTCAAGTCCAGGAATTCTCCTGGTGGCCTTTTGTAAGAAGTAGCTGAATGGGGCAGATGTTGTGGTGTGTTCTGCTGACATTTCCTTGGGAGAAATTGGCAGCTCTTCTTGCCCTCCCCCGAGGCTGGTCCTACACACAGGTTTGGGGTACAGTCTCACAATATGTAGCCAGTACATACTGGGTGTGGCATGCACTTGCTTGGTAGGTAGGCCCAAGAGGGCTTTTCTGTTAGTATATCTTTGCAGCATTTCTCTGAGAGAAAAGGATGAAGTTTATCTGATCTGATGGGCACCTATAGAATCTTTATATTCATTTGAAGAGACCCTATGATCATATCATAGATTATTCATAGATATCCATAGATTATCTTTCTCATAGATTAGCCAAAACATCAGGAACAATAAAATGTATGCAATTTCTTTTCATACATCGAACATGGAACTTAGGGACTTTTTTTCTATTTGTTTTCACACTGTATGATGCCATCCTTAGAGAACATGTCACAAAAAGTCAACATGTCACACCAAGCATTCTCACTGCAAAAGACCATATCATCCAGTTTTCTTTAAAGTCAATGAAGGAAAGCAATGGTTGAAATTTCAGCATAAGAGAAGTTTGACTACCTAAAACTCTCAGATGGAAAAAGGTGCCATGTCTATATATACTGCGGTTTGCTGCAAAGACCATTCAAAACCTTGCTGTGATTCTGTGTGTGATTTCTGGAGGAGAAGTAGATTGATTGCTCTTGCTCAAGAGAAACCTCCTGGTAGCTCTGGGGCTCAGAGAGTTGACTTGTTCTTAATAGTCAAACCCCAGTTCATTGAGAGGGTCTACCATGTTTGTCTTTTTCTGGGGAAAAAAATCCTTTATTTTACATTCCTGCTTTTTATCTTTGGCTTGGCACATCCCTAAAGTGTGAAATTCCCTTGTGTGTTAACAGCAATGATTTAATACCAATTTATAAATGTGTGGGTAATTAAATACATTTACACATGTAAACACATCTTTTATTGACTTTCCCCTTACAACTAATAAAATCTCCAAGAGAAATACTTTTCAAGTAACATGGGCCTGAGACTACTTTTGCCTGAAAGCATTGGGGAGATAGATCATCTATGAATGAAGGCTGGCTCTTCAATGTGTTTTTGGTTTCTTCTGGTTTATATGAAGAAAAAGAATGGGCACTTGAATTATGAACCTGATACAAGCTTTTTATGTATTTTATGTTTATATTCATATGACATCTTTTCTCTAATAAGTGAAAAAAATATTGACTCCATGTAACAACAACAACAAAATAACAGCACAAAAACAAGGCAAAAAATAAATGTCTAGACTAGTTACAGAGATAGACAATTCCAGGAAGCAAGTAACACCCTTATTCCTTCCAAAATAATTCTGTTCACCCATTAAATAAATGTTTACTTAGTGTAATGTGTACTTAGTCTACAATGTACCAACCCCTGGGCTTTATGACAGGAATAATAAGACAGCCTCTGCCCTCATGAAGCTCACTGCCGAATATGTGCATTTTTCTGATTTCTGTTGTGCAAAGGGGCTAAATTGAAGGCTCTTCCTGAAGCCAACATTAAACCTTTCATGTACACATCATAAAACTCCATAGAATCCATCAGCCAGCCAGCAATAAACTGATGAGGCAATGCTAAGTAAATTCTTTATTGTCCACAGGCATGGGAGAGTGAGACAAATAAAACTCTTATCCAGGAGCCAATAAACTCTTAGATGCTGTGACTCACGCAATTTGTCTGAAACGTCCCAAATATGGGAACCTACCCAAGGGATCATTCAGTCACACCTCACAGTTGTGGATTACTTCCCAGGGTATAAAGTACTTTCACATGTGGAGGCATTACCATTACCCATATTTTACAGGTGAGGAAACTGTGATACTCAATGATTAAATGACTTATCCGGGTTACCAAATTAGCAAGGGGTCAATGGTTGAGTAAGGTAGACTTATTTGCCTTCAATCTTATGTCCTGTAACTCCCTAGAGAACATAGGGTTCCTCTCTTAAATTTAGTGGGCTCTCTGGGGAGTACCATGATTTGGGAACCAGCTTCAGTCAAGACCACAAAAGGTTGGATAGAGGTGATTGTCGTCTAGGGGATTATCCTCTAGAGGTGGTTGGATAGATGGTGACTGGGATCCCAGGGATAGGATGCATCCCTAACAAGGCTGGAGAGATTGCCATTGCCTCAGGTCAGGAAATGGAGCTGTGTGTCCCATATCTTGGGGATTTGCATTCAGGAATGGAGGAGACTGGATGCTCTGTATAGCTGCTGTAGAAGAGCATGGAATTCCTGTGGTTATTACCCGAAATCAGTAATGCGGGAAGCCCACATCATGGAGTCACTACTACCAGCTGACCCTGGAAATTCTGAAATGAAGCCTTTTCTCAGTAGTAGGATTTGTTGCCTTGGGAAGCAAAGGTCTGAGTCTCAGGAGCTCATAGGCAGACAGTAATTCCAAGCCATTTAGGAATTCTATAATAGGAGCTACTTGACTAATCAAAGAGAGTGAGCAAATCCTATATAGTTTGTAGATACTCCTTTGAGAAATAACTGCCTGATTTATCTATGTCAGGAGCCTACTGAAGGCTGGCTAGGGCTTCCCATCCCCTGGCTCAGAATTAACTTTAATTTAGGATGAGATGTGCCAACGGCTGTTACATCTTGTGATCCCCAAATTAATAATTTATTATGGGATCCACTAGACTTGTGGAAATGAGTGTAATTATATTGTTCAGTTCTAAAATTTCTATTTGGTTCTTCTTTGTATCTTTTTTTTCTTTTTTCTTTTGCTGAGACTATTTTCAACCATTTTAGATGTGTTTGTAATTGGTGAAGCATTTAGAAATCCTTCAGTTAAGTCTAACATCTCTGTCATCTGTATATTGGCATCTGTCGATTGTCTTTTTGCATTCAGTTGGAAATGTTACTGGTTCTTGGAATTGTGAGTGATTTTCAGTTGAAGCCTGGACATTTGAGGTACTATGTATGAGACTCTGGATCTTATTTAAACCTGTTTTTTTTTTATTTTTTATTTTTTTAAATTTACATCCAAATTAGTTAGCATATGGTGCAACAATGATTTCAGGAGTAGATTCTTTAGTTCCCCTTACCCATTTAGCCCATACCCCCTCCCACAACCCTCAGTTTGTTCTCCATATTTATGAGTCTCTTCTGTTTTGTCCCCCTCCCTGTTTTTATATTATTTTTGTTTCCCTTCCCTTATGTTCATCTGTTTTGTCTCTTAAAGTCCTCATATGAGTGAAGTCATATGATTTTTGTCTTTCTCTAATTTCACGTAGCATAATACCCTCCAGTTCCACCCATGCAGTTGCAAATGGCAAGATTTCATAATTTTTGATTGCCAAGTAATACTCCATTGTATATATATACCACATCTTTTTTATCCATTCATCCATCGATGGACATTTGGGCTCTTTCCATACTTTGGCTATTGTTGATAGCGCTGCTATAAACACTGGGGTGCATGTGTCCCTTTGAAACAGCATACCTGTATCCCGTGGATAAATGCCTAGTAATGCAATTGCTGGGTCATAGGGTAGTTCTATTTTTTACTTTTTTGAGGAACCTCCATACTGTTTTCCAGAGCGGCTGCACCAGCTTGCATTCTCACCAATAAAACTGTTTTAACTGGCTTCCTCTTACATTGCTCCAAAAGGCAAAGGGAGAAGTGTCATGTTATTACCACTAGGTGGGGATGGAAGTTCAGGCTCCCCACTTGATGTCCACTGACACTGAGTGGGGTAGGGGTCCTCATTACTGCCTCATTACTGCTGTGCAGAAATGGGACGTTGGTTCCAGAGAAGGCCTCCACTGACATCTCCCTGATATCATCCACTCCCTGGAAGAGTGCCTGTCTGCTGTTCCCCTGATATTGATGGGGGGAGGCAGGGAAGCCTCATTACCACTGGGTGGTGGTTAAAGTCCTGATTCTCTACTAGATCTCCTCTAATCACCTCTTTTGGAGAAAAAGTGCTCATTACTGCAGATGATGGAGTCCAGGCTCCTCACTTGGTTCCCAGTGACACTGTGGTGGGGACAGAAATTTATTAGCCCCATTAGAATGAAATTCCCAGCTTGCCCTCTGACACCACAACATGAGGAGAAAGTGGGGGCACCTTGTTACAGCTTGGCAAGGGTGGAGGTCTATGCTAGGATTCACACTGCTGGCAGAGGTGAGGCTACAGTAGAGTGGTAATTGTATAAACATTGTCTCTCTTACTGGACTGTCCCTTTCCTGGTCTTAAAGTTTAACAGAACAGGCTTTTATTGAGAACTTGTTTTTTTGGGGGGGTCTCAGGTAGGGATGTCTGGATGCATAGGTGTTTCCAGTTTGCCTGCTTCTTCAGCTTCAAGTTGGGCATAGAGTAAGCAAAAACCAAACCAAAACCAAACCAAAAATAATCCCAAGAAACTCACTGCCATGTTATTCTTCAGGTCCTGAGCCAGTCTGATTGATATGTGTATACCAAGGTTTTTAGTTGTACTTGGAGGGAAACAGGGAAAAGTGTATCTATTAAATCTTCCCTGAGGAAAAGTCCTCCATTTCCTTGCTTTTGAAGGGAAATTTTTTTTCACATTAATATCATTTCCCAAAGGTAGTTTTTAGCTTATTTTCTCACTTAATATTATATTGGTAGGACCCATGCACATGACATATAGCTGCATTCAAAGTTCAGATGGTTTCCAGTGACAGACTTGTGGTCAATGTTCTGCACTATTAGTGAAAGGCTGTTAGGCCCAGTTAACCAGCCAACTTGCTCAGCCGTCACACCCATCTAGAGATGATCCACGACTACACAGCACATTCCCCGTTGGTGGTATTTGTGTAGTCACTCATTCCCCTTCTATTCTCAAAGATGGAGATCCAGGGAAATTTAGTTGCCAACAGTGTTAAATAAAGATTGAAGTAAGCCATGAATGTGGTCATGGAGATGTTTAGAAATCACTGTGAAGGGGTTGGGGTTTCCCAGGAAGGCTAGAGAAACTTTCTATTTCCTTACAAGAAAAGCCACCAAAAGTTCATGAATGGTGTTTTACTGGGAAATTATGCTAAGTTTGGCTAACTTTATAACATGGATTCCTAGAAAAAATCAGGGACATTCTGTTTTTAAATGTTCTGTTTAAACAATATGTATATAGGGGCACCTGGCTGGCTCAGTCAGCTAAGCATCCAACTCTTTTTTTTTTTTTTTTTTAATGTTTATTTATTTTTGAGACAGAGACAGGGAGTGTGAGCAGGGGAGGGGCAGATAGAGGGGCATCCAACTCTTGATATTGGCTCAGGTCATGAGACCCAACCCTGGTGGGGCTGACAGCTTGGAGCCTGCTTGGGATTCTCTCTCTCTCTCTCTCTCTCTCTCTCTCTGTCTCTCTCTCTCTCAAAATAAACTTAAAAAAATATGTATATATGGTTTTATTTTTTTTTATTTTTTATTATATGAAATTTATTGTCAAATTAGTTTCCATACAACACCCAGTGCTCATCCCAAAAGATGCCCTCTTCAATGCCCATCACCTAGCCTCCCCTCCCTCCCACCCCCCATCAACCCTCAGTTTGTTCTCAGTTTTTAAGAGTCTCTTATGCTTTGACTCTCTCTCCCACTCTAACCTCTTTTTTTTCTTTTTTTTTCTTTCCCCTCCCCCATGGGTTTCTGTTACGTTTCTCAGGATCCACATAAGAGTGAAAACATATGGTATCTGTCTTTCTCTGTATGGCTTATTTCACTTAGCATCACACTCTCCAGTTCCATCCATGTTGCTACAAAGGGCCAAATTTCATTCTTTCTCATTGCCACGTAGTACTCCATTGTGTATATAAACCACAATTTCTTTATCCATTCATCAGTTGATAGACATTTAGGCTTTTTCCACAATTTGGCTATTGTTGAGAGTGCTGCTATAAACATTGGGGTACAAGTGCCCCTATGCATCAGTACTCCTGTATCCCTTGGGTAAATTCCTAGCAGTGCTATTGCTGGGTCATAAAGTAGATCTATTTTTAATTTTTTGAGGAACCTCCACACTGTTTTCCAGAGTGGCTGCACCAGTTTGCATTCCCACCAACAGTGCAAGAGGGTGCCTGTTTCTTCACATCCTCTCCAGCATCTATAGTCTCCTGATTTGTTCATTTTGGCCACTCTGACTGGCGTGAGGTGATATCTGAGTGTGGTTTTGATTTGTATTTCCCTGATGAGGAGCGACGTTGAGCATCTTTTCATGTGCCTGTTGGTCATCTGGATGTCTTCTTTAGAGAAGTGTCTATTCATGTTTTCTGCCCATTTCTTCCTGGATTATTTGTTTTTTGGATGTGGAGTTTGGTGAGCTCTTTATAAGTTTTGGATACTAGCCCTTTGTCCGATATGTCATTTGCAAATATCTTTTCCCATTCCATTGGTTGCCTTTTAGTTTTGTTGATTGTTTCCTTTGCTGTGCAGAAGCTTTTTATTTTCATGAGGTCCCAATAGTTCATTTTTGCTTTTAATTCCCTTGCCTTTGGGGATGTGTCAAGTAAGAAATTGCTACGGCTGAGGTCAGAGAGGTCTTTTTCTGCTTTCTCCTCTAGGGTTTTGATGGTTTCCTGTCTCACATTCAAGTCCTTTATCCATTTTGAGTTTATTTTTGTGAATGGTGTGAGAAAGTGGTCTAGTTTCATTCTTCTGTATGTTGCTGTCCAGTTCTCCCAGCACCATTTGTTAAAGAGACTGTCTTTTTTCCATTGGATGTTCTTTCCTGCTTTGTCAAAGATGAGTTGGCCATACATTTGTGGGTCTAGTTCTGGGGTTTCTATTCTATTCCATTGATCTATGTGTCTGTTTTTGTGCCAATACCATGCTGTCTTGATGATGACAGCTTTGTAGTAGAGGCTAAAGTCTGGGATTGTGATGCCTCCTGCTTTGGTCTTCTTCTTCAAAATTACTTTGGCTATTCGGGGCCTTTTGTGGTTTCATATGAATTTTAGAATTGCTTGTTCTAGTTTCGAGAAGAATGCTGGTGCAATTTTGATTGGATTGCATTGAATGTGTAGATAGCTTTGGGTAGTATTGACATTTTGACAATATTTATTCTTCCAATCCATGGGCACGGAATGTTTTTCCATTTCTTTATATCTTCTTCAATTTCCTTCATAAGCTTTCTATAGTTTTCAGCATACAGATCTTTTACATCTTTGGTTAGGTTTATTCCTAGGTATTTTATGCTTCTTGGTGCAATTGTGAATGGGATCAGTTTCTTTATTTGTCTTTCTGTTGCTTCATTATTAGTGTATAAGAATGCAACTGATTTCTGTACATTGATTTTTGTATCCTGTGACTTTGCCGAATTCATGTATCAGTTCTAGCAGACTTCTGGTGGAGTCTATTGGATTTTCCATGTATAATATCATGTCGTCTGCAAAAGGTGAAAGCTTGACTTCATCTTTGCCAGTTTTGATGCCTTTGATTTCCTTTTGTTGTCTGATTGCTGATGCTAGAACTTCCAACACTATATTAAACAACAGTGGTGAGAGTGGACATCCCTGTCGTGTTCCTGATCTCAGGGAAAAAGCTCTCAGTTTTTCCTCATTGAGGATGATGTTAGCTGTGGGCTTTTCATAAATGGCTTTTATGATGTTTAAGTGTGTTCCTTCTACCCCGACTTTCTCGAGGGTTTTTATTAGGAAAGGATGGTGAATTTTGTCAAATGCTTTTTCTGCATCGATTGACAGGATCATATGGTTCTTATCTTTTCTTTTATTAATGTGATGTATCACGTTGATTGATTTGCAAATGTTGAACCAGCCCTGCATCCCAGGAATGAATCCCACTTGATCATGGTGAATAATTATTTTTATAAGCTGTTGAATTCGATTTGCTAGTATCTTATTGAGAATTTTTGCATCCATATTCATCAGGGATATTGGCCTGCAGTTCTTTTTTACTGGGTCTCTGTCTGGTTTAGGAATCAAAGTAATACTGGCTTCATAGAATGAGTCTGGAAGTTTTCCTCCCCTTTCTATTTTTTGGAATAGCTTGAGAAGGATAGGTATTATCTCTGCTTTAAACATCTGGTAGAATTCCCCAGGGAAGCCTTCTGGTCCTGGACTCCTATTTGTTGGGAGATTTTGATAACTGATTCAATTTCTTCACTGGTTATGGGTCTGTTCAAGCTTTCTATTTCCTCATGTTTGAGTTTTGGAAGTGGGTGGGTGTTTAGGAATTCGTCCATTTCTTCCAGGTTGTCCAGTTTGTAGGCATATAATTTTTCATAGTATTCCCTGATAATTGCTTGTATTTCTGAGGGATTGGTTGTAATAATTCCATTTTTATTCATGATTTTATCTATTTGGGTCATCTCCCTTTTCTTTTTGAGAAGCCTGGCTAGAGGTTTGTCACTTTTGTTTATTTTTTCAAAAAACCAACTCTTGGTTTCATTGATCTGCTCTACAGTGTTTTTAGATTCTATATTGTTTATTTCTGCTCTGATCTTTATTATTTCTCTTCTTCTGCTGGGTTTGGAGTGTCTTTGCTGCTCTGCTTCTATTTCCTTTAGGTGTGCTGTTAGATTTTGTATTTGGGATTTTTCTTGTTTCTGGAGGTAGGCCTGGATTGCAATGTATTTTCCTCTCAGGACTGCCTTCGCTGCATCCCAAAGCGTTTGGATTGTTGTATTTTCATTTTCATTTGTTTCCATATATTTTTTAATTTCTTCTCTAATTGCCTGGTTGACCCATTCATTCTTTAGTAGGGTGTTTTTTAACTTCCATGCTTTTGAAGGTTTTCCAGACTTTTTCCTGTGGTTGATTTCAAGCTTCATAGCATACTGGTCTGAAAGTGTGCATGGTATGATCTCAATTCTTGTATACTTATGAAGGGCTGTTTTGTGACCCCGTATGTGATCTATCTTGGAGAATGTTCCATGTGCACTCGAGAAGAAAGTATATTCTGTTGCTTTGGGATGCAGAGTTCTAAATATATCTGTCAAGTCCATCTGATCCAATGTATCATTCAGGGCCCTTGTTTCTTTATTGACCGTGTGTCTAGATGATCTATCCATTGCTGTGAGTGGGGTGTTAAAGTCTCCTGCAATTACCACATTCTTATCAATAAGGTTGCTTATGTTTGTGAGTAATTGTTTTATATATTTGGGGGCTCCCGTATTCGGCACATAGACATTTATAATTGTTAGTTCTTCTTGATGGATAGACCGTGTGATTATTATATAATGCCCTTCTTCATCTCTTGTTACAGCCTTTAATTTAAAGTCTAGTTTGTCTGATAGAAGTATGGCTACTCCAGCTTTCTTTTGACTTCCAGTAGCATGATAAATAGTTCTCCATCCCCTCACTTTCAATCTGAAGGTGTCCTCAGGTCTAAAATGAGTCTCTTGTAGACAGCAAATAGATGGGTCTTGTTTTTTTATCCATTCTGATACCCTATGTCTTTTGGTTGGCACATTTAGTCCATTTACATTCAGTGTTATTATAGAAAGATATGGGTTTAAAGTCATTGTGATGTCTGTAGGTTTCATGCTTGTAGCGATGTCTCTGGTACTTTGTCTCACAGGATCCCCCTTAGGATCTCTTGTAGGGCTGGTTTAGTGGTGACGAATTCCTTCAGTTTTTGTTTGTTTGGGAAGACCTTTATCTCTCCTTCTACTCTAAATGACAGACTTGCTGGATAAAGGATTCTCGGCTGCATATTTTTTCTGTTCATCACATTGAAGATTTCCTGCCATTCCTTTCTGGCCTGCCAAGTTTCAGTATATAGATCGGTCACAAGTCTTATAGGTCTCCCTTTATATGTTAGAGCACGTTTATCTCTAGCTGCTTTCAGAATTTTCTCTTTCTCCTTGTATTTTTCCAGTTTCACTATGATATGTTGTGCAAATGATCAATTCAAGTTACGTCTGAAGGGAGTTCTCTGTGCCTCTTGGATTTCAATGCCTTTTTCCTTCCCCAGATCCAGGAAGTTCTCAGCTATTATTTCTTCAAGTACACCTTCAGCACCTTTCCCTCTCTCTTCCTCCTCTGGAATACCAATTATACGTAGATTATTTCTCTTTAGTGCATCACGTAGTTCTCTAATTTTTCCCTCATACTCCTGGATTTTTTTATCTCTTTTTCTCAGCTTCTTCTTTTTCCATAATTTTATCTTCTAGTTCACCTATTCTCTCCTCTGCCTCTTCATCCGAGTTGTGGTCGTCTCCATTTTATTTTGCAGTTCATTAATAGCATTTTTTAGCTCCTCCTGGCTGTTCCTTAGTCCCTTGATCTCTGTAGCAATAGATTCTCTGCTGTCCTTTATACTGTTTTCAAGCCCAGGAATTAACTTTTTGACTATTATTCTAAATTCACTTTTGTTATATTGTTTAAATCGTTTTTGATCAATTCATTAGCTGTTGTTATTTCCTGGAGGTTTTTTTTTGAGGGGAATTCTTCTGTTTCATCATTTTGGATAGTCCCTGGAGTGGTGGGAGACTGCGGGGCACTTCCCCTGTGCTGTCTTGAATAACTTGCGCTGGTGGGCGGGGCAGCAGTCAGACCTGATGTCTGCCCCCAGCCCACCACTGGGGCCACAGTCAGACTGGTGTGTGCCTTCTCTTCCCCTCTCCTAGGAGTGAGATTCATTGTGGGGTGGTGTGGCCATCTGGGCTACCTGCACACTGCCAGGCTTGTGGTGCTGGGGATCTGGCGTATCAGCTGGGGTGGATCGGCAAGGTGCACAGGGGCAGGAGGGGTAGGCTCAGCTCGCTTTTCCTTCAGAGGTCCGCTTCAGGAGGGGCCCTGCGGAACCTGGAGGGAGTCAGACCCTCCAGAGGGATGGATCCGCAGAAGCACAGCGTTGAGTGTTTGCGTGGTGCAAGCAAGTTCCCTGGCAGGAACTGGTTCCCTTTGGGATTTTGGCTGGGGGATGGGCGAGGGAGATGGCACTGGTGAGCGCCTTTGTTCCCCACCAAGCTGCGCTCTGTTGTCCAGGGCTCAACAACTCTCCCTCCCATTGTCGTCCAGCCTTCCTGCTCTCTGAGCAGAGCTGTTAACTTATAACCTTCCAGATGTTAAGTCCTGCTTGCTGTCCAAACACACTCCGTCTGGCCCCTCCGCTTTTGCAAGCCAGACTCAGGGGCTCTGCTTTGCTGGTGGGCTGCCCCTCTGCCTGGGCTCCCTCCCGCCAGTCCGTGTAGCGCGCACCGCCTCTCTGCCCTTCCTACCCTCTTCCGTGGACCTCTCATCTACACTTGGCTCCAGAGAATCCATTCTGCTAGTCTTCTGGTGATTTTCTGGGTTATTTAGGCAGGTGTGGGTGGAATCTAAGTGATCCACAGGACGCGGTAAGCCCAGCGTCCTCCTACGCCGCCATCTTCCCAGAAGCCTCTCCCTATATGGTTTTATTTTAAATGTACAAAAAAGCTAGGTAACCTTAGTATTGGCTTATAAGTCATGAAATGTAACCTGTCCCTTACATACTAAAGATCATTTTAAAGTTCCTGGTTATGAGCATATTACTACTTCTTTAAACATTGATTCCCTGTATCAGAACTCCCCAGGCATAATCTACAGCTTCTGACACTCATCATAGTTTATATTGCTCCTAGAATTTAGACATTAAATATCTTTTTAAAAAAATTTTTTAACTTTTTTTTTTTTTTTGAGAGACAGAACATGAGTGGGGAAGGGGCGCAGAGAGAGAGAGAGAGAGAGAGAGAGAGAGAGAGAGAGAAAGAATCCAAAGCAGGCTCTGGGCTCTGAGCTGTCAGCACAGAGCCTGATACGGGGCTCAAACTCCAGACCCATGGGATCATGACCTGAGCCAAAGTTGGACGCTCAACCAACTGAGCCACCCAGGCACCCCTAGACATTAAATATCTAATTAACACCTTTTTGCTTCTAAGTCTAAAGTCTAAATGCTCTTGTAGCTCTACTATCAAGAAGTAAATTGGTGTAGTGGTTACAAGTCAGACAGAACTGGGATCTTTGCTCAACAGCTTCCACCATATTAAATTGGGCAAATTTCTGAGTCTCTTTCCTCATCTGTAAAATGGGAATAAAAAAGTACCTATTTTATAGGGTTGTTGTGGGGATTTCTTGAGGGAAAATATTGTAAAATGTCAGCATAATATTAGCACAATTACCTTATCACAATGCCTGGAATATAAATGTTAGTTGGGTTAAAAAAAAAAGAATCTAATCATAAATTTTGCAAAGATCTAATTGGCTTTATTTAACAATTCATGAATCAGGCAGCTTCCAATCTAACAGAGAGAAAGGAGCTCCAGAGAGCTGTACCAGGTGAGAGATTTTTATGGACCAAAGTGAGCAGAAACAAGGAAGTTATATGGAGCATTTGCTGTCTGGTTAAAGCAGGGTTATCCCTTATATGGGGCAAAGGGAAGTCTTAGAGCCAGGTCAGGTAAATTGTGTCAAGGAGGCAAGCACTGCTTGGTTGACCATGACCTTCCTTTTTTGGCTAAGCCAAGCATAGAAACTTAGTCAAGTTTTGGTTTGCTAACATTGGGTTTAGCATGAAGGATTCCATCTTGGACCTAATGTAGTTACTTTAACAATTGTTAAGTATAAATGCTTTGTTGGAAAGGTTAAATGGTATGTAAATAATAAAATAAATATTCTATTTATTTGGAGCAGTGGTTTTCAGTGGCTGCTCATTAGAATCACCTGGAGAGCATTAAAAACATCTAGATGCCTATGCCACATTCTAGGCCAATGATATCAGACTCTCTGGGGGTGAGCCCAGGCATCAGTACCATTTGAGATTCCCCAGCTGTGGTAGGCAGTATAATGGTCTCCCAAAGAAGTTCACATCCTAAACCCTGGAACCTATGACCTGTTTTCTGCATGAGTGTTACCCAGCAGAAGGGAATTGAGGTAGCAGATGGAATTAAGGTTGCTAATCAACTGACCTTAAAACAGGTAGACTATATAGGATTATCCAGGTGGGCCCAATGTTAGCAAAAAGGCCCTTAAGTGTGGAAGAGAGAGTCAGAAGAAACAGTGTCAGAGCAATGTGGTGTGAGGCTCCACCAGCCACTGATGCTTTATGAAGATGGAGGAAGGGGCCACAAGCCAACAAATGAGTCGGCCTCAAGAACATGGAAAAGGCAAGGAAATGGATTCATTATAGGACCTCCGGAAGGACAGTAGCCTTGTTGACATTTTGATTTTAGCTCAGTGAGTCCCATTTCTAACTTCTGACCTCCAGAACTGTAAGGTAATAAACTTGTTATTGTTTTAGGCAATCAGGTTTGCGGTAGTTGTTACAGCAGCAACAGGAACTGATACATGCAGCCAAGGTTAAGAGCCACAGCTGCAGTTTCTGTTGTCTCTCGGCCATCCATTGCCAAAATCTTTTCTCAAATCTTTCTAGGTGTGGCTTTGCCCAAGAGGAAGCGACTTGTCTCACTTGTTTCCAGTTCTTTGTTTGTTTGGTTGTTTCTAAATTTTTTTAATTGAGACCTAATTTACATATAACGTGCAAACTTAGGGTGTATCTGTTGATTTGATAGGTTTATTTATTGCAATATGATTACCACCATTGTTTTAGGTAAAACCTCTGTGATGTCACATACTTACCATTTCTTTTTTGTGGTGAGAACAGTTAAGATCTAGTCTCTTAGTAATTTTGAAGTATATAATACAGCATCAGTGACTATGATTGCTATGCTGTGCATTAGATCTTCAGAATTTATTTATCTTGTAGTTGCAGGTTGTGCCCTTAAACAACATCCCCCAAATTCCCCCAGTCCCAAGCCCCTGGTAATCACCATTGTATTCTCTGTTTCTATGAGTTTGGCTATTTTATTTTATTTATTTGTTTATTTATTTTTTTTATTTTGTGGGCTTCATGCCCAGCACAGAGCCCAACGCAAGGCTTGAACTCACAACCTTGAGATCTCAAGACTTGAGCTGAGCTCAAGAGTCGGATGCTTAACTGACTGAGCCACCCAGGCACCCAATCTTTGACTTTTTTTAGATTCCACATGTAAGTGATATCATACAATGTTTGTCTTTGTCTGGCTTATCTCAGTAAGTGTAAAGCCCTCAAAATCATTCATTGGCCCAAATGACAAAATTTCCTTCTTTCTAGTGGCTAAATATATGTGTGTGTGTGTGTGTGTGTGTGTGTGTGTGTGTGTGAATCACATCTTCTTTATCCACTAATCTATTGACAGAACTTTCCATATCTTGGCTATTGTGAATAATGATGCAATAAGCATGGGAGTGCATATATCTTTTGACATCCTGCTTTTATTCCTTTTGGTATATACCCAGAAGTGGAACTGGTGGATCACATAGTAGTTCTTTTTTTTTTTTTTAATGTTTGTTTGTTTGTTTGTTTGTTTGTTTGTTTTTGAGAGAGACAGAGCACAGGGGAGGAGCAGAGAGAGAGGGAGACAGAGAATCTGAAGCAGGTTCCTTACTGTCAGAGCAGAGCTAGACATGGGGCTTGAGCTCAAGAACTGTGAGATCATGACCTGAGCCGAAGTTGGACCTTTAACTGACTGAGCCATTCAGGCTCCCCTGATTTTTATATCCTGCAACTTTATGGAATTTATTGCATAGTTCCAAGAGTTTTTTGGTTGACTTCAGGATTTTTTTTTAAATAAGAGAGGGTATCATCTATAAATGATAATAATTTTACTTCTTTCTTCTTGAATGTATATCTTTCATTTCTTTATCTTGCTCTAGGTAGGATTTCCAGTACAAAGTTGAATAAGTGTGGTGATAGTGGACATCCTTGTCTTGTTCCTAATGTTATTAAGAAAAACATTTAGTCTTTCACTGTTGAATATGTTAGCCATAGGCTTGTCCTATATGGCTTTTATTATGTTGAGATACATTCCTTCTGTATACAGTTTGTTGAGTTCTTATCTTGAAAGCATGTTGTGTTTTGTAAAATGTCTTTTCTGCATCTATTGAAATGATCATATGATTTTATCTTTCTCTTAATGTGGTGTATCATGTTTATTGATTTGCTTATGTTGAATGCTCCTTACATCCAGAGGTAAATCCCACTTGATCACGGTTATGATCCTTTTAATGTGTTGTTGAGTTTTATTTGTTAATGTTTTGTTGAGAATCTTTGCACCTATATTCATATTCATCAAGGATGTTGGTCTATAATTTTCTTATAGTGCCCTTTTTTGGTTTTGGCATCAGGGTAATCCTGGCTTCATAAAGTGAGTTTGGAAGTTTTCTTTCCTCTTAAATTTGATTTTGGAAGAGTTTGAAAAGGATTGGCTTTAATATTTAAATGTTTGCTACAATTCACCAGTGAAGCTATCTAGGGCAAGACTTTTCTGGTTGGAATGTTTTTGATTACTGAGTCATTCTCTTTACTTGTTTATTGGTCTGTTCAATTTTTTTTTATTTCTCCTGATTGTCTTGGTAAGTTGTTATGTTTCTAAGAATTTATCCATTTTTTTTCTAGGTGACCCAATTTGTTGGCTTATATGTTCATAAAAATCTTATGATCATATGTATTTCTACAGTAGTATTTGTAATGTCTCTTCTTTCATATCTGATTTTATTTATTTGAATCTTTGTTTTTCTTAGTCTAGCTAAAGACTTGTCAATTTTGTTTATCTTAAAAAAAAAAAAAACCGGGGCGCCTGGGTGGCTCAGGTCATGATCTCACAGCTCTGTGAGTTTGAGCCCCGCTTTGGGCTCTGTGCTAATGGCTTGGAGCCTGCTTTGGATTCTGTGTCTCCTTCTCTCTCTGCCCCTAACCCACTTGCATTCTGTCTCTGTCTCTCTCAAAGATAAATAAACATTAAAAAAAAAAATTTAAAAAAACAACTCTTGGTGCACCTGTGTGTCTCAGTCGGTTAAGTGTCCGACTCTGGATTTTGGTTCAGGTCATGATCTCACAGCTTGTGGTTTTGAGCCCCATGTTGGGCTATGCACTGACAGTGCAGAGCCTGCTTGGGGTTCTTGCTCGCTCGCTTGCTCGCTCACTCTCCCTCTCCCCCTCCCTCTCTCTCTCTCTCTGCCCCTCCCTGATTTGTGCTTCCTTTCTCATTCTTTCAAAATAAATAAATAAACTTAAAAAAAAAAAACAGCTCTTGGGGCACCTGGATGGCTCAGTTGGTTGAGCATCTGACTTCAGCTCAGGTTATGATCTTTATTTTTTTAATGTTTATTTTCGAGAGAGAGAGAGAGAGAGAGAGAACGAGTGGGGGAGGGGCAGAGAGAGAGGGAGACACAGAATCTGAAGCAGGCTCTGAGCTTCAGCACAGAGCCAGACATGGGGTTCAAACACACAAACACACAAACACACATGAGACCATGAGCTAAGCCCAAGTTGGACGCTTAACCCACTAAGTCACTCAGGTGCCCTGTTTTTCTTTTTTGATTAGTGAATTCAGTCTATTTACACTTAGAGTAATTATTGATATGCAAGAACGTATGAATGCCATATTATTGATTTATGGATGTTTCGTAGTTTCATTGTATCTTTTTCCCCCTTGTTTCTGCCTACCTTTGTAAACTGGTGATTCCATGGTGGTATGCTATGTTTCCCTTTCTTTATCTTTTATGAATCTACTCTAGGTTTTTGCATTGTGGTTGCCATTATTATCCTTAAAAATAAAACTGCCAGTTATTTTACTAGTAAAACTGGGTTTATTGGAGAGTAGTCTAGGATAAGCAAGCCATAGGCAAGTCCAGAGAAAACACTCTTTTATAGACATAAGGAGAAAGCTGGGAGGGCCATTATAAATGAAAAGCCCATTGAAGTAAACTGGGAGTTGAGGTATAGTGGTTTTTGTTGGCTGAGTTGTGATAGGCTCTCATCAGCAGGGCTGTTGCTGGGGGAGGAGAACCTTTCTTCCTCCTGCTGGATAAAGTAATAGCTGAAATCAACTGTAAGTCTCCTCTCTTCCACTGGGGTCTCCAATCAATGATTAGTGGTAGGGTGTGAGAACTGCCTCTCCTGGCCTCCCTACTAATTTTCACACATAAAACATGTTACAGGTAACTGTCCATTTCATTTTTTTCTTAAATGTTTATTTATTTTGAAAGAGATGTGCAAGTGGGGGAGAGGCAAAGAGAGGGGCAGAGAGACAGAATCCCAAGGAGGCTCCACACTTGGCAGAGAGCACAGTGCAGGGCTCAATCTCGCATTGGTACATGTAAGATTGGTGCAACGTGAGCCAAATATCATAAGTCAGATGTTTACCCACTGCGCCACCCAGGCGCCCTGGTAACTGTCAATTTTATGTTGATAGCAACTTCATTTTGATCACCTAAAAAAAAGTCTACCCTTTTATTCCCACTTGACATTTTTTATCACAATTTACTTCTTTTTGTATTGTGTATTTGTTGACTAGTAGCTATAGTTATTTTTTATTACTCCTTTCCTTTAACCTCTATAATGGTAACTCGTTACCACATGATCCTATTACAGAATTATAGTTTTATATATCTGACTGTATTTTTACCGTTACCAGTGTGTTGTGTACTTTCATATGTTTTTATGTCCCTAACATCTTTTCAGCTTAAAGAAATTCAAGTATTCCTTGTAAAGTAGGTTTAATAGTGATGAACCACATCAATTTTGTTTGGGAAAGACTATTGCTTTTTCTTATTGAAGTAGTTGACCTATGTTATATTAGTTTCAGGCATACAACAGTGATTAGACAAGTCTATATACTACTCAGTCCTCACTCCAATAATTGTAGTTACCACCATCTGTCACCATACAAAGTTATTACAATATTATTGACTATATTCCCAGTGCCACACTTTCCATCACTGTGACTTATTTTATAACTGGAAGTTTGTATCTCTTACTCTCTCACCTATTTTGCCCATTTCCCCACCCCCTCCCCTGTGGTAATCATTTGTTCACTGTATCTATGAGTCTGTTTTTGTTTTTTGTTGATTTGTTTTGTTTTTTAGATTCTATGTATAAGTGAAATCATATTGTATTGTATTTGTTCTTTGAGTTATTTCACTTAGCATAATACCTTCTAGGTCCATCCATGTTGTTGCAAATGTTGGCAATGTGCAAGTGGTTACTGTCTGTTTTCTTCTAGGAGTTTTATGGTTTCAAGTTTCACGTTTAGGTCTTTAATCCTTTTTAGTTTTTTTTTTTTTAATGTTTATTTATATTTGAGAGAGAGTGTAACAGGGGTGGGGCAGAAAGAGGATATTGGATCCAAAGCAGGCTCCACACTGACAGCAGCCAGCAAGCCGGATGTGGGGCTTAAACTCCTGAACCATGACATCAGACCTGAGCCAAACCTCATGAACCAAAGTTGGATGCTCAAATGACTGAGCCACCCATGCGCCCCTTTTTTGAGTTTATTTATGTGTATGGTGTAAGAAAGCGGTCCAGTTTTGTTCTTCTGCATGTAGCTGTCCAGCTTTCCAGCACCATTTATTGAAAAGCCTATGTAGGGGTGCCTGGGTGGCTCAGTCAGTTAAGCATCCGACTTCAGCTCAGGCCATGATCTCATGGTTCTTGAGTTCAAGCCCCATGTCGGGCTCTGTGCTGACAGCTCAGAGCCTGGACCCTGTTTCAGATTCTGTGTCTTCCTCTCTCTTGCCCCTTCCCTGCTTGCTTGCTCTCTCTCTCTCCCTCTCAAACATTAATAAACATTTTAAAAAATTTAAGCCTGTCATTCCCCCCATTGTATATGGTTTCTATCTTTGTCATAGATTGATCATATAAGTGTGGGTCCATTTCTTGCCTCTCTATCCTGTTCCACTGATATGTGTGTTTTTGTGCCAGCACCTTACTATTTTGATTACTATAGCTTTCTATAATAGCTTGAAGTCAGGGATTTTGATACCTCCAGCTTTGTTCTTCTTTCTCAAGATTGTTTTGGCTATTCGAGGTCTTTTGTGGTTCCATACAAATTTTAGGATTATTTTTTCTAGTTGTCTGAAAAATGATATTTTTTATATCAATCTATTTGATAAGGATTCTGTTGATGTTATAGATTGCTTTGGGTAGATGGACATTTTAACAATATTCTTCCAATCCATGAGTGTGGTACATCTTTCCATCTATTTGTGTCATCTTCCATTTCTTTCATCAATGTCTTAGAATTTTCAGAGTATAAGTTTTTCACCTTCTTGGTTAAATTTATTTCTAGGTATTTTATTCTTTAGGGTACCATTGTAAATGGGATGGGTTTCTTAATTTCTCTTTCTGTTGTTTCATTAGTGTATATAAATGCAAGAGATTTTTGTATATGAATTTTGTGTCCTCCAACTTTACTGAATTCATTTATTCTAATAATTTTTTGGTGGATTCTTTACAGTTTTCTATATATAGCATCCTGTTATGCACAAATAGTGACAGTTTCACTTCTTATTTACCAATTTGGATGCTTTTCATCTCGTCTGATTGCTGTGGCCAGGACTCCCTATGCTATGTTGAATAAAAGTGAGAAGGGTGCCCATTCTTGTCTTGCTCTTGATCTTAGAGGGAAAGTTATCAGTGTTTCACTAATGAGTATGATATTAATTGTGGGTTTGTTTTATATGGTTTTTATTACGTTGAGGTATGTTCTGTTTACACCTACTCTGTTGAGAGTTGTTTTTTTTTTTTGTCATGAATGGAAGTTTAATTTTGTCAAATGCTTTCCTTGCAACTATAGAGATATCATATGGCTTTCTTTAAAATATATTTTTGAGAGAGAAAGCAAACACAAGCAGGAGAGGGGCAGAGAGAGGGGGAGACAGAGAATCAAAACATTCTCCTGGGTCCAAGCTGTCAGTGCATAGTGCAATGTGGGGCTCAAACACACAAACCATGAGATCCTGACCTGAGCTGAAGTTGGACACTTCATCACCTGAGCCACAAGGCACCCCAATGTTATGTTTTTTATCCTTCATTTTAATATGGTATATCACGTTGATTGATTTGCAGATATTTGAACCATCCTTGTATCCCTGGAATAAATTCCATTTGTTTATAGTGAATAGTCCTTTTAACGTATTGTTGAATTCTATTTGCTAATATTTTGCTGAGAACTTTTGCATCTATGTTCATCAGGGATATTGGCCTGTAGTTTTCTGGTTTTTGTTTTGTTTTGTTTTGTTTTTTTGTGGTATCTTTGTATGGTTTTGGTATCAGGGTAATGCTGACCTTATAGAATGAACTTAGAAGATTTTTTTTCCTATTTTAGGGGCATGGAGGAGGGGAGAGTTTGAGGAGGATAGGTATTAAAACCTGCCTACACCCATTCCTGTCCCCATGGCTCCAGCCGGCGTCCCCTTAAGAGGAAGGAAGGGGTCAGGCTGAGCGAGCAGGTGGTGGGTGAGAACGTAACTCACCACTGCAGAGTCTTGACCAGAGTCAACCCTGAACTCCTCAAGAAGGAGAGCTGGAGGGACCCTGGGTTCCAGATGCTGCCTCTGTGGGTCTTGGCAGCATCATTCCACTGTCTCCTAGCACGTAGCATTGTTAGGGAGACATTTAAGTCCAGCTTGATAGTCTTCACAGTTTAAGTGATTTGATCTTCTTGACAGTTGCTAACTAGATTTTTTTTTTTTTTTTTAATAATCCTTGGAGCCTGTTCACTCCTATTGGGGATTCCATCAATCCCCAATAAGATAAGCTGGCACTGCTTCTCTCCTTGGCATGTTCATATCTGATCCACAGGCCAGTTCCAATGCAGCCACATGTCCATCTAATCATCTGCTGGGTTGCCCATCGCTTGCCTTTTTGATTTTTCAGGCAGCAGTCAATAGACATGTTTGAGTCCCTCTCTCTAGGCTTCAGATGAAGGAGGCGGCACCCTCACCACTTGCCCTTGAGGAGAACTGATAGCATATCTCTTTCCAAAGAAATCCTTTCTCCCTCTAATTTCCAACAACTCTGCCAATTGTATACAATCCTAATGTGGGCATAGAGTTTAAGAATGATATGCCCGTTATTTATTTATTTGGGGCTTTTTTTCTTTTGAAATATTTCATCTCAGATTAGCAAATCACTTTAGAATGTCATATGTGTTGTATATTCTAGAACATGAAATCTTGAAATCCCAAATTTTCTAATTTAATATCCTGTTACACTAGCACTTTTTCAGTACTTAATAAGTGACAAATATTCTAAGTGCTAGAGGACTACTAACTTGCTTATCCCCCATAGCAACCTCATGGTGTAAGTCTATTATCATCGTCTGTTACAGAGGAGAGAGATGAAGCGTAGGGTGGTTAAGTAACTTTTTCGGGGGTGAGCAGCTAGTGAGTGGAGAAGTTGGGATTTGAACAACCATCATTGGTTCTGAACTTTGATTTGGTAAGAGCTTATTACCAATTCAGTTTTGTTCTTATTTTCTATTTATTCTTCATTCTGTACTGGAAGATTATAGGTTTCTAATAATTTCTCTATTTCTTCTAGTTTGTCCAATTTGTTAGCATATAATTTTTCATAGTAGTCTTTTATAATCCTTTGTATTTCTGTGGTATTGGTTGTTTCCTCTTTCATTTCTGATTTGAGTCCTCTCTCTTTGTTGCTAAAGGTTTATCAATTTTGTTTCTCTTTTTTAAAGAACCAGTTCTTGATTTCATTGATCTTTTCTATTGTTTTTCTCTTTATTTTATTAATTTCCACTCCAATCTTGATTTTTTTTTTTCCTCCTACTAACTTTGGGCTTTCTTTGTCCTTTTCCCAGTTCCTTTAGGTGGAGAGTTAGATTGTTTGAGGTTTTTCTTGTTTGTTTAGGTAGGCCTGTATCATTATAAACTTCTTTTTTAGTATTGCTTTTGCTGTGTCTCATAGACTTTGGACTGTTGTTTCCATTTTCATTTAACTCCAGGTATTTTTTAATTTCCTCTTTGACTTCTTTGACTCAATGGTTGTTGAGCAGCCTGTTTTTGTTTTTTGTTTTTGTTTTAGTAGCCTGTTATTTAGTCTTCACATGTTAGTGTTTTTTCCAATTTTGTCGTCTGTAATTGATTTCCAGTTTCATAACATTGTGGTCAGAAAAGATGCTTGATATGATTTCGGTCTTCTTAAATTTATTGAGATTGGTTTTGTGGTCTCACATGTGATCAGTTTTGGAGAATGTTCCATGTGCACTTGAAAAGAATGTGTTTTCTGTGTTTGGGTAAAATGTTCTGTATGTATCTGCAAAGTCTGTCTGCTCTAATGTGTTATTCAAAGACATTGTTTCTTTATTGATTTTCTGTCTGGATGATCTATCCATTGATGTAAGTGGGATGTTAAAGTTCCCTACTGTTATTGTTAATGTCTCCCTCTATGTTTGTTAATATTTGCTTTATATATGTAGGTCCTCCTATGCTGGGTGCATAAATATTTACAGTTGTTACACCCTCTTGTTGGATTAATTCCTTTATCATTATGTAATGCTCTTTTTGTCTCTTGTTGCAGCCTTTGTTTTAAAGTCTATTTTGTCTGATACAAGCATTGCTATTGTGGCTTTTTCTTTTTTTTTTACTTCTGTTTGCAAGGAATGTCTTTTTATATCCTTTCACTTTTAGTGTGTTATGTGTCCTTAGATCTGAAGTGAGTTTCTTGTAAGCAGCATATAGATGGGTCTTGGGTGTTTTTTTTTTTAAGTTTACTTATTTATTTTGAGAGAGAGACTGAGTGAGCAGGACAGGTAGAGAGAGAGAGAGAGAGAGAGAGAGAGAGAGAGAAAGAGAGAGAGAATCCCAAGCAGGCTCCGTGCTGTCAGCTTGGAGCCTGACATGGGGCTCAAATTCATGAACTGTGAGATCATGACCTGAGCCAAAACGAAGAGTTTGCTTCACCAACTGAGCCACCCAGGCACCCCTTGTCTTTTTTTTTTTTTTTTTTTCTTTTTTAATCCATTCAGTTGCCCTGTGTCTTTTGACTGGAGCATTTAGTCTATTCACGTTCATTAGTTTTTTAATGTTTATTTAGTTTTGAGAGAGAGACCGAGTACAAGCAGGGGAGGGGCAGAGAGAGGGAGATACAGAATCTGAAGCAGGCTCCAGGCTCTGACCTGTCTCACGAACTGTGAGATCATTGCCTAAGCTGAAGTTGGACGCTTAACTGACTGAGCTACCCTGGCGCCCCTAGTCTACTCACGTTTAAAGTAATTATTGAGGGGAGCCAGGTGGCTCAGTTGTTTCAACATCTGACTCTCTTTTCTTTTTAAAAATTTTTTAAAGTGTAATTATTTTCGAGAGAGAGAGGCAGAGACAGAGCACGAGTCGGGGAGGGCCAGAGAGAGTGAGACAGACTCTTAAACAGGCTCCAGTCTCTGAGCTGTCAGCACAGAGTCCCAACATGGGACTTGAGCTCACGAACTGTGAGATCATGACCTGAGCTGAAGTAGGATGCTTAACCGACCTAAGCGTCGGACTCTTGATCTCAGCTCATGTCTTTATCTCAAGGTCATGAGTTCAAGTCCCACAAAAAGAACTTTTTGAGGGGCGCCTGGGTGGCTCAGTCTGTTAAGCATCTGACTTCTGCTCAGGTCATGATCTCATGGTTCACGAGCTCAAGTCCTGCATCAGGCTCTGCTCTGACAGTGTGGAACCTGCTTGGCAGTCTCCCTCTGTCTCCCTCTTTCTCTGCCCCTCCCCACTTTCTTTCCAAATAAAAAATTTGAAGAAAATTATTTATAGATATATGCTTACTGCTATTTTGTTCATTGTTTTCTAGTCGTTTTTGTAGTTCTCATTATTCTCTGTTCTCTTGAAATTGATGACTTCCTTTGGTGTTTATGCTTGGATTCCTTTCTCTTTATTTTTTGTACAATTTCTAGTTACTTAAGGTTCCTATATAATATCCTAAGTATACAGCAGTCTGTATTAAGTTGATGGTCACTTAAGTTCAAACACATTCCAAAGATACTACATTTTGGGGCACCTGAGTGGCTCAGTCAGTTAAGCATCTGACTTCTGCTCAGGTCATGATTTCATGGCTCATGGGTTCAAGCCCTGCATTGGGCTCTCTGCTGTCAGCACAGAGCCCACTTCAGATCCTCTTTCCACCTCTCTTGCTGCCCCTGCCCTGCTCATTCTCTCTCTCAAAATAAACTTAAAAAAATACTACATTTTTACTGCTGCCTCCACTTTTTATGTATACGTCATCTTTTGCAATATTTATTTTGTAAATCCCTTAACTCATTTTTAGATATAATTTATTTTACTACTTTTGCCTTTTAATCTTCATACTAGCTTTATAAACGATTGATCTACTACCTTTACTATATGTTTATTTTTACCTGTGAACCTCTTTTCTTTCCTAATTTTCTTCTAATAACAGCCTTTCCTGCTTAAAGAAGGATTGAAGCGTGCACTTGTGATGAGCACTGGGTGTTCTATGAAGTGTTGAATCACTATATTGTAAGCTCTATATTGTAAAGGCCTTTAATGTTTCTTATAAGGTTTATTTAATGTTTCTTATAAGGTTGGTTTAATGGTGATGAACTCCTTTCACTTTTGTTTGTCTGACAAAATCTTTATCTCTCCTTCAGTTCTGAATGATGATCTTGCCAGGTAGAGTCTTCTTGTTTGTAGTCTTTTTCCTTTTCATATTTTTCCTTTGAATATATCCAGCCACTCTCTTCCTACTTGCAATGTTTCTGCTGAAAAATCAGCAGATAGCCTTATGGAGTTTCACTTGTATGTAACTAGTTGCATTTCTCTTACTGTTTTTAAGATTCTCTTTATCTTTGATCTTTGACATTTTAATTATTATATATTCTGGCATAAGCCTCCTTGAGTTTATCTTGTTTGGGGCTCTCTTTGCTTTTTGGACCTGAATATCTGTTTCCTTCCCAAGTTAAGGGAGTTTTCAGCTATTGTTTCTTCAAACAAGCTTACTGTCCCTTTCTCTCTTCTTCTGTGACCCCCATAATGCAAATGTTAGTATGCTTGAGGAAAAGCCTTTATTTCTCCATATTTGAAGGGTAGCTCTGCTGGACATGTTATTCTTAGTTGGCAATTTTCCTTCAACACTTTGAATATGTCATTTCACTCTCTCATGGTCTGTAGAGTTTCTGTTGAGAAATCAGCGGATAGCCCAACTGGAGGGTTCCTTTGTAGGTTACAATCTTTTCTTTCTTCTCTGTCTCCTTCTCCCCCACTGACCAGTGCCTCCCCACCCCCAACCCCGGCTCTGGCTGCTTTTAGGATTTTCTGCTTATCTTTGATTTTTTTTTTTTAATTTTTTTTTCAACATTTTTTATTTATTTTTGGGACAGAGAGAGACAGAGCATGAACGGGGGAGGGGCAGAGAGAGAGAGAGAGACACAGAATCGGAAACAGGCTCCAGGCTCCGAGCCATCAGCCCAGAGCCTGACGCGGGGCTCGAACTGACGGACCGCGAGATCGTGACCTGGCTGAAGTCGGACGCTTAACCGACTGCGCCACCCAGGCGCCCCTTATCTTTGATTTTTGACATGTTCATTATAATGTGTGTTAGAGTAGGTCTCTCAAGTTTTTATTTAGATTCCAGCTAATTAGTATACAGTGTAATATTAGTTTCAGGTGTACAATATAGTGATTCAACACTTCCATAGAAAGTGCTCATTACAGGGGTGCCTGGGTGGCTCAGTCAGTTAAGCATCTGACTTTGACTCAGGTCATGATCTCACTGTTTGTGGGTTCGACCCCCGCATTGGGCTCTGTGCTGACAGCTCAGAATCTGGAGCCTGCTTTGGATTCTGTGTCTCCCTCTCTCTCTGCCCCTCACCCACTCATGGTCTGTCTGTCTCTGTCTCAAAAATAAATAAACATTAAATTTTTTTTTTTAAAGTGCTCATCACAAGTGCACTCTTTAATCTCTGTCACCTATTTAACTCATTCCCCAATCCACCCCTTCGGATAACCATCAGTTTAAGTTAATGATATTTTAAGGGCAAAAATGCCATTACTAGAGGTCAAAATCCTTGTCAGAGGTTGCAATATGCCAAACAGGCACAAAGCTGAGAAGAACTACATTGAATTGGATAAGAAGATCAGATAAACTTTACTGTTCTTTGCCTCTCACCCTTGCTAGCACAGCTCAGTGCCAAGATTACACTAGTCTGTGAGTTTTTTCCTTCAAGGACAAAGAAATGGCATGGTGTGGCTTCACATTTTGAACTTTCAGTATGCTACCCTAAAATTTTCAGTATGCTGCCCTAGAGATTGTTTTTTTTTTTCTTTTTTAAAATTTTCATTTAAATTCCAATTAACATGCAGTGTAATATTAGTTTCAGGTGTAAAATTTAGCTATTCATCACTTTCATACAACACCTAATGCTCATCACAACTGCTTTCCTTAATACCTATCACCCATTTAACCCATGCCACTTCTCATTTCCCCTCCAATAACACTCCATTAGTTGAGAGTCTGTTGTCTAGTTTGCCTCTCTCTTTTTTCCCCCTATGTTCATCAGTTTTGTTTCTTAATTTCCACATATGAGTGAGATTATATGGTATTTGTTTTTCTGTGACTGATTATTTTGCTTAGCATAATACTCTATCTCTATCCACATCATTGCAAATGGCAAGATTTCATTCTTTTTTATGACTTAGTAATATCCTATTGTATATACATATCACATCTTCTTTATCCATTCATCAGTCAATGGATAGTGGGGCTCTTCCCATAATTTGGCTACCATTAATAATGCTTCTATAAACATCAGGGTGCATGTATCCCTGCGAATCAGTATTTTTGTATCCTTTGGGTAAATACCTAGTAGTGCAATTGCTGGATCCTAGGGTAGTTCTATTTTTAACTTAAAAAATTTTTTTAATGTTTGTTATTTTTGAGAGATAGAGACTGAGCATGAGCAGGAGAGGGGCAGAGAGAGAGAGGGAGACACAGAATCCAAAGCAGGCTCTAGGCTCTGAGCTGTCAGCCCAGAGCCCGATATGGGGCTCGAACCCACAAATTGCGAGATTATGACCTGAAGTCAGACACTTAACTGACTGAGCCACCCAAGTGTCCCCTATTTTTGACTTTTTAAGGAATCTCCATACTGTTTTCCAGAGTGGCTGCACCAGTTTTCATTCCCACTAACAGTGTAAGAGGATTCCCCTTTTTCCAAATCCTCACCGACCTCTGTTGTTTCCTGTGTTGTTAATTTTAGCTATTCTGACTGGTGTGAGGTGATATCTCATTGTAGTTTTGATTTGTCTTTTCCTGATGAAAAGATGCTTAACGTCAGTCGTCATGTGTCTGTTGGCCATCTGGATGTCTTCTTTGGAAAAATGTCTATTTGTGTTGTCTTCCTTTAAAAAAAACTGGATTATTTATCAGATATGTCATTGGCAAACATCTTCTCCCATTGTGTAGGTTGTCCATTAGTTTTGTTGATTGTTTCCTTCACTGTGCAGAAAATTTTTATCTTGGTGAAGTCCCAATAGTTTATTTTGCTTTTGTTTCGCCTTCCCTCAGGAGACCTATCTAGAAAGAAGTTGCTATTGCTGATGTCAAAGAGGTTACTGCCTCCATTCTCCTCCAAGATTTTGATAGTTTCCTGTTTCACATTTAGGTCTTTCATTCATTTTGAATTTATTTTTGTGTATGGAATAAGAAAGTGGTATAGTTTCTTTTTTTTTTTTTTTTTTTTTGCATGTTGTCCAGGTTTCCCAACATAATTTTGTTGAAGAGATGGTCTTTTTTTCCATTGGATATTCTTTCTTGCTTTGACTGTATAGTTGTGGGGTAGATCTCTTTTTCATTGAGATAATAGGGTGATCTATTAGCTTAGTAAACTTGGACATCCAAGTCTTTCCCAGGTTTGGGAACTTTTCAGCTCTTTATTTAAATAAACTTCTGTGCTCTTTCCATCTTTTCTCCTTACGGAATACTAATTATTCTAATATTTATATGTTTGATGGATTTCATAGATCATTTGGGCTTTCTTTGCTCTTTTTCATTTGTTTTTCTTTGTTCTCTTCTGATTGGGTTATTTGCAAGTTCCTATCCTCTTGCTCACTTATTCCATCTTCCCTTGGTTTGCATGGCATTTTTTTCCCATTTCATTCATTCAATGAATTTTTCAGCTCCAGAATTTGTTTTATCCTTTTTTATGACTTCTTTTTGTTAAATTTATCATTCTGTTTATGTAGTCCTGATTTCATTAAGTTGTTGTGTGTTTTCTTATAGCTCATAGAGTATCTCAGAATAGTGACTCTGAATTCTTTATCAGCTTGATTGTGAAATTCCATGTAATTGATTTGTTACTAGAGGATTATTATCTTTAGATGATGACATGTTTGCTTCATTCATGATGCTCCTTAAGAGTTTTTCATTGCTGCTTTTGCATTTGAAGTAGCAGAACTCCTCAAATCTTTACTAGTTAGTTTCAGAGGGGATATACTGTCTGTTGGCCCTGTTATATCTGGGTTTTCTCTAACTTTGTTTGGATACACCTGCTCCATACTTCTTACTCCCACTGTGGCAGAATTCTTAAGCATTTTGATGTTCTCTGGTTCTTTGAACTAACCAGGTTGGCTGTTGGAAACCTCTCCTTTATTTGCCGGAAGGTGGCATTACCGCCCAAGTTTGTGGTTTCTCCCTAGTCCACAGATTGGCCTGATTTTTCTGAGAGCATTCTATATACTGGAGCTCACTCTGGCTGTGGTACTCAGGAACAAACACTAAGAGCTGGATACAGAGTGAAGTTCAGCACTCTGGGTGATGGCAGTTGCCTATGGGCTGAGTGGGAAATCCTAGGTGAGATTCTTCCAGGGGCTCATACCCTTTTCAACGCCCTTTGATATTCTTATCTGCCTTCTTGATCTCTTTGCTTCCCCCCAGTTTTGGAGGTCCCACCTCTGTATTCTTGGTGCTGTTGTAGAGAAATGGGTTTTTTCAGCAGTATGCTACACAGCTGGGGTAGCTGGGCACTCAACACTCTACTTTACCTTTGATGGGAGAGCTCACTACCAACTAGTTCAGCCCCTTGCTGTATTGCTTTGGGAGGACAGCACTGGCAAAATTCCTCTTACCTTCTGGAGTGTATCCAAATCTGCAAATTTTATTTATCCAACAATATGTTAGAATCTAACTCTCAGGAAGGCTGGACTTCTACAAAGTCTGTCTTGCCTGAGGGTTCTTTCCCATCAGCACTCTCCAAATTTTACCTGACCGTAGGTGATAGGGGTTGGGGCAGGTTCTCCAGCTCCTGCTAGCTCCACAACCTGTAGAAAATAGACAGTCTGTCTATTACTGAATGTGATGCCTATTACCGACTTCTCCCAAGTCTCTTGGTATGGGGTGCTGGATACCACAATTTACAAGTGGCACTTATGTTCATGGATGGATACCTAATTAGTTGTTTAAATGGGGAGAGGGGTATCTGGATGGCTCAGTTGGTTGAGCAGTTGAGCATTAGACTCTTGGCTTCAGCTGGTCATGATATCATGGTCAGGAGATTGAGCCCCGCATCAGGATCCATGCTGGGTGTGGAGCCTACTTAGGATTCCCTCTCTCTCTCTTCTCTTCTCTCTCTCTCTCTCTCTCTCTAGATAGATAGATAGAAAGAAAGTAACTGGGGGACATCTTATGCCCATTATGTTGCTGATGTCACTCCCTGTTTCCAGTTTTCTTGATGAGAATTTTCCCCTTATTAGATTCAGCCTGCTCTAATTGTATTTTTGTTTTTATAAAAGATTAAACTTATTTTTATTGTGTAATTTAAAACCTAGAAAACACAGTTAAAAATTTTTTTAATGTTTATTTATTATTGAGAGACAGAGACAGAGCATGAGCCATGGGATGGGCAAAGAGAGGAGGAGACACAGAATCCGAAGCAGGTTCCAGGTTCTGAACTGTCAGCACAGAACATGACGCAGGGCTGGAACTCACAAACCATGAGATCATGACCTGAGCAGAAGTCAGACGCTAAACTGACTGAGCCACCCAGGCGCCCCTAGAAAACACAGTTCTAAATAAAATGGGTTTCTCCATAAGGATGCTAAGGACTAGTACAAATTTAAGCCAGTTGTTTTAAAAATACATGAAGTAAGAATTTATATTATGTATAATAAAAAAAGGGCAAAAGAGCACCCCCCCCTCCCTGCACAATACATTTAATGGAAGAAAGACTACAAAATCAGATAGTTTCATGAAAGGGGGACATCTTAACTGTTTGCTTGGATGGAACTGGGAGGAGGAGGAGGAGACTAAAGAGTGTGGGGCCACTCAGAGAAGGAGTGGAAAGTAGTGAGGAAAGACCCTGGCAGTCAGCTCTGAGGGAAGGGAAGCCGCCTCAATGATCTGTACCACCAAAGAAATGTCAAAGGGAGCCACATGTGCTCTCTCAACTCACCAACCCCTTCCCACGAAGCTAATCCATATCCTTTATTCTGTGGGATGGCTTCCCAAGTAATCCTCTTACTTGGAACATACTTTAGAACTGGAAGTGCTGAAGAATTTTTATGCTCACCCTCAGACTTTTCAGTGGGAGTGGTATATTCAGTGTTTTCCTTTTTTAAGCATACAATTAAATTTAAGATAGCTATTCAGTCTATTTCATAATTTGTAATATGTGCTTTACATTTTATAATCACACAAGACCTGGTGCTATGATCAAGATTTTTTTTTTTTTTTAATGGAGAGGTCTTATTTAGAGACTTAGCTACACCCTCCTCTCTTGTGAAAGAGAAGGAAGAAAAGCACTGCCCATCTTGCCAGCTCAGAGCTCCACATTTTACTTCTGTGGGGCCAAAGACACAGGACAAGTTCTTCATAAATAAGGAATTTGGGGTATTAAGTTGAAAAGTCCAGAGATTCTGGACTGATTAGGAAATATTTTCATATACAGTATCTATACAACAAAATACTTTGCATTCATTAAAGAAACATAGCTCTACATGTACTGATGTGGGAAAACGTACAAACTATATAGTTGAATGGGGTGAAAGCAAGTTGC
The DNA here is from genome assembly GCF_024362965.1 of Panthera pardus. Taxonomy (NCBI): domain Eukaryota; kingdom Metazoa; phylum Chordata; class Mammalia; order Carnivora; family Felidae; genus Panthera; species Panthera pardus. The sequence goes on along the minus strand of NW_026526821.1, from coordinate 60,112,025 downwards.
AGAACAGAAAGTACCGAATAATCCCATTTTTAATAAAAAGTTAGTATGTGTTTACAAAATGAAAATTTTGGGGAAAATGCACCAAATCTTGAAAGACGTAATCAGTGAAAGAGGAGATTACAGGACATTCCTCCTTGTCATGTTTCATATTTCTATGATTGACTGTTGTTTACCTTCTTGCTCTTGTAACCAGAAAAATAATTAACAATAAAAATGGCCAATCAAGTCTTCCCCACCCCACTTTCCTTTAGGCATTTAAGATATAGTAATTGGATCATGCAAATTCAATTATTTCAATGTTACCCTCAAATGTCTATCTTCTCTCAGCAGATCAACCATCAAAATCATTGTTAGTCTGATGAAAATTGTTCAGGTTGCCTATTAACAGCATATTCTGTGAACAAGTGCAGAGACTATCCTGATCTCTGCAGGGTACCTCAGATCCCCCTCAGCAAGAGCAGTTCCAGCCTGCCTCTGACAACCTGAGGAGTGGATTCTCCCGTCCCTTTTAAATTTTTCTAAAATTATTCATATCTCTTACCTATTCCCTTCTTGCGCCTGAGTTCATTCCTATAATCCCTCAATATTTGGTTTCTGTCCCAGTCACAATTGTAACAGTACAATATGGGTTTTCCAGGGTAGTTACATTTTATTACATATTTTTATTCAATAGTAGTGATTCATCAAACACATATGATTTGCTTTGGGACCATTGAAAAGACTGCATATAAATAGGTTCATAACTCAATCAAAATCCATCATGTGGCCATGTTTTTCAATTTGCAGGTAATGAAAATAGGCACTGTGGAATTGGTTCCCTTGGTAATTGCTGATGACTTTTGCATTGCCTCTTCTTAGACTTCTTCCACCTTAACTCCTTTGCAGCACTTAGAACTGCTAATTAAATGCTCCTTTTTCAAATTTTCTTAGTTTTCATAAATCTACACCCTCCTTCCTCTGTAAATGCTTAATTTTTAAAAAATTCCTCTTGTATTCTTTTCTCTCCCCGCCTCATGACCACTTCTTTCCTTGGATCTCCTAGATTGGTTAAGAAGTACTCAGGTGAGTTATTTTAAACTACCCTTTCCTTCTTCCCACCTCCATCACCTGAGCACCACATCCAATCAATCCCCATACCCCACCCTTTTCCCAAAGATCTCCTGCAACTTTCTTGGTTGTCTTCCATGTTTTCTGGTACTGCCCTCACTCAGACCTACATCCCTCGCTACTGTGCTTCTAGTCTCTCTTTGATCAGTACTAAAACTGTGTCCTGCCTGGAAGAGGTTTCATTTAATAAAGCAGAGTAGTTATTTGACCACACTCATATAAAGTGGTACCTCTCCTCTAGAGCTGAACAGAAAAAGTAGAAAAACAGTCAAATGGACAGGTGAGTTATCCAAACTCAAATATCATATAAAGTCTGAAGACCTGGGTCAATGGGCAGAACTGGTTTGAGCATTAAGGAATATAAGACAGGTTTCTCAGGAGCCAGTTCCAGAACCCTACAGTCTCCAGCCTTTCCACTGTGTTAACTGGACTGGCCAAAGGGGTATCCTTTTGTCTCAGTGGATATGACTGAACAAGTTAGGGTTAAGTCAGTATTAGAACTTTCCTATGGCTTTTGTTTGGACTGAGAAGGAACTCTTTTCATTGTTAACTAAGAATTGGGTAATACTCTTAGGAAACCTATTTGGAAAATAATATTTTAATGGCAATACATACTGCCTCACAATTGTGGCAAACATTGTCAAACTGTCTCTGTTAGTGTAATTCAGATAAGACAATATAAAATGGTTGGGGCAAGGGCTCAGGTGCAGGGGAACAAGGTGTATTTCCTCATCTGGTCTCTGAAAGGTTCACTGGTCAGTTGTCTGCATTCTCAGCATGTTACTTTCTTTTATTCAGCCACATTATTTATTAAGTTGGTCTTGAGGGGGATAGGGAGTAATGTCTACGCCCTCAGTGCACCTATATCCAACGATACACAGGACCGACAACTCCTCTATAACAGAGGATTGTCCAATCCAAATGTCAAAAGTGCTGAGGTTGAAAAACCCTGACTCAAACCAACTTTGCTTTTATTAGCATAGTGAACCTTTACCCAAAGCGTGAAGACTTTGGCTATGTTTGCTCTGGCATCAAGTAAAATGTGTTCTCCAGGGCTGCTTTGAATATTGAAATAGAATAACTAAACCCTAACATATTTAAAGGAAATAAGCTTACTTTAAAGGAAAGAAGCTTACAGGGGCACCTGGATGGCTCAGTTGGTTAAGCATCTGAACTTTGGCTCAGGTCATGATCTCACAGCTCTTGAGTTCGAGCCCTCCTTCAGGCTCTGTGCTGAGCTTAGCTCCAGCTCAGAGCCTGGAGCCTGCTTTGGATTCTGTGTCTCCCTTTCTCTCTGCCCCTCCCCCATTCATGCTCTCTTTCTCTCTCTCAAAAATAAACATTAAAAAGAAGTTTATAGACCATCCAACTCCCACCTCAACACCAACCTGTTTACAGATGAGCACTGGAGGCCAGAAGTAGATACCTTACAGGATAAAAGATTTAATTTCTTGGCATTTCAGTTTTCTCATTTGCAAAATGGGGGTGATAATTTTTGCCCTAATTACTTAACACACTTTTTGAGGCCCAAATGGGAAAACTTAAAATTAAAAAGATATCTACATATATATAGGGCTTATTTTTTTTTTGTTTCTACTTTTTTATTTTTTATTTTTTTTATTTTTTATTTATTTATTTTAATATATGAAATTTATTGTCAAATTGGTTTCCATACAACACCCAGTGCTCATCCCAAAAGGTGCCCTCCTCAATACCCATCACCCACCCTACCCTCCCTCCCACCCCCCATCAACCCTCAGTTTGTTCTCAGTTTTTAACAGTCTCTTATGCTTTGGCTCTCTCCCACTCTAACCTCTTTTTTTTTTTTCCTTCCCCTCCCCCATGGGTTTCTGTTACGTTTCTCAGGATCCACATAAGAGTGAAACCATATGGTATCTGTCTTTCTCTGTATGGCTTATTTCACTTAGCATCACACTCTCCAGTTCCATCCATGTTGCTACAAAAGGCCATATTTCATTTTTTCTCATTGCCACGTAGTATTCCATTGTGTATAGAAACCACAATTTCTTTATCCATTCATCAGTTGATGGACATTTAGGCTCTTTCCATACTTTGGCTGTTGTTGAGAGTGCTGCTATAAACATTGGGGTACAAGTGCCCCTATGCACCAGTACTCCTGTATCCCTTGGATAAATTCCTAGCAGTGCTATTGCTGGGTCATAGGGTAGGTCTATTTTTAATTTTCTGAGGAACCTCCACACTGCTTTCCAGAGCGGCTGCACCAATTTGCATTCCCACCAACAGTGCAAGAGGGTTCCCATTTCTCCACATCCTCTCCAGCATCTATAGTCTCCTGATTTGTTCATTTTGGCCACTCTGACTGGCGTGAGGTGATATCTGAGTGTGGTTTTGATTTGTATTTCCCTGATGAGGAGCGACGTTGAACATCTTTTCATGTGCCTGTTGGCCATCCGGATGTCTTCTTTAGAGAAGTGTCTATTCATGTTTTCTGCCCATTTCTTCACTGGGTTATTTGTTTTTCGGGTGTGGAGTTTGGTGAGCTCTTTATAGGTTTTGGATACTAGCCCTTTGTCCGATATGTCATTTGCAAATATCTTTTCCCATTCCATTGGTTGCCTTTTAGTTTTGTTGGTTGTTTCCTTTGCTGTGCAGAAGCTTTTTATCTTCATAAGGTCTCAGTAATTCACTTTTGCTTTTAATTCCCTTGCCTTTGGGGATGTGTCGAGTAAGAGATTGCTGAGGCTAAGGTCAGAGAGGTCTTTTTCTGCTTTCTCCTCTAAGGTTTTGATGGTTTCCTGTCTCACATTCAGGTCCTTTATCCATTTTGAGTTTATTTTTGTGAATGGTGTGAGAAAGTGGTCTAGTTTCAACCTTCTGCATGTTGCTGTCCAGTTCTCCCAGCACCATTTGTTAAAGAGACTGTCTTTTTTCCATTGGATGTTCTTTCCTGCTTTGTCAAAGATGAGTTGGCCATACGTTTGTGGGTCTAGTTCTAGGGTTTCTATTCTATTCCATTGGTCTATGTGTCTGTTTTTGTGCCATATATAGGGCTTATTGCTATGACTACATAGCCATATACCAAGCCAAGATTAAATTCATTGCTTGGGATTCTCTCTCTCCCTCTCTTCCTCTGCCTCTTCCCTACTGGTGCTCAAGCCATGTGCACACACTCTCTGTCCCTCTTAAAAATATATATTACATATATATGTTATATATATTTTTTTTATTAAGTTTATTCTGAAGTAAAAGTTCTACAACCATATAGATAATAATTTTTATCACAGTACTCTTAAATATGAAGATAGATTATATCTGCACAATCTGAAATGAGCAATTAGCAATTGTTTTTCTTTAATAATATGCAGAGATAATTGGTGTTTATAATAATGACCAGAGGAGCAAAGTCTAAAACTCTTGGAATTATAAATGTGAACACTAAGCAATGTTCAGTATATTTTTGGTATAAAGTCTATTTACAGACTTCTGAAATAGTTGAAAATGGGAATCCAAGAATTAAACATGTGGATCAGCTCATTTTCAGAATAGATTCTTTTGTATTAATATTTCTTGTTTTGTGCAATTTAATGGAGTATTTCCCCAGGCAATTTCCCCTTGCACTGATGGTATATGTAAAAGTAGTTCCGAGTCACTATTCTTTGCCTAAAATCTTTTTTCCCCTGATTCTTCGAGCATATATATGTCAGGAGAAGAATGAAATCACCAACTAAGGGCACTTTCCATGTGTTCAACAAATAGCTTTTGGGGTAGGACCCTTGTTCCAATAAATCTACAGGCATTTAGAGGACCTTATACACACTTCAAAAACAACTGGGGTCTTAAATTTCATTCAGTGTCATTCTGTGTTCAAGACCTGTTTTCATGAAGCCAAATGATACTGAGGGTATATAAACACAGTAGATCAGAGCTTTGGTTAGCATAAGCATTGACCACATGTTCTGGGTCAACTCAATCTCATTTATGATTTCCTCAAGAATCATCAACATTAGGGCTGGCCTCCTTTTGTGGCCTGAAGGCACAGGTATTTGCTGCTGTTATTGGTATTGTTTCAGGATTTTTGTTGTTTTTTCTTCACCCAAACCAAATTCTGCTGCCTTCCTAAATGCATTCAAGATGAGGGTATTTGTAGTTATGGCAAATAAATGCCCCAAATGCCACAATTCTTCAACTCTATAACCAAAGCAGACATGGCTCATTAATCACAGCACTCTTTCTGGCCAAGATTGGATACGACCTCTGAATCTTATTACCATGCTCTAGTCAGCTACTACCTACCAATTAAAGGGAGTTGGCCATAGAGATGGTTGCATATCCACATGTGCAATTATGTGTGAATACACTAAAAACCATTGAACTGTGCATTTTAAATAGGTGGATTGTATGGTATATGAATTATATCTCAATGCTGCCAATTTCTGGTCACTGGGGAAAAGAATAAAGTGTTTTGAACAGTATCCCCCATCCCAAAAAGTTTGTCCAAAAAAGGAGTTGGCACTAAAGTGGAAACCTATTGGTCTGGCTGAGCATAAGATTTTTAAAGTTTATTTATTTATTTTGAGAGAGAGTGCTCAAGTGTGAGTGAGGGAGGGGCAGAGAGCGAGGTGGAGAGAGAATCCCAAGCAGGTCCCAAGATGTCAGCTCAGAGCCTGTTGCAGGGCTCAAACTCACCAACCATGAGATCATGACCTGAACAAAAATCAAGGGTTGGACACTTAACCATCTGAGCCACCCTGGTGCTCCCAAATATGAGATTTTCAAAACACAGATACACTATCAACTGGAAAGTGTACATATTCTTTTTCTTAGTGCAAGGCTTAATCCTTTCACAATTGCTAGAATCACACTTGTGGCATGTATTGGGACCTCCTGGAAGCTTTGTTGAAACACAGACTGCTGCCTCCCTGAAATTCTGATTCAGTAAGTGCGGGGTGGGGCTTGAGAATTTGCAATTTTACCAAGCTCCTAAGTGATGCTGATGCTGCCTGTCTTGGCCCACACTGAGTAATAGCATTGATTTAAATCACTTGACAAGGGGTCCCTTGGTGACTTAGTTGAGCATCTGACTTCAGCTCAGACCACGATTATCATGGTTCATGGTTTGAGCCCTGCATTGGGGCTTGCTGCTGATGCCCTCTTTGGATTCTCTGTCACCCGCAACCTTTCTGCCCCTCCCCCTCTCATTCTTTCTCAAAAAGTAAACAAAATATCACTTGTCAACAGCAGAGAGCCAGGGTAAATGCACATATTGTGTAAAAATAGTTCCAAACCTAATGCAATTGATTACATCATGTTCTTAGAGTGCAATTACCAAGGAACAGAATGGCAATATTTATCCGCAAAGAGCAAAAACCTGTAACAAAAGCAAATGAGTCCCTTCCTAAGAAAGAAAAATAGATGAGGAAGCTTAAAATAGAACTGAACTGTGGCAAACCTGAAGCATGGCCTTTAAATGCTACAGTGGAATATTAGATGTATTATAACTTCATTTTATTACCTGTTAGATTTCTGAATTTTTAGGTAGTTTCTGCATTGCTTTTTTTCTTTGAGTTGGATCAACCTTTTGATGATTAAGTTTCTCTGGGAAAGTCCCCGTAGGCTCTTTATCAAAGATAAATAAAAGTGCCAGTACTTAAGCAATTTGTATTTTTAAAGTTCAGTTTACTTTTTATTAAGGAGTAAGTGGTTAGCTACATTACAAAATAACATTAATACAACTTTCAAGAACGCAGCGGACTCTGTTCATAGGAATCGATGAAGAATCTCAAGTTTGCACCTTAAGAATCAGACACTGCTGAGTTCAGAAAATCATGTTTTGGCTACATATTCACCTTCCACACAAATTGACAAGGGAACACACTGCTGAGCACTAGATGAACTGGGGAAACGGAAGACTGGTGGAGATTTTCGGAGATGACTGAGAGCTATTAAAAGAGAAACTCTTGCTCAGAGCATTGATTGTCATTGATTCTCAGCTGATAGAAGTGGAGATAGGGGTGAAGATAATAATTGCCTAGTGAGAGTTTTCAGTCTCAACTTCTCAAACTCCGATACAATGTCCCAGGCAATGGTTCTCAAAGTGGAGCTTGATGACCACGGACTTTTTTAAAGGGGCTCATTCCCTGATCTCAACCCTAAAGATTGATCCAGTACACCTGAGGTGATGTCTTAAGTCTTTAACAATTGACTACAATACTGTCCTAAGTATTGTCTAAGATTCTGTTGCATGTACACAGCAGTGGAACACACTTTGAAAAACTGTGCACTTGGGATTAAGAGTCACTGTAACAGTTAGCAAATGCACTGACAGATGTGGCATATCCCTCAGGTGTGCTGGGGTTGAGACCTACAGCTATTAAAGGAAAACGGAGCTTAAAAATAAGAAAAAATAGTATCCAAAATCTATAAAGAACTTATCAAACTCAACACCCAAAAAACAAATAATCCAATGAAGAAATGGGCAAAAGACATGAATAGACACTTTTCCAAAGAAGACATCAAGATGGATAAAAGACACGTTGAAAGATGCTCAACATCACTCATCATCAGGGAAATATGAATCCAAATCACAATGAGATACCACCTTACACCTGTCAGAATGGCTAAAATTAACTCAGGCAACAATAGATGTTGGCAAGGATGCAGAGAAAAAGGAACCCTTGTGCACTGCTGGTGGGAATGTAAACTGGTGCAGCCACTCTGGAAAAAAGTATGAAGGTTCCTCAAAAAATTAAAATAGAACTACCTTATGACCCAGCAATTTCACTGAGTTATTTATCCAAAGGATACAAAAATGCTGATTAAAAGAGGTACATGCACACCAATGTTTATAGCAGCACTATTGACAATAGCCAAAGTATAGAAAGAGCCCAAATGTCCACTGATTAATGGATAAAGAAGTTGTGGTATATTGGAGTGCCTGGGTGGCTCAGTTAGTTAAGTGTCCGACTTCAGCTCAGGTCATGATCTCACAGTTTGTGGGTTTAAGCCCCGTGTCGGGCTCTGTGCTGACAGCTCGGAGGCTAGAGCCTGCTTCAGATTCTGTGACTCCCTGTCTCTCTCTCTGTCCCTTCCCTGCTCACACTCTCTCTCTCTCAAAAATAAATATTAAAAAAATTTTTTTAAGGATGCAATATATATATATATATATATATATATATATATATATATAATGGAATATTACCCAGCAAGCAAAAAGAATGAAATCTAGCCATTTGCAACAATGTGGATGGAACTAGATAAACATAAGAGAAGGAAAAATATAATAAGATAAAAACAGAGGGGGGCAAACCTTAAGAGACTTAAAAATACACGGAATAAACTGAGGGTTGCTGGAGAGGCAGTGGGCTGGGGGATGGGCTAAATGGGTGATGGGAATTAAGAAGGGCACTTGTTGGGATGAGCATCGGGTGTTATATGTAAGTGATGAATCACTAAATTCTCCTGAAACCAATACTGCACTGTATATTAACTAACTTGAATTTAAATAACAAAATAAGAATATGAAAAAAAATAAGAAAGAATTTGGTGTTAGCATTATCTTTTTTTCAACTGAGATCAAGCAAAAGTCTGGAATAGTAGTCTGTGTTAAGAAGTTGGGACTATTCCTGTCTGCATTCCTTACTAAGCACTTCAGCACAATGAAAGGCTAGGTACACTTGGCACTAGGATTCAGCCTGGTCACCATTTAGGTGATGGTGATACTGGCACGAGTGAATAAGGGACTTCAACTCTTGTGAAGGTATTAGTCTTTATGGCAAGCCGATTCATTGTTCCTCAGCTGAGTGTTCCAGTTAATCTACCTAGTACAATTACTCTTTTATTCTTATGTTTTTACAGTCTGAACTAAGCATAAAACCAATATATTTTGGCTTCCCTTCATTTACAATACAAATAGAGTATTACATTATAAATTTTTTCCTTTTTTCTTTTTCTTTTTAGAGTTTATTTTTGAGAGAGAGAGACAGAGTGTGAGTGGTGGAGGGGCAGAGAGAGAGAGAGGGAGGGAGGGAGGGAGACACAGAATCCAAAACAGGCTCCAGGCTCTGAGCTGTTAACACAGAGACCTACATGGGGCTTGAACTCGGGAATGATGAGATCATGACTTAGGCCAAAGTCGGATGATTAACCAACTGAGCCACTCAGGCGCCCCTAGAGTATTACATTATAAATGGGTATTTGATAAACACAGATGATTCAAAATTGTAAAGAATTTAAGATGCATTAAAAATTTTAATATAAATGTCCAAGAAATGAAGATTGTGCAGCAGCGGCTTCTGGGAATGACCTGCATACAAGTCCTCAGTATGTGCTGCAGGAAAAGGCCCAGCAAGGGTGGTAAAACACCTGGTGGGAAACCCCAACCACCCTGGTGTCATGTGCCTCCCTCGACTTAGTCTATTACCAAAAAGACGTGGAAGAGGCAAGGATAAATGACACACTGAGACCATTTGTGCAGGAAGCAAAGCAGCCTGGAACAGAGATTCTGCATTGTAAACAGTGTGAGAGATACTAATCTCTTGTGGTTGGGAGAAGGGAAAGTGAATATATGTCATTGATACACACAATCTTGTATCCTATTCTTGCTAGCCTGCAACCCAGTACCGGTCTCTTCTAAAACTCCTGCAAAGAACAGTTTCAAGAATTCCTCTATTTAAAGATAATTGTTAGAAAGGAATCAACACAGGGTTTAAAAAAAAAGAAAAGAAAAGAAAAAGATAATGGGGCTCCTGGGTGGCTCAGACAGTTGAGCGTCCTACTCTTGATTTCGGCTCAGGTCATGATCCCAGGGTCGTGGGATTGAGCCCTGCTTTCAGGCTCTGTGCTGAGTGTGGAGCCTGCTTAAGATTCTCTCTCTCTGCCCCTATTCCTGCTCTCTCTCTATCTAAAAAATTAATAATAAAAGAAAAAGTAGGAAAAACAAATGACAGATAAAGATCTTTCATCAGAAAAAGTCATCAAGGGGCGCCTGGGTGGCTCAGTTGGTTAAGCGTCCAACTTTGGCTCAAGTCATGATCTCATGGTTTGTGAGTTCGAGCCCCGCGTCCAGCTCTGTGCTGACAGCTCAGAGCCTGGCTCCTGCTTCGGATTCTGTGTCTCCCTCTCTCTCTGCCCCTCCAGTGTCCTGCTCTGTCTCTGTCTCAAAAATAAATAAAACCTTTAAAAAAAATTTTTTTTAAGTCATCAAAACCATAAAAACTTAGAACGATCCTATCCTCACATATTCTAAATCTTTTAATAAGTTATTTGAAGTTGGTTACAAGTTACCACTTATAAAACAAGTGGCAAAAACAGAGACAGGCTTAGGAAAATAAATTCTGGTTTAAAAAAATGAGATCTCTGTCAGAAATGAGGTTAACACATTGAAGAGTGAAATAAAAGGAAGGGTGTTTTGGTTGTCTGTTACAGTATAACAAGTTATCCCAAATCTTTGAAGCTTAAAACTACAACAAAATAATGCTTTTATAAATCTGCAATTTTTCTGGGTTCAACAGAGTTGGCTTATCTCTTCTTCATGAGGCATCAGATCAGGCAGTTCAACTGAACTGGAGAATCCACTTCCGAAATGGCTCACTCACTCACATGGCTGGCAACTTTCTACTAGCTGGTGGCTGAAAACTAAGCCAGGTTTGTTGGCTGCATGGGTCTCTCCACAGGACTACTGGGACCTATGGCCTGCAGGTGTCCACACAAGATGGTAGCCATATTCTAAAAGCAAGCAAGCAAGCAAGCAAGCAAGCAAGCATTTAGAGTTAGAAAGTAGAAGCTGTTGGTCTCTTAAAAGAGGCTGAGACCTGAAACTTGCAGGGTTACTTCTTCATCTTCTATTGGTCAAAATACAGCTGACCCTTTGAACAACATGGGTTTGAACTACATGGGTTCACTTACATGTGGATTTTTTTTTTTATAAATACAGTGTGGTATTGTAAATGTATTTTCTCTTCCTCATGATTTTTAAAATATCTTTCCTCTAGCTTACTTTATCATAGAAATACAGGATATAGTACATATAACATACAAAATATGTGTTAATCAACTGCTTATGTTATTGATAAGGATTCTGGTCAATAGTAGGCTATTAGTAGTTAAGTTTTGGAGTAGTTATATGTGTTATAGTTATATAGTTATATAGTTCACATAGTTATATGTGAATCTTCTGCATGGGAAGTTGGTGCCCCTAGTCCTCACCTTACTCAAGGGTCAACTGTAGTTTACAAAGCTCACCCAGCTTCAAGATTAAGAGAGTGAGACCTTCACCTCTTAGAGGGAGGGGTATCAAAGCAAAGACATTTAGCTATCTTTAACCTGTCAAAATGGCATATTGGGTTCAGAAAAAGAGATTCTGAAAAGTTGGGAAGAACTGTGGAGGACAAAATTGAGAAAGAGGAGTGTATTAAACAGAATTAAACAGAAAGGATTAGAGAGAAAATTATAGATACAGAGTACATACATAGGCATAATTAGTGACTATAAAGAAAATGGAAAGAGAAGGAAATTTTTAATATATAACTCAAAGAGATTTTCATATATGGCAATATTCCTAAAGAGAAATCCTGAATACACTTCAATTATAAAAATAACTAATAAAATATAACATTTTAAAAGAAATGTTTGTATTTTTGTTCTCATGGTTATTCGTATAAACCTTTATATAAGACCTTTCATTCTTCTCTTTTAGTGACTGTTGTTTCCCTAATTTGAACAACATTGAAGTTAGGCAGTAATAATCTTTTTTCTTTCCTTCCCTGAGCTTCTAATTTGAACTAATGCCCACCTATAAGGCAACTAGTAAGTTTATTCTAGATACTCTATCCTTTCCTTATTTTAAAAAGGGTAATGTGGGGCACATGGGTGGCTCAGTCAGTTAAGCATCTGACTCTTGATTTCAGCTCAAGTCATGATTTCACACTTTGTGAGATCAAGCCCCATGTCAGGCTCTGTGCTGACAGCATGGAGCCTGCTTGGATTTCTCTCTCTCCGTCTCTGTCTGCCCTCCCCTGCTCATGTGTGCTCTCAATTGCAATCTCTCTCTCTCAGAAATAAAACATTTTAAAAATTGTATTGTATCAGGGCGCCTGAGTGGCTCAGTTTGTTGAGTGTCTAACTTCGGCTCAGATCATGATATCACAGTTTGTGAGTTCAAGCCCCACATCAGGCTCTGTGCTGACAGTTCAGAGCCTGGAGCCTGCCTCAGTTTCTGTGTCTCCCTCTCTCTCTGCCCATCCCCCGCTCATGCCCTGTCTGTCTCTGCTTCTTAAAAGTAAATAAATGTTAAAAAGTGTATTGTATCTATATTGTCAGAGCACATAATGATTACACACTGTTCTGTAGCTCTTATTTCCACAACTTGAATTTAGTTTTTTTTAATTGTGGTGAAATTCACATAACATAAAAATGATTTTATTTTTTTAAAAATGTTTATTTATTTATTTATTTATTTATCTATTTTTGAGAGCGAGAGAGAGAGTGCGCACACACACATGTGTGAGCAGGGGAGGCGGAGAAGGGGAGAATCCCAAGCAGGCCCTCTGCCACCAGTGAAGAGCCAATGTGGGGCTTAAACTCATGAACTGTGAAACCATGACCTGAGCTAAAATGAAGAGTTGGATGCTTAACCAACTGAGCCACTCCGGCTTCCCATTAAAATGATTTTGAAGTGTACATGTTAGTGACATTAAGTACATTCAAAATGTTATACAACCAACAGCTCTATCTAGTTTCATGTTTCATCACCCCAAAAGGAAACTCCATACCCATTACACATTCTCTCTTCCCCCAGCCCCCTGCAAACATCTGTGTGCTCTATGGATTTACCTATTCTGGATTCCTGTAAATGGAAGCCTACAATATGTTACCTTTGTGTCTACTTCCATGTGGAATAATGCTTTTGAGGTTCATCCATGTTATAGTTTGTATTAGTATTTCATTATTTTTTTTGTGGCTGAATAATACTATAATGGATACATGAATCACAATGTTTATCCATTTATTCATTGATGGATTTTGGGGTTCTTTCCATCTTTTAGCTATTATGAATAATGCTGCTGTGAACATGCAGGTACACACATTTGTGTATTTCCTTCTGGTAGATTTGGGTTTCGTTTGCTCTTCCTTTACAATCTTCATTAAGATGTAATGTTAGCTTAATTTGAGATATTCTCTCTTTTTAAAAATAGAAATTATTTTTTTAGAGCGCTTTTATTATTTTTTTTTAATTTTTTTAACGTTTATTTATTTTTGAGACAGAGAGAGACAGAGCATGAACAGGGGAGGAGCAGAGAGAGAGGGAGACACAGAATCTGAAACAGGCTCCAGGCTCTGAGCTGTCAGCACAGAGCCCGATGCGGGGCTCGAACTCATGGACCGTGAGATCATGACCTGAGCCGAAGTCGGACGCCCAACCGACCAAGCCACCCAGGCGCCCCTAGAGCACTTTTAGGTATACAGGAAAATTGAGTGGAAGGTATAGAGGTCTCCCATAGATTCCATGTTCTCACTTATGCACAGCCTCCCTCATTATCATCATTCCCCACTGGAGTCATACATTTGTTACACCTGATGACGTACATTGACACATCATTATTATCCAAAGTCCATAATTTATATTAAGGTTCGTTCTTGGTGTTGATTTTTCTATGGGTTTGGACAAATGTATAATGACATGTAGTCATTATTATAGTATCAAACAGAGTAGTTTCATTGCCCTAAATGTGCTCTACCTTTTCATGCCTCCCTCCCTTTTAACCCCTGGCAATCCCTCATCTTTCTACTGTCTTCATCATACTGTTTCCCCAGAATGTCATGTAGTTGAAACCATACAATATGTAGCATGTAGCCTTTTCAAATTGTTTTCTTTCGCTTTGTAATATGCACTTACATTACCTTCATGTTTTTTCATTGCTTAATAGTACATTTCTTTTTGGCACTGAATACTACTCTTTGGCTGGATGTACCACAGTTTATTTATTTATTCACTTACTGAAGACATCCCTAGCTGCTCCCAAGTTTTAGCAATTATGAATAAAGCTGCTGTAAACATTCATGTGTACATTTTGCTATGGAAATAAGTTTCCAACTCCTTTTGGTAAATACCAAGGAGGGTAATTTCTGGATTATATGGTAAGAGCATGTTTAGTTTTATAAAAAATTGCCAAAATAAACTCAAAATGGATGAAAGACCTAAGTGTAAGACAGGAAGCCATCAAAATCCTCGAGGAGAAAGCAGGCAAAAACCTCTTTGATCTTGGTCACAGCAACTTCTTACTCAACACGTCTCCAGAGGCAAGGGAAACAAAAGCAAAAATGAACTACTGGGACCTCATCAAAATAAAAAGCTTCTACACGGTGAAGGAAACAATCAGCAAAACTAAAAGGCAATCGACAGAATGGGAGAAGGTATTTGCAAATGACATATCAGATAAGGGGTTAGTATCAAAAATCTACAAAGAACTTATCAAACTCAACACCCAGAAAACAAATAATCCAGTGAAGAAATGGGCAAAAGACATGAACAGACACTTCTCCAGAGAAGACATCCAGATGGCTAACAGACACATGAAAAAAATCTCAACATCCCTCAGCATCAGGGAAATACAAATCAAAACCACAATGAGATACCACCTTACACCTGTCAGAATGGCTAACATTAACAACTCAGGCAACAACAGATGTTGGCAAGGATGCAGAGAAAGAGTATCTCTTTTGCACTGTTGGTGAGAACGTAAACTGGTGCAGCCACTCTGGAAAACAGTATGGAGGTTCCTCATAAAATTAAAAATAGAATTACCCTATGACCCAGCAGTTGCACTACTAGGCATTTATCTAAGGGATACAGGTGTACTGCTTTGAAGGGACACATGCACCCCAATGTTTATAGCAGCACTATCAACAATAGCCGAAGTATGGAAAGAGCTCCAATGTCCATTGACAGATGAATGGATAAAGAAGTTGAAGCTTCTATACCTTTAGCTTGTGTTCAGCTAGTGTTTTAATGAACTTTCCTTGAATACCCTAAGAGAGAGAGGAAGGAGGGGGTAAAAAGACACAAATAAAAGCCTATGCCACTCTTCAGATGGACTCTGTACTGGGGTATTTGTACAACGCTTGGTCAGAATATCTACACCTCTGCCTTAGCTTTTATTTCTTGCTTTAACTGAACATAGAGATTACACTGAAGTGAAAGCTTAGAGTCTTCTCTGGTCCTTTCAGACCATGCACTCTACCTTGGACATTCACAAGACTCCTGAAATTCTTCAGTGTAAAAGTGCAACTTTGAATGTCTTAATATTCCCAAAGAAATTCTCTCATCAGCTTTTCTTCACAGGCTTTGGTGCTCTATTGTATGCTTCAATTATATAATCTTTTGTCCCAAGTGGCTGCATGTTGCCCATTTACCTTAAGAAGTTTTTGAGGAATGCCTGCTGCTTTTCTTCCTGGGGTTCTGAGTTAGGCAAAACAAATATGTGTTTCCCTGTGTCAGTCCTTCAAGTAGTGCCCAGACAGGTAAGAACAAACAATTCTTTGAGAATAAAGTCTACTCTGCTTTCTCCAGCATCAGGGAGTAGGATCCCACACTGTGAATGCAGGCTGTCTTCAAGACCACCAAACATTCAGAAAGGGGGTGGGACAAAGGCAAATAAAAAATGCCAAAAAGATTTCCTACTGTTTTTAATTTTTTTTCTTGATTCAGCATTTCCTTGGTTGTTAACTTTTGACAGTTTTCCATAATTATGTAAAAGCTAATTGACAGTTTATGCTTGATTTTTTTCAGTTGTCGGGGGGTGGGGTGGGGAGGGGAGAGTGTGCCCTTGGAATTGCCTACTCTACAATTTTTGCTGACCAGGATTAGACTTAGTTTTAAGGATAAATATACTAAATACTTCCAAGCCTTATATTGGAATTTCTCCAATCGTTTCCTGGTTGTCTGAAGCTTGTTTAGATTACTCATTACAACACTCTCTAATTTCTTGCATAATCATAATTTTACATATGGTTTCATTTCTTAAGAATATAAAATCCTTGGGGTACCTGGGTGGCTCTCTCAGTTAAACATCCGACTTTGGCTCAGGTCATGATCTTATGGATTGTGAGTTGGAGCCCTGCGTCGGACTTCATGCTGACAGCATGGAGCCTGCTTGGGATTTTCTCTCTTTCCCCCTCTCTCTTCTTCTCCTCCATTCTCTCTCTCTCAAAATAAATAAACTTTAAAAAATACATAAAATCCTTAGTTCACATTTTCCTCCCCTAAATATATTAAATATGCCATTTTATTGTATTGTGGCATAAAGTGTGGATAAAATTCCAATGCTAACTCAATTTTTTTTCTCATATAAGTGACATGGCCTTTTTGCCTGAATGACCAAAACCTTACTTTACTCCTCCTTTAAAAGCCAGGAATTTTACAAGAGTATTTCTCAGTAGTGGCTGTTCTCAATTTTACAAGTATGTGGGATGCCTTTCCAACATGTAAGTTTGAATCTTTTACCTCAGTATAGTTTTATCAAATTATCATTTTGGGAATGTCTTCCTATTCAATTCCTTTGGTTTTCTTCTTCACAAATTAATATATAATTATGGTGGATCTTCTTTGCCTGGCTTCCATATTTAACATTTTTCCTAGAGTCCTTTTAACTGTTGTCTATTTCCTCCTGTTATTTCTTCTCCTTTATTTGTGAAATGTTTTTGTTTATTTCTTTCCTAGCTCTTTTTCATATCCTCCTGTTGTCTTGTTACTTTTTTATTCATTGCTCCTTTATAGTTTCTATCACCTTTAAATGCTTTACTGAGATGTAATTCACAAAAGATACAATTCATTCTATTAAAGTATACAATTTAGTATATTCACAGAGTTTTACAACTATCACCAAATCAATTTAGGAGATTTTCACCATCCCCAAAGAAACCCCATACCAACATCCATCACTCCCTATCCCCTGACAACCCTCTTGTTTTATGCAACTACTAATTTATTTTCTGTTCCTATAGATATGAGTTTCCTGGACATTTCATATATAAATGGGATCATACATGTAGTCTTTTGTGACTGGCTTTTTAAACTTAGCATGTTTTTAAGGTTCATCCATATTGTTGTACACATCAGTACCTTATTCAGTACCATATAGGTGTTTGGTCCATTTTAAGTTAAATTTTGTATATTGTGTGAGGAAGAGGTTCAACTTCATCCTTTCACCTATAGATATTTAATAGTCCCAATGTCACTGGTTGAAGAGATTATTCTTTTCCACTTGAATTGTCTTGGCACCTCTGCCAAACATCAATTGACTAAAAATTGTTAAGAGTTTATTTCTGGACACTCAATTCAACTCCATTGGTTTATAGGTTTATCTTTATGCCTGGCTATACCACAGTCTCAATTATTGCAGCTTTAAGATTTTTCACCATTTTTAGTTTGTTCTTTTTCCAATGTTTTAAGGTGGTTTATTGATTTGAGATCTTTGTATCTTTCATACTGATGTTTACTGCTATTTCCCTGTAAGTACTACTTTAGTGGCATTCCGTAAGCTTTGGAATTTTACATTTTTATTTTCATACAATCTCAAAGGATTTCCTACCTTGTGATTTTTCCCTGACTCATTGGTTATTTATGGAGTGCATTAATTTCTACACATTTTTGAATTTTCCAGATTTGTTATTTGTAATTTCATTCCATTGTGATCAGAGAACCATACCTTTTATTATTTTAATATTTTTAAATTTATTGAGGCTTGTTTGTGGGCTGATCTGTCTTGGAGAATGTTCCATGTGATCTTGAGAATTGTGCTGTTGGTGTGAGAATGTTCTATAGATACAATATGTTAGGTAGAGTTGGTTTACAGTATTGTTCATCTATTTTCTTGTTGATCCTCTGCATACTTTTTCTATTCATTGTTGAAAAGTGAGTCGTATCTCTATTACTGCTAAATTATCTATTTTCCTGTCAATTCTGTGAAGTTTTGCTTCAGAATTCTGACAGCAAAATATAAAATTGTCAAGAATTTACGGGCTGTGTTGTGAGGTGCAGAGATGTTTAAAATTGTTAATGGCTTCTGATGGAGTCTCTTTTATCACTATAACATGAGCATCTTTCTGTAGAAGGCTTTTTATTTTCAAATCTTTTTTGTCTGGCCACACCAGCTCTCTGATGGTTATTTGAATGGTATAGTTTTTTCATTTTAATTTTGGAATCCAAAGTGTGTCTCCTGTGGACAGCATTTAGTTGGATTTTGTTTTTGTAATTCAGTCTAATATTTGATTGTTTAATTCACTTACATGTAATGTTGCTATTTATATGGTTGGATTTATGTATTTTGCTTTTTGTTTTCTGTATGTCATATCTTTTTTCGTTATTTTTCTCATTTCTTTCTCAACTACTTTCTAGTGTAGTATTTTGATTCTGCTTTTAATAATTTTTTGTATTTTTTTGGATTCGTTTCTCAGTGGTTACTCTAGGCCTTACAAGTATACATCTTGTCAGAATTTGCTTTAGTGGGGCACCTGGGTGGTTCACTTGGTTAAGCATCAACTCTTGATCTCAGCTTGGGTCATGATTTCACGGTTCATGGGTTTAAGCCCCATGTCAGGCTCTGCACTAATGACGTGGAGCCTGCTGGAGATTCTGTGTCTCCCTCTCTGCCCTTCTCCTGCTCATGCTCTCTCAAAATAAACTTCAAAAAAAAAAAATCTAGCTTTATAATAATTTAATTCCAGTGAAGTATATAAATGTTACTCCTATAAAGCTCTTTTTTGTTATACATACTGCATCTCTGTTAAAAATATCTCAATACATGCTGTAATTTTTGTGATTGTTTTAAGAGTTGAAAGAACAAGTATACACTTATAGTTTTTTACATTAGCCTTTTTATTTACCATTTCTTATTCTCATTTCTTTTTGTGGATTTATTATTGAAATATAGCTTTGCTCCCATCTGCTTTAAGGTGTCACAATTATTTCTGTTATAGGTAACACCACAATTATATACAGTTTTATAGAATTGTTTTTTTTTATTTTGAGAGAGAGCGAGAAAATGAGTGGGGGGGGCGGGGAGAGAGAGAGAAAACCCAAGCAGACTCTGCACTGTCAGCATGAAGCCCAATGCGGGGCTGAAACCCATGAACCGTGAGGTCATGACCTGGGCCAAAACCAAGAGTCTGACATTCAACCAGCTGAGCCACCCAGGTTTCCCCAGAATTGCTTTTTAAATCAGCTCAGGGAGGGGGAATAGGTTATTACAATGTCTTTTTATAATTTCCTACATAATCACCTTTACTGGCTTTTTTTTTTTCCTGTGAGGATTTGAATTACTATGTGGTTTCACTTCCTTTCGGCTTAAAAAACTTCAACATTTCTTGTAAGATTGGTTTCCTAGTAATGAATTCTTAAAATCTGAGAATGTCCTCATTTTGCCTTGATTTCTGATAGTTTTGTTAAAAGATTCTTGGTTGACATTTTTTTCCTCTCCAGTACTCTGCATGTCATCCCACTGCCTTCAGACCTCCATTGTTTCTGATCTGTTAGTGGGATTTTCTTACACATGTTTTCAAGAACTGTCTTTCAGTATTTTTAGTCTGACATGTATGTGGGTACAGACCATTCCACTTTATGTAAGAAACTACTGATTTTCTCAGTTTTTTTTATACCAGATTTGGAATTTTTAAGCATAATTTCTTCTAACAAGTTTTCTGTTTTCCTTTTCTCCTTCTGGCACTCCCATTACACATATGTTGATACATTTCTCTGAAGCTATTTTTCTTCATTCCCTTTTCTCCTGTTCTTCAGATTGTATTATCTGCATTAAGTCTCCACATTTGCTGATTCTACTGTAAGCTAAAATCTACTGAGTCCTTTTAATGATTTTTTTCATTGCAGTTATACTTTTCAAGTCCAGAGATCTCCATTTGGTTCTTTTAAAATACTTTTCTTCATTCTCTAGTTGATGAAATATTATACCTTTATCTCCAGCATGGTTTCTTTGAAGTTTTTGTCTGCTTCCAACTTCTGGGCCCATTCAAGGGCAGTTTCCTTTTACTGTTTTGAAATCCCTTTGTCTATGGCACACACTTTACTGTTTCTCTACAGATCTTGTAACTTTTTGTTGAAAACTAGAGTTTAGATAATATAGCAGCTCTGGAAACTCATCCTTCCCTCTTCCCCAGGGCTTATTTAGTGACTTAGCCTATTTAAATCCATTTACCTTGCACTGTACAGCCTCTGATGCTCCTTTGCAAAGGGTACAGCCTGGGTATGTGGGATCACCCTGACTCCTCCCTCCAAACCCAAGGACAGTTTTTGGGTTTTTACGGTTTCTTTCCTTGATCTCCTTCTAAGAGGTCCAGTTTGTCTGCCTCTACTGTTATCACACTGTGAATTAACATCCACTAACTACTGGTGGACTTATTTTGGACAATGCCCTGGGGCATAAATTGCTACAGAGTTTGATCTAATTAAATTCATGCCCTTGTAGACTCTTTGAGGTTTGTTCTAGTCTTAGGACTACCCTTAGCTGCCTTTCAT
Source organism: Panthera pardus (assembly GCF_024362965.1). Classification (NCBI taxonomy): domain Eukaryota; kingdom Metazoa; phylum Chordata; class Mammalia; order Carnivora; family Felidae; genus Panthera; species Panthera pardus. The sequence continues at coordinate 60,091,411 of NW_026526821.1, read as the reverse complement.
TCTCTGTTAGACTTATCACTGGTCTTCCCTTTTGCTTGTAGCTATCATGGAGTTATAGTCTTCTCTTGTCTGTCTACTCCCACTCCAAATTTCCTTTGTCTACAGCAGCACCCTTAGGTTTGAACTAACCTCTCATTAGAGGATGCTATGGAAGCTGTTTTTATAGCTTGCTACTCCCTCAGAGTCAAGGCTGGGGACAGTAGCCTGCTTTTATAGGAGTGATACCTGTGGTCTATAAATAGAGCTGTGGGTGATAGCTCCTGGTCGTGTTTGCCTCTCCTGGCATGGATCCACTTATAAGCTGGGGCAAGTGATTAGAAAACAGTATTCTTGGTCTGCCATTCCTGGTGTAGATGTTCAGTGCTGTAAGTGGGGACTGGGTAGAGGAAGGAAGGTCCAGACCTCTTTGGTACTGTGACATGGTGGGGGTGGGGGTGGGTAGCATGAGAAATGCTAGGAGTCTACTCATCCTAGGGAGAAACTGTAGGCTGAAGTGGGGAGCTAGGGGCAGAAGGGTATGGGGTCATGGCTCAAATACCAGAGGGATTCACTATTCTTACCAAGCTTCAGTGTTTTCTTGAATATATGTTTCTGTAACAAATGTTTTTGTTTGCTGTATGCTTTTATGACAATTCCCAGAGACTTTAAGTGAAAAAATATATACATATATATATTTACCAGTTATTTTCACTGAGGAGTGTGCAGATCTCATGTTGCCATTCCAAACATGCTTCCTGATTATTTTTAATGCATGTATTAAAATACAAGTAATCAGAATTCTAAGGCAAAATGTTCAAAACCTGAAAAAACTTTCTGCTGCCATCAGTTCATTCAACATCAACACACAGCCTACAGAATAAATAAGCAGTTTTTTAATAGTTAAATATATTCCAGAAGTAAAGAGTGTTTATAATTCATTTACAAGTGAGTCTGTTACACCAGTAAATGTAATTTGACCTGTTGTATAAAGGAAATGATGCTGTGTAAGAATTAGTCCTGGAATAATTTGAATTCCTATTTCCAATCCAGTAGATTAAAAACACAATTGTGAATGGTATAAAGACCTAAGAATCATATTGTGATAAAATCAATCTCAAAAATAGAGAATCCAGACCCTTGCTGGATAATTTAAGAACTCAGTTTTCTTCAACACAAGTGCCACACAGAAAATATTAAAGATGTCTTTCAATGTGATGAAACTGTACAAAACTCTAGAATATGACCATTAGATGACCAATGTATCAAAACCAACTGAATTTAGAAAACACATCTAATTTTGAAGCAGAAATAAAAAGACAATTTACAAAGAATTATAATTAATTTCTAATCATCATCAGAGTCTGAATCATATTTCTTCCCTCGGATAGTTTTCTTTTCCAGCTTTGTGAAGTTTGTTCCAAATTTCTTTTGGCTCTGAAATGGTGGCTCCATTAAATTTCCACTAAAAATAAAGCAAATTTGAAAAGCATTTACTCTTTATAATTTTGTACAGTTGGTATGCTAACCTGCACAAAAAATTCTTTTCTTCCTAACGTGGAATAAAGTTTTCTTTAATGCTGGTGTTACAGAAGAGGTATATTATTCACAATTATGGTTAAAAGTTTTAAACCTTATTTTGTATTACTAAGTCTCTTATATCAATGTTTTATTTTCTCTTTTAGCATTAATTACTGATTAACATCTCAGAGGATGTACCAATAGAATTTCTGACTGAAAAGCATAGAAAGAAATGAAATTGTTTTTCCATCAGTTTTGGATATGCTGAACTTGGATTAGATTCTTGTCACTGTAAGAATGACACAGAAAATGGTGCTCTATTTCTGATAGCTTGTTATGGCTGGTTTGATCCTGTTTAATATCTTATAATGTTTAGATAAACATCAAGAAAACTCATGGAATTCATTATCATTAACCTGGAATTGGTATGAAACTTCAATGATGCTTGAGAAATATATGAAATGAGAAAACAACTTCTTTCAAAAATATCTGGGAAGATGTCTGGCACCTAGATTCTGGTTTTGAAATATCATTTGCCACTGAGAGGAACCATGGTTCCCTGAAGAAACAGCCAATTCTAGGGAAAGTACTACATGAGTCCCTCTCTAAGACATCTTATTTGCACCAGAAAGCAAGTACTTAAAGAACTATTGAGACACATGGAAAAGACAAAGAAGGCTCCATAAGAGGGGCTCTCACTGACCACACTGGGGCAATCTGGGCTTCAAAGTAAATAATATTAATAACCAAATATAACCCAATGGATAAGATAAGCCACTGCCCATTCTAATACAAATAAATGAAAAAGTGAATTAATGTGTAATATGGAAAAGTTCTTCCTAAATCATCATTTGGGTTGGTAGACAACTGGTTAACCAATGCTCAGTTATTACCACCAGAAATGAAACAAACAAACCATCCTATACCTCCTGCTACAATACATTGAGAAGGAATATAACATCCCTTCCATCATGTACCTATGAAAAATGCATAGTCCAAACCTAATCTTGAAACATGAGACAAACCCAAATTGAGGGATGCTCTACAAAATAAATAACATGTACTCTTCAAAAATGTCAAAGTATTGAAAAATGACAAGTTGTTACAGGTTAATGGAACTAAAAATACACAGTAACTACACGCAACATTTTAGTATGCAGGACATTATTGGGACAAAGGTAGAATCTGAATAAGGTCTACATATTATAAAACACTTCTCATCTTAACTACTCTACTGTGGTTATATAAGAAAAAGTCTTTATTAGAAAATACACAAGGAAATATTTAGGAGTATAGGGACAATACATCTCCAACTCCTCCTCAAATGGTTTTGAAAACAGTATTTATGTATTCAGAAAAATGATAAAGCAAATGTAAACTTTTTAAAACTTGAGAAATATGGGCAAAAGGTCTATGAGAATTCTTTGTACTAGTTTCCAACTTGTTTAAAGTTTGAAATCATTTCAAAATTCATTTCAAAAAAATGTTTTACTTAGTATTAAGAAAAGTAAAACCTAAAATTCCAATGTAGGGATAATTTAGGCAGGTGTAGGGGAGATTCAGAGAAAAAGGGGGAGGAAAAAGAGGAGAGAACTTTCTACTTACTGAAAGGCACTAGGACTGTGGAATGATAATTATATAATTTTATCTGTTAATTTTGCAAATCAAAAACAGGCACAGAAAACTAGATGATATGGTTTATGGAATTAGATAAATTACTTGGAGAAGCAGACAAGGAGATGAATGAAAAATGGAAGTTGCATTTTTGATTGTTTTCAAATTGAGACTGTTCTTCATGGTAAGTCATTTAAGCTAATCAGATACCAGATTATACATTTTATCAGATTCTACAAGACAAGAATAGCTACATTAAAAAATCTGATGTTCAATGTCATTTTGGGTTTCTAGACTAATACAAAATTAGTTCGATAAGATCTAGGTTGAAAACTTTTATAGCTAGGTGTACTCCAAGACTCAATTTTATCTCTAATGGATTTTGTTTTAAGATCTAATGGATTTTGTTTAAAGTAATAATGTACTTTAAGAAATACATTTTTCATTTGTGAAACTTTTTGTTTCAGAAAACTTAGCTCCATAAATGTTGACATAAAAAAACTTCTCTAAAAACATCAACTGAATATGTGAATTAAAATTGTTTTGCTAAAAGTTACCTGTAATTGAGAATATCAGAACAACCCAGCCTCCATTCTAAAGTTTCTGTGGTGAAGTCATCTGTATTTCCTAGGTCAGTAAATCCAACAACATAATCTTGTGTTTTTCCATCTTTTACCAGTGCTAGTGTGGGAATGACTTTGATACGCAGTCTCTCACAAAGGAAAGGTGCTTTTTCCACATTCAGCTTCAGAAATTTGGTCTCCAGATGTTTCTTGGATAATATTACCAAATGTCGGTCTAATATTTTACACCTGCAAACAACAGCATGTAGAAAATCAAAAGCTTAAACATACTTATTTAAAAAAAATTTTTTTTAATGTTTATTTATTTTTGAGAGAGACAGGAGACAGGATGGATGCAAGTGGGTTAGGGGCGGAGAGAGAGGGAGACACAGAATCTGAAGCAGGCTCCAGGTTGCAAGCTGTCAGCACAGAGCCCAATGCAGGGCTCGAACTCATGAGCTGTGAGATCACGACCTGAGCCGAAGTCGGACGCTAAACTGACTGAGCCACCTAGGTGCCCCTAAAATAAATATCATAAAGGTACATCTATTTTTATAGTTTTTCTATTTGAATATAATTTGGCAGCCAATGCATGCTTGTGTCGGATAACCTCATTTCTCTTTCATAGGTTAGCTAAATGATATAAGAGGGAGAAAAAGAATCCAGTATTCTAGAAGTCAGATGTGTCCTAATGATATTCATAAAAAACAAAATATTAAATATATGCTTTAATTGTAAGTGGTTCATGAAGTTGTCATGTTCTTGGTAAGAACAAAAAATTGTCATTTATCTTTGTTTACTGGTGTCTCATACATGGAACTTGAAAGGTGACAAAACTGAACTTGACAGAACTCAGAGGAGACTTTTCAGAATCAGAAATGTATATACAGTGCCTTATTTGGAAGTCACTAAGACTGAATGGTGTCATTGAGAAAGAACTCTCCCAATTGTGCAACTTTCATTAAGAAGCATAAGGTTAAGGGGCGCCTGGGTGGCTCAGTCGGTTAAGTGTCTGACTTCGGCTCAGGTCATGATTTCAGTTTGTGAGTTCGAGTCCTGCATTGGGCTCTGTGCTGACAGCTCAGAGCCTGGAGCCTGCTTCAGATTCTGTCTCCCTCTCTCTCTGCCCTGCCCCTGCTCATGCCATCTCTCTCTCTCTCTCTCTCTCTCTCTCTCTCAAAAATAAATAAATATTAAAAAAAAATTAAAAAAAAAAAAGCATAAGGTTAAGGGCTATAAATATGGTCATAAGGTTCTAAAGAAATGAAAAATATCAGGAGTAACTTTTATTAAGCCACCTTCTTTTGAAAAGAAAAATGGAAATGACATTTCCTGTAAGTTAAAATGCATTTTAAATTGGTCAATCCTCTAGGGTTCCTAAAAAAGACTACTCTTAATAATAATCTTCTTGAGCAGTTCTTTTTTTTTTTCTTTTAATTTTTTTAATGTTTATTTTTGAGGCAGGAGAAGGGCAGAAAGAGATGGGGAAAGAGGATCTGAAGTGGGCTCTGTGCTGACAGTAGAGAGCCCGATGTGGGACTTGAACTCACGAGATCATGACCTGAGCCACAGTCAGACACTTAACTGACTGAGCCACCCAGGGACCCCTTGAGCAATAGTTTTTAATCACAGGTATTTATTAAAATTAACTTTTAAAACATATAGACGAACCAAAATTTTCTGGGAGTGGAGCTGGGAAACAGGCAGGTGACTCTCATGCCCCATAAATTTGAGAACTACTGCTTTAGATGATGAAGACATCAAATGTTTCATAGTTGTTATTAGCAGGCTTTCTGGGCACTTCTTGGTGTACTTATTCCTGAATTAGGATTGGGTCCAGCAAGTTTCTGGTAACCTGGATGCCTCATCACTTTACCTCTGAAAGTATCTTTTCATATATCACCCATGTAGTATAGCAATGAGACTAGTGAAAAATGGTAGGAGAGAACAAATTAATAATTAGTTTCTGAATGAACCACAAATGATAAATGAACCATTATATGAGAAACATGTTCTTGAAAACTTGTAGATAAATCAACTCCATGGTTTTACTGGAGTTATATGGAACCTATTTTAAATTAATCCATTTTTTTTAACCCAGAAGCAGCAATCATGGTGTAGTTAAAACAGCATTAGGCTTAAATCCTGGGTTTAAATCGTCTTCTATCATTTAGGAGATGAGTGACATTAGGTGAGTTACTTAATTTCTCCAAGTCTTGGTCTCCACACATAAAGCACTGGAATTACACCTACTTACCTGAAAGGGTCATTGTTAATGTTCCAGGATTTTACACATCAAGTATCCAGCCTGCTATGTGCCAAGAACTTTGATACCTGTATCAGATCTATATATAAAACATTTTGATCTTTGATTTTTCTTTTCTTTTAAAGTTTATTTGAGAGAGAGGGAGAGACAGAGAGATCTCTGTGCTAAAAGCAGAGCCCGATGCAGGGCTCGATCTCACGAACTGTAAGATTAAGACTTGAACTGAGATCAAGAGTTGGATGCTTAACTGACTGAGTTACTCAGGCACTCTCTTTTTTTTTTTAATTTTTTTTAAAGCAATCTCTATACCCAATGTTGGACTTGAACTCAAGACACCAAGATCAAGTTAGATGCTCTACTGACTGAGCCAGCCAGGCACGCCTTATTTTTCATTTGTTTTGAAGGTAAGTACTCCTGGTATTGCATTGTTTATACCCCCATCAAATATATTTACTGAGCACCTAGTATGCGTTGTCAGCCATTGCTGCTCTAAGGCTAGGAACTTGGGGAGCACAGTTAACCACAATAGAGGCAAACTCTCTGCTTTCACAAACCTAACAATTTAGTGGACAAATACATCTAATAAACATCATATAATATCAATCTTAGAGAGTAATATGATATTAACACATCACCTCATCATATATGTCAGAAGTTGGCAACTTGAGAAATGTGTGCCAATGGGAGATGATAGAGTACCATGGTGGCAGAAGGTTTCTCTGATATTCTTTTCTTTCCTAATTCCTTCCCACTTTCCCATACAGATTTCACAATCTCAACATTTTCTTTCCTTTTTATTACGTTAGTCCACAAATCCCAGGTAATCAATCCATGAAAAATGTTAATTAATAACCAAGTTACTGGGTGGTGAGTTTAAGACAAGGGCTGGGTGGGTTACTGAAATGAGGGAAGAGGGCAGGGCTGAGACAACAGTGAATGATGGAGACTCTACACTGGAGTGTATATCTGTCTGAGGGAGGCAGCTGATCTTCAGTATTAGCAAACTGCTTTCATACTGAATTCTAGGTTTGCTATTAAGTTAATTCGATTTTTTTAAAATTCTGAAATCTGGATTAAAAAAACTGTATCTCTCAATTTCTAAAAGTTGGCAACTAATCAAATTTTGGGGTTAAAAGAAAGAAAGGCATGAGTCCTCTGAGTTAAGATATAATCTCTTCTAGGGGTATTTTCATTGTACAAGGATTCTGCCTCCATAGAGAGGCTTGCAGACCTGGCCTCTCTAACATAAATCACTTTCCTCTGCTTTCGGCCAAGGCTGGCAGTCCCAGCGATGCTTCTAGTGAAAGGCTTGGCCAAACCATTGTCTCCCCATGAGTTGCTAGCTGAGGAGTGAATTCAAAGCTGGTGTTCAAAGGTTGGCCCCCACTCCCCACATCACACCTGTATCATAACAGCACCAAAATAAATAAATAAATAAATAATTCTTGTGTTGACAGAAAATTTACATGTATGTTTCTTAGATGTTTTTAAAGTTATCTAGTGGAAATATAATTCAGAAAATAGCTAGTTCTGTGGAAATAATCTTGAATTTCAATAATGTTCATTTATACTTTTTTGTATCACAGGTTTTACATTAATCTTCAAAATAACAACTGTTTAATGGAGATTTGTACACAAGTACAAAGAACTTAAGAAGCAGTTCCTCTTATTTTTCTTAATTTCTCTATTATGTTAGTAGCATATCTCTATTCAAAGATCTCATCATATTTTTAAAAACTCACTTGGGGCACCTAGGTGATCAGTCAGTTGAGTGTCCAACTTCAGCTTAGGTCATGATCTCACAGTTCGTGAGCTCAAGCCCTGCATTGGGCTCGCTGCTATCAGTGCAGTCTGCTTCGGATCCTCTGTGCCCCTCTCTCTTGCTCTCCCCACCCTCCACTTGCGTTCACTCTCCCTCAAAAATAAACAAACATTAACAAAAATAAATAAATAAAATTTTAAAAAGTCACTGATGGAAACAAAGTTACCTGAACGTGGAGTCCCTGTAGAAATGGCAAACCACTTTTTTACTCTCCTTGACTTCCTGAAAAAAGTCTCTCTCACTAGGTATTTCTCTGTATTCTCCATGTCCTTTTGAAAGCCATTCCTAATTTGGAGAAAAGGGAAATATTACACACTTGAAATATCTCTTCCAGTACCACTTCACATTTTGGGTCTAAATCACTGTAATATTCTGTAATGAAGTTGATTTTATCTTGTAGAAGGAAATGAATTCCTCTTAGTGATTTACTTTCATATGTTTCCAGTGTCAGCGCAAACACAGTCTGTGGGCAATGATTATCTTTCAGCATGCTTTGTGTTTAAAACAATCGTCTGTCTTGGTACCTTCACACAAATGTTTTGTTAGAACTTCAAAAATAAAAATTTAGACTCAAGAGACATAAGGGGTGCCTGGGTGGCTCAGTCAATTGAGTGTCCAACTCCTGATTTCGACTCAAGTCATGATTCCAGTGTCATGGGATTGAGCCCCTTGATCCATGCTCAGTGTGGAGCCTGCTTCTCTCTTCCCCTCTACCCCCTCTTACCCCTCCCCCACTCATGCTCACTTTCTCTCTAAAATAAATAAAATGAAAAGAAAGTAAATATCCATTTAATTTCGCTGCGCTCAAACTACTAAAATCAGAAGCATTAGATCCAAGTTACTGCAAAGCTTTGAAAAATAATGCTCATGAGATAAAGCTACTTGGTCTTTGTAGGGGAGGGGAAGACACAGGCAGTGGTTATTGCAGCTTTGTAGCTTAGGAGCCCTGTGGGCTCAGAGAGGCAGGAACCACTTCTATACTGGTCACCAATGGGTAGTATACTAGATAGAAAAAGTTGTCTTCTCATATGGTGTCCAGAAACAATACAGCACTCACAAGTCATCTAATCCAACTTCTCGACCCAACATATCAACCCTTATCAACCATGCCTGACAGACCTTTTTGTTTCTCAAGCTTCCTGCCACAGGAAAGATTCATCATCTCAACTGGTAGCTTGCTTCCTTTTTGAGGCAACTGATTTTTACAAAAAGGACCACTGGGCATGCAGGCAGAAGGTATGGGCTTAAATAATTGTTCTACCATTTATTAGTCTAAGAATTCTAATTAACCTTTTTGAGTCTCCATTTCCTTATTTGTAAAGTGGAGATCACAAAGCAACTATCTCACTAAGTTGTGAAAATAAGACCATCAACATGAAAATAACTGCAATAGTGTTTGGCACATGTCCTTAAAAAGCATCTGCATTTATACTTTTAGAAGGGTTTTCTCACCCTGAACTACAGTATAACTGTAACTTTGGTCTGTGAGTCCCAGCTTGGACAGAAGATTAGAGAGAAAAGTTGTTATCTTTCACATGTCAGCCCTTCAGATGTCCTATCTCACCTATGTCTTTTCTTTTCTACCTCCCCCTTCATTTCCTTTTGGCTGTTTCTCAGCTGAAATGATCTCTACATTTCTTACTCTTCTAGTTATCCTCCTCTGATCAGAGACTAATTCCTCCTCATCTTTTTAAAAAGTGGCAGAGGTGTGAATAGAGCCCTCCAGAAGTGGTCTGCCTAGAAAAGGGGCACGAGTGCCATCTCTTTTCTTCTTCTGGACTTAAGCTAATACAGACAGCATTAATAGTTTTGGTTTCCATTTCACATTGACTAATGCTGAGCTAACACTCACAGGAGGCCCTGGTGTTTTCTCCTTATGTGATATTTCTTTGGTAAGCTTCTTTTAAAAAAAATTTTTTTTAGTGGTGCCTGGGTAGCTCAGTTGGTTAAGCATCCGACTTCAGCTCAGGTCATGATTTCACGGTTTGTGAGTTGGAGCTCCGCATCATGGTCTGTGCTATCAGCATGGAGCCTGCTTCGGATCTTCTATTCCTCTCTCTCTCTCTGTCCCTCCCCGGATTGTGCATGTGCACATGCACTCTCTCTCTAAAACATTTAAAATAAATAAATGAAAATTAAAAAAAACATTTTTTTGATAGAGCATGCACACCCCTGCACAAGCGGGGGAGGGACAGGAAGGGAGAGAGAGAATCTTAAGCAGACTCCATGCTCAGCACAGATCCCGACACAAGGCTCTATCTCACAACTGTGAGTTCATGACCTGAGCTGAAATTAAGAGTTGGAGACTTAACTGCCTGAGCCACTCAGGCACCCCCAATCAGGCTTCTATAAACAATTTAAACTCTCAAATACAATTCCTTAATAGCATGTCACATTTCATGATTTTTCTTAACTGACCAATAACATGTGCCCTTAAAAAAAGAATATTTTTTAAAAAGCTCTTTTTATTGGGGTGCCTGGGTGGCTCAGTTAGTTAAGCATCTGACTTTGGCTCAGGTCATGATCTCATGGTTTGTGAGTTCAAGCCCCCTATCGGGCTCTGAGCTGTCAGCACAGCTTTGGATTCTGTGTCTCCCTCTCTCTCTGCCCCTCCCCTGCTTACACTCTGTCTCTGTCTCTCAAAAATGAGTAAACATTAAAAAAAAATTTTTTTTAAAAGCTCTTTTTATTATTAATTCCCATATGTTTAACCAATAGGCCAAAGACCTGAACCTGTCCAAGTTCTTAAGAGGGAGGCAAGCCCACTCTGAACCTCTACCAACACATGGCATCTCTCCCAAGACACTCAGCACACCCCTGTGCTCTTAGCATAGTTTCTTTCACAGAGCATGTGCTCCCCAAGTATCTGCTGAATGGAATCAAGCAGGATGGGCACAGATCACGGTGCAGGCTGAGCCTACCCAAGGGCTGGCAGTGGGCAGCATTTTGCTCTCACTTAGTGGCTAAAACCCAAGCCTTTGGATGGGCTCTTCTTATTTCTCACCTGTCCTTTTCACCACCCAACTCATATGTCACTAGCTGTCATAACAGTAGGAGGGTGCTTGGCTGACTGAGGAATATTGATTCACGTAGGTCTATTAAGTGCTTATGTCACTGCTTATACTGATTTCCTGATACTCACATAGATCAGTAAATCAAAATTACTATGCAATCTATATTACTCTTTGAAAAAGAGTATCTATAAAATCTATTAAGGCTTCTTATCTACTTCCTTAGGAAGCATTTTAATAAAAAAGATTAAAATGCAATGAAAGCTCTAAAATAAGACCCTCTCAGTTATCCTATGATAAATTGAGATCATATCACGCACACTTTCAGACCACAATGCTATGAAACTTGAAATCAACCATAGGAAAAAGTCTGGAAAACCTCCAAAAGCATGGAGGTTAAAGAACACCCTACTAAAGAATGAATGGGTCAACCAGCCAATTGGAGAAGAAATGAAAGAATATATGGAAACAAATGAAAATGAAAATACAACAATCCAAACATTCTGGGATGAAGCGAAGGCAGTCCTGAGAGGAAAATACATTGCAATCCAGGCCTATCTCAAGAAACAAGAAAAATCCCAAATACAAAATCTAACAGCATACCTAAAGCAAATAGAAGCAGAATAGCAAAGACACCCCAAACCCAGCAGAAGAAGAGAAATAATAAAGATCAGAGCATAAACAAACAATATAGAATCTAAAAAAACTGTAGAGAAGATCAATGAAACCAAGAGTTGGTTTTTCGAAAAAATAAAATTGATAAACTTCTGGCCAGGCTTCTCAAAAAGAAAAGGGAGATGACCCAAAGGGAGATGACAACCAATCCCTCAGAAATACAAGCAATTATCAGGGAATACTATGAAAAATTATATGCCAAAAAACTGGACAACCTGGAAGAAATGGACAAATTCCTAAGCACCCACCCACTTCCAAAACTCAAACAGGAAGAAATAGAAAACTTGAACAGACCATAACCAGCAAAGAAATTGAATCAGTTATCAAAAATCTCCCAACAAATAAGAATCCAGGACCAGATGGCTTCCCTGGGGAATTCTACCAGTCATTTAAAGCAGAGATAATACCTATCTTTCTCAAGCTGTTCCAAAAAATAGAAAGGAACGGAAAACTTCCAGAAACATTCTTTGAAGCCAGCATTACTTTGATTCCCAAACCAGACAGAGACCCAGTAAAAAAACAGAACTACAGGCCAATATCCCTGATAAATATGGATGCAAAAATTCTCAATAAAATACTAGCAAATCGAATTCAACAGCATATGAAAATAATTATTCACCATGATCAAGTGGGATTCATTCCTGGGATGCAGGGCTGGTTCAACAATCGCAAATCAATCAACGTGATACATCACATTACTAAAAGAAAAGATAAGAACCCCATGATCCTGTCAATCGATGCAGAAAAGGCCTTTGACAAAATTCAGCAGCCTTTCTTAATAAAAACCCTCGAGAAAGTCGGGGTAGAAGGAACACACTTAAAGATCATAAAAGCCATTTATGAAAAGCCCACAGCTAACATCATCCTCAGTGGGGAAAAACTGAGAGCTTTTTCTCTGAGATCAGGAACACGACAGGGATGCCCACTCTCACCGCTGTTGTTTAACATGGTGTTGGAAGTTCTAGCATCAGCAATCAGACAACAAAAGGAAATCAAAGGCATCAAAATTGGCAAAGATGAAGTCAAGCTTTCACTTTTTGCAGATGACATGATACTATACATGGAAAATCCGATAGACTCCACCAAAAGTCTGCTAGAACTGATACATGAATTCAGCAAAGTTGCAGGATACAAAATCAATGTACAGAAATCAGTTGCATTCTTATACACTAACAATGAAGCAACAGAAAGACAAATGAAGAAACTGATCCCATTCACAATTGCACCAAGAAGCATAAAATACCTAGGAATAAATCTAACCAAAGATGTAAAAGATCTGTATGCTGAAAACTATAGAAAGCTTATGAAGGAAATTGAAGAAGATACAAAGAAATGGAAAAACATTCCATGCTCATGGATTGGAAGAATAAATATTGTTAAAATGTCAATGCCACCCAAAGCAATCTACAATCAATCATTCAATGCAATCCCAATCAAAATTGTACCAGCATTCTTCTCGAAGCTAGAACAAGCATTCCTAAAATTTGTATGGAACCACAAAAGACCCCGAATAGCCAAAGTAATATTGAAGAAGACCAAAGCAGGAGGCATCACAATCCCAGACTAGTCTCTACTACAAAGCTGTAATCATCAAGACAGCATGGTATTGGCACAAAAACAGACACATAGACCAAACGAATAGAATAGAGAACCCAGAATTGGACCCACAAAAGTATGGCCAACTAATCTTTGACAAAGCAGGAAAGAAAATCCAGTGGAAAACAGTCTTTTTTTTTTTTTTAATTTTTTTTAAAGTTTATTTATTTTTGGGACAGAGAGAGACAGAGCATGAACGGGGGAGGGGCAGAGAGAGAGAGGGAGACACAGAATCGGAAGCAGGCTCCAGGCTCTGAGCCATCAGCCCAGAGCCCAACGTGGGGCTCGAACTCACGAACCGCGAGATCGTGACCTGAGCTGAAGTCGGATGCTCAATTGACTGAGCCACCCAGGCGCCCCGGAAAACAGTCTTTTAACAAATGGTGCTGGGAGATCTGGACACCAACATGCAGAAGAATGAAACTAGACCACTTTCTTATACCATTCATAAAAATAAACTGAAAATGGATAAAGGACCTGAATGTGAGACAGGAAACCATCAAAACCCTAGAGGAGAAAGCAGGAAAAAAACCCTCTCTGACCTCAGCCGCAGCAATTTCTTACTTGACACATCTCCAAAGGCAAGGGAATTAAAAGCAAAACTGAACTATTGGGACCTCATGAAGATAAAAAGCTTCTGCACAGCAAAGGAAACAATTAACAAAGCTAAAAGGCAACCAACGGAATGGGAAAAGATATTTGCAAATGACAAATCAGACAAAAGGCTAGTATCCAAAATCTATAAAGAGCTCACCAAACTCCACACCCGAAAAACAACTAAACCAGTGAAGAAATGGGCAGAAAACATGAACAGACACTTCTCTAAAGAAGACATCCAGATATCCAACAGGGACATGAAAAGATGCTCAATGTCACTCCTCATCAGGGAAACAAAACAAAACCACACTGAGGTATCACCTCATGCCAGTCAGAGTGGCTAAAATGAACAAATCAGGAGACTACAGATGCTGGAGAGGATGTGGAGAAATGGGCACCCTCTTGCACTGTTGGTGGGAATGTAAACTGGTGCAGCCACTCTGGAAAACAGTGTGGAATTTCCTCAAAAAATTAAAAATAGATCTACTTTATGACTCAGCAATAGCACTGCTAGGAATTTACCCAAGGGATACAGGAGTGCTGATGTGTAGGGGCACCTGTACCCCCAATGTTTACAGCAGCACTTTCAACAATGCCAAATTATGGAAAGAGCCTAAATGTCCATCAACTGATGAACGGATAAAGAAATGTGGTTTATATACACAATGGAATACTACTTGGCAATGAGAAAGAATGAAATATGGCCTTTTGTAGCAACGTGGTTGGAACTGGAGAGTGTTATGCTAAGTGAAGTAAGTCATACAGAGAAAGACAGATACCATATGTTTTCACTCTTATGTGGATCCTGAGAAACTTAACAGAAGACCATGGGGGAGGGGGAGGGGAAGGGGAAAAAAAAAAGGTTAGAGAGGGAGGGAGCCAAAACATAAGAGACTCTTAAAAACTGAGAACAGGGGCGCCTGGGTGGCGCAGTCGGTTAAGCGTCCGACTTCAGCCAGGTCACGATCTCACGGTCCGTGAGTTCGAGCCCCGCGTCGGGCTCTGGGCTGATGGCTCAGAGCCTGGAGCCTGTTTCCGATTCTGTGTCTCCCTCTCTCTCTGTCCCTCCCCCATTCATGCTCTGTCTCTCTCTGTCCCAAAAATAAAATAAACGTTGAAAAAAAAAAAATTTAAAAAAAAAACTGAGAACAAACTGAGGGTTGATGGGGGGTGGGAGGGAGTGGAGGGTGGGTGAGGGGTATTGAGGAGGGCACCTATTGGGATGAGCACTGGGTGTTGTATGGAAACCAATCTGACAATAAATTTCATATTAAAAAAAAAAGATTAAATGCAGTGAAAGCTCTAAAATAAGACCCTCTCACTTATTCTATGACAAATTCATTTTAAATTGATTTGCGTATTAATTAAAAAATCCATAAAGGCTGCATGCCTGAGATGATTTTTAATGATACTCAAAATATTGTTTTTAACTGCTGACAATTTCATTTAAGCCATTATGTATATTCCTTACTGCAAATCAGGTAGATTCAGTCTTTGCAGAAAAACATCCTGGTTATGACAACTTTTGTTAGTTGAACATTAGCAATTAGTAGTGTTATTTACCTGTTGTCATGAAAAAGAGGAATGTGTAGCAGAATCTCATCATGTATTACCTGAGATAATGATTAGCATTATATTAAAGTCTCCTGGTTTCAAATCCACATACATATACACACACCCTATTGTAGAAAACTCAAAATATAAAACTAGAAACTCAGTCACATTATAGAAGATTCCTTTTGTAGCAACTCTTCTAAATTGTGAGGGGATAAACATTATCAAAGAGATGCTGTAGCAGCACAAACAAAACTCACTGTTTCTCTAGAAAATTTAAAGCTCATGTTTTAGCCATAGCCAACTGAAGAGCAACCAGAATTGGTAATAATCTATTTCAATGTAAAGCAATGTAAACATTTTCAATCCAAATTAAATTTACGGATTTAACCCAATTTGTTTTGACCAGAGTCTACAAGTTGGTTTCACACTCACACTCTAAAGAGACCAACAACAAGGATAGCGTTGTGGCCACCCTTCTTTGTGACCCAATATGCATTCTTTTGAATAAATAAGTCATGTATTTGTTACACTGGCAAAGCCTGAAAATTTCTTCAATGTAAATTGCCTTACAGCTCTTACCTCACTTATACTGATCACAACTGAAGTATAACTGGCTTTACAACTACCCAAAAGGGGAATGAATGACTGGCTCCTTGTACTCCCAGTGTTCTTCCTAGTTTACTTCCTCCTCACCCAATAAATCTGAGCTCAAAAAATGACCTTGGACACATGTTTCTTTTACTTGACTGAGGATTAATATGCTGAGTAGGCTAATTTTTAATGTCTCTTTAAAACTAATTTTTTCCCAGAAAATTGTTAACAGTTATCATACTTTGAAGTTAACCCCCAAAAATAAAAACCTTAAAAATGAGGCCTGAAATGTAACTACTGCAGCACATGTATATATAAGTTGTTAGGAGCATACTGTTAAAGTAATTTCAGAAAGCAGGGCAGAGAGGTTACTTGTTTCTGCTGTTGAGCTTTCCTTAGTGCCTCAAGTCTCTTTTCTTTGAGGCGTTCCAATTCATCCTCATCCATCTGATCCAGTTTCTGAATTTCAGAATCCAAATGTTCTTCCACTAGTTTGGTAGTCTGAAGCAATTGATTCTCCAGGACTTTTGAAAACATGTCAACAGATGTATTAGCTTCCATTCTTCTAAATGGTACAGTTTAGTCTTGGTGCTAGGGAGAAAGTTTGCAAAGTTGTGAGAAAAAAAAAAAAAGACAAAGTTTCCTCTCCCATTTTCAAAACTTCTAGCAAGTGTAAAATTTGTAGTCTACAAAGTGTTCTGACAACCCAGCATTTCATGTTACATTTAAACATTTTTACTTAAATACTTTTAAATTGAACTTTCAACAGGTTATAGTCAAACCACTCAAAAATTACTTACAGCAAAGTTTAGGTGCTTCTGATTTACATTGTTTCACTACAATAAAGCAAAGACAAGTCTTTAAGACTAGAGAGAAATGGGTAGTTGGGAGTTATACCTAGTGACATATATTGACAGGGTTTTTTTTTTGTTGTTGTTGTTTTTAAACCAGAAGAAAAGAGAAAGCAGAAATGACTGTGAATAACAGTAAAGTTTAACTGTACTAAGGTTTTACACTTACATATACAAAACAAACTTTGCTTCAATACAGAGTGGAGTTGAGCCAAAGATATAGAGAGCCAAAGGTCTCTACATAAATGATTTTTATTTAATCCCTGAGAAAGCACACTACAATTTATGTAAAGAACAGTGCTTGGTGTTCTCTAAACTTTAGTTTTTGCTGCTATTCGCCTATAATCTAACAAACTCTATGAGGCTACAAAGATACTGGTGTTAATCTACTGACAGTGTTCTTAACTTTGATGTAAAACAGTATCACAACAAATATTAAAAATATTGATTTTCCCATCACTCCTTAATGTAAAATAGGAGTTTAAAAACAAAATCTAATCCAGATAGGAAAGGAAGCTCTATCTCAAGTACACATTTTAAACAATGTAGTATTTTCTGCCGGCAACAATCAGATGTAAATTTTAGGTGTATCCCTGGGTTATTACTACAGAAATATAATTTATAATTTGCCTATCAAAGCAGAAAGATGTTGAATCCCAATTAACTACGACACAGTTGAAAATACTACTGAAGAACCTTAAAACATCTTAATAAACCATGAACTCACTGATCCCCTTACTTATATATACAGCCTAGCCCACACAAACCGTCTAAACTGCTGAACTGGAAAGAAGTAATAATCTTCTTGCAAACTTCACTTTTGATTCATCTTTCTTCACAGGAAAAGTAGTTGAAAAGCACACTTGATTTCATCCCAGAATTAGCAGGGCTAACTGCTCAAAAAATGTGTTAATACTGAATGAATATGTGCCTAGTTTCTGGTCAAATTATCATTAAGTTTCAAAGGTATTTGAGTTTTAAAAACCAAACTGTAAGTTCCTCATAAATGCTATAAACTTTCAAGGAGCGGCATTTCAAATATGGTAAAATAATTTCACACTCCCTACCTCCAAAGAAAAATGTCAGTAAGATTGTTTCCTTTAGGGTTGTGGCCGGATAAGAAGAAAATTGGTTATTAAGAGACTGACCTACATGTCAGAACCTGTTTTTATTAGAGGTATAGAAAATACTTATTCCTAGAGTTTTATAAGATGAATTCAGAATTTAATTCTGGAATAATTGGGAACAGAAGTGATTAATAAAAGCTGTTCAGGGGACAGGTGGCGGTGGTCACCGCATTTACAAAAGGGAAATAAAGGAGGGGGTGTAGCGGTTCTGATAACTTTTCATTCTTCAAACCACAAACCTCTGACTCTTTTTCAGTTCATCGAGAATGGTGGGAAGGGGCTTGTCTGACCTCAAATTACCTGTTTCTTTGACTCTCTTCCATGCACCCGCCAGAACAACCTTAAATGCTCCCCAGGCACCTTCCCAAAAGCATCCTCGCCACTCCCTGAGCCCCCAGGAATACATGAAGGCCGAGTTCAGGTGGCCGCGAGTTCCACACCTCCCGGGGCGCATGCGCCAAAGCCGCCTCCACCTCACTGACACCGACATCTAGGCAGCGCCCATCCCCCGCCCTGGCCGGATGTTGAGTGAAGTGTCCATCAGCACCGGGAGGCGGTGGCCGGCTTTTTCTCACCATCCGCTGCCTCACCTGAGCTCTCGGGGATACCTGAGAAGTGAGGAACCAGTCGCTCCAGAAAGGCAGTCCACTGTGCCTTCACCCTCACAGCAGCTGCCGGTAGCTGCGAACCGGCCGTCACTTCCGCCTCCTCTTTAGCTGCGGCCCTCCCGCGACACAACCTGCGACACTCAAGGAAGTTGGGCGGGGGAGGAGGGCGTGCGTGCGGTGAGCGCTTCTGCGCGTGCGCACCTCCCATTTCTCCACCCCCAGGTTTCCGATTACTAGCCTCCTTCGGAGTAAACGGCCCACGGAGGAGGGAGCAAAGTACGCTGGAAGTTGTAGTTTATAAGTGCTCAACCTCGCCTTGTCGGACTTTCTTAGGCTCTGAGCCTTAGGACACGTAATGTTACATCAGAAACGAGACAGCTATGGTCTTGCTCCAGAGTGACACTCCAACTTCCCTTGCATTGTGTTTAATGAACACATTTTTTTAAAAAAAGTTGAGGTATAACTCAAATTATTGTTGCACTACATGGTAACTAACTTGGATGTAAATTTTTAAAAAAAGTTGAGGTATAACTTACACAGCATGATTAGTTTTTACATAGATAACACCCATAATATCACCGTCCAGATCCAGGTATTGAACATGCTTACCACCCTAGTAGGTTCCTTTTACCTTCCCTAACACAAATTCTTAGAACTTGCTCTCGCTTTGAATGTAAAGATTAAGATCTATTTTGGGGAATGGGTGTGTCCTTATTTTATTGTAGTTATTTTTTTAGTGACTCAACAGACTTCATAATTCAGGGATGTTACCGAAAGTTACAATTTGTTCTGGATTTATCATGCAGAGTGCCTATCGTTTGTTCATCATGGTTCTTTACTGAACTTCGTGCGTCTGAGAATACAAAGATACAGAGGTGGACTGAAAGCCCAAGGTTTATTTCTGAAATGAGCTCCAACCATCCAAGTCCGCGTTCCCCCTTAGAGATGGAGCTGACAAGGGTAATTTTCGGCCTCATTGTCTGTGTCAGGGTTCTAGAACCCCGCGGTTATCGCTGCGCGGAGGACGCTTGTGGAAAGGGGGCGCTCGGGCTCCCGCCTGAGGGGCGGGTGAACTGGAGACGCTCTACCCAAAGCGCAGCTCTCGATGAGCCGCGCCCTGCGTCCTCACGCCGAGGCGGCTGGGCGATGCGCTTGCGCACTCAGAGCTCACACCATATGTGCCCTGTCCCAGTGCGCGGGTCTGTGGAGAGCCGGGTGCGAGAGGCGGCAGCGCGAGGGGAACGGAGCTGAACAGAGACCAAAGTCGGCTGGGGGACATTGGGTCTGTAAGAGACCGAATAGAGGGGCTGGGGACTACGAGCGCCGCTGACACACGATGGGGAAGAAGCAGAAAAACAAGAGCGAAGGACAGGTAGCCAGTGACTGGGTCTGCGCGGCGGCGTCCGGCGCAGCTCAGGGGTTCGCGCGGGTTCCGCTGGCGCGGGGTGGGACCGGGGGCGAGGCTCGCGACCGACACCGCGGGGGCCCCGGGCCTGAGCCCAGAATGGGGCGGCGCGGGGCCAAGACCCCAGTTCCGGGCGGGCGCGGAGGGCCTCGGCGGCGTTCTTCCAGTCGATACTTGGTCCCGTGGCTACTTCTCTCCCGGCCTGGAAAGAGGGGTCTCCCGCCACAGGAGCAGGGCAGTGGTTTCGGGGTTCCCAGGGGTAGGGGCTCAGGACGCTTCTCTGGGCCGGACACGGCCCGGCCATCGTGGCCAGGGCGAGAGAGTTGTTTTTGCGGCGCTACTATTAGCGACGGTGAGGAAGAGTTCTTTCTGTGCCTTTGTACCTATGAATACTTGGAGAGGAGAGTTCGAATATGTGCACCTAGAGCTAGTTTTTTTTTTTTTTTTTTTTTTTTAAACTCTGAGCCGCTCAGGTGCGTTGGAATTACCCGGAGGTGTTTAACAGGTAACTCCCTCTTAACCTTTATTGTATTTGGGGACAGGTCTCAATTATTTAAGGGCTGGTTGTCCAGATTCCGTGCTTTTCAAAGCTTTCCTTCTTCCGGCCTGTCTTTTGGTCATTTCTTTGCTCTCTAAGCACCTCCCCCTAAAAACTGGGGAGGAGACAAAACCAACCAACCCGGGTCTCTCCTTTCTAACCACTTAAAAGGTTTTTGGGGGGAGGGAGTGTAAGGATATATCATAAAGCTACCTACCCCGAAATTTTTGCAACATTTCTGTGTGTCACATTCGATTGAATTCTTTCACTCTTCTCAAAGTTTACTCCCAGGGAAGGAACAACATCTGTTATATTTCAGCTTTGTATACCACTCACCAAACTAGTTCAGAGATTAGGGGGAGAGTAAGGTAAAACTAAAACAAAAACCATGACAACCATCTGTAATAGTCATTTTGACTCAAAAATGGATATCAGGTCTTGAAGTTAAAATAAGATTACTAATTATAATTTGGAATTCTGGGTTGTGTGCTCACCTGACAGTTACCTAGCAGTCACCTAGCTGATGAGTGGAATTGAAAGACATCAAGGTGAATCTTGGAATTGGAGGAAGTTAACTGGCTTGCAGACTAGAACTTGCTAATCAAACCAGGTAAATTAGAGAAAATAAGCAGAATTCTGGGTGATTTCGTGGGACAAAAATTTCTTTGCTTTTGGCCGGATGTTTTGACGCATAGGCTGCATTTTTTCTTCAACCGTGTGGAAGAAATAGATGAGTATAATAAAGCTTTGTGTACCAATTACCCATGGTTATTACATGACCATTTCTGTTTTATCCACCTGCTGGATGTTTTAAAGCCATTTCAATCCTTTCATGTGTAAATCTTTCAAGTGTATCTGAAAGATAAATACTTGAGGGGAAAAAAACCCCAATTTTATCATCAAGTCTAGGGAATATTAAGTGGAGTATCCACTCAGCTGTCCACTGTCTTATTTAAAAAGTTTTTTTTTTTTTTCTCAATTGGTTTGCTTGGTTCAGGATTACAGAAGTCCTTTAAATTAAAAAAAAAATACATGTATGTTAATCCTTTACTTTTTAAGTTCTTTCATAATGGAAAAAAGCTATTCATAGGGGAGACACTTGTTTGTGTGTTTTTAGAAAAAAAGTGTTTGTTACTGATTATAAAGATTTTCATGAGTGATGTAAAGTTTAAAGTGCAAACACTGGAGCCTCTTGTTAAATGATTGGTTTGGAAGTATAGGAGGAATGCTACTACTGGTTCCTCGCCCCCCCCAGCCCCAGACTAATCTGTTGTCTTATATTTTGGCTCATTTTGAAGGGAAAGTGAAGTCAATGTAATTGAAAATTTTATTTTCTCATGTGCTAGTATTAGGTCCTCCCCGCCCCCCCCCCCCCCCAATGTTTCATGGCCTCCTTTGCTTAAATGCCTTTCAGATAATAATGTAAGAAATCCCAGGGTTTTGCAGAGGTCCCCTTGGACCAGAACTGCTTGGCCTTTTTACTTTGGCATTCCACGTAAGATATTTTAGTGGAAAGGAGGGACTGGGAAGATATTTGCAGGGAGGCGGGGACCAGAGAAGTTCCACTACTTGTGAATTAGTTTGCTTTGACCTTCTGTATGTTGAATACTGTCTTTTTCAAGGATATTTTGAATATTTGTAAAAGAGAGAAAAACAGACTGGGAAGCAGGTCTAGAAGGAGAGAGCCCTCTGTTAGGATTAACGTTCTTGTTTGTGTAAAATAAGATATTTGTCTGGTTTTACTCTTGTATAAAAATCCCCACTTTTAATGATTTTATATTCATTCCACCTGCCCTTCCCTTTCAAGCTATGCTAAATTGAAAATGTTTCTGGCCAGGTAGAACTGGGTGAGAAATGAGCAGCTGCTTACTAGTTAATCAAGATAGGGCATTGAGTCACTTTTCAGGTTTTGGAAAGAACAGAGAAAATACTTGTTTTAATTCTTACTTCTTTATGTTTAATCCTTATTTTAATTTCTCAGTCACTCAGTGTTCATTTAAAATTAGGTTTTATTTCATCTGAGTGTCTGATTTTATTTGAGTCGCATGTTATCTTACCAGTGATTGACTTTTGTTCAAAAACTAAGTTCTAAAATTTTACAGCTTGGGTAATTCTGAGAATGAGATTTTGTTAAGGTATTCAAGTTTTCCTGCTTTTTTTCAATTGACTGGATAAACTTTTTTTTTTAGTGTAAATTTTCTGTAATGTTTGTTTATTTTTGAGAGAGAGAGCCAATGGGGGAAGAGGCAGACTGAGAGAGGGAGACAGAGGATCTGAAGAGGGCTCCACTGACAGCAGAGAGCCTGATGCGGGGTTCGAACTTGTGAACCCAAGACATTGACCTGGGCTGAAGTCGGATGCTTAACTGACTGAGCCACCTAGGTGCCCCAACTGGAAAAACTCTTGATGAGATAAGGGCTAGGATTCAATATCTATAAATCATACAAAACATAAGGCCAGTATTTTTTTTTTTAATGTTAATTTATTTTTGAAAGAGGGAGGGAGGGAGGCAGGGGGAGAGAAGAGGGAGGGAGGGGCAGAGAGCGAGGGAGACAGAATCCCAAGCAGGCTCCTTGCTGTCAGAGTGGAGTCCCATGTGGGGCTTGAACTCACAAACCATGAGATCATTACCTGGGCCAAAATCAAGAGTTAGACGTTTAACCGACTGAGCTACCCAGGCGTCCCAAGGCCAATATGCTCATAATTCTCACAGTCCTCAGTTTATGTAATGGGACCTTATGGGATCTTGTGTGTTCTAGTGACGTCGTACTTTTTCCATTTACACAATACAATTGATTTTCTTATGGATGTGTGTAAAGAAAAAGGATCTAAATTATTTAGTTTTTCGTAGTTAACCTTTGTTTCTTCATTCTGGTCCCTTTTTTGTTTGTTTGATCCCCTTAAGTGTGGTAGTTATAAATTTCAGATTATAAGGGAGTTGATGTGTCACATTAGTAGTATTAATTACCTTCCCTGCAAAAAAAAAAGGGGGGGGGGGATACAGAGAGAAGGAAGATAATTATTTCATCTATCCCAGCATCAGATATCATGGCGGTGGGGATGTCATTCAGGAGCTAGAAAGTCTTTCAGGATTCCGTAGAGTTCTAGGGTATGTTTACCATCAGGTTATTTCTTGCTGTGATTCTCTACACCAGTAAATTTGCCAGTATAGTGACTCCACTATTTGTTGTTTTAACTCAGGTAATATTCCTGTTATTACTGGCAATTTCCCTGTTTTCATGGGAGTTCTGGCTGTCTTTGAGATAGTTTCCTCACCTTTAGGAATGTTCTAATGTCAGACATTTATCCTACTCAATCAGGTATGATCAGGGTAGCAGGGTCCCTCCCCTGTGGTAGAAAACATGGTTATCTGCTTAAGTTAAGGAACCTGCTCAGAAGGAGCTCCGAGTATATCAGATACTCTAGAGCTGCCTAGAGAGGGAGTAAACCAAGTAACAAGTAGTCCAAATAGTCTAGTTCAACAAAGGCATTTATTTCTCATCTGTATATACTTAAATTAGCAAAACAAAATAAAACAAAACCTTCTTATCTCCTGGGCGGCTCAGTTGGTTAATCGTCTGACTTCAGCTCAGGTTATGATCTCACAGTTCGTGGGTTCCAGCACTATGTCCAGCTATGCTGACAGCTCAGAGCCTGTAGCCTGCTTGGGATTCTGTGTCTCCCTCTCTCTGCCCCTCCCCCCTCCTCTCAAAAATAAATAAACATTAAAAAATTTTAAAAACCTTGTGTTTTCATATATTTGATCATAAAAAAGATGTATAATCCAAGAGTTCTATTGGCTTACCTTGTTCCCTTACTGATACTTTAGGAAATTGATACGTGATATTTGTCATAGTTTGCCATACATGAATGAGAAAGCAGATGATAAACTTTTGTTGTTAGCTTGTAATAACTTTAGCTTTCTATAGTGGTGATCTCTGGAGAGCTGATGCAGCTATTTTTGATGTTGCTTGCCTACTAATTGTGCTTTATTTAAGTTTCTTTCCTTCTTGGATTTGATCTGTAAGGCAGGCGAAGCATTGTTTAGCTGAAGAACTGAGTGTCAGGGGTTAGGTCAGAA
Organism: Panthera pardus; assembly: GCF_024362965.1. Taxonomy (NCBI): domain Eukaryota; kingdom Metazoa; phylum Chordata; class Mammalia; order Carnivora; family Felidae; genus Panthera; species Panthera pardus. The sequence continues at coordinate 60,067,012 of NW_026526821.1, read as the reverse complement.
CAGCAGTTCTCAAACTTTTTGGTCCTAGTACCCCTTTACATTCTTAACTTCCTAAGGAACTAAAAACGTTTTTATGTGGGTTATATCTATCAATACTTAACTGTATTACAAATTAAAAGTTCTTAAAATAGTTGTTATTAATTTAAAAATAAAACTCGGGGTGCCTGGCTGGTTCAGTTGGTAGGACTCTTTTTTATTTTTAATGTTTATTTATTTTTATAGAATGTGAACTGGGGAGGGCAAAGAGGGAGACAGAGAATCCAAGCCAACTCCATCCACTCTGTCAGCACAGAGCCCAATGTGGAGCATGATCTCACGAACCCTGAGATCACTACCTGAGCAGAATCAAGAGCCAGACGCTTAAGTGACTGAGCCACCAAGCATGATACTCTTGATCTTTGAGGTCATAAGTTTGAGCCCCACCTTGGTAAAGAGTTTACTTAAAAAACTAAAATCTTAAAGAAAAAACTAATGAACACATTATATATTAACATAAGTAGCGTTAAGTAATCATTTTCAAAAAGTAATGAAAGGACAGGTATCAAACATATTTGCAAATTTCCTTACTGTCTGGCTTAGAAGAGAACTTGATTCTCATATGTTTGTGCATTCATTCTTGGAGCAGTATCACACGTCATGTGGCCTCCTGAAAACTCCACCTTACAGTTGTAAGAAAATGAGAATAAAGAAGTGTAATAGCTTCTTAGTATTATTTTGAAAATAGATTTGATCTCTTGAATTAGTTTAGACCCCCCTGAACAGGTCTTGGGGACTACTTTGAGAACAGCTGATTTAGGGATTCCTAAACTAGATTTGGGCATGTGTGAGCATTTTCTAAGCTGTTGGACCATCATTAGTGTTCTTTTTAACAGATGATAGAAATGTTTGAGAACTGCTCAAAGACAACTTAAGACATCTGTGGTCATGTTCATGCTCTTATGATTTTTTTTTTTTTTTTTATGCAGTAGGTGAACTTATCAAGGTCTATTACAAATCTGTTGGGATTGGTTTTAATTCTAAGTCCCATTAAGTTTTTGGATTATTTAGTATACTTGACATCTTTATGATATTGAATTATCTCATTCAAGAAATGTATTGTCTGCCTAATCACTTAAGTGCCAGCTATTGTCCTAGGTGATCGAAATAACGTGGTAAACAAATTGCTGATAAGACATGCTTCTCTATTTGGTTAATTTAATTGTAGATGAGTAAAATTTTATTTTTTTTTTATTTGAGTCTTTAGGATATTTCTCGTTTGGCTTATTCCTAGATACCTTAACAGTTTGGTTGCTGTTTATGTAATTTTTCTTTTTTGTTTAATAAGAAAACTTTTAAGATGGTTATCTTTTGTCTGACCAACTCACTGAACTTTGTTACTAGAAATAGTGTAAAAGGTGAGGCCTAAGTTGTGGTTAGGTTATTAATTTGTGATAATATGTAAATAGTGAAAAGGGGGAGAACAGGGAGAGGATTACATTGCAGCAGCATTCAAATGACTTCTTTTCCTCTCCCATTCTAATTTATGCTCTGTGACAAATATGAACTGTTGAGAAATTATAGTACAAAATACACAGGTATTTTGAACCCTTATTAAAACAGTATTGAAATAATCATAGTAACCCAGCTTGCCCTAGCAGTAACCACATATTTATGTAACTTTAACGAAAGAACTTAATTTAGAACCAATAACCACATTGTAACTAGTTTGAGAATCTAGGAGGAAGGGAAACGTATAGAGATTCAAGAACTATTATGTAAATACAGATAAGGGGAAAGTGGGATTTAACGTAAAAATATGTTTGTGGTTAGAGTCTTTCAGCTGGTAGGTAGACTCTGACCCCAGAACCTGTGGCTTTTCACTGTGCTGTCCTAGCTGATTTAAGAAATCTTGATATTCCAAAATACAGACTTTCCAATGAAAAATTAATATCTTCATAGGGTCTTTATTGGTGAAACAACTATTAAAGATTAAGGACTCAAAAAAGGAGAATAGAAGAACGACAGCCATTGTCTATAGGTTAATCAGTGCCAAAATTTCTTTAAAGAATTTCTTTGTCTATCAACCAATTACATAATTGCTTTTCTCTTAGCCTGTATGTTTAAAGTGAAAACAATGATGATTTAATGTTTCAGTCCTTCCTGTTTCAGACATGGTATGTAAAATTTCAGGTATGTTCTTTAAGAGAAATCCCTATTTTTCACCCAGGTAGCAGTCATTTTTTAGAATAATTTTTTTTAGAATTTTTTAGAATTTTTAGAATTAGAAAATTTAGAATTTTAGAATTTTTTAGAATAACTAGGAAAACCAATTACATTGGTGATACACCAAGTGTACACCAAGTACATTGGTGATAGACATGTACTTTCCACTGAGGTCTAAAATATGTGGCTTTTCTGTTTCTGAAACTTTATTCAAACCATAAACTTTGGATAGCAGTCCCTAAAAATACAATTGAGCACTGTTGGTTTTGTTGTTGTTGTTGTTATTTTATAAGCAAGGGAGAGGGGCAGAGGGGGAGAGAGAGAGAATCTTAAGCAGGCTCTGTGCTGAACATGGATCCCATGACCCTGGGATCATGACCTGAGCCAAAGTCAAGAGTCTGACGCTCAGTTGACTGAGCCATCTAGGCGCCCCAAATTGAGTACTGTTTTAATTCAGATTTATGTCATTAGGTTTCAGGTACTGAGCTTTTGTGACGCTGATAGATAAGACTGATGACATTGTGGTTGGCATTTCTTCTAAGGCTAGAATCATGTGTTCTAAAATTCAATTATATGAATATACTACATTTTATTTTCCTATTCATCGCTTGATGGACCTTGGGGTGCTACTTGTTGGCTATTATGAATCATACTGCTATAAAAATACCTGTACAAGTTTTTGTGTGGACATATGTTTTCAGTTCTTTGGTGTTTATACCTAGGAGTGAAATTGTTGGGTCATAGGGTGACTCTGTATTTAACTTCTTCAGGAGCTGCCAAAGCTGCTGCTCCATTTTACATTCCAATCAACCATGTAGAAGATTTCCAATTTCTTGGGGTCTCTGGGTGGCTCAGCTAGGCATCTGACTCTTGATTTTGGCTCAGGTTGTGATCTCACAGTTGGTGGATATGAGTCTCATGTAGGGAGGGCTCTGTGCTTACAGGAAGGAGCCTGCTTGGGATTCTCTGTCTCCCTTTCTCTGCCCCTATCTCATTCACACTCTCTCTTTCTCTCAAAAATAAATAAGTATATATTTATATATACGTATATATTTAGTGTTTATTTTTGAGAGTGTTTAAAAATAAACACTAAAATTTATTTATTTATTTATTTATTTATTTATTTATTTATTTATTTATTTATTTTTGAGAGAGAGAGAGAGAGAGAGAGAGAGAGAGAGAGAGAGAGATTGAGTGCAAGCCGGGGAGGGGGCAGAGACAGTGGGAGACACAGAATCTGAAGCGGGCTCCAGGCTCTGAGCTGTCATGTCAGCACAGAACCCAATGCCGGGCTCAAACCCATGAACTGTGAGATCATGACCTGAGCCAAAGTTGGACATTTAACCGACTGAGCCACCCAGGCACCGCACAAAAATAAACAAATATTTAAAAAAATGTTTATAAGAAAAGAATTCCAAAAGAATCTACATCTCTTCATCAGCACTTTCTATCTTCTCACTTTTTGATTTATAGCCATTCTAGTAGGTGTGAGAAGTGGTGTCTTACTGGGATTTTGGTTTGCATTCCGTGACAGCTTAAGATTTTGAGTATGTCCTCATGTGCTTTTTGGATCTTTGTATATCTTGTTTGGAGAACTTTCTATTCCGATCCTTTGCCTATTTTTAAATTGACTTCTTTATTGTTGAGGAATATAAGTTATTTATATATTCTAAATGCAAATCCTTAGTGAGATATGATTTGCAAATATTTTGTCCCCATTCTGTGGGTTATTTTCTGCCTTAGGAGGTTGTTGTTTCACTTTCTGGGTTTGTTTGGTTTGTTTTTTTTTTTTTTTTTGAGTTTTAAGTAATGTCTGCACCCAATGTGGGGCTCAGACTCACAGCCCTGAGATCAAGAGTCACGTGCTCTACTGACTGAGCCAGCAGGTGCCCCTGTTGTTTCATTTTCTTGATGTTGTCCTTTGTAGCAAAAAAGTTCCTAATTTTCATGAAGTCTGATTTATCTATTTTGTCTTCGGTTGCATGTACTTTTGGTATTAGATCTAAGAAACTGTTACCAAATCCAAAGGCGTGAAGATTTACTGTTTCTTTTTTTTTTCTTGTAGCTTTGTAGTTTTAGCTCTTACATTTAGGCTTTTGAGCTATTTTGAGTTACATTTTATTAAGTGTGAGGTGGGAGTCCAGCTTAATTTTTTGCCTGTGAATATTTAGTTGTCCCAGCACCATTTGTTAAAGACTATTCTCTCTCTAATTCCTTGTTGAAATCAATTGGCCATATGTGTAGGGGTTTATTTCTGGACTCAATACTGTTCTCTCGATCTTTGTGTCCTTATGGCAGTACCACACTCTCCTGATTGCATTAGTTTTGTAGTAAGTTTAGAAATTGGAAAGTGTGATGTTTCTAACTTGTTTTTGAGATTGTTTTAGCTATTGTGTGTTCCTTACATTTCCATACAGATGTTAGGGTCACTTCTCAATTTCTGCAACAAGAAAGAAAGGTAGTTGGGATTTTGAGTGGGATTGCATTTCATTTGTAGATCAATTTTGGGAGTATTGTCAATATTATGCCTTTTGATCCATGAGTGTGGGATGTCTTTCCACTTACTTAGGTCTTTACTTTCGGTGATTTTTTTTTTTTTTTTTTTTTTTGGTGCCAGCAGCAGGCAAATGTTTATTACAATATAAGATTAGAAAGGAAGAATAATATGGGCGCTTGGGTGGCTCAGTCGGTTGAGTGTCCGACTTCAGCCCAGGTCACGATCTCTCGGTTTGTGGGTTCCAGCCCCGCGTCAGGCTCTGTGCTGCCAGCTCAGAGCCTGGAGCCTGCTTCAGATTCTGGGTCTCCCTCTCTCTCTCTGCCCCTCCCCCACTCATGCTCTGTGTTCTTAAAAATAAAATAAACATTAAAAAGTTTTTTTTTAAAAAAGGAAGAATAGTAGGAAAGCTCTCTTTACAGAGGGGACATTCGAAAGTGAATGCCCTCAGTGATTTTTTTCTTTTTTTAGTTTTCAGAGTTCAACATTTGCAGTTCTTTAAAAAAGTATTCTTAAGCATCTAATTCTTTTTTACACTATTGCAAGTAGAATTATTTTAAGTTCATTTTCAGATTGTTTATTACTAGTGCATAGTTTAAATAAAATTTTTGTATAGTGATCTATCCTGTAATCTTACTGAACTCATTTACTAGCTCTAATGATATTTTGACGTGTGTGTGTGTGTACGTATGTATGTATGTGTATTCTGTGGACATAATCATGTCATCTGCAAGTTCAGATAGTTTCCTCCTTTTCCAGTCTAAATGTTCTTGGCTTATTTGTCTTGCTTAAAGCTCTGGCTAGATTCTACAGTATAATGTTGACTAGAAATGGGGAGAGTGGATATCCTTGTCTTGTTTCTTACCTTAGGGGGAAAAGCTTTCAGTATTTACCCATTTGGTATGATGTTAACTGTGTTTTTCCTAGATGCCCTTTTTCAGATTGAGGAATTTCCATTCTGTTTCTAATTTGTAGAAAGTTTTTACCATGAGAGTGTTGGATTTTGTTGAATGCTGTTTCTTCATTTACTGAGACGATCATGTGGTTTTGTCTTTTTTTCTATTCACATATGTTGGATTATGTTAATTGATTTTTCTATGTTGAATCAACCTTGCAATCCTGGGATAGATCCCACTTGCTCATGGTGTATAATCCCTTTTATATGTTTTTGGATTTGGTTTCCTAGTGTTTTGTTGAGTATTCCATCTTTTCCCTTTTAACCTTTCTGTGTAGCTGTTTTGGGTCTGTCTTGGTAAACAGCGTAACATTGAATTTTTATAATAGAATTTGACAGCCTATCTTTAAGGATTTAAAGTCACTTACATTGCTTGTATTAATGATAGATTTGACTTTATTTCAGCCATCGATTTTGTTTTCGTTTGTGCCACTTCTGCCATGCTTTATTTCTGTTTTTTTCCCTCTTATTCTAGGTTGGAACTTGTACATGCTATTTCTATTTTTTTTTACATGGTTAGATTTGAAATTTTACCTTGCATATAGATAGTATTTAATGCTGTGTAAAACAGTACAGGGACAGTTGTGCTGTTATCTCATATTTTCATTTTAATTTATAATCCTTCAGTCCAGGTCAGTGACATTTTACTTAAGTTTAGATATTACTTAAATGCATGACTTGTCAAGACTGAACCTAGAAAAAAAGGTATGTACTTGGTGGATTTTCAGTTCTCAAGAATTTAATTTGCTCTAAACTCAAAATAATGAAAACCAATTTCTTTTTTTAGACACATTAATAATTAACAAAGTCTTAAAGGAATGAAATGTTGGGAAGGCATTACCTTTCCAAACTCCAAAAATTATGAGACAAAGTAATAGGTGCCCGATTCATTCCAAAGTTTACCTTTTGTTTATGCAAGCTTGTAATTTTTAAATTTTATTTTTACTCATTTTTTAATTTTTATTTTACTTATTTTAGAAAGGGAGTGGGAAGGAGGGCACATGAGTGGGGGTGGGGAGGAGCAGAGAGAGGGGGAGAGAGAATCTTAAGCAACCTCTATGCTCCGCATGAGCCTGATGTGGCCCTTGATCTCATGACGCTCAGGTCATGACCTGAGCTTAAATCAAGAGTCAGACTCTTAACCGACTGAGCCACTCAGGTGCCCCTGTAATTGTTTTAAATATAGAAGTTTAATTTCTAATATAAAAATTGCAAGCACACAGAAAAGTTGAAGGAATAATATAATGAACCCCATATACTTACCACCTAAATTTAATTGTAAATAGAATTTTGTCTCCATTTTTGTCATGTATTTTATTAATATCTTGACATTTCTCCCTGAATGTTTTTTTTTATATAACCACAATACCCTTATCCCACCTAGTGCAATTAACACAAATCCTCTAATATTTAATATTCAGTCATATGTCAAATTTCTAGCTGCACAGTGGCTTTTCACAGTTTGTTCAAGGTTTACACTGCATTTCATAGTGGTATAGCTCATAATTTTTTAAGTTCACACTTGTGTTATAGGTATCTGGCTAAAATTTTTTTTTTCTTGTGTAGATTTTCTCTTCATGTTCTCATTTTGAACTTATTTAGAATTCTCAAAATTTGGTTATCTCAGTCTCTTGGTAATTAGAATTGAAAGGAATTATTAAACTGATAAGTGGTAACTGCATTCTGTCCTGTTTGGTTTAAGGACAAAATCGTTTTGAAAGCCTGCAAACTTACTACTACTGAAAGAGGAATAGAGTGTTGTTATATTAATTCACTCTTAGTTGGGTTAATATGAAATATGTAATCAGTATTGTGAAGTTTTTTTGAGGTGAAATTCACATAACATGAAACTGATCATTTTAACTTAATTTTATTTTTAATGTTTCATTTCTTTTTTTTGAGAGAGCGAGCGAGCGAGAGCAAGCCATTGGGGGAGGGGCAGAGAGAGACACACACATGCACAGAACTCAAGCAGATTCCAGGTTCTGAGCTGTCAGCACAGAGCCCAACATGGGCTTGAACTCACGAACAGTGAGATCATGACATGATCCAAAGTTGGATGCTTAACCAACTGAGCTACCTGGGTACCCCGACCATTTTAAATAATGTAATTCTGTAGCAGTTAATACATTCACAAAGTTTTGCTATTTCTTCTAATTCCAAAATGTTTTAGCACCTCCAAAGGAAATCTGTGCCCATTAAGCATTCACTCCCCATTTCCCCCTCCTCTGAGCTCCTGGCAACCAACAACTAATCCACTTTATGTCTTTTGATTGACCTGTTCTGGATATTTCACGTAATGGAATTATACCACATATGACCTTTTGTGTCTGGACTCTTTTACTTAGCATAATGTTTTGGAGGTTCATCCATGTCGTAGAATGTGTCAGTACTTCATTTTGTTTTTATAGCTGAATAATTTCATTTTGTATATGTATGCCAAATAATGTTCATCCGTTTATCCAGTGATGAACATTTTTGATTGTTTGCACCTTTTGGCTGTTGTGAAAAGTGCTGCTATGAACATTTATGTACAGGTGTTTGAGTCCCTGTATTCAGTTCTCTTGAGTATATACCTAGGGGTGGAATTGGTGGGTATATGGTAATTCTATGTTTAATGTTTTGAGGAACCACCAAACTTTTTTTTTTTTTTTTTTTTTTGAGTATAGTTGATGCACAATGATACGTTAGTTTCGGGTGTACAACATAGTGTTTGGAGAAGTTTATACGTTGTGCTATGTTCACCAGAGGTGTAGCTACCATCCAACACCATACAATGCTATTACAATATCACTGACTATATTATTCATTCCATAACTGGAAGCCTGTATTTCCCACTCCCCTTCATCCATTGTGCCTATCCCCTCCCCTCTGGCAAGCATCAGTTCTCCATATTTATAAGTCTAATTCTGCTTTTAAAAAAAAAAAAATTTTTTTTAACGTTCATTGAGTTTTGAGAGAAAGAGCACAAGCCGGGGAGGAGCGGAGAGAGAGAGAGAGAGAGGGAGACACAGTCTGAAGCAGGCTCCAGGCTCTGAGCTGTCAGCACAGGGCCCAATGTGGGGCTCAAACCCACAAACCACGAGATCATGACCTGAGCTGAAGTCTGATACTTAACCGACTGAGCCACCCAGGTGCCCCTAATTCTGCGTTTTGTTTATTTATGTTTTTTTTTTTTTTTAAGATTCCACATGAGTGAAATCATATGGTATTTGTCTCTCAGTCTAACTTTTTTCACCTAACATAGTACCCTCTGGGTCCATCCATGTTGTCACAAATGGCAAGATCTCATCCTTTTTTTTAATGGCTGCATAATTTCATTGTATATGTACACCACAACTTCCTTATCCATTTGTCTATCGATGGATACTTGGATTGCTTCCATATCTTGGCCATTGTAAGTAATGTTGCAGTAAACATTGGTGCATGTATCTTTTTGAATTAGTGTTAATCGTTTTATTTGGGTAAATATCCAGTAGTGAAATTACTGGATCATATTTTATTTCTATTTTTAATTTTTTGAGGAACCTCCATATTGTTTTCCACAGTGGCTGTACCAATTTACGTTCCTACCAACTGGGCACAAAAGTTCCTTTTTCTCCTCATCCTTGCCAACACTTACTTCTACTGTTTTTGATACTAGCCATTCTGAACGGTTGTAAGGTGATAACTCATTGTGGTTTTGATTTGCATTTGCCTGCAGATGAGTGATGTTGAGCATGTTTTCATGTTTCTGATGACCCTTTATATGTATTTGGAAGAATGTCTATTCAGGTTCTCTGCCCATTTTTAACGGATTATTTGAGGGGTTGTAGAGGTTCTGTGTTTATTTTGGATATTAATCCCTTATTGGATATGTTATTTGCAAATATCTTCTTCCATTCAGGAGGTTTTCTTTTGGTTTTGTTGATGGGTTTCCTTTACTGCACACAAGTTTTTTTTATTTAGATATAGTCCCAGTAGTTTATTTTTGCTTTTATTTTCTTTGCCTTAGAGGAGACATATCTAGATAAATGTTATAGCTTATGTCAGAGAAATTACTACCTGTGTTATCTTCTAGGAATTTTATGTTTTTAGGTCTTACATTTAGGTCTTTAATCTATTTTGAGTTTATTTTTGTGTATGGTGTTAGGAAGCAGTCCAGGGGTGCCTGGTTGGCTCAGTTGGTTAAGCGTCTGACTTGACTTTGGCTTAGGTCATGATCTCATGGTTCATGAGTTCAAGCCCCACTTTGGGCTCCGTGCTGACAGTTCAGGGCCTGCTTGGGATTCTCTCTCTCTCCCCAAATCTCTCTCTGCCCCTACCTTGTTTGCTCGCTCACTCTCTCAAAATACATAAACTTAAAAAAAAAAATTGGTCCAGTGTCATTCTTTTACATGTAGCTGTCCAGGTTTCCCAGCACCATTTATTGAAGAGATTCTTGCCTCCTTTGTCATAATTTAATTGGCCATATAAATGTTACTTTGGGGCTTTCCATTCTGTTCCATTGACCCATGTCTATTCTGCCAGTTTCATACTGTTTTTATTACTACAGCTTTGTAGTATATCATGAAATCAGGGATTGTGATATATCTCTCCTGCCCATGCCCCCTCTCTCCCCTCCCCCACCCAAGTTTGCTTTGGCTGTTTGTGGTCTTTTGTGGTTCCATATACATTTTAGTATTAATTCTAGTTTTGTGAAAAATGTTGGAGGAATCACCAAACTTTTTATAGTGGCTGCACCATTTTACATTTCTGCCAGCAGTGTGAAAGGGTTCTAATTTCTTCGTATCTTGGCCTTTGTTTTTATGTTTAATAATCATCTTAGTAGTTGTGAAATGGTGTCCCTAGTAGTTGTGAAATGGTGTCCCATCCTAGTTTTGATTTGCATTTCCCTGGTTACTAATGCTGTATTCACATGTATTCACAGTGCATTCACATATGTATTCACTATCCATTTGCATGTCCTTGGAAAAAGTCTGTGTAAGTCCTTTACTCATTTTTAAATTGTTTTTTTAAGGTCGAGTTTTAAGAATTCTGTATATATTCTGGATACTTGACCTTTATCAGATGTATGATTTGTAAATATTTTCTTCCATTATATGGGCTGTTTTCATTGTCTTGATAGTGTCCCTTTTACAAAAAAATTTTAATTTTGATGAAGTCCAACTTCTTTTTTTGGCTGTTGTTGCTTGTACCTTTGGTATTGTAGCTAAGAATCTTATTGCCAAGTCGAAGGCCATCAAGATTCACTTTTATGTTTTCTTGAGAATTTTATGTTTTAGCACTTAAATTTATGTCTTTAACCCATTTTCAGTCAATTTTTGTATATGATGTGAATTAGAGGTTCAACATCTTTTATATGTGAACATCTAGACCTAGTACCGTTTGTTGAAGAGACTATTTCTTTGACTGTTGATTGGTGTTGGCACTGCTGTCAAGTCCACTGACCATGGATGAATGGATTTATTTCTGGATTTTTTATTCCTTTGGTCTGTGGTTAGCCTTATACCAGTACCACATTGTTTTGACTGCTGTAGTATACATTTTCTTAAATGAAAATTTTCAAACACATACAGAAGTAGAATAATGAATCCACATGTGTCCATCACTCAGTTTCAAATATTACAGATTCATGGATGATCTTGTTTCATCTATATTCTACCTACTCTTTTATTTCCTCATCATTTTGAAACAGCCTCAGACATTTAAAAAATTTTTTTTAATGTTTATTTTTAAGATAGAGACCAAGTGCAGGCAGGGGAGGGGCAGAGAGAGAGAGAGGGAGACACAGAATCAAAGCAGGCTCCAGGCTCTGAGCTGTCAGCACAGAGCTGGATGCCTGGCTCAAATTCATGAACTGGGAGATTGTGACTTGAGCCGAAGTCAGATGCTTAACCGAATGAGCCACCCTGGCGCCCCAGCCTCAGACATTTGTAAATAGTATTTCAGGAGGTTACATAATCAACATAAGAAAGATTTACATCTTAAATTTTAAAGAGTGGTGCATTTCCATTCATTTGGAAATTTCACATACAGTAGAATCCTTGTCTGTGTTTGGATAAATGAAATGTCATTGTACTTTTCTCTCATGGGATTTTTTTTAACTGTTTGAATTTGTTTCAGAAAATTCAATTTGGAAGTTCTGTGATCAAAATAAAAGTTCAGTAATTGTTATTGCGGTAGTGTGGTTTTTATTAAGCTGCTGTGATGAACCTGCCTTCCCAATTGTATATGAAAGTTGTAGTTGCTATTCCAGAATAGAGTTTTTTCTTTATTTAATAATGCCTATTTGGAATGTATTAAATTTCCTGGTCATTATTAGTTGTAGAAGGTATTGAGGTGAATTGGGCATAAAAAAAGGAGTTTAAAAGGATCTTACATTTTAATGGAACAAATATTCTTACGCACAGATAATACAGTGAGGAGATGCAGAGAGAATGTGGAGTTTAGTTTCTAGGAGTGCCACCCTTCAGATTGCAGTTTTGCTTCCCAAAGTTATTATATATGTGTCTTTCAGATCCCTTTCTAATTAAAACTTCCCTCAGAGCAGGCCAGATCAGAACGAACAGGAAAAGGAGTGTGCTGTATATTTGAGTTACCAGGGTGGATGACAAAGAATATCCTAGATCTTCATTTGCTTCTCTATTGCCTAGTAATTCTGTACACAGGTGCAGCCAGCTCTTTCTACTGATGGTGTTGTCCAGCCAGTTGGTTATTGACAAGTATCCTTTCCTGAGAGTAGTTTCCTGCATAAAAATTTTATTGATGTCTATTTGGTTATTCTGGGTACTATACCAAAGTATATTAGGTGGAAATAATACTTCAAAAAAATTTTTTTAGTGTTTATTTTTAAGAGAGAGACAGAGACAGAGTGCGAGCTAGGGAGGGGCAGAGAGAGAGGGATACTTAGAATCCGAAGCAGGCTCCAGGCTCTGAGCTGTCAGCACAGAGCCTGACGTGGGGCTCATGAAATGCGAGATCATGACCTGAGCTGAAGTTGGGTGCTTAACCAGCTGAGCCACCCAGGGGTCCCAGTGGATATTATACCTTTGACAGTGATTAAAGGACCAGAGTTACTTGTACAGAATATAGACTACAGGTTCACTTTCAGTGAGTGCTGAATGTACTCAAATTGTTTGTTTTTTTCTGAATGTGCTCAATTTGATCAGTTATTTTAGAGTTTAGATTGTGTCCTTTCTTAAGATATTAATTCAGAATATTGGCTTAAGTTATCAATAGTGTCTATACATATCTACGGGGATAATACTAAGTATAAAACTTGTATTTCTTGCGAAAGTATGAGACCCAAAATACTCTTCTATCAAATAGTAAGAAATAGAAGATTTTTTACATTCAAATTTGTAGCATTGACATGAAAGATGATATTACTGTGTTGTCGATTCTAAATCAGCGCTTCTCAAACTTTAATGTGCATGTAATTAACCTATGGATCTTGTTAAAAAGATAAATGGTGGCTGTGGTGGAGTCATCTTAAAGGCTACCTTACCTGGCACCTCACTCACTTCTGGTGGATCATCATGGTGGTTCTTGGTTGGGACTTTAGCTGGAACATCTACATTTGATCTCTCTGTAGTCTGGACATTCTTATTAGCTTGGCAGTGAACATCTCAAAAGTCAGGAAGTAGATGTTGCCAGGGAAGGTTATGGGCCCAGGAACTATAGCATCATTTCTACCATAGTCAGTTGACCAGTAGCCCCAAGTTAAAGTGAAGGTTGCAGAGCACTGTCTCTGAGTGTCAGAGAAATTTGGGGCCAGGTTTTAAAACTTCCACAGGGGGTGAAGAGGGGCTGGTAGGAGAAAGTCTTAGGAAGCTTGAAGATTTTGAATTCTGAAATAGTTTGGCAAGGGTTGCATTTTCTACATACTTGTCTACCTTTACGTTAGACTTTAGTGGAAAATGCCTGTCATTATTAAATGAAATTTGCCAAGTGTGAGATTGAGAGATTTGCATATAAGGTTAATTTTCCTTTTACTTTTTTTCAGTGAACTTTTTTTGGATAGAGTTTTGTATCGTTAAAGGTTTTACTATATTGATCTCAAAACGAAGTATGTCTTTATTTTTATATATGATTTTTATTTAATTCCAAAAAGCCAGATACCAAAGTTGAGTATATGCCTGCACACACAATTAATAAATACCATGTTTTTAAAAGATTCTTTTATTGTAACATCATTTTAGTTATACATTATATCATGTTAATAGAAATTACAGTATTGGAAGATATTATAGCTTTATTCTTATTTTTCATAACTTATAAAAATGGGTAAATGATTTATATTAGGTTTACATGCTTTTAACCATAACTGTTTAAACTGATAAATGCACTCTAAGTTCTAAACTATTGTTAGAGTATTACTAGAAATTCAAATTAACATTTTTCAAGGTATTGATATAACAGATTTCAAGTGGTGCAGTTGATAAGTTTTGATAAATGTGTATAGTTGTGTATCCTTCACTGCAGTCATGATCTAGAATATTTCCATTAGTCCAAAAGTTCCTTTATGACCCTTTGTAGTCAATACTTTTTCCCTACAACGAATTGGCTTTTGGCCAGAAATCACTGGTTTTTTTGTTTTTATTTTTTTATTTTTGTCACTGTAGTTTTCCCTTTTCCAGAAATTCATAAAAGTAGAATCATAGGGTTTGTAGCCTTTATTGGCTGGCTGAGTCACTTAATATAATACTTTTGAGATTATCCATGTCAGTATACGTAACATTAATTCTTTTATCATTGATTAGTAGTGCAATGTGTGGATAGATGACAATTTGTTTATAAATTACCTGGTAGATGGATGTTTGGGTTGTTTCCAGCTTCTTGTGATTATGAATAAAGCTGCTATGAATATTTGAGTACAAGTCTTTGTGTGGACATATGTTTTCATTTCTCTTAGGTAAATACCTAGGAGTGGGATTGCTGGGTCCTATGGTAAGTGTGTATGTTTAACTTTAAGAAACTGCCCAACTGTCTCTTCCAAAGTGGCTGTGCTATTTTTACATTCCCTCTGGGGATGTGTTCCAGTTGGTCCACATCCTCTCTCAACACTTAGTATTATCAGTCCTTAATTTTAGTCATCCTGGTGGCTGTGTAGTGGCATCTCATTGTGGCTTTAATTTATATTTTCTTACATTTGTGACATTGACTATCTTGTTATGTGTTTGTCATTCTTGAATCTCATTTGGTTAAGTGTTCAGATCATTCGCCCATTTAAAAAATAACATCATTTAATATTGGGTTGTAGGAGTTTTTAAATATCACAAATTCTTCATCAGGTATATATGCATTGAAAAGAAACTACTCAGTCAGCCTTGCCTTTTTATTTTAACAGTGTTTGTTTTTTCAAATGAAACTTTTAAGATAATTGTAGACATTCAGTTGTGAGAAACAATACAGAGAGATCCTTGTACCTTTACCCAGTTTCCCCACCATGGTAACATCTTGTAAAATTATGCAATACCACAACTTGGATATTGGCCTATATACAGTTCACTGACCATATTCAGATTTGCCCGGTTTCATTTGTGTTTGTGTTTAGTACTATACAGTATTATCACCTGTGTAGATTTGTGTATTCACTACCAGAGTCAAAGTATAGAACATCACTGTAGGAATCCCTCATGTTGTTCATGTGTGACCATATTCATCTCCTTTCTGTGCACCTCCCCTTCCTTGCCCATCCCTACTCCAGGTAACGTTGAATCTGTTCTAGGTTTGTAAAATTTTTTCTTTTCAAAACGTTTTATAAATGGAATCATGTATATATGTAATCTTTGGGATTGACTTCTTTCCAGTCAGCCTTAATTCTCTTGTGATTCATCCACTTGTTGCATGAATTGATAGTTCTTTCCATTTTATAGCTTAATAGTATTCTATGGAATGGGGATGAACCACAGTTTATTTAACCATTCACCCATTAAGGACAATTGGGTTGTTTCCAGTTTTTGGCTATGGCAAATGAAGCCACTATAAACATTTGTGTACAAGTTGTGCATGAGAACAATTTCATTGTTCAGGGATAAATGTGTAAGAGTGCAATTGCTGGGCCAAATGGTAAGTACATTTTTAGTCTTACAAGAACATGACAGACTGTTTTTCAGAGTGGCTATACCAGTTTACATTCCCACCAGCAATGTTTGAGTGATCCAGATCCTGTACATCCTTACCAACATTGGTTATTATCACTTTTTTTTTTTGTAGAGAGGGCATTCTGATTTGTGCGTAGTGATATTCCCAAATGCCTTAATGATGTGGAATATCCTTTATTTTCCATATGTAAATGCTCTTCAGTGAAATGTCTTCTTATGCCTTTGTCCATTTTCTAATTTAGATTATTTGGATTTTTATGTTAAGTTCTTAGAGTTATTTGTATACTTTAGATACTAGTCCTTTTCAGAATGTGGTTTGCAAATATTCTCTCCCTCTTTGTGGCTTGTTTTTTTCATTCCCTTCAAAGATATATTTTTTTATTATTTTTTTTTAATGTTTACTTATTTTTGAGAGAGAGCACTTAATGGGAGAGGGACAGAGAGAGAGAGAGAGAGAGAGAGAGAGAGAGAAGACACAGAAGCTGAAGCAGGCTCCGGGCTCTGAGCTGTCAGCACAGAGCCAGCACAGGGTTCAAACTCACAAAGTGCAAGAGAGCATGACCTGAGCTGAAGTTGGGCACTTAACCAGCTGAGCCACCCAGGTGCCCCTTTTCATTCCCTTCATAAGGTCTTTTGCATAGCCAGAGTTTTTAATTCTGATGAAGTCCAATTTATTTTGGATTGTACTTTTAATTTCAGGAAGTCTTAAAACCTGATTAATGCTAGATCCCCCAAAATTTTTTGTAAAAGTTATATTTTCGTGTTTTACATTTAGGTCTGTCATGTATCTTGAGTTCATTTTTGCATAAGTAATGAGATTGGAATTCATTTTTTTTTGGACGAATACATGTCCATTTGCCCTAGCATCATTTGTTGAAAAGACTGTCTTTCTTCTCTTGAATTACTTTTTGCACCTTTGTCAAAAATCAGTTGGCCATACTTCTGTAGGGGCTAATTTGAGATTCCCTCTTCTTGTTGATATCTGTGTCTGTTGATATCTGTGTCTGTCCATCTGCCAGAACCACAGTTTTGGTTATTCTCAAAATCTGCTAAAGTCATTATAAAATTTTTTTTTATGTTTGTTTATTTATTTTGAGAGAGAGCACATACACAAGCCAGGGAGGAGGAGAGAGAGCAGTGGAGAGAATTTCAAGCAGGCTCCATGCTGTCAGCACAGCACACGAGGCTCAATCTCATGAACTGTGAGGTCATGACCTGAGCTGAAATCAAGAGTCAGCTTAACCAATTGAACCACCCATGTGCCCCTAAAGTCATTTTTTTTAAGTCTTTTTCTAGAATGTTTTAGTTATTCTAGTTTTTGTTTTTTTTTGTTTTCCATATGCATTTTGGAGTAGACTTGTGTATATTGGCTATGTCCCAAAAATCTTGCTGGGATTTTTATTGGAATTGCTTAAATTTGAATGTCATTTTTGGGGAGAATTGACATCTTTACTGTGTTGAATCTCCTAGTTCATGAACATGGTATATTTCCATTTTATTAAGTTTGTCTTGAATTCCTTTTATCACCATTTTGTGATTTTCAGCTTACAAATTCTATACATGTTTTGTTAGATTTATAGCAAAGCATTTTCTTTGGAGTCATTGTAAATGATTGTCATTTTTCCTTGGACTCCTCTTATCTTTGAGAAGACTTCAACAAATCACTTATGTTGACCCAGATCATTTGGCTGTATTTGTCAGGCTTTACATTATAAAGTTACTCTTTTCTTCCTTTTTTCCATACTGTACTCTTTGGAAGTAAATCACCGTGTGTTGCTCACATTTAAGTGGGAAATTATCCATTTCCTTAATGGTGGCATGTCTGAATAACTTATTTAGAATTCTGCATGGGAGACTTGTCTCATCCCCATTCATTCATTCATTCATCTCCATCAGTGTGGACTTGGGGGCAATATTTTATATTTTAGTTTAAAATCTAATACTATATTAATTTGTTGCTTTAATTAAGAAATTAATTTGTTCCTCTTGTTGCCAGTTGAGTGCTCTTTCGCTTGGTCCCTCCGTTCTTAGTTATACACTCATTGTTTTGGGCAGGGGTGGGTAGGGAAAGATGGTAATCACTTGCTTTCTAGTATTACACAGTGATCCAGACTTACCTCAAGCCCAGAATCTGCTATTTTGCATTCTCACCAACAATTGATATTGGTAGTTTCTTGGATTCTAGTCATTGTGATAGGTATGAAGTGCTGTCTCCTTGTTTTAATTTGTATTACCCTAATGACAAATTGTAACCATTTTATCTCTTTTTGTATTTGCCATTTATGTATCTTTTGGTCAAGTGACTGTTAAAATCTCTATTCGTATTTTTATTTTTTAAGTTTATTTATTTTGATAGCTTGTGTGAGCAGGGGAGGGGCAGAGAGAGAGGGAGAGAATCCGAAGCAGGCCCTGCACTTTTAGCACAGAGCCGGACACGGGGCTCCGGCTCACACACCATGAGATCACAACCCTGAGCCGACATCAAGAGACAGATGCTTAACCTTAACCAACTGAGCCACCCAGGCACCCCTATTCATATTTTAATTGGGTTCTCTATTATTATTGTTATTATTATTATTAGGTTTAAATTTCCTTTCCCATATTTTGGATACAAGTCCTTTAGTCAGTAGTGTTTTGCAAATACAGGCATACCTCAAAGATACTGCATATTTGGTTCTGTACCACTGCGATAAGGCAAGTCAGATCAGTTTTCTGGTTTCTCAGTGCATATGAAAATTATGTTATAGTATACTGTAGTCTACTGTGTGCAAATAATAGCATTATGTCTAAACGAATGTATGTAACATTAACTTAAGCATTGGTAGAAAATACTAACCATCATCTGAGCTTTCAGCAATTCATAATTGTGTTGTTGGAGTAGAGTCTTGCCTTGATGTTAATGACTGCTGACTGATCACATTGGTGGTTTCTGAAGTTTGGGGTGACTGTGGCAATTTCTTAAAAGAAGGCAACAATAAAGTTGGTTAATTGACTCTTTCATGAATGATATTTCTGTGGCATGCAATGCTGTTTGATAACGTATTTTTACTCAATGATAGAACTTTCGAAATTGCAGCAAGCCCTGTTGCTGCTTATCAACTAAGTTTATGTAATATTCTAAATCTTCCATTGTCATTTCAACAGTTTTCACAGCACCTTCACCTGGAGTAAATTCCATCTCAAGAAATCATTTCTTTGTTTATCCATAAGACGCAGCTCCTGTTAAAGGTTTTATCATGAGATTGTAGCATTTCAGTTACATCTTGAGGTTCCACTTCTGGTTCTCGTTCTCTTGCTATTTCCACCACATCTCCAGTTACTTCTTCCACTGAAGTCTTGAACCCTGCAAAGTAATCCATGACGGTTGGAACCAACTTCTTCCAAATTCCTGTTAATGTTGATATTTTGATCCCTCCCCATAAATCATAAATGTGTTTGTGACACCTAGAATAGTGAATCCTCCTCAGAAGGTTTTCAGTTTTGTTGTTGTTGTTGTTCAGATCCATCAGAGGAATCCCTGTCTATGGCAGCTATAGCCTTACAAAGTGTATTTTTTACATCATGAGACTTGAAAGTCGAAATGACTCTGATCCATGGACTGCTTTGAAAGTTCAGAGTATCTGTGAAGTACAATAAAGGAAGGTATGCCAGCATTTTCTGTTATTGTGTGGTTTGTGTTTTCATTTTTTTATCAGTATCCTTCTAAGCAGAAATTTTAAATTTTAATAAAGTCTAAATTATCATTTCTTCTCTGATAAATTCTGCTTTTGGTTTTTGTTTCATCTTAAACCCATTGCCAAACCCAGGGTGCACAGATTCTGCATCTTTTTTTGTTTTAACTCTACTGCCTTGACAGTAAGCTTTAAGTGTTTTTTTTAAACACATTTTAAAAAAATGTTTATTTTTCAGAGAGAGAGAGAGCGCACGTGCGTATTAAGAGGGGGGTGGGGCAGAGAGAGAGAAGCAGACAGAGAATCCGAAGCAGGCTCCAGGCTCCAAGCTTTCAGCCCAGAGCCCAAGATGGGGCTTGAACTCATGAACCATGAGATCATGACCTGAGCTGAAATTGGATGCTTAACCAACTTAGTCAGCCAGGCACCCCTAAGTAAGTCTTGAAATAGGATAGAGTCCTTCAGCTTTGTTCTTCAGTATTGTGTTGACTATTCAAAGTCTTGTTTTTCCTTTTACAACGTTTTTTATTTATTTTTGGGACAGAGAGAGACAGAGCATGAACGGGGGAGGGTCAGAGAGAGAGGGAGACACAGAATCGGAAACAGGCTCCAGGCTCCGAGCCATCAGCCCAGAGCCTGACGCGGGGCTCGAACTCACGGACCGCGAGATCGTGACCTGGCTGAAGTCGGACGCTTAACCGACTGCGCCACCCAGGCGCCCCTTGTTTTTCCTTTTAAACTGTAGAATCAGTTTGTTGGTGTTTGCAAAGGGGTTGAATCTGTAGATCATGGTGGGAAGAATTGACATCTTAACTATATTGTTTTCCAGTTCATGATAATGGAACATCTTTCTATTTGTTTAGGTCTTGATCTCTATTTCTTGTTTGCTGAATGTTTTATATGAATAGGTGTTGGGTTTGTAAAATGTATTTTCTATGGCAGTTAATATGATCATATATATATATATATATATACACACACACACACATATTTATATTTATTTTCCTGTGGCCTGTTGATGTAGTTGATAGCATTGCTTTTTCTATTTTTTTTTTTTTCAATTTATTTTGAGAGAGAATGAGGGAGGGACTGAGAAAGAGGGAGAGAGAATCCCAAGCAGGCTCTGTGCTGTCAGCACACAGCCCAACATGGGGCTCCATCTCATGACCCACAAGATCATGACCTCAGCTGAAATCAAGTGTTGGATGTGTAACCGACTGAGCCACCCAGGTGCCCTGATAACATTGTTGTGTGTTAAACCCAACCTTGTGTTCCTGGAGTACATTCAACTTGATTATGATGCATAATTTCTTTAATCTGTGGCTGGATTTGGTTTGATAGTATTTTGTTGAGAATATTTGTACACACAAATGTTCATCTGTACCTTTTTGGGGGGATAGTTTTCTGTTTATTGTAAAATACACATAAAATTTACCATTTTAACCACATAATTGAGTGGCATTAAGTATATTCACAATGTTCTACAATTGCCTCTTCTATACCTTTCTAATGTCTTTGTCTAGTTTTGTTATCTGGGTAATACTGGTCTCGGTGTTCACTTCTCTCTCCCTGCCCCCCTCCCCCCGCCCAAAAGAGTTTGTGAAGGATTGATGTTACTTCTTTAAATGTATCATAGAATTCACCAGTGAAGTCATCTGGCTCTAGGCTTTTCTTAGTGGAAAACTTTTTAATTAATAACTCAATTACTTTACTTACTAAAGGTGTATTCAGATTTTCTAATTCTTCTTGAATCAGTTCTAATAGTTTGTCTTTCTAGGAATTTGTCCATTTCATCTAAGTTATTTAATCTGTTGGCATTTTCACAGTATTTCCTGTATTCAAATCTTGCATATCTGAAATAAATTCTAATTGGTTGTAGTGTATAATTCATGTTATACATTGTTGGCTTTAATTTGCTAATTTTCTGAAATGTTTTATTTATTTTTGAGAGAGAGCATGTGAGCCGGGGAGGGGCAGAGAGAGACGGGGACAGAGGATTCAAAGCAGGCTCCATGCTGACAGCCGCAAGCCCGATGTGAGGCTCGAACTCATGAACCATGAGATCGTGACCTGAGCCAAAGTCAGATGTTCAACTGACTGAGCCACCCAGGTGTCTTTCTAATATATTTTTTAGAGGATCTTGACATCTTTGTTTATGAGTGATATTTGTAGTTTCCTTATACTGTTTTTCGTTTTGGTACTGGGGTGATACTCGCTTCACAGAATGAGTTAGGAAAAGTCTGCTTTTATTTTCTAGAGATTGTGGAGAAATGGTATCACTTCTTTCTTAAATGCTATACTAGTAAAATTACCTGGACCTATTGCTTGAAGGTTACAAATTACTGACTCAATTTGTTGACTAGATACAGGCCTTTAAGGAGGAAAGAGGGGATATTATTATAGATGTGTATCAAAAAGAAAAAGATACTGTGAACAACTCTGTACACATGAATCTGAGAACTTAAATGAGCTAACTTCTTAAACTATCAAAGCTCACTAAGGTGAAATAGATAATTTGAAGAGCCTTATTCCTATTAAGGAAATTGAATTCATAATTTAAAATGTCATGGGAGCATCTGGGTGGCTCAGTTAAGTGTCCCAACTCTTGATTTCAGTTCTAGGTCATGAGATTGAGCTCCACATTGGGCTCTGCTGGGTGTGGAGTCTGCTTAGGATTCTCTCTCCCTCCTTCTCCCCACCCCTGCCATCCCCTTTACTAAAAAAAAGAAGTCCTGAAAAATAAGTCTGCAGACTCTGATGGCTTTACTGGAGTTTTCTACCAAATGTTTAAAGAAGTAGTAACACCAATGCTCTATAATCATTTCTGGAATATAGGAGAGGAGACTGAACCTTCTAGATCTTTTTATGAAACTGGTACTACCCTGATGTCAAAGCCAGTCAAAAGTGGTACACACAAAAAAGAAAACTACAAGCTGATATCCTCATAAATATAGATTGCAAAAATTGTTAATGAAATATTAACAAATAGACAGGGCGCCTGGGTGGCTCAATTGGTTAAGCATCTGACTTTGGCTCAGGTCATGATCTCATAATGTATGGGTTTGAGCCCTGCATTGAGCTCTGCATGACAGCTCAGAGCCTGGTGTCTGCTTCAGATTCTGTGTCTCCCCCCCCCCCCCCCCCCGCCACTGGCCCTCCCCTGCTTGTGCTCGCTCACTCTCAAAAATAAATAAATATACTTAAAAAATTTTAAAAATATTAACAAATAGAATTGAATACACATACATCTTGACAAATAAAGAGAAATAAAAAGAAATGGAATGAATTCAGGTGATGCAAGACTGATTCATGATTCAGAAACCAGTAAGTGTAATCTACCACATTAACAGGTGAAAGAAGAAAAATTATTTGTGATTACACCAATTGATGCAGAAAACTTAAAAAAAATTCTTTTGGTTATTTTTATGTGAAAAAGAAAGCTTTTGACAAGAATACATCACCCATTCATGATGAAACTCAGAAAACTAGAAATAGAGGGAAACTTCTTCAGCTTGAAGAAGAAGCTCCGAAGAGCCTGCTTCAGATTCTGTGTGTCTCTCTCTCTTTCTCTCTCTGCCCCTCCTTTACTAATGCTCTCTCTATCTCTCTAAAAAATATTAAAAAAAATTTTTTTAAATACAGGTTTTGTGAAAATTTTGAAACACTGATGAAAGAAATCTGATTTAAATAAATGGAAAAACTTCCTGTGTTCATAGATTGAAAGACAACATAATGAAGTCACAATTTATATTCAAATTCTAGCAAGATACTTTTCGTAGATGTATACAAGATTATTCTAAAATATATTTCAACAGTCAAAGTTAAGAATAGATAAAACAATTCTCATAATGATTAATAAGGGGAAGAAATCATTCCACCTGATTTTAAAACTTATTATGTAGCTCCATTAATCATGACAATGTAAGTGTCTGAAGGAAAGACACATAGATCAGTAAAGCAGAATGGAGGACTCAGAAATAGCCCTATACAAGTACAGCTGAGTGATTTTTGGTGAAGGTGTAAGATGATTAGTGTAAAATGTTGCTGGAGCAGTTGAGTACCCGTAGGTGAAAAAAATTAAAATAGATCATAGATTTAAATATAAAACATTAAAGCACCCAACTTTTAGAAGATAACAAAGGTTTTATTTTCAAGACCTATGGCATGATGAAATGTTCTTAGTCATGACACCAAATACATGATTCATAAAATCTTGGTAAAGAGTACCACATGAAAATTAATTTTTTTTCCTTTAATAAAAATGCTGTTAAATGGATGAAAAAGTGAGCTACAGACTGGAAGAACATATGTATAAACCATATTTGACCAATGACTCATAGAGAACATAAAAAGAGTTCTCAAAATTCAACATTCAGTGCTATTAGAAAATGAGCAAACAATATGAACAGACATTTCACAGAGTAGTACTATGAATGACAAACACATGAAAAAATGGGTAATTAACCTATCCTTTAAGAAAATGCAAATGAAAACTATTATGGGGCACGTGGGTGGCTCAGTCAGTTAAGTGTCTGACTTCACTTCAGGTCATGATCTCAGGCCCCACATCCGCCTCTGCTGACAGCTCAGAGCCTGGAGTCTGCTTCTGATTTTGTGTCTCCCTGTCTCTACCCCTCCCCTGCTCGTTTGTTGTCTCTCTTTGTCTCTCAAAAATAAATAAATATTAATAAATTAAAAAAAGAAAAAACTATTATGATATTACCACTTAATTTATTAGAGTATCTTAAAGGGAAAGTAGCCATAATATCAAATACTGACTAGGATGTGAAAAAAAAATGGTTATCTCCATACGTTGCTGGTGTGAATATTAAATGGTAAACCCACTTTAGAAAGTAGCTTTGCTGTTCTTAAAAATCTACACATAACAGTATTTTTAATACCTTTATTTTTTAAGGCCATTAAGTCATAACATTTTTATGGTCTTGATGGAAAAATGTGGCTTGTAAAAACATGAGTCGAGTACAATAGAAATTGCTTTTTATTTCTGTAAATCGGTAATAAGTTTAGAATAAAGGATTGGGGGCTGTCACAGGAAACATTATTAGGACTGTTACAGCCTTATTAAAGGAAAAAGTGGTTTTCAGAAAGACATACCTACAGAAAAATATTTTTTACAGATTCCTTAAAGCTTTTAAAGCTTTTGTTATCACCATGGCTGCATTTTAGGTTTGACTCTTAAGTTTATTGAAATCGTAAGCTGTAGTTTATAGTGGGTAGGTATAGGAGTAGCACTGAAAATGTAGGTATACTCTAAAGTTTCAGCTTAGGGGCGCCTGGTGGCTTATTTGGTTAAGCGTCCCACTGTTGATTTAGGCTCAGGTCATGATCTCATGGTTTGTGAGATTAAGCCCCACGTTGGGTTCTGTGCTGACAGCACGGAACCGGCTTCGGGTTCGTTCTCTCTCTCTCTCTCTCTCTCTCTCTCTCTCTCTCTCGTTCTCTTTGTCTCTCAAAATAAATAAATAAACTTTAAAAACCAAATTTCAATGTTTTGGCTTAAATCACTAATATGATAGGTATGTTGTTTTCATGTCCTGACATTGTAATATGGTTTACTCTTTAGGACCTTTTCCTGAGTCTGGAGCAGCAAGTTCAGTACATATCAAAGGAACACTTGAGAAACCATTGTGGTTAAGACTTAAGTTTTGTTATATATCACTGATATATTTTGTAGCTATGTTTGAATTTTTCAAATAATGTCAGACACTTGATTATTTCCCATTTTTAGAGAAGGCAGCACAATTCTGGTGTCAGATTTGGGCTTGAGTTCCTGGCATACTACTTTCTAGCCTTTTGTAAATTCTTTTTATTATCATTAAGCTTAACTTCATAGAGTTGTTGTGAGGAGTAAATGATATATAGTATGTCTAGTGGTTGAACAGTACAGTGCTTTGATATATGATAAGCACTCAAAAATTGTCAGTCTTTTATAACTGGCCAGAAGAAGCCTTTCAAACTCAACAACATACAGATGTAGTCCTATATACTGTTACTCTGGAGATGTTTGTTAATGAGTGGTCTGGAAATACATCCAGTCACAAGCTATTCTGATGAAATGAATATAGTTCAGGTAAGAGATGGCAACTTTTTGGAGGTGAGGTGACAAGCTTCAATCATTAACCATCTTCCCATCTCACCCTGTTTTTATAAGCTGCTGTGGTGTGACATAGTGGCAGAGATGCCTTTGGAGAGTGCTGGTTGAGCTTGGCTAGGCTTTGGTTTCTGTTACTTAATGAGACCTAAGGATGGGTCTTGATTCTTTCCCTTCTATATACAATACATCCAGTTGGTCACTTAAGTGCTACTGATTGATCCCCTTAATATTCATCTTCTGTAATCTTGCTTGCAACTACTACAAGTCAGGTGTTTATCATTTCTCATTATAATTAACTATAAAAGCTCCTACCAACTGGTTTTCCTGCTTCCTAACTAGTTGGGATTCTGCCCTGCTACTCATACCAAAGGTAGCTTTCTAAAATGCAAATTTGACTATGTAAGCAGAGTTAAGAGCTCTGACAGTAGAATCAGAACTTCTGGGTTCAAATTCCATCTCTTCCTTGTGTGATCCTAAGTTAAATTCTCTGTACCTTGGTTTCTACATTTATTAAGAAGAATATTTCACATCGAACCCACAGTCACCTGGAAAGATGGCTAAAGATACACTGCTAAACTCCTAGCCCATTACTGGGTCCCTTGATCTTGGGTTGGATCACGAAATCCATAACTTATGAAAAACATCTCAGTTGGTTCAGATACCCCTTTATGAGTCTTCCTAAGATACCATGCACTTTGTCTTTAGGTTTTTGTACTCCTTGTGTCTGATGGGCACACCTACTTTGTCCAGCTAACTCTTGTTCCTCCTTCAGTACTTGGTTCCAGGTCTGTCCTCAACCGGGAAGGGTCTGACTTTCTGATTGTGGATTTCGTGCTTTAGGAAGTCCTCTCTAGTGCTCAGTGTTCTATAATCTTCCTCAAATACACTGTCTAAAATATAGGAAAAAGGTAATATATTTGTTGTTGACAACTATTATAAAAGCATAAATTTCTTCACTGCTTGGCATTTGGCATTTTGCAAATTTTTGGCTTACTGATTTGCTGTCTCTTCTAAGATCCTTGGGAATAAATTTTATATCTTCAGTGTCTTGTAAATCTTAAAATTGTATTAAAATTATTAATCTTAAAATCTAAAAGTTATTCTTTTAGGAAATTTTCTTTACTGAAATGAAACATCTTTATAACAAGGTGTGCAGAGTGGAGGTCATGATGCATCAAGTCTTTGTTTTCTTATTGTATCATTTATTTGGATTCATCCACTTTTCATATTTGTACATCTTGGACCTCCTGGATTTTCTGTAGTTTTTAACCGGAACTTAGTTTGATTTATTCCAGTATTTGTAGGTGAGGACATTGTGGGATAGAACCAGAAATGAAATCAAGAATGTAAAACATTGTGAGATTTGGTTCTGGGGTTTTAGATGTTTTTGTGTTTTATTTAGTGAATCATTTCTAATTCATTTAGATTTGGATGTGTGGTTGTCTTGCTCAAGGCGTTCAAACTTTGTGCATCTTAGTTTTCCTGTTGGTAAAGTGAGAGACTAGATGGTCTCTAAAGTTTCTTCCAGCTCTAAAATTTTTGCTGTTCCAAGTAAAAATTGAATAGGTGTTCAAATATTTAGCTGTTGCTATTACAAATAAAGTAATAAGACTCATTTTATCTTTTAAGCTCTCTCCATTTTATAAATAATTCCTTTAGGCACACATAAACTTTGTTATCAGCAAAAGTTAATTTCTTTCTCCTGTTTACCTAGATTTTCCTGGACCTCCTGATTATAGTTCTTTCTGATTTGAGTGTGTTATCGAAATAGATGCGGGAGGCTGATAAGTAGATACAACTCAAGTGTTGTCATGAAAGAACTTGCCAAATGATTTTTCTCACTGGGCTGCTAATGAGAAAAGTCAAAATGATATATTTCTCTGTTAATGTGGTAGATTATTTTGCCCTTGAGTAACATTTAGGTCTTCTTTGTTTTCATTTAAGTGCCAAGGATGACATTGATCTTGATGCCTTGGCTGCAGAAATAGAAGGAGCTGGTGCTGCCAAGGAACAGGAACCTCAAAAGTCAAAGGGGAAAAAGAAAAAGGAGAAAAAAAGGCAAGACTTTGAGTAAGTATATTTTAAATATATTTGATTTTTATTAGCTTTGGTATTAGATTCACTTATTAAATTAATTTGGTGCCTCAAAATATATTTTAATCCTTTCTAGTGAAGATGATATCCTGAAAGAACTGGAAGAATTGTCTTGGGAAGCTCAAGGCATCAAAGCTGACAGAGAAAGTGCTGCAGTAAAGGTGAAAGACCCTTGTTACCTATTCTGCATCCTAGTGCCAGTTTTAGGGAGCTGCCTTTTAGAAGCTTTCGAGCAGTGTGAATATGTTAATTAAAAGTTTCTATAGATTCTGCTGCCAAAGGGGGAAAACAATTTTTAAGAAAGAAATATGTTGTAAAACCCAACACAGATACAAAGACATTTTATTTGGGATTTCAGAGGTATTTTGTGATATGTTGCTCGTTCACAATTGGTACATTTGGAGATAAAATGTTCCTGTCTCTGTCTCCAGTGTTCTTTGATCTTCTTTTTCATTCTTTGAATTTGGATAACCTAAAGTAATTGGAAAGTGATAGACATATTTTTTTTCATTCAGCTTCCTTGTAGGTTTTGTATACCATTTGAAGAAGGTAGTAAATGTGGACTGATGATTAGTACTTGTTTCAGAGCACCTGGATTCTGAAATTTACAGTGAATGTGAAATGTGCCTGAGGTCTAGGCTAGCTTCTGGTACTTGATTGAGTTTTATATTCTTGAAAAAAATGACCTTATTTTGAAGTTATTTGGAGAATTTTTTCTATGCATACTTAATAAAGTACATGATTGAGGAGTCTCAGTTATTTTAAAACATAAAATATAACTGTTAATATTTTTAACAATGGAATTGTTTTAGCCAACAGAAAATAATGAAGAAGAATCCACCTCAAAACAAGATAAAAAAAAGAAAGGACAGAAAGGCAAAAAACAAAGTTTTGATGATAACGATAGTGAAGAATGGGAAGATAAAGATTCAAAATCGAAAAAATCTGCAAAGCCAAAAGTGGAAATGTACTCTGGGAGCGATGATGATGATGATGATTTTAATAAACTTTCTAAAAAAGCTAAAGGGAAAGCTCAGAAATCAAGTAAAAAAGGGGATGGCTCAGAAGATGATGAGGATAACAGTAAAAGAATTAAAGAGCGTTCCAGAGTAAATTCTTCGGGTGAAAGTGGTGATGAATCAGATGAATTTTTGCAGTCTAGAAAAGGACAGAAAAAAAATCAAAAAAATAAGCCAGGTCCTAATGTGGAGAGTGGGAATGAAGATGACGACTCTTCCTTCAGAATTAAGACAGTGGCCCAAAAGAAGGCGGAAAAGAAAGAACGGGAAAGAAAAAAGCGAGATGAAGAAAAAGCAAAACTGCGGAAGCTGAAAGAAAAAGAAGAGCTAGAGACTGGGAAAAAGGATCAGAGTAAACAATCTCAAAAGAAATCTGAAGAAGAAACTATAAAATCCAAAGTGACCCTTGATGTTGGAGCAGTCCCTACTTCTGAAGAGAAAGGAGAGACTCCCACAGCTGCTGAAGGTTGGTAATATTATTAAGGAAAGGGCTGTAGGCTTGGACTCACGGTCTGAGTTTCACCCCAAGGTCATTTTTTTTTAAGTTTATGTATTTATTCTGAGAGAGAGTGTGTGCTCACATGTGCGCAAGCAGGGGTGAAGTGGAGGGGAGAGAGAATCCCAAGCAGGCTCTGTGCTGTAAACGTGGAGCCCACTGCCAGGGCTTGATCTCGCGACTTGTGAGATCATGACCTGAGCCGAATGAAAATCAAGAGTTGGACACTTAACCGACTGAGCCACCCAGGTGGCCCCAGAAATTTTGTTTTTTGTCCTTGGTTGTAAAGGGACTTAAGTTATAAGAAGAAGCGTTAAAAAAATTTTTTTTAATGTTTATTTATTTTGAGAGAGACAGAGAAAGAGACAAACAGCGTAAGCATGGGAGGGGCAGAGAAGGAGGGAGACACAGAAACTGAAGCAGGCTCCAGGCTCTGAGCTGTCAGCACAGAGTCCCATGCCAGGCTTAAACCCATGAACTGTGAGATCATGACCTGAGCCAAAGTCAGTTACTTAACCGACTGAACCACCCAGGTGGGAAGAAGCCTTTAAAAAATTATATCTAGGGATGCTTGCGTGGCTCATTGGGTTAAGCATCCAACTCTTGATCTCAGGGTCATGAGTTCAAGCCCTATATTGGACTCCAAGCTGGGCATGAAGCTTACTTTAATTAATTAAGTAAGTAAGTACTTTTGATTTTCATTGTTAAACATTTGTATATATATATAGTATAAAATGTCTAAAATGGTTTGTGTACAGACTAGGATTTTTATAGAATTTCACTGTGAAAACAGTTTCAGTGCTGACAAATACTGGAAGGTCTAAAGTGATATATTCCTTTTGATGTCTCAGTATCAGATAATGAATTCTTTTCCTGTTTTTAAAAGCCCAATTTAATCTATGAAATACAAAAGCAAAAACATGCTAAAATTAATTGACATCTTTCAAGCAACTGTGAGCCAAGTTTTGTTTTCTTTTTTGGTAGAACCAATTAATGAAAAGTAAGCTTTCTAGCTAGAATTCTTCTTTTTCAGAAGAATAAAGATCAAATGATTCATACAGCTTGTTCAAAAAAATTTTCTTTTAATGTTTATTTATTTTTGAGAGAAAGAGAGAGTGCAAGTAGGGGAGGGGCGGAGAGAGAGGGAGACAGAGAATCTGAAGCAGGCCCCAGGCTCTGAGCTGTCAGCACAGAGCCTGACGCAGGGCTTGAAGTCACAAACTGCGAGATCATGACCTGAGCTGAAGTCGGACGCTTGGCCGACTGAGCCACCCAGGTGCCCCTCGTACAGCTTTTTTTAAGACTAGAAAACTTTTAATGGAAAAATTGACATATCTTTTTAAACCAAATTTGTATCATCTGGACATCTTTGAAGAGTAATACCACAAAAGTAGCTTCATAAACTTTAATTCTTTAGCATAATGCTGTAGAGTTCTTGGAAGATAGTTATCTATATTTTTATATTTTATCTTTTTTTTTAAATGTTTTTGTTAATTTATTTTTGAGACAGAGAGAGACAGAGCATGAGCAGGGGAGGGACAGAGAGAGAGGGAGACACAGAATCTGAAGCAGGCTCCAGGCTCTGAGCTGACAGCACAGAGCCCGATGCAGGGCTCGAATTCACGGAGTGTGAGATCATGACCTGAGCTGAAGTCGGATGCTCAACCGACTGAGCCACCCAGGTGCCCCTATATTTTATCTTTCTAATATCCCCTTAAGGTAGGCATCATTCCTATCCTCCTCTTCTTTAAAAAAAAATTGTTTTAATGTTTTTATTTTATTTTTGAGAGAGAGTGTGAACGGCGTTGGGGCAGAGAGACAGGGAGACACAATTTGAAGCAGGCCCCAGGCTCTGAGCTGTTGGCACAGAGCCTGATGTGGGGCTGAACTCACGACTGTGAGATCATGACCTGAGCTGAAGTCAGACACTTAACCAGCTGAGCCACCCAGGCGCCCCCATCCTCTTTTAGAAGTAAAACTATCTACTAAATTTCAGCAGGAATTAAGATACCATGGATTAAGTGATACATTAGATACAGTATATCTTCTTCCTGCTGACTGAATCCTCCTGTCTTATTGGGTATCCCAGGACAATTTAGAGCAATGCTAGCATTGAAGCCAACTCCATTTTTTGGAGCTGTTCTGTACCTCTCGAGAAACCTTACCCTGCTGCTGGCATCAACCTCAGCCCAATATGGTCTTTGAATTCTGGGGGCTGCTTATCACTGTGTTAGGAAACCACTTTTTATTTTTTTTTAATTTTTTTTTTTTTAATGTTTATATTTTTGAGACAGAGAGAGACAGAGCATGAATGGGGGAGGGTCAGAGAGAGGGAGACACAGAATCTGAAACGGGCTCCAGGCTCTGAGCTGTCAGCACAGAGCCCGACGCGGGGCTCAAACCCACGGACCGCGAGATCATGACCTGAGCCGAAGTCAGCCGCTTAACCGACTGAGCCACCCAGGCGCCCCAGGAAACCACTTTTTAAAAAACACTTTGCCTCTGTTCTTTTTTGGTAGATGACAATGAAGGAGACAAAAAGAAAAAAGATAAGAAGAAAAAGAAAGGAGAAAAGGAAGAGAAAGAGAAGGAGAAGAAAAAAGGACCTAGCAAAGCCACAGTTAAAGCTATGCAAGAAGCTCTGGCTAAGCTTAAAGAAGAAGAAGAACGACAAAAGAGAGAAGAGGAGGAACGCATAAAACGGCTTGAAGAGTTAGAAGCTAAACGTAAAGAAGAGGTATGTTTTCATGAAGTTGTGTTTAAAGTCTCTGCTCTGTAAGATATCTTTAATCTTCTTATTCTAAAAATGTCATAGTTGTATGGTAATTCAATTACATTATTATTCAGATGTAAACAATAAGATGAAGCAATATAGAAAACTCTACCTTTATTCACTCAGGTGCAGAGGTTGGTTATATATCCACTCCAATACTTGGTCTACTCTCATATGATGTTAATTAATAGTTATTATGTACACTGTTGAAGTATTTTCATTTGTGGCATCTGGGTATTTCAGTCAGTTAAGCATCCAACTCTTGATTTCAGCCCAGGTCACGATCTTACAGTTGGTGGGTTCGAGCCCTGCATTGGGATTCTCTCTCTTCCTCTCTCTCTGCACCTCCTTTGCTCGTGTTGTCTCAAACATAATTAAGTAAACATCTAAAAAATAATATTTATTTTCATTTGGGTATTCATAATGTAATACTTCGCATGTATTTCAAGAGCTTTGTTTGAATTTGTGTTCTTGACATTTAAATTTCATAATTATGTCAATACAATTTTTGTCTGATATGTACTCCTATGCAGGAAAGACTAGAACAAGAAAAGAGAGAAAGGAAAAAGCAAAAAGAAAAAGAACGAAAAGAACGCTTGAAAAAAGAAGGGAAACTTTTAACTAAATCCCAGAGAGAAGCCAGAGCCAGAGCTGAAGCTACTCTTAAACTTCTACAAGCTCAGGGTAAGTAGTATTTTTAACTAACTGAATAGTCTAGAAGCTTCTGTCATGCAGTTATAGGTCTGTAATGGTCAAAAGGAGAGTAGAAGTCAGAGAATTTCTATGAAAATGCTGTGGAAAAAGTCAAATAAAAATGTAAAGAATAGGGACACCTGGTTGGCTCCGTTGCTAGACCATGCATCTCTTGGTTTCAGGGCATGCATTCAAGCCCCAGGTTGGGTATAGAGCTTACTTAAAGAAAAGTGTAAAGAATAGGTAAGATAATTACATTATTTAGGGAGGTGACTTCTATATGATGATGAAAATTTATGTGTAAATGATAGTATGTCTGTAAATAAGTTTTTGTTTCCCCCACAATAAACAAAGATAGAGAATACAGTAAAATCAATCACCAAGTATCTGTTACTCAGTTTCAACAATTGTCAGTATTTAACCGTTCTTGTTTTCTCTCTCTCCACTGACTTTTTTTTCCTCAAGTATTTTAAAGTGAATTTTAAACACGATATTATTTTACTCCTTTTTACTTTATTATTTTACTCCTATTTTACTAACAAATGAGGACTTTTTTTTTACATTAAGTAGATTTTGTATTACATATAACAAAATTAATTTCTTGATAGCATCTGGTTGTCTATGTATAGTTTTTCCCCTTATATCCACAATGTTTTTTATAATTTGTTTGTTTAAATCAGGATCCAGATTAGATCCACACGTTGCCTTTGGTTGATATGTCTGTCTCTCACTGATACTATTACCCATTCTTGGTTTTGGTATACCATTTATTAGTTGTAGATACTGGGTTATTTGGAATTTCTCATATTCTGAATTTGTCTAATTGCATTCTCCTAGTCTTGGCTAATAAACTTCTCTATCTGTTAAAATTTCCTATATCTAGCAGCTTGGCTTTTCCAAGTGGTACTATGTACTTCCTGTTGCCTCATGTCCGGAGGCATGTGATCTGGTTGTCTCACTTTTGGTGATACCAAGATTGATTATTGGGTTAGGTATTGGCAGCTTTGTCCATTATACAAGTAATCCACTGATTTTTCACCTAATAATTTAATATCCAATTAGTGATCATTGCCTGTATCAAGGAGCTCATTAGGAATTGCAGAGTTGTGATATACTGTCATTCCTTTTGCATTTATTAGCTATAATCTTTGTTTAAAGAAAAACTTTCCCTGAAATACAGTTCATGCAGGAAAGCCAGGATAAATGCTTAATTATTTTCCTTCATTAATCCTCAGGATAATAAATTGATGTCTTAGCAACTTCCAAAGGTGATCAGTGAGTGTAATTTTGTTTTTTGGATCTGTATTATTTTAATGGGGTTTTATGTAATTTACATGTTTTTATCTCATGAAATCATTTATATTTTTTAATACTCAAAATTGTCCCATCTTTGGCCAGCGGGACCTCATTTAGGTTGGTCCCTCTGATTTTTTCCACACAACCACAGTATTCTTTGACCTCTACCTCACTTTCTAACACAACAAGGTATCTGTGGTACATCTTACACATTTTCTGCCCTAGACCTGAAATCACCTGTTTATACAAGGAGCCCTAGTTCTTTTAGTTTAGAGACCATAATCTGGACGTGTAATTATGTTTCTGACAGATAAGATGATTTAAAATAGTTTCTCTGCTCCATTGAGAAGAATATTGAGAAGAAGACCTCTCTTAATTTCTTGTTCTTACATTTCACAGATTTTTATATGACAGTAATTTTGGTGCTTTTGCTATAATTACAGTAATAGGTACCATTTATTGCATATTTATTAAGTAACTGATACTGTCATAAACCTTTGACATTGTCTCTTTCCTTATAAGAATCTAATAGGTATTTTCATTCCCATCATTCATTCCCAAACTCCAAGTTTAAACTGTTTGCCCAATGTCATGGAGCTGAGATTTAAACTGATCTGTGTGACCACCTCTTTATTATGCATTATATGTTCAGCTGGCAGCAGTAAATGTAGAGAAACACAGTACTTGGATCAAAAAGTTTATTCTTAATTGGGGATGTAGTTTTTTAAAGATGAAATTAGAGAACAAATATGAGTACAACTAGCACCCAGATACGAGATTTGACTGGTGACTATTTGGATGTCTAAAAGCACTCATGAAGAAATTGGGATGGGACCAAGCAGGGAATAATTTTCCATTCTTAGAAATGTTTTATGGAGTAGTTTGACTTGTACTTATGAGATTAGATGAAAATTATAATTAAGTAGACACTTCCCCCAATGTGGGGTTTGAACTCATGACCCTAAGATCAAGAACTAGCCAAGAACCCCCCCCGTCATTTAAGATGATGATCATTAGGATGGGTTTGGAAGAGATGGTCTCTCGAGTGGCATCTCTCCCCTTGGGCTCTTATTTTTCATAATGTTGCTCAATATCTGTCCTCTTACTGATTCCCTATGTATTGATAAAAAGTCCAAGCTCCTTAGCTTGATATTAAAGGCCTCCACAGTATGCTCATTGAGTCATCACAAAAGAAGCTACAGTGTTTTGTTTCACCGTATCTTTCAAAGCTACCTTATTGGGTAAAGATCAGGTACCACATTCATTACCTAGAATAATATAAAACTTATTTATTGAGCCCAAAATGTGTTTGAGAGTGTAGGTATCTGCCAGTGTTTTCTGATAATTACTCTGAATTGTGTAGCAGATAGCATTTTCAGTCAGTTCTATAGCCTTTAGCCTATTAACTACTAACCATATAGCAAGTACTTTACAAATAATTTGAAATTAATTCACTTCAGGCAAAGAGTTTCTGTGTGAATTTGATTGTAATAATCTCAGTTTGCAAGGTGAATGGAATATCTGAACACACATGTTGATGTTGACTACAAATATAACAGTTTATTAAACATTCCCTAACTCGAAGAATAGTCTGTTGATTAAGTCTGCAGTGTTGTTGTGACCACCCTTCAGTTCATCTAACTTACAGTTTCCCCTCCCAGGTCCCTGCTTTTACTTACTAGGGGTAGGCTGCTGGGCAGGGATATCTCTGGTCAACTGGATTATCTCCACATTGTCAGCTGGCTTTATCCTTTTATTTTAGTTTGTCTTACCAAATGATAGCTCTGATTTTATAATTCTGGCCAATCTCATTACTTACATACATGCATTCATTCAGTACTTTAAAGTTAAGAACATTTTAAGTGATTTCCTTCTGTTAATGACTTCATTCAAGACCCCACAGTAAATAGTTTTTATTGTTTTATAAAATTTCTGCCCTATGTGAGACTGTGTCAGTAATCCAGCAAATGGAATGTAACCTCTCTTAGGAGTTTGTTATAGGAATGGAGAGGAAGGATTGTAATAGAGAACCATTCCATGTCTGGGATTTACTAATAACTGTTGGCTGATGAAGATGTATTCTCCTCAGATTCAGTAATGTTACTTGCAGATCAGATTTGACATTGGTTTGTACTGCCATGTCTTAATTTGACAAAATTTATTTGTTTGCTCTATTTAAGAGAAAATATGAAGTGTTCAAAACTGGATAGTAAGAACCATGAATTCAAATAAAAACAGATTTGTGATCTGACACTAACCTTTTCATTTTGGATAAGTCACTTTCTCATTGAATCTTACTTTTGACCAGCTTTTGACCAGCTGTGAAGCTGGCCATAGTTGAAAAAAAGTAAACTTAATGACTTTGTTTTGTAATGGTAATGAAACTTCTGTTATACTTAGTATTAGTTTTTTTATTTGTATTGTAACAAATTTAGTAGCTTAAAAAGATACAAAATTTATTACTTTGAAATTCTCTAAATCAGATGTCTGATGTGGGTCTCACTGGTTTAAGGTGTTGGCAGGCCTGCATTCCTTTCTGGAGTTTCTAGGGTAGAACTGATTCCCTTGTTTTCTTCTAGAGGCATTCATATTACTTGGTTCATGATGCCCTTCTTTCATCTTCAGAGCCATCAGTATTGCATAATGCTGACTATTTTTCCATGGGTACATCATCCTCTGACTTCAGCCTGTACCTCAGAGAAAGGTTCTTCATTTTTAAAGGATCTCATGCAGTTGATTAGGTTGGGTTCACTTGGATAATCCAGGATAATGTCTCTCATCTCAAGTCCTTAGGCTTATTCACATCTGCGGTGTCTTTTTTGCCATGTTAGGTAACATATTCACATGTCCTGGGAATTAAGACCTGGATGTTTTGGGGCAGGGGGAGGCATTATTCTGTTTACTATGCTCTTAATTTTCATCTTATTTGTGAGTTCATTACAAAGAAAACATTTTGTGAGTGTCATGATTTCACTGTATCTTTCAAAGACCAAAATACAGATTTTTAAATATGTTTATGTTAAATGTTTAAATAGAGATCAGTGACCATATTACTCTGAAATGTGCTGGAGGTTTACCTGATGCTATTTATTTGCCATGTCTTGTTACTTTAGTGCTTAAATTGGGGAATTCAAGCCAAACAAGGCTGATTAATTATATTGATGATGAAAAGGCATATAAATAGTAGCATATTTTTCATTACTACTAAAGTATTTGGAAGAATAGGTGTTAAATTAGGACCTACTCTGGGGCGCCTGGGTGGTTCAGTCGGTTGGGCGGCTGACTTCGGCTCGGGTCATGACTTTGCGGTCCGTGAGTTCGAGCCCCGCGTCGGGCTCTGTGCTGACAGCTCAGAGCCTGGAGCCTGTTTCAGATTCTGTGTCTCCCTCTCTCTGACCCTCCCCTATTCATGCTCTGTCTCTCTCTGTCTCAAAAATAAATAAACGTTAAAAAAAAAAATTAGGATCTACTTTTAATTTCTCTTGTTTCTGTCAGATTGTTAGAGGCATTTATTCTGAAGTGAAAAGGATAGGTTAAAGGTAGAATTTACCTTTTTTTCAACTGTGGCTTCATTTTGGCTTTTCTAATTTTTATTGTCTGTTTCAGTTCATAGTCCAAAATTTATGGAGTAAGTAGAGCTAGTGAAGGTTTTTGTGGACCTTGTGGGAGATGTGGGAAAAGGAGTTGTAGAATTTCTGTCCTTTCAGCTGTGAAATTCTTTATTTATTTTTACAAAATTTTTAAAGCTTATTTATTTTGAGAGAGAGTGAGCTAGGGAGCACAAGTCGGGGGAGAGGCAGGGAGAGAGACTCCCAAGCAGGCTCTGCATTGTCAACGCAGAGCCCTGCACGGGGCTTGATCCCACAAGCCATGAGATGACCTGAGCCCAAATCAAGAGTTGGACGCTTAACCCACTGGGCCATCCACGCACCGCTGTAAAATTCTTAAATTTCTTTGTTCACTTTGAATTGCATACATTGTTGAATGATCATTATTTTTTTTTTTAGTGAGAATTTTTTTAATATTTATTTATTTTGAGAGAGAGAGAGAACGAGAACACAAGTGGAGGAGGGGCAGAGAGAGAGAGGGAGACACAGAATCTGAAGCAGGCTCTAGGCTCTGAGCTATCAGCACAGAGCCCAATGTGGGGCTCGAACTCACAAACTTGTGAGATCATGACCTGAGCTGAAGTCGGATGCTTAACCAACTGAGCCACCCAGGCGTTCCGAATGATCATTATTTTTAAAACAGAGTGGTGCACACATGGTTACTTCTTTTTGAAGAGAGGAGTCAGGGAAAGGGGTCTCTCATATCTGAAGAGTTTGAAGGGACTCCCCCCCCCTTTTTTTTTTTTAACTTTTGAGGCCAAATAGCAGCTCCACTTAAATGGAACTTCAAAACATAAAGGGTAAAGTTCTGAGAGTACCTCATATTTTTGGCCAGAGGGACGAGAGGGGCTCCTGGGAGCCAGAGAGTGTAGGGGAAATTGCAGGTGGGGGAGAAGTGACAGAAGAATCCTATAATTCTGTTGATGAATGGACATAAATCCTAGGCTTACTATATAGTTCTGTGTGTTTAGAAGAGACCCAAAGAAGGATAGTCAAAACTTTAAGAACTAATCCATGATATAAACCAGTGCCCAAGACCCAGATTTACCTCTATGGCTCATGTATGTACCAGGTAAAATACTGATTCTAAGTATACTGTGGAAAGTCTGTTATAAATGTTCTAATTTCTGTAGCAGCCATTAAATAAGATTAAAACTAATAGTTAGTAGATAAATTAAAAAGGAAATCTAAAGTATATTCAAATAATCCACAAGAAAGCAGGAGAAGGTGAAAAGGGAAATGGAAAACAGAGGTAACAAATCAAATAATAAAATGATAGACTTAAAACCAACTATATTAATAATTAAAATATGAATAGTCTAAAGATATCAATTAAAAGAGACTGTCAGAAACCAAGAGCCAGCTAGCTATGTGCTGTCTGCAGTAAATCCACTTTAAGTGTACTGATATAGATAAAATGGTAAAAACAGATACCAAAAGAAAGCTGAAGTTGTTATATTAATCTGAAGTACTTCAGAACAAGTAAAATTACCAAAATAAAGACCTACATTGCATATGATAAAAAGTGAATGCCTCATAACTTTATAACAATCTTATGTGTACCTAACTACAGGTTCACAAACATTCACCAAAATAGACCATTTTTGGGGAGCCATAAAATAAATGCTAAAACATTTAAAAGATTTGAAATCTTACAGTGTTTTCTGGGGGACCAAAACAGAATTAAACTAGAAATGAATAATAGAAATATATCTACAAAATCAGTAAATATTTAGAAATTAAACCACACTTCTTATTAACCCCTGAGTCCAGGAGAAACTCTTACTGAAAATTAGAAAATATCTTGAATTAGAAGAAAAAAAAAAAGAAGGAAAACACAGCATATTAAAATTTGTGGGGTGCAGCTAAAGCAGTTCTTAGAGGGGAATTTGTAATATTAAAATGCTTGTTTTAGAAAAAGAAGGTCTCAACTCAATAGTCTAAGCTTCCCATTTAAACTAAAAAAGGAAAAAAGGCAGAAAGAAAAATGCAGAAAGCAATGTAGTATAAAACAAGACTTAATAGAGAATCATTGAAGCCAAAAGTTAGTACTTTGAAAAGATCAATAAAAATGATAAACTTCTAGATTGGCTAAGAAGAAAAAAGAGACAAGACACAAATTACTGATACCATGAGGAAAGAGTGGGGAGGGATATATCATCATTACAGATTTCCAGGTGTTAAAATGATAAAGCAATATAATGAACAGCTCTGTGCTAATAGATTGAAAAGCTTAAGATAAAATAGGGCCATTCCTTAAAAGACACAAACTATCAAAACTTAAAATCTATCATGATGAAGTGGATTTTATCCTGGGAGTGAAGGCTGGTTCCATTTTGAAAATCAGTAAATGTGTTTAAAGAAGCAAAACTACATGGATGCAGAAAAATCATTTGACAAAATTCAGTAAGCATATATGATAGAAATTCACAAAGTAGAAAAGTTCCTTATTTTGCTAAAAGAGATCTACAAAAAAAAATACACAATTGTTGCACTTAATGATGAATTATGGCTGCTAAACC
Organism: Panthera pardus; assembly: GCF_024362965.1. NCBI lineage: Eukaryota > Metazoa > Chordata > Mammalia > Carnivora > Felidae > Panthera > Panthera pardus. The sequence continues at coordinate 60,026,986 of NW_026526821.1, read as the reverse complement.
CTAATATTGTAATTAAGGCAAGGATGTCCATTCTCACCACAATCATTCCACATTGTACTGGAACATCCTAGAGTTGTAATTAGGGGAAAGAAAGAAAAAAAAAGTAAAAGACATACAGATTGAAAGGAAGAAGTAAAACTCTATTTACAGATGACAATTGTTTACATAGAAACTACTGAGAAATACCACTGAAAAAACATGAAACCCTACAACCAATAAGTGAGATTAACAAAGTTATAGATAGGGCCAGCATGCAAATACCAATTGTATATCTGTATGCTAGCCATTAACAGCTGAAAATCAAAACCGTATTATTTACAGTAGCACCCCACCCCAAAAATAAATTGAAACAGTTATAATTCTAATATTTGTGGGACCTATATGCTGAAAACTATAAAAAAAAAAACACTGATGAAAATAATCAGAGAACTTTGTAAATGGAGAAATGTTGTATTCATGGATAGGAAAACTTGATATTGTTAAGATAATCAGTTCTCCGAAATGATCTGTAGATTCACTGCAATCCCAGTCAGCAGTAGGATATTTTATGAGTATCTATAAGCTATTTCTAAAGTGTGTATGAAGAGATGAAGGAGTTAGAATGGCCAAAATAATTTTGAAAAGAATATACTTGAAGAACTCAGAATATTGTACCTGATTTCAAGACTTACTGTAAAGCTGCAGTCATCAGTACAGTGTGATAATGGCAAAAGCAGCAATAAAGACAAATAGATCAATATAATAGTCTGTATATGGTCAGTTTGTTTTTTTCTGTCATAGGTAAAAGGCAGTTTATTAAGTAAAATACAGTATTTGCAACAACTGATACAATTGGGAATCTGTATGCAAAAACAAAAACCCAAAAGCGTCATCCTAAATCTCATTAAATAAAAATTAACACAAAAAAGATCATAAATCTAAATATAAAATGTACAACTATAAAACTTTAGGGGAAAACATAGTAGAAAGTCTTTGTGACCTTGTGTTAGTGATTAGTTTAACTTCAAAAGCATAATTCATAAAAGGAACAAATTTGAGGAAGTCCAGTTAAAAACTTGTTCAGCAAAAGACACCATTGAGACAGTTCAAAGACAGTACCTCAAAATCACGTATCTGACAAAGGATTAATATGCAGAATATGAGAAGATAACTCTGTATTCAACAATAAGAAAAGCAACAACCCTATTTAAAAATGGGCAAAAGATTTGAACAGAAACTTAAACTATAAGCAATGAAAAGAATGTTTAACATTAGTCATTATGGAAATTCAAATTAAGACCACCATGAGGTTTCACTACATATTTATTGAAATACTTACATTTAAAACATCTTTTTCTGGCAAGTATACAGAACAGTTGGAACTCACCTACTTTACTGGTTGGAATGCAAAACGGTAAAGCCAATTTGGAAAACAGTTGGCAGTTTCTTACAAAATTAAATACCTATTTACATAATGTCCCATCATTCCCACTTCAAAATATTTACCACAAAGAAATGTTCACATAGAAACCTGCATACAAATGTTTGTAGCAGCTTTATTCGTAATTGTCCAAAACTGGAAACAACTCAAATGTCCATCAGTTGTCTAAAAGATAATGGAACTGTAGTATATACTTAACAATAGAATGCTACTCAGCAATAAAAAGAAATGTATTAGTACACACGAGGATGACTCTAAAATCCATTATGATGACAACAGCCCAGACTATAAGGTTTAATTTCTGTGATATTTTGGAAAAAAATCTTTTGGGAAAGAGAACAGATAGGTGGTTGCAAGGATGTAAGTAGGGTTTGACTACACCGAACAGCCTAGGGTGATGGAATTGTTCTTCATCTTGTGTTTAATAACTCTGCTCATCTGTCAAAAGTCACAGAACTGGACACCAAGAAAGTAGAATTTTAGTGTATGTATATTTTACAATATCTTATATAAAAAAGATTTTTCCATGAATGTTCTTTTATATTTCAGGGTATGTATCTCTGGGGTGAATAAAATGTTACCTTTTCAAGTAGCATTTCTTAAATGATATGCAAATAGCATAAATCTAAAGTTTTTCATTCTTATCACTTAGGTGTTGAAGTGCCATCAAAAGACTCTTTGCCAAAGAAAAGGCCAATTTATGAAGATAAAAAGAAGAAAAAAACACTACAGCAGCTAGAAAATAAAGAAGGTTTGTATACAAAGTGACCTATGACTTAAAAATATTTGGGGGGCGCCTGGGTGGCTCAAGTCGGTTAAGCGTCCGACTTCGGCTCAGGTCATGATCTCACGGTAAGTTCAAGCTCCGCGTCGGGCTCTGTGCTGTCAGTTCAGAACCTAGAGCCTGCTTCGGATTCTATGTCTCCCTCTCTCTCTGCCCTTCCCCCACTCACGCTCTGTCTCTCTCTACCAAAAACTGAATAAACGTTAAAAAAATTTTTTTTAATTTTGTTTGACTTTCTCCTACAGCATTCAAAACAATGTCTTTTAAAGAAACTGGAAATCAGAATTACATATTGAAACTTACTATACCTTATTTCCTATTATTGTTAATCATTCTCAGCTGATTTAAATGACAGGTTAATGGAAAAGTGCTTTTGTTCGAAAAACCTAGATTGTACCCAAAAACTATTCTTAATTATTCTTATTTTTTTCTTTGTTTCCTTCTCAACCTTTTTGTAATTTTCCATTCTATTCCTTGAATAGAAAGAAACTCTGTTTCCTGTAAAATATATGACTGATATTTAAACATTTTCTAAACGTGCTGAAGAATTCAAGTTTGTACTATTGGTTTTTATTCAGTACTTAACAGTATCCTAACAGAAATTATGCACTGAAAAAGTATTGTTAACTTGGTTTCTGCCTTGTTTTCAGTGTCTGAACCAATAGAATTAAATGCTGCTGTAGAAGTGGTAGAACAAGGAGTACCAGAAAAGGAAGAGACGCCACCTCCTGTTGAACCAGGCCAGTAGCACTGACTAATTGCTTCCTATTAAATAGCATTGGTGTGTCAGAAGTTGTCTAGTCATTATTAGTGTGGGGAAACCAAATATCTGTCAGGATGGTCTTTTTCATACTTCTTTTCTCTAAATCATTCCTTTCCATTTCCATTTTGAAAAAGTGTAGGAGATTTGAATCAGTTTTTTTAATAGTATCAGTAAAATGTAGAGAGGATAGAAGTTTTTAGATTTTTTCTGATGTTTTCATTTATGGGTCAGAAATCTTAGGTGGTGCCAAGAAGACCTGAAGTTCTTTATTTAATCCTTTGGAAACAAATTGGTAGCATTTTAATGAGAACTATTTAAGAGTCATAAAAATTGGCATTTTTAAACCTCCTTGGAGGTCAACTTCTATTTACTAAATCAATAAGAGGATTGTTTATTCATTGTGTGTGTGTGTTTTGAGGTTGGAGAAAAATCTTTGGCTTTTTTTTTGTTTGTTTAAGATAAACATTGTTCTAATTCATTAGACTACGTATTGATAGAGCCAGAGGTTAACTAAATGTGTGGTAATAATATCAAGAGAAGCTCCATATTGTAAAGTTTGGATTGGGAATAAAAAGCAAGAGAATGTCAAGACTGACCCACACTAGTGAAAGATATCATTTCTGGTTCCTTTCCTTCTTTCTCCCCTTCTGTTCTTGGTATAAAATGGATCATTTACTTGGCACAACTCAGGTTAACATGATGACATTAGAGGAATTCAGGTTGATACACTTAATAGCAGTCCATTATTTTAGGTGACATTTGTAGCAGTAGAAAGAATTGTTAATTTAAAAGGATGTTTTGGGTACGTGTACCTGACTCATTTCCTTTTCCTCAGGATGACTCAACCAAACTTGTTGTCAAGTAATAATTATTACAGGGAAGCAAATACCACATGTCCTATGATTTGAGAATAGTTTTGCTTTATTGGATTTCATAAAAAAAAAAGAGTCATTAATATTGAGAATATTAAATCTTGAATTCAAAATTATACCTTTCTGGATACTTTTGGATTGTCAGCAGATATTCTATTCTTATTTTCAACTGGAGTAGAGGTGTAGCTTTGTACCTACAGCTATATAATTTAAGTAGTATTTGTATGTATCTGTAGAGGTTAAAGCAATAAAATAAGTAGTAAATTCTTAGGTATGAGGCAGAAGTTTGAAACATCAAAATGGAGATGCAGTAAGTCCCCTCTTATCTGCAGGGGATATGCTCCAAGACACCCAGTGGATGCCTGAAACAGCAGATAGTACTGAATTCTGTATATACTATGTTTTCTCCTTTACATACATAGCTGTGATAGAGTTTAACTTATAAATTAGGCACGTAAGAAAAGAACAGTAATGAGTAATAACATGAACAATCAGAATGATATACTGTATGAAAAGTTATGTGAATGTAGTCTTTCTCTTTTAAAATACTGTACTGTACTCTCCTTGTGATGATGTGATATGACAAAGCACTCACATGATGAGATGAAGTGAGATGAGTGATGTAGGCACTGTGATGTAATGTTAAACTACTGTTGACCTCCTGACCATGTTAAGAAGGAGGATTGTCTGCTTCCAGACCACAGTTGACTGTGGGTAACTGAAAATGCAGAAAGCAAGACTAGATAAGGTGAGGGGACTTTTGTGAAATTTCATTTTTGCTCAAGAACCTAGGAGTACGACCATCTACCCTTTTCAAAATCTAACAAAACATTTAAATGTCTGAGTTTCTAATATTTTAATTATGTCAAATATGAAATCTGGATTAAGTGTAATTTCATGTATTCAAAATTCTGGGTAATTGTGCAGCATTTGGTAATAGTAAATTATAACATGCTAGCTATATTGAAAAAAATAATTCAAAGATAATGAGATTGTATATGTGTTTTTGCATAATGAAAACATTTTTAATGTCAGCATAATTTTCTACTTTTTTCTAAAAGCAATTCCCTATTTCTAGATGATTTCTAACAAAAATCTTTGTTTACAGAAGAGGAAGAAGAAACTGAAGATGCTGGATTGGATGATTGGGAAGCTATGGCCAGTGATGAGGAGAGAGAAAAAGGTGAATAGCTTATAAGTACACATTGATAAATCTCGTGGTAATTAGAGGTGTGTATATTTAAAGGAATGGTCAGTCTTCTGATGATGAAAGCCATATGAACATTTCTGAGAATAAAAACCAGTCTTGATTTCTCCATTGCCATGGTTCCTAAATCCTTATGTGGATCCTCATTTTATGAATAAATGGTTTTTCAGAAGATCCTAGGATTTAAAATACATTTTTTCAGTGGCGCCTGGATGGCTCATTTGGTTGTGTCCTAACTCTTGATTTTACCTCAGGTCGTGTTCTCATGGTTCACGAGTTCAAGCCCCACATTGGGTGCCTGTCTCTGCCTCTCTCTGTGCCCCTCCCCTGTGTGCACACTCTCCCTCTCAAAAATAAACTTTAAAATATGTATACATATATGTATATATATTTCAGTATGATGTTATAAATGGGATTAGGTTATTAAAGGTAGCCTACCAAAAGCCCCTTTAACTTAAAACATAATACAAAGATAATGCAAGTAAATGGTACCTAATCAAAGTGAATAAACAATTTTTCTTTGTCATTACTTTCTGTCATTTATTATTAAAGTCTACTTTCTTTGGTTTTAATTTCCTGATTTTTCCCCCTAACTTCTTAAATTTTTTTTTTTATACATTTATTTATTTTTGAGAGACAGAGAGAGACAGAGCATGAGCAGGGGAGGGGCAGAGAGAGGGAGACAAAATCAGAAGCAGGCTTCAGGCTCCGAGCTGTCAGCACAGAGCCCAACGCGGGGCTCAAACCCACCAACCGTGAGATCATGACCCGAGCCGAAGTCGGATGCTCAACCGACTGAGCCACCCAGCCGTCCCACTAACTTCTTAAAATGGATATTTGTTTATTTAGAGTTTTTTTCCTTAATATATGTGGGTTTTTTTTTTTTTGAAGTTTTCATTTTAATTACAGTTAATATACAGTGTTATATTAGTTTCAGGTGTTTGATAATGTTTCAGCAATCCTGTGTATCACCTGGTGCTCATCATAACAAGTGCACTCCTTAATCCCCATCACCTATTGAATTCACCCCTACCCTCTCCCCAGCCTCTGGTAACCATCAGTTTGCTCTCTGTAGTTAAGAGTATTTTTCTTGGTTTTTCTATTTCTCTCTTTCATATGCCCTTTGCTTATTTGTTTTGTTTCTTAAATTCCACATATGAGTAAAATCATGATATTTGTCTTTCTCCGACTGATGTATTTCACTTAGTGTTAGACCCTCTAGCTCCATCCATGTTGTTGTTGCAAAATGGCAAGACGTCATTCTTTCTTATGGCTGAATAATATTCTGTTGTATATATATATTCCACATCTTCTTTATCCATTCATCTATCAGTGCATACTTTGGCTGCTTATATATTTTGGCTATTGTAAGTAATGCTGTTATAAACATAAGGGTACATGTATACCTTTGAATTAGTGTTTTTGTATTTTTGGGGGGTAAGTGCCCGGTAGTGTCATTACTGGATTGTAAGATAGTTATATTTTTAACTTTTTGAGGAATCTCCATACTGTTTTCCACAGTGGCTGCACCAGTTTGCATTCCCACCAACAGTGCACTAGGGTTCCTTTTTTTCCACATCCTGGCCAACACTTAATATATGTTTTTAAAACTAAATTTTTCTTTAAGCTTTAGTCCTATTTCACAAGTTCTGATGATATTTGTAATTTCCATTTTAATATATGTTAGCTGATTTATAGAAATGTAGTTTTTAATTTACAAAAGTGGGATTTTCTGATTATTTTCTTGTTACTTCATTGAGATCACAGAACATAAATGTATCTTTTTGAAATATGTTGAGAGGGGCGCCTGGGTGGCTCAGTAGGTTAAGCATCTGACTTCGGCTCAGGTCATGATCTGGCAGTTCGTGAGTTTGAGCCCTGTATCAGGCTCTGTGCTGACAGCTCAGAGCCTGGAGCCTCCTTCAGAGTCTGTGTCTCCCTCTCTCTCTGCCCCTTCTCTCCTTGCACACTGTCTCTCTTTCTCTCTCTCAAAAATAAATAAACATTAAAAAAATTGAAATATGTTGAGAATTAATTTACAACCTAATACATGGTTGATTATTGTAAATGTTTAATATGTGATTGGAAGGAGTTTATATTCTGCAGTACTGTGTGCCTTGTTCTCTATAGAGTTAACCCTTGAACAACATGGATTTGAACTCCAGGAGTTCACTCACATGCAAAGTTTTTTTGTTGTTTTTTTTTTTATAAATACAGTGCTATAAATATATTTCCCTTTAGATTTTATTCATAACATTATTATTTCTCTGGTTTATTTTATTATAGGAATATAGTATGTAATACACATAGCATAGAAAATATGTGCTAATCAACTATTTATGTTATTACTAAGGCTTACGGTTAGTGGTAGGCTATTAGTAGTTAGGTTTTTGAGGAGTCAAAAGTTATACATGGATTTTTGACTATGCAGGGCGACAAACATCTCTAACCTCCACATTGTTCAAGGGTAAACTGTTTTTAATCAGATTTGTTTATCATTTTGCTCAAGTGTTTTTTATTCTTTTTTTTCTGGAGTGCGTTTTTTCTCTGTTACTGAGAGAGGTGGGTTAAAATCTCCTGCCCTAATTGTAAATTGTCTGTTTCTCCTTGAGTTCTGTTAATTTTGTTTAATATATTTTAGTACTTTATTATTAGGTGAGTACACTCATTTTTTGATGAATTGATGCACTGATTTGTTATTCTATTATGTTTTATTTATATTTTATTTTTTTATTTATTTCTAGTAATGCTTTTTGCCTTAAAGTATACATGATATGGCTATACCAGCTTTGAGTCACATGATATTTTTCTATTTTTATTTTTCTGTCTCCTTAAGTAGCGCATATTTGAGATTTTTAAATCCAGAGTGTCAATCTTTATATTTTACCTAGACCACTTAGCCCATTACATTTAACCCTTGATGTAATTAATGAAGTATACTTATTATCTTTATCTTATTTAGTCCTTATTCTGTTTCTTTTTTTCTCCTTTCTAACCGTTTTTGGGATTGGGTTTTTTTGTTTGTTTTGTTTTTAATTCCATATTTTCCTCCTTCCATGAGCTTGGAAGTTGTATACTCTTCCACTTACTTTTAGTGGTTACTCCAGGATAAAAGTATCCTTTTTAACAAAGATATTTGAACTATTAGTGTTTAATGTTACCCTCTTTCCAGACGGACAATGCATACCACAGAATACATGAAGAACATTTATCTACTTCTCAATTTATATATCATTATTCTCATTTATTTTAATTCTCTGTTTTAAATCCCATAATAGCTTCTTAAGTTTATTCATATTGTAAGCTTTTTGTTGTGTTTCATTTCTTTTTGTGTCTCTGACCTTCCATTTGAGATTATTTCTCCTGGCCTGAAGAACACCTTTTAGAATTTCCTTTAGTATGAATCTGTTAGTGAGGCATTCCATTTTTGCTTTTCTAAAAATACCATTATCTCATCTTAATTCTTGAAGGGTATACTTATTGGGTGAGGACCTCTTTGTTGAAATTCTCTTTAACATTTTAAAGATACTATTCCCTTGTGTTCGCTTTCATGGTTTCTTTTGAGAAGTCAGATATCAGCCTAAAGTTTTCATGTGTCTTTGGCTTTCAGCAGTTTTATTATGATGTGGCCAGGTTCAGTTTCCTTTTATTTATTCTGCCTATAGAGCTTTATCAATGTATGGTTTTATGTTTTTATCCATTTTACAATGTTATGAACCATTATTTCTTCTCAGGGATTCTAGTTATGCCTGTGATATACCTTCCTGTTATATCAATGTGTCGTCTTTTCTGTGTTTTTCACATAATTGAATTTCCATGGTTCTTTCTAGGTTGTTTCTTCTTATCTGTCTTCTGGTTCACTAATTTTCTCTTCAGCTGTTTCTCCTGTCCTGTTAAACCCATCTTTTGGGTTCCTAGTTTTGTCTCCAGTGTTTTCTAGTTTTAGGTATTCCATTTAACTATTTTTTATAGTTCTTTACTTTCTAAAGTTTTTAATCTTTTGCTCCCTGGATGTTAGAAACATAGTCATTTTTAAATTTTGGTTTTATAACCTCAGTGTATAGACATTTTGTGGGTTTCTGTATGCTGGCTTCCATCCTGTGATTCGTTTTTTCATGTGACTCATTATTTTCATATATTGTGCTGGATATTATACTTGTAAAACTGCAAAATAATTTGAGGTCAAGGATGGTGTTTTCTTTCTCCAGAGAAAATTTATGTGTACAATCCACCAGGAGTCTGAATGAACTAGCAATATGGAATCATCTTATTCCAAATTTAGAATTGATAGAATCTGGAGGTGATTGGCCAATAACAGGGAGGTCCTGTTTATTTTCTATTCATTCTAACTGCTAGGGTGCAGTTCTCCAGGATTTTACTCCACAATAAAGAGTAGTCAACCTTACCCCTCTGAGTCCTTAATAGGCCCAATACCTGGACCCCTAAGCACTGCTTAAGCTCACCTTCTCTAGAATCAGCAAATGACCATTGCTTCTCTTCCTTGGTGCTAAGATCAAGTGCAGAATCAGCAAATGACTCCAAGGGAAAGAAATTGTAAGCATTTTGTTCCCCTTATTGTGTTCCTTTTCTGTCTTTAGGTTGTCTTAGTAATATATTAAGTTTTTATTGTTAAATGGCAATCTTCATTGTAACATGTTGACCAATGCTTTGCTTTTATGATGCATGAAAACAATTTAGCATTAATGATGTTTTATAATGTTACTGCCTTACTTAGTGCACCCTTAGTATTTCCCCTTAATCTTGACAGAAATCTCCATTTTTAACTTACATTTATTTTAAAATCTTTTTTACTAAAAGAAGAAAACACGGTGCATATAGAAGTAAAAGAAAACCCTGAAGAAGAGGAGGAGGAGGAGGAAGAAGAGAGTGAAGAGGAAGAAAGTGAAGAGGAAGAGGAAGAGGAAGGAGAAAGTGAAGGCAGTGAAGGTGATGAAGAAGATGAAAAGGTGTCCGATGAGAAAGAAGCGGGGAAAATGTTAGATAAAAAACCAAGTAAAGAAATGAGTTCAGAATCTGAATACGACTCTGATGATGATCGAACTAAAGAAGAAAGGGCTTATGACAAAGCCAAACGGAGGATTGAGGTATTTATTTTCCCGTTTGTCTTTCTCTTTACTCCTTTCCTCCCCACTCCTCTAGGATCATTAGAACTATCCTCTGAACTAAAGACAATGTGGTACTGGTATGAGAACAGATAATACAGGTGAATGAAACAACTGAAAGTCCAAGAATAAACCCTCATATTTCTGGCCTATTGATTTGTTGTCAAAGATACCAAAGCAATTCAGTGGGAAAAGGATACCTTTCTCAACCAAATGATGCTAGTTAAATTAATAAAAAGTTTAGTCTCTGACCCCACATCATACCTAAAAGTAATCTTAGATCAGAGATAGAGCTAAAGATGTAATAAACTAAAGGTATGAATTTAGAAAAAATGCAGAGCAAAATATTTATGACTTTGGGTTAGACAACAGGTCTTTGACACCGATCTAACCCAAGGACCTTACTCCCTGACCTAAGTCATAATGGTATACTGCTTCATCAGTTATTTCTTGTTTTCTCTAAATTTTTATGTGTTCTTTGAGTGTTGGTTTACTCTGAGCACATACCTTCTAGTCATAAACACTAAACTAGTGTTTGCCTTGTATATTTTAGGTAGTTGCTGTGAGGCATCTGATCACTTTAGTTGTTTAAATCTGGTGGGTTACTGAGGCATCTTTCTATTTAGTAAAGTGTACATACCTACCAGGCTTAGTATATTTTTCCTATGTAATGCAGTAGACTTGAGAGTTTTCTTCAATTCTGTCAGCTTAGTATAAATAATAACAATAAAAACTAGTTTTCTTGAGGGTGCTAAACTGTTTTAAAGCTAAAAATTATTTTAGCTTTTCTTTGTTAAAAGGGGTGCCTGGGTGGCTCAGTCAGTTGAGTGGCCAACTCTTTTGATTTTGGCTCAGGTCATGATCCCAGGGTTGTGGGATTGAGTCCTGTGTCAGACTCTGCTCTGAGTATGGAGCCTGTTTTAGATTCTCTCTGTCTCTATAATAATAACAACAATAATAATAATATATATTTTTTTATTTATAATCCTAATTTTTTAATTTTTTTGTTTTGATAACCTGTATGTCAGTGTTTGCCTCTTTCCTCTGTGAAGCCTACAAAGGGATACATTTTCAGAATTTCTTAAGAAGGTCTGTTGATTTAAGTTCGATTTCTCACCCTATCACTATTGACAGTTTTAGGCAATATAATTCTGTTTTGGAGGATAGTCCTCTTCATTTAGGACATTATACAGCATCCCTGCCCCCCACCCACTAGATACCAGTGGCATTCCCTTCTCCTTCCCATTATAACTGCAGCTTCCCATAGCACCTACTCAAGCCAACTGTCTTGCTCTATACCCATTTGTGAGAGACAGTTTGTACTGTGATCATTTAAAAATAATGGGTATAAAGCAGAAAGTAAAAGTTTCCCCATTATCTCACTTCCCAGACCTGTTCATAGTTCTGCACATGTTCAAGTTTTTTAAAATGTTTAATTAAAACTAAGAGGCACCTGGGTAGCTTAATCAGTTAAGCATCTGACTCTTGATTTCAGCTTGGGTCATGATCTCACAGGTTGTGAGACTGAGCCCCGCATCAGGCTGCCTGCTGACGGTGTGGAGCCTGCTTAGGATTTTCTCTCTCCCCATCTCCCTCCCTCTCTTCCTACCCCTCCCCAACTTGTACTGTCTCTCTCAAAATAATAAACATTAAAAAAAACGAAGTTAGATAATAAATTTTGTAGATACATATTCTTTTCTTCACATAATATGCTATGGACCTCTTAGCACAATAGTTTTTTTAAGCAGCTTTGTTGAGATATCTACATATCAAAGAATTGATCCATTTTAAGTGTACAATTCAGTACAATTTTGTAAATTAGAGTTGTTCATCTATTGTCACAACTCAACATTAGAGTATTTTTATCACCCCAGGACACCAATTTGCGTCATTCCCTATTCCTAGTCCTACATATACAGCAGTTTCTATGCCCACCCTCCCTGTCCCCTCATCTACAGTTTTGTTTTCCATGGTGTGGTCAGTTGCATTCTGGAAGCAGATGATCCTCCTCCTGATGTATTGTCAGAGGGTCAGTAGTTGCCTAACACTATGTCATTCACCTTACTTCATCTCATTACATAGGCATTTCATAATCTCACATCATCATAAGAAGAAGGGTGAGTGCAGTACAATAACATACTTTGAGAGAGACCATATGTACATAACTTTTATTGCGGTATATTGTTATCCTCGTATTTTATTACTAGTTATTATTAATCTTTTACTGTGCCTAGTTTACAAATTTATCATTGATATGTATAGAAAAAACATGTAGTATATATAGGGTTTGGTACTATCTGCAGTATCAGGCATCCACTGGGGGTCTTGGAATGTATCACCACCCCTTGGATAAGGAGGGACAGATGTAAATTCAGTCATATAATATGTGTTTTTTTGTGTCTGGCTTATTTTACTTACCCTGGTTATCTGTGTGGTAGCTGTATCAGAATTTTGTTCATTTTTATTGCCAAATAGCATTTTGCTGTATAAATATACCATATTTTATTATTATCTATTCACTAGAGGACAGAGTTGTTTCTGCTTTTTGGCTATTATGAATAGTACTGTTATATACATGCATTTGCATATGAATCTTTGTATGGAAATGTGTTTTCATTTGGGGGGGAAGGGTGGGAGTATGTACTCCTAAGAGTGAAATTGCTGGATAATATGGTAAATTTGTGTTTAACTTTTTCAGAAATTGTTAAACTCTTTTCCAAAGTGGCTGCACAATTATAGATTCCAACCAGTTGAAGGTTCTCTGTATCCTCACTAATACTTGTTAACCTTTGTCTTTTCAATTATAGCCATTCTAGTGGATATGAAATAGTATATATCTTATTGTGGTTTTAATTTGCATTTCTCTGATGTTGAGCATTTCTCAGTTTGCTTATTGGCCCTTCCTGTATCTTCATTGGTAAAACATGTATTCAAATTATTTGTCTTTTTATTATTGAGTTGTAAGAGTTCTTTTAGTTTTTTTAAATTTTGTTAACGTCAGTTTATCAAAATTTGCTGTTATAGAGCATGCTTCTAGTGTTGTAGTATAGAAATCTTTGTCTAACCTAATGTCATGAATATTTTGTCCTGTTTATTTCTAAATTTATACCTTCAGTTTCTTCTGTCTTTAGCGCTACCTCTGATAAATTAAAAAAAAATTTTTTTAAATATTTATTCATTTTTGAGAGACAGAATGTGAGTGGGGGAGGGTCAGAGAGAGAGGGAAACACAGCATCCAAAGCAGGCTCCAGGCTCTGAGCTATCAGCACAGAGCCCGATGTGGGGCTCGAACTCATGGACCGCGAGATCATGACCTAAGCTGAAGTTGCATGCTTAACCGACTGAGCCACCCAGGCGCCCCCTGATCTGTTTTAAGATACCTTTTATGCATGATGTGGGGTCATAGACAAAGTTCATTTTTTATTAATTTAACTAGCATCATTGTTTGAAAAAGCTATCCTTTTCCCATTGCTTTGGCATCTTTGACAAATCAATAGGTCGGAAATATGAAGGTTTATTTGTGGACTTTCATTTCTGTTTCATTCACCTGTATTATCTGTTCTTCTGCTAGTACCACACTCTCTTTATTATAGTTTTATAGTAAGTTTTAAGATAGGGAAATCTTCCATTGTTATTCCTTTTCAAGATTATTTTGGCTATTACAGGTCACTTGCTTTTCCATATAAATTTTATGTTCAGTTTGTCAATTTCTGCAAAAATCTTGCTTAGATTTAGCTGGTGATTGTGTTGAATCTATAGGTCAATTTAGGGAGAATTATCTATTTTAATATTATTGAAATAGGCTGATGATTATACATTCAGTTGGATCTTTTACAGTTTCTTCTAGTAGTGTCTTATAGTTTTCATAGTTTGAGATTTGTAATTCTTTTAAATTTATTACTAGGTATTTTACTGTTTTTGATACTATTGAATGGGATCACAATTGAAAAAATTTTTTTTTCATTTTTCAGTATAAAGAAATACAGTTGAGTCTTATAGATTGATCTTGTATCCTGTAGCTATACTGAAATATTTTTTATTCTAATAATATGTGTGTTATGTGTTAAGCTAACACATTCTTTGTGGGGAAAGCATTCAGATTTTCACCATTAACTATGATGTTAATAGTGCCCTTTATAGGTTTGAGGAACTTCCTTTCTTTTCCTAATTTGTGAGAGTTTATATCATAAATGGATATGGGTACTTTTTGTATGATATGTATTGAGGTTTTTTTTTTTTTTTTTGTATTAATATATGATGTATTAACATTAGCTTTCAAATGTTAAGCTAACACACTTGCATTACTAGAATATATCCCACTTGATCCTGGTATGTAATTCTCTTTATATGTTACTGGATTTGGCAATATTTTGCTGAGGTTTTTGTGGTCTATACTTAGAAGTGATGTTGATCAGTAGCTTTGCTTATCATATGTTGGTCTGGCTTTGGTGTCAATTTAAAATTAGCTTCCTTAGGATTGGTCAGGAAGTCTTCCTCCTCTTTTTTTCTGCAAGAGTTTGTGAAACATTGTTTTTTCTGTTTTAAATGGTAGGCAAAATTTACTAACAAAGCTTTTTTCTGTGGGGAGATTTATAAATTTCTAATTCAATTTCTTGTTATCTTTTTGTCATATTTTCTTTTTCATCTTGAGTCATGCTCAGTAATTTTTGTCTTTCTAATAGCTATTGTGTTTTATCTAGGTTGTGAGCATGAAGTTCTTCATTGTATCTTTTTACAGTCTTCTCCGTTTCGGTAAAGTTAGTGGTGTCTCTTTTGATTCTGATTTTGGTGACCAGTGTCTTTCCTCCCATCCTCACCCCCCGCCCCCCCCCCCCCCCGTCAATCTAGTGAAAGGTTTTCCACCTTTTTGATCATCTCAGAGATCCAGTTTTTGGTTTTCTATTTAGCCCTTTGAATATGTTACCCCATTGCCTTCTGGCCTTTTTTTTTTTTTTTTTTTTTGATGAAAATTAAGCTATTAATCTTACTTGGGTGCCGTTGTACACAATGAGTGATTTTTCTATATGAAGATATTTTTTTTAACCTTGATTTTTAACAACTTTAATGTGTGTTGATGAGGATATATTTGTATTTATTCTGCTTAGAGTTTATTCAGTGTCTTAGATATGTAGATGAAGGTTTTTCATCCATTTTTGCAAAGTTTTCTGCCATTATTTCTTCAGGTATTTTTGCTGCCTATTTCTCTTTCTCCCTTCCTTCTGGACTCCCATTATATGCACATTGGTGCACTTGAGAGTATCCCACAGGTCTCTTGAGGTCTTTTCACTTTTCCCAGTTGTCTTTTCTTTTTATTGTTCAGATTATATAACCTCTCTTAATCTATGACTTTAGATTCTTCTGCCAGTTTGCATCTACTGTTGAGCCCCTCTAGTGATTTTTTTTAATATGTTAATGAATTTTTTAACTTATAGTGATTTGTTTTCTCTTTGTTGATGTCTTCTGTTGATTAGTCATCATTACACTTTCCTTTATTTCTTTAAATATGGTTCTCTTTAGTCCTTTGAACATATTTATATTAGCTGCTTTCAAGTCGTTGCTAAGTCTAATATCTGAGCTTCTCACCTTTTTTTAAGTTTACTTACTTGGAGAGAGAGAGAGAGAGAGAGAGAGAGAGAGAGAGAGAGAGAGAGAATGAGCTGGGGAAGGGCACAGAGAAAGAGAGAGAGGAAGAGAGAATCCCAAGCATGCTCCACACTGCCAGCACAGAGCCTGATGCAGGGCTCATACTCATAAACCCTGACTGAGATCATGACCTGAGCCGAAATCTAGAGTTGGATGCTTAACCAGCTGAGCCACCCAGGCACCCCAAGGTTTCTGACATTCTGTAGACCACTTTTTCTTTTATAGGTCACATTTTGCTGTTTCTTTGTATGTCTTGTAATTTTTTGTTTATAAGTAGACATTTTAGAGAATATAGCAATTCTATATATTTAGATATATCTATAGATTTAGATATATCTGTATATTTAGAGAATATATGAATTCTTTTAGCTCCTTACAAATGTAGTGGTTTTAGCTATTTTTGTTTACTTGATCATTGAGTCTTGTGGATTGCTTCTGTAGTATGATGCTGATGATGTTTCTTCTCAGGTATTTGTTTGTTTTTGGTATGTTTCTTAAGCCTGGCTTCTTAGGGCTTGTACCTGATTGCTAATCCTAGTGGTCAGCCAAGTGACTTGTCAGTGGTTGTGCTTAAACACCTGGAGCTGGTAAGGATTCCACCATTTCCCAGTGGATCTGGCAGTTTACTAGTCCACTCTTTATGCATTTGTAAGCCTCTTGTTGAGCCGGTAATGAGTAATTTACTAAGGACCTGTCTGGTTTCTTCTGACAGCCCTCTGTAGGAACACAGCTTTCTAGAGTACCAGTGATAGATAGGATCTTAGCAGTGCCTACTTTGGCTGTCTTGTTCCATATACTCCTCTGTTAAATTTCTGATTGATCCTTCCAGGTTATTGCTTGCCCCACCACTATTGAGACCTTAGTCTAGTTGCGATTTTAGCCTTTTCTCTTTTTTTGCCATTGACATCTCTCCTGTTTTAGACAGTGCTTTCAGGTATGAAACCCCCTGCTCCTCTATCTCATACCTCTTCACCCCATGGAGCTGTGGGAGTGTGGGGAGTATGATGGAACAAGTCTAGTCTAAAACTTCATAGGCTTCTGTTACTCTCACAGGTGGGCAATAGATTTTCTTGAATTAATGTTTTCTCAGTTTGTTATGTTGCCTTTGGTTGGTTTCTAGAGTCTTTCAGTGGTGGTTGTTTTGGTTATTTTGCTCAGTTTTGTTTCCTTTTGGGGGAGAGGATTTGCTGAGCCATTCATTTCATCATTGAAGAAGTCCTGCCTCAGTACCTTTACTGCTACAAATTGTACTCCATCTTATGGAAAGATCCTAATTAGTCTGTTTGAGCTGCCAGAACAAAATTTCTCAGACTGGGTGCCTTAAACAACAGAAATTTATTTTCTGATAGCTTTTAAGGCTAAAAGTTCAAGATTAAAGAGTCAGACGGTGGTTTTCTGGTGAGGGCTCTCTCTGGTTAGCAGATGCCTGTCTTCTCACTGAGTCCTCATATGACCTTTACCCTGTGCAGGCTCAAAGAGAGATTTTTTTTTTTTTTTTTTTTTTTTTTTTTTAAACTTCTCCTCTTAAGGACACTTGTCCTATTGGATTACGGCCCCACCCATATGAGTTCATGTAACTTTAATTGCCTCGTTAAAAGCCCCATCTCCAAATATAGTCACATTAGGAGTTAAGAATTCAGTGTATAAATTTGGGAGAGATGCACTTCAGTCCATAACATTTCATGATTCCAAAACCTTGCCACATATAACTTTCTAAAATCCATAGCAGACTTTTGGATAAGAATCTCCATTGTGGAAGGAGTCTCTAAATGATTCTATGCAACCACTAGGTTTCAGCCTTGGGTTTGAGGAAATATTCATTAAGAAACCCCCAACTACAGATGATTAAGTGGTTACTAATTTTTGCTGTTCTAAAACAATACTGCAGTGAACAAACACGGTTGTACATATGCATTTCTGTATGCTTATGTCATTGTTTCAGGACAGATACTTTCAGGTAGAATTTCTGAGTTAAAGTCTAAACTACATTGCCTTCCAGAAAATTGTAATGCTACACCAAGTGTGGGAGAAAAGGCAAATTTTCAACCATTTCAGATCCTAACTAAGGTCATGATGTCTATATTTGAGTCTTACAGAGTGTAAGGTTCTTATGTTGACTTTTGACATTCCAAAATGTTTTTTCATTCCATTTTCTGTAGAAAGATCCAGTGTCTAGTGGTAGAAAGTAATTTTTACAAAAATGGTTTTTAGATGGAAAATAGTTTTATAAATCACATCAAAATTTTGTTAGAAGTCTTATCTCCTTTAAATGCCCAGTTTACTATACTCAAAAAGTTGGCCTTTCAAGGAGCTGCTGGCATGTGTGTTTTTGTTTGGTTTTCAGCTGAAGTAGCTAGGTATATGCTACAAGAGAAACACATGATCCAAGGACATGCCTCTCAGGCTTGATGAGTGGTATCTTAAGGTAGGAAATGTCATTAGACATCTTAGGCTGAGGATTAAATATACCCTCTCTTAATTGAAAGTTTTTTCGGTAAAGTTTATTTTAACTTATTTTGAGAGACAGAGAGCGCACACATGCAAGTGGGAGAGAGTGAGGGAAACAGATTCCCATGCAGGCTCCAGGCTTTTAGCACAGAGCTTGATGTGGAGCTCAAATTAATAAACCAGAGCTGAAGTCAAGAGACGCTTAACTGACTAAGCCACCCAGGTGCCCCTCAATTGAAAGGTTTTATAGCGTTTGTACACTATCAAAGTTTTCAAATAAATTGCTTTGAAATATTTTATTTTATAGTTTTGAAGTTCTAATGAAATTGTTTGAATGCAAGAGTATATATACCTCCTTTTATATAAATCCCCACATAAGTTAGAGGTTGTACTGTATACTAAGTATGATAGAAGATCAATTTCTTATATTCCATTAAATAAGCAATGTACAATAGTGTTCAGAAAGTTGGAGCCAAAATTTTACATGATTTTTACTCTTAATTTAATAATGTTGCTCTGAAATCTATTTTAGCAGGTTTCCCTTTGTCCAAAGGTACTGTAAAGGGAATTAGATTGTAAAGTTTACATTGTAAAGTGCAGTTACATGTAGTTAAATCAGCAGAGAACCTTGGATGAAGGTTCTGGCATTCTCTTGCTAAGGCAACATAATTTAAAGGATGATGGCAGTCAAGGTTTGAAATAATTTTGTGATTTTTTTTTTCATTCCTAGAAACGGCGACTTGAACACAGTAAAAATGTAAATACAGAAAAGCTAAGAGCTCCTGTTATTTGTGTACTTGGACATGTGGATACAGGGAAGACAAAAATTCTAGATAAAGTAAGAAAATATTGTTAGCTTTGATACAACTTCTTAAGTAAGTGAATGATATCTTATAAAAAGCTAATAGAAACCATAGCACATATAGGCAGTTCTGTTAAATAGGTTGCTACCTTCGTACTGCTTTTGCTTTTTTTTATATGTTGAAATACAAATCTGAATCTGCTATCTTATCCCAGCTTCGTCACACACATGTACAAGATGGTGAAGCAGGTGGCATTACGCAACAAATTGGGGCCACCAATGTTCCCCTTGAAGCTATTAATGAACAGACTAAGATGATTAAAAATGTAAGTACAAATGTAAATGTATTTTGCATGTTTCAGTCTCTAACAAAAATTCAAATATAGGAAAAAAGGTTAGTATAAAGACCCACGTGCTCACTATTTATAATTAACATTTGTGCCACTTTGCTCTGTTTTGCTTCAGATCTTTTTTTTCACCCCCAAAAGAAAACATTAGATGAATAGGAGCCCTCAAGTTTCATTTCCTTTCCTCTTGCTCCCAGAGGCAATCACTATTTTGAAGTTAGAGTATGTTTCGCCTACATGTTTTAACACTTTCACCATAGATCTCCATGTTTAAAAACTGTTTCCTCCCACACCCTTTTTAGCTTCTATCAAATTGATTGTATTTTCTTTATCTCCCTTATATTCTCTACTTTGGAGATATTCAGCTTATTTATCCAAAATATAACACAATAAAGAAAATCACATAAGATTAAGGTAAAAACTTAATGAATCATTATAAAGCAAAACCTTAGTGTAATCCATGTTAGGAGATAGAACCTTGGCAATTACCTCAGAAGACCTCTCTTATGTCCCTTTCCAATCAAAACACTCTTCTACTCAGGAGGAACTTTTAAAGTAATCTCTACCTTTAATGTGTTAGAGGTTGCAAAATGTTCCTATTCTAAGCCTATTATTGTGTTTTTTTATTGGATTACTTCTTTAGAAAACTGCCTGGTTTGCTGTTTGGTTACTCAGGATAATATGTATCGTGAAGGCAGAATAAATGCCTAATCCTTTACCTTATTTACTAACTTTTAAAATAGTGACTAATTTTGTTCGGTTTTGTATTGCTGTAAAGTCATGGATTGAAACATATTTACTGTGTTTTAATTCATTTATTCTTGCGGTGAGATAGTCTCATCTTCATCTACTGATTGGCTACTGAGTCTTTTTGGTTCGCTTTTAGTAGTGTTTGGTTGCATCCATGCTGTTTGGTGTAGCAGAATCTTCTAGGCTCATCTACATACCATGCTCCAGTCTTGGAACTGGGCCTTATAAAAAAAAAAAAAGAAAGAATCCGTAATTCCATTATCCTAGAGCAGGTGAAAAAGGGTAAATTTGGAACTGAGAAGTAATAAAATTGATAAATGACACACATGATAAATTATTACATGCTAATGTGTCTTTACTCCTTATTTTGTCTTAGTTTAGTATATAGAAAGGGTCTACAAATTTGTCTCCAGTTTGAGGAAGGGAGGTTTGGTTGAGATTATGTTTTATGAAGCTTGTTTTCTGGTAGATTCCTAAGGAAGGAATAATGGGAATAATATTCTTTGAATTTTTGAATATTGCATACTTTGTGGCCTTCATCCTGGAAGGTCAGTTGGCTCCATATAAAATATTTGATTCTCATTTTCTTTCCTTAAATATCTTAAATGTTACGCTGGTTTCTTCTCACATAAATTATTGCCTTTCAAGTTTGATCATAAGCTGGTTTTCATCTTTTTATAAGTAATGTGGCCTTTCTGCATCTTGGTGTTGATTGTTCCAGGTCAGTTTTCCAGTTATGTGGAAATTTTCTAGTTCCATCTCAGTATGTAGTTTAAAATATTTGAGCACCATTTTCTTGAATTATAGTTTTTTAAATTCATAATTTAGAATTTATCTTGGTTGTAATTTATCTGGTATTTCTATGTTAGTCATTGGGGATTTTTCAACAGCTCATTCCACTAGTTGCCAGAACTTGAAATCTGGTTTTATTTTAGAACACAGTTAAAGAGCACGATTTTTATTAGACGTATATTAAAGTTCTCAGGATAACTTTTATATGACAATTCTATTTTTTGTATTCCAGAAATACAAAATAGAAATAATTATGGTGCCCAGTGAATGTTGATTTAAAATCACCAGTATGCAAATATGAGGTTTTACATGATGAATCATTTTGACATAGAACAGGACATAAGATTTTGAAAAATCATTTGAAGATTGACAAAAAGTATAGATAAACAAGTAAAAGTTTTGTGTGTGTGAGAGAGAGATTTGTTGGTCAGTGCCACACTTTAGGTTAAAGGAGAATGTGCATATCAGGCATGTTGTAATTTTTTTCCATTCATTAATGAACTTTTGTCCAGAAAATTAAGTGTTTATGATGTTATGATGTTATTTAAATAAAGCAGCATATGAAGTCTTTCTTAAAGATATTTCAGGTTGATGAGGTAAATTTTCTTTAAAATGTATTTTAGGATATTTTTCAAAGCTTAGAATTGCTTTAAAGTTGGAACAGATACATTTTTCAAACAGCGAGAACCTCTTCTTGCATGTCACCTTTTTATAGATAGTCACTCTAAGATGACTGCTGTCATTTATTACTTACTGATAATCTCAAAAATTTTTATGACCTTAACAAAGAGAATGTTTTCTTATTTCATTTTTTTACTTGGAAAACTCCTTTTGATATTAATGAAAATACTGTTGTGCTTTGCTGCTTGACTCACTGTTTTAAAACCATTTTTTAGAAAAGGAAGTGGTGATATTTTTAAGTTTTCATGGCAGAATAATTGTTTTTATAAGAAACTTTATAAAGTTTGGCTTCCTTAAGCTCTCCACTTTTCTTCACCTTTTCTAGTTTGATAGAGAGAATGTACGAATTCCAGGGATGCTGATTATTGATACTCCCGGGCATGAGTCTTTCAGGTAAGAGCAACTTGAAACCAAACTGCTTGAAACGATTAAGTCTAAAAGTTCAGTGAGTCATAACGTCTGATTAATCAATTTTTGGGTTGTATTTTAAGATATGTGGTCCCACTGTTGATCCTTATCTGTGCCTTACTGAATATGCAGTACTTTATTTGGATACTTGTATTTTGTAGAGATCTTTTATACTTTGAAAGACCAAATCCTAATACATACTTGGTCTGTCTCCTGTGAAACCCATTATAGGTGGAATTTATCCTGTTGCCTCTTGGCCATATTCCTTAGTGCAAAAAACTTGGCCAGTACAATTTGCAGAAATATTGGAGTAACTTCTGGAACTAACTCATTCCAGCTGATGTCAATTCACTGTGTCAGATAAGCATTTGACAAGTTAAGGGCTAATGGCACTTGAATGTTAATGCATGCGCTTCATTTTGTTTTTTTTTTTCTGTAGGTTTTACAAAGAAATTAAAAATTTGTTTAAGCAAAATAGTAATTTTAAGATTTCTACTTATTCATCTTTTCCCCTCTTTTCAACAGTAATCTAAGAAACAGAGGAAGCTCTCTTTGTGATATTGCTATTTTAGTCGTTGATATTATGCATGGTTTGGAGCCCCAAACAATTGAATCTATTAACCTTCTGAAATCTAAAAAATGTCCCTTCATTGTTGCACTCAATAAGGTAAGCTCCCCTGAAAAATTAAATGTGAAGACATGGTTCTTAAATTTTTGTGATTAAACAAATGTGCCATAGTATAACTTTCATATAAGAATATGTACTCATGCCAAGTTAAATGTATTTTGACAGATTTATACACACGTATAAAACCACTACCATCAGAACATAGACCATCTCCATATTCCCAGAATGTTCCCTCGTATTCTTTTACAGTAAGCCTACCCCCTTTGTCAAGCCCAAACACTGATCCTCCCATCAGATCAGTCTATAAAACAGACTATTTCATATTAATGGAATTACACAGTGTGTAATCTTTTGAGTCTGGCATTTTCCACACACTTGTTATTTTGCATTTATCCATGTTGCATATACCGTTAGTGGTTCCTTTTCATTGATGAGTAATATTTCATCATCTGAATAATACCACACTTCATCCAACTTACAAATTGAAGAATATTTGCATTGATTCCACTTCTAGCTTATTAAGGAAGCAGCTGTGAACATTTCCACAGGTCTTTGGGTTGAAATTTCTTTTGGGTAACTATTTAAAAAGAGAACTGCTGTATTTATATGTTTCACTTAATTAGAAAATGACATTTTCCCAAAGAGATCATACCACTTTATATTTTAGGATTTCAGTTCTGCAAATTCTTGCCAACATTTGTTCTACCTACAGCCGTTGTAGTAAGTGTATAATGCTAAATTATTATGGTTTCATTTGCATTTCTGTCATGACTAATGGCATCAGGAATCTTTTCATGTATTTATTTGCCATCTCTCTCTTTGTGAAGTAACTATTTTAAAATCTTGATTCATTTTTTATTAGATTGTTGTCTTGTGGAATTTTTAGAGTTCTTCATTGTTGATATAAGTCTTTTGTCAGTTATGCATATTGCCGGTATGTTCTTGTAGTCTAGGACTTGGTTTTTCATTTTCGTGATGATGTGTTTTGAAAAGCAAAAGTTTCTAATTTTGGTGAAGTCTGATGTGTGGGAATTCTTTATAATTTGTGTTTCTTATGTTCTCTGTAAGTAATCTTTAACCACCCCAAGTTTATGAAGAAAATTTTTAAGTGTTTCTAGATAGGTAACATTTAGGTCTGTGATTATTTTTAGTTAATTTTTGTGTATAGTATAATTTAAGGATCAGGGTACACTTTTTTCTACGAATATCCAGTTCAAAACCTTTTGTTGGAAAGATTATACTTTCTTTTTTGATTTCTTTTTATAATGATGTATAGT
The DNA here is from genome assembly GCF_024362965.1 of Panthera pardus. Taxonomy (NCBI): domain Eukaryota; kingdom Metazoa; phylum Chordata; class Mammalia; order Carnivora; family Felidae; genus Panthera; species Panthera pardus. Next base: position 60,003,041 of record NW_026526821.1, on the reverse strand, counting down.
TGACACAAGGTTACATTAGTTTCAGGTGTACAACATAGTGATTACTATATTCTACATTATTTTGCTGTGCTGACAAATGTAGCTACTGTCACTGTATATTCTACTATTATAGTAGCATCAACTATATTCCTATGCTGTATCGTTCATTCTTGTGATTTATACATTCTGTAACTGGAGTCCTATACCTCTTACTCCCCTTTACCCATTTTACCCATTTTACCCATGCCTCTCCACCTCCAGCCTCTGACAATCGCATTGTTATGTTTATGGGTCTGTTCCTACTTTTTGGTTGTTTGCTTGTTTTTTTTTTTTTTCTTCTTCTTTTTAGATTACACATATAAGAAATCATATGGTATTTGTCTTTCTCTGTTAGGCTTATTTCCCTTAGCATAATATCCTCTGGGTCTGTCCACGTTGTAAATGGCAAGATGTCATTCATTTTTATAGCTGAGTAATACTCCATTGTGTGTGTAGTGTGTGTGTGTGTGTGTGTGTGTGTGTGTGTGTGTACATGTACATACCACATCTTTATCCATTTAACTGTCATTGAACACTTAGGTTGCTTCCATATCTCGGATATTGTAAATACTGCAGCAAACATGGGGTGCCTCTGTTTTCATATTAGGGTTTTCATTTTCTTTGGGTAAACACCCAGTAGTGGAATTGCTGGATTGTAATGGTATTTATATTTTTAATTTTTTGAGGAAACTCCATACTGTTTTCCACATTGGTTGCTCCAATTTACATTGCCACCAACAGTGTAGGAGGACTCCCTTTTCTACACATCCTCACTGACACTAGTTATTTATTGTCTTTTTGATACTAGCCATTCTAACTCTGTAATAAGGTGATATCTCATTGTGGTTTTGTTTGTGTTTCCCTGATGATTAATGATGGTGAGCATCTTTTCAGGTGTCTCTTGACCATCTGGATGTCTTATGGATGGAAAAATGTTTATTTAGGTTTTCTACCCTTTTTTAAATTTGGATCATATGTGTTTGGGGGTATAGCGCGGTAGATGGTCTTTATGTTTGATGTTAACTCTGTGGGCTATATCATTTGCAAATACCTTCTCTCATTCCATAGGTTGCCTTTCTGTTTGTTGAAATTTTCCCTCACTGTACAAAAGGTTTTCATTTTGGTGTAGTCTCAATAGCTTATTTTTATTTTTGTTTCCCTTGTCTTTGGAGACATAGAAAAATGCTGCTACAGCTGATGTCAGGGAAATTACTGCCTTTGTTCTCTTCTAGTTTTGTGGTTTTAGGTCTTACCTTTCAGTCTTTAATACATTTTAAGTTTATTTTTGTGTATGGTGTTAGAAAGTGGTCCAGTTTTATTGTTTCATAGCTGTCCAGTTTTCCCAGCATCATTTGTTGAAAAGACTACTTTTCCCCATTGTATATTCCTTTCTCCTTTGTAACAGATTGACCCTAAAGCATTGGTTTATTTCAGAGTTCTGTTCTGTTCCAATGATCTATGTGTCTGTTTTTGTGCCAGTACCATTCTGTTTTCATTACTTTAGTGTTGTACTATAGCTTGAAATCTGGGATTGTGTTATTTCCAGCTTTGTTATTTTTTTTCAAGATTGCTTTGGCTGTTTAGAGTCTTTTGTGATTCTGTACAGATTTTAGGATTATTTGTTAAAGTTCTGTGAAAAATGCTTTTGGTATTTTGATTGGGACTGCATTGAATCTGTAGGTTGCTTTGGGTAGGATGGATGTTTTAACAGTATTCTTCCAGTCCATGAGTGTGGTCTTTCTTTCTATTTGTGTCATTTTCCATTTCTTATATCAGTGTCTCTGAGTTTTCAGAGTACAGATTTTTCACAGTTTTGGTTAAATTTGTTCCTAGGTATTTTATTCTTTCTGGTACAACTGTAAATGGAATGGTTTTCTTTTTTTTTTTTTTTTCAACATTTTTTATTTATTTTTGGGACAGAGAGAGACAGAGCATGAACGGGGGAGGGGCAGAGAGAGAGGGAGACACAGAATCGGAAACAGGCTCCAGGCTCCGAGCCATCAGCCCAGAGCCTGACGCGGGGCTCGAACTCACAGACCGCGAGATCGTGACCTGGCTGAAGTCGGACGCTTAACCGACTGCGCCACCCAGGCGCCCCAAATGGAATGGTTTTCTTAACTTGCCTTTCTCCTACTTCATTATTAGTGTATAGAAATGCAAGAGATTTTTGCATATTAATTTTGTATCCTCCAACTTTATTGAAATAATGTAGTTTAATAATTTTTTGGTGGAATCTTTAGGGGTTTCTGTATGTATTATCCTGTCATGTACTGATAGTGACACTTTTACCTCTTCCTAACCAATTTGGATGCCTTTTGTTGTCTGATTGCTACTGCTGAGACTTCCCATGCTATATTGAATAAAAGTGGCAAAAGCAGACATTCTTGCCCTGTTCCTGATCTAAGAAGAAAAGTTCTGTTTTTCACCACTGAATATGATGTTAGCTGAAGGTTTGTCGTATATGGCCTTCATTATGTTGCAGTATGTTCCCTCTAAACCCACTTTGTTGAGTTTTTATCATGAATGGATATTGGCTTTTGTCAGATGCCTTTTCTGAATCTGTTGAGATGATCTTATGATTTTTGTCCTTCATTTTGTTAATGTGGTGCATCAGCTTGATTGATTTGTGGATATTGAACCATCTTTGCATCCCTAGAATAAATCCCACTTGGTTGTGGTGAATGATCCTTTTCAGTGTATTGTTGAATTCGACTTGCTCATATTTTGAGGATTTTTTCATCTGTGTTCATTAGACATTGGCATGCAGTTTTCTTTTTTTGTAATGTCTTTGTCTGGTTTTGGAATTGGGGTAATCCTAGCATCATAGAATGTATTTGCAAATTTTCCTTCCTCTTCTATTTTCTGAAATAGTTTGAGCAGAATAGCTATTAACCGTTTTTTAAATGTTAGGTAGAATTCACCTTTGAAGCCATTTGGTTTCAGAAGTCCTAGACTTTTGTTTATTGAGACTGTTTTCATTATTGGTTCAATTTTGTTACTAGTAATTTGTCTGTTTAGAGTTTCTGTTTCCTCCTGATTCTGTCTTAGAAGACTGTATGTTTTCCATTATTATTTCTTCTAAGTTGTCAAAGTTGTTGGCATATAATTTTTTTGTAATAAACTCATAGTCTTTTGTATTTCTGTGGTGTCAGTTACTTCTCTTTAATTTCTGATTTTGAGTCTTCTTTTTTGTCAATGAGTCTAGCTAAAGGTTTATTAATTTTGTTTTTCATTTCAAAAAATGAGCTGTTGGTTTCATTGACTTTTCCTATTTTTTTTTATAGTCTCTTTCATTCACTTCTTCTCTGATGTTTATTATTTCCTTCCTTCTAACTTGGGGCTTTTTTTGTTTTTGTTTTTCCATTTTTAGGTATAAGGTTAGATTGTTTACTTGAGGTTTTTCTACTTCTTGTTTTGAAATTTATTGTCAAATTGGTTTCCATACAACACCCAGTGCTCATCCCAAAAGATGCCCTCCTCAGTACCCATCAGAGATTTTTCTGCTTCTTGAGATGTGCCTGTATTGCTATGAATTTTCCTCTTAGAACTGCTTTCACTGTTATCACAAAGATATTGGACTGTTGTGTTTTTGTTTTCATTTGTCTCAAGATATTTTTTTTTAATTAAAAAAAAGTTTTTTGAATGTTATTTTTGAGAGAGAGACAGAGCACAAGCTGGGGAGGGGCAGAGAGAGAGGGAGGGAGACACAGAATCTGAAATAGGCTCCAGGCAGGACTCGAACTCTGAACCAGCAAGATCATGACCTGAGCCAAAGTTGGGCAGTGAACCATCTGAGCCACGCAGGTGCCCCTTGTCAAGTTATGTTTAAAGTTTCCTCTTTGATGTCTTCGTTGACCTACTGGTTGTTTAGTACCATGTTGTTTAGCTTCCACATGTTTGTTTGTTTTCAGTTTTTTTTCTTTTTTCTAGAAAAATGTAATTGATTTATATTTTTATACTGTTGTGATTCTAAAAGATTGATATTATTTCAGTCTTCTTAAATTTATTGAAACTTATTTTGTGGCCTAACATGATCTTTCCTGAAGAATGTTCCATGTGCACTTGAAAAGAATGTATTCTTTTGTGTGTGCATGGCATGTACTGTACATGTCCGTTAAGTCCATTTAGTCAAATGTGTCATTCAGAGATACTGTTTCTTTATTGATTTTGTACCTGGATGATCTGTCCATTTAGGTAAGTGGGGTATTAAAGCCCCCTACTATTCTTGTATTACTTGCAGTTTCTCCTTTTACATCTGTTAATAATTGCTTTATTTATTTAGGTGCATAAATATTTACAATTGTGGTATCTTCTTGTTGGATTGATTTCTTCATTATTCTGTAGTATCCTTCTTTGTCTCTTGTCATAGTCTTTGCTTTAAAGTCTCTTGTCTGATATTAGCATTGCTGCCCTGGCTATTGTTTTCTTTCTACTTTCATGTACGTGGAATAGCTTTTTCTATCCCTTTTCTTTTACTCTGTATATGTTCAGGGCTAAAGTGTAGGCAGCAAATGGTTCTATTTTCTTTCTTTTTTTTTTTTTTTTAAGCTTAGTTATATATTTTGAGAGATAGAGCAAGCACTCCACAGGCAGGGGAGGGGCAGAGAGAAGGAGAGACAGAATCCTAAGCAGGCTCTGTGCCATCAGCACAGAGCCCCATGTGGGGCTCGAACTCCATGAACTGTGAGATCATGATGACCTGAGCCAAGATCAAGAGTTTGAACGCTTAACTGACTGAGCCACGTAGGTGCCCCAAATGGTTCTGTTTTCTTAACCATTCTGTCACCCTATGTTTTTTGATCGGAACATTCAGACCATTTACCTTTAAAGTAATTATTGATAAGGATGTACTTATTGCCATTTTTCAATTGTTCTCTGGTTGTTTTTGTAATTCTCCCTTTCTTCTCTTGCTCTCTTTTTTTGTGATTAATGATTTTCTTTAGTGTCATGATTGGATTTTTTTGGTGTGTCTATTAATGGTTTTGTGGTTATCATGAAGTTCACGTATATAACATCCCAAGTATGTAGCAGTCTGTTAATGGTCACTTATGTTTGAGCATCGTCTAGAAGAACTTCATTTTTATTTACCTCCTCTACATATTAAATATATATTGTTATATTTTGCATCTTTTTTATTTTGTCAGGCTTCTTTTCTTTCATAATTTTGTTCTCTCATGGCCTTTTCTTTTCCATTTACAGAAGTCTCTTTGACATTTCTTATAAGGCTGTTGTAGTGGCAAAGAACTCCTTTTTGTTTGGGAAACTCTTTAGCTGTCCTTCATTTCTGAATGATAATCTTGCTGGGTAGTGTTCTTGATTGTGGTTCTTTTCTACTCCTTTCTGGCCAGCAAATTTCTGCTGAAGTATCAGCTGATTGCCTTGTGAGGCTTCATCTCGTTTGGAGCTTTCTGTGCCTCCTGAATCTGAATGTGTTTCCTCTCCAGGGGTAGGGACGTTTTTCAGCTATTACTTCTTAGGATAAGTTCTCTGCCCCCCCCCCTTTTTTTTTTTAAGTCTTCTCCTTATCAGGCCTTTATAACATGAATGTTTGTTTGCTTGATGTTACCCTGTTATCCACCAGATCCCTTACTCTATAATTATTTTTAAATTCTTTTTTCCCCCCTTTGGTGCTTTCCATTCCCCTGCTTTCCAAATCACTGATCCATTCTTCTCATCCTCAAATCTATCGAATCCCTTTAATGTGTTTTTCATCTGCTATTCTTCAACTCTGATTCCTTCTTTTTTATATTTTATATGTCTTTTTTGAAGTTCTGCCTGACTTCATTCATGGTTCTCTCCAGTCCAGTAAGCATCTTCATTACTATTACTTTGAACTCTTGATCAGGCATACTGCTGATCTCCATTTCATTTAATTCTTTTTCTGAACTTTTATCTTTTTCTTTGTTTGGAGTATATTCTTTTTGTCATTTTGATTTACTTCTTCTGTTTATTTCTATGGATTAGGTGGAACGGCTATTTTTCCTTAACTAGAGGGAATGATCTTGAGTGTGGGTTCCTGTGTAGAATGTGCTTGGTGAGTTGGGGTGGCTATCTGGACTGTTGTGTTTATGGACTGTGGATCCTAGCATTCTCCATGCTAGGGCCACCCTGGTGTGATAGTCAGAAATGAAGTGGGTTCAAACCAGGTGTTCCTGGGGCTCTTCACCCAGAGGGCAGCACAGCTGGAGTTGAAATGGGTGAAAGCCAGGGGGTCCCAGGGCTCTCTTTATGGAGGGCACCCTAGCATCACAGCTAGAGCTGAAGTGGGTGTAACCAAGGGGATTCTGGGGCTCTCCTTGCAGAGAACACTGACAGGATAGCTGAAACTGAGTGGACACAGGCTGGGGCAGTACTGTGGCACTCTGCATTGAAGGCACTCTGAGTACAGCTGAATCTGAAGTGGATGCGAGCTAGGGCTCCTGGGGCTCTCCACGCAGGGTAGGGTGACTAAAGCCAAGGCAGGTATGGGCAAGGATTGTCCTGGGTCACTGCACACAGGGGTGTCCTGGCAGGGCGGCTAGAACCAAGGTGGGTACAGACTGGGGGTGCCTTGGGCACTCCATGAAGGAGATTCCCTGGCGAGTTGTCTGGAGTATAAGCTGGTGTGGGTTGGGAGGTTCTAATATGCTCTGAGCCAGGGGAGTCCTGGCAAGTTGTCTGGAGCTGCAGTGGTGTGGGCCTGAGTGTTCTAGGGTGCTTTGTGTTTGTGTCACTTTGACGGACAGCTGCAGCTGTAGTGAGGCATGTAGTGAGGCTGGCTAGGCATGTCCTGGTATGCTGCACCGCACAGGAGCCATCTTGATGGAATGGCTTGGGTCGGGTGTGGGCTAGGGACTCAGGGCTGACTGAGGTGTTAGGCCATCTAGAATGCCTGGACCTTGCTCCTGTCCATGCTGCCAGGGTGGAGGCACTTGACAGTTCCTCTTGACCTGGAGAGAGTTTCAGCAGTTCCCCTGCTGTTAGGCAGGGTTCTGGAGCTGGTTCCTTTATATTCTAGATGTCTTCGCAAACCACAGCTTTTTTTCTGCACCCCAGGGCAGATGAATCTACTCACAGTCCTTCAGTACTATCCTTCCACACAGAAGTTTGCAGTGTTGATGGGGGTCCTCTTCGTTTCTATGTCTCTGTCTCTCTTGCCATTCTCTACATGGTCTTTGTTGTACAGAAGCTGTTAGCTCTCCGTTCTTCTTCAGGATGAATTGTTCTGTAAATAGGTATAGTTTTAGTGTGTCCCTGGAGGTGGTGAGGTCAGTGTCTCCCTATATATTGCCATCTTGGACCAGCAGTTCTCCACTGAATTACTTTTGAATCTTTGTTGACTACTAATTGACCATGTATATATGTCCCTTTTTGGTATTTATCTTCTCTTCCATTGACCTGTATATCTATCCTTATGCCACTACTACCCTGTTTTGGTTATTATAATTTATAGTAATGTCTTGAAAGCAGGTATTGCTAATTTTAACTTTTTGTTTCTCAGAATTGTTCTGGTTATTTTAGGGTTCTTGAATTTTCATATAAAGTTCAGAATCTGCTTAGTTTTTACAAAAGGACTTTTGGAATTTTGTTTGGGATTGTATTTAATTTGTAGGTAAATTCTGTGAGAGTTGACATTTTATCAAAATTGAGTCTTCTGATAAGTGAACATGACATCTCTATATTTATTTACTTAGTTTTTTATTTCTTCTTGGTGATATTTTGTACCTTTATTGTCCATGTGTTGGACATATTTTTCTAAATTTATCCATAGTATTTTCATGGTTTTGATGCTGTTGTGAATAACATTTAAAATTTTGGGGTTTGTAATTTATATAGGAATATAGTTGATTTTTATGTATTCATTTTTAAATCTTGTGATGTTACTAATTTCACTGATTAGGCCTAGAAGCTTCTTTTGTAGATCATGTGGGATTTTCCATCTATATGATTATGTTATCTGCAAATAAAGGGTGTGTTTTACTTTTTCCCTTCATGCGTGTGCTCTGTAAATTTTCTTCTTCCTGATTGCACTAACTAGACCTTCTGGAACAATGAATAGAAGTAATGACAGACTTCTTGCTTTCTGCCCTACCTTAGGGGGAAGTACTTGATCTTTCACCATTACATGTGATGTCAGCAGTAGGTTGCTTAAAGTGTTACTCTTGTTTAAGTCATGAGATGTTAAAATTTGTCAGATGGCTTATTCTGCTTCTCTTAAGATATTCATGTGGCTTTTCCTCTTTATTCTGTAACATGAGTTACTGTTGATATTTTGAGGAGACTTTACTAATATTTTATTATGAAAACTTTTTTTTTTTTATAGAGCCATTTAAGATTTCATAGCAGTGTTGACAGGAAGGTAGAGATTTCCCACATACACGTATGCATAGCCTCCCAATATCAGCACCCTCCCTCCCACACCAGAGTGGTACATTTGTTGTAATTGATGAACTTACATTGACACATCATTATCACCCAAAGTCTATAGTTTAGGGTTCATTCTTGGTGTTGTACATTCTGTGGGTTTGGACAGATGTATAATGACATGTATCCAACATTTTGGTATCGTGTTATTTTCACTGCTTTAAAAATCCTTTCCACTTTGCCTGTTTCTCACCCCATCTCTCAGTCCCTGGCAAAAAGATCTCTGATCTTTGTACTGTCTGCATAGTTTTGCCTTCTCTGGAGTGTCATAGGTGGAATCATATAGGATTTTACAGTAAGCTTTTTCAGATTGCCATCTTTCACTTAAAAATAAGAATTAAAGTTTCCTCCATGTATTGTCATGGCTTGGTAGCTCATTTTTTAGTTTTAAGATCATTTATTTTGCTTAATAATTCATTCCGTTGTCTGGATACACTACTTACTGTTTATTCATTACCCATTGAAGGACATCTTGGTTGCTTTCAGGTTTTGCAGTTAGGAATAAAAGCTGCCATGAACCTCTTTGTGCAGGTTTTGTGTATAAACATATGTTTTCTGGTTCTCTGGGTGAATATCAAAGAGTGTGATGGTGGATTGTTATGGTAAGAGTTTTAAGTTTTGGAACAAACTGGCCAAGTAGCTGTAACGGTTTGCTATCCCGCCAGCAGTGAATGAGGGTTGCTACATCTTTACCAACATTTGATGTTGAATTTTGGATTTTAGTCATTCTAGTAGGTATGTAGTGGTACCTCGTTGTTGTTTTAATTTGTGTTTCCATAAGATGTGGAACATCTCTTCATATGCTTATTTGCCATCTCTGAGTTGTCAAATTCTTTCGCCCGTTGTTAAATTGGATTCTTTATATTCTTATTTTTGAGTTTTAAGAGTTCTTTCTGTATTTTGGATATAGGTTCTTTATCAGATGGGTCTTCGGCAAATGTTTTCTCCCAGTCTGGCTTCTTGTTTGATTCCCTAGACTCATTTTCACAGAAACTTATCATTTTAACAAAGTTTAGCTTATCATATTCTTTCTTTCATGGATTATGCCTTTGGTTGTGGTGTCTAAATAGTCCTCACCATAGCCAAGGTCATCACATTTTCTCCAGTTTTATCTTCCAGAAGTTTTAGAGTTTTATGTATTACATTTTGGTCTGTGATTATTCTGAGTTAATTTTTGTGAAGAGTGGAAGGCCTGTATTGTGTCTAAGTTGTTTTTTTTAACATGTGCATGTTCAGTTGTTCACTATTTGTTGATTACTTTTGGATTTTTAAATGTTAAACCAGCCTTGCATTACTAGAATAAACCCCACTTACTTGGTCATGATGCATTATCTTTTTCATGTATTGCCTGATTTGATTTGATAAGTTTTTGTTGATGATTTTTGTGTCTGTATTCATGAGTGACTTTGCTTAATAGTTTTGCTTTACTGTCTTTTGTCTGGTTTCGATATTAGCGTAATGTTGGCTTTGTAGGATGAGTTGAAAGGTATTTCCTCCTTTATGATCTGAAAGAGTTTGTATAGAAATGATAGAATCTTTTTAAATGTTTGATGGAATTCACTAGGAAGCCATATCTGCATAGAATCTCTTAAACAGGTACAGGTTATTTAGGTTTTTTATTTGTCTCTTATCAGTATAGAAATTTGTATTTCAGAGAACCAGCTCTTTATTCTATTGATATTCTCTATTGTTTTATTTTATATCTCATTGATTTCCAGTGTTAATGTTATCATTTGCTTCTTTCTGCTTTGATTTTCCTGTCCTCTTCCTTTCTAACTTCTTAAGGTGGAATCTTAGATTGTTGATTTCAGATATTTTTTCTTATCTAATAGAAATATTTGAGGGTAAGTTTAGCTCACTGTTACAAGCACTGCTTACATATTTTATGCTTTTATTATTTAGATCAAATAATTTTCTGAATATGGAATTCCAGGTTTAAAAAATATTTTTTTCCTTCATCATTACTGCTTTATGGCTTTTATCTCTAATAGTCCTTCGTTTCCTTGTATATAATATATCCTTTTCTGTGATTGTTTTTAAGAACTTTCCTTTTAAAGGTTCATCAGTGAGATTTTGTAATGATTTTCTTAGATCTGTGGATTTATAGTCTTCATCTGTTTACAAAAATTAGGTTATTCAGAGATTTTTCATGAGTGACTAAGGTTTTCTTTCATTCTTTTTTCTTTGCTTCAGCTGGGAGTTTTTATTGCTATATCTTCAAGGCCTTCAGTCTTTTCTTTTGTAATATGTAATTTACTGTTAAGCTTATCTAGTAAATTTTTATTTCATATTATGTGTTTTTTAAAGCTCTTCATATTTTTTCTTTAAAGTCACATATTTTATAATAATTGTTTTAAGAATCTCGTATGCTAATTATATCAACTTTGTCATTTCTGGATCTGTTTCTACTTACTAATGTTTCTCCTTTGTAGCATTCAGATTGAGGAAGCTTCTTTATATTGTAACCCTAGACTTAGGAAATGGATTTTGCTCGTTTCTTTTTCCTACTAATTAGTTTTCCTGTCTATACCCATTTATCACACTTTTGAGAAGTGAAAGAAAATACATGATTTATTTAACAGAGTAAATCTAATGTGAGCAATAAAACAATTAAAATGGACTGTTCTCTGAAATAGGATGCAATTATTACTATTTTTTTTTTTTTTTTTTGCTGTAATTTTCCTGGTGATGATATTTGCTATATTTCTTATTTTTATTTACTAAACAAAACCATTTTGGAATTCCAGCAACATATGCTAATAGTGTCAGGATAATTCTAGGATCTCATCTTTTGCAAACAAATGACAGCCTCTCATGAACTGGTTTGGAGGCTCATGGGCAGCTTGTTACCTCAGAAGTTTCTAATTGAAGAAGGGCTGCAGTTAGGGGCACCTGCGTGGCTCAGTCAGTTAAGCATCTGACTTCAGCTCAGGTTATGATCTCGCAGTCTGTGAGTTTGAGCTCCATATTCGAGCTGTGTTGACAGCTCCGAGCCTGGAGCCTGCTTCAGATTCTGTGTCTCCCTCTCGCTTTCTGCCCCTCCTCCACTCATGTTCTCTCTCTCTCAAAAATAAATAAACATTACAAAAAAATTAAAAATGAAAGTAAATTAAGGGATTGCAGTTAAGCAGGTTGTATGGGCTTTTTGGTATAATAAAATATTTGAGTAATTCACACTCTTCTGAATATGTATAATATATACTAGGAGTTTTTAGGAACTTTAATTTAGGAACTTAATTAAGTTCCTTAGCAATCTGAATGTTTTCAGGATGTTTCTTATGAAAAATTTTTGTCCAGATTGATAGGTTGTATGATTGGAAAAAGAGCCCTGACTCTGATGTGGCTGCTACTTTAAAGAAGCAGAAAAAGAACACAAAAGATGAATTTGAGGAGCGAGCAAAGGCTATTATTGTAGAATTTGCACAGCAGGTAAGAAAACTTTCCCTTCTTAGTGAAGAGCCTATATTATAGAATATTTTTCCTTTTGTTATATTGTCCTTATAATAAAGCTAGCATTTTCATACTGGTTCTGTTCCCCTATCAATGGCAAGTAATGATCTCCATTCTTTTCCCTTATCCCTTTTTAAGTTAGAAAGCTGATATTTCAAAGATCTGTCTTTGTAAAGTCTGAATGTTTAAATTTTAAAAATAAAGTTGACTGGGAAAGCCACTACTTTTCTGTGATACAACTAATACCTACAGGTTATACATGATCTGGAGTGTTTTTGAGGAGTTTCAGAAAGATGAGTCATTTGCTTATCTATTAGCTAGTCAGTCATGCTGTTCTGGATACTTCTTCCAGTTTGGCCTTTTGGAATGATTTTGCTTTTTCTGTCTCTAGGGTTTGAATGCAGCTTTGTTTTATGAGAACAAGGATCCCCGTACTTTTGTGTCCTTGGTACCTACCTCTGCACATACTGGTGATGGCATGGGAAGTTTGATCTACCTTCTTGTCGAGTTAACTCAGACCATGTTGAGCAAGAGACTTGCACATTGTGAGGAGCTAAGAGCACAGGTTATGGAGGTAATGATCAGCTTTTCAGTTTATTTTCCCTTTTGTTTTTAACATGGAGGCCTTGGATGGGGATGTTTCCTACTCTTAGATTCAGTCAATATAGTGCAGCATATATTTCACTCCCTTTGCGATTATGTCTCTTAGGTTAAGGCTCTCCCAGGAATGGGCACCACCATAGATGTGATACTGATCAATGGGCGTTTGAAGGAAGGAGATACAATTATCGTTCCTGGAGTAGAAGGGCCCATTGTAACTCAGATTCGAGGCCTCCTATTACCTCCTCCTATGAAGGAATTACGGGTGAAGGTAAGCCTGGGTGGCAAGTGTTGACACACGGGGATGTGTACATTGTGTATAAGTTCTGCTGAGGTCCTTTCTTGACTTCGAGAGTTGGTTGGCTTAATATGCTCTCGCTCCTTGTCTTATTTTGAATCCCGCATACAGGATCATCTGACAGAGTGGAGATGTGTGCAAGTTTTTATTTACCACCTAAGCTTTCCATGAAAACTGAAGTTTATTATTTTGGTTCTACACTGCTAAGTAGTCTCTTACTAACATTTTTTATTATGAAACAAAACATTAATACACAAAATTCCATAAGCATAGAAGACAAGTTTAACCAATTTTTAGGAAGCAAACAGGTAAAGAATCAGAACATTGCTGATATCCCGGAAGCCTGTGTGCTTCTTACTGATGTTAGTCCCTCCCCTCTCCCCACCCCTCCCCCCAGTCCCCCACATTCCTAAAAGTTAACTGCTTCCATTTCCATGATAGTAATTAATATCCTTTTTAAACAATACGTGAGTGTGGGGTTCTCAAAAATCTGTATGGACTTTATATATGTGGAGTCCTTTTCCATTCCTTTGTATCTGGCTTCTTTTGGTCAAAAAATACTTTTAAGATTTATCCATGTTGTTGCATATAGCTATTGTTGATTTTTGTTGTTGTGTAGTATTCTACTGAATGAATATATTATGGTTTATCTGTTCTTCTGTTGATGGAAAGTGTAGGCTATCTCCAGTTTTAAAACTTCTATTATTACTAGCAGTGTCATTCCTACGAATATTCTTGTATTATCTCTTGGTGTAGTTGTGCAAGTTTCTCCAGGGTGTATGCCTAGGAGTGAATTGCTGAGTCCTCACTTACACTTAGCTCCAGTTTTACTGGATAAGGCCATATTGTTGTCCACAGTAAGTCTAACAAGTTATACTTTCAACTGCAGTATATTAGAATTTTCGTTATGTCACGTCTTGTCAGCTCTTTGATGCTGTCAGAGTTTAAAATTTTTTCCCGTCTGGTAGCTCATTGTTGTTTCATTTGGTACTTGCCTGATTGAAATATGGTTGGCTATTATTTTGTATGTTTATTAGCCATTTAAATTCACTCCTTTGTGAAATGTCCCTGTGTTCCAGCATTGTCTGTCTTTATTACAGAGTCATGGGATTTGTCTATGTAGTCAGGATACTAGTCTGTTAGTGGCTTGTATGTATTGTACCATCTTCTACTCTGTGACTTGTCTTTTTACCTTTTCTGTGGAATCTTATGAAACAAATGTTTGTTTATTGCTTTTTATGTTTAAGAAAAATTTCCCTATCCCAATGTCATGAAAATACTGTCTCTCACATCATCTTCTACTATTAACCACTTTCAAATAAATGTGGTAACAAATATTTTGGTCTTTGTAGAACCAGTATGAAAAGCATAAAGAAGTAGAAGCAGCTCAGGGGGTAAAGATTCTTGGAAAAGACCTGGAGAAGACATTGGCTGGCTTACCCCTCCTGGTGGCTTATAAAGAAGATGAAATCCCGGTTCTTAAAGTAAATTACTTTTTTAAACCTCCAAAGCTATTTGAGTTCTGCTGGTGTGTCAGTAGGGCACATGCTGGTAATGATGAATGAAGTGGGCACCTTTGTCTTTGTGAAGCCTTACTTGGTGGCTCATAGCAAACAGTTGATGCTTTTAGATTACTTCAGTTTACACAGCCCTGTGAATGAACATTAATATTATATAGACTAGAATTTTAAGGTACACATTTTATTTAAATAAAAAATGAAACAAAAGCTAGAAGCTGTTCATGTTTTTTAAGATCAGAATATGCAGGGGTGCCTGGGTGGCTCAGTCAGTTGAGCATCCAGCTCTGGATTCCGGCTCAAGTCATGATCTCGCAGTTCACGGGTTTGAGCCCTGCGTTGGGCTCCACGCTGACAGTGCAGAGCCTGCTTGGCACTTTCTCTCTCTGCCCCTCCCACACGCTCTCTCAAAAATAAACAAACTTTATAGATACCAGAATATGCAGACAGAACTCAAGATAATCTTGAAGTCATTTTAAAATTTGCCTATCTGTAGGAGCAGATGTCCACTGGAGTCTAGCATAGTTACACAGAGTCAAACTTTGAGTTTATGTACTCGCTTGCCAGAGAGAAGATGGCACTGTTCCGAGCACACGGCTCATCTACTACGCTGAGACCACTGTTATTCTTCAGGCAGCACCAGTTCACCACCGTCAAGGAAGTGGCCACCTTAGAGCCAGTGAGAACAGGGCACACATTCCTCTTTGGCCAGTCCCAACTATGGCATGAACATAGCTGTTGTAGTTATTTCTGGGGAGAATGTCTTCATCCCTAAAGGAGCAGTGACTGAGGAAAAGGGTGCTGAGGTTAGGGTATTTCAGTTAAGGCTTAAGGCAGTCAAGCAGACCCTTTAGGCTAGCACAACACATTACATTTATGTAATGCTTTTTAACTTTGAAAAGATTCTCATTTCATTCAGCTCACCCATCTACCTTATTTGCCAAGTACAGCAGAGGTTAAATAGATTTCAACATTAGTAATCTAAAGACAGATGTATGGGACACATTTCAGATATGGGCCCTGAATCTCCTCCATTCCAGTACAGGTTCTGCTATGCGTTACTTTTTCTTAGGCTTGCTTTTATGTTTTCAGGTAAATATTTAATTAAAAAGAGAAACACAGCCTTACTGTAAGCTGCTGATGATAGAGATATATTTACAACCTTGTCAAATCTAATTTCTTTTCAAGGATGAGTTGATCCATGAGTTGAAGCAGACGCTAAATGCTATCAAGTTGGAAGAAAAAGGAGTCTATGTCCAGGCCTCTACACTGGGATCTTTGGAAGCTCTACTTGAATTTCTGAAAACATCAGAAGTGCCCGTAAGTAATCCTACCTGACTCCACGGGAGTCCGTGGTAGTCATGGTTTGTAGTGCTATTTCCTTTACCTGACACAGGCCATTAAGCTCAGAAACTCCCTTTGTACAGTATGCAGGAATTAATATTGGTCCAGTCCATAAAAAAGATGTCATGAAGGCTTCAGTGATGTTGGAACATGATCCTCAGTAAGTAATTTCTCTCCTGCTGTGAAGGCTTTAATATTACCTATTTTCTTCAACCTGTCCTACCTGACATATTCTGTGTTTAATCGAATGATCTTTAATGTGTTTGAACCTTTCAGGTATGCAGTGATTTTGGCCTTTGATGTGAGAATTGAACGGGATGCACAAGAAATGGCTGATAGTTTAGGAGTTAGAATTTTTAGTGCAGAAATTATTTATCATTTATTTGATGCCTTTACGAAATATAGACAAGACTACAAGAAACAGAAACAAGAAGAATTTAAGTAAGTTCGTGATTTTACTTATTTTGGGTCTTCGAATTGCCAAATACAGGTTTCTCCCACTATCTGAAAGTAGAGCATTCCTGTGAAACCTTCTGTAAGCCGAATTGGCATATAGTGAACAAGTAATTACTGTTAATTTATATGGAAAATTTTTTGAGCACTCCCTTCTGATACCTTAGGACACATCTTGATAACAGATAAAATCGAAATGAAGCCCAGATGCTCACAGACCTTGCTCACAGCCCTGGCAGCATGATACTGAGATGCTGAGTGTGGTTCTTGGGAAGAAGTTTGGTGGGGCCACTCTGGGGTGCCCACCGCCTCTTTAACGGTTCACTGCAAAACAAATGCTAAACATTTTTCCTTTTCGCCTTTTTTCATAAAAGCACAAATCCTCCTCTTTTGGTTAGGGAAAGCAGGTACTAACATAGGTCTTTATAAAAGCAAAGTGGTGTCATGTGGCCTTTCAAAATGTAGGGGATACCTGTATCGGGAAGGTGTGTGGACAGTGGAAGCATGGCATTTGCTCATCTGGAAGAGGCAGCATCCTGAAATGATGTGTTATAAACCATAAATGCCCATCTGAGGCATTCCAGCAGTGTTAACAATCCTCTGTGTAGCCTTTTATTTTTTAATTTTTAAATTGGCAGGTCTGGGTCTCATTATTGATTAGCAGTTGCTAAAATTATCTTGCTGGAGTTCCTTATCTGGGATTACATGGGAAGGAAGGAACAAAATTAGAACGTGGGAGGTGAGGAAATAAGGTGAGGTGTTCCATGGGAAGAGAGCTTGTTCCTCCAGCAGACCTCACAGCTTGCCTGGTATAGGTGGCTTTGCTGCAGGTGATTGAGGAGGCAGCAGTAACCTTGACCGGGTTCCCTCCTCTTGCACCTCCGAGAGACAGCCATGAACTCACGAGAAGTAGGGTGAAGTGCTGAAAAGCAGAACAGAGCAGGGAAGGCCTAAATCAGGAAGAAGAGCAGTGTGACAAGCAGTGTGGTTGGGGACAGCTTCCCTCCATAGGGTCTCTTGTTCAAGCAGAGATCTGAAGGGAATGACTTGAGCCTCCCAGACACACAAGGAGTTGTCCAGGCAGAAGGACAGCACTGGGAGGCAGCCACATCGAATCTGGCAGAGAACAGTAGGAGATGAGGTCAGAGAAGTTGTGGGACTCAGTAGGCCCCTTGGAGGATTTTAGGGAGGCAGCAAGGAGTTTTATCAGGCTCCCAGTATTCCAGGCAAGACCTGAGAATGGCTCAATTTGGGGTACATATTTAAAGTGAACTCCCAGGTGAGTATTGGGATTTAGACTGGGATATGCTCCCTTGAAATCATGAAACCACAAGTGAAAAGACTTTGGTTAAGAAAACTACTAGACACTGTGAAAGACTTGAAGCTCATGCTCAGTAAGTGGCCTTTGGGTCACCTGATTTGGGAACATGGTAGAGAGAAGGTGGCTGGTTTGATGCCTGTGTGGTCCCCAGAGCCAACTGCCTGTGTGCCTGACCGTGGGTCCTATTGAGGTTCTCAGCTCCATCTAAATTTTGGGGCAGAGACTTCGCATGCTCCTGTGATGCAGCTTCTTCAAGACTTGGGAAGTGACAGCACAGAGGGAAGGAGGGGATGGCGAGGGGATGATGCACCCAGGACCGGAGACTGGACCATTGTGGACACCACCAAGGTCATTCTGCAGCATCCTTCCTGCTTTTCTGGCACCACCTGGAAGTGCTTTTATCTGACAGGGGAAGCCTCATATTCATATTTTTAGGTTTAAGTGATTTTTGTCTGCTTCAAAATTTAGTGTTTTTTTTTTCCTCCTCCTTTTAGGCACATAGCAGTATTTCCCTGCAAGATGAAAATCCTCCCCCAGTATATTTTTAATTCTCGAGACCCAATAGTGATGGGAGTGACTGTGGAAGCAGGTCAGGTGAAACAGGGGACACCCATGTGCGTCCCTAGCAAAAATGTAAGTTCTCGTTGTACTTTCAAATCAAGTGTGGTCTCTTAAAATCAGTAAAATGGGGAGGCCAGGAGTGGTGACAACAAGCAGAAGAGTTTGTCACCTTCTGTGATTTATCCCTTAACTACGAGTGTTCCTTAATCAGTGTTAATTCTTATCGGTGCTTCAGCAAAAGAAAGTTGCAAGGTACTTTAACTTACTGCCCTTTTGAAAACTTTTTGAAGTTTCAAGCCTAGGGGAAAATAAAGAACAGAGTAATGAATGCCCACATTCCCTTTCCCTAAATTAGCATCATACCTAAGAAAAATTAACATTAACTCAATAATGTCCTATAATTTATAGTCCTCATTCACATTTCACCAGTTGTCCTGAGGGCCTTTTCTCATTATTGAGAGAGAAAGTGCATGTGCATGCACACACGAGGCAGGGAGAGAGAATCCCAAGCAGCCTCCTTCCATCAGCACAGAGCTCAACGCAGGGCTCAATCTCATGAACCATGAGATCACAGCCTGAGCCCAAATCAAGAATCACACACTTGACTGAGCCCCCCAGGTGCTCTGTCCCAAGTGTCTTTAATACTGCCATCTGCTGACCTTGTCCAGGATTCCTTCAAGGTGCACTGCATTTGGTTATTATGGGTTTTAGTCTCAATAGGAACAGCCCCCCCATCCTTTGGGGAGAGCCCTGTTCTTTTGCAGATCATTTCTCAACTTGGATCTGTCCGTTTCCTCCTCGTTAGAGGGAAGTCACAATTAGAACAGATACTGCATGCAAAGATGCTCCCGTGTGCCTCGAGCCTCACCACACAGGCTTCCTTACTGTGGCAGCACCTTCGTTTACTGAGTAAGGTGCTGTTGGCTGAGGATAGCCATTAGAACCACGTCTTTCTGCCTTTGGATTATTAAGTAATCTCTGGGGGCACTTTGAGTACTTGTGAATATCCTGTTTCAACAACTTTTATTCCTGTAGATTTAATAATTGGTAATCCTTGCCTAAGTTTATAAAACTGTGATTCCCCCCACCAACACTTCTGTAAAGAACCTCTCTCTCCCCTGAGCTTTTCATTATGTCATACACACTCGGTTAGCTTTTTTAAAAATCTGATGTTCTAATCCATTACCAGTATTTTTGAGATCCCCCCCCCCCCCAATACCCATTTGTCCATTCTGGTCAGTGGGAGCCCATTCAAACTAGCTACTGCAGACTGCCCTGGACACATAACTCTTGGAGCATCTTCTTCCTTTCTGGTGCAGTGAGATGCTCTAGGCTCATCTAGTATTTTCCCTGCCCCAGACCTGGTTCCTTTAGTGGGAGATGGCACCTAGAAGTCATCTGAGCACTAGGACTTGTTGCTTCTAGGAGTTGTTGCTTTTATACCAGTTCAGTGGACTGAGGAAGGACATTTATTTGCAGTGATTATCTCCTCTGTGGCTTTGGTCACACATTCTCACTTTCCTCTGTCCCTTCATAAGCAGACAGCAGAGTGGTTTTCTCCTGTACTGTAACTGAGATCAGGTTGCTCACAGCTCTCATCCTCAGAGTGAAATGCCAAGGCTCTAACCTCGGCCCACTTGGCCCCACAAGATGTATCCCTGGCTGCTGCTCTGACATAATCCCTTTGCTCACCATACCGAGCACTCCAAACTCATTCCTGATTCAAGTTTTAGGCCTGCCAGTTCTTATTATGGCACTTGTCATAAGAAAGGGTAGAGCAGAGATAATAAACCACATTGAATTGATAGGGTACTTTTCAAGTTGTTTACAGCAGTCATCTTGTGAAGGGCACAGGGGGTGTGGTGGGGTCATCCCTACTTTACCAGTGAAACACACTGTGATGAGGGATGAAGAAGGGTCACAGAGCCAAGGCTTTTAAACTGGCTCTTTGGCTCCAGTTTTTATTTTCGCTGTCCAGGTTGCAGTGCCTGTGACTGGCATGATTCCTCTGCTTATATTGCAGTTCTTATTTTACAGTTTGTTGACATTGGAATAGTAACGAGTATTGAAATAAACCATAAACAAGTGGATGTTGCAAAAAAAGGGCAAGAAGTCTGTGTCAAAATAGAACCTATCCCTGGTGAATCTCCCAAAATGTATGGAAGACATTTTGAAGCTACAGACATTCTTGTCAGTAAGGTAAGTGTCTTCATAGAAGTGGCCCATTTTAGAGAAATTGGGGGTCAACTCTTCTCTGGTTACCTTTGCACAGTAGCTCTCAGGGCTGGATGTTTGAACTTTTACAGTCCAGCAGGACTGGATTCTTCTTCAGGGCATGACCTATAATGCGGCCTTCTCTGTGTTGAGGAAGGGGCCTCCTAACAGAGTTAGAGTGCCTGCTAGGACTTGCAGAGATTTACTACTCTGAAAGGCAGACAGGTACGGCATTCGTTATTTTGGCCAAGGTTTCTTTTTAATGAGCAGTAGCTGGTGTCAGCCTTGGGCCACGTGCTTTTTTTGGCATGTGGTGGTTGCACTGTTGTTGACCCTGTTTGTGCCTCGGGCTTGCAGATCAGCCGGCAGTCCATCGATGCCCTCAAAGACTGGTTCAGAGATGAGATGCAGAAGAGTGATTGGCAGCTTATTGTGGAGCTGAAGAAAGTATTTGAAATCATCTAATTTTTCCACATGGGGCAGGAATTGGAATAAATGAAATATTATGTCATAATACCACCAAGAAAAAACAAGACAAAAAAATGGAACGGATGTATCTGGACACTGATGAACTTAAGTATGGAAGGAAAAAAATAGGTGTATAAAATGTTTTCCATGAGAAACCAAGAAACTTACACTGGTTTGACAGTGGTCGATTACATGTCCCCACAGTTCCAACGTGCCTGTTCACCTGCCCACTCCTTTCCCAATCCTTCTCTACTGGCTGCTGTTTTAAAGTTTGCCCTAACCCAAATTTGGATTTTTATTACAGATCTAAAGCTCTTTCAATTTTATACTGATTAAATCAGTACTGCAGTATTTGATTAACCAGGCTTCTGCAGATTTTGTGATTCTTGGGACTCTTTTGATGTAAGAAATACTTTATTTATGCATATCCTTCCCACAGTGATTTTTTTTTCCCCAGCATTCTTCTGCCATATGCCCTTAGGAATTTTTTAAAATAGAAATTTAGGCACTCTGCTATTTCTTTATCTGCTTTGTGTGAAACCATGGTGTAAAGCCTAGCTGGCTGCTATTTACTGCTTGTATAGTCCTGAGAGTCCACTGTAATCAGCACAATTCTGAACTACCAATAAAGAAAACAGACATCCCTTAGGCTTCCATGGTAGCGTAGCTTCTCTCCATGAGTGAGTCATCAGCCTCAGTGTACTACCTTGTGTACCAACACATGCTAACATTAGGATTTTCTAGGACACACTAGAACCAAGATGGATATAAAAATTCTACCATGCATACATTTCCTGATGGGGCAATCAAGTAGGGAACTATTTGGGCTTAGTGCTTCTAAGTTGTTGCAGAAACTGACTTGTTCATATCAGTTACTGGATTTTAGCATGTGGGAAGTCCACATGAAGATCTATTCCTTCCCCCATTATAAGAAATCTGTTAGTGTGAAATTAATTCTTCTAACAGATCTCTAGTAACTATTGAGAGAGAGAGAGCACAGTGTTGAAGTCAATGTGGGGTGTGTTTTAAAGAAAGTGTTCACTGGCGTAGATTTATGAACTATATTTTTGAAGTATTACAGCATAGCTAACATAGCATAGAAAAATACTTTATATACATTTGAAAATCTGTACCACTCTTCAGTACTACTGAAGTTTCTCTAGGGACGGTAGAGGTGGAGACACCACTGCTAAGCCATCTGTGGGACATAATTTTCCCAAGAAAAATTTAATTATGTGTGTGTTCTAATTTAAAGTATGTAAATCCCTCCACTTGGAAGAAGTAAAGAAGGTTTTCATAACATGCTCCTGTGTTCATGCTTGGGGACAAAAGTGATAAGATTATTTAGAAGCTTTACCCGGAACAAGTAGAATCCCATGCTGGGACCTCTTGGAAATTTCAGAGCTTAGCATGGAGCCTCTAACAGTCCGGCTTGTAGGTTTCTCAGCCTTTAAACACAATAAACAGTTCAGGATTTGCTTCCTAAAGGATTCACAAAAAGGAGCCTGTACAAAATATACATACAGTTCTTTATTAAACAACTGTAAACACTTCACTGTAAAAATCCATAAAACTTTATAAACAAACATTTTGTAAATAGAATCTATGCTACAGTAAAAGAACACAATTATTTACATGCAATACTGACAAATTTGGCACTTATTGAAAAGAAATGTACAAAACACTTGCTTAAAAAGAAATTTAAAATTATAAAAACTCAGAGCATTACTATCATGCACTTTGCAAATACCTCACAAGCACTTATGGCACAGCTAGTGGAGAGCACCAGGCTCCCTGGTAATATTTATGTAACTTTTAATGTGCTTCCATAAGTCTGTTGTAAAACCACCTGAACATTGTCAAGAATAAAGTCAAATGCCATATTCCAAACCGATTCCACCGACTGCTGCATCAACCTAAAGGTGGGTTAAGAAAAAACTGTAAGTAAAAAGACTCCTCAAAGAATCAGTTTAACATCTCCTTAGGGTCGTAAACATTTTTAGGTAAGAATCAATTTTGGCCCAAACCTCAGAACGCTTCAAAGTACTTAGTATGGTTTGAAACTATAGAAACCTCAAGGGGAACAAGCTTTGATCTTCTGGCAGTTGCTTGGGGTTCAAAACAAAGGTTACCCCCTTTTCACTCTTTAGTTAACTGCCCCCAAATGTCAAACTTGCTCTGTGCCTCACCTTAAAAGTAGCTGTGTGAGATGCCCCATTTTGTCCTTTAGATAAAAGTATTGAATAATTACCTTTTCATGTACTTTATTACTAGATCCAGTTTTTCCAAATCTTTTTCCTCTATTAGGTCAGTACAGTATTTCACAACTTGCAGAATGTCTTCCTCCATTGGATCTAGAGGGGAAATTCTTAATAAGGACCAGCCTGCTTGCATGAAGGAGAACTGCATCTCTACAACTACCCCCAACTTCTAGCCATCCAACCAGTGGTCTATAGTATAGAGCTTTTCAAAGTCAGTCCCAGAGTTTCAAAGGTTACAGGGTGGCTGGTTTTGGCTTACCAGATTCAGAAAAGAGTTGCATTTATATAGCTGAGTCTGGTTCAAGTTCCAAAATTTTAGAACCATTACCTCTCAGTCTGTGGCTGTCACACCAGCCAAGCCCACCTGAAATGGTAGTTATCCACTCTTTGAGCAAGGTCTTCACGTCACTGAATTCAACAGCTCCCGCTAGGTTGGGTGCTGGGGGTCTCATGTGGCCAGACGGCTCAGGCTGCAAACCAGAAAGGCCTGGCACACCTGAAGTGGAAGCAGAGAGTTCTCCCTGTTAAGAAAACAAATGACAAAAAGTGCTATATTTACATAACATCAAGTACATTAAGATCTGATAAAAGGTCAAAGCTTAAAAAGTATTAAAAATATTACCAGAGGTTTCTCAGAAGCAAGACCTTCATGTTTCAGAAACCCATCGATTAACTTCTGGGGACTCCCACAAGCCCCTGGAAGAGTTTTCACAGGGCTATTAAGCAACTTGTTTTTCAAAGGGCTCTGAATCTTTTTTGGGGAACTGACGGGATTTTTTTTCTTGTTCCGTTTCTTTTCTTTCATTGCTGCTGGTTTTAGTTGATGTAACGGATTCTTTGGCACTAAAAAAGTATGAACGTGGTATCTTCAACAACATATGTCTGGATAGTACCATGCAATCTTTCTTTCTTTTAAATACAGACGCTGCATGTGCACGCACACACACACCAACACAGGCCTCTTACCAAGACAGTATTGGAGGCAGTAACTGGATGAAAGAGCAGGCTGTAGGACACCCACTATCTGTGCCCACTTTCTTTGGGGCACTAAAAATCTTATCTTTTGGGCATTGCTTATCTATAAAGGGGGGGGGGCTGTAAAGATTAAATGAAAATTCAACAGTTCAGGCATTGTTGGAATACATGTTCAGAACCTTTCTTTCAGATTTTCTTATTTTTTAACATTTATTTATTATTGAGAGACCAAGCATGAGCATTGGAGGGGCAGAGAGAGGGGAGGACACAGAATCTGAAGCAGGCTCCAGGCTCTGAGCTGTCAGCACAGAGCCCGATGCGGGGCTCGAACTCAAACTGCAAGATCATGACCTGAGCCGAAGTCAGATGCTTAACTGACTGAGTCACCCAGGCGCCCCTTTCATTCAGTTTTAAACCTATACTCTGATCTGTCAGTCTTGACATGTAGTCAAAAGACTTCTGGTGGTAACTCAAACTTTTAAATTCATTCATTCATTTTATTTGAGAGAGTGAGCAGTACAGGGAGAGAGACTCTTAAGCAGGTTTCATGCTCAGCACAAAGCCTTACACACAGGGCTCAATCCCACAACCCTGACATTATAACCTGAGTTGAAATCAAGAGTCGGATGCTCAAAGGACTGAGCCATCCAGGTACCCCCAGACTACTTTTAAAGTAAAGGTATGGAAGTCAGAAGTTACACAACTCCAACTAGGTCTAGGACAACACTTACCTGCATCATATACTTCCTCTGCTCCAATACAAAGAGCTCTTAACATGATTAGCAGCTTAGATGTTGGCCATTAATCTGCTACAATAATCATACCCTACCAATGACCTCATTTCCCTCATCTTCAGTTGTGTTACATGTCCCTTCCCACGCTTATGCTTACCAGATGCAGCAGCTGACTGCTGGTGAACGGCATTCTCCCCCTGCCTTTGTCTTTGATCATATGCTGCCTTCAGCTCCTTCTGAAGCTCAGCAGGAAGGGCAGCAAACACCTCAGGGTCCACCTAGTGGAAACAAGAAGGTTCAGAGTCAAACCTGAGTTGACTCTATTTTTTCACAAAACAGACTTTGTTTTCAAATCATGCTTTTCTGATCTGTATGAATTCTTACTAGGGCCTCAATATTAAAGCTCATTAAATCCTCACAAGGTTTTAGGGTGAGAATAAGAAAATTCTGAGTAATAACTGACTTAAAAAAAAAAAAAAAAACACCCACTGCAGAACCACCAGGGCAAGAAACACCAGGAAATGAGAAGTGGGGCGCCAGAGTGACTCAGTCAGTTGAGCCTCTGACTCTTGATTTCGGCTCACAGGTTGTGAGATCAGGCTCAGCGCTGACAGCATGGAGTCTGGTTGGGATTTGCACCCTTCTCCGTGCTCCTCCCTCGGTTGCATGAACTCACTCTCTCAAAAGAACTTTAAAAAAGATGCTTCCCCCCTCCCCCACCAAAAAAAGGAGAAGGAAACCCAAGAAAATAGGTTTACGTGTAGTACTTTTTTTTAAAAAACACCAAACTTAGATTGTGTTATTGTCTCTAGTCTATGATTATACATCTCCACCTAGCTATTTATTTTTTAATGTTTATTTTTGATAGAGTGTGAGTGGAGGAGGGGCAGAGAGAGAGGATAACAGAGGATCTGAAGCGGGGTCTGGAGCTGACGGCAGAGAGCCCAACACAGCGCTCAAACTCATGAACTGTGAGATCATGACCTGAGGTGAAGTTGGACCCTCAACTGACAGAACCACCCAGGTGCCCCGCCTCCACCTAGTTATTTAAAATGTGGCCCAGTGGTCTTCCCTGGCCAAGAAAATAAGAACTGAATGTGTTTCTTACTTCTGGGTGGAAATTTTAAGCACCTACATACATGTCCTTCTCTGGGAGTCCATGTCCTTTAGATGATGTAGAAATGAGCCAGTGCCTTGGGCCCCAATGGATATGGTGTAAGCTACCATGAGTTTATGGTCCAAAGGAAAAGAAATGAGATCTGCCCGGAGCATATGTAGGGTGAAAGGTCCCTTATTTAACTCACCTGTGAAAATGCTGGCAGGGCTATGACATTGATTCCTGCATCACTGTTAGATTCTTGAGGTTCTGGTATTTGTAACAAAACTGTCCCAACTGGTTGTGGCAAAATTCCTGTATTACAGCCATTTACTGGCTCTTTCTTTTTGTCGCCATGCAGCTCTCCTTGCTGAACAGCACAAACTTGCTCTACTTGTTCCCGGAGATCAGGTGGAAGTGCTTCTAAAACAGACTGATCAAGCTATAAAATACCACATGAGTCTGAAGTTAAAGCATATTCAGAGAGGAAGTGGTAGGAGTGTTAATGTAGCGCTTTAATTTCAATTTGAACATCTCAGACAACATGAGGCGCAGAGAAGCAGGATAGGAAAGGTAACCCCTCAAAGCAGCACATTTTTGGAATGTCTTGGGCTTTTTGCCACTGGGGCCTCAGTAGTAACGTGGAGTCTGGAGAGACCAGCATACAACTACGGGCAGTACCACTGGATGAGGCAAGTCCAAATATACTCATTGTATCTGTACTACAACAGGGGCAGACAGAGCCTTTGTCAAACTTGGATCTCAGACCCCTCCCAAGGGCAGGGACAATGCCTATGGGGTACGTCACATTTTTGGAATGAATGGGACAATGGAGTCCTGGGTCAGAAGTTTACCTTTCAGACAGGAGACTATCTGCCCCCAAATACAAAAACTTCTAGTTCTGACAACAGCCAAGTTAGAAAAAAGGGATTGTAGAAACTAACTTTTCTTTGGCCTACATACCAGAATCCTCTGCCCATCGGTGCACTTCCATTTAGAGATGGAATCCTATAAATTGGGTAGGCCAATCTTCTACTTTGCCAGGATCAACTATTTTTGGATAACTCAACAGCAACCGGGACCCAATCCCAGCTGATTAGAGCTGTCCCTTTCCCAGCCTCACAGCTGGCATGTCTGTTTCCTTCAGCCTCTTACTATTCAGTGAAGCATAGAAATGGACTTTCCCAATATATATTGAAGTGCTATCTTAACCTTACAAGGAGCAAAAATTCCAAAAGTATTCCACGTTTACAGCCCATACCAATGGAATTACTCGCTTACGTTAGGAAAATCATTCACTCTACAGAAAGGATGGTCTGCAAATGCTGCAAGAAAAACCTTGAACATGGGCCCCTACTGATGATCACAAAGCGATACTGCTGAATAGAGTGGAGTCCCTGTGATTATTGCTGCTACAAAGAGGTAAAGAGGCTACTGACGGGCAGTTGCAGAACTAGCTTTCATCCATGTTCTACAACTTGCAAGAGTCGCTGATCTTTGCAAAAGCACCACCTTTCCCCAACCTGTAACACCATGAGCTGCCTGTGATCTACCCTGACAAGTACCCTCTTCTCCCCTTCTCGGCTATGCTGTTACCTAAAAACGTCATCCCTACTTTAAAACTGCTGTTGCACTTAAATCACACTCAGAACTATAAAAATATACCTGGGAAGGTGACGGAACCTCAATACTCAGGTTAAGTCTTGATTTCAAACTGATGGGAGAATGTAGACCATTCCATTTCCCTGAAGACTCAGCTTTGCTAGTAACAGGATTGACACTTGATGTCAGATGTGTTGAAAAAGATGGCAAGAAAGTGCAATTTCTAGAGGCAGATGATATTTCCAGATCCATAGCAGCCAGAAATACTGAAAGTATAGAAAGTACATAAAGTAGCTTCTTCGTATCATCGGGGACAGGATGGCATGGATTACTTTTAAGCCATTTTAAGTAAAACAAACCTATACTATCGATTCATCATAATCCAGAATGTCCGTTTGTTTCTTAAAAAGTCACAGAGCCATGCCAGACAACTGTTGTATTAACAAGAACCACACTGATGCCCACTGACCTTCTTTGTGCTCCTCTTCTGTGGATTTCTTCGCTTTCTGAACCTGGAAGAGATCCAGGACAGAGTGTGACCCGCCAGGAAGAACTGATGGACGAGTGGGGCATGAAGAAGGGTCTGGGTTGGTCGGAACCAACTGATTCACGTGAATCCCAACCTAGAACCAGAGTTGAAAATGTGTTTCCAGGAAAACTAAAGCAAGAATATGAATTCAACTAAGCAAAATTCTCAGCTATTCCTTTTTAGAAAGATCTTCTAGATCTATTTCTATAATAAAAAATTAAAGTATTCAAAGAGCCTTCTACATGATTTATTACAAAAACTGTATCTCTACTAGCTAGTGAGCAGTTATTCACCTCAATCTTGGAGTATCCATTTCTATCTAAATATACTGTAATCTCTTCAAAATCAGAAAAATCCAAAAAAGTGTAATACTATATCCCACTGAAGCTCTAATCAACTAAATTTTTAAGATTAAAAACAAAAGATCCTATAGGAACAGTCTACTTGCAACCTTACTTCCCTTACCATTTTTCTGTTTTAAATGAAGAACTTTTCAAACAAGTGGGTTTGGGGGGTGGGATGAGCAGTGCTCTGGGTACACCATGGGCTCTCGAAGACTGTACCCCCCACCCCGCCCCACACTACCATAAAGCCTTACTGTAATAGTATTTCAGGGAGTTTTGATCATGTCTGGTTTAGTAATTCTTTAATCCTTCCATAGATACCACACCAATAACTGCCTTTCACTCACATATGTGAGCACACACACAACAGAACCTACAAAGGTTTATCCTTAAGAAAATTAAGGTTTTTACATTTTTTAATATCCTCTCACCTATCCATCCCAAAGGCATGTTTGTGGTGGTAAGTTCTCCCTTCTAGAGCATCAACAGACACAGAATAAATTTTGGATTAAAAGGGACCTTAACGATATAAGTATTACTTGCAGTTCCACACTCTTCACAGTCCCATCTACCAATGAGAACCAGAAGCAGGATAATGTATGTAAAATAAGCCCTTGGTTAATTGAAAGACACTTATAAAAATTCAAGATACAAAATTATTCTAGGCAGAAAACAAAACGAAGAGCTTTCAGAACAAATTTGACTCTTCTCTGAAAAATAACAAAATCAGGTCAGAGGAGAAAGTCCAGAGTTTTTCAGTTTCTATTCTGGTATCAAATCAAAGAAGCTGAAAATCTGCTCATAAACCCACTACCCACTGCCATGACCATTCTCAGATCAAACCTTAAGTGAGAAAAACATTACAGAAAGTCAGAATTTTAAAATGTTATATACTCACCCCTCTCATATCCGATATATTTAGTTTCATTGTATGAAACATGTTTAGTGTAGCTTTTCCAATTATCTTTGCACTATCTGTTGCCTGGTCAAGAGTTACAGTCCTGTAAATGACAGAATTAACTTTAACGGAGCAAAAGCTACATTCCATATATATTCACTAGTACCTCACGAGTATGGAACAGTTTAAAGAGATATAGGAAAGCTGTAAAGAAAGTTACAAAAACAGTTTAAGTAATTAAGTAGTAAAGATAATCCTTAAAAATGAACACAAGAGTCCCCCCCCCTTCAAGGAAGCCAGTATAACAAATTAATTACACTGACAGCCAGGGTGTAAAAGAAAAACCATATAGAACACTGGGACTTTGAGTTACAGGCTAATGAAGACCTGGCCAACTAAAAATAAACTGGAAAACATTTTTTAAAAAGACGTATTTTAGTTAATGCATATACAAATACAAACATTATGTTGCAACCAAAGCATGAATATAAACATGAAGTTTTAGATTCCAAGAGAAGTCTTAGGTTCCAAGATTATCTATGTTGAGGTATAAAAGATGAATCCCTGTGTTTTAGTTCTTGACTCTACTTTTATCATGTCTGAAGTAAAGCCACTACATAATTTCAACATGTGAATATGTGCATTAACAATTTCTTAGAGGCTCTAGAAATCAATAAAGAAATGCATGAACAACAATGACAAAGGAAACATGGTGGCACCCTGTCTAAAACCCAGCAGGACCAGAATAGATCTTTAAGAATTCTAGAAGAAAGGAGACTGCATTATTAGGTGCTAAAAACTACTTTTATTGTATTTATTTTCTCAGTACCATGAGGACATTATGTACACCCATGAAAGGTACCAGTTTTTTAAGGAAAATATTTACATTGATTTGTTACCTTAATTACATTTATTTAACACAAATAAATACAGAAGAACTTAAAAGCAAGGTTTTTAGTGGACTGGTGGTTTAAACACGTTTATATTTCTCCTGAACACCACTTAACTATTTTGAAATGAGTTTTAAATGGCATAAACTCCTAAAAAATCTAAACAGAAGAGGAGACAAGAACAGAGGACCAATGTTAACTGTAACTCAGAACACTGAAAGTGTATCAGTAACTATTAAGTTACCAAATATGCCTGCTAAATGCCTAAAGCAAGGCACCACTTTAGATAAGCCAATTTATGCTACAGAACCTCAGAAACACTCAGTGATTAGAGATGCCAGGTACCAGTGAAGGGGGCGAGAAGGGACCAAGAATGTGCACGTGCAGCAGACACATAGATCGCCCCTCCTCTGGGATTTTGTACACGCCAATGTCGATGCTGAGAGCCAGGGGACATCATGCATGGCCAAGGAGAGAGGGAGGCACCTTGCTCAAAAGCAGCATACACTCTTCCTTCCCACCTAGACTGCTCTTCCTATGGAGGAACCAGAATGCTGGCTGCCATCTTCACGCGTGCTCACCCACTGTAGGCAGGAGATGGGAAGATTTCATGTGGGGCATGAAATAAGACAGATAGTTGAAGAAAACCTCCAATATAAAAGCAGTCAAAAGAGAAAAGAAGGAACTGGAGAAACAAGTGACAAAGGGAATAGAAGTATATTTAAGAGATAAGAGATAATATTGCATCTGTGAAATAACAGATGCTATATTTAAATGTCCAAAGAATTTTAAAAAAATACTCAGAAGTTTAAAATGTTGGTAGAAATAATAAATTAATATGGACAAAGTACCTGGCACAAAGATAAAGACCAAATAAAATTCCAGAACCTGAGTTAAAGAGAAAATCCTGAAAGTTCCAGAAAGAACAGATCTGTAAAGAACAGGCAATCAGAATACTGGACTTCTCCAAAGTAATCATGAAAAAAAGGGGACAATGGAATCTTTAAATAAGGAGAAATAATTTCTAACTAGAAGTTACAACTTTTAAGTCAACAAAACTACTGAGCATTAGCACAGACAGGTTCAAAAACAATTTATGCCCATGAACTCTTTCTCAATAGACACTAGGATGAGGAGACCAGGGATCAACAGATCACAGAGAAGGGATACCCCAAGACTCCCACTTTATAGTAGGTCTTAAACTAATCCTGATTGCATTTAGCTTGCTGGAGGGCCCCGAGTAAAAAGATCAAACCAGTTGATTCTGGTGTACTGAAACACACTAGGAGGGACTTTGGAGATAAACTCAATGGCAAATTCACAAAAAAAAAAGGCCAACAAACCAAACAAGATGCTCAGAACTCCAGGAAAAACAAGTTCAACAAAAAAGGGAATGAGGTCACAGTGAACTATATGCTCATCCACATACAGTGTGCACATGATCATAATGTTAACACTGCCTGGGGGCAAAGGAAATGTGCATACAGGGGAAACAGCAATAGGCAATGAAAGAGAAGTAGTGCAAGGGACTGTGTGTGTGTATAAAATTCAAATTAAAAATACATATACACAAAAGAACTCCAAGGGGGAAAAAAGTCTTTGCCCAAAGGAAAACTGTTAAGAGAAAATTTTTCCGCGTGATAATCAAGCCACAGATCTCAACCTACATATGGCTCTTTGACATGCAATTTAAAATGGAATCCTGTGGACTGTGGACTACCACTGCTTAACTCAGCCCAACATTACTTCAGTGGGGACTACAGCAGGCGCCCACAGCCTGTTTCTGTAAAGAACCAGAGAATGAATCGCCTGTGCTTTGTGGTTCCTCTCACATGGTCTTCACTCTTTACAAACTTTCATATAAGAATCATTCTTGGTTCACAAAGACCACATAAAAACAGGCCCAAGGATGGATATGGCCCACAGGAAAGAGTGTATCAACCCCTGAATTAGAGGAAATACAAGGTCAGTGTTATAATATTTCATAATCCCACACCTAAAGCCTTCCTCAGGCAGTTAGAACACTACCAAAATGTTAAGTTTAAGTTAATGGTTTATAACCGATCTGCATTTTGGTAACATTTATAAAATTACACTTGTTCTGATTCATCATGTGTTCTTTTTCATTATCATCTTATCCAAAGTTAGTATTTTAAGGGCACAGCAAAATGTACATTTTATACACAGGTGTTTTTTTTTTTTAACATTAAAAAATTTTTTTTTATTTTTTTTTTTTTAATGTTTATTTTTGAGAGAGAGAGATAGCATGAGCAGTGGAGGGGCAGAGAGAGAGAGGGAGACAGAATCAGAAGCTGGCTTCAGGCTCTGAGCTTGAACTCACAAACTGTGAGATCATGACCTGAGGTGAAGTCAGACGCTTAACCGACTGAGCCACTCAGGCCCCCCCCCCCCAAATTTTTTTTTAATGTTTATTTTTGAGAGTGGAAGGGAGGGAGGGAGGGAGAGAGAGAGAGAGGACGAGCAGGGGAAGGGCAAAGAGACAGGGAGACACAAAATCTGAATCAGCCTCCAGGCTCTGAGCTATTAGCAAAGAGCCCGATGTGGGGCTCAAAACGACAAACCGTGAGATTGTGACCTGAGCCAAAGTCGGACGCTTAACCGACTGAGCCACCCACCTAGGTGCCTCTACACAGGTTTTGAACTGTCCTGTGGTCACCAAACAAAGAGTCCTCATCTTGTTAGAGACAAACACTGAGACACCTACGGAAGAAACAAGACTGTATAGGAAATTCACTTCAAAATCACTGGGAGAAGGGGAGGAAGGATGGTATCCGAGGAGCTGACAGCAACTGTTGAGATCAGGTAATGGGGTTCATAATAGTTCTACTATTTCTACTTTTAAATATGTTTAAAATTTTTCATAATAAAACTTTTTAAGTTCAGAACAAAAATGGAACAAATACTAACAACAGCAAGGAGGTATGTGCTTACAAAAAAGGCTGAATATTATCCTTCAACTGGGGGGCAGGGGGTTCAGTATAATTAATCCTAGTTTTTCTTACTGTTATAATTATATTTTTGGAGTACCTGGATTCTCCAAAAAGGATTAAATGAAGGCTGATTTTCTTACTAAAATTAGACAGAGCCCCCAGGTACTGCTGATGCACCAAAATATACAATGCTAAGACATTTAAAAATGCATACATGACAAAAGGACACTCTACTGCCAGTTCTCTTTCTAAAGAAAAATTAGTTTTTGGATGATCCTTTTCATGTACCTTGTACAAAGCAAGTTCTAGGTTGCATTCCCAAGGTATTAATAAACTAGATCTGATTTTCTCATAGAAACCATGTGTAAAAAGATCACTCTATTCCACAGTTAGGGCCTCATAACCAACTTGTTATAGAAATGACCACTAACACTGTATTTAACTAATACAGCATTCAAAATACGGATACATCAAAATGTTTATTAAAATAGGTTAAATACAGGAGCGCCTTGGTGGCTCAGTTAAGCACCCAACTCTTGGTTTTGGCTCAGGTCATGATCTCACGGTTTGAGTTCCCGTCCTACGTCAAGCTCTGTGCTGACAGTGCAGGGCCTGCTTGGGTTTCCCCCTTTCTCTCTCTCTCTCTCTCTCTCTCTCTGCCCCTGCCCCGTTTGTGCTCTCTCTCTCAAAATGATAAACATTTAAAAAAATAGGTAAATATAATAAAGATTACCAACTACCTAAAAAGGTATTTTATAAACGTGTTGTTTAAAGTACAATTTATAACCCCTGTTTTCATGGTGAACAAATGCATGAATGATAAAGCTAGAATCTGCCTGTAATGGAGGGCAGTCCTCTTGTGACTTGTGGCAACATCACTATACACACAAACATAATTTCTATGGCAGGCATGAACTAACCCTTAACTTTTTTTTTTTTTTTTTAACAATTCCTTATGTGTGGCTTTCAGGGTCAGAAGTCTCAAGGCTTTGGTTGATCTGACAGATAAAATATAGTGTACCATGTGTTAACAAAATGGCACAAAAATTAGGTATTTTCATATTTGTCACAAACTTCACAGTAAGTTTTATATTAGTGGCCCTCATATTTAATAAAAGGGGGTTTTAAATGCTTTCTACCAGTTTAGAGAGACAATAATCATTTCAGACACAGAAACTACACCTCCCTAAACAAAGAAAATGTCTCATTAAAATCACTTTCTGAATCACTGTACTGACCCTCACCCCTCCAAGACCCTGTCACAATTGTTGCCACAGTGGCAACAGTTTCCCTTTC
This sequence comes from Panthera pardus, assembly GCF_024362965.1. Lineage (NCBI taxonomy): Eukaryota > Metazoa > Chordata > Mammalia > Carnivora > Felidae > Panthera > Panthera pardus. Next base: position 59,968,818 of record NW_026526821.1, on the reverse strand, counting down.
CTTCTGTCCGTGCACTGAAGTCAATAGCCTGAAGACCCTGCTGAAGGTCAGGCACACAGGTGCATGTGAGTAGCCAAACCTGAGGGCAGTGACACAGCTGCAATGGCCTTGGGCTGAGGCCCAGCGCTGCAGAGTACCAGATATCCTCTGAATTCAGAGATCTTTATTCATACTCTTCCTTGGTTTTCTTCATTTTCTATTAATTGTAATAACCTGCACCAAAATATCAATTATCCAAACTCTTTTAAATAAGCTTACCTGGTGATATTATCACAAATTCCATGGCCTCCAAATTTTGCAGTTTCTACAGGGGCCCCAGGCTTTCGTATCATGATTTTGAGCATCAGGCGTTTACCCTTCATGCCAGCAGCTTCAAGTCGTCGCTGAATTTCTTCTGAGAGATTCAGAAGAAAAGCTTCTGCTTCTTTTGGCTATGGAGAGACAAACACAGCAGATCTCCCATGTTATTTTCCTACATACCAAATAATTCTCAAGTATTTTCACTTTCAAAACCAAACATATATACTCTTTATATCCTGCTGAGTGTCTGTTAAAAACAAATATTCTGCAAGCCACGGAAGCAGCAAGAGTGTAAAGTCTTCACTTCAAGCATCAAGAGTCTACGGACTAGTTGGAGAGGGGGACTATGTGAAGAGATAAGAGTAAATGGATAAAACTCGTTAAGAGATCAGTACCTGGGTAAACCTTATTCCATAGTTGATCTCAGCTGAAATAGATTTTCTTTCCTTTTCAGTTCGAACTGGTCTATCATCCAAACCACGGCAGAACCTATAAAGCATCTGACCTGTTTTGGGACCAAATTCTTTTTGGAGTTTTGCCATTGTCATATACTGCAAGTCTCCACAAGTTTTAATTCCCAAAGATGTCAACTTGGATTCCATTGAACGTCCAACTCCTAGAAAAGGAGATATGTATAGTTCTATAATTCTGCACATAAACCATTAAAAACAATTCAGCAATGTTAAAGAACTATTATTCACCCAAAAAACTAGTTTAAAATAATTTCCCTTAAAATTTTTAAGTGACATAATTGAAGCATCTCAAAGATTAAAGAATTTTTTAGTGCAACTGCTAGTAAAGGTATTTCTAGAAACTACTTCTCAATCTGAGCTCTACATATAGGTGAACCTTCTCAAATATGTGTAACTAGGTAAGTTCTCAAAGGAATGCTATCTTTATTACTGAGTAATATTAAGATTTCCTATTCACAGAATCAACTAATGAAGTTACAGACCTATTTAAACAGGTCTACAGTATGACCTACAGTATGACCTAGTGGGACTCCAAGTGTTAGGAATTCTACCATGATTTCTGTGACAGCCAAACCTCTCGACACTTTCAGCCTCACTTGCTATGAATGGAAACTAAAACGAGAAACCTTCAACGTAGGTCCAAAACTACAAACATTATTGCTGTCATACTGGACAAAGTGACCTGGGGATGAAGGTTCCTAAGCAAACAAAGTGGCAGCGGAGACAAGATAGATTTCTTCTATCAACAAAGACGATCTCCCTGAAAAGGTCTCAGCTCTCCTGCATGCAGCACAGTCCCTGTCTCCTTCTCTTCCAGATGCAAGGTCTGAGCCTCACCTGGAGGATACTGATGAGTTGTCACTCTCAATTTGCCCAAGATCTTAACAAAGGTACACATATCTAAGAGAGATATTTAAGAGTAACCTAGGAAACTAAAATTCTTGTCACGATGGCTCTGCACCATCAAATCAGTAATTTCCACCAATGAGAAAAAGACTGTTTTTGGTCTTCTGTAGAAGCTTGGCGGAGAGCTCAGAGTGAAGTCTGCTATGTTCTGCTCATTACTTGATTATAATTCTTCCAGTGTCTATTCTCTCAATGGTCTTCGGCAGAAGGACAACTGGTCTAGTCCAGGCTCTGCCAGGAGAACTTCTTTGAAGCAGTTACCAGGGTTAGGAGGCTGCCAACTTTACAAGAGATCTATGGCCATGGAGGTGGGAAAAGTTATTCCCTCCTGAAGTTAGATGAAAGGTGTTAAGGGTGCTGCCTCCCATCAGTGCCATTTTAAAGTTCAAGTAAGAACAGAGAACAAGAAAGAATACCAGAGTCAGCTTTAACAACAACAAAATCTACCAGAGGAATATCATTCACAAAAAGGTGAAATTCTAAGTGAAACCTATCTGAGTATTTTTCATGATGGGGAGGAGAAACTCAAGAAAGACACTAAACTGGCCAAAGTCACACATGACACACTATTCGTGTTCCCTCGGAGATCTGGAGAGTTGTTGATATGTTCTGACTTGCAAAATCAGCAAGAGGCAATAATCCTGGATTAATTCTATGTGTGCTGGGGTGTGGCAGGGGGAAAACCTATTGTTTCTGAACAGTATCTTCAATACAGCGGAACAGATTATTAGCCAGTAGGTACAAAAGAAAAGCTATCATATTAAATATCACCAAATTAACTACAGTCAACCTAATCTCAGTACACTGTCCCTCTAGGGAAAAACAAAAGACCCAGTCTGCTGCAAGCTTACCTAACGAAATGGAATGGCCCTGAAGTTGAATAGGAGAGAGAAGCATGTGGGGGCGGCAGCCCACCTCTAACCCCTACCATACTGCGTGGGGAGGAAAAATTAATCAGCACCAAAACCCTAAGAGGACTGCTAGTTTAACTGACTGCATCATGTATTTGTAAGGAAAGGAGACACCTCTAAGGACAAAGTAATAGGGTCTTGAGGCTCAAACTGAGTGCAGCCACCTAGAAAGGAAAGTGAAAGAAAATATGCTAGCCTAGAACCAAGTGAGAAGAGGAAAAAAAAAAAAAAAAAAAAAGCGATGTGGAAGCTCCCGGTCCAGCCACTGGGACAAAGACTTGTTATCTGTCCTTGAAGCATAACTATTATTCTAGATTAAAAACAGCCAGTAATATCTCTTCCCCTGGCATCCAGACTTGGCACTGACAGTGCCATAGAAGAATAAAGTTTTCACCATCTAAATTAACTGTTTAGGAGAACTTTTTGTGATGATGAAAATGTTCTTTATCTGTGCTGTCTAATCCAGTAGGCACTTGCCACATGTGGCTATTAAGCACTGAAATGTGACTAGTGCAGATGAGGAAATGAATTTTATTTGACTATAATTAATTAAATCTTAAATCTTCCTAGCTTCACCTAGTTACTGGTTCCCGTATCAGAAAAGCGCACATCTTTATGTACACCTACATGTTCATGGTGTTTCTCTAAGAATGGCATGAAGAGATGGCAACCGCAGGCTGGGTGCTCAAACCCAGGTGCAGCAGGTCCTTCAGTTAAGGGCACACACATAAGGTGAAAAGCCTTGCAAAGATCCAAAGAACTCAAAGAAGTGGCTATTGTATTCAAATAGCTGTTGGGGACAATCCTTTCTTTAATTAAATAAAACAGGTCTCATTAGGTAATGTTAGTGTAACATGTAATCATTTTTCTGTAGAGTCCCCTAAAACATAAACTTATTGGAAGTGTGTTTTCTCTTTCTGAGGTAGCTACAGTAATTGTATATGTTGTGCTAGACAACTGTGTGCCATGTATACATTTATGGGCACAGAGGGCCAAAAAGAGCTTGCAGAGGACAACGGGGGAGGTGTGTTCATTCATCCTGAGTTTCTTCTGGTTATTGACCAGAGAGCTATCATATTAAATACCATATTTTCCACAAGATGTTAATAGGCACTATCTATTCATCCTCAAATATCTTTGGGAAATGACTGCTTCCTAACAAAAATATGGTTACTGCAACAATTCTCAACTTTTACCATGTGTGTCTCCAGCAGGGATGGTACCCACACACATGTGAAATCTTTTTTTAAACGAACAGCCTGTATTCTGTGGAGCACACTTTGGAAAAAAGATGATTATAACGCCATCTTCAAGACAGGCATAACAACAGCAAAGAGTGACATTTTGCATACCTGAAATGTTCTAAATTTATCTGATTAAGAATTTGGGAATTTGCTAAAAGTTGATAGACACATGGAAATCACATGAAGAATTTTGGGTGGATACAACCTGGTTTTGAAGACAGGAGGCCACATGGGAAGATGGCTTGCCAGAGGGAGCCAATCTTGCCACCCCTCACTATATTTCAGACATCCCCTAGGAAATTCAATGCTGTGCGTAAGAATTCAACCAGGACATGGAACTTCAAAAACTTGCCCTTCAAGAAATAAAGTCCCTCTGGCCAGGAAACAAAAGGAAGTGAGAGGGAAGATTGCCAGTTTCAGGAACTAAAAACTCTATTTCTTGTAAAAATAAACAAACAAAAGAAAACAAAAAACCCCAAACAAAACTAACAAAAATGATTCAGTTTAAAGAAGATGGTGTGATAGACTGAACTGTGTCTCCTTCTAACACTCAATACCTCAGAATGTGACTATAATTAGAGACAGGAACTTGAAAGAGGTAATTGCAGTAATAAGGTCATATACAAGTGGGTCCTAATCCAGCATGACTGGTGTCCCTGTAAGAAAAGGTTAGGACACAGACGCATGAAGAAAAAAGACCATGTGACAACACAGGGAGAAGATGGTCAGTCTACAAGCCAAGGAGAGAGGTCTCAGAAAAAAACCACCCTGCTGACAACTCAATCTTGGACTTCTAGCCCCCAGAATCCTGAGAAAATAAGTTTCTGTTACTTAAGCCATGCAGTCTGTGGTATTTTGTTATGGTAGCCTTAGCAAACTAATAGAGATGGCTAATAAAAAAAGCTTAAACTCCCCCTTTTTTTTTTTTTTTTTTTTCCTAAGTAGGCTTCAAATCCAGCATGGAGCCTAACAAAGGGCTTGAACTTATGACCCTGAGATCAAGACCTGAGCTGAGATCAAGAGTCTGACACTTCCCCTAGAGACATTTCTTAGAAAGAGGTATCTATCTACTGGGGCGCCTGGGTGGCTCAGTCGGTTAAGCATCTGACCCTTGATTTCAGCTCAGATCATGATCTTACGGTTCATGGTTTTGAGCCCCACCAGAATTGTCCTACACACAAAAAAAATTAGATCTATTCCAGGCCTCAAAAGGGCAACTGTTTTTCAGTTATAATTATATTTGATGATTTGTCTATGGAAAGATTTTTACATGCTAGGATTGTTAGCCACACAGTAACCACACAAAAATATAAAATAACTAAACATTCTGGCCCTTAGCAGAGAAAGGTGGAGATGGACATTTTACTTCAACCTCTGAGTTAACAAAACATAACACTTCATCTTTAGGCTTTACTCTTCCTAATATGATTCGTACATTTTCTACTTTTCTTACTAAACTCAGAAACCTGTCACAAGTGCAGCAGTATAATTTTATAAATAGGCGTATCGATTCTCAAACTTTGTATTTGGCCTAGAAGTACACAATTTCAATTATGATTTATTTAAGGGGCGAAACGTCAATTTCATCATATTTAAAATGACTTCTTAGCATCCCCTGATCTTGTCACTTGAGAAATACTTAAACTAAAAGATGTGAGAAACAGAAGTAAAAGGTAACATGCAGGTCCTGGTAAGGGATTACTCATTGCAGAATTTCAAATTCTAGTTTTCATGGCACTCAATCATGGATAAAAAAATATATAATCATGTTTTGGAAAAGAATTATGTTCCAAAACTATGAAAAGCACTAATAAATGTTTACAATAAATGAAAGTTAAAAAGCACAGATCTGTATTTACCTGGTAGATTACTAACTAGCTGACCTCTGATAAAATCATCTACTTCTTCTGGTTTTAGGTGGTACTGCCCATCTGGTTTTGCTTTTCTAGTTGCCATTCTAGCAAGAAGAATATTAGAACCTATAAAGTTAAAAAAAAATGTTCAAGAAATATTCATAATTATTTTTAAATTTCTTAAAAAGACATCTACAGACAAATTACCTATCCAATTTCTTTCAAAAACAATGAAAAACAAATTTCAATTCTGATCATTACAAACACAGTACAAAACTGGCAGAATTCTGTTAAGTATGACAGATTATAATCCACATGGTTATTGGATAGGTTATTGGATATTCCCTTTGTTCCCAACTGAGTGTCATTTCAACACCTCCTACCCCTGGTAAAGGAACAGAAAAAATAGTCCTAATCTTATGATTGGAAGTTTACAGGCACTGAAGGCAATGATCAGAAATCAGATCATCCCACAACCAATGCATCCAGGCTAGGCAGGGAAAAAAAGCCAAAGGAGTGCTATTGGAAGGGGGGTTATGGGGGCAGGGAGAGGCGGGGGAAGGGAACCCAAGGAACCCGAAGTCTCACTGTATAATCAGAACATGTGCAGGATAGGGGCACTTGTACCCCAATGTTTATAGCAGCACTCTCAACAATAGCCAAATTATGGAAAGAGCCTAAATGCCCATCAACTGACAAATGGATAAAGAAGATGTGGTTTATATATACAATGGAATACTACTTGGCAATGAGAAAGAATAAAATATGGCCATTTGTAGCAATGTGGATGGAACTGGAGAGTGTTATGCTAAGTGAAATAAGTAAGGCAGAGAAAGACAGATACCACATGTTTTAAGTCATATGTGGATCCTGAGAAACTTAACAAAGAACCATGGGGGAGGAGAAGGGGAAAAAACAAAAAGTTACAGAGAGGGAGGGAGGCAAACCATAAGAGACTCTTAAATACTGAGAACAAACTGAGGGTTGATGGAGGTGGGGGAGAAGGGAAAGTGGGTGATGGACATTGAAGAGGGCACCTGTTGGGATGAGCACTGGGTGTTGTATGGAAACCAATTTGACAACAAACTATATTTAATTAAAAAAAAAAAAAAAAAAAAAAAAAACCATGTGCAGGAGAAATTGAGGGTATGAGCATCTTGAAAACAAAGACAGATAGTGACAGTGAGGTCCCAGGTGTGGTATGGACATGGAGAAGTAATGCAGAGCAGAGGAAAAGGCTACCAGGGACAGAGATGGTATCAGGGGTCTGTGAGAGGAGGGTGTCAGGTAAATTGCTATGTAAATAATAAAATCTCCAGAATTTATGGAAGACTTATAAAAAGGACATGCCCAGTCTTACGGAAGACTTATATAACAACTATGGGTTTTCCTAGGGTAGATATGTAGATATTCATTAAGAGAAAAAGTTCTGCAAAGTCATACTAAAACGATAAAAGTGGTGAGTTGTGGAAAGGGGGCTGAGGAATGGAAGTATCATGTGGGATTTTTGTTTTAATTATGTGCTTAAACTTAAAAGAATGTACTGTACTCATATTGTCACACCTGTAAATGAGAAAGAAGTACAAGTTAAAACAAACAACAAAACCCATGCCAGATACTGGAATACAGAAAATAAGCCCTAAATGAATATTGAGAAGGATCTGCGGGCCAAACATGGGAGGATAAAGGTAGGCCAGCTAGTAACAGGAAGAATGCTATGAATGTATTAATCATGTTTTTTATTTTCTGTATCTTATGATACCATGTTCTGACACCTTTAAAATCTTGCTGGCTGGGGAGAGGGCTAGCTGGTTCCTAAGGACAGCAAACAGCTGTCATATCAACACCTATCAACATCTCTCATATGCAAGCCAGCCACCCCCAACCATCTCATCAAGCTCACACACAAAAACAGTGTTTTCCTCCCCTAAATCATCCCAGGGCCAAGGTACCAGGAGACTAGAGATCTCCACATATAGCCCTAAAACCACAGGATTATCCACAGTAGCCAATTCAAGGCTGTTTGCTCTGCTCTGTCCAGCTTTTCCCACAGAAACCCCAATATAGGCTCTGGCCTAGGATTTCCTCTCACCCTGCTTCTGCCTCCTGACCAAAACTGGGGGCTTCTCCATGTGGCCCTGTGTGGTGTGGCATGCCCTCTCCTCCTCTCAGGAAGTATTAAAAAAGAGTATGTGTTTTTTAACACACATGTAAGAAAGAAAGTGTTTTTAAAGAGTATGTTTACAAATACTGAATTCAATTCTCCCCATTTTTTGAAAAACTAAAATATTCCAACTTGTTTATCTGAAAGATATCATTATCAATCACTGACTTGCGTTTCTAACACTTTTATCTCACGTATTACACAAATATGAGTGATACTAAGAACAGTTTTAGAAGTCAGGGCCTATGTGGTATGATAAAAAAAAAAACACAAAAATCTAAAAAAAAAAAAAAAAAATCACTCTTAAATATTAAACGATATTCAATGATCACAAAACAATACTTTGAGTAAAATGAATCATATGAGATAAGCTGTACACTAACCAATTCCAACAGAGGCAGCACATTTGGTCTGGTCTTTGATTTCCATGCGGACAGCATTTGCAAATTCATCAGGAGTAAGTCTGGTCTCTGCAAGGATCTCAGTGATGTCTACCAGTGCTTCATCACAACTCACAGCTTCGATGTTATGTGTGTAGCTATCAACAAAAGAGCAAAGGCAGTGAACCAGACGCAGCCTGCCATCTAGTAGACACTAATGTTGCACCAAGTCCAGCCTTCCTACGGCAACTTTCTTCACATTTCCTAATAAGACTTAAAATGCTAAACAGTATTAGCATTTTAATTAAACTGACCCAAGTACCATTATTTAGTCACCTAACTTTTAACTGTAAAACGAATTAGTATTTTCTCATTTCCTATAACTACCAAAAATACAACAGAAATTATTATTCCAGTTTCTCTATACTGTAAAACTCTGAACATCTAAAAATTAGTGGGTGAATTAGAACTGTCAGAACATCTAAAATATTTTCAAACATGGTTTATCAGAATCCCAAACTGACAGAAAAATTACACAAATCAAATTAAGTAACTGATGATTTCCTAAACAAAAACACCATAATTAAATACTTTTCCTTGTAGCAGACCTGGGATAGGGATATAGGATAGGATATAAAGGATATAAAGGATATAAAGGTCAATCACCCCAAATACCTGTCTAAAAGAACACAGATGACATTCCCTGAATGTAGAAATACTTTGGGTTTTGGTTATGATCTACACAAAGGCCTTGTTTTAATTAGCTACAGGAGAGGAAAAGAAAAGCAGAGTTGTCATGTGGCTCCAAAGCTAATCAAATATGTGGACCACAAATGTAAGGCAACTGGAAAGGCCTCGAGGTCAAAAATGTGTCTTTAATAATCTACATGGTAAGGTATACTATGCCTCATCTCACCCACATCTTACTGCAGGTTACAAATCAGGTTAATGAATATTGAATATCTGTATTCATTTAAGAAATGAGTGTTTTGTTTACACTTAAATAAAGGTAAGAGCAGAAGGGTGCACCTGATATGAAGAATTTTGCTTCAGAGTGAAAGCTAACTTGAAACATGGAGAATATGAAGCCGAGGCAGGATTTCCAAAGAGTGAAAGGAGAACACCACTGAATTTTTTCCCATAGCAAAGCCACATGTCACTGACAATGTCTGCACAAACTAAAATTATCTCAGGACTAGTATGTGTCATGGCTCTCTCTCAAATCCTCCTGATGTGAGATTCAGGCTGACAGTTGCTTGAATGCCTTGATACTCAAAACACAGTTGTACCACTACCCAGCTCAGTCATCCATTCTCAGCCCTTATTTGGATGCTTCTATTGACTCCAGCTCTGGAACAGGATTTAAAAACTTGGTAACACCAACATTCCCATATGTGGGATCTTAAGGACAGCTGTGATTATAAATGGCTTATCATTCAGCACTCAGACCCACAAACTAATGCCAGATACCATCATCTGTTCCTTTTATTTTCTCTCTCTTGATCAAACAGAGATTGTATCTCATTCCTCTCTGTAGGACCAGCACCATCAACAACTGTTTGCATTTAATAGATAATAAATAGATATTCAAAATAATGCATAACAAAGGAGAGGAAGAGGTGAAGACAGAGGTACAAGAAGGATCTCTTAGAACATTAATATACTCCAAAGGTCAACAGACCTTGGCCTACTGTCCAGATAGTTTTGGTAAATCGATAATACAGCCATGCCCATTCACTAATACTTCTGTCTGTGGCTGCTTTCACAGTTGAGGAGCTGGGACAGACCTTTTCTAGCCCTTTATAGAAAAAAATATGCTGACTGCTGCTTCAGACCATACATGGCCTGCAATATATTTATTTTAAATTTTGAGTTTTGAATTAATATTAAATATACCTACACTATAACTAAAAATTAACCTCCTTTTCTCAAGCCAACTAATCAACCACCCTGAAACTATACTAAAAACTTAAAAACTAACTTTTGGCATACCTAATGATTTTAGAAGATAAATGGTTTTAGAGTCTCCACTTGTTAACCCATTTATCTAATCATAAACGAAACTATAATTAGGTTAAAAAATGCCAATCTTTCATCTGTCTGGGTTCCAAGGGAAGAAAACGAAAGCCACTGAACTAAAGTTATGCAGGCAGAGAACCCGTTTATACCTATATCAGGAAGCACCTGAACAGTTTGAGCAGTGCAAACATGTCCCTTAAGATTGAGCTACTGATTACTGGAATTGCTGAGGAATGGGACACTGAAAGAGGTTAAGAGTCTGGCAAATATGACCCTGCCAGCCCTAAAGAAAGCTGGATTCTCTTCATTATTAAATATAAGAAGTGGGGCGCCTGGGTGGCGCAGTCGGTTAAGCGTCCGACTTCAGCCAGGTCACGATCTCGCGGTCCGTGAGTTCGAGCCCCGCGTCAGGCTCTGGGCTGATGGCTCGGAGCCTGGAGCCTGTTTCCGATTCTGTGTCTCCCTCTCTCTCTGCCCCTCCCCCGTTCATGCTCTGTCTCTCTCTGTCCCAAAAATAAATAAAAAACGTTGAAAAAAAAAATTAAATATAAGAAGTAAAAGAACAGACATGAAAGTGACTGTGGTATATGCTGTACCTTGCCAATGTTTCATACATTGTTCGCGCAACTTCCTTATATGCATGAAAATCATATGGAACAGCTTGAAGATTAGGACAAAGTTGTTTAGCTTGCCCAAAAAACATTCCATTCTTAATGCCAACTTGTCTAGAGAAAGAATAAAACACAATGAATGTTATACTAGGAATAACTTTCAAATGCAAAATCAAATATCAAATGTTGACAGTATGTCCCCATGCCAGTAATATATACTTTTCGTTTAACTCAATTCTCATTAGGGATAAACAACAAGCATTAAGAAAAATTCAAGTTTGTTTCCCCCCCAAAGGAAAAATGCACAATTGACTGATTAGTGTAAATGACATGTGTAAATGTGCCAAAATATGTTATTAAAAGACCAGGTTTGGCTCTTGTCTGTATCTGAAGATTTCTCCTAAGACTCAGACCTCTGGCCCCTTTGCAGAGATGCCAGCATGCCATATGCTGGTGATATCACAACCACCACAGAGCAGGAATGTGCTGTCAAAAAGAGGTTTTCTTCCCCTAACACATGGCACGGTTTGGCCAGGGTTCATCCCCCAAAGACAAAGAATATAAACGAAAGAACTACACAAAACAGTGCTATGTGACAAACAGACAAAATGTACTCATCCTATTACCACCCAATTCCCAATTGACCAATTCCATGCTCCTGAAGTGGCTCCACAGTGGTTGAGATGCCAACAGCATTGTATATGGTAGGACATCACTCTGGGCAGGAGCCAGGGTTCCAGAACTTTGAGGGACCTAATTGAAAATGGTAAATTTTAAATCTTTTGCGTGTCTCAATGCCCCACATTACCTTTGATATTTGGAGCATTCAGCACAAAACTGTAATTATGGAATTATATATAATTAGTAAAATTCCATTTTACCACTCTGTAATGAAACCAAGAAAAAATACTAAAATAAAAACACAAGCAAAATAATAAGCACTGTTTCACCAGATTACATACTCCTGTGTAAATACATCAGTTATTCTATACATTTTTTCAATAAATATTTACTAAGTGCTTACTCAGTATGGTAGTGTGCCCTGTTTTGAGAAACAATATACAAATACTAGGCTTCAGTTACTCAGAAATCTCTGGCACCCTCCCCATCTCACACCACCGAAAGCCAAGAAGGAAAAGAATCCTCCAAGTTACTCAGAAGTAAATGCAAAATCATATGCATTTCTGATGGACACAAAAACAGTAATAAATTATCTGACTTCAAAGCTCCTAGTAGACAAGAAGTATCTAATAGGAAGGAAAAATGACAGTAAAAGAAGTGCTGACTGACAAACAATATGGCAACGAAAATTTTTTCATTCATTCAACAAAAATTTATGTCTGAGGTATTTTGCGAGGTGATAGGTAAAACATGGTAAACAAAACAGACCCCATGACATTCACAAGGATTACCCTTCCTACTACACTCACCCACCAAATAATAGATCGTAGTCAATGGACCTTGTTTAGTAAAGCAAGGACGTGTGTGTGTGTGTGTGTGTGTGTGTGTGTGTGTGTGTGTGTAAAAGTTTTGAAGTCTATATACAAACACATACAGTTTAAGATATTTTCAATAATGCTACATGTGTAGGTTCAGCATGCAAAAGCTAAGCTTACAAATTAAAGGTAATTATTCATTGTTGAAAGAATGTGTTACATAACTGCTATATACTATATTCTTATATTTACAATAATTGTATTTTCCTATTTTTTCACTTATTCAAAAATTTTCAGGGATATGTTACTTATTAGCAAAACAAAAGACATCTATTTATGTACTTGTGCACATATACATCTTGGAGAGAAATGTTTAGGAGCCACTAAACACTAGGGAAGTTACAAACAAAAAAGGAAAACCTAAGGGAACCTAAGAGGGTTCCCATAACTAAGGGAAGGAAGCAAAATTCTCTTGAGTTGGTAGTTGGGAAAGTGGATTTGTTTCATATAAAATAAATGAGTAAAGGCAAATACAAAACATTATAAAGTGACCCTTCACTACAGTGGCTTATCTATTCCTGTCAACTAGATCCCACAGAGAATAAACTACCAATACTTTATCAGTGTGTGCCACAAAAATTGTTTATTTGCAGGTTTACACTGCACATGTATGTCACTGCCCATTCAATGTGCTAATAGGTATCCACATCACTATAAGAACAGTAAAGCGTCCTTACAAAAGTGCATGAAAACAGAGATTTAAAAATGATTGATCTTAAAAAATATGTGATTCTCGGATATTCATAGATCACTTCCTATTCATCCATGTATCTACCTTCTCACTTATGTATAAATCTTGCTCTTTCTGTTAAGTATGAGTAAAACTACTAACAGTAATGTATATTCTAGCCTTCGTATATACATTCTACCTTTCCATAATTTCTACCCTCATGTGTACATACCATCCTTTCCTGACCTCATTATTAGTCTGTGTCTTTTGGAAACTCAACAATGGATAAAACTGGGAGGCCCATCCCTATATCCAGTCCCTACTCCAACCCTAAAAACATTTCTCTGATGCAAATGTGAGAAATTTTTAACAAATCTTCTCACCTAAGGAAAATATAATTATTGGACAAGAAAAGGGTATCCAAGAATTGTTTTCTAGAGACTTTCTATCAACAGCTTTCTACAAAAGGAAAATCACAATAAGAGATAAAACTCCACTCTTATGGGTTTTTCTTCCCCCAACTTATACTCAAATTCATTTTCATCACTTATGTTTCTCCTTAAACAATTACCACCTCACTGGCTTGCTGCATAGTATTTGGACCATATTATCGTAACACAATTATTCTGTAATACATTCAGCTTGACAATCACTATCTTTGATGCAATAACGACTGCAACATCCAAACACCAAAAGAAGCCTAGAGCTCCTAGAGCTCCTCCTACAGCTGTGGCTACTTGTGTCCAAAGCCATCAGCAACAGGAAACACTTTTACCCCCGAGGCAGCCTTGCTACCCTCTGACCAGCACTCAGCTTGGGGTGCTGAATGAGAAGAGACACCCTTCAGCAGCAATACAGAGAGGGTGGGGCTTTCACTTCAGCCCTGAGCAAAACTCAAACACCGAGAGAGTATTCCTGAGCTTCCCCATGCCCTCCACATATGAACACAACTGTCCAGACACCAGAGGCACAAGTCATCATCCAACAACTCAGTGGGGAAAAAAGCTAGACTTACTGAGCACAACACAAAATCAGCTTTAAACTGCCTGGCTTAATAAAAATATAACAATCCAGAATGCATTTGTATCTGACTTATCATTTTTATTAAAGTAAATTTTCAACTCTTGGGCTGCATTATCAACAATGAAAAGGTTAAAACGTAATTCTGTCAATAAGAAAGGCAAAGTCAGTCTAGGAGTAAAAGTTTCACAGGTCATAATTGGGAAGTAATTTAAAATATTTTATAATTACGTATGTTTGATTTCAAAGTTTTCTTAAGTATCCTTTTTATAAAATAACTGGCAAGATTTTAAACTATTTCAGTTAGATGATGTTGAAATATCTTTTGTTCCTATTAGACTTGCCTGAACAACCCCAACTTTTAATTAGGACTGAAAAATGTTACATATATCAAATCATTATGCTATACACCTGAAACTAATATAACGTTACATGCCAATTATATCTCAATAAAAAAGAAAAGTATGAATGACAAAGGCATAAGTAAAAAAGACTGAAAAATATAACTGATGTAGGACTCTTTGTTTTTATAATTGTTAAATACTTTAACGCTTGCCAACAATATGTAAATGTTATAAAGGTAGAAAGTGTCAGTTATCAGGAAAGAAAAAAAGAGGCAGCTCTTTCAAATTAATCAATTCATTATTACTCCTTCTAGTTTTAAATGATTTAAGTGTGAGGAACACATACATAATGTCTATTTCTTCCTGTACTAACAGAGCCCATTGTAATGAGAGTTTAAGGTTACTGTAAGATAAAGACCTACACACAAAGTTGGTACTAACAAGTTGACAACAGTCTGCAATTTTAAGTGAGGAGATTATTGAGTATGCCAATACGCATTTACTTGTAATTTAATAGACAATCAAGTTTTAACAAAAAATTTTAAGAAAATATTATGTATTACGAGTTTTAAAATTGCAAGGGACTTTTCTTAACTATAAAAAGGAGTGATCAGAATAGATGAATAGTAAAAAATATCTAATTCTTTAATTCTATCCTTCAAAAGACAATGGTCTGAAAGTGGCAATGCCCAATTTCTTTTGGTTTCCACTGTAGGACCTACCGATTCATCAGGAAAGTAAGGTATTTATTTAAAGTTATCTAGCATTTGTGAAAGGAAAAAAGGAACTGAAGGGACTAAGCCTTGAAATATTTCTTTCCATAACATGTAATACAGGGATGACTGGCACGTCTGAATCCACTTCAAAAGAGTCTGTAAAAATGATGAACTATCCGTAAGTATTACAATAGACTTAATTTCCACATACCTGGCTTCGTAACTACAAGAGGCAATTTCAGCCTTTGACAAAACAGAATCAATCCCATTTGCTTGTGCAGAATCTTGATTCTCCCACATTGATGAATCTGGTATCTTTGCTTTAAAAATAATAAAATTTAATGATTATACATTGGAAACTCATTTTCCTTAACTTTCATTCAAGAAATGTATTTTCCATTCCTTTCATATATAAATGCATAGCAAATTCCAAATAGTTATATCCACTGGTATTGGTCTCCTTACTTAATAAAAGAAAACTTATAGCTCTAAAATGGTTTGTTTTCATTTATACTTCATCAGCGGTCAGACAAAAATGTGTAATAAACTGAAAGTGTTCACTTTAGTAAAGATTTTGAGTTTTTTAGTTTTTTTTCTTTTTTACACAATATATCAAAAGATAAATATAAAACATTCTTCAACAGTCTCTTGAGATGAAAAGGATGAAAAGTTATCAGGAAGATGAATCCCTCTTTTAGCCTTGAAAGGATTATACAGCTCTCTGTAATGGGAAACTTAAGTTAATGGAAAATACACATTTCTCTGAATGTTCTTTGCTATTTCCTAAATAAACTACCTCCAAAGCTTAAAGCTACTGAACAACATGCTCAACAAACACCAATTTCCTGTAAGTCATTCGATCCAATTCAGTAGGTCGCATACCAGAAAGAGGTTTCATCCTAAATTTAAGGTTTTTCTTTTGAACACACATCGGGTAAAAGAGCTTCACAACACTGCCCACCTTTCAGTAAGTTCTACTCAATGGCTTAACAATGCATGTGCAATTAAAAACATTCAGGTGTGATCAGAATACCAATTGCTTTACAGAATACAACTCTAGCCTAAACAGTACCACTCACTAGTATCTTTTAATATCCAAACTCAATTTACAGCTTCACACAAGATTATAAAAGCACCTATCAGCAGAGTACTGACTGCACGCCATTTTACCTCCTTTAGTACCTTTAGCTTCACTAGCAATTGAGAAAGATTAAAACACAACTTCAGTTCCTGGTCTCTTGGGATATTAAGTTCCAAGACTATGTTTTAAAAACATATATTCTTGAAACACAATCTCAGCCATAGTTCTAGTATTATGAACAAAAATACCAGTAGTTAGTAAAACAAGCCAAGATATACCACTTCAATTAATTCTAGACAAACCTATTTTGAGTATAATATATAACTAGCAAACCCAGGATTTCTCTTCTGTTTATTTCAGAGACACAATGTTCCATGAAAAATCAGCCAAGTTAAAGCACCCCCAGGAACACATGGCAAAGTATCTGGCTTTATGGGCCAAAATAAGTCTTCCTGATTTGACTCCAGAAACTGTCAACATCTTTTACCCAACTATGCAACCCACGTAAGTATTTCTGGATTCCGGCACCCAAACACACAAAGCATAAACCCAAATCAAACTGAAAGCACTGGTATCTTAATGGGCTCAAATCCCACTTGCCTCAAAAATTAAAACAGCAGAGTATAAAATTTAAGCTATGATTTCTGATATATTATGATACACATATGCTATACTATGATACATTAAAAACAGAGTGCAGAGCAGACTTCCCCATTTTTCTGAAGCATCTTAGAAGGCTAAATATTATCAGCTTTCATAGTCCATTATTCTAAGCTGAAAATCTTTAGGAAATTTCAGGATTGTCAGTATCATAGTTCAAGAGAGGCTGCCACTGAACCAACAACAACAACAAAGAAAGCTGAAGCCTGAAGAGCCACAACCAGCTGCCTTTCACAGGTATAACCATGATTATGTATGCCTTGAAAGTTGGGGAGTTAGGTGACTTCTATTTGAAAGTCTAGTTAAATAATCTACGATACTTGTCTGGAAAATCACAGGAAAGTCATGCTGGAGGTGAGAACAGTGTCTGTGCTCCCTGTGCTCCCAATGCCCTGCCTGAGAGGCAGCACCTCGGGTTTCTCTTCACTGGGCTGGCTGACCTTTTCCACAGTGCAGCAGAGTGCAGGGATCCCTCCACGAGCGCAGTGAGTTGCTTCAAGGGAGATTCAGGGAAATTCAGGGACACACTGTCCTCACTGGAGGGCAAAGTAGAGAACTGCTCATCAAAACTTGACAAACTAGACGGGCACATGGAGAATGTGGAGGAACGGTTGGAGAAATCAGAGGCCGGGACCCAAGTCTGTGAAAAAGAAATCGCTGAGAATAAATCTATGACTAAAACGATTTTAAAAACTGTTGTTCTTTAGAATGAACACTGAAGTTGTTGAAGGGGTAAGAAAACATCTGCATCCTGGAATCCAGGAAAGGGTAAAAGGCCCCAACCACAAAATCTTGAGTATAAATGGATTCCAAATAATAAGGTCCCCTCAATGAGAAGCATCACTGCTGAGTACTGTTCAGGAAGCAGCTTCCAAAGGAAGTCATGGATGGAAAGCCCTTGGTCATGCTGGTGTATTTAGACAAAGAGTTTTTTAATATGACGAATAAGAAACTAAAGTTTCTATCTATAAAAGGCTAAAGATGCTATTTGTTCTACTACTTTGCCTAGATGTACAAGCTGAAAAATCAGAACTGATTTTTTTGTTTTAAAAGCTAGTGTGCAGAAGCCAAAGATTCTAATTCCTAAATTGATCCTCGATATTTTAAAATTTGATGTCAGGTCTTATAAGGACACAGAGAAAGAAAGATCAGGGAGTAACAAGGAAAGAAGAGCAAAGGCACTGAAAAAACAAGTTCTAAGTACAAGGTTAGGTGCAACCAAACTTTAAGAACAATCTGTTCATTTTATGTTACAAATATTGTGGTAAGCTCCTAATGGGTCAAAGGCTTAGGACATAAAAGTGAATGACATCAAGTTAAAGAAAGAATATAAAATGCAAAGTATTATATTCACCTGTTCTAGTGACAGAAAAACTAGTTTTGACAGTTTTCAATGTCAAGTGAAATTTCAATATTTCTCTTAATATTTACCTTCCAATTTCCTACCACATGTAGAGGTGGAGGGGATGTGAATTATAAAAGGTCATTACAGTGTTATGAAAATCCAGTGGCTAAACTGACGAAGATAATTAAGTAAGCAACAACTGTATTCTGTTAATAAACTGTGTGTGGTCAGATCACTTGTGAAGGAAGGAAAGATGTAAGAGGACTAGTTCTCTGCTACTCCTAAGGGATGTGTGCTTGACAAGGCCAAACTTCCAGGCAGAGACTGCTGAAATACAGATGTGTGTAGCAAACACAAGATTCTACCCACCAGAGAAACTGAGTACTGCATAACTGACAGACATTACTGAACGGTATGTCCATGGTATTTTTTCTTCTTTCAACGCTCATTCAGTAAGTTTTTCACTGACTGCCCAATGTGACAAGTATGCATTTCCTTAAGCTACTTGTTTTCTAGAAACCAACCTAGCACAAAACCATACTACCAATACTTAAGAAACTACCCATATTGCCACATACCACAATACAACTAAATCTTAAGCTCAATACTGACTACTTCAAGATCTATTCATGACACACAAAATGTTGGAATGTCAAAAATCTCTTAAAAGATTTAAATAACCAAGAGAAAGGAAATCTGGAAAATACAGGTACACATGAAGCATAAAGTTCTATCTCTAGTTATTGTCTTTTGTATTCATACCATGTAAACAGATAATCACGACCAATAAAAAGACTGTAATTCAAAAAAACTCCTCAGATATGTCCAGTGGCTTTCCTTCTGCCTTAATTTCTATGAGATCATTTCTAAAATAATCCCAAATTTTTATAACTGAAAACTAGGAACCTGAAATAATCAGGATGAAATTTAACTGCTTGCCTTCCATTCCCCTGTATATTTCTGACTACTTTCTGATTAATTACTTTCTGGAAAATTAATTTTTAAAACCTTTTGGCTTTGCAGACATTCAAGAGGAAACTGATCAATGACAAAGAATTTAATTTCTAATCAAATATTTCTCAGGGAATTTACTCAGGGGGGAAAAACAGACATAAAAATGTTAATAATACTGTGATCAGTACAATTTATGATTTTTATTTATTAATAGCAAAAAATTCAAAAGCCAGTGAGGCAAGAAAATGTTCAAACAGGTTCAACAAAGATATGGGGAATGATTCCTAGTATTTATCTTCTTATTCCAATAAATAAAGTCCTACTATTTCTTATTCCACAGCCTCACACAAATCTTTAGTGTCTTTACTGTTGATCAGTGACCAAACAACTAGTAATCAACTTGAGTCTAGAGACCACCACAAAATGATGTCCATGATTTTATTTTTATCCCAATCTAAATATACACAAAGCAAACTAATCACACCCTATAAAACATTCTTTTCTATCCCAGGAAAATATCATCATCCAATTCAACAAAGCAGGACTATAAACCAGTCATTTGTATTGCATGCAGATTTTGCTTTAAGATGTCACTGACACCTTTAAAACCCTTGAATGAAAAAGCTAATTATTTCAACTCTTTCATTTCTGTAATGACAATACCAGCAGCAATATCCAGACGTCTTCAACAGGAGCATTATGACTTCAAAGAGAGCTCATTTGTACCTGCTTTGCCTTTCAGGATTTTATTCTGGTAATACTGCCACTCCAACTGGGGGTTAGCGCCAGGACGTAAAGGTGCCCTTCCTGTGCCTCTGTTACTTGTAACAGCCACTGGTTTTCCTGTGAGGAAAAAAAAATTATTTTTAAATCTAAATATAGGAATGTTAACACGGCAATATGTAAAGGAAACATTTTCAAAAGTTTTAAAAATATGACATATTTTCTTTAGCTTTAGACATTAATCCATAAGGAGCTAGTATCTTTAAACATTCTCAATCACCATACAAAAATCATCTAAGTTTCTCAACATCCTCCAAAAAGTAAACTATTTATGACAATATGATATATTTATTCAAGTTAAAACGCTATCACTTCCTTTCCCATGATTTTTGTTTGGTTTCTTACAGTAGAGAAGAGTCAACTCAGATCCTAGATTCAAACTGGAATGGTGGGAGAGGGTAAGAAAACCAACTACATCTGGACTTTTTATATTTCTCGTATCAGAAAAGTAAGGTAACATCCAATCTTTCAATTTTACAACAAGAGAAACATATATGCAAAGGGACCACAATCTGACCTACTATATAATAAACTTGAGAATACAGTCCCTCAGTTTTTGGTTTAGTTATAAAATCTTTCAGGTATCATTTCCTTCTGTATGCATTAAGTTACAAAAGAACTGTAACTTCTTAAAGCAATAGCATGCATCATTCATATATATGTTACTGAATGCATTTGTTGTGAGGATAAAAAATACTACCATCAGAGTGACTCATCAGGCTAAACTCAATTCTTTAAACATTCTAAACTCCCTTCAAAGCTGAAGCAGTAGCTATTCATGACACAAATAAAGCCCTGGTGTTAACCAGCAGTTTCTGTGCTTTCCTGAAAAAGAACAGACTCTCAGAAGAAAATGCTAATAGTTACATCTTTCAAGCACAGACAGAACTACTGAAAAATCCAGAATAAATGTTTTTAAAAGTATTGACTAACTCACAAATATCTGAAATTCCATTAAAACAAAGATGACAGCATATCTCAGCAATATTCATTAATGCAAAATTATTCTCAAACCAAAAAGTTGGAATGTGCACTAGCATCATCAGAACAGTTAATCAAGTTATTTATCCAAGAGAAAGAAAGCGCATGGACCCAAACTGTGGAATATGCTACCATAAAATTTCTATTTAATAACTAAGTAATAGTAAATATGTAAAAATATAGAAAATGCCCAATGCAGGTACCAGTCTTATTAGTCTTAGATGAGATCTTTCAGCTGAAGAGGAGTATTCTTCCCTAAAAGACCTAACCTCCACAGGGAGAACAAAATGTTTCTAATTTCCCTTTATCTTTCTTGATAACTGAGTCAGAAAACTTGGAAGCAGGGATTTATTTTGCCAAGGAAAATAAAAATAATATTTCTTGAAGGTTTTATGATCCCTTAGAATATATATTTATAACAATATCAAGTTTTCTTAAAATATGAACAAGAATACAGACCTTTGAGATCTGGTCTATTTCGTATACCCACTGATACAAAGAAGCAATCCATATCAACATGCATTATACAGCTCTGATGCCTGGGTGAACTCAATACTGACATATTTCCTAGAAGGAAAAAGAAAATGTTCAAACCTGAAGCTAATTTTTAATATAAAAAAAAAAATCAGGTCTATTTAATTTTAAAAACTGTACTTTAAGTGCCTATAAGTTGAATGAAGTCTCAAAAAAATACAGTATCTATTACAGAATATTTCAATCACTTCAAGCAAGGTCAAACGTCAGTTTCTTTGGCTCTAAACATAATCCAGAGATATAAATTTAGTTTGCAAACATAATTTGAAATCAATTATGAAGATAGCATGTTTTCCTAATCTATACTGTAAGAATTATTAAGTCTTTCATTCAAAGTATGTCTAAATACTTAGTTATTTCTGTGTGAATATTTTATTAAAATGTATAAAAGCACTTTCATATAGTTACGTGGAGCTAAGTAACTTTAGATGATCAGTATTCCATATGCAGTCTACAAATATTCCTTGATAAAAAAACAGTAAAAACTGCCAGTATAGAGTGCTTGGTAGGTGTCATGCACTGTTTTAAGAGGTTTACATGTATTTATTTAAAATTCTCAATATGATGAAATATATAATCTTATTAGGTCCATCTGATAGATTAATATTGTTATGTTAATGACTGTGTTATGCAGCCAGTAAGAAGAAGCCAAACTGGATTTCAACTCTAGGCAGTCTGATTTGAGCCCTGGAACCATCACATTGTTGCTCTAGATACAGTTAGAAAAAGTCTATAGAACAAATACCTACATATAAATCTGTAGGTAAATATATACAATTTTCCTCCTTTAGCCATTAAACACTATTAAAAATCAGCTCTGAAGCATATATGCCACTTTCAAGAAAAGGGTAGTGTCCTCTCCTAAGGACTCTGCCTTCTAATCACCCTGAGCTATGTATTTTGGTTTATCAGGGTTATTGTAACCAATCCAGCCACAACTAGAGCTTTGTTCTTTATCAGTTCCATCCTTAGACCTTTTAGTCCTTTAGAGACCTTTAGTCCTCTAAAATATAGAATTCTTGGAAATAAGAACTCCAAGCTTGTAAAAAGTTCTAATCTCAGGGCACCTGGGTGGCTCAGTTGGTTAGGCGTCTGACTTAGGCTCAGGTCATGACCTCGTGGTTCATAAGTTCAAGCCCGGGTTGGGCTGCATCAGGTTCTGTGCTGACAGCTCAGAACCTGCTTTGGATTCTGTGTCTCCCTCTCTCTCTGCCCACCCCCCCACTCCCGCTCTGTCTCTCTCAAAAACTAAATAAACGTTAAAATAAAAAAAAGTTCTAATCTCATAAAAAAGTTTTCTGTTGATAGGTTTAAGAATACTAGTACTCAAGGTGTTAAGTCTTCAGAATAAGCTTCCAAAACCTTACGTTTTTACTCCCCAATGGTTCAGACTACTACATTTACCAAATTGTGACTGTGAAAGCAGTGTGAAAGCACCAAGTTCTCACTATGTGCAAGGCAACAAGCCTTTGTTCATGTTATCTTCCCTTAAGTTCAGAAGCCCACAAGGTGAGCACCATGGACCACCTATCACTCCACCGTGAAGGGGAAACTGAGACCCAGAGAGGTGAACTGGCCCATGGCCCTGCAGAGCCAGAATTTGGATTAAGGATACATTATTGAACTCAAGCCATGCACTTCCTTGCTATCCTCTGTATTATTAGAAAATAAATCTTAACAATTATAATTTTGCTGTATATAAATATTATATAAACATAATATAAACCCCAAATAACTGCTTTAAATATTCAAGTAGTACAGAATGCATATACCAAACACCTACTGAATGCTTTCATACAACATAAAAATTTATCATTTTATTCCATTCATGAAACTAATTCATAATAATTCTTTGCAGCTTTCAAAATTAAATGACCTTTACCATATGAGGCCAAGGGATGATGAATGGATAATCTAATACCTGTAACATTATTCTGAAATATCTCATAAGTAACACAAAGTATTTAGGACTACATCAAACACAACAAAACATAATAGAAAAAAACCCACAGGGAGAAGCTCTATCACTGTCTAGGGCAGAACCATGAGCTTCTCTCT
Organism: Panthera pardus; assembly: GCF_024362965.1. Taxonomy (NCBI): domain Eukaryota; kingdom Metazoa; phylum Chordata; class Mammalia; order Carnivora; family Felidae; genus Panthera; species Panthera pardus. The sequence goes on along the minus strand of NW_026526821.1, from coordinate 59,945,315 downwards.
GTACCTCAGTTTCCATAGCTATAAGTTAAAAGGTAATATGAGATAATCTGAGATATCTCTCTAAAAAAACAAAACAAAACCATATATTCTGTAAATAGTTATCTAAAACCTCAAACCAGAAACTAATTAGTAATGACTGCATAGAAATACAGTCTGTAATTGTTGGTTTTGTTTGCTTTTGAAGACAAGAAAAGTATTAAAAAACAAAATACAATTAACCCATCTACTATTATGTGAAAATACTTAATCTCACTACAAGTTTACCACTGTAATTACAGTAGCTATTAAGTCAGTTCTTTAATAATTTAAAAATCATTCAGATGCCAGCTTCTAGAATTAAGTTACTCTTACCAAACCAATTTATTCTTACAAGAATTTGAGCACTGGATAGAATTACATGTTATATTTTACACAGTTCAAAATTTCAACAACTGACAAGGTCTACATGAGGAATGAATGCTCAGAATCCCAACCTTGTTACTGTTTAAGTTACCTGAAAATATTCAGCTAGCCAACATTTAAATCTAAATTTGTAAAAAATATTTTAATAAGGAAGAAAGCTTTCTATAATCTGCTATACTTATTGTTAACTTACATGCCCCGATATTCCTAAAGACTTTGATAAGAGCTTAGTACTGATCAGAATACCAGTGACACCTTAAGAACAAAATGGTCAAGTACTATTGTTTCTTAAGAAAACAATGTTAGTAAGTATCTACCTGTGTCAGTTACAACAAGTGCAGACCTGCCTGTTTTCATTTTTTTTAACTTTTCCCTTCCTGGAAAGATACCACTACTTTGTCTTTGTAGGGTATTGACAAACTCAGTCAATTCACACTTCCACATTGATATGTGATGCAGTCTTGAGTGGGAGTAGAAGTCTGAAATAAAATTGCAATCTGAAGGTTTGGATGGCACTGAAGGTGCTGCCTTGCTAAGAGCAGGTACTGAAGTGCTTTTTGTGCTTGAAGGCCCCTGAACAGCGGAGTGGTGAGCACCATTTATTTTAGTGTTACTGTGCAAAGATGATAAGGAGAAGGAATGAGTTCTGTGTGGATTCCGCACAGCATCTGTGTTTCTAGTGCTCTGTTGCAACTGATGCAAAATGCAGTCTCTGAAGTCAGTGCTGCTCTTCTCAGCCTGCTCCTCCTCCTGGGCAAAGTCTGGAGAAAGCCTGCTGGCAACACTGTTGCCCATGGGCACCAAGCAATCCTGCATCTGTAAGGCACCATTAGAGCTAGGAGTATGTCCATTAAAAATGGCAGTGCTGTCTCTGTGATGCGGAATTCCGTTTTGTTTCCTTCCTGGAAGGATGTGCTCCAGCTCCGCAAAACTAAAATCATTATTGGCATCTTCTTCATTCCAACTGTTCATTCCATTGACTTTGACTTCATTTTCTGTCTCAATCTTCTTAATTATGTGATTTCTACAGACAGAAAAAAAAGATATAAATTGATATGTGACTTTCAGGCTAAAACAATTTTTAATGTAAACATGGTCTTAGTGATGCACACCTTCAATATTTCTCCCCCTAAAAATTGAAAAATTAAGCCATAAATTTTATATTCTTTCTCTTCCAACTAAGATAATTCTTAGCTAAACCAAAGTAGCAAGGTAACTACGAAAATCCTAGAACATAAAGTCTTTTAAGTTTTGTTCTTTTTTTTTCAAACTTCAAATACTCCCAAAGAAGAAACATAAAAGAATCTCAGGTTGAAGAAAAATAAAAACTATTTCCAATTATTCTTCCCACTAAAATTTAAATGGAACCTGTAATCCCTAAATACCCACAGTAGCACAGTATCTGGCATTTACTAGGGAGTCAATAAATTATGGGAGTTAACATAAATAACTCCCATAAAAATGGATAAGAAACTTTATCTGAATTAATATTCCTTGTTTTAGTTTCATGTAAGGCATTGTTCACATTAAATATGATACTGCTGCAATCCTAGGGCCAGTTAGTTTCACTCAGGAAGACTGACAGACTGTATTTACTAATCCCTTAATAGGCCCACTGTCATGAGTAGGTAAAAAGAACTAGGTTAATGTGTATGGGTAATTCAGTAAAATGTATACCTAGTAAAATGAGGACATCTGCTTATTAACAAAGGAAATGGCATTTCATTTCTTAAAAAAGCATATTCAGACACCAGGGTGGTCCAAGGCAATCTGACCAAGTTTCTGGATGACAAGTTTATAAATGTAGGACCTATGACAAATGTTTTGCTAAATTCACATTCTGACTCCTCTAGATATTTGCTTGTTAATACTCTATAATAAAGGCAAATTTCATTTGCATTCACAAAAATGATCTAAGTAACAAAAACAAAAACGTGAATTACAGAACAGCAATTCATTCTACTTAGAAACACCCACACCATTAACCCAATTACAGTGCAGGCTCCAGAGAAGGTTGCCTGATACATGATACCCAGGCATTGGTGAGGCTGCCACAGTATTACCAAGTTTAATCTAAAGTCTCTCATCCTAATACCAACACAAGAGATTAGCAGTAACAGTATGAATAAACAGAAAAGTCACACATGAGACAGATGCAAAACATTACCACCCATTTCTGGGTTGGCTCTGGCTGAACCATCTCATGGAATATGACAGGCAATTCTGATTAGTTCCAATCTTCACAGATGATCATGCCAGTGAAAAGGGAAAATAGAAGATCAGGGAACAATTAAAATAAAAGAGGAAGGAAAGAAAACCTCATTTGCTACATGTCTGGCCCTTGAGATAAAGAGAAAGCAAGGGAACAAGAAGTCACATAAAAGAACTTCAAAGAAATTTATAAAACGTATTGAATATACTAAAGAATAAATACTATGGAAAGCAACAAAAGTGAGTTAAGTCAGAAAAGCCTGACATCTAGTTTTCTGTGTGACAAACAATAAGATTCTTCTCATGTATACTAGCAACATATGCAACAGAATTACAAACACTGGCAAGAAACACATTCCTAATATACATTCTTTCTGTACTACAGTTTTTCAGCCTACACAAACGGATATTCATAAAGTAGTTGTAATGGAAATACATCATTGGGAGACATACATTAATTAGGCAAAAGTGTACATGTATTAAAAAGTACAATCTAATAGGTAAATTCCTGCTAAAACTGACACAAGGGAGAATTAAAAATAACAACCACCTATTTCCTATTTTTATTACTGTAAGAGAAAAATACGAAGTTGCACATTTGGAAAGATTTTCTGATATTATTTGTTGTGCACCTTGATGGTGCTAAAAAAATTGAAAGGGTTAGGTAATGTGAAAAACATGAATATGCTTATAAGTGAATACAAGATAAAATACAAATGACAACAACAAAAACTACTGAAGGTAGTGATATCAGATCCTCCCAGCTTAATTGGACTTCTGGTCTTTAAATATATATATATATATATATATATATATATATATATATATATATATATCCAACTCCCAAAGCAAGCAATTTAATAAATAAGGAGAACACTAGCGGTAATAAACCACCTGATATACAAGTTAAGGCAACACACCAATTAATCATGAAACCAATTTACCCAAGATAACTGCAATTAAAGCTTAATCAATATATTTTTTTAAATCTGCCACATGGAATAAAGTCTAGAGTTACCTCTAACTGTAACACTGAGGGTCACCAACTAAATTTTTACCAATGTAAATATATTTACATATGTAAAACTGCTATGAATTTGGAAATTTTCGAAAATAACCTAGAAATGTTAACACATTTATTATGTATATAGCACACAACAAAAGCATACTGGTGCAATTAGCTTGGTTTTTGAGAAAGCAACATTCTACAGCAAATTACTTATGTGCAAGTAATTTTGGGAAAATCCATGGAAAATTTTACTTCCAGTTATTTAAGATCCATTAGTGTAACAGGGGAATCTACACTGATTGGGAAAGCTTCCTTATTTACATTTTATTTAAGAAACTTTCATGATAAAAATAAATTTAATTTTTTTAAGTTTATTTATTTTTTGGGAGGGCACGTGTAAAACTGGGGGAGGAGTAGAGAGAAAAGGGGAGAGAGAGAGAATCTCAAGCAGGCTCCACAGTGTCAGCACAGAGCCCAATGTGGGGCTTAAACTCACAAACCATGAGATCATGACCTGAGCCAAAGTTGGATGCTTAACTGAGCCACGTAGACACCCCCAAAATAATTTTTAGGTAAGATACCCACAAACATATTTTAACATGTTTAATATAGATAAATGGCCATGTTTTGTATTTGTTTCTATTTCAGCAAAGCAGGAGCAGTACCCACACCCACTGCTAAAACCCAGCTTTGCAGCATTCCCCAGTCTAGAGAAACTTACACCCTGTTGTTCAGCTGTTTGGATACACTGCTTGGACCTGGCACAGGATCCTCAGGTTTGCACGCAGGATTAAAGTTGAGACCCTTCTGTATGTTGGACTGCTTGCTGTACAGCTGATAGGGAATGTAGGACAGGAGTCGTCCAGCTTTGATGCTGAAACAAAAAAGTAAAACCAACTTAAGAGTTTAATACTTGAGGAAAAGAAGTTTCATGAAAAATAAATGTTCTTAACAACAGAGTTTTTCACCAACAATGAGCCACCTATTCTCCTAGTTTATTTCTTCTCCCTCTGTTTTAGTGGCCCTAATGTAACATAATCTTACTTAAACACTTAAGAATAAGATATTCCTTTAAAAGTCAATGGCCAACAACATTACATGAGGGGAAAAAGAAACAGAGTAAGATGACAAAACTGCAAGCACGAGTTCAACTAGTCAATACTTTAATCCTCATGACTTTAATATTTTTACCACAACTCCCTCTCAAACAATTCATATAGAATCATCAAGATTTTCTCAAATCTCCTCTAGTAAGCTTTTCCAGAATAACTAAAATGGATGAGAATTCCCAATTTCCACACCATGAGCTCAGGAAGGGGAATAAAAGGTATAAAAATACGTATACAACTTCTTGCCCTCTCTCCTACAGGGTACAGATTGGTTTTTTATTACAGATACTGAAAATAAGCTATTTGTTTTTGAGCTCTTGGAGACCAAGAATGTATTTTCTGATAAAATACTACCTACAAGTCATTGGGGAATCGTCTGAAATGTGTCTGTTGGTTTTTTTAGTCAAGTAAAAATAATTTTACAAGAACTGTGTAATACTGTGAGAAAAAATGTAAATGACACCATTAAAAAAAAAAAAAAGCCAAATCTATACCAGAAATTAGTCGTATACATTTTCTATAAAGAATAAATTGAGGCAAGATACAAAAACACAAGAGAAATGAAAGAAATCATGAGGTGAAACTGCTGTCAACTTTTATGTAAGTGAACTGAATAAGCACTCTAATCTATACAGTTAATGTAATTAGAAATATTTTAGCCCATGTGAAGTATGGGCTCTTCAGAGTATCATTTAAGTACTACGTGGCAGATGTGCTAACATATTATAGTTTGGGAGCTTAAAAAGAAAGGGCAGAGTTTGACTGGGAGCCAGTTACCCCCAGCAGGAGACCCCAATGAGCTGGCATAAACTGCAACAATCACCACCTCTCACTGCCAGCAGACCCACCTGGGAACCTAACCATAGGAGGCAGGGTCCCTTGCTACAAGTGACTCAACACAAAATGAAGAACAAAAACAAAATCAGCCTTAGTAACCAAGGACAGCATTTTTAAACTGTGCTCCACAGCACTTGTCAGGCTTGAGGAGGCAGTGGGGTGAATCACAGCAGCTTCTCATTAACTATCTTACCCTTCAGATATCCACATTACATTGTCTGAAGAAAAGGATGAGGACAAAAATTTGAAAATCCCTAATTTATACTATATAAAAGTGTAAGATTTGCAAGGCAAAGGTTTCAGTAAAATAATCTCATACCTAAAACTTCTCCATTAAAGGACTCCCTTGCCTCTTAGAAGTCGTGGCCTTATATTCATGCCCACATTAACTCAGGTTTAATGGCACATACACAGACACCAGGGAATTCTAATCAAAGCAAAGCAATCACCTCAAACACTTACAAGTGGTAGTTGCTGTTTAAACTGCTCAAACTAAAAACAGGAAAATTATAGAAAAGAGTATCATTTATCATCCATTAAATAACTAAAATAATGTTTAAAATTTTAAGTACAATAAAATCTCATAAAAACACTACTGAGAAGAGATGAACAAGACTGGGATTACAGTATGAAAGAAAGAGTACTGTAATTGCCCAAAAAGACTCCATGCTAGTACATGCAGACACTGGGCATTTATTTTATATATTAAGACATATGCCCAGACTGATCCATTTCCACAGGGCGAACTCATCTACATCAAGCTTAATTAAACGGCAAAGAGCAGACCCAATTAGGAGTCAGAAAGATCTGAATTCGGAATCCTGCTGTTTTTGGATATATCTTATTAGCTCTTCCTTCTCATACATAAAATGAAGGAAACAGGCCATATGATAAGGATGTCCAAAGTAACTTCAGTTATTTAAAAACAGATGATTAAGCCTGACTTCAAACCAAAATAAAATCCACTCAGGTGAACTTTAAAACTTGTAACTGCCTTAAGTTGCTTTTTTGATTGTATTCTCTCTAGTTATATTCAGGGCAAGAAGGAAGAGTAGGTATTTGAAAAAAAAGCTCTAATGTAAACTCCCATTTTCTAAGCAAATCAAGTTCCACTCAGCAAGTGCCCTTTTCAACCCACTTTCCTACTATCTATGGATCTCCACCATTCCCTCCAAAGTCAAACTAATATCCTCAGATCAAAATTCTAGCCCTAGCACGATGATAGGATTGTCTGCACATGACAACACACAGTACAACTGTGGAATGATACAAAGTTTTTTCATTATTGTCAAATTGGTTTCCATACAACACCCAGTGCTCATCCCAACAGGTGCCCTCCTCAATGCCCATCACCCACTTTCCCCTCTCCACCAACCCCATCAACCCTCAGTTTGCTCTCAGCATTTAAGAGTCTCTTATGGTTTGCCCCCTTCCCTCTCTGTAACTTTTTTTGTTCCCCCATCCCCTCTCCCATGGTTTTCTGTTAAGTTTCTCAGGATCCACCTATGAGTGAAAACATATGGTATCTGTCTTTCTCTGCCTGACTTATTTCACTTAGCATAACACTCTCCAGTTCCATCCACGTTGCTACAAAAGGCCATATTTCATTCTTTCTCATTGCCAAGTAGTATTCCACTGTATATATAAACCACATCTTCTTTATCCATTTGTCAGTTGATGGACACTTAGGCTCTTTCCATAATTTGGCTATTGTTGAAAGTGCTGCTATAAACATTGGGGTACATGTGCCCCAATGCATCAACACTCCTGTATTCCTTGGATAAATTCCTAGCAGTGCTATTGCTGGGTCATAGGGTAGTTCTATTTTTAATTTTTTGAGGAACCTCCACACCGTTTTCCAGAATGGCTGCACCAGTTTGCATTCCCACCAGCAGTGCAAGAGGGTTCCCGTTTCTCCACATCCTCGCCAGCATCTATAGTCTCCCGATTTGTTCATTATAGCCACTCTGACTGGCATGAGGTGGTGATACAAACTTCTTATACTGAAAACCACACAGCTCCTTTTTTAAGGAGACACATTGCTAAAAGCCACGTTCTTTGATCTGATGTAATGAAGGGTCAGGTCATGAGAAAACAGCAAAAGGCACTGGTGACATATTCCAAGGATAGGCTGTCAACCTAATCCCCCAAGGTTTAAAAAAATTTTAATCTCTAAGATACATATAGTTTTCTGGAAGCCAAATGCACTTTCTAAAAATGCACTTTTGGGGCACTTGGGTGGCTCAGTTGGTTAAGCGTCTGATTTCTTGGTTCAGCTCTGGTCATGATCTCACGGTTAGTGGGATCGAGCCCCACATCAGGCTTCATGCTGACAGCAAACAGCCTGCTTCGGATTCTCTCTCTCCCCTCTCTCTGCCCCTCCCCTGCTCAAGTGCATGCTCTCTCTCTCTCAAAATAAATAAAATTTAAAAATGAGTGAATAAGCAAATAAATAAATAGATATATACTTTTGACATTTTGGAATTTATTTTTTAACAATTGCTGATGTTTACAGAATAAAAATAAAACAACAAAGGAACTTCTATATTTTGCCTCTAACAATGTGCCAGGCATTATGCTAGATAATTGCGCAAATTATTTCTAGTTCTCACATAATCATATCGTGTCAATATTAGCCTTCTTTTACAAATGAGGATTTTAATATTTTCACTTTTAATTTTCATACATCTAACAATTACTCATACATATATATATATACCATTTCAAAATATAAATTCACTTAAGTTATGGCTCATCGCCAAGGTTCAGATGACATATTTAAACTTAGGAAATTAATACGAATGGCCACTGATTTAGAACATCAATTCCAAATCAACAACAGAAGAACCATAATGTAACAACTAAAAGATATTAATACCTCAAACTGCTCTTCCTCTTTGTCCTGAGTACTCCAGGTCCACAATACCCTGGTCTTCTTCTTTTTCTTTTCTTTTTTTTTTTTTTTTTTTTCAACGTTTTTTTATTTATTTTTGGGACAGAGAGAGACAGCATGAACAGGGGAGGGTCAGAGAGAGGGAGACACAGAATCGGAAACAGGCTCCAGGCTCCGAGCCATCAGCCCAGAGCCCGACGCGGGGCTCGAACTCACGGACCGTGAGATCGTGACCTGGCTGAAGTCGGACGCTTAACCGACTGCGCCACCCAGGCGCCCCTACCCTGGTCTTCTTCTTACGTCTTAGCATGTACTTTTAACACAGGATAGAATTTACTCATATACCAAGCATACTGTTTATTATGTTTTCTTCAATAGAACACATAAGCTTCAAGAGGTAGGGATAGGATCTTTGTTTGCTTCATCGATAATTCCCAAATACACAGAGCACCATCTAGCCCATCAGAGATGCACAAGCATTTGCTGAATGAATACCATGCCTAGCCAATCCCTTCCCATCACTGCTTCCTGCTGCTTACCTGAGTCATCTCCCCTAATTCCTGGTAGCTAAGGTTGTTGCAAGAACACTAACATACTAGACTACCTAAATTATCAATGTGAGGTTAAAGAGTACACTGATGTTAAGACATTATTTTTCACTCTTAAGAGGCAATGTGTGTTTATAATATAAAATATTCCAATTTTAAAAACTTATTAATTAAAAATTAAACTTACCTTTCCACAATCCACTCTGGCCGAATTACTTTTTCTCCCTTTAATTCTTTAATTTTGGCATTTGGAAGATTTGTGGCAATAATGTGTGTTGTTTTGGATCTGGAATAATACACATGGTATTGGCCTCCATGCAACATCATTAGCTTTCGCAATTCCTCAGCAGAAGGATCTGTAAAATTAGTATTAAAATATGTTAAAGAGTTTTTTATATAAGTACAGCCCTAGCTGAATAATCCCTTAAAAAAGCCCAATTTGAGGAACATATCACTGATTTCTCCTGGGCTGTGTTGTCAGTAAACAAAATTGGGAGGTAAGTCACAAAGTGATAAGGCTATTTGGCTTTAGCACATCCTCTTCCCTGGCTACTGGAGACAGTCCACCAATAAAAAAGCACTTATTGCTAAGATGTGCCCAGAGCAGATAGGGACCTCAAGTAATGAATCTACACTAATAACAGAGCAGATATTTTAAAACTTTTGATCACATTTTGCTACATGACCTTGATATTGGTTATCTTAGGTTTTAAAAAATTAACAAGTATAAAATCATTTATAGATCAGTTTACAGAGACTCCAATTAATCTTACACCTACCTCCTTCAGAATAGTACAATAGTTGGTAAATTACTCATACTTACTATGAGCAGACTTACTATAGGGCTATTAAAAGACTTTACCCCTATGAAGCTTAATAATTTTTATTTATTTAAAGTTTTTTTATTTATTTTTTGAGAGAGAGAGAGAGAGAGAGAGAGAGAGCGAGCGCACGCGCGCAGGGGAAGGGCAGAGAGAAGGAGAGAGAAAGAAGTCCAAGCAGGCTGGGCACATCAGCAGAACCTGAGGTGGGCTTGATCCCATGAACGATAAACTAAAATCAAGAGTCAGATGCTCAACCAACTGAGCCACCAGGAGCCCCAATAACCTTTTTTTATTTAATATAAAAAAAGTTAAAATAATATTATTCAGTTTCTTAATATGAACTTTTACCAAAACCAAAAAATAACCAATACAAAAAAAACAAAACAAAAAAAACAAAAAAAAAAAGAAACTTCATTTTTTTCCATTTTGTTTCAAATTAATGTTTCTTAAGCTATAGAAAAATACCTTAAACAAGAATCAGGGTGACCTATGCTTTCCCATAAAAAGCCGAACTCACTAAAGTTATGTTATGACCAGTATTACTAGCATCACATTAAAATAATTATTTTCAATAGCTTGTTTCTTCCACCTATTATCCTAATGAAAGCTCTAATCATACCTTCCTCAAAACAGCTGTATGGGGGAGGGGGTGTGGAGAGTGGGGAAATGTCACTGGAGGCTTATGTATCTACTTGTTATTCAAGCAACAGATTTTCTTAAATTCATATGATACAAAGTATTTAAATAAATACAATACAGGTCAAAGTATTTAAATAAACACTTTTATTATGATAACTATGTAATTAGGGGAGTTTTAGTCTTTAGAAGAAGAAAAACACTAACAAAGGACATTTAGATATGACAGGTTTTGTCCAGTCTTGGTAAATTCTTATAGTGTAGAATTCCTATGATGCTACTGATTACACATACTACTACTGTCCAACAGAAATATAATGTGAACCACAAATGCAAGCCACATACATAACTTAATATTTTGGATCTATTAGGTTAAAAATATTACTAAAATTAATTTTACTTTTTACTGTCTTTAAGAGGCTTACTAGAAAATTTTATCGTTTCAACACGTAATCAACATAAAAAAATATAATTTCGTATTTTTTTTAGACTAAGTGTCTAGCACATATTTACATTTAAAACATATGTCAATTTAGACTAGCCACATTTCAAGTTCTTATTAACAAATGTGGCTAGGGGCTACCCAAATTTAACAGTGCACTAAAAAGAGAAATGAAAACTTTTAAATAAAATTAATTCAAAATTCATAATGGAAGGTTTATAGGGCTTAAGGATCACAAAAAATAGAGCATCACAAAAACTTAATGTAAAACAGTGAAAATTAAACAGTCAGAAATCTGCAGTTTACTTACTTTATTTCCCTAAGATTAAAGAATTTGGTTGATATAAAATAATAATAAAAAGTACCAAATTAAAGGCTAGGTACAACGTAATCATATGGACAAACACCAAACCCAATAAAAAGCAAGGTAATGCAAAAAAGTACTTACAAATTAATCTTGTAAATTAACTTGGTTAATCTAAACCAATTCTAACTGTATTAAATTATTTAAACAGAAAACAGGCTGACAGAACACATTACTTCTGTAAACAGATACTTGTGAAGTATGCCCCCTCTATTACTTGCTCTCTGAAATCAAACCACTGCAGAATTTTGAAACTGGAAAACATGGACCTACTGGATAAAGTTGAGGAGGTTCCCTGAAGTCCAATTTTGCAAACTCTTGCATATTTTTCAGTGTGAAGTGGACCATTAAAACCAATCTAGTTAAAAGGTAAGATCCCATGAACTCTGGTGTCAGAATGACCTGGGTTTAATCTTGGCTTTAATATTCTTTAGCTGCATGACTTCGGACAAGGACTTAACTCCTTTAAGCTTTCTCCTCTTTACAAATAAATAAGTCTGGCACATAGAAAGCACTAGGTATAAAAACTGTTATTGTAAACTATAATGACAGCAGAACTCCTTTCAAGTAATGTATGACTTGAGGATCCTGCCCTAGACCCTACAAAAAATCATAGAAGACACATAGATGCTGACACTCAGTAGCCCTAAAATTTTAAACAAACAGAATTGACAATAACGCACTAAGGAAAGCAGCCAGGGACTGTTCCACCAGTCCAAACAGCATGGCATGCATGGTGGCTGCCCTCATTTTCATTGCTTTTTGATATTTTTAAAACCGTATTTCTCTCTGGCTTTGTTTCTTCAGCAGAACATACTCCTACATTAAAAGTTCAAAAGAATATAAACAGCTCTGAAGATTTGCACAATAAATTCATTTTTGTGCTTGACACTCTCTTTAAATTCAGATGTGGGCTAATTAGGGAAAAATGTTTGGGAGACAGTATCCAACCCCATGAAATCTCTAGGACACTTAAGTTTTGTGTAACCCCATTCCTGCAATCTACTACACCAGTTAGTTTTCTTCAGACTACTGGTAACAATCTGAAATTACCCTATTTGTTTACCTGATTTCCCTGTGGAGCACAAGCTCCTTGAGGGCAGGAACCTTGTCTGTTTTATTCACTTCCACATGTCTGGCACAAAGCAGGTATCAGGTATTTTTTTTTTACACATTTACTGAATAAATTGGCATCTCCCAAGCATCAAAGACTCCTGCCTGGAGTTTTTACCTCAATAGCAAAAATGGAGTGTAAGCAGTATTATCACTTCAATTCTCAAAATATTTATTCAGTAATTCAACAAATTAGGTCATAATAGCACAAGGTCCAAAGCAAGACTGAGCGTGTTCAAATCCTAGCTCCATCACTTGCTAAGCTGTGTGAACCTCAAGCAAGTTACTTAACTTCCCAGGGCCTCACTTCTCTCAGATGTAAACTGGGAATAATAGTGCCACAGAAGGCTGTTGTGGAATTAAGAGCTAAAAATTATAAACTGCTAAGAAAAATGCCATGCACACAGTAAGAATTATGTGTCAGCTATTACAAGTATTATTACTGTTCCCATCTCTATCCCAAAAGCAGAAAGGAAAAAAACTCTTATGGCTGAGGCCACTCTCTACCTATAAATCACTAATTTTTTTTCAATTTGTAATCCTACCTATAAATCCTTCTCTTGTTGCCCACCCTCCAGTACCTTTTCCTTCAAGAAAGACCTTGACATACTGGCAAGAATAAGAGAAGAAAATGAAAAATCAAACCAAACCAAAGTATATTCAGAGAAATTTTATCCCCCAAATCTTTACAACTGATGTTACCCTCTTGAGAATTTCAGAACTAAAAGACCTTTTAGAGATCTAATAACCATTTCATTTTCCACATTGGTCTAAATAAACTTTATCAAGTTAAACCAACTGGACCAATTTAAACAATAAATAAAACTATCCCTCAACCCTCCCTATGCATCTTCATTGAACATTTTATTTTTAAATACATTAGAGTATTAAAAAATAACTTAATCACTAACAAACATCATCACCACAGATTACCAATGATATCTTGGGTGAAGATCCATTAAATAAAAGAGCATGTCTCTGAGGCTCAGCAGCTCCCAAAAATGACTTTACCAAAGGAAGGGGGAAAAAAAAAAAGCACTGGTTCTAACAAATGACTTAATTAATTACGTATTTATTTATTTGAGTGCATGTGCAAGCAGGAAAGGGGCAGAGAGAGAGAGAGAGAGAGAGAGAGAAAGAAGGAATTGTAAACAAGTTCCGTGCTGTCAGCACAGATCCTATGTGGGGCTCGATCCCATGAACCATGAGATCATAATCTGAGCCCACATCAAGAGATGTACGCGCTACTGACTGATTCACACAGGAACCCAAAATTTTTTTTATAAAGGTACATATGCCAAACAAATTATTTCCCTAAAGATATACTGAATTTTTCAGCAAGCAAATTATTGTTCATCAATGCACCTGAAGTTTCTTATAAATAGCATCAACTTTAGGCAGATTTATAGAAAAACAAAAGATAAGAGAGGGGCACCTGGGTGGCTCACTGGGTTAAGCGTCCGACTTTGGCTCAGGTCAGGTTCTCACAGTTGGTGAGTTTGAGCCCCCTGTCTGGCTCTGTGCTGACAGCTCAGAGCCTGGAGCCTGCTTCAGATTCTGTGTCTCCCTCACTCTGCCCCTCATAGAGAGCTCATGTGCTCTCTCTCTCTCTCTCAAAAATATATAAACATTAAAAAATTTAAAAAAAAAAAAAAAGATAAGAGAGATTAAGGTAACTTTCGAAAGTCACACACAGCTAATGGAATAGCTACAATTCAAGTCCAGGTTTCTGTCTCCAAAAACTCATACTTAATCAGCCTTAACATGCTGCTACACTGGATAGAAAGGCCTGGTTTCCAGCTGCAGTGTGACACTTAAAAGTCATGACATATTGGGCAACTGACTCATCCCATTTAGCCTCAGTGTCCTCATTACAAAATGAGAGGCTAGACTAGTTGACATTTGATTCCTTACAAAGCTATTGTATAACTGTATGTACTAACCATTATCTCCAGCAAACAAGAAAGAAAGCAAAGGAGGGAGGAAGAAAGAATCCATGTCACAGCGCAGAGCCCCATGAGGGCCTTGATCTCACAAATTGTGACATCATGACCTGAACTGAAACCAAGAGTCAGATGCTTAACTGAAAAAACCCAGGTGCTCCCCAATTTTTTAAAGAGCAAAACCCCATTTCAAACAAACCCTTACAAAAAAACAAAACCCAAATACCAAACAAATAAGAGTAATATAAGACTTTATTTTTAAAGTTCAATCTATATACTTACTTATACTTACTTTGTGCATTCCAGCATAGTAGTATACTTACATACACTTACATATACTTACTATTTTGCATTCCAGCATAGTAGTGAGAAAATCCTGATTCACACACATTAGAACTATTAATATTTTCAACTATTTAAAAGAAGTTATATTCCAAGGTCTATGTAAAAAGTACATAACCTAACAACAAAAGGTACAAAACATTTCTAGTAAGTAGTATATTTGAATATTTGTTTTGTGTTTTTAGTGTACTTAAAAATACATACAATTTTAAGACTGTAAAACCTTTCAAGTGTTTTGGAACTAAAGTTAATAACCTATTTAAAACAACTAGCAGTTTTAATCAGGCATGCAACAGCACTTATTATATCTGGAGACAGGAACCTTATTTAATGAGTGATAGTATCCTCAGTACCCATATTTTCTTTTCTTCCTTTTTTTTAATGTTTATTTTTGAAGGTGAGAGAGAGAAAGAGACAGAATGCAAGTGGAAGAGAGGCAGAGAGAAAGGAAAACAGTCCACACAGAGCCCAACTCAGGGCTCGAACCCACGAACTACAAGATCATGACCTCACTGAAGTCGGATGCTTAACCGACCTAGCCACCCATGTGCCCCCCCTCATTTCAAGCATCTCACTTAGAATTTAGTAAGGATTTCACAAATGCTTTTTTTTTTTTTTTTAACACAAGATACTCTATCAGATAAAAATTTCTGTGGGAACAGAGAGCTGACAAACATTTGACTGAGTTGAACCCAGAAAACTACGTAGGATTTTACATTCAGATAAGCTGAGGAAAATTGGTGAGCAAAGCTGTTAAGGAATGGGGGAGAGCTGTGGCCATAGAGTTGAAAGCACACTTTTCAAAGAACTAGGAATAATCTAGTTTGAGAGCTATAGGATGAATTAGCTTAAAGACCACACTGAGAGGACATGGCAGGGTTTGAATTTATGCTCTGTGGAGTCTTCAAGAAAGAACTAGGACCACTGGATGGAAGCTATAGGAATGCATGCACATTTTAACTCACTAAAACGATCATACCTGCTCCAAAATGAACTGGCTTGCACCCCAAGACAGTATACCATCACTGGAGTCACTGCAAGAGGCTGAGTGGTGGCCTGTCTCTAATTCAGCAATACTGAAGACATAATTCACACACAGACCATGATTAACTTGAAGACTTAAATTCCCTCCTAATCCCAAGATTCTGAGTCTGTGATCTAAAACAAGGGTCAGCAAACTAAGCCCTTGGGCCAAATCTGGCCCACCTGTTTTTGTAAATAAAGTTTTATGGAATACTACTCTCATTAATTTACATGGTGTCCATGGCTGCTCTGAGGGCTATAATAGCAGAGCTGAACAGATGCAACAGAGAGTACATGGCCCACAAAGCTCTGGTCCTTCACAGAAAAAGTTTGCTAACCCTTTATCTAAAATACAGCCAAAGACTACTACTTTATGAAAACAAAAACAAAGTACACTATTTGTTCTAAATACTTCCATTATCCACTATTTCAGATACTACTCAGAGAGGATAGGGTAGGTTATGCTGCAGTAACATATGACCCCAAAATTGCAGTGACTTAAAACAAAGGTTTATTTTTCACCCATGAAACATTTCCATCCTCTGCCATCATGTCCATGGAGCTGTGGCTCCATGTTATCTTTATTGACATCCAGACCGATGGAGCAACCTCAATCTAGAACACTGCCAGTCATTGTGGCAAAAGAAAAAGAGGGTATAATGAAACACAAACTGACTTTTAAAGCTTTATCCCCAAAATGATATATACCATTTCGCTCACATTTTGTGAACATGGCCAAATCTGACCTCAACAAGTAAGGAAGTAAAATCCTTACCCAGGGAGGGGAAGCAGATTTTGGTGAACAAAAATACAATCCACCACAGAGTGTATTTGGAAATATTTATGTAAGTAATTTGTCTTCCCTACTTCTACAACCTATACCAGTAGATCTATACTGATGTTCAGCCTAAAAACAAACAAAAAAGCAAAAAAAACAAAAAAATTTAGCAAAAATTACTAAGCAAACAACTTAGTAATTTCATATTTCCTAACATAAATATTAAAACTCAGAATTACTTAAAGATTACTCTCTACTATAAAACATGCCTAGAATAAAAAATCTGAAAATAGAAGAAAATACATCACTCATACATAGTTCTATGCCCCAAAAAACCACTGTAATGTATTTGCTTCTATCATGTTTTTTCCTGTACTTTTCTGTTTGATTGTCCCCTACTTTTCATTTTACATTCTACCCTTTCACATTTACCAAAAATTTTCCTATATTATTATAAATTATCCATTGTTATCTTTTGAATTGTTATTTAATGTTTAATTTACTTTGAGAGAGAGCGCGTGCAATCGAGTGTGCGCACAGGGGGAGAGGCAGAGAGCCAGGAAAGAGAGAATCCCAAGCAGGCTCTGCTATCAGTGCAGAGCACATGGGGCTTGATCTCACAAAACTGTGAAGTCATGACCTGAGACAAAATGAAGAGTCAACTGCTTAACCAACTGAACCACCCAGGTTCAGTTTTAGGTCACCTTATAGATGGTATAATTTATAACTAAGTTTCTATTCTTATACAGTGCTTTGCTTTCAAACAAAACAACATGATTAAGATTATCTTTAATATTAACTTATAATGGAAGGCCAATTAGGCTTATGGCCTTAGAATATAGTCTCAGAAGAATTATTGAGCCAAACGTTATAAGCATATTAAAGTCTCCTCATGTATTTCATAATGCCATTTTCCAAAGCCAGTATACCACCTTACACTCTTGCTCCATCAATGAATGGGTTGGCTATTCTCATCCATCTGTTTATGTATTAGGTATATTCACATAATAATTTTTTGAAATTAAATAAATTTTGCACAAAATTTATCCTGCTTTCTTATACATTTCTCTAATAGTGAAGGTGAACATATATTTACATGTTTGTGACTCAGGTCTATTTCCTGAAATAAATGGTTTCTGAAATCTGCCCTTTAATCTATTGGGATCTGAGTGTTTTATTCCTTATGATTTTGATGGATAAGCTTTTTTCCAGTCATCCAATTTGTTGCAACAAATTATACTGAATAATCCTACCCTCTCCCCCACTTATCTGTGGTTCTTTACAACTTAGAATATTTAAAGCAGTGCTTAAGTGCTAGGCTGTTCTAAGTGATTTATAAATATTAACGCAGTAATTTATAATAAGTACATAATATATATATACAAATGATATCTAATTTACATACCAAATTTATATACAGAGAATTTATTTCTGAGCAATTCTAAACCATGTATCTGCCTATTCTTACACCAGTTACGTCAAGTTTTAAATGCTTATAGCCTTCCATAATAGGTTTTGACATGTCAGAGCTAGTTCTCTCCTCACTGTTCTTCATCATTGCCTTAAGGTACGCTATTGTGGGGGAAACAAAACATAAGTCAGATAATTTGCTGTAGCAGGTTGGCTAATAGCTAACAGTACTAACAACAAGGACAAAAGTATTGGGTTTGAAGAAGTATTGCTATTGCAACAAAAGGATTTCTGGCATTCTAAAAACCCAAACTATTCACCAGAACTTCTTATGTAAAATAATAATGGGTGTTCTTAATGACAATGAAGGCACTCTAGGATCCTAAAGTATCTTCTCAAAGTTTAAAATTATATTCCACAATACTCCTGTAAGTTTACAGAACATTCTATAAGAATGTTTTGAATGCAACTTAAGTTCAGAACTAAAAACAACCCTAGTAAGAGACAATTACACACAGTAAAAGTAGAAGGCATCTATCACAGGACCACAACTTAGGCCTGACGTTCTGCAAGTGAAATCCCACCATAGCAAATAACCACTACAGAATGCAAAAAGAAACACATGAAGACCACTCTCATGTCTCTAGGCTCAGTTTAGAACAGTTTTGGTTATCTGGTTAAAATAAATTCTAAAAACAAACTTTAGGGACGGCTGGGTGGCTCAGTCCATTAAGCATCTGACTCTTGGTTTCGGCTCACGCAGGCCATGATCTCACGGTTCATGGGTTTGAGCCTTGTGTCAGGCTCTGCGCTGACAGTGCAGAGCCTGCTTCGAATTCTCTCTCTCTACCCTCCCCTGCTCGTGTTCCCTCTCTCTCAAAATAAATAAATTTCAAAAAAAATTTATTATCTTGCACAAAAGCTTTCCTTGATACATCTCTAATGAGAAAATATTCATCATGCGCACCATTTCATTCTGTATATCCAAAGAGCTTGATTTAATGTTGGTTGTGCTACATACATGGTAGAAAGAAGTAAACCAAATGGCTGCTTACACCTCCTTTGGTCCTACAGTAGTAATATCCTTCATTATTTCATTATTTCATTTGAGTCTCACAATCCTATAAATTAGAAAAGATAATTTAGCACGGTTACTGATAAGGAAATAGAAAAAAATTAGGTGACTTGTCCATAATCAGTTAGCTATTATGCAGACCCTTTTTGTCTTCTGACTCCCAACTGTTATTCTTCCTCCAGTAGCTATGCTTACTCTCCTGACTCCTTTCCTACCTAACTACCTTAGAGTTACCACATTCAACTATAAGCCACATACACTTAACCAAACAAAAATTGAAGAAAAGATTCAAAAGCCTAGAGAGTCGTGAGTAACTATCAGGTGCAAACACCTATTAGACACTGGACAAAAATACAGTGGGTGGCATAAAATAATACAGTAAGTCTCTCCCATGTTAGAGGTTAAATTCCTATATCTCTGATTTATAAGATCAGAGTCTCACAGAAAATTAAAGAAAGATATGTATTTACAAAAAAATAATTTCTGGAAAGCATACGTTTCTTAATAAAAATTAGATTTTTCACCACTAAATGGGGCTCTTTTCCTAAGACATCACAAGGTTCAGAAAACACCAAAGTAAGGTTAAGGTCATTAAAGTTTTCAAACAAATCCTTATCACTTGAAATGTAAGCCTGTCATACTTGCATATTCCCTTGTTCATTTTGCAATGCATGCCAATATGTTTGCCTGCCCACCTATTTTTTCACAAATCTCAGCAGTGCCAAAGCCGTTGGACCTGGTCTTTTATCTACATATTGAAAAAAGTACAAAATAACCAGAACACCTCTTGCCATATTAACTGTCCTGATCCCACTCAACAGAAGATAGCAATTACAGTTCACAAGATTTGGTACTAGCTCACTCTGGGAGCTTTCACCAAAATAAGCATGCTCAGGGCCTATCTCCCAGAGATTACAATTCAGTAAAAGCCTACAATGTAGCCTATTTCTTAATTAAAAGCTATAAATTCAAGAAGACGGAGTTGAATTAACATATGAATGAAAAGATTTTAACAGTATGATGTACAAATACAAAACCCTGTTATTCACTCATTTACTCAACTAATATTTATTAGCCATCTTACAATGTACCAGGCACAGCTCTAGGCCACTGGGATATAGCAATGATCAATAAAAACTCATCTCTGTGCTCCATGGTAGTACTTCTATTTCACTGGGCAGACAGAAAACAAGTCAAATAAATGATACCAGTTCAGGTACAAATAAATTCTATAAAGAGAAATACAGCTGGACAAGGGGTCACGAAAGCAATTGAAGGGTAAGGTACACCTATCTTGGATAAGTGTGGTCAGGGAAAGTCTCAAAGGAGATGACATTTGATCAGAGATGTGAATGATGAAGACCTGGGGACATCAGATGGAATAGCAAATTTAAGGCCCTACAGTGCTACCTCTGTAGCCCTCATGTTTATCTAGGGGCTACTACATAAAATGGGCTTTCTGACTCCAAAAAAACTTAAAACATAAAGTAAGACCTGACAATATAAGACTCAGGTATCAAAATAAATGTTTCTAGTAGTGCTGCTATGAAATTTAAATACTATGGACTGGCTTAGGAAAGGAGGCAAAATCTAATTTAATCTGAGTCTTAATGGATGGGTAGAATTCCAGTTCACAGTAGTGAGGAAAGCAGCTTTTCACAAGAGGCAAAAGCACAAATGGAAGCGCAGAAACAAAAGTACAAAGAAAAAACCTAAAACATCAGAATAAGCCCAATGACCAAAATTAGAGAATATAAAGGTGAAAATGTACATTACGATCAGGACAAGAATGCCTTTACCCTTCCTCATTTAGAAAATTCCTCTTTATCCAGACTGGGCTTAAAAAGTCAATCCCTTTATGAAGGATTCACTAACTCTCAAAGGCAGTAACTTCTCTTCTGTGTTGCCATCCACGTTCCTCTGTACCTCTCAGAGATTATTACTCACCACAAAACCCACATTATTCATCAACCAGCATCTCTGTTCAAACCTAGTTACTAACACACAAGCAGCATAGAAAATACATTTGTTCAATCAATTAAGGTGGAATAAAATGGGATGGAAGGTCCACAGACTAGAAAACTCAACAGAGTAAAGACATCAATTCTCCTTAAACTGATCTACAGGCTTAATGTAATTCCTATCACAATCACAACAAGGTATTTATTTTATAAACAAAGACAACCTTATTCTAAAATTTATATGGAAAGGCACAGGCCCTAAGAATAACTAAAACAATCTTAGCAAAGAAGAAAATGGAAGTATCATTCTACTTCATGTTAAGGCTTACAATACAGATAATCAAAAACCAGGTGGTACCAGTGAAGAGAGACATGCATCAATATAATAAAACAGAGAATCCAGAAACAGACCCAGATACGTCCAACTAATTTTTGATAAAAGTGCGAAAGTAATCTAATGGAGGAAAGATAATATTTCAACAAGCAGAACTAGAGCAATGGGATACCCATAGGCCACCAAAAAAATAAGTAAAAATTAACTCAAAATGAATCATGAACTTAAAACTATGAAATTTTTAGAAGAAAACAGGTGAAAATCTTTGGGATCTAGTATTAAGCAAAGACTTTTGAATTGAAAACACAATCCATAAACGTAAAGATCCATAAACTCAACCTCATGAAAATTAAAAACTCTGCTCTACAAAAGACCATGTGAAAAGGATGAAAGACAAGCTACAGACTAAGAGAAATATCTGCAAACCACACATCTGACAAAGGAGTAGTATCTGGAATATATAAAGAACTCTCAAAACTGAAGAGAATATAAAACAAATTAGAAAATGAACAAAGATGTGTACAGAGTTTCACTGTCAAGGACATACAGATGGCAAACAGACGCATCAAAGGATGTTCACGATCAGTCATCAGGCAAATAAAAATTAAAAGCACAATGAGACAGCACTACACATATTAGAATGCGTAAATTAATTTAAAAAACAAAAACAAAAAACCAAATTGTCTTTACGAAATGCTGGTGAGGATGCAGAGCAATTGCAACACAAATAAAAACCACAATGAGATAGCAGGACACACCTATTAAAATGCTTAAAAAACACTAAATGCTAACAAGAATGCAGAGAAATGGGTCACTCATAAATTGCTAGTGGGAATATAAAATAAAATAGCACAGCCACTGAGAAACCATTTGGCAATTTCTTTAAAAAACTAAACGGGCAACTACTGTATGTATGACTTAGCAACAGCTCTCATGTTCACACAAAATCTGTACACAAATGTTCAGAGCCAAAACCAGAAAATAATCCAGATGTTAAATTATTTTTAATGTTTATTTTTGAGAAAGAGAGAGAGAGGAAGAGACAGACAGAGCCTGAGCAGGGGAGGGGCAGGGAGACACAGAATCTGAAGTAGGTCCCAGCCTCTGAGCTTTCAGCACAGAGCCCGATGCCTGGTTTAAACTCAAGAGCGGCGAGCTCATGACTTTAGCTGAAATGAGACACCTAAGTGAATAAGCCACCCAGGCGCCCCAATAATCCAGATGTTCTTAAACAAGTAAATGTTTAACTGTAGAACACTCATATAATGGAATACAACTCAACAATAAAAGGGAAAAAACTACTGATATATACAATGTATATGAATCACTAGAATATTATCTTAATTTAAAAAGCTAATACTAAAAGGTTGTATACAGTATGTTCTTTTATGTAACATTCTTGAAATGAAAAAAGTATAGAAATGGAGACTAGGTTAGTAGTTAAAAGGACTAAAATGAGGCTGAGAGCCTTTTGTCTAAAAGGGCAACATGAAGAATCTTTGTGGTGTGGAAACATTCTCTATCTTGAATGTATCAATGGCAATTTCCTGGTTGATACTGTACTATGGTTTACAAGATATTACCATTGAGATAAACTGGGCAAATGGTTCATAGTATCTCTGTAGTATTTCTTATAATGGCATGTAAATTTACAATTACCTCAAAAAAAATTTTTAATTAAAAAAACAAAAACAAAAACAAAAACAAAAACAAAAACAAAAACAGGATGGAAGGTGAAGAAGTTAAAGAATCTTTTTATTAAATTAAATTAAATTAAATTAAAGAATCTCTTCTTTAATTCAACGGTAATTGGTTTGCAAAGGATGGGAGTTAACAGAGAGAAGTTCAGGTGGCACACCTGGGAGCTTCAAAGGAGTCAAGAAAACTTGGAATGTTGGGTGCCTGCGTGGCTCAAGCGTCCGACTCTTGGTTTCAGCTCAGGTCATGATCTTATGGTTCTTGAGTTTGAGCCTCATGTCGGGCTCCGCATGGGCAATGCAGAGCCTGCTTAAGAATTCTCTGCATCTCTCTCTTTCTCCCTCTCTCTGCCCCTCCCCTGCTTGCTCTCTATCTCTCTCTCAAATAAACATTAAAGAAAAAGAAAACCTGGAATGTTAGTCTATGGGGAGCATGATTAAGAATCAACAATACAGCATTTCCTACTTCTCTTACTGCAGCTAAAGCACTAATTGACTCTACTGCTAATTCATTACACAGAGGCTGTTGATTCTTTTATCTACAGAGTATTCACTAAAACTGAAAATATTTCTAAAAAAATTGTATCATCACAACTTGCAAGTCCCTATGAAATTCAACATAATGGAATTTTACTTGTAGAATTATAATAATGTTATCCAAGCAACAGTAAAAATTATTATCCCTATCCTAAAGAAAAGGATAGGGAAAAATAATGAAAAGGATAGGGATAAAACTGGGTCCAAATAAAATGAGTCCAAAGAGAAAATGTCTTATGGTCACACAAAAATTGGTAACAAAAATAGAATCAGAATTCCCGATTCTCAACCATGGGAGTGATTACTATAGCTTTTATTTTCTCCCTCACACAAAGGATCTCTTTCTTAATAATGAATAAGGGTACCCTCGTAAACTGGGGACTTCCGTAACTGGCTAATATAACAAGCGATGTTTCTTCTTTTTTTAAAAAACATTTTTAATCTTTATAATGCATCTCAGGAAAGTCAGTGGAACCTGAATGTTCCAGGATACTTAAGCAGAAAAGTTGCATGTTGTGAACTTTCCCAGAGCTGCACCAGCATTCATTGTGAGGTAACATTCTTAGACTAAAGATGCCTGATAAAACTCAACCAGGAAAACGTTTTCAGTTAATTAAAACTTAATTTTAATTCAATAAATATTTCCTGAGTGGTTAATGCCCAGAGACACCAGGATACAACAGTAATGAAAATGTGAAAGTGTTTCTCTCGCTCTTATCCAGTAAACAGACAACTAAAGAAAGATCCAATAAATGCTAACAAGCCATAGCCCCAAAGGAGCAGAAGTCACCTATCCCAGTAGGAAGACAATCAGACAAGTTAGAGGAAGTGATTTATAAAGAGACCTTAAAGATAAGTAACACCCCGCTGAGAAGCAAAGAGAGAGACATATAACAGAATGACACAAATATTTATAGCCATTCACTTAAAAAAAAATAAATAAAGTGATCTTAAGAGAGGAATTCTCAAGAGATGAAAACTTTAGTAATAAAAGCTGACAGCCAACAGACAAGTGATAACTGACTTTACAGACCAGAGAAAGAGAAAAACCTAAGCTGGCTATGTGGAAGCACACAAGAGTCTGTTTGGTGCCAGTGAAAGCAAGAGAAACTCATGAAAAAGAGGCACTGGGTATCTCCAAAAGAGGTCATGTGGATAGGTTCTGAAACAAGAAGTTTATAGTTTAAATTTTGTTTAAGAGACAAATTAGAATTCCAGATGTCCTCTCCCACCCAAAAAGAAAAAAACTATCCTGTCCCTTCCAGGGAGTAGACTCAATAACAAAAGGAATACAGGAAGGGAGAAGTGGATATAGGGGATGAAAAAAAAAGAACAAGATTAAATGAAATTCTGTTTTTTAAATTGTGAGAACTGTGGCCTCTTTCTTCTCCAAGCTAGGTTTATATACCCTTCTCTAACCAAAATTCTGGGAAATCTAACACACACACCACACCCTCCTCCCCCATCAGCTCAAAAGGATCTATGCAAATCCACCGATGAAATGGCCCTACCAGATGCCACTATACTGAAGCTCACAGTGTACATGTCCCACATATGTGTGATGAGCTTCCAATCAGGTGGTTAAGAAAGAAGACTATTTTTAACCTCATTTGGCTTTTTCAAACTTGATAAAAATTAAAATAAAAAACACAATGGCAGGTATAGGTGGGATGAAAAGGAAATGTCCAAGACAATAAGCGGAGGTTTTTATCATTTTTATATACAAGATAACTAAAAACAGAATTTAAAGCAAATCACACTCATCTTAATGAAAGTACATGCCAAAACAGGATACCTAAAAAGTAAAAAGTACTCAACCTGTATATCCATTAACATAAATGGCAACTCCACTAAAAATTGTAGATGAAGTTCCATCCTTTTGTAGAGCAGCATCTGACCGAAACTGTTCCTCTAATTTCTGGACCTTGGCAGCCATATACCCACCCTGGAATTAAAAAAAAAAAAAGTAAACCAGTTACAAAGGTTGTATTTTCTAGTCTCCCCCCCCCCCCCCAATTTTAACAGAATTTACATTAAAAAGAAAAGTACCTTATTCTATGCTAGTGACCAAGGTATAATGACATAGGATATAATTATAAATATTCACCATAAGGCAAGGCAATAAAAAAGGTTTTTCTATCAACTCAATTCTTAATTATTTTATCACATTCTTATAACAGTTACTTTAAAAGTGGGAAAAGGTAAGACAAGAATAATGAATTTAATGCTACAAAATATTGTTCTTATCTACAAAATCAAGCAGAAGTTACACAGAAGTCTAAACCAATTAAAAATTTGACAAGTGGTCAGTAACAGTGTATTTTCAATTGGTTTCCACTATCTTCTGAATACAGGAAACTTAGAATTAGTAATTTAAAGCAAAATGAAACAGTTCAACAAACGAGTACAGCTCTCCATACATGTAGATAATACAATAAATGATTCAGTGGCCAAATTCTGGATCTAATCAATCTACTTGACAGCAGTAATAATTTTCACTAGAGAACATCAACCTCGGAAAGAACATAAAAACATTATTTTTGCTAAAGACCTATACAAATCTATGAACTTAGCTACACTTTTCCTGAACATTAAACTTAATTATGTGATAATTAAGCTTAATTATGTGAATTATCGATTGTTTTTTGATTTTACTTTACTGATAAAGAACTATCCATTAAATCTTTAAAATACAGTCATAGAAATCTTCAAAGTAGTACTTATTTCCTCCAAAATGGAAATTATTTTGCTGGTTTTGATTATTCAGATATTACATGCTCATTGTGGAAAAAAATTTTTTTTCAGAAAATATAAAGAAAATGTAAATTAGGTATAATCCCATTCACTGTTAATGTTCTGGGATCTATTTTTAAATTTATTACTATGTCTCAGAATATGCACATTTTACATAAATAGGATCATAGAGAATAATCCTTTATGAAACAAGATTTTAGTCAAGGCCATCTCCAGTTAAGAAATAAAAAGCTAAATAATGGCTGAACAGTGTTCTACTGCACAGTGATAATTAACTTGACCAATCCTCTACTACAGTATATCTGGTATTTTCTGTTTTTCAGTATTACTAGCAATGCTGCAATAAAATTATCACAAATAAATATTTGTACACCAGAACATTTATTTCCTCAGGATAAAATAAAGTTCGGGTGTTAAAAAGTTTAAACAAGCTTTCAATACATTGTGAAAACTCAGAAGAGGTGGTATCTAGAGTGATTTACAATTTTAAAAAATGCCTTAAACCACACTCCAACCTACAAGAACGAAAAATACCTAGACAATTAAATATAATTATTTTTATTCTTTTAAAACACACCCATTTTTCCCAGCCATCATTTTCAGCTCGCCTCCTCCCTCCACCTCGTCTCATGGTGGAGCGTCTGTATTAAGGGGGGAAAAAAAAAACTGTCAATTTTATAACGTAATACTAATTGACATTTTATTTCAAGTCAAGAAAAATGACAATTTAAAATAAACTCAAATATTCAATTTGTGAAAGTTAAAAAACTTTTCCCAAAGCATAACATTCTCCTGCTTCACAAGTGAGATTTGTACCTAAAACACCCTTCTATAGATAAGTATGTTTAAATTATAACTATTATAAATTTTTTATAGCAAAAACATTTATGCATTCCTATGCACCAAATCTAATACACACTTGTGTAAAACATCACCACATTAGACTAACATGGCCATGCTTGTTAACATTAATTAGTATTAACAGAACCCAAGAAAACATTTTCCTTCATGAATTGTCTTCTAATATGGCTCTTAAACTGGCTTTACTATTACATACTAGACACTTAAGAGTACAGTTTTAGTGTAATTCATCTATTATGCAAAAACTCCTAAAAGAAGTCAATTAAAGCAGCACATCTTAAGGGAGATAATGTAGAAGGATTATCACTTATCACAAACTATTAAACTGGCATTCTCCTTAAGGCTACACTTGACCCACTATGCTGTTAAACCACCCAAATGACCAAATAATGGCTTATCTCAAGTGTTAGGTGCCTTAGTAGCTAGCAAGGTTATCAAATGGTTCAGAAGTCAAAGCAGGCACTAAATGAAACTCCTTATAAAACTCGTCTAGCTATACGGCTACATCTTGAGACCCGACTGCATTATCCTTCACAAAACTAACTCGCCCTCTATTTAGGTTATTTTTCTTCTACTACATAAGTTAATATCAATTAATATGTTACAGGAGAAGCTCTGTACATTACCCAAGTCAAATTAGCTGTGATATGGTTTATAAGAATTTGTTACTGAGTGAAACCTTAAAATATGACACTTTAGACACACACATAAGCATTTTCTCTCAAATATTTCTATACTTGATATATTGTGCAATGTAGTTTTTCCTTGCTGACATTTATATTATGAATGTTTACTGTCAGCTTTTAAAAGGGGCCTAAAAGATATGTAGAGACCTTCTCTTAAAAAGGTAAGTCCAGGGGCGCCTGGGTGGTTCAGTCGGTTGAGTGTCCAACTTCGGCTCAGGTCATGATCTCACAATTTGTGGGTTCAAGCCCCGCATCAGGCTCTGCGCTGACCGCTTGCTAAGAGCCTGGAGCCTGCTTCAGATTCTGTGTCTCCTTCTCTCTCTGCCCCTCCCCCGCTCACGCTTTGTCTCACTGTTTCTCAAAAATAAATAAATGTAAATAAATAAATAAATAAGTCCTATAGAGAGATAAGGGGCATGAGCAAAGAGCTCTGTGAACAAGAGGCAACGTAATTAATCCAGAATAGGGGATGTGGATGCTGGCAGAGAAGATTTGGTGTTGTTTTCAGTTTGACAAAGGTAGGGGCATGGCTACCCAATGTGTTCATTATGAGTCCTAGAATTGCCATATTGTTCTGCTAAATACTTCTATTTTCAAGAGGTACACTTTGGGGCGCCTGGGTGGCTCAGTCGGTTAAGCAGCCGACTTTGGCTCGGGTCATGATTTCATGGTCCGTGAGTTTGAGCCCCGCGTCGGGCTCTGTGCTAACAGCTCAGAGCCTGGAGCCTGTTTCAGATTCTGTGTCTCCCTCTCTCTGACCCTCCCCCATTCATGCTCTGTCTCTTTCTGTCTCAAAAATAAATAAACGTCAAAAAAAAAAAAAAAAAAAAGAGGTACACTTTGTCCAGTCCCTCAAGACTTCTCCCCTTATCTTAAAGGAGTAGGGGAAATGTGTTAACACAAAGTTCGTGACTTCGTATTAACTTTGAATCTATACATCTGCTCTTAATAAGTAAAGAGTCTGGGAGTTCTGGCCCTTGTATGTTAGGAATGCTCACAAAAATTAAAGGGAACAATTAATCAGCTAAATGAAAAGTAAGTTAAAGAATATATTATTCATTTAAGATCTACTGGGTAACTACTGCAAAAGGCCAATATGAGAAATCCTAATCAGTGGTTTCATGAGGGTAGGAGAGTATGAAATAAAGTTGTAAGTTAAAAAAAATTTTTTCAAGCTTCTTCTATTTCAAAGTAATAAAGCTATCCCAGACAAATGCTTAAGCTTTGAAAAAGTAAAAGACTGAAATTAGTAATTTCTTCATTTCAACTAATTTGAGTACAGCAAACTCCTATTGATTGATTCAGGATTCAAATAGACTGACAAAAAAGGGAAAAAGAAGAAACGTTTCATTTTATACATTCAAATTCTATTTTTGAGAAAAACCCGTAACAAGTAGTTAACTAGGTTATTGGGATCAATCTTCCTGGTGAGAAAGAAGAAAACTAAGCAAAACATTATTTTTTAAAAAACAAAATAATGAAAAATTACTGGGCTCAGATTTAGAAGATGACAAAGAAACCCTGCCAGCTCACCTGTCCTCCCCAGGTTGGGACAGCTTTTTCCTCTGAAAGCATGTGGCAATTGTAACAGTCTGGGCAATGTTTCTGAACAAACACAGCACTAAGGGAACAACAGTTGGAATTCAAGGGTCCTCCAAGCATATATATCTCCACACTTGGGATTAGAATCCTAGGGGTAAGTAAACTGGAAGTAGACAAACCAAATTTTGCCAAAAATGTAGCCTGCCTTGGATTATTTCAACCTCTGAAAGTAAATTAGATGATCCTAAAGAACACAAATACATGGAGGTCAAATAACATGCTACTAAATAATGAAATGGGTCAACCAAGAAATCAAGGAGGAAAAATGAAAAAATACATAGACACATGAAAATGAAAACACAATGGTCCAAAATCTTCAGGATGCACCAAAAGCAGTTCTAAGAGGGAAGTTTATAACAATACAGGTCTACCTCGAGAAGCAAAAAAAACTCAAATAAACAACCTAACCTTACACCTAAAAGAGGTAGAAAAAGGAGAAAAAACCCAAAACCAGTAGAAAGAAGAAAAAATAACAATTAGGGCAGAAATAAAATAGAAACCAAAAAAACAACAGAACAGATCAATGAAACCAAGAGCTGATTCTTTGGAATCAAGTGTTTACCCAGACTCATTAAAAAAAAGAGGGTGCCTGGGTGACTCAGCTGGTTAAGCATTCAACTTCAGCTCAGGTCATGATCTCCCAGTTTGAGTTCAAGCCTCATGTCAGGCTCTGTGCGGACAGTTCCAGGCCTGCTTCAGATCTCTTTCTCTCTTTCTCTTTCTCTTTCTCTTTCTCTCTCTCTCTCTCTCTCTCTCTCTCTCTCTCACCCTCCCCTGATCACTCTCAAAATTAAATAAACAAACATTAAGGGGCGCCTGGGTGGCGCAGTCGGTTAAGCGTCTGACTTCAGCCAGGTCACAATCTCACGGTCCGTGAGTTCGAGCCCCGCGTCAGGCTCTGGGCTGATGGCTCGGAGCCTGGAGCCTGTTTCCGATTCTGTGTCTCCCTCTCTCTCTGCCCCTCCCCCGTTCATGCTCTGTCTCTCTCTGTCCCAAAAATAAATTAAAAACGTTGGAAAAAAAAAAATTAAAAAATAAATAAATAAATAAATAAATAAATAAATAAATAAATAAACAAACATTAAAAAGAGAGGGGGGGTACTCAAATCAACAAATTTAGAAATAAAAGAGGAGAGGGGTACATGGGTGGCTCAGTCAGTTAAGCATCTGACTTCAGCTCAGGTCACATCTCGCAGTTCATGAGTTTGAGCCCTGTGTCAGGCTTTGTGCTGACAGCTCAGAGCCTGGAGCCTGCTTCAGATTCTGTGTCTCCTAATCTCTCT
The DNA here is from genome assembly GCF_024362965.1 of Panthera pardus. Lineage (NCBI taxonomy): Eukaryota > Metazoa > Chordata > Mammalia > Carnivora > Felidae > Panthera > Panthera pardus. The sequence continues at coordinate 59,914,641 of NW_026526821.1, read as the reverse complement.
GCCCCTCCCCTACTCACACTCTCTCTCAAAAATAAATAAACATTAAAAAAATTTTTAAAGAAAGAAAAGAGGAGAAATAACACTACAGAAATATAAAGGATAGTTAGAGAAGATTATGAAAAATTAATTATAAGCCAACAAATGGGACAACCTAGAAGAAATAGATAAATTCCTAGAAACAGTAACTTCTCAAAACTGAATCAGGAAGAAATAGGAAATGTGAACAGACCTATTGCCAGCAATGGAATTGAATCCGTATTCAAAAAACTCCCAACAAACTGAAGTCCAGGATCAGATGGCTTCACAGGTGAATTCTAGAAAACATTTAAGGACGAGTTGATACCTATTCCAAAAGCCAGAAGAGGAAGAAAAGCCTCCAAATTCATTCTGTGAGGCAGGCATTACCCTGGTAACCAAAACCAGATAAAGATACTACAAAAAAAGGGAACTACAGGTCAGTATCTCTGATAAGCAAAGATGCAAAACTTCTCAACAAAATATTAGCAAGCTGAATCGACAATATGTTAAAAAAAAATCATTAACTATGATTCATAATGGGATTTATCCCAAGTATGCAAGGGTGGTTCAATATTCACAAATCAATCAACGTAGTACATCATATTAACAAAAAAAGGGAAAATCATATGATCATTTCAACAGATGCAGAAAAAGCATCTGACACAGTTACAACACCCACTCATGATAAAAATCCTCAACAAAGTAGGCTTAGAGAGAACATACCTCAACACAAAGGCCATATATGAAAAACCCACAGTTAACCTCATACTCAATGGTGAAAACCTGAGAGCTTTTTCCCCTAAGATCGAGAACAAGACAAGGATGCCACTCCCACCACTTTTATTGAATATAGTACTGGAAGTCCTAACCACAGCAGTTAGGTAACAGAAAAAAATAAGAGGCATCCAAATTGGTAAAGAACAAGTAAAACTTCCATTATTTGCAAATGACATGATATTATATATGGAAAACCCTAAAGACTCCACCAAAATACTACTAGAACTGATAAATGAATACATTAGGATTGCAGGATACAAAATCAATATACAGAAATACATTGCATTTCTATATACTAATCATGGAGCAAAGAGAGAAATTAGTAAAATAATCCCACTTACAATAACACCAAAAAATAAAAAAAAATAAAATAAAATACCTAGGAATAAACTTAACCAAGGAGGTGAAAAACCTATACTCTGAAAACTATAAAACATGAATGAAAGAAACTGAAGATGACACAAAAAAATGGAAAGATATTCCATGCTCATGGAAGGGAGAACCAATATTGTTAAATTTCCATACCACCCAAAGCAATCTACAGATTTAATACAATCCCTAGTAAAATACCAACAGCGTATTTCACAGAACGACAACAAATAATCCTAAAATTTGTATGGAACCACAAGACTCTGAATAGACATAGCCATCTTGAAAAAGAAAAACTGTAGATATCACAATTCCAGATTTCAAGATACACTACACAAAGCTGTAGTAATCAAAACACTATGGTAGTGGGATGAAAACAGATACAAAGATGAAGGAACAGAAGAGAGAGCCCAGAAATAAACCCATGATTACATGGTCAATTAATCTTGGACAAAGGAAGCAAGCATGTGCAATGGGAAAAAGACAATCTTTTCAACAAATAGTGTTGAGAAAAATAGCAACATGCAAAAGAATTAAACTGCACCAGTTTCTTACACCATATACAAAAATAAACTCAAAATGGATTAAAGACCTAAATGTGTGACCTCAAACCATAAAAATCCTAGAAGAGAGCACAGGCAGCAATTTTTCCAACAATGGCCATAGCTACATTTTTCTAGATAGGTCTCCGGCCTCAAGGGAAAGAAAAGCAAAAATAAACTATTGGGACTACAACAAAAATAAAAAGCTTCTGCAAAGCAAAGGAAACAATCAACAAAACTAAAGACAACCTACTGAATGGAAGAAGATATTTGCAAATGACATACCTGATAAAGGATTAGTAATACCAAAAAAATCCCAAATAATCCAATTAGAAACAGGCAGAAGACATGAACAAACATTTCTCCAACCACAAACATATACACATGGCCAAAAGACACACGAAAAGATGCATAACATCACTCATCATTAGGGAAATGTAAATCCAAACCACAATGAGGTATCAATTCACACCTGTCAGAATAACTAAAATCAAAAATACAAAAAACAACAAGTATTGGCAAGGATGTAGAGAAAAGGGATCCTTTGTGAACTGTTGGTGAGAATGCACACTGGTGCAGCCACTGTGGAAAACAGTATAGAAGTTTCTTAAAAAATTAAATGATTTTTTACAATAAATTATATGATTTTTAATCAATAAATTATATGATCCAGTAATTCCGCTAGTGGGTATTTACCCAAAGAATATGAAAACACTAATTCAAAAAGATACATGTACCCCTATGTTTACTGCAGCATTACTTAGAAGAGCCAAATTATGGAAGCAGCCCAAGTGTCCATCAACAGATGAATGGATAATGATATCTATACACAACGTAATATTATTCAGCCATAAAGAAAAACGAAATTTGCCACCTACAATAACATGAATGGAGCTAGAGTATTAAGCTAAGTGAAATAAGCCAGTCAGAGAAAGATAAATACCACATGATTTCAATTCTTATGTGGAATTTAAGAAACAAACCAAAAAGAGACAAGCCAAAAACAGACTCTGAGAACAAACTGATGGTTACCAACCAGAGAGGTGGATGGGTGAAATAGGTGAAGGGGATTAAAGAGTATTACTTACCATGTAATGTATAGAATTCCTGAATCACTATATTGTACACCTGAAACTAATATAACATTGTACATGAACTACACTGGAATGATAATTAAAAAAAAAAAAAAAAGATGATCTGGAATGCTCTAAACCATCTGGCAGAAGCAATGTAAACCCTGTACAGGGAACGACAACATCCTAAACACATGTTTCTGAAAACTATTTTGAAAATATAAAGTCTGGCATACAAATAAAAATAACCAGGCACACAAAGTAGTAAGATCACATGAGTGAGAACCAACAGAAACAAAGTAAACAGACCTACAAAGACTCCAGATACTGATTTTTTTTAAATATATGAAATTTATTGTCAAATTGGTTTCCATACAACACCCAGTGCTCATCCCAAAAGATGCTCTCTTCAATACCCATCACCCACCCTCCCCTCTCTTCCACCCCCCATCAGCCCTGTTTGTTTCCAGATACTGATTTTAACCCAGTTAAAGATTAACTATGCTTACTATGTTCAAGGAAACAAATAAATAGCTGCCATGGGTGGGGAAAACAGATTTCATTCAAAATATTCAAAGGAGGACCAATTACATAAAGGCTGTCTTTTCAACAGAAACAATAGTGCCAGAAGACTACACTGAAAGAAAATAATTACTTAGAATTCTATACCCAGAGAAAAATTCAGTCAAGAAAGAGAACATAAAGGTATCTGGGGCAAATTAAAAACAGAAGCTAATGCCACCAGCAAACTTGAACTGCAGGAAATCCTAAAAGATATCCCTCAGGTAGAAGAAAATATTAGCTTGCAAGATCAAAAATACAGGAAAAATGTAGCAAGGAAAACAATAAATATCTGGATTAATCAATGTTAAATACTGACTAAATAAAAGTGCAGTAATGACAGTCAATCTGTTATTTTTTGTAGAATATACAGCACAGTGGATCAAAGAATTATGAATAAAAGAGTAGAAGAGGAAATGTTTCTAGTACAGGCTGTGCCACTAACTGGTTTCACTGATCTCTGGTACATCTCCATTTCTCTGGGTCTCAATTACATTGCAGGGTCTTTAAGAGGTTTGGGTAGTTGACTACTAGATTTACCATAAATTGAATTTATCTGAGAACAGCAGAGGAATTCCAATTTGGGAAACTCCTGTGGTAGCAAGGTATAGGCAAGCCTGTTAAGGGTTTGGGGCGGGCTGTATTTATGGGCAAGGATTGTAAAGAGGGGGAAGCCCAGGTGGAATCCAAGCAGTAAGTTCACTGGCTTGAGGATGGGGAGAGATTTTTGGCAGACATTCATTGGTCAGGAGAGGTCTCCATCTTCTGTAAATCAGGCATTTACAGCAAATCAGTGCCTCAGTTCTTAAGTTCATTCCTCTGAGGGCACATGCCTGAGATTCTCCATTTCAAATCCTCTGGTTCCATTTTAGATTAAAATTCTTCCACAGTTCCCTTTTGTACTCCATACAAGACACACAGAAATATTTTCAGAAATTAAATATAAAAATTAACATTATATCCATATACTTCAGCAACATACTTAAATTTGAAATTACATTGTGTAACAGTTTTGATGCTCTACATTTATTTATGCAGACCTCCTAGACTTATTCAGAAAAGACTTAAGGCAACCAGTCCTATCAAATTCATTTAAATAATATGTATAGACCAAGATGGCCTGTGACAGTGGATTGGGGTAAAAACCTAACTAAATCTGGTGTTTGCTACATACTGGGAGTAGCAATTCATCAGCCCTGTCACTGTTGTAGACAACAGTAGTATAACTCTTCTTTTGTCAGACAAAGATGCTAGATAGTTCAGTAGACAGCTGTAGATTACTTCTCATAGCATAGGTAATTATGGCATGTAAGAAATAATTCAGATGTGTATAGGAGAGACCACATTAAACTACCTATAGATCAAAGCTAATGGAATATTACTGTGTATAAAGCACTATATTATACTAAACAGTACTGAGATAAATAAAATTATAGACATTTTTATATAAATTTTAAAACTTTACAATCTAAAAGGAAATGAGCACCAATTAAGGAAATACTAACTAGCCCTACAAACGAACTTAAGAGGAAGATTTCATGCAGAAGAGTAGGGAGGACAAAAAAACAAAAACAAAAACAAAAACAAAACCAAAACCTGGACACAAAGAAAACTACATAACCCACATCTAAGATGCTGGCAAAGAGCAGTAACAGACCAACCTGGCATGCAGCAAAGCTCCCTGACAACCTAAACTGTAAGGTCAGTAAGAGACAGGAAGGTGACAGGTGAAGGTGACAGACAGGTGACAGGAAGCAAGTAATAAGTAGGCTTATCAGACTTCTGTTCATATGTACACAGCACCAAAGATTGTTCATACTTCACTTACTTCAGTTAAACCCACACTCCTCTCCTTTCTCATACTCAAAACATTGCAGAATGAATATATGAAGAATATACTATGTATATAAAATAATTAATAATCTTGCATATGATAGAAAGTCAACAAGTTCTTATTTAATAAAGAAAATAAACTTCTATGTAGGAGATAAAGCAAGGTAGAAATAATAATGTCTCTAGTATAATGTACCCCAGTGTATCTATATTTAAAACTGTACCTTGTATATTTAATCTTATGTTTTTTATTCTGTGTTTTTTTTTTAAGCTTTTATTTTTAAGTAATCTCCATACTCAACGTGGGGCTCAAACTCATGACCCTGAGATCAAGAGTCACATGCTCTACTGACTAAGCCAGCCAGGCACCCCTATTTCTCTTATTTTAAAACATCTTTCCAAAGAATCACAGTCAGATTCTGTGTTTAACAGATAGAATATACGATATGCTCCCTCCCCCCAAAACGGTACACAGACCAGATTAGCAAATGATACACACTTTTGATGCTAACAAGAACCATCCAACAGGTGGGATTAAATGTAAGTCATTTAGGGGGTTCTAAACACTACAGTGCTTTCTTTGTAGTGTGAAATCAGGAAACAACATAAAAACCTATTTGTGGAAAGTGGTATGCCATGAAGTCAGGGCTTATGTTTGTGCTAACCAGTATAGAGCTTCAAAAAGAGGCACCTATGCCTCTCAAGACAGATTCAGGGGAATAGTTCTCCACTCCAGATGACTGATTTGTTTCTTCAAATAGGACTTCCCCTAGAATGGAGAACAGTAAGTCAGGACACCACAACTTGACAGAAATAACCCTTAAAAACAACACACATGCTCTGTTCTTATCTTCTCTGTTCCAAGCATCCTTCTGACTTACAACATGTCCTCTTGACTAACCCTGCTCACTAAGAAGAGAATGCCCTTTATCAACAAGTCATCCAATTATCAAGTCACACTTATAAATAAAAATTGGCCTTCTAGATGAAACTCTTGCCGACTACGTTCCCAATCTAGTCCCACGACCTTGAGGAAAGTGATAAATGTTTCTGAAACTGTAATACACAACCTAAAATAAAACCTATGTAACCTATGGACTTCTCCTTATCCAACAGCATCAACGCCGAAGTCAGTTGCTGGGTTTTTAAAAACTAGTTAAAAAATGGATAAAGAATGAACTCATGTATCCAAAAGTACCCTTATCCCTAGCATTTAGGGTATGCCCCCAATAAACATTAGCTGCTATTATACTAATCTACTGCACCAAGTCACAAAGTGAAAATCAAATGAGACCACATGTATGGAAACTCTTTGAAGATTATAAAGTACACAATATCATTATTTTAAATGTGCTATCCATGGTGTACAACATAATGGAAAGAGCAATATATTTAGCGACACAAGACCTGGGCTTTAATCCCAGTTCCACCACTGCCTATCTGTATGACTTGGGATGAATCCAAGAGCACTGAGCCTCACATCCGTTCACCTATAAAGCAAAGTTTGACCGCTAAGTGCTCAGTAGAATCCCTGTGGAACTATGCACTGCATATATGGGATGAATGTGGTAGGGAAGAAACAAAAGTTTGGGGCAAAACAACAATCATGTAAGGTTCCACTCTCTAAAACCACTTTAATTTTGGCAACCCTGCTTTGTAAGTTTTAAATTATCTGAGGTCTGAATAAGAAAAAAGCTCAAATTGAAAAAGACTGAAAACCAAAACTAATGAACTAAAAACTAAGTCTGAAGACTTCTGGCTGTGTTCTGTGTTCCCATATGTGACTACAAAAGAGGGTGGAAATGTTCCACCCCCTGAAAGATTCAAAAGCTAAAACTCACCTATTAGACCTCAAGTAATAAAATTATAAAGACCAACAAAATGAGAGGCTGTCAGTGCAGTCATGCCCACCCTCCAGTGTCAACACAGACTAACAGCTAGCCAGGTGAGGCACGTTTAAGGCAAATGGGACAGCAGCTATATCTATACTGAGCTCGGGGACCCTGAATGCCTTGCAATGCTAAAGATTTCCTGACTCTTCCATTCTCTTAACAGGGGTATTAAAAAATCCTATGAAGAGTCTCATGAAGGATCTACTTATTAAAAAATATATCAAAATTACTTATTCATACCTTTCCCCTAACTTTATTTCATCTTTTGCTGGAGCACACAGTTCACTCTGGACTTCCAATATGCATTTAAGAAGCTACTCAAATCCTGCTAAAACAAGAAACAAACAAACAAAAATTCATTCTGTCTTCTTTACTATGATTACTGGGACTTTGACATCTACCCACGGAATGATATTAATCACCAAAAAAAATCATTTTCATGCAGAAGTGATATTTCATCTATTTCCTGAAGAATTATTAACATTACAGGGTTCTAAACACACACCAGCAAAATCTCCACAACATATCAAGGAACTGCCCAAATACATATTCATTATTAGTGTTAATCTGTTGGTTATAGGTCTGTAACTCTAAAATACATAGGCTATTAAGTAATGAAACTGACTCTGAGTGGTTTTTACATAGTCTCATTACTCTAGTCATATGTACATGTATGGGTTTATCTTCATTCAATAGTTATTTAAGAAATAGGTGCAGAATTGAATTGGAATATACAAATCAATATGCAATAGATGAATGAATCTGCATATTATAGTAGTATATTAATTCATGAATATGACACAAATGCAAAGAAAGCAGCCTGTAGCCACCCAGACCATCACTAGGCAATTCTGAAATAAAACAAGTTTACCCTTGGCTCCCTACCATATCAATACTCAACATCTCTTCTTCAAGGCCTCTTTCTTTAGTCTGCTATCAATTTGCTGCTAACAATTAAGAAATTGGTAATAACTGGTATTCCAGGGACACATGTATTTAAGAAGACTTCTCCATGACCATTAAATAGGGGAAAGCAGTCTTTTTGCCAAAGGAAATGGAAAACTGGATATCCACATGCAACAAAATTAAGATGGACCCTTATCCTATACACATAAAAAGTTAAAATGGATCAAAGACCTGAACAATAAAACTTAAAAAAGAAAACAGAACAAAAGCTTCATAACATTAAACATGGCAAAATATGATCAAAAAAAGCCAACAAAGGAAAAATAAACTGGGCTATATCAAAATTAAAAATTGTGCAGCAAAGGACACAATCAACTGAGTAAAAGGGTAACCCACACAAGAGAAAATATTTTAAAATCACCTAATCTGATATTTAATATCCTGAATATATAAAGAATTCCTACAATTTAACAATAAAAAGAAACTGATTTTAAAATGGGCAAAGGATTTAGGGGCACCTGGATGATTCGGTCAGTTAAGTGCCCAACTCTTGATATCGGCTCAGGTCATGATCTTGTGGCCATGAGATTGAGCCCTGTGTTGGGCTCTGCACTGTGTGCGGAGCCTGCTTGGGATTCTCTCTTTCCATCTCTCTCTGTCCCTCCCCCATTCACTCACACACATGCACACTCTCAAAATAAACATTAAGAAAAAAATAAAAGGGGCAAAGGATTTAAATAGACATTTCTCAAAAAAAAAAAAAAATACAATGGCCAAGAAGCACGTGAAAAAATGCTCAGCATCACTATTCATTAAGGAAACGCAAATCAAAACCACAATGTGATACTATCTCGTATCTATTAGGAAGGCTACTATTAAAAAACAGAAGCTGGCGCGCCTGGGTGGCTCAGTTGGTTGAGTGTCCGACTTTGGCTCAGGTCATGATCTCGCGGTCTGTGAGTTCGAGCGCCACGTCGGGCTCTGTGCTGACAGCTCAGAGCCTGGAGCCTGTTTCGGATTCTGTGTCTCCCACTCTCTCTCTCTGCCCCTCCCCCGCTCATGCTCTGTCTCTCTTTCTGTCAAAAATAAACAAACATTAAAAAAAAAAAAAAACAGAAGGGGAACCTGGGTGGCTCAGTCGGTTAAGCGCCAGGCTTCGGCTCAGGTCATGATCTCACATTTCGTGGGTTCGAGCCCCACGTTGGGCTCTGTGCTTATAGCACAGAGCCAGGAGCCTGCTTTGGTTTGTGTGTCTCCCTCTCTCTCTGCCCCTCCCCTGCCCACACTCTGTCTCTCTCTCTCTCTCTCTCAAAAATAAACAAACATTAAAAAAAGTTGTTTTTTTTTTAAACCAGAAAGTGTTGGTGAGGATGTGGAGAAATTGAAACACTCGTACACTGCTGGTCTGTTGGTGACAATATACAATGGTGTAGCTATTATGGAAAACAATATGGTGGGTTCCTCAAAAAATTAAAAATAGGATTACTCTAGGATCCAGCATTTCCATTTCTGGGTATATACCCAAAAGAATTGAAAGCACAGCCCCAAAGAGTTATTTATACACCCATGTTCATAGCAGCATTATTCACCACAGCCAAAAGGTGGAAGCAACCCAAATGTCCACTGATAGATGAACGGATAAACAAAACGTTGTATATACATACAGTGGAATATAATTCAGACTTAAAAAGGAAGAGAATTCTGACAAACACTGCAGCATGGATGAACCTTAAGGACACTATGCTAAGTGACATAAGCCAGTAATAAAAAGAGAAACACTGTATGATTCCATTTTTATGAGGTATCTATAGTCAAAATCATGAAGAAAAAAGTAAAATGGGAGTTGCCAGGGGCTTGGGGGGAATAGGAATAGAGAGCTACAGTTTAATGGTACAGTTTCAGCTATAAACCAAAAAGCATTCTGGATAGTGGTGATGATTACACAACAACATGAATGTGCTTAGTGCTACTGAACTGTCCACATAAAAATGGTTAAAATGGTAAATTTTACACATGATTTTCCCACAATCAAAAATTTTTAAATGAAATTTCTAAGAATAAGCAAAGAAAAAAAAAAAGGACTTCTGACATTGGAAACATTCCATAGGCAGCTGGGATTACAGAGACCGGCAAGCTAACAGGGAAGAGGGCAGTACAACACTGGAAGAGAGGCTACTTCTCCAAGAAATCTATACAGCAGTATCTGGAACTTTTTCCTCAGAGAGGGCAGTGGGAAGGCATTTGTAGAACTAATTTACTAGGACCAAGTACTGTCCTTAACTAAGGACAATGAGTAAGTAAATGAAGTGCTAGCACGCAGTCACTAACACGACTTGACAATGCCTGCTTCAGTGTGCTCTTATTTGTCCTTAAATGGTAAAAGCTTTAATACCAGATAAACAGCTATTTACATAATACTTAAACAGAAAAATACAGCTGTTTTGAGGTTTTGGTTTGATTCAAACAGAGACCATCACTGTCTACAGCTCTCAGCCTGCTCAAGTTACAAGGGCAAAAGAGATTCTTGAATTTCATAAACCAAGGAAGTAGAATCTTCTCGACCTATCCAACACACTAGCCATGTTTTTGACTTTGAAAAAACTCATCAAGCTATTAAAAACAAAAATCAGACACCTGGGTGACAGACATTGTACCCTTGTGATAATTTCCAAGAAGCACAACTAATGGCTCTAGTCTATATACTCACTTGTAGGGACTCAAAACCAAACTGACAGTTTAATGTCCTAAGAGCACTGTGTGTATAAAATCTCTTTGAAAATATATAAGAATAAAATGTCAAGATAGCTCAACCAGGTATTATTCCTAACCTAACAGGACCCTTTTAAAAAACTTTTTAACCTGGCTCCCTCACCTTCATTATACAGAGACATTTTCCTATTACCAATTGTTTTCTGCTACAATAAAACAATTCCTGTTCTATAAGAGATACGGATCTTTTTTTTTAAGTATTTTTTTCTTTTTAAAAAATGTTTGTTGGGGCGCCTGGGCGGCTCAGTTGGTTAAATGTCTGACTTCAGCTCAGGTCATGATCTCACGGCTCGTGGGTTCAGGCCCTGCATTGGGCTCTGCGCTGACAGCTCAGAGCCTGGAGCCTGCTTCAGATTCTGTGTCTTCCTCTCTCTCTGCCCCTCCCCCACTCACACTCCCTCTCTCCCTCAAGAATAAACATAAAAAAAATTTCTAAAAAAAAAATGTTTATTTTTGAAAGCATACACAAGCATGAGTGGGGGAAGGGCAGGGAGAAAGGGGGAGAGAGATCCCAAGCAGGCCCCAAGCTGTCAGCACAGAGCCCAATGTGGGGCTCAATCTCACAAACCATAGTATCATGACCTGAGCTAAAATCAAAAGTTAGACACTTAAATGAATGAGCCAACCAGGTGCCCCAGGAGATACCATTTGATAAACACCAAAAAAATACAGAAATCAAAGAACTTTAATCCATCAAATAAAAGTGGCTACAACATACAAAGGCACTGTCTAAACAACAAATTATAGACTTGGGTACATAAACTTTTTCCAGAAGTGAGTCTGATCTTTCCACCTTTTCTTGAGAAATTTGCTACTACTCATCCAAGTCATGATTTGTGTTTATACACTGCTTTGTTACATTGTCAGTATTTGGTCTTGCTAGGTGTCCCTTTTCAAAAAGTTTTCTGTGCTCTCATGATAAAAGAACTACATGTTTACTGCAGAAAACTGAGAAAATAAAGGGAAGAGAAAATTATATTCTCATCATCTTTTTAAAAATTCACTCAACTGGTATCTTCTATTTCCTTCCTTTATTAAAATTTTTAACATTTAACTTTAAATTCTTTAAATTTAAACATACCACTAGTAATATTTTACAATTCCATAGTATTTATATTTTTTCCAAAGGGACCTTTACATTTACTATTTATCTTCACAACAATCTGGAGTAGGTAGGCCAAATACTAATTATTCTGCACACAGTTGCCTCCTAGTGTAGAAAGACTAAAGGCTGCATTGCTGGTTTGTGATGCAAAATCACACTTGTACAAAACTGTCATCCAACCTTCAGGGAGAAAATGAACAATACTACCAATACAATAAGCTTCTGAAGAGAACACTCATACTGGAAAAAAAAACCACTCATAATGAACTGAACCAGACAAATACAATTCAACAAAATAGATGCTTCGAATCCAGTACCTGTCTGGGTCAGATACAGTAGCTCCCAGACATGTATGGTACATATGTAAAGGACAGAGGAGGAAAATAGGTCTTACAACAAACAGATTCCATCTCGACTGCAAATGTAAGTAGCCCATATTCATAAGTAGAGATTCAGATACAGTATCAACTTTGTTAACTGGTTCTCTCATCTAGGTCACAAGCAGTCAGTGCTAGTTCATTTGTGGATAGTTGAACCTAACAAAGTCTAGTCTCTTGTAGTTTTTAAAAGGTACGTGATTTTATTTTATTTAATTTTTTTTTAAATGTTTTTTATTTATTTTTGAGACAGAGAGAGACAGAGCATGAACGGGAGAGGGGCAGAGAGAGAGGGAGACACAGAATCGGAAGCAGGCTCCAGGCTCTGAGCCATCAGCCCAGAGCCCGACGCGGGACTCGAACTCACGGACCGCGAGATCGTGACCTGAGCAGAAGTCGGACGCTTAACCGTCTGAGCCACCCAGGCGCCCCAAAGGTACGTGATTTTAAACGTCTATTCATTTAAGAAAAAAAGCTTTCAAAATGAAAGCATTTATATTATGCAACTGTCTATATATCCAGAAACAAGATGTGCCTATCCGCAGAAGTGGCTATCTAATAAAGAATTAACCTTACTCAAAAAGAGGTCTAGCCTTTAACCTTGGTTCCTGGGAGGTAATCTCTAAGCCACTGGAATGTCCTGTATGATCAATGTCTTTGTTTAGTAGCCAACTACGAGCCACTTCAAATAGTCTAACAAAGTGATTTATGATGGATACTTTGGGTCATGCATTGTTAACTTTCAGAGGACACTAAAGATCAGCCACATGGGTAGCCAACCATATCTGTATGACCAAACTCCAATAAAAACTCTGGACATTAAGGCTTGGGTAAACTTCCTTGGTTGACAGTATTTTGTGTGTACTGCCACTCATTGTTGCCAGAAGTTAGTGCTGTCCTAAGGCTTCAGTGAGAGAGGGCAACTGGAAGTTCCACCTGTGTGCCCCAAGTGCCTTCTCCCTCAGCTAGTTTTGATCTACATCTTTTACTGAGTAAATCATAACCATGAGTACAACAGCTTTCAAGAGTTCTAGTGAATTATTGAACCTGAGGGTGATCTTGGGGCTCCGCAAAATTGCGGTTGGTATCAGAAAGGAGAGTGGTCTTGAAACTCCTAAAGTTTGGAGTGTCAGAATGATGTTCAGTAGTCATTCTTTCTTCCTTTCTTTTAGTAATAGAACACTTCTCCCATTCCCCTAAGTGGGAAGCAGAGTTACCAATTGAGACTACATTTCCTAGGCTCCTTTAAAATCAGGAGTGGCCATGTGACTAAGTTCTGGCCAGTGAGATACAAGCAGAATAATATATATAAAAAAATATGTGCCATCTTCTCAAAGGAAGGTATTTACTCTTTTTCTGGTGTGCCCCTATGAAGTAATCTGGCTTCAACGTGAAATGAGAACAATACTTAAGGGGATTGCTAAGCAAGCAGAAGGAACCTGGGACCATGAATAACCTTAAAAAAAAAAAAAAAAAAAAAAAGGCAGTCCCTCACCCACTACAGACTGCCCACCTACTATTACAGGAAAGAGAAAAACTTCATTAGTGTTGTTTGTATCATTGTGTTTGTAAGTTTCTGTTACAGCAGCTAAGCCTGTACCCTAATGAATGTAAATACATTTTAACATTTTCATACTATGATTGAGAGTCAATACTTTAATAGACTACAGAGATAAAAAGAGAAAAACAAGATATATAAGAAAAATATTTGGATATATTAAAACTGAAAATGCATAACAAATATTTGTAACATCCCACTCTGAGACTGACCTTATTAAAAGGAAAGTTTCTATCCCACACAATTCAATATAACAAAGAATTTTCTCTCTTATCCTCTTTGTTATAACAACAAAAATACAAAAAGATGAATGATTTAACAAAATCAGTCATCTGAATACAAGTTGAAGGAGGTGTTCTAGAAGAATTACTAATAATTTTCCTCCCTGTAATTACAGATTTCCACAGAAAGGAAAGAAATGAAGACTGATATTTTAATAAAGCACAAAGAACTGCCTTCTCTGACTTTCCAGACTGCAGCAAAATTAACTGGTTTGTAAACACCTTCCCTCAATTTTTCTGACTTTCTGAACTCCAAATCATGTGGCCCAATTGCTTATTAAACAACTCCACTAGGATGTCTCACATGCATTTCAAGGTCAGCATGTCCAAAAGTCAGCCTCAAGCTACAAAGTAAAACAAAAGGAAGTTCTGGAGATAACATGACTTAAATTTTTTTTTTTTTTTTTTTTTTAACATTTATTCACTTCTGAGACAGAGAAAGACAGAGCACGAGCAGGGGAGGAGCAGAGACAGAGACACAGAATCCGAAGCAGGCTCCAGGCTCCGGGCTGTCAGCACAGAGCCTGACACAGGGCCCGAACTCACTGACCACAAGATCATAACCTGAGCTGAAATCGGACACTCAACCGACTGACCTACCAGCACTCCTGGAGATGACAGAATTTTTAAAAAGTCTAGAAGAAGGAATAAAAAGCCAGTGATCTTCACTAAGGAGAAGTGGTATATTCTCACAGGGAAGCCAAGTAATTATCCACAGAAAAGTTCAAGGTTGCAGTAAACCAAAGGCCAGAGTAGAAGCTCAGTAACAGGGACAGAACATAACCTCTCCAGATATGGAGGAGATAATATCAAAGAAATAGGGACTACATCTTCAGTATTTCTCATACTTCAGCATGGAGCAGAATATTTTGAAGGCCCAGTTAACACAGACTGCTGGGCCCCCACTCCAAAGTTTCTCATTCAGTAGGTCTGAAGTGGGGCCAGGAATCTCCATTTCTAAAAAGTTCCCAGGTAATGCTGATGTGGCTGGTCTGAGGCACACAAGAGGAGAAACACTGATTCTGCCTGCAGTGTATCTAGAGCGATAATTGCAAACAGAGACAACTAGAGGAGAAGTTCAAATGAGACAGTATACCAAGTAGAAAGTTGGTATAATGTACACTAAATAGAAAGAGTATCACAGTCCGAGGACTAAATGAGTAAACTCACCATATCAAGGTTTTTAGATTACAGGTAACAAGATCTCTCCTGTCCTGTTCCTTGCACTCCTCCTCTCCCCAAATTCTAGGTCTAATCTAACAGTTTACTCTACATTAATTGAACATTTACTGTAGTTTACAGTTTTCAAGGTAAATAAATAAAGTATAAACTGCAATCCAACATTATCTATTAGAGAAAAAAGATTTGTGTAAAACTACAATACAGGAGCACACATTAGAGGGAATGTCAAGAAGGAATAAATGCACAGAGAAAACAGCAATAAATCTCATGATGGAGACTACATCCAAGAAGGCTTCACTGAAGAGGTAGATATGCACTGAGAACAGTGAGTAGGATTTTAATGGGCAGAAGAGGGTGAGAGGGTATTTCAGGAAGAAGGAAATTCATGAGCAAAAACACAAAAGAAAAAAGATGTTTACGGCAACATTCTGGATTGACATATGGGTAGAGGTAGTGATAACTTATAAGGTAGTTGAAGAAATGTAACAGAAGGCTTTAAATATCATACTAACAAGTTTGAACCTTACTTTGTAAAAGTTAGGAAAGAAAGAGCAAATTTGTGTATGTAAATGCTGGAGGATAGGGATGGCTGCACACAGACAGGGAGAGGTTCTCCCCCCTGAGCCTAATCTACACCAAGATCTATAAACCTGGCTTTGCAAAAGTCCTCATCTTGTGTCTTCTATCCTTAAATGTATTAGATCTCCAAACTCAGAAGATATGCCAGCATACAATAATGACATACAACTAAAAACAAATTCCTCTGAATAACTGTAATTCAAAATTGTGGTCAAACTCACTCTTTTCCAGATCTGCTGGTTTCATCTGTTACAAATCTCTTTTCCCACAAATCCTTCTATTAAATGAAACTGTGAGTGAAAATAAAATAAAGGGAATAGAATGTTTAAGAAATCACCCCTTCTGTACTTTCTGGCCTTTTTTCCTTTGCTTCATGCCAAGAATTCCCAATCATATATAAAAAACAACAACAAAACCCACTAATTTTTAAGATAATACGACACTTCAAATAGTAGATGCTGCATTCCTCAGAAAACACTAGAATTCTTATTCAATTAAACAGTTTATTTATAACACTCCCTACCTTAATAGACTATTTCTGAACATTCAGTAAGTTCCAAGAGAATGTAATATAACCTTTTTTCCCCTTAGGTTTATTTCTTTTGAGAGAATGTATACGCAAAGGGGAGGGGCAGAGAGAGAGAGACAGGGAGAGGGAGAATCCCAAGCAGGCTTTACACTGTCTGCCCAGAGCCTGACGTGGGGCTTGATCTCACAAACCATGAGATCATGACCTGAGCCTAAATTGAGTTGGACACTTAAGCTACTGAGCCACCCAGGTGTCCAAGTATGTAATATAATCTTTAAATGGCAATCAGAAATAAGATTTTCTACTGGGCATAAACAATATGCAAAAGAATATTATCAATCTTCAACACTGTACCTGAACAGCTAGTAACTTCTACTCAAGAGCTAAAATTCAAAATGGCAATTAAGTTACTAAAACACTTTATGACACTAACAACCAATGGATACGTTATCAACACCTCCACCTAACAAAAATCTCACCTCATAGGTTTAGATTTTCTCTGACTTAACACTAATAACAACCTAAGTCTAAAATTACAAATTCAAAAATACCAAAAATGAGTATTTTCACAGCCAAAATTGCTGAGCTTATAAATACCAAAAAGCATGTAGTTTATAAACTTAACTACAATTTATGTTAGTATGAGACTCAAAAGAACATTGAGCCAGGTTTTAAATACAATTATATTGATAAAAGAATGTTTTAATTTTCAATAGAGAGCAATCTTTCAGGGATCCTGGGTGGTTCAGTCAGTTAAGCATCCAACTCAGGTCGTGATCTCGTGGTTGGTGAGTTTGAACCCTGGAGCCTACATCCTGCTTCGGATTCTGGGGTCTCCCTGTCTCTCTTCCCCTCCCTGGCTCACACTCTGGCGCTCTCTCTCAAAAATAAATAAACATTAAAAAAAATTTTTTTTAAAAAGAAAGCAATCTTTCTACATATGTAAATATATTCAAATACAACCTGTTACAATTTTTTAGTAATGGAGATCACTGGGCTACTGGCTACTACTACAGAGATATGTTCTAGTTTCAATGGTCACAAATGAGACAAATGTCTGTTCTCACTTCTTCAGCTATTATTGTATAATACAAATTCTGGCTGCCTTTGTCCCTGATTCATAGGACGGAGACTCTAAATCCTTGGAATTTCACAACTGATAGAGAGAAGTGTGTTTGTTATCCTTGTTGGGCCCCTAGGACATCTTTTATTATGAACATATAACTCCCAGTGGGCCTCTAGTTTCAGGAATAGGGTTGGCCATACTTAAAAGGCCAGTCAAGTGATTAAAGGATTGGGGTTTTGAGGCATATGATATCAGCCTAACATCCTGGAAGAGGAGGGGGCTGGAGACTGATTCACCATATGGCCAATTCAATCAATCATGCCTACGTAATAAAACTCCAATAAACTCTGGACATGGAGGCTTGGTTGAGTCTCCCTGGTTGGTAATCACATGTCAATGCGGCAAGAGGATAACATGTCCTGAAGAAATGGAAGCTTCATATCTGGGACCCTTGTAGACCTCTCTCTAGGTTGTGTCTTCATTTGTCTTGCCTTGATTTGTATCCTTAATAATAAAACTGTAATTTTAAGTACAGCACTTTCCTAAGTTCTAAGTTATTCCAGCAAATTATCAAATTTGAAGGGGTAGTAGGAACTCCCAAATTTGTAGCCAGTTGGTCACAAATACAAGTGGCCTGGAAGCCCTGGAGCTTGCAAATGGTATTTGAAGTGAGGAAAATCCAATGGACAATGCCCTTAACCTATGATGTCTACCCTAACTCTGGTGGTTAGTGCCAGAATCACACAGCTATACAACGGGACATACCATCTTACTTCTCTCTTTTAGGAAATGAATGAGAAAAAGCCAAGTGAAAGCACTTTTTAAGGCATAAAGCATTACAAAAAATAAAGGACATTTTTGGTTATGCTCTTAAACATACTAAAGAACAAACTGTTAGGGGAGCCTAACTGGTTCAGTCAGTTGAGTATCCTGACTCTTGATCTCAGCTTGGGTCTTGCTCTCAGGATTGGGAGTTCAAGCCCCACATTGGGCTTCATGCTGGTCGTAAGGCCTACTTAAGAAGAAGAAACTGTTAAAGTTTTTTTTAATTCAGGATTGTCCAATTTAATTTTTTTAAATACTTAAAATAATAGAACTTATTATAAGAAAAAATTCAGAACTCTGATGAAAAGCATTTAAAAGAGAATCATAATTTCAAACACATAATTAAGACTAATGCCTAAATGATAAAAATGTATTAAGTCCGTTTTTAGTAATCTCTAGTGTAGAAATGATGGGAGTTTAGAAAATGTAAGATTCAAGCTATTATTTTCTGACTAAATCTCCAAAAGCTCATTTTAGCCTTGGTTATGATCAGGAATGACTGAAGCCAATAAGCAACATTTTGGTTACTCAGACACTGGATTCAAGTAAAAATTATTCACATCACAATCAATTTTATTGCCTACCTCTAACCTTTCATTCAAGCATAAAGCCACGAAACCAGAATGGTCTTTAAAATATTACTCAAGCTATCCTACATGTATAGGCACCTACCTACTGGCATGAGAAAGCATACTTCTCTTTTTTTAATAAAAAAAAATTTTTTTTAATGTTTGTTTTATTTTTGAGAGAAAGTGCAAGCAGGGAAGGGGGGGGGAGAAAGAAAGAGAGAGAGAGAGAGAGAGGGAGGGAAGGAGACAGAATCTGAAGCAGGCTCCAGCCTCTAAGCCATCAGCACAGAGCCCAATGTGGGGCTGGAACTCCTGAACCGTAAGATCATGACCTGAGCCAAAACCAAGAGTCAGACACTTAACCGACTAAGCCACCCAAGGTGCCCTGAGAAAGCATACTTTCTATCACACTATAGACTACAAGTATTTTTTCTATTACTTCAAAGCCAATGATAAAAAAACAAAACCTCAAGGTATTAAATCACAAATTTATCAGAACATATTGTTCAATTCTCTATTCTCTTGAACATAAGATATTAAGCATACATTGGTCTCAAATACATTGGTCTAAACACACTGGGTGATTAAGGGAGGGCAGTTAAGAATAATTTAAAAAATGGCCTTCTAGTAAAAGCAACAGCAAAACAAAACCCCTAAGTTCTAGTACTATTTCTTCCTTTTTAAACATTTTTTAAAAGTTTATTTACTTGAGAGAGAGAGCACGTGTGTGCACAAGTGTCAGAGAGGCGGGGGGGGGGGGGGGGGGGGGGGAGAGAAAACCCCAAGGGGCTCGATTTCACAACCATTAGATCATGATCTGAGCAGACACCAAGAGTCGAACGCTTAACCGACTAAGCCAGCCAGGCACTCCTCTAGTACTATTTCTTCTCTTAATTGAATGACTCTTTGGGTCTCATTTTCTTCCAGAAGAATATAAGGAAAATGTAAGCTGCAAGGTTCATTCTAGCACCGGCATTCTGAATCTACTTAAGTTCTACTTAAGTGTTGAGAAGTCAACAAACTCATAATTTAGATATTCTTCAAATTTTAAAGTCTTTTTTTAAAATTTATGTTTTTTAAATTTATTTTTGAGAGAGAGAGAGACAGTGCAAGCAGGGGAGGGACAGAGAGGGAGACACAGAATCCGAAGACAAGCTCCAGGCTGAGCTAGCTGTCAGCACAGAGCCCAATGCAGGGCCTGAACCCACGAACTGTGAGATCATGACCTGAGCCGAAGGCAGACGCTTAACCGACTGAGTCACCCAGGCGCCCTTCAAATTTTAAAGTCTTGCAAGTATGTCAAAAATACTTAAAAGTTTATCATGGTGTAAAAACATTCTACCAATGTGTCCCTACCCTTTTTTTTTTTTTTTAGGTTTCAAGGCATTTTAATTGACTAAATGATACCCGCTTTACTTATTAAAAACAAAGATGGTGAAAATTTGCTCCATAATCAGCAGAAACTGATCTTTAATTTTTATTAAGTATTTACTTGCTACCTGAAATTTTAGCCTTAAGCAAATTTAAAGGTACAATGTTTTCTTAAACCTGATGCCTCGCATCTATCAAGCAAAACTTTTTCAAACTATTTACATAGGTGACCTTCCATGATGGACATGCTTTGACTTATTTGTAGCTCTGTAATAAGATGAGAAAAAAAATAATTTTGCCTATCATCAACCTATTAAAACGTTTCTCACTTACAGAACATTTAGGCATTTAAGTGTAATAGTTAAATCGAAAACAAAAAACAAAACTTAGCCACAAACAATGAAACTACTTGTAGTTATAGGAACACCACACACAAATAACATGGTAAAATATGATGGCAAATTTCCAAGTAGAAACCATGAGGTTTTTTTGGTGTTGTTTTTAGTTTGAGAGAGAGAGTAAGCACAGGTGGGAACCTTAAGCAGGCTCTATGCCCAGCACAAAGCCTGATGCAGCGCTTGATCCCGTGACCCTGGAATCATGACCTGAGCTGAATTAAAGAGTCAGACACTCAACTGACTGAGCCACCCAGGCACCCCCAGAAGCCATATTTTTATGTGCCTCAGAGAAAAGTAGTTATGACCTTGAGTTATGGACTCAGGTAGTAGACTGAAATCCTGAAATCCTTTCATAACTGTGTGACTGGCCCAAGGAACATTATCTAAATCTGTTTCTTTATAACTGTGCTACCTCAGAGTGGTTGTGAATACTGAATGAGGCAATGCACTCAGCAAAGAGCCTGACACATAGTAAATGTTCAATAAGTTAGCAATTATTATTAAATTTTGGAACAAATGTTACACAGAGAAGCAGTATTTTGAATTTTTTTCCTAAGTTTAAGGCCCACTGATAGGATCCTATTTGTTAAAGTTCAGAGTAAGAAAGAAGTATGTTCCTACAAAGAAGCACCTTAATTAAGATACGTGGACTGAGTAAAAATAACTGGTATCAAGCAAGTGCAGTTACTACAGGCAGAATCTTAGTTTCTAAGAACTCAAGTTGCATTAGCTCCAATCATCTATTATTACAAAGTTACTGTTTGTTAATTCTTTCCTCTCCATTTCTGTAAAATATTAAAGGAAAAACAAAATCCCACTATGAAAAGATGAACAGAAAGGGGAAAAAAAGATAAGAAGTAGAGTTGGGTCACTATAAGCTCTTGTCAAGAGCCAAACACAATGGGGGAGGGGAGGATCCGTAACAAAAAATAACAGAAATTGAATGCCAAAGATGATAAACACCCCTCTTTCCCAAATACTACAGGACTCATCCTTCAACTTGATCTTCCAGGATTTTCCATCTTGGGCCTCCAGCAAGTCCTTTCATCACCACAGTCCCATCTCCAGCAGAACTTCAAAAGGAAATATGTAAAAGCTACTCTGGTGGGCAGCTGCTGAGATAATCTCTCCTAGCATCTTCCACAGATCACAGAATGAAAAAGCTGACTTACACATTACAACCAATACTGGTCACCATCCTCAGCAGTTTATTTTTTAATCCATTCTAGACATTCACAAGATGTATTTATTTTAAAAATAAGTTTACAGGGGCACTTTGGTTGGCTCAGTTACGCGTCCAACTCCTGGTTTCAGCTAAGGTCATGATCTCAGTTTCATGAGTTCGAGCCCCATGTCAGGCTCTGTGCATTCTTCTTTCTCCCTCTCTCTTCCCTCTCTTACTCATGCTGTCTCTCTCAAATATATAAACTTAAAAAATAAAAAAAAATAAAAAGGAGTTCCATTAATACAACTTTGGTAGCCAAAAATACCAGCAAAAGTCATAAATATAAAATTAAATGATTGCACGTTTGTCTCATGCAAAAACAAAATGCTAAGTGAATGTTCCAAGCTAACATCAAATACTGTTCCTATAAACTATAAAATAATCTTGTTCTAAGTACTTGACATATATTAACTCAATTATTACTCAGCATAATCCTATAAGGTATATACAGTCTCCATCTCACAGATGAACAAACTGAGGCATCAAAGGATATTAACTTGCCCAAGACTACAGAATCAGTAAATGATAGGAGACAACATTCTGTCCCAAGCTGTCTGACTCCAGAGCCATGTTTAAATTAAGTATACCATTCATTCAACAAGTTCTTTTGAGCACCTACTATGTGCCAGGCACATTTCTGAGCACTGGGAACAGAGCTGTGAGAACAGTAAGACAAGGTCCCTGCCCTCTAGTGGGGGAGAGGCATTGGAGCAAACTGATAAATAAGTCAACAGTGTGACTTTCACCAAATAAATGCTATGAATAAAAAGCAAAATGAAAGAATCAAAAAGTGGTAGAAAGATCGGGGCTGGCTTGTATTTTAGGGATCAGGGAAGGCCTCTCTGAGGTGATGACATTTGATGAGCAAACAAAAGATGTAAAGGCAAGATAACCACCAGAAGCAAGGCGTGGCCCAACTAAGAGAACACCAAGTTTAACACTGGTAAGGTAGTAACAGTTTGGTTAGTTCAAGAAATGACAAAAGGACCAGGGAACTGGGGCACGGTGATGAAGAGTCGAGTCGTGGCAGCTGACAAGTCATGTAATGCCCTAAGGGTAAACAGGAAGCTTTCTCAGAGGATTTTGAGCCCAAGGATGACAACAGGACTTATGTCTTTAAAAAGACCATGGATTCTTAGGCGGGGATCAGTCAGGAAGAAAAACAAAACAGGGATACCAGGGAGGGCACTGTTAAAACAGTCTAAGGAAGAAATGAACTCATAGTGGATTTAGTACTGTTTGTAAGTAGATGAGACACTAAAGGAAGAGCACACAACCCCAATCGTTCCCAAAAAGGACTGTTTAAAATACGAGGGGCACCTGAGTGGCTAAGTGGGTTAAGGTTCCGACTTCGGCTCAGGTCATGATCTCGCGTTGCGGTTCGTGGGTATGAGCCCCATGTTGGACTCTACACTGACAGCTCGGAGCCTGGAGTCTGCTTTGGATTCTCTCTCTCCCTCTCTTCTCTCTCTCTGTCTCGCTCTCACTCTCTCTGTCCCTCCTCCACTCACACTGTCTCTCTCTCTCAAAATAAACACCTACTTATAAAGAAATAAATAATAAATAAAATATGCTTCCTCCCTTCATCCTTCATTCCTAACAACTTAGAAGATTCCTTTTTAATATCCAAGTTAATGCTTCAGTTGATGCTATATAAAAGAAAAAAAGGTTAATACATATTTCCTTCAATTAGAAGTACTGTTTAATGTAGTCTATTATGGATAATATGCCACATACACTTGTACATTCTTGAGAAGCAGAAAGAGATTTACTACTCTTTAGCTAAGGGTTGGTTCATTTATTCAGAGACAAGAAGTACCTATCCCCTCCTCTGATCAGTTCTCCTCTCATGCTTTGTTTCCAGCATTTCCTGGCTCATTCTAGATGGTGAATTGCAATAAAGAAGTATACCAAAGCAAGCAAGTATGTATGTATTTATTGAGCAGCACTGTATACCAGGTACTCACTAGATGCCTTACACTGAAAGACTCATTTAATCCTCAGCTACCTACGGTAAGAAATAACACGAGGAAATTCTATACGAGGGGAAAAAATCAGATAAGAGTAACTTAAACTGTCCAAAGTCACAGAGCTAATAAGCCAGAATTTACATCTACATCTAACTCTAAAGTTCTTATCTTTCCACCACAACAACTGCCAAAGAAAGGACTATCAGATGTATCATATGTAGTCTTCCCAATTTATTATTAATGACTAGCTTGTTGCTGGTGAGGACAGGGTTTCTCTCTCTCATGGAGAACTGAGTTTTGAAGTTGGGGTGGGGAAGATGGAGTCGTCCTACTTATTCAAATACTATTTTGAAAAATTATTTTCCACTTGAGGTATCATAAACATTAACCCTAAAAGAGTGATTCCTACGTTTTGGGGGGAGGGGGAAATCTTAAATATGTATTGTTTACAATAAAATGTGAGTAAAATTCTGACAAAAGACGAGTTTGGTACACACTGAAAGAGAAAAGAGAATATGGATAAAAAGATAATCACAACACATGTAGAATCTGAGTGGCAAATAAACAGCCTAAGAATTGAATGGAGATCTTCCTAGACCTGAAAAAAATTCCTGGAAAAGGAACTTTAGGTGAACCTCCCAGAGTCCACCACAGGAAACAGGGAGGGAACCACTTGCTAGCAGCACTTGCACCGTCTAAGACAAGGCTATGTGGGAAAGGAGAGATGGGAAGTCTGGAAAGCAGGTCGACCGTACCCCCACAGGATGGACTGCGGTGTACTGCTCCACAGCAAGAACCAAGGCTGTGGTGTGCCCAACCCTAACGAAGAAACGGCTAATTCCCCAAGACTAAAGTGCAGAGGCCACAGAGACCAGGCAGACACACGGAATGGAGAACTGTTACATAAAAGTCCTTAGAAGTTAGTTACAGGTCCTTTTATGGGATGTGGTAGTCCACTTTATTTTCACCTAAATGATACCATTTCTACTCTATACGTGACCTAAGAAGGCGTGAGAAACAGAAATAGTAAACTTAGACCATCCGCAAGTATTTTGTTTTAAACAAGGAGTGGTATATTAAGGTATTTCCTCACAGAGTGTTTAGGTAGGAAGAGCCGTTAAATATATAAGGAAAAGCCCTTTCGGTCCACACAGGGACTTAATCATTTTAACAGTGAGTGGAAGTGTGAAAAAGGGCACTTGTTAAGGACAGTTGGGGAAAGGTGCCCTGCGTATTAAGGAAACAGGGAACAAGGAAAACTAAGTGAATGAAAATTGTCTTCAGACAGTCCAACACCGATTTCGGGCCCCAATGCGGGAGAGGGGTGTCTGATATAGGGGTCACGGGAGGTGGGGGAGGGGATGGCCTGCGGCGGGGAACACAAGCGTCCGGCCCCAGCAGACATCCTGCGATGCCTGAAGAGCCGACGACCAAACGCGCGCATGAATGAATGGCGCGGGGATGAATGGCCGGCCCAGGCGCCGACGCAGGAAGGAGTTTGCGGCGCGGTGTGAGCGGGGCCGGGGGTGGCGTCCGTCGGTGGGACGCAGGGAGAACCGAGAGAAGGGCCGCCGTGCGAGACTCTTTGGCGCGGCGCGTCTGTGGGGCGGCCGTTTGCGGGAGGCAGGGTCGGCGGCCGCCGGCCGGCCGCGCCATGGCGGAGGGGGAAGGGGAGGTCACGCGTTACATAACCCGGCAGCTGCCGCGCTTGGGGACGCCGCGGGCCGCCCAGGCCGCGACAGGACGGCCTGCGGTGCCCGGGCTGGCGCGCCCTCCCCGGCCCCGCCTCAGGCTGTCCGCGTTCGGGCGGGTCTGCGGCGCCTCCGGGCGACGCGTGTCCGGTCCCACCCCTCCCCCACCCCCGCCGCCGGCCCGGGGGTCGCTCACCTTCCGCGTTGCCCCGGACCACCATGCCCGGGCACCGCTGCCTGCTCGGCCTCGAGGGCTCCGGTGCCCCTACCGCCGCCGCACAGTACCCTTGCAGGGGGCCGGGGGGAAGGGTCGCGGGAAGGAGTCACACCGCCGCGCCACGGCCCACGCTCGCCCCACGCTCACGGCGGCCGGCCCTGCGCGCGCTCCGCGGCTGCTCCCGCCCCTCCCCGACTCCCGCGGGCGCGCGCGCCGCAACTCCGCCCCGCCCCTCCCCCTCCACTGCTTGCGCGCTCCCTGGCTCCGCCCCCTCCGCTCTCCTCCTGCGCTGGCCTGCGGGGCGCGCTAGGCTGGCAAGCGACCGTCCCCGCCCCGGCTCGCATTCATCCCTGAGCGGCGCACGCGCCTGGCCCGCGCCCTGTCCCGGGCGACCCGGAACCGCGGGCGCAGCGCCTCGGAGCTCCGCGGTTGCCTGCCTGGCCACGCCCCGCCCTCCCGCCACCGCCCGCAGGGGGCAGCGCCTCTGCGGCACGTGACCGTCTTGCTAGCGGGGGCGGAGAGTCGTGCGGCGCGGGCCCGCCTTCCGCCGCGCGCAGCCTGCCCTACACCCCACAAGCTGCGGGTCTCCTACTCGGGTCGTCACGCCTGGGTCGCCTCGCCCGAGGAGGCGCTGCTCTCGCTTCAGCGAGTGCCCACCACCGCCCCGGTCCCGCGATGGACTTCCCACTCTGGGAGGAGACAAGTGCGGGGACTGACCATGCTTAAAATCCTGGCACTGTCTGAAGACGCGAGAAACACACGGTCCCCCTCCACAAGCAATTGATTTACAGTGACATCTAGCGGAGAAAGGGACACACACGAACTGACACTTTCCTATGTCAGGGAGCAACCGAGAATCATGGCCCACGTAGGGGGAATGAACACTGCGCCACGGGGTTTAAGTGATTCAGCTCCAGCTCCCACAGAGACGCAAACACCATTTCTTGTCCCATGAGTTCCCGCCCAGGATTGCACCTGGATATTTGTAAACCAACGGCGGTATCCCATCCCACGTGCAGCGCTGGGGTTATACGCGAAAGCAATTTTCTACTAATGTTAAAAAAAAAAATTCATACATTTTGTATGCTTAAATACAATTTTAATTGAGGGCCTTCCGGCAAAAGACAATTGTTCCATAAGGACCATTTTCCCACCCCCTTTTGGCTGTGTCGCTTTGCCAAGAGGTCCCACATTGCTATTATAATAGGCTTTATTGTTGGAATGAACAAACATGAAGCGAACCTCTGTGCAAAGGCTCAACACTTTTTTTCCTTATTCCCTCACCTCAGATAATTCGAAGAGTTTGCATGTACTTAGGAAACAGCACTCTTTTGAAGACTGATTTTGCAGAGCTGAGACTTGTTTACTGGTAGTTCAGAGGATATTCGAATGACTTGTTTCTTTTATTCAAGCCTTTTTGGGTTTTGCCATTTTATAGACTTGTAGATGCACTTCAACTTCGGTGTTCTTGTCTCTGACCCAGCAAAAGCAGGGTGCATGTTTTTCTGAGACGTCATAATTTAATACATTGGCGTAATTTCAGAGGGCTCACAATTAGCTGCTCACTGCAACTAAGGGTATCCTCATCTGCTGAGATCCCACATAAAAACAATGGTAAGCCCTTATTAATTTTTTTTAAATGTGTATCTCTAAATGGCAGCATTCTGTTAACAAGAAATGACAAAACTCGATTTTCAAATTGGAAAATAACCTGGAAACTCTACAGGAAATGTACCATTTATTTCAATTGCAATTTTCTCTATTAAAAGATTTTTTTTTTTTGTATTTTCTCAAGAAAGAAACACAAACATGGAGCAGCTAACTGACCTTGGCAACACCTCTATAGAATATAGTAAGATAGTATGACTGCATTTTAGTGCTATTAGAAAGCCTCTGATAAGGAAGAAAAAAAATACCATTCCTCTTTAGATAAAAAAGGACAAAAAGATGAAGAGTACATGAATAAAATGTATACAAACTCTAAAATCCTTCATACAACCTTTCCAGGGTTTTTTTTTTGCCCATTCTAGAATATTCTGTTATGCTATCCCATAATATATTACACAATGTCTGAAGAGCCTTTTATTTCAATTTTGTCCAGTCACCTACATTCATTCTTCCATTTACTTCCATTGATTCTCATGGGGACTGTCTTTCCCAGTCTAAGGGGAGCTGGTTTGACCTTTGGGTAGTGCAACTGAGAGAGCCACTCTGGACTCCCACACTTGAGAGATGCTTTGGGACACTCTGCCTTATTCCTCTTTTCTGAGCTTCATTAAAATTTATTTTTGAGATTTCTATCATTACTGACATCTCAAGGGGCCTATAGAAGTGCAGGCCCTTGTAGGCACAGCCCTGGGAAAGGATGTAGCTCTGTTACCCTTTAACCTCTTTATTTGGCAGTCAACTTTCCTTGAAAACATCCACATCTAGTCTCTCAAATACTAAAAGCAGAAAATAAGAACATGAAACCATTAAAAAACAGAGATCTGTACTCAAGTCCCTTGGGTGATCTACTCACACCACAACTCCTGTGATTTACTCATGGGAAAGACGAACATGCTGATCATTGTAAGGCATTCAGCACATTATGCTGAAAGATGAAATAATAACAAGGAAGAATGGGCATAAACCCACAGAAACTTAGAAAGGAAGTTGGAGTCAGAATTGGATTACTGAGACTTAATTCTTCTAAACACATTATCTGTTTTTACAGAGTAAAAAAAGACCATGGACAGGTATATATATCTGTAATTAAAAAACATAGTTCACAAAATTCAGGATGATTTAACAATTAGTTGTGATAAGCATTCTGAATGCCAGTTACACTTGGGTCACCAGGGAACAAATGCATTTCCTGCTCTCAAAAAGTTTCCAATATAGGAAGGGAGGAGACAAATCAATAAACAGGCACCTGCAGTACAGGTTCAGAGCTGCTACCCAAGAGTGTTCTATGGGAACATAAAAAGGATGTCAGCAAGGCTTCCTAGAGAGGGTGACATCTCAGTAAAAACTGAGATACTGGTCAATTTGGCTAGGGAAATGCCACTCCCCACAGAGGAAGCAACATGTGCAAAGGCAGAAGGGAGGGAGAACCAGGAACATTCCAGAAACTGCATAGTGCAAAGCACAGAAGGACATTGGTGGGGAGTATGCTGAAAAAAGGTTGGAGAGGCAAGTAGGGGTCAGATCATGAAAGGCCCCTTAGAGTATACGAATGTGTTTTGACTGTATTCTGAGGGCAATGAATCATTGAAGGGTTTTAATGAATAAAGTGACTTTCTAGTCACTCTGGCTCTGCATGGTAAGTAGGGATGGAGGCCGTCAGGAAGGCTTGTGTTAGTCTAGGTGCCCAGAGGCAGGCACAGAGGAGGGAGTGGTTTGGATCTGACAATGGTAGAGGTTTTGCAAAGCAAGTATAATGCATGGAGAAAAGGGCAAAGAAATTGAAGATGTATTCAAGGGAGGGATTATACTGATTGATCATGGAACTGAGTCTCAGTAATTTTGTTTCACAGCATTCCTAGGCCAAAAGAAATACTTAATAGTTTATGAAGGAAGTAGGGCCAAACAACTTAATAAGCATTTGTGACATAACAACTTAATAGGCATTTGAAAAAATAATACACATAAAGTGAAAGCAAAAATAATATTTGAATTTCATTTTTAAATAACCATCATTACTTCCCAATGGGAACTATGTGCCCATTGGGCAATGTAAAACTTCTCAAACTATGCGATTAGGTTGGATACTGCCAACCTCATCTCCCATTCCACATTGGCAAAAACCTTTCACACGTATTGCTTCATATTGCATTATAACAAGAGGTACATTCTGTCCCATTACCACTGATACTAAGTTAAATCCTTGGCTAGGTGGTGACAGCCAGATCGCTCCTTTGCAAAACCATGTTTTCCCCTGTGCACACGGTGGAGCAGTACTTTTTATCAAGTGAATATTCTTTTTAACAATCTTTTCACTTAGCGGTTTCACCATTCATGGATGATCTGGACTGAATCAGTTGTTTTATTAGGTTGCAAAGAAGTGATTTTCTAATTTCATAATTTCTCCCACATTGAATAGCTGACATTTTGTCAACTGGGGATAAACTCTCATTTCTCCTTGAAAAGGAGGGCAAATGCTTAATTCCTTCCCTTTCATTACCAATGTTCATAGAAAAGTATTATCTAAGAGTTACCTCCAGTGTTGGTAAATGAGCCTTTTCTTTCTCTGTTTTTCCTTCTTTTTCTTGAAAAATTGAAAGGACTCATAAATATTTATTTATTTATTGTAATCTTGCAGTTGATTATATTCATTCTTTTTGAGGTGTAAATTGTTCCAAATTTGGCCAGTCATAACCCCTTCAAGTTGGTGCCTATGTCCTGTAACCCACCCCAGTAGTTGTTTAAAGTAGTTTTTGTTTGTTTTTGTTTGTTTGTTTAATGTTTATTTTCGAGAGAGAGAGAGAGAGAGAGATAAAGAGATAGAGCACAAGCTGGGGAGGAGCAGAGGGAGAAGGAAACATAGAATCCAAAGCATGCTCCAGGCTCTGAACTGTCAGCACAGAGCCCAACGCGAGGCTCAAACTCACAACCTATGAGATCATGACCTGAGCCGAAGTCAGATGCTTAACTGACTGAGCCACCCAGGTGCCCCTTCTGTTTGTTTTTGTTGTTTTGTTTTGTTTGTTTTTAATGTTTATTTTTAAGAGAGAGAAAGAGAGAGACAGGGTGAGAGTGGGGGAGGGGGAGGGGGAGACGGAGACACAGAATCTGAAGTAGGCTCCAGGCTCTGATCTGGCAGCACAGGGCCTGATGTGGGGATCGAACCCACGAACCGCGAAATCATGACCTGAGCTAAAGTTGGACACTCAACCGACCGAGCCACCTAGGCGCCCCTGTTTTATTAATCTAATAAGGCTACCACTATTAGTCTTCTCTTTCAGTTTTCTTACCTATTCTTGTTTGCTAATTTTTCCATTTTAGAATCAACTTGTATAGTTCTCTGGGGAGAGGGAACTTTATATTTTTATTGGCACTTCATTAAACATATGTATAAACAGGGATAATTTTTGATGCTGAATTATCTTACCCAAGGACATGGGACATCTTTCCATTTCTTCATTGCCAAATTAGAGTCTTTCAGAAGCTTCCCAAAATTTGGTTACATAAGTTTATGCACATTTGTGTCTCTTTTTATGAATTTTATCTATGTGTTTTTGTTGCTGTAGTAAATAGTCTTCTTATTTATTGTCTTTTTAAACTGGCTATTGTTTAAATGAAGTCTATTGATTTTTTTATAGGTTAATTTTATATTCTACTGTATTAAAATGTCTGTTGTTTGAATTGGTATTTTTCATTGATTTTCTTTCATTTTTCAAATATTCTATCATATCATCTGCATACAGATAACATTTTAATTCTTATTTTACTATTTTTACTTCTTTAATCATTTTTCTCTTATTTGATTGCTTTAGTTAATACCTCCAATATATCATAGCTGAAATAGTGGGAAACTGTTACTAATTTTATTTATTTAATTTATTTATTTTTAATATGAAATTTATTGTCACATTGGTTTCCATACAACACCCAGTGCTCATCCCAACTGGTGCGCTCCTCAATGCCCATCACCCACTTTCTCCTCCCTCCCACCCACCCATCAACCCTCAGTTTATTCTCAGTTTTTAATTTAATTTTTTTATTTTTAATTTTTTTAATACTTATTTTTGAGAGAGAGAGACAGAGTGTGAGCCGGGGAGGGACAGAGAGAGAGGGAGACACAGAATCTGAAGCAGACGCCCGGCTCTGAGCTGCCAGCACAGAGTCCGACGCAGGGCTTGAACTCTCGAACTGTTAGATCATGACTTGAGTCGAAGTTGGACACTCAACCGATTGAGCTACCCAGGTGCCCCCTCAGTTTTTAATTTTAATGGGAGTGGGTCCAATGTTTCACATTAAGTGAGATGGTAGTTTTAAGGCTAAGATATATATCAAGTATGATCCTGATTATAAAAAGGAATCCACATTTGACCTGTAAAGATATTAGAGGTCATCACTCCCATCAGTGATCACGACAATAATCAGTGACTTTTTTTTTAGATGTATCAGAGAACTGAGGGGGCACCTGGGTGGCTCAGTCGGTTGGGCGTCCGACTTCAGCTCAGGTCATGATCTCACGGTCCCTGAGTTTGAGCCCCGCATCAGGCTCTGTGCTGACAGCTCAGAGCCTGGAGCCTGTTTCAGATTCTGTGTCTCCCTCTCTCTCTCTGACCTTCCCCCATTCATGCTCTGTCTCTCTCTCTCTGTCTCAAAAATGAATAAACGTTAAAAAATTTTTTTAATAAAAAAATAATAATAAAAAAGGGAACTGAGGTCACATGACAAACCACCACCCCAAAATCTAGAGACAAGTATATCCAGATATATATATCCAGATATATATGCTATATATATCCATATATAGCATAGATCTGCTTACCCAGAGCAGAAGTTATTGGATGCCATAAGACAGTAGGAACACTTGCAAGGAAATTTGGATGAATTGCTAGAGTTTGCTTGGACTAGTGTAAGAGTGAGGAATTTGGGATCCGCAGCCATAGATTTTAATTCAGCTAGATCAAGAATCACTTTAAATATGAATGGTCTAAACACACCAGTTAAAAGACAGAAGTTTTCAGGTTGGATTTAAAACAAAACAAGACTAGATACTGTGTACAATAAAACCCACTTTAAATATAAAGACTCAGATTGGTTAAAAGTAATGGGATAGAGAAAGATATACCTTGCTGGCACTAACCAAAGAAAGTTGGAATAGCTATCTTAATTTCAACCCAAAAGACTTCCAAATGTGGAATATTATCAGGAATAAAGAAGGGCAATTACATAATGATAAAAGGGTTAATTCTCCGAGAAGGTATAATAATCCTTATTGTATATGTACCTAACAACAAAGTGTCAAAATACATGAAACAAAAGCTGATGGGACTGAAAAGAGAAATAGACAAATCCACAATTATAGTTGAAGACTTCAGCACCTTTCTGTCAGTAATTCATAAATCAAGCAGGCAGGAGCCAGTAAGGATATAGATGACCTGAAAAGACTATCAAACAACCTGATCTAATAGACATTTATAGGATAATCCATCCAACCAGAGCAGAGTGTACATTCTTAACTGCACATGAAACATTCACCAAGATAGACTGCATTCTTGGCCATGAAATATACCTTAACAAATTCAAAAGAATAGAAATCATACAAAGTATGTTCTCAGACCATGACATTAAAATTGAAATCAGTAACAGAAAGATAGTTAGGAAAATCTTTAGAGATTAAACAATACTATTCTAAATATTTAGAGATTAAACAACACTATTCTAAATAACACAAGGATCAAAGAAGTCTCAAGAGACATGTAAAAATATTTTGAACTAAATGAAAATGAAAATACAACTTTCCAAAATGTGTGGGATATAGTGAAAGCAGTGCTTAGAGAGAAGTTCTTAGTATTATAGGTGATATAGATATAGATATAGATATAGATATAGATATAGATATAGATATAGATATAGATAGATATATCAATAATCAATAATTTTCTACCTTAGGAAACTTGAGAAATAAGAACAAACTAAATCAGCAGAAGAAAGGATATAATAAAATTAGAGCAGATATCAGTGAAAATGAAAACAGGGGAACAAGAAAATCAATGAAAACAAAATTTGGTTCTTTTGAAAAGATCCATAAAATTGATAAGCCTGTAGCCAGGGTAACCAAGAAAAAGGAGAGAAGACATAAATGACCAGTATCAGGAATGATATTGGTAATGATTTAATTCCCCATGGGCATCAAAAATAAAATAAGGTAATACAATGAACATTTTTGATAGCTTAGATCAAATGGACCAATTGTTTGAAAGACACAACCTACCAAACTCACTCAGAGTATATAATCTTTTCAAGATCTAATCCTATATCTATTTAAAAAATTGAATTAAAAGTCTTCCCAACAAAGAAAACGCCAGGCCAAGATGATTTCACTGTTGAATTCTACCAAATGTTCAAAGAAAAAAAATCAATTCTACCTGGTATCTTTCAAAAAATGAAAAAAGAGACATTTTCCAACTTGTTCTATTATCAAAACCAGTTAAAGATGGAACAGCTAAGAAAAACTAGCCTCTCATTAACTCAGATGCAGAAATCCTTAACAAAATATTAGCAAATTGAATTCAGCAATATATAAAAATTATGATACATTACAACCAAATGGGGTTTACCCTAAGAATGCAAAACTGGTTCAATACTCATAAATCACTCAATGTAATTAATCATTTTAAAGGAATACGAAAACCTGTATGGTTATAGCAATAGTTGCTGAAAAACCATTCAACAAAAAATTTCAAATTAGAAATAGAAAAGTTTTTTTAGCCTAATGAAGTGTATACATAAAAAACCTACAGCTTATATAATACTTAATGATGAGAGACTGAATGCTTTCCTCTAAGCATAGGAACAAAGCAAGTATATTCTTTTACATCTCAGTTACTCAACATCATACTGGAAGTCCTAGCCAATGCAATATGACAAGAAAAGGAAATAAAATTATGCAAATTGGAAAGGAGGAAATGAAACCGTCTTTATTTGCAGCTGACGTAATTGTGTATGTAGAAAACCTGAAAGAGAATCTCTTGGGACAAATAAGGGAGTATATCAAGGTCACAGAATACAAGGTCAATATACAAAAGTCATTTGCTTTTATATATACCAGCAAAGCATAATTGGAATTTGAAATGAAAATAAGAAGAAATCAAAGTCATCAATGGGGGCACCTGGCTGACTCAGTTGGTGGAGTATGTGACTCTTGATCTTGGGGGAATGAGTTCTAGCCTCATGCTGAGTGTAGACATTACTTAAAAGACTAGTCATCAGTGGCATTTGTTTTAAAATGTTTATTTATTTATTTTGATAAAGAGAAAGAGAGAGTGAGAGAGAGCACACAACCTGGGGAGAGGCAGAAAGACAGGGAGAGAGAATTCCCAAGCAGTCTCAATGCTGTCAGCACAGAGACTGGTGTGGGTCTCAATCTCACAAACTGTGAGATCATGACCTGAGCTGAAATCAAGAGTTGGACATTTAACTGACTGAGCCACCCAGGTACTCCTAGTCACCAATGGCATTTTAAATGTAACAATAATAGCTAATTATTATCAATGTAGCATGTATGTTGAAATCACCCTGTCTCAATTCAAATGGACAATTTAATCTTTGCTGTTTTTAATTTAGCAAGAGAAGAAAGTTGGGAATTTCCCTGTCAAACAAATGAGTTATACATATATAATTCATATTTTACATTTATATTCTCTCCTTCAATTTTTAGTGGCATAAATAACGGTTTCCTAACTTCTTTGATTATTTTTAAACTTAATATTACTTTTATCCAAAGCTTATAACTTCTCCCTGCCCCTTAATTTCTGATTTCCAAGCCAATACTGTCAATTTTTGTAGCAATTTATGCCGACATTTACCTTCATGTTTCCAATGGCATGTTTATGTTGCTAGTACTCGCTCTTTCAATTTTAGATATTGTCTACTGACTTCTTACCATGAAATATGTGTATTTGGCTGTCTTAAGTGAAAATTTATGTGCAACACACACACACACACACACACACACACACACACACATTTTCCACCCCATATATTCTCATTTTAGGTATGTCACAAAAGTTGGTTATGCCAGTGCTTAGTGTTTACATTATCATGACTGTTTAAATTAACATTCGGAGGTGACTTATATAGTTTATATGACCATAATTTTTTTAATAATCAGATAAACTATCAGTTTTCATTTTTTCTTGGAGTCATGACACCATAATTTAGAGGTCATTTCTTGTTCCAATGATGGCTGGTGGCTCTCTAGTTCTGCTGCACAATTGTTTTCCTGAGAGTTCTTTTTGACTTTTGAGAATTTTCTTCTTCTATATCCATCTTGATTCCATTTCTTCTTTCTTGAGTCTCTTGTTTTGATCTAGCATATCCTCTAACAGCTTCCTGAGAAACAGTGCAAGGGAGGTTATTTTTTCTCTATTCTACTCTCATATTTGATAGATAATGGCAATGTTTTAAAGTTGTAAATTATTTCCCTAAGAAATTTCAAGGTGCTGTTCAACCATGTTGTGGCTTCTACCACTGAAAATCTGATGCCATTCTGATTTCTAGACCTGTGATCTCACTTTTTTTTTCTCTAGATCTTCCATTTATTTCTGGTGTCCTAGAAATTCACAGTTATATGCTGTAGTGTGGCACTTCTGTTCATTATGTTGCGTACTTCATGGACTCTTTCCATTTAGAAGCTCATGTTCATCTATTTTAATTTTTGTCTTATACTATTTCTTTGATAATTTCTTTCTTTCCTTTACCTCAAAGAACTTAAAAAAAACCTAAGCTTAAAGTTAGTAGAAGGAAAGAAATAACAAAGATCAGAATAGAAATAAAAGGAATAGAGACCAGAAAAATGATACAAATGATACAAAAATGATACAAAAATCAAGAGTTGATTTTTTTACCATTTAATTTAATTTAATTTATTTTTTTAATTTACATCAAAGTTAGTTAGCATATATTGCAACAATGATTTCAGGAGTATATTTCTTAATGCCCCTTACCCATTTAGCCCATCCCCCCTCCTCCAACCCCTCCAGTAACCCTCTGTTTGTTCTCCATATTTAAGTCTCTTATGTTTTGTCCCCCTCCCTGTTTTTAATATTATTTTTGCTTCCCTTCCCTTATGTTCATCTGTTTTTTGTCTTAAGGTCCTCATATGAGTGAAGTCATATGATTTTTGTCTTTCTCTGACTAATTTCACTTAAGATAATACCCTCTGGTTCCATCCATGTAGTTGCAAATGGCAAGATTTCATTCTTTTTGATCGCTGAGTAATACTCTGTTGTATGTATATATACCACCTCTTCTTTATCCACTCATCCATCGATGGACATTTGGGCTCTTTCCATACTTTGGTTATCATTGATAGCGCTGCTATAAACATTGGGGTGCATGTGCCCCTTCGAAATAGCATCCCTGTATCCCTTGGCTAAATACCTAGTAGTGCAATTGCTGGGTTGTAGTGCAGTTCTATTTTTAATTTTTTGAGGAACCTCTGTACTGTTTTCCAGAGTGGCTGCACCAGTTTGCATTCCCACCAGCAGTGTAAAAGAGATGCTCTCTCTCTGCATCCTCACCACTATGTGTTGTTGCCTGAGTTGTTAATGTTAGCCACTCTAAGAGGTATGAGGTGTTATCTCATTGTGGTTTTGATTTGTATTTCCCTAATGATGAGTGACATTGAGCATTTTTTCATGTGTCAGTTGGCCATCTGGATGTCTTCTTTGGAGAAGTGTCTATTCATGTCTTTTGCCCATTTCTTCACTGGATTGTTTTTTGGGTGTTGAATTTGATAAGTTCTTTATCGATTTTGGATACTAACCCTTTATCTGATATGTCGTTTGCAAATATCTTCTCCTGTTCTGTCAGTTGCCTTTTAGTTTTGATGATTGTTTCCTTCACCATGCGGAAGCTTTTTATTTTGATGAGTCTCAATAGTTCATTTTTGCTTTTCTCTTGCCTCTGGAGACATGTGGAGTAAGAAGTTGCCACTGCCAAGGACAAAGAGGTTTTTGCCTGATATCTCCTCTAGAATTTTGGATGGCTTCCTGTCTCACATTTAGGTCTTTCATCCATTTTGAGTTTATTTTTGTGTATGGTGTAAGAAAGTGGCCCAGTTCATTTTTCTGCATGTCGCTGCCCAGTTTTCCAAGCACCATTTGCTGAAGAGACTGTCTTTATTCCATTGGATATTCTTTCCTGCTTTGTCAAAGATTAGTTGGCCATATGTTTGTGGGTCCATTTCTGGGTTCTCTATTCTGTTCCTCCATTGATCGGAATGTTTTGTGCCAAAGAGTTGATTTTTTAAAAGATAAACAAAATTGACACACCTTTAGCTGGAATAAGGGAAAAAATGAAGGTTCAAATAAATAAAATCAGAAGTGAAAGAATAGGAAACATTACAACTGATACCAGAGAAATACAAAGGATTATAAGAGACTACTATTAACAGTTATATATCAACAAATCAGATAACCTAAAAGAAATGGGAAAATTCCTAGAAACATACAACCTACCAAGACTGGATCATGAAGAAATAGAAAATATGAACAAACCAATAATGAGTAAGGAGAATGAATCAGTAATCAAAAACATCCCAAGAAAAATAAGCCTGCTGCATTTACTGATGAATTCTGTGAAACAAAAAATAATACCAGTTCTTCTCAAACTCTTCCAAAGAACTGAAGAGAAGGGAACACTTCCAAATTAATTTTAGGAGGCTAGCGTTACCTGATACCAAAGTCTGACAAGGGCCCTATAAGAAAAGAAAATTACAGGCCAATACCGCTGATGAATATAGATCTAAGAAAGTAGATCTTAATTGTTCCACCACACACACACACACAAATGCAAACTATGTGAGGTGATGGATGCATTAATTAAATTGATTGGGATAACTATTTTACATGTATACATATATCAAATCATCACATTGTTTACTTTAAATATATACAATTTCATTTGTCAATTATACCTCAATAAAGCTGGAAAATATTGTCTCCTCTGTTTTCTGTCCATTTGTTCTACCTTCTGGGAGTTTATTCAACTTTATCTTCTAAATCTCAACTAACTTTAAAACTTCATATATTATATTTTATATTTCTAAGAGCTCCTTTTTGTACCATTAAGTTTGCTTATTTGTGTAAAATATCATTTTGGGAGGCATGTGGGTGGCTCAGTCAGTTGAGCATCTGACTCTTGATTTCGGCTTGGGTCACGATCCCAGGGTCATGGGATCAAGCTCCATTTTAAGCTCTGCACTGAGCATGGAGCCTGCTTAAGATTTTCTCTCTCTCTGTCTCTCTTTTTCTCTCCCTCCCTCTACCCCACTCCCCTGCTTGTGCTCTCTCTCTTGCTCTCCAAAAAGCAATATTTTTTTAAAATAACATTTTTGTTCTTATTGCAGAGATCTTCTTTTACCTCTCTATGGATATTAATGATATTAATTATTTCAAAATTTTTCTGTTCCTTATATCTCCTTATATCACTCTCTTCACTGCTTCTCTTCACTGCTTGGTTTGGTTCTTATCTTTCACATTAGACACTGTATTAATCTGTTCAAGCTTTCATAAAAGATACCACTTTTAGACTGGGTGGCTTTCAACAGAAATTTATTTTCTCTATTTCTGGAGGCTGGAAGTCCAAGATCCAGGTGCCAAAAGGGTTGGTTTCTGGTAAGGCCTCTCTCCTTGGCTTGTAGACAGCCACCTTCTTGCTATGTCCTCACACAGCCTTTTTTCTGGGTATGTGTGTTCCTGGTTTCTCCTCCTCTACTTATAAGGATGCTAATCCTCTACCTCTATGGCTTCATTTAACCTTAATTACCTCCCTAAAGGCCCTATCTCCAAGTATAGTCACATTGTGGGTTGGGGCTTCAACTTATAAATTTGGGGGGGAAGGGAGACAAAAATTTTAGTCCATAACAGACACGTCCATAACAGATAATGATGACTATCCGTTCATATGTGAGCAGAAAGCCTTAAAATAACTAAATGGCATAGAAGGGCCTGTTGAATGATGGGTTTCCTTACCAGATAATCAGAGGGTCAGCTATCTGCTTCATTGGGGACCCTGACATATCAGTGACTATTGGTCTTTAGGAAGAATTGTTTATTTTGTGCACAAGAAGGTCCTTGGTCCTGTTAAGGGAGATTAAGCCTGGCTGAAAATCTCTGTACTATGGAGAAGGTAGGGTGGAAGTGTGGGTGGGCAGGAACTTGGGAGTCTCAACCTCTAAAGTGTACACTTTCACTTAGTCCCCTGTTTTTATCAAGATATCCCTTCTTCAGCTTGCTCTGCATTCTTGAATCCAGAGCTTCTCAGATCAGCCTTTCCACGAGCAAACTTCTACTGTTATGCTGTGGTCAGGGAACAGGTGTCATCTGGGTACACAGGCTCGGAAGCTCACTAAAGGGTTTAACTGCTTTTTTATAGATTCGTTACAACTCCATTTTGAGTACTGGAGAGCTGCAGCAGTCAACAACCTGGCAAATTTCCTGTCCTGGTGGTGCTTATTTCCTAGTGGGTAAAAGTAATCAATAAACAAATAAAAAGCTATGTGAGTAAACCATCAGTTTACAGTCATTTTTGTGAGATTTGGAAAGGGACAGAGAAAATAATGTGTGCTCAACCCAAAGTTCAATAGAAAGTCTCTTTATTTGTTTACCATCAGGTAGTGGGAAGTACTGTGGTGGAAAGTAAAATGGGGAAGAAGGCCAGACTGGGGAAGGGTGGGTGTATTTAGAGAGGTGGTAAGGACAGCCTGCTTTGGTAAAGATTCTCTTTTGAGTAGAAGCCAGAAGAAAGGGAGGAAAGAAACCATGAAGGTGTTTTGGAGAAGGGCATTCCATATTCAAAGGACAGTGAGATCAGAGGCCCTGGGTTGGGAATATACTTCAGTATTTAAGGACAGTGAAGCTTAATCAGAGCCACAAAGAGGGGAATGGTTGGAGATGAAGTCAGGGGGTGGCAGGAAGCCAATCATGTTGGGCCCTGGACCTACATGCTGAGTGTGATGAGCCACTGAAAGGTTTTGACCAGAAACGTGAGGTATGAGCTGAGTTACTTTTAGAAGAATTCCTGTGGCTTCCATGTGAGGAAGATTAGAGGAAAATCAGAGATTTTAGGGGTGGGAGCAGGAATCAGGAATTCTGTTTTAGTCATGTTAGGTTTGAGATAACCATCAGATAACCAAATGGGGATGTTGAATAGGCAGTTAGATATTCAACTGTAGGGTTTGGGAAGATGTCCAGATTGAGGGCTCTACATTTGGGAGTTGTTAGTTAATGGATAGTGTTTAAATCCATGCAGCTGGATACAATCAGTTAGGGAATGAGTATATAGAGATAAAATGTTTGATGACTGAGATTAGGAGCACTCGTATGAAGATGTTGTCAAGATGATGAGGAACCATCAAAGGAAGCTGAAAAGGATGAACTTTCAGTGAGATAGATGGAGAAGGAAATGAAAGTAATCTTCTGAAAGACAAAAAAAAAAAAAAAAAAAAAAAGGAAGGAGGAGTATTCCAAGGATGAAAGAAGGATTCAGAGTCACACATTGCTGATAACACAAGTAAGACAAGACCAAAAATGAACATTGGACTTGGCAATCTGGAGGTTACTTGTAAAGTGCTGTGGAGAGATGGGGACAAAGATGCAATAGAAAATGAGAGGAGAGGAAGAAGATGGATCCAGGCAAGAGGTGATGGTGGCCTGATCTAGGTCAGTTGTGGTGGAGGTGGTGAGAAATGGCCAGACTTTGAAGATGGTTTTAAGGTGGAGCCAATAGGTTTTGTGGATGGATTGCACGTGGGGTATATGGTGTGAAAGATGATGTAGGTTTTCAGACAGAAGAATAGGAGTGAAGGAGAGGATCAGACTTTTAACCAATCTTCCTGTTTCCTCAACCTCATTCCTACCTTCAGAGGGACTTGGTGCTCCCAACACCTGAGATTTGTCTGATTGGTCCTCCTGCTTCTCCACTGGCAGCTTTTTGCTTTCAGCTTCTCCTGGTTCCCAGATGAGTTGCCATGCATCCTTCTGATTTCCAGCTTCTACACTTTTGTTGATGACTATCCTTTCCCATTCACCTCTTCCTTGTTGCATTTGAGTCCCTTTTATAAAAAACAACAACAACAACAACAACAACAAAAAAACCCACAAACGCTTTATAGTCATTTTTGTGAGATTTGGAAAAGGACAGAGAAAATAATGTGTGCTCAACTCAAAGTTCAATAGAAAGTCTCTTTGTTTACTTTTTTTTTCCAATATATGAAATTTATTGTCAAATTGGTTTCCATACAACACCCAGTGCTCATCCCAAAAGGTGCCCTCCTCAATACGTATCCCCCACCCTCCCCTCCCTCCCACCCCCCATCAACCCTCAGTTTGTTCTCAGTTTTTAACAGTCTCTTATGCTTTGGCTCTCTTCCACTCTAACCTCTTTTTTTTTTTTCCTTCCCCTCCCCCATGGGTTTCTGTTAAGTTTCTCAGGATCCACATAAGAGTGAAACCATATGGTATCTGTCTTTCTCTGTATGGCTTATTTCACTTAGCATCACACTCTCCAGTTCCATCCACGTTGCTACAAAAGGCCATATTTCATTCTTTCTCATTGCCACGTAGTATTCCATTGTGTATATAAACCACAATTTCTTTATCTATTCATCAGTTGATGGACATTTAGGCTCTTTCCATAATTTGGCTATTGTTGAGAGTGCTGCTATAAACATTGGGGTGCAAGTGCCCCTATGCATCAGTACTCCTGTATCCCTTGGGTAAATTCCTAGCAGTGCTATTGCTGGGTCATAGGGTAGGTCTATTTTTAATTTTCTGAGGAACCTCCACACTGCTTTCCAGAGCGGCTGCACCAATTTGCATTCTCACCAACATTGCAAGAGGGTTCCCGTTTCTCCACATCCTCTCCAGCATCTATAGTCTCCTGATTTGTTCATTTTGGCCACTCTGACTGGCGTGAGGTGATATCTGAGTGTGGTTTTGATTTGTATTTCCCTGATAAGGAGTGACGTTGAACATCTTTTCATGTGCCTGTTGGCCATCCGGATGTCTTCTTTAGAGAAGTGTCTATTCATGTTTTCTGCCCATTTCTTCACTCAACACATCCCCAAAGGCAAGGGAATTAAAAGCAAAAATGAATTACTAGGACCTTATGAAGATAAAAAGCTTCTGCACAGCAAAGGAAACAACCAACAAAACTAAAAGGCAACCAACAGAATGGGAAAAGATATTTGCAAATGACATATCGGACAAAGGGCTAGTATCCAAAATCTATAAAGAGCTCACCAAACTCTTTGTTTACTTTTAAATTAACAAAGGATTATTCTCTAGTTTGGTCAGGTCAGTTGGTCCTTCATAATGTTTCAGAGCCTGTGCTTTCTGAGTGAGATAGATCAATAATCTAAGTGATAGATTTTCTTTTTGCCTCCCCACCTCTCTTTCTCTAATTCTTCTTCTCTTGCATGAAACAATGTATTTTATTCATGTGTTGCCTGGGAACACTACCACCGGGCACCAACCTGGAAAAAAGTATACCACAACCATTTAAAAATACAATAAGCTTTTGCTTAGACACTGTGAGCATGTGTGAGTCTGCATGGGTCTGTATCTTTGAATTTGAGGGTATGCTCGTATGAACACATTCTTAGGTTAGAGAGTCACAGAGAATCACACATACTTAACTGTGATAACACATAATTTAACACATAATTCCATCTCCATTTTTCTTACGTCTCAGCTAGATAAAAATTCCCGGAGAATTTGGAATCTGAACAGAGAATCTTCAAATGGTAGGCAACCTCAAGAACTCTGAGTGAATTTATAGGATGGAGTCAGGAAGCTTATTCTTGCAGACTCTTGCAGCCAATTGATTCCTGTAGCAAAGCAACCACAAGTGGAGAGAATGACATAGGCCTGTATCCTTGGAATGGATTTCTCTTTTCTGCTTAAGCTGACTCAGGTTGGTTTCAGTAACTTGCAGCCAAGGGACACCTACTAAGATTAAAGATCTGTGTTTTACCAACCTGGAAGGTTGATCGAACTTTCCATGGAGAGTTAGAGCAGTTCATCTCTATCTACTGACATCACAAAGAAGGAGGCCAGTGCTTAGGACAAACAGCTCTCAACTTAACTTTCCCAGGGGCTAGCAAATTCTCATGACCTTGGGCCATTCCCAGGGATTTAGCAGAACTTGATCTCAGGGACTGATCCCACCATATGGAGAAAGTTGAGTAAGAACACAGGCCTAACTCATCAGCACTTCCCTTCCCCCTTTCACTGGAATAGTAAGCAACCCCCAAGGAACACTCTAAATTGCCCTGAATCTTGGGCTTGGCCAGAGAGCATTAGAAATGCACTTTGAACTAGGATGAGAGACATGAGGATCACATTTCTGGACTAAAAGTAAGTATATGCCCCCAAATGTAATATCCTAAATGACACTGTATGTCTTATTCTTTGACTGTCTTGGACGAGGTCTGTCATAGGGTCTGTCTGTAACTAGAATCCAATACATTAGGAAAGCCCAAGGGGGAAATATTTGCAAAGTTAGACACCAAATCAGCGGGAGAACGGAAAATAAAACCCAGGGACTTTTACTACTCACTCTGTCACTAACGACTCCAGGGACCTCCAAGGACCCTAAAGGATGGAGTCTGTTTCTGGATTTTATCGGAAGGTTTTTGTGGGTGTTCCAAATACAAATACTGAAGGGAAAAAAAAATTAATACACACATTCTGAGAATTATGATTTATATTGGTGGTATTCAAATGTAAATGGCACGTTAAGTGGAGACACAGCTCAATTGTAGAAACGGCACTGGTTTCGGGTTCTGACACTGCCACTAATGAGCTGCTTCATTTGGGGCCAATAGTTTTAACTTCTCTGGACCTCAAAGTCC
Organism: Panthera pardus; assembly: GCF_024362965.1. Classification (NCBI taxonomy): domain Eukaryota; kingdom Metazoa; phylum Chordata; class Mammalia; order Carnivora; family Felidae; genus Panthera; species Panthera pardus. Next base: position 59,870,381 of record NW_026526821.1, on the reverse strand, counting down.
TGGTCTGCAAAATGAAAGGGTTGCAGTAAACACTGTTTTCCCTAGTTCTGAAATTCTAAGAAACCTTAATTCTGAAGGTTTAAAAACTGAATACAATAAATTGGAACAAGGGTTATTGTTTTTATCATGTAGTACTGACATATTCAAAATAATACAATGTGTTTAATACAATTTTAAAAAGCTAAATGGTCACAGAAATATATTTAATTAAAGATAGAAAGAACAATGGGAGAGGCTTTTTGCTTCTGGCCTTTTTTTTTTTTTTTTTTTTTTTTAAAGATATGAGGAAGCCAGAATAAAAATAAGGGAATTATAAAAGACAAGCAGAATTAATCATTATATGAGTTTAATCAGGGAGAGATTAAAACAATCAAGAGGCTCAATACTGCAAGCAGCATTCATAATCATAGGCTTTTAAACCACATACACAAGGCATCAAATATTTTCGCATGGGGGAAAAAGGGGGTTCAGAGAACAAAAGAGATAAAAGAAGACTAGATTTTGAACAGACCATGTCATTACTGACAGAGGGAGAGTGGCGAACTGCCAAAATGAAGAGCCTTATATCTAGGAACCGCAGCTGATATTCAGGGGACTGAGTGAAAGGGTGGTGTTGGTAGAAAGGATTATTAGCAGGCAGAATGCGTTTCAGGTAAGCAAAGCACCAAGCCCAGATATTATTGTCTCAAAGGTGTTCAGCAAATAGGCAGAGATACTGATGAAACTTGAAAACAAATTATGGATCCCCCCACCCCCACCCAATAACCAATGTAAAGAAAGATTCCAGTGGCACCTGGCTGGCTCAGCCACTAGAGCACATGACTCTTGATCTCCAGGTCATGAGTTCAAGCCCCAAATTGGGCAAGGAGCCCAGTTAAAAAAGAAAGAAAGAAAGAAAGAAAGAAAGAAAGAAAGAAAGAAAGATCCCAAAGTAGGGAAAAGCACAATTATCTTGAAGGAAACAAACAGCAAACAAACAAAATCTGAAAGACTAGATCAGAATACACAACAGCTCAGGGAAATGAAAAATCTATTGTGGGAAAATGGCCAACAAGAAAGCTGTGGGAAAGTAACTGGAATTATTAAAAGCACAACCTGGCCTTGGTTTTAGACACAAGCTAGTCACACTTAACCAAATGTTGGGTATTTCTGGAGGTTATTGCTGTAATTATAAAGGAAAGTTGATACCTGGGCTGTTGTGCACACATTAATTTTTAGTAAGGATTATTTGTAAATTCCTGCATGGGAAATTAATTTCAAATGCTGATTCAGAGGCTAGGAAGTTGCCCCAGTTAAGAACCAGGAAAAGGTAGGAAGGTGGCCTATCAATGGTCCTGGGACTAGGATACCACTGCTCAGGAAGCCCAGATATCAAGAGGGAACCTGAGAAGGACAGCAGGAAAGGGGAAAATGGTGAAGAAAGGGGCTTTTGAGGTGAACAGTGTCTGTACAATTTGTCTCCCTGTCCTTGGTGAAATTCTTAGCTTGGCATCCAAGACCCTGTGGTATCTGATCCTGCTTCCTTGTCAATGTCCCTCTGTTGCACACCCCCTTACGCCCACTACTCTGCAAACAAACTTAGTGCCTTTTCTTGACTTTGCTTCTGGGTCCTCATGGTTCCCTCTGCCCGAACCAGCTGTTTGGCCAGCTCCTGCATCTCAGTCCCATCTCAGCTCACCGCTCAACACTGCAGAGTGACCTTCCTTGAACAACATGTCTAAAGTTGCCACCACCACCTTTTTGGCTCACTTTCCTTCACCACCTCCTCTCTGTTGTCTGTTTCCTTTCTTATTGCATGCCCACGTGGTCTCCATCATGACCCTTCCTCACTGGAACATGAGCCGTCTGAGAAGACTCTCTTGAACAAAAAGGGAAATGGGTTTATGATAATTAGGCACCCCCAAGTTAGGGGGTGGTTGCAGAGCGTTTTTTAGATTTCAAAAGACTTATTTATCTTCCTAGGGTAGAGGTTCAGGACCTAAGGATGTAGTTCAGGGAAAGGGTTTCAGTGTTACACAAGTTTGGCAGTTTGGTACCCATGCCTGTGATATACAGTCAACCTAGGAATCCCCGGTAGTTGGTCTTATAAAATTCTGAATCATTTGTAATTTATACAAAGTGAGATATTTGCCTTCTTGTGATATTGTGTGTCCTAAAGAATGAACTTTTTGCTGTTGTTGTCACAGAATTGTGTTTTCTCCCTGAAGGCTTTATGTCTCCTTTGAACTAAGGTCTTTAATAAATACACAGAATCAATTTTAAAGCTTTGCTCCTTTTTTGAACATAGTAAAAGATCATCTGTATATTATCTTAGAACAGAATCACAAGGAAATCTCAAATCTTCAAGGCCCCAATTAAGAATCTGAAAGAAATAAGGGGAGAGCATCAGTAAATCCCCAAGATAAAATAGTCCAAGGGTATGGTTGATTTTCCCATGATAAGGGAAAGAAATATTGACTGCCTGGATCTAATGGGGTGCTTAATAATATCAGTCCATCACAGTGAAGTGAGTGCCTTCAAGTAGTATTGAGGATCAAACAGAATTTGGGTAAAGGAACAGTGAGAAAAGAGGAATCACAATATTATTTATAGTCCTGCAGTCTTCCATAAATCAATATCTATGCCCATGAGGTTTTTTACCAGGCAAATCTGGAGTATTATGAGGGCTGATGCAAGGAATAATGGACCCCTGCTTCATAAAATCTTCCACAGTAGGCTCCAATCCTTCCTTAGTTGCAGGCTTTAAAGCCTTGTATTGAACAAGGATGGGTAAGAATTTAGAAAAGTCAATTTCTATTTTGATGGGTTTGGTTTCCAGAATTCTTCAGGATGACTGTTGTCCCAGAGAGAATCAGAGACTTCAAATAATTGCTAAAACTGAGATTGGGTTACATTTTCAAGAACAGGCAAAATGCCATCTAAGTTATGTTATTAAGGGATTATACATGAGAGTCTTCAGGTGTTTCTAGAAAAAGCCCATCCGAGGAACATTTAAGTTGGCAGTTCAATTTACAAAAAAGGTTTCTCCCAATAAAATTTATCGGTATGGTATTGCAGAGAAGAAAGGCATGCCCACTACTGAGGGGGCTAAGAGTTACAGCCACAGGTTGGGTAATGGGAGGCATTTGAGCACTGCTTGAAATTCTTGAATAGTGAATAACTCTGAGGAAGATGGGTAGAAATTTTGGTAGAACTGACAGTTGATAGAGTAGCACGTGTGTCTGTCAGAAAGGTTTGCTTTTGTCTTTCTGTTATTGATGATAATCCTCCTTATTGAATTAAAGGAATCATTGGAAATTGGGCACTGCAATATCCCTCAGAGTCCCTTCATTATTCCTGTTTGGAATAACAACAAGGCAGCATAGTTCTGTTCCATTTTAGTTAAGATGGGGTAGTTATTTTTCCAATGCCTAACCCCCTCCTTTTATTTCTTTTATAGTATTGGCAAATGTCTTTGTCAAAGGGAAAGTTTATATCGTCTCTTGAGGGAGAGGAGGATAGGTTTAATTGCTTTAATTGTAACATTGTGTGCTTTGCTTATTTATTTGTTTTCCTTTTGGGTATCTAAAGCATCTTCGAAATGTCCAGCCAAATGTTGAAGTTCATAGAACGGGGTATTTGCAAACCAACTTTTTATGTATCATATCTGCAATTGCTGCCTTTCAATCACTAACAAAGAAAGGTGGAAAAGGCATTAGAAATCAGAACACCAGGAACTAAACCAGAATATTGTCTAAATGTGATTAGCTGGTTGACAAAGCCTCTTTGATTTGTTTTGTTTTTATAGAGAGATAGCTTGTATGCACGTGTGAGTTGGGGGAAGGGCAGAGAGATGAGATAGAGATGAGAGAGAGAGAGAGAGAGAGAGAGAGAGAGAGAGAGAGAGAGAATGAATCTTAAGTGGGGCTCTATCCCATGACTCTGGGATCATGACCTGAGTTGAATTCAAGAGTCCAACCCTCAACCGACTGAGACTCCCAGGGGCCCTGATGATATCTCTTTGTATTCATTCTTTTGCATTTTGCAAGATTGACTCAAGGTTTAGGGTTTGTTGTTTGTTTGTTTGTTTGTTTGTTTTTGTTTTGTTTGTTTTTGTAACAAAGTCTTGTGCTACAATTTCTGAGAGGTTCTCACCCCTTTCTTGTACTTTAAAGTGTCCTGAGTAAAATGTAGTCCATTATTTTGTATTAATTTTTACAGAGAAAAGTGTAGATTTACCTGCACTTGTAAAAATAATTCAGAGAGATCCCGTGTACCCTTTACCCAGTTTCTCCCCATGGTAACACCTTGCAAACTGTAGTACAGTTTCACAAGGATATTGACTTTGATGCAATCTGCTGCCTTGTTCAGACATCATCAGTTTTACTTGTGCTCATTTGTGTGGATATGTGTGTGTAATTCTATACAATTCTATACCATGTGTAGGTTTATGCATTCACCACCACAACCAAGATACAGAACAGTGCCATCATTGCAATGATCCCTCCTGTTGCCCCTTGACAACCACATCCACCTCCCTCCCATCACTTTCTCCTGAGCTCCTAACCCCTGGCAGTCAGTACTCTATTCCCCATTTCTATAATTTTGTCATTTCAAAATGTTACATAAATGTTGTATAAATAAAATCACACAACTTTTGAAGATTTTTTTTTCCTCAGTATAATTCTCTGGAGATTCATTCAGTTGTAGCTTGTATCACTGGATCATTCATTTTTACTGCTGATTAGTATTCCACTTTCACCCATTAACCCATTGAAAGACATCTAGGCTGTTTCCAGGTTTGATGTGAGCATTTATGTACAGGTTTTTGTATAAACATGTTTTCACTTTTCTGGAATAAATGCTCAAGAGTGCAATTGCTGTGTTGGGTCATATGGTAGTTGCATGTTTAGTTTTATAAGAAACTGCCACTGAACTGTTTTCCAGAGTGGCTGTTCCATTTGACATTCCCTCCAACAATGCATGAGTGACCCAGTTTCTCCACGTTCTTGCCCATATTTGTCATTATTTAGGTGCTTCTGTGTTGGGTGCTGTTTTAGCCATTCTGACAGGTGTGTAGCAGCATATCCTGATTTTCATTTGCAAATCTTTGATGGTTAACGTTGTTGAAGTTGTTTTCTTATTTGGTATGCATTTTATTTCAGTGAAATGTTTGTGTCTTTTGCCCATTTTTGATTAGTTTTTATTTTATTATATTGGAATTTTTTTTGGTCTGTTTTACTCTCAAGTTTTGAGACCTTTATATATTCTAGGTACTAGTCCATTGTCATATGTATAGTTTGCAAATATTTGCTCCTAGCCTGTAGCTTGTCTTTTTATCCTCTTAACAGAAGCCTTTGCAGAGAAAATGTTTTTAATTTTGATAAGATCCAATTTGTCCTCTTAAAATTGTATTTTTGGTGTCAAACGTTAAGAACTCTTTATAAAGCCCTAAATCCCAAAGATTTTCTCCACTGTTTGGTTCTGAAAGATTTCTAGTTTTTCATTTTACATGTAAGTCTACAATACATTTTGTGTTAATTTTTGAATAAAGAGTGAAGTTTAGGTTGAGTTTTTTGTTTGTTTTTGTGTGTGGATACTAATTCCTTCAGTACTTCTTGTTAAAAAGACTATCCTTCCTTTATTGAACTGCTTTTGCACTTTTGTAAAAAATCAGTTAAACGTGTTTATATGGATCTATTTCTGGATTCTCAATTTTGTCCCTTTGATCTATATATCTCTCCCTCTGTTAGTACCATACTGTGTTTATTACTATAATTATATAGTAAATGTTAATATCGGATAGAGTGATCCCTCTCACTGTATTCTTCTTTGTCAAGATTGTTTTAGCTCTTCTATAGTCTGTGCCTTTTAATGCAAATTTTAGATAACTTGTCTATGTCTGAAAATCTTTGCTGGGATTTAAAAAAAAAATTTTTTTTTAGTGTTTATTTATTTTTGAGAGACAGAGAGAGACAGCATGAGCGGGAGAGAGCAGAGAGAGGGGGAGACCCAGAATATGAAGCAGGCTCCAGGCTCTGAGCTGTCAGCCCAGAGCCCGACGCGGGGCTTGAACTCACAGACCTCGAGATCATGACCTGAGCTGAAGTCGGACGTTCAACTGACTGAGCCACCCAGGCGCCCCTTTGCTGGGATTTTTAAAAGAGTTACATTAAATCTATACAGATTTGGGGGGAACTTGACATTTTTACTATGTTGAGTCTTCTAGTCCATGAATATAGTATGTTCTTCCATATATTTAGGCTGTCCAAGAGGCTTGCTATGGTGGGATTCTTCCCTATGGTGCCACTTGGGACATTGGTTGTTGTCTCTGGGTGAGTCTTAGGCTTGGGAGGACAAAAACGTTTTCCAGGTTGGGTACTTCTTGTAGTAGGGTTTTTTGCTTTTTTTTTTTTTTTTTTGGTAGTGGTGTAGCTTCCAGGTTGGGTGCTTCTTATAGTAGGGTTTTTCTTAGTGGTGTCCTGTCTTAGGTGGGGGAGGGCAGTCTCAGGACCAGCAGAAAAGGAAAGCACCTCTGGGCTAGGCACCTGTAGCATGATCCTCACTGCCTCATTGTTGTAGGATTTATTTGGTGTTGGCAGTAGGTCTGCTGTTCCATCAGTGAGAATGAGCCTACTTGGGTCACTTTCTGTTGCTAGGTTGGGGATCAGGAGACGGCAGGCCTGGGTTGCCTCCTTCTGTTGGGTGGTCAGTTGGGAGACATCCTGCTGCTATGTTGGTTTTCCAGGCCTAGGTCCCTAGCAAGTTCTCCTCCCTCTTTCTACCTCTCAGAGCTCTCCTTTGTTTGCCTCTTGCACTGTTTCCAGGGTTTATAATTGCACTTGACTGGAGGAGCGAGGAGAGATGAGTCCGTCGCATGTTGTCCATACTGGCAAACTCTATTCTAATTTAATCTTAAGAGAATTAGAAAGTTAAAATAGAGGATCCACAATATACATAGTATATTGGAAGAAAATGCAACTTTCAGTCAAAAGACCGGAAAGAGGGAATTATTTCCATTAAGAATTAATATAAAATAACTAGATATGTTCAGACTCCCATCATCCAACATTTTATCCATTTATGCTGCTCCTGAGAGCATGAAATAAAACCTTAGGTGTATCACATAAATAATAAAGAAGAAATGAAAGACTTTGTGTGATCATTCAAACGTCAAGAATGCTGTGTAGATGAAGGTGTGGAATACTGGAGATGTGCAGATGGCAGACACTGCTGTTTGCTAAAGGGCTGCAAGTCCTCACCTTTATCCTCTTCTCTCAGATGAGAACTGCCCAGTGGAGGATAATGCAAGCCACATATCTAATTTAAATTTTTCTAGGAGCCACATTAATAAAGTGAGAAGGAGGAGCACCTGGGTGGCTCTGTTGATTAAGTGTCATGATATCAGGGTTCATGGGTTCGAGCCCCGCATCAGGCTCTGTTGTCAGCACAGCACAGGGATCCTCTGTCTCCCTGTCTCTCTGCCCCTCCCCCGCGCACACACTTTCTCTCCCTCTCTCAAAAATAAATATTGAAAAAAAAAGTAAAAAGGAGCAGATGAAATTATTTTAAATGATATTTTAACCCAATATATCACAAATATTATCATTTCAACATATAATCAATAAAAATTGTTATTGGTATAATTAACTTCTTTTTTATACTAAGGCTTCAAAATCTGGAGGGCGTATTTTGCTTAGCACATTTCAACCCAGACTAGTCCCAGCTCAAGTGCTCGGTGCCCTGGCTCTCCTTTTTGCCTGACACATCCTTCCCTGGAGACCGTGAGTACAGAATAGCCTGGAATGCTCGAATTCTGAGGTGTGGCAGGTGATAGGTTGAAAAGAAAGTGGAAACAACTGGCAGATACCTCAAAAAGTATTAGCACAGCAGAAAAGGAAACGTCTCATTCATTTTAGGTCCTCTGCTGATTTTCTGTATGATCTTCACCTAATTCTTTTTCACTCTCTATTTTGGCTTATTCATGATGACTTTCCCATCCCAAGTACAAGGCCTCATATTGCTTTGTGCTACTTCACTTCCAATAGGAAGATGACCCGAGCTTCAGGGAAGTCAGGGGATTAAGTGCCTATTTTCTGCTCAGAAATGCATCAGTTCAGCCACTTCTAGGAGCCTCCTCAGCAGTTTCTACTTCAGGGGCTGGGGAGAGCAGGAGAGAGAGGAGGAAGTCCTTTGCAGCATTCAAAGGGAATTCGATCACTTAATTGATGGAGCCAGCAGATGGCCAGTGCAGCTCAGAAATGATTGAATAAACAGAGCAGTCTGCGAGCAAAGGGCGAATCTAGGGGTGGGGTGGGTTCCCCCTGGCCTTGGTGGGTGTGGCTGGGCACTAGTGGGTCTGTCCCCATTCACTCAGAGACAGCCACTGCCTCTGAGCACAGCAAGGAAGGAGGGAAATCCGAGAAAGGCCAGTGTTTGAACAAGGACCATCTGGAATAAGCAGTAATCATCAGAGAAAGGGTAAAGTACTTTGCCCGGGATGAAAAAAAAAAAAAAAAAAAAAAAAAGAGCCCAGCAACTGATCTAAGTGCTAAAAGGCCTCAATTTGTTGACATATATTGTTTTTATGAGGGACCAGCGTTTATTTTATGGCTGAGTTAATGGACTTCTAGAAGTAGAAATTGAATAGAGAGAGCAACATTTACTACTCATGTAACATTAGAAAAATCCCTAACAGCCTTCCTCCTCCTTTCTCCCCTTCCTTCTCCCCTTTCCCCACTTGCCTCCACTTCTCTCTCCCACCCTCCTTTCTCATACACCCATTTACTCAGCATCTGCTCTGTGCTAGACACTGTGCTATGTCCTGCAGGTACAGAGATAAAAGATAGAGTCCCACCTGGCCTCACAGTCTAGCTCACAAGCTGGTGTCATTAAAGTCTGCACACAGGTTATTACCAGGTAGTGCAGAAGGGGCAGTTGGGGCTCTGAGCAAGGGGCTTTGGTACTCCAAAGGAGGGCCCCTCCCCCATATGGTGCTCGGGAGACAAGTAAAGGAAAGCTGGATTTGGGGATGAGTGGGTTGGATGATGCCTGTTTGTGTTTTGAAAGCTAATAAGGAATTGGCTGATTGAAGTCAGAAAGTGGTGGTCTAGGAAGTGGGACGAAGGTGTACAAAGGCATGGAGGTATTCATGTGGTTTGGTTCAAGAACCTCAAGTGGTTTCACCATGGCTGGATCCCTGTATGGGGAGAAGTGAGTGGCTCAGATAAGAGAAGCAAAAGCCAGATCACTGAGCTTTGCATGTACCAAAGTGGTTGGATTTTCTTCAAATGCAGTGGCTCTCAATGTGGGGAGATTTTGTCCCTCAGGAGACACTTGGCATGTGTGTGGAGACAATTTTCATTGTTACAACTTGGAGAGGAGTGCTACTGATGTCTGGTGGGTAGAGGTGATAGATACCACTAAACACAGGACAGCTCCCCAGGGTTGGCCACTTAATTTGCAAGGTCCGATGGGAAGATGGCTTTTGACCTAACATACACCGGGTTTCCTTTGACTATGGGTATACCAGTGCCCAATTATTTGTGTCTTTTTAAAAACAATTGTTTATTTATTTTTGATAGAGAGTACAAGCAGGAGAGGGGCAGAGAGAGGGGGACAGAGGATCCAAAGCGGGCTCTGCACAGACGGCAGCTTCAGCACAGCGAGCCCAATGTGGGGCTTGAACCCATGAACTGCAACTGCAAGATAATGGCCCAAGCCGAAGTTGGACGCTCAACCGAGCCACCCAGGTGCCCCTACGTCTTTGTTCACTTTATGTAAACTTCCCCCTTTCAATGTTTGGAGCAAATGCAGCCTGTTTGAAGTCTTATTTCTTTGTGTTGAACCTAGAACAGTTCATCATGATAAGAAAAATACACTATTTTTCTGAATACTAAGAATCTGCAGGGTAGGAATTATCTACAAATTTACTCACTCATTCATTCAATGATGAAAGCCAGACTCTCTGCACCCTTTGCAGACTATCTGCACAGCTCCCCACCGCCCTTCATGTTGGTTTTGGAGGTCAGGACAGTTCATGGGACTTCTCAAAGAAGTCCAGTGCCTTCACTGGAGTTCTTAGTGCCTCGCAAACCTGTGAAGTGAATAAATCAAAACCATTGAAAAACCTGTATTCATATCTTACTCATGTTCTTTGGCATGTGTCTTGGCCATTGCTGAACTCAGGTTTTGAAGCGATCATTTTCCTACCAAAACAAAACACTATAAAACAAAACAACCCATTCAAGATGATTTACAAATTGAAGGCACCTAATAATAATACCTTACATTTCTGCAGAGATTTTTATCTGCAGAGCACTTCCTAGACAATAACTAATGGATTCCCCAACTCCCTTTAGGAATATAGACACACACATTCCCACATGCACCAGCAACTTAATTTACATGAAATGAAGAAAAAGACATTCCGAAGTGTCATTCTACTAAATCATAATTACAACCTCGAGCTCAAGATAAACATGTCGAACTCTCCCGGGAAGGCAGTGACGCTCCTCCACTGGGGAATTTCCACTTCAATTCCAGTGCTATGTGGGGAGGACAGGCCAGGAATGGTCACATAGTCAACCATCGCTAGAATCAAGGTCCCATTTTAAAAGCAAATGACCCAGGTAAATGACCTGTTAGGAGCAGTGTTGCAGCCTTGTTCCCCCGCGAGGAAGGCCTGTCTCCCTCTCTCTGCTTCAGCCTTCCTGGCCACCTCTTCACCAGCACCTCTGCCCCCCACAGTCTCCTCCTGCTTATCAGTGGCAAGAGTGTGACAAGATGTCATGGATGTGTGAGAGCCTTAGTCTGTGACACCTTGGGGGAATATGGGTTTTTTACAAAGAGGAGCCTGGAGGCAGTCTTCCGGGAGTTTTCAGTCACCAAGGGAGGTAGAACATTCTTCCAAGTGCTCCATGAATCCCACTACCCGGCTGTCATCTGCCTCTTCCTCCCCAAGGGACTGGTCCTGTGGCAAGGCACATGTGTCCGTCTGCACACTCAAGACCCTGGACACTTTTCATGGATCATGCCTCACTTACCTTGCTCACTCGCTTTGAGATGACGTCAACCTCCAAGTCCCACTTTAGAAATGTCCTGGGCTGAATGGCTGAATGTAGAACCGTTCTCTGGGTCAGCAAGCTCAATTAGAACCAGTCTGGTAAAAAGGATTGAACCGCTTTATTTTCTCTCTACCCCTCAGCCTTTTCCTCTTCATGACTGAAGCCACAGAACCTCCACCTGGAGGTCACCCACCCCAGGCTCTGGACTCTGAGCCAGCCCCATGTCAGGAGTCACATCTCAGTGTCCAGGCAACTCACGGTCAAGTCTCCTTGTTGCTCCCAGCTCTTCTGTCTCAGTACTAACAACTGATTTCTGCCACTGCTCTTGGGACAGGTCCCTGGTTTATACTCATGTGCTGTGTTGACCAGCAGTGGGGTTGGAACCACCTGACTTGGCTTCTGCATGTGACTCTTTCAAGGCCAGAGGAGAAATGGCCTCAGCATGCTCTGTGATGGAGAAGGGGGAAGTTTTAAGGTTAAATCTGGGATAGATGCCAAAAATCTACTTCACACTGGACTCATGGGTGTGGCAGAGGCAACAAAGGCCAAAACCAGCCAGCAGGGAGAGACCTCTCAGGGCTGCCACTGGATACATTCACCAGAGGTGTGGTGCAGCAGCTGCAGGAACGGGCAGCAAAGTGGTTTTCAAGGGGCTGAGCAGTGACTACATCAGAAAAGCCAGGATAACCAGAGCTGGTTAGCTGAGGGGTAAGGCTCCCAGCAATGCAGAGTCTAGAAGTCCAAGGCCATCTCGGAAAGCATGTTAGATGGAATAAGAAGGAATGCAGACCAGCAACATGCAGAACATCCCATAAGGAAGCCTGAGTTGCATCAAGCCTGATTGCTATAGGGCAATTCTCCTGCCACTGACAAACACTGGGACTTGATTTCATTAAGGGAGAGAGGGGATCAAGATGGCCAAAGAGATATAACAACAACAGCAAAAACAAACCACAACTGCACTAAAGACAAGAGGCAGTGTATTGAAAGGTCCAGGAACTTTGAGGCAGCTCTTAAGGATGGGAAAAGTCTAGGGTCATCATGAAGAAGAAAATCACAGTCCTGAGGTTGTGCAGTACTAAAACATAGAGAGGGCTGATCCAGGATTTGATGAGATTGGAGGCCAAGAATATTGGGAGGTTTCCAGTGGGGGTCGTTAATCACTTGGGATGCCATATAGGAGCAACCACCTGTCCACCCTCAGGTTAAGAAGCAAGCACTAAGGGTGTTAGTCACCCAGTAAGGACCACTGGGTTCTAATGGTTGTGATGGAGGTTGAGATGGGGCCCTGGCAACCCCCAGGAGGGGTAAGGTGCCCTCTATGCCCAGGAGATTAGATGCAGTAAATAGAACATTGGCAGAAAGGCTGAGAGCTCAAATGTGAAGTGGAGCACACAGCCTCTAAACAGTTGGAAAAAGCCATACAAGAGAGTTGTATCAACCCCAACAAATGCAAAAGTTTACATCCAAAGAAGCAGACTTAATAGAGCAAACAGAAGAAGCCAACAGGCACATATATAATTAGAATCCTCAGAGAGAAATAAAATGATATTGCCCACAAAAAGTAAGGCTTTAGAGATGTTGGAAATGAAGAATTTGACGACTGAAGTAAAATAAAACTCTCAGTAAGTGGGCAGAAGCATTGCCGCTGACAAGAGAATAAGTTGAAAGGGTGAGCCAAGGAATTCTCTCAGAATAGCAAAAACGGACAGGGAGACAGAAAGTATAAAGAGGGTCAAGAGAATCAGAAGATGAACCCAGAAGTTCCCAGCATTCATTGAACAGATCTTCAGGAGATAAGGACAGAAGGCATGGAGGACAGAGTACACTCACCAGGCATAGAAGACAGTGTCCCAGAGTGAGGACAGGTGTGGAGCCCAGAGTGCAAGTGCCCATGGCAGATGTGCGGAGTCAAGGACAAACAAAATGAAAGACTCCTACCAAGCTGTGTCGTGGTGACATTTCAGACATCAAGGATAGAGGGAAAACTCTAAATGCTTTCTGGGAATAGTGGGATGGGGAGAGGAGGAGCTCTGTTACTACAAAGACAACATGAGATGCAAAAAGAGACTGGAACAGTATCTTCAAACTTCCAAGGAAGATCCTTTCGAATTAGCATTCCATAATAGGTGAAACTATGACACAAGTGTGAAGGCACAAAGTGAGATACTTTCAGACGTGCAAAGATTAAAAAATTTTACATCTCAGATCTGATCTGAAAAAAGAATCAACTCAGGAAGTATGATACAAGAAGCAGCAAAACAACTGGCAAGCTCTCATGCTAAGTCTAAATAAATACTGACTACTTTTGAAATTGAGATGTAATTCACATACCATAAAATTCCTCCTTTCAAAGTGTACAACTCAGTGGATTTCAGTATATTCACAATGTGCAACCTTAACCACTCTCTAATTCCACAACATTTTCACTACCCGACAAGGATCCTGTACCCCATCAACCGTCACTCCCCATTCTCCCCTCAAAAAATGAAACATGGAGTTATCCCATGACCAGCAATTTCTCTAGAAGGTATATACACAAGAACACTGAAAACATATACTCACAAACTTGTGCTATGAATATTAACAGCGTCATCATTCATAATAGCCAAAAAGTGAGAACAACCCAGTGCCTATTGACTGATGAATAAACAAAATATGGTATGTCTATACAATGGAATCTTGTTTAGTCTTAGAAAAGAATGAAGTGCTTATACATGTTACAATAGGGATGAACCTTGATAACGTTATGCTAAGTGAAAGAAGGCCAACAAAAAAGGCCACTTGTATCATTTCATTTATATGAAATGTCCAGAATAGGCAAATCTATTGAGACAGTAAACAGATTGATGGTTGCCAGGGGCCTGGGGAAGGCGCTATGGGGAGTGACTGCTAGTGAGTATGGGGTGTCTTTTTGGGGTAGTGCAAATGCTCTGTATTTAGACTATGGTGATGGTTGCACAACCTTGTGGACATGCTAAAAACCAATAAATTCTACATTTTTTTAATTTATTTTTTTAAAAAATTTTTAACGTTTTTTATTTATTTTTGAGACAGAGAGAGACAGAGCATGAACGGGGGAGGAGCAGAGAGAGAGGGAGACACAGAATCGGAAGCAGGCTCCAGGCTCTGAGCCATCAGCCCAGAGCCCGACTCGGGGCTCGAACTCACAGACCGCGAGATCGTGACCTGAGCTGAAGTCGGCCGCTTAACCGACTGAGCCACCCAGGCGCCCCTAAATTCTACATTTTAAAAGGATGAATCAACAGCAATGCTTAACTATTTAATTGCATACATTTTTAAAAGATTGTATTCTCATATTACTTGTTTGATTGAAATAGAGTTTAAAAAACTGGGAAAAAGAAATGTAGTGAACCAAAAATGGCATGAGTCCATCACATATATATACATATATATATATGTATATATATGTATGTATGTATATATATGTATATAGTTTTTTAAGTTCTTTATTTACTTTGAGAGAGACAGAGAGAGCATGAGTGGGGGAGGTGTGGAGAGCGAGAGGGAGAATCCCAAGCAGGCTCCATGCTGCTCAGTGTGCAGTGAGCATGGAATATTTTTGTCTGTTGTGTTAGAACTATGTCACAATGTAACAGCCTCCATTTAGACATTGGTTTATAGTAAACAAAGCTTGACATGTACAAAACCAAAGAAACAAAATAAAAAAAACTCTCTTAGCAAGAATATTCCAGGCTCTCTCATAGGTTGTTTTATTTCTTTTTCACTCTAAAGTGACACTTAACATTGCCTGCCAAGAGCATTCTCAGATTGGTGTTCCTTTCTGTCAAATGCATTATCCAGCTTAGTAGTTCAGGTGGATTCAAATCTTTGCAGAGAAAAGATAAGTTTGTGACTAGGTGATTCTATTTAAAACAAAATACTGTAACACATAGGAAAGAATATTTTACTCAGAAGTTCTAAGAAGAAGCAGTAGGATGTTTGTGAGACAGAGTGATGTTGATTTCAAGGTTTATCAAGACATTAAAAATTAACTTCACTGATGCATTAAATATAAAATATAAAATATAAAATGCATTCAAATATAAAAGTGCTTATACTTATAAATCCTTGAGGTTCATTCTGTTACAGTATAGCAAGATGTTTCTCTATTCCAGAAACTGTTCTGCATGAGTTTTATGTGACTTATAGACACAGCAAAATTTTCAAACAGTAAAATAAGAGACAATGATTCCATAATTTTTGTACATGTAAAATTTTTTTAAACATTTTTTAACATTTTTATTTTTGTGAGACAGAGCACAAGCAGAAGAGGGGCAGAGAGAGAGGGAGATGCACAATCTGAAGCAGGCTCCAGGCTCTGAGCTGTCAGCACAGAGCCTGATGCGGGGCTTGAACACACAAACTGTGGGATCATGACCTAAGCCAAAGTCAGATGCTTAACTGACTGAGCCACCCAGGCACCCCTGTACGTGTAAATTTAAACTCAGACAAAATATAAGATCTCCTTAGACAACTCCTTAATATTAGACACACACTCCACTCCTTCCTAACACCTTGCCAAAATAATTCACTATTGAATAATTCACAATTTGAATGTGGAGTTTTATTTGTCATATGATAATTACAGCTATGTGGGAGCAACTCTTTTCTTTTCTTTTCTTTTTTTTAAGTTTATTTATTTATTTATTTATATTGAGAGGGAGAGCACATGAACAGGGGAGGGGCAGAGAGAGAGGAGAGAGAGAATTCCAAGCAGGGCTTTTTCCTATGGACTGTGAGATCATGACCTGAGCCAAAGTCAAGAGTTGGACGCTTAACCGACTAAGCCACCCAGGTGCCCTGCAACTTTTTCTTACACGGAGAGAGAGACGTAGAAAGGGGATTTAATATTTGCACTTCCTTACACAGACATTAGCAACTCCCAAAGTGAAACACTTTAGGCTTCAGGCATGCAGACATCTTAGAAGAAGCCTGGGAGATGAGACTCCTCTCTAGGAGTAAGAGATCTTGTGGGATTTTGTGAGGATGCTTTGGAATTTCCTTGGAAAAAGTGTTAATGCATTTTGAGAAGAAAAGCTGGAGGAAGTAAACCTTATTAAAGCCAATGGTCTTTATTAATTGCTTGGGTTAGATTTTTATCACGTACTTAAAGACACAGCCAAGAGCACATGGTTTCATCAGTAATAGTGTTCGTAATGTTGGTGCTTAATAGACCATTACAACTACTTGGATTAAAATAGTGACTATCAACACAGATTCTGGACTTCCTCCATAACCACACCCGAATGCTCTAACAAGAAGCCCCAAATAAATATCACATTAAGAAAAATGAACTTCAGCTATTTTAATATTGAATAACTAGACACAAATGAAAATAGTATTTGACCTTATAAATACAGCACTTTAATCAACGCTACAATGGGTACATTTTTACAGCATAAATTACTGTACACAATTGTCCTACTTAAAATCCTCTTCAATTCTGGAAACAGTTGTAAGACCAATTCCTGTAAGAGGAGACGATAAAGGCCCTGTAATCTGGTTTTGCAGCTGCTAAAATTGGATCAGTGGAAAAGTCTCGTGGGACATAAGCAGGTTCCCAGGTTGCTGACAGACAGCTCTCCCAAGACCGAGATACACAATTTGAAACGGTGTTTGATGTGACATGCTATATAGGAATATTGAGTTAGCGTTGCCAACTCCATGAATAAACATCTAAGATGATACAGGATAAAAGGGTGGAATTTAAAATTCCTGCTCTGACTGAGGCAAACTTACATGGGAGTGACTTTCAACTTGATTCCACAGAACCATAGAGTAAGCTGCTATTTATTATGCTGTAGTAGGAGTGTTCCATAACATCCTGCCTGAGAAAAGGCAGTATAGCATCCAAGTGCCTAGCTAGTGTATCGACACCTCCTCATGCTAATAAACCCCATGTTGCCATTCTAGATTTTTTTTTTTTACCTAAATACTCAGAATTCACACTGGATAAGGTGTTGTGCTTTTGTGGAAAGGGTGTTAGTATCGATTTGGGCCTAAATGAGGATGGATCTTGTAAGACCTTCAGCGATTGCTCTTTTGTACTGGAGAAAACCTAGGGATTTTCCAATAGGGATGAAAAGAAAAAAAAGCCCTTTTCAATGGGTATTTCATGATTATTTTGGTTACATCAAAGCACTGATTTAGGGATACAAGGAAGCCCTGTGTCTAAGTCATATAAATATTAGATAAAAGCTAAAAACTTCTATCCAACATTGAGGACCTTGACCGCAGTGGTATGAAACATTCAGATTAGTCAGATTTCCAGTTTTCGTTTCAATGTTTGGGGCTAGAATATACAGTCTCTAGTTGGGCATCACAAAAATTACTAAGGTCTTACGTTGATTTTTCCCTCTCCTGGTACACTGACTAAAATGTAGCCTACAATTAAGTGATTATGTTGAGGCAACCTAACCCACTAGAGAAAATATTTACCTTCTCTCAAGAGAGGTTTCCTTTTTCCTGAAGCTCATGACATACCCAAGTCCCTTATGACAGATCTCCTTTCTCAGGAATAAACCTCCCAAAGAAGCTTATCTTCCACCTCCTGGCCCCAGACAGACAGACAAACAAACAAACAATCAGAGGCACAAGGTGCACATGTAGCCAACTCAGCCTCCTGGCACTCAAAGAAACACCATGAGAGTATGGAAAATGAGACTGTGCTGTGTTCTCTGGCTCTATGAAGATATTGAAACATGGTGTTCAATAAGTAAGTTTTCTCCTGGAAGAGGCGCACACTGGAAGCTTGGACCCAATGTTCCTTCTTCCCCTTTCCATCTGGACACCCCTTGATTTCTTAAGGCTGGGACTGGATGAGAAAGGGGAGGGGCGATTGCACCACCAACTGGGGTACTTGGTAGCCCTGCTGCTCTTGGCAAGGACTCTCCCTCCCCGCCGCCGTCATTGGTCTTAGAGCTCTGCCTACAGGCAGGATGGACTCAAAGCGGTAATGACAAAGGCTGAAGAGTCTTATCAAAGGGTCTGTGGTTATCCCACTGTCATCTTCCTGGTCCTCTGGAATCTAGTCAGGGTTGGGACAGAGTCCCATGCCCTGCATCACACACCTTTGTATCTTGGTGCCTGTAGATACAGTATATTTCTGTTGCTTCTGTGCTGACAATAATGCGTGACTCTTGCTGAGTGTGACAGCTGGGGATCTCAAAATGCTTGCCCAGATCTGTTGATCCTCACACTCTGTCTGAGGTCGTGGGTGTTCTGAGTTACATTTCACATAGAGGAAACTGAAGTATACAAGGGAGCTTTATTCAAAGATCAGGTGCAGCAGGTGAAGGAGGGGAGTGTTTTCCTGAGTTCTCATCCCAACATCACTGAGTTCTAATATTGAATCCTTGTTTTCTTAAAGCTTCCACTGTCTCTAGTAACTGTTCATCTAAAAAGTCAAGATACTAAACCTGACATATAGAACTTAGAAGGGAAAAAAAAAACCAAAGGAACAAAAAAATAATCCAGCTCACAGGGCAGGACACTTTTGGGTTGAGCTGGCAGCCCTAGGAACTTCAGAAGATTAATAATCAGGTTGCAAATTACTCAAAGGAAAGTGTTAATATTGATATTTCACCACACAAATAGGCCCCAGAGATAGCTGGTGAGGCCACAAACGTGTCTGTCACCAAAGATTAGTGTGTTATGTGCTTAGAATTTTTGACATCTCAACTACATGGCCATACTTTAGGCTTTGTGATCTCTCATTTTGTAGGATGGGGGTAACAGAGGAGACTTTAATAAGTCATGTATCTTTGACTACTGTGAATAGAATGCTGTTCAGTCAAGCAGTGTGTATTCCTCAGTGTTAAGTATTTTCTCTTTGCTCATCTGGACATCTAGAAATCAAGAGATGATAAATGCTGGGGAAAAAGTGAGTTTTGTTTTATGGAAAACTGAAAAAGGGTTGAAGAACAATACAGGAACCAGAATATTGTAATTATTTTTCTAACCAAGCACCACTGTTTGAAAAGCCTAAACACTGGTACTATTTGACATTGTCTTTGGATATATTTTCCGATGAGCTTTTCCTATGTCAGAAATGAGTAGAAAACAAGTCCTTGATTCAGCTTTCCAGGCCTCATCATTACTTCCTGATGCTTCAAGACAAATGCCAATGATTGTTTTGACTTGCAGTTAGTACCTTGAGTTCATCCCTCGGATCAATGTGTTTAAAACTGGCTGTTAAGAGGTGGATTTTCAAAGCAACACATAGGGGTTTAATCCCCTGATTCCCATTACTCGAAGAGCTGTGAAGCTGACTCCCCTTGGAGCCAGCCCCAAATTACCCTCTGCTGCCTCAGAATGCCAATTAAATAATAAAAACCAAAACTGTGGTCAGATGTAATTAGTTTGAGAACAGAGTTTTATAATTTCCCTCATGCCACACAAACAAATTGACCCCTCTGATGACATATACAGAATAATTCAGTTTGGACAAAGAGAACACAGATCTCAAATCTGAACATTTCTTGTGCTATTTGTTAGGAAGTTGTAATAATGAAAACTGTGCTTGAAAAATTGTTGGAAATGCAGTTTATGTTGTTAGGTTTTCTTTCTTTCATTAAAAAATGTCTTTCAAGACTCCAGTTGGTCCGTGTTTCATTGAAAATGTGTTACTTCTTAAAAATATGATTCTGATTAGTATAGACTTCAATAGCAGGCAAACTGTGTAAGAGAAAGACAGTTCTTGAAAGACTGTTGAGTGTTTCTTAGCCCAAACCACTTCTGAAAAGAGTATCAAGGTCCCTGGAGCAAGCAAAGCCAGTCCCCTGTCCTGGCCATTTCTGGGATGAGGTGGTCTCCATAGTGGCCCCGAGTTAGGGTCCTCTTGCAAGACAAGACAATTTGAATCTAAGGGTAGGGGCTGGGTAAGGTGAAAAAGTCATTCTGTTTTTGTTGCTGTTTCTGCTTCTTTGGGAAGGAATGGATTGAAAAAATTTGGGGAGAACAGTAAAAATAAGGTTAAGAAAAAACCCTCCCACACAGAGAGATATATAATGGCAAGCCACTGTTCTAATATTTCTGTCTTCATTAGTTCAAAATTCTCCTATTTTACTCAACCAAATATTGCAAACATTATTCCACCTTGTTGGTCCGAGTTGAAAAAACCTGGCACATATAAGTTAACTTGTGTCATTAAGGAATATTAGGTAAAACAGTATACCAGGACTACTGGGTAGACAGGCATCAATGCAGTCATCAATATGAACTCCTCAAGCTTTCTATTCAGCATTTTCTGGGACACTGGGGGTGTTCTTCTGCACATGCATGTGTGCATATATGTGCTGGGAAATGGGAAAGACAAGTTGTAAACTAGTTATAATGCAAGAGAACATGCTTCCATCTTGACTGTGAAAAATGTCAGGCCTATAGTAATGAAAATCCATGGAAGCTACATTTAAAAGATTCATGAAACAACAAGGTTGCTTCTGAAGAGATTATGAACGAGGGACCAGAATTCTTATTTGAACGTATTTTGATTCTGAAGTTTCCTTGTAAAAATATTCACAGAAATTGGTGGACATTTTTTTTTTTACATACAACTCGGTTTCTCTCATTTACAACATAAGTCATTTAATGTAACATTTGCAACCTTAGAAAGGCAGACATATTTAATCCAAGTCAGTTTATAAATTCCAATTTCACATGGATTAAAAACTGCAGATAAATTAAGTCACAATAATATCCTGTACATGCATTAAGGCTGGTGACTGCTAAAGTCTCTTGGGTATCTACAAACAGGAAATCACACACAGATTACTGGGTCTGAAGAGTGTCTACATCATTAAAAAAATCTTGCTTTTTTTTTTTTTTTGTTTTGCTTTTTTTTTGGTGATACAGGTTTCAACAGTAACTCTGGAAAACTGTGAAAAATGTTATTTAAAAATATATATGTATATACTACTGCACAGTTTCAAAGATGTGATTCATAAATAATGTTGGCTGCACTGATTAAGTTTTAACAATTACTGCACTTCCAAGGTGATGCGAACACGCAGCGACTTATACTCAATGTTAGGCACTAGTAATATCCTTCAGGCATACTACAGTTTTATGTTAGCTGTATTGTACATATATATTTTTAAATGTATGCATTTATACAAACTGTGTATATCATGTATGGGATGTCAGAAATGTACACATCACTGTTATATAATACACACATCATTGTTTTACATACTAGGATAAGTTTTAGTGCAGAAAATCTCATTGCATTGCATTCCATGTGTTCGATCTAGTACACAATTTGTCAACTCTTCAGATTATTTTTCCAGTACATTCTTCTTTAGATAGGGGGTCCGAGTTTCTGTCTGCAATCTGCAAGTTTCCAGAAATATCTGTTTTAATCAAACCTCACTTTCCAGGCACACTCCTTCACATAAGTCTGATCTCTGTAGAGAGTAGTAACAAATCCCAAATTTTGATCAGGAATATATTTGGGTTACTTTCAAAGGTAACTCTAACATTGTGATAAAGGAAGGCATCCACTCAGGTCATGGAAGGATAAGGTCAGTCGAACTTATGTTGAACTTCTGAGGAAATTATATGTCTTCAAAGAGAAAAAAATGATAGTATGTTTAAATGGGAGCATCTGTGGAAAAATATACATAAGACTGTCAACAGTGGTTGTCTTTCAGGGATGGGACGTGCTACCTTCTACTTTCTACATTGCTGTATTGTTTGAATCTTTACAATGAGCATGTATTACTTTTATAATCCAAAAACACAAGAAAGGTATTTCTACTTTGAACAAAGCTAAATAAAAGGAATAAGTCATGAATGACTTTCACAAGTAACAGTCAGAAGATGGTTCCTTACCAAAATCATCTATGCCAAAGCCAACAAAAACTGCTGCCCTCACGTGGTCAGTTGATGAGATCAAAGACAGGGAGAGGAACTGCATGCTCTGACCATCTCCAAGATGACGACTTCCAAGTGTTTTTTTTGCGGGCCACGGGCCACGTAAGTGCTGATAAAATGCTGTGGGCACAATCAGCCAGGGGCCTCCTGTGGGTCTACATGGGGTTTTGTGGGTAAGCATGTTATGGGCCGCTACAAGACCCATGGCTTTGAGGATGGGCAGGGCCAGAAAGCACCCAGGGGATGCACGATGGACCCTGAGGTTCATCCCTTTGAGAGTTTCAGCATTTCATCAGGATTCATCAAGGGTAACTAGAACTAAGCTTTAGTCCTCCAAAAAAAAAAAATCCAAAATTTCCCAAGTTAGACTCAAATTTCCAACATAGGATGGGATCGCAAACTCTGCCAATAGCTAGTGAAAGGGATGTGAGGCGCCCCACAGTTGGACAAATGTAAAATAGAAATACTGGTAACATTTCAGGGCCAAAGCCAAATGCAAATTTCACAAACCCTTCACTGGCTTCATTTCACTTCAGACCCTTCACTTTAAATTCATTTCAAATCACCTAAGTTGTTCAATCATTTGTACAGTTTTGAATCAGTGCTTAGAATGACAGCAGTCTTATTTCCCATCTACAGATCAGGTGACAAAAATGTTAACATTACAACCAAAGCAGTAAGAGCATCAGGGAAAGCATATATCACAATCTACCATAACTGTTTTGTGCCAGCATCACCTTGGAAAATGGAGCGTTCCACATACTGCATCACCTGTCTCTTTCTCAGACCATCCTGGTGCAATTCTGTCAAGTGAGAGGCTTCAAGCACATTATTTTTGCTTTTAAGGACATGGCAAGGTATATCCTCTTTTGCAGAAGTTTTTCTTCTTACCAGTATTTTTTATATTCAAATATATTTAACAAGAAGACTAAATCTAGGGCATGACAAGAGACTATAAAAGAAGTAAGTTTCATACAAAGACTGTAAACAAGATGTCAAAAAACTAAAATGTAAACTTAATTGAAAAGAAAAGAATCAAGGGCAAGACGTAAACATACCAGACGTACAGGATGCAAACATGATGTTCTAGTCATTGCTACCCCAAACAGGGTTGTGATCATTGCAAAAATAACTCACCCCACACTTATTAATAAGCAGCTTGCAAATCAAAGCCTGAAACATATCCCCCAGATCAAAATGCTATTAGAGGCCTGCATTCTGCACAAAGAGTGAGAGGGTGAGACAGTCTCACGATAGCAAATATTTCTCAGCCTGATAAGCAGCAGATACAGACTCCTAGTGAAGAAACGTTCTAGGCAATGTCCCATTTGGCCAAGAAAATTTGCAAGAAAGCTATCGTGGGAAGAAAAGACTTGAAACATATTGGCTGACAAATGCCATGTGGCTCTATGGCTGCTGTGTCACAGTGGCAGGAAGAAAACACACGTGGGCTGGGCAGGCTTACTGTTCCACGTGCAGAAGGTTTCAATTCCCAACTGAGCTCCAAGCTCAGTTGTCTGTTCTTGTTGGTCAGCTTTCAATGACACTGTTTTTACCAAATCCCAGTGCCATTTTCATATGATTTTGGGGGCAGGGCAGGGAAGGCCTGTGGGATTTGATCCATTTGCTTATAACGCATTTAGTTGATAATAAAGTTGGATGGAAGGGTGTGTGTTAGACAAAAGGCAAGGTATTTGGTAACATGCAATCTAGTAAACGTCCAGCACAAAAATAACTGACTTTTTTTCGTTATTCAATTATCCATAATACACAAAATCAAAAATTAATTGGGGAATAGTATTTTAATACTGAAAGTAATCAACACATATAAGAACTAGGTTCATCTTAACTGGCAGTCAAGCTTTTGGTGTGCTGTATTGCACCTGGTTAACTAACCCATGAGATTTTGGTTGAATGTTCTAAGAAGTCATGGTTTAGCTTTGAAATAGAAAGTGTGTGTGTGTGTGATTTTGTGCGTGCGTGCATGTGTGTAAGTGTATATTCTCTAATCAGAAAACTCTGATCACTTTGTCTAGCTTGGGATTATGAAAACTAGACAAAAATGTATTTTAAAGAGCTGTATATCTTACACACATACACAGGCAACTTCTTTTACGCGCACACATACAAACACACATGCCCTGGGAAAAGACCATTGTTCGATGCTGAGAAAATATTCACCGCAGTTCGATAAATGCTGTGGCTGGGAATTTCAGTAGCACAGTGTCCAGAAACATTGAGCCGTCCATGGAGGTGAGAGCACAATCCAGCTCGGGGGCAAGTTCCCTATGACAGGTGGGTGCTGTTCCGCAGCCAGTGCAGGCCCTGCTGGGAGTATTGGACCAGGTGCTCCATGCTGCTGTGCAGGGTGACAGGCCCCATGAGCAAATCCAGGTCGTTGAAGAATTCTAGAGGACAGAGAGAGTCGTTTAAGTGACGCACGTGCTGAGCGTGCTACCCTGAGAGACCTGAGTGACTTAAGAAAAAATTCCATTCACAGTCTCTATATAAATCATGCACTCTCTATTCCATCAGGCAACTTTAGCATTCCACTGGACAAAATAAAACCCAAAGGTAGAGAACTCATCCTATATCCAATTAATTCTATTGGCCATTTCTCATTTATTTATGTATTTATTTTAAAATTTTATTTAAATCCAAGTTAGTTAACATACAGCGTAATAATGACTTCAGGAGTAGAATTTTGGGATTCCTCACTTACATATAACACCCAGTGCTCATCCCAACAAGTGTCCTCCTTAATGCCCACCCCCACTCCCACCTCCCCTCCAGCAACCCTCAATTTGTTCTCTGTATTTAAGGGTTTCTTATGGTTCCCCTCCCTCTCTCTTTTTATCTTATTTCTCATTCAAACGAATAACATTTACTGGGCCAAATGGCAAAGAAAATTTACTTCCTTAGAGTGCATTGTCCTTGTGCACGAATGCATCCTGCCCTAGATGTGGCTTATGGCTCTGTCACCCCTTAATACTGTACTCAACTGTAGCATGTGCTGAACCCCTGCAGTGAGTCCAAGGCAGAAGGGTCCAGGACCTTGGGGTCAGGTCAGAGATGGGTTCTGAAAAACCCCTACTGAGGTCACCTTCTAGTCCTGGGACATTCTCTAGGTCTGTGCCTTCGTTAACATTTATTATGTGCTGAGGCACTGTGCTAGGTGCAGGGGGTAGAGGTAGGGGGTACAGAAGACGAATAAGGTGCAGGCTCTGCTCTCTCAGAGATCACGGGATAGTGACTCAGAGAAACAATGGCTCATATGGCTGTTATACTGTCATAACTGGATCACTGAACAACAGTCTTTGAAAGTGAGAACCTGGGAGTTTTTCAAAGTTCCTCATATACATGCTGAATGATGTCCTGCCGGAGAAGGCGAGGGAGAGATTAGAGAAGACTCTGAGGTGGTGGGGAGGGAAGCCAAGGCAGGAATCCAGGAGCAGAACTGGGGAGGAGGGGGCAGGTCCAGGAAAAACGCCGACTTTACACTGGACATGTAGCATTGAGCCCTCTGGTAGGAGACATCCAGTAGGCAGCTGGCAGTGCCATCTGGAGTGTGGCCTGCTCAGGGTCTCCCAAACTGGCCATGTCAATTTTTATACATCCTGTCCCTTCTGTTGTGTCCACCGGGGATGCCCACCCCACTCCATCTCAGCTACACAACGACTATTTGCCTTTCCAAACCCTGTTCCCTGTCAATTCCTCTAGAGGCCTCTCCTGGTGGCCTCAGTCCCCTGGCATTGACCTCCCTGGCATTCCCATTAGATTTTCAGGGTGTGTCACCTCTGGGATGCATGTTATGTACTATCCGGTTTTATTACCAATTTCATGTACTCAGGACCCACGTGCTTATCTATGCCATTAATTCCTCATCTCATTGTGAACATTCTGGTCTTGTCCTCAGAAGCTTATGCTTTTGTGGGAACAGAATTCGCACTTAATGGCTTGAAAGTGAACTCAGATTTGTGCTCTCCTGCTGTGGGAGGGAGAGTAGTAAATTGGTATAATCATTTGGGAGAAAAGTTAATATATATTAAGATATATAACAATATATATCTTAAAAGAATCTATAGCTGTTGACCTCCAAATTCTCCCTTGTATGAAAATAATCAGAATATAGACAATGATTTATATAAGGAGATTTGTCATAACATTATTCGTAGTAGAACAAGAGTTGGAAGTGACATAAATGTCCAACAAGAAGGGAATGGTTTTGAGAAATCATGATACTTTATGACTGTAAAACCACTATTATGACAGTCTTCTAGAACATTATAAAAGAGTTTTTGAACTAGTTAGTGGCATGGGAAAATGCCTGATATTGTTAAATGGAAACAGGATATAAAACTGTATATGAACTATAATCTTATTTTGGCAAGAATTGTGCATGTTTGGAGAAGACTAGAGGAAACTTCGGTAGAATGTTAACAGTAATTATCTCTTGGTGATAAGATTACTGATAATTAAAAAATGTTTTTTCCTGTAGTTTTCCACACTTTACAAATTTAGCCACAGTAGACATGCATTTGTTTTATAATCTGTGAAAACAAACCTTACTTAAAGAGAAATAGAACTTAACTGCTGCCTATAAAACACTCTCTTTTCAGTGGCAAGCAGCTATCACTTATGCAGCCAGGAACATTCATCCTCATTAATTAATAGTTAAATGTTTCAGGTCCCTAGTTGTATTCTAGGCACCGTGCAGGTCTTGGGAACACTAAGCTGAATAGAACGTTACCCCTACCTTCACAGAGCTCACAGTCTCAAAGAAGAGCATATGTGTATATATCTCTATCTGTATTTACACCATTTCTATGTATCTGTATCATATCTATGTCCACCTCCATCTCTAATCTCCTATAGTCAAGATTAAGGTAGGTTAAGGCACGAGAGACCCTGAGTGAGGGTGGGAAGTCAGGAAAAGTTGTTCACAGCTTCTACCGTCTCCTCTGGTAAATGACGAAAACTTGCTCAATGATGTCCCGCGTCAGGCTGGCTCCCTGGGTTGTGGTTGGAACCACACACACACACTTCCTAGAGGCTCACACACCTCTGTTTTCCTTGGCCAGGTTGTCTGCCATCTCCCAGTAGTCATAGCTGTGGAGAATGCTGTTGGTGATGCTGACGTGGTTGGCTGCCATCTGGTGGATGCGCTGTGGGATGCTGACGATGGTCGAAGGGGACAGGGTGTTGGCATTGGAGAGGCTCCCCTGAGATCCCACGGAGCTGGTCGGAGAGGGGTTGGGAGACATGGGGGATGGGGTTCCAGTGCTCCTGGAAGGAGAGAGCGTAGAAAAAAACAAGAGTAGGGGGGCTGGTACCAGGTGGGGTAGAACAGCCCCCCAGGGTGCTGTAAGCAAAGTAGCACATGGCCCAGCATCATGCAGTGCCTCATTTATCACCTTTACTTTGGAGAAATGAACTTACTTTCCACTGGCTCCCCATGGAGATGGGGCTTGGGCAGCTTTAGATGAATTCTGCAGGAAAAGAAAAACGTTGACAGTGAGTACCATCTGTTTAAGTTTAAACAGCTGACGATAACGTGTTCTCAGGTGACCTTTGAGAGACGTAATGGCAGAGGCTGCAGATAAAATAAAGATTCACAGAAATTGGATCTGGGAAGTTACAATTACTAGGCTACTGGTTTCTTTTCTGGAAGCTGGTGGGGGGCAGCTGCATGGCCTGCAGGCATCCACCATGGGCTACAATGAAGAGCTCAACCCACAGGCTGGGTTTTCATGCACCAAATTCTGTGTACCAAATTAAATCATAATCCTAAGGGTCTGTTGAATCCTAAACCAGCCTAAGTTTTTTCAACTAGCTTAATTTTTCTGAAAAGGAAAAAAGGAGCAGGACCGCACCTTCCCCCTGCCACACCCACGGGGAACACCTTATATTTAAATGTAGGGCATATCTACAGAAACCACTGCCATACATTTAATGCCTGAAAATATATGAGACATCAGATTCTATTGTTTTGACTTATGAAGTTTAGAAGTATTTGTCTTAAAGGAAAGTGCTGTTGAAGTTTTCTAAAAGAACAAATTAAAATATATGTGCGTAACAGAGTATTCAAAAACTGACTTATCTGAGTATTTTGACCTAGGATGTTATGTTACATAAGCCAGTTGTTTGCATCAGGCATTGAAAAGAAGTTTTGACTTTGGCAAGGAAAGCTGCTAAATGTACAGACAGATTTCCTCTCTGAGAGTCTGATAATGCGTTCTTGGCCTAAGTCTATGGGACTATTAAAGAAAAAAATGGTCTTTAACGTTTATTTATTTTTGAGACAGAGAGAGACAGAGCAAGAATGGGGGAGGGGCAGAGAGAGAGGGAGACACAGAACCAGAAGCAGGCTCCAGGCTCTGAGCCATCAGCCCAGAGCCCGACGTGGGGCTCGAACTCACAGACTGTGAGATCGTGACCTGAGCCGAAGTCGGACGCCCAACTGACTGAGCCACCCAGGTGCCCTGGAAAAAAATGGTCTTTATGATACTGATGTGAATTTTGCCTTCCAGAGAGAAGAAAACAGCCTCAGCCTGGTACCCCAGAGACAAGGTGTTTCTTTGGTTAAAAAGGACTTTATGAAGTGGTAAGTGATTTTTAGTTTTTTAGCGGAGTTGTTACCAGAATGGTAAGAAATGGCCTTACAGGTGGAAATTCTACTATTGCCTTCATGCCTCTTCTACTCCCAGTAAGCCCTGTGACCAAAAGCATGAGTGGGAATCAAGTCCTTTATTCAGAGGCAGCTCTGTATTGATAAAACACTTTGCTTATGGACAAATTATCATTGCCACCTGAAGGTTTCATAATCTCTGAACTTAAAATATCTTTTTTTTTAATATATGAAATTTATTGTCAAATTGGTTTCCATACAACACCCAGTGCTCATCCCAAAAGGTGCCCTCCTCAATACCCATCACCCACCCTCCCCTCCCTCCCACCCCTCATCAGCCCTCAGTTTGTTCTCAGTTTTTAAGAGTCTCTTATGCTTTGGCTCTCTCCCACTCTAACCTCTTTTTTTTTTCCCTTCCCCTCCCCCATGGATTCCTGTTAAGTTTCTCCACATAAGATCCACATAAGAAAGAACACATATGGTATCTGTCTTTCTCTGTATGGCTTATTTCACTTAGTATAACACTCTCCAGTTCCATCCACGTTGCTACAAAGGGCCATATTTCATTCTTTCTCATTGTCACGTAGTACTCCATTGTGTATATAAACCATAATTTCTTTATCCATTCATCAGTTGATGGACATTTAGGCTCTTTCCATAATTTGGCTATTGTTGAGAGTGCTGCTATAAACATTGGGGTACAAGTGCCCCTATGCATCAGTACTCCTGTATCCCTTGGGTAAATTCCTAGAAGTGCTACTGCTGGGTCATAGGGTAGGTCTATATTTAATAAAATATCTTTTTTTAATGCTTATTTATTTTTGAAAGACACAGAGAGCATGAGCAGGGGAGGGACAGAGAGAGAGGGAGACAGAGAATCTGAAGCAGGCTGTCAGCAGAAAGCCTGATGCGGGGCTTGAGCCCATAAACCATGAGATCATGATCTGAGCCAAAGTCTGATGTTCAACCAACTGAGCCACCCAGGTGCCCTCATAGTCTCTGAACTTTATACTGTAAAGGCATTTCAATGGCCTTTAATTAAGGGTAGCCACCAATAGCCCCTGGAGGGGAAACTCTGATATTTAAGTTGTGTTCTTTGTCCATTCTGTACATATTCATGGATGGCATACATAGGCTAAGAACTTCCTATATCCCTTAAAAGTTATGTTGTAATCTCTGTAGCTTACAGAGTTCAGATTCCTTTTTTATTCAAGCATTTTCTTTTCTTTTCTTTTTTTGACTGTAGTAATGTTCTTCAGTATTAGCTCTTAGATTCTGACTTTCTGGAAGTAAAGGAATAGACTTAGTGTCTGTTCTTGTCATTATGACACAGAACGGTCAATGTGTCAAAACAGTTATCTCCTTGCCTTAGCACCTGGTTACTTTACACACGTGACCAGGAAGGAGCTGGCATGCTGGTCATAGCCCACAGAACCTCCAACGTAGCCTGGTCATCTGAGAAGTGGAGGTTGGGGATTAAAGGATCTAAAATGATGGTGTGTATCTGACATGGGGTTGGTGGAGGTGGAAATGCTATAATTTCTTGTTTCTATAGACAAATGGGCAGCAAAGGGGCTGAGAAATCTCAAATGAATAACTTCATGTCCACTTCACAAGTACATCAGAGAAGGTTTTCTTTTTTTATTCTCCCAGTGAAAATGATTTCATTTCCTGAAATAGGGAAAAGTTAGCATATTTTCCAATCCTACCCTTATATTTACCCACTACCTCTGAGTTCTAACAAGCCATTTCTTATCATTTAAAGCAATGCCTTGATTAAAAGTTAAATTAGCTACTGGAGAGAACTATGAGGAAGTTCTAAGTAGTTACCTCTAAGAGGAAGAAGCTCTAAAGGAACATGAGAAATTTGTTAGCTATAAAGAGGAATTTCCTAGGACACTAATATTCTTTCTCTTGAGGCCATAAAAATACTTGGACACAAGGCAGGGAGATAAATTAGATGGACTCTCAAGGCCATTCTTTGAGCCTTGAACACCATGAGTATGTCATAAAGGGGGTTAGTGTTGATATCAGAGGGTTCCTGTATTATCCCCAAAGCCATGAATTCTACCAGGCTCCTCGAAAATGTCCATGACAGAGAGACCAGTGGATACAAGCAATAATGTTGCCCATTAGCCAGATAGTACCTTGAAATAGTCGATAAGTGCTTTTGAGTACTTCACAGCATGGTCCCTTTTGAGTCGAAACATCCGCCAGTACAGGAGAGCCAGGCATCGATAACTGCAGCAGAAAGAGAGAAATGGGCCCTGAAAGCATGAGTATGTCCTTTGCAAACAAGACTTAAAAAAAAAAACAAAACTCTTGTTCTAAGGCACTCAGCATTTATATCATGATTATATATATGTAATATTTTTAAACTTACATTTACGTCTGAAAAGTATCTGACCTTCCTTTAGTTCAAAAGATAGAATTCAAAACTTCAAGGAGTTATTCCATAAACATATCTACCACTATATCACAGCTTTATTGCTTCTTTGTTGGGGCCAAGGGACAGGCCATTTTCTTCTTCCACCACTAGAGGACAGTCTCTCTCCATGGGAGGAGTGAGGGAGCATTAGCACAGAGCTTTCCCAGTCACTGGGAAACTCACTGGGGGAGTTTCAGGGCAGAGCCACCTTACTTTGATTTCTCTGGTGCCGTGACTTCTGCACCTTCGGCTTTGTTGAAAGAAAAGCTCTTCCACCTGTTTGTATTCCCTTCACTTTTAAACTACTTTACTGGACTGTATAAGTAGTTCAAATTAATATATATGAATACTTTATAAACAGCAAAAACTCAAGGCTGAGAGTATCATTATTTTATTATTTTACATTTATTATTTACATATTAGTATTCTATCTTCTATAATATTAGGTATTAATCATCATTAATGTGTTAATCCTAATAATGGAACTTTACGTTTGAAAACAACAAAGAAAGCATTTACTGAGACATACCCTCTGCTTTTCCCTGGTGCTTTTCCCTCAATTATTTGCTAACTCAGTTCTGGTGCTGACATGCTAGAATGCCAATGTACCAACTACAACTTGCTAGTGTCTTCTGAGCACAAAAAATTGCAGATGGTGTGACAATGCAAAACTACCTGAGACCCTCTCTTTCTGAATGTTGCTGTTATTTTTTTTGAGACTTGATTCTCTGACTTGCAGATCAGGTTCTAGAGTAGAATATGAACCACTGGAGAGCAAAAAATGTTGGATCCCTATATAGGAGGAACCAAGACAGGTGTCCTATGATTTGGGAGAATGAGGTGAGGTGTTCCAAGGAGATATAATGGGGAAAATTGTTATTATTATATTCACATAGTCATTACCATTGTAATCACTACAGATACAGAAAAAAAACCTATTACATGCTGGTGAACAGTTTAAAAGAAATGCTTCTGTTATTACAGTGTAATAAGCTGTTTCTCTGATGTGTTGAGAACTTCAGGGCACCATCTTGTTTTAGTCATAATAATCCTACATGTAAACAAACAAATGGATTATTTTGATTGTGTCTAAAGTGTCAAACACAAGAGAAATTACATTTGGCACAACTCACATTCAAATTATTAAAACACAGACCTACCTGATTTTAAAGTTGTGCATGCACTCACATACATACAAATACACAGAAAAAATTATCCTTGTGTAATGGACCTGTTGACTCTCAATCACTGTGAATTCACATCATGCTTGGTAGGCCAGCAAGAAATTGTGTGGGCTCACCCCAGCCACCATCAGAACTGCATTTGTTTTTGCATGATAGAAGGTAGTAGAAAAATGTACACATTTCAGCAGTTGGTTTGCCAATGAAGGTATACATGGCTGTGGAGGCTATTTTAAGTTGATATCATGCACTTACCATAATGCAGCCAGTTGTTTGTCTTCTGGTGTGGCATTAGGGCCTGAATGGGTTTTTAGTCTCATAGCATACCTAGGGGAAAGAAAGAAATGAAAAACCAAAGGAAAAAAAAAAGCTTTCTTGTTAACAACAGAACATCTTCTATGATGGAGGTTCCCTTTGCCCCAAAACTTAGTTTTTCATAGCACTTGCTATTAATTCTTAAAAGCTAGCTAATGCTGCCCCATTTTCCCTAAGCATTACACTACTGTGATGACTAGAACAAAATGACTTTAATGATTGTCCAGCTACTTTCTCCCCCTTAACAATACAAGTTCAAATGCTACCGGTGGTTGAGAGTGAGGCCAGTTCAAATATTATCTATGAATATAGTGACACATCCATTTTTATAAAATTTTGACTTATGGCTGAGTGGCTGACAAGATTGAGTGAAGTTCAATCCTTCCAAGCCAACCTTCAGAAAAATGTTCACTCCTTGTACTCAGATGAATGCTTGGATTCACCCCTTTTTCATTGTTATGGAACTCTTACTTTGATGGCTGTGTAAGTGTCCTAAAAAAGGTGGCTCTTTTGAACTTTACTTACTCCCATTTATTTCTCTAATCAAGGGGACAAATGGCCATTTCACTCTCCCAATAATATACCAAGTTACTTACAGACTCTTTGAGAGAGCGAACACATAGCTGAAATGGTCAGAGTCCTGGGTTCAAATCCTGGTTCAGCCTCTTATTAGTTGTGAGAGCTCAAATGAATGTCATTAAGCCTCGATTTCCTTATTGATAAAATATGATGAACACTGCTGATTACACAGTCTTGTTACAAGGATAGTATTTGTAGGTCATTGTAAATTGCTCAAGATATGATGCTATTATTATACTAGGTCTACAACATGCAGATTTGCAGTGCCTCTGAATAGATCTCTGCAGTTTTCCTAGTGGTTGTTCTGGGTATTTACAATATACGTGAGTTATCACAATTCATGGGTATTAACATGTTCCACTTTGAGTGGAGCATGAAAACCTTATTTCCATTTATGTCCCTTTACTCACTTTTAAATAACATTGTCTTGAGTATCAGATGGTGGTACAGTTTTTTTTAACCACTGAGTATGATTTATAAAACTCACGAAGAGGATAGTTTATTGCATGTGATCACATTTCTGTTCTTCCACTGTTCTTCATTCCTTCCTGACACTCCAATATTCCTTCATTTGTCATCTCCTTTAGTTTGAGGAACTTCCTTTAGCCCATCTTTATAGGTCAGAAACAAATACTTTTAGTTTTTCATATCTGAGAATATTTTTATTTCCTAGTCATTCCTGTATAATGAAGTTTCCCTGCATCTAAAATTCATTTTGATGGGTTTTTTTCTTTTACTAATTGAAAAATGTCATGCCACTCCCTTTTGGCCTCCATGGTTTCAGATGAGAAGTCTGCTGTCATACAAACTGTTGCTCCGCTACATTTCTCTCTGATTGTCTTCAGGATTTTTTTCCTTTGTCTTTAGTTTTCAGAAACGTAGTTATGATGTGTCTTGGCATGCATTTATTTTGGTTTATCCCACTTGGGTTTTTCTCAGCTTCTTGTACCTGTAGGTTTATATCTTTTGCCAAATTTGGCAAATTTCAGCCATTGCTTCTTCAAATACTCTTTTAATCCCACTCTCTTCCTCTCCCGAGACTCCAATGAGACACATGTTGGATCTTCTGTCATTGTGCTTGAGGCTTTATACATTTTTTTCAGTCTATTTCTTTTTGTTGCTTAGATTGGGTAAAGTCTATTTTCTGTTCTCAAGTTCACTGATTCTATCCTCTGTTGTCTTGCTGGGGAAGGTCTTCAAAAAAATGTGACTGCCAGTTGACCTGTGAGCTGGACCTGGATGATCAGAGCTTCATCTCCTCCCTTGTCCTTGAAATGTGGGTTCTATTTGCCTTTTCTGTTCCCAGAGGCTGCTCCAAGGACACAACCTTGAGACAGCGTGTGGTGTTAAGAACACCTTCACAGTATACTTGAGTGAACTCATTAAGGCCTCCATATAAACTTTAAGAATTGGTGGGCAAGTATGGGAATCCATTAATTTTATGGCCACTCAAGACCAGTCTTATATGTAAGTTCTCTTTGCTTATTAAACCTGCCACCTACCAACCTGGAGTGGCCTGCCTCTTCCGCAGTGTCTTCTTGGCCCCCATGTACAGGGCCTGGTTTCAGATTATACCTGGGAATCTCCTGAGAGGGTTACGAACCAGCATATCTCCATGCTACTACTGAGCCCATCCAGTAAGATCTTTGTTTCTATTTTTCATTTCTATAATTTACATTTGGTTCTTTTTATTTTTTTAATGTTTATTTCTGGGACAGAGAGAGACAGAGCATGAGTGGGGGAGGGGCAGAGAGAGAGGGAGACACAGAATCCAAAGCAGGTTCCAGGCTCTGAGCTGTCAGCACAGAGTTTGACACGGATCTTGAACTCACAAACCATGAGATCATGACCTGAGCTGAAGTTGGTTGCTCAACCACCTGAGCCACCCAGGCGCCCCTGGTTCTTTTTTTTAAAGAAAATTTATACTTCTTTGCTGAGATGTTCTATTTTTTGTTGTTGTTGTTCTTTTAAGAGAATTTATCACCATTTGTTGATCGAAGTATTTTTATGATGGCTGCTTTAAAATCCCTGTCAGATAATTCCAACATCTGATTTGCCTTGGTGATTGGTGTCAGATGATTGTGTTTTTTCATTCCAGTTGTGATTTTCTGGTTTCTTGGTATGATGAGTGAGTTTCTATTGAACCTTGGGCATTTGGTTATTATGTTAGGAGACCCAGGGTTCTATTTAAATCTTTTATTTTAAAAGGAAGTCACCCTGTTTAGGTTTAGCAGGCAGGTCCTGGCCTACTTCCGGGCTGTAGTTCCAATTACAATCTAATTTTCAGAGCTTCTGTGGCACCATTTTGATTCGTGGTGCAGGGGTCCACTTGCCAGTGTCCCCAGTCACTTGGTATCCCTTGGGGAGAAAGGAATTCTTCTGTCTATAGGGACAAAGAATGTAGCCTGAGCTCAACAGTTGTGGTGAGATCCTCCCTTGCCAGGGCTCCCAGCCCCCACTGGCTCTCAGTGGGGGAGAAGAGTCTCAAGCCTGGTGGGCAACATGCAGATATAAGTAATAAATTAATGTTATTTTCTAACTCAGATAAGAAAACTTTCTTTTGTCTTAGTTTTCTGACTAGTTCAAGGGATTCTACTCAGTCTGAATTATCTAGAAAGTAGATTTTGTTCTCCATCATGCAATGATACTTATATCAGTGAACACACTAGAGTCCTAACTCTGGTGCAGGGCAGGTGTAGCACATCAGCACCTCCAGATGTATTTGACTGCCCTCAGGCTTTCATTGTTGTTTGGGATTGTTTTTTAAAATCTGAATGCCTTAAAGGGGGCCGTGCACACTGGCGTTCACCATAGGCCCTGTGACTGGTTTATTTATTTATTCCTCAAGTATTTATTGAACACATACTACGTTCAGGAACTGTTCCAAGGATTAGGGATACATCAGTAAACAAATCAGACTCCTCCCAAATTTCCTGGTTCAAAGCACTCACATTCTAGGACACCTTACTATTTTGTGCCTATCTACTTTCACCATGTTCTTCCCTGACTGCTTGTGGGTATCTGAGTCTGTGCCTTATTCTGAGGAAGGAATGTGACGATCTAGGATCTCATACAGTAATTTTACTATGGTGATTTCTTTTTTTCACTGACAAAAATAGCATACATATCATGTAAATAGTATGAAGGAATCACCAATACACTGACATAGTAGAAATATTTTAATAAGAAAAATGACTGGACAGTATTGACTTTTAAAATGGGGGATGGTGCTCACATTCAGGTTTAAGACCAAACAACATCAGCACCCTCTGAGACAGCATATCACAGGGTGGCTTTCCCTTCCTAAAATCCCTCCCGCCCCGAATCTTCTTTCCTCTCATTAAATACTCCTGAATCATCTACTGATGGAGTTAAGATTTAGACTATACTAACCTGAATCAGGTTAAAAAAAAAAAGCAGCATTGAGGTGAAATTAGTTCAAAATCTGCCACTTCTCAGCTGGGTGAAGTAGGCATGTCACATCTCACTTGGACTCAGCTTCCTTTCTGAAGTAATCATGGGTTATAGGAGCTTTCCTGCTCACTCACAAGAGAGCAAGGGAGGCAGGGTGTGTAAAAGAGCCTTGCAAAATCTTATGTTGTTCTTTGTGAGGATGCACCTTGGTTCTTGGTAGCTGATAGTGCAGCTGGAATTCTTTTCTCTGTATTCATAGTACTGACATACATTCCTCACCCCTTCCACTCCCCCAGCAAGACGTGGTGCTTACCTGATGAGCTCTACTGTTTCCGAATACATTGTATAGGGAGATTTGGATTCCATTGGGCCTTGTTCCATTGCATTTCCACACTCAATAAATGACAAAGCTGCTTCAGCATAATTCAAAGCCTTTCCAAACTTTTCCACCTGATCAACAGAGTTAATACAGTGTCTTCCTTAAGTATAGTTTTTAAAATGGCATTATCACATAGTCAATATGCTTTATTTGAGAAACCTGACTTCTGAGTTCCAAAATCCTGTGAATGGAGCCGAGAGAAGAAAGAAATAGGATGCTTCCTTCTCTAGTTACTTTTGCAAATTGCTACTGGTTTAGGGTAAGTGGGTGAACGGTTATATACAGAATTGTACCAGATCCATACAACAGCTGCCAATCAGAATTGCTCAGAACTGCATGGTTGTTCTAATTTCTGTTTCCTTCTTTCTAACCCCTAATTGCTTGGCAACCTCACTCCTTGTCCCTCTATGCTATGCCAAATAAAAAATTATTTGGGATGATTACCTCAAGTTGTCTAAATTTATTTAGTTTCTCTCCACATCGGTGAGGATAACCAGGAATCAGCTTCATATTATCAGGTTCTCATAAATCTGAACTTACACATCAAGTTCCTGGTTCCATATACATGTATTGTGTATATTCCATATACATGTATCACTTTCAGTGATAATTACATATTCTAAGTTTGGATTGCATACTCTTCCAAGCTTTCACATATTTATTCATCAATCAGAACAGAATTACACAAATTACTAATCTAAGTCTTGCCTCTGAAACCAATTCTCATTAGTAACGGATACCTTAGAAAACAGCAATGTAGAGCAACACTCCCTCTTTGGCAAATCAAGTTTTCAAATAGCTTATAATCCTAATAGGCTATAGAGAAATATTTCTTGGCAATGCTTTCAAATTAAGGAAGTCATTTCATTCAACAAGTGTTTTCTACAGCACTCGATTCTGTGCAGTGTGTACTTGATACACAAAAGCTTCTTTCAGGAACACAGAATACATCTGGAGAGAGAAAACATGCACCCACAAGATAGTTCAAAGTGCAAGGCAGTCTGTGATTAACTAACAAAATGCAAAGCAGAGAGTACAATGCAAAGAGATGATAGGAAGGGAGCAAGTCATGGGGCTGCAGAAAGGCTGGGGAGGCTCAGGGAAGAGACCTGAAAATGGCCATAGGAAGGAATAGTATGATTTGGCTGGATTTGTGGAGGAAGTGGAGGTGTGAGTATGTGTGAGTGAGTGAGTGAGTGAGTGAGTGAGTGTGTGTGTGTGTGTGTGTGTGTGGCTCTGCTGCTGAAAAGGCCCGGTGGCTGGCATGAGTGAGGTGTGCTCAGAGGCTGGGATGGCACCAGTGTGGCTTGGAGCAGAATGTTGAAAGGAAAGGTCAGGTGGGATAACACGACATGGAATGAACACTGCTGGTAAACACTGCATGATTCAGGCAGAGAATTTCATTCCGCTTTAAAATTCTGTGCTCTTCTCCAAGGGCGATCATGCATCAGCTTCTTCAGGTGATCAGAACTCTCCACTAGACCGTGGGGTTGTGAGGACAAGAACTGTACCTCCCACTTCTCGTCTACTTTCTGATAACTCTGCCTATTTTCCTTGCACATCAGTGTACCTAGACAGTGATCTTCTGACAAATAAATGTTTGGCAACATCAACGACACTGGGGAGGGGTACATTTATGATGTAAGCACCTTCAGCACTGGAATAATACCTTGAAGGTCATCTGAAATGTCTTATTCATCTCCAGCACCCTAATCTGTTGGGAATGCTGGAGGGGAACAGAACTGGAATTACTGGGTAGGAAGGAGTCTCTTTGGATGAGACCTAAGATGGACCAACCATGTGATCTCTTTCAGAAAAACCCAGAGGTTTTCTATTTCTTGTCTGGAAGATTCACACTTTCCAAAACAGGAGATTATCCAAGTAAGAAAAGTTATTTTTTTGGAAGACATCAAATCATGGTGACTTTAGGGTCTTATGTGCAGTATAATGGTTTCTGTGTTGTACAGTTTCAGAGGAAGTATTAATTTTGGCAGATACACAGGCAGAACATGAGTCCTCTTGAAAAGGGATTTGATCCTGGGACCAAGCCAAGGGCTGGCCAGGCTAACAAGAGAGAAAAATGCAAACCCAGATTTTTTTTTCTTAAAGGAAAAAAAATACTACCACCCACTGACTCCATTGCCTCTAGTTACTATTCAAACCTTAGAACTAAATTGAGATATTCATTTATCCGGGACTTTCTCCCAGTCAGACATTATTGGTTGAAGTCATAATTTATTGGGCTATGAGCACTTGATTATATAAACATTTCTCCATTTAACAGACCCAGCCATCCTTGTAATAGATTTTATAATTACCCCAGCTATATTGCCCCAGTGATGAAGCTGCAGTACAAACATAATTTGGAAGAACATATCTGGAAAGAAAAGGGTCTTACCATTGCATCTGCTTTATGCTTCATCCGTTTAGCTTCCTGCATAAAATAATCTGCACTGCGTGGCCTACAGGAAAGAATATTAAATGTCATTATTGTGTAAGTGCGAGATCTTTGGAAAACATTCTTCTCTTTTTGCTCAAACTTGAATCACAATTTTAAAAGTCTGTTTAATATGGAATCAAGCATTTTTGCATTCCCAAATTACTTCCTGTATGTAAAATATCACAATTATTTTTCTCTTAAATTAACTATTCAAAACACATTCAATATGTGCAGTCTACATTTACAGTGGTTTTAACATGGTTCCCCAATGTCTAATTTGTGAATCAGATTTCTTATTGCATGGTTAAGAAAACAAGTAAAAAATCTTATTTTACATGATATTTGTATAAAACAATCCCTTTTTAATTTAAAGATCATAAATACACCTCATAATACTTGCACAGATACGTTTGGGTGAGTATATTTATGTATTCTTATGAAGGTAAGTTGTCATTTATATGCATAAATGGCACCTACAGTTGTATGTATCTATATCTAATTATTTTAAGGCCTCACAGTGAAACACGAAAAGAGGTAATACTGTATGATTATATTCCAGTTGTAATGAAGTTAATTGTAAAATGATGTCTACCTTGTAACAATGCAAACGTGGCATGTATTCTCTAGAGTTCTGATTAGCTAGCTGGTAAACATTAACAGCAGACATGTGCATTATTAAAGCAATAACCCTGGCCAGCACTAACTCTGCTGGGAGATGAAGGTAATTAATACAGAGACTGATCTGAGTGTGTGTAATGACCCCAAGTTACATGAAGCTACTTATCAGACAGTACCTTTAAATGCTTGGTCTGATAGATTTTTAAAAATCTACATACTCTAGGTGCCATCAGCATAAACTTTTTTATATTATGGGTCTTTATATAATCAATAAATTTGACTTGCTCATGAATATCCAATATAAGCCAGGACTCCCTGAATGAGAGTAAGACATAAGTAGTGATATTAATCATGGACTGACTCATCTATTGTTATATGCTTATTCTGAACCCTCTTCTTTGAGATTCTAATGGGTCTTTTTCCTTACCGCATTATTAGGTGGTTAAAGCATCCTTTTATCCAAAGAGGTCAAAATGCTTAGAAAAACCATGCATACCGTGACAATGACATTGCAATCCCAAAGTTGTATCTTCATTTTAATGGTTTTAATCAATCAAACCATTATCATAATGAATAATAATAATTGTTATTATTTTTTATAATAATTAGTCTCAAGTACAAATCACAGAGGCCAAAAAGGACTTTCGTTTGGTCTTTTATTCCCCTGTAAAATATTGTCATTCTTGTGATAATGTGCTGGGAATATTTAACATTTCCAACAAAGAAATGAGGAACAGAGCTGCAGAATTCCCTTAATGTGTACAATTAAGTTCCCTGTCTTTGGCTCATCAGCCCTCTATCATTCTTGCCACTCAGGCCTGAAACCTTCTATTCATCTTGGTGGGTCTTTGTGGCAGGTGGGGCCTGAGGTTTCCTTCATAGGAAGGCCATGCTTCTCCTACTGGCTCTACTTTCTCCAGTCCATCTCCTAGAAGTTCACACTTTTTCCATTTGAATGGGTTTTCACCTTTACATGGTGGTTTTCCCTTCTTTGTCCACACACTGACCTTTGAATGCACACTGAATACCGGTCTTGAATTCCAGTTCTGGTAATTTACATTATTTTGTTGTTGCTATCTTTGTTTTTTTAATGAACTTTATTTTTCAGAGCAATTTTAGGTTCACAGCAAAACTGAATGGAAAGTATAGAGAATTTAGAGAGTTGTCATATACCTCCTGCCCCTCTCCCATCAGCCTCCCTTACCTACCTTAACAGGTCTGACCAGAGTTGTGGGACATTTGTTACAATCAATGCACCTACACTGACCCGTCATTATCACCCAAAGTGCATAGTTTACATTAGGGTTCATTCTTGGTTTCGTATATCCTGTGGGTTTTAACAAATGTATAATGACATTTATCCACCATTATCATAGTATCATAGAGAATCGTTGCACTGCCCTAAAAATCCTCTGCATTATTGTTTGTCCTTTTGTGGAATGCCTCAGTGTAGAAGAGCAGACCCTACCTCTAGCTCAGACCCAGACCTGACACCTGAGCTTCAGATGAGTTCCCAGAGCCTATCCACTCAAGAGAGGAGTTCTGGGGTCTTTATCGATTTCTCTTCCCTCTTATCAGATGCTATGAGTGCATCCTAAACATCCTTCCTTTTCTCAGTGACCACATCCACTACCCAGGCCTAGGCTTCATCACCTCTCTTGGCCTCTTGTTTCACTCCCCTCTGATCTATCCTGAGCTTTAACCTTTGACCAGTGTTTGTAAAACATGGCTTTCGTTAAATCACCATACTACTTCCAGACCTAAAGTCAATCTCCAGATGTTCTGGGATCAAGTCTCAGTTCAGGCCCCCACTGATCTTGGTAACCCCACAACTGTAGCCATGGCGAGGGGTGGTCTCCTTGCTGTGTTGCTCACATGCCATCTCTGTCTTAGGGCTTCTCTACTCATCCTTTTCCTCTCACTTAGAATATTCTGCTCTCTGAGTGCACATTCACTGAGTGCCTTCTATGAGCCAAATGTTACCTCTTCCTCAAATTCTTGTACCATAAGACCTTCTTGGTAACTCTGGTCCATGCTCATCTGGGTCTTTCCTAGATACCACTTCTTACTTACACTACATGTCTAGGCATTTAATTACCTTTGGAGGGGTATGGCTACAGTTATTGCATGTGGGCAGCTCTGCAGCTGGTGCATTTTCAGCAGGGACTGTGCTGGGACATCTTTGATCTTCCCCACCCTATAGTCTTAGGCTTCTACGTGGTAGAAGGTACATGAATCCTCTTTGAATAGAATTGAATTCATTTTGAGCTTAGAGGAGAGTGGTGGCTTCTGATGGGGTGCAGCATCGCAGCCAATGAGCCAGAGAACGTCTCCATGGCAACTTGAAATTCTCCACATCATTATCTGCTCCACACTCTAGTATATGAGTTTGGTCAATTTTTTCTTGCCCGGTTTTGTAGACCTTGTCACCAACAGATCATCATTTCAAATGCATTCTGCTTTCATGAAAGGATTCTCCTGGCAATAAGCTATGGCATCTTAGTTTTTACTAACCTTCAAAGTTGCCCTTAAGGATGGTGGTGCCTCCTGATTCCTAATATATGTTCCTTAATCAACACTGTTTTCATCTGAAGCATATGAATGTATTTTTAAATCTGATATGGAGGCTGGGTCACAAACTCTCACAATAGTGTACGCGGGTAAGTAACACATCTAATTTTCTGACTGTATCACGCAGCTGACACTAAGCTGAGATGCTGAAAAAAATGTACCATCCAGAGGCCATTTACAAACACATTAGTCACAATTCTTATCCTCGCATATAATGGAGGGCTCACTACACTGAGTCACTGAAGATGGCCTGATGATTGGCTCATTTTCTCCTTTCAGGTGATTTCTAGTGCCACGTTCCTAGATTAGAACATTATAAAGGCAGTGGGGCTAATGGGACACCACTGGAGACTGTCCAGCAGGGCGGTGGATGCATGCTATGATGAAGGCATCACTCTGACAGCAATGTCCCAGTCAGCAGGAAAGTAAAATTGTCGCCATTGTGGCAGTTACAGACTATAACTTGGCCAAGGTGCTACAATAAAATCTAATTATCTCAGTGTTCCAACAGATTTGTGATCTAATTTTTGGTGTTTTTTTGTTTTTGTTTTTGTTTTTTTTACATGAAAAGCCTAGAGTTTTCGTTTTTCATTTAGTAACAGCATTCTTCATATTGTTCTTTCAAAGTGATGGTATCTTACGATGACACATGAACCAACCTAATAAAAGTTCAATTAAACATCATACGTGTAACTAATTATGTATCTTGGGCTCTTCAGAAATGGGGCTTGCAAGTGATCTTTTTAAAAGCCAAGCCTTGGCCATGTGTATCTTTGTTGTAAGAGCTCTTTGCAACAAAAACAATCTGAACACTTGATCCAAATAGAATGTTTTTTTTTTCTTTTCCTCACCCTCCCACTATCGCCCCTATAAACATGCAACCTCAGTTCTGAGGCAGCAACAGGATTTGAGCTACCCTGATATTTCTTCTGGCAGAGGAGTATTAAAGCAACCTTGCTTTTTGTTCTGTTCTGTGGCTGAGATGGAGTTGAATGGTCTCCCATGGAGAGGCTGGCAGCCTTCTTTCTGTAATTCCTACCTCTGTGAAATGCACCCCCCCACCCCCCTCAGCAGAGCCTCCTGTTTTGTGAAAACTGGCAGGGATGGGAGCTCAATGTGTTTGAACAAACAGGTTCCTTGGCACAGCAGAAATCTGGATAATTTCCTTAGGGAAGATGAAGTCCAAATGAGACAAATAGGCAACTGCATACCAAATGAATTCATCATCCGATATCCTGTCAGCTTGTCATTTGATAAGCCCCATGGGCGTTACTGTGTCCCCAGCTTTGAAGTACTTTCTTCACAAAGAAGGACATGTAAGAAGTTAAGTACAGGCATCCCCCTGCTTTCTGAAAGTTCACTTTTACGAAAGACCTAGATTAGAAATGGTTTTCACTAACCTGAAGAGGATTTTCACTTTTCTGAAAAAAGCCTTAACTGTACTAATGTAGGTCTTTCTTTAAGTGAAGTAATGCCAAGCGAACTCTCAGAAAACTGGGGATACTCTTTGCTTTACACCATTCTGACTTACAAATGGTTTCATAGGAATGCTCTACTTTAGAGAGCAGGGGAGCCTGTAATTCTTTTTAATCTACTAAAGTGAACACTACTGATGAGGGCACTTGAGGGTCAGCGTCTCTGGTGTGCCAGTGTTGGCTTTATGAGTGCTTCTTGAAGGAAGCAGGTAGACTGAATTTAAGCAGCAAAGATTCAAATGCAGTTTTTGTTTCCATGAACTTGAAGCTGGCTGGGACCCCAGAGTCTCTAGAACCTGGCTTCTCAGAAGCACAGGTGATCATGCATCGTGTCTTGTACACACTATAGGCTCTTGCACACGACTGTGTTCTCTCTCGGTAACACACAGAAAACAGTGTGAGTTTTCCAAGATGCAGACTAAATGTGGCAGGTTTTTGTCATTCAATCAAAATCAACTTTCTATTGAAATGGAAACTCATCAGCTTGATTGTTGTTCTTCTCTGGGTTGACATTTAAAATAAAATAATTTTACAAAACCCTTAAAATGATCAGAGAATGAAGATTTTAGTCAGGGAGATCTGAAAGATCTTATCGCCTCTACGTCCCCATCCCAAGCCTAGTCTTTTTCTTTCTCTTTCACTCTTGGTTTCAGTTAAGAAAAAAATAAAAACTTGGCTGAGAGGGATCTCATAAAAGAGAAAATTCCATACAGAAGAACAGGAAGGCGTACTACTGGCTTACCGGGAAAGGTGGGGAAGGGGAGCCCCTCAGGAAAGGAGCAATGGCCACAGCAAGCCCCCCATGGGAGTGCCTCGCCTCGTTGTACCATCACCTACTCAAGGATTTCAGTTGATGTCCTTTGACTAAATCATGCCACAAGAGATCTGACCTTTTACATACTAGACTCTTCCCATCCTCTATAAAATTAAATCCTTTTAGCTAGGAGATTGCTGAGCATAATTACATCACAAATGCCAAATCCTTTTCCC
The DNA here is from genome assembly GCF_024362965.1 of Panthera pardus. NCBI lineage: Eukaryota > Metazoa > Chordata > Mammalia > Carnivora > Felidae > Panthera > Panthera pardus. Next base: position 59,825,422 of record NW_026526821.1, on the reverse strand, counting down.
TTCCCTGCCAGTCACATTTCACACGCCATGGCCTTCAGCACGCGAGGCTGAGGGAGTCTCTTCTCAATGTTGGGAGAGTTAAGTAGCTGGGCTCCAGTTACTGGTGCCACGGGGACAGATGGAATGTTTGGTGGTTTTGCTGAATGTGATGATCGTGACTGACTCTTCCTTGTGAAATATGGGCAGGAGACAGTACATCCTTCTGGGAGCAGCAGGCAATTCTGGCACTAGGGATTCTCTGGCTTCCCAACACAGCAATATGGCTGGTGGGAAAGGAGACTTGATTTCCCAGCCAAGCGTTTCACCACTTAGCTTTGCTCAGGACTTCTGTACCGAGGCCTTCATGACACAGTTGTTCTCTCTCGATTTTCCAGGGCCAAGAACTCCCCTGTCACTAATTATGACACAAAGTAATTTACAGCTCGTGGCTTCACACTAATAAGATCAGTTTCTGGGCTTTGAGTTGAATCTAGTGCTGTCACTCATTGACATAAATTCTTACAGATTTTTTTTTTAAACAAAAGTTTGGCAATCACACCGGTGTCACCTTAAAACCGGGGCTGTCAAGTAGTGGATGTCGAGTGTGGCTAAATGTCAGGGAGGAGGTGCCATCACATTGCCACCAGTCTGAGCCTGCAAATTACGCAGAACCAGCTGACCTGGATCACATTTAAAAAATAAGTGTTATTTTGTTCAGTTCCATCTGCATTCTGAAGACACAAACTGGTGCCTAGTTAATTGGTAAGTAACATAGGAAAAGGGGCTTAGGAACCCATGAATTTCAATTTACCTGCATGTAGACTCCTTATATTCATGGTGAAAAAACTGCAGGCATTACTCTCCTAGCGCTGTTATTCTAATTCAGCTGTGTTCATTCAACACTTGTTATTAAGCGCCCACTGAATTCAGCTGTTGTCTGCATTGCATGTTTATTCAACCATTAACGAGTATTTATAATACGAAAGGATGAGTTTACTTTTTTTTTTCTAAAAGCTACATGATGCAGCTTTAAAAAGTAAATGACAGTATGGCATCTGTTCCTTTTTGGATCACTATAACTGGATTTCCATCAACTCTGAATTGCTCCTGGGCTATTTCTCCAGGTCTTTCTTTTTTTTCTACTGGTAGCCTCTCTGGTTGTTTCACTGCTCGTTGACACCTTCAGTGGGGAAAAGTCAAGGAAAGTGACAGGAGCCAGGTCCTCGTCTGTTAGCAACCCTGCTGGTGGGGAAGCTGGTGAAGAACAGAGAGGAGCAGGAGGCTGAAGTTTTGTGGTCCCAAGGCACCTTCCCAGGGAAGCCACCCATGTGCCTCCCTCTCCCCTGAATTAATACCTGAGGATTCATGAATTGCATATCTTAGCTTCTGCCAACGTACCTGGCACTTAGTGCTCAGCACATACCAGCTGGACCTGGGAGACATTTTATACAAGTTTAGGTGACTTCCTAGCACAGCGATTTCTTAAGGGACAGTGATCTGTATTGTTTCAAGGAAAAGACAATGCCTAGTTTTGTTTTTCAAGCTTCAAGGGTCTTCCGGAGACTTTCTTAGTTCAGTGGTTGAGTGGCTGTTTGAGTTGCATGTTTATTTTACTGTTACGGATCTCAAATCAACTGGGACACATGGCAACTGGAACATCACATCTATCTCTCCGTATGACGGATACGTACAAGTGCCTTTTTATTCTATTATATCTATATCCATAAAAGAGAAACAGTTTTATTGTAGCTGTCAGCCAGAAAAATTATACATATTGCTAATGGGAGGAACGAATGATAACAGCTTCTTTGTTGACACAGATCGTGAAAAAATTATATTAGCAATAGTGCCGGCAGATTGAGAAACATTTCCTCTTGTAAACAGTCCAAGAAACTGCAGATCGAAGTACGGCCATTTAGTTGTTGCTATTTTTGACTTAGCTTTTTGGTCCATACATTGGATAATTCCTTATATTTAAATTTTCTATATGTATGTTTATTATGATTGTATTAATACACGTAATACCATGGTATGTGTGTTTAAATACCATGCCCCTTAACATCAGCTGTTGGAAATGTTGGATGTTTTAAGCACCTTAGTGTCTAACGCACGTTGTGTTTGATCATGTTGTTAGATTATGACTTCTGAGTGCAAACTGCCACGTTGTCATCAGACACAATTTTAATCTCCCATTTTTACAAATGGTTAGAGTTTACGTGAACAAGTAAGACTACCAAACACTAATTATATATGCAGTTGACCAAGGGACTGTCCTCCCACTACATGCCCCTACCTCGGAGATTAATGGCCACCCTCTTCGATTAGGGCAGTGGAGAAGACAAGGAGAAGGGGAGGTGGTTAGGGCCAGGAGAGCGTGCCTGGGGCCAAATGCTGCTGCAGCAGGCATGGGAAGGAGAGAAAAACACCTGTCCTCCTGGGCTACTCTTAAACTTTCATAAATCCAATTATCTTGGAATGTGTTCAGTAAGTGGAACAAACAAAAAATGTGGATTTGGCTTTTAACTCCCCAATTCTGTGCCCTTAATTAGCTCACTGAAGTCCAAGAATAATTTGAGGACTCTAACGGCACATTCTCATTTCGCAGAGAAGTCTGTAGGGTTGAATAAGTAGAACTTGTCTGTACTCTGGGTGAAGCCAGGGCTGGAGGAGAGGATGGGTGGAAGATGAGGATGCAATAGTCATCACTTCTGCAAGGATGGTCCCCCTTGGGTGATCTCATCTAACTGGGTCTTGGGAGAACTTTCGGGAGAGAGGTATCATGACTGTTGTTTTCCTAATAAAGAAGCTGGGACTTGAAGACATTTGGCACCCCTAACTTTTCCAGTTTTAGGTGGGGTGAGGGGTTTGTAGTTTGTCTCCTCAGCCAGACTGTAAGCAGTTAGAGGACAGGATGTCTCAGTGCTGCATGCTGTCCCCACCCCCAGGATTTGATGGAGTGCCTCACACAGACCTGCACTGGGTGCTTGTTGAACAGTTAACGTTGAAAACAGGATTCAAGCCAAACTCTTGAAACCATATCTTCTGTCTTCCAGGTTTGTCCTTGACACATATTTTTCCCCCCAAGAGCCTAAATAGTTTTCAGTATCACTTTATCACTTCTCCTTTGTCATTTTCAGCATCTGAAGAACATTCCAGGATGTTACTTTTTATTCATCTTCTCTTGTTTCTCCTCCTTTTATGAATTGATGCTGGGAGTGGAAGTAATATTTGGGTTTCAGCACTAGGGCTGGGGGAAGGATGACAGGATATTTTTTTCCTGTGTGAACTGTTTATGTTATTATAAAGAATGTAGCATTTTAGAGGAAACAAGCCAGGAGTGAACCACTATTATTCTTTGCCCGTTCTAATTTACAAAAACAAAAATGCTTCTCTTTCTGGTAGCATACAACTGCCAACAACCCAAAATGAAGTTGCTTAGAGATGTAAGACCCATGACTGCCATTTGCCTTAGCTTCCTGACATCTTGGAGGCAACCCCAGGAGCTCTGGCTGTTCTAGCTGTTCAAAAATCTCCCCGGGACTCAGGGGTGCATTCAAAGGTAAGCTCCAGTTCTCTTTGAGAGGGCAACATTCCCCTGACCAAGTCATGAATATAACCCTTCTACCCGCAGAGTTTCTGTTTTAACTTTGCCCCTCACTACATCGACAGAGTCCACACTCACATATCATCGAAGATAAGTTTCTGCCTCTTGCAGTCCCTGTGGCCGTTGGAACCTGGAGACCATGGCTCTGTTTGTGGCCGTGACTTGTGGAGAACGTTTTCGGAATTGTTGTGAGCGGCTTTCTAAACAAAAAACAACACACCAGTCTTTTCAGAAACTGGCCACCTGGCTGAAAGAACAACCCACTGTTTTGTGTTCTCTGTTAGAACTGATGATCCCTTTGTTTAAATACAGAAAAAGAAATACATGCATTCCACTTCTCATGCTGAGGGCTTTCATGTGTGTTGTCAAATGTCATTCTTTTATTTTTTTTATTTTTTTTTATTTTTAACATTTATTTGTTTTTGAGGGGAGGGGAGGGGCAGAGAGACAGAGATACAGAATCTGAAGCAGGCTCCAGGCTCTGAACTGTCACTGCAGAGCCGGACGCAGGGCCTGAATTCAGGAACTGTAAGATCATGACCTGAGCCAAAGTCGGATGCTTAACTCACTGAGCCACCCAGGCATCCTTCAAATGTCATTCTTATAACAGTATCAAAAGGGAAGTTCTTGGGGAGCCTGGATGGTTCAGTTGGTTGAACTTCTGACTCTTGATTTCAGCTCAGGTCTTGATCTCAGGGTTGTGAGTTCAAGCCCTGTGTTGGGTTCTGTGCTAGGCATGAAGCTTACAAAAGGGAAGTTCTTAGTGGCCCACTCTCACAGATCCAGAAACTGTGACTGGCTGAAGTTAAGTAACTTGCTCAAGCTCAAATAACTACTATGGGTGAGGTTCTAGGGCTTAGGACTCAAGCCCCTTCTTTCCCCAGTTGGCCAGACCAGTGGTTCCCTAAGGTGACTCTGCATCAGAATCATCAGGGGGTTCCATCAACACACAGACAGCTGCTCCTCTGACCCTGAGTCTAATTTAGATGTGTGGAGTGGGGCCTGAGAATATCTCATTTCTAGCAAGTTCCAGGTGATGCTAATCCAGGAACCAAGGTTTCAGAACTGCTGAGCTATACCCTTGTAAAAGAGAAGTCATTCAGGTCACAAAATGGACTGATTCTCATTAGCTGTCTGTGAAGAGCACGAAAAGCCAAAGGGAATAACTAGAAATGATTTAAAATGTATTTTTAAAAGGAACACTATAGATTTGTGGAAAAATTAAAAAAAATCATATTCCCTAGGGATTCCAATATTTATAGAACACCTATTGTGTGCTAGACCTACGGATAATAAAGCAACTGTCTTTGGTTATGAAATTCAAATGGATTCTTCTGGAACAAACTACAGATACCCACAACATGAATGGATGAATGGAAGTAATGAAAATGTGTTGAGTGTGTACAAATGCTTCTTTAAATATGGACTGATTTTATGTGTAGAGCAAGCCTCTTTGTTGTAAGAGGACCTAGGACTCTGCATTTCCCTTGTGGCACTCGTGACAGTAATTATAGATGTGTATAATCTCCATAGCTAGATTGTGAACTTCACACAGGCACGGACTGAATCTGTTAGATCACCACTGGATCTCCGTTGCTTGACACAGTGTCTGGCACACAGTAAGTACTTGCTCAATAAACGTCTGTTTGGTAAAAGGGTGACTACATAAAGTCTGTAATTATTTTACAATTCTCTAGACATGGTTGCTTTTATGTTAGGATCTAGAGGTGCAGATAAGTTTGTGTTTTAATTTGAAATGGTTTATTTTTATTCCAGGTTTTTCTAGTAGGGTCTTCTCAGATTCTTTGAGCCTAGAATTGAAGATAATTGCTCCCAAATAAGGGTGCGTAAGTGGGTTACTTTCCTGATGTTACAAGATTTTGGGGGCGCCTGGGTGGCGCAGTCGGTTAAGCGTCCGACTTCAGCCAGGTCACGATCTCGCGGTCCGTGAGTTCGAGTCCCGCGTCAGGCTCTGGGCTGATGGCTCGGAGCCTGGAGCCTGTTTCCGATTCTGTGTCTCCCTCTCTCTCTGCCCCTCCCCCGTTCATGCTCTGTCTCTCTCTGTCCCAAAAATAAATAGAAAACGTTGAAAAAAAAAAAAAAGATTTTGGCTCTTGCCAGACCTACTATCAACTTTTTTACCTCTTTAATTCATGAGATAGAACATTAAATACTGCCTCCCCCATCTTTTTTTGAACAGCCCTATTCTCATGTCTCATCTCTCTCCCTGCCTCACAAAGCCCCACTGGTTTTCATAGCATGGTGACCTGAGAGAATTCGGGGAAGAGTTTGGAGTTAAATAATGCGCCCCAGAGGATGCATGATTCAGGGCTACCAGCTGTTAAGTGGAGTAGCAGGAAAGAGGAACTAACATGTAGTGTTAGTTGCATAGGTATCTGTATGTGTTCTTCACATACACATATGTTCTTCAGATAGTACTGGCTCATTTAAATCTTTCTGCCACCATTTCACAAATGAAACTGGCTCAGAGAGATGATGCAACTGGCCCCGAATCACATTTTGACTAAGATACGAAGTTAGACAGACTTGGACCCAAGTCCCCACCGTTCCCCAGGGGAGTGCAGGCAGCTGGAATCACCCTTAAGAAGGTCACTGGAAAAGGGGTGGGGGTAGGGGTCCCATACTGCAGCCACTTTACCAGTTACCAAGGGTGGAGTGGGAGTCCCACAGTTTTGGCCTGGGGTTTCAGTCCCAGATTTCACTCTGTCCTGGGGTAAGGAATCTTTCCAAATAATAAGGTTGGTTGGTTTCAAACTCCCAATTTACATTGTCCTGGGGTAGTATTACTATGGGGCCGTTTCTTTTTAGAGTGGGAAATGAAATCCTGCAAAGAGGTTTCTTAAGCAAAAGAGGCTTCAAATGCCTCCTCTGGTTTCTTCTTCTGTAGTTCTCTGTGGGAAGGGGTAAAGGGGTGTGCTCATTCACCAGGCCTTCCCAGAGCAGAATTTAGGAATTCTTGAGGGACCTTAAGCATGTGTTTAGACTGTGCTGGGCTAAAGACAGATGAGTATAGGGGTGTGCTCAATTTCATTTTTATTTTCATTGGGAGAGGAAGAGAATGAACATACTGTGAGGTCTCCGGCATGAGACTGCAGCTGGTTCTCAGCCTTATGCTTTTTGTTGGAGGAGGCGGAAGTGAACAAACCGTTGCCATTTGATCTGCTGGAAGAAGTTAAGTCCTCGCTGGAGTATTTGTGTTTAGATGCATCAGACAGGGGCGAGATGGGTGACCGGAGCATTTTTTCATTTTTATTTATTGGTATTGCCAAGCTGAAAAAGGAAATCACAGTAATGGAATGTCACACAGTCAGCACAGGGAAAGGTAAATGTTTTATATATGACCCAAACCTCTCATTTAAAACCTGCTGGTAGGAAGGCGTTTATTGGGAATTATTATACCAGGAAACAATTTTATGGCATTAGGACCATAATGGACAATAAGTAAATTTTACTCATTGTTTCTTTACTTGTCTTATCAGGATGAATAATAATTCTGGTGCTAAATGACTAAGAATAATAAGATTTTCATTTTCTGAGTATTTCATCCAAGGATCTCAAAATACACAACAAACAACTTACTGTTTTCCTGACAAGCCTAAGCAGCAAGTAATGGGAAAGGCAATCAAATGATGTACAAGCAGTCTACTTCTAAAAGGACTTTTGCTAACACCTGAGCTTGTACTAATTATTATATGGAGAATAACAGAATCACAGAATAATCTGCAAAGCATATGAGGCCAACTTTCAATTGTTAGGCTTCTGGGATAAGCAGGCATTGATTCAAATAAACACAGAATAGAAAACTGTTATTAAAAATTACATTCTCTGATTCCTAGCTCCTTATTTTATCTTCAGAACTAATTGTTTATGCCAGAGGAAGACAAATACATATAATTTCACTTACATGTAGAATCTAAAAAAACAAAACAAATGAACAAACAAAAAACTGAAACAGACTCATAAATACAGAGAACAAACTGGTGGCTGTTGGACAGGAGGGAGGTGTGGGTAAAATAGGTGAAGGGGATTAGGAGGTACAGACTTTCAGTTATAAAATAAATGAGTTGCGGGGATAAAAAGTCAGTAACACTGTTAATAGCTTTGTATGGTGACAGATGGTGACCACACTTATCATGATGAGCATTTCATAATGTTGAATCACTATGTTATATAGCTAAAACTAACATAATACTGTATGTCAACTATAATTCAATTAAAACAAAAAATAAAAAAAAAAAGAATGAAACTATTGTCTATGTCTGAATATAACTCCCCCCCCCCCCCAAATTAACCATCAGAAAAGGGAGTCACTTGTGTTTGAATCTTTGCAATGTATGTTATATTGATAGGGCTCTCTCCATTACTTTGCCCTGAAACAAAAAAAAAAAAAAAAAACACAACAAAAAACTGAGGAAAGATACAATAACCTGAAATAAACTCAAACATTGTTAATTTGGGATGCTCACAGGAGTCACTTGACAAAGGCAGTTTAAAAAAAAAAGGTAAATCCATTTAACAAAGACTTAGTCACTATTCCTGCAGTCATTACTTCTTAATTGCATGTGTTGGCTATCACTGCAAACAAGCCATTAAAGTCACTTCAAAAAGCAATTTCCTTAGTTGGTGGTCACAGTGTAGAAATTACAAACACAGGCCTCTAGAACAGATAATAAAGCCAAGGTTCTTAATGTTAAAGTAACGAGGTTCTTAGTGTTATGCAAATAGATCTGTGTAGGGGTAGAATTTCTGGTGATAGCTTTCTGGCACAAAAAATACCATGCATCTAACAACGCAGAAGTGAGAAGATGTGTTCTGGAAAACTCCCTCGGGCAAGTCAAAAGTGGCTCAGTTGATGATGACAAAGACACTGATGCTGAGGATAGATGTGACCAGTCTATATATAATTGTGTCTTGACATGTGAGTGAAGAAAGTCATGTTTATAAATTTCTATTATTTTTCATATTATGTGATTTTAAATGCTCATAGAAAACTAAATTACTACATTAAGTGTTGTCACGGACATAGGATTATTTCTTCATCATTATAAGTTTACATATTCAAGCTGACCAAAAAAGCTTTCTTTGGATATCCTCTTTGGGATAGGTGACCACCTTACTCCAGAGGTACACTGACCACCTTTCCTAGAAAGAACTCAAAGCACTTTTATATGCAAGTGTCATTATGTATCATAAATAAAACTATCAGAGCCAGCAGGCTCTGCCAGGCAAAGGCTCTAGAGCAAGAGTTCCTGGGGTTTGTGAACTTGGATGGAAAAAAGTTACATCTTCATTTTCATTAACTTCTCACTGAAACTGAACATTTCCAGAGTAGTGGTTTAGCAGGAGTATTATTAGCAATGCCTGTGATTGTGTCATCAGGAGAAATCACAGACATTTTTGTGTCATGTTCTAGTTGTTGCAGACAACTTGAAATATTGTTTATATTCATCGCTACTTAGAAATCATGGCAGTTACTAGATCTGCTAGAAAGATTTTCAGTGCATTAAGAAAGAAGCATGTATAGAACCATATCGCACATTTAAGACATTTTGGAACCACACGTCCCCCATTTGCATTTTCTCAGTATTTCGGGATACCACCCGCTAGGCACAGAGCACTGTGGACTAGGCCAGCTCGCGTCTGCACGCTCCCTCTTGCTCAGACCTTCAAGAGTCCTCGCGTTCCTTCCCAAGGTGACTCTGACACTGCAGTGGGCCGGTGCTCGTGTGCCCTCGCTCTCCAATTTCCTCTCCGAGTTTTAGTACTGCTCTACATCTTCTCCTAACCTTTCAGTTTACATTTTTATGTGTTGTGCTGAAACATTAATCTCCCCTTAAAAGTTCCATGTACACAGTCAGGGAGAGTGAGGAGTGTCTTAGCAGAGGAAAAGTGGTTTCTGAGCTGTGGTATTTCTAAATGGAAAGAGCTTCTATGACTGATGATAAGCTACTCACTTCTAATAAATATCAGGGACCTTGCCTTGCTAGAAAGCCATTTGTCATGGAGGGGATTTGGTGCACAGTGGGTCCATCTGGAACCCCTTTAGAGGAGTGACTGGGTGCCGTTTAACCTTGGAGACACAGATCCTGCCTAATGCCACAGTTTTAGTCTATATCCAAGAGACTCCATCCAAGTTTATATTTCTTTGTCCCTCTGTATAATAAGCTTACTGTTCTTACAGGTTTAGTGGCTATTAAAATCATGGTTTGAAAATTTAGTTACTGAGTCTTCAGAGGGAAAGTGTGTCTTTGAGAGTACAGAACTGAGTGTTAACTAGTAACCGGTCTTTTGTTACAGAGAAGTACTGACACTGTACCTGGGGCTGTGACATGAGCACACATTCAGGCATAATTATTAGCCTTAGTTTAAATCAGGAGAATCAAGTCTGAAGACCCAGACCAGAGCAGTCATTAAACAATCGGACTCTCCTCCAATATGATACATGACTTTCAGACCCAGAGATCCTTCCGGCTCACTGTAACTCCAGTGGAACATGCATACCTGTTGATGTTCATGCTGCAGTGGTTCGCAGATAAAGTATTATTGGCAGAGGCAGTCAGTCGTGAAGAGCTCTCTTTCTCTCCCTGGGCCTTCTTGACCTCCCTGTAGTCATCTTCGTTGTCACACTGCATGGGAATAAGCAAAAACCAATCAGCTTTGGATTTCAAGGGATCATAATAGATCCCATCACAACCTTCCACACAGCGAGGGCTCCCGGGAGGCCAGCTTACTCGGCTTCTCTGGAAGAGTATCCCAAGCAGCAGTATGGTTGCAACGTTCTTGCCTCTGTTCTAGGTTCCCAGTCAGCTCCTCCACCAACAAGGATGAAATCTGTCAGTTTTACTGTTGACAGTTTATTGAGAGGAAGAGCGTGACACCATGGTCAACATTAGGGAGGGAACAATGTGAATGATGAAAATTGGTCTACCATCAACACATCTGAATCAGCTCTCCAAAAAAGACCTGTTCTTTTTTTTATTTTTATTTTTTAAATATTTTTTTTAATGTTTATTTATTTTTGAGAGAGAGACAGAGCATGAGTGGGGGAGGAGCAGAGAGAGAGGGAGACACAGAATCCGAAGCAGGCTCCAGGCTCTGAGCTGTCAACACAGAGCCCGATGTGGGGCTCAAACCCACAAACTGTGAGATCATGACCTGAGCCGAAGTCGAATGCTTAACTGACTGAGTCACCCAGGTGCCCCAAAAAAGACCTGTTCTGAATTGACACTGCACCTTCAGTGTCTCTCATTTTGGCATTTCTTGGTATCTGAATAAAGTATGACAACCGTGTCCTGGGCTTAATGCCATAATGGCTTTTATGAATTTCAAGCAAAGGTTGTTACCTCTTGGTGTCTTAATTCTAGTGAACAATTACTATCCATGACATCTTACAATCCTTAATGTACCCTTTTATAAAATAGTATTTTGATCGAATTCTTGTTTCCACAATCGTGTTTATACGTGTATTAGGGTGCAATGGCAAATGCACTCAACAAAGCTCCACTGCTGGTGAGAGAGTAGAAACACAGTTAACAATATATTTAGGGCTCTCAGCAGTGTTTTCCAGGAGACAAGCACTGGCTTCCAAGATAGAAAGACTTTGACCTCTTTCTAGCTGGGATTGTCACACAGCCTCTGTCACAGGATCCCAGATGCTCACACCGAAACTGTACCCAGGGAAGGCCCAAACCAAAGCTCTGAATCTCCATTTCTGCTCCAGGGTTCCAGCAGGGCTAGACTCTGCACCTTTGGGAGCTGGGTCTGTAGTGTCCCAGTACTGGGGTCTTAACACCCCAAATGCTTAGGGAAGATTGCTATGAAAATGTTCTTTCACTTCTCTGTATCTGTATTTAATGACGATTCATTAGATCTTATGAGGAGAGATGGGTGTCAGGCTTAGTGTAAATGAAATTTCAGAAGTTAAGAATTTTTAAAAAGGCCATGAGTAATAAAATTACTTAAATATAGAATATTATAGAATTTGTATGTCTTTCTGCACATCTCTATGTATGCTTATACAGCTATATGTATTTTCAATATATGTTTATCAATATCTAGATGTGTACATTTCTTCTTTTTTTTTTTTTTTTACGTTTATTTATTTTTGAGACAGAGAGACAAAGCATGAATGGGGGAGGGTCAGAGAGAGGGAGACACAGAATCTGAAACAGGCTCCAGGCTCTGAGCTGTCAGCACAGAGCCCGACGCGGGGCTCAAACTCACGGACCGCGAGATCGTGACCCGAGCCGAAGTCAGCCACTTAACCGACTGAGCCACCCAGGCGCCCCATCTAGATGTGTACGTTTCTTATATAACTATGTTTCCCTCTCTCTCTCTCTCTCTCTCTCTCTCTCTCCATCAGTCTATCCATTTACCCATCAATCCAACATGTAATGGGAGGGTGGGGTATCTAGAGGGAAACAGGAGGGAAGAGGGGTAGGGAAGTAGTGAGCTAACTCATATTATATGAATTATATGGCCTGAATTATCTGATGATTACATCACTGAATTAGATGGTCTGAACCTTATACCACCTCTGCAAAGATATCACTACTTCACAAACGAAGAAAGTGGAAGTACCGAGAAGGTAAGGTCACCTGTTATTTTTACCCAGAAGGCTGGTGCCGACTACATCAAAAAGACAACAAAAGCAAAAATAAACAAGTAGGACTATATCAAACTGTGATAAAGCTTCTGCACAGCATAGAAAACCATCAATAAAACAAAAAGGCAACCTACAGAATGGGAGAAGATATTTGTAAATATATATCTGATAAGGAGTTAGTATCTAAAACATATAAAGAACTTATACAACTTGATTGCTAAAACGCAACCCAATTAAACAATGGGCAGGGAATCTGAACAGACATTTTTCCAAAGAAGCCATACAGATGGCCAACAAAGAAATGAAAAGATCCTCAATATCACTAATCATCAGGCAAATGCAAATCAAAACCACAGTAAGATCACTTCATACCTGTCAGAATCGCTAAAATAAAAAACTCAAGTGTTGGCAAGGATGTGGAGAAAAGGGAATCCTCCTGTACTGCAGGTGGGAATGCAAATTGGTACAGCCACTGTGGAAAACAGTATGGAGTTTCCTCAAAAAATTAAAACTAGAACTACCATATGATTCAGTAATTCCACCTTGCAGATTTATCTGAAGAAAAGGAAAAATACTAACTCAGAAAGATATTATTCAACCCCATGTTCACTGCAGTATTATTCACAACAGCCAAGACATGAAAACAACATAAATGTCTATCAATTGATGAATGGATAAAGAAGATGTGGGATGTGTGTGGGTGTGTGTGTATCTATATCTATATGTTAACTATATGTACAATGGAATATTATTTAGTCATAAAAAATGAAATCTTGCCATTTGTAACAATGTGGATGGAACTTGAGGGCATTTTACTAAGTGAGATAAGTCAGACAGAAAAAAAGATAAATACCATATGATCTCACTTAAATGTAGAATCTAAAAACAAACCCCCCCAAACTAAAAACAGCCTGAGTTTATATATAGAGAATAGATAGGTGGTTGCCTGAGGTGGAGGGTAAGAGGTGGGAAAATGGGAGAAGGAGGTCAAAATGTACAAATTTCCAGTTATAAAATGAATAAGTCAGGGAGATATAATCTACAGCACAGTCACTATAGTTAACAAGAACATTCTCATGAAAAAAAATTGTAGCTATGCATAGTGATGGATATTAACTGGACTTCTTGGGATAATCATTTTGCAATATATAGAAAAACTGCATTGTTGCATTATACACCTGAAACTAATATAATGTTCTGTCAATTATACCTCCAAAAATAAAACTGAAAAAAAAAGCAAGAAAAGAGTAATGTGATAAAGTATCAAAGTAGAAAACATTTCCCTGGGTGTCAAAGTCTCTCTCTTGACCTATCATGGTGGTGTTTGTTTATGATTTCATCTTGTGTTCCTTGAGGCATGGGGATCTGAGGGGGTGCAGGCCGACTGAAGTGTCTGGGGCCGGTCCTACAACTGTATGCATGTGCATGGCCCAACAGTAGAGATTTCCCCCTGTCTGCCAGTTATATAGGGATGGGGATGTCCAGTCAGGCATTTCCCCTTTCCACAGTCCAACGCCAAACCCAAGGTGAACCTGCAACCACTAGGAGATTGTAGTTCCCCCCTGAGACCATTCAGGCCCTGGATTAGAGTTGGGTGAGATGCCTATCTTGACCCCGACTATCACTGCACCTGTGCCTTGGCCTCTGGGGACTTGGGGGTGCAGCACAGGTCCTGGAAGGAGATGGGGACTGGACATGCTTCACCATGTTGCCAGAAGTATTTCAGTATGGGAGTGATGATGAAAACTTTCCCTGTATGCAGTTTTGCTAACTTTGGAATGCAAAGGGGCCAAAGGGCTGGGCAGAAACCTGTCCTGGGGAAATAGGGAGGAGGTGGGGACCACATGTGAGTCACAGCTCCATGGGCCCCCAGTCATGCTCTACTGTCCCATTGCGCTTCACTTAACAACACAAATTCAGAGATAAAATGAATTTCAAGATGGCAACTGCAAGAATTAAATTCCAAGTATAGAGCCCTTCTGGGCAGGGGCCCTGTGGGGAAACTACTACACAAACCTGAGACTAATTTTTTATTCGAAGACCCTGGAGCCAGACAGCCTGGGTTCATTCCTAGCTCTTCCCCTTATCACCTATGTGAACCTAGGGCAAGATGCTTTAGGCTTTCTGAGCTTCAGTTTCCTCATCTATAAAATGGGCATGACAAAAATATTTGGCTTATAAAGTTGCAAGGACTAAATAATTTAATATGTACAAAGTGCTTAGAATACCATCTCTTGTGGGGACATATGTACATTAACTATTGTTAGTGATTTTGTGCTAAATTTGGAACCATCCATGATATTGCAATCTTTGGTTTGTTACTTATGTTGTTTTTCGCTGTGGCCCAAGTTACTTTTGAAGGTAACAGTAACAGGAGAAGATAAAACTCCTCAAAATTGGTTCTAATTTAATTTATGATTACGTTATTCCTGCCCTCAAAAGTCTGCAAACACTGCTGAATATCTGGGTCTGCTTCCAGATGTGTATCCAGCTCTCCCTGCACTCGAGCCACCTTTCTTACTCCATGCCTTCCTTGTTCGTCCTGTTTCCCTTTTTCGGTGCCACATCATCCTCTCTGATTACTCAGTGTCCCTCCTCTTCAGGGACCTGTTCCCAGGCCGTTTCCCCCCCAGAGTTCTCCTTGGTCAAGGCTACTGGGAGCAGCTGCTGCTGGTTCTGAAACTAACGTTCCTCTCACTGGGCACATCCACCCACAGCCTGGTGTCTGGCACTTCTGTTTCATGTTTCACCCCAGTCACAGCGTTAAATTCTATGAGGCTATTTGGCTTCGTAGTCCATGACTGAGCAATGCCACTCTATCACTTCCAGCAAAGGGTGGGATTCACCATGTGTTCAGCTTTTCTACTGGCCCAGCATCGAGCTTGCCTCTGCACATGCTTGATAAAGATTTTCTGTATGCCCACTTCACCATGCAGTGGGACAGGGCTTAATTATAATGATAAAATGGGGATATCAATGGTGTTTCCCTCATCAAGTGGTTCTAAGGATGTAACTGAGTTAATCTCTGTCAAGTATGTAAGTGTGGCATATACAAAGTACTATAGGAATGTTTGTTGAGTAGGACACACATAAAACTGCTGCCTGTACATTGCAGGCCAGCAGCCCATGTGGGCTTTAACACCTCCCCACAACTCACAACACAAGGGAAAGCCCTCCCTGCCTGCCATGCCCTCAGCCCCAGGCCTACCTTGCGTTTCCTCTTGGATTTTGGCAAAGCCTTTTCGGCAGGAGTGTCAGATGGATGGCTGGGCTGCGCACTCTCAGCGTCCTTGGCTGCAGGAGCATTCAAGACCCCTGGCTCCTGGGGCAGGTGTTCTGGGATCCTGGACAGGAGGGTCAGGTCAATTTTGACCCAGAGAGACCTGACCTCATCACTGTCCTTCAAGGGGGAGAGAAGTTCATTCCGGCCGAAAGGGACCAGTGTGTAGAACTGCTCCTCCAGCTCCTTGGCAATGTCACTGGTGGTCCTGGCGTTGATGGAGCCTACGGGGGCCCAGGGGCCCCCACCGCTGCTGATGCTGTTGGCAGCCTCCTTTAGTCTCTGCTCACTCCCCGAGGCGGCGGCTGCGGCGGCCACAGCCTGCGCTTTGGACAGAGGGTATTCCTCCTGCTCCGATTCCAGGTCTGAGTCCGAGGAGGAGGACGAAGATGACGACTCTGTCTCTATGAACTCCTTGGATTTGGGGACGATGCGGCTCAGCCCCCGCGTGCGGCGCTTCTCGCAGGTCACGGAGGAGCGCAGCTCCTTGCGGTGGCTCGTTCTGCTGTTGCCACAGGGCCTGGTTTTGGTGGGCTCCGGGGGGATCACCACGCTTGCCCCCAGCGCATCGGCGGCTGCTGGCTCCTCGGGCCGGTGGCAGTTGGCACCGTCGCCGGCGGAGGTCCTCTCCGTGCGCCTGGTGGGCTTCTTGCCCGCAGACCTCCGCGCAGGCGCGGGTGCGCTCTCGGCGGGTGTGCCGGGTACAGCGGGCGGCTGGGCAGCTGTGGTCACGGCCACGGCCACGGCCGCAGGTGGAGACTTCTGCTTCACTCCTTTGCTCCCCGGGGCCTTGTTCGCTGTCCTTGGCCTCTGCTCCTCCTTGCAGGTGCTCTTGAGGTCCTTCTCTCTCAGGCTGGTTTGGCAACCGTCGGGAAGTTTCCCACAGTCCTGCACTTCGTCTTTGGCCGGGGTGTAGTATTGATTGCTCTCTGGCCCGTGGCTTTCATTTTGGATCAGGATAGGCGGCTTGTGGGGATTAACTTTGTTCAGCCATTTATCCAGCTGCCACTTGTTAGAGGACGCTGGTTCCGCCTAAAAGCAGAAAACCGGCAACAAACAGAACATCTTTTATTAGACTTACTTAAAACGGGCTTGGCTGTTTTTAATCTTCACTTACCCGATAGGTGTGTGCGCAGGAAAACAACGGGCTGTGAGCAGAAGGAAAACGGAAGCAGTTGGTGTGTGTAGTGAAGCTGTACCAGCACACAGGATGGGGTGGTGGGGGCCCTTTTCCGTCCCACTGAATATGTCAGCGCAGTAGTATGAAGAGTATTTGGAAAAAATAAGGAGAGAGCCCCGTGCTTAATGAGAACCCATTTCCAGCACTTTTGAGTGTTACACAATGTATATTTCTTATAATTATACACACATACCTAGACTTGAGATTTCAAGGAAAGTTAACTGGGGAATAGTTTGGGGGCCCTGAGTATTAAAGCACTCATTTTTTGTTAAGACTAAAAAATTTAGAGGAAATTAAAAGAGGGGGCTAGGGGTGCCTGGATTGCTCAGTCGGTTAAGCGTCCGACTTCAGCTCAGGTAATGATCTCACGGTTTGTGGATTTGAGCCCACATCAGGCTCTGTGCTGACAGCTCAGAGCCTGGAGCCTGCTTCAGATTTTGTGCCTCCCTCCTTTTCTGCCCCTCCCCCATTCATGCTCTATTTCTCTCACTCTCAAAAATAAATAAACATTTAAAAAATTAAAAAAAAAAAGAGGGGGCTAAGTGGAACCTATAATCCCAAGCAATTAACATATGATTTACGTGGTGAAGGCAAGTAGGGCACAGTCATTTAACAGTAGAAGCTATAACTTTGGGGAGATGGCTTGTTTAGTGGTAGAGAGCTCCTGATTCAAAGGGAACTCTGTGTGCCCCATATGCTTTGGCAGCTGGACTTGGTTAGTCCATCTTCAGCTTGCTTCTGTCCCACTTTGCTGGAAGTGTTTCAGACACAGAAGTGACGGTGGAAACTTCTGCACACAGTTTTGCTAACTTAGAGCAAATCACAGACATTATAGATTTTAAACTTTCCCACATGGATTGGTTCCAGAGAGTCAATGAATGCCCTAAAACAGAATGTGAAATGCTGTGTGGATACATTTTTCTGAGAGAGGTCTACAGTTTTCATTCAAGTCTCTAGGTATCTATGGCTCATGAAAAGGTTATGGCTTATAAAAAGGGAATAAATGCTGTTGATTTCCTTTTTTTTATTATTATTTTTTAATATTTATTTAGTTTTTGAGACAGAGACAGAGCATGAACGGGGGAGGGTCAGAGAGAGAGGGAGACACAGAATCCGAAGCAGGCTCCAGGTTCTGAGCTGTCGGCACAGAGCCCGACGCGGGGCTCGAACTCACAGACCGTGAGATCATGACCTGAGCCGAAGTCGGACGCTCAACCGACTGAGCCACCCAGGTGCCCCAATGCTGTTGATTTCTAATAAAAGTCCAATATCCAGTATCTATGATTATTAATAGAAAATAGGTGTATTGGTAAGTGTAAAGCTTTAGCCAGAGTGTTTTCAATTTGTGAAAAGTGAAATGGGGAAAATATTTTCACTATTTAAGGTGATGTATTTTTCCTTCCCTGTGGCCTCCCATGCTCTGAATTTGTGGCATCCATTGTTTCAGGAGACCAGTTTCTAGCCCAGACTAAAAGAAGACATTGCTTAATTTTGCATTTCAAATTTGATTGGCTTAAGTCCAGAGCAAGTCAGGCTTCCTTGCAGGCGAAAAACTTTTTTTAAAAAATTTTAACATAATAATTTCTAAAAGCCTGCTTTTATGAGTCAAAATTTGTCTTTCAACAGAGAGGTCCAGATTGAGAGTGGAACTTGGGGCATAAGCACATGCTGCAAGGATCTGAGGGGAGTGGGGCAGGCAGTCTTGTCCCCGGCTGGGGCTGGGGGAGTCTGGGACATAGCTTAGGACATGGAATGCCTTCGATGGGCCAGAGGAGCCTGGGGCCAAGATGAGAGGACACAGAGTGTGGGCACCAGGCACTAGAGCTGTGGCAGGGACCATGCACATCCTGCTGGTTCCCCCAAAATAGATGAGACCAACTGCACTTTGGGGAACACTAGCACAAGGTTTCCAGAGACTGGGAAGGACAAGTGATATTTCAGTAGGGACCAGCATGAGAATCTGGGGCCCCTCTCCCAGGGCAGTGAGGATGGAGAGGCTTCGCCCTGGGACACAGGTGTGGGAGGTGAAACCCTCATGGCCTCAATGAGGAGTCTGGCCTTCGACTTGACTTTTTGCTTTGTTGGTTTTCATGTACCAAAAGGACCAGGGCTCTACAGCAAGATGCAAAAGAACAAAAAGTTATCATTTTGCACCTCTGGGTTGTTCTGCATAAATTCTGACCTCACCTTATTTTGGCTTCTCCAGAGAAAGGGAACACAGGAACCCTAAGAGCACACCTCGTACATACTGTGGGAGATGCATGCAAGACAGAAAGCAGGACAGCAGGACACAGAACAGCTTTGTGGCCAATGGGAAGCCCTCGCCTTCCCTGGGTTTAGCGGAGTGTGGCTGAAAGCTCATGTGGTGGCAAACAATTTATGGCTTCTGACAGTGTCTCCTCCTTGCCCCATATTTCCCTCACTATGTGACCACTGGCAAGTCAGTGACTTGTGTGCCTCAGCTTCCCTAGTGTCATGGGACACGGTCAATACTAATGGATGCTGAAAGGGCCTCTGGCAGAAAGGGGACACATTTTGGGAGAAGGTAAAAACATTTATGGCTGAGCATGAACTCACACTGGTCCTGCCACCATGTTTAACACTACATCTACCTCGCCCTCACCCCCGCCATCCTGAGCCTTCCACAGCCCACGTGTCTTATGTCAGAGAACACAGACAACTGCCTATGGCCAAAAGCGCAGCTGCACATGGGGAGAGTTGCACTAAAATTTCCTGATGGGAGCATTAACAGTGAAGGGGAGAATTTCATAAATTTAGTATGGGCCCGTTGTCTGATGTGCTTTAGTGTCATTTTTTCCCTGCACTCCACAGCTGAAAACATCAGTCTAAAGTACCATTTTCAACACATTGCTAACTCATACCTCCTTTCTTAAGGATCTACAATGACCTCCTATTGCCTTTCAAAGGAAATCCAAATGCCTTGGGCTGGTTTTCAAGGGCATCTATTATCTCACAGTCATCTTTCACTGCTGAGCAACTACAATGTGCCTCCCACTTTACAGATATCATCTAATCTAATCCATACAAGTAAGAAATATTATCACCCCTAATTTGTAGATGAGGCTCAGAGAGGTTGAGACATGTCCAAGGCTGCAGAGCTACCAGGCATTACCAAGACTAAACCCGTATTTGCTTAAGTTTAAAGATTCTCAATAGCATACTATTTAAGCTTGTCAAATCACTATGTTGTACACCTGAAACTAATGTAACATTGTGTGTCACCTACTCAAATAAAAACTTTTAGTGTTTATTTATTAGACCTAATCCGCTGCTTTGCCTGATCTCCCATTACTCACTGGCATAGCTTCATGAAAGGGGGACCTCATTCCTTTGAGAAATGTTGCTCTTCAACCTAAAATGACAGAATTAGGTCTAATTTTTCAAGAACACCACTCCAAGCAATACCTGTTGGCCTTTATTATCCTCAACCACATAGTCGTTTTTGTTGTTGTTGTTGTTTTTGTTTTGTCTTTTTAACTGCATAGTCTTGTGATGTTCATATTGATTTCACATGTATGCATCTTGGGTCTTCAACAAAGCCAAACACTTCTTTCAGAGGACCTGAACTCTGTTTTTTTTTTTTTTTTGTATTGTTTGCAGTGTCTGTAACAGGTTAGGGAGGCCAATTGCTGTGCTTTGCTCCTAATAAGAACCACTTACGGGGCGCCTGGGTGGCGCAGTCGGTTAAGCGTCCGACTTCAGCCAGGTCACGATCTCGCGGTCCGTGAGTTCGAGCCCCGCGTCAGGCTCTGGGCTGATGGCTCGGAGCCTGGAGCCTGTTTCCGATTCTGTGTCTCCCTCTCTCTCTGCCCCTCCCCCGTTCATGCTCTGTCTCTCTCTGTCCCAAAAATAAAATAAAAAACGTTGAAAAAAAAAATTAAAAAAAAAAAAAAAGAACCACTTACAATGAGCTTTCACTCAAATTATATCCTTTATTCCTCAGAACAGGTTTACAGATTAGGCAGAACAGGAATACCTGTCATTTTTGGGATAAGGCAGTTGTGGCCAAGGAAGCTTCAATGGTGAAGAGCTAAGTGGCAGTGGAGGAGGAAAAACTCAGGGCTTAGGGCCCTCATCCACTGGCCTGCTGGTGACTATGGTTAACTTCCTGCGGGCCGACTTCCTCAGGGTTTTTGCCTGGTGGTGCCTGTGTGCTTGCTGGCTGCTTTGTATTTTCGGTCATGACTCTCCTTCCTGATTAATCTTCCTGCTGCTTTGTATTTTCGGTCATGACTCTCCTTCCTGATTAATCTTCCTTCTGATTCATGCACAAGCTCTCCACTGTGGATTTTAGTTCCTGCTTCATCTACATCCTTCATAGCACCCGCTGCCATGGACCCCACAGATGCCTAATTGAGGAAATGCCTGTTTAATCAATGAGTGACTTGTGTCACATTTCTGTTGATTTTTAGGAACAAGCTAAGGCAGCATTTTCCAAAATGTGCATTCAGTTCATATATTCCATGAAGAAAAGTTTCCAGGGTCAGATAAGTTTGGGAAATGCCACAATGGAAAACAGTTTACATGAGCAATATTTAAGGGCTGGGTGTTGCCCTAAAGAGATGGGTTAAACCGACTTTATCCTGACACTCCATACAATCATGTGACCGGGGTTTCTTTTTCCCATGTGACACCTATTACTTGTGGAATACCGCTCTAGGGAGCTCATGTACTAGCTGAGGGGGAAGGTGCTTCCCCCTGGAAAGCTCACACATGAAAGGATGCACCATGCCAGGAAAGAAGATAAAACACAAGTGAAGGAAATTAGGCTGAGAACAACTAAGCAAATATCAGGCTACCGAAAGGGGATCTGTAGTATGGAAACACTGTTCACAGCGGCTCTTCCGTGCTAGCCGCAGATATGACATTACCTACGGTGATTCATGTAAAATAAGTGCCTTTCTACAACCACAGCCATGAAGAACAGTTCAGATGAAACTTAGCTGGGCCCAGTGGGTTTCCCGTGCTGGCACGTAGAAGGGGAGCGTGCAGGTGCCTTGGACCATCATGCATGCCTCCTTGTACTCCCACATCAGGATGGTACCAGCAGGTAAGTGATGGCCAGGAGCATTTTGTTCAAAGCAGCCGTACGAATTGTCTGTGCAGTGGAATGTGAGACGTGTGGATATACAGAGTCCAATTGTCTTGTGGGGTTCAGGAAAAGGAATCTCACCGCTCTCCTTAAGATGACGTGGGCCAGCCAAGTCACAGTAAAACAGAGATGCTGGGGAGGGTCAGCCATAGAATGCTACCTCCTATCTTTGTGATTTTCATTCTGCAGACTCATTTTATTTTTAAAGGGTGTGTGTCTGTATTCATCTCAGGGAAAATGTTAAATCTTACTTTTACTCCAACTGATACATTCCTTTCCAGCAGACAGCAGTAACAGGCATCGTGGCTAATACATAGCTTGTCACTTCTGCATTCCCTCTGCACAGAGAAGCAGGGAGTTGAAACTCTGTGGCTTTAGGCAACTTAAACTTTTAGGCCTGCTGTAGTAGACTTGCGCTCCCTTCCTTGGTGAGGGGCCCTGGATAGCTGCTGGAAGCTTCCTCCACGAGAGCTTCCTTTCATCACCAAGAAGTTCAAGTCTTTGTAATTATCTAGTGACATTTAAAAAGAATTTCCTCCAAGCACTTTATAACTGTACCTCTCTTAGATGAGGTTTAGCCTCATCCAGAAGCTCCAGGATTCACATTTCAGCATGAAAATAAGACCCAACATTCATGAATTTAACCTTCAAAGTCACAAAGAGACTGGAGGAAGGGTTGTTCACGGACACTAACACTTTTTATGCATCTCCACTGCCCTTTGCCATGTCCCTGGTACCCAGTTATTTCTTATAACTAAATATTCTGGAATTTCTCAACAAATTATAGCATTAGGATGGCTTCTCAACTCCTTATTTTGTTTCACTCCTGTACTTTTTTGTTTCAAGTTATTCCCATTAGAATGCCAGTTCCCTGAAGACAGGGACCTCTCCTGTCAGATAACTGCTGTATTCCAGAGCTAAGCCCCTTGGCAGATGCTCAGTAAATATTTGTGGAATGAACAAAATGAGTGAGTGAATGAATGAAATTATGAAGAAGGAATAACAATTTAGATTCTGGAAAGTCAGGGTTATATCAACCTGTGGCGTTTATAGGTTGATGTTGCTAAGGGCCTTCCTGTTATATTGGGAGACAGAGACAGAAATAGAGAGAGATGGGGGAGGAGGTAAGCATCATGGAAAGGAGAGAAAAAGGCAGGAGAGATGGAGAGATGGTTTATTTTGGGACGAATGGAGAGATCTCAGTGAAGAGCAGAAAGGTACTATAGGAAATGAGCACTTAGGGGAAATTCTCAATGCTTCTGCAAAAAGCCTTAGCCTCCTGAGAGGAGGAGACTGGAAGGGGAAAAACCTGAGGGAATTTAGGAGCCAGTCTATGAACTCCAGATAAAAACACAGTTGCTTTTGGGTGTGATGATGTCGTGAGTCACAGGTACAAAGCTGGCAACGTAGATCCTGCAGGCCCTTAGCAGTGCTCCCCTTTCACTGCCAGGGTTTGCAAAAGTGACTTCGGTTTTATTTCAGAGCCTATTTAGAAATTTGGTCCCCAAAGTGGTACAGAGGGCTGTAGGCAAAAAAACTTAAATCCTATGATCCATGGTAATGCCAAATGTTTACACACCCAAGGAGAAACTGTATTTTATTCTTTCTTTAGCAATCAAAGTCTACCCTTACAGTTCCAGGGACTTGAGAAGTTTCCTTCAACCCTCTCTCGAGAATCTCCATGCACTGAATTACTCTTTAATTTCCCCCTTTCCCCTTTAAAGTAGGAATAGCAATGGTTTTTATTGGTACCTTATAATGCTTTTATATGAAACACCTAAATTTTCCACATAGATACTCATCATAGCTATAAAGGTTTCATTATTATTTGTAGGTTGATGCTAATTTTTCTTTTTATATTTTCACAAAGAAAATGCAGTTAAGAAGGTTTTATTAATATTTATAGTCCTTGTTCCTCTAATCAGTGACAAACTGCAAAAAGATAGGATTCTAAGCATGTCTAATCCATAACACTCCTTTGCCCCTGATTTATGGGTGGTCACTCTTCCCAGGTGGTGAACTGCCCTGCCTAGTTATTGCCTCCTAGTTATTAGGGAGACCTGATCTAGAGGTTATTTCCAGGCGGTGATGTGTACAGCATACCGAAAGTTGAGATAGAGATTTTTGGACAATGAAAGACGAAGTGTCTGTACTTCAAAGGGAGCTCTGTAATTAGGAGAACTGTGAGGAGGGGACAGAGTGGGGAAGATGATGAACCCAAACAAACCCTGACAGGCTGCCAAGCGGTGGTAGCCTCCAGGCCAGTCCCGCTTTCTGAGGAAGAGGGGTGGGGTGGGGGAGGGCGGGAGGTGTGAGAACCAGACTCCAGGGGATTTATTGTGCTCACTGAGAGAGGCGCGGAGGGCGGGAGGGGCTCAGGCTCTTACCTCGGGGCTGGAGTAGTGGGGAGGCTTGCTGCCCTCACTCTCGCTGGAACTGCTCTCCGTCTCCGAGTCAGATCCCGAGCTGCTCTCTGAGTCACTGGAGGAGCTGCTGCTGCCGCTGCTGCTGCCGCTGCTGCTGCCCTTGCTGGAAGGCACAGAGGCTCTGCAGTTGGCCTGCTGGACCACGGCGCTGCCAGCCCACGAGGCCCCCGGGAAGGAGAGGGAAGGAAAACCAAGTGAGCAAACACGAAACACCACCGAGCAAGCTGTCATTCGACCAAAGGAGAGAAGAAGCACACAGGCTGCACGTCTGTCAACCATCACCTGGAACATGAAGGGCCATCATCGGGTCAATGGCTTCCTAATGGTTAAAAAAAATATATATATATGTATATAAAAATATAATTGGGAATGAAAGCTGGTGCCCCGTGATAGCCTGGCATTAGTTATTTGGTGGCCATTTTAGAAAGGAGGGTGCTGTCATTTCAGAATGACTGTTTCTGGGAATGGCTTTGCAAATGCACCCTCTAGAATCCAATTGTCTACAAAAATGCAAGGAAATCCAAAATGCTTGAAATATTTTGTGAAGATTGAAAATGTCTGTTTGCTTTATTTTAGGAAGTGGGCTATGAGGAAGGGCACAGCATTCTTCTCTGTGCTTTCATGGCCTGCTGGAAGGTTCTGGAGACTGTGGGATCATCAAAGTTACAGTCCTGTTTCCTACCTCTTCCTGCCCATGGAGTTGACTGCTGGAGTCTTTGTAGGAGCTGGCTTACTTTATAAACAGTAACTTTCCTTTGAACTCTTTGTTAAAGAACTAAAGATCCATCCCTTACACATTTTTATATATTCCAGATTTTAAAATGTAACCCCAGTGCAGTGGCTTATAGCAATAGCATTTCAAATTTATGCTCAATATTCATATCCATTCTGAAATTTGCCAGAAGTCATTATATACTCAAAGACAACAGGAAAAATTGACACTTTCTAATGGTAATTAACCACAAAAATTCAAAGAGCACATATGCACCCAAGGAGTGCTCGAGCCAAAAAGAAAGTTTCAGTACTCACATCATATTCAACATCTTCAAAGTCCTTTATTAACTGTATTGCAACATGCCTGAATCTATTCTTTTGAGGTCAAATTCTGAACCCAGGAAATGCAGTGATCACTTTTGAATGTTGAGTCAGCAAATATCTGCTGGCCACTTCCAACTGTGACTATACTGCTTCATCAGGACTGGACATTAGTGAAGGCCAGGGGTGGGGGAACTTGTCAGCGTTTATGGCCTTAAGTGCAAAGCAGCCTGGACAAGGTGAAGGACCCTTTCACCCACCCCTTAAATCCTGGACTAGTGTTTTGCCCAAAGACAGATTCTCATAAATCCTCAGCGTGGGGGCAGGAAGGGGGGTTAATATTCACTGGAGCCTTGCTTCTTTAGAAGAATGACAAGCAACTATCTTGTAGGATACAGCGGAAAATAGAGGCATCGGTTTGAACTGCAGGGTTTGAGGAAAATGGAGCTGGAACATAACCTTCCCTAGTGGTTTTTATTTCTTTCACCAATGTCATGGTCTGTACCTACTGTCTGACAAAATTCTTCAACATCAGACAACATAGGCACATTTATGCCTCGCCTGAGGTGTAGTGGTTTCTTTACCAGACTATCGTTCGTGTCTGGTGCTGAGGGAGGAATCCTGGATCTTTAGAAAAAGGTGGGGAAGGGAAAGTTAATGATCAAAGGGCTGTAATATTTCTTTCTTTCTTTATGAACCAAAATCCATTTTTCCTGTACAGATGGCTACTATCAGTGGGGTCATAAAACAAACAAACAAAAAAGGCTATAGATCCTGACCAAACACGAACATCTGAGATCCATAATAGTTTGTCAGTAGGCCCCAAAACACTGGGGGAAAAACTCCAAACAACTAAACAATACCACTTCCCCCAAATACAACCCCCAACCTTAAAACTCAAAACAAAAACAAAAACAAAAACAAAAACAAAAACAAAAACAAAAACAAAACCCCCAAAGCAACACATATTGGAAGAAAGAGACAGGTCTCCCTGCCATACTTTGGAATGGCATTTGCTGAAGATGGGGAAATTATGATGAATAAAGAGCATTTTGATTGATTTTATATGTCAAAGGCTTTGATCACTGAGCAGTACATTCTACTTGCTTTAATTCAAACAACAAAAACATGTGATGCTGGTGCTGTGTGTACCTGGGCGTTGTGTGTGCGGCAGAAGCAGCAATGTGTGTGCAGTTCCCTGGGGCCTGCACCACAAAGTGATTGACTGTCTTTTGAAAAGCGGCACTTTAATTTCTGAGAAAATGTCCATTAAACAGTTACCATGCTGCCTTCCTTTTATGACTGCTGTCCTGGAGTAATGAGACATACTAGCCCAAGGAGAAAGAATCTCTGATCTGAAGAAGACTGGCAGAAAAGCCTTATGCTTTTATGTTTTCCTTCCTTAAATTAGGAAATTCACTTAAAATGACAGTTTTACTGGCATAACTATTATTTGTTTTGAAAACAGTTGAGACAGCCAGGACTTTTAGGTTTTCCTTCGTGCTTTGGTTGTAAGGCTGTGAGGCTTACCATGCTTCTGGGGTCAGAATCAAATATATTCATGTTTCAATGGTCTGGGTAGAGAATATGTCACCAGAAACAATCCATGTCAAGGATGGGAGCCTGGAAAGACTGTCATGGCTCCAGCTGAGGGATCAAGATAACTATTCTAACCTCCATGAAGGCTACTCCAGTAACTAGTCTTAGTGCAGGTCCTTGAGGGACAGTTAGTCGATCTGGCCTTGGCATAACGAATGTTATAGCCATGAATGCAGGAAGCTGCTTTGTCTCTGTGGGCTGCTGCAGCAGGAAGGGGAGGGGGCACAACAGAGGAGGAAGCTGGGGACCGTCATCACTGCAGACTAATATTAATATAGAAGGCTGAGAGCAGTTAAACTAGGAGGGCTCTTGGGAGTCATGGAATCGAGAAGATGGAAAAAGACGTACCAGAAAGATCTTCTGGAAAGAAGACTTCAGGCTTAACATATTTGAAGTTGCAAACTGAGCACGTTAGTGTGCCAACTAGTTGTCATGTTTCCATACCAAAGATATTAAAAAAATATGAACTTAACTAAAAATTAACTTTTTCCTAAAATGATAACACAGATCGGTTGACATGATGACACAGCCCTGGACAATATTTAGGAGAGCTTTTGACCTCTATGTCATTTCAGGAAGACAGTGCCATTGAGTCTGCAGATGTGACAACATTACTGAGATAATGGAATAAAAGTCTTTGCATCATTAAACTTAGCACAGTGCCTGGGACATAATGGGGCATTTACATGTGATTACTGAATGAAAAAATCAATAGAGAAAATCTATCATTGGGTTAATGAGTTTAAAAAAGGGATTTAACCTTTCAAAAGGGTTATAATCTCTCTTTTCCAATAAAGAAAATTTAAAAATTTTTTTTTTTTTTTTAATGTTTAATGCTTGAGAGAGAGACAGAGTGTGAACAGGGTAGGGGCAGAAAGAGAGGGAGACACAGAGTCTGAGGCAGGCTCCAGGCTCTGAGCTGTCAGCACAGAGCCTGATGTGGTGCTCAAACCCCCGAACCGCAAGATCATGACCTGAGCCAAAATCAGACGTTTAACCAACTAAGACACCAAGGCACCCCAATAAAGAAAATATTTAAAGGGATTTCAGCACCTCTTGTGATCCTCCAACTTTTTTTTTTTTTTACCATAGGATTTTTTTTTTTTTAATTTCAAGTCTGTATTTAAATTCTAGTTAGTTAACATATATGGCAAAATTGGTTTCAGGTGTAGAATTTAGTGATTCATCACTTAAATATAATACCCAGTGCTCATCACAACAAGTGGCTTCCTTAATACCCATCACCCATTTAGCCTGTCCCCTGCCCACTTCCCCTCCAGCAATCCTCAGTTTGTTTTCTATAGTTATGAGTCTCTTATGATTTGCTTCCCCCCTCTCTCTTTTTCTGTTCCCCTATGTTCATCTGTTTCTCAAATTTCACATATGAGTGAAATCATGTGGTATTTGTCTTTCTCTGACTGATTTATTTCACTTAGCACAATACACTCTAGCTCTGACCACATCATTGCAAATGGCAAGATTTCATTCTTTTTTATTTTTTTATTTTTTAACGTTTATTTATTTTTGAGACAGAGAGAGACAGAGAATGAACGGGGGAGGTCAGAGAGAGAGGGAGACACAGAATCTGAAACAGACTCTAGGCTATGAGCCGTCAGCACAGAGCACGACGTGGGGCTTGAACTCACAGACCGCGAGATCATGACCTGAGCCGAAGTCGGATGCCCAATCGACTGAGCCACCCAGGCGCCCTGATTTCATTCTTTTTGATGGCTGAGTAATATTCCATTGTGTGTATATGTATATATATGTATGTATGTGGGCATATATATATGTCTGTGTGTGTGTATATACATATCTTCCTGAGATATAGATATATATCTATATATCTATATATCTATAGATATATATATATTCCTGATCCATTATCTATCAATGGATATTTGTTTGATCTTCTGATTTTAACACTTTTTCCTTTCAGAGAATATTGCTTTAAATGTGCTCTAAATTTTTTCTGCTATAATTTAAGCACAGTTCTCTCTTGGATGGTTTATTTACTTTTTATATTTTGATTTTATGCAATGTTTTGCTGGTTTGTGAACAGTCAAGACCAAAGACACCTTTGAGAGAGTCTCAGCTTGATTCTAAATGATCTGTTGCTGTGTTCCCTCCTTTCCCTGCAGTGACACATTCCTTTCCAAATCTGGCCTGGGTGAAGTCTGAAGGACAGTAAAAGAAAAGATCTGCAACTTAAATGACAAATCCCGGATCTCACAGTGAAGGGTGCTCATGCCTGCCAAGTGTATTGTGGGGCCTGGATACATACCCAAAGTTGTCACAAGCTTTCAACTCACATGTGAAAGGCTCTCTGCCTGGTTGGCACCGTGTGGACAGCTGTGATGCCTAGCAGGGTGCCTCACTTCCTGTGACCACTCTACTTGTACTGGCCAGATGATGGTATTTTAGAAGAAGTGACAGCCCTTTCTCACTCAACACTCTGTACTGATTCCCAAATGCTTGATTTCCAAAGTGTGATCAGTGCCCTGGCAACAATATTCCTTTTCTGATAGCATCTTTATTCATATTAATTAGTCTAAAACTATAACTACATTATGAGAAGTGAAAATGGTAAAAGATGGCACAGGAGGTTCACCATTGCTGAAATTATCTTCCAAAATACAAAACTGATAGGACCGCTGGTTCTGTATAAAATGTTTCTCTGTTGTTCATACTGGCAATGTCTATCATTCTATCTTCAGGACCACAAATTCTTTTCTCTGTTATCTTCATTCTCTTTTGGGGCTCATTCACTGAATTTTAAAATTTCAGTTATTGAATTTTTCAGTTTTACAATTGCCAATTGATTTCTCTTTATATCTTTTATTTCTTTGCTGAGACTCTATGTTTTCATTTGTTTCAAGTGTGTTTCTAATTGCTTGTTGAAGCATTTTATAATGGTTCCTTTAAAATCCTTGTCAGACAGTTGTAATATTTAGATCATCCACTATTGGCATCTGTTGATTGTCTTTTCTCATTCAAGTTGAGATCTTCCAGTTTCTTGATATGATTAGTGATGTTCTATTGTATGCTGAACATTTTTGGTATTATAAGACTTAGCATTTCAGTAAAAGTGCTTGGTTTAGCAGGCATCCACTAACACAATACCAGCAAGGGGGCAGAGAGGTATCTCTTTACAGTTGGGCAGGATGGGGGGGAAGGAATTCGAGGCTCCTAACTTTGCCTTTTCCTGATGAGGGTGGAAACGTCACTTCTTTCCCCCATGGTGTTTGACTGGAACACAGCAGCTATTGTCTAAAAGTTTTCTTCTTGCTAGGACACCTGCTTCCTGGTTCTCTTACTAGAGAGAGCTGGCTTTCTTGGGGATTTTATTTTTATTTTTTTAAATTTGTGCCTGTTGGCATTTCCAGGTTGCTGGCCTTTCCAGTATCTGCTCTGGGCTATATGAGGAAAAATGAAGACCTAGTGAACTAACCACCATGCCTTTCTTGGGCCGTAAGTCCCTAGCTGATCTGCTTTCTCTCTGTCTTACAGACTTGTTTGTTTTATAATATCTAAAGATCTTAGCTGTACCTAGCAGAAGGAATTGGGAAAAGTACGTCAGTATTTTGTTCCAGAATGGGAATGGCCTATGTGATATTTCCCACGTGGAAAGGAACTCTCTCTCAATACTTCCAACCTCTGTTCTGGTTAATTGTATCAAAAGCTGATGAATGAAACAAACATGCAGGTGTCTGCTGCAGTCCCTGTTCATTATTTAACAACCATTTATAGTGGAAATTAAGCTCAGATTTTAATAGTTTATGTACCAAAGCTAGAAAGGTCCATCACAAAGAATGCATATACCATTGTGAGAAAAATGACTCAAACGGTTGTAAAAATGTTAAAGTTGAAAAGGTAAGTACTTAAAAGTTATGTTCAGAGTAAATGGTATGAGAGAAAGGCATGATATTGGTGTGATATTTGTTAAGAATCCACTTTGTGAAGAGAGTGGACCAAGATGGCAGTGTAAGAAGACTCTGAACTCATCTCCTCCCATGGACTTGCTCATTCTATACCTACAGATAGAGCAATTCTTCCTGAAGAAGAACTGAGGGCCTAGTGAAATCCTCACAGGAAACAGTAAAAGGACCACACAGAGAAAAGTAGGTGAGACAGAAACACAGAAATAATGGAATGCAATTCCTAGCACGGTGACCTACAGTAGGGAGGGTTATCCCTAAGGGGCCCACAGGGCAGATTCACCCACCTGGGGCAGCAAAACAATAGTGGTTTAACAGTGGCAACTAGACCAAAGTGAAGGAAATCCACTTACTAACTGGAGAGCATCTGTCAATGGGTAGAAACTCTGGAAATCTCTCCAGGGTTGGGGGTGATGGCAAGTGCCACATTTTATGTTCCTCTTCCATCTTGATAGCGTGGGTGAGCAGGATGGACGTACTCTAGCCAAATTGCTAGAGCTGCCCATTGTGTCCCAGGTCCCTGGCCTATACTAGCTTTAGCAGTACCCCCAGGAAGGCCCCAGCGTGACACGCCCTGGGAGCCCCTGGTTCATGCCTGTTACAGCTCCAGCCATCGTGCTTAGGTGGCCCCATGCAGCATGCCCTGGGACCCCACCAGCCCATGCTTGCTCCAGTTTGAGCTATCCTGCCAAGGTAGCCTTGGCATGATAAGTCCAGAGAAGTCCTGGTTCACACTTGCTCTCCTCCAGCCATCCCATAAGGGCAGCCAAGGCATGGTGCACCCTTGTACACCACTGCTCATGCCTGCTCTGTCCTGCCAGGGAAGCTCTGGTGCAGCATGCCCCAGGATGCCCTGGCCTCCATTAGCTCCCAGTGTGGGACTTCTTGGCCTGTGCTCACTCCAACTGCAGCCATCCCATCAGGACAGTTTTGATGCAGAATGCTCTGGGAACCCCTGGCCTGCACCTGCTCCAGTTCCAGTGGCCTGCCAAAGCCACCAGACACATGCAGTCTACACAGGGGATACTCCTATACAAGGCCACTCCTTCATACCTGGGAGAGGTAGCTACTCTGCCTAATTAATAGAAACGAACAGAAGATAAGACAAAATAAAGAGACAGAGAAACATGTTTCAAAGGAAAGAACAACATAAAACCATAAAAAGACCCTGGTGAAACAGAGATAAGTAATTTACCTGGTAAAGAGTTCAAAGTAATGGTCATATAAACACTCATCAAACTTGGGAGAAGAACGAAGGAACACAGGAGAATTTCAACAAAGAGTTAGAAAATATAAGAAAGAAAGAACCAATAAGAGTTGTAGAATACAATAACTGAAGTGAAAAATACACTAGAGGGAATCAACAGCAGATTAGATGACACAGAAAAATGAATTAGTGACCTGGAAGACTGAATAGTGGAAATCACCCCATCAGAACTCTGATTTTCAGCAGAAACTTTGCTGTTCAGAAGGGAATGGCAGGATATATTTAAAGTTCTGAAAAGGGGAAAAAAACAAAAACACTACCTGTCAAGATTATCACTCAGAATTGAGGATAGAGTTTCCCAGATAAGCAAAAACTAAAGGAGTTCATCACCACTAAACTTGCCTCACAAGAAATGTTAAAGGGTCTTCTTTAAGTAGACAAGAAAAGGGTGCAAGTAGAAAAAAGAAAATATATGAAAGAAAAAAACTCACTGGTTAAAAAAAAAACCCTCACTGTTAAAGACAAATATATAGTAAAGGCAGTGGATCAGCCACTTAGAAAGCTAGTATGGGGGTGCCTGGGTGGCTCAGTCGGTTAAGTGTCCGACTTCGGCCTAGGTCATGATCTCACGGTTCTTGAGTTTGAGCCCCACGTCGGGCTCTGTGCTGACAGCTCAGAGCCTGGAGCCTGCTTCGGATTCTGTGTGCCCCTCTCTCTCTGCCCCTCCCCTGCTCATGCCCTGTCTCTCTCTGTCTCAAAAATAATAAAAATATTAAAAAAAAAAAAAAGAAAGCTAGTATGAAGATTGAAAGACAAAAATAGTAAATCAACTATAACTACAATAAATAGTTAAGGGATACAAAAAATAAAAAGATGTAAAATATGATGTCAAAAACATAAAATGTAGTGTAGGGATTTTAGAATGCATTCAAATTTAAGTAATTATCAGTTTAAAATACATTGCTACAGAGGTGCCTGGGTGGCTCAGTCGGTTGAGCATCTGACTGTGGCTCAGGTCATGATCTCACAGTTTGTGAGTTCGAGCTCCACATTGGGCTCTGTGCTGACAGCTCAGAGCCTGGAGCCTGCTTCTGATCCTGTGTCTCCCTCTCACTCTGTTCCTCCCCATTCGCACTCTATCTCTCTCTCAAGAATAAACAAACATTAAAAAAAATTAAAATACACTGCTATATATATAGGACAATATGGGTTAAGATATATGAACTTCATGGAAACCACAAACCAAAATCCTACAATAGATACACAAAAAAATAAAGATTAAGGAACACAAACATAAAGCTAAAGAAAGTTATCAAATCACAGAGGAAGAAAGCAAAAGAACAGAATGAGAACTACAAAAAAATCCATGAAAAAATGAAAAAAAAGAAAATAAATACATACCTATCATTAATTGCTTTAAATGTAAATGGACTAGATGCTCCAATCAAAATACACAGAGTGGCTCAAAGGGTAAAAAAACCAAGACCCATTTATATGCTGTCTACAAGCAATTCACTTCATACCTAAAAACACACACAGACAGAAAATGAAGGAATGGAGAAAGATATTCCATGCAAATAAAAATAAAAAGAAAGCTGAAGTAGCAATACTCATATCAGACTAAATAGACTTCAAAACAAAGACTGTAACAAAAGACAAAGAAGGGCATTACATAATGATAAAGATGACAATCCAAGAAGAGGATATAACATTCATAAATATATATTTATTTGGGTGCATCCAACATAGGAGCATCTAAATATATAAAGAAAATATTAATGGAAATAAAGAACAAATTCACAGTAATACAATAATATTAAGGGACTTTAAAACCCCAGTTATATGAATGCATAGATCATACAGCAGAAAATTAATGAGGAAACATTGGCCTTAACACATTAGGTCAGATGAACTCACATACAGAATATTTTATCTGCAAACGTTCATCTCCAGTGCATATGGAATATTATCCAGGATAGATCACATGCTAAGTCACAGAATAAACCTCAATAAATTCTAGAAGACTGAAATCATATCAAGCATCTTTTGTGATCAGAACTGTATGAATTAGAAATCAATTACAAGAAGAAAATGAAAAAACACAAACATTTGGAGAATAAACAATATGCTACTAAACAACCAATGGATCAATGAAGAAATCAAAGAGGAAATTAAAAAAACACCTTGAGATAAATGAAATGGAATCACAAATTCCCCAAATCTATGGGATGAAGCAAAAGCAGTCCTAAGGACAACACAGGCCAACCTCAAGAAACAAGAAAAATCTCAAGTAAACAATCCAACCTATACTTAAAGGAAGTAGAAAAAGAAAAACAAATAAAGCCTAAAGTTAGTAGAAGGAAGGAAATAATAAAGATCAGAGTGGAAGTAAATAAAATTGAGACTTAAAAAAATTGAAAGATCAATGAAACTAAAAGGTGGTTCTTTGAAAAGATAAAGAAAATCAATAAACCTCTAGCCAGACTCATCAAGAAAAAAAAGAGAGTTGGCCCAAATAAATAAAACCAGAGATTAAAGAGGGGAAGTTGCAGCTGACACTACAGAAATACAAAAGATCATGAGGGTGCTATGAACAAGTGTAAGCCAACAAATTGAAAAACCTACAAGAGGTAGATAGACAACTGGAAATATACAACCTTCTAAGATTGAATCATGAAGAATTGAAAATCTGAATAGACCAATTACAAGTAGCAAAACTGAATTAGTAATTTAAAAATTCCCAAAAACCAAAAGTCAAGGACCTGATGCCTTCACAGGTGAATTCTACCAATGACTTAAAGAAGAGTTAGTACTGCTCCTCAAATTACTCAAAAAAGCAGAAGAAGGAATGCTTCCAAACTCATTTTATGAGGCCAGCATTACCCTGATACCAAAACCAAAGACACCACAAAAAGAAAATTACAGCCAATACCCATAATGAAGACAGATGCAAAAACCTTCAACAAAATATTAGCAAACAGAATTCAACAATACATTAAGAGAATCACACCATGGTCAAGTTTAGGGACGCGAAGGTGGTTTAGCATCTGTAAATTAATCAACACATTAATCAACACATTAACAGAATGAAGGATAAAAATCCTATGATCACTTCAGTAGTACAGATAAAGCATTTGACAAAATTCAACATCCACTTATGATAAAAATTCTCAACAAAGTGCGCATGGAACATACCTCAACACAATAAAGACCATATATGGCAGACCCATAGCTAATATCACACTCAATGGTGAAAAGCTGAAAGCTTTTCCTCTATGATCAGGAAGAAAACAGGGGTGCCCACTCTCGCTACCTTTATTCAACTTAGTACTGGAAATCCTAGCCACAATAATTAGGCAAGAAAGAAATAAAAGGCTCCCAAATCAGAA
The DNA here is from genome assembly GCF_024362965.1 of Panthera pardus. NCBI lineage: Eukaryota > Metazoa > Chordata > Mammalia > Carnivora > Felidae > Panthera > Panthera pardus. The sequence continues at coordinate 59,790,046 of NW_026526821.1, read as the reverse complement.
AGGAAGAAATAAAACTGTCACCATGTGCAGATATTTATAGAAAACCCTAAAGATTCCACCAAAAAACGATTAGAACTAAGAAATGAATTCAGTGAAGTTGCAGAATACAAAACGAACATACTGAAATTGATTGTGTTTCTGTATGTTAATAACAAGGCGCCAGAGAGAAAAATTAAGGAAATAATCCTATTTATAATGGCATCAAAAAGAATAAAATATCTAGGAATAAATTTAACTAAGCAGGTGGAAGACAGGTACTCTGTATAAGACACTAATGAAAGAAACTGAAGATGAGACAAATAGACAGAAAGATAGACTGTGCTCACAGATGGAAGAATTACTATTGTTAAAATGGTTATACTACCCCAAGCAATTTACAGACTCAGTGCAATCCCCACAAAAATGCCAATAGCAATTTTTACAGAACTAGAACAAAGAATTTGAAAATTTGTATGGAACCACAAAAGACCCTAAATAGCCAAAGCAATCTTATTTTTTAATTTTTTAAATGTTTATTTATTTTTGAGAGTGAGAGACAGAGTATGAGTGTGGATGGGGCAGGCAGAGAGGGAGACACAGACTCCAAAGCAGGCTCCAGGCTCAGAGCTGTCAGCACAGAGCCTGACATGGGGCTCGAACTCATGGACTGTGAGATCATGACCTGAGCCAAAGTCAGATGCTTAACCAACTAAGCCACCCAGGTGCCCTGCCAAAGCAATCTTGAGAAAGAAGAACAAAGCTGGAAGTATCATGCTCTCTGATTTCAAATTATACTACAAAGCTATAGTAACCAAAACAGTATGGTACTGGCATGAAAACAGACTCATAGATTAATGGAATGGAATAGAGAGTCCAGAAATAAACCTGCACATGTATGGTCAATTAATCTATAACAAAGGAGGCAAGAATATACAATGGGGAAAAGGCAGTTTCTTCAATAGTGTTGGGGGAACTGGACAGCTACATGGAAAAGAATGAAACTGGACTACTTTCTCACTACATATATAAAAAATAAACTTAAAATGGATTAAAGACTTGAATATAACACCTGAAACCATAAAACTCCTAGAAGAAAATGCAGACAGACAGTAAACTCTTTGACGTTGGTCTTCGCAGTATTTGTTTGTTTGTTTGGTTTTTTTTTGGGACCAATATCTTCAGGCAAGAGCAACAAAAGCTAAAATAAACAAATGAGATTACGTCAAACTAAAAAGCTTTTGCACAGTGAAGGAAACCATCAACAAAATTAAAAGGCAACCCACTGAATAGGAGGAGATATTTGCAAATCATGCATTCGATAAGGGGTTAGTTTCCAAAATATATAAAGAATGTATACAACTGAATATAAAAAACAAAGTAGCTGATAAAAAATGCACAGAGAATTTGAATAAACACTTTTCCAAGGAAGATATCTGGATGGCAATAGGTGTATGAAAAGATGCTCAACATCACTCCTCATCAGGGAAATGCAAATCAAAACCACAATGAGAGATCACCTCACACCTGTCACAATGGCCAGTATCAAAAGGACAAGAAATAAGTGTTCTTAAGGATGTAGAGAAAAGAGAACTCTCATACACTGTTGGTGGGAATGTAAACTGATGAAGCCGCTATGGAAAACAGTATGGGGGTTCCTAAAAAAAAGAACTATCATATGATCCAGGAATACCACTTCTAGGTGTTATGTGAAGAAAACCAAGACACAAATTTGAAGATTTATGTGCACCTCTATGTTCATTGCAGCATTATTTACAATAGCCAAGATATGGAAGCAACCTGTGTCTATCAATAGATGAATGTATAAAAAAGATGTCACACACACACACACACACACACACACACACACACACACACTGGAATATTACTCAGCCATAAAAAAGAATGAAATCTTGCCATTTTGACAACATGGACAGACCCAGAGGGTATAATGCTAAGTGAAACAAGTCAGACAGAGAAAGATCTCTTATGATTTCACTTACATATGGAATCTAACAAAACAAAACAAATGAACAAACAAAAGAAAACAGAAACAGACTCAGACACAGAAAACAAACTGTTGATTAACAGCAGAGGGGGGCAGTGATTGGTGGGCAAAATAGATGAAGAGGATTAGGAGGTACAAACTTCCAGTTATAAAATAAATAGATCACAGGGATGTAATGTCCAGCATAGGGAATATAGCCAATAATACTATAGTAACTTTGTGTAGTGACAGATGGTAACTAGACTTAACATGGACATAATTTGGTAATGTATAAAACTATCGCATTATTATGTACACCTGAAACTAACAGGTATTGTATACCAGCTATACCTAAAAAAATAATGCTATATTTGATTCAGGAAAAAAAAAAGAACCTACTTTGCTCCACATCAGAGTAATAGTGTGTGTGTGTGTGTGTGTGTGTGTGTCTGAAGAGGAGGCAGTTGACAGACATTCCATATTGCACAGAGCCTGGAATAGAGGAGTCAGCTGCTCCAGGCTTCTTCAAGGAAAAATTATAACAATCAGAAACAGTATAGAGTCATAAAAAGTAGATGAAATCAGCTATGAAAACTGTAAAGTAGGTTATAATACTACTTTTTGACAATGCAAAAACTGCACATTTTTCATTAATCTAGAAAATCAAAGAAAAGCTCTATAAATAAGTCAGAATGGATTACCCAGTATTCAAGTGGAGGGAAATATCCACGTCCCAACATAAAACAGTGACTCGGCAATTGGAAAATACTTCCCTCAAGTATTTTTTTTGTTACTCTACACCATTGTTGCCTCCTTATAGGGTAGATACTATTCTGCCTCTTTGTAGGTGAGGACAATAAGATTCCTAATAAGAAACAGAGCTGAGATGCTGTTTCTAGAAATTTGTTCTATGAAAATAATCAGGGATGTTTAAAAACACTTATCTAAAGAATATATGCTCTTACATTATTTGCAATAGGGATGATTTTGTAAACACCCCAAATGCCCAACAATCGGAGATTGTTAAATAAATAATGATACACCTTTATGAAGGAATACTTTTTAGTGTTATGCAGTCCTCATTAATATATTAGCAGAATACTTACTTTATGAAAATTTCTCACGGGATATTTTTGAGGAAATGGGCTTTCCAAGTATGCTAGTCATCTGAGGGCAGAGAGACTCATCAGGAACACCTAAGTGTTGACTCTGCTTTTTTTCCTGGGGGAGAGGATGGGGTTTTGCCAACTGAGTTTTACTTAAGGTTATCAGATGCTCCCAATGTCTACAAACAGGCTCTTCAATGGGATTATTCAGCATTCAGATTGTGTAAATCTTCCTGACTAACTAGTTATGTGAGGTTCAAGCTTAAAGGGACCAAGGTATGAGGACCCTATTAGAAGCTCTAGGGGTACCTGGGGATCTGTGCACAGGTACCTATTCCAGCTCTGTGGGGCTCCGGTGCCTCAGCTGTGCTTTTATATCCTTTGGCAAATAAAATGAGGACCTAATCTAACCTCAGAGGGCATATGTGTGTGGTCTTTCCCAGACAGTCTATTTATGCTACAAAGCAGCATGATCATAAATACATTATATAGATACACACATACATTATACATATACATACACAAATACATTATATACATTATGCACACACACATACAAACACACACATACATACACACACACACACACACACACACACACACACGGAATAAAACACTGGAAGGATATATATTTAAATGTTAACTGTAGATAGTTTTGGATGGTGGAATTATGAGGTTTAAATTAAAAAAAAAATAAGTTTTATGCCTAGCATGGACCCCATTGTGGGCTTGAAGTCACAACCTTGAGATCAAGACCCAGATGCTTAACTGACTGAGACACCCAGGTGCCCTGAGGCTTAAATATTTTTTGAACTTTTCTGTATTTCTCAATATTTCACCAATAGAACACATGCTGGCCTTTTCATGTCTATTTGATTGTGAAAGATGATTCTCTTAATATATCATCAAAATTAGCTTGCTAATATTTTATTTAGAATTCTGAGAGAATCTATAATTTATAGGTGAACCTGACATATACCTACATTCAACTATTTTATATTTGGGGGCAATTTTTGGCAGGTTTTGCATTATGGGGAGGTTAGCTTGAAAGAATAAATTGGATGGTGTTCTAAAAATGTTTCAATAGTATGAGAATTATCTGTTCCTACAAAGTTTAGAACTTGCCAGCACTAAATCATCTAGTCACAGAGCTTTTCAGAATGACAATTCTTTGGTATCTTTTATAATTTAGTTCTTGGTTCTGTCTATTCTATTGTTGCTTTTGTTAATTTACATTTTTTTCCAAAAAATTCTATTTAATTTTTCTTTTCTTTCTTTCTTTTTTCTAAATGTTTGTTTGTTTTGAGAGAGAGAGCAAACAGGGGAGGGGAAGAGAGAGAGGGAGAAAGAAAATCCCAAACAGGCCCCATGTTGTCAGGTTGGAGCCTAATGCGGGGCTTGAACTCACAAACCACAAGATCACTATCTGAGCTGAAATCAAGAGTTGGACACTTAACGGACTGAGCCATCCAGATGCCCAGTTTGTGTTTTCAAGTTTATTTATTTCACAAAATTTTAGAATATTCTCTTAAACACCATGGCGTCTAATACAGAACTTCACCTAAATTTTGCTTTCTCTTCCCTTTTTCTTCATTATATTTGTCAAAAGTTTGTCTATCTTATTTTCAAAGAAACAGCTCGATCTGTATAATAATTGTAGTATTTTCTGGCTTTGCTTTCCTTCTATATTTTTCAGGTCTATTTTATAATACTTTTACACACTTCTTGAGTTGAGGGCTTGTTTCAGGTATTTTAATTCTTTCTCAATAGTGGAAGCACTTGGGGTTATCACTCTGCCTCTGAGTATATCTATGGTTGCAGGTGATGATTCTCATTACATTGTGTTTTTATTTTCTTTACTTTTTTTTTTTTGAAAAAGTTTTAATGTTTTATTTATTTATTTATTTGAGAGAGAAAGAGAGACATAATGCGAGCTGGGGAGGAGCAGAGAGATGGGGAGACATAGAATCTGAAGCAGGCTCCAGGCTCTGAGCTGTCAGCACAGAGCCCGATGTGGGGCTCAAACCCATGAACCGTGAGATCATGAACCGAGACAAACTTGGACACTCAACCAACTGAACCACCCAGGTGTCCCTTTATTTTCTTCACTTTCAAATGGATTGTTATAGTAAAGTTCTCCTTTGATCAAATAGCTATTTAGAAGACTGCTTTCCCATAAAAAATGACATTTAAGAAAGATAAACATTACATTTGGGTCCAAAAAAATAAAAATGGCAGATGTAGCTTAGTATATGTCAGTAATTTGAGTAGGATGGCTTCAGTCTGAGTGGGGAATCTTAGGGTTCAACTAAGAATCTGGTGAAGGTGAGAAGGAAGGGGCAGGCAGCACAGCTCATTTACTGTGAACTAGGATGGGATGGTAATAGGGAATGGCCTGGGGAAGGGATTATGGCCATAAAGAAGACTTATACAGAACTATGTCTATCCCAAAGGTCTCTGAAACCTTCTGTTGGTCTTAGGGAAGGATAAAAGTTAACAGAACTTGCCACATTTAGCAAGAGAGAAATCCAGTAATATAGGAGGCCAATACACTTGGACATAAATTGTGCCTCATATTTGACTGCTGATGCTATTGTAGCATATGGAATTCTTCTGTTACAAACCAAAGAATCCAGAGATCTTCCTGATCAGCGAACTGGACCATTTACATAGTCCTAAAGGGAATGAGGAACTAATGTCCAAATTCCAATTTTTTGAAAAGCTTTGGGCCATAGGGCTTGATCATCAGTTTCAGACACCAGAGAGCACAGATGTCATCTCATGGGGCCTGCGTCATTTCCTGGATTTCCGTATTTTATGACATCAAATGTTATAGATGACAATAAGCCATTAATTCTTAAACCAGCTGTCTGATGCTCTGCTTCCCCTAGATGTGTGCTTTGGCTTGGAGAATCTGCCTGAATAGCACTAAAACATTCCTAAGTTTAGGATTCTTGAGTTTACAGGATTACTATGTGACTAATAATATTTACTAAGGAATACAAATTCTTTTGTTATGACATTGGTCCTGCTTTTAGATTTATCATATTTTCTTTTTAGAATGGATGAAGAATGTTCTAGATGCACTAAGACCAAAAACAAACAAACAAACAAACAAACAAACAAACAAAAAAATCCTATGGCTTGGAACTCTGGGTTGTACTTGGGACAAGGTTTTAATTCCAGTTGAATAAAGACCCACATGTGGCCCAAGCAAGCAAAAAGGCATTTCACACAAAAAAAGAAAAAATACAATAACGTACACATATACATTGGTTGCTAAATATTCCTGGGTTTGTTGGTAGTTTTTGTCTGTTTCTAAAATAATATTTATTTATTTGTAAATAAAGGCCCTTCAGAGAACATTTTCCAGCTGGCTATCTTCTCTGGACTGATGGCTTTGAATGGAGTGGAACCCTCTTGTCCCTCTCCAGATACAAGTGTTCTTGGTGGGGGTGGAGTGTGTCTGTGTAAATATCACTAGGAAGCAGAAAAACATCTGCACATTTTGCCTGTGTAACAGACAAGCATTTAAGCTGGGAGTCCTGATGGGTGAGGGCTCTAGAGGATGCTGGCTGGTCCCCATGTGGAATGCTTCTCAGAAATCCCTGCACTGCTTTGGCCAGGCCACCTCTGTACCGCACCAATATGCAAGACCAGTTCACAGGTGCATTTCCATCTTGTAGTTAACACTGTTTGAGAGACCGTGCCAGGAAGCAGTTGCCTTCTGGCGACACAAACTTGCTTCTTTTTACCAGGTGAGTGGTACCACTAGAGACACTGAGTTGGAAAGCCCTTCCTGGCCCAGAGAATACCTCAAAGCAGGGAATTCAACATACTTCTCTTGACAATTGGGATGGGAGCTGTAATGTGGCAGTGGCTCTCGAGGGCCTGTACCAAAGGGCCAGAGAGCTGGAAAGACCCATTAACACAACTACTCCCCTGGCAGAAAGAGCTGAATCACACGTTAGAAGAAGGCCATCTGGGTGGGAGTACGGGGAGACAAGGTGGGAATGGAAGGGCACTGGCCTCTGAGAGGCTGAGCTAGCTGGCTGATAGGTACAGAGGGTGCTGCCAGGTGCGGGTGTTTGTGCTCCAGCTGCTAAGAGTGAGCCAGACATCCAGATGAATGACCTCAGCAGTATCTCATGTGATCTGCTCACAAGACAAATGCAGCTCTTGTGACTTCCTCAGTGTGTTGATTTTCCCTGACCTGCGGCTGCTGGATGTGGGCAGGGAACCTCCCCACGCGACTGTTTTTCAGCCACCTGATCTACAACAGAATGTGGAGAGATTCTTGGCTGTCATAATTTAACGCTACCCTTGAGCTTCTTTCTCACCCTATCCTCGGGCAGGTTGTGTAGGGACTGCTTCTAGAGGTGAAATCATGTTGTGGGGACATGCAAGGCCTACTGCACCCCACTGAGTTCCAAGCTTCAATATGAGTCCTGGAAGAGAGAAGTTCTACTGTGAAGGGCACCTCTGGTACCTTCAAGCACTTCAGAGTCTTTTAAAGCAATAGCACATGACAGATCCTGCCACCCTTGGACTTGCTCATGCAGTTCTTAAATTTTCTTGTATGTATTTTCAGTTCAAGGAGGCCTTTACACAGTGCAGTCCCGCACTGCTGCCCTCAAGGGAACTCTATAATCCATGTGGCAGTAAAAATTTACCCGAGCTCCCTGATTACTTAAGAAAAAAAAAAAAAACGCTAAAACCAGCTTCCCTGAGATATAATTTATATGCCACACAGTTAACCCATTTAAAGTGTATAATTCAATGTGTTTTAGTATATTCACAAGGTTGTGCAACCATCACCACAATCTAATTTTCCTATATTTTTGCCCCCTTTAAAGAAATCCTGTACCCACTAGCAGTTGTCAGCAATTGTCATCTCCCTCATCCATTGTTCCCTTTGTTCCAGCCCTCAGCAACCACTGATCTGCTCTCTCTTGCTACAGATTTGCCTATTCGGGACATTTCATATAAATGGAAGCAACCAGTGTGTGGTCTTCGGTGACTGGCTTTTGCCGTTTGGCATAACGTTTTCACAGATCATCCATGTTGTAGCATGTATTGGCACAATATTGTGGTTGAACAATATTCCATTGTATGGATATACCACATTTTGTTTACCCATCCATTGGTTGATGAACACAGGGTTGTTTCCACTTATTATTATGAATAAAGTTATGAACATTCCTGTGCAAGTTTTGTGTGGACACACATTTTCATTTCTCTTGAGTTTATACCTAGGAGTGGGATCACTAGGTCCTATGGTAACTCTATGTTTAATCTTTTGAGGGACTGCCAGACTGTTTTCCAAAGCAATCACACCATTTTGCATTCCCACCAGGAGTGTATGAGGACTCCAATCTCTCCACCTGCTTGCCAACACTTCTTATCATCCATCTTTTTGATTCTAGCCATAGTGGTAGGTGTAAAGTGGGAGCTTGTTGTGGCTTTGGTTTGCATCTCCCTGATGATTAATACTATTGACCATCTTTTCATGTGCTTATTGGCCATGTGCATATCTTCTTTTGAGAATGTCTACTCCAATCCTTTGCCTTAAAAAAAAATTTCATTGCTGAGTTGTAATAGTTCCTTATATATTCCGGATAAAAGTCCCTTATCAGATATGCAAATTGCAAATATTTTCTCACTGTCTTGATGGTACTGCTGTAGCAAAATAATTTTTAAGAGTTTTCAAAGAATTTTCAAGTCCCTTCTGTAAGCCTCACAGTAAGCCTATAAAATAGGAAAGTCAGGTATTATTATGTCCACTTTATAGAAGGGAAAACAGAGAGGTTAAATTGCCTACTCAAGATCACATAACAGAGGCTGAAACCCAGGTCTTGGGCTCCTAATGCTAACCTGTGTTCTCTGAGGAGCCAAACTTTCCCAGAAAGTGGGTTAAATTATCACCCTTTTTGGTCTCAGTGAGTCACATTTAGATAATTTTGCCACATGAGGCAGGATGGTTTTAGAATCAGGCCTGATGGACATTTTACCTCCTCTGCTTGCTGGCTGTGTGACCTCGGGGAAGTTACTGAACTTTTCTGACCTTCAGCTGCCTCATTGGCATTAAAGGGGATAATAACAGTGCCCACCTCAGAGTGTTGCTAGGTGGACAAAATGAGAAAATGCATGTAATGTTCTTAATTAGCACAGTGCATAGCACAGAGTAAGTGCTTAATAAATACAGTTTAACATTATTCTTTAAGTTTTGATAACTAAAACTTCTTTCAATGTGGTAGCCTAAACAAGTAGGAATTTTTCCAGTTTACCTGCATTCTTAACTTGCATTGCCCATCTGGTCATTTCATAGGATTATAAAATATTTGATCAGGAAGGAGCCTGGGAGATCAGCTAATCTGACTCTCCAGAAAAGGGGTGTAGCATGGTGTCACCAAGATCATGTGGCAAATGAGCTTCCCAACCACTACTCTTCTCCAATTTTCCCTAAACCTGGTTGTTTTAGTGCAGAGTTCTAGGCAGCTATGATCTTGAACAAGGTCAAAGCTTGAAAAGCTCCCACAGCTGGGGGGCTGGAGGGGCCCAGAGAGACGGCAGAACCCCAGTCTTAGTCTGGGATAATGTTTGGCTCCTGAAAACTGTCCTTCTAACCCAATCTCTATCTGAATAAACCAATTCTCTCCTGTGTTTAAAGCAAATAAAGCAAGCTTCTGAATGTCAGCAGCATGTGGTGTTTAATTTGCATCTCACCAAGGAATGCAAGACTTAAGGATGAAGAGCAAAAGGGATTTTTATGGAAACCAAATTACAACATTGGAGACACAGACTTGTGGCCGTATCAGCTCAAGCTGTGATCTTGTTAGCTGTCGTTAACTGAGCCGGGTTTGTTCCTTGGATAAGGACTCTCAGGGCAAATGTGTAAAATATTATTCAGGTGTTTCTGCGGGAAGTGTTCTTCATAAGGGCCTTTTCAAAAGCTATGTAATACAGCGTAGCTGATAGACTGTGCCTAGCAACAGGGAACAGGGACCATAACTAAAGTAAAAAACCAAAAAAAAAAACAAAAACAACACACCACACACAAAAAAACACAGTAAGGACATGCATGTCTCCTAGTAAGAAGCCCCAAAGGGGCATTTCCAGGACTGGCTAATTCAGAGGCCTGGTGGTCTCCTCAAGGACACAGGTTCTCTCTATCTTTTCTCACTGCCACCCTTGGCTCGCCTGCAGGCTGACTGTCCTCACTGTCCTAAGGCGGCTGCTAGTCATCACAAGCAGATAACAAAGCTTGGAGAAAGGAATATTCCTCTCTGGATTCTCTCGTTAAGTAAACCACTCCTCGCCGGCTTCAACTGCATCACGTGCCCATGACTAAACCAGTTCCACGGCATGGGTAGTAAGTCCATTAAGACCATTAAGATTGGCTTAGAGCAATCAATAGTCACCCCTTAGGACTGAAGCCTGAAGAACATGCCATTCAGCGTGGGGTGAACCCACAGGTGGTCTTGTAAGAAAGTGGAGAGTGGCTGCGGGACAGGCAATCGATGGTGTCTTCCTCATACAGGAAGCCTGCTCCATTAACGGAACATCTGCAACAAATGGCAACAAATCTCACTAGCCAGATACAAGGTGAGCTTGATAGGTAATCCCAGCTAAAACTCAAGGAGAAAGCTTTGCAGCCTTGACACCTGCACACTGGGGTTCTAGTCACACCTGTGCGTCTCTGCCACTTTGTTAACAGACAGGCTGGATGAGACAATGTCTGAGGTCACTCTGATTTCCAATATCCTTTGGTAAATCTATAGTTAATTACAAAGGAGACCCTGATGACCCTGACTTTAGTTACTTATCCCTAGAAATGCCTAATATCAGAATTTCTAACTAGAAGTGATGGTAATTTGTATGCTAATTCTTTCTTTTTCCCCCATTCAGGATGATGAGCAGCTGGAAGGCCAGGAAAACCACCAGAGGACGTCGGAGCCAGAAGTTGTAGATGAATCGCTACTGGTAGTTAGTCCTGAGTTGACTATAACATGCTGTCTTGTGTTTTCTTCCTGCATGTGCATGTAGGGTTATATGGAACAGTTGAGCATGTGCCAAATTCCTAGCTTTGCTACCGCTAAGAAGTCGAGGCAATCGCAAACATTCCCCTGACAACTATGTACTGAGCCTCTGATATGCCAGGTGCTGTGCTGGGGGCTGGAGATTTCTTATCTTGCTGTGTGTAAGTGACTTCAAGGATGAGCCAAAGGCATTATCTGCCTGAAGCCAGTTACATCCAGAGCACTTTCCATTTTAGTTTTAGGTCAATGAGGATTTTTCTGCCATTAAGAATGTGTTAAGTGCTTCTTGCCTCACACTGTTGCTCTGTACACACTACCTGCCTGGCACTGTTCTGAGTGTGGTGGGGGCCACAAGCACCATGTTAATCCACATCCTCAAAGTTGGAGGGCCCAGAATAATGTTTGAAAGAAGACAGTATTTTTCAAGGGCTAAATTCTGTGATAAAATTCTACTCTTAAGAGTTTCAAGACCAGGAGAATAACTCCAGAGAAACCCCAGGAGGGCTGGAGTTTGCAGGTAGGTGTCTCTGGAGGTGGGGGTGCCCGAGCAGGGCCTTAAGTGTAAGGTAGGATTTACTAGGAGAATAGAGAAGGGGACAAGCTCTAGGCAAAGGGGTGGATTATGGGTCGGAATCCAGAATCTAGCAGGAAACAGAGATTCACAGAGGGCAGTTGTGCAGGGTGAAGTCAAAACGGCTCAGATCGGGGGCAGAACCATTTATCTCCTTCCATTTTACAGAGTCCCGCACCAAGTAGCTCTTCTATAGAGATACACAAGTGGTGATGAAAAGAGCTCAATAAACAGATTGGGATTGATTGATTTCCTGTACTGCGTGGAGCAGAAACTCTGTAAGCAAATATATGTGATTTAAAGTAGAAAGACTATTCCAAGTGGGAGGCTTGTGGTAGAAATGCTGGATTGGGGGGTTTCCAGCCCCTCTTTGGTGCAGCCGCTACTGGAGTGGAAGGCGAGTGAGTCAGAGACGGAGCTCTCCTTCACCCACTGAGGCCCCTCAAACAAACTCTGTGGAGGCTGTGCCCCCAGGAGACGCTCATGATTGCAAGCGACACCCACATGCAGAAGCTGAGAATGAGCTGAACCTGAGAGGGAAATTACAAGGATGACATTTTATTCGAAGAAAGGAACTTTGGAGCCAGGTCTTTGTTTCTTTAAGGTTTGCTGAAAATAGAGAGGTTGTTTTACGGGCAGGCTGAGCAAAGAGGGAGAAAGGAAGGGCAGGGGGTAAGAAAAAGAAGGGGGCATGAAATAAACTGAAATGTGGTCAATATAATTTTATTTGCTTTATTATTCCTGTGAATGGCGCCAATACGTCTGAGTTCTGTGACTCCCCAGCTCCACCGTCACAGAAAATGTGAGCAATCCTGCTCCCAGAAATGAGTTTCTCACGAAAAGGAGAAGCGTCGCCAAGCATCATACAGCAGGTCAATAAAACTCCCAGGCGAGGCCCGGCCTGAATTGATGGAGTTCTCCCAGCGGGGTCTGAATGGTCCCCGTCATCGGCCTGCACGGTTGCAGCCTGTTCCTCCACTGAACACAAACCATGGAGTCGGCGAACACAGTCAGGCCCCAACTGAAGTCTGGGTAAAAGGCAGGAGCACTGAAATGGGTGCCAGAGACAGTCCTTGCCCACAGGGAGCTCCCGGTGGAAGCTGCAGCTTGTCTCTTTGATCAGGACTCTGCTTCCGAGGTAGTCTCATTGCGAAGGAAAAATGAGACGGTTTGCAGGAGGAAGAGAGGACAGAAGGAAGGTGTGTGGGCAGGTGTCAGAGCACAGCTGGCAGGGTGTGCCTCACTTAATTCCAAGGAGCAAAATGCATTTGGGACCTCAGAGTGTTCCGTGAGAGAAAATGCTCCATTAGGATCTTAAAACCTGAAAATATAGGCCTTTTCTGATGCTAAAAAAGGGCAGTGGCCCAACTTCCCTAAGCTCTGGAGCCAGGTCCTGTCACACGGTTTGTGGGGCCCACTGCATAATGAGTATGTGAGCCCCTTGTTCAAAAAGCAGGAAAAAAGGTGTCATTACAAGTACTGAAATATAAATCTCCCTCCTTTCTTCTATGGTCTCTCAGTCAGGGCATTTTTAATTTGCTATTTCATGTTGTGCTTTCTGGGCACCAGGGTACTTGTGGGGTGAGTATAGACCCTGATAGGCATCTGGGGAACTTTGTCTTGTGGAGCTCTGGCTGGAGGGTAGTGAAGTTGAGCCAGGCGTCTCCTGTTTCCACAGCCTCCAGCCCCAACCACCACGGGCAAGGGGAGACCCCCTCGAGGATTGTGATCCCTGAGCTGGACACACTAGGCACCCGAATCAGGGTAGAGACAGGCTTGCTCTGGAAGAACTGCCCATTGAATGGGCCCAGAGCTGCCAGTATGGGGAGGAAAAGGCCACCATGGTGCCTAGGCATGTGTGCCCTCCCTCCACCCCCAGTGTACCCATGTCTCCCCTGGGGTGCTGGATGGCAGCAGGTGCTGCATAGGGTGAGAACTCAGTGGGGCCAGGGCGCTGGGCGGGGGAGCAGGTGGCTCCCTGGGAGGCACATGAGCCAAGACTCTAAGCTTCTACTGCAGCTCCACTGTTTCGCTGTACTTTGCTTATGAAACACAAATTCAAAGATCAAACTGTGAAGGATTTCAGGAAGGCAACCACGCAGCATTAAACTAAGTGTGGACCATCTGATCACAGGGCCCTTTGAGACTGTGCGGTTCACTGGTTCAGGGAGCTGGTCCCACCTGGAGCCTCAGGCCTCTTCTACCTCCATCCTTCTCTAAAACAAAATGCCCAATGTGCAAGTTGTCATCCAGACTCCTGGGACTATGGTCTTCTGAGAGGGCCCTGGTCCTATCTATGATTCACCCTGCTACCTCTCTGCTTGCATTCCCTGACTGGCTCACAAACGGGAAGGTGGAAGAAGATTTCGCAGACTGTCTCCAGGTAACCAAGGTGGTGACAGTTTCGGAAGCTCAGAGGAGTTTCTGTGGAGACAGCCTTTTATAGAAGCTGGAGTCCCATGTAATTAAAATAATTTTGAATTAAAATTTCCCCTTCAGTAATTGCTTTTATATTGTAATATTTACTACCATTGCCATTGTGTAACTTAAGTCATTAATTACATTTGGAAAAACGTTAGGCAATGAATAATTAATATGATGTGATAACCAAGGGAGTCATAGTGGTTAAAAAACAGAGCTTGAAAGCAAGCATCACCCACATGCAGTCCTGTTAATGAGAGCCTCACAGCCTGACGGCCACATGCTCTGAGGTGATGCACTCAGCCCGTAATCTGCTGTTCTCAGAGGTCAATAGAAAACTCTCTCTGGCCTCACTGCAGATGTGGAAACAGATCAGGAATTCTCTTCAGTGGCAGCAAGAAAGTCTCCACTTTATCAAAGCAGACAGTCCTTGGCACAAATAACTCAGCAAAATACAAATTAGAAACGGCACCAAAAAGTCAGCACAGTGCTGGTGCAGCAGCCCATGTCTCATAGAAAGTGGAGGTCTGATGTTTTCCATCAGAACACATATGGTGGGGGGTGGAGGGCAGGAGTTCAGCCAGATGCCTCTGACCCGCAAACGGTCCCCCTCCCACCTGGATTTCCAAACAAGCCCAAGCCCAACACTTGCAGCAAGTATGACACTCACTCCACACACACAAGATACACACTTGTTTGGAAAATCAAGAGGAACCATGGTGGAAGGGAGAAGCTTATGCTACTGAAAAGAGAAAATTAGTTTTCAAGGAAGCTCTCTTAAAGAATGAGATAGAATTTTGATTTAAATCACATCCATGGTTTGTATACAAATGGCCTTCCAAGATCTTGACATTTTCTTATGTAATTTCCAACAAAGATCAAATACTTTCATAGGACACTTTTTTTCATAATGGTCTTTTGACCAAAATATGGTTTATGTAGGGTTGTCATATTTTGTCAGACCAAAATATGGTTTATGTAGAGGACACCCAGTGAAATGTGAATTTCAGATGACCAATGAATAATAGCCAATATGGGGGACATACTTATACTACTAACGAATTATTCATTGTTCCTGTATTTTTATTTGCTAAACCTGGAAACCTTAGGTTTGTGATCTTTCTTATGCATCCAACATGAGAATGTATGGTACCAAGCACTAAGGAGATGCTCTTAGACCATCTGTAGATGACTTACTTAAGAAATTTGCATGACACCTGGCAAACAGCACCACCATTAAGTAGTGTGCAGGGATTTCCTGCTTGAAAGTTTGCAAAGTGTCTTCTGGGTTATTTGACAGGATCCTAGATGCAATGACATGTGAGAGGATTAACTGCAATTAATCACAGATCTGAAGTCTGGGGACCTGGGAATTCACATTTGAGATTGCCAAAGCTCTATTTTAAGAGCAGTGTAGGTGCACCTGGGTGGCTCAGTCGGCTAAGCATCCCGACTCTTGGTTTTGGCTCAGGTCATGATCTCATGGTCCGTGAGATCAAGCTCTGTGTCACGCTCTGAACTGACAGCATGGAGCCTGCTTGGGATTCTCTCTCGCTCCTCCCCACCTCTTTCTGCCCCTCCCCTGCTCACGTGCTCCCTCTCTTAAAATAAATAAACATTAAAAAAAAAGAGCATTGTAATACAACAGACATTGTGATGGAGGAACTGTTAGAGGATAAAATAAAGGGGTAATCAAAATATCATGAATCTATTTCAAAGTCACAAAATTCAGGGTTAAAATATTGCCTTTAAAGCTTCTGAATAAGTTGAAAAGATGAAAAGTGAGCCTTATGTAAGCATTTTCTTAGTGTAACCAAACTTGTTTATATCTCCACGACTGCAACACCTACCAGCCAGTTGAGAATCCTAAAGTGGCCATGTGAAGAGATTAGAGTTTCTAGAAAAAGAAATATACCAGATTGCCTTCCAGGGCAGGTATAGAGAATGCCAACACTGAAGGATCTTTAGTGCATCCAGACTGGCCGAACTCCACCCATCCTAAGCTGTGTGTTGTTGTTTTTGGACAACAGAATATTGGAAGAATATTTTATTCAGCAGAGCAGGCTTGGCCATAATGTTGGGAGTCAATAGGACAGGCCGTCCTTGGGGTGTTTCACTGAAACATGGTGGCATCTGCAAACCCAGAGTTCATGTTTGTTGTTGTTGCCAGTTTTATTCTCATAGCACATAAAAGGTAGAAATTTCCTCTGGAAAGCAAGTCTTTTCCTTTAGACTCTGTTATTTGACCTTCCTACTGCACTAGATGCAGCTAACCCTTTTTGGAACAGGTAGTAGGATGGAGAGATAGATGAGGTTGACTACAGGTACCAAGTTTCACTCTAGACTCCTCCTTGGGGGCTGCTCATGGGGGCAAATGACCCAATCCCTGAGGAATGTGAGCATCAGGGAGGCAAGAGCTCATGAAGACTTGCATTTCCTTTAGCTCTGCTTCTACCAGGGTTTTAGCATTAAGATTTGCAACAGATAATCTTCAACAGAAAGTTCAGAGATAAAAATAACACTGGAAACGTGATGGGGATGCATTGCACGAAGCTTGAAAAGGGAGGAAGGTTAAGACAGCAATGTTAAATACTAACTAAAGTCATGGCAATTGTGTTAGAAAACAGAAAATAAATAGTCTACAATAGCTACTGAACACATATCATAGAATAAAGGGAAGACTTTATGACACCATCTTCACACTACCCTCAGAAAGTTTATCAGCTGATGAAGGAGAGGAGGCCAGTGGAGGAAGGATCACCATCCTGGGGAGAATCAATGGGGCCACTTTCACACAGCTGTTATACAGCTAAGGGGCTGTATCTAGGAGAAAAGACTGTCTTGGGCTCACCTCATGGAAGAGTCAACCTTTGAGAGGACATGGGGTTCTCAGTGCAGAGGGGCGGAGAAGGCCTATCAGAAGGAGGCAGCTACTAGCTAAGTCTGTTAGACCCAAGTGCTGTGGGCTGTTGTGAAGGCACAGTGAGGGTTCTAGCTCCTGGGAGTGAACTGCACATGGGATGCTCTCCCTTGGCCTGCCTAAGCTGTGGGACAAGCATTCTTGAAATTGCAAGAAGCCTTTCTTTTGCAGAGAACCCCAGCCCCAAGACAATGAAAGCAGTAAGCTGGACTCCCCTGCACTGGTGGCCCAGTGTTTCTGAGAACTGCTACCTATCAAAGCACCCAACCCAAACAAATGTCCTTCAAACTTCGCCCTGTCTGCCTGCTGAGAGGTTGACTCCTCCATAAGAAGAGCTTTCTCTTTTATAGTCAGAAATAAAAGGCTTACACTGAAAATGTTTCCTTGAGTAACACTGACTGACAAGAATTCAAAATTAGTTATAATCAGGGTGGCCATATAATTTATGTTCTGAACCAGGACACTTTAATTTAAAAAAATTGTGTGAAAATACACATAACATAAATCTTAATCATTTTTAAGTGTACTGTTTGGTAGCATTAAGTATATCACATTGTTCTGATACCATTACCACCATTCATCTCCAAAACTCTTTTCATCTTACAAAACTGAAACTCTATACTATTTTCTAAAGTTTATTTATTTTGTGTGTGTGTGAGAGAGAGAGAGAGAGAGAGAGCAGAGAGAGAGAGTGAGAGAGAAAAAATTCCAAGCAGGCTCCGCAGCACGGAGCCCAATGTGGGGCTCAAACACATGAACGCTGAGATCATGACCTGAGTCAAAATCAAGAGTCAGATCCTTAACTGACTGAGCCACCCAGGCATGCCTGAAACTCTATCCCCTTTAAATACTAATTTTCCATTCTTCCCTCCTCTCAGCCTCTGGCAACCATCCTACTTTCTGTCTGAATTTGATTACTCTAGATAACCCACGTGAGTGGAATTACACAGTATTTATCTTTTTGGAGCTGGCTTATGTCACTTAGCATAAATGTCCTCAAAATATACAGCATGTCAGAATCTCCTTCCTTTTTAATTCTGAATATACCCCAGTGTAGGTATATTTTGTTTATCCTTTCATCCATCTATGAGTTGCTTCCATTTCTTGGCTATTGTGAACAGTGATGCCATGAATATGGGTGTGCAAATATCTCTTTGAGACTGTGCTTTGGATTCTTTGAGATAATATCCCAAAATGGAATTACTAAATCACATGGTAATTCTATTTTTAATTTTCTTAAGCACTGTATTTTTTTCTATAGTGGCTATACCATTATAGAATTCTCCCCAACATTGCATGAGGGTTCCAGTTTCCCCACATCTTTGCCAACACTTATTATTTTTTGTTATTTTATTATTTATTTATTTATTTATTTATTTATTTATTTATTTATTTTTGATAGTAGCCATCTTAGTGGGTGTGATGTGATATCTTATTGTGGTTTAAACCAGGACACTTTTAAGAGTGAAGGAGGCACCAGCTGTAATTATAATGGGGCCCAGGCAATCACTGGGATGTATAATCACTTCAGCTATAATCAGCCTGGGGAGTCACACGGGGAACATTGCTTCTATGGCTTCAGATCTATTGGCACAGAAGCCAGAATGCAAGTCTTTGTTGAAGAATGGCACAACAGTCTTCTGAGGGGACTCAGTTCCTGCCTGTCTGTAATCTACCCAGCTACCTATCTGCTTGCATTCCCCAAGTTTTTCACTAATGTAAAGGTAGAATAAAATTTTGCAGACTATCTCCAGGTAGCCAAGGTGGTGGCGACAGTTTTGGAAGCTCAAGGAGGCTCTGTGGAGCCAGGATTTTAAATAAGTTGGGGGTCTCATGTAAATAAAATAATTTTGAATTAAAATTGTCACTTCAGTAATTGCTTTTATATAATATTTGCTACGATTGCTGTTGTATAACTTATTTCATTAATTACTGTTGGAGAAAAGTGGCCAGCCACCCTTAGGTTGGGGGTAAAGGGTTAAGTGTAATGGACAGAATGTGGTGTTTTACTTTACCCTTCATTACTCATCAAGGGTAGAAGCTATTCAAGTTCTTTCCTTCCTCCTTCCCTCTCTTCCTTCCTTCCTTCCTTCCTTCCTTGTATCTGTTGCACTAAAAACCTACACTATTTGTAACAAGTTTTTTGTTTTCCATAGCTCTTTTGCAAAAAAAATAATCCCATAAGGCCTGATGAATGTTTCAAGGTAAATAGAGCAAGCATCACCATCTCCACTTAACAGACGAGAAAAAAGACTCAAAGAAATAAAGTCAGTTAGCAAGTATTAAGGCCATGCATCAGGCACTACACGAGGTACCCAGATTTGACAGGCATAAGACGGAGCTTGTCTCCCATGGGGAGGCAGGAAATTAAGCAGTTCATTACAACAGTGGTGAGTGTCACCAAGAGACAAGTGGAGGGTGCTATGGGAAGACAGCAAAGGGAGGAAGGCCTAATGGGGTACAGGATGTTAAAGCTGTGACCTGGTATGGGCAGGAGCAAGCCAGGCAACTTGGAGGGGAGGAGGGGAGAGGGGAAACTGTTCCAGGCAGAAGAAACAGTGTGTGCAGGTGTGGGAGAAGTAAAATTTCTGTATTTGGAGTCACAGGGTGAGCCTGTGACAGAGCCAGGGCTTGACGGGGACAGGAGGGGTCATGTTGGTTGAACCCTTACTGTTTCGGACCTTCTGATATTCAGAGAGTCTGTGTGGTATCCACCACCCCAGAGCTTCACCTCACCTGACTGAGGAAAACTGAGGATAACTGATGACTAGTGCCCAGAGGAACAACATACGGGTCGGGTTCACATTTAAAGACCGATGGTGTACAGAACTGCTGTAGAGCTGTGGGCAAAAAAATTTGGCCTTCATTTAGGAATGTTAATGAATAACTAACATTTCTTCAGCCAGATGGAAGGAAAAAAAATCTTGAAGAAATATAAGTCTTAGGAAATAATATTGGCTTGACTCTCCTTTCCTCACCATATAAATCTAAGCACCACTACAGCACTTTTCAGGGGTTTTTGGGTCATCTGTTTTAAGGGCAGAACACAGAAGGAGGGCTGAAATCCTCAGAACTACTTTCTTGGAGAGAGCAGGAGCAGATGAGGTATGTTCCACCAAGTCAGACCCCAGTGGAAACCTTCAGGGATGCAGCAGGTTCATTCCTGTTTTATGCTCAAATGTGGCACGGACTGCTCCCTCTGATTAAATGTGACTATGTTTTGATGCACTGACAAAGGCAAGGGCAAGAGCAGCCCTTGGTCTGGCGTGTGGCGCTCGAGCCTGTGCTGTGAATGTAAGCTTGTGGCAGGTGGGATTTTGTCCTTTTTAAGGGCGTGCAATGGGGGTGGGGCAAGGGTGAGGCCCTTGGGGCAATCAGGGCAGTGTGCTTTGGTCACTAGCTCAGTGTGCCAGGCCGTTACCTGCACACGGCCACATTGCCACCTGAACACCTGGACTCTCGCCAGCTGTAGCCCTTCCTCAACCTTGGGCAAGTGACTCCATCATTCATTCTAGGTGTCAGTTTCCCCACATGTAAAATGGGAACAATGGTGCCTACCCAGAGTGCTGCCATGGAGATGAAATGGGACAATGACATTAAGCCCTAGCACAGGGACCTCTGCAGCAGGCATGCCACTCCAAGAGGAAGGAAGGTAACATGATGGCCCGATGACCACATGCCTTTGTCAAGGAGGGGTGGGTTATCACTCAACTTTGTGTTCATCTTCCAGCAATAGCAAAGGCCCACACCTACTGTCATTTTAGAATTACACTAAATAGTGGGGCATCTCGGTGGCTCAGTCGATAAGCATTCCACTACAGCTCAGGTCATGATCTCCCAGCTCCTGAGTTTGAACCCTGCGTCAGGCTCTGTGCTGACAGCTTCAGAGCCTGGAGCCTGCTTTAGATTCTGTGTCTCCCTCTTTTTCTCCCCCTCCCCCACTCGTGTTCTGTCTTTCTGTCTCTCAGAAAATAAATAAACATTAAAAAATTAAAAAAATTACATTAAATAGCTTAGTGGCTGAGGCAATGAATCAAAGAAAATATGGATCTCGTTCACATATTTCCTTAGCAAACTAATAAATGTCTTTAATTCTCTGTGCTTGGGTAGCATTCATGCCTTCAGACACATCATTTTCCTTCTTCCCTCCCAGCACCAGGATCTGCTAGCTGAATAGGGGTTACTGTCTCCAGTGTTAGATGAGGAATCATGACCTAAAGTGGCCTTCTGACTCATTGGCTGTGAACAGGGTAAATGGGGCCACAGGGAAGCCCCTGGGGAGCTGCTGGGCCTACATACTCTTGGGCTGTGCTAGCTTCATGGAAGTCCTGTCCAATTAGCTGGATCAGGACCAGTAAGCAGGCAGAACTGGTCTGTGAAATGGAAAAGGGGCCATGGACTTTCCCTTCATAACCCTGATTTGATTTCAATATTTTGACCTAACTGACCTACAATTAAATAATGAGCACTGACAACTGAATACTGACTCTCAGGATGCGAGGAGCAATGGGTAGAGGGCAGCATGAAGACTCAGTTCCAAGGCCATGGAGAATTAGAGAGAGAGGAGGCACGGTTGGGGATACGGCTCAGAATTCAGCAGCTCTGATGGCTGTGAGAGTAACAGGGTGCAGATGGCCAGGCTGTGATGCTGGCTGTCAAGGGCAGAGGTGGGTGCTGCACTCTTGGGGACATCGGGAGGATATGGGGTGGCAGCGGGCCTGCCGGTCACTTGCCCGGGAGCCAGCACAGGGAAAGGAATTGGATGAAATCGGGAAAGGTCAGGCTGCTCCAGTTGATGGGGAGCACATTAACCTTTCAACAGCAGCAGGGGAGCTCATCAGGCTCCAAAACACAGTCATTAAAGGCCAGCCGGGCAGCTCAGCCAATGCTGGCCCATGGCTGCGTCCGGGAGGGCAGTCAGAGGAGTGGGTCATGGGGAGGCCGACTGGGGAGTGGAGGAGAGGAGAGGAGGGGCAGGCCCGGTGCCCAGAGTGAGCAGCTGGAGGGGCAGCTCTTTCCAGCTGGCTCTTCGAGTCCAGAGTGAAATGGCTGGGGTGGGACTGCCTGGGAGGGAATGTACTGGGGGATGGGGATGGGTGGGAGGTGTTGGCCTGAAAGGCTCTTAAAGCAGAGAAGGAAGCCTCCAGGCTTTTAGCTAATTTTCTCCACTAAAAGGAGATTTAACAAAACAAAAAACAATGGTGGTATCATAATGTAAATAAACTTCCATTAAAAGCTGCTAAGTAGTTTGGTTTTAAACAAAACAAAACAACCCCCCCTCCCCAATCTATCTATTGGCTTTAGAACTATCCACCCACCACAAATGTTTCTCCAGCTGGCCCTCCACTTATCAAGGGCACAGACATGAGTGATAGATCTAAAGACAGTGGCATCAGAGTGCTAAGAAATATACATGTGTATGAAAATGTACTTCATCTTTTTGTATCTTTTTTTCCCCCTGTAAGACATGTTACTTGTAGCTCTTGGGTTTCTTTTATGTTCAGTTCAGTGTCGCAGATCTGAGTCAGTGAGAATGGTGAACACACAGGCAAAATGTAAAAAGGTGGGGGGTGACTATAGATCGTATCTTCCTGTGTAATCAGTTTAACCATTTTAAAAGAACTGACTGACCGCTAATTAATAAAGCATCAATATATTCAGTGTAGGACAGCAAGTGCTTAATCAAAACTAGTCATTCAAGAAGGTACAGGTGTAATTTTATTTCAGAAATATATATTTTTAAAAAGTAGACAGAAAGCAAAAACAAACTACTGGGACTATACAAAAATAAAAAGGTTTTGCACAGCAAACCATCATCAAAACTAAAAGGCAACCTACTGAATGGGAGAAGATATTTGCAAATGACATATCTGACAAAGGGTTAATATCCAAAATATATAGGGAATGTATACAACTCAATAGCAAAAAACCCCAAATAATCTGATTAAAAAATAGGCAGAAGACCTGAATAGACATTTTTTTTTTCCCAAAGAAGACACACAAAGGGCCAACCGACACATGAAAAGATGCTCAATATCACTAACCATCGGGAATGCAAGTCAAAACCACAATGAGATATCACCCTACACCTGTCAGAATGGCTAGAATCAAAAAGACAAGAAATTATAAGTGTTGGCAAGGATGTGGAGAAAGAACAACCCTGTGCACTGTTGGTGAAAATGTAAATTGGTGCAGCCCCTGTGGAAAACAGCATGGAAGGTTCTAAAAAAATTAAAAATAGAGATAATATATGACCCAATAGTTTCAATACTGGGTATTTACCTGAAGAACACAAAGACTAATTAGAAAAGCTATATGCACCCCTATGTTTACTGCAGCATCATTTAAAATAGCTAAGATATGGAAGCAATGTAAGTGTTCATCAACGGATGGATAAAGAAGATGTGCTATGTGTACACACTGAAATATTACTCAGCCATAAAAAAGAATCAGATCTTGCCATTTGTAACAACATGGATGGACCTGGAAGCTATTATGGTAGGCGAAATAAGACAGAAAAAAGATGAATATCATATGATTTCATTTACAGGTGGGATCTAAAAAATAAAACAAATGAATAAACAAACAAAAAGCAGAATCAGACTTACAAATACAGAGAACAAACTGGCGGTTACCAGAGAGGAGGGAGTTAGGGAGATGGGCAAAATGGGTGAAGGGGAGTGCGAGGTTCAGGCTTCCAGGTATGGAATGAATAAGTCATAGAGATGAAAAGTACGACTTTGGGAATATAGTCAATGGTACCGTAATAGCGTTGTAGGGTGACAGAAGGTAGCTACCCTCGTAGTGAGTACAGCATAACAAATGGACTTGTCGAGTAAGTCACTATGTTGGACGTCTGAAACTAATGTAACATTGCACATCAACTGTACTTCAGTTAAAAAAGGAAAAGAGTAGACAAGAGTGACAAATATTGAAAACTATGCTAATTATGCAAGAGTTTTATTTCTTTTAATGCCAAGTTTGAGATGTCTTATATACTGGATATATAAATAACTTTTCTGGATGTATCAAAAATTAAATTAACAAGCATACATTATACCATCGACCTTCGCCTAGAAGTGAAAGCGATATCATGGTTCAAAGGAGTAGGACATAGTGACAAAGACTTTAGTAAAAATAATTTAGAGTTCTGTTATTTAAATATTTCACCTTTAGTAGTTTTATCAATTTAGTCTGTGAAAATGGGTCCAGAAGAGGGGAACACAGTGTGGATGGTAACGGGTCAAAGTTGGTAATTTAAAGTATGGTAGTAATAAGTTACAACATGCCTTCTAAGGGGTGTCTGGTTCCTTCTGACCCCTTCCCCAGGGCTTGTTAACTCAGGTGGTGTGAATAATTAGCTCTGCTCTTCCGTAATCACAGATCCTTTCCTGGCTGTAGGAGCAGAGGGTCAGACCGTAGGGTCTCCTCACCCCAGGGGACCAGGCTCACCTTTGAGAGGCCTTCTCCACTAGCAGGGAAGGAAGGAAGGAAGGAAGGAAGGAAGGAAGGAAGGAAGGAAGGAAGGAAGGAAGGAAGGGAGGGAGGGAGGGAGGGAGGGAGGGAGGGAGGAAGGAAGGAAGGAAGGAAGGAAGGAAGGAAAGAATCTCCAGGCAAGAACTCCAGCACCTCAATCCTGGGACAGAGAGAACTACTCCCCACTGGAGACATGTGAGAAAGGGGACCATCTGAAGAGCTTGGAATATTAGTGTGTACATTCATTTTTTTCTTTTTTAATTGTGGTAAAATACACATATCACATAAAATTTATCATTTTAACCATTTTCAAGAGTACAATTCAGTGGCATTAACTACATTCACATCATTGTGTGGCTGAGAGCACTATCAGTCATTTTTAAAGAGGACGTACCCTCCTAAGAATGCCGCATGCATTCCTACAGGCTCACGGCAATTATGGGCAGTGATAAAACGGGTTAAAACACACTTTGGCCCAGAGGCCCCTCCTGTGGCATCTTCTTTGCCCAGACATCCAGCAGCGGGTCCATACTAACCCTCAGGTGTCCCAAAACCCACTAGACCATTTGAAAGGGCAATTAGTGGCTTCATACAATTCATTGTTTATTTACTCAAAAGACTATAACAGTTTCTTCCAGGCTGCTCTGTTCTATTGTGTAAAATACAAGTTTGGGACCTTTTAAAATGTGTGTTATTTACCTGATAGAACTCAATGGCTTCTCTGGAGCCATTCAGTTTTATTGTGGAAATTAGTACTAGGGGGGCTTTTTAAAAGCTGAATTTTAGACCTGACAGCCTGCATTTGCTCACATTGTTAACGCAGTCAATTGAGATAACAGCCACCAAAGGGCAGTAGGGGACACTTACATGGCCTCCCCAGAAGAAGCAGTAAGGCCAAGGGGGCCCACTTTTGTGAATACGTATGGGTACCGTTGGGTCCTGTTAGAGAGGAGAGTGCTGGCTCAGGGACTTGGCATTTTTTTCTCCCTCCACACGGTTCCCCTGAACAGAGCTTATCAGGGATCCATCTCCATGGTATCTAAGAATCGCTGTTTGCTTTTGAAATAAAGATTACTTACTTTGAAATATTACACGAGACCAATTCTTTGGAGATATGCCGAAAAAGGTGTCAGGAAATGGCCCAGATTGCCTTTTCTACAGGAATCAAGTAGGAAGATGATGTGGAAGAGACTTGGCTGGAGCCTCTTGGAAGTCACGTGTGAGCCTCACCTAGGACCGATGGACCCACAAGTTGGCTTTTAGGGGAGAACAGGCTAGGTTAGGATAGATTACAAAATAGGGATGGTATAAGCCACAGTCAGGCATAGTTCTTGGGATTTCTTGGTACCTATTTTCCTACAATGTCAATGTAAGAACATGACCCACACTATTAGCTATTCAGGGTTTCATATATTAAGTCCATAATGTAATATTTTCCTCCCCCGGTTTTTAAGCATCGTGGTAGGACTTAAATCGGAGAGTATCTCATGGTATCTTGATGAATGACTCTTCTCAGTGGTGTAGTAATTACTACCATATGAATAGAATAATAGATATTTTTTCTATTTATCACCTCATTTAATCTGGACATAAACCTAACAAGGAGGGCATTACTATTATCTTGTTTATGCAACAGAGAAAGTTCAGATGCAGATGGGTAAACACTTAGCCCAAAGAAAATTCTAGTCCAAGTTTAAGGATTCAAAATCCCATCCTTGCTTCCTGATGAGGGGAGGTTAGGGAGAGCTGGGCCAGAGGTTTGGTATTTTTTCCCTTTTTATCATGAGAGCAGAGATAAGAGGCATAATTTGAATTCCTGGTCTTTATTGTTTGAAAGGCACTGAGTAAGTCTCACTGAGCAGTCATTTTGTATAAAGTACTACCTAGTATTTAAGATGGGGATCCTGTTCTCCAGTCGGTTGTTGAGACCAGACATAAATACATAAGGTGAGCAGAGGACGGAAGCAGGACTGTGTCCACAATTATATGAGGTGCTGATGGAATAGGTGTGTGAGAGCCAGGTAAGGGGGTTATATTCAGGGTTTCCATAGAAGATGAAGCTTGAGCTCACATTTGAAGGAAGCACTGTGCAGCAAAAGGCGAGCCTCACCCCTCTGCATCAGTGGCTGTCTAGAGTTGGCTTTCACACGCCTTTCCCTTTAGAAGCCTACACCCCAGCAGAATGAAGGGCCTGAAGCTCCCTGTTCACCCCCACAGGCTTGCTTGCTCAGACCAAAGCCACTCTTTCTTCAGAGAAGGCCGGTCCTTCCCTTTCCGCTCCTGGGTCATCTGAAGCTACCATCCTTTACATATACTTCAAATCCCTCCTCCCTGCTCCCCTCCTCTGTGCTCTGAGAGTACTTCAGTGCTGTCACTGCACCCCTCCAGTAAAGTTATTTCTTTATAAATTGATGGGGGGGGGGGCGAGGGTGATTACTGAAGCAGCTAAGAGCATCATCCACCAGAGTCAGACAGACCACTCTGGGGCTTTATGTCCATAAGACTTTGGGTAAGTTATGTGTCTCTGGTCACCCAGATTCACTAGGATTTTAGGGAGAGTATTTGGGAAATGAAATGAAATAAAACTTCATTGAAAATATCACCTCTTTAGGACCCTTATGTTGAATCCTTCCTTCCTAGCTGAGAGGATTGTTGTGAGGAGTAAATGAAGTGATGCGTAGGAAATGCTGAGTGCAGCACCTCCACATGACTGCTGTGCTAATAAGACCTATGGTCAGGTATGCACATGCTGACAGTTAATATACATAGTAGTTACACATATGCCTAAGTTTCTTCTATCACGTTGTAAACTCCCGGAGAGTGGGACCCACAGATAATAAATTTCGGTATCTTCCATATAGACCAGCACAATGCCTTACCCATTATAGGGGCTCAGTAGTGTAAATATCCTACAAAAGAATGCAGGAAAAAAAGGAGCCTGCATCACTGGTGGAGAGAATATGTGAGAACATTGTAAGTTGTGGCAGCAGTATGAATCACAGAAATGAGGAGCGAGGAGGGGAGACAGGGAAGGGCCAGAGGTCATCTGGCCTAACCCCCTCTCCATGCGGGAAACCTCTCCATGGCATCATAGAGTTCTCCATTGGTTACTGAGTCCTAATTTAATTCCACTCTAATTGCACTGGATGATTTTAATCTTTTGAAGTGTTTTTCAAGTTTTAATTTTAATTTCAGTTAGTGAACAGTGTCATATTAGTTTCAGGTGTGCAATACAGTGATTCAACAAGTCCATACATCACCCTGTGCTCATCACAAGTGCCCTCCTTAATCCCCATCACCTGTTTCACCCATGCCTCCACCCCTCCCCCTTCTGGTAACCATCAATTTGTTCTCTATAATTAAGAGTCTGTTTCTTGCTTTGTCTCCCTCTCTCTTTTCCCCTTTGCTTATTTTGTTTCTTAAACTCCACATATGAGTGAAATCATATGTTTTGTCCTTCTCTGATTGATGTATTTCACTTAGTATAATACTCTCTGGCTCCATCCATGTTGTAGCAAATGACAAGATTTCATTCTTTTCTTTTTATGGCTGAATAATATTTCATTATATATAAGTCTCACATCTTTATCCATTCATCAGTTTCTTGGCTACTTTTGGACTGATTTTTAAAAAACGATTCCATTTTTTCCCATTCTTTACCTGTGTGGCAGTTAATAGTGTTTCTCAATTCTATAGCATCTTATAGGCACAGACATCTGCTCTAAGCCCTTAGTGGTGAGCCCCTGACCACCAACCTCTATCTCCTGGATGGTCTGCTGCAGTGGCACACAGCAAGTTTCAGAAAAGTATTTTCTGTTTTCTTTTTTCTTTTCTTTTTCTTTTTTAAAATTGACATCCAAATTAGTTAGCATATAGTGAATCAATGATTTCAGGAGTAGATTCCTTAATGCCCCTTACCCATTTAGAAAAGTATTTTCTATTTTCAGCCCAAAGTTGCCATCATTTAACCACAAAACATTGGTCCTAGTTTATTCATTTATTTGCTCATTTTTTTCTTTCATTCATCAAGTGACTTACTGTGTCTCCTAATTGCTAGGAATTATGCTAGGTGCTAGGGATAAAAAGATAATCAAGCCAGAAATGTTAGGATTATTATAACTATTAGCAGAAACAAAGTGTTAGTACAGACTGAGTAAACTAGTTGTTAGAATGTAAAATGTGGCACAAGCCACCAGTCTCTGACCCCTTCCAAGCTTGCTTTGTTGCTGTGTGATGGAGGACAAGAAAATCACACTCACTGGGAGTCATAGGACCTGGAGTTTAGTCCCAGCTCTGCTACTTGCTACCTTGTGACCCTGGATGAGTCCCATCACCTATCTCAGGCTCAGTTTTCTTACCTGTAAAATGGGTCCTTCCTATCTCACGGGGTTGTTGTGAGAGCCACAAAATGAGACAGTCAATGTGATAGTGCTTCTAAACTCTAAAGCTCTTTCAAAAAGTTTTTAATTTACACGGTACACCAAAGAGACTTCATTATAACTAAGGAGTCCTTTGCATTGGAGAGACTGCTGTGGGTCTCAAGGGCAGGGCTGATAGACACTGTCTAGCATGCCACATTAGCATCTTTAAAGTTGGAAATTTAAAGCTTTCTTAAAAAGTTCTGCATCGCCCCCTTTTTGGACCCTTTCAGAAGAGACCAACTGTTAGTAGTGCATGGCAACTTGACTCTCCTCTCAGGACATCAGGGACATTATGTAAAATGTTACCCAGAAAGTTGTGCTTCTGTGCTGGTGGCCATCCCCAACATGCTCCCTTTGCTTGGCTGAAGCTGGTCCACTTGGCAAGGTGTCAGGAAGATGAAGCTGAATGCACCCCGCGCCCCCCCCCCCCCCCCCCCCCGCCTCACCACAGTCTGATGCCCACCTGGTGCTCCTCACCTTGCGTTGGGGCCATTTCCAGTCCTGTCTTTGGATGAACACCAGCCCCACGTGGAAGTAAAACCCCTTCATTTTGGTCTAATTCTCATTTACTTAATTCCATTACATTCTCCCTAATGGGAAGTAGAGATTTTAGGGGTGTGATTCATGTGAATGAGCTGTATGAGGCCTTTCTTTTTGCATAGCCAGCAACCCCCTGGATGGGAAAGCCCTGAGCATAGGGGCATGGCCGTTTCTCCTCACCACTGCACCCCTGCCTGCCCCAGCTCTGCGCCTGGCTGAACACGCGGGATGCGCTCAATAAATGCTTGTGGCGTAAGTGAATCAATCAATGGCAGTTGTTTGGATTTCAATATAAATGGATCTTGGACCTGAGATATTGCCAGATGGGCAGACAGGTTACAGTCTGGTGATGCATCTCCACGGCTATAAAAATGTAGCCATTTCTGGAGTCGCACGCTGACATTTCAGAAGATGATTATATGCACAATTTAACCACACGGCCACTTGTGCCCTCCAAGTGCCATCGCTTCAACAACTGTTTTCATGTTGGCTTTCTTGCTGCTCATTCCTTTTTTTTTTTTTTTAGTCAAGCACAGTTTTTTTTCCCAGCTTCTCTTATTTCCAGCTGAATGTGATTTATTCATATGAAATTATGCTCCATTTTTATAAAACCCAAGTTACTGCAAATGATGCTTGAGGTTTCACAGAAAATATTAATTCCTGATCTGCTGCTATAAAGCATCCCTGCTCGTTCTGCAGCAGCCCTGTCGCTCTGAGACAGATGGAAGCAGTCCAAGGGTATGATTAACTTCTTAGCCCTGGCAATTTCCTAGTGCTCCTCTTGCCCTAGATTTCAAGATTGACCTCCAGCTTCTCTGCAAATGCACAGTTGCTCAGCTTGATAAATCACACGAATCCCGTTTTTGATCACAGTTATCTACTATTTACTACTTATGAAGGGAAGTTAATCATATTCCAAGGCACTTCATATGCGGCACACATACCCTTCCTTCTCTGAACAGCACTTTGCATATTTTCCACATTACTGGCGATGTGGCAGCTTTCACAGTGCAGCGAGTCAACACCAAAGACACACCTTTATAAATGAGCCTCGTGCCCATTTATCCTGATTCTCCTCTGCCTCTCTCTACCCTATCCAGTACAATAATCCATAAGGAGAAAAAAACCAGTTGGGAGGCACATCATAAGGAGTGAATAAGTAAGAAGGAGAGTGTCTCTTTACAGACTGAAATTTTCTTGTAAGTGGCTTGTTTTACCTTGTTGAGGATTTTGCCACCTCTTCCTGCCTTGGTCTCTTGCTTTTTTCACAATTTGGGGCATCGGTAAGCCTCTCGTAGGCCAGATGACTTTCAAAGGCATAAAACGGATGAAAAGTTCCACAGTCAGCAGTAGGAAAGAACAAAAAGACGTGCCATTCTACCCTCACACAACCCTTCCTGTCACTGCAGGGTGGCACAAGTTAGCTGGGCTGAGGCCCAAATTTGCCTTGCCAGTGTGAGCCAGTCTTGATGCTCTGGCTATTTGGGATGAACTATAAATTAAACCCGTTGTTCAAGCAAGACCAAACAAGGCCACCTCTCTGGAGGTGACCGCAGAAGATTTTTAAATTTAGAGAATGGAAATACTATAGTTTTAATTTATTGAGGTTGTGTACTGATTACTTAGGACTCACTGAACTTGAAAGCACAGTCTTAAGTGTCAGATATTGGATTTCTGCTAGAATGCCTATTTAAACCAGGAAACTGGAGAAATGAAAAGATAGACAAGATTGGCCTTCAGAAGACATCTGGATACTGTCATCTCAGACACCCCACAGGGACAAAGTTTCTGCTTGCCATTAGAAAGGAAAGGGAAATGCCAACACTTTCCCTTATAACTAGTCTCATCAGGTCAGGTCTCAAAAGGCCTGGACGCAGGTTTTCTCCTGGGGAAGCAGAGAACAGCCGTTGGCTTCCTTCATTATACACTCACATCCCCCAATGACCCCACATCAAGTAAACCCCTAGGTCATCATCAAGTGTACATCTTGAAACAAAATGGCTCTACTCCTGGATCAGACGTCCTGTGTTCACCAGGTACTCAAGGTGGTTGTAAGGCTAAATGGAAGAGAAGGGGGCCACATATGAACTAACTATCGGGACATGAGACAAGAAGTCTGTGGTGGCACAGCCCAAGCCAACATGGGCTTTTTTATCCAACTGCAGAATTACAGAACGCAGGAAGCACCTTCTGGGGTCTGACAAGTGTTGTCATTTTCTAGGGCAAAAATGAAAGTGCTTGTTCATCGTTATGGAGTTTTATTTATTTATTTTTTAAAGTTTATTTATTTATTTATTTTGAGAGAGAGAGAACAGGGGAGGGGCAGAGACAGAGGGACAGAGAATCCCAAGCAGCTTCTGTGCTATTAGTGCAGAGCCTAACATGGGGCTTGATATTATCATCCTGAGATCATGACCTGAACCAAAATCAAGAGTTGGATGCTTGGGGCACCTGGGTGACTCAGTCAGTTGAGTGTCCAACTTTGGATCAGGTCATGATCTTGCGTTCCTGGGTTCAAGCCCTGCGTTGGGCTCTGTGCTGATACCTCAGAGCCTGGAGCCTGCTTCTGATTCTGTCTCTCTCTCTCTCTCTCTCTCTCTCTCTGCCCCTCCTATGCTCATGCTCTGTCTCTCAAAAAATAAAACAAAACATTAAAAAAAAAAGAGTCAGATGCTTAACTGAGCCACCCAGGCACCCCATCGCTATGGAATTTTATATCAAGAAGTGACAACAGGCTGGAAAAAAATTGTTTAGTAAAACAGATGAGTTTATGTAAATAGATTAATACCAGGCTCTAAGTAGTCAGGGATATTGGGGTTAGATCTCCACCTTGGGAAGGTCATGACTTGGGGGGAATCTTTACTCAATTCTATTCCTACCCTAAGGTGGATCCTCTGACAGACAGAATACTAGGCAAGACACACAGGAGTATGTCCCAGAATCATATTCATTATTTTCTAGAAAATACTGGTTTATTCAACAGAATAAGTAATGTGCTAGAAAATGACATATTACCTGGTAAGTTAACATTCCCTAATTTAAGAAAACAGAAAATATAAATCCAATTAACTCAGTAGTTTTATTTTAAGTTCTTATTTTAAAAAGGATTTAAAATTGTATCTCTAAATGATTACACATACCTTTCACATCTATTACTTGTGTGGCCCCAAATTAGTGGAAAACATAGAATAGAGAAAGCACAGAGAAGGTAGCTTTACACGACTGCACTGTTAGAATGGCAAAGTCAACTCATTACTTTAAAATGAGCCTAATTCCCCCAATTTTGAACAGAAAAAAACGTTAGATTTAAGGGGGTAATGCTCTATTATATTTAAAGATGGAAAATTCAAAAGAAGAGAAATTATAATGGGAACCTGTTTCTCTGTTTCCAGGGAATGGGCTTTTTTTTTTTCCTCACAGTATTCTGATCTTACTGGTTACAGAATCAACAGAGGCTAAGATGCTAACTTACCGGTTGACTGACTATTGGGTTTGATGTGGGGTTTTAGAATATCAGAAGAAAGTCAAGGGGGAATAGTGTTGCTATCATTAAAATCCATGTACATTTTCTATCCAAGACAGAGTCACGTGTCTTTTGGGAAGCAGTCTTAGAATGTATCAATTCTAGTTTCCGATGACTTGTCTTTGTATTTGCAGCCATGTCTTCAAAGGAATTCAATTATTTTCCTAAAATAGGTTTTGATTCATTCTACCAAAGTTCATAGTGATGTTTTGTGCCTATATATGTAGCTTTATTGAAATACAGTTTATATACCATAATGTTCATGCATTTAAAAAAACACAGTTTGATGGTTTTCAGTATAGTTACAGGGTTGTGAAACCATCACCATAATCTAATTTTATAACATTGTCAGTACCCCCCCCCCCAAAAAAAAATCTAACCATGGCAATAACATTATCTTGTAATCTGAGGGCTTTTGCTTGCTTATCAGTGCATTTTGTTGAAGGAAGCTCTTACTTAATAAGTCAAAGGGGAAAAAAAGAAGTATGTAGAGGAAAGGAATTAATGTGTCAGATTTTAAATGTTTTGATCCAGAGTCTCGTACCAATAGACTCCGAAGCAGTACAGTTTATCAGCTTTTGTGAAAATCCCAGGAGCAATTGTAGATGATCCTGTGGCAGCCACTCTTACAGCACACAGGCTTGTGTGGTTGTCATGGGGAAGGCTTTTCAAATGAAATAAAAATACTCACGCTCAGCCTGCCACCATAGAGGAAATGCTTTTCACCCATGTGCACAGATAATTTGCCTCAGTGACAGGTTTTACCTTGGAGAAGCAGTGAACTGAGCTAGTTGACACAGTCAATTATTATTCATTCCACACACACACACACAAAGAAAAAAAAAAGAAAAAGAAAAAGAAAGAAAGAAAAAAAAAGAACTGAGAAGGAAGGGGAAGGTGGTGACAGTTAGCTAGCTAATGCTAAGGTGCCCACCAGCCAGCCAGGGTAACATCTCCTTCAGCTGGCTCTAACACCGTAAGAGCCTGACTTGTGAAGAGAAACTGGGGCTTCATCTTCGCCTCCTGACAGTTCTTTAAGAGACACACATACACACACCGCAACCTCAGTAAATGAAAGCTTAAAAACCAATCAAAACAAAAAGGGCATGGTCCATCCCTGAAAGTAACTTTATATATCCCTGTTCAGCTATCTTTATAAAGCCTTTCTGGCAGAGCACGATGTGAAATACAGCTTAAGTGTGTTTACTGATTAGGTTTATATATCTCATGCAATAACATAAGTCCAAAAACACAAGCCAAAGTGAGGAGGGAAAAGTCAGGCTCTCAGGACCATGAACTGGGTTATGTGCACAAAGTATTTCATGAGAGGATTTCATCAAAAGACAGACAGCTCTTGTGAAATGATATGGAAAAAGTCTGAAGAAAACATCTCAAAACGAATGAAGTACTTATTGCTGAAAAATGAGCTTAGATTGCAACCAATTCCAAAGTTCAGAATTTACTGCACCATTCAGGTCTTTCCCTCTAAGTTTCTTGTCTCCTGTTTCATTGCACAACAAGGGATTCTTCATACTTTCTATGAAATACAACAAGGCGATTTTTGCAGTAATAAACTCCACACATGCATGACAAATCCAAGCATGCAAAATGTTTAACATCCCAGTTCACAGACACTTTAGGGACAAAATCCGATTATGAATTATATGCCACAATAAATAGGGCTCAATGTTTCATAAAGCAATTTATAGTTCATAAAAATGACAAAATGTACCTGTCAGACAGAGCGTGGAGAGCAGTTCTCTGGGCTGCCTGCTGGAAGGAAGGGCAGAGATGTTTATTTAATATTCTGACTTTAAATTATGTACTCAATCAACACTTTTAAAAAACCTGTGTCACACACGTTTTTGCCATGTGGCCAACTATTAAACTACTAGCAACATAGTAGAGACCCATCATGTTATGAAATGGATGCTCCTCAGAGTTAACTGAAGCCCACAGCACACACCTGCCACCAGGGGGCGCGAACGGGGAGGCACGGAGTTCTAGGTGAGGTTAGACTAGTCTCTAGAGACCCGGAGAGGCTCAGACCTACACTCTGAAATCATTTCATTTTTACACTCTGAAATCACCTTTACCATTGCTTTATTCTACTTTCCTGTAAGAAAAAAATCTGTTTTGTTTCCTGTAGCTTCTTCCTCAATGAAAGTGTAGTAAAAATAAATTTTTAATTTATTTTTGAGAGAGAGAGAGAGAGAGAGAGCACACTCACGCACATGAGTGGGAGAGGTGCAGAGAGAAAGGAGGACAGAATCCAAGGCGGGCTCTGCACTGACAGCAGACAGCCCAACGTGGGGCTCAAACCCACGAACCGTGAGATCAACACCTGAGCTGAGTTTGGAACACTTAACCAACTGTGCCACCCAGGTGCCCTGAAAGTATAATTTTTTACTCAGTTTTTAGATTTATTGAAAAAAGTCAGTACAATTGGATATTGGAACACTGGTTGGAAGAGTCAGAGTATTAGGAGATTACTGATTTGTTTTAGGCATAGTAATGATATTGTGGTGATTTTTAAAAGTGTCTTTTAGAGATCCATTTTGAAATATGGATACAATTATATATTGTTGGGATTTGTTTTAAAACAGTACAGTTGGAAGGAAGGGAGAATGGATGGACATTTATAAATGAGACATGATGGCCTTGGGTTGGTAACTGTGGAAGCTAGGTGATGAGCACACTGGGGGATTAGTATATTATTCTGTACATCTTTGTATGTTTTTGAAACTTTCCATAATACAAAAACTAAGAGAAAAAGGCTGCCATTTCTCTATCAGATTCTCTCATGTTTGTAATCACTTTCTTTTTGTCTGGCTATTCTAAATTTTTGTACATTGGCTTTCTATCACTTAATACTCTGAGGCTTCAGAAGGCCAAGGTCATACTCTGTTCTCTGTCTCAGAAGTTATAATTGGGAGGGGATCAAAGCATGGCCTCTTAGACCAAGGCTCACTCAGGGTGTACTAGAAAATAAAGAGTGCGTACAGTTCATTTTCACCATGTATGCTACATATGTCAAGTTTATTAATTACCAGGGACACCAAAACATTTCCCATGTTATTCCTCTTTCCATTTAGACAACAGACTAAATAGAATCTTCATATTAGAAAAAAAATCTGACACAGTAGTATCATCATCCCTATTACAGAAATGAAATACACCCTTGGTAGTAGCTGCATGTCCCTGGATCAGTCAGTCCAACACTTACTGAATTCCTACTGTGTAGAAACTATTATACTGGCCTCCAGGAGGGACAAAAACAAAAGCAGAATAAGTAGTCATCGTCTTAGGGAAGCTCAATCCCTAGGTAGGAAGTCACTCGGGGGTCCAGGGATGACTTGAGGACACTTAGGAAATAAAATGCAAATGAAAAGGTTAAGGTAGGACAGCATCAGGAAGGTGCCCATCTGAGGGACAGCTAATGGCTGGTGGATCAGCAGCTCCTCAAACAGTGCCTGGAACTGTTAGCAAGTGCTCAGTAAATATCTGCTGAGTAGATGTTAAATGAATGACTCAATCAGGGAATCCTTTTCACTGAAATTTAAGCAGAACTTTATTTATTAAAAAAAATTGTTTTACATTTATTTATTTTTGACAGACAGAACACTAGTGGGGGAGGGGCAGAGAGAGAGAGAGAGAGAGAGAGAGAGAGAGAGAGAGAGAGAATCCAAAGCAGGCTCCAGGCTATGAGTTGTCAGCACAGAGCCTGATGCGGGGCTTGAACTCACAAACTGTGAGATCATGACCTGAGCTGAAGTCGGATGCTCAACCGACTGAACCACCCAGGTGCTCCAGAACTTTATTTTTTTTAGTTTATTTATTTTGAGAGAGAGAGAGAGAGAGAAAGAGAAAGAGGAAGAGAGAGAGAGAGCAAGAGAGAGCAAGCAGGGGAGGGACAGAGAGAGAGGGAGATAGAGAATCCAAGCAGGCTCGCTCAGTCAGCATGGAAGTCTGAAGTGGGGCTCGATCCCATGAACTGTGAGATCACGGCTGAGCCAAAATCAAGAGTCAGACGCTTAACTGACTGAGCCACCCAGGTGCCCTTGAGCAGAACTTTAAAGACAAGGAGGAATGTGGGCAGGGAGAAGACGTGTTGGTCATACTGGAGTAGGAGGTAGAGCAAAGGCCTGTCCAAGCCTCTAGCAGTGGTTCTCAACTAGGACACCCCTTACTCCCAACCCCAGAAGTGTCTGGAATTGAGCAGGGGAGTTTCTTTGTATTATATTCATGAGGGGGATTACTACAGGCATTTAGTGCCTGGGGTCGGGGATGCTAAAACCTTTTAAAGATCAGGAAGTTCACTTATACGGTGAGGAAATGTCCCCTTAAAATGACAAGGGTATCTCTACAGAGAAACACTGTAGCAAAGTAGGAATGAAAGTCAGATTTGAAATAAGTGACACAGGGAACATTAGCCTCTGGGCCTGGCAAAAGGAACTGAAAATAAATGAGTAAGAGGAACTTAGATAATTCCCACAAATGACATAACCACATTGATTTAAGAAAAAAAAACATAAGGTCTGTGAAACTGGGAATTGAAAGTCTTACATTCCGGGAGAGGTTTTGCTATTCATTTATATGGCAACCTTGAGTCTGGCCCTCAACCTATGTCTGTTTCCAAACTGCCCTCTCCTTCTCTGAAGGGAATGATGAGGGAGCCAGTCAGTCACTGTCCAGGCTACTGAGGACAGTCTAAGGGGTTATTGCCTCCCCCTTCTCCCCTGGATTCCAGCAAATTAGGGCCCAAATGTCCTGGCATTCCAGTGTCACATAATCAGTCAAGAGAGAAAAGAAGAATATCTGCACAGCTTGTCTTGGCGAGGACAACTGAGGGAGTAGAAAGATGCATGGGGAAAGAGGGGAGAAGCCTGAGGAAGACTTGGAGCCCAGAAGCCCCCTCTGATACCTCAGAGGACAGGTATTTCCTTCTCTCATGCTCCTTTCTTGGTGCTTTCCCAGAGGGCCAGCCCAGGAGCATGCCCACAAAAAGCACCCAGCAGGTGATGGGCAGCCATCACTGTTCCCACGTTTGTCTCCTAAAGGGTTCTCTTATCACTCATCAAGATGGCTTTCACCTTTGGCAGCCGTACTTGAAAAGAACTTAACTCTCTACTCTTGACTCTGGCTAAATGCACAAAAAGAATTTGGAACTCCCCAAAGGAAAGATGGCATGCATTATTAGTACAGTCTCTTAACATCATCTCAGCAGGAGGCACTGGAGACTGACTCTTCCTGGAATAACAAAAATCATAAGGGATGTGACCAAAAGTTCAACAGAAACCTCTAACATGGCATCTGAAGTTTCCCCTAGCCATGGCAGTCAATGTTTAAAAAAGTGTATTGATTCTTTTTTCTCCTGCCTCCAAATACTTCTTACTGACTTTTGTGGTAGGGAAACACAGTGCTTTTTGATGTGAAGCCTATAAGAAAGTTATTTAGAGAGCAAAAGCAAAAGCAACACAAAAACTGAGAAACTCAGCTGTTCAACCATCACTGGAGTGATGCATCCCAGGTGGTTGGCACCTGTTGAGAGCAAGTCCATAGGACTGATGTTGACTGAGATCTCTAACAGAAGCTGAATTGGCGGCTTGGAGCAGGGGTTTCTTTCCTTTACCAGATGGATGTGATGGTGGAGCCAAAAGGTTTAGACATATGTCACAGACATATGAAGGCTTAGACATCAGTCATCCCAAGTCACTAAGCAGTGTCTTTCTGTGACCGTCACTCTCCAATCTGTCCACACAATGCATGTTACCACCCACTTAACACTGCGGTATTTAGCATCATTGATTGCCTGCACCATTATTTTCAATGCCTGGTTTTGATTATGCTATTTAATTTGCAGTTTATTCTACATCATTAAAAACTTTACAGAGGATGACTCATCATCCATCAAGAAAAGAGATGAGAGTATTTTAAACATTTTAAATAATTCCTTGAGAAAATCATAGCTTTATGGCATTAGATTGAAATTGTATGTCATATACCAAGGCAAAGACCACAAAAAAAATTTTTTTTACTGCCTCCTCTCTTAAAAGTAGTTTGGCTTTTGCATACTGTTTTACTTCACTCTTGGAAAATAATAAGATAAATAAACATTGCAATTAAAGAGCAGAGAAAAAAATTACTTAGGTGACTCATGATTGAAGCTTGAAAAACTACTCATAGTAAACTAGATGAATTGCCCAATTTCCTTCTTTCAAGAGTTGTACATTACAGCGACCATATTTTTCTCTTCCTAAATCATCATCTCCTTTTGTAACTTTCCTCTTATTTTGTTCTCAGGAAAATAGGTTGAGAGGGTTAAGAGAATACTTCATTGATCTTTCCTGAGTTCATTACTCATTCACGAATGACTCTGAAGCATAAGTCTATGAGACAAAACAAGCTTTCCACCAGAAATAATAATTTTCCAGGTTCTCCTCAAAAGATGACATCTTTTCTCTGTCTTTATTACAGCAAGTTCAGTGTTTTGGAACATAATCAATAGACATTCAGGTTTCAATGTATGCTAAATGAATTACCAGTCAAAATCTGTTATTGAGGGAACTTAAAGAGGAAATTAAGTGCCCTTCTTATAATTCGGTTGTGCATAGAACAAGTTTATGGATATTGAAGCAGGGAGGAGAATGAAAGGAACAGGCTGAAATTCAGCAGGGTCTCAGGATGATCCAATTTCTTTTTTACTTGATAGAAACAGAATTAACACGTGGACAGCTCTGTAATTTGGTCTGAAGTACCTGTGATGTACAGTTACTGGGCTCGGCTTAGGTGACAGGCAAAACAGACAAAACCCTCACCATATTGTAGTTAGGGTCTAGCGTGAGTCAGACATGAAAAATTAAACACACTTAAACATGCTAGATTACAAAGGCTATGACTGAAATGGACAGGTGCTATGAAACAGAATATGAAGATCTCATTTGGAATGAATGGTCAGGGAGCGCCTGCTAACGAAGTAAAGCACAAAAAATCTGATGCTTGCAGGATAAAGAAGTTACTGAGCCAGAGACATGGGAGTGGGTGGGGAAGGAAGGGCTCCTGGCAGGGAGGACAGTTTGGGAGCAAAGGCTTGAGGCTGGCCTAGATCCTTGCTCACTTGAAGAACTATATGAAGGACACCACGGGGGAGCTCAGTGAGAAGTGGGGACAGGGGCAAATCCCAAGGGCTTTGGAGGTCAAATTAAGGATTTTGGATATTATCCATAGGGCAATAGGAGGTCATTGAAGGATTTACATTATTGGAAGATGGGTGAAGGATATATGGGATCTGCTTGTACATTCTTTGCATCTTCTGGTGAATCTATAATTGAAAAAAAAAGCAGGGAGTGAGGCAATAAAACTGACATTTTTCAGATATCACTCTGGCTTCTGTGCGGTGAATGGATTTGAGCAGGAAGGGACAATGTTTGAGGTTGTTGCAACAACAAAGGCAGGAGAA
Source organism: Panthera pardus (assembly GCF_024362965.1). Taxonomy (NCBI): domain Eukaryota; kingdom Metazoa; phylum Chordata; class Mammalia; order Carnivora; family Felidae; genus Panthera; species Panthera pardus. The sequence continues at coordinate 59,749,607 of NW_026526821.1, read as the reverse complement.
GTGCAGGGTAGCACTGGAGATGGAGAGAGAGAGTTTGTGTTATGTTCTGGAGGCGGAGCTGAGGGAACTTGTGATGGGTGGGATGTGGCAGACTTGGGGGGTGGGGTGGGGAGGACATCAGGAAAGAGTCCCAGGCTTCTGCCTTGAGCACCTGGTAAGCATGAGGAGCCACTGATCAGGATGGGCACCACTGGTGCAGGTATACGGGCAAAGGTAGATTTTAATTTCGGGTGTGTGAAATTCAAGGTGCTTCTGGGATGTTCCAGTGGAGAGGCTGAGTAGATAGCTGGATACATGAGATTGAAGCTGTTTAAATGTCAACAAAGTATAAAATATCAATAGCTTTTTGGCAAATAACAGTCAAAAGGAGATATATGACTGAATTTTTTTGGTCTACAATTTGCTCTCCTTCTAAGAGAAGTAGGTTGAGGATTCAACTGGTTAGAATACATCTTTATTTCTCCGTCCACATGTGCGTGACCTCCATCTTTTCTATGAACAGTGTCAGGTTTATTATACTGACAATAAAGCAGGTACCTGTGCAGCAGTGATTTTAATCACTGTGATTCACCTGTATTAGGATGTTGTATCCACATTCAGCTACTTGAAAAAATACCATAGCAGATAATCTTAGTTCATCTGTGTTTTGCTGTTACTGATGCATGCTGTGAACTTTAGACTGGATTCATGTATCTTTATGGGAATTCTGTCTAGTAAGGCCTTACTCTTTTCTTGCCATTTTTCTTCAAGTTGAGACTTGTATTTATGAATTTGTTTCACTGCTTAATTTCCTTCTACATCTCTTAACACATTTTATGTTTCATTAACTTAACTTTTACGCTGTTGGCTTTCCATTTGAGTCCTAGTTGATGAGTCTCTTAACTTTTTATGTTGTGAGCTTCTTTGTTGCTTTCAACCCATTTGGTAATATATACAAGACAAAGGAAAGTCTTACTCTCTTCAGTTTTCCCTCTGTAATAATGAGCATTGTGCATTTTCAGAAATGCTGTCTAGGAAGCGTTTTGTTCAGTAGACTTTGACTCAGGCAGAGTCAGGGATGACAATGTAATTTATGATCCAAATAAGAACATTTTGGAGAATGAAAGGGGATGCTCTGCAGATAGGAGCAGGGGAAACAGGAGAGAACCCCGCTCTTCTGGGCACACTGGGCTGTGTGACTGCTCTAATAAACATGAGTCTGCACAAATATAAATGAGATCAGGATTAGAAGACAGAATTTCAGGGGCTGAGGAACTTGTCAATAAAGAAAACAGACAGCAGAATGGGGTCAGTAGCAGACAAATCACTTGGATTCTTGTTCCTTTAAATCAAGCCAATGCTTCTGTCATTTTCCCATTCTCTTTCCAGCTGCTCCTCTATTTAGATTCTGCCTTTAATCTGAGGTCTAGCTCAACCTTTTTATAAGTGCTCCTTGACCACTCATGCTTTTGTTGACCTTCCTCTCTCTGAACTCCTAGCCCAGAACATGGATTAGCACTGGGTTCTTTTCTTTCTGGAGGAGTTTGCCATTTGTTTTGTGAGAATTCTCATCTTGGCTCCTCCAGTTTCTTGAGGATCAACTGAAGGTGGAGACCCTAGTCCATTCCTCCTCCATCTGAAAGGGCTTCCCGGCAACTGACAACACTTGCTGTGGGATTCACAGGCAGGGGGTGAGTAGGTAACTTTTGGGGATGACATATTGCCACTATTTGCCACAGCGCTAATCTAAGAGACTTGTTGAAATACATTTTTTCTTAGCTTTATATTCTTTCTCTATTTCACTTTCTTTAAAAATTAGGGTATACTTTCCTCTTGGGAGAAAGTTTGACTAGTTTTTTCCCCCCACACGGGATTGCTTAGATTTATTTATGTCTACTGGAAATTCCATAAAGACAACAACAAACACTTATTGAGCACCTACTCTATCCCATGGAAAAGGCTGATTAGGGTTGACAATATCAGTGAAGTTGGGCTGTATAACGTTATCTCATAATTTGGATCCTGTTACCAACTGACTGATTTGGGGGACTTGTCTGAGGTCAGATTGTCAGTGACAGTCCTGATTTGGCTATTTGAATCTTCTGAGAGGGATTAAGAGAGACATGCTTGTTTTCACTGAGCATTTCCTGGACATAATGCTGGAGATAAGCTCACTGGAGATAAACTGAACAATTTGTGACATCCACTTGCAGCCCCTTTTGCCTCTCTGTCCTGGGGGCTTTTGCCTTCACAAATGAAAACTCTGGGGCAGCCACTAGGAGTTGGGAGAGAGAAGGGAAAGGTGTGGGGACAATGTGAGCACATGCCATGGGTGCTGTCCCCCATTCACAGTGACTGACATCAGACTCCTCCCAGAGGGGTTGCGGCTCCACTGAGGGCCTGGAAGATACAAGGCACCCTAGACAGTGTGCCATATTGACTGCTACAAGGGCAACATTATGGGTCAGTGGCTTCCTGGAGGAGATCTGTGGGACAGGTGTGGTGTGGGAGTGGTAAGAGGTCAGTGTGAAGTGCAAGGATAATGGTAGGAAGACCCATGGCCATGCATGAGGCTAGTAGCATTCACCACAATGTTGGGGGTAAGGTGGCGGCTGCAGAACTGATACCCAGCCCCAAGTGAGGTCATAGGAACAACCTGCGCTTCAGCTGATGTGGCATTGCTGTCCCATGGCAAGTACTTGCATCCACCGGGGGCAGCTGGACACTTACCCCATAAAGGGCCAGACTTAGGGAGGCTAGACACTAGCTCCTTGAGGACAGGAAGTAAGCCCCAGTTACATTATTGAACAACCATGGTACAATGTCTAACCAATAGCACAGGGCACACAAATTCTTGACAAATATAATGTCACCAGATGACCAAGCATACTGGTACCTCTCCTGAACACCTAAGGGATGAGGGATTAGTCTTCATCTCTTTCATTCAGTTCCATCTCATTCCAGAAGCATTTGTGCAGAGAATGAGGACTCAAAATTGGCAACTGAGCTTTAGTCTTTAACACAGATTCTAACATTTATTCAAGATTCTGTTAGTATAATTGTAAACTCAGTGTTCCTTTTTGTTTGTTTTTGTTTTAAAGGAATGAACAAGGCAGTATTTTGCTTTTAAACAGCCACCATCCTTCAATTGTCAATTACCCTCTTCAATAAAAGGATCTGACAAATCTTTGCTGTGCTATTATTTTGTTAGAAACAAAACACTTTCCTTATAAGAAATTAATCTTTTTCCTTGTGGTGTTTTTCAGTAAAAGCTTCTATCAAGGTACTAAATAAGGGACCATTTGTGACCCCTGCTGGAGACGTGGTAAGTTATCAGTCTCTACCCTTCTGTTCCAAACATAAGTATTTTCTCCTCCTAAAGAATCTTTCTCCTCTAAAGAATCACAAATTTAATTAATCCCATTAATTGGGGGCTTGGTTCTCTTGTTACCTGTGTTCTCACAATGTTTCAGTTGCCTTGGGAGAGAGGTGATAGACTCATGCAAATAACATGTAATATCTAGCCCTAAACCTTCAGATTTCACATATCATCTTCATTGTATGCATGCCATACATACATCAGGATGTATGTTTAAATTCCAGGCTTCTAATTTTTATTATAATTTTCAACTGTTTTAAGTGGTATGTGTGCAGTGTAGAAAAAATTACAGGGGCGCCTGGGTGGCGCAGTCGGTTAAGCGTCCGACTTCAGCCAGGTCACGATCTCGCGGTCCGTGAGTTCGAGCCCCGCGTCGGGCTCTGGGCTGATGGCTCGGAGCCTGGAGCCTGTTTCCGATTCTGTGTCTCCCTCTCTCTCTGCCCCTCCCCCGTTCATGCTCTGTCTCTCTCTGTCCCAAAAATAAATAAAAAACGTTGAAAAATAAAAAATAAAAAAAAAAAAAAGAAAAAAAAAAAGAAAAAATTACATGTATGTAACAAGCAAAACAACAAACAACAATAATAAAAACAAAATAAAAAACAACCTCCATTTCTCCACTGGGATGATAGTTACCATTAGCAATTCAATGTGAATCTATCCCTATTTTACATGTAACCCAAATACATCAGGGCCAGTCTTGGGGCCAGTCGAAGAATGGTGTTTCACTGGAAAGAAACACAAATATTCCATGACAGCCTTGAAAAGTAAGGTAAATATCAAAGCCTCTTGACAAGAGAGGGCTGGGGAGCTAGACTGTAACACACTCTAAATCCCATTCCACTTTATCAGTCATCTTTTCTAAGTCCCACACAGTGTGGCAGTGACCCTGTCTCTCTTCTCCTCTCTCTGCCTCCTTCCTGCCTCCTCACACTCTCTTCTAAAAATCCAGACCTTCTCCTCTCTTCTTCCTCCTATCTTCTGGCTCTATTCTTCTATAACTGCCTTTTCTGATATAAACCAATTTTTCTGGCCTCTTCCTGTACTCCTGTTCTTTCATAACTAAATAGACATTTTAAAAAGTTCCAGCAATGCAAAAAAAGAATGTTCCTGGGGAGAAGGGAGAGAAGAGGCAGAAGGTGGGGAAGGACGTGAAAATGTGTACTTTAGTAGCTTTATAGTAATACATACATTAATATAAAACGTTTTCTATTAATCCACTTCGGCATTTTTGTCCAGTTACATTAAGATATTGAAACAGGGGTTCAGTAAGGGTGGCTTGCTCACAGTCACAGGTGGGAAGTAATGGAACCAGGCCACTGAAATACCACAGAGCACCCCAGTCCTGCTTCTGCCTCATTGCAGACTATTCCTGGCAGAGGGTGAAGGGAAGGGGATCAGATGAGTTTGGAATTCTGCCAGTATCAGTGTGAAGAGAACTGGTGGGGTGCTGAGTGGACACTAACACACACAGGGACAAGCTTCCTGCGGGGATGCTATCGAAGAGGAAGTGTAGGAGTCATCTTTTAGACAGGTGCTTGCAAAGGAGATAGGAGGGTTTTAGGTCTCTGAGACTGAAGTCTTTTCCTCAAGAAGTTTATAGGTAGAAGCATATTGTTTATCTCAGAGCTTTCCAGAAACTTCTGGAGAAGAATTCTTTTGACCTCCAGAGCTCACCATGACAGACTGCATATATAAAGGAAGTGCCTGCCTGGGTCAGGTCTAGGTAGGTGCAGAGATCACTGAGGATTCATTAGGCAAACAGGGCAGCCCCACCAGTGTGCAGGATGATGGTGGAATATCCAAGTGTGGCTGTCAATTCTCATAATGGTGAGAGTGAGTGAGCGAGTGAGTGAGTGTGTGTGTACATGCTCATCTAGCAGCATCTACAATTTCAAAGTGGAAGCAAACAAACAAGAATCACCATCATATCTGAGTAACTTGGAGATACTCTACAGGTAGTATGTGGATTTAAATGCCTGGTTATTGGGAATGGAAAGTTAAATTTGGAGTATGGAGTTGATGCAATCTAAGCCCTGCAGGTTCTCCCATGGCTTTGTGGCCTGCTTATCATAGTTTTGGTCATCTATACGTTCCTAGAACTCATCTCACAGAACAATTTCAGTGCAGGCCAGACCATGAGCATGGCGAAAGATGGTGATGGCCTGTTAATAACTCTCACCTTTGGTACAGCAAGTGGATACTGGGTTTAGTTACTTCCTACTTTGTTGGGTTTGCCAAATACCTTTTAAAGCTTTTAACAAAATCCTTATGCTACCTCAACACAATGCTTTAGTGGAGACCCATTCATTTTCCACTGGCCTTGCTAGGCGTTTGATTATTATGAATGCAACTGGGGACTAAGTTGTGTGAGGTATAAATGTTACTTTGTTATTGTATAAAGACAAAATGGGAGTCACATAAATGTTTTCATGGTTTTGTTATAAATGCAACCTGTATTTCAAGAACCAAAATCTTAAATCTGGCTTTATGTTTCACTTAAACATCTTTTTCAAAAACTGAGACAAAATAGCAATATTTGAAGGTTAAAAATAGGTTTGTAATGGTTAAGAGTCTTATAATGGCACTTTGTAAACCAATTTTTTAATATATCAGAAAGCTAGATTGATTCTGAATATGTTACTGTTAGTATTAGGATTTTCACCTCTCAAGAGACCACTGCTTTAGAGTTTATATGTGAAAGTGCTTTCATATCTAACATGTTGTAATCTTACAACATACTCTTCCTTGAACTGCTTTGGACCTTTAAGAATGAAGTCCAAGTTGAAAGAAGTGGTACCCAGAGACACGATGAATTAACCTCCCCAGAGTGACATTGGGCTAACTTGCTCTTTTCTAGTATGGAAAGGACTGTCTGGTGGCCTGGCATTTCTAGAACTGTCTGGTCTGCTTCTTAAAGATGGTCTTCTTTCACTCAGCACAACCTGTTGGCTGCAGATCTGGTCAGGATGGAACTGGCAAGTGCCAAGGGGCGTTGAATTACCACAAATGATTATGCTCCATGTAGAAACAACAGGCTAAGAGAGTCTCCTGAGAAAGGCTGTGCTATGAGATAACCAGCCCCACTTGAGAAGATTTGGAAAAATACAAACAAACAAAAAAAAACTTTCCAAGTGCATATCTGGACCAAACACCTGAATGACTGTAGGTAAATCCTTTACTAAATGAAACTACTCAAGCCTGGATATGAATGATAGCATATACTCCAAGGAGCATCCACTCTTGAATGGTTATACTTCTGAAGAAGCTATTTAAGATAAAAACCATTAAAGTCACAGGACAAAGGACTATTCCTTTGAGTTAAATAGCTGCATCCTCTGGAGGGAGAATTCCACTTCCTCTGCCAACCAGGAGCTCTGCCGGCAGCTGTATTTGAGAAGAACATGCCTATCAACTCGTGATGCATGGCCTTTCTTCTGTTCTCCAAATAGAGAGTCTATTTTGTTGGTACTGATATCTGCCATTAACAAAACTTGGCTTAGTTTCAAAAATGTAGCTCCTCTATGGATTCTTGAACTTAACAAAGCAATGATTCTCTATTTTGTGTTAATAGTATGTTTGCCCAAATTTAATGGATCACCTTTTCATTTTTATGTAATTTTCTCCTTTCCTGCATTTCTGTTCAGGGCCTTCCAACTGAAATTAGTCACATCTTATGGTCCAGGTTGGTTGGGCACAACTAAACCTACATAAATCTCAGTTGGGTCCCCCACATGAGGTCTGAGAAAATATTTTAGGAGATAGGGTTGTGAGCCTTTGTACATCTGTGCTCAGTGACATTTAAATCAGCTGATAATTTCAATTTTGGAAATTACTGTTCATTAACATGAAACAAAAGCAATTACATTTTTGGATATCTCTACTTATGCTCATGATTTTCACAAATGTTTATGAAGAGTGGCATGATTTAAAAAATACCATAAAATTGGCCATATTAAAGAAATTTTGCATTTGCTTCTGGTGACAATAAAATTTTATTTATAAAGTATGATTACTTAACTAAGTTTTAGGACTATTATATCAATAAAAACCTCCTGCCAACCATTTGAGTTTTCACTGACTAAGACAGAAGTTTCAAATACATGATTACTTCAAACACAGATGACAAAGACCTGACAGGAAGTAGTTATCAATGTGAGTTATTGCTGTTTCTATATTAAAAAGATACCAATTCATCAATATGACTAAATTGGATATTTAGCTTAGGGATAGCATTAATGCAAGACTAAACAGAAAAAAAACAAACTATTCTTCCTTTTCTTCTGTTTTGCTATTAAGTGTAATATATGCTTTTGTGTGTGTGTGTGTATGTGTGTGTGTACACGGAGGGCAGAGTTTTTCCTGGCATTTAAAATTTACTTTAAATTTTTGTGGTTAAATTATCATAATGAATATTACTAATGTGTCTTGCACGATGTTTGGCGCTTAGTAGGCATTCAAGATTATTCTCAGAATGACTCTTATGTAAAAATTTTTTAGCTCTTGACTGCAAATAATATCTACAATACAGTTCATTTCTAATGTAAGAGAAACTTGATTTTGGAGCCTTGCCCCTCAAACCTGGTCCTGATTACTGCTTCAACTCCTGTTTATATAATTCCACACAAGTTTGGCAGGATTCAAGAGCACATACCAGGGTGTTGGCTTTTATGAATCTCCTGGGATGTGAATGTCAGGCTGACTGGATGAACTCTGGCCACAAATCCCAGACAAGCACAATGACTCTATTTATTCAGACTTGGCCGCCTGAATGCAGATCGACTCTGTGGGTAATAAATTTTCACAGGCCAAGAACTCCAGCATCAACCAAGCTGATCCTGAGAAGAAAAATGCACCCAGGGAAGTGGTGCTGGGCTGCACAAACCTCCTATGTTTTTATTCCACGTCTGCATATCATTTAGCTAATTCATTTGGTCACTGATAGACATGCACTGCCAATGGCTTCAGAGGTTCTTTTCAAAAACTCTGCTTTCTGTTATGCAATTGTCATATTAAAAAAGGAACAAAGGAAAAAATGAACAGCACCCATTACAACTGGCAATCTGCTTTTAATATGACACCCCAAACTGATGTCAGTTATTTTACCCAGTGGCCTCTACAGTAAAAAGCAGAGAACTGAGTAGGAATGATTCTGTGCTTCCCCATAAGAAACCAAAGGCAACAAAAAGCAATGAGACCTGCAGTTCGGTGAGCAGAGCAATTTCACCTATAATCTTGACATCTTGATGCAAGGAGGCTTTAGACTTATTCCGAGAGGACTGGGATTCTTTTTGAGAGACACGATTAGTACTCCATGCATTAAAAATAAAAAAAGAATTGGCTTTTTAACTTGGAGATTTATGTTAACTACCTAGGTATCTATTAAATTAATTGTGCTCTCCAAATATTGATTGGGGGATTAAAAGGTAACTTTTCTTCATTGTAAGAAGTAAATTATGCCAGTAGGAAAATTTCCCTTTACAGATTACATCCAATGATCAGTGCCTGTAAAATTAAAATTGTCAGTTTGAGTGGATAAACCATGCTCATTTAAAGAAAAAAATGCAGTTATATAATTAAAATGAAAAGGCTGCCTGATACGTGTGGATAATGTAATTACTGGAAGCTGCAGGCACATATGCAGCCATTCAATCTGGATCCTGCTTCTTTACTTTCCCTAAGCTTATATATTTGTCATCTCTGAAACACTGTCTGCCACTGACACTATCTCGGCTGCTCCTTGCTGAGAGTCTTAATCATATGTTCCTCTTCTTAAGCCTTAGCTATAATAATTTCATCTAGATATTTGGTGTGTCCAGCTTCCCAAGCTTACCCTGACTTGAGAGGCACAGCTCCGCTTTTTGCCAAATTGGGAGATATGGAATATAATTAATCTCTCCAAGTCTATTAAAAAAATTCCTTCAGTATTTAGTGACTTCAGGAATAATTTTGTCTTAAATCTTCTAATTTCTTTGTATTCTTACATGAAAACATTGGCCTTTGGAATTTTAAAACCAAGAGTTACAGAAAAGGGGATCAAACAAATTGCTACATGTATCAGTATCTTTCACTTGTCCAGACAAGCAAGAAAACTGATTCTCTATCATTTGTCTTAGTCCCAGTTCAAACCTTATCAAGTATGAAAATTATAGGAGCAAACATGAAACTATGCTTCTATTTTAATTATATCTCCAAATTTTCTAGGTAAACTCTGTCACAATCTCAGCTCTAGAGGTTATAGTCAAAATTCTGCTATCCCTGAAAGGGAAGGCTATAAGAGAAACCCATTCTTTTGGTTTCAGAGGCTTCTGTTTGAGATAAATTTTGGATTGAAGTTAAGATATAGGAATAAGTAAGGGGAACCTTGGCTTGCTGGGTCCCTCCAACACAGCTATATCAACATCCAATCATTTTGAACACCTAGGAAATTGATCTGAGGATTAAGAGAACAATCTGCATAATTTGAGGGAGAGAACATGGCATTCTTCATGCTCACAGCCCGAGGCTTGAACTCATGACCCTGAGATCAGGACCTGAGCTGAGATCAAGAGTTGGACGCTTAACTGACTGAGCCACCCGGGTGTCTTGACCTCTTCTTAATATAGCATTCTCTCAGGAGCAGGAAGCATAACAAGCTTTCTTAACACACAAAAGGTAAAAACCTAGACAACATGACAAGATGGAGAAATTCTCCCTAAAAGAAAGATCAAGAAGAAACCAACCATAGCCATGGATTTTCTCAAAACATAAATAAGCAATATATCTGAACAAGTCATAAGAATACTAGCCGGGCTTCAAAAAAGCATAGAAGATATCAAAGAAACCCTTGCTGCAGAGACAGATTCTGAAAATTTGTAACTTCAATATGGCTTGGTAGTAAGTACATTTAAGAAGTGGCTATAGATATTTCCATGGAGACTGGATGGACCTTTCCTCCTAAATAGGTAGATTGTTTTTGCAATAATCTACAGCCACCTTATGATCTTGGGTCTTATGTTTTTGTTCTTTTATGTCAATACCTTTGATTTTGCATAGAACTAATTTGAAAAATCATAGTGTTCAATACATGAAATAAAGGTAGAGCAAAAGTTATCTCTGATACGGGACAACAAAGAGCAGGAAATACTCTCAATTCAACTCAACATTGTACATTTATTCATGTATTCATTCAGCAAGTATTTAGCACCTCTGCTGTGCCAGAACAGTCCCTGCCCCCAGGAAGCTTCCAGTCTAATTGGTAGAGAGAGATATTTTAAATTCTTTTTGAAAATATTTATTTATTTATTTATTTATTTATTTATTTATTTATTGAGAAAGAGAGAGAGACAGAGCATGAGCAGGGGGAGGGGCAGAGAGAAAGACACAAACAGAATCTGAAGCAGGTTCCAGGCTCTGAGCTGTCAGCACAGAGCCTGACATGAGGCTTGAACTCACAAACTGTAAGATCATGACCTGAGCTGAAGTCGGATGCTTAACCTGAGCCACTCAGGCGCCCCGAGACATATACTTTAAAAAGTAAGATAAAACATAAGTAAAATTATGATGAGACCTAAGAAAAAAGGTTAGGATGATTGTGAGAAGGACTAACTGGGGAGGGGGAGGGTGGTCCAATTTAGATAATGGGGAGGCCCCTGAGAAAGTGAAAGTTATGTTGCGGTTCATCAGATAAAAAAAAAAAATGAGGGAGGAGAGGCCTCTGGAGGCCCTGAGGCAGGTGAGCGTGGCTTGTTGGAGGAGATGAAAGCAGGCTCATGTGGTTAACGTGCCATGAATGAGAACAGTGTGAAGTGAAGGGAAAGAAGAGGGGTGAAAACACACTGTGTAGGGTAGTGTTAGTCATGCCATGGGCTCTGGATTTTATCTCAAGTGAAATGGGAAACGTATTTAAGACTTTACAGCAGGTAATGAGTTGATCTGATTTATATTTTTCAAAGATTGCTGTGAGGAGGTTGTACTATAGAAAGGGAAGAATATAAATAGGCTAGTGTCTACTTGATTGGTTTAGACTAGCCAGGATGGAAGGAGGTGGAAAGACTAATATTTAATTTTGGAGGTTGAATTTATAGGCCTTAGAGACAAAATTAACATCTAAGTGAGGAACAGGGAGTTGTCGAGGATGAACCTGGTGTTTCTAGACTTGAATAACTGGGTGTATGGCAGGGCCGCTTTTAGAAATGGAAATAATCACAAGAAGAATATATTTGTGTGTGGGTGGATAAGGGATGGCAAAGACCAGAAGTCCAGTTTGGCACAAATTGAATTTGAAATGCTTGTGAGACATCCGAGTGGAAAAGTCAAGTAGGTCTGCAGTTCAGAAGAGGGTTTGAGGTAAGGATATAACTTTAGAAATTGTAAGCATATAAAAAATGAAGGTCATGGGGATGGATGAGATCATCCAGAGAGACAGAGAAAGAAAGGAAGTGTAGAACAGAAATCATGAATAAAGGCTGAAAGATTCTACTATTTAAAATTGGGCAGAGGAGGAGCAGTCGGCAAAGGAGCCTAAGGAAAAACAGTCAAAAGGGCAGGAAACAAACCAGGAGTTTAGTATTTGACACCTCAAGAAAAGTGGGGTTATCAATAGCTTTCAATGTGGTAAGTCTTCTGGTAAGACAAGACACTGAACAGAGCCCAGTATGTTTGGTTCTGTGGAGGTCACTGTGACCAAGTTGTGTAGTTCTGGTGGGGAGGTGGTGCAGAAAGGAGTCAAAAGAAGAAGGCCCCAAGGCCTATCAGGAATATAGAAAATGAAATTCTTTATTAGCCACATATTATCCAACATATATCCAACATATTACCAGTTCTGTGATGGAGGATATTAAGGGAGAAAACCTCTAAAATGCTATCACCAATGAACTGTTAATAAGTTATACACACACACACACACACACACACACACACACACACACAAAATATAATCCCTAGAAGAGCCACTAAAAAAGCAATACAAAGAGATACACTAAAAATACTATAAATAAATAAAGACAGACTCCTGGAGAATGTTCAAGAAACCTATAGGAAGTCAGTAAAAAGAAAACAGAAAGATGAAAACAGAAATAAAAGAAAAGTGACAGAAAAGGAAAAAATAAAGCGACAGACTTAAGCCATAATATATCAGTAATTACATTAAATGCAAATGTTCTAAATACATCAATTAAAAGACAGAGATTGGCAAAATAGATAAAAGATATGACAATAATACACTGTAAGAAACTCACTTCAAATACAACAACATAGGTGGGTTGAAGGTAAAAGAATGGAAAAAGTTATATTATGCAAACATTAATCAAAAGAATGCAGCAGTGGCTATATCAGTGTCAGATAAAGCAGACTTCTGAGCAAAGAAAAGAAAATTACTAGAGATAGAGTGGAACATTACCTAATGATAAAAGGTCAATCTACGAAGAAGACATAGCAATCCTAAATGTTATGAACCAAATAACAGAGCTGTAAAATATGTGAAGCAAAAACTGATAGAATGGGAAGGGGCAATAGACAAATCCACAATTATAGTTGGAGATGTCAACACTCCTCTCCCAACAACTGATAAAGCAATTAGAGAGAAAGTCAGCAAGGATCTAGAAGAACTCCACAAAAGCATCAACGAACAGGATCTAACTGACATTTATAGAACATTCCACCCAACCGCAGCAGCATACACATTCTTTCAAGTGCCCATAAAACATATACCAATGCAGACCATATCTTGGGCCATAGAAAATACTCAGTAAATTCACAAGAACTGAAATCATAGCAAATGTGTTCTTTGACCACAGTGGAACCAAACTGGAAATCAATAAAAGTAAGACTACAAGAAAGCTCCAAACATTTGGAAATAAAAACGACCCACTTCTAAACAATCCATGCATCAAAGGGGAAGTCTCACTGAACTGAAGTGTTCAATTACATGCAACATGGTTGAGTCTCACAAACATAATGCTGAGTGAAAGAAGCCAGAATGAAAATACAACATATCAAAATCTGTGGGATGCAGCAACAACGTGCTGAGAGGGAAATGTATAGTGTTAAATTCTCATATTATAAAAGAGGAAAAGTCTCAAATCAGTAATCTAAGCTCCCTCAAGAAACTAGAAAAAGAAGAGCACAATGAACTCAAAACAACAGAAGGAGGGAAATAATGAAGACAAGAAATCAATGAAACTGAAAACAGTAAAGTTGACAGCAAATATCAATAAAATGAAAAACTTGTTTTTTGAAAAGATCAATGACATTGAAAAACTTCTAGCAAGACTGACAAAGACAAAAATAAGAAAGTATCAAGAATAAAATGGGATATCACTATAGACCCAGACATTAAAGGGACAATAAAAGAACTTTTTACATGTAAATGTGACAACTTAAATGACATGATAAACCAATTACTTAAAGAGCACATAGTGCCATAACCTACCCAATGTGAAGTAGTCCAAATAGCTCTTTAACTATTCAGAAAACAGAATTTTTAAGTGTTAAAAATCTCCAGGCCCATGTGGTTTCACTGGAGAAATCTGACAAACATTTAAAGAAAAATTAGCATTACTTTTATATAATCTCTTCAGGAAAAAAAAAAAAAAAACAAGTACAGGGAACACTATTCAATTCATTTTATAAGCCAGTACTGTCCTTATTTCAAAACCAGACAAAGACAATACAAAAATAGACACCTTCAGAACACTGCTCATGACCCTGAAAGAGAAACATGGTGAGGATGAGGAGCAACTGCAATTCTCTTATACTCCTCATGGGAATGCCAACTGGTGAAACCACTTTGGAAGATGGTTTGGGATGATATATTCATCTTGTGCACGCACATACGGCATGGCCCTGCATTTCTACTCTTGGGTGTAGACCTAACAAAAATGTTCCCATATGCTCACCAAAAGACCTGTACAAGAATGTTAACAATAGCACTATTTTAATAGCCTCAAATATCTTCATGCCCATCAGTAGTAGAATGGGTAAGTAAATTAGGCTATATGCACATGAAGAAATATGAGTAATGAAGATGAACAAATTTCAAGTACATGCAACATGGATGAGTCTCACAAACATAATGCTGAGTGAAAGAAGCCAGAAACAACAGATTCCATTGTTACAACGGATACAACGGATACAACGAATCTGTATGATTCCATTGATATAAATTTCAAAATGAAGCAAAATTACCCTCTGGGTATTAGAAAAACAGAGGAGTGCTTATTCTTCTGGAGGATGGTGACTGGACAGGGACATGGGAGACCTGAGAGGCTGGTCATGTCTGTATCTTGATCTGGGTGCTGACTACATGGGTTTGTGTGGTTTATGAATATTCATCACATTGTATTCTTAGATTGTGTGTACTTTTCTCTATGTATGGTATATTCAATTGTAAGTTGACTAAAATGCAAAACACCAAAAGCTTAGTGGATCTGGTGATGTGAAGATAACAGGTAGAGCACAAGTCCTGAGGAAGTGGCAGGCTTTGGGGATCTAACACTAATTCCCACTTTACAAATGGTGACCCTGGAGCAGAGAACAGTTTAGGGGCTGGGCTGAGGCTGCAAAGCTACTGAGTCACTAGCAGAGATTTGAACCCAGGGAGCAGGACTGCTCAGTCCGGGCTTACTCACTAAACTAGCCTGTGTCTTCATTTTTGAGAACACAGAGGCAATGAGGATAAAGGAAGCATTAGATAGAGTACTCAAATGCATGTGAGTCTGAGGTGACTTTAGGAAGGGTAAACCAGCATAGCAAGTTGAAGCTCTTGTGGGTATCTCTTTGTCACAGCAAGGGACCAATATTCACAAGGACAACCAGATATCATGTAAGAGAAGGCTAAGGAGGTTAGTATACTGCATTTATTGAGGCAGGGAAATGTACCATACATTTTTGAAAGATTTTGGGTTAAGGGACAAACTCTGATTACATCTCACAAGAGCATTTATGTTAAATGTTTAATTATCTCCCAATGCCAGAGAAATGCAGTGTGTGTATGCATGTTGCATGTGTGCACAGGCTCTAGTCTTTAGGGGCACAGTCATATTTTGGTCTTGGAGGAAAATAATACCATATCATTAGTCTTCTCTAAAGCATGGAAATTATGATTTTGTGATTAGGGCAGGCTATAATTATAGGCCAAAGCAAGATAACTTAATATAATTAGTGTTAGAGCAATCACTTAAACTACCACATACAAAACTGCTGTCTGGAGTCTTAATTACACTACTGTATAAAAATCATTCATTCTGTCAGCCGTTTTCACTGCAAACGAGAAAAGGTGTACATACACAGGCACCAAATATAAGAATAAATGATCTAACCTATATATTCACAATATAATACTATCAATGGCTACAGATTAGAAAGGAGTAGCTAATAAAGCAAAATGATTCAACGAAAACTTTCTACTGCCTTACAGAATGTGTCTGGTATATCCTTGATAAATAATTTTTTTTAAATCGAGTTTCCAGTGGAAATATTTCCTGGAAATAACTCTGGAAAATTCTTTCCAAATTAAGAAAGCTTGCTGAATGCAATACTCTGTGAATCCCTTTCTAATATAAAGTATACATAATCTACACATCTGATATTACTTAATCCACAATGTACCTATCTGAAACTCTCGCTGGGAAAAAAAACATGATAAGATGAAATCATTAGGTAATAGTCACATAGATGAGGAACCAAAATTAGGAGTGAAGTCATTCTCAGTTCTGCCAAGATTGCCATGTTACAGATACTTGACTCTCCTGGTATGCACACTAGAAACATGGTAGTCACTCTCTACAAAACCCAAACACTAGCAGCTCACCTTGCTCAATTAACCTTCCTTCACTTGGGGTTTTCTCCACTTGCCACTCTAGTTTCAATTCAAGTTCTACTTCACACCCAGGCCCCTCTTTGGTGCCTCACTTTCTTCTTCAAGGTAAACAAACTCTGTGACCTCACAGCCACATTCTGCTTAGATGCTCTTCCTGGAAATGTTCTTTTGAATTTTATTTCACCTCTGCACACTCTCTTTG
Source organism: Panthera pardus (assembly GCF_024362965.1). Taxonomy (NCBI): domain Eukaryota; kingdom Metazoa; phylum Chordata; class Mammalia; order Carnivora; family Felidae; genus Panthera; species Panthera pardus. The sequence continues at coordinate 59,733,251 of NW_026526821.1, read as the reverse complement.
TACATTATTTCCATTTGCATGGTTAGACAGCTGAATCACCCGTATAGCACACCATGACACCTTTATAAAAATTCACTATTTCAAGATCAATTGCACCCAGTCTTATATCACATGTAAAAATAACCTCTGAAAAAAACTCTCTGGATTGTTTTTATACCTACCACATTTGTCCAAATTTAACAAAATACCACACGGATAATAAGAAGGAAACAGAAGTGTAGGAAAATCTATCTTTTGTGTTTTCAAGCTTACTTTAAAAAATACAAACATTTTCTGAAACGCAGAAGTGAAAGTAATGAATGTTACGTGGATATTTTTCCACCTTAACTGACTGATCAGAAGAGTATTTATAAACCCCTGACTGATGTCTCGAGCTGGTAAATCAACACCAGGGAAGAACATTTTAAGCACATTTATCATCTAAGACAAACAGCCTATTCAGAGCATGATTATTTTTTATTCATCATTGAAGTTCACCTCCACATTTGCTTCTTCTCAATGTTAATAATATCTGTATAAGGTTTCTCAATATTTAATATTACAGCTTGCCTATTGCATGCTGATGAGGTTAGGTCACAAGCTTGATCTCTAGAAGACCAATGAGCTTTGCCAAAAAAATAAAAGAAAAAGAAAATGACAAAAGGGCCTATTTTATACTGAAGTCTAATGCTAGTTAGCTTCATTGTAAGTACCCATTGTTGGTTTCAATGACATAAAAATCACAGTATCACAGTTTTAAGGGAAATTAAGACTAAGATAGTTGAATGGACTGGCCCAATGGCATGGAAGCTCATAATTATCAGAAGGCACCCACCATCCTTGAGCACCACAATTTAGAGTGTGTATGACTCAGTTAATACCCACCGAGTTAGCAATGCTGTGTCACATTCAAAAGACAGTAACATAAAAGAAAATCTTACCTGTTCATTCTCCTCTTCATCACTACTTAGCTTAAGGTCATCTTCTAGCATTCTGAAAAAAGGAACAAAGAGGTATAGATACTTAGCAAATTCAAAATAATTCAGTACCAAAATATCTTTATTAGAGTAATGATTTAACCATAAGTCTGTTTTCTGATTAATTAAAAAAAAAAAACCCTTTTTTTTAAGCTTTTTCTTCTGATGTACTTAGGAAATAACAAACTGCCCCATCATGAAAATTAACCCTCTTAACAGTCCTTAATAGGGTAAGATGGGTTGCTTCAAGAATATGAGGTTTTATTTTATTTTTTTAAATTTTTTTTAACGTTTATTTATTTTTGAGACAGCGGGAGACAGAGCATGAACAGGGGAGGGGCAGAGAGAGAGGGAGACACAGAATCTGAAACGGGCTCCAGGCTCTGAGCTGTCAGCACAGAGCCCGACGCGGGGCTCGAACTCACGGACCGTGAGATCATGACCTGAGCCGAAGTTGGACGCTTAACCGACTGAGCCACCCAGGCGCCCCAAGAATATGAGGTTTTAAACAAACAGAATCAAATAAAGCTTTTGGTTGTGAAGTTTTAATTCCACAGTATTTGTTCAGTGTTTACCATGTGACAGGTGCTATGCTATGTCTCCATTTACTATTCAAGGTAAACAATGAGAGAGCAAGTAAAACTCTTCCGACAGCAATAACACAACAAACTAGAGCTGTGAGCATTGGCTGCTTAGGTCTTCCACCGGCCAAAGATCTGGAGAAGACATCTGCCTGAAGATCCTGCTGGATGAGGAAAACTCAACAGGAGAGAACTTTCTAGAAAAGACTCTGTGAAGGCAACTAACTCCCCAGTGCTCCCTGGTGTCTCAGATTTGCCATGGTGGAGGCAGTGGGGAAGTATACTTTTGGGTCTGTAAGAGTTAAAAGTAAAAACATACAAACAAAAAAAATCAAACCCTATTATTTCTGATGATGATAAAATTGTATTCTTATTACCATTAATGAACTGTTTATAGAATAATAGTTTTCAGATTAATTCATTTCAAAAGAAATCTCAGAAGGACATTCTATAACACAAATGAAAGCAGAGCTGTTCTGTGGGGGGTGGGGAAGGGTCCATTTGTGATAGATCCTGGGGCTCCAGGAATCAGTCTGAAGGCCACTGAACCCATATACTTGACAGGCCTCATTGTTCTCCTTGAAGTCACCTTCCAAAGACTCTACCCTAAAATGTGCCTCGTTTCTTTAAAGGCCAATTGTGGGCCCATCATCAGTATATTCCTCTGAATATTTTTTATAAGTAATTTCAGTGACCTTTGGGGTGAACTTGGGGTAAAGATTTGCTGGGGCAGTGCGTGGACCTAGTTTTGTCCCAACTGGCCATGTGTTTGGAGAAAATCACTTAACTCCCTTACCCTTGGTCCCATTTTCTGATTTGTAAAATGACAGGTTATGCTGGGCAATCTCTAAGGCCCAATCCTGATTAAGATTCCATGAGTATAGAGAATAAAATTACCCCTTACTTTGTAAAGTAGAAAAACTCTTCTATTTGTCATAGAGTGAGACTGAGACTTTCAGTCTCTGAAAACTGAGAAATTTCTAAGCAATTTTTGGTGTACCATTTAAACCATAACTATTAGGACACCAGATCTGCTTTTTCACAGGCTATGGCTATTCTACCAATATGGAGAAGTATCACTCTTTTATTATTTCAACCACAGGCAAACCAAGAAAACATCAGCAAAGACTGCAGAGCTCCATCCACAACTGCCCTTTATATCCGCTTGGCTGCCATTCATTTCCTTTGACCTTATAAACTCCTACCCTTGGCTTCAAAGAGAAGAGACGTGCTGGTAATTTATTAGAGCACTGTTTAGGAAGAATGTAGGAAGGGGACTGTGTTTTCTTTGTCCTTGAGTATCCAGTGACTAGCACAGTGATGGCACACAATACAATACCAGCTTGCTGGCTGGGCTGGGGCACCTTCCCCACGATTATTTTCCTACCAAAAGGCACAAATGCCTTTCTGATGAAAAACCCCAGAGGAGCAGGATAGTTTCTTGCCTCCACCCCTCACTCCCTCTTTAGAGGTAAACTGCCAACAGCTATTTGGTTTAATCTCAAGGACTGCCCTGCAAGCATTGGGTGTTCTAAGTGTGGGTGGTCCTGTCAGTGGGTGGAAAGAAGGAGGGGGCAGGACACACACAATCATCATTAACAACCCCCTTGTTGTTGGATGGAGGTCATATCAAGGGTGACTGAGAAGTTTCATCTTTATATAGGCAATAGTGTGCACAGACTTGAAGGCCACTGTCAACCACAGCAAGAAATCCCAACATGCCCCAAAGCAAGGGATCATAGCTTGGCTGCACACCAGCCATGTGACTCGGTCACCACGCGAGGCTGGCAATGCTGAAAGTAACCACAACAGTAAAAACAGTGTGTGAGGTTCTCTTTTAAGGTAGGAATACAGCTTATTTTTGTTTATTTTAAGCATGTGCTAAAATGTGTACATGCATCAATGCGTGTTTGTTTGAGTTTCATACTGTCTCTCATATCCTCTGATCCCTGGTAAGTCACACCTCTGGGTCTTGGCTTTGTCATTTCTATACTTGTCATTTCTACTTTGTCATCACTTCCAGAAGAAAGGCAGTCAGAGATCCACCTTGCCTTGTGAATTTTTTATATTGAGAAAAAAATGAATTTATTGTGTTTCTGGCTGAGATCTAAAAACAAAGGATCGAATGTAAAAATACCTCGTATTCAAGACAGACTTCCAGAGAAGTCAGAATCCAATGAAACTTCAGAATCTTGAAATATGTCGAAATGGCAATGAAACACTAAGTCAAACAGCTCATACATAATCCCACAGCAATCCTGGGGTGCCGCTATTACCAACACTTGCAACCACAGACCTGGAACAGCCAGTCGCCGCCACCCTGTGCCCAATCCCCAACAGACACGCTGAGGAAACTGATGCTCAAGGCCATCCAAGAATACAGACCAGCCCTTCTGTTTTATTCTGATGGTCACAGCAGAATCCCCATGACTCAACTTTCAAAGTGAGTGCTTGTTTCCATTCAGTGCGTTCTTCAAGTCTGGCTAAACAGACCTGGGGAAGAGGAGCCAAAGTGTGTATTTGAGGTTATAGCTGAACAATGAAATGTGGTTAGAGAAGAAAAATGCTGTAACCCCCACAAGATCCTAAGAAATGTCAGTGTTTTGTGTGCGGCAGGTAGACTGCAGGCTGGGATTACCTCCAGCTAAACACACAAATGGTACTGTTGCAATCCCCAACTCTAATCCCACCCACTTGAGAACATTTTTATCATCTGTCTATTTCTGAAAGGAAAAGATTGGCATACGTACATTAAACAAGAACAAACAACTACAAAGGCGTAAGCCAAAAGTGAGAGAAAATCCAAATTAAGTGTTGGCCAGGCCAAAAGGCAGGGGCTTAGGGTCTCTGACTCTATTTCCGAAAAAGGAAGGCAATGCTCTGAAGGGCTGAAGGCAGAGTTTGGAATGGGTCATATGCACATAAGCCCATGAAGCCTGTGCTTCGGCGTCATGGTGGCTCACGTGGGCACCTGCCGCACCCTTGCATCCTTACATTTGAGCACCACCCAGCCTTCTTCCAGCCAATGATGCCCACCCAGCGAGAAAGCAGCTCCCTTTCATGCTCCCTTAGCCCCTCCCCTTCCAGAACTCTTGATTAGGAGCAGATCTCAGCGTTGAATGGATCTTTGTGCCAGGTTGGCTAAAAGCACTTTCTACGTTACCTCATTCAGTCCCACAGCAAGTCCTCTGAGGTGGGCGCTGCTGGGACAGCAGGCTGTGGTGGTCCCAGCAGGCTGCTGGGACAGTCAGGCTGCCAGTATGAAACGTAGCGCTGCCACTCACCTAGCTGAGTGACCTGATACCTGCCTTAACGGGTTTTCTGGAGAAATCATTACACAACCCTTGGAAAGTGCTTAGTACAGAACCTGGCACGGAACGAGCATTCAATAAATGTTCATTTTCACTAATATTCCTCTTTTATCTCTGAGGGATATGCCTTAGAGCATTTAAAGAATTTGCATGGGTAAACAATGTGAGAGAAAAGATATTTCTATAATAATGCCTTAAATCTAAGCTCTACTTACCAGAATAGAGCTTTCTACTTTTTTTATACCTTTTCCCCCCTTACTTTCTATTTTTCTTTTCTGAAAAGAAAAGATGAGGCTCTCTAGAGGGGTAATGTATTTTAGGGTATAATTGCTGCCACGGTTGATTGATCGGATGTGGCTTCACAGCTAGAGAGGACAGTAAACATTCCTGTCACCCTCAGTGCACAAGGAGATCTGCTCTGAGGGCCAGTGGTCAGCCACGTGGCCACAGTCCCTCAGCAGGAGCCACCAAGTGATGACAACAGGGATGATGAAATAAAACAGACAATAAAATGAAACTTTTCAAAGGATGACCAGGGAGCAGAGGTGCGGCCAGAGGTAAACAGAAACCTGGACTCAGTGCCCTGAACACCAGAGGGGCTGTCAAACTGCTGTCAGAGGCACTCCAGGGTGGTACCCCTTGTGACTTCCCTCTGAACCAGGTAACTAAGAACTGAGATGTTAAAGGACTCGGGCAAGAGTTTTAAACATGCAATTGATGATTAAGATTCCATCTATTTTTCACTGGGGAACTGCATTAGACAACAGTTTCTTATCTTAAAATTACCGTCCCAGGTATGTTATGCCATGCCCTACGAGTACCTGGTACAGGTCAAAAGGTTTGGAGCCACAGGAGGGGGCCTTGTGCGGCCTGCGTACAGGAGAGGGTGTGACAGAGTGGCTTTGGAGCTCTGAAGCCACTTTGCCGTGTGTGTGCCAAGTACTACCTCTGCGGGTGGGTGTTGGGGGTCTCTTCCGCAAGTGAGGGATGAATGGCAACACTGCCTCTCCAACAGCAGGATTGGCATCAGGTCTCTCAGCCTTCTACTCCTTCTTCTGCCCGTGTGCCAGTGAGGGGGGTGCTGGCACCCTGTCTCCCAGGGCTATTACATTTGCATTGGCACTATCACTCTCGCCATTTACAAACTGCCTGCAGTTGTGAAGCTCTGGCACACACAGTTCTCACAGAACCCAACTGCCTCCTCTGATGGGATCTTCAGGAGCTCTCATAAAAGGGAGAACTTAAAACCCCTACAACTTTAATATTTGTGGCAACTTTCCCACATGTAGTATTTTTTAACTGGGCAACAAATTTATGTTGTTGCTAGTCCTTACATTTTTGAGGTACGGCACTTTCCAGGGAACAGGAACAGTAGCCTACCCTTAGCAGATGGTCAACTGCTTCTAATGCTCCACTATTTCTTCACAGGTATTGCAAACGGGCACATTAACTGCCTTCAAATGTAATGGCAGCCATTTCACAGAGCAGTGGTTTTTAATTAATAGGATTTCCCCGGAATTACTTGCCATTTGGGGCCCTTAACAGACCTGAATCCTTTAGCCCTTTAAAGTTCATTTCATTTTGCTTGATCTTAATGGCTTTTAAAAAATCTGAGTTTTAATTGGGCTGTTTGATTTTCAGATTTGCTTCTATATCTGGTGCTACTATGGTCTCCACCTATTTGAAATTTAAAGCCAAAGACAAATGTTTATGACTCCCCATTAAACATATTCATATATGCAAATATCTATTCTAGCAATTAGCAGTGCACGATAGCCTACTCGTTATGCAAGTATACCCCTCTGCAGGTATTCCCCAAGCCATCATCTCTACTGCTCAGAACATGGGGAGGAAGTTATAAAACACATTTCATTCTGTCTGAAGTCCACTGCTCTGTCAGGGTCAGTGCTACCATCTGCCTGGGCTTATTTTCATAAATAGGTAACCACTTTTCCTCTGCATTTGTTCAGAAGAATTTAGCTCATATCACTCCAGTCGACTGGGAGCCAGGAAGGCTAGGATAGGCTCACACTGGGGGTTGGTGATTTAATGCATCCAAGGTACAAATGAAGTAACTTAGTCTGGAAACAAATGGAGAAATCAGGAGTAAGACAAAGGGTGTGGTCTAGATGACCCAAGCGTTTTCAACTCTGATATCTTCCTATCCAGGGTTTCATATTTACATCTTTTGAAGCAATGTTGATGCATAGAGAGATGGTTCACATATATTTCCTTCCTGGACCTCTTCTGCCTGGGGCTGTTTTGGTTGTCAATGAAATCACAAATAGCTCTCTGATTCTGTCACGCTCATCCTGGTTTGGAGAGTGAAGGTGCATTGTATCTTTTCTGTTTGTGACCTTACTTTTCCTTACAGATGGTAAGTTCCAGTGGTCTTTTTCTCCCATGTACAAGCTGAGTCCACCTGCTACCTTCTACACAGGCCCATCCTCCCTGGGGGCCAGTATCTCATTTCCTACTATTTAAGACTCTCACAAAAAATCAACCTCATTTAGAAAACCTGCTAAACCCTGGTGAGATACGAGACAAATGTCTTTGAAATCTCATATCTAGCATGTTAATGTAGAATAAATGGAAATCAAAGGAAAATGAAAATCAACACTAATAAAAAAAATCACAGTCAGTGGTGGGATGAGTTCTGGAGACCAGGGGGCTCAGGAAAAGTTGTGAGGAGGAGAGAGTACTCGAGGGGCTTCAAGGTCCTAGAGGAGGCAGATTGAAATCAGGGACTCTATCCTGCCCCACGAAGGAAGGGTGACAGCCAAGCACAGAGTGCTTGGGGGAACAGAGGTATTTATTTCCCTCACTCTCATGATATTTTTAAAAAAGTAATACATACATATAGTTCAGAACTCTCCAAATAGGAAAAGGTGTCCAGGGGCGCCTGGGTGGTTCAGTTGGTTAAGCGTCCGACTTTGGCTCAGGTCATGATTTCACGGGTTCCTGGGTTTGAGCCCCACGTCGGACTCAGTGCTCACAGCTCAGAGCCTGGAGCCTACTTCAGATTCTGTGTCTCCCTCTCTCTCTGCCCCATCCCCACTCATGCTCTGTCTCTCTCTGTCTTAAAAATAAGTAAAACATTAAAAAAAAATTTAAAAAAGGAAAAGGTGTCCAGTGAAATGTCTCACTCCCAGCCTTGTTCCAATCCTCTTACTTCTTACTTTTGTCCCCCAAAATCACCATTGTCTATAGTTTCTTATACAGTTTCTTATAAGAAATAATAGTTTCTTATTATTTCAGGTTTTCTTTATGCATCAACAAGCAAATATGAATGCAGCACATTAGATCCATCAGGGTACGTACATGGCATTTAAGAACAACTATGAGGTGGACAAATATAATGTCAACTGGATCCTCTTTATCTGGCTGTGGTAGGCAGCTTCCAAGATGCTCCCAATGATCCCACCTCCTGGTATTCATGTCCTCATGCACTCCCCTCCCCTGAGTGTGGCTGCACTTAGTGACTTGCTTCTAGTAAATGGAGTAGGGCAAAAGGGATGGGGTGTCACTTGCGAGTTCAGGTGACCTCTGCTTGTTGGCATGCATGCTCTTACTCTTCATGCCTGCTTGCTTGGATGGAAAAAGCTGCCAGGTTGTGAGCTGCTGTACGGAGAAATCCCCATGGCAGGGAGTTGAGGGGAACCTGCTGCCAACAGCCAAGGAAGAACTAAGGTCCTCAGCCCAGCCACCCAGGAGGAACTGAATCTTGCCAGCAACCACATGAGTGAGCTTGGAAGTGGGTCTTTTCCCAGGTAAGCCTTGAGGGGACTGCAGACCCACTGACCCCGTGCTGCTTTGTGAGAGGTCCTTAGCCAGAGGACTCAGGTGAGCCACACTCAGATCCCTGACTGACAGAAACTATAGAGTAATAAGTGTTGTTTGAAGCTGCTAAGTTTTGCTGTAATTCGTTAGGCATTGATAAGTAATTCATATGCTGGCAGATGATTTTAAATATTTAGTGTGTCCCTTTTCAAGATCACTCTCAGCTGCTCAAGCTAAAAGCATTAGCAGCCATTATTCAAGCCGTTCAACAGAAGTATACTGTGGGCCTAAAGGGTAATTAAAAAGTTGTAAAAGCCATGTTAAAAAAGGTGTGAAAAACAAGTAAAACCAACCAACAGTATGTTTTATTTAAGCCAACATATCGTTTCAATGATAATATACACAGTTCAAATGCTCACTAGCCACATGTGGCTAGTGGCTCCTATACTGGACAATGCATGCTCATAGAAGGTGAGGGGTGGTCAGATATCTAGAGGTTTTGTTTTTCCCACCCCACTCAGCCCTCAGCCCCCCATTGCCTATTTCAGATGTCAATCTCTAACACTCTTGCCTGCACTTGACAGGGTGCGATGAACAAGCCTATGAAGGCAAAGATCCTGGTAACTTAGCATGTGAAGGAACTGAGGGAGGAGAAAGGGAAGGTTTTGGTTAGAATCATCATAAATGTGTAGCCTCCACTGACTACCCTTGGCGGAGACTGGAATCCCAGAGGTCCATTTTGTGTCAGTTAAATGTTTCAGTGACCCATTCTGCTTCTAATTCTGATGATGCTAATTACATGTAAGCTTTTGGCTTCACAGAAGAACTGGAAAGCAGAACCTTGCACAAAGCTGCAGGTGGCCCACAAGAGGGGTAGGCTCAGGGCAATGTGTTTGGGAGCCATGGCCTAGGAAACCAGAACAGTGGGCAGCCTTGCAAATACACCTTGTCAAAGGCTGACTGTGCAAGGGACGTCTACCCTTGTTGCTCTGACATACCTGCTTCTCTTAGAGATAGTAAAGACACAGCTCCCAAAAGTTATTTAAAGAATTCTAGATTTTGTTTTAAGTTGTATATTTTTAAAAGTGTGCTGGTTGGTTTTTTTTTTTTTTTTTTCTTCACTTGGAATTGCAGTTCTAGCTCGGGATGCTGAGTGGCCCAGAGGGAATTCTCCGTCTAGGAGAAATAGAATGCTGGGCCCGTTTTCCTTGAACATCTCATAGATGTTCACCCAGTTTGTGTGACCATGAAAGTATGAAAATGCTCCATCTTTTCCATTTAGGGCAATGTAGGCCACAGTTATAATGAAGCATTCTGTGAACACATCAGACTTTAAAATTGCTCCTTCCTGAAAGAAGTACAGGAGAAAAGGGCCGTGTGGACTCTCTCGTTTCTATCAAAAAACAACCGTGGCTTTAGAAATAGCACTTTAATAGAGAAAAGCTCTCTCCTCAAAGACAGTTTCAAAATTCCTATCCTTGTTTGTTACAAGGACTTCTAGAAAATTAGTTTCTGAACTTGGTGTCCTCGGTTTTAGAGGATTCAATTTCTAAGGCTGAGTAAATTCAAGTACAGCATGTGAAAGAATAAGATCCTTTTCCAGGTAGATACCAGAAGAGAGGTCAGAGGACCCTGACTGGGAACATAAAGTTTTCTTGGCTGCATAGATTCGATGATGGGTATTTCTTTATTTAACCCTCTTTGCAGGGGAATGTTTACACCTAACCAGAGGAGAAATGAGATATGCACATATATGGCTTATGTTTGTGATGTTGAATATTAATTGGTTGTCAATAAATTAATAAGCTGGTTGTCTATTCTCTTTGCTAACTAATGTTTAGCTTATTTAATTGATAACTTTTGACAATAAGAACACACTGAACCTAAAACGGTTACACATCCAGTAGGTTAAGATTTGTTCTTTGGTTCATGATGCCAGTTTTTGCATTTTTGTGGCTATTGTTATTAATAAGTTAACTGCTAAGTGTCCCTAATTGAGAGATTTATTTGAACTGATAAAATGTTAGAATTAGAAAAGAGAACCAAGCATAATCTCCTAATTAGCAAATGAGTGCACTTTAAGTGATACCCACCTCACATGTTGCCTGTGTATGGCATAACACAGTGGTTTCTAAACTTCACTGCACATCAGAATCACTTGGGATCTTTGAAGAATACCACCCCCACATTCTTATGTAACAGGGGTGTGAGCTGGGCAGCCATGTTTTTAAAAGCCTCCTAGGTGATTCTGATTTATAGCAAAGTTTGGGAACCACTATATAACACACACATGGGCAAGAGTCAGAAGAGCTGCATGTCTTCAATAGTTCTGGACCTAAATTCTGAAGTTTTAGTTTACCCATTAATAAAATGGGATGATAGTTGATTCATATGAGAAAATAAGGTGAAAGCACCTTGGCAACTGCAAAGCCTCGTAAGGGTTTCTCAATGATGTGGTTAACATTACTTTAGGTGCTTTAAAAAATACTGATTCTTTTTGCACAGTGAATGAAGCCATCAACAAAATCATAAGGCAACCTACTGAATGGGAGAAGGTATTTGCAAATGATATATCTGATAAGGAGTTAATATACAAAATATATAAAGAACTTATACAATTCAACACCAAAAAACAAATAATCCAATTAAAAAATGGGCAGAAGACCTGAATAGACATTTCTTCAAAGAAGACACACAAAGGGCCAACAGACACATGAAAGGATGCTGAACATCACTCATCATCAGGGAAATGCAAATCAAAATCAAAATGAGATATTACTCTACACCTGTTAGAAAGGCTAGAATCAAAAAGCTAAGAAATAACAGGTGTTGGCAAGGATGTACAGAGAAAGGAACCTTCATGAACTGTTGGTGGGAATGCAAACTGGTGCAGCCACTGTGGAAAACAGTATGGAGGTTCCTCAAAAAATTAAAAATAGAACTAGCATATGATCTAGTAAGTTCACTATTGGGTATTTATTTAAAGAAAATGAAAACACTAATACAAAAAGATACATGCACCCCTATGTTCATTGCAGCATTATTTACAATAGCTAAGATATGGAAGTAATCCAAGTGTCCACTGATAGATGAATGGATAGAAAAGATGTGGTGCGTATATATATGGTGGAATATTAGTCAGTCATAAAAAGAAGGGTATATTGCCATTGTGATAACATGGATGAATTTAAAGGATATAATGCAAATGAAATAAATTGGACAGAGAAAGACAAATACCATGATTTCACTCATATGCAAAATTTAACAAAACAACTGAAGAAAAAAAGAGACAAAAAATTAGACTTATATATGGAGAACAAACTGGTGGTAGAGGGGAAGAGGTGGGTTAGAAGATGAGTGAAATAGATACAGGGGAAAGAAAAAACTGATTCATGGGCCTCATCCCCAGAGAATCTGATTTAACTGGTCTTGGGTTGGGCATGGGCATCAGTGCTTTTGACAGACAGCCCAGATGAATTTACTGTTCAGTCAGGGTTAAAAACCACGGCCTCAACTCCAAGTGAACAATCACCTTCTCATTGGGACCATCTCCAATTCACAGGACGGAATTCTTCACATCTCTCTAACTGAACAGAATTAAAGCACTATATAGGGCTGCTTGTCAACTCTTCTGGCTCCAGCTTTCCCCTCCCCTTCCATTTGAATAAGAAAGCTTCCAAGGGAGAGGTGTGTTTTCCTCAATGCCTAAGATAAGGGACAAAGCCATCAATACTAATGAGTTAAGGAATTATTGTTAGTGTTTTAGAATTCTTCAGTGGTTGTTTTCAGAAGCCATGGACAATGCTGGGGCACCTGAGATTATTTTCTGGCCTTTTCTTCAGCCCCTGGGAGGAAATAAGAAGGTTATAGGTTATCCTGCCTTTCAAGTTCTCAGGAGGAGTCCCCAAACTCCAAGACAAAATAACACAGTGTGCTGGAGGCCTGGGAACTACATTCCCTGTCTGCAGAAGTTTTGGGTTTGATGTCACCAGTGAGAAGCATCGAATAGGGTTCGGAAGGTCAAAGAGCAATGGAAGCCATTAATGCTCCCAGGTCAGCGAAAGCCGTACATAAGCTTCAGCAGATGGCAGATGTGCTGTTTGTCAGTAGCTTCCAGGCATTCTGGCACCTGTAGGTGCTGCAGACATCTGAGATTATTGTTAGCACCTTTCTGTAACTCTTGCTTTTACCCATTTCCTGGTGGCTCCATGCCTATAACTACCCTAACCCTCCTGATGAATTTGGAAGCCACTAATGCCGTATCTTAAGTGCGTTTCTACTTAAAATACCTAGAGTGGTTTCTCTTTCCCAGATCAAACTCTGACTTACACGTATGGTAATTAGGAGCATGAACTCTGAAGTCAGAAAGCCTGGTTTATTGATGTACATTCAGGCCCTGTCACATTCTAGCTGTGCATCCTTGTGCAGAGAACCTAGAATTGCTCGGTCTCAGCTTCTTCATCTTTATTTTTTAATATTATTATTTACTTATTTATTTATTGAGAGAGAGAAAGGGAGAGAGAAAGATTGAGAGCATGCATGAGTGGGGTAGGGTCAGAGGGAGAGAGAGAATCTTAAGCAGGCTCCATGCCCAGTGTGGAACCTGATGTGGGGCTTGATCCCACAACTGTATGACCATGACCTGAGCTGAAATCAAGAGTTGGACGCTTAACTGAATGAGTCACCCAGGCGCCCCAGTTTTCTCATCTTTAAAACAGAAAAATAAGAATGTTTACCTCCCAGGAATATTGTGGGAATTATATGGGGAAAATGCACAAAACATTTTGCAGTGCCTGATACACAATAATTAATACATATTCAGTATTATTATTGGTATTTTATTACCCATTCCGTCTTGTAACAATCTGCATGTGATAATCTAAGTCCATTCCCTTCTTCTAACAGAGAACATAAACTCCTTAATTTATTGACCATCTCCAAAGAGCCAAGGGTATTCTAGGTGCTAGTGATACAAAGTTGAAAAAGTCTTTGCTTTCAAGTGGCTCACTGCTTATTGGAGGGAAAGTCAGATCAGTAACCCTAGGAAACTGATAAGCAGTGGGAGCACAAATAACCATCTTCTTTGTCAGACAATCCTGGCCCCTTTATTTTTCCTCATAAGTTTTATTCTCCAGGCTTTGAAGCATCTCTGTATTTCTCTCTTGTGTCCACTACAAGTTCTCCGACGTCCTTCCCAATGTACATTCATGTGAGGGACACAGTCCACTGTATAGGCTATATTGGTATTAACTGGAGTGGGAGAGACACCTGTCCTATGTCTGAAGTCAATAGTTCCTAATTGTTCTTCACCTTGTTCATTTAGTTGTTTCCTCCCTGTGCATCTGCCTCTTTGTTCAGGATACCCATAGGTAATTTGAAATTCATCACCAAATTTTAACAACCTTGTCCTATGCTATGTGGACCTAGAAGACTATTCTGGTTTCTGTGACTGTGGAGGGAACCAAGCCAGACCTGGATACTGCAGAGATCCAGCCAATCCCTCACCCCAAGTTGTCCAGTCCCTGGAACATATGCCCTCAGGACTTCTGGCTACCTGTGACTAGATGCAGGCTTTGTTTTAAAAATATATTTTTGAAAGAGAGAAAGCATGAGTGGGTGAGGGGAAGGGAGGGTGGGTGGGGGCAGAGGATCCGAAACAGGCTCTGCACAGAGAGCAGCAAGCCTGACGTGGGGCTCGAATTCACAAAGAGAGAGAACATGACCTGAGCTGAAGTCAGATGCTCATCGGTGGCTGCAGGCTTTTATACTAAATCCACTAACTCACACTAAATCCCTCACTAAATCCAGTAAATGCCACAAACAACAATAAACTGATCATTTAAATGTAAAGAGAAGAAAAGGACGTCTATGTTCCATATTAGAGAAAAAGCATCCTATTAGCTATTCATTAAAAAAGATCTCATATACACCAGGACTAATTCACTACTTTTTAAAAAAAGTGAATAGGGTTGAAAGTTAGGCAAATATATTAAATTGTCTAAACTCATTTTCAGGTATGCACAACTGGGTTTTGCAATGGGAAACAGTTACCCATTCAACATGTATCTCTATCCACCAAATACATCCTTATGGGAGTTCTGCTCATAGTGATACAGAATGTATCAAACAACCCATGCACATTAAACCCTGCCATACCTATTGTAGAGGATGGTTCCATTTACTGAACTGGAAACAGGGTCACAAGTATCAGTCAGGGCCACTCCACAAAAAAGTTTCAGCATTTCCTTATAGTTTTAGATCAGGTGTATTTTGGGTTTAAGTAAAAAAGAGTAAAACTGCAGAATCAAGTTGTTGCCTACCCAACTTTTTACATATTCATCTATTTGACTTTCATGTGGCAGAAAGGAATCTCAAGTGCAAAGGAAATAATTCATGTGAAAAATTTTAAGTGGTAGTGCATATTTTTGAAACAGAATGTGACTGTAGAGTAATGTTTGTTCTACTTATGAAAATGACCAGTAATGATCATGATAAATGTAGTCACTATCCTAGAGGTCATGGTGTAAATCCTGCCTAGGTGGGTCTATTCATTGACAGAGCACAGGAGTAGGGATGAAGAGAAATAGGGCCGCAGTCCAATGTAGACTTTCTGATTTTCCAATTTTAGATGGGTCAAGAGTCCTGGTCCACAGTTTTTCATTAGAATGGTAGAGAATCAACTGAGCTCAGGACCAATACTAGACACACTGTGAAGTAGATGTACTATTGTCTTTGGAAACCTCTACCATTTTAGGTGCACCATCTCCCTATCCCAAGGCTCGTGGCTCCTTTCTCATGCAGCACGTTCAGGATCCCATCTGGGATAGACAGATGTGGCATTCAGTTGTCATGTCTCCTTAAGGTTCTTCTTCTCGGCTGTGACAATTTCTCAGTCTTGTTTTGTTTTTGATGATGTTGACCACTTTGAGGAGTGTTGGCCATGTTTTTTGTAGAATGTCCCACAATTTGGATTGTTTGATATTTTTCTCATGATGAGGTTAGGGTTCTGGGGAGGAAGAGTCCAGAGGTAAAGTGCCATTCTTGTTCCATCATATCAAGGGTGCATGTTATCAACATGACTTATCACTTATGATGTTAAGCTTGGCATCACTTGGCTAAAATTGTGTTTGTTAGATTTATCCACTGTAAAGTTATTCTTTCCCCCCTCTTTCCAGACTCCACATGGAAGTCCCTAAGGAAAATTCATGCTTAAGGGGTAGAGATTTACATTCCACTTCCTTGAGGAGCAGTATCTACAGATATTATTTGGTATTATTCTGTACAAGAAATTTGCCTATTCACTCCTTTATTTATTCAATCATTTACTTATATCAGCATGGACTCTCACATATTTACTTTCTGTATTGGGTTATAATCCAACATTAGTCAACTGTTTTTTTTTAATGTATATTTTTTCTCTTTTCTGTTCTTTTATTTCCTATTTCCTTTCCTTTCTTTCTTTTATTTTCTTTCTTTCTTTTTTTTTTTTTTTAAGTAGGCTTCACACCTCATGTGGAGCCCAACATGGGGCTTTAACTCACAGCCCTGAGATCAAGATCTGAGCTGAGATCAAGTGTTGGCCGCTTAGCTGACTGAGCCACCCATGTGCCCCTAGTAAACTATTTCTTAATCACATAAAAAGTATTGGATTGAGTAGTCCTATAGACACTCTATAGATAGAACCAAGGGACAGAGTCACAATGTGTTGCCAGTGATTGCTATAGGCATAAATCAAAGGCTTGTCATTACCTGTGTAAAGTGGTTAAATTCTGGCCAAATAGACATTTTAAGTCCTAATAAAGCATTCAGATTCTTGATCAGCAAGAGCAGAATTCTTTCCAAATGACAGGTATCTGCATATTCATATGTATACACTAAGGCTATCAGGGACATTCGATTGTCAAATGAACCAGACACCTCTGTTTGTCTTGTTTGCTCACACTGATTTATGCCACATTCATGTACCACTCCTTCCTTGAAATGCTTCTTGCACAGCTTCTCTGGCCCTTAAGGTTCTCTTTACCTTTGACTTCCCATTTCCTTTTGCCACTCTTCAGAAGTTGATGTTACCGTAGGATCCTGTCCTCAGTTTCTATTCTCTTCTACCCCTTCTTACCTCATCTACTCCTGAGGATGACATCTATGACCTCATCCTCCAAAGCCAGTTCCCTAGGCTCAAGTGCACCCTCGCATTTCCACACGATGGCTTCCTGAAGGCCAGAGACCACATTTTATCCTATAGGGCATCTTTAGCATCCAACAAAATGCCTGGCATAGAATAACCACATAACAAATGTTTGCTGAGAAAATAAATGAATCTCCACTTGGATGTGCCTCTATGATTTGCCTAAAACCAGAACCCTCTCACCTCCCCACCTAAAATCCAACATGCACTGCTGAATTCTATGTCCAGGTCCATGATACTATTACCCACCAGGTCATGTGCACATGGTTGTTGACTTCTCCCTGCCCTCTTTACAGACAGTAAAACTCCTAGAGGTATGTGTTCAATGTCCTAAGTTTTCTTTTGAACCCATCTTCCTCCATCCCTCACAGTACTGCTTTAATTCACACTTCTGGTACCCCTGTAATAGCTTCCTAACTTCCTCCCTCCAGTTTTTCCTCCAGGTTCTATTGCCCATCTTGTTGCAATCCACCTAAAATCTAAATCCATAGTACCTGCTGCTTGTTAGGGACGACAAGGCACTTCATGGCCTGGCCTCAGCTCTCTGCAGTTGTTAGCCTGTCCCAGCCCTTATAATCAATACTGGAACAATGCAAACTATATATAGTTACACTTGTCAGAATCTCAGCCTCCACCTCTCCTGCCTGAAATGCCTTTCTTTCTATTCCCTGTTTTCATCTATTATTCACCCTTCAAATGCCACCCCAAAGGGCATATCGTCTTGATGCTCAATGACCTTAGTTAATTACACTCTTCTGTACACCGTCTAATAGCACATTTGCCCACACTATAGTGTAATTATCTGTCTTCAGACTGTCATCTACCTGACTCATGGGCTCCTTGAAGGAAGTGTCAGCCTCACTCCTTTCTGTGTCCCCAGTGCCTGAGGCACACAAATATTTACTTAATGAAAAGTCATAAGCACACATGCCTCCATAATAAGAGACAAAACCTGCAACACTGCACAGAAGAACTTGATCCATGACTACAAATGGAATGGAATACACTTAAAATCTTAAAGTCTATCTTCAGAGGGCTGAAAAATGAGCTTGAGATAAGTTATATAAAAGTTTACTTTCAAAAGCTCTTGAATTTATAATAAGCACACTTTTTAGAGCTCATTGTCTATTAACTTCAAAAACAGAAAGTGGCTGGGCAAATTTGTCTACTCCAGGATCAGACCAACAACGGAAGGGCTCAGAAACTGGAGAATCCCAGGGCCTCAAACGACTCTGCAGCTGTTTATGAAATAAAAAGTGCAAAGCTAATGGCCATGTGGTGCTGCTAAAATTCTTGCAGGAAATGACTGGGTAGTGTATGCTACTTTTTATCCAGATCTTTTCCCAGTCAAAATATGGCTTTTGACAAATGTATTTTGGTTAAAGTTATCTTAATACAAGGTAATATTTTTAGAAAAAAAAGATTAAAATTGTGTTTTGAAGAGTTTCTATGCAGGCACAGTGGAGTTTCCTTCTTTTGGTTTCCCTGATGGAAAAGGAAGGACAGGGAGGGCCAGGAGCCATATGGGGAAGGAGAAAGAGGCCAGTGTGGGTGCAGTGTCAGGTGAACTGGGAACATTCCATCTGAATGTCTTGGTGTGGGGCACAAGAGGCAATGACAACAGTATGTAAGGAATATGTGTTAAAGGGACTTACCTAACTTTGCTTTGATGTTGTGTGGGGCCTAGAGGACCAGTCCCTTAGGAAGCTGATGCCAAGCAGGTAGTTTCTAGCCCTATCAGAGACTCCCTCCCTGCCTTTTCTTTTTCTTCACCAACCAATCTTGACCAGGACTTCCTCACCTCCCACCTGTAACACACTCCCTGCTCTAGAAAATTCTCAGGTTGCCTAATTACCAAGGCTGGTCTCCAAACCAGGCTGTGTCTAGTCACTGCTCACTCTTCCCATGCTGAGTTGATGTTCTGGGGAAATTTGGTCTCATTTGTGCACCAAGAGCTCCATACAGCATTTTTCAATGCATCTGTGACCAAATTATTTTCATGAAAAATACAAACACCATAATAAAACTCTGCCCAAAATGCATGTACCTGTTGAACTTCTGTGGCCTGCAGTTTGGGACAGTGTTATTTTAGAGCATCCAAACACGTCAGTGTAGCTGATGCTCCTATACCCTTTGTCCCCACCTGGTGTCCAAGCTGGGGCATTTCCCTGCTTTCTCTGAGCTGCCTTCCCCAAAGGAATCCTTCACTCAGGACCACAGTCAGAGGGATCAGACCATAAATGAGCTTATGCATCAGGAAAATCCTCTTAAAAGTGATTTTAGAGGTGAAGAGGCTTTGGGGATAATCGAGACCAGTGGTTTATAAACTGTCAGTGGTAGTGGTGGCACCCCAACTCTTTCTTCAGAGGAAAACCTGTGCAGGAAGGTAGGGGCCTCAGGTAAGTATCATCAGACACTTTTCCCTCCTGCCAGGAAATAGCACTGTGAAAAAGCAAATGGCCACCGTGCCATCAGTGAGAGAGCCTGTGAGCAGGTGATAGGATCAAGAGAAAAATGAACTTAAGGGAAAAGCTCCCCCAGTAGGAGGGCTGTTGGATAGAAGGTAGAAATTCATTCTGGGGGATGTCTTATTTCAGGAGGATATTGAATTAGTGATTAGGGCCCAGGAAGGGCTAAGTTCATGTAGTTGACTAAAATGATCTAAAATGTGGAAGGTGTTAAGGACTCTTCTGAACAGCCTTCTTGTCCTTCTTGGTAGAGCTTCTGGAAGCAGTGACTAGTTGTTAGCCTCCAGGGTTGGCAGCTAAGCCTGACAGAGTGGCAAGGTCAGGGCTTTGCTGGAACACAGGGAAGGTGTGGCCTCTGCCCTGGCCCCCACCACCTCCTCTGGGTTGAGCCCTCCTCCTGCCAAATCCCACTGTTAACTCTTTCCCTGCAGCACTAAGTCCCAAGGCAGAGAAAAGCCCTAACTGCTACCTCTGGTTCTGGCCTTTGCTGAGGTCTCCCATCTGCATGGTGGCCCCTGTGGCCAGGGAGGCAGGACAGAGAATTCTGCTTGTCCCTTGCTCGTAGCTGCTTCTGAAGCATCACTGTTCCTTATTCTTACTCTTCTATCTGATCCACAGCAGCAATAGTTGGGAAGAGGTTACCAGGCTATGGAGGCTAGAGGCAGTGGTCTGACTGGGATATGCAGAGCCAGGAGGAAGATTGGCTGATAAGATAAAGGCTTTGGAGGAGTTTTCTGTGAGAGAAGAGGGATCATGACCAAATCCTGGAGTGCTACATGTTGTGTCCTCACCTGCAATGCCTGGCCTCCTTCCTCTGCAATCTTTGAGGGTCCATTCCAAGAACTGCTCCTCTAGGAAGTCCACCAGATGATCCACCTTCCCTGGTATCCCCTCTTCTCTGAACCCCATTAAGGATCAGTTGTCTTGGTTGGGAGCCAGTAGTTCTCTTCCCTCCTCCAGACTTGTGAGACCAAGATGGTGCTTGAAACTCTTGTGTCCTCTGGGGAGTCAGGTTATCTGGTACCAGGTTAAATGCAGCAGAAGAGTGTGAAAGTGTGAAAGCCTCCAGCCAGCTTAGCTTCTAGGGCTGGGGCTGTTCTGGCAGCTGCAGGGGACTCTGAGCCCATCAGGATGCACACCTCTTATCAGAGCTGCTGTCACCTTACACTGAAATGCCTTCTTTATGCTCCAGCCTTACCTCCTGCGGGATGAACTTCTTTTGAGCAGGGGCCATGCCATATTTCCATGTTTCTTATTTCCAATGCTGGGCCCCAAACAGAGCAGGAGCTTAACAAATTAACAGATTCCCCAAGTGAACCAAATGGAAATGAACAGACTGCTATGGGGTTACAGAGAAAACAGGTGGGTGATAGAATGAGAGGAGAAGGGGGGATCAAAAACAGTGAGATGGAAATTCCATTACTGATTGCAACTCAAGTCAGTATTAACTGAGAGTAACATTAACATTGTTACCCAGAATGGGTAACTTTAAATGGGATTCTGCAAGAAAAATTTTCTTTTTCTCTGTGTATGTTTCAGTTAGATTCTGGGAACAACCCTTCTTTCTATCCCCCAGATGTTGCAAATACTGGGTGTGCCCAAACCTAATTTTCATATGGAAACAGTTTACATGCCACTACAATTTATCTATTATCGTCACTTACAGTACTTCTAAATCTTTTCTATTAGAGAAAAACACTTATACTTTTTATATTCGTTAAGGTGATTTCAACCAACGAAAAACTATAGCATTGGTGGGCGTTACAGAAATGGCATTGCCTCCTGGAACCTGCAATTTGTAAATCTTAGGTTTGTTGCTGGTTCTGCGATAACCAGGGAATGGCTATTATGTGCTCCCAGACAAGGCTTTCTCCTGTGATACCAGGTACTTCTATCTTCCCCTTATTACCCAAAGATAAAGTTGTTAATTTACTTTTTTTTTTTTTTTTTTTTTTAAGAATGAAAGAATGAACTCAAAAGCCAGTGAGTTTTGGTACCTTATTTATACACTCTTAAGTTGGTCAGTAAGAAAAACACTCAAAACACCTCTTCTGTTTCCTGCTGCATCATTATTTCCAATGTTAAGGGATCCTATATAAAAGCAGCCTTTTTCACTGTGTAAATACATACTTCTTACTTCTCGATGATTTTAAGAACTCTCTAGACCAGACATTAGAGATGGGTGCTTTAGACTTTCAAAGGATTTTATGGACTCAGGTCAAATTTTGACTGAAGGAAGACCCATTTGGTGACTCTTGCCCCACTGATTGGGTGGCAGGTGTAAAGACAGGGCATAGTTGGTGTGAACCACGAGCAGTGAGTCCAGGTGCTCTGAGTGTGGGTGGACAAGGTCCTGGCTTTACTTCCCAGGGTTCTTTACTTGCTTGGTGACCTGCTGGTAATAGTGACGTTCAATTTCCTTCTCTATAAAAGAGAAAATAAAACACTCTCTCCAAACTATTGTACTATCTAAAAAACGATATGTGTACAAAAGCATTTGTGCTGCCAGGAAGACATTATCAGAAGTTGTCATTTGGTTATATGACATACTGTAATTTCATAACTATGGAATTTATCTAGTAAAGCCTTACATCTCCCTTTCATTAACCCACAAGAGTGCAGCTCTTTTAACTGATCCAGCCAGCACCCTGGGTCGTTTTCACCCCCAAAACTCATAAATTATTTGCTGCCTTCCCTGTTCCACTCTGGTGTTTCATGTGTCTGGGTCAACATTTCTTTCACCAATTTGGGGTGTTCTTTAGCTTAGCTGTTAAGATTTATGAAGTGGCTGAAAGTTGCCAGCACTGTTTTGAGAACTAGCAAGAACAGTTTCATTTCTGGGCCAGTAGTGGGCATTCATCCATACCTACTCAATGACCTTCAAATGTGCAACATGTCACATTTTAACCCCTCAAGTTACAGTGAGATATAGGAAATGGGTGACTACTGTATTGGAAAACGTGCTGATTTGGAGTTAATTTTTGACTTCTAACTTTGTCACCTACCAGCTTGATGGCCCTGAGTAAATTACTGGGCCTTTTCAGGGCTCTACTTCTGAATGTAAATTGAGAGTGAATAAAATACATCTCAACTTAAAAGATTATTGGGCAACTGAATAAGATAATGTAGACAAAAACATCCTGCAAATTTTAAAGCACAGAATAAGTATGAGGGATTCTAAGAGTGTAGGCTCAGAGTCTTATATACAGTAGGCCCTCCATAAATGGGAAATGGATTGAAGGGCTACCAGCAACCACAACTAATTCCTCTGGCAACTTGACATGTAATCCAGAGGTGAGGGAGAGTGGGAAAAAAGGGTTGGTAGATTAATTTGGGCTCAAATTATGACAAATATTGTCATTTCAGCATGCTTCGATCAGCTTACCTAACCGATACGGGGATGAAAACAATGAACTTCAACATCTGGTTATGTGTTTCTAAGGAATCCGTTCAAATGACAAAACACAAGGAACACATTTGATTCTAGAAGGCAGTATCCTTCGGTTGTCCCCTGGGCCCACTGGAAAGGCAGGCAACAGGCCAACCCCATTAACTATCTGGAGAAGACAGACATCCAGGTGTGGGAGCAGGAAACTGCATTCTTGTTACTTCTTCCGCTCCAGACCCACCCACCCCTCGGCCTCTATCCTGCTGTCCAGCCCACCTGAGACTAGAGAGCCCATGCTGCTGTGCTCTCTTGCTTCTCTTTTTCTGCCTGCACTTGTAGCTGGTTTCCCTCATGTTTGCGTTTAATCCTTCTATTGTTCACTGCAGTTCCTGGTGTTTCATGTCCCTTCTTTAAGGTCACAGACTAACTTTCAAGTGTCTATGGAATCCCCTCAGCACCTGTCTGATGGCCTACGTGTAGCAGGTGATCAATACCCGCTGATGAGGAGCCCCGGCAGCTGTTACGGAGCTGGGACCTGGCCCTGGAGGCCAGGGGAGTCTTAGGAGCACAATGACCTGGTTAAACCTGTCTTAAAGGAAGATGGTCTTTAAGGCAGCCTACATGGGTGAGGGAAGCCAGCTTATAAGAGGGAAAAACTGCTTCAGGTCCATAATGCCTTATCTGAAACCCTCAGGTCTGGATGTGTTTTGGGGATCCAGAACTTCCTTTTGGAAAGGCAAACTGATGCCTCCATCACATACTCTGTAACATCTGGGCGGGGTCTGGGGTGGTTGCATGAACAGTCATAGGAAGTGAGACCAAAGTTAAAAACAGCTTGCAGCCAGTTCTACCAAATGAGTTTTTTTTTTTTAAACTTCAAGCCTTTAGAGCTTTTAAAATATGTGAATTGAGGGACAGACTGTGGATTGATGTTTTAAAGGAAAGTCTTCTAAGGAGGATGGTCTTGTTAACCAAAGACTAGTTCTTTTCAGTACCTCAGGGCAAATGAGTGAGAAGTCAGAGGAGGAACTGCTCAGGCCAATAGAATGAACTGCTCAGGCCAATAGAATGTGAGCTGTCAGTAGTGTGGGGCCATGGTGGAGGGAAGGAGAGACGCAGGAGGGTGGTGGGCAATGGGGGAGGAGAGGGAAGCTGGCCACAGGATGTAATGGAGTGTGTGCCAAAGCTACCAAAGGCGGCCAGGGAGAAGCCCCTGGATAGGGCAGCCAATGGCTTTTAGGACAGGAATGAGAGTAATCAGTTTGAAATTGTTTGCATTGCTTTCCCTAAGACCTCTCCTTGCCCACCCCACATGACAGTCAATTCTCTCGAACAGCGCTAACAGAAATAGAATGTGAGTCACCTATGGAATTTAAAACTTGCTAGTAGCTATGTTACAAAAAGTAAAATGGTGACCTTAATTTTAATAATATATTTATTGAACCCAATATACACCAAATATTGTCATTTCAACATAAAAATTACTGAGATCGTTTATATACATATTTTTGCACCAAGTGTTTGACATCTGGTGTGTACTTTACACTATCTCAGGGTGGGGTCTCCACATTTCCAGTGTCTGTGGCCACCTGTGCCTGGTGGCTCCTGGACTGGGTAGCACAGCTCTAGATGTCACAGCTGGGCCAGCCTCATACCTCAGGTGACTCAGACCCCACATTCTGCTTCGCCCTGGGTGAGTCTCCCAGGTGGGATCCTAATACACTCCATACTTCTACCTGTATACAGCTTGACTCATTTAATTCACTAGCTTACAACAACCAGGGGATTAATGCTAGGTACCTACCTACCTTTATGATCATAAATATACTCTTTTTAGTGAAAGGTCTTGAGGTAGGCTGGAAGTACGCCTTTAAATTGCAAAGAAAAAACAATCCAGGTAATGTATGCTCCTGTAAAAACTATGAGTTTACGTGCATCTCCATACCTGCACAGGATGCAGGAGGGAGGGTTATCTCTGCTTCCACTTTCTTCATTATAAATGACCATGGTTACTTCCAACAACCTTAATAAGCAGAATATTTCTCAAACTAACAAAACAGCACTATATCTTCGCTTTTTCAAAATTACATTTGTAATGTATAATTTTGAGAATTCATGGGCACTTACAAGCATCTGAATGCCATAAAATAGGAGAACTGATGAAGCAGCTGAAATAAAGTATCTGTAAAACTAAAGATGATCAATCACAGAGTTTCTTTCCCTGGCCCAAGAACTCCCTAGAATCTGTGAAAAGCTTGCTCGTGGGAGAAGCACCCCACGCTGCTCCAACAGGGCACTTAGTGAACATGAGTCATCGCCATCCCATGGGGGACACTCACTCTTCACAGCCTGATGGCCTCACACAACAGTTAGCTGTCCAAACCCATTCAAACAAAATTGATTTTTTTGTGTGTGAGTGTGCAGATAAAATTCACAAATGAATTGCCCAAGAAATCACTTTGACATATTATCACATAAAATCTTGGCTGCTTGGAAGAACTGTAAAAAGTTTCATTAATATGGTTTCATCCTCCATCTCCTCATACGAACATCACAGCATGTTATAGTGGCAAGACGCAGGTGGTTCATGCCCAGGAAGTGAAAATCACTGCATCGTAGCTGAACAGTATGCAATTTTAAGCCAGTTTACCTTATGATTCTATTCTTTAAACTCTGTATTACATTTAATGTAAAAGGTCCATTCCAGGGTATGCATCCCCAGTCTGCCCACATTTAGTTTGCCACAAAAGAGAATCATTATACTTATTGTGATACTATATTGCTCTAGACATGTGGTCTCTGGAAGCCCAGAATTTGGACTAATGAAAGCTCTGCACAGCACACTGCGGGATTTCTACGGACTAGGGGGATTCTTGATGACTGTGGAGAAGCAGTCAGCCAGCCTTGCTACTCCCTTTGCTCTCCTCTTCCTTGATCTCTCTCTCCTAAGGGGGGGTGGGGGTGAAGCCCTTGTCACACCTGTAAGATCTGAAGGCATTAGGTCTCTTATCCTGACTTTGCTTCCCCACCCCAAGGGAAAGGCATTCATCTGGCTTTTCATAGGCAGAGAACAGAAGTAGGAGAAAGCTTAGAGGAGGAGTTCCATAAAATTTTGGATCAGCTTCCTGAAGATTTGAGAATTCTCGATGCCATGTAGGGTCCTGCCACCTACTTAGCTGGGCAGCACTGCAGGTGAATGAGATGACCTTTTGTCCACCCCTGCTCTGGGTATGGGGAGTGGCGTGTGTGTGTGTGTGTGTGTGTGTGTGTGTGTGTGAGAGAGATTGTACCTATCCTACCTTAAAAAACTTTCCAACCACAAGACTATCTGTAAAAGCCTAGAATTTTTTTTTTTAAGAGAAAAAATATGCAAGCTTCAGGTCTATAGAGCAAATGTAGTAAGAAGAGCAGTAAGTAAGATCATGAGTCAGGTTTTGTACATCTGTTGTAAAGGCTAATTCTTTTTCTTTTTCTTTTTTTTTTTCATAAGCAAGACAATTCTGTTCTTGTAGAAAGGCCCTTGTGATCAAAACAAGAGAAAAATGGGTCATGCCAAGGATCCTGGCTCTGATAACTCTTTTCGGGCTCTGACAGCTCTACTGGGTATTCAGAGCTGATAATGTGAGGATCTGAGTCCTCCTGGTTCTGATGTTAAATACTTAAAACAGGAATAATAAAACCAAGTCTGCCTTCTTTACAGGTTGTTGTTGAAGACAGTGTGATGTAACAGAATTGAAAGTGCTTTGAAAATCACTACTTTATGATCATTAATAAGACAGTAAACAAACACCAGACTTTGTGTACTTGCAATTCCTGATGTATCTATCTACTGCCTGTAGCATGAGGCCTCATCTATGATATTCTCTGATGTTTATGTCTGCTTTTTCCTTTTCCAAAACTTCTCTGTATATTCCCAGGCCATTCAAAATAGAATTTCAAGTGTGCATCATTGGTAGGATTGGGCAGTAGCACACTGCTATCTTGTTCCTGGAACTAACCCAAAGTTCTAGGAACCAGAATATCTCTACATTTCCCAGTTTGAAAACTTTGATCTATGCAACAATCTCTAAATCAGGCATCTCTAATCTTTGCCTTTGGACCACTGTTTTAGCAGTGTTTTTTTTTTTTTTTTTGTTTTTTTTTAAAGCTTATTTCCCAGCCCCCAGAGCAGCTATCTGTCTTCTGGTACTGTTAACAATGGAGTTTTGGGGCCAATCTGGGCATCTCTTCAGCACACTGACTGTCCAAGAGTCTGCCTGTGACTCATGCCTTGGACTGCCCAGCATTGGGGTGCTGGATGGCTGTCACCAAACATTTGAAAATTTGGAAATTCCACCTCAAGCTCAACTCCAAGACTGTTGATCCTGGCTAACTACATTCATGCAAAATAGTCCAAGCACTGACTCACTTTGGGAATCTGGGCATTCTTGAGCTTTTGATATTGAGACAGTGGAAAACTTTGTATCAGTATAGATGCTACCAATAATTTTTATCCATTTAAGCACTTGATCTTTTACATATTTACCCAGAAATGTCTGAGTCTTACCACAGATCAGAGTTAACACTCTTTTGCAAGGAAAGACTGATTCACAGTGCTAATAAACACACATTTATAGACACCAAGTGAGAACATTATAGGCATTTAGACATCGGTATGCTGTAATTTTTATCAGAGACCTTGCACACATTTTGTTAGATTTACACCCAAGTATTTTCCTTTATTTGAAGCTACAGTAAATGGTATTGCATATTTCTTTTGGTTTCTACTTGTCACTAGAATACAGAAATGCTATTGATTTTTAGAAAAAAATTTTATATTTATTTATTTTTGAGAGAGAGAGAGAGAGAGAGCGAGCAGGGGAGGAGCAGAGAGAGAGGGAGACACAGAATCTGAAGCAGGCTCCAGGCTCTGAGCTGTTAGCACAGCGTCCGATGTGGGCCCGAACCCATGAACTGTGAGATCATGACCTGAGCTGAAGTCGGACGCCCAACTGACTGAGCCACCCTGGTGCCCCAATGCAATTGATTTTTGCATGTTGATCTTATATCATACAACCTTCCAGAACTCATTTGGTAGTTCTGTTTGATAGGTTCTTTGGGATTTTCTATACAGACACGCATGTTGTCTCCAAGTAGAGATAGTTTCTTGCCATCCTGCAGTGGCTAGAACTTTCAGTGTTACATTGATTAAGAGTGATGACAACAAAGAACCTGACCTTGCTCTTGATCTTAGAAGAAAAGCACTCATTCTTGTACTATTAAGTATGAAGTTAACTGTTAGCTTTAACTATTTTGCACATGTTCTTTAAGAGGTGGAGGAAGCCCCTTCTATTCCTAGTGTATCAAGGGTTTTTATGATGAACAGTTGTTACATTTTGTAAAATGCTTTTTCTGTGTCAATTCATGTGATCATATGCATTTTCCTCTTTAGCTTGTTGATATAATAGATTACATGGATTCATTTTCACATATTGAACCAGCCTTGCATACCTGGGATAAATCCTACTTGGTCATGGTATATTATTCCTTTTATACATTGTTGGATTCAACTTGCTAACATTTCCCTAAAATTTTTTTTTTTTTTAATTTGTAAGTTCATGAGAGATATTGGTCTATAATATTCTTTTGTTTTGTTTTATTTTTGTCTGGTTTTGGCATCAGGATACTATTGGCCTCATATGATTTGGGAAGTGCTCCCTTCTAATTTTTTCTGGAAAGGACTGTACAAAATTAATGTTTATTCTTCTTTATATATATGATAAAATTCTCCAGTGAAAACACCTGTGCCTAGAGATTTATTTTTTGGGGGAAGCTTTTAAATGACAAAGTAAATTTCTTTAACAGTCATAGGGCTATTCAGGTTAACTATTTCAACTTGGCTGAGTTCTCATAATTTGTGGGTTTTCGAGGAATTGATCCATTTCGTGTAAATTGTCAGATGTATGTGTGTAGAATCATGTTCTTAGGATTGCCTTATTCTTCTGACATCTGCAAGGTCTTAGAGTGATACCCCTTGTTTTGTTCCTAATATTGGTTATTTGTATTTTCTCTCTTGTTTATCTTCAATCTTGCTAGAATTTTATTAATTTCTTCAAAGAACTGGCTTTTTGCTTATTAATTTTTCTATTGTTTTCCTGTTTTTGATATCATTGATTTTATTTAAAAAATTGTTAAGGTTTATTTATTTTTTAGAGAGAGAGACAGAGTGTGAGCAGGGGAGGGGCAGAGAGAGAGAGAGGGAGACACAGAATCTGAAGTAGGCTCCAGGCTCTGAGCTGTCAGCACAGAGCCCGACGTGGGGCTCAAACTCACAAACCGTGAACTGTGAGATCATGACCTGAGCCAAAGTCAGATGCCAAACTGACTGGGCCAACCAGGTGCCCGATCATTGATTTTAGCTCTTATTTTTGTTATTTCTTCTCTTCTGCTTGTCTTGGGTGTATTTTGCTTTTCTTTTTCTAGCTTAAGGTAGGACTAAGATAATTGACTTGAGATATTTGCTCATTTCTAATGTAAGCATTCAGTGCTATAAATTTCCAACTTGATACTGTTTTAGTTGCATCCCACAACACTTTGATATGTTGTGTTTTCATTTTCAGTCATTTTTTATGTGTATAATAAATTTCCTTTGAAATTTCCTCTTTGGCCTATGAGCTATGTAGAAGTAAGCTGTTTGATTTCCAAGTGTTTGGAAATTTTCCTATCGTCTTTCTGTTATTTATTTTTGGTTTGATTCTGTTATGGTCAGAGAATATACTATATATGATTTCAGTTCTTTTACACTTTATTTTTTTTTAATTTTTAATGTTTATTTATTTTTGAGAGAGAGAGAGAGAGAGAAAGAGAGAGAGAGAGAGCGAGCAGGGGAGGGCAGAGAGAGAGGGAGACACAGAATCTGAATCAGGCTCCAGGCTCTGAGCTGTCAGCACAGAGCCTGATGTGGGGCTCAAACTCACAGACCGTGAGATCATGACCTGAGCCAAAGTCGGACGCTTAACTGACTGAGCCACCCAGGCACCCCAATTTCAGTTCTTTTAAGTTTGTTAGGGTTTGTTTTATGACCCAGAATAAGGCTTATCTTGGTGAATGTCCCATGAGTACTTGAAAAGAAGGTATATTCTAACTGTTGTTGGATGAAATGTTCTATTAATGTCAACTAGATCCTTATTGCTTGATGGTATTGTTCAATCCCTCTATATCATTGTTGATTTCCTGTCTAATAGTCTATTAATTGCTGAAAGTGGGGTTTTGAAATCCCTAACTATAATTGTAGATTTGTCTATTTATCTTTTCAGCAATATCAGGTTTTGCTTCATGTGTTTTGAAGTGCTTTTGTTTCTAAATATACATTTCAGGTTGGTGTATCTTTTTGGTGGATTAATCCTTTTATCATTATGTAACTTCCCTCTTTGTCCCTTGCAATTTTCTTTGCTCTAAACCCTACCTTTAAAATATTAATATAGCCATTCCTAAATTTTAAAATTAGTTTTTACATGTTGTGTCTTTCTGTGTTTGAAATGAGTTTCTTGTAGACCCTAAGTATTTGGGTCATTTTTTAAAAATCCACTCTACCAATCTCTGTATTTTAATTGGTGTATTTAGACCATTTACATTGAATGTAATTTTTGATATGTTAGGGTTTATGTCTGCCATATTATTAGTTATTCATTGTTTTTATCTTTTGTTTCTCATTCTTCTTTTTTTTTCTTGCCTTCATGTGGGTTACTTGAACATTTTTTAGAGATCCATTTTGATTTTTGTTTTTGAGTATAATGCTTGTATAGTTTTCTTAGGGGTTGCTCTCAGTATTGCCATACACATAGATAACTTATCACAGCCTATTGGTATCCACTTAGAGTGAAATGTAGAAATTTTAACTCTATTTAAGTTCCTTTATACTCTTTACTATGAAAACTATATTTACCTGTTCACCTGGAATTGTACTAGTTTTAGAAGTTTAAGTATGAAATATTCAAGGTCTGTGGTCTCTGACCTTCCAGTGTGACTTTGAGGTCTCAGAGCCATTACTGTATCCAGTAATATCTTATTGTATCTTACATAACACACCCTCCTTTATGCCCATAGGTGTAATTAAAAAAAAAAAAAAAAAAGAATATAGCCAACTACTCTGGTAGATCTCAGATGTAACACAAAAGCCCTAGGCAGAAGGTCAGCATCAGTATATAGTGTCATGTCTTTGGTTGCAATTGGGTAAAATGAAGTACTGGGAATTGGAAGGTATGGATTTCACCATGGAGACCCACTCAACTTTCAGAATTTGGATCCTATACTATCTTTGGATTCAAACCAACAAAGCAACTAATCATGTTTCCTGTATTTTACTTGCTTTTCTAGCCCCTGGGTTCACCTAGTTAGTGGATTAAAAGTATACAGTTCTAGATCATGGATACACTCTGCTTCTATGTCAGTGTGCTAATACCCAACTAACCCATATTTCAAAATGTTCAGGCAACAACCAAGGTGAATTTTCATTTTGTAGTGATTTTACATGCGTACCATATATTTATTACTAATAAATTCATTATAGTATAAGGAAATATATTAGAGGCAAAGTCAGGTACCCAACATATTTGGTGTAATGGTAGAAATAGAAACTAAGCTAGAACTTAAACTTGTGTAGCATTATCACAGGAGAAATAGGAGAGGATCTCATGTTAGAACCAAGAGAGACTCTCATAGGATAATTAGAAGAAAGCGCTCTCAGCAGAGAGAGTGGTATGAACAAAGGCATGTAGAAGAAAGATCCCAGGGCATGAGAGAGGGATAGTGCCAGTTTAGATGGTGCATTGGGTATGTGGGAACTAAGGGTAGGTTGTGGAAGATGAAGCTAGAAAAATAAATAGGGAAGGAAGATCACACAAGATTCTAAAATCTAGGTTTAGAATTTGAACTTAGTTTTTGGTAGTACATAGTTATCGAAGGTTTTAGAGAAGAGAAGTGGATGATTAGAACTATATATTAGATAAATTAATCTGGCAGCATCATATAGATGGAATGAAGAAACTGGGGGCAGGGAAACCAGGCTTCTATAGAGGACAGGGAAGGGAGAAGGGAAGGCCTAAACTCAGGTTGCATGGAGACGTATAGAAAAAGAATTATGTAGGAGAAGCTGTGGGCATAGAACTTGATAGGATATAGCAAGTAACTGAGTTTTGGTGCCAAGGATGGGAGAGAAACCAAAGTTTCGAGTCTCGGGGTCATTGTTCGCAAAAGTACGTGATATAAGAGAAAGAGCTGGGGAAAGAATGGAGAAGAGTATTAGATTCTGAACATATAGGATTTGGGGTCTCAGTGGATGGAAGGAAAGACTGGTTAGAAGCTCAAGGAAGACATCAGAGTTAGGGATCTTGATTTGAGAGGCATCTGGACAGAGATGAGAGTTAAAGCTATGGGAATGGATTAAGATCACTACGAGAAGGTTGCAGAGAAAAAGAAACAGACCAAAGCCTGAACCCTGCTAGGAAAACCAAGAGAACACAGTAGGATCGCAGACAAGGAATAGATGGTTCAAAGAGGGCATGATCAGTGGGTCACTGACTGCAAAGACATTGAGGAAATTATAGACTCAAAAGGGGCCACTGGTTTCGCCCAGTGACAAGTGACAAGTGACATGGTGGCCCACAATGACATTGCCAAAGGTGGCAGTAGTAGGCAAGCAGTCAGGGAGAAGAACCCATGAGAGCTCAGTAGCTACAATGGTTGATGGCTGTGGCCATTTTTGTTTTGTTTGGGAAAATATGAACAGGCTATAGGCCCAAGTAGGAAAAGCATCTAAGAAAATAACAAGATAGGAGGGAAGAGATGAGGCCAGGGGCACCAGAGGAGAAAAGGATCAGGCATTTCTTCTACTGAGATGGGAGAGAAGTAGGCAGGGATAAAGCTAGAAAAAAGTTGAAGGTGAAAACAATGGAAACATAGGTATTGTTTCAAAGGTACTGTACACATGACCAGATTATTTTTCTTTTTAATCAAAAACTGCTTTTTTGATGAAATTAATATGATTCAGTTAGGACAAAGGTGGTTTCCAAATCTGACTAATCATTAAAATGAATTGTGAAACTTTTCAAACATACATATTTGTAGGCCCAAACCCAGCCACACCAAATCAGACTCTCTGGTGGAGTGGCCCAGGAATCTGCATTTTAAAGCCCTTTCAGTGCTCTGAAGGTTAGCTGGGTATGGGACCTCCTGAGTATGGTTTTCAACCAAGGATGTATATCAGAATCACAGGGGCAGGTACTGGTTAACTGAGACTGCAGAGCACAGCTATTCATATTTCAAAGAGCTCCCCAGATGATCTGAGGTCCACCCTGGTTAAGAAGCATGGTAAAGAGACTGGACTGAAAAAATAAACTAATTGGACAGAACACTGAAATTCACCGTATCAATTCGTTATCTGTTATTTACGTCACCTGACAATTTCCTTTGGCCATTTCTCGTATCAAAATGGCATCTGCTCCTAACCTGGCTGTCACAGGTGGACTGATGTGTTTCTCTCTGGCTTCTCAGTGCCTTTCCACAGGCAGCCAGGCCTGCAGGGATGCCATCTGTGGCTCCTTGGAGAGAGCCTGGCTTTGAATTTTTTGAAGTCTCTTTAAGGGAAAATATACAGAATAACATTGTTCTTTCTCTGAACTAATGATACAAGGTATCTTATGAAAGAAACAAAAATGCAGAATGGAGGGAAGGTGATAGAAAAAGCAATGATGGTTCCTATTTCACTAATCTGAAAGAAAATACTATCAGGCAGATTCATAATTAATTTGGTCAGAAAAAATCCTTGCACCATTTGGTCAATTTTTTTTTTTTTTAAAGCAGCAGCAACAAGATAACAATTACAGAAATGAGAGCCTGGCACATAGTTGCTTGGCTCTGAGGGAGGCCATAAGCCCAGCCCTTTTAATGCCTCTCAAAGAAATACAAAATTTTCTTTTATCCCACATGATGGTGTGATCCAATTCCTGCTCCAGCAGCCCCAACTCTCATCTGTTGGAGTCTTTAAATTTACGGCACAGAAGGAAACTGTCAGCTTCTCTCCCCTTTTATAGGACATTCACATTTGCATACTCAACAGACAGTACAAGCCTCAAAGGCCATATTCCCCAAAATGCAATAATCCTACATTTGAAATACGAAAGATATAATAGTAGCATGAAAATATTCTTACCCCGATGAAGGCTGGCTCCAGCTGTGGCTTAGTAAGTCAAAAACTAGTAAACTTGCTTGTAATAACATCCTAAAAATTCCAAAGGTTATTTTCCCCCATCCACAGTTAAAAAGCCATCTCCTACAGAACAGTGTCACGTCTGTGACGTGTCCAGATTAAGGCAAGAGGTTTCTTGCTTCTAGTAATTTGTCTGGTTAGAGATTAAAGAAAAAAAATCTGTCTTGAAGCTGTCAGTTAATATTTTTTAACTTAAAAAAAAGCCATCTTCATGCTTCACAGCATAACTGTGTGATTTTTAAACAGAGTCAATTCTTCTCCATATCAGGTATCTGAAAGTTTTTTTTTTCTCATTTTAGCACAAGGCAAGCAAACAAAGGTTATCTGCGAAGTTTCAAATGCATCTGAGTAACATAAACTGAAGTTAGTTAGCTTTCTTTGATATAGAATTACTGACACATCTCACTGAAAAAACAAAATCCTCCTTGCAATTAATAAAGAATTGTGGTATTCTAACAAAGCTGGAAGCTAAGGATCTTCAAATTCCAAATCTTTCCATTCCTGGATGAGCTTTGGTATTCAGATGTTAATAGGATGCCTGCCTTCTTTTGGCCAGTATTCAGGCTAAAGAGTCTGTGAAACAGACTTTTTCCATTCTATGACCTCAGTTTTAGGATTTCTTTCTTGCAAAATGTTAGTTATTTTACTTGGCAGATTGCCAGAATTCATTCTTACTTTCTCTCGTCCTTCTGTTACTTTATCTCTTTTCCCTTCTTTTTTCTCTCCCTTCTTCACTTATCTTGCTTTGATAAATTATGGATTTAAATTAAAGTCCAGTTGGACCTAAATTTACATGGTGTTTGGTAGGGTTGCTAGAATTAGCAAATAAAAAATACAGGATGTCCAGTTAAATTTGAAGTTCAGGTAAAAAAACCAAATAATTTTTAATATATGCCCCAATTATTATAGAATACATAGTTATACTAAAAAAATTATTTCCAAATATCGCATGGGATATACTAATGCTAAAGATTACTCATTGTTACTCTAAAATTCAAATTTAACTGCATGTCTTGTATTTTCTCTGGCAATCCTAGTTTGGAGGTTAAATGGAAGGGATTAAAAAAAACTAGCAAAGACATGTATTCACAACTGGAAGAAGAGAAATTTCCATTCCTATCCTCATGAATGCTTTTTGTCTAGGTATAACTCTCCATGGCATTGGTTTATTTTTGACCCATCAAGTTTTACTAACAGACCCACAGAGCATACCACGGCCTGATACTGAAGAAGTCCATAGGGTTTCAGCTTTGGATCACCCAAGTCCGGAATTTACAAAGTGGGTCCCCTCAGACAACATGGGATCTCAGCCCAGCCACAAAACCATATAAATACTCAAGTTTCAATTGATCATTCTCCTTCAAAATTTGTACATCAAATTTAATATTTTCAAAGGCACTGAATGAATTTTCCCTCTGTGGTTCCCACTCTGAGGCAATTTAGCATGGTTAGTAACAGTGATTATTAGGAAAAACAATATAATTCAATTATACTTCAAAATGCAATTAAATGATCACTTCTTGGACATTTTGAAAGGGAAGATGAAAGTACTGATATGGTCCAGACATTTAAAGATAAGATAAAGATCTTAACTACATTAATTATTAATTCAATTGCATTTTCCAACATCTAAGTACACCCAGGGGTGACACATAATTCAGAAATGGTGTTCTCTTGTTCAAAGACATATTAATACTCAGTATTTTGAAAATATGTTGAAGTCTACTAGCCAGAATAGAGATTGTATAGAAGTATAGTTAAAAGCATGGGCTCAGGAATCAGAGTGAGTTCAAATCCCAGCTGTCACACACTAGCTGTGTGATGCTGGGCAAGTTACTTACCCTCTCTGTGCATCATTTCCCTTATCTGTAAATGGGGATAACCATTCCAGAGAGCTGTGAGAATGATATGAGTAAGATGCTTAGAATAGTTCCTAGCACATAGTAAAGGGCTCAGTAAATTTTGGGGGTGAGGATTATAGCCAAAACTGTCAACAGGAAAACAAAACTCACAAAATCAGAGATTGGCTTCATTTTTGCAACTGGCCCAGGAGAAAAATGATTTTTTTCCCCTGTGGCCAAATGGATAATATATTTATGTTTTTCAAAATAAAAAAATAACACTATCTTGTGTACTTATCCATTAAAAAATCTTTTTGTTTTCACAGTATACAACTTTTTGGGTTGTGTGAAATTAGCATCTAATTGTTTTAATAAGTGAAGCTGTATGGTTAACAGTTCTACCGAACTACTGGTTGCTTTTCTTGTCTCATCCTGATTATTATTCTCTTTACTCTCCCAAACTCCAAAAGCAAATGAATAGCACTTTTTCCTCCATTCCTAAAAGCCAATTAATCTAACTCAATCTTCTAGGCTTTAGTGTTAAGCAGACTTTCAAATGAAACAGTCCCCAGTCACTGGGTTTCCTGCCATCTGGTCACTTTGAACTTCATTTGTTTGTGTTTTGAACCAGGAATGGAGTCCAGCAGTGCTAGGTCTAGGCTACAACGCAGCTCAGGTGTCTGCAGTTGGAGGCGGTGTTAAAGAAAGACTGCTTTCAAGTCAGACGCCTCTAGGGTAACGTCCTGGCTTGGCCACGCTACCTGTGTGAGCTCCCTGAGACTCGCTTTCTATAATTATCTGTAAAAAGATTCTGGGGGCACCTGGGGGGCTCAGTCGGTTAAGTGTCTAACTTGGGCTCAGGTCATGATCTCAGGTTCATGAGTTTGAGCCCCACGTCTGGCTATCTGCTGTCAGCACAGAGTCCGTTTAGGATCCTCTGTCCCCCTCTCTCTCTGCCCCGCCCCTGCTCACACGTGCATCCATGTGCTCTCTTACTTTCAAAAACAATAATAAGTAAACTTTAAAAAAAGAGAGAGCTAATACTGTCTACTTTTTTGAGTTGCTATGAAGATTCAGAGTTGATTTACCTATAGGGTGATCCTATGTTTCAGTTTATACATGTCTTCCCTGTGTAACTGTGATATTAGATAGTTATCCTATTTTTATAAGGCATTTAGCACAACAGCCTGGAATACAGTCACTATTCAGTATTTGTTACCTCTCAATCATGATATACCAACATCTTTACTATTCTAAAGCTTTAAATCTCACCAAGTCTTCATTTTAAAAGCAGGAATGGCCTTTTTAACATAGAAAGATGAGTGTGTGCATATATGTGAACGTTTGGTCACCTGCCCTTTGTCCCTGCATTTCCTGTGTCTTTGTGTATTTCAGCTATTTAAGAAGCTAGAAGTGGGGGTGGAATTCTCTGTGGTAGAACCTTGAGGGCAGAGGCTTAAATATTTTACATGCTTTGGTAGGATCATGAGACTGTTGCTTTGGCAAAATATACTCTGCCAACAGAAGGCCCTGTGAGGTGAGCAGGTGGGCCGGGGCTGGGAATCCGTCCTTTTACTTCTGCCAGCTATTTGGATGGTCAGATGAATTCCAGATTCCAGCCTCTGCTATTTCCAAGCTCTCCATCACTTGTGCAGGAACACCACCCTTTCCACATCATGTAGAACCAGCCAGGCTTCCTCCCATGGCCTCCTCCCCAGCTCTTTGGGATACAGTCTCCTTGATGATATGGAGGGAAGAGCAGACATTGAGGGCTTTTAGGGAAATACCAGCCCTCTATACAGAAAACAGGATTTCTCCCTTAAAAATCACTTCTGGTTCATGTGCCCTCTGCACTAGGCTGCAAACTGAAGGTGGTTCCTGCAAATGCTTCTGGAGCTAGCCAACCCTGCTGAAATCTAGGCCACTGCCAGCTGCAGAACCTCCCTGAGCCAACTCGCCAACTCTGAGACCTTGGTTTTCTGTTTTATAATATAGGATGTAATAATATAATAATACACTTCATCGGATTACTTTAGAATTAAGACAACATGTCCAGTAAAGTGTCTGGCACAAAATAGGCATTTGATGCTTGGAAAGTATCATAATGGTACCAGGCTGCCTGGGAAGGGATCAGCATTAGAGGCAAAGAGAATCTGCAATCTGGGGGCAGTGGTGTGGGGAGGGAGAATTCAGTTTGTAAATATGTAAGCTCTGCATTTTGGAGGTTTACATCCTGATTAAAATCTGTAGAAGAGAAAGAACAAATCTCACTAGTGGTATTTCTGAACGAAGATACAGAAAATGCACAGCAAATGTATTCCAACCATCCTTTGGGTTACTCTGCATTCATTCACTGATGCATACTAACAATTTTGTATCGCATAAGTATTATGTTCTAGAGGCTGGGCAAAATTTCAGCATAAGAGTATGCAGAAGCTGTATAAAAGAAAACATTTGGAGGAAGCATAATCAGTCTGTTAATACCAGGCAATATTTATTGATTACCCACTGCAATCAATACATATGGTAATATTTATTGATTTACCACACTCTCCCATGGCCCAAGTAACTCCTCAGAAAAACGATGCCATCTGCTAACACCACAGTGAATACAGAGTACCTAAAGTTTATTAATTAACGTCTCTGTGGACTGTAAGAGCTCATTGCAGAGGTGCCAAACTCACTTCCAGAAACTGCATTCACCTTAATTATTAAGTGAAGGAAGCGGTTGCTTATATGATCTGATCAGGGGTCACTGAAAAACTTTCCCTTCTCACATATTGTACACTCCAACTATCTACCCTCTTGAGCCTATGAACGGGTCCTAACATTTTCTGAGTTGTCAGGCCTTTGAGTTCAAGCTTTCCTTGGCCCTCTGGGAATGCTTACAGGTTGTCTGAGGGGAATACTGCAGGGTATAAACTAGTCACATTCTGGTAGTGGGGTCAGAGAGAAAGCCTGCAGCAGAGCTGAGTGGGAAGACTCAATGGATATAAATCTTTGGATGGCCTCTTACAGTCTTTCAGTCTCAGTTTCCTCATCTGTAAAATGAGGAAGGAAGGACTCCCTTTCGAGGCAATGGGGAAGTCTGTGGAGGCTGTTTACATAAGGTGACTGAGCAGGGCTAGAAATATGGCAGGGCCAGTGTATGTTACTTCCTTCTCCTTCCTCACTCCTTGGGCACAGACTATCTCATTAGTTGGTCGGTAACCTATATTGTGTTATGAGCGTTGGCTGACAAAGGTGAATTTGTGTGGTTTGACTTGTACTTTAAAATATTAAATAAGAATTGAAGATGTCAGAGTAGTCGTGGGTAATGTTTTGTGATATCTTTCTTTCAGTATATACACTTTCATAGGATATGATGTAAAATGTACTTCTGACTGTGTAGGTTATGTTCAAAAAGTATGAAGTGAGTACACACCCCAAATAATCAAAAGCAGGAATCTGAGGCAGTATTTGTATACTCCTCTTCATAACTGGCATTATTCACAACAGCTAAAAAGCAGAAGCAACCTAGGTGTCCACTGATGGATGAATGGAAACACAAAATATATATACACACCATGGAATATTACTTCATTATGTATATACACACCATGGAATATTATTTCATTATACACACACACACACACACACACACACACACACACACAGTGGAATATCAGTTAGGCATGAAAAGGAAAGAAATTCCTTCTTAAAAAGGAAGGAAAGTCTGACACAGGCTACAATCTGGATGAAACTTGAAGACATGCTAAGTGAAAAAAACCAGACACAAAAGGACAAATACTATATGATTCTACTTATATGAGATCTCTAGAGTAGTCACATTTATAGAAACAGAAAGTGGAGTGGTGATTGCCAGGGACCAGGGGAGGGAGAAATGGGAGTTACTGGCTATGGTAATTTATCAATTCAGTGTATCAGCAGAGCTTCCATTTGGGAAGATCAAAAGAGTTCTGTGGATAAATGGTGGTGACAGTCAAACAATGATGTGAATACACGTAATGCTACTAAATTGTACACTTAAAAATGGTTAAGATGGTAAATTTTATGTTATGTGTATTTTATCACAGGTGCATTTGGATGGGACCTGAACGTAAAAGAAAGAGAAAGCGTGAATCTCTGGGGAACCACGCAGGGGTCAGGGAACACATTCTCTAGTTGTTCTGAAGAATTCTCTTTTGTGACATCTGGGACCAGAGGCCTTCCAGTCTGGTGTAAGAACATAAAAAATAAAGTTTGCAATCTTGTTCTGTGATGGCATAATTTCCAACTTGCATTCTTGGGTTTATTTGGAGTTTTAATCTGAGAATACAACGAATATGACAGCAATGTCCAGTTTCTCCCTCAGGTAAAATTGATATACACATCTCTTCTCCTTTAACAAGGCTGTCCAGCCTTGGACTTATTGGTATCTGAGTGTTGGGTCAAGGTTTTCCTTCTTTATTGAATAATCCATACCTTGTGAAGGCCTTCAGCCTAGTGTGATCATCTACATAATGAGGGCACCCAAGGAACCTTGAAGGTTCTTCCTATTATACTTTTTATTCTTAGTGTTTGAGACTTGAAGAAACACAATCTGGCCAATTTTTTTCTAGCAAAGGCTGTACACTAGGTTTCTCATTTTCTCAGCAGACAGAATCCTGGCAAATTACTTAAACAGATACAGAAAGGAAGTCTCTGGGGACAGACACCCCATAGACTAAAAGAACAGTCACAGTTCATTATTTTGGACATGGATTGCTATGGCCAAAATAAATATCAGGAAGGTTTCAAACTTCTCTTAAACACACACACACACACACCAAAAAACCCCATCTATCAGTAACAGTTCTCAAATCAACTTTGATCTCTCAACTTCCAGAACCTATTATAGCGATCAGATTGTATAACCTTATTATTAAATGCACATGTATAAATGATAGATTTCCTTGTGTTTGGCATATAATTGTTTCTCTGCATATTTTCCTCCAAATTTAAGAAATTTTTAATGAATAGGTCATGGACAGTTTATGTCCCTCCAAAATTTGTATGTTGAAATTCTAACCCCCAAGTGATGGTATTAGGAGGGCCTTTGGGAGGTAATTAGAATTTATGCCCTCATAAGAAGGAATATAACAAATCTTGCTTCCTCTATCTCTCTGCTCTCCTCCATGTGAGGACACAGCAAGAAGATGGCCATCTGCAAACCAGGAAGTGGGCCCTCACCACATGCTGGATCTGCCAGCACCTTGATCCTGGCCTCCAGAATGGTGAGAATTAAATTTCCATTGTTTATAAATCACCCAGTCTATGGTAGTTTGTTATAGCAACCTGAACTGACAAAGGCAAATATTTTTTATTGATATGAGCATATTTTACCTTTCATCTTTATGAATGACTCACAGTGTTGGACATTATATACCTGGAAAGGATCTTGGACATCATCTAGGACTACTTTGTTCTACCAATCAATAACAGTCACATCTCCCAAAACATTTAAAAACAGAAGTCAGTGGTGACTTCTTTAGCCTCCTTCAGGCCATACATTCTTCACAGGGGAGAGGTAAAGTCATGCACTCCTTGCATATGGTCCTATTATCCAAAGGCTTTGGAGAAGAGCTCATTCTGGTTAACATCTCTGGAATAGACTGACTGACAGTAGACTGCACCACCTCAGCTCCATTAGAAGACCTTTTGAAACTTTTTTTTAATCACCCTTAACCCTTTCTTAGTCCCCCCCCCCCTTTTTTAAGGAAAGATTAAAATTCTAACTGAGCCCTGATCATTACCACCTGCTGAGACAGGGTTGTTTTCCATCTTTTTAAAGTCATGAATCCTGTAATGATTGCAGTAATAGCTGTTTATTGGATGCTTACTAGGTAATTGGCACTTTCTATATATTAATTTCAACTACTGCACTAACTTTGGAGAAAGAACATTGCATGAGTCACTCTAATTCAAGATAATAATTTCCAAGTCTTTTACTGTACCATGTGCACACCTAATGGGCCATTCATTATCTTTCTGCTTCATTTGTTTATTTTTTTTCTCCTAGGAGGTGAAGGCTTAGTATTTGATCCCATTTCTTTAATTTATAAAGGTAATTTCAAATCTTCATGTAGTCTTTAACATTATAGATGCTTTGTCCAATGAGGGTCATCTACGAATGTAGAAGGGTCCTGTCTAAGGATTCTTTTACAAGCCTATGCTATTGGCCTCTCATTTGAGAGTATATTTGTCAGGGGTTTACAAGTCTGGATTAAGCAAGCACAGTGACCCTGCCAAACTGTGGCCTTCATAATATCTTGGGAATCTCCCCTTGCTTGTGATTCCTAGAACTTTTCTAGTAGAGATGACAATCTGGCAGGGTCTCATTCTACTCTTCCTCTGTAGGCACTACCTTAATTGCTTGCTCTTCCTGGCTTGGTTATTGTCTCCAGAGAAACTTCAGAAGAGCTCTAAGACAGCAGCAGAATGGGACAATGGTCAGGAGCTTGGCTTATAGGGTCTGAATCTTGGGTTTAAATCCTGGCTTTGCCACTTTATGCTATATAAAGCAGAAACCTCAATTTGCCTAAAGAGGGTATTATTGGATTTTTGCTAAAAATTAGAGGTGATAAAACATGTAAAGTGTTAAGACGAGTATCTGGTCAAGGTAAAAGCTCAAAATAAGTCAATTATTACTATCATCAGGTAGAAAAGCTGTCACACAAATTCATCCTTTCTGTAAAATTAATTTTGCTATTTGTTTAATAATTGGGGTAAAATTTATAGACAGTGAAATGCATAGAACTTAAGTGTAAAATTCACTGGAGTTTTGATAACTGTATATCCTTGTTACACAGCACAAATTAAGATATAGAACCTTTCCATTACTTCAGAAGTTTCATCATGACCCCTTCCAGTCATTCCGCAGCCCCTCATAACAACCACCAGCAATGAATGAAAGTTCTTATTACTCCATATCCCTACCAGCATCTGGTCTGGTTAGTGTTCTGGGTTTGGGCTATTCTAATAGTGGTATCTCATTGTTTTAATTTGTATTTCCCTGATGACATATGGTGTAAGAGCATGTTTTCATCTTTCATCTTTTTATGGCCCATTAAAAAAAAATATTTATTTACTTATTTTCAGAGAGAGAGAGGCAGACACAAAGAGAGAGAGAATCCCAAGCAGGCTCCGTACTCAGCCTGAAGCCTGACACGATTGATCTCACAACTGTAAGATCATGACCTGAGCTGACATCAAGAGTCAGACATTCAACCGACTGAGCCACCCAGGCATCCCTGGCCCATTTTTAAATTGGGTTGTTTTCTTATTGTTGAGTTTTAAAAAATCTTTATATATTTTGGGTACCAGTCCTTTATCAGATGTGTCTTTTATAAGCATTTTCTCCCAGTCTTATCCACTTGACATTGACTTGTCTTCTTATTCTCATCTTCTCATTCTTTTCATATTGTTTTTCAGGGACAGGCATTTTTAATTTCAATGAAGTCCAGTTTATCAATTATTGCTTTAATGGATTGTGCCTTTGGTGGTGTATCTAAAAAATTGTCACCATACCCAAGGTCATCTAGGTTTTCTCCTATATTACCTTCTAGGAGTTTTATAGTTTTGTGGTTTATATTTAGGTCTGTAACCCATTTAGAGTTAATTTTTGTGAGGGGCTGTCTAGATTCACTTTTTTCTATGTGGATATCCAGCTGTTCCAGCACCATTTGTTGAAAAGACTTTGCTCCATTGTACTGTCTTTGCTCCTTTGTCAAAGATCAGTTGACTATATTTATGTGGGTCTATGTTGTTCCATTGATCTATTTCTCTCTTCTTTTGCCAATACCACACTGTCTTGATTACTGTAGCTTTATAGTAAGTCTTGGAGTGGGCAGTTTAAGTCCTCCAACTTTGTTCTTCTCCTCCTGCATTGGCTCTTCTGGGTCTTCTGCCTTTCCATATAAACATTAGGATCAGTTTGTTGATACCTACAAAATAACTTGCTACAATTTTGATTGGGATTACATTGAATCTACAGATCCAGTTGGGAAGTTTGTTGACTTTTGATTAGAAGTACTCAATTGTGTGAATATACCACAATTATTTATCCATTCACCAGCTGATGGATATTGGGGTTGTTTCCAGTTTTTGACTACCATGAATAAAACCACTAAAATGTACAAATA
This sequence comes from Panthera pardus, assembly GCF_024362965.1. NCBI lineage: Eukaryota > Metazoa > Chordata > Mammalia > Carnivora > Felidae > Panthera > Panthera pardus. The sequence goes on along the minus strand of NW_026526821.1, from coordinate 59,689,334 downwards.
TTTTAAAGAATACATGTTTTCCATTTTTCCTGCATGAATGCCTACAAATAGAATTGCTGGGTCATACAATAAGTATGTGTTTAATTGCTGGGTCATGCAATAAATGTGTATAAGAAATAGCCACATGGTTTTCAAAAATGATTATGCCATTTTACTTTTCCACCAGCAATGCATGAGACTTCCAACTGCTCCATATCTTTGCCACTATTTGGTGTTATCAGTCTTTTAAATTTTAGCCATTCTAGCAGTTGTGTAGTGGTATCTCATTGTGGCTTTAATTTGTATTTCCCTGAAGATGAGTGTTATTGAAATGACATCTTTTAAGTCATTAAAATGAAATGCATCTTTTAGCTGCTTATTAGCCATCTGTGTATCTTCTTTTGTCTGTTCGAGGAGGTTGCCCATTTAAAACATCTGTTTCCTTATCATTTTGTTATTGAATTGTTGGGAGTTCCTTATATATTCTGGATACAAATTATTTGTCAGATATATGTATTGCAAATATATTCTCCCAGCTTGTGCCTTGCCTTGTCATTTTGATGAGAATATATTTTTAATTTTGATGAAGTCCAGTTCATCAGGATTTTCTTTTATATCATATGTTTTTTGTGACCTCTGTGAGACATCTTTGCCTATCCCAGCATGTGAAGATACTCTCCTATGTTTTGCTCTAGAAGCTTTATAGCTTCAGCCTTTATATTGAAGTTTATGATCCATCTCAATTTTATATGGTGTGAGATTCATATTTTTTCCCCAGCAAGTTGTTCCAATAGTATTTGTTGAAAGTATTTGGCTTTTCCCACTGAACTGCTTGGTGATTCTGTAAAAAATCAATAGACCATATAGGTATGGGTCTATTTGAGACTGTATTTTGCTCTATTGATTTGTCTGTCCTCATGTCAATGCCACATTACATTAAATTACTTCAGCTTTTAAGTCGTGAAATCACGAACTATAAGGCCTTCAACCTTGTTCTTCAAGACGGTTTTGGCTACTTAGGTCCTTTGCTTTTTTATAAAAATTTAGAGTCAACTTGTCATTTTCTAGAAAAGTGTCCTGCTAGCCTTTTGATCAAGATTGTGTTGAATCTATAGAACAATATGAAAAGAACTGACATGTTAACATAATCAAAGCTTCCAATTCATGAACATCTGTCCATTTATTTAGGTCTTAAATTTCCCTCATCGATGTTTTATAGTTTTCAGTGTACAGGCCTCATGTCTTTTGCTAAATTTATGATTTATTTTGTCATTGTAAATGAAATTCCTTTTAAAATTTCATTTTCTAATTGCTTACTGGTAATAAGTAAAAACACAACTGAGTTTTGTATACTGACCTTGCCAAATTCGTTCATTGATTTTATTAGTTGTTTATCAGATTTCTGAGGATTTTCTGTATCAACAATCATTCTTTTCAATCTTTATGTCTGTTATTTCCTTTTCTTGCCTTATTGCACTGACTAGAACTTCCAGTACAATGTTGAATAGAGGTGATAAGCACAGACATCATTGCTATGTTTCTGATCTTAGGAGGAAAGTGTTTGGTGTTTCATCATTAAATATGATAGTGGTAGGTTTTTTTATTGTATATGCCCTTTATTAGATTAAGTTCCCTTCCAGTCCTAGTTTGCTGAGATTAAAAAAATCATAAATGGGTGTTAATTATGCCAAATGGTTTATCTCCATCTATTTAGAGGATCATAGATGATTTTTCTCCTTTATTCTATTGATATGGTAAAATACATTAATTAATTTTTCTGTTAAACCAACCATGCATGCCTGTGATAAACCCCACTTAACTATGACCCACTTAGTCATAGTTAATCATATTTTCTCATATATCACTGGATTATACATGCTAATATTTTAAAAGGAATTTTGGAATGTTTATGAGGGATACTGGATTATTATTTTCTTTTCTTATAAGGTTTATGTCAGATGTTGGTATCAGGGTTATACTGGCTTTATATAATAACTGTGTAGTTTTTCTTCCCCTACCTTCTGAAGGAGTTTCTGTAAGACTGGCAGTTTATTTGTTGGTATTTCATTGGCATCATTTAAAGTTTTGAGAAAATTTACCTATGAAACGATCTAGCCCTGGAGGAGTCTGCTTTGTGGAAAAGTTTTCATTATGAATTCAATTTTTAAATTAGTCATAGTGGCATTCAGATTTTCTAAATCTTCTTGTGGCAGCTATGGTATTGTGTATTTTCAAGGAAATGGACTATTTCTTTTTTTTTTTAATTTAAATTTTAGTTAACATATGGTACAATATTGGTTTCAGGAGTAGAATTCAGTGATTCATCACTTACATACAACACCCAGTGCTAATCACAAGTGCTATCCTTAGTACCCATCACCCATCTAACCCATCCCCACCCACTTCCCTCCGTCAACCCACAGTTTGTTCTCTATCATTAAGAGTCTCTTGTGATTTATGTCCCTCTCTTCTCTTCCCCACTTTCCATATGTTCATCTGTTTTGTTTCTTAAATTCCACATGAGTGAAATCGTATGGTATTTGTCCTTCTTTGTTATTTTGCTTAACATAATACAGTCTAGCTCCATTCACATTGTTGCAAATGGCAAGATTTCTTTCTTGATGGCTGAGTAATATTCCATTGTATATACATACCAATCTTTATTCATTCATCAGTTGATGGACACTTGGACTCTCTCCGTAATTTGCTATTGTTGACAATACTACTATAAACATTGGGGTGATGTGCCCCTTCAGATGTATATTTTTGTATACTTTGAATAAATATCTAATAGTGCAATTGCTGGATCATAGGGTAGTTCTGTTTTTAGTGTTTTGAGGGATTTCCATACTGTTCTACAGAGTGGCTAAGGAAATTGACTATTTCATGTAAACTGTCAAATCGATTGGCTAGAAATAGTTCAGAATATTGTTACTATTGTCAAGATTTCTACAGGATATGTGTTCATGTCCCTTATTCTCATTGCTGCCCCTCATTCTCATTTGTGTTTTCACTCTTTTTTTCTTAATTATTATCATTAGTGTTTGTTAATTTTATTAATCTTTTAAAAGAACTCAATTTTGGCTTCATTAATTTTCTATTATTTGTTAACTTCTATTCCTATTTATTATGTACACCTTTACAATTATCTTGGGTTGAATTTATGCTTCTTTTTCTAGCTCCTGAAAGTGGAAACATAAGTTATTGATGTTCAACGCTGTTCTTTTTAAAATATAAGCATGCGAAGCTGCGAACTTTTTTGGTGTGTTTATTGTTTTAGTGAATCCTATAATTTTCATAAATTGTAATTTCATTTTCATTCAGTTAAAATTACTTTCTAATTTCCCTTATGATTTATTCTTTAACTCAAAGACTTTTAGAAATATTATTTAACTCTCAAATACCTAGATTATTTCTTTGCCGTTTCATACTGTGATCACAAAACATACTCTAAGATTCTAATCCTATGGAATTTATTGGTATTTCTTTTATTGCTCTCAGTAAGGTCTGTCTTGGTGAGTGCTTTGTGTGTACTTGATAAGATTCTGTAACTTGCACTTGTTGGGTGTAGTACTCTATAAATGTCAATTAGGTCAAAGTGGTTAATATGCCCAAATATTCTATATATTTGCTAATATTTTGTTTAATTTTTCTGATTACTGAAGAAAGGGATGTTAAAAACCTATAACTATTATTGTATATACTTTAAAGATCTGTTAGTAAATACATACATAGTTATGATTGTTATGTTTTCTTGTTAACTGACCTTTTTAGCATGATGAAATGTCCTTTACATGTCCTATAAAACTCTGTCTAAAGGTCTACTTGGCAATATTAATGGTGTCACACTGGCTATCTTATGCTTACTGTTGATATAATCTATCTTTTCCATCGTCTGGCTTCAAACTATTTGTGTTTTGTTTTGAGAGAGAGAGAGAGAGAGAGAGAGAGAGAAAGAGAGAGAGGCAGAGGAAGAGAGAGAGAGAATCTTAGGCAGGCTCCATGCTCAATGCGGAGCCTGATGTGGGGCTCAATCCCATTACCCTGGGATCATGACCTGAGCCAAAATCAACAGTCAGATGCTCAACTGACTGAACCACCCAGGCATCCCAAACGAATTGTGTTTTTAGATTTAAATTGTGTATCTCAGAGACAGCAGAAAGCCTTGATTTTATGCCAGTTTGACAGTCTTTGCCCTTTAACTGGAGTTTTTAGTCTATTTTACATTTAATGCAATTAATTGATACAGCTGGGATTAGGTTTACTATTTTCCTATTTCTTTTACATTGACACCTTCTGTTTTTTCTTTCCATTCTTTCTTTCCTCTCATATATTGTATTAACCAAAGATTTTGGTATTTTTAAAAAATTCCTCCAATGACTTAATTTTAGCTAGGCTTTTTTGGAAGTATTTGTTTTTAGTGTTTTTTATAGGTGTTATACTATGCATCCTTATCATCAAACTTAGATATAATATTACACTAATTCACATAAAATGTAAGAATCTTGTAGTCATGCAATTCCATTAGTACTTTCTTATTCTTTGTGTGATTTTTGTCATTTATTTTACATCTATATACAGTTGACCCTTGAACAAGGGTTTGAACTGAACAGAGCCACTTATATGAGATTTTTAAAATAAATACTGTAAATATATTTTTTCTTCTTTATGATTTTTCTAACAATAATTTTTTCTCTAGCTAACTTTATTGTAAGAATACAGTATATTACACAGATAAAAATATGTGTTAACTATGTCATCGTAAGACTTGCAGTCAACAGCAGGTATTAGTACTTAAGTCTGGGGAATCAAAAGTTATATGTGGATTTTTGATGCATGAGGGGTTAGTGCCCCAACCCCTGCATTGTTCAACAGTCAACTATACATCATAACTCCCACAAAACAGTATTTTATTTTTTACATTAAATAATCTTTTATATTTACATATATATTTATTTACTCCTGTATATACTTCCTTCTTATAGGTTTGAGTTTCCATCTGATTTTATTACCTCTCAGCCTGACAAATTTCCTTCATCATTTGTGGCACAGGCCTAATGGAATGAATTCCTCTCTGAATTTGTGCATCCAAGAGTCTTTATTTCACCTTCCGTTTTGAAGGATATTTTTGCTAGATTCAGAATTATGGCTTGACAGTTATTTATCTTTTTGGTTTTCTTTTTCGGCACTTTAAAGATGTTTTTGCCCTATATTCTAGCCTCTGAAGTTTCTAATGGGAATCCTTCAGTTAGTTATATGCTGTTTCCCTGCACATAATATGTCATTTTTCCTTGCAACTTTCAAGAGTTTCTCTTCATCTTTAGCTTTTAGGAATTGTATGATTATGTTTCAAGATGTGGTTTTATGTGTATTTATCCTTCTTAGGGTTAGCTGAACTTCCTGTATTTGTAAGTTAATTTTTTTACCCAGTTTAGGAAGCATTCAGTTATTATTTTTTCATATATTTTCCTGATCTCTTTTCTCTGCCTTTTCCTTCTGGGACTCCAAGTACATGTATATTAGACTACCTGATATTGTCCCATAATGCATTGAGGCTCTGTTCATTGCTTTTAAATCTTTGTTCTCATTGTTTTTCATACTGGATAATTCTTATTGGCTATCTAGTGAAATTTTCATTTCAAATATTGTTCTTTTCAGTTGCAGAATTTTCATTTGGTCTTTCTTTATTGCTTCCGTTTCCCTTCTTTCAGTCATTATGAAAATGTTTTTTTCCTTTATGTCCTTGAACATATTATAATAGATGCTTGAAAGTTCTTATCTGAAAATTCCAACATTTAGGTCATCTCAAGGTCTACGACAGACAACATTTTCTCTTGATTATGGATCACATTTTCCTATTTCTTCACATATCCTTTAATTTTTGGTTCATGAACGTTGTCATGATATATTATAGAGATTTTAGAGTCTGTTTTCTTCCTTTAAATAACGTAGACTTTTTTTGTTCTCTCAAATTCTTAGCTGATCGCCTGAAACTTGTGGGTACTTAGTGTTACATTTTGTTATAAGACATTTTGGTTTTGTCTTTAGTTTTAGGATTAGTCCTTTATTAAGGCATAGCCCCTCTGAGGTTTTGAAAAAAACCTCAAGGTGTTTACCAAGCTCTTATAATTGGATGGGATTCAAATTCCAAATTCTACAGGCAGTAGTTGTAGGCATTAGGCAGCAGTTGAAATCTCTGCTCAGTTTTTCAGCTTTCCAGTTATTGTCTTCCACTGGGCTCACTGGCATCTCCCCCACATATATGCAGTTTAGGGGTCATCCAAGGATTGAGAAGAATTTATAGAAAGAAGTGAAGCTCTATTTTATATAGTTCTTTGCTTTTTGGAACTTCCTCCCTTAAAGCCCATCTACTCTGGCAGCCCTGAACTCCATTTTCTGACACTTCAAGCAAATATGACTGTGGCTTTCTCCTTGAATTCTAGTTGCTCTTTGTGGATTGGAAGAACCCTCAGGGAGAAGCTGTATAAATGCAGATCTCACCCAGTTCAATTCACTCAGTCCAATTTCCTTCTTTCAAGGAACAAATTTCCAACATTATCTGCCTTCTTTTAGTCAGCATATAATAATACCTTCAAATAGTTGAAAAAATATTTTGTCCAGAGTTTATAACAGTTATCCACAGGAGAGGTAATCCAATATAATCTCTTCCATTACTGATATAACTTAAAATTTTAAAATGTTTATTCATTTTTGAGAGAGAGACAGAGACAGAGCATGAGCAGGGGAGGGGCACAGAGGGAGACAGAATCTGAAGCAGGCTCCAGGCTCTGAGCTGTCAACACAGAGCCTGACGCGGGGCTCAAACCCACCAACTGTGAGATCATGATCTGAGCCAAAGTCAAATGCTTAACTAACTGAGCCACCAAGGCGCCCCAATTATTGACATAATTTATTGACATAAATTTCTCTCACAGAAATTTTAACTTATGGTGTGTGTGTGTGTTAAGAATAAATTATACCTTTCATCTTTATGAATACTCATAGGATCATTAAATAATACATCCTGAGGGAATCCTCATGTATTATCCAGACTATTCTGTCCTACCAAGAAATGACTATCTAAAACTTATGATTAATCTCCTGCTTTTATTCATTCATGTATTAGTTTAAGGTGTACAGCATAATGATTTGACATACCGTTGACCCTTGAAAAATGTGGTTGATGCCCCAACCCACAGGCAGTCAAAAATCCATGTATAAATTTTGACTCCCCCAAAACTTAACTAATAGTGTACTGGTGATTGGAAGCCTTACTGATAGCATAAACAGTCAAGTAACACATATATTGTATGTTATATGATTTATATACTGTATTGGTACAATAAAGTAAGCTAGAAAAAAGAAAATGTTATTGGGAAAGTCATAAGGAAGAAAAATTACATTTACAGTACTGTATTTATTGAAAAAAACCCCACATATAAGCAGATCTGTGCATTACAAACCTATGTTGTTCAGGGGTCAACTATATGTATATACTGTGAAATGATTACCACAATGTCTAGTTAACATCCACAACCACACATAGTTATAATTTGTTTTCTTGGTTTGAGAACTTCTAAGAACTATTCTTTTAGCAACTTTCAAATATACAATAGAGTACTATCAACTATAGTCGTCAAGGTGTACATTGTATCCCCAGGACTTATTTTACAACTGGAAATTTGTAGGTTTTAACCACCTTCCCCTATTTTGCTCATCCCTCACTCCCCTGGTTCCTATCTCTGGCAACCACAAATCTGTTTTTTTTTTTTTTTTTTAGGATTCCGCATATATACTGAGATCATATGGCATTTGTCTTTGTCTGACTTATTTCGCTTGGCGTAATGCCTTCAAGGTCCATCCCTGTTGTTGAAAATGGCAGGATTTCCTTCATTTTTTATGGTCAAATAATATTCTATTGTGTGTGTATATGTGTGTGTGTGTATGTACATCACATTTTCTTTATCAGTTCATCCATTAGCGATCACTTGGTTTGTTTCCATGTCTTGGCCATTGTAAATAATGCTGATCTCTTGCTTTAAAAGAGGCTGAGGAGGAAAGATGCTTCTTTAGGAAATGAGCTCCCTGTGGGGACACTCCCAATTAAATGCTATAATTTAAACTCATATAATAGCTTCATTACAGGGTCACTGAATTATACAGACAGATGAATGTATAAGCATTACTGAAGCTGAGTTTGTCCCATTAAACCATGGATGTTAAAGAGGTATCTTTCCCCATGTTTTTGTGTGTACGTTATCTACACTTTTCTTTGCTTTGCTTCTTCACCCCTTCAGCAACAAAGGAACTCATCACTGCTGGTCTGTTTTACTTGGGTTCTTACACCTTACTTAATATCCTGGCATCTATACATTCCCCATTCTCCTGACCTGACTTCTGTATCCTTCTAGTTGTTCTGAGCCTTAATGTTATGGGTTGAACTGTTTCCCCACAAAATTCTCATGTTGAAGTCCTGGACTCCAATACTTCATAGTGTAACCTTATATGGAGACAGGGTCTTTATAGGGGTAATAAAGTAAACACGAAACCATTAGGGTGGGCCCTAATCCAATATAACTGGTATTTTTATAAAAGGAGAAATTTGGATCAGAGACATACACAGAAGGAAGACTATGTGAAGAAACACAGGGGGAATATGGCCATCTGTAAAACAAAGGCTGGGACAGCAGATCCCTCCTTCACAGAAGAAACCAATCCTACTGACTGATCTTAGACTTCCAGCCTGCAGAACTATGAGACAAAAAATTACTGTTGTTTAAGGAACCCAGTTTGCGGTACTGTGTTATGGCAGCCTTAGCAAAACAAAACTAATGTATTAGTTTTATTATTTTAACAAATAATCTGATCACAGTTTTTCAACTTGATTCTGACTCAAGGCTTTCCTTTGTCTCCTTTGATCTACTCACCCCTCAGTTTGGTAAATGGGCAAAAAAGCAAAATAACTGATCTGTGTCTTAATTTTTTTAACTTAATTCAAATGACTTTCCTGATCCTAGATTTCTTGTATTATAAAATAAGGATATTGCTCCTGCCCTACCCGTCTACCTAAGTAAAACTCAAATAAGGTACTGCACAGAAAATATAAAATGCTACACAAATCTCAGGCATCCTGAGTCATTGCTCTTTGTTCATAATATGTTCTTCCTCTTGCCAAATTATGAGAGAACTAGTTAGAGGGTTCAAGTTCAGAATTCTCCACTTTTTAAAGAAAAACCCTTTCAACCTAAGACTTTATTTTGCTACTTCTAGTTCAAGAGGCAGATGTGAGGTAGATGATGAATGTGGGATGATACTTCAAGTTTTTACCATTCTGGCATCTCCAGAGGGTTTAAAAGAATTCCTCAAACAACATATTTATTTTAATAAGAAACTAACATAAGGAAACCAATTTTTTATAGAGAATAGGCTTTTTAGAAAGCATAAGAGAAGAAGAACTAATAGTACATCAAACTGCATTAACAAAACTAGGATGTGTATTAAATGTGATTTTAAAATTTGTAAAATTAAATGTGGGATGTTAGCAGTTCTTCAACATACTTTATATGTTCCTTTGTTTTTAAAACCATTTTGTTAATGAGAATTTGAAAAATTGTTGTTTCTACAATAATACGCATTTTTATAAAATCATAGAACTTATTCCCAAACAGCTTATAGTCTAGTATATTGATTCTTATCCAGTTTCAAATGTTACTCAAAAGAACCAAATTTTGAAATGATTCTACCCTTTTCAGTTCTCTAGAATGCCTCCAGATGGCATTAAAACCCTTTTCCCATTATATTTTGCAGCACAAAAATTTAAAAATTAGTACTATTTGAACCACTTAAGACTAGTCACATTCATTATATCATCAGAAATCATGACAGTAGAACTATTTAGAATTTTTAGGACAATATTTTAAGAAAGACAAACATGTAATTATATCTTTTGTGAAATATATAGCCCTCTGATACACACCAAAGGATCTTCCTAGAATGAGAAACAGATCTTGGACAAAATAAGACATTCAATAATATTGTATCATGAGGTGTGGTATCTAATGAATAGCATTTTAGATGCTGAGCAATATGAGCACTGGCTCACACATAGATAAATTCACAAAGCTGTCTCATAATAAGAAAACTTATCTTGCCCCTCAGAGTAATAAAAATAAAGATTCTTAAGGAGCCAACCTGTGACTGATTCCTGTGAAGCTAAAGTAATTTGCTAGCTCGTGAATTATTTTATTTAAACTTTGGGATATAAATTTGGTATCAAATTAATCATTAAAAATACACTTGGATTCTTTGAGTACTGAGAGGAAAAAGACAAAAAATAGAGTGAGAAACACATGCTTTCTAAGTGCCTTTTCTTATGTTTTTAAAATTGCGTTTGTAAATTCAAAAACATGACAAATTTGAGATTCCAGAGATATTCATCATTGTATTTTTCACACAATTCCAAGGTGAGGTTGGAGATGGCAGGCTTTTAAAAATGACATTGATTGGTACTTCATCGTGTGTATGACAGAATACCTCCCAGTATATGTGAAAAGTCACACAGTTATTTAGGACAGGGCTGAAAATCTCCAACCAAATTCTAAAGGGTTTGTCTCCTTTCTCCCCAATGACACACACCCTGAAATCTTACTACATTTCTATTTTATCAGGAGGAGTATTTACATTTTTAAGATTACTCTTACTGTGCTAAAGCATAAGAAAGACCTCAAAATGTGTCCGCATCCAAAAGCATTGAAAGACATCATCATGAGAAAGAGAACCACAGGCTTCCTTCCATTATTATTATTACTCTTACGTGATATTTGCACTGTTTCATACTACAGACATATTATCTGGATAGAAACAGGAAAGAGACTTACGATGTATTCGATGTGCCATTGTCAGGACTCTCTGGCTCAGCATCACCTTTCTCTTAAAAAGGAAGCAGACAAAAAATGTCAACATGTGAGTGTTACGGTCTTTAAGATTTAAGAGAGATTAAATATATTTCAATGCTCCTATTAAAAATCTTTCAAAATGTGCAGCAGGAGGCTTTTAAAACATCTTTTTATTGTCTGAGAACCGGATTGTCAAGTAATTTCTTCTATGTATTACAATTGCCCAGGCATGGATCTGTGAGTAGGTACTAGGAGCTGTTTGCAAACAACCAGAGGTTCAGAGTGGAGACCCTGCCAAAAGATGAATATCTTACAGATGGAACCTGTTTCCTTCCATTTCATTTTACAGACAATTTAAGGAAATAAACTCCATTAGCATTCTAACATGCAAGGCATTTTGACCTTTGATCCCTTTTGCTAATACAAGCAGGTCAGGTTCCATAAGAAGGTGGAGGAGAGAACTGTACAGAACACTGATAGATTACAAGATCCCCAAGATGTATACCCACTGAAAGTCCTGGCAGAAGCTTTTGGGGACCCCTGAATTAATGCAGAATAAGGTATAAACCAGAAATCCTTCCAGACCATTTGAAAGTCTAGCTAAAGAAATGTTTCTGTGGTTTGTGGTCATCAAACACTTAATAGGTTTTAATTAAGGGAGTCTGGAACCAGTTCACTTTTAGTAGTTTTAAATGGCAAATTCTTCTAGCAATAGACATAATGTAATTCTTCGATCCTTGGCCATTGAGGGTTTGAACCATGCATCCTTATTTTGTAAGGTGCTTCTTTTTATTTCCTTGAGGCTAGGGGAAGGAAGGGGGAGGGTCATGACTTGCAAGTGTGAGTCGGCTAGAGTTATGATGATTGTGTGGTGCTAACAGTTGAGTAAAGCCTAGAAAAGGTTGTGGGTTGTAAGAAATGGGCTTGATGGCGGCCACTTGCTTTTGCTTTGCCCTTTCAAGTCAGGCCTAAACATCTTGTAGAACCTCAGGCCAATGGCACTAGATGGGCCTCCCTTGTCAGCAGATGACATTAGCTTGTGGTCACCTAGTCTCAGGAATGATTACATGATTAACATGATGTAATTATGTTTAACTTATTTTCATGATGAACACATTCCAAAGATATCACCCAAACTGAACTCAAAAGTAAATTTTACAGGGGATCCTGGGTGGCTTAGTCAGCTAGGTGTCTGACTTTGGCTCAAGTCATGATCTCACGGTTCATGAGTTCAAGCCCTGTGTTGGGCTCTGTATCGTCAGCACAGAGCCTGCTTTGGATCCTCTGTCCATTCTCTGTCCCGCACCACCCCCCCCGCCACCCCCCAACCCCACCCACCGGTTTTCTCTCTCTCTCAAAATAAACTTAAAAAAAGGAAACTTTACAATTTCTCCTTTTTTAAATAGAAAATTAAAGAGTTGTGAGGGAAAAAAGGCACAGTTACATATATAGTTCACACATCTATCTCAGATATAACTCTGTTAATATGTCTACACAGTGCCAGAAAAACCATGAGGGACAGTCACTTTGTTAAAAAGCCACAAAATTGGTTTAGGTGCCTTGATAACAAACACTGATTAGACAAAGCCCCAGTACACAGGAATCCATTTTGAAATAAAAGTAGAGGCAGCAAATAAACAAACTTGCTTTCAAGCTCATAGTTTGATACTATATTTTTGTCTTCCAGGCCAGTCTGTGGTGTACTTATATAGGAGACATGTAAGTCCTCATCAACTGGTTCTAGTGCTGGAAAATAACCTAATTTAGTTCTTTCCAGGATCATTTTTCCACTAAGTAACCATGCTTCCTGCCAGAATGCCAAAATAAGAGCTGTAACACCTGCATTATGTAAGACAAAACTAAATGGAGGTTTAATTTCTGAAACATATTGATGTATTTTCCCCTTTAATTTGGGAAAATTGGTTACTTTCCTGAGTTTATAGCCACTGGTAATAACCCCACATAAAATCTTAATCAAGAATGTAAAACAGCAGGTTCAGGAGCAGCAGGCAATAGTAAACATTGCTAAACAACTTCTGTCAAAAACCCAGAAAATCAATAATATAAACAGAGACAATTATTTGGATGTTTGAATAAGTATGTTTTACCTTGAGCAACAATGCTGTCAGATAAACTGCAGGCTGATAGGGTACAGGCCTTAGTGCACATGGGATCTGGGGGCTGCAGGAATTGTGGGCTGGATCAGCTCAGGGACAAAGCTGCAGCTGATGATCTCTGCTCTTAGCAGCACTTATGTTGTGGCAACAGGGAAAAACAGAATAGGAAGGATACAATGGGGCCAAACAGGGCATTTATAGATGGTCCTAGAGAGAGTGTTCTCTGACTTTGGTGCTGATAATGAATTAATCTTTCTGGGGGAAAAGTAAGCTCAGAATGGAGAAGACAGGGATTAAAGCTGTGTTTGTCATTCACAAAGAATAAGACATAAAATTCTCAACATCTTGAAATTTTAGGTGATGCAATTTCTGAAGTTAACTTGAAATGTTTAAGTACATAAGCCATTAAGAATCATAGTCTCTTTTTCAGGACCCAAGGGAAAATAATAAATGTATACTAGAAAACTCTTGACAAAAAAATTCTTAGTTGGATGCTCAGATGTTTCCCTGCAGCCACCAAAGAAGACTTTTTGGGGTCACCCTGGTTATTTCAGCTGTTTTCATGATAGATACCACACTGGTCTCTGTATTGATCATTAAGAAACTGGACATAAAAGAATGGCTCAGGAGCAGTGTGGTTATTTTGCATGTGGAAATATAATTACAGAGAGGAAGAGGGCACAAAAAATGAGCCATAGGATATATATATCTACATACACATGTAAACGCATAGGTATGTATATATGTATATTATATGCATACTTTCAGTTTGATGCTCCATATTTGTCTACTTGAGCCTTCCACAGTACTTAAATATATACTACATGCTTCATATAGGTCTTCTGTCTCATGACCTGTCATGAATACAGAATCCCTGTTACAGTAGTGGAGGAAGAGGAGAAAGGTACACTCACCACTGAGATGAATATACAGTTTGAGGTATGAAACAGCTTGATGGCCCCAATAGGCCACTTAAAAAAAAATGACAGTAGCTACACTTTTAATCCAATAAATGCACTGAGGACTTAAACGCTGGGCACTCTAGCAAGCATAAAGATAAATAATACCTAATTCATGCTCTTTAAACACAGAACATGACTGCACTCCTGGAGTATGCACTCTCCATCAACAGTGCTACAAGGTGGACTACAGACTGTTGAAAGGGAATAAAAATACACCTGCGTTAAGCTGTATTCTGCTGCAGAGGGAAGTTGCTATACTATAACTTTTCTTTTTTTTTTTTTTTGAAGTTTATTTTATTTATTTTGAGAGAGAGAGAGAAAGCACGAGCAGGGGAGGGGCAGAGAGAGAGGAGAGAGCAAGAATCCCAAGAATCTCCATGCTGGTAGTGCAGAGTCTGACATGGGGCTCCAACCCAAGAACCATGAGATCAGGACCTGAGCCACCCAGGCACCCCTATGACTTTTCTTTAAAATGAAAGTAATCCATGTTTGCAGTGTTGACTTTGCTAGCTTTTGTTTTTAGTTATGTTAGCCCTTCAACAACTATGCTCAGTGATATACTTGTTTCTAGATGTAATGACTTTAGACTGTGTAACGATTTCTGTTATCAAAGATGAGACTTAAGGTACTTAATATACTACCATCTCTGCTTACAATTCTTACTAGTCTATTACTACTTTTAGTGCCTCTACTGGGTATTTATAACCTTAAGTTTAACCTTCTATTTCTTGATTAATCAACTATTGACAGTATCTTTTCCTGTATACTATGTGAAATGTGGAAATTCATTCATCTATTCTTCCCTCCTGCCTTCCCTCTCTCCACTGTACACAACTCTGCACAGCTATACGTTTCCTTCTACATAGCCAAGATTTAAAATATTTATATTCTGTTCAGTAATTATTAATGAGTCACCCTCATTAATATTAATTTAATTAATAATTTAATTTTTGGAATTGCCTATAGGCCAATTAGAAAAATTACAAACCAATGAATAGGATTTATAATATTATAATGATTAAATATTAGTCACTAAAGAACCAAGAAGTAAGACTGGATGTGTACAGAAAGGAATGTCATAAACCCAAATGAAGGCAAGTGTTCCTGGCATTTCAGTCAAATGTATTCCCATTCTTACATTTCATCATGCCACATGTTAATCTGTCTCAAGTAAAGGCTATACTTTTCCTTAAAAAAATGTTCAATAGGGTATGCATTTAATGTACATAAAATGTATATGTATATGAAAGTGTACACATGAAGTTTTAAAAATTAAAATGAGTTAACTTTGAAAACATCTTCCAGGCCAGGAAGTGGGTATTACCAAGAAATAACCCAGAAACCTTCTATTTCTGCCATCCCCACCAGCTATCTGGAAATGGAATCTTGTGTTAATCATTCCTTTTCTTTTCTTAATAGCTTTTACCATCCATGTATTCATTAGCAAATAAAATATTCTTCAGTTTTGTCTGATTTTAAATTTTATGTAAATGGAATCATACTGTATGCATTCTTCTGAGACTTCCTTCTGTCACCCAACATTATGATTTTGAGAGTCAGCCATCATGATGTATTGTGGTGTTGATCATTCTCACTGTGGTGCAGCAACCCCTAATAAGAATCTACCATCATTTCCTTACTCATTTGACTCTTGATGGACATTTAAGTTTTTTTCATTAGAATGATGTCATTACACACATTCATGAACCTCCTTCTTTGTGCATGTGTTAGGAGTTCTGAGACGTGGGGCTTATATATTCTTAACTTTACTGGAGAATCTTAAACTGGTTTCCAAATTAACTTATAGTTAAGATTTAAAAGGTTTTTCTAACATAATAATGTAAAATGTAATTTCATTGTGGTGTTTGCATATCTGAGTACCAATGAGGAGATATATTGTGCTTGCTCTCTGTGACATTCTCTTTAAACCCTTAAAAATTTTTTGTAGTATTGTTTTTTTTAATTCATAGAAGAAAATAACTATTTTCTTGATACAAATCTCCTGTCACATATATACATGCACACACAGAGACTCTCCTTAAATAATTTCTCCCAGTGGGAGTCTTTCTACTCCTTTTCTGGTATCTTTGGATGATTATAAGTTCTCAATATTAATGTACATGAATTTATCAACATTTTCCTTTATTTGATATCTTTTTTATTTTAATAAATATATCATAAAGATGTTCTATATTATCTTTTGAAAGTATAGAATTTTAATATTAACATTTAGGTCTTTAAAAAATACCTGGAAAAGTTTTTGTATATGGTGTGGTATATTAATTTCATTTTTTATCCCTATAGATAATCAATTATTCTGGTACTATTTATTTAGAAGCCCATTCTTTCTCCATTGGTCTACATTATCAGCTCTGTAATAAATCTAGTTTTCACACATTTGTGGATCTGTTTCTGGGTCTTCTGTTTCATTGATCAATTTGTCTATTACTATCTTCATTACTAAGCTAAAAAATATGTACTTATTTTTAATACTAGTAAGGCCAGGCTCCAACCTTGTTCTTCTTCAGGAGTGTCTGAGCTATTCTTAGCCCTTTGTTATATCACATACATTTGAGAATCAACTTGTCGTTTTCCACATACACAAAAGTGAAGTTATAAATTTGCTGTCTGCTGGATCCTATTGCTACCATTGAGAAGTCAACTGGAAGTCTAATTGTTGCTTTTCTGAAGATATTAAAGGGTATTTTAAGACTTTTTATCTTTGTGATTTTCAGTTTAACTATAATGTGTCTAGTGTGGACCTCTTTTTATTTATCCTGTTTAATATTCATTGAGTTCTTTCAATCTGTGTGGTAGTGTCTTTCAATTCTGGAAAATTTTCAGCCGCTTTCTCCTTTAATATTTACTCTGTTCCCTTAGCTCCTTCTGGAATTCTAGTTGAATATACATTAGACCTCTCACTTTATCCCTTATGTTCTTTTCTTTTACTTTTTTTTTTTGGCCGCAGGGGCAAGGGGGAGGACAGAGAAAGTGCAAGAGCTGGGGACAGGGGCAAAGGAAGAGAGAGAATCTTAAGCAGGCTCCACACTCAGTGCAGAGCCTGACATGTGGCTCAACCCCACTACCCTTGGACCATGACTTGAGCCAAAACCAAGTCAGACACTCAACCAACTAAATCACCTGGGTGCCCCTGTCCCTCATGTTTCTTAACTTCCATTTTGTATTTTCCATTTCTCTAGGCTGCATTCTAGATAATTGCTTAAGTCCAATTTTGCAATTCATTACTTTTTTCTTCAGTGATGTCCAATCGTCTGCTGTTAAGCCTAAGGAATTCTTATTTTCTATTTTTATTTTCTCAATTATAGAGGTTCTGATTAGTATGTCTTCAAATCTTCTCTTTCTTTACCACATTTTCAATCTTCTCTTTTATTTATTGAAATTAAAGTAAGCACTCTTGTTTTGTATTTTGGGCTTGGTAATTCCAATCTCTCAAGTCTTTGCAGGTCTAATTCTCTGCCATCTGTTTTTCATTGCTTTTGTTTGTAGTCTCTTATTTTCTTGTTTATGAGTTGTTTTGATAGTGAGTTTTTCATTTCTTTTAGAATTCTATTTTTATTCTTCTTCTTCTTTTCCATTTTCTTTCTTTTCTCTTTCTGGTATCCCTATTAGTTGGATTTTGACCTTTCCTCCCTGATTGATCTTCCATGTATCTTACCTTCCTTTTGTATTTCCTTCTGTCTTTTGCTTAATATCCAGAAAAAGAAAATGTTTTCAACCTTACATTCTAGATTCCAGACTTCAGGTATTTATTTTAATTTTTTAAGTTTTATTGGCCATATTTAAATTCTCAAGTGCTCGTTTATTCTCTAATGACTTCTTTTTCATGCCATTCTGTTCCCTTTATATTTAATACAAATAATTTCAATTTTTTTCTGAAGGCTGTAATGATACTTGCAATTTTTTTCTTCTGTTCTTTGAATTAATATATTGATTCCCTTAGGGCCATTCCTTCTCTTTGATGCTCCTTGGTTATATATTCACATTTTTGAATGAAAATGGGTTGGTTAATGAAGGTAAATGGTGTGAATTTCCTGTACTGGTACACTGATCTCTTTTCCTAACACTCCTTTGCCTTGGAGGGAAGGGCTGATTTAGAACTCTTTGTAAGTGGATAGGGTTTGGTGACTCAAAGGCTTTATTTAGGGTTCAGAAGAGAGGCCTCAGGCAAGCTGGGAGCCCTAACCCTACACTCCAACAAAAGTAGGAAGTACTTCAGTCTGAGTATTAGTATTTTTTGTTTCCATCTTCAGCAAACTTGACTCTTCTTTTGCCAACCATACATGTCTATTTTTAAGGTCTGGTGTCATCTCAGAATCTGTTCTGCTTCTCTCTTATTAAAGTTCCAGTCATTAAGTGGAACTTCGGGTCAGCTCTTCATTTTCTTAGTAAATGTAACTATTTTTTTTTGTCTTTTGGATTTTTGGGGGAGAAAAACCAGACTGGATGCTCTGTATAAGAAAACAGTTAGGATGGGGGTTGAGGTAATTGGTAGAAGAATGACCCAGGTCTTCCTATCTTGCTCACAATCCATGCCTATCTATTCTTTCTTGGGAATAAGTGGCAATATGGAGTCTCTCCTAGAGCTCCGTAGGATAGTTCCCACCACTATTAGAACTTGTTCCTGTTTTTTTCCATCATTTTCCTTTCTCTCTTTTTCTTTCATGATCTTCCCTGCCAGGATGATCAAACAGTATAGTCCTTTCTGCTTCTGTTTTCCAGAAACTCAACAGAACGTCTGGTTTGTTGATTGCATCCCCTCGTGTTCTCAGTGCTATTATGGATTTATTTCCATTACTATAGCTTTTGGTTAGTTAAATGGGGATTCTAAAGAAAGGGGAAGAGGTGCTTATGCGTAGTCTTCCTCTTGAACAGGACACTCTCATAACTTTTAAAAAACACAGACATATATCATCTATTTTAATATTTAAGTTTCTCAATGCTTAAAAAGCTTATATTTTATAATATTAAATTAATCAGTACTTCAACAAAATGACTAGAGTATCCATCTTTTAAAAGATTTGGATTAAAAGAATTTCTGTTTAATTCACACACTCTTTCCCTTTAGTATTGACATACATACTTTTGCTAATTTCAAAAAGAAAAAAGCACTGACCTGGGGCGCCTGGGTGGCTCAGTCGGTTAAGCATCTAACTTCGGTTCAGGTTGTGATCTCACTGTTCATGGATTCAAGCCCCATGTCAGGCTCCGTGCTGATAGTTCAGAGCCTAGACCCTGCTTCAGATACTAGGTCTCCCTCTCTCTGTCCCTCTCTCTCTCTCTGTCTCTCTCAAAAATAAACATTAAAAAAAGCTTAAAAAAAAAGGAAAAAAGCACTGACCTAAAGTGGTGATGCTTAGTCCGTCAATCCACACATACATATTTGTGTTTGGTGTCTCTGAAGTTCAGTTTTTTTTTTTTTTTTCTATTTTCTACCTATTTACTGGAGTCAGAATTCCAGAAATATTCCAAACAATAATGATTCCAAACCAAAAATAAAACACAGCACTGGAACTACTGGTGGCATCAGCTCTCCTAAAGTTTTAAATATGCCATAATCTATAGAAAAAGCTCAGATTTTTAAATAGTGGTATTACCTTTTTATAGATGTACTTGGCTTTTGGGGGATTAGTTGGGAAAAAAAATCTCCCTACCCCAAGAAAAGAGGAAGTCAATCACAAATTTCCCTAGACAACGAAATGCCAGAGAGTATACCACACAAGGCAGGTGTCACTTCACATTTCATACAAGATGGGGTCTGCTTTACATAATCTAAACTGTAGTATAAGCATGAGGATTTATGACATGCCATAAAAATATGCCAGATGCATACAAAGTCAAAGTATATAGTTCTTGGACAAGAATTCAAATCCACTGTGAAATGACAGGGGTCAAGGTAGTGAAATACAGTCTGTTGTCTTTGGGGTAGAGATCCTGGAATACAAATCCTGGCAGTCATTTTTCATTTAGCCATGTGATCCTGGGTTAGTTATTGTCTTCAAAATCTCATTTTCATCATGTGTAAAATGGGGATGGTAACGCCTACCTTATATGGCTATGGTTAGGATTAAGTGAAATAACACATCAAGGCACTGGAACATAGAAGAGACTCAACAGCTATTTCCTTTGTTCTTTATGTCAAAAACTCTAAGCTCAGAGAAAGTACATTCATTCATCGATTATGTTCTCTTTACTCTGAACTGTTTAAGTTCAAATGGAAAGAAACAGTGAGGAAAGTAATGGCAACTCTTCTGTATACTCTAGCATGTTTTTTAGTATGTTCATAAGGCATATGATGCTGATACTGCACATCTCATGAAGGACTTAATCAGGCATTTCTTCTAATTTCTTTTCTTACCAGTGAATTTATAGTCTTCTTCAGATTTCAAGTCCCTTGGCCTTTCGCCACTTCACCAGTGCTTGTGCTCACAGCAAATCCCAAAAGAGGGTGGGATAATTAAGTGATATTGCCTTTGTGTCATTATGCCATCATTCCCCTTCCCTGACCTTTCTCTAGCTGTGCATTAAAAGTCCGGGCTTCCTAACACATTTGTCTGGATGTCTTTTCTCCTCAAGCCTTCTGTCTCACAGACGCTCAGTGGGTGAGCCTCAGTTCCAAAGATGCATTTACTAGCTCAGAGTGATTTTCATGTTCAAACATAGCTTTGTAATTGGCAAGGGGTGCTCTTAGCTGACTGGCTGGTTTTGAGACTAACAATGCCCAGTCTTTGTGAGTGTGCTTTCATGACATGGACAAATTTTTTATTAAAAAAATTTTTTTTAATGTTTTATTTATTTTTGAGAAAAAGAGAGAGAGACAGAGTATGAGTGGGGGAGGGGCAGAAAGAGAGGGAGACACAGACTCCGAAGCAGGCTCCAGGCTCCGAGCTGTCAGCACAGAGCCCGACGTGGGGCTCGAACTCACAGACCGTGAGATCATGACCTGAGCCGAAGTTGGACATTTAACCAACTGAGCCACCCAGGTGCCCCGGGTTATGCATTTTTAATGCTCAAGAAGATACTAACACCAATTACTTCATGCCAAAGAAGAGAACTAAAACACTACTTCATGAAACAATAACATTCTCTCTTTGACGATAAAGCCTGTATGTTTTATTGGACACTGGTTTCAATAAGAAATTCCTTCTTAGATATTGCAGCCTGCCTATCTCTGGAAGAGGGCATGATATCTTCATGCATTCTAAGGTCATTTATCTTGAGGTCTTCTAATTTGTTCTCTTGGCCCACTCATTTTTTTTCAATTTAGGTAACTCATTAGTTGTCTTTAAAGGTTTTTTTCCCTCCTCATATACCAGAGACCAACCATAATAGAGCATAGTGTTCCTTCTTCCTAGCATTCCTTTGAAATTCACCATTTTATGTTTGGCACCTCCTTCCCTTGAATAAAGATGGAGGAGCACTCAAGATCACCTTGAATCTTATCCATTTGGGCAGTACTTGAACAAATGGTCCTCTTTTCCCTGACTTGCTTTTGTTTTTTTGGTGAAATTCCTTCTCAACCTACAGTCTATTGCATGCACCTTCCCTTCCTCACCCCCTCCATCTCCCACCCTCCACATATGAAACTGTAGAAAGAAGTCTTTCTTACTTGGATTATTGTGTCCAGAGGAAACAAGCTGAGAGTCCTAAAAGAACAAGAAATATCAATTAATTTTCTCATTTTGACTTTCAAAATCTAAGTTGAATATGAGGTCTACTACTAGTCACCCAGACCCTAATCTCTAATCATGATCTCTACTGTAATGAGAAACATTTATCTCAATGTCCTGGCTAAGCAGTTCTGGTAAAACAGTTCACAACCATTTATCTTTTGTGTTGTAGACTTCTGTTTATTGAGGTGAAATTCATGTAACAAAATTAACCACCTTAAAGTGAATAGTTCAGTGGCACATGGTGTGCCACAATTACCTCTATTTGGTTGCAAAATATTTCCATCATTCCTAAATAAAACTCCTTGCCAGTTAGGCAGTATCTCTTCATTCCCCCGGCTCCCCTCAGGCCCTGATAACCACCAATCTGCATCCTAAATTTATCTATTTTGGATATTTTGGGAGTGGAATCACAAAATATGTGACCTTTGGTGTCTGGCTTCTTTCACTTAGCGTAATGTTTTGGCAATTCATCCAATACTTCATTCCTCTTTATGGCCAAATAATATTCCATTCTATGTATATACAACAGTTCATTTAGCCATTCATCCATTAATGGATATTTGGGCTGTTTTCACCTTTTGGCTATTGTGAATAGTGCTATGTACACACATGTGTATGTAGCTGTTTCGGTCCCTGTTTTCAGTCCTTTTGGGTATAGACCTACAAATGGAATTTGTAGGGTCATATGGTAATTCTATATGAAACTTTTTGAGGAGCTACCAAACTGTTTTTCAAAATGACTGAATCATTTTTCATTTTTACCACCCATGTATGAGGGTTCTGGTTTCTTCACATCCTCACCAACACTTGTCATTTTCTTTTAATTTTTAGAAATTTTATCATAGCAATCTTAGTATGTGTGCTTTGATATATATATTTCCCTAACATTTTCATGTTTTTGTTAGACATCTTATATCTTCTTTGGAGAAATATCTATTTAAGTACTTTGCCCATTTTAAACTGGGTTGTTTGCCTTTTGTTGTTGAGTTGAAAGAGTTCTTTATATATTCTGGATAATAGACTCTTATCAGACATATGATTTACAAATATTTCCTCCCATTCTGTCAGCTGTCTTTTCACTTTATTGGTAATGTCCTTTAATGCACAGTTTTTTTTTTCACTCGTTCCAAAACTCCAACAGTTTAATAACAAATGCTTCCTCACCCTCACCCCATCACATAATGCACAGTTTTTAATTTTAATGAAGTTCAGTTTATTTAATTTTTGTTGTCATTGTTCATGCTTTTGGTGTCATATCTGAGAATCTGCTGCCAAATCCAAAGTCATAAATTTATCTATATGTTTCCTTCCATGAGGTTTATGGTTTTAGTTCATATTACTAGGATTTATTTATTAGGATTTATTATATTGCTGACTTTTAATCTAACCCACTTCCCTTTGATTCTCTACTCTCATCACCTTTCTGCAGATGAGGCCAGCATCCAGACCCCCAGGGACACTCCACTGAACAATTGTTATCAGTCTCATATTGGTGGACGGAAAGATTACTACAGATTTCCACTTACCTGAAACGGTGGAAAGTCAGTACTCCATAGTATTTTGAGTTTAGTTACTGTTTAGGTAAATAGTGATTGAATCTCATTTTATTTGCATTAAAGTGGAATACTAAATTTTGTTTTGGGAATTCACATCCTTCTTCCTTGCAAAATTCCCGTTTAGTATGAAATATAAGGAGAGTTACGAAAGAATGAATTAATTGAGATGGTAGGAATGTAAAAGAATAAGCACAGCATATAAAATCCAGTGGAACTTCTTTTTAATTTTAGTGCATGGGACAAAAACTGAGTGAAATGGAATTCACTTCTATTATATAGTTTAAAATATTTTACTAGAAGTTTGCTCCATGAATATGTTTGTCATGGGACAGGAGATGTCCTTTAATGTGACTTGTTGCATATTCAAACCCATGTGATGTTTTAAAAAGGAATCCACTGGAACAGTACAAAACCAGCCAGACTATTGGGTGGGGGCTGGGTGGGAAAGTCAGGAGTGGAAGGGATTCCCACTCTGCTAGGCTGACTGAATCACACACAGATGCTTTTAATATCAATGTTGGTAATAATGAGCTATTCATCTGCAGAAAAAGAAGCTCAACTTTTAACCTGAGATTCAGGTTTTGGAAACAGTGTATTAAAATGAAATACACTGCTGGTCCTGAACTGATGGGCTAAAGTATAATCCTCATAAATAAATGATTTGGCCCTACTTTGGATAGTTGGTACTAAGAAGATGTCCACAGTTAAATCCTTCAAATGGACTGGACTGGTATATTTTCCATCTTTTCTAATTAATTTAGAGTTTATATCTGAACATAAATTAATGTAAGCTTTGATATGTGAAAAGTACTTTGAGTTCTATGTAATCGACTCCTCTGAGCCATGGGTAGATTTTGACATACTGAAGGTGTCTTGTACTAGAGAGGTAAATACTCACTCACCATCAAATAGACAAACATGGTAACTGAGATAGTTTTCAGCATTAAGTTTATTCTTAAAAGAAAAAGTAGGAATTTTTGTAAGACTGTTTGCTGACACTCTTGGGAAATAGCTCATTTTATTTCTGGGTACACGTTAGATACCCTAAGCATCAGATGATGACTACAGACCATAGACTCTGAGCAGAGAACCAAAAATAAGCTCACAGATAACCTGAATTATAATTACATACCACAAGAGCATATATTTCAGAGATCATGAACTCTGAATTTTACCTAAAACATTTGTGTAATTAATGATGATTATTGTTTCTATTTTGTGTGGGTAGTGAAGAAAGGTAGAAAATGATTAAAGTAATTGGTAAGAAAAAATCACCACAAAAGTCTGCCCTTCTGGAAAGAAGGAAACTTCTGGAGATGCACAATAAAATAAAGGCTTTGTCCTAATATGCAATGTCATGTTCATAACTGAGGTCTTCTGGGTGGTGCACTGAACCAACAAATACTAGCTTGAAAATACTGGCTCTAATCCCAGTGTTTCTTGACCATGCCACTCTGTGGGTACGAATGATGTCCCATTGTCATCCTCACCGACATTGGGCTAGCATGTAGCCAGTTGGCTGGTGGAGGGTGTGAGTTACCTTATGAGCCTTCTCTCAAGATTAGGTCCCGAGGACACTGTCCTCATTTTGATTAGGTCTCTGCTGGCCAACAACAGGGCCTGTGGCTGCTGCTTCTTGAAGGAATCCTGCCCTGCCTAGGTAGTTGCAAAACCCTGCGGCTACCACAGAGTGTACAGATCCTTCATCCTTCACTAAGCCAGAGCCAGACTGGATTCAGAGTAGAGGGAAACAAAGCCCCTCCCTCCCAAAGGCCCAGGCACTTATATCCTTCCCATGTTATACTTCCTGCCACCCCACCCAGACACCCAGACACCCATACACCTATAGCTTCTGTCTCAAAGGCCTCCTCTCTCTCTCTACTCTTTCTCAAAGGCTCTTACTAAGTTTTCCATAAGTAGCTTAGGGAGTTGCTAACCCCATCTGTGCATTTTTATTTTAGACTCCTCTGGGAGACTCTACAAGGGCTGCAAGGTTCTGTCAGGCACCTTAAGAGTTATAGAGTGAGTGCACCAAATCCCTGCCTATAGGGCCTGGGTGTCTGGTGAGTTAGTAGCGGAGATGATGTGTATACAAATTATTATAACCTAGGGCTGAAAGGGATGTCATGACTGCTCTGCAAGAGTGCTTCAAGCCTTTGCAGGCTTTCCTTGTCCTTGGGGATGCATGTCCTGCCATTTTCTGTTTTCTGCTTGGTAAACTTCATTCTTTCTTCAAGGCTCAGAATAAAAAAGCTCAAGAGTTACGTGCTCTTTGAAATCTTCCTGAATCTCAGAAGGACTTATCTGCTTTATGTTTTCACTGTACTGTGTCATACTGCCACTACAGAAATGATCTTTTCAACTATGACTCTTAAAAAAAAAAAAAAAAAGACAAGTTCAGCTTTATTAAGGTACAAATTGCATGACATAAATTGCACATATTTGAAGTGTACAACTTGATAGTAAATATCATCAAAAGAATGCTACTATTATTACTGTCTTGACCCAAGGGTGGCTTTATCTTATTAAGGAGCATTTACTTACTTAAAGAAACAAACAAAAGTAATATCTATTCATTAAAGAAAATTCAGAAAAGGAGTAAAGTATTAAAAAAAAAGTTGCCTGCAATCCTGTAACAGGACATTGCTAAGGTTAATTGAATGCTTCTGGTTTGCCAGTGTCATTCATCAAGTGTGCATCATTCTGACACTTGCACAAAGGGGAGAGCTTCTTCTGGTTACTTACAAGGGTATCTACAGATGGAATTTATTCTTCTCTGTCTCTGAGTCCTGAATTCCCAACATCTAAAGTATCATTTGGTATTGGGAATCCTAAACCTTCTTTACATGTGGTGTTTATCTGGAAAGTAAGGTTTGTATAAATCATTTTGCTGGAGATGGAAATAACCAAGCACCCTGGTATCTGAGAAAGCCCTTCAATGAAGCACTGTAATAAAGACTATATTTCATCAGATGTAACATGCCATCAAAACTGTAGGAGGCTACATTCCTTCATGTATTACTATGAAAGAAAATTACTGCCAAGTAATTGTAAGACATCATCAACTATAAAACAAATCCTGATTTTAGGGAACTTAAAATCTAAAAAAAATATCTACCTGAGATCAATAAAACACAGAAGTTCTTAAGCCATGTAGCTTAAGGAGGATCCTTATACTGTGAGATACTACTTAAAAATGGCTTTTGGGGACCATTTGAGGACTGCTCCACTCATATCTCTCCTTGCTTGTCTATCAATCAATCATTAGAATTATAAAAGGCAAGAAATAGAACTATATCTTCTCTTATTTTCAGACCCACACATAAAGCTAGTCACTACAGGAAAAAGAATTACCTGATTTGGGATCTCCCGTCACTCCCACCCATCACTTTCTTCTCATTCTTTTCAGTAAACTCAGAAGAGTTGAAATAATGTAATTTATAATTAATTTAAATGTTTGTTTCAAGGTAACTCTAAATATGGAGTTTTAGTCCAAACATGTTGTGGTAAACCTTAAAGCATGCTAGGAACCACAAGAGGGACATAGAAAATGAACTTTGGAACTTTAAAGCCCTTTCCTTCATACTTGCTGGCTTCATTCTCCTTCAAGGGTACAAAAGAGCAATAGGATTATCATTTCTAAGATGATTCTAGAATCCTTATGTATAATGCTTTACACATTGATCAGTAAGAATAGTTCCAGACCATGTTTGAACCCACCAAAGTCAGCATCCATTGCCACAGATGTTTGTGAAATATCATTAAAATTTGCACATATGCCTTCTGAGAATGGAAAAGGTGCTACAACTTTAAGTCCTTTACTTGCATTTCAAAATTTAGGAGACTGCTACAGAAATGAAGAGAAAAGGACAAATTAAATTTTTTTCCCTGGGTTTAAATACCTGAAAATGGCAAACCGTTTTTTTATTTTTTTTAATTTTTTTAACCGACTTCAATTACTTTTGAGATTTAAAGAATGAAACAAACATGTCTGGTAGTTTTTGTCTAGGGAACTATAACACCAAATTAAGTCTTCAGAGAACAGAAAAAATATATCCAAGTTCATTATCAATGGACTTTACTATACATTATGTCCTTCAATACCCAGACAAATTGGGGAAATTCTCAGAAGTATTTAGCTAATTAATTTAGTGGTACTGGTTACTCAATGCCCAGTTAAAAAGATTTTCTTCATGAGGTCAAATCACCCCTTCAATCTTAATGAGGGCTTACCTTTGTTATTTATTAGTCATTTTGGAGATTTTGCCCCTCAAATTCCATAAATAATTCTTGCTCCTGCACACTAGCAATAGTGATAATCTCAAACATTAATAATCTAATTAATGAACTGCAAGCCCCAGTTGTCAAAATGCTAATTAGTTGAGATACAGGTTAAGAGAGATATACTGTGTGTGTGAAAATTAGCAACAGTCTTTGTAGTAGGCACAGTGGGCTCCTTCAAAGGAGCCTGTATCCTATTTCCTGGACCCTGTGAATATGCTGCTGCTTATGACAAAAGGAATTCACAGATATGATTAAATTAACAATTTTGAGATAGGAGATTATCCTGGGTTATCTAAGTAGACCCAATATAATTACAAGGGCCTTTATAATAGAGGGAAGGAGGAAAGAGAGTCAGAGAAGGAGACGTGACAAGGAAGTCAGACGTCAGAATGATGAGGGCAATGAGCTAAGTCACAAGGGCAGCTTGTAGAAACTGAGAACGGCAAGAAAACAAAGTCTTGCTTAGAGCATTCAGAAGGAATGCAGTCCACCAACACCTTGATTTTAGCTCAGACTTCTGACTTCCAGAGTTGTAAGATCATAAATTTGTGTAGTCTTAAGTCACTAAGTTTGTGGTAATTTGTTAACAGCAGAAATAGGACACTAATCCAATCTTATTTCATCTGTACAAGATAAGTTAATAGTACTTATCATAAGCTTTTTGAAAGAGAAGTATTATTAAAATTATGCAATGTTCTTACACTTTGTAAAATGACTTATTCTTTCTTTCTCGGGCAAGGCAAAAAGATCTAGGGTAACATAACTCCACCAAAGTCCTATGAAAGTCCTAAATGACACACAATTAGTTTTTGTTTTGTTTTGTTTTGAGAGAGAGAGAGAGAGAGAGAGTGAGCGAGCACCCATGCAGGGGTTGAGAGGAGCAGAGAGAAAATCTTAAGCAGTCTCCAAGCCCAGCAGGAGCCTGGCACAGGGCTCAATCTAATGGACCATGAGATCATGACCTGAGCTGAAATCAAGAGTCAGATGTTTAACCAACTGAGCCACCCAGGCACCCCTAAATAACACACATTTTAAAATTTAAATTTGAAATTCTGTGCCCTAGCTGATATTTAATAAGTATCTTTTTGGGTAGAAGATAAGATTCTTATAACTTAATTTCTGCCTTGAAAAGTAATTTTTTTGTACTAATGAGATAAGGGCTCAATTTTACCATGGGAAGTAGGTTACTACTTAAACTTAACCATGTACATTCAACAAAACAAATTTCTACAATTCTTTTGGAAAAGTCACAACCAAATGTGCCTTGGTATGTGTGCTCAATTACACCAGAAATTGTACTTAAACCATGGATATGTTTAGGTAATAAAAATGCTTATTTGATTGTACTGTGGGTCAAGCTATTATTTTGGCAGGATTATATACAAAAATTATAAGGATTTTGCATGGTATTTTGTGTGGGAGGATGCCACTGAGAAATTCTGAATGCAAGAGGGACATGCAGGTTCTGGTTAAAGATGGTGACATAGGAAGATCTTGACCTTACCTCCTCCTGCAGACACACTGAGTCCACAGATATATATGGAATAAGTTTCTCTAAAAAAAAAAAAAAAAACCTTGATCCTGGTCACAGGGGACTGTAATAATAGATGTCACCCAGAGAGCAGCTCATAGCCCTGTCTGATGCCCTGATTTCTGTGACTGCTGCCAGGGCACATCTCTACATTGCCTGGTTGGGGTGGCCAGTTGGGCTTAAACTCACAGGTTCCACAGGCTGTAACCAATGGAGAAGAGTTCAAAGGACACAGCAAGAAGCAACAGGCCTAGGAGCTCAGTCTTTCTGTGAAGGAGGCCTAGTAGCTAATGATCATGGCTATGGCCTCCAGGGCAGGCTACTAATTAAACATGCATCCAGGAGCTGACTGCAATTCTTTCCAGCTATTTCAGAGGGTGAAATAGCTTTGCACTCATCCTGACTGTGTTCTAGAATGCCATGTCTCTTGGAGGGGAGCTTCACGTGTGTTTGGTTACTGGTGTTTAGAGCAGATGCCCAGGGGATGCCTCTTTTTTTTTTTTTTTTTTTAATTTTTTTTTTCAACGTTTTTTATTTATTTTTGGGACAGAGAGAGACAGAGCATGAACGGGGGAGGGGCAGAGAGAGAGGGAGACACAGAATCGGAAACAGGCTCCAGGCTCCGAGCCATCAGCCCAGAGCCTGACGCGGGGCTCGAACTCACGGACCGCGAGATCGTGACCTGGCTGAAGTCGGACGCTTAACCGACTGCGCCACCCAGGCGCCCCAGGGGATGCCTCTTGATCACCTGGATCTGGTGGCCTGAGGAGCTTGTGTTCCTGGGTCCCATAGGACTGTGGCAATCAGAGGAAGGTTCTCAGCAGGCTACCACATCCAGGGCACTGCACAGAGAGTAGACTGAGGCACAGCCTCTTGCCCCCAGTCTTTCTGTGAAGGAAGCCACTTTGTTTGTCTTGGAGCTCCAGACTGAGAGGCAGGCTTTTGGAATGACACATATTTCAGTGGCTTATGGAACTGCTGTCAAGGAACATATGCTGTGGAAACCATCTTTGCATTCTCCTTCTGGCTTGCCCTAGCTTGCTGGTATCTCCCAGAATACAGTCCCTTGGAGCCCAAATTTTTGCTTTTGCTGCCCAGGGAACACTTCCAGATTGCCTGGCTCTGGGGGTCAGGCAGTGCTTATGCCTGTGACCCCTCAGGATTGTATAAGTTTGCATCCTTTAAAAGCTGCTGCCTGAGGGTCTGGTTTGTAGTCAGCTTGAATCTAGGTGCTGTGATCCTTTCCTTTGGGACATTGACATGTTTTGGCACATCCTCAACTACTGGGGGCTGTTAAAAATATAATAGGCTCTTGGACAAGCACAGAGGTTTGAGAGATGACCAAGATCTGGGCAGGGCTGAATAAAAAGGTTCATTTGCTACATGGGGCCACTCCTTCAAGACTGGCTGAAGTGGTTGTTAGACCTACTATATAGAAACCAGCACAGAGAATCAAGCAAAATGAAGAGAGAGAGGAATGTGTTCCAAATGAAAGCAAAACTTCAGAAACAAAAACCTTAATGAAAGAGATAATTTATTTGATAAAAAGTTCGAAGAAATGGTCATAATAATGCTTACTGAACTGGTGAAGAGAATGGATGAACATAGTGAGAATTTCAACAAAGAGATGTAAAATATAAGAAGGTACAAAACAGAAGTCACAGAGGTGAAGAATGCAATGATGAACTGAAAAATACATGTAAGAAAGGACCAGTCTACTCAAAGACAAGGCAATGGAACTCACCAAACAAAGGAGCAAAAAGAGAAAAAAAAAAGGAATGAAATAAGATAGTTTAAGGGACATATAGGACAACAGACTAACATTTGCATTACAGGGCTCCCAGAAGGAAGAGAAAAAGAGAAACAGACAAAAAACTTATTTGAAGAAATAATGGCTGAAAATTTCCCTACCTTGGAGAAAGAAACAGAAATCCAGATCCAGGAATACCAGACAGTTCCAAAAAGATGAATCCAAAGAGACCCACACCAAGGCACATTAGGATTACAATGTCAAAAATTAAAGACAAAAAGAGAATATTAAAAGCAGTAAGAGCAGCAACTTGTTATACACAAGGGAACTCCCATAAGAGTTTCAGCACAAACTCTTCAGGTCAGAAGGGAGTGGCAGGATATATGTAAAGTACTGGAAGAAAAAAATCTTCTAACCAAGAATACTCGACCCAGCAAAGTTATCATGAAGAATTGAAGGAGAGGAGAGATCAAGAGTTTTCTAGACAAGGAAAAACTAAAGGAGTTCATCATACTAACCAGCCTTGCAAGAGATAATGCTGAAGGAACATCATGAAACTGAAAAGAAGTGGTCTAATTAATAACAAGAAAACATCTGAAAGAGTAAATCTTACTGGAAAAGTAAATATATAGTTAAGGTAGTGGATTAATTATTATAAAGGTAGAATGATGGTTAAAAGATAGAAGTGGTAAAAATAGCCATGATTACAATAACTAGTTAGGGGATACACAAGACAAAAACATGTGAAGTGTGACACCAAAACTAAAACATGGCAGGGAGAGAATAAAAATGTTCAGCTTTAATGTGATCAAAGTTAAGTTGTTATCAATTTAAAATAGACTGTTATGGATATAAATTGTTATATGTAAGCCTCATGGTAATCATAAAGCAAAAACCTATAGTAAATACAGAAAAGATACAGGAATACAAGCATACCACTAAAGAAAGTCATCACACCACCAAGGAAGAGAGCGAGAGAAGGAGAAAACAGAAAGGAACTACAAAAACAGCTAGGAAACAATTAACAAAATGACAGTATCAGTACTTACTTCAAATGTAAATGAATTAAATTCTCCAATCCAAAGACACAGAGTGGCTGAATGGATTAAAAAGCAAGACTCAAAAAAGTATTGTTGAGGCTACTGTGTGGAGAATAGGCTGTGTATTAGAGGCTAGGGTAAATGGTTGGAGAATTGTAAGAGTCCAAACTAGATGTGATCACGGCTCAGAACAAAGTGGTAGGTAGAGCAAGTATGGAAACAGGAAGACTAGGTAGGGAGTTATTGCAATAATTAATGCAAAAGGTGAGAGAGTGTAGACCGGAGGTAGCTGTGATGATAGGGGAAGGATTTAGATTCAAGATATATCTTCAAAGTAGAGTAGACATGATTTAATTATGGGTTGGATGTGTGGTACGAGAGAAAGAGGAGTCAAGGATGGTGTACTGAGTTGAATAGCATCCTCCAAAAGCTCATGTCCACTCAGAATCTGTACATTTGACTTCATGTGGATATAGGGTTCTCACAGGTAAAATCAAGGACACACTAGATTAGGGTGGGCCCTAAATCTAATGACTGCAGTCCTTATAACAGAAGGGAGATTGAGACATAGACACACAGAGAGGGAAGACAGCCATGTGACTGTAGAGGCAGAAATGAAAGTGATGTAGCTACAAGCCAAAGAATATGGCAGACTTCTGACAGTCATCAGAAGCTGGGAAGAGGCAAGGAAGGATTCTTCCCTAGAACCTTCAGAATGAGCAAGGCCCTGCTGACACCTGATTTCACACTTCCAGCCTCCAGAACTCTGAGGAAATAAATTTCTTTTACTTTAAGCCGCTCACTTTGTGTATTTTGTTACAGGTGTCTTAGAAAACAAATACAGATGACTCTAAGGTTTTTGGCTTGAGCCAGCTGCAAAAATGGAGAAATCACTTACTGAGAAGCACTGGGATCAAAGGTTTGTGGGGGGGGGGGGGATTGAGAGCTCAGTTTTTAATATATCAAGCTTAAGCTATTTGTTAGGTATCCAAGCGAAGATGTTGTGTAAGTTCGTACAAATACAAGTACGGAGTTTGGGGCACGGAGAAAGGTCTAGAGAAATAAATTTACAAGTATACGCTTGGCATGGAGAGTATTTAAAGCAAGAGGCCTAGACGATATTATTGAAGGAACGATCAAACAAAGAGAAGTGTAAGGATTGAAGCTAAGTGCAGAAAAGGACTATCAGAGACTTTAGGTCAAGTCTGGACTAAAAACCTGCTAAAAAATACACTCTAGCAAAACAATAAGCAAATGTTAAAAAAAAAAGACTTGAAACACAAGAAACAATGACCAATTAAGGACCAATTAAGGAGCTAACAAATAATTGTTAAGGTGTAATGCTGGAAAATGGTTCTAATAATGACAATTTGAAATACGGTAATCTCAAACTGAGAAATGATGGTGAGGGAAGACCAAACTAAAATTAATTGTTTTATATTTGGGGGTAGAATATGGATATAAGTTAATTGTAGGTGTTGATAAAAATAAGTTTAAATAGGTTAATGTATTAAACATTAAAAGGCAATTACTAGAAACACAGGATATTGTGTATATGTTTGAAAACCCTAAAGGAGGAAAAAAAAGGAACCAAGAAAGATTAACCGAAGAAGAGGTAGAAAATTTGAAAAAGCCAATAGGCATACAAGAAAATGAAAATATAATTCGAGATCTACTTTTAAAAGAAAATTATGTACAGTATGTCTTACGGTTGAGTTACTTCACGCCTTTAAGGAGGGGGAAACTGGCATGTTATTTAAACTGTCCCAGAATACAGAAAAAGGTAGAAAGCTAAAGAATTCATTACAGAAGGCAGTTATATTCCTGATGTCAAAACTGAACAAACATACACAAAAAGATAACTAGACCAAGATCACTTATGAACACAGGAGTAAAATTCCTAAATTAAATATTGGCATATTGAATCCAAGAGTGTATCAAATGAACAACACACCATAGTCAAGGAAACTAATAATAGGAATATACAGGTGATTAAAAAAATTAGAGAATCTATTAATGTAATTTTCTATATTAGCAGATTAAAGAAAAAAAATTATGAACATCTCAATAAATACTGAATAAATTTCAACTTAATTCAAACTTGTTCTATTCATATATACTCTGGAAAACAGATCAGCAATTGCTAGGGATTGGGGTACAGGAGGTGTTGACTAGAGAGTATCAAGGGGGAGTTTTGGGTGGCGATAAAACGCTTCTGTACCTTGAGTGTGGTGGTCTCAAGAGCATACGTGTTTTTCAAAACCTGCAGGATACTAAAAAAGAGTAAATTTGCTACTTGCGAATTGTACCTTAAGTTTTAAACATGAAAAAAAAATTAAATGTTCAGAAAGCTAGAAATAGAAGGAAGCTACCTCAGCTGGACCTATAATACGCAATTCTTATACTCACTGTTAACAATTATACTCAACGATTAGAATAATCCCTATTAATGTCATGAATATGACAAAAAAATGTATAGACTCCAGCCGACACAATAAGAAGGATAAAATGGAACGCATTTGTTATTTGCAAAACTCTTAACAGCTTTTTATTTCATGTAAAGCCCCAAATCTTTTAGTGGCCCTACTGTCCCAGCATAATGTGACTGCATTTACCTCACTGTGTCACTTACTGTTCCTTGCCTGGGTTGCTCTGCCCTGACCCCAGTGGCCCTGTGGTCCCTCCAGCATGCAGGCACTTTCACTTCCATCTGCCCAGAACTCCCTTCCTCGACTTGTCTGTGTGACTCACTCCTTCTCTTCCTTCAGCTCAAGTGTCACCTCCTTAGGATGGTCTTTCTTAAGCTCTCTATTTAATATTCATCCACCCCCATTCACCATCAGCATCCATTATCTTCCTTTCACTATACATCATAATCTAACATGT
Source organism: Panthera pardus (assembly GCF_024362965.1). Taxonomy (NCBI): domain Eukaryota; kingdom Metazoa; phylum Chordata; class Mammalia; order Carnivora; family Felidae; genus Panthera; species Panthera pardus. The sequence goes on along the minus strand of NW_026526821.1, from coordinate 59,654,643 downwards.
TATGTATTTTACTGCTACATATTCTGTTTCTCCCCACTTGGAAAATATAAGTCTACCAAAAAAAAAAAAAAATCTAGCAGAATGAAAAGGAGTTCAGTAAACAGATATATATATATATATATATATATATATATATATATATATATATATATATATAATCCAGTAGCATTCCTTTTCAATTCTCTTGAATAGATACCCAGGAGTGGAATTGCTGGATCATATGATAACCTGATGTTAAACTTTTGAGGAGCTGTTAAAGTGTCTTTCAAAGAGGCTGCTTCTTTTTAGATCCTACCAGCAATTGATAACAGAGTTCCAGTTTCTCAATACTCTTGCCAACACTGATTATTGTTTGTTTGCCTTTGATTTTAGCCATTTAATAGGCTCTTAATTTTTTTTATTTTTTATTTATTTTTAAGAGCGAGAGAGACAGAGTGTGAGCAGGGGAGGGGCAGAGAGAGAGGGAGACACAGAATCCGAAGCAGGCTCCAGGCTCTGAGCTGTTAGCACAGAGCCTGTGAGATCATGACGGGAGCCGAAGCTGGATGCTCAACTGACTGAGCCACCCAGGTGTCCCGTAGCTCTTAGTTTTTTTTAATGTTTTATTTATTTTTGAGACAGAGAGAGAGAGAGAGAGAGCGAGAGCAAGCAGGACAGGGGCAGAGAGAGGGGGACAGAGGATCTAAATTGGGCTCTGCGCTGACAGCAGCGACCCCGATGTGGGGCTTGAACTTGCAAACTGCGAAATCATGATATGAGCCAAAGTCAGACAGTCAACCAACTGAGCCACCAAGATGCCCCTGATTTTAGCCATTTAAGTAGACACGAAAGAGTATCTCCCATGGTTCTGATTTGTATCTCTAATGATTAACAGTAGCAATAGTGTCTTTTCATATACTTAATCAGGCATTTGTAGATCTTCTTGGGAGAAATGGCTATTTAAATCCTTTGCCCATTCTTAAAATGAGTTATCTTTTTATTGGTGGGTTGTAAGAGTTCTTTATATATTGTGTCACTACCTGTTTCAGTAAATAAAATTTTATTTGAACATAGCCACATTCATTCATTTAGGTATTGTCTGCAAAGCCTAAACTGTTTACAATGTTATCCTTTACAGAAAAAGCTTGTCAACCTCTGATTTAAAAATAAGTTATTGGGAAAGAATTAAAGAAATATACTGAAAAACAAAAACAAAAACAAAAACAAATGGACAGTCCTGAAACAAATTCAATTGTTGACATAGGTGACATTTCAAACCAGTGGTGGGGGTAGGGGGACACGGACTAATTAGTTGATAGTGTAACAATGATTTCCTAACCACTGAAAAGAAGAAAGCTAGAATCCTATGTTATACCATCCACAAACCTTTTTTAAAATCCAAAAATGAAACTATAAAAAATGAGAATAAAATAGAGAACACTGTTAGAATGTTGGAGCAGGAAATAATTTTTCTCTGACATAAAAATTAAACACTTTACTAGTATAAAATGTACATAAATAAGGTTGTAAGAAAATAGTTGCATCATATATAACAGACAAATGAATAAGATATAAGGAGTTCCTATAAATCATTTTTCAAAATTGGTAATGGATACAAATGGGCAATTTGTAAAGGAAAAACGGTCAATGCTCAAACTCCAAAGTAACTGGAGAAATGCAAATTAAAACAATGGGATATCAGTTTTTCACCCACACTACAGACACAATGATATAAAACCAGATAATGTTAAACGTTGGCAAGATGCATAAAAAAGTACTATTGAAACACAGTCAAAGCTAAATATGGTTTCTCATGTTTCCAGCACCCAATTCCTATTCTAGATATCTGTACTAGAGATATTTAATAAGAGATATACAAGAGACATTACAAAAAATGTTGGTTGTGCTAGTGCTTGTGATAACAACAAACCATAAGCAATTTCAATATCCATCAAAAGGAGCTTGACCAAATAAACTACAGTTCATATGACAAAAGATTGTGCTGCTATTAAATAATGAAGAACATTTCCATGTATTTACTTGGAAAGATCTCCAAATACACTTTGTTAGGGAAATGAAAGTCAGCTCTTAGAATGGAATTTACCACTGTGATAATTATAATGAAATGTTATTTTAATAATTCACTGTAAAAAGTTGCAATGTTGGTATTTAGCAATGATATGCATTCAAGGTATCTGAAAAACTCTTAGAAGAAATGTTTGTAGAACTATACCACTTAAGAGTTTTTTAAAACTGCATATGCACATATATGTATATAATGCACAGCGAAGATGGCTAAAAGGGTATACACCAAACTCTTGAGAGTAAACTCTGGGTAGGGAAATAAAATCTGGATGAGGGTATTGGACACTTTTATATTTTGCTTCTACTTGCATAATTTTATATTTATGAATATGTAGTTAAGTGTTAGTTGTATGGTGAAGAATAGAACATAAAACCTATTAGACTCACATGTAATTTAAATAGATATATTGTGGCTGATTTTTTGAGTGTGTGCTTGTCCTTAGAAAATATGGAAATTTGTCTTTTAAAGTCCTAGAAAATATTTTAAGGTTTATAAAAGATCCCCAAGAGCAATGATATACTACATGTCTTCAATTCTAAGACATTGATTTTAAGATACATCATCAATTTAATAATAGCTTTTCAGGAGAAAAAAAAGACACAATCACACTGAATGTATAAAATGATTGTAAGATGCATTTCAATTTCACAAATGTTTTTAGATAAAATGACAATTATAATATGCATCACATTTTGCAGAAAGTATGGAAGTCAAAGCTTAATTTTCTCCTTTTGATGAATAAATACATGCTTGCAAATTGTTGAAAATCAAAGCCATATGCCTCTGGCAGGAATATTTACAGAGGAAAAAACAACCAAGGGAAAATCCACTATCCACTAAAAATCTCTGTGTGAGTAAAGCATATTCCTCCTGAGTGTTGCAAGATCTCACCTTATTTGGAAATGGAAATTTGCTTGGTTCCACTTTGCCAGGTGCTTGAACAGCAGAAAGTGGTGGGAGCCAGGTCATCTCCTAAAGAGAGGGAAAAAACACAGCTTTGTAATACAGAGATTATTTAAAGTCAGTAGCATATAAAACAGCTATATGAGCCTGCCTTAATACATGGAAGGGACAGGAATGAACAAGAGATGAATAAAGAATGAAAGGGATTTTTTAAAAAAGGATGTGAGACCCACTTTCATGATTTCTTTTCCTAATTTTACCAATTCTTGGTTCCATGGCTATCCCCATGCTCCCTTTATATCTTAAAAAGATCTGCAAGGCTGTCCTATTTTTTACTTCATTTAAGCTCCTGAGTAAAGGGACAACCCAGTAGTAAAAGCTCTATGGAAAATGCTGTACAAAGGGGGCTGCTTCTCTTGGACTTGATCCCACAAAATTTCACAGGGTGTTTCTGAAGGAATGTACAAAGTACTTCTGACTTTAGGGTCATTATTAGAGGACTTTTTTATTTTGTTCAAAACTAATATTAGTATGAGTTTTCAATAAGCCCCACATATCACTTTGGTCTTCATAAAAATTTCCTTCATGGAGAAGTAAAAAAACATATCACATGTATGAAATAGAGAGAGAAGTAAGTATCTTGCCATTTTTATAACACAGTATTAAGAATACAACTTCAGCTCAATGCACAGTCCTCTGTGGTATGTGTTTTGACACACACGTACACTGCACTGTGTGAGAGAGAACGGTTGTTTATTCACTTATAGTTTTCTCCTCCAGTTCCACCTCCTGGAAGGGATCTGCAGTCACTAAGTGATTGTACAATTAAATTCAATCAATTTCTGATCACCAGGACACTTACTCGGTGTTTACAAGTAGGGTTTTAACCCGTTTTTTTTTTTTTCCTTCCACCTTCAAACCCAAGCAAGCATAGAAACAGTAGTTCATCTGTTTTAAGCAAAGTGAGAAATTCTTTTTAGTTGAAGACATTTTCTCACCTCGCTTGGGAAAAAGGGATTCTGTCAGGTTTTTCAAGTCAAAGACATTCTTAAGGATGGTCTTGTGGGTTTTTGTTTTGTTTTGTTTTGTTTTGGTAACTCTCCTCCTTCAATACCTTAGATAGTGCAGACCTACATTGGGAGCAGACAGAGTCAAACCCACCCGGGGAAGTATTTATTGACCTTATTAACATCTCTCACCCACCCTAACACCTGTTCTGTAGATGGGTTAAGCTCATATGCATTTGAGATGTCCCTTCTCCATTGTGCTGTTACCAAGGTGTTTCCAGTGGAAAGCAAAGGAAGATCCAGTGACCCTCTATGTCCCTCTCTCCTCTTAACTCTGCTCCCCAAGTCTTGGCCAGTTCTATCCTGTATCTATCCGTGTTGTCTCTTTTGAGGTTGTTATGCAGGAATACTGAGTTAGTGTCAAGGAACAGAGTGGGTGCTCAGTATATTTTTGGATGAAGGCCAAATTGGGACAGTATCTCTGCAATATCTCTACCATACTAATCACACCTTCACTACTTTTAACCTGAATTACTTTAATAGCTTCTTCACTGGTTCTTTCTTTTGCTATTATTAATCCTTCTGCTACACTCCTGCCAACTTAATTTTTCTAGACTACAGATCCAGATGAAGAGCTTCACTCCTCCAAAATTTTCACATCCCACTATATACATAACAATATGACGACGACCATGGCCACAATGACTCCTGTTGTGCTTTACAGTTTTCACAGTATTTCCACACAAGATTTTAAATTTACACTCAACCTTTAATTATTACTAATTATTATTACATCCATATTGCTCAAAGAGATTAACTGATTTGCCCAAGTTCACTCAATTCATAAATGCCACAGCTGAAATTTGCACATGTATCTCATACCTCCAGCCCACTATTTGTCTTTCACTTCACTGCATTTGCTCTTAAAGACCTCATCCTAGTATTCAAGACCTTCTACAACAAAGTCTGTTTTCCGCCTTGTGCCTTTTTATTAATCTACACGCACAGTACGTATAAGAAAAACTACATCTCTGTTTTCATTGACACTATACTTTTGTGTGTGAATGTCCTGCCCTCATATGCACTTTGGATTTCTATCCATCCACTAAGGCTCATCTTAAACATCATCTATGTCTTGAGGCCTTTGCTGATTCCCCTTCCATTCCAAGATGATACGACGGTTCCCTTCTCATGCTCCTCCAAAAGTATTTGTTTTTCTCTCTTGTAGTACCTGTTAGATTCTTTTTTGTCTTACAGTTTTATGAGTACATACCTCAATCTGCACACAACCATTTCTCCCTCCTTCCCCTCCCATTCCTTCCTCCAAAGTAGAACAGAAATCATACTTAGGAATCTCAATATGTTTCAATAACATTCAGATCTATTAAACATAATCCTGTAAAGAAGGACTGAAAATTTCTTCAGAGAGGGATACTGCCAACATGTCTTTGTGTAGACTGAAGCACATTATAAATACTAAACACTCAAAATTAACTCACTGAATTGAACTGAACACCCATATTTCAATGCAAAACTGCTCACTAACTTTATTTTAATTCTAACTATTTCTATGTAATTTTTCTACCTAATGAGTTCTGCTAAATATATGAAGGAATGATAAACGGGTTGCTTAAAACATTTAAATCTTTAGAATTTCCAAAAAAAATAAGAATTTTTTACACAAACTATTTAAATATATACTTTAAAAATCAATGTGCGATGATTTTTTAAAAGATTGATCATTTATTATGTAAAAATTCTCCATTAGGGTTAGATGGGAAAATTAAGAACAAATAGATTATTCCTATTTCCTCTTCTGTCACACTAGCTCAGTGAGCTTAGGTAAGTGACATCTTGAGTAAATTGTAGTGATTTTAAAACCACAGACTTAGGAATCAATCAAATCTCAGCTTGTAGTATTTTAGAACCAGAGGAAATAGAGATGTTAACAATCTCATGGTTTAATCATGAAGATTAAATGAGATAATACATATAAGGAGCATAGCATGTTCCTTTATGTTTAGTCACTCAATAAAAGACAGTACTGATTAACATCAAACTGAGTTTCAGAATTCTGGGTCTCTAAACTGAGAAACAGAATTTCTCTCTGAGCTTTAGATATTGGGATACTGAGATGAGAGAATACATGGGAAAGTGTTTTGATAAAAGAATGAAGTATTATGCAAATGTAACCTGCAATTAAGCTAGCAATTATTAACACAAACTATAGAGTACTAAAACAGAAAGTTATTTAAAGCAATTACCATGATTCCTAAGAAAGAATCATAATAATGATTCTTTACACTGTCCCTAAGTTTTCTCATGGGAACAGAGCCTTGACATAATAATAATGAGATTTGTTTTTTTTTTAAGCGTTTAATTTATACCTGTTTCTAGTAGTTTAAAATGTAAACAAAGGTAAGATTTTTGATAACTTCTAAAATTTCACTTAGTTTGTCTCACAAAATATTCTTCACAGGAAAAGATTCCTACCCATTGCAAGGTCATCAATCCCATGCCACTGTGCCCATTGTCCCCCACCCCCACTCATGCTCTTGACTTCCTCTCCTCAACCATCCCATCATCACAGTGGCTATCCTATAGCCACTTCCTGGATCACAGAAGTAATGTAAGGCCAATTACTCCAGAGTTTAGGTAGTTGCTTTCTGAACTTCTAATGTCCCTTGCCACTTCTTTGTCTGCCTTCCTTCCTTTTTGATTTTCTTGCCACTTAGGAATGAGGTCACACCCTATTCCTCAACACTGAGAGGGCCTCAGTTTTGAGCTTAGGTTCCTTAGCCAACTGGTAGGATTAAGAATAAGACATATCTGTCTTAACACAGCCTCACTAGTCCCATCTCTCCAAGCAGATGTCTAGTTACCCAAAGGATATATTTCAGGGTGTCTTCTTATTTCTTATATAGGCTTAAAATGCCAAGTCTCTTTATAGTAAATACACTCACTTTTCTGCTAAATGAAGTAACAGATGGTTCAATGATAACGGTATAGAATACTGCATTTCATTAACTGTCCAACTTTTTTTTTCTATCCTCCTTATACTGGTTTTCTGAAGGCCATGGGGCATACAGGCCAGTGTCCATTTTCACATCTATTTTACTGTAAGATTGACCTTGAGTCCCAAGAGTCCAGAGCTTAAAGGTGAGCAGACTTTCATGTGCTCATTTTGCACAACCCTCTCCCTCCATGCAGCTCCCCACTTACTCTGGTGTCACCTTCATCAGCCTGTCCTAGGACAAATGGTCAGAGGCTTAGGGCATCCATTCATTAAGCAGTGTAGCTCTTTGTTATTCAAGGCAGTTGAATTTGAGCCTGAAATCTTAGTGTTCAAAATATACAGTATAAAGATCCGCAAAGTATAGTTAGTTTGCAAACAGAGGAAACCAGAAAATTTTTGAACAACATTTAAATTTCCCTATTAAAATCAGCAAATAGAGAAATACTTTCCCTGGTCTCTCTCCTTGCCTACTGTCTCCCCACTACAATCTATCCTGATCACTGTCACCCAAGTGTTTTATTTAAAATAGTTACTATGCTACACTTGCTCAAAAGCTTCCAGTGACTCTGGTCCAAGCATTCAAGATGCTCTGTCATATGGTGCCATCAAGAAACACTGCAGTGTTACTGCTTGTTACTTTTCTGTACGGTCCTCCCCACAAGCCAGATGGGTTTACTTCTTGTCCTGCCCTAGGTTTTCCTATCTTGACATTTTTTTGCTTTTCCTTTCATGTTTTTCCAACTTCACTTATCTCTTCATTCTTTCTCATCCCTCGTCTCTTTATGAAGGTCACTGACCAGCGTGATCCTTAGCGAGAGCCACACCCTCCACCTCTCCATTACTGTGATCTGTGTCCCCTACTTAACATTTCCATGCTACCTGGGGCTGTGACTTTACCTTTCATGTGTTACCACTATCAGATTATGAATTTATAACCCTTGTTAGATTAGAGTAAAACCTCGGTTTATGGGCATAATTCATTCCAAAAACATGCTTGTAATCCAAATCATTTGTACATCAAAGCGAATTTCAAGAACCGGTGGCTCAGTTGTGACCATGTGATGTTTGGCATCACATACACATATTGCAAGACATCGCTCATTTATCAAGTTAAAATTTACTAGAAATGTTCACTCATCTTGTGGAACACTCCCAGAACACATTACTCACAGTCCAAGGTTTTCCTGTATAACCTGTTTGAGGGAAGGGATTATGTCTTTTAAACTCTCTTATAGCTCTCTGGAGGCCTAGCACAATGGATAAAGTAATAGGAATTCATTTAATTTCCCTGGGATTCTCTTTTCTCTCCTTCTAGAATGATAGCACCAATAAGCTATACTTGTCCTACCAAACACATATGATGGTTGCCAGGATTGAGAGCGACTGAATATCTTCTTTCTCTTTCAGCAATGTTTCAACATCTGCTGCCAACTCAGAGGTCTGCTAAAATGGGGTGTCTACCTCCACAGGCCTGGCAGATGACCATAGCTAACTCCAGCATTCTTTGTGCTCAGAAACTCACTCTTCTCAAAATAAAACACTGGTTTAATTCCATCACTTGGGAACAAAAATACAAACTGCCAAAGTCGACTTTTATGTATGGCGGTGGCTGCTGCAGATCAGAGCACTATTTTGTTTTCAGTTTCACACAAATTATTTGTGTTATGACACTCTTATCAGATAAGTGCTTCCAACAACAGAAAAGTGTAATAAAAATTACATATCCTTTAAATGCGGGTAGCTAACAAGAGTACTGTATCTGGTGAAGGGAAACACTCTGGAAGGCCCATACCTGGGATTCAGAGCAGCAGCTCTTGAGTAAGAAAAACTGGGGGAAGCACACAAATCCTTCCCTAATGGGGCTAGAGAGTATATTCTAATTGTCAATCCATCCTTGGACTTTAAATAGACCCAAGGTCAAACTCGAAGGCTGGGCAGATTTTGGCTCTGAACAAGCAGGCTAAAGTTTTACCCTAAATCAACAAAAATTCAAGAACATCCTCATTTTGTTACTATAATAAAAGACCTATGGTATGAAAAATAATAGTAAATATAATGTATTCATGTCCATTAAGAATAACAACAATCATTATCTTGACGGAAACACTACTCATGGAAACCTTTTAGAAAAATAGTAGCTGCTGAAAAAGGAAAGTACTTTCTTCTATTTTTTTACAGTACAGCTTAGGCTGCTAAAATTATAACTAAGCAAATAACCAATAAAAATGTATAATTGTAGCATTACCAAAAATCATAGTGAAATCTTGTTTCTTCATATTGAAAACCCAGGAATATGTTCAATTTGGACTAAAACTGGCCTGAGAAGGGGATTCCCAGGAGCTGTATTTTCTAGTCTTATACATGTCTCCTGGAGAGAAGAATCTCAGATTTGGAACACCAACTAATCTAAGCCAGAGCCTTTTAATTTAAGGCTATCCCCATGTTCTCAATGAGGTTAATCATCAATGGATAAAATGGAGGATGAACCACGTAGGTCAAGATTAATAGCATCAATTTGAGAAGCAGTTTTCAATTCAGCTTTCACAGATTGAGAAAGACAAGGAGAACACCTGTGTTAGAAAACAGTATGACCCTATGGGCCTATGCGGGGAAGGCAAGCACTGGGGACTGAAAAATACAAAAGCCTTCAACCTGGAAATTTCAAGGGTGTCTTAGGTGGGTGCATCACACTTGCTCCTTGGGCCATCAGATTTTCAGTTCTCTGATACCACACTGTGTCTGGCCTTTCATTATTTCCTTCACATGTAAAGAGTGTGATTTCTTGTAAGGAAATCCATCCTGTGCACTAGAGACCCACGTCTCAGCTCCCTGACTTCAGCATCCCTGTAAACCCTGGACTCTCCAATAAGGATTAGAGGATAGCTTAAGGATAAGAGCACTGACTGAAGTCAAAATACAGCTGCCACTCCAAAAATTTATTTCAGGCTAGATCCCTCCATTTTAGACTTTTCTGATGATTTCTTGTTCTAGATGCAGTTTTGTTGTTTTCCAGTTTCTTTGGGGGCAGGAAGATGGATGTGACTTGTTTTATTGTCTTGTCCCTCTGTGTTAAGAGCATTGTTTTACCTATTTCCCAGGGACTTTCTGGAAAAATAAGAACCATACAATTCCATAATTCATTTTTAGATTCACCTGGCTTTCAACATTCATTTTTTTCCTCCGGGCTTAAAAATATTATAATTTCTATTCTTTAATTGTGGGTTGTTTCTAGAACTAAACATTGTGTTAAAATGTTAAAAGTAGTAAAATCACTTTGGGTTCTTGGAATTTAAAGAGGGTTTTGATGTTGAGTGTACAGCTGTAGGAACTTAACGACTCTTGTTAAACCCAGGTGACAACTTCACCCCAGAGTTCCTGCTGCAACACACAGACACCTGCTAGTTTCCTGCACTCTTAAAAACCTTGTCCTCCTGTTGAGAAGCATTAATTAGTGTAATTTTAAAAGATGCTTTCAAAAAAAAAATAAAGCATTCGGCGGGGCAGTAGGAGGATTTCCCACATTCTGAATATGGGACTGGTATTTTCCTGTACCATTTCTTTTTTGAAAAAATTTTTAATGTTTATTTATTTTTGAGAGAGAGACAGACAGAGTGAGAGTGGGTGAGGGGCAGATAAAGAGGGAGACACAGAATCTGAAACAGGCTCCAGGCTCTGAGCTGTCAGCATAGAGCCCAATGTGGGGCTTGAAACCACAAACTGTGAAGTCATGACCTGAGCTGAAGTTGGGACATTCAAACGACTGAGCCACCCAGGTGCCCCTTTCCTGTATCAATTCTGAGAATAAGTCATATTAAGTCTAGGTTTATGAGAAATGAACCAAATTCCTAACCAGCTCATAAGAAAGGTCATGTTATTAATGGTGCCACTGTCACCTTACTTCTGCTCTACATAACACCTTTTTTGTGACAGCACAAACAACCAGAAATTAGCCCTCCTACTAGATGTATAGATTGTAATTAATCCTAGAACTAGCTGTGGTTTGCAATAATCAAACTGCTCTTTCATACGTATCTAAGGGTAAAGAAGGTATTATTTGGGACAGAGAGGAAGACTGTGGAGGCCAGGAGGGGGAAGAGGGTGATAATTACATTCTTGGCCATGTTTTCCTCTTACTTATGTTCCTGAACCCCCTTTCACAGACAGATAATCATAAAAGTGCATTCGCCAAAACCCATCTCTCAATTATAGAGAAGTGGAATGGCAGAACAGGTTTGGAGTCAGCATCTGAGAAACCACGTGTCATCTTGTCCCTGCCGTGAACCAGCAGAATGACCTTGGGCAAGTTTGCTTTTCTGATTATTGATGTCCTCATCTGTAAATTGGTGTTAATAACCCTATCTTGTAGGATTACTAAAAGGGTTAGCGACAAACAGAGTGCATAGTGTCTGGCAAAAAGTAGGTGCTCCACAGAAGGTGATTATGGCTGTATCACTACCTTTATAATTAGCGTTGGCAGCTTTTGGCTTAGACTTTGTGAAGAGATGGGGATGGCTATAGGAGAAGGCATTTATGAGTTTGTTTTTTAATCTATTTCACTCCGTTAATTATTTAATATTTAACTGGTTAATTATTCATAGTCAAATAGAAGGCATAATGAAAGTGTGCTTATTAAACAATAATTTGCTTCCCTCACTCCCTTTGCTACTAAAGCACCGTGTGCATAAAGAGGGGGGTGCTGTCTCATTGTCTGGTATTTTTCTGAAATGGGACAATTAGTAATAAGTGGAATGCATTCTCTTTCCAAAATTTGGTTTGGGGTTCTTAAGAGATTAGAAGCTTTGTTTTTATGCCTATAGACTACTACTGCAAGTACCGACCTGAGAGCTCTTCTAAAATGATCTGAAGGAGGCAATGGGGAAACGTGAATATAGAGACAGAAAGCTACTGGATCATGGTGGTAGGAGTTGACATCAAGGCAGGGCACAGAGCAAGGCAGGCAGGCAGGGTAAGAAGAGAACCAGAGAGCCACTGGGGCTAAGATAAAAGTCCCTGGTACAGTAGGATGTCTGGTTCCCCAGAGGGAAGGCAAGTCTCAGCAGCTGTGCTGCCCTTAGCCCAACCTTGCTGATGGTGCACGCCTTTCTCCCTTTCAAGTCCTTTCCCAGCTAAGTTCCCTTCGAACATGCAGGTTTCTGTCTATTAACTTCACCCAAGTATTTCTTCTCAGTTTGAGGGGTAATTTAGAAATCACTGAGTGGCATTGCCCTAGCTAGCAGGGATATTTCCTCATCTTATGGATGGATGTAAAAGGCAGGATGACTTTAAAAAATACAGGAAATGTCTCCTGAAGTATTCCAGATACAGACAGCCAAATCGGGAGGAAGAAGGAAAGCTGGTTAGTTTTGGAGAGACCATCTTTTTTTTTTTTTTTTTTAAACCATGAGGTTAATATATCCTGAAAAAGGGGAAGCAAAAGATTAAAATACTTTCCACCAGAAGTTCATAGGTCTGCGAGAAAAGAGAAGTTAGGGCCAAAATAAAAACAGAATAATAACTACTTTTCTTAGAAGAAAAGGCAACAAAAAAGACTGAGTTAGTATAGCCTGTAAAGAGCTTATCCCTTGGGAAAAGATATTCTGTGAGAACAAAGAAATGAAGATAAAAGACGAAGGCACCAAATTAATGATGTCTAAGGAAGATAAGATCCTGAACTCAGATGCTGTGTCTTGAAAGGGGGAAAGAAAAGACCTTAAGGAAATTAGGAAGCAAAGATGATCTTGCAGATGTCTCCATGGGGAGAAAGTGAGAAGGAAGGTTCAGAATACACAAAAGCAAATGGACAATCTACAAATTTGAGACAGATGTTTCTATTCCTTGATCCTTGCTGACAACACCAGACATAGTTTCCTGTCTTGAGAAGAGGTCTACAATCATGCTGAATAGTTTATGACTAGTTAGACCAATCAATTCAGTTTCTACTAGTGCATCCAGATGTACATTCAACTGAACTCATTTCTAACCATCCACTATGTACCAGGTGCAACACTATGTCCTGGGGATGCAACACAGAATACAACACACGTGGAATTGTGAGCACCAGTGGGGCAACAAGCAACAAACAGTGAACACTGTAAACACAATACATCCATATTCCTCGTGGCTGCTGTTTTTATTTCTTCTGGTTTTGTTTCTCATGGAGCCACCCCAGCCACCAATGTCTATCCTGGCCATAATGGATGCTGGTTGAGGTATCATAGTTCTCATGGTTGTTGCATTGGTCTAATGTGTCTAATTAGTTTGGCAAAAAAGAAGAATAAGTTGCTGTGTCAGACATCCAAGGGGCTACCTTGTGGAAAAAACATTACATGTGGCTTATGGAGACACCCAACAGAATTAGAGAAAACCTGTTAAAGCTCTCAGGAAGAGTTTGGTTTCTATAAACTTTCTAACAATTTCTGACAATATTCCACAGGTGCTTTGTGCTAAGTACTGTTTTAGGTGCTGGAGACACAGCTGCAAATATGATCCCCATCCTCACGGATGCTACGTTCTGGCAAAAATGAGATAGACAGTAAACATGTACATAACTTTATATAGCATTATATAACATAACACAATGCAGTTTAAGTTAGTATAATATAATATAATATAATATAATATAATATAATATAATAACCATTAAAACTACTCAGTGGTAAACTAGCCATTTCTTAAAATGGTGATCTGCATATCTTGGAAGCATTTGAGATCATCACAGTTAGAGGTCTCTGGGAGTCCCAAGTTTGGAGTACCTACTTTCTTCTGATTAGATGGGGCCGCTTTCGGGGGACTGAGGCAATCCCTGCCCTCTCTGTTTGTATCTATTCCTGACTCAGTGAAATTCTTAACTGCACATGTAATCTCTGTTAGGTTAGGACACATGATTTCAATTTAATTTTTAATTTAATTGAAAAATTATCTTCACTGCATCTTTCTGTTTACATAAATAATATATGCTTCTTGTTAAAAGTTAAACATTGTAAAAATATAAAATGCAGGAAAGTGAAAGCCACTCAGGTTCCTAACAACTATGGAGAATGCTCAGAGTGAACAGTTTCAAGCACTGGGTACTTATCCAATTTTTTATATACTTATACTAATATGGGGATTATCCATATATTTTTAATGAGGTCATACTGTTCGGTGACTTAATCATTTTCATCTTTAATTTCTTCTTTGCCAATACAACTGATAAATGTATCTTCTTTTGAAAGGCTACACAGGCAATCCACTGCCTGGAAGTACTATAGTTTATTTAATCTGACTGGAAGTATGATAGTTTATTTAATCAAGTGATGGAGAGTTGGTTTGTTGCCTTTTTTCGTGACTATAAACCATACTTTGGAAAAAATCCTTGTACATCGATCTTTTCATGGCTCTATATTACTTCCAGAGTATAAATTCCTTGTATAGAATTTCTAGGTCAAATGGCATAAATATTTCAAATGCTAATATATTGTCAAATTGTTCTCTCAAAATGGTCTATTAATTTACATATCCTGTAACAGTATATGAAAGCCCTTTTCATATGAAAAGTTTATGAAAGTTTCTAAAGACTTTTATTAATACTTTTTTAAAAAATCCTATTTGCAGTGGCTACTGGACCAAGATGGTGGCATAGGAGGCTACTGAATTTCCCTCCTCTCATGGACACACTGAATATACACCTACACATGGAGCAATCTCCTCTGAGAGAAATCCAGGAACTAGATGAGTGAATTCTACATGTCAGGTGACAGAGAAAATGTCCACATTGAAACAGGTAGAAAAGGCTGAGACTCATGCCATAAATACCATCCCTGGCACAGCATATAACTGGGAGGGAACCCCTAAGTCCCAGCTTCTCTCTGAAGAGCAAAGGGTATGGGTCACATAGCTAGCACCCCAAATTTGAAGGCTTCCATTTGAGGGATGGGCCCCCAAATCACCTAGCTCCAAAAGCCAACAAGGCTCACATTCATGAGTCCCACAGGATTACAAAAAACACAGAAGCAGTCATTAAGGGATACAGGAGCGTTTGTGGCTATACACCTGGGCAAAGTGCAGAGGTAGCAGGCAAAGGTTCCCATCTCCCAGTTTCTCCCTGGATGGAATAAGAGTGCATGCGTTCCAGAGGCTTCTGATCAATGTGCATCTAAGTGCTAACTACAATCCTCCCCTTTGGGACACTGAAAAGTCTTGGCATACTCTCAACTACTGGGAGCCACTACAGAGCAAAAATGGCAGCTTGGACAATCACAAATGTTTGAGAGGTAACCAGGAGCTCAAACTGGGTGGGTTGACTGGACTCAACTATGCAAAACCAGTCTGTCAAGCCAGGGAGAGGTTGCTGTTTTAGCTAATATGCAGAAACAAACACAGAACATCTCAGAAAGGAAGAAATTAGGAACTGTGTTCCAAACAAAAAAAGATAAATCTCCAGAAACCAATCTTAATGAAACAGATAAGTGATTTATCCAATTGAAGGTTCAGAGTAATATTTATAAAGATGCTCATTGAGGTCAGGAAATCAATTTATAAACAAAGTGAGAATTTCAACAAAGATGTAGAAAATATTAAAAGGTATGAAAAAATCACAAAGCTGATGAATGTAATAAATGAGTTGGAAAATTTAATAGAGGCATTGAACAGCACACTAAATCAAGAGGAAGAAAAAAAAATCAGTGAACCTGATAACAAGGCAGTGGAATTCATCCAATAAGAGGTACAAAAAGAAAACAGAAAGAATAAAAAAGAGTGAGATAGCTTAAGGGACTTATAGGACACCATTACATGTACCAATATACATTACGGGGATCCCAGAAAGAGAAAAGAGAAAAATGGGCTGAAATTTACTCAGATAAATAATGACTGAAAACATCTCTAAGTTGAAAAAGGAAACAAACACCCAGATCCAGGAATCCCAGAAAGTGCCAAAGAAGATGAAGTTCCAAAGAAGAAGAAGTTTCCAAAGAAACTCATGCTGACACATATTATAATTAAACTGTCAAAAGCTAAAGACAAAGAGAGAATCTTAAAAGCAGCAAGAAAGAAGCAACTTGTTACATACGAGGGAAATACCACAATATTATCAACAGATTTTTCAGGAGAAACCTTGCAGGCCTGAAGGCAGTGGGGTGATACATTCAAAATGCTGTCACAGAAAAAAACCCTGCCACCTGAGGATACTCTACCTGAAAAAATCCTTCCATCATCACTAGACCAGCCTTTTAAGAAATGTTAAAGGGAGTTCTTCAATCTGAAGGGATGCTAATTAGTAACATAAAAATACAAGAGAGAATAAAACTCACTGGTTAAGGTAAATATGTAGTTAAATACAGAATACTCTAATCTTATAGTGGTGGTATATAATTACCTATAACTGTAGTATAAGGCTAAAAGCCAAAAGTATTAAAAATAACTACAACAATTTGTTAATAAATGCACAATATAAGAAGATGTAAACTGTGAAACAGAATAAAAGACCTGATACAAAAAATTTCCTAGAAGAGAACACAGGGAGTAAGTTCTTTGACATTGATCTCTCAGTTTTGACACAAAAAGCAAAGGCAATAAATGCAAAAATAAACAAGCAGGACTCCATCAAACTAAAAGCTTCTACACAGCAAAGGAAACATCAACAAAATGAAAAGAAAACTTGTGGCGTAGGAGATTTGCAAACCACATATCTGATAAATACCCAAAATGTATAAGGAACTCATACAACCCAAAAGCAAAAAAAAAAAAAAAAAACAAAAACAACAAAACAAACAACAGCAAGTAACCAAAAGATCTGAACAGACATTTCCCAAAGAAGACATACAGATGTACAACAGGTATATGAAAAGGAGCTCAGAATCACTAATGATCAGAGAAATGCACATCAAAACCACAATGAACTATCACCTCGCATCTGTTAGGATGTCTGTTATAAAAAAGATATGAGATGAAAAATGCTGGCAAGGATGTGGAGAAGATTAAGCCCTTGTACACTGTTGCTGGGAATGTAAAGTGGTACAGCTACTATGGAAAACAGTATGGAAGTTCCTCAAGAAATTAAAGTAGAACTACTACATGATCTAATAGGCTCACATTTGGGTATTATATCTAAAGGAGATAATCATTATCTCAAAGACGTATTTGTATTCCCACGTTCATTGCAGCATTATTCATAATAGCCAAAGAACGGAAACAACCTAAGTGCCCACTGATAGATGAATGGAAAAAGAAATTGTGGTATGTATATACAATGGAATATTATTCAGCTTTAAAAAAGAGAAAATCTTGCCTTTTGTGATAACATGGATGGACCTTGAGGAAATTATTCCAAGTAAAATATACTAAACAGAGAAAGACAAATACTGTCCAGCATCACTACAGGTGGAATCTAAAGAAAGTTGAATTCATAGAAACAGAGAATAGAATGGTGGTTGCCTGAGGCTGGGGTTTGGGAAAAATAGGGAGAGGTTGGTAAAAGAGTACAAACTTTCACTTATAGGATAAATAAAGCCTGAGACCCAAATGTATAGTTTTTAATAATGTAATGTAAATACTGTATTGTAAATGAAATTTGCTGAAAACTTAAAAAAAAGGTGAGATGACAGAAGTGTTAATTAACTTCATGGTGGAAATATTTTCACAAGGTATATGTATATCTCATCATCATGATGGACTCTTTAAATATATTATAATTTTATTTATCATTTATACCTCAACATTTTTTTACCTCATCGCCTTTATTTATTTATTAATAAATAATATTTATTTATTTATTGTTTATTGATTTATTTTTGAGAGACAGAGAGAGAGAGTGCGCAGAGGAAGGGCAAAGGGAGAGGGAGAGAGGCTTGATCTCAGGACCATGAGATCATGACCTGAGCCAAAATCAAGAGTTGGATGCCTAACCAAATAAGACACACAGGGGCCCCGCTGCCAATTTTATAGGAAAAAAAATGCTTGAACTGTTGCTTTGATTGCATCTCTAATTATTAGTGTAGCATATTTATTAGGCATCTTCTTTTCCTATTCCTGAAATACCTTTTTATATCTTTGCCCGTTTTGACATCAGAGTATTTAGAAATTAGCTCTGTTTATCTGTCAGGTTGTCACATAAATACATTTTCGAATCTATGGAAAGAATTCCTGAAGTAAAAATGGACAAGAAAACTTGGAAGGAAAAGCAACTCTTTAGAAGAAAAGGTGAACAATATAAATTTTATCTTGGAAAAATATTTAATATAATTACCAATATGTGACAATTTTATTATATAGCAGCAAACGTGTCTAAATATTGAAACCTGATCACAAAAAATATTTATTGTAATAAAAGTCTAAATAGAACAGGGCAGTATTATTCCAATTGAACCAAAAGATGTTTGAGTGAGTGTATACATGTAAGGGAGTGAGTCAGCAGGTGGGTGTGTTTGTATGTTTGTGTGTGATTGTTGGCCAGGGTGATGAAATCTGAAACTATATAAGGGTGATGGTTGCACACTCTAAATTTACTATGAATCACTGAATTGTACACTGGAAATGGGTTAGTTTTTTGATATGTAAACTATGCCTCAATAAAGTCATAAAAGGGAGAGCTAGGCAGTGCTCAATTATGCTCTGCAGATTAGAGTAGAATAGTGGTACTGATAAGGTAAGGACCCTTTTGACTTAGGGAAGGAGCCACAGAGGAGTAGCAGGTTTTTGGTGGAGGGTCAGAACCCACATAAACGTGTCCCTGATGGTAGTGGGAGTAAGGAAGCTGGCTTGATGAGGGGAGCGTGGAGGGTGGTGCTGGGTGGTAGTGAGTGCCCTGGCAGGGACCGAGATGAACCTGGAATGGGCAACATGCACTCAGATAATGGAAGCGTATAATGGAACAACTCAGCCAGTGAAGAGATCTAAGCCTGGGTATAACGACAAGAGTGGCTCTCACAAGAAAGAAGGTTGGCACAAGTGGGATCCATCAAGAAATTGCTAGAAATGCAAAATTCCAACTAAACATTTAAAAAATGTTACCTTGTTTAAAGCATATTTATATTTTAAAACTTAATGCTTCAGAGTTCCTAGAGACAAAGAGAACAAAAGCACTGGGCTCAGAATGAGGAGAAACTGAGGCTGGTCCCAGAGCCATAGGGAACCATGGAACCAGGAGGGTGGGGGATGAGGGCACCTGACTCAGAGAAGTTATCTACCCAAGGCCACCAAGTCATTCTGTGGCTCACCTAGAATATGAAACAAAGGCTTCTGCATCTTTGCATTTGCCTTCAGTTTGTAACTGGGGTTTGGTGAGAAGTAGATAAGATACCATATTTCATATTGTTTCATAAATAGTATGATGTAGAACAAGTAGCATCAGCAGTAGTTAAGTGTAAGTGTAATCTATACACTATTCTAGCATTATTGGTTCTCTTAGCATTTCTTACTCAACCCTGGTCTTCAACCCTTCTTTCCCTACCTTTCCTCTCACCAAAAATAAACAAGAAGTGGGACAAAAGAGAAAAAAGGGAAGGGAAAGAAAAAAGCAGAGATCAGAATTAGGTGAAGTGGGCAGGTGAAGGCAGTATACTAGGAATCAGGACACCTTGCTCTGTCCTTGACCAGGATGTGTGCTTGACTTACCTGGGCCTTTGGTTTCTCATTTGTGAATATTGTAAGGAAAAATGCAATAATCAAAGACCTACCAAAGGAACTCTTAGACTCTTAGATGGAGCCTACCCAACTCCACCTCAAGAGCAACTGTGTATACACATAGCAAGATTCTTGCTGAAGTTTACACAGAAATTACCTGGCTACGTTCAGCTCTTCTGAGTGACAGAAATGGAAAGTAATTACTCTGGAAACCTGGTCTCAATACACAGCCAAGGTCTTAATGTTCTCAGATTCTCTGGAATTTGCTTCTTCCCTTTTCTTGTTATTTCTTTTGTATCTCTTCAGGATGACATGGTGACAATTTTTAAAAACAATTTGTTTTGATCAGCATCAAGTCATCTGGTTAAGCCAAGCACCATTTTTACTTCAGAGTTAAACAATCACGCTCTAATTCTTAAATTGCTTCCCCACCCTGGGGAAGTTCATGTCCAAGTCTCTGACATGTAATTCTAAAACCATCTATCATGAAATATATTTGAGCTCAAGGAAGTTAGGGCAACTGCAGCTAGGGGAAAGGTCATTAATCCTGATGCCAGATTAATCTTCCCTAAACACCTTTTCTATCATGCCACCTGTCTCCTTAAGAGTCTGCTTAATTGAGAGGGCCCCTGATTGCCCATTAGACTAGGTCCCACTTCTCAATCTTGTCTCAGGCCCTGCCTGACTTTGACATGTCCAGCATGCTCCTTCCAGGAGCCGTCATTTAGGCAAGTCAGGTTCTCCGTGCTGCTCATAGTAAGGAGGCTCTGTGCATCTCACCTTGTAGGGCTTTGCTCAAATGTTGCCCATCTGCCTTCACTTCCCTGTCCACATCCTACCCTTCCATCACATATCAGTTCACAGCCCATACTGTTCAGTAAACATCTGCTTCCGTCTTCTTTTTCCCAACCTTTTCTTCCTCTGAATGTCTGTAACACTAACAATTTATAGCACCCAATCTGCCACTGAATGAGATTACAGGTAAGCCTTCGGAGGGCAGAGACCCCCTCTTTCGTTCACTGCTACATCTCCAGGACCTACCCTAACGCAGTGTCCATGGAAGGTACTTGCTAAACAATTCCTGAATGAATGAATGATTACTTAGCGTATGAGATGTGAGGAGGTAATGATTGTTAAACTACCATGCTATAACATACACTCATATGATTTTTTTCTGTCAAGCAGGTAAGTCTTTTCTTCCAACAGTGCTGGGACAGCTCAAAATGTTTCTGAAATTTCTCTTTGGGAACTGTTCTATATCATGGTCCTTTGAATTCCTGGGGGAGGAGTGTGTCGGGGGGAATCTCAGTGTATAGAGTGGATATGAATTCAGAGAGAGTGAAAAGTCACTTAGAATCAAACCTCAATAAACTGCCTAATCAAGCTAAGGAGAGCTATTTTGGATCAAAGTAAGGATGCTGGTTCCTCCCTGTTCATCTCCTTGCTCTCAAGGAGAAAGTAGTTCTAGGAATGCTTGAGAGATGACATCATGAGAATGAGTGTTTAACTTCTCTTTTTTTTTTTTTAATTTTTTTTTTTTTAACGTTTATTTATTTTTGAGACAGAGAGAGACAGAGCATGAACGGGGGAGGGTCACAGAGAGAAGGAGACACAGAATCTGAAACAGGCTCCAGGCTCTGAGCTGTCAGCACAGAGCCCGACGTGGGGCTCGAACCCACGGACTGTGAGATCATGACCTGAGCCGAAGTCGGACGCTTAATCGACTGAGCCACCCAGGCGCCCCGAGTGTTTAACTTCTCAACATGACTTTTTGAATGAATTAAAAATATCCCACATATGAATATTTCTTTTAAAGATGAACCTAGCAGGGCACCTGGGTGGTTCAGTCAGTTGGGCATCCGACTTCAGTTCAGGTCATGATCTCATGGTTTGTGGGTTCAAGTCCCATGTGGGGCTCTGTGCTGGGAGAGCCTGCTTTGGATTCTGTCTCTCTCTCTCTGCCTCTCCCCACTCATGCTCTGTATCTCTATCCTTCAGATATAAAAATTAAAAACATTAAAAAAAAAGATGAACGTAGCAACTAAGCACATAGTAGGAACTAAATCAACACCCACTAATCTAATCTTATTAACGGCTGTAGTTTGGTTCTGTGCAAATATGAACTTGAAAACAAATTTGATGCTTTAAAAATACCAAGTTTCTACAGTAGAACAATAAAATAACGCAACAGTAGGAAACACAAGAAAATGCATGGCTACCTCTGGAGAGGAAGGAAAGTGTGGGGAACTTTTAAATTACAATTCTCAGGGGGGTTTCAAATTACACTAAGAAGAAAAGGAATGTACTAGATGTTTCTGGAGTTCTTTATAATTGTATCTTTTTGGCTCCTAACAAAGAACCAGCAGTAGAGTCAGGATTATTTTGGACAAATTTCAAGAGATTAAAACAAAGGTTAAAAAAAAGAAGAAGAAGAATAGAGGTCAGTCTGTTTACCTAGTATGGACAGATGGTTGTATTTATGTAGTTAGACTAGTAATGCAGAAAGACTTCCAAAGTTCCATGAGGCACATTTGCCAAGAGAATGCCTCAGGTTGGCAGAAGGTAGAAACACTGTATTGGGTAAATATTTAGCAACATTGATGAATTTTTAACACTAATATCTCATTTGCAGTGGAATATGCTTTATGGTCTGAAATCTCTTTCCCCATTCTGTTTTATAAGTGATGATAAAAATCAAAACATAATCACCTGTCGAGGATGAATCCTGCACCTGTGAAACAATATTTCAAGCAAACCAGCTTCCTAATTACAATGGAGAGGGAACTGGCACAAGGAAGCACACTTTTCCCACCATTCCTGCAGTGGGCTGCAGGCTGTCAGATGAAGGGCTGGTTCAACCACGAAAAACTGCTAAAATCATCTTTTATTATTCCTCTCTGCACAACAAATAGCTTTGTCTGGGGCTCAATGATAGGCTCCAGACAAAATGAGAGGGCTCAGCTCTGAGGTATCTAATAGCAGCCCTAACTAAGGTAGAGACCAGAACACCAGGAGTGTCATGATCATATTCTACAGAATTCAGTGGCGAGTTGGCTAGTGGAGGGCACTAGTCTGAGCATGTTAAGGGGCATAGTAAAAAGAAACACGAACTCTGCTGTAAGGGGGTTTACAGTGCAGGGGAAGTACAGTACAGTACAGTACGAACTCTGCTGTAAGGGGGTTTACAGTGCAGGGGCAGTACAGTACAGTAAGGGGGAAGGTGGAAATCTACAAACACATGCAGACATTAGTAATACAGTCCCTTGGGCATGTGTGGCAAACTCCAAATGCAGGATGGGCAGTGATGCTTGGAGCTGAGCAAGGCAGCAGTGTTCATTGTGAGCTGGCATGTTCAGGACTCTGTAAAGGAGGTGAAGTAAGCCAGTAACAGAAGTTGAGACCTAGGTAATCCCAGGAATAAGTTGGTAGGGTATTTGAGCTGGGGCAAGGGGATGAGTGGAAGTCACCTGGGCTTGAGTAGAGAGCTGAGGAGAGTAATGAGAACGGTCTCCGCAGGGCTTCGAATGCCAGAGTGTGCCATGGAGGGTGGGTTGGCAGTGGTAGGTTATGAGGGTTTGAACGTGGAGGGTCAGACATGCCAGGTGCTGTTTTGGGCAAAGCAACTTGGTGATCGTGTGCCAGACAGTCTGGATGGGGGACAGTGGGAAAGAAGGCAGCCTTCTGGGGAAAAAAACACTTTTTAAAAACAGTTGAGAAATGTAATTACAATAGACTAGGAAGGGGAAGGTGACAGAGAAAAAATCCGATGTTTTAGCAGCACAGCAAGGAACTGCTTTTAAAGGACACAAAGTCTGCAGGGCCAACTTCTCATCTTACAGCACGTTTCTTCAAAGGCAGTTTTAAGAGCATACTATACCCAGGCTTGGATGATGACTGTGAGGGGGCAACCATGCCTCACCCCAACTCCTAGATCCCTGCTCAGTCCGGCCCAGCCCTGCCCTAGGTGCTGCCAGAGCACAACAAGTTCCCCTTTGCTCTTCCATGTTCTCCTGTTATTACTGCAGACAGGAATAAGCCTGGTCAATTTGTATTTGAATTAAACAAACAAGAAGGTATACCAACCTGCCTGATTTATTCAACTGCATTAGAGGCTTAATATGGTTTTTGCCTGGGTTCTGGCCATACAGAAGGAATATAAAACACAGTCCTTCCCCTAAGAAGACTTGCATTTAGAATCTGGAGGTCCAGTGGACACACATCAGTTATTGAGTGTCACAAAATGGCATGTAATTCATGGCAATCTTATGTATTTTAGATCATAGGGGCTATAAGACGTTAGAGACGTTTAACATCTATGACCAGATAATTTTAAAAGGCATAAAGAGCTCCAAAATGAGCAGAGCAGCCTTGCTTAAAGAACTCTTGCTCTTCCCTTATTGAAAATAAGACTTTAAAACAGAGGAAGCGTTGGGCTCTGAGGAAGAGGGAAAGTATCTGAATTGATGTACAAAGAGTACAAGGAATGACCAACGCAATCACTGAGTCACCTTTAACTGCAATTTTCATCACAGCTAAAATCACAATTCAAGGGACAGATGAACAAGTTCAGCTCCCTGGGCTACCACTGAGCAGAGCATGAGCATCTAATATATTTTCAAAGGCCATGTACCGAATCCTCACTGCGTGCCAAGAACCACACCAAGCACTTCCTCTACATTTATCTCATGTAATCTCAAAGCAACTGTGAGGTAAGCACTATGTTAAAGATGAGGAAAATGAAGATGTGAGAGGTTAAAGAACTTGCCCAGGGTCACAAAACCAGGAAGTAAAGGAGCAACGCCTCCACCTGTCTCTAAGCCACCCTGTTTCTGTGCCTTCCCTTTCCAGTGGGGGTGGGACTGTGCCTACTGAAACAGCTCCCACTGCCCTTAAGCAGGGGATCTCTGCGGTTCCACAGTGTATGCTTCCAGAAGGGACATAGGCCCCATTTTGTCACTCATTCTCTGAAACATGGAAAATTTGACTTTTCAGGGGAAATCTACTTTCCACTATTACAATTTTGTAAGCCTAGCTAGCTGCAGGGATCTTGGTACTTTCAGATATACACCATTGGTAAGGGGTGTGTGTAATGGTAAGGGGGAGTCTGGGCAGAAAGTCAGCTTTGGCCTAGAGCAAGGGGTCTATGATTTTCTGACACAATCAGGGTTTCAAGTAAGTTGTAGCTTTGGTGCCTCTGTTTCTACACTAACATTTATTGAGACCTCATGCATGTGAGGCCCCATACTCAGTTCCTACACAAGTCACACGTCCTCCCATTTTACCTGCTTTCTTCCCGAATGTCTTAGGAAAGTGCTCCAGGAGTCCTTAGTTCTTTCTGCACAGAGAAAGCCTTCCATTCCTCCAAAAGCATTGTCTTGGCTCTACCTGACTTCAGGTCTGACATCCGAGGTTCCTCTCTGTGGGCCTTAAACCAGCTGACAACAGACAGTGGTTGATGCAACTCTGAGGGCTGACTGTCAATGCAGTGAGCCCCCCGACAGGGGGTGTCCACAGATTGACCATGCTGGGCCCTGGGCCTGAATGCTGAGTCATGGGGGAGTGGTTTGCCTGCTTTTCCTCAAGGAGGGAAAGCACTGGCACTGGATACTTGTGCTTTTGCTTTGCCATGGTTGGGATAAGCATTCCTACTGCCTAGCCTTGTAAGCTTCTCTATTTTCTTTTAAAGCTTATTTATTTATTTTGAGAGATAAAGAGCAGGGAAGAGGCAGAGAGAGAAGGAGAGAGAGAATTCCAAGCAGGCTTTGCACTGCCAGCACAAAGACTGATGTGGGGCTCGAACCTACGAACTGTGAGATCATGACCTGAGGCGAAATCAAGAGTCAGATGCTTAACCAACTGAGTCACCTAGGTGCCCCTTATAAGCTTCTCTATTAAAGTACAAGGTTCCTCATTCATAACTCTCTTAAATTACCTTAGATAAGGATTTCTAGCTTGACACTCCAGCATCTGGCAGGGTTTCTGCTCTGTTCCTTTCTTTTCTGCAGCCATGAAAGTGCCCTGAAGAGCTGGTCTCTATCAGACAAACTCCCTGCAGGCATGGCCTTCATGAACAAAGACAAGTCAGCCTTCAACAGAGACACACCTGCAGATGGAGACCTACCCGATCTGGCCCTAGGTGCACAGGCGCAGCCTGCGCAGCATTACCAAAGCAGGGCCAGGGTTCCTTAAGAACAAAACCAAAAATCTGGAAAAATTAGTTCCAGCACTGCCAGTGCAAATGGGCAGCCTACATGTCCATGTGACCCAGCCCCTGCAGGTGTGACTGTGTAAAAAAGATAGGTGTCAATTGGTTTGTTCGACAGCTAAGAGCCAAAGGCAGAGCAGTGTCTGAAGTACCACTGCCAGAGTGATCACTGGGCTTGCCTCAAGTCCTCGGTTGGGCTTTCCTGTGTCCCCACTGCCTGGGCACACTCTTCCTTCCTTCCTCTCCATCTAGTGTGCTCCTTCTCTTCCTCCTCAGCTCTCACCTCCTACAGGTCCATGGCTTTTTCCTGCATCTTACACAGTATGTGGCTTTGAGTATGTATCTACCAAGAGTGTTTTGTGAAAACATCTTTGTGTGTGTCACACACACACACACACACACACACACAACTTAGAAAAGCCATCTCCATTTCAGCAGTTTCTCCTCAAACATTTCAGTATAAGAATTTACATTGTCAATGTGTAGTTTTCAGGATTTCTTGACAAGGAAATGCCTAAAAATTTTTGCTTTTTTAATTAAACTCAGTACTACCTTTAAATTAACATATTACATTTAATCATCAGGAAAAAACATTTAAAACAGTATAGCCCCTCCTAAGGGACCATCTTGAATTTAGTGATGACAAAGGAGGCACTGAAGAAAATTCTTACTGGACTCGGACTGATGAAATGGTGGAATGAATTAGGGACTCTACTGGTAGCTAACTTCACATGTTCAGCAATGATGGTGTTAAGGATCTTAAGTCATTTCCAATTCTGGTTGCTACAGAAAAACATGTTGATTCATGACTCCCAGAACTTGGAATTTAAATAGGCTTTGGGGGAAAGAAAAAGATGATAATGAATCTCTAAGACATAATTGACCACATATGGTTAGGGCAATAGGCACTTATTGCAAAACTTAACTGTATTTCCTATGTAAAAGCTCTTTTTGTTATTTTTTTGTCTCAACTTCTACCTTCATGATCAAAAGAAGGAAAATAGTAGGAAAGAAAAGGTGTTTTTGGTTTGTGTGTATAGCGTGTATGTGTTGAAGAGAGACCCATCCCGGAGAACTTGGTCCTTCCCAATAAAGGATATATTGCAGTTGTGTTCTATGCTAACTCCAAGTCTGAAATTCCTATTATGCTATGTTCACCAGGAACTACAAAATAACTTTCTAAAAACTGAGATAAAAATTCACTATTTTAACCATTTAAAAATACATAGTTCAGTTTATGTTATTCGCAAAGTTGTGCAACTACCATCCACATCTAATTCCAGAACATTTCTGTCATGTCAAAAAGAAACTTTGTACCTTCCAATTCCACTCTCCTCCCACCCCTGGCAACCACTATCTCTCTACTTGTTGTCTTGATGGATTTACCTACTCTGGACATTTCAAAGAAATGGAATCATACAATATGTGGCCTTTTGTGCCTGCCTTCTTTTACTTAGCATAATGTTTTCAAGGTTCAACCATGCTGTAGCATGTATTGGTATTTCATCCCTATTTATGGCTAACTAATACTTCATTATAGCACAATTTGTTTATATACTCATCAGTTGATAAATATTTGGGTTGTCTCAACTTTTTGGCTATTATGGATAATGCTGCTACTAATATTCACGTAACAAGTTTGGTGTGAACATATGCATTTAATTCTCTTGGGTATGTACTTCAGAATGGAAGTGCTGTGTCATACGGTAACTCTATGCTTAACTTTTTGAGGAACTGCCAACTGTTTTCCATAGCCCCTGCACCATTTTACATTCACACTGGCAACATACGAGGGTTCCAATTTCTACACATCATTACCAATACTTTGTTCATTTTAGCCATCCTCGTGGTATGAAGTGGAAGCTCATAGTTTTGATCTCTATTTTTCTAATAACTAATGGCAAACATCCTTTCATGTGCATCTTGGCCATTTGTGTATCTTCTTTAAAGAGATGTCTATTCAAATCCTTTGCCCCTTTTTTGAGTTGAGTTTTTTTTTTTTATTGTTGAGTTTTAAAAAAATACATCCTGGAAAATAAACCCTTACTAGATACATGATTTGCAAATATTTTCTTCCATTCTGTGGGTGATCTTTCTACTTTCTTGATAACATCCCTTGAAGCACAAAAGTTTTAAATTTTGATGAGCTCTAACTCAGCTATTTTTCCTTTTGTTGCTTGTGCTTTTCATGTTATATTTAAGAAAAATAAGTTTAACCCAACAACATAAATATTTATCTTATATTTTCTTCTAATATTTTTATACTTTTGCCTCTAAAATTTAGGTTATTAATCCATCTTGAGTTAATTTTTATATATGGTGTGAGGTAAAGGTCTGACTTCATTCTTTTGCATGTGGATATCTGGTTGTCCCAGTAATAACTGTTGACAAGATTCTTCTTTTCCCATTGAATTGACTTGATATCCTTATCAAAGATCACCTGACCATAAAATCATGGGTTTAACTTTGGACTCTCAGTTCTATTTCATTGGCCTATACCTCTACCCTTATGCCAATACTATACTTTGCTGCTTTGTAGTAAGTTTTGAAATCAAAAAGTATGAGTACTTCAATTTTGTTCTTTTCAAGAATTTTTTTGGGCTTTGGAGGTCTCTTGAATTTCCATATGAATTTTCGGATCAGCTTGTCCACTTTGGAAAAAAAGGTGATTGGAATTTTGATAGAGATTGCACTGAATCTGTAGGTTAATTTGGGCAGTACTGCCATCTTTTTGCTAATATTGCTAACAATATTAGCTAACAATTGCTAATATTGCTAACAATATTAATTCTTCCAATCCATGAACACCGAATGTCTTTACATTTATTTAGGCTTGAATTTCTTTCAACATTGTTTTGTAGTTTGTAGTGTATAAGTACTGCACTTCTTTAATTAATTTTATTTTTTTTATATTAAATATAATTTATTGTCAAATTGGTTTGCATACAACACCCAGTGCTCATCCCAATAGGTGCCCTCCTCAATGCCCCTCACCCACTTTCCCCTCTCCCCCACCCCTCATCAACAGTTTGTTCTCAGTATTTAAGAGTCTTTTATGGTTTGCCTCCCTCCCTCTCAACTTTTTTTTCCCCACCTTCCCCTCCCCCATGGTCTTCTGTTAAGCTTCTCAGGATCCACATAGGAGTGAAAACATATGGTATCTGTTTTTCTCTGCCTGGCTTATTTCACTTAGCATAACACCTTCCAGTTCCATCCACATTGCTACAAATGGCCAGATTTCATTCTTTCTCATTGTTAAGTAGTATTCCATTGTATATATAAACCACATCTTCTTTATCCATTTGTCAGTTGATGGACATTTAGGCTCTTTCCATAATTTGGCTATTGCTGAAAGTGCTGCTATAAACATTGGGATACAAGTGTCCCTATGCATCAGCACACCTGTATCCCTTGGGTAAATTCCTAGCATCCAGATGGCCAACAGACACATGAAAAGATGCTCAACATCACTCCTCATCAGGGAAATACAAATTAAAACCACACTGAGATACCACCTCACGCTGGTCAGAGTGGCTAAAATGAACAAATTAGGAGACTATAGATGCTAGAGAGGATGTGGAGAAATGGGAACCCTCTTGCACTGTTGGTGGGAATGCAAACTGGTGCAGCCACTCTAGAAAACAGTGTGGAGGTTCCTCAAAAAATTAAAAATAGATCTACCCTAATTAATTTTATTTCTAAGTATTTTATTCTTTTGATGCTATTGTAAACAGATTTTTAAAAATTTCATTTTCAGATTGTTCGTTGTTAGTATATAGCAATACTTATTTTAGTATATTAATCTTGTATCCTGCAACTTTGTTGACCTATTTGTTAATTATAATAGTTTTGTGTATGAGTTGCCGAGGGGGGTTCTTTAGAGATTGATATATAGAAAATGATGTTATCAGTGAATAGAGATAGTTTTTCTTCTTCCTTTCCAATTTAGATGCATTTTTTTCTTGCCTAACTGCCCACATAGTACTTCCAATACAATGTTCAATAGGAGCCATGAGTGCATACATCTTGTCTAGTTCTTAATCTTAATGTGATGTTAGCTGTGGGTTTCCCATAGATATCCCTTTTTAGATTGAAGAAGTTTGTCTCTATTCCTAGTTTGTTGGGAGCATTTTTAATCATGAAAAGGTGCTGGATTTTATCAAATGCTTTTTCTTTACCTATTGAGATAATTATGTGGTTTTATCACTTATTCTACAGTTATTGTATATTATTTTATATATTGAATGAACTTTGAAATTGCTTAGAATAAATCCCTAAAAAATAATTCTTAGAACAACAGGAAGATCATCAATATGCATTTAAAATCATATGCTAGTGTGGTGATTCACAGTTTTCATCGTATTTACACACACACACACACACACACACACACACACACAAACCTGGAAACTGACCACACAGTTATTATTATTATTATTATTATTATTATTATTAATCTTCATTCTACAAGTGAAGAAACTGAAGCTCAGAAATTTTCCCAAGGATAACACTGGCAAATGGTTAAGCCAGGTCCAGGCTTCAGGCCTTTTCATTTCCAGTCTATATATTCA
This sequence comes from Panthera pardus, assembly GCF_024362965.1. NCBI lineage: Eukaryota > Metazoa > Chordata > Mammalia > Carnivora > Felidae > Panthera > Panthera pardus. The sequence continues at coordinate 59,624,276 of NW_026526821.1, read as the reverse complement.
GCCACACATACATAGAAAGTTTCTTTTAATTATACTGAAAAGACTGCCACAGCATCATTATAAGAAAAGGTAAGATGAGCATGTTATGGTCATCCGTTCATACTCCATTTCTATGGGTCATTCCTATCACTGTAATAACAGCAAAACGTATCTCCCATCTCCAAACACTCTTCCTTAATCTCACACACCTGAGCAACGGTTCCATTTTCTCCTCCCTTTTACAGCCAAACTCCTTGGAGGAGCTATCTATACTCTGTCTCCACTTTCTCCCCTTAATCTCCCAATTCCAGCCACACTGAGCTGGCACCGTGCTGGCATTCTCAGTGCGGATTCTCAGTCTCCATCTAACTGGACCTCTCAGCACTCTTTCAGTTGATAATTCTCTCCTTTGTGAATCACTCTCCACCTGGTCACTGAATCACCTTTTCTTAGTTCTCCTTCTTCCCCAATAGGCACTCCCTCCCAGTTTCCCTTGCAAGAGGCTTATGCAAGCCAGGGCTCAGGTCTTCAATCACTTCTCTTTCCCAAGTATACTTATTTCTAGGTGATCTCATCCTGGCCCAATTTATCCTGCTAACCTATCTCTTTCTCCTGAATTCTAAACTTGTAGATCGAACTGCTTCCCATTTACCTCCACTTGGATATCAGAATAGCACCTCAATTTAATACATTTAAAACTGACTGCAGGCCTTCTTTCCCCACACCATTCCCCATCTTGGTTAGTGGCAACTTCATTCTTCCACTTGCTCAGATCAAAACCTTACAGTCATTTTGACCCTTCTTCTCCCACACTGAACATTTAGTCTATTAGCAAATCCTGTCAGCTCAACCTTCAATTTGTATCTGGAATCTAATCACTTGTACCATCCACTGCCACCATCCTGGTATACGCCACTCTCATTTCTTATTTCAATTTTACTAAGGTTTCTTGCTCCCATCCTTGTCCCCTGACAAGTCTCTTCTCCATACATCAGCCAGAGGGATGTTTTAGGCGAATGTGCCTAAACACATTCTTCAGTTATACTTCAGGAACAAATCAGAGTGATCTTTAAAAAAAAAAAACACACACAAAACCAATCCTGTAACTCCTGTGATGAAAACCTTCCAATTACTGCCTATCTCATAGAGAATAAACCCAAGGTCCTTATAATAACCTATAACATCCTATATGATCTGGCCTCTGGTTATCTCTAATTTCCATTATTGTCTCCCTACTTATTCTACTCTAGCTACAATGGCCTTCTTGCTGTTTCTTCAAATCAGCTCCTGCCTCAGGGCCTTTGCACTTGCTGTAATCTTAGCCTTCCCACCCTACTCCATGATAGCAATACTATTTATTCCCTCATTTGTTAGGTCTCTGCTCCATTGTCACTTCCACAGAGAGGGCTCCTTGCCTGCCCTATCTTAAATAACACTTGCCCCACTGCTCCCTGTCCTCTCACCCTGCCTTCTCCTTCTTAGCTCTTATGGCCTACCTGACATTTATATATTTTCGGATGTTCTTGCCTCCATCTAGTGATATGTAAATTTCTTAAGAACAAAGAATTGTCTCTTTTTAGTTCACTGCTCTATTGTGGAGTAGCTGTCAGTAAACAATGACCTCCAGACCAAAGTGACTGATCTATTACCTGTTTTTTATAAATGAAGTTTTACTGGGACATGCCTGTACCCATGCATTCATTAAGTCTGTACAGCTGCTTTTGTGCTATAAAGGCACAACCGAGTAGCTGCCAGAGGCTATACGACCCACAAAACCTAAAATATTTACCACCTTTATGGCCCTTTATGGAAAAAGTTTGTTGACTCCTATTTTGAGAAGTCTGTGCTGGCATATGGTAGAGGCACTGAACACACTTGTTCAATGAATGAATGAATGAATGAATGGAAAAAAGAAGGAAAGAAGTGGGGTTAAGTAGTGCCCTTTGCATTAACCAAGTACAGCAAAATATAGATAGTGATTTGAACTTAATAAAATCCAAATATATACAAAAGATATTTTCTAACTCTGTTTCCTATAAATTGGGAATATAAACTATTTTCTCTGATGTAATGTGAGAGAAGTGCTAAGGTGGATACTGCGGGCCTGGGTGACATTTAAGCCCAGGTAGGGCTTTATTATCTGTATGACTTCAGTCCAAACAAATAGGTACACACCAAAAACTATGGCTTCAGAAACCTGGAAGGAAAGGTTTTTTTCTTCATTTCCTTCTTTATTTTGGCCAATGTTTTGATTTTCCATTTTCCCTTGGGCCTCAAGACAGTTGTCTTTTGGATTTAGGGTTCTCACACCCTAATACCTGTACACAGAGTGCACTTGAAAGGCTTAAAGTAGATGTTACCAAAAGCCCTGTAGCTCAAACATCCATAAATGCTAATGGTGAACATTATATATTTTTTTTAACGTTTATTTTTGAGAAGAGAGAGACAGAGCATGAGCGGGGGAGGAGAGAGAAAGAGGGAGACACAGAATCTGAAACAGGCTCCAGGCTCTGAGCTGTCAGCACACAGCCCGATGTGGGGCTCGAACTCACGGACCATGAGATCATGACCTGAGCTGAAGTCGGACGCTTAACTTACTGAGCCACCCAGGCGCCCCTTAGTAGTGAACATTATAAAATAAAGAAACAGGATTCCAGACTTATGATGTTATTTTTTTTAAGGCCCAATTCTGCCAGCATGAGAAAGAGGAAGACACAGAACCCAAAAAGGAAAGGTCAGTGTTAGAATTTTAAAAGACAGTACAAAGCCCCCACTGAACACTTAGGGGACACACTGCCCGAGCTGTGACCTTTGTTGTCGCTGTAGGACAAGGGACCTATAGTGACCCTGCAAATGTTTTCATGGTAATCCATTTGAAAGTACTCCTGAAACTTTTTAAAACCTTGACCTGCAACACTGGTTCTCAAAAGATCCAGCTTGAAAAGCATTTGCTTATTTCCTTCTGTGTTTTGCTTTTTTTTGTAACATCAAGGGCTCAGGCCTCTACCAGCATTTGACCATTTAAACCAGTAGTTAGATTTATGGACTACAATACTCCTGCCCCTATACACACACTAACACACACACACACACACACACACACACACACACACACACACACAGAGTACTCATGGCAAATTCAGAGACAAGACTTCTGAAGATAAAATTAGTGCTACAAAGCCCCATAACAAGACTCAAATACTTTAAACTAATGACATTTATATATCCAGCAGCAAAAAAAGACACAAATGCTTATTTTGGCCTGTGGGTGCGTGGAGGATCTGTTTTCTTAAGTTTGGATGTTTTCCAGACAAATCATTCCAACATCCAAAAGTTTGTTTTGCCGTATTGTTTTAGACAAATTTCTAGGGTGTTTTTTTAGGGAGCTTAATAGGGTAAAAAGACAGTGAATGGCTGCTTGGAACCTTGAACCCAGGTTGGCTAGCTTGTCTCTTGGTATCTCTTTTTGCAGATGACAGTGGAAGATAAAATCTGTCATTCACAGAAGGAAAGTAGACAATGAGCAGAGATTTAAATGAGAAAATGCACATGATGACCCAATTTCAAAATGGCAATAAAGCTTTTGCTCTCAGAGTTTGATAATTGCCATGTATTACCAACTCTCACCTTCCAAATATTTTTTAATATTCTCCTCCAAACTTGAGGGATAGAAATTCCTTCCACCCTTGGACCTAACCATGGAGATTCTAAAAAGCAATGGAAGAAGGAGGGTGTTCTGTGTGTTCTGAGAGGGCCTGTATGCTGTCAGAGTCTAGGGACTCTGGGTAGACAATGCAAAAGGGGAGGGTATTGATTAAAACTCTGTAGTTTTTGTGCCAGTAGCTATGCTGCTGCCCTTTGTGACAGAACTCACCCTATCTCAGGATGTACAACTCAGGCCTCTTTCAAGGGCACTTGGCATCTACTGGTGAATGACACCATGTGACAGCAAAGGATTAAGGAGCCTAACAGGATTACGATGTCCTAAGGACTAAGGCAAGTTTGGTCACTGACAAAACATGTATTCTTTTCTCAACCAAACATCTTTGTAATAAATCACTTAGCCTGACTGTCCTTCTAGAATCCAGACACACTTTGTGATGTAGATGCTGCCATTTTTAGAAATTTCGAGAAAAAGGACAGAATGATCAAAAGACCTCCCTGCAAATATAAAGCCAGCTTCTTTTCTAAGATAATCTATTCTTGCTCTGATAGGTCAAGACAGGGCCCTCATGGAAAGGGAAAGTTATTCAAGAGGCTCTTCAAAGCAACAAATCAACACTCTCTTTTGAGCACTTACAATGTGCTAAGCACAGACAGTATACTTCATCGATCATATGCCATCCTTTGCAAATACTTTTGGAAGCTACATTAACATTGAAAGTCTACTTTTTAGGCATATCCAGGCACTCCTCAATGGTTCTCAAAGAAAACACTCAAGGTAGCCTCCACAGATGGCTTTTTGAGAAGTGTGGATTTGTTGCAGCAGCTACTCTGGCCTCAGTGATTAGCAAGGGGTTTATTTAAGCGTCAGGCCCCTCAGGGAAACTGAGGTAGCCCTGAGAAATCTGGAGGCAGTACTTGTTGATCACAACCAGGCCCACACAGCCCAAACTTTCCAGAACTTTGTCCTCTTGGACACTTCCCTGCCTAGAAGCAAGATGTGGATGAGCTCCAGTCTGTAGCACCTTTCAGAGGGTCTGAGGTGTGTGTGTGTGTGTGTGTGTGTGTGTGTGTGTGTGTGTGTGTGTAGTAATATTCTGTCAAACCTCTGCAAGTTGCAAATCTGACAGAATTCAGGAGGTCACACCAAGGGCCCACAGAATAGAGACGACAGGCACAAGGCCTGGGACTTACATCTCTACAGGGGCCAGGAACAGACTCTGAGCAGAGGAAGGACCAAAGGCAAATGGGCTGGCAAACAAAACTGTGTATTAAGATTTTATGCTAGTACATACTGTATATTAGTATGATATTAGAGTAATATAATGCTTTATATAATATTAAGATACTCTGCTTCTCAACTTCAAAATCACAGGCTGTTGGCACGTGGGGAACGAGCTTTATCTACATGGCATTAAATACAAGAGCAGTTTTCTTTCAGTGAATATGTGGACTTCAATTTTCTGAGCCACTTTTCATTTCAGGATCTGAAGAATATGCCAAATGTAATTGTACTGCCCTAAAATTTAGTCCATATCCTTTCAATTACCTTCAGAGGCTGTTTCTGTCATGAGGTCATTCTAAGTTATTAGAGTTTAAAAATTCATAATGACCCTATAAGACGGATGTATTAGTTTTCCTCTTTGCAAATATGTTCCTGATACTCTTTTGCATGTTTCCTTACTCTTCTGAAATTATCTACTGAGGAAATTCTAACTGTAGTTTCTTAAACTGTTTGTATCTTATTTACTGTTTGTGCACAGAGGTGATGTTGGGACCCTCTGAGGTTTTATTCACTTCATCCCTGCTTGTGTCCTGGCAGCCAAGAGGACACAGGGTAGGGAGAGAAAGAAGAATGAGTTAGTGTTACTGCAGGTCAGCTTGAACTGGTTTGTCTGTTCCTAATCAAACCCCGGCTAAGTCATTCCAAGTTCTAATCTATGTGGACCTGTATAACAGGAAGAGAGTAAAACAGAGAACAGAGAATTACAGTAATGGAGTCTTCGAGTAATGAAATTATATATCACTACCTTAGTGCCACACTCACATTAAGCGGCCATTTCTAAATCTAAAATAATAGCGCAGAGGTGGATTCTACCTGCCTTTAAAAGGACAGAGCTAGTTCAAAAATTATATCCAAATCTCTAACAATTACCTGTAAAGGTTACAACTGCTAAAGATAGGAAGACTAGCTTAAAAAGAATAAAACTTTACTCTCTCCTTATTCTTTTTCTCTCTTTACAACTGAATCTTACCAGAAGTTCTATAAGGGCAATAAAAAAGGGACATTTTATTTAACTTCAGGTTTCTGGTAGATACTTAAAATAAAAGTTCTAAAAAATATCATAGATGAAAGCTTTCTCTGCTGTAGCTTCTTCCATTGAATATGTGGAACTCTTTAGAAAACTTCTAACTATTTCCATACACTCCAGAAATTCTGGGAGTTGGAGTCAGTATAAACTTTTAAGGAGTTATTTAAGAACTTGAGTTCACCTACTGCAACACGCCCTGTGTACATATTCTCTGCACTCCATCCACACATATTTGTTAAGGACCTACTCTGAGCCTGCTCTGAAACTTTATATTCACCTAACAATGTCTGGTATGTGAAGCAGACAAACAGCATTGGAGGCAAAGAGTGTGGATCCTGTAATCTGACTGTTGGAGTTTGAATATAAGCAAGCTCTGCCAATTTTTGGAAGGTTATTTAACCTCCAGGTCCTGTTTCCTCATCTATAAATGGGAAATGATAATAGTACTTGACTCACGGGGTCAGTGGGAGGCTCAAATGAGATGTTAGCACCAAAGCTGCCACCAGCACACTAGCTCCTTGTATGACTTTAAATATTAGTTGTAGCCACTGAAATTATTATCAAAGTAGTCATAAAGTGAAGGATATAATATTGGATAATATTCAGGTATATAATGTTTCATCTTCAAAATGACAAATGTTTAAAAATCAAAATCATGATTTCCCACATTCTCTAAAAAAAATTTTTTTTAATGTTTATTTATTAAGAGAGAGAGAGACAGAATGTGAGTGGGGGAGGTACAGACAGAGAAGGAGACACAGAATCCAAAGCAGGCTCCAGGCTTTGAGCTGTCAGCACAGAGCCCGACATGGGGCTCGAACTCACAGACCACGTGATCATGACCTGAGCTGAAGTCAGAAGCTTAACCGACTGAGCCACCCAGGCACCCCCCCCCCCACATTCTTTTTAAAAAATGCTTATTTATTTTGAGAGAGAGAGAGAGTGGAGAAGGGGCAAAGAGAGAGTGAGAGAGAGAATCCCAAGCAGGCTGCAAACTCAGCACGGAGCCAGATGCGAAGCTGGATCTCATGAACCATGAATCATGACCCAAGCTGAAATCAAGAGTTGTACACTTAACTGACTGAGCCACCCAGGTGCCCTGAGAGTTCTCATATTCTGTTGCTTGGTCTTATATGATAGAAACATGTCAGTCAGCAACGTGGTAAGGAATCAGGCAGGTAAGTACCTTTGCTTTGACTCTGCCCAGGAGTCAGGGGTGTGGGAGTCAGTAAATAGAACTGACCGGGGAAAGCATTTGTGGTTTTTATGTCATAGTGCTATAAAGTAAGATAGTAAAAATATAAACGATAACTTCAAATTAATCCTTTTATGCCAAGTTGCTGTAAAATATTTAGAGGATTCAGGCTGGTTTTAGTGATAGATTCAATGTGCCATGGAGCTTTGTCCTTTACCGTGCTTTTAGTGCCAATGGCTGGATTCCCACCACACCATCTGTTCCTGACACTTGGTCTCATTAGCACGACTATTTTTATTGATACAGATAGCAATGCTTCTCATACCATCTTAGCTAAGCATTATTTATTGTATCTATATATACAACAATATTAACACAGTCAAGCATCAGGATCGGGACTGGAGGGCATCATTAAAATCAGCCAGTGTTCAGTGAGAGATTTAATGATGGATTTAATAGTATTAAATGGGAAAAAATGCCCTTGGCCTTTACATTCTCATTTAAAAACATATAAAAGAGCAGTAATTCAGGCAGTTATACTTCTCTCAAAGATTTTGCTCTAAATCACAGATGGCAATGGGAGGCCATGGCTGAATGCTGGCTAACACCCACTCACTCTGACCACAGCTAGAAGTGCCTCATTGGGTCATAATTAGCAAACTGCCGCAAACTCAACTCTTTAAATCAGAGGTCAGTGAGTGCCAGGCTAAAGCACAGAGAGTAGAAAACACACAAAAATGATGATGTAGGTATCCTCTGGAGGCTGTCTTCTCTGTCTAGTTGCAACTCCCACCTCGTTGGGTACCACACCTGCACTCAGGCACTGTAAAGTGGTGTACTTTGCTTTCTAAGAAAGCCTCAGGGTTTGGCTCTTTGGTTTATAGGGATTCAAAGCAACATGCTATCCCCAGTCAGCTCCTGTCCACTCCTCACTCCTTGCCACAGACAGGTCATAAATTTCTGTCTTGGGAACACATCATCTAGCCAATAAATTATTAGTTCCCTATGATGTATATCCTGGAGAGCTTTGATCAGGGTCTGCTGGTCTGAAAGTCTAAACATTTCTGACTAAAGAGCATTAGGCTGGGTTTCAACTTTTGATGGAGATAGTTTTGGCAGAGTAGAAAAAAAAACACCCTGGATTTTACTCAGAGGCTTGTCTTTGAGTTTGCTGGGTTATGTAGCAACTCTGTGATTTAGGGCTAGCCATTCTCTGAGTCTGTTCTCTCATCTGTAAAATGCCTCCCAGAGCTGATATGATACTTCTCATCATTGCTAAGGACTCGGGCCACTGGTACTTCTTTTCTAGGGACCCAAGTAATCAGGTACATGTGACCAGAATGACAATAGGGCTCTCAGAATTTCCATCTTTCCCTCTGGATACCAGTGGGATTAACATGCAATGAATGGCGGCCATGCTTCTTCTTGCCTCCAACATTAAGAGAGACTTTTTCATTTTGGAAATGTTGAAAATCAGCACTGAGAATGGGTTGTGTCGGAGAAGCTGATGGAGGTACTGCCCAAGGATTCAGGCTGCTTCCAAGGGTAAGTTACAGTGCTGAGTCCTTCCCACACTTTTTAAAGTCTTGTCAGGAAAATAAACATCAGTGGCAGAAGCGCAAGCTCTGCAAATTAAAATATAGCTACAAAATTATCTTCTTTGCATTTTAAAGCAAATTACAGAATCATTCAACTAATTTCAACAATGAAAGGAATGTAGATCCAGTCAAAATTACACATGCATGGACGCTGGTGACGATACCTAAAATTAGATTCTTGGTGGCAGTTCCTGCAAAAAATAAATGTGAAGTGATTGCTCATCAGAAAATACATACGTTCCTATGTGAAACTCTCTTGCCCATGATAAATTCTTCCAACAAAATGACTACTCAAGCATTCAGCAACCTGCTTTAGAAAATACTGCAAGCTAATGTTTCTTGTCCAAAAATGTACATACAGCACAGATAAGGGAACAAATGGGACAGCAACATCAGATTCATGAACTGTCTGAAAAGCCTTATACAGTAAGTGAAGTGCCACAAGAACTGCCTGAAACAAGACTAAGAAGCAGGTAACTGAGGTAACCACAGTGTCTACCTGTAGCACACATAACAAAACAACTGAAAACTTAATAAAAACCACCATGTGCTTTTCAGTATCTAAACACAATCGGACTAATGTTTTGGAATTTTTGAATGAAATGCACTAAATAGAATCTTCTGTGAATGAATGAGAGATCTAAGATTTGCTTCTCCCTGGTAAGAAGTGAGATATATTCATGCATCTGAGGATAAAATATTTCCTTAAATGAGCACTATCTGTTTTTACAATTTTATTATCAATCTCCACTAAGTGGCCACCACAAATTCTATAGTGGTTTTCAACCACGGTCAGTGTCGGGAGACAAGTTTTGGTTGTCACAAGTGAGAGGATGTTACTAGCATCTAGTGGGTAGAGGACTGCTAAACACTCTCCGATGCACAGTCCCCCACAAAACAGAAGTATCGGTGCAAAATGTCAATAGTGCTAAGTCTGAGAAACCATGATCAACATGCAATTCAGCAACTCTACTCGTAGGTACTTACTCAAGATAAATGAAAACATATGTCCATGAATGAACAGCCAGATGAAGAGACACATAGGGTGAGGTCCGTAAAATTCTGAGCATAGGAGCTCCTGTCCCCATGGAGTTTGGGGTGTGCTACTCTCCCAGCACATGGATGAGTTCCTGTTCACCAACCTGGATGCTCTCTGAACCCCATCCTTTTGGGTTTTTTTGGAGGCATCATTGCATAGGAATGATTGATTAATTCACTGGCTGCTGGTGATTGCTTCGATCTTCTCCCCTCCCTGGTAGTCAGGAGGTAAGGCTGAAAGTTCCAACCCTCTAATCATATAGCTGTTTCTCCTGGCAACTAGACTTCATCCTTAGTAATCTAGGGACTTTCCAAAAATCACCTCATTAACATACACAGATGTGGTTGAAAGAGATTTGTTATGAATAAAAGAGAAACCTTTATCTCTCTTATCATTTAGGAAATTCCAAGGATTTTTGAAGCTTTGTGCCAGGAATCGGGATGAAGACCAAATACAATAAAACCTTGGTTTGCGAGCATAATTCACAACATGCTTATAATCCAAAGCATCTGTTTATCAAAGCAAATATCAAGAACCATTGGCTCAGTTGTGAGCATGTGATGTTCGGCACCATGTACTACTTATATTGCAAGACATCACTCATTTATCAAGTTAAAATGTATTAGAAATGTTTGCTTGTCTTGTGGAACTCTCGGAGAACAAGTTACTTGCAATCCAAGGTTTTACTGTGTGTGTGTGTGTGTGTGTGTGTGTGTGTGTGTGTGTGTGTATCTTATTATAAATCACAATATGATAGGACTTGCCCATGAATTGCTCAATGTGCATGTTGCCAGCTGAGGTCCAATAAGGCAATGCTTTGCCTTCTTTCAGCTCTCATACTATAATATAAACAAAGGTACTTTTTATGGTATATTAGCACCATATTTTTTGCATTTGCATGCTTTTTGTTGGTGGTTTCACTGTTTAAAATAGCTCCAAGCATAGAGCTCAAGTGCTGTCTAATGTTCCTAGGTGCAAGAAGGCTCTGATGTGCCTTACAGAGAAGATACACGTGTTAAATAAGCTTCATTCAGTCCTGAGTTAGCGTGTTGGCCATGAGTTCAATGTTAATGAACCAACAATACATATTAAATAAGGTGGCTTTAAACAAAAACACACATAAAACAAGGTTATATGTATTGACAGGTTGATGAAAATGTGACCAGAGAGGCTTGCAGGACCTTAACACTGTTATTTCCCCTAGGTTCAATATTTGCAAATTCCATATTCATGGCGACTTTCAAGAACATAACTATCATGAATAATGAGAACTGACTGTATATGTGGATCTTTCATTTGATTCTATTACACTTGCATTTTTGTCTCAGTGTCAGTGTCTACTTCCCTAAGCACTATAGTTTAGCTCTCCATTTATTTAGGTTTTCTTTAATTTCCCTTAGTAGTTTTTTATAGCTTTCAGAGTATAATTCTTATATGCATTTTGCTAAATTTATCAATAATCAATAAGTACTTTATAATTTTAGTGCTATCGTGAATGGCATATATATACAAGATTGTTTTGTACTTTTGATGACTTTCTACACATTTTTTTTTTATCATTTTAAAAACACCACTACATCCCTGGTGATATTATTCATCCTGAATTCTACTTTGGCTGATATGAATACAGCTTTTCAATCTTTCTTTAGATTAATATTTCCATATATTTTTCATCCTTTTACTTTGCCCATCTCTCTAAATATAAAGCATGTAGACAGCATATGGTTCCTTTCTGCTTTTATTATACCCACTCTAACGATCTCAGCATTTTAATTAGAGTGTTTAGACCATTTCATTTCATGTGATTATAAAATTACATTAATTTAATATTAAGTGTATATTACATTAGGCTTTGGTTTAAGTTCTCTATCATCTTGATAGTTGATTTCTACGTTGGCCTGTCCATTCTTTGTTCCTTTTCTTCTCTTTTCCAGCCTTCTTTTGTATTAATTCAATCTATCTTGTATTTTTTCCTCCATTATTGGCTTATTTGCTATACCTTCATTTAATTTTTAAGTAGCTGCTCTTCAGTTTACCATATACATTATCATCATGGTCCGTCATAAAGTAATATATCACTCTACTTCTAATGTAAGAGCTTTGCAACAGTAAGCTTTATTTCCCCTTCAGTCTGTTGTACTGTTGTTGTCACTTATCCTTTTACATATGTTATGAACACTTCAATAAATTGTCGTCCTTTGCTTTAGATTACCAGTTATCTTTAAAATAAAAGTAAATCAGAAAACTATATTTACAATTTATCTACCATTCCTGGAGGTTTTCATTCTTTTATGTAGCAGCAAGTTTCCAACTGGCATTATTTTTCTTAAGCCTAGAAAACTTTCTTTAACACTTGTCTAATTTGTTGTAAATGAATTATTTCACCTTTTATTTATTTGAAAAGCTCTACTTTGTCTTCAGTTTTGAGATATTTTCATTGGATATTAATTTCTAGGTTGATGGTTTCTTTCTTTCAATACTTTTAAAATGCCACTCCATTGTGTTGTGGTTTGTATTGCTACTGACAGTAAGGTTGCAGTCATGTTTTGATGTTTGGTCCCCTGTGTATAGTGTTCCTTTTCTTTTCTCTAGTTGCTTTAAAATTTTCTTTCTTATTCATTTTTAGCATAATCTGCTCTGATGCGATGTTCTTTGTGTGTATACTACTTGGGATTTGTTGAAATTCCTAGATCTGTAGGTTTATAGTTTTCATCAACTGTGAAAGACTTTCATCCATTATTTCTTCAAAGTATTTTTTCTGCTCCTTTTTTTCTCATCCCTTCTGGAATGGCAAGTACACATATGATCAATACTGAGATACTGTGACACAGACCAGTAGGGTTCTGTTTTTTTCTCTCTAGGCCTCATTTAGGATAGTTTCTATTGTAATGTTTTCTGTTAAATCTTTCCAGTGAATTTTAAATTTCAAAAAATGTATTTTCAGCTCTGGAAGTTCCATTTCTATATCTTCAATGTCTTTCCTTAGTATATTAATCTTTTCCTTTAAATTGTCAAGACCATAGAGATAAGCTGTTATAAAGCTTTTGTCTGATAATTCCAGAATGTCTTTCACTTCTGAGAATGTTTTTATTAACTGATTTTTCTCTTGTTATGAGTCATATTTTGCTGTTTCTTTGTATGTCTAATAATTTTTATTTAAAGTTTATTATTTATTTATTTATTTTGAGAGAGACAGAAACAGCACTAGTGGGGGAGGGTCAGAGGGAGAAGAAGAGAGAGAAAGAGAATCCCAAGCAGGCTCCTCAATGCCAGCATACAGCCCGACATGGGGCTCGAGCCCGTAAAACTGTGAGATCATGACCTCAGCCGAAACCAAGAGTGGGATGCTTAACTGACTGAGCCACCCAGGTGCCCCTGTATCTCTAATAATTTGTATTGGATACTTAACTCTCTGAGTGTTACATTGGTATTGTTTTTCAAATTTTTTTATTGAGGCAGAATTAACATATAACATTATATTAATTTCAGGCTTACAACATAATGATTTGATATCTGTATATATTACAAAATGATCACCACAATAAGTCCAGTCACCATCCATCACCATACATACTTAAAGAATTCTTTTTGTGAACAGAACTTTTAAGATTTACTCTCTTCACAACTTTTAAGTATGCAATACAGTGCTATGAACTATAGTTACAAGGTTGTACGTTATATCCACATGACTTATTCATTTTATAACTGGAAGTTATCTTTTGATTCCCTTCACCCATTTCACCCACTCCCATCTTACCTCTGGCAGCCATTAACCTGTTGTCTGCATCTGTGAGCTGGTTTTTTGTTTGTTTTTAAAATTCCACATATAACTGAGATCATACAGTATTTGTCTTTCTCTGTCTGACTTATTTCAGTTAGCATAATGACCTCAAGTTCTATCCATGTTGTTGAAAATGGCAGGATTTAATTCTTTATTTATGGGTGAGTAATATTCCTTTATGTATAGTGTATGTATATCTTCATCCATTCATCTGTCAAAGAATGGTTGTTTCCATATCTTGGCTATTATATAGGTTGTTTCCATATCTTGGCTATTATAAACAATACCGCAATGAACATGGGGGTACATATATCTTTTTGAGTTCAGTGTTTTCTTTTGAATAAATACTCAGAAGTGGAATTGCTGGATCATATGGTAGTTTTAGTTTTAATTTTTTGAGGAAACTCCATACTGTTTTCCATAGTGGCTGTACCGATTTACATTCCTACCAATAGTGCATAAGAGTTTCTTTTTTTCCACATCTTTGTCAACACTCATTATTTCTTGTCTTTTTTATCACAGCCATTCTAACGGATGTGTATGATATCTGTTTTAAATTTCTTTCTTTCTTAAAAGATTGATGAAATTTGTTACTCCTGGATCAGGTTTATCCTTATAAGGCTTAATTTTAAAGTTTGTTAGGGTGGGTCTAAAGCAGCCTTTACTCCGGGGATGTTTTAGCCTTATTACTAAGGCATGACTTTTCTGGTGACTCTACTTAGTGTTCTGGTTTTTTAATGAGATTTCTCCATTATGGCTTGTGAGAATTCAAATGTACCTCTGCCCTATGAGAGCTCTGGGAATTGTTCAGTTTATAGCTCCATGGAAATTTTTATTTGCGTGGCCTTGTGGAGTTTCACATTATGTATGCAAGGATTAGTATTCAGCCAAAGACTCAAGGGGCTCCCTATGCAGATTTCTGGAACTCTTTCTCAGAATGTCTCCAATTTTGTATTCTGCTTTGCAAATTCCAGCTCCCTAGGCCTCTGCAAACACTGTTCTCTTTCCCCTCATCTCACTGAGACTTCTAGGTTCTGCCTGAAGCTACTTCTCTGCATTGCAGTCTGGAAAGCACCTGTGAGTATAAATCTGAAGTGAACATGCAGTATTCACCTAGTTTATTTTTCCTTCTTATAAAATCACAATTCTGTATTGACTATTTTCCAATGTTTGAAAATAGTTACTTCACATATTTTGTGCAGTCTTCTATTTGTTCATGGCAGAACAGAGAAACCAGATAATCATTCAAAAATACAAACCTGATGATGTCACTCTCTAGCTTAAAATCTTTCAAAGCTGACTATATATTTTATCATCTATAGTGGTATATTTTTAAAGAGCTAAAATGCTCATCAGAAGGGGATACTATGATAATGAACATAAAGCAGGATGGTCACAGGAAACCAGGACCTCTGACATTGTCATACATCTTGGCTTAAGCTTCTAGGGTCTCTGTACACACCCTTGTGCCCCCATTTTCCACCAGCTTCTTTCTTTCTTTCTTTCTTTCTTTCTTTCTTTCTTTCTTTCTTTCTTTCTTTCGTCCTTCCTTCCTTCCTTCCTTCCTTCCTTCCTTCCTTCCTTCCTTTCTTTCTTTCTTATGTTTATTTATTTTTGGAAGAGACAGAATGCGAGTGGGTTGGGGCAGAGAGAGAGGGACGCACAGAATCCGAAGCAGGCTCCAGGCTCTGAGCTGTCAGCACAGAGCCTGACACGGGGCTCAAACTCACAAGCTATGAGATTATGGCCGGAGCCAAAGTCGGATGCTTAACTGACTGAGCCACCCAGGTGCCCCATCCACCAACTTTTATTTCTTAAGCTTTCATATTCTGACAATTCTGACAATTCACTTGTGGCACCTCTCCTGTCTTGTCCATCTAGTAGATTCCTCTTCTTCCCTTCAGGTAGTTAAAACATTATCTTCCTCATGTCTATGGAGTGCTTTGCATCTCATTTGGCATGTACATCATGGAATTGTGTTAATTTGTTTATATTTTACCTGTTCTTATAAACAAGGTGTTTAAGTACAAAATGAAGAAGCGTATTTTAGAAAAATCAATCTAGAAGCAATATTTGTTAAAAATTGGATAAAGGATAAGTGATAATTTAGAAGGTTGTTCAGTATCCATAGTTTTATTTAATGTCAACCTTTAAAACTAAAGAGGTCCAAAGGCCTCTTAACACCAAACCATCCTACTTTTTCTTGTTAGATTATCAATCACAGTCAAAACCTATTCAGAAAATCAGAATTTTAAAATGTGACCATCTCAGTATGGAGGTTCTCTATGTTTTATGATCTAAGCAAACTGGCCAAAATGGGGTAAATTTCAATGTTGGGGGAAATACCTGCAATTTTCCCACTTAACTATATTTAATATCCTATTGTAGTACCCACTGCAACTGACATATATGATCACATTGTGCTCAAAATCACGTTATATGAGTGTGCACAAAACTCTGCAGTTTAATACTGTGTCACAATTTCTTTCTCCTTTTAAGGAGATATAGGCTTCTAGTTATGGAATGAATGTCATGGGAATAAAAGGCACAGCATAAGGAATATAGTCAATGGTACTGTAATAGTAATATGATGACAGATGGTAGGTATACTTGTGGTAAGCATAGTAGAATTTACAGACTTGTTGAATCACTATATTGTATACCTGAAACTAAGGTAACTCTGTGTGTCAACTATACTTCACACTAAAAAAGGGAAAAAACCGAGATATATTTTAATTCAAAAAGTTTCCTATTTGGGACAAATACATGAAACAAAGATTTTCAAGACCAAGAACACTGATTCTCAGGAGAGGGACAACTAATGAGGTGAGCTGTACTATTACCCCAGCTTACTGCATCAAGAGAGTTGCCAGACTATGGTACAGAAAAGGAAATCCAGATAGAGTCTAGTAGACACTCTGAGCTGAGTCTGGAAGAGCAAGTTGACTAGAGTTCGCAGGACACAGTGCCAGAGAGATTGCTGAACAGAGAGAATACTGGAAATCTGAAGAAGGTCCTCCTTGAGTATTCAATAGACTCCTGAGTAGCACAAGTATAAGAGGAAAGAAATTGAGGCCAGGAAAAGAATTATCTGAAAGGATTAGAAAGAAAACATCAGGTGCTCACCCAAGGCCTGAACAGTAATTGTTTTCATTACTAGAGTAGAAAACCTCATAAATGATGGGACATTGGGTAGAACAGTCAAAAGAACCTTGCCTCAGTAGCAGGCAACAGACTAAATGCTGCTCTTTTCTCACCTAACAGATTGTTAAAATAAGACTCCAAATGATCAAGTTGTTTCCAAGCAACCTAAATGCACCCCAGAACAAACCTCAAGATTTATAGAAATACAAAGAGAATTCTGCGTCTTTGTCTCACTGCCTGACAATCAACCAGAGATTACTAAACCTGCAAAGAAGCAAGAAAACGTAACCCATGATGAAGAGAACAATCAATCAAAACCAACTCAGGACTGACAAAGATGTCAGAGTAAGTATATAAGCATAAATTAAAGTTATCATAATTGGAACTTATATGTCCAAAAAGGTAAGGAGAGACATAGAAGATACACAGAAGACCCACATCAAACTTCTAGGCATGAAAACTACAATGTATGAGATGAAAATATACACTGAAAACAATTAATGGCAGAATCAAGATTACAGAAGGAAAGACTAATGAACTTGAAGATACAAAAACAGAAACCACACAAAATAAAACACCGAGAGGAAAAAAAAGCAAAAAAAAAAAAAAAAAAAGATTATTGAGCTGTGAGATAACTTAATGTATGTTCTAATGTACATGAAATTTGAGTCCCTAAGGGAGAAAAGAGGGAGGGGGAATAGATTTGAAAAAATAATAAAAAAAAAACAATTCGAAATGGACGAAAATGATAAATCTATAGACTCAGGAAACTCAATAAACTCTAAACATGGGAACCACAAAGAATGCTATGTGAGAACACAGTGTAATTAAATTGCTCAAAATCAACAATAAAAGGAAAATATTAAAAGCAGCCAGAGTAAAATGAAATGAAGATAAAGATTACAATAGATTTCTTGTTGGAAAAAAATGCAAGTGAGAAGACAGCAGAGCAACATCTTTAAAATATGGAAAGAAAATACCAACCCAGTGATATATAACCAGCAGAATCATCTGTAAAAAACAAGGGTAAAATAAATGACATTTTCAAATATGCAAATCCTGAAAAATTCATAATTAGCAGATCTTTACTCTAAGAAATGTTAAAGGAAGTCCTCTAGGCAGAAGGAAAATGATACCAGATGGATATGTAGATATATTCAAAGAAGTAAAGAGAACTGGAAATGGTAACTACAGAGGTAAATATATAAAAGTATATTTTATAATTTAAATGCATTTAAAATATAATTGGCTATTTAAATAATAATTTATATGGAGTTCATAAAATATATAAGTAAATATATATGTCAACAATAGTATGCAGGTGGCTAGGAGGGGAAAATGAAAGTATCCTATTGCAAAGTTCTCACACTGCATGTGAAGTGGTATAATATCACTGGAAAGCAGACTGCAGTAAGTTAAAGATGTCTACTGTAAAAAAAGAAACCACTGAGATAACAAAGAGTGATAGTAAGTCAACAAGTAAATAAAGTGTATGAATGAAACAACTCAATTAATACAAAAGAAAGCAGAAAAAGAGGGAAGAGAAACAGAAGATAGGATGAATAGAAAATAGCAAGACAATAGACTTAATCTCAACCATATCAACAATCACATTAAATGTAAACATTTTCACGGGGCACCTGGGTGGCTCAGTCAGTTAAGCATCTGACTTTGGCTCAGGTCATGATCTTAAGGCTTGTGAGTTAGAGCCCCATGTCAGGCTCTGTGTTGACAGCTCCTGCAGCCTGCTTCAGATTCTGTCTCTGGCTCCCTCTTCCCCTCCCCTGCTCGCACATTGTCTCTCTCTCTCTCTCAAAGATAAATAAACGTTAAAAAAATTTAAAAAATAAATGTAAACATTTTCAAATCCCAATTAAAAGACAAAAATGGTGAGATTGCATAAAAAAATCAAGACCCAATTATATGCTGCTTATAAAAAACACATTTAAAATATAAAAAAATAGATTAAAACAAAATGATAGAAATAGGTATTACATACTAATATGAATTTTAAAAAAGCTAGAATGGATATATTAATATCAAAGCATATCTCAGTGCAACCAGGGATAAAGAGGTTATATTATGTCCAAGGAGTCAATCTGTCAATAGGGCATTGCAATCTAAATTCTGACACCTCCCATTACAGAGTTTCAAATGTATGAAGCAAAAACTGATACAACAGTAAGAGGAAATAGGCAAACCCATAATTATAGTCAGATTTCAATATCGCTCCCTTAGTAATTGACAGAATAAGAATGAAGAAAATCACTCACAATGCAGCCTTGAACAGCAACACTATGACATGAGGGTTTATGTAGAAAATCCAGCGGAATCTACAAAAAAGCTACTAAAATTAGTAAGTTGGTTTCATAATGCTTCAGGATGTAAGATCAATTGAGATCAACTGGATATCTATTTGGTAGCAACTAATAAATATAAATTGAAATTAAAAAATTAATGCCATGTACAGTAGTGTAAAAAATATGAAATACTTAGGGATAATTCTGACAAAAGATGTTCTTGTCCTATACACTAAAAATTCCAAACAATGAAGGCCAAAATTAAATGAGATTTAAATGAATGGAGATATATACTGTGTTCATGGCTTAGAAGAATCAATACTGTTCAGATGCCAGTTCTCTCCAAATTGATCTGCAGATTCAATACAATCCCAATAAAAATCCCAGCAGGCATTTTTTTGGGGGTAGAAATTGATGAGCTGATTCTAAAATCCACACAGAAATGCAAAGGTGTAAAAATAACCAAAACAACGTAAAAAACAAGAACATTTGAAATAGGAGAACTAACACTACCTGCTAGAAAATCTTATTATAGATCCACAGTGACCAAGAGAGTGTGATATTGGTGTAAAGATTGATATATAGGGACAAAACAGAGAATCCAGGGACAGATCACACATATACGGACAATTGATTTTAAGCAAAAGTACAAAGACAATTCAATGGGGAAAGGACAGTGTTTTCAAGCACTGGTGCCGGAACAATTGGATTATCCATGTGCAAAAACTGAACTTCCATCCAGACTTTAAAGTGGATCTTAACCCCAAATATAAAACCTAAAGCTGCAAACCTTAAAACAAAAAGTAGGAAAAAGTCTTTGTGATCTTGGAATATGGAAGGATTTTGTAGCTATGCCACTAAAAACATGATCCATAAAGAAAAACAATTAATAAACTGGACTTCATCAAAATTAATTTTTTGAAAACCCAACAGTGTCATCTTTGAAAGACACTGTTAAAGATAATGTAAAGACAAGCTCTATACTATCAGAAAACATTTGCAAAGTATATAAAGACTTGTGCATAAAATACATATAAAGAACTTTCAAACTCAATTAAAAAAAACAATAAAAAAGGACACAAGTTTTGGACACTTCACCAAAGAAGATGTATAGACGGAAAATAAGTGCATGAAGAGAAGCTCAAGATAATTAGTAATTAAGGCAACACAAATGAAAACCATGATAAGATACTATTGCATTAGGATGTTTAGAATTAAAAAGACCGGGTATTTGCAAGATTGCAGAGGAACCAAAATTCTCATTATATTGTCGGTGGAGATGAAAAACTGCATAAGCACTTTGGAGAACAGTTTGGTAGTGTTTTTTTTTTTTTTTTTTTAAAGTTAAACATACTTCTATCATTTGATTCAAACACTGCACTACTGGGTATTTACTCCAGAGAAAAGAAAGCATAATTCCACACACAGAGGTTTTTTTTTTTTTTAATTTTTTTTTAACGTTTATTTATTTTTGAGACAGAGAGAGACAGAGCATGAACGGGAGAGGGTCAGAGAGAGGGAGACACAGAATCTGAAACAGGCTCCAGGCTCTGAGCTGTCAGCACAGAGCCCGACGCGGGGCTCGAACTCACGGACCGTGAGATCATGACCTGAGCCGAAGTCGGCTGCTTAACCAACTGAGCCACCCAGGCGCCCCCACACAAAGAGTTTTTGTATGCTTTAAACATGTGCAAAAATGTTTATAACAGACTTATTTGTACCAGCCAAGAAATGGAAACAAATAGAATGTCCTTTGAAAGTGAATGGATAAACAAGTTGTGGTATATCCACACAATGGAATACTGCTCAGTGATAAAAAGGAATGAGCATGAAATACAGATGAATCTCAAAATACTTACGCAGACTGAAGATAAGAAAGAGTATATATGATTCCATTTATATAAAAGTGTAAAAAAATGCACACTCTTCTGACAGAAAGCAGATGAGTGGTGGCCCGGCGGGACAGGTGGGACATTCAAGGGTAAGAGAGATGAATGACCAACGAGTCTGAGAAAAATCTGAGGAGGGATGAAAATGTTCATTATCTTGATTGTGGTGATGTTTTCACAGGTATATACCTATGTGAAAACTTATTGAGCTGCCATTCTAAATATGTGCAGTTTATTGTATGTCAATTTTACTTCAATAAAGAAATGAACAGCTAGTATTTCCTATTTCCTCTCAATTCTATGCAATTTAGACTTCATACATGTAATCCTTTCTGTAAGCTCCCAGCAGGATTTCTTTCATCAAAACCAGCTACATAATTTTGAGAAACTTTTCAGAAATTTCAAAGTATGTCAATTTCAATTACTTCTTGTAATTATATGGATTAACTTTCTTTTCTAACCTTCATGCAAATAGGCTACAAGGTATTTTTTCATGTTTTCATTAAATTGGTCTTCAATGTCAAAGATTTTAGTTATTGTGGATACTAACAGTCAAGAAAGTGAAGCCAGTGGCACAGCTAATTGGAAAGGTAAAGATGGATCCCTAAGTAAGGCAGCCACTGACCCAGCAGGGGATTCATGTGCAGGGAGCAACAAGTTCCTGTCATCAAAACACAGGGCCTGTATTGCTTTCCTTCTGGAAAAACTGGATGGAGGAGCCTGCTCTGTTACAAAGGTTTCACCAACTATGTTCCTATCCTAACATCTAGTTATAGGATTTCTCATTTTCACTCATCCCCTCCCCCCCTGAGTTCCAGCTCTTTAGTTCATGGGTTTACCTGTGACCAGAAAAGTAGAAATTATGAAAAAGGATCCTATATAGCATGACTACTTGTATATAATTGTATGAGGGGTCTCTATATTATTTCAAGTCATTATTAGCCAAATTCTATAAGTCAATCCTTTTGTGACTCTTCCCATAACTATCTTCCTCGGAACTATTTCCTTTGTTAAATATATGCTTATACAGGTTTTTACATGTGTATTATGTATCAATTATCATATAATTACGTAATTACTGTAATCGGATTTAACTGCATAATTAGAATGTGTAATTACATAATTAAAACATGTAATTACCAAGTTTAAAAAGTTATGGAAATTATTTTTCTAATGAATAATGCATGTATGAGTAGGAAACTATTGAAGTTCACAACTTAGGACTCATTTTAATTGAAAACACAATTTAAAATCAGTTATTTTAAAATAACCAGTTATTTCACTTGATGTGTTGAATACTTTAAAATTTTTAATGGTTTTTTATCTTATGAAAATATTAAAAACCTTTAAGAGTTCAGTATCTGAGTGCAGGATAAAGAGACAAAAAAGGCATCTCTCATGGGGCGCCTGGGTGGCTCAGTCAGTTAAGTGTTCGACTTGAGCTGAGGTCATGATCTCACGGTTCATGACTTCGAGCCCCACGTCAGGCTCTGGGCTGACAGCCTGTTTCAGACTCTGTCTCCCTCTCTCTTTCTCTGCCCCTCTCCCACTCATACTCTTTCTCTCTCTCTCTCAAAAATAAACATCAAAAAAAAAAAAAAAGGCAGCTCTCATTAAGTGTACCTGCCATCTGACTGGATTATTAACCTATTCCCATAGATACATTAAGAGTTTCCTTAATGTAATTGACTACAAATAATAAGTAGTGATGGCTAATATGAAAGTCATTACCTAGCTGGTATCTTGGTGAATTCTGGACACAGTGTATTCCATTCTGCAAACCACCCCTCTCCCCGAATCTATGCTTGGTTTCAAAGATATAATATTACTTTTGTTATTTGTATTTTACTTTTTAAATATAATTTACTGTCAAATTGGCTGACATACAGTGTGTACAGTGGGCTCTTTGTTTTGGAGGCAGATTTCTGTGGTTCATCGCTTACATGCAACACCCAGTGCTCATCCCAACAAGTGCCTTCCTCAATGCCCATCACCCATTTTTCCCTCTCCCCCACCCGCCATCAACCCTCAGTTTGTTGTCTGTATTTGTCTCTTATGATTGGCCTCCCTCCCTCTCTGTAACTATTTTGTTCCCCGTCCCTTCCCGCATAGTCTTCTGTTAAGTTTCTCAAGTTCCACATATGAGTGAAAACGTATGATATCTGTCTTTCTCTGACTTATTTCACTCAGCATAATACCTTCCAGTTCCATCCATGTTGCTGTAAATGGCATGATTTCATTTTTTCTCATTGCCAAGTAGTATTCCATTGTACATTCAAAGGTATAATATTACTTATAAAATAAATGTTGATTATACATCTGCTTCACAATAAGAAAAATCTACCTCTATTTATTTAACTTCAATTCGAAGAATAAAACATTTTTAAAAGTTGGAAGTATATTATATGGGGATGCCTGGATGGCTTAGTTGGTTGAGCGTCTGTCCAACTCTTGATTTTGGCTCAAGTCTTGATCCCAGCATCGTGGGATTGAGTCCAATGTCAGGATCCACGCTGAGTGTGGAACCTACTTAAGATTCTCTCTCTCTCTCCCTCTGCCCCCTCCTCCGCTTGTATGCTCACTCCCTAAATAAAAAATAAAAATAAAAAAGAAGTATATTTATATCAGTGGCATTATGAAAATAATTCAATTATACTAGATTCCAGAGATGGAAAGAGGAATCAGATGTGTTCTCTGGCTTTATGTTGTGCAGACAGACACACAGCCACAAATAAAACATAGAGAATACAGGCAGTAATAGCTTTTGAAAACTTTTTTTAAACCTAGTAATAATTTGGTGCCTGAGGAAACAATCCTCATCCTCTAAACCAGCAACTGATTTTTGATTTTTTGGTTCATATCAACACAATAGTTGATTATTTTCTGTGCAGGAAAATCCCTACTCCTCTTCAGGCCCACAACATTTTGTACATACTTAATAATAAAGCACTTATCCTATTATCTCATAATTATGTATATGTGTGCCTCTTCTTTAGAATGTAAATTCCAGGAGGGAAATTGCTCAGTGCCAGAAACATTTTCTCACATGTGTTAATGCCTGCAGGAGTATCCTCTATGTACACACATGCATGCAGATACACACACACACACACGCATACACACATATGCATGCACACACAAACACGTAATGAAGGAATACTTGTCTGCCTTTTTCATGGAAGCAGAATATTATGTCTCTTGCAACACACATAACCAGCATATCTTTCAAAACCCAACAGTTTAACTTGCAAATATTCTTTTAAAAAAATATTTTTTTAACATTTATTTTTGAGACAGAGAGAGACAGAGCATGAACGGGGGAGGGTCAGAGAGAGGGAGACACAGAATCTGAAACAGGCTCCAGGCTCTGAGCTGTCAGCACAGAGCCCGATGTGGGGCTCGAACTCACGGACCGCGAGATCATGACCTGAGCTGAAGTTGGCCACTTAACCGACTGGGCCACCCAGGCACCCCTAACTTGCAAGTATTCTTAAAGATCATTGTCAAATGATAACTTATTTTTGGACCAAAAAACCCACATATGCACAAAATAAAGAATATGCCTCACAGCAATGGCAGAAAAAAATCAGAATAGTTATAGTAAACCACAGGCTCGTTTGAAGAGGAGCCCAGTTTCCGCAAACTGCTTTGTCACTGATCATGTTGTGAATTCATCTGCATCAGGTGACTATCCAATTAATTAATTAATTACTCCTATCAGCATTATTGTGCTTCTGTCTACTGTGTGTGGAGTGGTGTGCTGAGTACAGAAGATGCAATAAAAGGCAAGAAATAACAGCCCCTGACCTCATGGAGTTCATCTTCCAGGGATGGGGCAGACACATGAGCAAACATAACAGTGCATGTGCTCAGCCCTGTAATGTCAGTGTGGAGACCCAAGGTGTGTGGAGGAGGATGGGCATTCCTTGACAGATTCGATGTACCACACCAGGGATCTAGTTCCTAGTTTGTTTCTTCTAGCTAGTCACTCCAGATTTAATGCGGGTAATCCAAGTTAAACACATATGATAAAGCAAGTAACTCAGAACAACCCTGATGTCCCAGAACCTGGAGTGGATCTGCTAGTCTCAGAAGAGACCCTTTCCCTCCACATACACCTGTTTCCACCTACCCTACCCTTGTTGCAGATAAAAATTCACAAGCATTATTCTTTTTTAAAAATCGTTTTGAATATTTCCTATTGGGGATTCTTTCTTGCTTTGTTAAAGATTAGTTGGCCATATTATTTGTGGGTCCATTTCTGGGTTCTCTATTCTGTTCCATTGATCTATGTGTCTTTTTTTGTGCCAGTACCGTACTGTCTTGATGATTACAGCTTTGCAGTACAGCTTAAAGTCTGAAACCAGGAGGGCCTCACCTGGCCTAACCACAAGCCCCTCCCATACCCCCCCCCCCGCCCCCCGCCCCTGTAGATAAGGTCCTCCAGCCAAACAACCCTCCTTACCAAGAGAAACAGGCACAGTTCCTGCTCATCCCTGCCAGCCTGCAGAATTATTCAAACAAGCCAATCTCCCCATTGTGGAGACCAGGGAGTACCTCACCCTCTTGTTACTATGGATCCTCCTTCTTACCACTCCTGCTGGTTCACTCTATTCCAGGGTGTAGCCCTGTATGGTCCTGCATCCTCATCTGCCAGGCTGTGAGTATACGTGACCCAGAAACTGCTGTCAAGCTCACCTGTCCAGTGTCAGGTGTCATGTATTCAGCTGTCCCCATTACTCTGGGGGTGGGAATCCCTCCCTCAGCAATGGTGTGAAGTAGGGACAATCAGAGCAGCTGCATGTGAGTAGGAGGGCTTATGTACCTGGGAATAGGGGCTGTAACAGAGGCTGGAAGAACTCTATTTCATGGGAATTTAAAAATCACATGTCCTCACACTTTCCATCTTCTCTAAATACCACTCGTGAGTTTTCTTAAGTGACTGTGGGGATGGCTGCTGATGTAGCACAATGTCGGGAAACAAAACAAGTGAAGTGATGCAGAAAACAAAAGAGACACAACTGAGGAAAAAGAAAACAAAGAAATATCCTGGGGTCTCAGGGCCATTGGTGACAGGCAGTGTATTCTAGAAAATATGTGTAATTATTCATTTAATTCACCAGCAGTTTCTGTCCATATCTTACTCTAGTTCACTGGATATCACATCTCAGGGTACCCAAATTCTACCTGTATCTGTATGAAAACAAAGAGTGATGAACAAGAGAACTAGTAATTAGTACTAATGTATGTGCTCTAGTTACAGACACAAATCTGTCTCTCCTCCCCCATCCCACCCCCAGCTAATGGATGAACCTCAATCAATACACTCAGGAAAGACCACAGAATCAATAACAGGGCTAATTTAACAGAATTAAGAAGCGGCTTTTTTTTTTTTAAACAAAAAAGCAGACACATTGGCAATAACCACATTCTTAATGTTGCCTAGCAACAAGATATAAAAATGATGTACAATGTCAGTAACTTATTTTCACCTACAAAAACAGCCCCCTGCCTTGGCAATGCTATAATGTACTTTCCCCCAACTAGAACTCCACAGAGACTATTAACGCTACCATTTTCCATAATATACTCTGTTAAACAATCATGTGTTTTAGTGCATTAAAACACTGAATTTACTTAATGACTACTCAGTGAAGCAGCAGCTACAGAAAAGGGAGGAGTTTTTCTGTTTCCATTTTAAGCTCACAGGTTCATTCTCTGGCCAGAGGAAGTCAATAGATAGCAAAGGTAATGAATCAAAACATTGGATTTCACATTTAAAAGGGTAGAGAACAGGGCAAGGAGTGGTCTTGTGTGTGTTTTAAAGGGAAAAGAGAAAAATAAAGTTAAAGTGCAGTATTAGTGCTCTTCTTGAAGATTTTTAAATTCTTTCTTTGGCATATGAAAGAAGTTTCTGGAAGGCAGAAAACCCTCGAGGTTCCAAGGTATGTGCTTGGATATGGGAGTGAAGGTGTGACAGGAAGGGAAAGTCACAGCAAAGAGCTTTAGCAGAGGGGCTGAGCTCTTAGTGGCCATATGGGCAAGCTCTCCATACAGGAGATGCTCACTCCTCCATGCAGCTGCTGCTCTGGCAGGTAGGAAGGGGAGTGGGTCTGCCCGAGCTGGGGCTTTACATATATTATCTCTTTTCATCCGCCTATGATTTCATTTAACAGAAGCAGAAAATAGGCTCAATGAGATTAAGTGATTTACCTAGAATCACTCAGTTAGTAAGTGGTAAAGCTGGGATTCAGAATAGGATCTGTCTTCAAAGCCCCTGCCCATCTTTGCCTCAGTTGGCTGTTACTGAAGTCCAGTTGTGGGGGATGTTCTGGGATTGCTGCTACTTAGCACCAAGGTGCTAAGTACTAAGGAGGAAACTTATTTTCTCAAAAGAAGCAAACAAACAAAAAACAAACGTCCCTGGTAAGCTGCATATCACACAGCACTATATTTATTTGCACATATTTGCACATTGTAACTTACATGCTCCCATGCTTTTTTGCATGTTTCTTATTCACTGTTATGTGGGATCACTAACTCCTTGCTTTGGGGCCATGTGTTATATTAAAAACAAATCAACAAACAATTTTCTGTCGAATAGAACTTATTTAGGAGATCTTTGGTAAGTATTGCTGGACAACTTGTGGGACAAAGGACACTCAGTTTTATGAAATATTTGGGGGAAATGGATCTATTTTATCCATTACTTGTGTTGGAATATATAGCAAGAGCTTAAAAACTATGTATAAAGTCAACTGTATGGCCTTATGAATTTCAAGTTTTCCCTAGTAGGCAGATTGATCAGTGATTTTTACTCAGGATCCTCTGGGGCTTGAATCAATACTGGTACCTGTAAACAGCCTGAGATGAGCAAAAGGATCCATTATCACTGGATGCTAATCTGAAGTGGAATGTACTGTGGGAAGGGCAGATGATTACAGGTGAAGACTACTTGAAGGCTGAGCATCCTCCTGGTCTCTCTGCAACCCCAGACAAGTCCCTTGTCTTACCTGGCCTCTCTAGCCTCACCTAGGCAGTACTCACAACACACTGTCAGGGAGTCAATAAGCATTTATGGAATAACCACAGGGCACAAGGCAATAAACTTATTACTTATGTAAGCCAGGAAATAAAGCTAAAGCAAAGTAGAGGATTAGCTCAAATGCCTGGGCAAACCAGACACAAGTAGAAGTATTAGGCTCTGAAATCCTCCAGGTGGCTGTTGCCGTATGTAGTCAAGGCTCTGGGGCATTTGAAAATTAGTACCCGAATAATCCTGTCGACTGGCTTTAGTCAGAATCTGTGTGTGTTGGTTTTCTATTGCTGCTGTAAACAAATCACCTCAAATTTAGAGGCTTAAAACAACACAAATGTACGATCTCATAATTTATTACCTTAGAAGTCTGAAATGGGCTAAAACAAAGGTGTGAGCAGGGCTATGTTCTGAAGCTCTAGAGGACAATCTGTTCCTTGCCCCCTCCATTCTTTAGAGACTGTCCTTGTTCTTTGGCTGTGGCTCTTTCTTCCCATCTTCTGAGCTAGCAATGTCGGGTGTCTTTCATCCTCTGGTCTCTTCTGCCTCTCTCCTCTACTCAGGAAGGACCTTAGTGATTACACTGGACCCACCTAGAATCTCTCCATCTCCAGGTCAGCTGATTAGCAACCTCAATTCCATTTGTAACCTTAATTCCCCTTTGCCATATAACCTAACATGATCGTGTGTTCTGGGGATTAGGATATGGACATCTTTTTGCGGGGGGGGGGGGGGCATTATTCTGCCTACTATAGTGTATGTTTTTGAGTAATTATTTCTCTATTGAGAGCCATGGTGGATTATGAATTTTATGGTTATAGCTCAAGGACTTGTATAAGGCTGCCTACTGCCTTCAGAACTTTATATTCTAAGGAAGGTAATATATGCATAAAATATTAACTACAATCAAAAACAACCCTGACATTTATAACATGACTTACAGTTTTCAAAGCACTTTGACACGTATAGTTTTTATTAGACCCTCATAACTACTTTGCAAGGCAGATAAGGAAAGCATTGTTATCTCTGATTTATAGATGCGCAAACTGAAGCACAGAGGGATTTCCTTAAGGCCACAAAATCAGATTCAAACCCAGGTATGCAGAGTTCTAGTCCAGTGTTCTTTCTATTACCCACACTGCAAAACCCTTATAGTATGTGTCATATCAACATATATTGCCCAAAAGAGCAGTAAGAGATCATGTTTCTATTCTATGAAAGGAAAAAAAAGATGTGAGGTTGTTCAGAAACTTAATGAAGAACACAAAGCATGCCTCTTGCAGAGCTGAGGAGACTGTCTCCCCAGAATTGAGTGCTTGTCCCCGACCCATGCTGTGGACAGGGACACAATAATTGACTGAGAGGGACAGGAGGAACTGCTCATACAGGCAGAGTCACTGTAGGGCTGAGGAACAGCAGAGCAATGTGAACACCTCACATCCATAGTTAAAAGGAATTGCTCACTTTACGGTTCAATTTTTTTTGTATTAATAAAAGAATGCACCTGCAGGGCAGCTTTAGCCTTTGTGCCTTGGCAACTATGTATATACACACAGACAGCCAGGGAGCTTGTGGAATTCTGTTAAAATCTTGCACTCCCATTAACCACTATAAGCTATTTTATTCTCCAAAAAGGTACATCATTTTAATGGAAAATCCGAAAATCAGGAACTTCTTCATTTTAACCATGATCTCACAGATTTGTTCTAATGTCACACCGTAAAAAAACAAAAGGAGTGATTTTTGTATTGTGCTGAAGAGAGGTGCCAACGATTAGTGAAACGTGGCCACTCCTGCTGACTGGCTTGGACAGCCAGAGCCAGTCCACAGTGACTGCGCTGGGTCACTACCTCCCACTCTCTCTACTTTAGAGGCTGCCCACAGCAGCCTTTCCAAGTCAGACATTACTCTTTCCCTCCTAGGAAGCTTTGAAGAAACCTCTGAAGGTGAAACACTAACAGAAGCTGAAAAGTCACAATCCCCCACTGGCAATGCCTGACAAAGGTGCATGGTACACACTGGCCGAGCAGAATCCTGGTGCAGCACCCTCTGGAGGGAAGACCTTCCAAGTCCCAGAACCCCCAAATGTTCACTGTGCACTACCTCAAGATGTGACTCTAATGGTTAAGCTGGTCAAAGATGAGAAAAAAGAGAGTCCCCGGTACAATAGAGAAAAATACATAAATGTAAATGCATAAAGGGAAGTCGAGTGTGATTCCCTACCTTAATTGCCTAACACAATTCCCACTAGATGCATAAATTATAGTTCCTATTAACAGCACTATGAATAATAATCAGTTTACTTTCTGACTTGTGTCTAAATATACTTTCTATATGATTTCATCTTTTATTCAGCTGTTTAAAAGCAGAACATCTAATTACAGTTCCTATTAGTCAACATTAATTTTTTTTTCTTTTTGCTATGGAGCATGTGTGATGATTGATTTTCTAAAAACAGAATTCTTCAGCATATGGAACAAATCGTGTTATTATTAATGCATTCCCAAATGACTCTGCATTTCAATTCCCTTAATTATTTAGTCATTGCTGATTATGTCTTTTTACAATTCATTATCTCATTTCTTGCCATGTGGGCATTTTATTCATTAAGTGTCAAAATGAAGGGTTTGGCCTAAAAAAAAAGATAATCAGGAAATACTGACATATTTTTAAAAGTCTGTGTTTCCTTTCTTCAACATTTTCATGCCATGTGATAACATGGTCTAAATAACAAGTATTTCAAGGGTATCTTTAGGTACCAATGCTAATCTGTGTATCGTGACAGCCATTGTTGGACCGGGTTGGAAGGGCGTCGAGGAGGGAGGCTGTGGAATTGCTTACTGGAGACATCTCTAAAGATTAGAACGTACCAGTCCCATCTGTAGCTCAATCACACGGTGATGTGGTATCATTTTAAACAAAGATACCATTTGTGTAAGTGGTTTGTTGTCCTAGTTTTATTCCAAAACTAAAATCACCTTTTAAAAATAGCCCTTTAAGTAGTGTTGGGAAACACAGGATAACAAACATTTACTAAACTGACTAGCTCTTAATAAGACTTAATTTTGTCCTTTGGCTGGTCCTATTGAAGTTATAGAACCAGATTCTGGCTTGGACTATTTAATAAGGCCTAGGCACTATGACCTTCTTGCAGATGTTGGCTCATGATTTCAGCGAGATCTGTGTACCTCGTCTGAGACCAAACTCATTATACACATTTTTTAAAAGGTAAGGGGGAAACTATGAAAGGATTAAGAAGGCTGAGGATGTGAGAAAATTAGAGGAGAGCAGACATACTTATTTCTACCTGGTAAAAGCCTTGTGTCTATCTGAGATGTCAGGTTTTCTGAACAACTTGTGCTTTATTTGTAACCTAGATGGTAGGTACTACAGTAGCATAGAACAAAATGGTAAACCTCTTACCAAGTGTACCCTCTAGCTAAACACGTGCCTCCAGATCATGGTAAAATTGAGTACTCCTGAACACGATATGAAAATGGAACTCGTGTTTGGTTTTTTATTTAGAACAAACAGCAGATGCCATACCATCCAAGGAAAGTATACCAAGGCAAGGTGAAGCTTGTAAGAGATGGGCTCAGAGAGTTTTATGACTTTTTGCTCAATATCATCTGAGGCCCAGAACCAGAATTTCTTTGGAGAAAGATGCTGTAATATTATGTAACATTATAATGCTTCCCTCTCTCCTCTGAAGTAAGTGAGGGGAAGGGAGACAGTTCTTCCTCACCTCAAGCCTAAATGAAAGGGCTTTAATACACATACATATGCACACATCAACCACCTTCAGGGGACTTTATATTTGTTCTGGGAGCTTGGGGATACCTAACTAAAGCCTGGAAAAATCAATGAGAGCAGCCACTGAATGGTTGATAAGGCAGCACAGAAGGCTATGTCGCATGCAGACTGCACTGGGACCTACAGAGAGACAAGGTATACATGGATGCAGAAGCTGGGTTGGACAAGAACATGGAGAGAACAAGGAGTCATGGATTACAGATGAATTACCTTCATTAAAGGAGCTACAAGTGGATGTTCACAGTGGGGAAAAATCTTTCTGGAACTACTAAAGCATCCCATAAAGAACCAGTGCTCTTTCCCCAAAGAAGAGACCCACCGACACCACAGAGTACCAGTGTCAGCACACAGGGACAGCCAAATATGACTTGTTTGGCTCCTTAGCATTTTTTGTGACTCTGGTTCTAGCCCTGGGGAAGCCAGAAACCCCAGCTGAAAAAAGAACAATGTAAGACAGTGAAATAGAGAAGGTACTCCCATGTCCCTCTTTCCCTCCTGGGATTCCAGCCTGAAGGAAGCCCTAGTTGGGGGAAGAAAATCTTTAACTTTCAGTGAAGTTCAGAGCTTTGATGATGCCCTATTACTGGGCACTTTAATTATTGAAATGAGATTTTCTGTCACTAAGAATGACTGAAGGACTTTTGAATCATCTACTAGTGCATGGTAAAGTCATGGAAACTACTAAGATTTCATTTATGGGCAGGAGAAGAAGTAGCCCATGAAAAGGGTTGCGAGAAACCATGTGACCAAACACAGAGGTGCTGTATGTCTGCATCCTATTGGGTACTCCTTGGGTGGAACAGTTACATTCTTTATTGTGGTAAAATATATATAACATAAAACTCACCATTTTAACCCGTTTTTAAGTGTACTGTTCAGTGGCATTAAGTACATTTGTATTGTTGTATAACCATCACCACCATCCATCCACAAAACCTCTTCATCGTTCCAAATTGAAACTCTATTTCCATTAAATAGTATGTAATAGTTGTATTTTACTTACTTACTTTTTAATTTGAGAGAGAGGGAGAGAGAGAGAGAGAGTGCGAGCAAGCATGCAAGCAGGGGAGAGAGGCAGAGAGAATCTTAAGCAGGCTCTGCACTGAGTGTGGGGCTCAATCCCACGACCCTGGAATCCTGACCTGGGCTGAAATCAAGACTTGGATGCTCAATCGACTGAACCACCTGGGCGCCCCTGTAACAGTTGCATTTTAAACAGTAAATAAAAGAACTCTGCATAAGGTCTGGCTCTTGGCTTCGGAATTTACTACATGCTTCTGCGGCTGTTTTACTTTTACTTATTCCATTTCTGATGCTCTTATTTGTGTGTGTGTAGATCTGAGTTTCAGACTACATCATATTCCTTCTGCTTCCGAATTTCCTTTAACATTTCTTATAGGTCTGCTGGAAATGAATTGCCGCAGTTTTTATCTGCAAAACTCTTTACTCCTCTTTAACTTTTAAGGTTTTGTTTGTTTGTTTGTTTGTTTTTGCTGACAAGTCTGGGTTGACAGCTTTTTCTTCTTTTACCACTTTAAAGATGTCACTCCATTGTCTTACCGCTTGCCTGGCTACTGGTGAGAAGTCTTTGGTCATTCTTAATTCCTCTGTTGGTAATGTGTCTTTTTTCTTGGACTAACTTCAAGACTTTCTCTTTGTCTTTGGTATTCAGAAGTTTGAATATGATATACCTTGAGGGGTATGTGTGTGTATATGATAGTATTCATACTGCTGGGTATTCTTTGAGTCTGAGCTTCTGGAATATGTGGTTTGGGGGTCTGTCACTAATTCTGAAAATTCTTGGTCATTATTTCTTTTGTCTTGTTCTCTTCCCCTCCTCCCCCCCGGGATTCCAATAATATGAATATCACACCATTTATAATTTAATATTATTCTAAAGATCTTAGATACTCTCTTCTTTTTCCTCATATTTTTATATCTTTGTTTTCGTTTTGAGTATTTTCTATTGACTTATCTTCATGCTCTTAGATTCTTCCCTCAGCAGCGTCCAGTCTGCTAATTAACCCATCAAAGGCATTCTCTATCTCTCTGTGCTCTCCATTTCTCATTTTTTTTTTCATGTGGCTCTCTCTCTTATAGTTTACAGTTCTTATCTCCCCAGTTAAATTACTTATATGATTCTGCTTGCATGATTTTAGATTCCTAGCAGAGGTAAACTCTAACTTTATAATTTTAGAGGCCTTTTCCTTCAGAGCCATTAACATATTAATTGTAGCCATTTAAGTTCTCTGTTGTTTTCATGTCTGTGTCACATAAAACTCCCTTTCTGATGATTGCTTTGTTGCTTCAGATTGTGTTTTTCTTGCCTTTTCATAGGTCTCCTAAGTATGTATTAAAAGCCATACATACTGTATAGGGCAGTACACTCTGAGTCCCTCTGTTAGGTCTTTAGTGTTAAGGTTTGTATTAATCTAGTTAGTAATTGGTCTGGATGTGAAGTTTGCTCTCTGCTTGCCTAGGCATCTCCCCACTCAACTTTGGGTCTTTCCTATGCATGACTCTTCCAGTGGTATCCCAGTGTCATTTCTACTCACTGCTTGCTAGTGTGGTGGTTAGAGAATTGGGGAGGGAAGACAGTCTCTGATGTTCTAATTAAGACTTGGTTTCAGGTAGGCACTGTGAACATGAGTCTTCGTGTGAGGCCTCTCTCCAGATGTAATGTTAGGTAGCACATATTCCTGCACCATCCCTAGGGGTAGAGCTATTTCTTTTCTCTTCCCCAGGTACAGTGGACCTCCTCTAGGGACCTCAGAATACATTTTAGTTGCCCTTCCTTCTGGAGATTAAGGCTTTTGTTTCTTAGAAATGACAGGGAGAGGGGTCTGAGTTCAGTTTTGGAGGTGGTTGCCATTCCCCTGCCCCACCAGTGCTCGCAGGTTGCAGTTTTGTGCAGATGAAGACTTCCAGTCAGTCAGAGAAATAGAGGAATTGGGTCTGGATGGAGGTTGGGAAATGAATGCTGTTCCCTCCCCTATGTCCCCCAGCCAGCACCACAAGAGAGACTTCTCAGTATGCTCCCTGGTCTTTCCCATGAGTGTCTGGTGGAGTAAAAGCCAAAAGAGAGTGAAACCCTCCCTGTGTTTGTGGCACTCTCCTGTGAGCCCGCACTTAACTTTAGCAATTCATTACAAGTTTCTAGCTGAATCTTCTTACTGGTTTACATGGCCTTGGGTGGTGTCCCACATAAGCAAATGCTTAGGCCTTATTTCTTCCTGAAGGTGACTTTCTCTCTTCTCATTTTATGTTAATCATTTGCCCTGTGATACCAGTTCTTTTATGGGTTAAATAGTTAATTTGCTGTTTCTCTAGCTTTTTTCTTGTTGTAAGAGTGGAAGCAGTGCATCTTCTAGCTCTCTACCTTCTTTCTGCAGCTCTGAGCTGAGACATTACTGTTTTTAATAGTACCTTACCAAGCTGTGTGCAATCCTTAATCTCTTTTGAGCTACACAACCAACCTGGATCAAGCACATGTTACTGCTGGCCACAGGCAGACAAGACAATCAGTTAGAAAACTTACTATTAGGGTGCCTGGGTGGCTCGGTCAGTTAAGCGTCCCAATGGTCATGATCTCACAGTTTATGGGTTTGAACCCTGCATCCAGCTCTGTGCTGACAGCTCAGAGCCTGGAGCCTGCTTTGGATTCTGTGTCTCCCTCTCTCTCTGCCCCTCCCCT
Source organism: Panthera pardus (assembly GCF_024362965.1). Lineage (NCBI taxonomy): Eukaryota > Metazoa > Chordata > Mammalia > Carnivora > Felidae > Panthera > Panthera pardus. The sequence continues at coordinate 59,588,833 of NW_026526821.1, read as the reverse complement.
GCTTGCACTCTGACTTGCTCTCAAAAATAAATAAGCATTAAAAAAATTATTTACTATGTTGAATATGTAGGCCCAGTTCTTCATTTTCAAGTACTGATACATAACATTATAAATTAATTTACTCAAGAATAGATTCTTATCAGAGGCAACACTAAGTTTATAATTTTAGATGCTTGAGTCCCCATGAAGACATAAATTATCTATATATAAAATTCTAGCTCTTATTCATTTCTAGACTCTAGGAGTCTGGCTTTCTTAACAGTAATAACTTAAGGCACTGAATATAATTTAACAAGTAATATGTCCCATACTTGAAAGTATATAAGATGTCTTTAAATACTTAATAAGTCCATTTTTTCATGAAGTCAGATTTTCAATAAACCATTCAAGCACTTATCGAGATGATTGCTGGGTGCCACAAGATCATACAGAAATGTAGGCAATCTCATTCTAATTGAAATTAAGTCTGTACATCACTGAAAATACCATATTGAAAAGAAATAATCCTTCATACATGGTGTAAAAATGCCAACCCATTTCTTTTTTGTGTGTCTTCTTTTAAGGGTCTATATAAAAGCTGAGGATTTTCTGAACCTACCCCTTTGAAGACTTCCACTATTTTAATTCATTATCCTTTCAAGTCCAAGTAGATTTCCGAGTTTTACATTGCTCTCCTCGGTTGAATAAGTATATGTGGAAAGGATTTATATTTAAGTAGGAAGGTTCTATGTCATTTGCCAGCTGTTCCAAGCAATGTACCAAGTGTATTTCAATGTGAAAATACTGCTATAAGTTAGAAGTTATGCATGATTTTTAATCCTTTGTGAGCTCTCAAAAGGAATCTTTAGAAACACAGCAGACTAGAACACATATTATAAAAATTACCTTGCCTGGGTAATCGGATTTATAATTAGGCATACTTAGTATAACCATACACATGGAAAAGCAACTTATAGGCATAAGTTGACATAGTTTTACAATCAACTAAAAAGGCAAAGAAATTTAAATAAGCACTTTAACTGTACTTATTAACAAGATAAAAAGCTATCAACTGCCTATCAAACAAATGTTCCACCAGGGGGTGTAGTCTGCACTCATTCCCTCTGCAGCCACTTTACTTAGTACATGCACCTGAACATTTGTATAAAAAACTCCATTTTTGTAAAGTAATTTATAATGTCCCACTGGCTTTGGTTTTATTCCAAGCTTTATTGTTTGTCAGTCAAACTCAATGATTTCCAACACTTTTGTTTTCCTATTAACACTAAGTTTTAAAGAAACTGTAAGCAGGTTCTTTAGTGGGGTTTGCTGTTAATCCCAGGCCAATCTTTTCCTATAGCCAGGAAGCCTTTAGCAAAGCAATCGTTTCGAAGCAGTAAAGATAATTTCACAAATATTCTACAGCTAGATATCATAGATTGAAATTCATTGCTAATGAATCTGAAAATACTCGATTACCCTAACCACAAGTATACCAGCAGCTAACAGTCATCAGTTCCAAAATAAAATGTTTATTTCAATCACAGATTTACAAAATTGGTTTACCTCCAGAACTGCCTCTGATGAATGAAAATATTTTGTTAGATGCTGACTCACTAAGATGTGTGTATTCACAAATTTATCCAGCAATGGGTGTTACAACCATATCAAATAGTGAGTGAGAACAATGACTTTTTTTCTGGGCAAAATGTGCACTGTCTTGAAATCTATATTGGCTCAGTGTTACCCAGCCAGTCTGGGGGCAGTGCTGTTGTTGAACACAGCAGTATCTGATGCACAAGCTGGAGCTCTGGTGCGACGCACACCCATGCGGTCAGCGGTGCCTGGGCTTCTGTCACCTGGAATTCTGGACTATCCTTTTTTACCCTCCTGCCTTGTGGGGAAGAGGACAGCACTGACTGATGTTGCTCTTACTAGGGGTAATATGGGCAGTAACGTGCAGCTCCATACAAGGCAGCATATAACAAAGGCTGATGCAGAAGAACCCAGAGTTTGAAGGCATATTACTAGTAACTAGTTTACACATGAATATACACTTGAGATCAATTCCTAAAGAACCATCAGCGGTATTTCTATGCTCACTGTGCATCCCTCATGCCACATGGCATGTACCAATCCTCAATCTAACTCCTTACAGACTCTTTGCAGCTTCTTACCACCGTGGCAACAGATGCAGCCATCATGTATCCCTTTGTTTCCTCAAGACTATAAGAAAAAAGTGGTACAGATGCGAGAGTCTTGATGTATCCCCACAAGAAGAATTTGCTCAGTCTTCTGTTTTGAAAATATTCATAGTTTAAAAAAAATTGCACTGCATTACATTTACAAGCTTGGGCTCCGGAGACCTGAGTTTAAATCCTAACCACGTCTCCTAGTTACTCTCTACGTCTCCACTGCCTCTTCTGTAAAATGGGGATGACAGCATATAGGATCACTGTGACGATTAAAAGGGGTAATAGATATTAAGGGCACGGTTAACCATCCATACATGTTAAGTGTTGCTGTTATGATACTTTCTGATGCTTTAAGCCATGGAATTCACTCTAGTCCAAGGAGCTATTCAAATCCTGCACCTTAAATACAGGGAGGCTATGATGCAATATTGATTTGATCAGCTCTTCATCATTTTCAGTGTCCAAGGTCTAGCACATGTCCCTCGAGGAACCATGAGTTTTCCCAGTGCTTCTAGCACACTGGGGGTGGGGGAGAGGATAGGGGAAGGGAATGCATCTTTAAAATGTTCAAATCAAAATTACTGCTCATCTGATTTCCTAAACATTTGTTCTAATTCACCAAATATTTTGCTCACTGCCTTTTCTTTTCATCTTCCTCCATTTGCATGTGCTTTGCTTTTGATGTGGCACACACTTTAAAAATACATTATTAAGCAGACAAGCATGTCACCCCTGGAGCTAGCACTCTGTCCCCTGCTTATTCTTAACAAATCTCCTTTTGTGTTCTTTTGTGCTGAAGTGATTAATCATTTCAACTATTCAAGGGTTGCTGATGATCTTTCTAGATGATGCCAGCTACAATGACCCCTCCTCCCCCACCATTTACACCACTTTAAACATGTTAGGAATCTGCTTCAGAGTCTTTATTCATATCACAGTGGGCTCATTTCATACAACAATAACGAACTAGCCTCCAAAAGAACTCAGTGTTCATTTTTTGTCTTTTTCCAGAGTCTGGGATTGGGATGGGTGTGAAGAGGCTGGTGAGAGACGACGGTGAATAAACAAGTAAACAGGAAGTTAAAAAGTCAGAATGATAAATGCATATTTTGCAGACTAGAGGAGAGGTTTTTATCTCACTGTCTGGAAAGAACCTGTTGCACTTCATTTCCTGTGCAATACCATCTTCTTCATTGCATGTGGCTCGGTTTTCTTACCTTCCTTGCCTCTTTCTCCCTAGTTATATGCAATGGGATTTTCAAATGGCTTTTGTAGTTCGAGTTGAGTCTCAGAATTACCAGGGTCTTAATATGTAATTTGGTTTCCAGAGAAGCAGCCTGGGTAGGTTTTCAGGGATTGGTCAGTTTTTAGTAGCTGTTACTAACATTTTTAGCTAAATTTAAAGGTTCTATTTTGAAAAGCCTATTCTTCACTCCTCCAGCCCACCTCCCAATATACACCACTAAACTGAATTCAAAAGCATGTTTAAAAATGGACCAAAAATACTGTTAGGTCACAAGTTATTGCCAGGGGAGGGAAGACTAAAATGATTCATAAAAATGTGTGGATATAAGCATTTTGATAATAGTAAATTAATTAATAAAGCATCTCAGGGTAATTTAAAAAGAAATATGTACTCTACATACAGAAGTAAATCTTTATTTGAGACTACTAAAAAGATATTTACAAGTAGCTGAGGATAGAGTTTTAAATTATTGTATAATACATCAATAATAAGCCTGCTGATCTTAAGATTTTTGATCAAAGCTCAGAAGCCTAATCAATGTTCGTAAATATTTTGTTTAAAAAATAACATGAAATCTTTAATATTTTTAATTCCACACAACCACAGATCTCTAATTATTTAGAATTACAACACAAAAATAAGCCACTAAAATTAAAACCTTGTACTGAAAAACCTGTAATAATAAACAGTGAACTGCCATAACTGGTCATAACTTCTATAATGTCCTAAGAAATTCAGGGAGAGAAAAAGATACACATCCTCAAAAACAGGCACATCTTTTTAGTGGGAGGAGAGAGAGAGGGAAGAAAATAAAGCCGCTACTGTTAGCATGTGACAATTGTTCTCAAACCTGATAACTGGAGACACAGGAAGAGGTGTATGTTTCCTGATTTATCATCAGAAACTGAAATTGTTTAGAAAAACAGTATTTGGTAGAGGGCTGATCTCTGGAGAGTGAAGGTATGAGCAGTGGTACTGAACACAGCACTTCTCCAGAACTTCTGAGATATAAGTAGGCCCAGGAATGGTACTATGTGCAAATGGGACAACCTACACATGCAAAACCTAGTTAATGCAGGAGGCTAAAGAATGTCGATGCTGGGTCACCTATTCTGAAATTACGGGCTGTGTGGACAGCTTTGAAAATCTGAACAAAACAAGATGCCCATAAATATGGGAGCACATTCTAAAAGTTATGCAAAATATCTGAGTTCCGGTCTCTACATTTATTTTTATTTGTTTGCTTGCTTGCTTGCTTGCTTATTTATTTATTTATTTATTTATTTATTTATTTATTTATTTATTTATTTATTTATTTAAAATGCTTATTTATTTTAACGGGGAGGGGCAGAGAGAGAGAGGGAGAGAGAGAGAATCCAAGCAGGCTTCTCACTCAGTGTGGAGCCCGACGTGGGACACAATCTCATGACCATGAGATCATGACCTTAGCTAAAATCAAGTGTCGGATGGTTAACCAACTGAGCCACCTGTGGGAGTGCCCCCAATTCCTACATTTAAAAAACACTTACATTGCATTGCATCCAACTACCATAAAAACAAAATAATTGCACAACTACAGATCCAATTTCTCCAAACTTACAAAACAACATATAAATGAAATGGAAAAAAAAAATTAGGTTTCTAAGTTTTATCAGGTTATGCTGATCTAAATAATTATGAATAAAAGAACTATAGAAAATGTCTTATTTAAAATATATGATTAATATCTAGATAGATGGTCTAATTTTTCAAGGCCCTTATCTCTTTAATCTGCAAATTATCATCTTCTATTTTAGAAGTTATTTTCAACTTCTCTCTGTGGGTACAATAGTAATTTGTAGCAAATTTTTAATTTCACACCCCTTAATTTGAAAAAGTAACAGAAAACACTCTGTGAAGTTTTCATGATTAAAAATACAATTTTAAAATGTATATCTTGAGTTGATCGCTTTGGGTAGATGTGTTTTAATTGTTCTAAGAACTGCTTTCCACAGAGCATATTAGCAGTGGAAATAGCTTTGACTTTCAGCCCTTGATTCTATGAGCAGCAACATGGTAATTAACCAAATTATCCCTGCAAATTTATTATCTTGATTTCTTCAACTTGTACATTATACTCATTATCTATCAAAATGAAAATCTCAGTCTCATGAAAGATAATCAGAACATAAGCAGCAGATACGAAGGTCTGAGCTCTCCCGATGTGTATGCCAGCAAAAGCTGCTGGACTCCTTTTCACTTCCAACCCTCGGGAGTTAAGAGGTGAGTTTTCATCTCTCTTGCATTTCTGCTAATTGTAGAATGCATCCTAATATTCCCAGGTCACACAACAGTCTTGGCTGTCCTTGGAGAACTGATGTTTAGGGGCATAGCACCTCAACATTTTTTGTTGCAGGATTGGAAGGACAAGGTAGAGGGCAGGAACAGACATTGAGTAAAACGTCAAAGTCATCCATTCATTATTCTCCACCCATATATTCAGTATTTATTAAACATGCATTATTTTGATATGTCATTTTGACAGCCCCCGGGGATAGACAGTAACAGCCTAATGCGGGATAAGAACGACCATTGTGACTCAAGGTAATAAGTGAAGTGATAAGAATAAACAATAGCTTTCCTGGGGAATACAGAATAGGAGCCTCTAACTCAGACTCTGGGAATCAGGAAGGCTTCCTGGAGGGAGTGACATCTCAAGGTAGGCTTGGAAGATAAGCAGGAAAACAGTGGAATTTGGGGGGAGGGGTAGACAGAGCATGCTCTGTGGGTACAGAAGAACATGAGATAACCCAGAGGTGAGGGAGAGGTGTTGACATTACTCTAGCAGAAGTGGGGTAGAGAGTGTGGGATGGGCAGTAGCCAAAGATAAGGCTGGAATGTGATACAGGACTAGGATTTGTGTGGCTCTACAGACCACATCTAGGAATCTGACTCTGTCCTGAACCCAGAGGGGAGCCACTAAAATGTTTTTAAAGCAAACATGCTTTGGAAAGCGGATTCTTCCTACACTGGGGAAGCTGACTGGAGGCAGCTGGTAGGCAGGTGGCCGGGGAGGAGGTCTATGGAACAATCTAGGTGGGAAAGGATGATGGACTGAACAAGGAGGGCAGCACAGGGATGGAAAGAAGCAGACTTATTTGAGGGAGATTCATGAGACAGACTGACAGACTGGGTATAGAACTGAATGTGGCAAGTGTGGATAGGAGAATCCAATGGCTTGAGAAGCCAGGTGGATGAGGACAGCCCCTGCTGGAGGAAGAATCAGCAGAGGTATGGGGTGGCATTAGTGTGGAGGGGTCCATGACACATATAAGTGGAGCTGGACAGATGAGCATGAAACTCAGGAAACAGAGCTGGGCTCGGGATACACACTTAACACCCATCATGGCACAAATATTACTAGAAGCTGGAGAAACTGTAGCCTGTGAGAAGAAAAAAGAGCTAGGACAGAAGTCCTAGGAATACTAACACATATGGGATAAAGGTAGTTGCAAGAAGAGAGGTCCATGGAGACCAAGAAGAAATGGACCACCAATTGGGAATAAACCCAAGAGGGTGTGGTGAGAGATGCTAGGGCCTGTGCATTTTAAAGTGGAATGTGCAGTCAGCACATTGAATACCCCACAAAAGATCATACTGGGAATGGTCTCTGAGCTTAGTGGGAAGCTATCCTGGACCGTTGACCCTGGTATAATGGTTTCAGAGGAGTGGATGGGGAGAAACTGGACAGCGGTGGGTTGATGAGAAAGTGGAGCTGAAGGCACATAGGGACTTTTGCCAGGGGAGTCTACCGAAAAAGGGAAGAGCCACAAGGAGTACAGATTTGAAGAAACTCTTTTCCAAAGATGGAAAGAATGTGTACATATTTACCCTGAGGACAAGACACTACAATAGATGGGGGCTGGAGGGCACTTGTCAGCTCTTGAGTTGGCTGCAGTAGTGAACGGGACTCCAAAGCACAGGCAGAGGGATTGGCCAGAAGTCAGGAAAGAGGGAAGGAGGGGTAGGTGAGATTCAGGTAAGTTTCCAGGTCTGTCAGAAGGTCAGAACGTGGGAAGTCTGGCAAGGCAGAGTCTAGGCCTATTTTGTTCACTGCAGTACCCCCAGTGCCTAGGACAGAGGATGGCAAATTGGCCAGTGAAGCAAGCAGGACGAGGGCTTCATGCTAATAGCATCTATTTCCTGAGTTCCAGAGAAGGTGGAGCTCCTGCTGAGGCAGGAAGGAGATGCAGATGTCAGAGGTGTGGAGCAAGGGGAATGGCTTGGCTAAGCCAGATCAACCTCATTCTTGGGGATGAGAAAGTCTTACTCTCTATGTATAAATCACAGATACACATACCATCCATAGATGTACAATATATTTGTGGTATTAGAATTTTGTTGAGTAGCAATTAGGAAGAGTGTCTTGTAAGATTCCTTAGAAGAGGATAATGAGAAAAAATTGAGGAACACTGACTGGGCAAAGGTGGAGAGACCGCGGGACACCTAGAGCAGCAATGCCTGGTGAAGACCACGTTGACAGTGAGCTCTAGTGGGAGCAAGTCACTGTTTAAGGGAAATAGCACAGGCCAGCTAATGTGATCCTGCCCTGGAAGTAGGATTCAGCATAAATGAGAGGTCACAACTGGTTGGGTGCCTAGAGGGGTCCATGATCCAGCCCCAGAGTTGGCTGCTAGAGAAAAGGTTTCACTGCTCCATCCCAGAAGTCCTGGAGGGACTCAGGGCTGATGTAGGCTCTGAGAGTGGACAAGGGACCAAGCACAATGGTGCCCTGCTAATGGAGGGGCGCGTCCACAGAGGGACCCTCCTCAAAGGAGGGCAATGCCTCACACATGGCTGTGCCAGTCACAGGCTAAAATTGGCAAGCTCTCTGGGGGAAAGATGGCCATGCCCTTATGGAATCTTGATGGGATGGAAACAGTAGGAAGAGGTCTTCAGTGACTTGTATTCAAGAACGTGTTTGCAACAACCAGCTGCCTGAGAGAATTTCCAAGTCAGAGAGAGAGAAGCATAAAATGTAGGGTAGAGGTGAAGAAGGTCACAGGACTCTTTATGCCAGAAATTTCCTGACACAAAGGTTACACGCATGCATATATACATACATCACACTCCAAAAATACTTTTACAAACAAGGAGAATCTTATTTGTCTGCACATTTTAAGTACTAATATCACTTTGGCTAATATTTTAATGTTTTTGTGCTTAAAAAATTTTTTTTTCTTAATGTTTATTTATTTTTGAGAGAGAGAGAGACAGAGCATGAGCAGGGATGGGGAAGAGAGAGAGGGAGACACAGAATCTGAAGCAGACTCCAGGCTCTGAGCTGTCAGCACTGAGCCCGACACGGGGCTCGAACCCACGAACTGTGAGATCATGACTGCAGCTGAAGTTGGATGCTCAACCAACTGGGCCACCCAGGTGCCCCTGTTTTTGTGCTTTTTAATTAGCACTCTGAAATATTCCTTATAAAAGGACTTAAAATAAAAATTATATAAATAATTATCAGTTTTGATTTTTGGTAAGGTTTTCAAAGTCCAATGAACACATATGCTTATATTATACTTAAGCACAGAAATAGGAAAGAAAAAATAAAATTGCATTCGTTCTATTAGGTAAATTTAGCCAAGGACATGAAGCAAATTAAATGGCTAGCACTAAATAGTAGCACTGTACTGCTGAACAACAGCACTTAAGGGAACCAAAGATTAAAAATAAATATGTTCTTTGGGAACTTATACATTTGAAAGTATCAGACATCATAATCTGTGTATTGGTATTTTCTGTAAGTAAAACAAAAAACACATTGCAATGGTAAACTTCATTCTTGGATAAAGATAAGAATTTGCAAGTTTTGCTCTATGTGATCCAAGGTTAAGCACTTATTTTTCTGGAAATGATAACTCGCTGAAACACAAAGAAGCAAAATACCGCGAGGTGCTGTGAAAAGCTGAGCGGCATGGATGGGTGACACCGTATAACCCAATGGACCACATATACTCTGACAGTCGACCGCAGTCTCTGCTTCTGTCCCACCCTCCTACACTCCCATGTTGCTGGGGTAGGACTCTGCAAAGCACCTTTCAGAGGAGCTGTTTGTTTTCTTCCCCACATTCTCTCTCTTACTCATTCTATAAGCATCTGGTCCCTTTTGCATGTCTTACAAGTGTTTAAAGGCACAGAGTAAATCTACCACTTGTTGAGTGACATTCAATCTCTTCATTTCTTTGATCTCTTGATGTACCTTATAAGGCAAGAGCAACAGCACACTTACAAAATCAAGTATTTTTAATCTTCTGGTCCTCTAATGTAATGCTGAGACTCTCCAAATATCTTCCTGAGAAACTGAAACTGGGTCTTTGACCTTGCCTGAAGCCCAGCCCTTCATGCATTCTGGCTGGCTGACACATTTCCCTTGCACATCTCTTAGTCTTTACCAGCCTGGGTACAGCAGGAGGCACACAGCACCATTAGTTTCCATGACACCCAGTGGCATCTAGGTTTTGTTAACATGCCATTTGTGTTATTTCCTCTTTTTTTCAGTCAGCACCTTCATAGTAAAATATTGACAAACACCCATGAAAAGATATCAGCTGAAGTATCAGAATTCACTCTTGACTGTCAGAGCAGAAAGTATATTCCCACATGCCTCTAGCTACATGGGCTGCTAACATTCCTTTGGGCTTCTATCCCCATGGTTCTGTAAATGCCTTTGTAATTTCTAATGGTATGCATCAGAACAAGACTGGTAAACACAGAAAGGCAAAGCCCTTTGTGCCCAACAGGAGCTTCTGGACCTCTGAGGTTCCTCTGGCCATCACCCCAAAATCTCTGGGCTCAGAGCAAATTCTGATTTAGAGCGGTCTCTTGCCTCATGTCTGTTAGAAACTGAACACCTCTAGAGTCATCGCAAAGTCTACAGAGAGTAGCCAAATGGCCCTGAAACATTGGAGCAGGCCAATGGATACTCCTCACAGGTACAAAAATGCCCTTGGCAAGCAGAAATGGAGTCATTTAAGTAGGGTTTGTGGTTTTGGCCAAAAGGAATAGCATAATAACATTCGTAAAAATGCATCTATGGTTATAAAATAAAATATAAATTGTGGTATTTCTGTCTCTATCCATTCAGATGATCAAATATGAAAAGAAAAATCAAAACAAAACACTACCAAACAATAATTCATCTTGGACAAGACTTGTAGGTTTTGTCTGGTCAATTTCTCTAGGCCTACATCAAGTTTACTTTTGCTTTGATTTTATTTCACTACAACAAGTAATGGGATGTATTAATGGGGCTCCTGAAAAGCTATACATGGACTGATTTTGCCATTTGTGGGCTTCATTTTGTCACTAACAAAATCTTTACTGTTTGAAACAAATGAAATAATTAATAAAGGAAAGAGCATGAGTTAAAAAAAGCCCATCTGGCTCTGTGCTGACAGCTCAGAGCCTGGAGCCTGTTTCAGAATCTGTGTCTCCCTCTCTCTCTGACCCTCCCCCGTTCATGCTCTGTCTCTCTCTGTCTCAAAAATAAATAAACATTAAAAAAAAAAAAATTAAAAAAAAAAAAAAGCCCATCTGGTCTAAAGCAGGGGAGATTGGACTGAGGTCCATTTTTTCAAATAACCCAAATAGGTCACTTAAAACAAGTTGTCTGTTTGTTCTCTATTTTTTCTATAGAGTGGCTAATATATTTTCATTAAATGTAGACTTTTAAGCACAAGGTTTGTCTTGGCCCACATGAGGGTCTGAACATGTCAGGGGGCCATGATAATGTGCACGTCATACGATGGTGCTTTCAATGCTTTCCTCACTCACAGATCTCGCAGAATCAAAACCGAAAATCTTGTCCAGCAGGCTCCTTAACTTTCTAGGAAAGGAGTTTCCTTTTGGGCTAGAAGTTGTTCAACTGTAGTGTCAAGAAATTGATGTGGGTCTCCAGAATCCAAACAAGTACCAGTTACCCTTTTCCTACCAACAGAAATGCAACTCTATGTAAATATTCACTATAAAGATTTCTATGAAGTTGGAACTGAATTAGTGACTAAAGATGAAAACTAAGAAGATAATCGGCTCTGATGTTATGTGGAAATTGTCTCTAAATTCGTCCTTTGAGCCCAAACCAGAATCTCAATCATTGGCTTCTTTATTAGGAAGGCTCACCACGCTATGAGTAGTACTCCTCAACAACTCCATCTAAAGCTGTCTTGCATAAAATTTGTGCATCCTAGATTCCAGCCTTGCACAACCCCATTAAGTTGTAAACGGATTTTATTTGCTGAACAAATGTTAATGCCATTCTACGTTAATGGATAATGCTACAGAAAGCACCTAAGTATTACAGCACTGGAACCTTTAAGAATGAAATATAGTGTAACTTAAAAAACTGTCTCTTACAAACATATGTCAGCCATGAGGGCTCCTAGCTTGTGTCACCCATCTTCATAGAACTCAGTTATAATTTCTCCCTCGGTTAACTGAATTTTGCAATAATACACAGATTTATTAGGTCCCAGGGTTAAAATTCTCTGAGTAAGAGTAAAAAATAATTACACTTTAGAATATAATGTAATATTCAAATGGCTTGAAAACAGTCACCTCAGCAAAAATAAGAGAGAGGAAAGGAAGAAGTTTAAAGATGAGGTTGATAACGTTGGCCATAAAACCTCTGTGAGTTCAAGTGCACAAATGCATGATCTGGCACTTCCGAATCATAAACACGTGGAAATGGGAAACCTCCCTTTCATGGCAAAATGCCTGAGTGGTTTCATTATTGAGCCAGGGGGACTTCTTCATTTAAATAAGAAAGCTTGATAGATAAGATAGAGAGGGTGCTGATGCCAGACTGTGCTCGTTAAAATCCCAGCTCTACTACTTTCTAGTTGTATGACTTTGGGCAAGCTGTGTTTAACTTCCTTCTTCTGTAAAATGGGGATGTTAACAGTGCCTGACTCATGGGGCATCTGTGATGGTTAAATGAGTTAACACAAGCAAGAAACTGAGAACAGTTCCTCGTTTGTAATAAATGTTCCACAAATGTTAGCTCTTCATCATTTGGTACCTGTTATTATCTATAGGATTGATTGCAGATGGAAAGGCCCTGAATGGGAACCATGGCCTTTCCTCATAAAATTTCTTTCAACTCACTGATGCTATATTCTCAGTTTTCTCTTGTCTGGATGCTGCGCCCTCTACTCCACAGAAACAGCATGCAATAAAACCACTGATGAGCTTTTTGTTGTCCAATCCAGAGTGGTTTTCAATTCTTGTCTCTCTTCTCCCCTCAGAAATCCTGTACACTGTTGAGCTTGAAACTCTCTTTCCCTGGATTCTGGGACTTTCCATGGCCATTATTACTCCTCAACTTCCTGAGTCATGCCCTCTCACTTTCATTTGCAAGGGGATCCTACTCTCCCTGACCCTTATACGTTTGAATTTCAGCTTTCATTGCTTCTCGGTCTCTCCTCTCTCTGGGTAGATTAACCTATTTCTGTGGCTTTATTACCAACAAAATTAGCCTGCAGCTTTAGACCTGTGTTCTGAGCCCCAGACGGATGTATGCTCATCTACAGTCTCCATGTTTACTGGATTGCCTCAAAGGTAGTTCAAACTCAACATGTCAAAAAATTAATTTATTATTTCATCCCTCCCCCTCAAACCAGCATCTCCTTCAATGTTTCCATGCCCGTGAGTGCCCCACCAAGCATCTCTCATCTGGACAGCTGCAGCAGCCCCTCCTCTTTCTTCTTCCCCTTCTCCTCTCAATCCATTCCACAAAGCAGTTAGAGTAGAGTGTCTAAACAGCTAATCTGATAACGTTACTCTGGCTCAGCTCCTTCACTGGCTCCCCTATACATATCTTAAACATGACTGAGAAGGAACAGCCCTACCTGGCTTCTCCTGCCTAGTTTTCCCACCTACACTCTAGCCACTCTGGGCTCACTGCCCTTTGTGGGTCCCTAACTAGCCAAACTCTTCCTGTTTCTCTGCTGGCAGCCTCAACATTTTTCTCCTATACCAATTTTCTATTCAAACTCCAACTATTGGTCCAAATGTTGCTTCCTCATGAAAGACCTAAAATTAGAGTCACCCTGAGTATTCGTCACAATTAATATTAGACATTTATTTATAAGATTACAAATAAAACTTAGTATCTATATCTTCCAGCACATCACTGGTTTCAAAAGGGTCATGTCTGTTTGGCCTGCTATTGTTCTCCCTGTACCTCCCACATGGAAAGGACATGCTAACACTTGTTAAATGAATATCTCAATTTTCATTATTTTAAGGCGCCTTTATGACCTGCTCATTCTCCACAATAAGAGAGAGAGATGGCTATAAGTACCAAGTACCTTGGTGACCTGGACCACATTAGGTTTACCTCGCTGATCATAAGGGGAGAGAAAGTGACAAGGAAAACTGGGCTCCACAAAGACTATCTATCCATGGGAACCCACTGCTTTTAAGCCAATACGTCATGCCCAAGATTTAGAGTAAATGGAATCTGTTTGTGAGCTATCACAATGATATTCTTCCTTCTCCCTTGGAGGATTCTTTCCTTCCTTCACTTACTCATTTATTTATTCATTCAACAAGATCCTGATTCTCAATTCCAGACATCGGGGCCATGGTGTGGGAGGAATACTGACATCTGGCAGATACACAATAAATACAATAGGCTGTAACAGAGAAGGCGCCCTGTGCTTGTGTTTGGAAGAGAGGACATGCTTAGGACAAGCGGGGAAGACAGCCCTGAAGAATGACTGGTGTGAGCGAGGCAGAGGACAGCCAGGAAAACATTCCAGGCAAAACCTGGGAATACTGGCGTGATCATCTAGGAGCTCCCTCAGCAACAACTACGGCTACTAACACCGTTGGTACTAACAGGTACCAACTGATTCCAGACTGATTCCAGGCAGGCTCTGGCAGTGCCAGTGCCAGTGGAATATGAGGAAGTAGGAATATCAGGAAGTAGGAGTGGGATGAGGGGGTATAAGACTTTCTTCAGCTCTCTTCTGAAAAAAAAATGCCTTAAAACTCTTGACGGCAGCATTCGGTTTAAGTGAATTTTATGTTACCTAAACTATACCCTTTTGGTGTGTGAATTGCTCAAGCCTGTATTCACACTTTAAGCCTTGTTTGGAGTGCGGCAAAGAAAGGTCAAATGACAGATTTCTACCATAACCTCAGAAAAGATAAGGAAGGATAAGAAGGGGTCGGATTTTAAAAATAGTGAAATCAAAGGAGAGATGTGTACTGCTATTAGCATTTTGCTGACATAAATACGATAACCAATCAAAGGAAGATGGCTTTATCACTGAATATTTGGATTCCAAACATGAAAGTATGTCAAAAGAGAAATAGGGCAAGTATATCAGCACTTCACACTAATTTGTTGTTTAATCTGAAACAAAGCTCCAGGTTAGAGATAATACAGATATAAAATACAATATGTATTTTATTTAACATATATGAAATGCCAGAAATGAAGCTACCCACTTTGACAACTGTTTTCTATATTAATCTCTGCCAGAAAAACAAAAATCATTATGAACTCAACAGATCAAACTTCAATTAATTATTTTGGTTAACTTGAGAGTTAAAAGGTTCATGAAATAATGCTTTCCAGGAAGAAAAAAAAATCTGCCTCTGAAAACAATGTGATGATTAATGTAAATTTTTAAACCAAATAATTATATTACTGTCATTCATTAGCAATTCAAGAAAAAGTGTGTAGGATGTCCAAAAGTTAGAAACATATTAAAATAAAGGTTTTTTCTTTATAGGGAATTGCCATCCCATCTGGTCTAATTTGTCTTGGTGTTTTTCCCAGTGTAATATCAGCTTTTTGAGAATGTAAATTATTAGGTCACTCCCCTGAATAAATATGAGTGAAGAAAAAATATGGGTTGAAGATGACATCCTGATTACAAGTTTGAATACTCAAGAAAACACTATTATGGCAGGAGAGCCCAGCTTAAGTGAATCTGGGTGTGAAACTGGTTCATGAAGGGTATCTACTAGAGATGATGATGATGATGATGAAAAGGACAGTGTCAGACAGTAATAGGCAAAAACATTAGTAAGATGCAAAACAATATGGAAATAAATTTTCAGACAGTGAGCATCACCTCTTTGTCAGAGTGCTTCTGATTCTAATTAAGTTTAGGAGAAAACTAACAAGGCAACCCTTGCCTGACTGGGAAGTAAGGACTATTAAAGGATGCTTTTAAATAGTAGGCTGACAAATGGGGCATCCAAATGTAAGCGCGACCATATTTTTCATCTCAACTCTGTTCTTCTGTCTCCCAGCTGATCACTTTAATACAGTGTCACCTCAGCCTGTACAAAGGCACTGGGTTGATGTGTAGCTCCTAGATTTCTAAAAGAAGAATTGCTTTTGTAAAGCGGCATTTGGACAACTTATATGATTGCCTTCAGAAAAGGTAAACCTCAAACAAGAAGCAAACAATAGGCTCCTTGGACAACACAGCCACATGCCTCCTTCTATTTGGGATCTAGTCCAACCAATTGGTAAGATTTGTAAGAAGAAAAAAAATCTCCTTACCCGAATTATTTCTTCAACACAGCTGTTTGTGTCTCCAGATCTACTCTCCTGAAAGCAAAGGGAAAAAAAAAAAAAAAACAAAACAGAATTAGGCCTGAGAGCACAGATTTATGGTTACAAAGAAAAGATGACACATAAGCTTCTAAACTTGAGCTTGGACCAGGGATGCCTGAAGTGGGGCTTACTGATGAGCTCCTTTCCTTTATGGGGCAGCACGAGTCACGGCTATGACTGCTCCCCTCCCCTCTGTGGCACAGTGGACAGGTCAGCCAGGAGCACTGCATACACCTGAGTTTTAGCTCGGGGCCCTCCAGTCATGGCCATGCTTGGCAGGGCAGGCTTCTGGGAGGATAGCAGCCGACAGACAGGGGTGAGCTCTTCACCTTGGGCTCTACCAATGTGTGGAAATGTGGCCTCCACTGCAAAAGTGGAACCAGTTCACCTACCAAATACATGCAATGGCTTTGCCGAGTCCAGTGGCTTGCTAAGGCTTAAGTAAAAGTCTGTCCCCACTTTTTACGTAAAAGTCTGGTAGTTCCACCATCCTCAAAGCCCAGATTTACTGGTTTGATGAGCAGAAAACTGAAAGACCAAAAGGAGAAATATCCTCTCAACATTCGCACAGCATGCTGGGTGTCATACTCCACAGCCACTTGTTCTGTGACCCACACTGCCCTGTGCTGTGGAGATGTTAAGGACTCTGAGGAATGGTGGCTTCAGGTCAGAGCCGACACTGGGGAGCATTTTAAGTTCCAGAAATGCTGTGTGGTTACTGCTGGTTCCATAGCTCAGAGCGCAGGAAGTGGTATGGTGGGGACATGAAAGCAGCATCGGCTGGTAGAAGTGCCCACTGTGGTCTCAGGGAGCCACTTCCCCTGGCCTTTTAATTCAACAAGGCTGCCCACAGTTCAGCGTGACATTCTAGAACAAGGCTGTCTTCATAGTGTTCTCCAAACCCACTCTCCCATCCTCTTCACAGTTCTCTGTCCATCAGGGAAGCAAATGTGCCCCTTCCTGGGTTTCCTGGTTAATTCCAAGTCGCCCTGTAGATAACAGGTCAACCAGGACTTCCTCAGAGCAGCCGTAGCTAAGCCTGGAGTACTCATCCTCAGCCACATTTACTTCTTCAGAGCACTCATCACACTCAGTAACTAGCTATTTCATGATACTTCCTCCCCACAGAACATACACTCCACAAATTCAGGGGCTCTGGGCCTTTCAGCTGTGCTTCACATTGTCCTGAGTATGTGCAGTAAATGTTGGCTAGTGGACACTGTATGAAGAAATGAATGAACCTACTTCCTGTAGTCTTAGAAATATGAGGAGTACCATAATTGGCTCCAAGATTTGGGAATATTGCAAAGGCTTGCCAAAGAGCACACCTTTGTACCCTAACCACCCCTGTGTGTGCCACCTCACCCCCTTCACCTGGTGGAAGAGCATTCTGTTTGAAATATTCTACCCTTCATACTGGGTAAGGAGGCAGAGTGAATGAAGATATGGGAAGCTTGAAAAGGTCCCACACATGATTGAGAGAATTTGTCCAGGTCCCCTAATGGAGGCCCATAAAGTTTACATGACTTGCCCCTTGCCACATAACAGCAGTGCCTGGACCAGACATAGGACTCCTGATTCTCAATCATGTACGTTTTCACTTCCAGAAACTTTCCCCAGTCCCAAAGCTGTGCTTGAAATATAATCTGTTGGCAAATCTGAGTTCATTTGTCAAAGGTATTTCATTACCAGGGTTTCTACAAGGTTTATATAAGTTTAGGAACTTCTTGTGTGTGTGTGTGTGTCTGTGTGTGTGTGTGTGTGCACGCGCATGCATGTGGTAAAATATGCAAAATATGAAATTTGTCATTTTAAACCATTTTTTAAAGTTTTTATTTATTTTTGAGAGAGAGAGAGACAGACAGACAGACAGAGCATGAGCAGAGGAGGGGCAGAGAGAGAGGAAGACACAGAACTCTGAGCAGGCTCCAGGCATTAAGCTGTCAGCACAGAGCCCGACGCAGTGCTTGAACTCATGAACTATGAGATCATGACCTGAGCTGAAGTCAGAGGCTTAACTGACTGAGCCATCCAGGCGCCCCCATTTTAAACCATTTTAAAGTGTATAATTTACTGGCATTCAATACAGTCACAATGCCACCACTATCTAGTTCTATAAGTTTTTCATAACCTTGAATGGAGTCCCCATGCCTCTTGAACAGGAACTCCCCATTCTTCTCTCCCCAGCCCCTGATAACCACTACTTTCTGTCTTGATGGATCCTTCTAGTCTGGATATTTCATGTAAATGGAATCATAAAATATGTAGTGTTTTATGTCTGGCTGGTTTCACTTAGAATAATGTTTTCAAGTTTTCAAGGTTCCTCATTTTTTTTTTTAATTTATTTATTTGGCTGGGGAGGGGCAGAGAGAGAAGGAGAGAGAAAATCACAAGCAGGCTCCATGCTGTCAGTGTGGAGCCTGATGTGGGGCTCAATTCCACAAACCATGAGATCATGACCTGAGCCAAAATCTAGAGTCAGATGCACAGCCGAGACTGAGCCACCCAGGCGCCCTGGTTCCTCTGTGTTATAGCATGTATCATACTTCATTCTTTTTTATGGCTGAATAATATTCCACTGTATGGATATACCACATTTTGTTTATCTATTTGTAAATTGATGGACATTTTGATATTTCCACTTTGGCTATTGTGATATCACTTCTATAAACATCCATGAACAAATTTTTGTTTCAATGTCTGCTTTCAGTTTTTTGGGGTATATAATTAGGAATTGAATTAGTAGGTCATATGGCAATCCTATGCTTAGCTTGTTGAGGAACTGCCAAATTTTTTTCCATACTAGCTGTACTATTTTATATTCCCACCAGCAATGTATGAAGGTTCTAATTTCTCCAACTCCTCACAAATACTTGTTTATTTCTGGTTTTGCATTGTTTTGTTTTTGTTAGGACCCATCCTACTGGGCATAAAATGGTATCTCATTACAGGCTTGATATGCATTTTCCTAATGACTATTGGTGTTGAGCATCTTTACATGTGCATGTTGGTCATCTGCATATCTTCTTTGGAAAAATGTCCTTTGCCCACTTTTTAACTGTGTGTGTGTGTGTGTGTGTGTGTGTGTGTGTGTGTCTTCCTATTGTTTGTTGTAAGAGTTCTTTATGTATTCTGGATCCTTGACCCTTATCAGATATATGACTTGCACATCTTTTCTTGCATTCTATGGGGTGTATGTTCACTCTCTTGGTAGTTCATGGATGTACATAATTTTTAGTTTTGATGAAGTCCATTTTATCTTTCTTGCCTTTGTTCCTTTGCTTTTGGTGTCATATATAAGAAACCACTGCTGAATCCAAGGTTCTGAAAGATGTACCCCTGTTATTTTTAAGAGTTTTACAGTTAGTTTTTATATTTAGGTCTTTAATCTAATAGTTTGAGAACTTTTAGGTAAGATTAATTTCCTTATGGGTTATTTGGTAAGTTTTAGTTAAAATAGGAACATTCTCTTTGTATAAATGACTTCATGCTGGTTCATCACTAAAAGATTAATAACAAAAAGCATAAGGCACAGCCACTGTTGCTCACAGTGCAAGAACACAACATACATGTCTATTACTATAAATCAAGAAAAAATAGTCTTAAAAAGCATGACAGGTTAGGAGACCCAAATGCTTTTTATAATATTTCATTATCTTTTCCTACACACATACCTCCTGTTTACCCAAAAGTTCCAGTTTGGTGACACACATCTAATAACTCCCTCCTCTCATCCCCAGTGCCTTATCCTAGGACTGCTCTGGAAACTGCACCATTCTAACACTCCAATCCAACTGGATCAAAGAGCTCTTGTTTGAACCTGCCCCAAACCTACTTCCTTTCCAGAGCAGCCTCAGGCAATCATCATAGAGTCTGTAGGGAACAGTCTCAGTCCGGCCAGGGCTCAATGGTGTTTGGAACAATCTCCTTTGGAATTCAGCAGTGGGGATAAATGATCTCAACTGGAAAACCTGTCTTCAAACTTACAACCATTTCTCTTATTCTACTTCTAAGTCCCAACTCTTTTCTACTGCATAACATACTGGCAGAGTAAATGCTAAGTTCTCACGTAACTTTCTATTTTGCACCTTAAAATGATCAATCAAGAAAAACTTGACTTCATGTTCACTTGGTAGACTCACCCAGATACACAACATACTAAAAACATTCTTCAAATTAAACTTTGGGTTGATTCCTTAAACTACAATTCCCCTGAATACCACACTTTAATTTCATTTCAAGTGATTTATATAAATGACGGGTTGCTCTTATGGATATTTCTCCCTGTAATCCTATAAATTTCTACTATCCTATTCTAAAAAGGAAATTCACTGAGAGAGAAATACAGTACAGATGCCTGTTCAAATACGTCCTTCATCCCTGTAGATGCAGTATGTAAGATTATTACACTGGGTCCTCCCAATGACTGCTCCAACCATGAGTTTTGATGGTCTGGACAGACATCAGGTCTTTCCCTACTAGGAAAGACCCTTATTAAAGCTGAGAAATTACCAGGACTGAAGTCAGGACAAACAACTTCAAATAACAGTGTCAGGAAGCCCTGGGCTTAAATGACAGTATGGAGAGTATTTGGCAGAAATCTTGGGCCTCCTCTGGAACATTTATTACTCCTGGAAACACCTAGGGACCTAAGAAGAGTACCACATTGAATCGGAATCTCTAGGATCCCATCTTGGTTGGAGTGGGTCTGTGAGGCAGAGTACTGTAGAAAGTTTGAATTGGGAGGAACCTTAGAGCTCATTTTAGGCCAACTCAGTGATTTTAACAGATGGAAAAACTGTGGCCCAGAGAAGTGAAAGACTTTGCCCAAAGTCATTCTGGCAGGAAGGGGCAGTCAAGATAGAACCCACACCCATTTCTTCAACACCAGTTCAGTGCATTTTCTACTATGTCATCTGTCTCTGTAAGATCAATCCTTAAAACTGGTACAATTTGAGGTCACTGTCATGCTTGAAGTACAGAAATAAAAGAATCTGAAGAGTATTTGGGTAAATTCCCATGCTGCACATTATCCAACACTTAGTCACCCTGTGACTTACTAACCTCCAACATCACATGCATAGACCAAAGGGGGAAGAGACAGAAGAGAAAGTGGACAGAAAGGGTTAAAACCACAAACCCTTCTGTGACATTGACAGATTGGAGACAAGCTTTTGTGTCCCCTGAAATTGAAGGACAGAATCCCACCTCTTCTTTTCCAAATACACAAAAGGGGGTAAGCAGGTAGGATTGGGGTGAGTAGAGGGTGAGGGTTTGGGGGAGACTGGAGGGCCTTTCACCTTCTTGACGTCTTTCTCAAATCTGGTTTCAGCTGCAGTTGGGTACTTTGATTATATTTACGTTTTCAAAACTTTCAGTGTTTATGAACCAGATTAAAACATGCATGTAATTTACATCTCTAAATTTGTGTTTATATTTTTCACAATAAAGTTATTGCTTTCCCTGGAAAGGTACCCACTGAGAAGAAGGACTGCACAATGCATATTTTAATTACTCTCTATTTTTTTTTAAGGGTTTGTAGCTGTTGTTTCATGCTGAGTTGCTGAGCTGTTGCTCCGTATTTACTGCGACTTTGATGAACCCACCCCATTTCCTATCATTACATTTTGAAATCTGTCATAACAGTCTCACCTCACTGAACCTCCAACTAAACTTCAATTAAAAGCTAGCAACCCCAGCTGATTCTCCTGCTCTACAGCCTTGTCTATCACGTTCCTTTTTCACAGAACTGCTTTCCTCAAATCCTACCACTTAAAAATACACACCACACACTCTGCCAGGGAAATATAAGGAGCTAAGCTGTGGGAAAGTAGAGCTGGAGAAATAGCCAGGAGCATCCTATCAGTGAGAGCAGAAGTCCCTAATTACCATGCCAAGCACAGAGCCCTGGAAGAAGCAAGCAAGGCTTAAGGAGAAAAGGCTCGATCAAATCAGTGGGAAATGGCATTTTGCTGCATAGATGAAGCTGCACACATCCTATTTTCAAAAATAGTTTAACTCTTCATCAGACATATTTAAGATGGAACTTTCATTCTAAAATAAAGCTACTTTAAAGTCACGATGCCTTTGCTTGTCTGCAAGCACTCAAAAGGCCCTCAAGCATTTAGAAATTGTTTATCACATGCACACTCTTCAATACTTCTACAGAAGTATTTTTAAATAAGCCTTACTATTCTTGATTTACAGAAAAACTAAGTTACAAAGAAATTAGGTGTGTGCCATCCATGCCACCAAAGCAGTGGCGAGGATGTAAGCTCGAATTCAGGGATCATCATAATTCTATGGGAAGCTCATCCACTGGCTGTACCCGCAGCCTCACCTGAGGCCAGTGTCACATGCGGACAGGGAGGCAGCTGGCCAGTTCTCTTTCGAATTCAACCTGTCTTACACCCAACCTAACTCCTTCCCTTTTGAGGGCTACACTCTGCTCCCACCCACGCTAAAAACCCACTTCATCCCTCTTCAGTCCCTTTTTATCTCCTGGATCTGCTCTTTTGCTCTGCCACTCACATCCGTCCCTTCCTCTCTGATTCTACTGTTACACCATCATTGAGACATTTATATACTGAGAGGAAATATAAGCAAAAAGAGAAATAAGAAAAGAAAGATGTACAAAGGTATATATAAAAATGCAAACAAAGTGAGGGCTGATGGTGGCAATACTAATATCAACTAAAGGATGGTTCATAGAAAATAAAATAAAATAAAATAAGATAAAATAAAATAACTGAAGAGCACAATACAGAATGAGGAAAAAAATAGCCCAGGCAGTAACAGAGCATCAAAATAAGGCATGCTAGGAAAAAGGCAGAGAAATAGAATTATTATGGTTGGAAGTGTTTAATCCACCCTTATTCCTAAATAGACAAAGGATGCTGCATCCTCCTCCAAAAGAAACTGTATAGAGGGATAGAAAAATTTAAAAATTAACTAAAATGAATAAGGCTGAATTGTTAGGTACTGTGAACTTAGACAGGAATCCCAGTGTTTCAAGCACACATGAGACAGTTACCAAAGCGGCAACTGCTGTAGTAGTCATATATTGAGCTACGATAGGATGAAAAAAATTCCAAAAAAGTAGTTGTTTTATAGCCCAGACTCTTTAACCACAAGTTGTCAAAACAATGAAGCTATAGGGGCGCCTGGGTGGCTCAGTCGGTTGGGTGTCCAAATTCGGCTCGGGTCATGATCTAGCAGTCCGTGAGTTCGAGCCCCGCATCGGGCTCTGTGCTGACAGCTCAGAGCCTGGAGCCTGTTTCAGATTCTGTGTCTCCCTCTCTCTCTGACCCTCCCCCGTTCATGCTCTGTCTCTCTCTGTCTCAAAAATAAATAAACGTTAAAAAAAATTTTTTTAAAAACAATAAAGCTATAAATTAAACACTGTATAGACATAAAAATCTTCTAGAATTCTTAGAATAAAACAAATATCACACACTTATAAATAACTCTTTATAGTTACAGAAAAATAATATTAAAATACTGCCAAACAAAATTATGGGATACCCCAAAATATTCTTAGAGAAAAATTCACACACTAACAAAATTACACTA
Source organism: Panthera pardus (assembly GCF_024362965.1). Lineage (NCBI taxonomy): Eukaryota > Metazoa > Chordata > Mammalia > Carnivora > Felidae > Panthera > Panthera pardus. The sequence continues at coordinate 59,565,222 of NW_026526821.1, read as the reverse complement.
TGTTTTGAGAGAAAATTTAGGTGCTAGGCAATCAATTAAAAATTTAAAATCAAGAAAGATATAAAAGGGAGAAAATAACACATAGGGAAAACCAATGAAATATTTATAACATGAAAAATCAGAGTTTACAAAGCGAGAATATAATTTATTGAAACAAAAATAAAACATACCACCCAAAACAATAATAGAAAGTCACTTAAAAATCTGTTCAATAAAAAGAAAGCCCAGGGGGCGCCTGGATGGCTCAGTCGGTTGAGCGTCCAACTTCGGCTCAGGTCATGATCTCGTGGTCTGTGAGTTCAACCCCGGGTCAGGCTCTGTGCTGACAGCTCAGAGCCTGGAGCCTGCTTCAGATTCTGTGTCTCCCTCTCTCTCTGCCCCTCCCTTGCTTAAAACATTTAAAAAATAAATAAATAAAAAGAAAGCCCAAATAAACATAATTTGATATAAGAAGAAGATAAAATATATGGAAGGGATTATAAGAAGATATTGATATTAAAAAAGAATACAATACTAAAACTGAAAATTTTTGATGAAATTAGCAACTTTCTGGGGAAAAAAAGGATTTAAATAAAGAAAAGAGACTGGACTTATAACCCTGAGAATGCAGATTAAATTTAAAATTATCTTCAAATATGGCTTCAAATCAGATAGTTTTAAAGTGAAGTATTTCCAACTTCCAAGGGAAACTAATTCCATATATTTTCTTTTCCAGAGTAGACAGTAATGTAAAGTTATGAGTGATTTTATTAAATTAGTATAAAAACCTAACATAAGAGAATAATCAATATCCCTTATGAAGATAAATATAAAATTCTCAACAGATTATTAGTAAATATAATTCAATAAAATGTCACAATAATTAGTGGGATTCTGGGGAATGCAAAATGGTTTAATATTTAATATTAGGGCCCTTTTAAAGTACTGTATCAGTAAGGAAAATATGTAAAACTGGGATCATCTCCACCTATAGATGTTTGATCATATACTTAGAAAAATCCAAAAGAGTTTACTGGGAATCTTATTAAAAAGGGAAGTTAAAAAGTATTGGGTACAGGGGTGCCTGGGTGGCTCAGTCAATTAAACAGCCAACTCCTGATTTCTGTTCAGGACATGATTGCATGGCTGGTGAGATCCAGCCCCAAGTTGAGCTCTACGCTGACAGCATGGAGTCTGCTTGGGATTCTCTCTCTCTCTTTCTCTCTGCCTCTCCCCAGTGTGCTCGCTCGCTCTCTTGCTCTCTCTCTCTCTCTCTCTCTCTCAAAATAAATAAATAAATAAATAAATAAATAAATAAACTTTAAAAAAAGTGCTGGATATAAACTAAAGAGCTCAATAGCTCTTCTGTGTAGCAGTAATAAACAATTCAAAAATATGAAAAAAATCCCATCCACAATATCAAGAAAAATAAATGAGGAAGAACCTTCAAAGAAATGTTTAAGACCCATAAGAAAAATCTTCAGAATTCTAAAATTTACAAAAAATACCTGAAAGGGACCAAGCTAGACTTCTCAAATCTAATATCCAATACAAAGCCAAATAAATATATCAAGAGAAACAAACCACAAACTGCATTAAACTTAAGAAAATTGAGATGAAAGTCACATAACATAAAATCAACTGCATTACAGTATACAATTTGGTGGCATTTAGTATATACATCTAGTACACAATATTGTAAATCACAATCACCTTTAATTCCAAAACATTTCTATCAGTACAAAGTAAAATGCTGTACCCAACTAAGCAGTTTCTCCCCATTCCCCTTCACATTAGCTATTTATTTATTTATTTATTTATTTATTTATTTTTTAAAGTTTATTTATTTATTTTGAGAGACAGAGTGAGGGGAGGGACAGAGAGAGAGGGAAAGAGAGAACCCTGCGCAGGGTCCACACTATCAGTGCAGAGCCCTACCCGGGACTGGATCTCACGAACTGTGAGATCATGACCTGAGACAAAATCAAGAGTAGGATGTTTAAGTGACTGAGCCACCCAGGTGCCCCCACATTAGCTCTTTAAATATGATTATATTGTACTAACAAATACTTTACTTAACTGAAAAGAACAGAATGAGGAAACTGTTGATAAATAAGTAGATTTTACAGTGGATATGGTATCTCTCATTTATGTGTTTATTACCAGTTCCCAGCAGAGTACTTTGTACAATGTAGTAGGTGCTTGATGATGTTTGTTGAATGAAGTAATAAACAAAAGGCCAATATATTTTTTAAAAGAGACTCTTAAAAATTAAAGTGTCATACTTTATAAGTAATAAGGCTGGTCATCTACATTACAAAGGGATGTCTTTGCTTTACCTGTCTCACCCCTCCCAAATAAATTGCCAGAGTTATCTTAAAGACAAATTCTTAGAACATCAACATGTATTTACTTCATTAAAATTAAGCTTATACACATTACTGCAAAAACCATTAGCAAGTTATGTGACTTCCCTAATCTCCATACTGGTATCTGTATTAGGCTCCTATCAACAGGCAGTATGATTAAAGAGTTAATAATTGATTTTCTATCAAATTCTTAGACATAGGACAAGGTCTTTCAATTATGATATTATTTTTATAATGAAAATTAGTAACCTCAATCAAAGCTTGTAGTTAAACGTGCATTTCGTTTTCAGAAAGTTAAATGGTCTGTCAGTGCACTGACCTTGTCAAATATCTATTGATGGCATAAAGAGATCAGAACCAGAGACGGTAGTTTTACATCTTGATCACTGATTGATATTGAGTGCTTTTCCACAGGGTCATGTCTCAATAAAGTGCCTGAATAGTGTATAGCAAAGCTGTCTTCCACTGTCCTGTCAAAGCTGGGTAAAGAAACCACATAACAGTAGTAGTGAACACGTGCTTTCCACTTATAATCTGACATTGACAAGAACACTTCAAGACCTCTGAGTTCTTTCATCTAAAATTGTGCAGTCATTACTCTGAGTGAGAGGAAGACCACACAGGCACAGGCAAGTGACAGTGCTGACGTTATTAACCCTCACACAATAGGCAGACTTCAGTGAGATTTCGGAAATGTGCCATTTCCTTTTCAACATTTTTCTGAATCTTGTCCTGTACGCTATCTATATAATCTAATAACAAACCATGTGTTTTTTGTAGGTAGAAGAAGGCTTGGTGATAGGGCATCCCTATAACATCTGTTCTCCTTTTAAAAAAAAATATTTATTTTTGAGAGAGAGAGAGAGAGAGAGAGAGCACATAAATGAGAGAGGGACAGACAGAGAGAGGTAGACACAGAATCTGAAGCACGCTCCCAGCTCCGAGCTGTCAGAGCAGAGCCCGAGGTGGGGCTTGAACCCATGAACCGTGAGATCGTGACCTGAGTCAAAATTGATGCTTAACCAACTGAGCCACCCAGGCGCCTCTCTTTTGTTTTCTTAAATGATGGAGGAAAACATACAGGAAAAGACACATTTGACTGTCATTTATGGTTGGAACATGGTTTTCTTTTCCAATCATGGAATTCTGAACACAAAAGCTTGTAAGATGGAGAGTAATATGATATGGCTGAAGAAATTAGCCAATGAAAGATACTTATGGACTATTGTAAGTGGCAGAAGTGGCCTTATGTATTTAACAATATTCTGTTTGGCACATTCTATTAAGTTTACTTATGTACTTGGATAAAAGAAATAAAGAACAGATTTACAAGTAACTCTTAAAATGTCACGTTTCTTCATGAATCTTTCTCCATGATCATCTCACCTTTACCCAAGGTCTCAGGTCTGGCTGACCACCAGAATAAAGTTCATTACTTCTGTGCTTGACATCAACTGCTTCTGTGTATGCTGTCTGAGGAGATATGCTGTAAATAAAAGCTGAATGAAGAAATCCATCTGAAAATGAGGCTGACCTGAGAGGTGGGAGCAGGCAGCATTGAAAAGCATGAGTGAGAAACTGGTACATATTTCTATTGGCTGGTGAGGAATTTTTAATACTCAAAGTTTTATATTTTTCAGAAAAAATCTACCTACAATGCCATACTTAAAGATTTTCTTCTTTTTTCACTTGTGTGAATTTACAGCATTTTTATTCTGTATTCTGCTAATGTGGCTTTAACTGTTAGTCTTGGAAAATATTTGCAGGCTATTGGAAGGAGATCTGTCATAACGGCAGTGGGTTTTATCTTTTCCCTTCCACTCCTAGAAAATACTCAGTTCCTTCAAAACCTGTATTTGTGCCCCAAGGTAAGACAGAGTGAGTTTATTCGCCTGTGGAACTTGGTGTACCTGGGGCTGAACCTGGATATTAATCCACACATCTGCCTTTCTGCTATCAGGGCAGGGCTCAGAAGGCCCCTGGAAATGCCCATTGACTCCTGAATTTCCAAATAAAACATCACCAGATAAAGCATTCTCTCCAGGTCCTTGCTGGGCAATTCAGGACGAGAAGAGACACGTCAGTTCCTGTGACCCTACCAAAAAGATGGCAAACTGTTTTCTATCCCTATTCCAAAGCTTCTGTGTAAAGCCCAGTAAGAAGGCAATCTCTCTGTATCTTCACACTCTCACTGGTAGCACAGCCTCTTGGAGTTGTAATCCAGAGGGAGAAAAACAAAAGTTTTCAAAAACAAAAATTTCAATAAGAAATAAATACCACATTTTAAATATGCTGAGATCATTATGACACGATTCTGTTTGGAGAGAATGCAGATGTTCCCTCTTCAATGTTAGCTAACACCATGTGTGAGATCCTTCAGATACTGGGAAACATTGAGAACAAGACTATGTTGCTTAGGTCACTTTTTGATTTAAAAACCTTTGGTTTCTTTGGCTTTTCTCAGTAGATTGTTAGAGTCTGAAATTGATCTGTAAGGCAAATTTCTGTACCAATAATCTCTCTTTTGAACAGAGAAAAATTTAACAGTATGTATGTGTGTGTGTGTGTGTGTGTGTATAAAATATATACATATTTATAAAAGTTATAAATATAAAATATACAACATAATATAATGTAATATATTATATAATTATATATTATATATAATATTACATAATATAAATAAATAATATAATAAAATAATAAAAATATAATATATTATATAATATACAATATAATTTATATTTATAATTTGTAATATATTACATTTTATTTTATATAATGATTATATAAAATATAAATATAAAATATATAACATAAAGGCTTGAAATCTAATTAAAACACACTCAAGATTATGTTGGAACAACTTAGCAATTTAACAAAAAATGATCATTTTGTCACAAATACCAACAAGAGCAGTCAAATTAAGTCAGCAAGTATAAATGAAAATTTGTCAAGGTTACTTTCTATCTAACACTATGGCTGAAAGGCCTACAGGAAAAGCAAAAAGAAACAAATCATTCAGTTAAACCCTCCTTTCTAACATCATGCCAATACATAAAGTGCCATGTTTGATTATGGACTTGATCTCTAACACTGGGAAGGTGGATGATATTTAGAAACCACTTTCCTTTAGGCTACAAAAAAAGAACACCCCAAAACTTAACAATCATAAAGGAATAAAAGATACAGACTATTTAATGAAACGTGCAACCGGAGAGGGACTTGAAAAACCTGTAAGGCAGTGTAAAGAATAAGAACAGGTGGTGACAGATGGTGACCACACTTATTGTGGTGAGCACTCAGGAATGTATAGAACTGTTGAATCAGTATGCTGCACACCTGAAACTAATATAACATTGTTCATCAATTATCATTGAGTAATTAAAAAAAAGGGGCGGTGACTGCTTAGGTAGATGGGGTTGTGTGAAATAGCACAACATCAACAGATGCCAGAAAAAAACATAATTCAACTTGTATCTTTTTTCTGCTTCCACATCAAGAATAATCTTCAAAGTGATAAGCAGTAGAACAAACTAAGACAGAGTTTAGTGGGAATACTATGAGAATGCTTTAAACCACTTTACACTTGTTCCGCAGAAGTTGCCTAACTTCTCTAGACTTCATGGATTTCATTCGTAAAACAGGGATGATAACAGCACATACTAAATATGAGCCAATACATTTATACAGGGCATTGAGCAGGGTTCTTTCCACATGAGAGCTGAACACTAAATAATTATGAATAATTATTTTATTTTAGAATTATAAAGAGAGCATTTCCATACTTAGAAAACTATGATTACCAGAAGCCAATGTGAGTTCACGAAGACCAGATGATGTTATTTCTACAATTTTCCTTGGTCTTAAATATAATGTATCTGGATTCTGCAAGGCATCTGTCAAGGTCTTACAAGAGCTCCCAGTAGGTGAGATGGAAACATAAGAATTGGTTGCCAGTATAGTTAGATGGACTGGTATATAACTGAATAGCCATACCTAAGGAATAAATACTGTTGAGTAAATATTTTTATGCGTCTAGCATGTTCTAGATGCTAGGAATTCATAACTGTATATGGCAGAAAAAAATTCCTGCACTCATGGAGTTTAGATTCTAATGAAAGGAGACAGTAAAATAATAAATCAATAAATTATATAGTATGCTAGAAAATGCAATGTTATGGGGGAAACCTAGAACAGGGTAAGGGGAATGGGGATGTGGGATGGGGCATTATATTTATAATCTGCTCATCTGGTGCACATGCTGTTATAGCTACCAACCTAGAGAGGTTTTAACACTGGGCTAGGTTAACCCCTTCCCCTACCTCCTTTCCTACCTATAAACCTGTAGTATTTTTTCCTTCCACTATGAGAATCTCATTACTTCTAGTATTATGTTTAAATGTTTCCTTTCATTGCTGAGTTGAAAGCTCCATGAGTCTAGAAAAAGACATCAAGACTGATGAGGAGTCTGAGCCTTTGTGGAATAGTTAAATAAAAGAATCTGTCACAAAAAGAGAAGAGTTAAATGGGTCACACTAGACGTCTTATATATTTAAAGGGCATTGTTATGAAAAAGAGTTTAAACATATGTTAGGTCATTCCAGACATGGGAGTATGGAACAATGGGGGTAAAGTGCAGGGGTCATTTTAGCTTCCTGAAAGTTCTTTTTCACAATTAGGACCATCCAAAGAGAATGGGTACGTTTTTTTTGAGTGACTACATGTTCAACCAGAAGTTAAATGATTCTCTGAACAGAAGTTAGTTGTTAACTCACACCTCTAAGTGTGAGATTCTCTCTAACTTTAAGACTATCCTTATGGTCATTTCTAACCAATTTTTGGTTACCATGTTGAATGGTAAATTTCTATACATTCTGGTTTAGCATAGCACTGTAAGTCTGTATGAAGGATTAATGAAGAAATCCTTTTAAGAGAATAAAAATAATATTCCATAAATACAATCTGTAAGTATAGAATCAGAGTTATTACACTATCTAATAAATTAAATGGATTAATTGGGTAGAGATTTGAGAAATTTTAATTAACAATTAATCAATAAAAGAATTCAACATGAAAATCTATTACAACCCTGTTTACATTATTTAACTTCAAGCACTTCAGTTCTGTGTGCTTATAATTAGCAAGCTATAAAAGATGCCATCCATTGGAACATAATGAGAAGAACTGTTTATAATGATAATTAGTATTCATTTTCACAGACAGGAAGGTTACATTGCTACAGGGTACAGCAAACAAAGGGTTAAACTCATTATTGAGGAAAATACTATCCTTAGGCAGTATTTATTATACAGTTAACCCTATAATGCAGAGCCTTGTCTTAGGATATACATCATAAATAAAGCTTCATGTTAAAACAGGTAGGATTTTTCCAAGGTTTGGTGGTGAGTATAGGGAGCCCATGAAATATCATACCTCCACTGGACTTAACTAATCCTACTGTATTGGTAAGGACTACATTCCAGCTGCTGACTTTTATGTTCTCTCCCTGTCTCCTCAAATCTTACCTATATTAATGTTTTATGAAAAACATTTGGTGTATTGTGAAGACCAGAAAAAAATAATAAAAAAAAATTTTTTTCATTTCTGCATTTGGGCTGGAGTTTGTTCTCTATAGCACTTTATCTCCTACTCTGAGCACTGTTGGAGGCTTCTCATGGGCTTGCCTGTGGCAAAATCTAGCTTCAGAAGTGGGAAATATCAACCCACAGTACAAAAACCCTCACCTTTAAAATCCTTTTGTAATTCTGGCTTTAGAAAAATCAAAGTTTCATTCAGCAGAGATGAAGCTCCTGTCCCTTTTCACAGAAACTCTAATATCTATAAAGACTTACTTGATGAACCTAAAATGCTTTCTAGACACATGGTTGTACCAATAAAAGTGTTTCTTCACCTCTCACTGTACCTCTGAGCTGAAAGACAGAATTTGTTACTCTACTGACTAATAACCTGCCAACACTTCGCAACAATTAGAGCAAATGATCCTTTTCTAGATATAGCATAGTGTAACCTTCCATATTAAAATTTTCCTCTATTTGTTCTATGTGCAAAGCTAACACAGAACAAATCTCAGTCTAGTTCCTAGCCTGAAGTCACAGAGGTATTTAATGCAGGTCATGGGCTGGGAACAGCAATAACCGAGGGCAAGCCCAGATAAATGTGAACCAGGAAGCCAGCAGTCAGACATAATATGGCCTGCTGCATTAACCACCTCTGAGCCAAGGAGGCACCCTAGCAGTCCTCAATCAAAAAGAGAAAATCAAAGAATCTTAGTAGAGATACTGGTGTGCTTATTTTTCATCATCACATGCCTTTAAAACGAAAGGTCTACAGTCAGCTCTGATCAATACAACTTCTCCTGCTTCCTGTGTCTTTTCAATCTGTTAAGCAAGAAAATGACTTTATGTTGGCACTAATCCCATTGTGCCCCCAAAGAAAAAAAGTCTCCTATGGGACTATCTATTTATATGCACATATTTATTTTTTATTAAAAAACAACAAGTGTATAAAACAAGGAAGTAAAGACTATCAAGAGAATACTCCTGGAAAAGCCCTCTTAAAAATATAGCTAAGTAAAATAAAAGTAAAAACATGAGAGAAAGCAATTATATGTCAGGGAACTCATATTCTGCTTGTGAAAGAATTTCAGCATCTAGAAAATTACTTATTAACTACTTCATTAGCTCATTCATTCATTCACGGATGATTACTGGGCATCAATGCTGTGCCAGTACTGGGGATAAGGTGGTAAACAAAATAGAGAGGGACCCAGCTCTGGAGGAGCTCACATTTTATGGTAGAGCTGGATGACAAATAAATAAACAGGCTGACTTTGGACAGTGACAAGCAATTGCTAGAACAGTAAACAGGGAGATGTGAAAGGGCTGGTATAACCTTCAAGATTCCTTTTAGCACTAACATTACCTCATTTTTGCTCATCTCACAAAGGTATAATGAGGACTTCTGGTCATTTGGAAGAAAGGGGCTGTTTAAGATGAGAGAGAATCCTAGTAACGCTAGGTATAAAACCCCAAAATATAACAACATAAAATTGAAAAGAAGAAGCAATATGCAATCCCAATGTCTCCTACATCCCCAAGACTCTGGGAAGAACCTATTTACAGTTGCATTGCAGCCATTCTGAAAAGGTAGAGAAAGAATCACAGGTTTTTGATAAGAAATTGTGCAAATAACATGGCAGTATTGCAAAATGCAAATGTAAATGCTGCCGAGCCATCTGTTCAATATTACGGCAACATTGGGAAAAGGCTCTGAAAGAAATGATGTTTGAAATCATTAAAAAAATAACATGTCAAGTTTAAAATACTCGAGAATCTTAAAACCAGCATCAACACATTCAGCAACCATATGGCCCTACAGCAGGTTAAAAAAAAAAAAAAAATCACCCTGCTTGCATTTTCTACTTCAACCCAATGGTTTCCAAAACATGTTTCTTTTTCCTACTTGAGTACTTTTTTTTTTTCTGTTAAATTTCTTGGTGTTTACAGCTTCTTGAATTATACCTCAAACCATAATATTCATTTCACCCTTCCTGAAGCAGGAGATGATGCAGTGAGGAAGATCAAAAGTTAACTGTTCCAGAAAAAAGGGACATGGAGGTGACTGACTATATATAACTTGTTGAACACATCTTGCTTTAGGTTTATTGATTTATCCCGCCTGATCTCACTCACAGTCTCAGTACTGATAGCTAATTTCATTGAGTATCACAGTTTTCCAGGCATGGTGTTAAGTGCTTTACTCATCATATCATTCAATTATCACAATTTTACAAAGCGGATTCTACTATTATCCCCATTTTGTAGAAGAGGAACTTCTTCCAAGTCATACAATAGCATGTGGTAGGGCCATAGTCCAAAACCAACTTCGTGGACCAGGCCTTTGGCCTCAATTGCTATTACAGGCAACCCTTTGTTGTTCTGATATTTGTGTGGGAACACCTGAGTTGACCTTTCAAGGTTAAGAAATGAACAATATTTGTATAGGGTAGAAGTAGCTCCCTTGTGTCATCACGAAGAGATTCTTGGAGAAGTGCCTTAAACTCCAGAGAACAGAGTAGTTGCATAAAGGCAAACTCTCCCAGAAGCACAAGACACAGTGACAGTCACAGAGTTCGGAAAACTATGAACAAATGGAGGACAGTCAGTTGGTTATTACCACAAGCGTGGTTATTGAGAAAGCAGTTATAAGAAGATTAAGAGCAGCAAAACTTAGCCTGCCCCACAATAGGCCAGAGATCTAAAATTTCAGGCTAACTCTTAAAATGACATTTACAAAGCCATCATTTACATTGTCAACAACAGATGATATGCCCACTGCATAACCCAAAGCACCCACCACCGGAAAAATGAGTTTATTCAATCACAGAAGCAGAGTTTATGTTACAGTACACTTTCCAATATTTGTCCAAGGACAGACCAATTACACCTAACACAGTGACTGACTACCATTACAGATCTGTGACTGGAAGTCAAGGAAAGAACTTGTGATAAATATTTCAATCCATGAGATGGAAAAGCAACCTGAAGCCCATTGGTTGTATTATAGCTCACAACTTGTCTCATAAACTAATTCCAAAGTTTTGTAAAATTTACAAAATGTTCAAACACATAGAGAATTACAAATTTATAATGGCAATCCCTGGGGTTTCAAATGAATTCAAAACTAACTTCATTCAACTTAACAGCTTTATACAGTGTCTTATGGATATAGTGAGACCCCAGTACATGATTATTGGATGAACAGTATTAACTCATATATAAAAATCAGTATTACCTCAAATGGTCAGGGTCTGGTGGATATATTTTAAATGCTAAAGTTGTTTTTGTATCTGACGCATAAAAGTCTTTTTAAAGTAACAAAGCATATTTAAACAATTTGACGAATAGTTTAGAGAGAACCCAAAGGAAGTCAGGCAGTAGAAACATTTGCCAAACACTTAAGTTCTCTAAATGTAGTTATATAAATTATAAATATAACCCTAAAAAATGTAAAACCTGTAGTAGGAGTAGATTGGCATATATTGAGTGATTTCCAATAATCTGCAAATCTATACTGCTATTTGGTTATGTCTACAAATCAGCCAGCAAAGGAGTTCCTGATGCATGTGGTCACAGGAATTAGTGTCAGTGGAGAAAGTTATGTGGTTTTTTGGTTAATGTTTATGTATTTATTTTGAGAGAGCATGCATGTGCCTGCAAGTGGGGAAGGGGCAGAGAAAGAGGGAGAGAGAGAATCCCAGGCAGGCTCCATGCTGAGCATGGAGCCCAATGCAGGACTTGATCCCATGACTGTGAGATCACAACCTGAGCCAAAACTAAGAGTCAGATGCTTAACCGACTGAGCCATCCAGGTGCCCTGAAAGTTATGTGGTCTTATAAAACTTTTTCCCAAAATTTTTACTTCATATTCATCTGTCTATTACTTTGGCTAATGATTTTATCTCTTGACTGGTTAGTAATCTTGACTGTCTTTAGCAACTCTTTAAATCCCATGCAGCCACAGTAACAAATAGATTAAAAATAATAAATAAAAACAACTTAGGCAAGACAAGTCAGCATGACAAATAGCCGTGGAGTTACAAACTTACTACAGAAAATCCACACAACCAAATTCATATAAACACATAAACATTAGGTACAGCTCACAACCTCCTATCACTTTTGCCTTCTGTTCCCTAATTCAGGACACCTGGTAAAGCTTTGGCCTAGAGTGGCATTTTATTTTTGCAAAAATTGAAGATCTATAACCAGAATATAGTTGCCTATAGATAGAGTTTGGCCCCTTTCTTCTCCACTCATCAGGAAAGGGAGTCCTTACAATAAAAACAATAAGGTTTGGGGTTCCAGAATTGGAAATATATTTATTTTTCTTGCCTAATTACTCTGGCTAGGACTTTCAGTACAGTGTTGAATAGAAGTGGCAAGGGTAGATATCCTTGTCCTGTTCCTAATCTTAGAGGTAAAGCTTTCAGCTTTTTTTCACTATTGAGTATAGTGTTAGCCATGGGGTTGTCATATACGGCCCTCATTATGTTGAGATACATTTCTTCTATACCTAATTTGTTGAGAGTTTTTATCATGAAAAAATGTTGAATTTTGTCAAATGCTTTTTCTGCATCTATTGGGATGATCATATGATCTTTACTCTTCACTGTATTAATGTGGCATATCACATTTATTGATATATGTATGTTGAACTATCCCTGTATCCCAGGGATAAAATCCCACTTGATCATGGTGTGTGATCCTCTTCATGTACTGTTGAATTAGGTTTGCTAATATTTTGTTGAGGATTTTTGCACCTATGTTCATCAGGGATATTGACCTGTAATTTTCTTTTCTTGTAGTGTCCTTATAATCTGGCTTTGGTATCAGGGTAACGCTGGCTTTGTAAAATGAGTTTGGTACTGGACCCTCCTCTCCATTTTTCTGAAGGAGAATGAGAAACATTGGCATTAATTCTTATTTAAATGTTTGGTAAAAATTACCATTGAAGCCATCTTTGTTTGTTGGGAGATTTTGATCATTGATTCAATCTCCTTACTTGTTATTGGTCTGTTCAGATATTCTACTTCCTCATGATTCAGTCTTGGTAGGTTGTATGTTTTTAGGCATTTTACAATATTAACAAAAAATTTTAAATGATGGTTAATAACTAGACTGGCATATAAATTGTCCATTTGTGTTTTAGGAAGGTGAGATAAAGTTTTAGGTTTATTTATTTATTTTGAGAGGGGAGGGGAGAGACAGTGAATGCACGAGTTGGGGAAGGGCAGAGAGAGAGAGAGAGAGAGAAAGAGAGAGAGAATCCCGAGCAGGATCCATGCTGTCAGCACAGAGCCCAATGTGGGGCTGATCCCACAACCTGTGAGATCATGACCTGAGCCAAAACCAAGAGTCGGATGCTCAACTGATGAGCCACCCAGATGCCCCAGGAAGGTAAGGTAATTTATTAAAAGGTAATTCAAGGAAGAAAAGAATCTTTTCAAAAATGGTGTTAGAACAACTGCATATCCATATACAAACAGATAAACCTGAGCCTTGCCTCACGCCTCATAAATTGTCTCAAAAAGGATCTTAGACCTAAACGTAAGGGCTAAAATACATAATTTCTAAGAACATAAGTGAAAATCATAATGACCTTAGATGAGGCAAATATTTCTTAACTAAGACACAAAAAGCACAAGCTTCAAGAGAAAAATATAACTTCCTTTGTTAAAATTAAAGCTGTCCTTCTTCAAAAGACTTTGGAAAAAATGAAGAGATAAAGGGTACGAGGTTTCTTTTGGGAATAATGAAAATGTTCAAAAATTGTGATAATAGTTACATAATTCTGAATATATTAAAAATTGTACATGTTTAATGAGCAAATTGTATGGTGTATGAGTTATATATCAATAAAGCTGTTACCAAAAGAAGAAGAGAAAGAGAAACCACAATCTGGGAGAAAATACTTGTAAAACATATATCAGATAGAAGACATATGACCAAAATAAAGAACGTTTACAACTCAGTAATGAAAAGAAAACTCAATAAAACATGGGCAAAAACACAATGATGGAGGTATGTCAAAGGGACACAGGGGCCAACTGGAAGAGTTCCTAATAGCCAGAGCTGGAACAACAAAGTAGTGTTGGATTATAACTCAAAGTATGAGATAAATATCCATGATTCCACACTGATTATTAAAAAATGACTGAAAAAGATAAATGGAGAAGAGCAGATAAATCTTCTGTGTATAAGAATTAAATTATGTAGTTAATATGCCCTCAAGGAGGTGGAGCTTAAATTCCTACTTCTTAAGTGTGGGCTGCACACAGGGACTTCTCTCCCAAAAGTACAATATTGAGGAGGGGGAGAAAAAATAATGTTACAGGGAAGAAACCTGGCAAACACCACTCCAGTGAAATGATCAAGGTCGACATCAACACTGATAAGTAATGTTGATAGTATGTACCCTTTATACCATGTGATAAAACTGGCATTTTACCTCTGGAATCTTCATCCTCTAAATCCATACCTTCAGTTTAATGATGAGAAAGAGATCAGACAAACCAAAACTGAGGGTTTCCTACAAATGCTGGACTAGTGTTTCTCAGAACTGTCAAGGTTATCAAAAATAAGGGTAGTCTGAGGAACTCTCACAGTTTAGAGAAGCCTAAGGAGACATGACACTAAACGTGCGGTATCCTACATGGGACCCTAGAACAGAAAAGGGATGTTAGATAAAAACTAAATAAATCTGAATAAAGTATTATTTAGTTAATAATAATGTATCAGTATTGACTCATTAGTTGTGATGAATGTTTTACACTAATATAAGATATTAACAATAGTTGAAACTGGATGTAGGGTACTGTCAGTACTCTCTGCAATGTTTTGTAAATATTAAACTATACTGAAATAAAAAGTTAATTTTCTTAAAAAAATGGAAGATTTGGGAAAAATCTTTTTTTGCCAAAGAAAATATAGGAGTGGTAAGTAAGCCTATGAGAAGATGCTCAGTATCATTGGCTAAAAATGGGAAAGCCAATGAAGGCCACAATGAGGTAATGTTATATGTCTACTAGAAAGACTAAAGTTAAATAGACTGACATGTTCACTTCTAGTTCAAGGTGAGAGGGAGTAAGCCTACTTTATCCTCTCACACTGAATGCAGCTCAAGAACCTGGACAAAATGTGTGGAGTAAAAATTAAACAGCAGCAGGCTGACTGGCAAAGAAGACCAGAATCTGAAGTGCCAGTGAACAATTTTCTTTTTTCTCCTGTATCTCCCAGGCTGTACTCCACAAAGTGTGAAACCTACAAGTGGGCATTATTGTTGACACAGGGAGACAGAGAGAAGTAGGAGAAGCCTGCTAATATGGCTCAAAAGGAAGCTGAAGATGCTACCAGTGTCCAGAGAACATGCAGGGAATCCTCCATTTCTCCACTTTGTCACACCTCAGTCTCCAAAAATATCTCTTGGTGGTGCAGTGGCAGCAAATGGGTGCCAACAAGAGCCTAGGGTTGTGATAAAGAGGGACCTTCTTCTCTGGTTAGAAGAATGCCCAATCAAACATGAACTACGTGAATGTAACAATGGAGCGCACACACACACAAATCACAGCTTTGATCAGATCAACCTTGCTAAGAGGGCAGGGCAAACTCCTGGGTAGAGTTGCAGGAAGTATGTGACATCGTGGTATAAACTCCCAGATTTCTGGTAGAGTGTCTAAAAAGAGAGCCCCAGTGAACTAGAAAGCTCTGGAGAGGTTACAGAGAGGAAAAAGATTGGGAAATTAACCCCATAAGGGTTTTTGTTTTGTTTTTGTTTTTTTAAATAATCTTCTTGGCTCACTCCTGAGCAGAACACGTTTGGATCTAATTCTAAACAGCATACCACAGACTTTGGGATCCAAACTACTGGATAGGCTGGGTCCAGGCAGACACTGGATGGCACATACATAGGAATGGCCTGAATAATAGCATGCCAAAGATTTGAAAACAGAAATGGCATTGAAATTAAAGCTCACAGAAGGTACATCAGAACCTACAGCCTGAATCCAACCAGGCTGATTGCTTGCTAAAACAAAAAATACCAATATTCTCCACATGATTTAAACAAAAACCAGAGTCTTAACTGTGTAATATTCAAAATGTCCAAGATACAAGCCAAAGTTACTGAGTGTCTGAAGAAGCAAAAAAACCTCAATTCACATAGGAAAAGACATAGATGCCAATGGTGAGATGACACATGTTAAAATTATCAAAATTCATTGAGTTGTTCATTTAAAATTGGTGGATTTTATTATGTACAAATTATTCCACACAAAATGAACAAAACAAGAGTTAAGTTTTAAAAGGAGGACTGACATAGTTGAAATCTTATGTTAGTATTTAGTTACACTGTGGGATACATTGATTCCTATAGACTATCCTGGAACTAAATCACTATTCATAACATTATTTCTTTGAGAAAATTATGTCCTAAGTTTCAAATAATCAGCTTGTAAAAACAAACAAACAAAAACAAAAACAAACAAAAACCTTTGGCACCTGGTCCTTTCTTAGGTTGAGAACCAAACATTTTAGAAAATGTGGTACAGATGCCATCTTCAACCCAAGAATGTGAGACTTTTGATTACTTGGGTATCAAATTATACATAAGCGTATCTTAATGCTATTAACATCTCTCAAAGGATTTTGGAGATAGCACATTTGGAGCAAGGGTAGTCTTTCAGAAAATTCTCAAATGATGACTCAGCTGGTGTCCTGATATGGGACATGTAGGAGGGAACTATTAAACTCACTCCCTTCTTCTGGCATTGAAATTGTTAGAAATTAAAGAGTTCTGCTTTTATAGAGTACCTTTCATTAAATCCTTCAGTCTTTTCCTAGAAAGAACCATGGAGACAAATAGTGTTCTAATTTTCATCTTTACTTATCACTAAACTATTAGGCAAGGGACATGGTTTAGGTTTCAAGAAGACTGCCCTAAAGAATATTTATTTTCTCAAAAGGAAAAAAATCTATAAAACTGATCTTCTTTTATTCTAAATAAATGAATAATCATAATTGGTATCTATGTTTGGGAGCTCATTTGCAAACTGTTCCTATAATTGTACCACTCATTTAGAGGCACAACTGAGTGAATCAGAACATAATACTGCACCCTACTTATTAGCATTAATTGTGATCAATTGTCACAATTTGTTTATAAGACTGAATAATTTTTAATCCTAAAATAATTATGCTGATTATCAAATGGTTCTGTATTATTTAGTTTTTTTTTAACATTTATAAAATGTTTAATATAATCATTGCATTTTTGGGTGTTGAAATACAAGGCTTTTTGATTTCATCCTTTTTTCACCCTTTCTTAATAAAAACCCTTGAGAAAGTCGGGATAGAAGGAACATACTGATTTCATCCTTTTTTACTTTATTTCCAAAAATTTAGAGGTTTTCCAAGTCATTCTTTAATTAGCTCATTAGAAAGTAAGCTAAGGTGAATATATGTTGTGATTTTTACATGCAATGCACAGTAAGATAGAGAAATGTAACACTGGAACACATATACCTGTAAATCCCCACCTGGATCAGATGAACTTTCTGTTTCTGATGGTGAAAGATCCCATCCATCCTAAAATCCCCAGTCAATTCAACCTTCCTGGATGGTCCTATAATTAATTATTCTTTTATGTTCTCCCAAAGAACTCTGCGTGGGCCTGCATTGTCACATTTCTCCTCAGCCTACCTTTAACTTGGGTAAGTCTTCCCAAGTGGCTTCCAACCCACAACTTGGCCTTGCATCTATAGACATCTCATTAATAGCTTTTTTTCTCTGACAGAAACTAAAGAAGAGCATCTCTACTGTGCTCTTTCAAGTTATTTTTCAGAAAATATTCACTCCCCTTTCTCTCCCATTGTGGGAGAAGTATTTTTCCCTACCCCTTGATTTTGGTTGGCTGAGCAACTTGCTTTGGTCCATTGGACTCGACATGACACAAGCTTCAAATGTGCTTGCTCAGCAGGCTTGTCCTTCTGAACTTCTGGCTCAGCTTGTCCTTCTGAACTTCTGCTATCACCGTGAAAAGTACATTCTAGAAGAACTAACTTCAAGAACAGATCTGAACCCAACCTTCAACATGGAGCTGGTTTCAGCCAGTTCTAGCCTAGACTGAACACGGGAGCAAGAATAACTGATTTTTGTTTTAACCCACTGAGTTTTGGGATGGTTTGCTCCTTAGTAATAACTGACCAAACACTTATTAATGCATGGTTTTCATCCTTTATGAATATGTCTATGAGATCCAAAATAAAATAGCTCTGCTTTTCCTATCTCCTAAGACAGTGCTAAATTGAGTTTGGACTGCTTTCCACTAATGGCATTATCTTACATTTGCTTACATTAAAGCTGCGGTTTTTCTTTTCTGCCCACTCAGTCTTTCAAGATCATTTTGTGATTTATCCTTACCACTTTGGTACACTGTTCCTCAGAAGAGTTGGGGGTCGTCTATAAACATGTCACTCTGCACCCTGTCTTCCAGAATCACATCATTTTTAGTAAGGATTTTAGTTTTTTTGAGAGGGGTCAGGAACCATCTACAGCACAATTACCTAGAACTCTTGTTAAAATTAACAATTTCTGGGCCAGCTCCAAACCCACTGAGTCAGAATCTCTGGGGTAGAATCCAGGAATTTATATTTTTAACAAGCTCCCTAGGAAATTCTTATATTACAATGAAGTTTGCAAAACACTTGAATACTGTGAATTTGTTAACTAACCAGATCTCAAGCCAATACCTTATCCTAAAGGATTTAAATGATTATCTATCATTATCCAGAAATATACCTGTTTATCCTTTGTTTTTGTTTTCTATATGTTCATTTTCTATTTCAAAATGTTACTTTTCTTCTCTCCACTTTTAACCATATGAAGCTCAATTTTTTTTAGTAACCTTGATACAGAATATTTTCAAAGGACTTTTGATAATTTAAATAAGTTATGTCAATAGCTTCTTTCTGTTAACAAATTTATATTTTCTCTCAAAAATGTGGTACTTGGGCTCCTTGGATATTTTCCCCATAGAAACCACACTTCCTACTCCTCAAACCATAGTCCTTGCATTTTGCATTAAGTGACCCTCCTCTTTGATGGAGTTCACTGGCTGGCCTCATAAGGAAGTGACTCACAAATCTTAATTCATTGAATTCCTTATGGAAACAAGTCAGAGTAGTAGCCAATCAAGTTTTCAGCAATTTGCCAGTTACACAATGGTTTTGGCCACTAGCTCCAAAATTGGTGTTGCCGGTTTCATTCCATCTGTGGTTTCCAGCCTTTCAGATTCAAAAGAAAATTTAATCTTTTCTGTGTAAGAACTGATGCAAATTTTTATTTTGTGTAAGAACTGATGCAAAATTTTATTTGGTCTTTTAAATGCTGTATGGGTGTGTAGAAAAGTGGCTAAGAGCATGGACTTTAGAGCCAAAGTCCCTGGATTTGTATCCTGGTCACACTCTGTGTCTCAGTTTCCCCACTACATAAATGGAGATAACAGTGATGTACTACACAAGACTGTGCATTACATGATTACACTTAAAAGTTCTTGAATAGTACTTGCTTCATTAGAACTCAAGATGTGCAAGTTGTTATTACTACTTTGAAATCATTGAGTATATCTTTGGCACCATTATAAGTCTTTAGTTGAGCTCCTTTTTGATTAACTACTTCTTTCTCCTTTCCTAAAGTTGTTTGTTTGTTTTGAAGGTTCTATTTTTAAGGAATCTCTACACCCAATGTGGGGCTCAAACCTACAACCCTGAGATCAAGAGTCACATGCTCTACTGACTGAGCCATCCAGGTGCCTCTTAAAGGCTTTATTTCAAAATATATCATACATACAGAAGAGTGTCCATAATGTGCATGCACATTTTAAAGAACAGCAAAATACATATTTGTGTACCCAAACAGCTTAAGACACAGAATTATAAAAATAAGTTTTTGGACCACTGTGTTCCTTACTTACCACCTTCTCTTCACTATTCTCAAATGGTGTGTTTGTCATTTCCTTGCTTTCCTTTATACATTTACTACCTGTTTATTACAATTTTTAAAAAAGGTTTGCAAGTTCATAAATTCTTTTATGGTCTATTTTCTTGTTAACACTCTCCATCTGCCACATTTTTTAAGGCTTTCCTGTTCTCAATTGGGAGATTGTCATAGATTATGAAAAATGTCTTATTCCCCGTGACCACCAATTTTTTCTTCACTGGTTAGTTTTTGAAGGCTTCCTCTGCCCTTCACCAAACTCCTTCCCCCAATTGTCCAGTATCTATGGTCATAT
Source organism: Panthera pardus (assembly GCF_024362965.1). Lineage (NCBI taxonomy): Eukaryota > Metazoa > Chordata > Mammalia > Carnivora > Felidae > Panthera > Panthera pardus. The sequence continues at coordinate 59,545,003 of NW_026526821.1, read as the reverse complement.
TTATGGATAATGCCCAGCATCATCAGTGTGGTCCAATGCTCCATGGTGTGGTCCTAACACTGGACTGAATGATTGAGGTGGGAAATTTCCACAGTCTCATCTCATTCCTTATGATCTTTACCCTGTGTAAGAGCTGAGTAAAAAACAATTAATATTTTACAAACATAAAAGGGATCTTTGAAGCCTATTTGATGTGTCAGTATGCCAAAGGCTAAGGCATTGCAAAAGGGAAATGAATGAGATTGTCATTGAACTTACTCAGTTTTCTCTTCTAAATTAAAATCTAGTGCCAGACACCAAAAGGTTTCCTCTCTCTGTCCTTCTTCTGCAATTAAAAAGACTACTTTGGTCACTCTACGCTATTCTCTATTCCACCCACCTCCTATCATCTAATGATGCTATTTTGGCAAACTAATATTACAAAGATTTTTTTATTAAAATAAAGATAGCTTTAAATGGGAACACTCAATAAAATATCTCAACAGATGTTTTTCCTGCAAAGGAAATGGAACCACAGAAATTCAAAACTAATCCATCTACCATGCTCAATAAAGACTCTACTGTTCATTTGCTATAGCCATTGATTTTTGCAGGTAATAACAGAGATTGAGAAGTAAGCTCTTTTAAAGGTGGATGTTTTTGTCATTCACAAAGAAGCCTCCACATTGCTTATTTCAGACAAAAAAGTCAAAATTTATCTTCTGTAAAAAGCATAACTATTTCAGAGTTAAAAAAACACTTCTGTGCTATGAAGATAACTATTTCAGTGTAAATACACCACTTTCTCATGGGCTATGAAGTCAGATGATGACTGATTTAAACCATACAAACATTAGAGTCAGACTGCTCTATTTATTTTGTCTCCTCTTTTAAGAAAAATTTCATAAAAGAGTTCACATAACCCCAACCCTAATCCTTTAGCCATCAAATAAAGTATCTTAGATAAATATAAGTATGACTTAGAGACACTGGAAAATATTTGAATTCCTGTATTGATTTATGTTTTTTACATGCAATCTTGTAGAGAACATTTTAAAAAATCAACTATTAATGTATATATTATGCTTTGGTCCCAAGATACAAAAATATTATTTAATGATACTAGTTTATCCACAGAGGAGACATTTTTTAACAAGGTTATGCAGAAGTTATTCGGACGAGTGTCGTGTGAGCATGTAAGTCAGCTGATAACATCCTAACTGAGCAGCTCGGAGGCAGATAAGGATGGAAGCATCAGATGGGAGGATGTGATAGGTTTATGATCAATTTTCATTTGAAACCCACATGCCACAAAGATGTTGCTTCTTTCACAATTGTGGATCAAACTCCATGTTAGAAATGACAAAAAAGAGACAAAAGAAAGATATTATGAGGGCCTTGTAAGCCATCAGAGTATCAGGAAGTAGGGTACACATCAATTATCTGCTTGGTACTTCAATTCCACAGAATCACCTTACCGAGGGGAAGCAAGGAAGTTAGTTGTTGCCATGGTCCTGACAGTTCACTACTGCTGGCAATATCTGACTAGCTGAGCTATTTCCTAAACTGACCTACTTTTGGTCTTGGAGAATTCATTCATATAGTTTTTCCTTGCTTTAGGATACAAAGAACCAAATGATGGCTGCATAATAGACTGAAAACAGACAAGGGTGTCTGTTATCACTGCCGGATTTGGATTCTGGGGTCTTGATAAGTTTGTCTACTGATAAAAGTCTATACGTGTCTTTAAAAATCTATCTAGTCTTTTCCATGATGAGAAGGCCAGGTATGGCAAAAATGTACACAAATATTGTCCCCATTATGCCTGGAGTAGAGCAGATTCCATGATGGCTTCCATTTCGTCCAATGTCTTTTATACAGCTATATTTAAAAGCATAAACACAGATCTGTAGACTGATATAACTATGCATCTATTCCTCTGGTGGAATCCCTGAAGTTAATAGGTTACAAACGCCATGAAAAGTCCTTATGACCAGTCACTTGACCAGCCATATGACCAGTTATTCAAAGGCTGTCTATTCATGACTATTCTGAATGAAGCCACTTCCCAGACACTATGACCACTCTATTGCAAATGCACCCCCAGTGAGCACTGAGAAGCCTGAGGTTAACATGTTAGCCAATGTCAGGGAATCCTCCAAGTGACCAAAGAACTTCATCAATGAAAAAACTGAAAGCTTTGCTTGAATTCTGCTTCATAATCCAATGTGTTCACTGAACATGACATATTAAGTAAGGGCTGATATGTTCTTTGGGAGTGTGGCAGACAGAGTCCAGCACCATCAAGGCCCCACAAAACTCCAAATCAAACAAAAGGGAAAAGAATCATGACTTCTTTGCAGCTGGAGACTTAGAGGTGACATTAATGCCACATGTTGCTTCTTAGGAATTTAGTATCCCCTCTGAACTTTCTTTAGCATTAACAGAAAGAAAAGAGATTCTTAAATAGAGTCAATCTGATAACACTACAATAATATTTGTTGAGCTCATGCCGCTGAGAACACATTGGATGGAAACCAGACAGTTAAGCAACAACTATGTTAGATGCTGAATGGAAGTGAATATAATCTGTACGGGTAGATAAAATGTTCTCTAAGGGTACAATGGCATAGCTTAAGTTGCGGTGGCCCAGCCATCAAGTGCTGGGGGAGAAAGAAACAGGGGACCATCCTGAGCAGTGGAAATGGGACAGCTTTTTTGAGTAGACTCTTTGGAACACTTCAAGGAAAAATGTGGGCAGCTTTGGCCTATGAGCAATAGACTCTGGAAACAGAGAGTGGTTAAAGAGTAAACCAAAGTATTATTTACAAGAGCAGGGAAGGTCCTGGCTGTCAAACTGCTTATTTTAGCCACACATACTTCATAAGTTTGAAGACAGATTTAGATTCAGAATGATCTCACTAAGCTGGATGGGTCATTCCAACAAAATGGAATTTAATAGAGATACATGAGAATTAAGTATATTTAGACCCAAAGATACAACTCCAAGAATATATGAGTTGTAGCTTAGCAGCCTCATGTGGATAAGGTAGAAGAGTTGGGAGTCGGGAGTTGATAGTAAAGTAAAGTTAACCTACAAATTAATTTGATTAATTAGGCATAAAAAGAGAAGGATAACCTAATTTATGGACCAAACGTAGTGTACTGTGTTGAGTTCTGGATGCACACATGAGGAAGGTGCCCAAAGGAGAGGAACACATGAAGTCACTGAAAATGCTCACTCAGAGGATGTGAGAACTCAACGACATCAGAAAGCCCTTATATTCTTGAAGGGTTATGATACAGATAAGAGATTAGAGTTACTCTATGAGGCTATTATGGGCAAAATTAGAGCCAGTGATGGATATTACACTTCAATCATTCATTCAATAACTATTTGTTGAGCTCCTATCATGCGTCATGCATTGTATTAGGCAGCAGAATTGCAAGATAAGAGAAATTCTCCCAATATTCAGAGCTTTCCAGAAACAAACTGGGCTACCTTCTGAAGACAGAGAGTACCTTCTGAAGATATTAAGGCAAAGTTGGAAGCTACATTTCAGTCTTGGACTGGTTGGAAGTGGAAGAGATGAATTTTAAGCTCCCTACCTCAGAGTGGCTTATGATCATCCATGTGCTACACTGTGTATCTTTTTCAGTGCTTCCACATGGTAAGAAAGAGGCTAACTCACTTGACATTGTTTTCAGCAAAAAGTAACAAAAAAACAACACTGGTGAATTTAAATAAAAATGGCATTTATTAAAGAGGATCCTGGGTTTCTCACAGACTCTTCAGGAAACCTGCAAAGCTGGTCTGGGGCACACCTCTTCTGTGAAAGATGAGCTCACATCAATGGGCACTGGGACAGTGCTATAAGAAAACAGCAGCCTGAAAACCAGAGTGAACTGCCACCATCGCCCCACCCTCACTGGAACAGATTCCTTGTATTTCCTACATCCTCACCTCATCTGCCTCTGGTGATGTGATGAGCTGGACAGACAGAGCCTGGATCATGGGCCTAAGTCCCAGCTTTAAGGGAGGCGGGAGAATCAAATATCTGGCATTTTCAGCTTTGATAGGTGGGCTCTGCCCCATAAGACAGGGGATTCTGTGAGGGTATTCAGATGCTAAAAGTCCCCAAAATCTAATAACGATGTCAAAACACTCAAAGGGAGTTATAGCAATTCTTCTCCCAATGATACTTTAACCAAGCCAAAAACTGAAGCAGAGGCCAAAAGATGAGAAAATTGAAGTTGGCAAATTAACTTCCCTAATATTACAGGGAGTATTTGTTTCTCTGAACCCCTTTTTAGGAAGAATTCTGATGTCATGGTCACTCATAAACTTGTCATAGTGGGTTTGAATGGAACTGATAACAGGAGCAAAACCCAAGAGAAACTAGGGAGTTTCAGGTTATATTATGGCAGATGAGTTTTTAAGTCAGCCTGTTGGAAAACTAATCACAGCAGTGACCAAGAATAACTCACTAGTATCACAGGACTGGAAGAAACCTCTAGCAGTCAAGAATCCATCACCCAGTGTCCCGAGGGCCTGCATTTCCAAAAAGATGGCTGGCAGCCCCCTTTCTCTAAAAGCCTCTGGAGAAGGTCATTTGATAACCTCCCCAGATAAGCGAGAATTGCAGATGTCTTATATCTCATGGTCAGAATGTTCTTTGATAATGTTCTTTCCATCCATACCCCACCCCCACCCCCATAATGAAAACAGAGAGGAGGGGCTCACCATCTCTTCCATCAATTTCATTGTGGTTTCCAAAGGACAGTGCTGGGGGTCAGAGCCAGAGTAACCTCATACCACCGTGATGCATCCACTGGGGCATTCCGGACTCTGGGTGACACTTCAGAACGCCAGACTTCCTCCAGGAAGTGTGAGCATGCTAATCGTGCCCCTGGGACAGGTGGGCACGTGGAGGGAGAGATTAGCTTTCCCCACAGCTGTCAGGCTGGGGCCTCTCATTAACACCCACGTTTCTCTGTCTTTCTTTCTTTCTTTCTTTTTTTCTTTCTTTTTTTTTTTTTAGGTCCTTTGACTGTAGCTTGTGTACTTGAAGTATGTCATTGAAAAATGCACAGATGGGATCTACCAGATCATGAGAACGCTTTCACAGCTTTTGAAAGTGTGCTGGGTTTCTTTCCTTAAGAAGAAAAAAAAATCCTGTATTCTAATTTCCACCATTTCCCACTCTCTTCCTGCTTCAGAAATAGACTATTACAGAAGACAATGTTCCAAATAGTAATAACCAATAGGGCAATAATTAAAATCTAGTTCTTCTGATTTGTTTTTTAATCTGAAAGCAGCTAATTGTATCTGCTAATCTTGTCTTCATAGTTCACAGAGAGGGCACAGCATTTGAAATATATTCAACATTAGCCGCAACCTACTGAAATTCAATGTCGGGCCAGAAGGGGAGACAGCAGGGCAAGCAAGAGGAGCGTCTGACAGGTGGTGCCCCGAGGGGAGATGCATCCTGAAGCAGGAGGGACTTGGGGGAGGGGTCTTTTATCTTGTTATGAAAGTTCTAGAGAAGGGGTTGGGAGTTTTTGTATGGAAACAGCAAGATAATGAGGAATGAAGGAGGAGTACTGAGAACCATGAGTCTGTCTTAGATGACCCTGTGGCTTCCTGAGCATTTTAATCAGTTTCATCCATGATCCCCTGAACAAAATCAAAGAGCCAAAGAGGATAAAGTCACTATTCTCTGGATGGACACTGTGTTCTCTTTGTATGAGGCTATCTCTTTGTATAAAGAAGAAAGGCAGCTATGCGAAGATCCAACAGTCCTATTTTTAATTGAAGTTCTTAGTTCTGGACTTCTAGGTGGCCCCTGCCACACCCACCTGGCCCCAGCCAGCTCAGGGTCTTACTAAACTGACCCCAAGCAAAGTGGGCCCCCTGGTAGACTGTACAGAGAGGGCTGTAGTCTATTTAACACATGCCCAGGATTTGGAACAGATGATATTAGCAACCTTCCCATAAAATACCCAACAATATATTTGTAATGACTTAGCTAATAGCATAGTACTTTTTACATCTCAGAAAGGGCCTTCCATAAAAAGAGGGCACTTAATAAATATTTACTCAGCACCTACTATGCTCATGTGTCAGGTTCAGGGCTAAAAAAAAAAAAAAGGAGGGGGAGGGAGGCTGTTAAATATAACGAGGATAGATCTCCTACTCATAAAATTCCATACTTTAAAATGTCAGCAATACAACCTTGAAAATTATGACATCTGTCCTGAGGAAGTGTTGGGACTGACACAGGACTTTATTGACTAATAAGAAATGTTGAACAAGGAGTATTCAAGTGTGTCAGTTTATCTCCAGCCAGCAGGGCCACCGCTGTGCCCTTTTAAGAAACATCAGGGGAATATAGCTCATCCTGGGTTACCCCAAGTAGCACCCCAGTGTACACAGTGATGTGCCAGACTGCAATTAAAGCCACAGCAGAATGACAGAACCCTGTCCCAGAGAGTTTCTTTTATGGGAAGATATAATATGGGGGGCGGGGGAATTACATATTCTTTAAAAGTTGTTACTAGGGCATGCACTAAAAATCTTGCTCTTTTTTGTAAGCTAACTTCCCCCCTTTCCTGAAAGCTCATAAAGAATAATAATCTTATGTTCTGTTAGAGATTGGTTGGATAATGGAGAACCTGCATTATGGAGTTCACCATGCCAAGGGGAGCTGGGCACAAAGGAGCTAGTGGACATGACATCAACCAGGGCTGTGAACTCATGATTCCTCAGCATATCTGCAGGGATCCCATTAGGAAGTTTTATAGAAAATGAACTTAGAATTTAGAAATGTGAGCCTGGTGGTCCTATGGGTCTGTCTCTTACTTCAAGGCCAGTGCTTGGGCCCAAACAGAGCTGACCAGCCTCTGAAACCCCTCCAAGCTCCCCACTGGCCTCACCCTATAGACCATCTTCTCAGCTCTCCTCTGCCTCTGGGAACAGCGAACACTGTTTGTCCAGTGTTGGCATCTTGTTGCTGATCAGCCATGAGCATCCAGATCCAACAGACTTCTTCCTTCAGGATGAGATCACAGCCAGCTGTCCAGTCAACCTGCATCAGCCTCCAACATCTCCTTACCTCTGGACCTAGATTTCCACCCTGAGGATGTGGCCTTGGAGAGTGTGGTGTGGGTCCCTTCCCTCTGGTTGGTAGAGGACACTCCTGCTCTGTCCTCAGAAAGCTGTCCAGGATGAATGGGATTCCACCCTGGGCATTCTGACAGTGCAGAGAACCTTCACCAGCCCTCCTGAATGTGCCTACACAGACCCCATCCTTGTGGCTTCCTAGAAAACACTTCCTAGATGAGACGGGTAATTGCCTGACCCTCTTCTACAGGCTGGCAGGTCCCCAAGTGGGCTATGCAAGGAACCCTGAGAAAGGCTAGCCCTCAATGACTAGGGCCCTCCTGGGCCTTTGAGGGAGCTTTTTAACCTCTGGGAGCCTTCTAGCCAAGCTGTGGGATGAGGAAGACAATAAAGCTTTTCCAAAAAAAAAAAAAAAAAGAATTAGCAACCATAAGAAGGAGTGTTTGAAAAATCATCAATTACATAAAGAAACCACTCTGTCCCTCAAAGTGGTTTAAATTCCATAAAATATAATTAAGAAGCTGGACTCTGGAAGTAGACTGCAGGGTTCAGAAGCTGGCTCCATCACTTAATACTAACCTAACCACTCTGTATTTCAGTTTCTTCACCTATAAAATGAGGAATATAAGATTACCTGCCTCAGTGGGATTCTACAAGTATCAGGGGCACAGCAAAGCATGAGGCCCATAGTGGGCACTCACTCTCAATACATATTAGCTATTGATATTATTATTAAATATATATTTACACTACAACACAATGCATTGTTCTATTTCTCACCTTAAGGAATTCTCTATGCCCCATCATGAAAACAGATTAAAAACCTGGATAAATTGAATAAAATTCCTTAATGTGAGGAAATGCTCATAAAATCTGTCTTATTTTACAGATGTTTCTTCAGGGCTGACTCTCAATCAGTAATTACATGAAGGCAGTGTTTTGAATATTTTCATTTTGCATGACAAAAATGTTTTGAGAAATAAATGGCAACGGTCAGGTGTAATGTGAACTCTGAAATCACAGTAATGAACTTTCCAAACTTTGTTATGTTAAAATTCATTGGTCTATCTGGCACTTTGGATGAATTTTTTGCACATGTACAATTATGTGACATTATGCACTGTCATTGGAAAATACTGGTTCATTAAGTTCTACAGATCTTCCATACAGTAACACATTTCATTATAGAACATCAAAAAATCATATCACCAACAGTCTCATCAAAAAAGTTCTCCAGTGTCTACATTAAAGTAGTTGTCAAGCTCCTGGTGGCAGATACAAGTTTTCTAAAATTTTAATTTTTGCTTGAAAGCTCAAGTTTAATCATTAGCAACAAATACTGTCAGTTTTCCTTGAAGTGACTTTCGCTCCATTCACATTCAAGAAAATGTCTGCCAAATACCCGGGTTTGAGAATCGTAATTCATTTCTCAGCCATTCTTTAAAGTAAAACAGTGTTCCATTTTACATTAGTGCCACTAAGTGGCTTTTCTCAAGACAACCACTCTACTCAGGTAGGCAGGCAGTAGAAGTATCTTACACACATTTCCCACTTACAGAGTGTTAGAAAGACATGTACTCAGCTGTTAAGATCTACTTAATAATTCTTTGCTTCTTTATCAAGTACATTCTTAAATGAAACTAACAGTTTTTGTTTTGATTTTAACTGTGAGTACCCGACAGTGAAGAATACAATGACTACTAACAAAATTTGGTGGCGTTGCTTTGATTCATGCTAAGGCACCTGAGTTTTACCCTCAATTGTTTTTCAACCTAGTTTAATGTCAACTAGACATTAAAAAAGACATTGTGAAAAAAGACAAACAGCATTTTTATATTACTGTGAAGATAGTTTTGATCTTGTGTACCCATCGTAAGGGTCTCGGGCCATTAGAAACTACATATTTGAGCACTGCTGCCTTTGGTAGATTCCTATACCTCTTATGCCTCAGTTTTCCTATCTTTAAAATGGAGATAATTCATGACATATATCCTATAGGGTTGTTACGAGGACTAAATGGAACAAATCTGGTACAGACCAAAGAACAAAGCTGGCCTATGGTAAATGGCATGTAAGATTGGGTAAAAGGGGCCTGGGGATCACTTGAGACCCTTGGCTCATTCAGGTGTGATAAAAATAACTATCTCAGTGATTAAAGCAAAAAGAACATCTATCAGTCACCTCTACTGAAAAAGTTCTTCGTTGAGTATTTCCCAGAGATTGTTAAAAAAGATCAACTGGTCAGAGACTCCTTCAATTGCTCCATGAACTAGACCACTCTTTAAAAAGCTCTAATCGTGTAATTGCCCTTGATGTGGCCTCAGAACATTACCTACCCCACCTCTGTGTAGTTTTCTGAGCATCTCTTCTTAGGGCTTGCCAAGGAATCACTGGAAGCACTGGAGAAAAAAAGCTGACATTTATATTTATGTTTTTATATGTGCCTAGGTTCTCAAAATATTGTGACACAAGAGAGAGATGGGAAATTGCCTGGCCCCTAAACCTGCTGTGCCATGTCAGCTCTCTGCAGTTTAGCATGGTTGTTAAAAATGAACAGACTCAGGACAAAAACATCTGTCCCTTCAGCCAACAAGATAGGTAACTGATATGGGTTTGTTTATTCCTGATGGTGCCAATGTGGTGTTTTAAAATGAAAGCAGACACAGATGTATAATGTAAAATAAAACTTGCATGAATTTTTAAGATGCATTTTTTGCTTTTGTTGTGAGCACTTATCAAAGATGTTGCTCACAGGCAATTTTCTCCATGCCCATCTCTTCAGCCTCTTCCTGTCCTGCTCAGAGCACTGCAGCCTAGGCCCTCCTCTCTGACCCTGAAACGGGAAGCGGGCCCAGAGCCCTGAGCCCTGTTGCTCAGGATGTTCTCCTTCACCGCCTCCAATCTTTCCGCTTCCAGGGCACGGGTGACTTCTGGTTTCTCCCTGACTCTCGTTTTCCTTGCCAGCTCCTCCCCAATCATTTACTATTCCTGGTGGTTCCAAAGGACTTGGTCTTGAACCTCTTTTATTTCTCATGCCACACCCATTCCCTAGGCCATTCCACGTACTCCTATGGCTCCAAATACCATTCCTATGTTAACTCCCAAACATTCACGTCCAGCTCAGATCTATTGCTGTAATCCCAAGCTCATTTATCCAACTGCCTGGTTGGTATATCCACTTGAATATCTCACAGAAATCTCAAAATATCTATAACTGAACCCCTGGTCTTTTCTACTGAACTTTTTCCATCCTGGTCACCTCAGGGAATGTCTACCCTACAAACCCACTTGCTATCTTACTGTCACACCCGCTTCATCAATGTCATGTCAATTCCACTACCTCCAAGAGATATTTTACATCTGTGTATTGTGACCCAACTCCAATGCCACCATGTTAGCCCAAGATTATCACCTCTTACCTCTCTTAACTTGTCTCCTAGCTTCCCTCCTTGCTCCTCACCCCCCTCCATTCTTTACACAGCAGCCAGAGTATGCTTTGCAGAAGAGGGATCATGCCATGAGGTTTCTTTGCTTGAAACCACCCAATGGCTTTTTATGGCCTTCAGGAGAGGAACCAAATCCTTAACGCAGTCTAACTGGGATGTCTGGGACATACATTTGGCCTGTCAATGGGACATCAGGTAGAAATATCCATCACCTTCTATGATGGGGGCTTTGGAGGGTGCTAGCAGGTTGCAACCACCACAGTGAGAAATGAGAAAGGGAGCCAACTAAAAACATGAAGAAGGAGACATTGAGAGTCCATGGGTGTTGGGAGCCATTACAGTTGTTGGCATCATAGACAGGGAACCTCCTTTAAATGGAAATTGCCATCAGCACTTTATCAAAGACCATTATTCTGTAGCCATACATTCATTCCATATTCATAGAACACATGAAGCCAGCATGACTATTTTTAGAAAGTAATGAAAATATTAAGTGAAACATAAAACTATTTTGCAAGCACGATATACTAGTTTATTTAGAAGCAACTAAAACTTTTGTTTGCTGCTAGTATAGATGTTGCTAAACACAGAGTAAGCACTATTATCTAGATGCTAGGTGTTAATTTGCTTCCATTCAAAAACACTGTAATTCACAAAAGAGTGCACTCTTCATTCATTCAACAAGTATTCACTGAGTTCCACTGTGTGCCAGACACTATCCAGGTGCTGGAGACAAAGTGGTAAGAAAGATATGTATTTACAAAATGTGTGCTAAATGAATGTGCCAAATCAAATGACACCATTCTTACAGTACATCCTGCACATTTCTTCCCAATGCCACAGACGTGATGCTATAGGTCAACCTACCTTGATTATTTAGCATTAAACATTGCAAAAGTACCTAACAGTTAAGTTCTATGTTGAAATAGACATCCAATAAAATGCATTTTTGAAGTAATACATAGAAAACAAAAGCAGGAAGAGGAAGTTCGCATAACATCTATAGTAATTCTCCAGGTCAACAAGAGCTTAGCTTAAGTTGAGAAGAAAAATCAAGGCAGGGTGATCTGACCTTGGAATAAAACTCTTTGGTTGAATTTTAAGTGGCTAAAACACAGCTTTGGGGAGAGATTGTTCTTGCCATGGAACGGTCTTCTCTTACCTCTCTCAACCTGTCTCCTAGCTTTACTTCTTGTCTCTCAACCTGTCTCCTAGCTTCCCTCCTCCTTTTTTGTTTGCCTTTTTGTGCTTCAGAGTGAAGGGAAAATTCCACCCAATAATCACTTCTTTATTGGAACACACTAAGAGTATTTTTTACCCATCCATGGTGGATTTTTAAACACTCAGAGGCTTCCAAATTAATCCCAAGTCTTACGATCTCTCCCTTTAACATGTTATTTTATAATAAGTAGATTTCAGTAAAAAAGGAAATAGAATTCTGTTCTGTCAGTAGGCACTGACGTATTTCTTCCAATTCTCATCATGTTCTCTGGGACTCTACTACTATGAAAACTGATACAATCTAAAAATAATCAATGATAAGTGTGAATTTAAGAACATGTAAGACATTCAATCAATTACTTAAGAAAGCTGTCACTAAACTCTTGGTTTGGCAACATGAGTTCTCTCAAGTAAAAGAGTGGGTGGATGGGTGATTCCTGCTGCCTGCCAAAATGTCTTGTTTTTGCACTGCTATTCAACGGCATCTTGGTCAGCACACTTCGTATAGATTTAAGCAGCAATCCTTTTCACACACCTTGATTCTGTAAGCCTGTGGAGTATCTTTCAAATATCTGAATTAAATGTGGACAGAGGTTGAGGAAACTAGACAACCAAAGGCCACAAAATTAGGTCACTTCAGAGATGTCAGGTTTCTTTTTGTGTGTGAAGTCCATGCACAGGGCAGCCCAGGAATCTGCTGGACAGAAGCAATGAAGTAATAACTCAGAGGGGTTGAAAAAAGTCCCAGAGCTGGTCATGGGGATGGAAACGCAAAGCATGCAGTTCTAAAACTGTTTTCCAGATTGTATTCTTTAACAAAGATACCTATTAGTTATGCTTTGAAAAAAGTCACTGACTTCCCCATGCAGTCCATAATGAGTTCTGCAGATTCATGGAATTCCTTTCTTGAAATCATTTCCTTTACCTGAATTTTTATGTTTATACTATCCATCTCTAAGCTCATTTAAATTCAGATTGCGAACAGGGACCATGATTATATCTTCTGAGACATGCTCATCAACTTCCTAGTAGCTCCATAAATGTCTATATAACAACAATATTAATAATAGTAATGAAGCATTTCATAAAAACTACACAGAATGTATATCAGTATTTCTTCCATTTCCTTGAGGTACAGTAAGCCACTTTTGTAAAATTTCTCTCTTAATTTGAGGTAGGAGAACATTCAGAGTTTCCCTGTGAAGGTAATTCTGAGCTTCTGGATAGTTTACTTGGAGTCAACTAGGCATAAATAATTGGTCTTTATAATTTCTTATATTTGTAAAAGGAAGCAAAAGTAATTGGTCATCATTTCACACGTGGCCAGGTTCACAAGCACTCAGGTCTTGCCAATGTGCCCAAGGGCCACATCTGTGTTCCTGTGGAAAAATGGAAAACCTGATCTTCATGCCTTCATGTCTTCTTGAGTTTTTTATGCCCTTTTCAATTATTATTAATGTCCATGGGAACAGATAAAGCTACTAGTCTTTTAGGTATGAGCTATCACCAATTATCATTGTAACTTTCATTAAAATATTAAAGTAGTTAAGAACCAAATAGAAATAGTTTCTTTTATTAATATCATTTAAAATAACAATGAAAGTGTTAAGATGGTTATATGTTCATTAAATTGCTAATGAAGCCAGACCAATAACTCAAAGCTGGGTTCCCTGCAGAATATCGATTTGAAGTATCATCAGCCAAGATCATTTGATAAGAGAGATGTAAAATTAGTATCAGGATTCTACCTTCCAAGAATTCATCTTTGAAATTTTGTGGCTAGGTGTTTTATTTCTAGCCCGCTAAGAAACATAAGATCGCCTGATGCCAACAGGCCTGAGTCTAGCTGGAGGAATGGAATCATGATGAAACATTTGTACATCATATTAAGGCAGATAGAAGCACACCACACGCTGTCTGGTTGCATGTCACATGCCCTGGGAGAGCCCCACCATGGCACTCCCGGGCCTGCCAAGGTATCTCCTGGGACACAGCTCAGCCTGAGGTTCTGAGTCACAGAGCTGGGGCCGTTTTTCCTCTTGGGAAAGACCAGACACTCACCCTTTACAAAAACCTCTATGATGAGTCACTGGTAAAATGAGTTGGCATTTTGAGGTGGCGGGTGGAGATCAGGGTTTGCAACAAGGCCATGTGATGAGCTGGATGATCCTGCGGACTGCCTCCCAGGAGTGAGGGCTGGGCTTTAATGACAGTGCCACACGGAGAATCCCTCGCTCTAGGATTCCTGGTGTGGATCTCATCATGCAGATAGGACTCCCACTCAATTTCAAAAGGGTGCTATCCACCCTGGAAAAAAAACCTAGCCCACTGAGGAGATGTGAAAATACACCGCCAGGGAAACAGATGGCTTAGGAAGAAGCAATCTGGAATAATAGTGAGGGTGTGGGAGTCGAAGTGCAGGCTGGGTGAGGAGATCAGAGAGGAGAGAACGGGCATCAGTATGTGGCGACAGATGACAGTGTGTTGTTTGGGAGGAGCAGTTGGAGGAGGCCAGGGAAATGGAAGTAATGCATAGGGCTGCAGCATAATTAGGAAAATGCCCCTTCTGTTGACTCCGTAAGCCCTGCTTGCTTAAGACGGAGAGAGCACTTGCTTCGCCCAGGAAGCAGAGGTTACATGCGATTCCAACAGGCTTTCTGTTTCTGATCGAAACAAATCCAAACTGAGCTAATTTGTGTACAGCTGCAGGCAATATAAACATGGCTGTTCAGAATTCTTTATAGAGTATAGGCCTTTGTACTCCATACTTCACCGAAGTTAATAAGTAGGTGTCAAACTCTGAATTAAAATTCCCAGAAGAGGACACAGCACAAAGGACAATAAAAATGATTTTTAAATAATCATAGGGATAAATAGCATCCACTTCTGACAAATGTAAGTGCTGGCATAAAATGTTATTAGGCTACAGAGATCGTCTTTTGTTCAGGAAGTATGTTTTATTCTCCAGCCGTGTCATTCATCATCCTAATGAGCCCTCAAAATGTAAATTAAATAGCAAAGACGGATTCCTTCGAAAAGCATCTTTGTGCTGGGTGTTAAACCATTTTTCTACTTTTATGCTATATATTGGTTCATGTTTTCAATGGGAAAAAAATAAGCCCTCAATACTTGAACACTTTATGGGATAAGTTCATGCAATTCATATTTTCAGGAAACAGTTCATTCATTCTCCAGTGCTTTGGATTCTGTGATTTCAAAATGAAGAAATCCCATTTTAAAATGCTGTGCCCTGTAAATTACGTTTGATCCGGAAAATCTTAGAAACCTGTGCATGCATTTGCTTTGTTGTTTTATTCAGAAGTAATTTGGTCCAGGGAAGCCCTCAATGGGAAAGGATTAGTGAAAATTTCAAACAGCTTCAGTTTACTGAACCGAATGCATTAATGGCTAGGCAAACACCATTTCAACCATTAATGATAAAAGAATAAGGTCATGAGCCAAATTAGTTGTGATTTCTTATTATGTATTGATAAGAACATTACCTGTTCTTATGATGAATAGAGAAATCAGGGTTTTGTGCTTGACCTGAATTTATGCACAAGCACACACACAACAATAGTAACTGAACAGCACTGCTAGGGAGGCATTCAGGAAAAATACACTGAGAAAGGAAAATAGCAGCAAATCATGCCTCATGCTGGCATGATTGGTCCTCATTTTCCTCTCTCTGTCTCTCTCTGTCTCTCCCTGTCCCCCTCCCTCCCGCTCTCCCTCTCCCTCTCTACATACAGATATAGATATAGATATAGATATAGATATAGATATATAGATATATAGATGTATAGATACAGATATAGATATATAGATCTTCCCTCCCCAACCCATCTTCTCTTGTTGCAACATGTAAATCATTATTTGCATTCTTTGGCTATCCCTGCTTATGTGAGAGCTCATTTCAGTTCTGTGTATGTATGTGTGTGTGTGACTGTATATAAAATGAAGATACAGATAAATGCACTGTTGAGGTTTACCTAATGTCCAGGGAATAGCCATTAATCTGCACAAGGGGATTTCCACAGCCCCAGTCTGCAGGATAAACTATAATTAACCAATCTAGGTTTTCTAGAGACATTATATTTTATGAGGTCAAAATGCTAGAGAAATATCTCAGAGGAGAGACTGAAATCATCCAGCTAGGAAAATGTAAGCTAGTGAACAGCATAACGTGGAAGCCTGGGTTCTTTAATGGCTAGTGTCCACCTGCTAACCTGGCTTGAGGTATACCCCCAAAGCCTGTCTGATTCACTGTGATTTGTTGCCTTTGGGAAGCACCCATCCCCTTGTGACAGTGTCCAATGATGGCCCATCTCTAGATGAGTAGCATCTCTCTTTGAAGGTCTGGCTAATGAAAGAATGCATGACAAATGGGAGATCACAGTAAAGCCAGGTGACTCTACTGAACATTCTGTTTTAGTTCATTTATTTGGTTATTTCTAATGAAGAATTTTCTTTATAACATGACTAAGCTTAATTCAGTGCAAGGCTCAAGACTGTCAGAATGATGGCTGGCCTCATGAAGAAACTCTGTAGTCTGAGTCCAAATGGCCACTTTATTTCTGCCCATCAATTTCCTAATAATGTACATTTTGATTGGGCACATTGATTGCTTCATGATCTAAGAACAACAGTAATCAGTGAGGGAGAAGGTAATGCCATGTGTCAGTGAGGCCTTGAGAAGTACGGGTGAAAAGGGGCGAGAAGACAGTGAAGGGGTGCAGTCTGAGAGATTAACTAAAAATTACTTCTGACAAGGAAAAACAAGGTATTATTCTATGCAGTTTTTAACACTGAAAAAGCATTGTATGTTCGGAGAATATTTTTAAATGAAATTTAAGCCTCACCTGGAGTCTGGGAAGATAAATAGTTAGGATATCAATAAATTGTTTTAGTTTTGACCCTAGGCAGGAAAAACAATGTACAATCCAGGGACTGGAAGGTGCCCTACTGTGAAGAATGTGCCTTTTAACCTTTTCAATATGTTAATAATATAAATTCCCACCCATGTGGCACCTCCATAGAAACACGGAACTCTCACACGGAAAACCTTTCAAGTATAAAAGAAATAAGCTACCCCCTAAATGTTTTCTGAGAAAATTCCCAATGAAGAAGAATCTCGCCGTTTGAATGCATAAACTTTTAACCGGATGTGAAATCCCTGCGAAGAGGCCCCATGTTAAATGACTGACAGCACCACTAGGAGCTCCACAACATAAAATACATGCTTCATTAGTCTCCCAGCTGAACTCAGGATCCTCTGGCTCAGAATAAATCTCAGCCTTTAAAAATAAATTCTCTGCTGAATTAACATCTCAGAATCATTAATCTTTGGAGTGACCCTCCAATTTCATTTGGAAGAGAACCACCGTGTTTCACAAAGGTCTTTTTTCTTTCAGCAAACCATGATTTCATGGAGAGAAGGAAAATAACATGCGTTTTCTTTTATCATTTCTCCAGTCTCGCCCTCAAGGTGGCTTCTTTGTCCTTCCCAACTGAAACATCCTACATCTAAAATCAACAGAGAGCCATCTACTAAATCAGGAAGGGACAAAAATTTAGTTTTAAGTATATGCGAAAATAAAAACAAGGCGAGATGGAATTACTATAAATTTCAGGAAGAAGGAAGCATTGTAGTAATATCATTTTGCTAAATTAAAAATGGTTGGAATTTTGTTCTTCATTGCAGGAGGCCTTATTTATCAGTAGACAGAGCAACATTAATAATGTTGATTTATTTAATAGGCCAAATGAAGAGATGAGGTCTGTGTGCAGTAAAGATAAATGTTGCCTTGTTTTACCCAATGGGTATGGCACTAAAGATATAGACATCACGTTTTAAATACTTGCAAGCTTGGTCTATAAAGTAATTCCACTATAATTCCTTCTTTAGCAAAGAACCATTTTGAAAAGCAAATAGTTATTCCTTTATTTGCTTATTTATTAATCTAGATGTTTAAAGTTAGAAATTTAGTTAAAGCAGGATGAGTCTATACTGTCTATCAACTTTCACTGTGAAGACTACCCAAGGCAGGTACCAGAGCAGACCCACTGTCCGTTTAGGGATTGTGGGACTCATCCTATTTGCTTCTCCTACCATCCCAGAGCCTGTTCTCCTCTCTATCAGAGGTATTCATCGCCATAACCCATGTTCTTCATTTTTGGTGTTCTTTGGCCAGAAACAAATCCCTAAAAGCTTGCCTGCCGCCCACCCCTTCCAAACAACACCATCCTCCACTACTAGGTTAATCTTAAAATATAGCTCTCACCATTCAGTTCTCCATGCTCCATGCTCCATGCTCCGAGCTTTAATGGTTCCCATCACCTAGAGGATAAATCTGCAATCCATAGAGCCAAGTGCAGCCCCTAACTAAGCCCTCCTGTCTGTCTCATTTGGGCATTTCCTTTTAAACAGTCTGTGCATTCCTGCTGGGAGCCCCTCCTTTCTCCTCCTCCTCAAATTCTTCCTCTGAAGGTCTGCTCAAACCATACCTCACAATATAAAGGCTTTCTCTTGCTTAAAACCCATCTTCTTGCTTAAAACCCAATGTCTACAACCCTTTTGCTTGATATTTATTCCCTTCTGTCTTAGTGAGCAGTTTTAATGTTCCACTTAAGTCTCCAACATCTCTCTGATAGGAAGAATTGTGTCTGGACTCCCATGCATATAACCTACATATAACATAGTGCCTTATCCACAGTAAAGATTAAATGAAAATATAATCATCATGATCACCTGAAGATTATTTTCATGCTTCTGCCTTCAATTTGAGGAAATATGAGTCTCAGAGAGAAATTCCAGGCCTCTAAATTTGTGTATTTATGCCCAGTGGCTGCTGGCTCCAGGGATGAAGGTACAGGGACTATTTAAGGCCTCAAAATACCACTCCTAGCACCTTGTAAGTTTTAGAGGTAGTAAGAGATACGGAACTCTTTTCCTGTTCTATGACCACTAACTTGTCTATAGCAGATCTGCTCATTCACTCTGTCTTACTCCTGGTTAGGAGAGAAACTCAACCCCTCACTTGGGCGATTTGAACAAGCTCATTTGGAGGGCAGACCATACCTACAGGACAGGTTTTAGAATCTATTATGTGATAAGGCTTCTCCATCTACCCTCTCTGGCTACATTATAGGCAAGGGGGAATTACCTGCTTTTAACCAGTTTTATTTCATCCCCTACTGTCTACAGATGGAATAGGGAACATGTAGACAGTGGAAGTTTATTGATCCAGTTTACTCTTAGTGATTGATCTGGAGAAGGCAAAACAAGGCTGAACCATGTGTAGACTTCTTTCCTAAACCCTCCAAATACATTAAAAAATATCCTTTAAACATACCTCTTATGCGTCTTCTCCCTGATATGCAAACCTGTTCAAATCTTGTTCACTTACATTGTGCCTTTTAGATTTAATATCTCTCTCCCACTTCAGAAAGGTTTCCATAACCCTAAAGATGGGTGCTCAGCTTCACACTAGCTAGGTCTTATTACCTGCCACCCATATTCCCAAACTGGGAGATCATTCATCTTATCCCTGGCCAGCTCTTGCTGGGGATCTCCTTCTTCAGGTTGGCCTTGGCCTACTACAACACGTGGATACTCCAAGATGCCCACTGCTTAATTAAAACTAATACACTGGAGCCACAAAAAAATTATTTTCCAGACAAAGGAGGGACATGCAAGGTCAGAAAGCCTCTGTAACACAGGATGGATGCATTCCCATAATGTCAGGCCTGGGGGCAGAGCTAAAAGCATCTATAGCCTCTTGCTGTCTCCTCTCCCTGCTAGGAAATGCAAAGGATGCAAGTTTGCCATTAGAAAAATCTCTAATTGATTTTGGACTATTTTAACTTCAAGTCCATTGGATTAAGGTCCTTTAAAAAAGGTCTGTATGCCACACTCCATGGAAGAAATGTTATTACCCAAAGTAAAAAAAAAAACGACAGTAAGGCAGACATTTATTATACCAAAATGACTGCTGTGTAAGAAATTCCATTATAACATTTGATTTGCAGATTTCTTGAATGACAAAAGAACAACAATATTCATGAAAGCATTTTACTATATTAATTTGAATTTTTCTTAAAATTTAGAAAAACTACCTTTAGAATATCAACTTCAACTTGTCCCCAGTGCTATAGGAAATCACGAAATTTAATTTCCTTAATTTGATTTCCAGTGACACCTAATTTTTAAAATTTCATCACTTACCAACTCTCGTCCTTAATGGGATGGCTGAACCAGCTCAAGTATCTAAACCCATACTACCAGTCAGTGTTTGAAACAGAAATGGTGGAAATGTTGGCCTTCACAGGTCACAGCTGCCTCCCTGGTCTGATGGGGCAGGGACCCTAAAAGCAGCAGGTGTGCTGGTGGAAGGCAGCTGAGCTCATCTGTTCACCTGACCCTCCCTGTCATGTTCAATTCAGCCTCAGCCTCAGAATGGAAGAGGTCTAAGGCAAATAGCAACTACAAATGTAGCCCCGTAGGCCAGAGAAGCTGTCTCTGAGTCCAGAAAAGGTAAAAATTCATGTTTTTGGTTTTTGAAAGCATAAAATTAGAGAGGAAAAATGCTGTTGTTACTAGAATCACCTTTAGGTAAGAAAGACAATGAATTCTTCTTGGACTCTGAGACTTTCTTATAACTGATTAGTCAGGGTAGTGTGGGCATTGTGCTTGTTAATTCAGCATTTGCCTGAAGGTGACTATTTTCTTAAGCAACACATCATCCCTGCTTGCAAAATATCATAGTATATATTCACAGTAGTGTAGTTATCACATTATAATTGTTACTTAAATATATGTAATTTTACCAAAAAATATAAGCTCTTTAATGTTAGAAATTATTCTGTTATTCTTCTTTTTAAAAAAATCCCACTTCATAATTCAGTATCTGGAACATAATCAGCATTTAATAAATATACATCTTTATTATTGTTGTACTTGATGACAAGTACTTAGTATTGGGCTAAACCCTTTCTATCCTTTATCTGATTTGACCCTGCATCACATCCCTGTGAGATAGTATTACTTCCCCTCATTCACAGATGAGTTAACAAGGCTTAGTAAGATAGGTATAACTTCCTCCAGACCACCCTACCATAAGGTGAAGAGACACTTCAGTCAGTGTCTGTTCGACTCCAAACAGGCACATTACTACAGGCTGCACCAAACATCCATGAGCATACATGATTCTAAGAGCTACCTCTCTGCAATTATTACCCATAACAAAACTCAGCAAGTGTTATATTAATAACAAACACTGTCATACACAGTCAAAACTTTGCATCAAATGTTTTAGTAATGAACCTAATATAAATATTTTAGATAATTCCAAAGCAAGGGATGAAAAAAGTATATTCCCAATAAAATACTCAGATCAGAAGACGTAACTCTAAAAATAAAATATAGTAAAACTTCACTGTAATTTGAGAACAAATGAAGAAAATAGGTGATGGAAGTATTGGGATAAATTAAACAGATCTCACCTATAAGGCATAGACATCAAGGACATTATACGTAATTTCAAGTGAATAAAAACTGTCAATTAAGCAGAAGCTTCATCATGTGTATAATATTTGAGTACTGCCCATTTTAAGACAGCATTTCATTCTCTGTATTGTATTAAAAACTGCATTCAGGATTTCATAGCTACTAGACTAGAGATGTTTATTAAATTAAATGTTATAATTACTCTAGTGCTTGCAGAAAAGTATATTATCATTTCCTTGATTTCTTCCCACTTCATCAATTTCTTTCTAAAAACTGTATGAATTTTTTTTTGCAAATCGCCATCTTACAAAGACTTTCATTCTTAAGTATTTAAGATAAACATTTAACCCGATGCAACTTTCAGAGGTCTCCATTATGCATTGTAATCAATCACTCGTACTTCTAAAAAGACTAAAGCATGTACATCAAAACTGTATCTTTTTAAAGCATGCAGCTGTCTTTGTCAAAGCATTGCATCTTTTCAAGGAAATGTCAGCAATGTTATTCTTGGGCCTCCCTCTGCCCAAGAGGCCAATGAGGGCTGAACAATGAAGCCAACAAGACAGTTAATCAATAGTAGTCACAGAACCATTTTTTATCCTCCAGAATCTTCATTATCAATGAAGTTTTACATCATTAAAGTAAGGAAACAGGACCGTCAATCCCCACTTGGTTCAAGTGGTAGATGAAAGAATTAATTTGACGGTCACAAAAATAACGATGCAATTGTGTGCTTTAAGTCTTTAAAAATTCGTTTTTAGGTTTAAAACCCAGAGGGACAGACATATTGCTGAGAAATAAAAGCACTGATTTGTCAATTCTTTCTTTTTCTCATAACCCAGCTTTCTACAGATCCGAATGTTGTAAAGAAAAGCAAAAGATTTCAATACAAGTCTGTTAAGATGTAATGAACAATATATTTGAAATACATTCATTATCTGTGGTACTAATGCCATTGTTTTTGAATGATGTTGACACATGTCGTTTCAACATGTGCTTTCATCATGACAGATTTATATGACAAGGAGTAAAAGCATCACATAACACCCACATAACCATATAACCCCTTCCCAGGGACAGACGCAGATTTTGCAAGCCCTAAATGCTATCGAGCTCTCCTTCAAAAAAGAACAAAAAGAATGTGAAATTGTGAATATAAAATTAGGTACAGGGCCTTGTAAGAGGATCATGCAACCCAGGAGCCCTGAAATTTAAGCTTGGTTAATTTAGTGGTAAATCTACCCCTGCCTCATCCACTGAATACACGAGTATCATTTTGCTTGTACATTGGCAAGTTCTGAATGAGCTGGGTTTTTCATTTGGTCTTTTCTCCACAGCAGCCTCCCCGACCTCCCCCAGATATTCTGTGTTAGTGTAGCAGAGTATGCCTTGAGAGAGAAGGCGTGGGATATCAGCCCAGCCCACAGGCTTCTGTGAACATCCCAGAAAACTGCAGGCAGCCACTTGCACCCAATGAGACAGTGGTGAGGGAAATGTCACAGCAGGTGAAGGGGTGTTTTCTGATTTCCACACAATTTGGGCGATCGATGAGACTGTCAACAGGTATATGTCCTGAGTTTTCAGAACTAGCTTTATGTTTCCATGTTTTGTCTCTAGTCATGTATTTCTAGCATTTTCAATGGAAAATTCATCAGAAAGAATAAAGAATAGAGAGGAAGCAGAAGCCAGAAGAAATACCAAGACTTTTAACACTTGATCAAGATACATGCTTTGGCACCTCATTTTTAATTGAGACAAGACAAAAAAAAAAAAAAAAAAAAAAAAAAAAACAAAGCAAGCCCTATCTATGATATCCACGATGCCTGGCCCGGCAAACAGAATGTTCCTGGGTCAGAGGGGGGAGAAGATCTGGAGAAGGAGGAGGCATATTACTTCTAAGAATTTGGCACTTTCTTACACTCTTCCCACACACAGCACCCTAGCTGCCCCTCCCTGGCTCCTTCAAACAGCAAGGCATCAGAGACAGGCTTTGCTGCTCAGTTCTGTCTGGGTAGAAGTGACCTCTGCATGCCCCTGGCCTACCAGATGCAGGAGGAAGGTCAGCTGGTTCTCCCTCACCTCTGTCATGGGACCCAAGCACTCCTGAGAGTCAGTTTCCTTGCTCACTGGGACTTGCCCTCCCCAGGGCTGGTATCCTATAGATGTAGGTTTTATTACTATTTGGGAATGATGACAGGAGACAAATGGTCAGAAGACAACTGCCATTGAAACGATAACTTGTTATGCACAGGTTCCCAGTGGAGGCCGCATACCGCACCACGGGAGCCACATGGGGAAGTACCAGGGTTAGTCGGGAGGCAGAGGGAGCAAGGGGAAAATGCGGGCAAGAGCCGTTATCGGAGTTTCCAAGGGAAGGAATGGTTGAGGCAGGGAGAGCAGGATTAGGAGGGGCCAGTTTGAATAACTGTAGTGAGCTCTACAGTACAGAGGCTGTCCCTTGTGGTCTGGTACCTGGGGTGATTAGGGCAGAAGGACAGTGGCCTGATAAAGGAGGTGTTTGGGGGTGTGGACTCTGGATTGGTTAGTTTTTATCAAAAAGGTGTACAATTGGTTCCTCTGTATTAATCAGACAAACTCAGGAATTCTTGGAAAATGAAAAAAAAATCTAAGCTATACATTATTTTCAAGTATAATGGATTTTTTAAAAATCCAACCAAGTAGTCACTTGTATCTCTAAGAATCGGCTACTCCTGGAAAAGGCGGTCTCTCCAGGATCAGCCAGGCCCCAAGATGTCAAAGCATCAAAATTACAGAATAAAAAGACATGATTAATACAGGAGGGAAGGAACACCAGGCAGGTAAGAATGTCCCTGCCTATCGCAAAGGCAGCCAGAGTCCCATTTAGGTTTCGGGATTCTGAGGCTGAAGAAGAAAGACTACCCTTGACCCTGCTTCAGGTGCAGGCTAGGAGGGCTACCGAACCTTCCGTCTGGTCCCTGTGACAAACAGATGACAGTCACTGATGGAAGTTTCATCCAACACCAAGGGAGCAGACATGACCTCGCTAGGGGAGGCAATATTACCCTCATTTTACAAATGAAGACACTGAGGTTCAGAAAGTTTGAAAGTGCCTTTCACTATGTCACACAGCTTGTAAGCAGTAGAACCAGGATTTGTATCCAGGACCATGATCATTCTATCTGTTACACACTGGGTTTAAAAGCCTACCAGAATTTTAAGGTCCCAAACAAATATTTGAGACCTGAAGAACTAACTATAGGGGCTCGAAAATAAAGAGAAAACTATAATGTCAAAATTAACAAAAGTTTAAGTAATGTCCAAAAACATATTAAGTCATTTTTATAAATTGTTACATTTAGTATTCTTTTTTAAAAATCCATTATACTTGAAAATAATGTATAGCTTAGATTTTTTTTTTCATTTTCCAAGAATTCCTGAGTTTGTCTGATTAATACAGAGGAGCCAATTGTAAATTAAATGAATTAGTTATAGTCAAATAACTTCAAAAGCAAAATTATAAAAGCCTCTCAAAAATGTTAAAGCATTGTGGGTATATTTTAATATGCTTGATAGGAAAGGGGTAGGGCCACCAAAAGGAAGCAAGCCTAATGCCTTGAAAGTCTTAAAAGAGCCCTGTCTGATTCAGCCTTGCTTAAAAATCCAGGCTCCTTCAACATGCATTCCCACCTTGACCACAGAAGACATAGAATGTGGCTTCAGAGGTCCCTGTGGGTATGGGCTCACTATAGAGAATGGTTTAAGGGCTCTGCCCATGGCTTGCTGCAGCATTTGATACCTTAACCTCTGTAGGATGTAAACCCAACTATTACAAAGGAAGTAAGAATATTCAAATACAGTGTAGATTCCCAAAGGAGTTTCTGGAACATCTGTCATGAGCATCAACATCTGAGAGTTAGAAGACCCAAGTCCTCCTTTTATTGCTATAACTCCTTGGCTATCTGGGCAATTTAATACAAATTTAGGGCACAATACATTAGTCTAGACAATTCAGAACTAGGGTATAGGATACTATTATTAAACACATTCTCATAGTAAATTTTTTTGGAAGAAAAGAAGGAAATTCTGTATCATTTTCATATTATCTATGTAAGTTCCTTTGAAGAGACCCCTGTACTCACGAGAAATAACCAAATGTTATCTGGCTATGATAGGTGCTGCCATCTGGCCCTTGTTAGCTTAGTCAACAAGCATTTGTCGTGACCCCTTTCCCTCCCCTGATTCTTCCTAAAGGCTGTATGTTCCTTATGTCCATGTCAACACCCAGAGCATGAAAGAGAATCTTGTGAGGTCAGTAAGATGGAGGACAGGTAGAGGATCGCCTCCAGTCTCTGCCACGGGGCTCAGCACTCAGCACTGGGTTCTCCCATCCCAGAACAGCACAGACCGAAGTTGTGGGCTTGTGGGGTAGCAGATGGGAGTCGCTGAGGACAAGCTGCTGCTCCATCATGGGCACCTGATTCTCATCATCCTAATGCTTACACAGATGGCTCTATGACCCGTGTAGAAAAGAAACGGCACTCTCACTACCTGGACAGACAACACAGGATGAACCAGTTTTGTACCCTCTCCAAATTTTTTTAAAAAATTTCAAATAAACCATCTCTATTACCCGTGGCTGGGCCTGCCTGGCCCCTGGTGCTGGTCAAAATATCTGCTCAGGACGATGATGGCCACACCTTCTGAACACCACCACCCCCCACCCGACACCAGAAATTATTTTCTCTTATGAATATGTCTGAGGTACTTCATAGTGTGTTACACAAAGCAAATATTTAACAAATGTCATTGACCAGAAGTTTGACAATCTTTTTTTAGACAGTATTATGAACTGAACGTGTCCTCCCAAGTTCATATGTTGCAGCCTTAACCTACAGTGTGATGGTGTTTGGAGGTGGGGCTTTGAGGAGGTATTAGGTTAGATGAGGTCCTGAATGTAGGGCCCTCACCATAGGATTAGTGCTTTTATAGGAGCCACTGGAGAGCTTGCCTGCCCTCTCTCCATCTTGTGAGGACACAGCAAGAAGGCATCTGTCTGCAAGCCAAGAAGAGGGCTCTCACCCAAACCCAGCTATGTTGCCACCCTGATATTGGGCTTGTAGCCTCCAAACTTGAGAATATAAATTGTGAAAGAAAAAAGGAAGGACAGTGTCAGGTACTTAGTAAGCATTTTGATTGTCTGACATTTTTTTGTGTGTGTGATGAATGTCAGGAAAATATTTTTTAAAAGCTTAATTATATAATACAGAAGCCTGTGCTTTTAAAAACTTCACATGGTGCAAAGTGCATAGATTTTAAAATGTAACCCCCACCCTCTTTACTTCTAGACCAGTTTGTATCTCTCTCCAAAAAATAACCAATTATTAATAGTTTTGTGTATCATTATTTAAAAATAAAAGTGGGATCATCCTATGTATTGGTTTTACAATTGCTTTTCATTTACCATTTCTTGATGCTCAGCACACATTGATTTGTTTTCATTTTATGTAACTGACATAAGACAATCCACACAATTTTTACACCACAATTTAACCTCTTCCCTATAGGAAGGCATTTGGGTTGTTGATACTTCTCTATTACAAGTTCCTTGTGCACATATGTGGGTATTTCTGCTGGAAATGTTCTTAGAAATGGAACTGCCAGCCTGAAGGGCTCATATTTTCAAACGCTCGCAGATATTGCCAAATTGCATTTTGAAAAGACAATGCTAGTTTATAATCCCACCAACAGAACATTTCCCCATACTTCAGGAGAAAATTAATATAAAAACCAATTTGAAATTTTAAATGTGTTTTTGAAGTTGAACTCCAATTCAACAACACAGGATAGAAACAGCCTTTGATTCTAAAAAGATGACATATTGAAATTCAGATGTGCTAAATGCACAGGGGTATTCTTGCAGCACAAGAATCCTAGCCTTCACTTATATATTATTTAATTGCATCTATTCACATAACCTTTTGAAGCTGGTTTTATAAAGGGGCCACCATGCTCACTGCAGAGAGGATCGTTACTCCTGGTAAAGCCTGACCTCTGACAGTGGCATGCAGAAACCCTCACCCATGGCCGTGGTACCATCTGCAATAAAGGCCTGGGTTGTGCACTGTATATATGCCGATGAAAGGATTTAAGGTGAACTGATTAAAGTAATAAACTATATCTGTATGCCCTTAGCAGCTGCTTCTACCATATAAAAAGAGCTGTCTCTTGTCTTTCTTCTCTTCCACTAACTCCTCCACCTCCACCTCTCTATCTTCTTTTTCTTCTTCCTCCTTGCCTGCACCCCCCCCCTTCCCCCACCTTTTTAAAACGTAAAATCTCAATTGAGAAATCACCTGACCACAGAAAACACTCTTCACCTTCAGGTTCTGAATAAACAACTCGGGAGGGAGTTGGTTATATGATAAACAGAATATACATGGTATTATAAGTTGATATGAAACTGTACAATGGAATGATCCAAACCCTTGTGGCCAAGGAACTTCCATCAACACTATCCAAAGCACTAATCTATCATATCCAAATTCCAGAAATATAGAAAAGCGCATCCTGACCACCTATCTGCAATCTCATTCCTGCTACTCTGCAGGCTTCTCAGGTGCCTGGGTTAGTACCCAATGGCTTTTGCACAGAGCTTTACCCAAGAACCTGTCAGAAGTTTCCATCTGAAGTGAAGCACAGTTAAGTCAAAGTACTTAAAATTGCTAGTCAAGATATTTCACTTGGTCATTTTTCTCCCTGTCAAAAATGCGTTCTTATTCAATACTTCTCTACCCCAAGAGTAAATAAACTGTTTTGCAAGTACATCCTATAAATTTTAAAGGAATGATTTACTTATTTCTTAAATTATTTATTTTTTTTTCAATTGTATTGTGAAGGTTTACTCAAAAAACTGAATAACAGGTGGTTATTTTATCTGCCAAAGTTACATGAAACAGTCGTTTATTATAAAATCACTAGAAAAGTAAACTCAACTCATTTACCATTGGTATGATTTCCATTTTGGGACAACAAAGACTAGCATTTTAAACTGCATTTCAAAAGTTTTTATCTGGCAATGAATATAGGACACGTTGCATTATAATCACATATACTTAATTTAATTTTTAGTTATGTGCAATTAATTTAATTACCTTAAAAATCACCTCCACTCCCATTCCCCCAAATCCAACAGATTTAGGAATGAAAGAGTGTACCAGGAGACCATGGAAATAAAGACTCCTTGAACTGATCCAAAGGATCTCTTGGGCCAGATGGGTCTGCTCATCATTCTGTGAAGACTCCGGCCACAGGCATTGTCTTCCGATGATGTTCATCTCTCCTCACACTTACTTCCCACCGCCCACACTGCATTGCCTCCTCAGAGCTCAATTCATTTCCCTTTTCTGCTCACAATTCTAACTTCTCTTCATTTCTGGACTGCTTACTGTCTATATCATTCCTTTTAATCCTACTCACTTACTTTCTTACATCATTTTATAATCCTGTCTTTCTGAAGAGACACCCTTTAGGAGTAAAATATAAATCTTATTCCTTTTTATTTGCCCAGTATAGTGATGAACATTTTGTTGGGCAATTCAGTAAATGCTGAATTGAAAATTTCAGTAAGAAAAAAAATGACACAAGCAGAGCAAATGAATGTTACACATAAACCACAAAGCACCAGTTTAATAAAAACACATTAGTTGTGAATTGATAAGAAAAGCAGAGCCCTTCAAATGATTAACTTCTGAAAAATACTGGAGAATTTATCTGATAATCTGGGTCAATAAGTCTTAAGACTTTTCTATTTCCAATTGTGTCTACAATTTCCACTGAGTATATTCCAAAGTTATATGCAGAATACAGACAAAAGTGGATTCTTCTCTCCTTTCCTGTTAATTAAGAAATGTGTTTGCAGAGTGAGAGAAGCCTATCCTGTCGTTCCCCCTACCTTTTGTTTTGACTTTCCTGAGAGTTAACCTTTCCCCTATATAATCTTCAGAATAATAATAACTCACACGTATGGAGCACCTACCTGCCCTGTGCCGGGCATGGTGCCTAATGCTTATACCGTATTCTCTCACTGGATCATCCCTCTAGCCCCAGTGGACAGGCACTCAGATGAGGATGCTGAGGCACAAGGAGGTTGGCTCATGGCCAGCATGCTCAAACCACCTTCAGATTCCCAAACCCTAGCTTTTGACACTGATCACAGCACGCCATGACCCCCTCACAGGAGAAACTGTCATCTCAAACCTCAAGAACAAGCTCACAATCAGGAAGCGCAATTCCGTAAGCAAGCAAATCTTGCACGTCTTCTCTTCTGTTATTTTATTTATTTTTTTATCTATCTATCTATCTATCTATCTATCCATCCATCCATCCATCCATCCATCCATCCTCTCCCGGGCCACGTATAACTTGTCTTCTACTCAGTCCTGTACTTGCTTATGCCAAAGCTTTGGTCCCCAACATGTTGTCTCCAGCTTTTGTGGCTGTACCTGGCTCCTGACGCAGCTATGTTCTCTCAAGAAAGCCTCCCAAGACAGCCTTTTCCATTCTGTGACCTCCTATGACCAGACCAGTTTTTTAATAATACATTTTGATCTCAGTCTAAAATTCTGAAACAGGGGTGCCTGGGTGGCTCAGTAGGTTGAGCCTCCGGCTTTGGCTCAGGTCATGATCTTGCAGTCCATGAGTTCGAACTCCCTGTTGGGCTCTGTGCTGACAGCTCAGAGCCTGGACCCTGCTTTGGATTCTGTGTCTCTCTCTGTCCCTCCCCCACTCATGCTCTGTCTCACTCTGCCTCTCAAAAATAAATAGTTAGAAAAAAATTTTTTTAATAATAAAAAAACAAATGAAATTCCGAAACAGCTCCCACTGCCTCCAGGCCTAAAATCCAAGGCCCTTCTGCCTGGTGCCCTCATGTCGGCCAACTTCATCTCCCATTACTGTCCCTACCCAACAGCAGTGCATCTCTCTCTTGTCCTCCCTTACTCCTCCTTCCACACCAGCATCCCAGCCTTCTTCCTGCTTCCTGTTCTCAGTGTCTTCCCTTCTCTCAACCCCCTGCTTATGCTAACGTTATCTTCAGAACCAAGACTGGCTCAAATGCCATTTCGTCCAGAAGCCTTCTCACAGGGCTAGGCACAAGGATGTGGACTTGGAATGTCTGGATTTGGAGACACAAAAAAGAGTGCAAAATGTTGGCTATTTAAGAAAACAAAAAAGCCCACTCTTGAAGAAAAAAAACCCTCTCCATGGTTTCTTTTCTTTTGCCCCACATTCACAAATATACACAAGTCCTTCCAACTCCCCTAATCTTGGCAAGTTTAAACTGCAGTTTTCTGAAACAAAGGTCACTTGCTCAGCTACAGATAAATAAAAATTCACAAGCATCTCCAGGAAAATCAATACAGGTACTAAAAAATCTAAGTTGATAATAAATTTTAGTTCCCCTTGCACATAGCTCAGGAATGTCACTATTTACTGGAACTGCTGTAATATCAGATATTTCAGAAGGGTATTGATTTTGCCATTGAAGTGTGACTAAGGGGATAAATAAACTGCTCCTGGGGTCAATCGATCCATTTATCTTCACTGGTATTTTATAAAAAGTCAAAGTAGCATACACTTTGATAAATAAATGTTATCATGAAAGAAATATTGCTGACATAAGGGTCTGAAGGAAGAAAGAACAGACAATTTTGCTACCTGAAAGATGCACAATTGGCTTAAGATTTTAGCACTTTTAATAATAGCTACCCACAAAGAAACATTCTTTTTCGCTCACTCTACATAATCCTTGTGGGTCTGAGGAAAATTCTGAGCCACATGGCCAAGGAAAACAGAGGCCACAAGTCAAGTCCTCACGAAATAGAAATGCAAGGAAACAAAGATTTTTTTTTTCTGTTTATCAGAAAGTAGTTGTTACAGTCCCTAAGGGACACACGTCTTTGGGTATTCTGAAGGTATGTTTGGAAATGGCAGAGCTATTCAAAATTTATCAGAATGGGGCATACTCTGAAATGGTTTTTTAGGGCTTTATTGTTAAACCCTGCTGCACCAATAACCACTTAACTGCACTACGACGATCCCATAAAGATTTCAGTGCAAGGCCATGAAGAACCCACAACATCAAGGCTCTGATAGGATATTAAGGCTCCTAAAGAATTTTAATTGAAGTGTAAGAAAAGCGGGAACCCTGTGAAGAGGCTATAACTTACCCTGAGAAATTACACTGGCAAGAAGATTTTACTGCACTTGTGTGAAGGCAGCACCATCATTTTCCTCTTGCGATGGAACAAAATGATGATGAGGAAAGTACACAAGTTGATACTGTAATTTGAGCCCAATAATGACTTCGGAAATTACCATACCCTAGGGAGACACACGGCTGTCGGGATGCAGAGACTGCTAAAGACTATAAATTTGGTTCAGGCAACTTCTCAAAGGGCTTTCAAACTTTAAAACTTTTCCAATCCAAATATGTAGCTCTTAGATCCAAACCCGCCCTGGTTTTCTTTTCCTTAACTACCAGGAGCCCTTTCAGGGGTTCCTTATTTTTCTTCTTTCCTTCACACAGACCACTGCTGCCTTCAAAGACCCCTGCCCAGAGAGACGCTTTTCAGGGTCCTGTTGGAGGGAAGCCTACTCGGCATTTGGTGAGGCAGCTAAAAGGAGTGTATCTCCTGGGGGTTGGTGCGATGCCCAGCAGGACACAGTGGGCACTGGATACAATGGCATTTACTGACTGAAAGTGTCTGGGTGGCCAGATCAGGCCTGGGATTCTCTGGGGGTCACAGGATGTTGGCAGTGTGGTTCTAACAGCTGCTAAAGCAACCCTGGGCAGGAATAGAACGGTAGCCATGGGTACAGTCAAAGGGGGAAATGCCCATGACGAAAGGCTGTCAGGCAGGCTTGGACAATCTCCATGAAGTAGGTCTGGCACATTCCCGTAATGGCAGGTCACTAAAAAAAACTGATAATGTACAATGTCCACAGTGTACAATGCTACTCATTTTCCTCCTCCTAAAGAGTTGAAAGGACAGGATTAGCCACAGATCGGTAGAAATGCATGCCCCTTCCTTCAGACAAGGCAGCATCCCTCCTTGTCACTTGAAGGAAAAGAATGTGTATGGATGCATATATGTATGCATGCATGCATATGTGTGTGCATACACGCCACCAGCTCTGAATTTATTGCAGAAAATCTCCCTAATATTATGGCACTAAGGAAATAAGGCAAAAGTCTCTTTAATGGGAGTTTTCTTCTCTCTTTTCCTCCTGCCAATCGTTCTGAGGATCCTGAATTTGTCTTCCCAATGCATTACGTCAGATTGAGCCTTCTGTTCCTTTATTAGGATGTCATCTATGCGTGCATTACGTAGCATAGCTGGAAAAAATCTAATCATAACCTGGTAGACACGGCCTTTGCCCTGGTGCTTGGGCTGTGCAGCAATCTGTGTTTCTCCATTCAGCTTTCTCCTGGTCTCCAATAGATTCTGCCAAACTCTGCTGGCTCTACCAAACCTTTGCTCTCCCCTCTCTCTCCATGGCCAATGGGACATCTCCACTTGGACTGGCCTCCTCATCTTGACCCCCTGTTCGCAATCTGCTTTTCTTCACGCGTTCACTCTTTCAGAGAATGGTACCACCATCCTTCTGGCTGCCCAAGCTGGGAATCTGAGAGTCAGCCACAACTCCTGCCCACGTTTCACCCCATACCCATTGCATTACCAACTCTTCCTGAAGAGTTCTGTTCTCTGGACACCCCTCTCCATCCCTACCGTCTCTAGCTCACACTCCATTCTTTCTTCTCACATTACTGGGGTTACCTTCCTGACAAGTCCCCTGGCATGCAGTCCAGCACCAGTGGGTTCTCTTACCGCAGCCATAGGGATCTCCAACATTATGCTGCTCTCCTGCTTGAGACACTTTGATGTCTGTGCCCTTACAAGAAAAGGCCAACTGCTTGTCACAGCTAAGAAGGAATTTCTGGATCTGGCTCAACTTAACCTCTTTCACTTCCTTTCACAACTCCCCATTCAACCTCTTTCTGTTCTCACCTATACTTCTAGATATTGGAAGTGTTTTCCCTCTGCCCCTGTACATCATGTAAGTCTCTGCTTCAATGTAATTTTCTCCTCAAGTCTGAAAGACAGGTCCCTCCTTGGTGCTCCTACAGAACCCCATGTGTGATGATCATTAATACTGCTCATGAAATATAGATTTTAGATGTATTTGGAAGTATATTTGCTCACGACTGTTTAAACTGTAAGCTCATGCACTAAAAAAAAGTATAAACTTTAATAAACAGTATAAATAATTTACAGCCCTATAAATTCTTAAAATCTGGAAGTCACATGCTACAATTAATACTGACTTGTTATACATGTACAATGGAGGAAATATTTCTCTTTTATGGTCAGAGAAATTGAACATTTGTCTAAAATCAATGAGTGATAAATTCTAATTCCCAGTGGGTGACTCTTCTGAATAATGTTTAAATATATACTTAGCGTGCTATGTGTTTGAATATATTCTGCTGAATTCAATTGTTGACTCAGCTCGACAATGCAGGTGTACCACATTGGTGCAGGTGTACCTCATTTTACCTGACAGACATGCTTTTAAAACTACATGCAAACTGAATTTCTGTGAATCAAAGTTGATTTTAAATGTCCCATTTGAGCAAATTCTATGGTAATTCCATGTTCAAAGGGAAGAATAACCTCCTAATTTAACTTTCCTGAATTATCCGGACTTCCATAACTGGATTTACTTACAGCAATATTATAAAGTAATTAAATTGATTTTAGTCACAGAATAAAACAGAAAGAAAAAACAGCAATATAAGATATGTACACACACACTGACAACATCCTATATAATACAAACACTGAGATGATTAAGCTGTCTTAGAAAACTCGCCTACATAACGAGGGAAGAAATATAGGAAAGTTTAGTATTTATATTCTTCTGAATACCATTTTATCTATAATTAAATTTTTCCCTCGTGATTTACAACTACCAAGGACAACAGAGTGATTTTTTTTTTTTTTTTTTTGCAGAGGCACAACAAAATCATCTTGGAAGGATAATCCCAATTTTCATAATAAATAAATATGAAATCGTTGGTCTAGGTTCACCAACATATATAATTGCAATTGTATCATTAAACTCTATTTCAACCATTATAAGGTGCTGTCCATCGTGAGGTGCACCACAATGTTGTGTGCCATTTAGGAAGAATAACTTATGTCGACCAAATTATGACACCTCATAGATTGTAAGACACATTTCAATTTCAGAGATGTTAAAATATCCACATTTTCTAATGTGAATCTTGAAGTCAATGTATGAAGTAACAGATTCTTTTCTGCCATAATTATGTCCAGAGTTTGGAACAGTGTCTGGCAATAGTAAACGCTCTATAGATATTTGTTGAAAGCATAAGAGACTCTTAAAAATTGAGAACAAACTGAGGGCTGATGAGGGGTGGGAGGGAGAGGAGGGTGGGTATTGGGTATTGAGGAGGGCACCTTTTGGGATGAGCACTGGGTGTTGTATGGAAACCAATTTGACAATAAATTTCATATATTGAAAAAAATATATAGATATTTGTTGAGTGGATGAAAAAACATAAGTGACTACTTAACACATAGGGAAATAAATAAATACCTTACATATAGAAGATGATAAAAATGCTGGGCACTGATCAAAAGTTTTAGAAGGTAGCAGTTGTTTTATTACCAAATTGTCTCTTCTTTTAAATTGCAGCTCAGGAAATTAGAATACAAATAATAACCTCCTTACAAACTTCCATTAAGTAGATAACTATCAGGTTTAAGATACCCAAAATCATATATAAGTTTGATGAGCTTATTTTTAATTAGATTCTAAAATGAATGTCCTGCTATGCCTTTCTGGTAGAGTTTGTAATAGAGTTTCCTCTGAGTTTTACTTTAGGCTCATTACTTATATCAAAGGTCTGGGATATCCTAATGTGACACAGCAAACACACCTTAGGCTTATGTCTTCCATAATGTCACTATGAATGGGAAAATGCCCTATTTTACAATTGCTGACAACCTGCTGATGTTGCTGATTACAAACTTTCTTCCCAAATATATTTCATGAATAGCTCTCTTATACTGACCTTCTTCTACTGACATCATTTTAAGATGTTCCCAGCAGAAAGCATATTTATAAACAAAGAGGAATTCAACAACTTCTCATCTGCTGCTTAAATTTGCTAATAAGGTTTACTCAACTGCTTTACATATCTTTA
Organism: Panthera pardus; assembly: GCF_024362965.1. Lineage (NCBI taxonomy): Eukaryota > Metazoa > Chordata > Mammalia > Carnivora > Felidae > Panthera > Panthera pardus. The sequence continues at coordinate 59,509,451 of NW_026526821.1, read as the reverse complement.
CAAATATCATCCTTCACCGGAAAACTTGCCTTTTCTTCCTCACTTGTTCTGCCTTCATGGGCTTCTGAGTATGAAGCCAGAAACAGGTCACTTCTGATAGTTCTGCCATCTGACACTCTACTGGGAATGGAAACTACAGCCTCCCCAAGGCTTGATCTTCATGTAGAAATGCCAGGTCTGTCAGGTCTAAGATAAATCCGTGTCTCCTCTGTGCTCAATACACAATGCAAAACAGGGCCTGGACCTCTGGAGAATAACTAAGCAAGGACATCATGTTCTATCTGTACAATAAAATGCACATCTCCCATTAAATGGCAAATCCTTCATTTCTAAAGGTTGAATAGGATAGCACTTATAAATGAATTCCACTCGGTTAAATTTAGAGTGCAGAAAAAGTCCCATCCAAAAATACACTCTGGCTTGGGGCCCTTTCCATTTTATTTTGAATGAATTTATCTTACACCCTTTCCTCTCAGTTATCTTATGAGGCAAACACCAGTTGATATAGCCATATCAGGCCCAGAAATCTGAAATACTTTAGTGTTCTCAGTTGCCCCTTAGGGTTTTCAATTAAATGAGGACTTTCTCTTCATTGAAACATGTTTGGTGCAAGCAATATCGGTAACAATGTTTCCCTATCTTGTTCATTGTTTTGTTCTTTTGTGTTTCTTCGAAAATAGACTTTGCCTTTGCCTTTGCCTCCAGATTCCCCAGACATCCCTCTTTCCCCTTTGGACAAGAAAAGTCTCAAATGAGCATGACCAGTTCTATAAGCTCATCTGTCTTAAAACTGCCTGGAACACTAACATAATCTGTTTGGTCCTCTTTCTCAGGTGACTTTTAGGGTCTAGAATAACACCCCTTCCCACATCTCTAGTGCCTGCAACCCTCCCTGTGGCCATGCTAACCAGATGCTTCAGGATGATGCATGGATGCCTAGGGCCCTGCTATCCTGCCTTCTCTTTCCTCCATTCCCCCTTTGCTCCCACTGCTGGATTCTTCCATCCCCTCAACACCTCCTGGCTTCCTCCTCTGGGTGGTCACCCTTCTGAACTTCCCCCTCCCACTCTCCCTGACCACACTGGCCTCTGCACTGGGGTGGCCTAGAAACCTTGCTGCCCCAAGGCCAGTTTTCAAGGGATGGAACTATGTTGCCTTAACTTTGCGGGACATCCAATGATGGTATGCCATCCAGAAATCTCTGCTGCCCTTTCTCTCTGCTGGCACCCAAGTCTTCACAGGGTTGCCCTGAAGATGCTTGTTAAGTTCCTGCCAGCCTACCTCCACTAGTTTGGAGGAAAGCTTCTGATGAAAACTTCTGTAACAGCCCTCTGGGTCTCAGTGACTTTTCACAAATAAAGGCAAGGACAGTCATCTGACTCACGTTCTCAGTCCAAATGCTTCTTGCCTGTCCCCCCATCAACCTCCCCCTCTCTCAGAAATAAAGATCATGTCATTAGTTACAGTTTCTCCTCTTATCCTCTTAGACACTGATTATTGTAAATGATAAGGAGAAATCACTTGGATTAATTGTCCCCTTTGCTCTCGTGTGTTTATTCCTAGTGTCAAACCCACAAAGAGAGCTGCTTCATGCAGTTCGGTGCATTGGTACAAACAGCAATATAAGGCTTTTGTTTCAATTTTATATTTTAAAAACTATAACAGATATTCATGAGTTTAATTTAACTGTCTACTTACTAGCAGCCGTGCTTGTTAAGGGCTGCAATAAACCAACAGAAAAATTAAGCGCTCCACTTCCTCACATCCTAAGTAATACATTATTTTAAGAGTCCCGTCATTACGAATTCAGTTGGTACTCATACCAGCGGCATAGATCCTAATGACTCCATTTGGTATTCACACAGATGTTATCATTTATCATGCCCTCTACTGCCATCAGAGAATCATTCCTGTTCACTGTTTTTTTTTATTATTATTCCTTGTGTTTGATAAATAAGCTGATAATCTTTGCTCTACACAATAAAAGAATATTAAAACCAGGCCTGACTAATGTGTGACTATAGATGTAAAAAGAAACTTTTGTAAGTCCCAACACCAAAATACTCCAAATTCTTCCCTACTACCCATTCAGAAGATTTTTAGGCATTCTTACAATTATGGATGCCATTCCAAACAATGTGAAGATAAAACTCTCTAAACTGCAACTTAAACTACATTACAAACCACAACAATGACACTCAACTGTGTACTTTTATCATATCAGATATTCACTCGATTGTCCTAAGAACCCCCCAAAAGTTGGCATTACTACCCCATTTTATATATGAGGAAACTGAAACAAGGAGAGGGCAGGACACATGCTTGGCAGGCAACCAGGATGCGACAAAAGCTGGGCTTCAGACCTAGACTTCCCAACTACTAAGTGGTGTGTTAGGACTGGCTGGTCAGCCCAAAACACAAGCCTCTCCTTATCCACCTGCAATGGTCACGTTTATGCGTCCTAGCTTCTTGGCTAGGCTACAGCCCCAGTTACTCAATCAAACACCAAAACAGGTGTTGCTGTGAAAGTATTTTGTAGATGTGGTTAACATCCACAATCAGTAATGTAGATAAGATTATCCTAGATAGCCTAGCTGGGATTGATCCAATCAGCTGAAAGACCTTAACAGCCCAACTGAGGTTTCACTGAAGAACAAATTCTACCACTCCCACCAGTGCACTACAGCATCAGCTCCTGGCCAAGAGTTCCCAGCCTGTTCTTCCCTACAGGTTTTGTACTTGCCAAACCATTCCCCACAACCCATAAGCCAACTCCTTGCTATGTACCTATCTATCTACCTACTTACCTATCATATATATACACACACACACACACACACACACACACACACACACACACACACACACATACATACACACACATCCATATATCTCCTACTATTTCTGGTTCTCTTCTGGAACCATGACTGATACACCATCTAAAACTGTATTGATGGTTAAAGAGCTATCATGTGCCAATACTGCGCTAACCACTCTCACCTGTTACTACACAGCAGGTATGCCAGGTAAATACTGGATGCATCACATTCTTGAAGATCAACCCCCTAAATCCCTTAATGGTAAAGCAATTGAATTCTAACAATATGCACAGATATTTTTCCTTTTGTAATTTAGGGCTCCTTTTGTCCTAAATGGAGGTGGAAAACAACCTTTTGTTGTCATCTATTTGAAGTCACTCAGATATTTATCATGTCATTGATAAAAGAACGTTAAAATTATGGGGACTCCTTGGTGGCTCAGTTGGTTAAGTGTCTGACTCTTGATTTTGGCTCAGAGCCCTGCATCAGGCTCTGTGCTGACAGTGCAGAGCCTGCTTGAAATTCTCTCTCTCCCTCTCTCCATGCCTGCATCACTCATTCTCTCTCCAAACAAATAAATAAACTTAAAAAAGGTTAAAAATAAATAAATAAATAAATAAATAAATAAATAAATAAATAAACAAGAATGTTGAAATTATGTAAAATCTGTGTAAGCTGCCTAACACTAGTCCAATTCTGTTGCAATGTGTATAATTTTTACCACTTTACATAATTAACAAGTTCATGCAAAACTCAGTCATTCTATGTGCAAGATTAAAGTGAAGTATTTCAAGTATTACCAAAATATTATTCCTTAGACACTAGTTTAGAAAAGACTATTCTTCTCTTCAGGTTAAATAACCCACCCACCCCCCTTCATGCTTCACCGTGAATCATGTACCCAGCCTTGCAATTACTTCACTTGCTTGCCTGTGGAGCTTTTACTGTTTATTTTTTCTCATCCTAAGAAGCTAACACTAGATGCAGTTTTCTAATGAGAGAGTCTGAGTTGTTGAGGGATGCTGCTTTTAATATGAAACAAACATTCACCACCCATATTCAGTCTTGGGTTTACCACGCCTGTCTCCACACGGCTACCGTCCATCCCTCATTCTCTTCCTGCCAAGTACAAGGCATCTCGATGCTTTACTCTCCCTTCTCATTCAAATGAATGAGTCCTGGCCTTATGACCATGTGATTCTCACAGCTTACCTTTGTCTTTAACAAAAGTGTCTACTCCATACTTATGTCTAATTCAGGTGGCTTATACTTGCCCATTTTCTCCCATTTCTCATAATAATTTTGAATCTTTGTTGGCTATTTTACTGCCTGCTTATTGGTCTAAAACCAATAATAGGTCATCTATTATGAACATAATTTTCCACCCTTTACTCATGTCACTGATCAAAAGATGTTTAAAATTCACCATTTCATGTACAGCATTATGTTCAGTTTGAGATGAACTCGGAAATATAAAATGTTCCAATTTGGACTGAAAGAAACACAACCACAATGCTATGCTCTGTCACAGAGACTGCTCACTAAATATTAATTGCATTACGATGGCCATTTAGGAGGAAAGCACTCATAATACTTGATTTGGGAATAAACATACCTTTATTTAGGCAATGATAGAAAACTAACCTCCCATTATTTACTCAATAAGCACTGTCAGTTAGTATTTTTATTGTTCATTTATTTTCATTCCCAAGCATATTTTAAAAACTAGACTTGATTAATAATTTAAAATATTACACTATGCAGTAGCATTTGGATACTGTATTAAAGCATTAAGGAAACATCTAGATAGGGGATAGGAAAAACAGCAATGTATTCATCCTCTATCACCACTGAACTGTATTCTAGCATTTTGGCCACTATGTACAGGAAGGAATGCAACAAAAACAACTGGATAAAAATTTCTAGCTAATGCAAGAATGTTATAAACAATCTTTTCTTCTATATCACTGTCCATGAGCCATATAAGGAAAAATGTCTCTTAGACCACAATAGGAGCAAAGTGTCTGCTTGCCCTAAGTGACTAAGTTTATATTTAAGGACAATGTGACTCTTGAAGCCCTTCAAGTTTCTCTTTTCACTTTGGCCACTAGGAAACTCAGAGGCAATTTACAGGCTACTTTTATTTACTATATAATAATTGTATGAATTTTGATAAGTTACTTTAGATCCTATTCTGAATAAGAGACCTATGAGTAGTATTGTGGTTTTTAATGGACTAAGTTAAATATGATCCCTGAAAGAGCTCTCACTGGCTTTGTTGTTTGGCTGCACAAATCGCGTAATTAGAACTAACATCACATGTTATTTCAAATACTGAATTAGGGACTCTACAATTCCTTCCTCCCTATCCAAGGCTACTTTGATGATCGGTGAAGTTTACTGAAGAATCTTGAAAGAACACTTTTACATAAATGTTAAGGAAGGCATAAAAAATGCTTTTGATTTGTGCGTACAGTATAATAACCCAGCACAGTGTCTGAGTCAGAGCTGCTGGGGTGTGGGCTTCCTGGGGTGAAGCATATTAGTCCATTTATTCTGCTAGCTGTCTGAGGCTCTGTCTTTCACAGTGGATTGGCCTGTATTGTAGGAAGTATGGCATCAAGGGTCTATGTGGTTTTGTGTGTGACTGTCACATCCCAAATTCTTTCAATCATCGTTTGATCTATTATTTCTGTTATTTTTTTTATGAGACTAAGCATGTACTAAGATTTAGTACAAAAAGATTTTTTTTAAAGAAAAGGATTCCTCTCAAAAACTCAGTAGAAACTGGAAACTACAAACTAGCTGCCCCAATAGATCCAACTGGTTTTGTCAAACGTTTGTGCCCATTTAAAGATTTGCACTTTTTATGTTCACTCAGACAAGAAGGGCAAAGGATGTAGGTCTGGCTGTTATGGTAAGCACTGACCTCTCTAACAGAGCAAAATTCCAAGCATAAAGGTTGAATAGTCATTGGAGGTTTCCTGTATCCCACGATTCATACTGTATTTTACTGACCAACACTTGAACTGCATACGAAAACAGATTGTAAATGTAAATATTATGCAAAACGTTTCTTTAAAAAAACAAGCTGCTGCACCCAGCAACAGCTGCCTGAAAGGATGCTTAGTGGTAATAAATGGGGTGACTGAGTTATGGCAGCCAAGAGGCTGGAAATGAAGATATGTACCACAAAGACAAAAGCCAATACCTGTGCTGGGTGGTGAAGAACCCCATGTTGTTACTTACAGCTGTGATGTGAAATTCCAAGAACCAGAGTATTTGAAAGCCATTTAACATTTTAAAAGCTCTAGATGGTAAAGGTTAACTTCCCTGATGATTCATCAGGACTGTCTTGTTGAAAGTGGCGGAATTTACAAGCACAAAATAATAGCTGGCAGGGGAAAGTGCCCAAATGAAAGAGAGAGGCAGAATCCATCTATAGCCAGGATACCAAGCCTCAGACACAGTATTCCTTGGCATGTGGAAGTAATTCAGAGATCAATGGGAGTAATATATTGCTTTTTAGCCCAGAGGAGAACAAGGCCACATTCATGTTATTGAGGAATGGAGAGTCTTGATTTCTCCAAGTGATTAGCCTATAAAAGGAAGACTGCTCTATTTATTAATGTAAGAACCTAGCATTATTAGAGGCTTAGGGGCAAAAATCCACTGTGAGTCACGGGGAAAAAACCTTCCCAGGAAACCATTGATCAATAGTACTATATTTACCTAAAGTTTTATGTTTGATGACAAACACAGTCCATAAACGTCATTTGGTAATTTGCATTGGTAAAAATTATTGGCCAAAAGTCACACTTGGGGCACACATGCTTCCAAATGCCACATAATTTGCTATAACATGTCTTCATATTTATAACTATGCTGGATGTCCCCATTAAGACCCAATAAATCACTTCTCCACACCACTGATTATGAAGATTTTTCTTCATTAGGGTAACTTTCAATCATACAAAGGTTTCCAAAGTTCATATTTTTAAGTCAGAAAAATATAGTTGTATTTCTCACTGAATGATCTCAAGATCACTAAGGTCTGAAACAGACATGAAGCTACATATTTACTCAGAAAACCGTAAATTTAATGAGGGACAAATTGCACAGGGTCATCTTTTCCCAAATGATAACACAGGAAAACAAAATCTTAGCTTACTGGGATATTTTGATCATTGAGATAATGTGAACAATGGGGCACCTGGGTGGCTCAGTCAGTTAAGCGTCTGACTTCAGCTCAAGTCATGATCTCATGATTTGTGGGTTCGAGCCCCAGATCGAGTTCTGTGCTGATAGCTCAGAGCCTGGAGTCTGCTTTGAATTCTGTGTCTCCCTCTCTCTCTGTCTCTCTCTGTCTCTCTCTGTCTCTCTCTCTCTCTCTCTCTCTCTCAAAAATAAGTAAATATTTTTTTAAATGTATTGAAAAAATAATGTGAATAATCAATCATAACCTATTGTATAAAATAAAAATCCATGAGTTCATACTGGTTAAATTAATGAATGAAGTAGAAGGGAAAGCTCTTCCTTATATAGGAATGCCAACTAATAAATGTAGAAGTAATGATACAATTAGAAAACCACTGTTTGGCAAGCACCACTATAATAAATGACTCAGACAAGAATCTTCAATGGATGCTAAAACTACTGAGTGAAAGCCTCATAAGAAATAAAATGTCGGGTGCCTGGGTGGCTCAGTTGGTTAAGCGTCTGACTTCGGCCGGGTCATGATCTTGTGGCTCATGAGTTCAAGCCCCGCATCGGGTTCTGTGTTGACAGCTCAGAGCCTGAAGCCTGCTTCGGATTCTGTGTCTCCCTCTGTCTCTCTCTGCCTCTCTCCCACTCACACTCTGTCTCTCTCAAAAAATGAATAAACATTAAAAAAAAATGAAAAGAAATAAAATGTCTACAGTCTCAAAGATACTTATTAACAATATTTTTTAATAACTTCAGTGGAGAAAACTGACAGGTATCACCTTAACCAAGTGAGAATGTTCACATCACCAGTAATGAGACAAGTCAGTATCATGAGACTCTCTGAACATGATGTTTTCAGATGAATCAGCATCTCTCCTATGGCATTCCTACCAAAAAATGCAAAACTTGAATCTAATCATTGGGAAACATTAAAAAAACAACAACCATAAGTTGAGAAACAGTTTATAAAATATAGGCCTATGGTCCTCAAAAATGTCAAGGCTGTGAAAAACCGAAAAAAACAAAAAAAAAAAACAAAAAAACAAAAGACTGAAGAACTAATGCATATTGAAGGAGTCTGAAAAAGTATGTCAACTAAATGCAGTGGATGATCTCGAATTGGACCCTGGACCAAAAAAGAAATGAGACATCACTAAGACAACTTGAGAAATTAAAATAAGGTTTTTAAAATAAGGTTTTTAGATTATAGCATTGTATTAATGTTAATTTTCTAATTTTGATCAATGTACTGTGATTAGGTAAGAGAATGCTCTTGCTTTTTTGAGAAATACACAATGAAGTATTTAGGAATAAGTGAGTATCATGTCTGCACTGTTTTCTCAAATGGTTCAGAAAAAAATTATATGCACATATGCTAAAGCCATATATTTTATACTATACACACATACAGAGAACGAAGAGAAGAGGAAAAGAGAAAAATTAAGCAATGTGGGATGAAGTATTAATATTTGGGGAATCCAAGTGAAACGTGTGGGAAATACTTTGACTCTCCTTGCAACTTTTCAGCATAAAATAAATGTATTAAAATTATATAGATATGAAAAGATGAAAAATATTGGCTTAATAATGAAACAGATTAATTAAAATATTATATATTAACTTCTAAGAGCAGTTAGCATGAAAAAAATACACAGCCACACGTATCAGTAGGGACAGATGCTGAAAACGTGTGAAGTGAAAGTCAAGTTACAATGTCACAGACAGTACAGTATCATTTATGTAATTTAAAACATAAAGGTGAAACATTACTATGTTATTTAGTGAAATTCTTAATTTTTAAGCATGGGTACCCACATTTTAATTTTGCACTGAGCCCCATAAATTATGTAGCCCCACAAGTTGTTATCACACTTTCTTCCTTTTATAAAAAATAGCTGAAATAAATTAGCTATTTCTGGATAGCATACACCCAGGTGTTTACTGTGTTATTCTATGTACTTTTCAGTATTTCAATTATTTTTTTCAAGTTAAAAAGGATCTTTTCACAAGTTCATCTTAAGATGCTAATATAGCTTGTGGTGCTTAAAACTAGAAAAATGAAACAATACAATCCTATATTCAGCACTGCAAAGTTGGGTTGCCCTAAACTAGAGTTTAGTTTAAAAGAGAAGTTCGTGGGCACCTGGGTGGTTCAGTGGGTTAAGTGTCTGACTCTCGGTTTCAGCTCAGGTCATGATCTCGCGATTGGTGAGATCAAGCCCTGCACAGGGCTCTGCACTGACAATTTGGGATTCTCTCCCTCCCTCTCTCTCTGCCTCCCCCCACCCCCACGTGTGCCTGCATGTACAGGTGTGCACACTCTCTCTTAAAATAAATAAATGTTTAAATACATAAATAAAAGAGACGGTCTCTGATTAGGGCACTCTTCCTTTGTCTGAATCCTTTGTATTTACTTCTCTGCTGAAACATTACCTCTTCAAAAATTTTCTTTAACCATCCCATCTACAATTCCTCCCTTCCTTCTTAGCCCATCACTCCATCCCCTCACTTTGTTTCTACCACAGCACTTACTATTCTCTGAAATCCTATCATCTATTTGTATAGGTATACATATTATACTTTCCTTCATTAGAATATAAACCCTAGAGGCAAGGAGCTCTATGATTCCTTATTATTTCCATATTCCCAGCACCTGAAACAGGATTTGGCACACAGCAAGTTTCTAATGTCCATAGGAAAAAAAATGAACTTAGAATGAAAGACAGAGACAAAGAGAGAAAGATTTGTAGAGATGGACAGAGACTTAAAAGTGTCCATCCTTTTGAAACAAGCTCAGAGCAAGATTTTCCAAGAGCCTGCAGGATGCATTAAGAGTGCAAAGCCACACTAGGAAGAAGCTAGTGATACCCTGGTCCTTGGAAATCACCCTCTCCAATCATGCCCTTAGGAAACATACCCTGGCAACAATCCTAAACAGAATTATGAGCTACCTCTTCAGGTGCAGCAACCTCTCTGGGTCATCGACTCTGGTCACCCCAAATCTTCATTGCAGGGTAGACTGTGAGGGAATTTCATCCTTGCAAGCCCACAACGCAAAGACAGCTGCAAAGATGAGGGCCTGACATTTAATGCCACCTCTGTAAGACTAGAATTACCAGAGATCTCTAGAAGATTTGCACTTCTGTGTCTCTGCTCTTGTTCAGGCTACATCCTGTTTCTTACATCCCTGACCTCCAAGGCCTGACTTGAGCTTCCTTTCAGAAAACCCACCCTAACTACTGAAGCCCACTGTATAGTCAGGGTCGTGGAAGACCGGGTAAGCAAGGACCTGGAAGAGAAGAGTTTAAGAGAAGGACTGCTTACATACTCCATTGCAGGGGGTTGGGAACCATAAGCTAGTACAGCACAGAAAGGGTAATGACTGCTTCTTGGCCTGAAAGGTCAGAGCCCAGAGGGTGCTAACAGGGGTCATAGCAGGGAAGGGAGGAGATGGGATCTGACTCTCCTTCCTCCCTTTGATCTCCTCATTGGCTGAGCTCAACCAGAAGCAGAGGGTAGAAGAGCCTGATGTGGTTCTTACAGGAACTTCCCTGGCATGAAGCAGATGGAAGAAGACGTGAGAGTGGATCAGGGACAGGCGAACAGAGGAAACTCCAAATATTAACATTTATCTCTCTGTGTTCTAAACACTTATAACAGCGAATGCACAATTATATCCTCTCGTTAGAGTTCAATACTTGTTTCCTGTTTGCCAGCCTTGTCTCTTTCAGCTGCACTCAAGAGTCTTCAGGGGGAAGAAATAATATTTTATTTTTCCTGCATCCCCTAAAGAGATTATCATATGATCATATATCATAACATATAATCATAATTTGGTGATCATATGATAGATTACAAAACAGTCTGTCAGATTTTCTGATATTAAAAATTACCTAAAAGCATCAGAATTTACAATACTCTGATTATATGTGATAGCAGTGAGTATCTCATTAATAGAGGCCAGGATTCTGTAGCAACCCATACACATTTCTACATAAGATGCAACATAACCTAGTAAGAAAAGTAAATGATGAAAGTAGTTTGCTATTTAACAAGAAAAATGCATTATCTGCTCCACAAAAAGCATGAAAAAAATTCTGTTGGATATTTATTACTTGGCCATTATATGAAAATATTACAGAAATAAAAACCTTAGGAGGAGGAAAATATCCTAACAAATTCTTATAGGACTGAATAGTAATACGCTAGTGCACAATCAATTCTGATATAAAAAAGGGGGAAAGAAAAAAAACCCCAGCTTTTCTCTTTCAGTGTATTTTTCTAAAGGGAATAAATAATTTACTGTTCCTTCAACCGCGCAATTGTCTCCTATTATCTGAAAAATATATTCTGGTTGCAGTTACAAAACAAAATATAGAGCGATTTTTTTCTGACTTGCCCATTACATTGCTGTATATCTTTTGATTATGAGCATGATAACTCAGAAGTCGTAAAGAAAAGTTTTTTGAAACACCATCATTTTGCTTTGGAGACTATGAAGAAAAGGCAATCAATCAAAGTTTGAAACATCCTGGAAATATCTTGGGCATTTAAAATAATTTGTAATAATTTAAATTGGACTACTTCTACATCACATGTCACACCCTTAAAAATCTACTAATGAACATACCCTTGGCCCCATTCCTCATTCCTTAGACATTCTGGAGGTCAGAATTACGGACAAAGTCACCATATATAATGTTCCACCCCTGTTTTCCACAAAAATGGTGCCACTATCAGAAAAGCATCTATTCTGGCATCAGTGTTTGTAATATTAATTGCTCTGGTCTTTAAATCAATCTTACAACTTTGGTTGTTACATTCATTCATTCATTCATTCATTCTAACAACAAATATTTATGAGGTGACAGGGACAAACATAACACACATAAGCATTAGGTGACTGCCATAAGAAGTGCTAACCTAAAGTCTACCTCATAAAAGTGGTATTTAAGTGCGGTATGAAGGAGAAGTACAAGGATTACTTAAAACCAAAGACTAATAGAAGCGGCTTCCAATGACAAACTTTACACGTACTTTAGTCTTGTTTCCAAACGTTATAAAAAAAAAAAAATAGAGCGGCAATGAAAATACTGAATCTGGTAGAAAAAGTTTAGTATGAAAACTGAACTTGGATACCTTCACCCCTACTTTGTAATCTAAAACCACTTTTACACAAAACCACTAAGTCCCCCAGTGGCATCGCAGAAAAGGTGATTTTCACATGGGGCATGAAAATGCCTGGCTCTTGTGGTTTGAAAAGCAGGAGGTGCTATCAATCCTAATCATTATTGTTATTGCTTTATGATGTATATTAGAGATTGCTGTCTGGTTTTTATGAATATAGACAATAATCATTAATCCCCAAGAGCAGTGCAGAATCATTTTCCTGCACTGCAGTGTCTTCCCTCATAAAGGACATAGATGAAGAACATTTGGGGCACCAAATTCTTTTATGGAAGATCCAAGAGCATAAAGCTATTAATGTTTATCTCAAGTATAATTACCATACTTCTCACATCAATGCCCACAGTTGAACACATCAATTAAAACTAGAGGCATAATTTTCATGTTTTAAATTAATTTAATTGTGTGGAGAAGATGTGTTGTATGCCCTCCTACTATATATACCTTTCAAGAGGCATTCCTTTGCCAGTTCTAGAATGGGCTGTAGAATATGGGATGGTTCCTTCTATGAAATAAGCCAATCCCCTGGGCGCTTGCTGTCAAGATCAGAGCAGCTATGCCTATTCAGAGCAGTTTAGGTCTAACAGGTGAACTTTGTTCATATTAGAAAACTACTATCAAGTTCAACTTACCTATAATACCTTTTATAAAATGATTACTCCTTATTTAAAAAGGTTTCAAACTCATTAATCTCTTTTTTCCCTGTACTCATAGTAATTCCTTTAAGGCAAAGGTTAAAAGTAATACAATTCCCCAAATTAAAACCAAAGTAAGTGGAACACAGAAAATAATAAAAATTAATGAAACAGAAAACTACAAACAGAAAAAAATCAAGAAAGCCACAAGTTGGTTCTTTAAAAAGATAGACAAAATTATAACCACCTAGAAATACCAATAAGGATTTTGAAAAAAGAAAGCAAGAAAGAAAGAAAACCGGAACGATCGATCTTAAGAATAAAACAGTGGACATACTACACATTGTACAAAAAATTAAAATCATAATGAGATATTATAAACCATTTAAGCCAATAAATCTGACAATGTAGATGAAATAGATTCATTTAAAGACACAACTTACCAAAACTGACATAAGAAGAGATTGAAAATCTAAAGAATTCTGTATCTGTTAAAGAAATTGAATTTGTAATTAAACATTTTTTCTAAAAGAAAACTCCAGGACTAAATGTGTCCACTGTTAAGTTCTTCCCAGAATTAATGAAAGAGATAATATCAATCAGACACAATCTTTTAGAAGACAAAGGGGGAAAATACTTTCCAATTCATCATATGAACTCATTATAATCCTGGTATCAAAACCAAACACATTATAAGAAAAGAAAGTTACAGACCAGAATCTCTCACAAACATCAACATAAAAAAAAAAAACTTTAATAAAATATCACTAAATTACCCAGAAATATATAAAAAGGATAATATACCATAATCAAGGAGAGGTTATTCCAGGAATAAATGGTTGGAAATAAACCAATGTAGTTCATTATATTAACACATTAAGGGGGAAAACTCATATCATTTCAGCAGATGCAGAGAAAGTCTTTGACACATCAGTTTATGTTAAATACATAACCCATTTATGAAACACCCATTTATGCAAAAATCTTTCAGCAAACTAGGAACAGAAGAGCACTTCCTCAGCCTGTAATGGATGTCAAAAAGTGAAAAGTCTATAGCTAACAACACTTAACAGTAAAATATTAAATGTTTCCCCCTAAGGTTGGGAACAAGGCAGAAATGTATAATGTGTACTTGTACCACTTCTATTCAACATTTTAATGGAGGTCCTAGCCAGTCCAATCAGACAAGCAAGAGAAATAGAAGGCATACAGACTGAGAATGAAGCAGCAAAACTCTCCTTATTCAGTGATGACATGTTACGTATATAAAAAGTCAGAATGAATCTACAAGAGAACTGCTAGATCTTATAAATGAACGCAGCAACATTATAGGATACAAAGTCAATATATCAGCAACAAAAAGGCTAAAAATACTATTTACACAAGTATCAAAAATATCAAGTACTTGGGGATTCATTTAACAAAAGTCATGTAAGATCTTTGCCCTAAAAATTCTAAAACATTGCTGAGAGAAACTAAAGAAGACCTAAATAAGTAGAAAGATACACTATGAATGCACGCATTGAATCACTCAATATTATTAAGATGTCCATTCTCCCCAAACTGATCTAAAGATTCAATACAATTCCAGTCAAAATCCCAGCAGGCTTTTCTCAAAAGAAAATGTGCAAAAATACAATGTGAGACAATCATGGACCCAACATAAAAGCTATAACAAACAAGGTATTAGAAATGGTGAAAAGAATACATCACCTTTGTTCCTACTCATTCTTTCTAGTAATCCATAATCTTAGTCTAATTATGAAGAAAATGTCAGACATAACCAAAGTGAGGGTTACTCTACAAAACCTATGGTGTAGTCTTCATAAGTGTCAAGTTTATAAAAGACCAGGAAAGGCTGAGGAACTATCAGAGACTGGAGAACACTAAAGAGTCATGACAACTAAGGCAATGTGGTGCTCTGGATAGGAACCTGGAACATGACAAAACATTAAGGGAGAAACTGGTAAAATCTGAACAGAGTCTGTACTTCATGAATTGTACCGATGTTGATTTCTTAATTATGATAATTGTACAATGGTCATGGAAGATGTTAACATCAGGAGCAGCTGGGTGAAGGGTATACAGTCACTTGATGTACTACTTTGCAACTTTCTGTAAATCTAAAATCATTTCAAAATAAAAAAAGTTTTTAAAACACTATTAGAACAACACCTTCATGAAGGTGAAGTAGGGAAAGATTTCTGAGAGTAGGAATTTTTCTTAGAAAGGAATAAACATAAAAGAACAAAAATGAGGGATGCCTGGGTAGCTCAGTTGGTTAAGAGTCTGACATTGGCTCAGGTCATGATCTCACAGTTCGTGTTACAGTTCATGGGTTCAAGCCCCATGTCAGCTCTATGCTGACAGCTCAGAGCCTGGATGGAGCCTGCTTCAGATTTTATGTCTCCCTCCCTCTCCGCCCCTCCCCGGCTCATGCCCTGTGTCTCTCTCTCAGAAATAAACATTAAAAAAAATTTTTAAAAGAACAAAAATGATAACTCAGATCTCATCACAATTTAAAATGTTCATCAAAAAGTACCATCAAGGGGCACCTGGGTGGCTTAGTTGGTTAAGCTTCCTACTCTTGATTTTGGCTCATGTCATGATCCCATTGTTTGTGAGTTTGAGTCTCACATCAGGCTCTGTGCTGACAGTGTGGAGCCTGCTTGGGATTCTCTCTGCCTCTGTCTGTCGGTCTCTCTCTCTCTCTCTTTCTCTCTCTCCCTCTCTGCCCCTTCACCCACTCTCCCTCTCAAATAAAAAAATTTTCTAAAAAAGTACCACCAAGAGGGGCGCCTGGGTGGCTCAGTAGGTTAAGCATCCAACTTCAGCTCAGGTCATGATTCATTGGTTCAAGTCCTGCATGAGGCTCTGGGCTGACAGCTTAGAGCCTGGAACCTGCTTCAGATTCTGTGTCTCCCTCTCTCTCTCTGCCCCTCCTCCACTCATGCTCTGTCTCTGTCTCTCTCTCTCTCTCTCCAAAATAAACATTAAAAAAATTTTTTTTAAGTACCACCAAGAGAATAAACAGATAATAAACAGCCACAGAATGGGAGGTAATATCTGCAATCCAATCTGAAAAGTAACTTCCATCTAGAACATAAGAAGCACTCTGGTACCTAATATACAACAATAACATCACAAAAAAGGCAAAAGACTTGAAGAGCCACTTCACAAATGACGTTTAAGCAAATTGCCAATAAGCACATTGGAAAGCATTCAACATCATTTCCATCTGGGGAATGCAAATTAAAACCACAATGAGATACCAACAGTCACCTACTAAAATGATTAGATGAAAAAGACTAACACCACTAAATGTTGAGGAGGATGTGCAATAACTGAACTCCTCAATACTGTTGGTCAAGTATAAGATGGTGCATTTTGGAAATCTCTTGCAGTTTCTTAAAGTAAAATATGATCTACTCTATAACCTACCAATTCCACTCCTAGGTATTTATACAAAAATCAAACCATAGGTCTACAAAAAGCTCAGTGCTACAATGTCCATAGCTATTTTATTCATAATAACACAAACCTCCAAATAGCCTAGATTTCCATCAAGGAATCAATCTACTGTGATACATTCATACAGTGGATTACTCCCCAACAATGGGGGGGAAAAAGGAACCACTGCTACAGGCAACAATATGGATGAATCTCAAAAATGCTATGTTAAGTTAAAAAAAAAAAGCCAGGAATAAAAAGAATATACTGTACGATCCCATTTCTACAAAATTCTAGAGTGGGTAAAATCAGATCAAAGCGGGCCAGGGAAACTGACTGGAAGGTGGCATGGGGGATGATGCCTTTAGCCTTTGCATTTATCCTAACAGACTGAAGGTGTATTTAGTAACTGAACATGCCACTGCATGCAAACTATACCTCAATTAACAAAAGGGTAACACAGTTCCTAAGAATTGAGAACAATGGTCAGTTCTTGAGTTAACATGTTTCTGTTGTTTTTTTGTGTTTTTTTTTCCCTTTATGCCTAGGGTCTCTCCTGTCTCTGGGGATGAAAGAAGCCTTTTTCATAGTTTCAGTCTTTTGGCCACTTCTTTGGAATGGTGGTCATATTTTTTTGCCTAGACTGCTGGAGCTTTCAGTGAGGGCAAGCTACTGCTCTGCCAGTTGTCCCTGAAATGCTTCTCAAATGTAATGTAGTATATTCGTGCACGTGCTATTCATTCCCAACACACCCATCCAGAGCATCAACCTCATAAATGTCTCACATTTTACAAACTTTAGAAAAGAACAGACAGTTCCACCACCACCCCTCCCTTGGAAGAGTTTTAAACCACCATGCCAAATATAATGTGTTTTAAGCAAATCTTTCTTTCCCCACAGGAAGCATGACAGTAACCTAGCTCCATTTTAGATATGATAATATAGAGGACACCTGAAAATAAGAGAGAACTGGGTCTCTTTTTAACCTTGGTCTACCAGGGTCTTCTCACAGTTGCCATCTTTTCAAACCAAATGCCAAGTTGCTCAGTTGAATGGCTTCTCAGGGATTTGTGGGATTGTGTGTACCAAGTGTTGATAAGGACTTTGGTCTGAACATTTGTGAAGCTTACCAGAGTACAGATTGTCAATTTCTAGATATAAGCTTTCAGTGCTAAAGGCATATGGAATATCTGCAAAGAAATATGCTTTGGCCTCAAGAATCAGCAACTACTTTATTTCACATTCTACCAAGGGATGCTTAAGAGCCGTAATTATGAGTTCTGTAAACTCAGAAGTTAATTTGTATTTTTGCAAAAGGGACAATTAAAGATGACTAGGATCTTCTGAATTCTAGCTGGGTGGAAAGTGAGGCCCAATGAATTCATTCAAAAGAGATAAAGCATAGTGACAGTAGTTGTTCAATGGCATATAAACATATCTACAATGCTGACTGTGGAAACTCAATTTTGCTTTGGAAAAAATATTCCCAAAATAGAAAATTTCAGCATCCTTGGTTTCTGAGATTTACATAGCTTAAAAATGGGGGCCTGGGGGAAGAGAACCTGCTGTGATCCACCCCAGTATGCAGGTAGTTAACATATTAAATGCGTCTGTTGCCTCTATAAAGTCACACCATAGAATTCGCTTTTAATGTTGCAATTCTTACAGTTCCAATGAAACCAAAGTAAAGAATAAGTGCAATAACAGCTACATATAAAGGGTAGGCATGTCTTGCTTTAAGAAACATCTCCGCTTTCAGACTACAGAATAGGCAAGAGAGAATTACAGCAGATGGCTTAATGCAGGTCTACTGGGAATGAGCTTATCCATGAATCACCTTGCTAGATATGACCCTCATAAGAAGATCAGGCCCTTACCCAATTCAAGCTATGCTCTGTAGGTTTGTTATAACAGTCTTCCCTTGAGCTTCCCTATCCTGTCCTTCCAATATTAATAAGTACCACTGAACAAACTTTTGTGTGCTATATTAGATTGGGGATTGAGGAAATTTCTTTTTCCCTGTAAGATACGGTCCCTGCCTCAGGGATTTAAGTTTTTTGGAAAGAACACACACACATACACACACCACAGAATAATGCAATTCCTCCTCCTTCCGCTGGCACAAATCTTACACATTCTTCAAGGTTCTACTTGTATATCACTTCCTTTGAGATGTTTTCTTATAGTCCCCAAAGAAATCAACCTTCTTAGTCACATCACAACTTATATCTCTATTATAGCTCTTATTTGATCCCAGTATGATGTATAGTTTATGTCTAATGCACATAGTGTAGTGTATATTTCTATTCTTCTTTGAATTCTTCCCACAGTGCTTACTATAGCAATTTGTATACAGTTAGTGCTCACTAAAAGTTGAATTCCTGATCTTTTCATTGAAGTTTAGAATATGTAAAAAGACTGTCATTAACAAGAAGGTGAAGGAGTGAATATCCTTTAATTACTATCACCTTTCCTCAGTCTGCCATATTATATAACAAACTCAAACTTCACTTTACCTTTGCTTATCGCTATAAATTTAACATTAATCTGGCAAAAATAGCAACATCAGGAGGTCACTCCATCACATGCTATGTTTCAGATTTAGAAACTATTAAACTGACACATAAAACCCAAAGTGCTATTTCATCAACTTAATTTTCCCGTGTCCATACACTCCAAAAGGGAATTTCTATTTTAGAAGTATGCCATCAAATGCAAATGACTAAGGTTTTTATTATTAATATTATTGTTACTACAGATTTTCTTTCCTTTTGCTCATACTGATTCAGTCAAATTTACTTCAGGCTTGGCACAGATTGATCAATCTCTATTTGTTTTAAGCTCAATAATATTTTCCTACAAAATATGTTTTTATTATAGATAAACACAAGCTATTCCAAGGAATGATTCTTGTTGCCCCCAGAGCATGTTCTAGGAACTTATGTATGTTGCTTTTGATCTCCAAGGACCACATATCGATGTCTTGGGTTCTCAGCAGACAGTATAGCACTGGTACTTAGTAGGAACTCAATAAACGCTTACAGAATGGATGTCCTACATTCAGTCTTGGGCATATGAAAAGACAACTAAAACATGAAGAAAGAAAGCATGCTGAAATCTCAGCCTTCCACTACCTTCAACTTTCCTTTCTGTGCTTCTCCAGGGGCCCACTCCCTGCCATCCCTGAGGCTGTCCTGGTAGACCGAGCAGTTCAGAAGTCAAGCACAGGTGGAGAGTACACACAGAACAAGACTGGAAACCCCAGGTCCTGACGTCAGCTTAGCACACAGAAGACACACAGTAAACAGCACGTATTGTCCCAAGGCTCACAAGCTGAGCTTCCACTCCCAGAGAGCTGCTTTATTATCAGGGAATAAACCAAGGTCTCACAACTATGGATGAGAAACTGATAATGTTGGGTAAGATGATGTCCCTTTTAACCTATAGGCAACCATGCAGCCTTTTAATTAATATCTGCAGAGGCTGGGTGATGTATGAAATTGCTGAATCACTATATTGTACACCTGAAGCTAATACAACACTGCATGTTAACTACACTGGAATTAAAATAAACTAAAATAAAAATAAAGGCAACCTGAAAAAAATTATCTGCAAAGGCTGCTCATAGGAAAATGGAATCACCACTTGTACATTCAGTAAACATTTACTGAGTCCCAATTCAGCTGTGTGAGGAGCTGAGGATATAAAAACCAATAATTTGTGGACCTCAGTCTTCATGGAGTAACCTGCCATAAGGTTACTCCAGTCATAACATAAACCAATAAGTACAAGATCAGACCTATATATATATACGTGTGTGTGTGTGCATATATATATATATTTTTTTTCTTTTCCAGGCATACACACACACACACACACACACACACACACACACACACACACACACACACACGCGTATATATATGCCTGGAAAAGAAACGCAGCTAGTGAGATCGAGCGAGCGAAGTGCAAACACATGAGTACAAGAGCATAAAAGGAACTGAAACAGCACGACTGAGCCCACCTGCCACTCTGCCGGAAGCACATATGTCTAGAGGACACTTGGAGGGACAGCTGGGGACCTGCCGCTCCACATTCAGGTGCAAGTTCTTCATGCTTCTCATTTCCCTACTCTGAGCTGGTTCTATTGTTTAAGGATGCATATTTTTTTCATATAACAAAATCTTGAAAGTCAAAGCACCCACTTTACACATTATTAATTTATATATACACAGGATAGAGTACTGGATACATTAGAACAGGTATCAACTGTTTTTTTGTGGGAGATTTAGGGCATCTCAAGGACAATTTTGATTAAGTGCAATTTTTATCTCATACCCCAACTTCTAATCTAATGGCTCCACTGGCTTTGCAAAGTGCTTCAGACACACAGGACCCAGATGAAGGGGCAAGCTTGATGCACCTGCAGGGTTGCCAGGGATTACACATGATTTATGCTTGTTTATTATTCAACAACTTGCTCTAAAAACACCATACACACTTAACAACGTTTGCGTTGATCTCTTTCTCAGAACCTGATTTCTTTCCTCTGCATGTATTAACAAATCAACAATAAAAATGAAATTTCTGAAGTCAAAACAATCAGAAATATTGCCCACAAATGTAAATCTCCCAATAATCTAAACAAAAGCATCACAGCCTATATGCTAATCCCAGTTAATTTCTACTGAGTCTCCTAGCAGCTCCCCTGGTCTCACACAGGCTCCAGTGCATAAGCTGATGTGCAAGGGGCTACTGGTATTCTCTTAAGAGTGGACCCCTGCCTCCTTGAGGGGAAAGAGTTGAAAGCTGAATCACTCATCTCCCTGCTTCTCCTCATGCCCCTACATGTACAAGCCAATACCTGCTTAGAAAAGTCAAAAGCTCAGAAAGATGAGTAATTAAACCATTTTCCAAAGATTTACAAATGAGCCAGAAGCAGTCCAGCCCCACAGCCTCTCCAGAGCTCTAAACCTTAAAAATACTAAAGTTTTCTAATCAGAGCACCATGAATGTATACTGAGAGACTACAGAGCACGTGGGAGGCTATTTCATGCTTCAGAGCCTGCAAAGCTATTGTGGGACAGATGTACTAATATGGGAAAGAAAATTAAAGTTTAATGGTAAATAACCTCACAAAAACCTCAGAATGGTAGCTAAATAGCATTATGTAAGTCTTTTTAATATGCACAGGATCCTTCCTTGAATATAAGCTTCCGAAGGTTCTGTGTCCTATAAATATTTTCAAGTCGAGACTGATATTTATAGGTCATCTTCACAGAACATACTCACCTAATTATATTTATATAATGAGAACAAGCTGGACTTTGTTTGCCAGTATCAGGTGGAACTTGAAAGCTACCACTGATAAAAGAATCTTCCTTCAAAAGCTCAGTAACTGTATCTGCATAAACTTTTTATCATATCACTCTTTTACCATATCATGGAGGCAGGCCTTGGTGATGTGCTGAGTAAAGCCACCCCTGTGGCTTGTGATGGCCCCAACTTCAATTCATTTAAACAAAGAATTGCATCAACCCGGCTCTAAAGGACCTGTCAAATTAGTGTGACCCATTCAGATCAACTCTCTTGCAGTTGCCACAGCCTTTAACTATAAGAACTCTGATCACAAAACACCTTGCACAGCAGTGTCTACATAAAAATCACATATATGCCGCAGAAACCAAACTTTCAGGATGTGGATTAAATGCTGCATATTAAAGCCGCTTTTTACAAAAGCACAAAAATATTTTAGACCAGTTCAATGCATTTCAGGTTATGATTTAAGAAATGGTATGGGTAAATGTCAGTAAAAACTCAACCAATTAGGTTACATAATAAAAATTAATTAAGTCCATGGGTCGACTCCATTCAAGAAGAAAAAAGGATATATTCCTCCATTTCATCATAAGTCTAACTGCCTACTTCCCTCAGTATAACTTCATGTTAATTTTATGTTAACCTCTGTTATTTTTTAAAAAAATAAATCTGGTTTCTTGTTCCCCAGGACTTCTCACATGAATCATCTGAAAAAAACAAAAAACAAAAACCAAAAAATAACACCTAAAGCATATCTTTTTGCAGAAAAATGCCTTCTTGGAACAAAGCATTTTCTGACATCACACTGCATTGGCCTTACTTGATTTAAGTTCATAGTATAATAAAGTAAAAAGAAATAAAAAATGTTAAAATAAACATGTATTGAGTATAACATTTTACAACCAAAATACCTTGAAAATAGCATTTCTAAGCAAATGAAAAGGCTGGAATGCCAACAAATATCTGAGAATGAGTATCATTTTAAAATATAGTTTGACATGTCTGGTGAAGGAGAACCAGGGGTAAATTCATTATCATGCATTTAGAATTTCTATTTTATTTAAATGAACATCTGACTTCTTTTTATGTTTCAAATTCAGGAAAGCAGAAAATCCCAAGATATTAAAACCAAGTATTTCCTGGATTATATAAAGACTGCCACAAACCTGCATACGAGCATCTCTCTAAACTTAAGAAACTGCTGACTCTAGGCTAAGAGAGTGTTCGATGCCCAGGTGAGGTCAAGAGGATAAGTTCAGTTTACCCAAATCCCATGTTTTCCCACCAGGAAATGATAAAAGAATGGTTCATATATGAAAAAAGAAATAAAACTTCATACTTCTTTTCCCAAGGATTACAATCTGTTGACAAGACAGATCAGCAGAGCTAAGCAAATAGCTGGTCCCGAGGAAGAGCCTAGCAGTGTTGCAGAGATGTAGGTACAAAGTTATAGGTGACCCTGAGCCTGCACTGTCAGCTATGTCTTCAGTGTGGCCCCTGCAGGCTGGTCCCCTCTGTTACAGAGTGCAGACTAAGCCCTGGCCCCAGCCATGGATACTATGTGGTCATCTGAATGTGCCAGGAGCTTGCTTTGAGAAGGGAGAAGAAAATTGTCTGGTAGGTGAGAGAGGCTACTCTCCCCTCCATCCAAGCCTCTCTCTCTCTCTGCCTCTCTCTCTCTCTCTCTCTCTCTCTCTCTCTCTCTTTCTTTCTCTTTCATTTAACTCCAACATTACTGCACTCTGGGACAAACCAGGCTTCTGATCAAAGGCAATCTGTGACTGAGGTTCAAACGTGTTGATTAATGCTTCTACCAGTGATGTAAATCCATGAGATGGGGAGACTAGCCTAAGGGCTTTTATATTTCTTTAATGCATTAGCCATTAATGGGTTAAATTTGCCAATGGGACCCAGGAAGCCAGTCCCAAAACACAAGCTCAAATATATGTACTTTCCGAACTATGGTTCTCAAGGACATGTTCCATTTCTATGAGGTTTTAATGAGACGAGATATCCATTTATAATGGCTCTCACAGCACACCTGGGTATGATTTAGTAACTTGCCTAAGCCTTTACAATACTAAAATATATATACATACATACAATACATATATACATATAACCAGCAGTTTAAGATTTAGAACTGAAATTCATATGAAAGAAGGTTTAGAGTCACAAAATGAGTCTTTGCTTTTTTAAACTTCACAACATTATAGATGGTTCATAGTTTTAAGACACAGAATAAGCATAGATTATCATGACCCTGGGATCAGTTTGCTTTTTAACAAAATCAACCAAATGATCAAATAAAAATAATGGCATACTCCCTGTCTCATTATTTTTGGTTGGCTTATGCCCTGAATATGACATGTCAGGATCTAAGAGTGATATTCATTGACTAGTTCATAAGCTTATAGTACCTGCTGAGATGTTAAGAAAGTGTATAGTTCCTTTTCTTGTATGGCCAAGAAACAGAATGGAACTTTCTGGTACAAAGCAAGAAGGATCCCAGTTTTGAGGACGAGTTAAGGTGTTGGAAAGACACTGATAGATTCTTTTCTTTTTTCATTTCAGTGAGCACTTAAAATCACAGTTAGTCATGGAACACTGTTTAAAGATCACTATGATAATTTTGTTACTGTTTCATTTATATAAACATATATTCATTATATAAACATATATAAGTAAAAATAATTTGTATTGCAAGGTTTGCTATGTACTCTCCTCAGTCAATGGGAACCCCAAAGAAAAATGTTAAACAGCACAGTCTTGGTGACCGTAGAGGTAAGGTTCATTTATCTTTCCTAAGTTAGCACTACAATCAGGGTATAGATGAGGCAGCTCACTCTGCTTATTTTTCTTCACTAAGAAAGAACATTTCAGAAGATATCTTTCTTCATTCCAGATTTTATGCTGATTTAAGAAAACAAGATTTGGAAGCACAGCACCCTCCAGTTATATGAAGCAAGTAACAGCCACCAACAAGAGAACTGTTCTCCTCCACAGGTGTCCCCTGTGTCATTGGCCTCTCACACATGGCATCCACCACAGCACTGCTGGGAAGGGGCTAGTCAGACAGTGCTGACTTTCCTTACTTGGGGGACAGTATTGTACCTCGAACACTGTGTCACCTTACAAGCTGTCTATCTGCCCAGCTAAACTGTAGGAACTAGGTGGGCAGGGACTGCATCTTGCATTAATCTGTGTCTGGCAGGTACAAAATGAACTTCAATGTTAGTTCCATACTCTCAGAATCAGAGAATGTATTTCAAAGTTTAAAAGGCTACATACATAGAGAAGCAGCAAGGTCAACATTTTCCATAGGGCCCTGTGGACTCATCAGTTAATCATATTTTCCAATTAATTTTCCATAGTGCTCCATAGATCTTCTTGTTTTACTCCTGATCATAATGTACAGCTGCAATAATGTGAGGTTTTTAAATTGATGTTAAATAAGCTCCTAGAAGTTGCATTGCAATGAAGTCATTTCATAGAAAGGCAAACTAGATTTGGTTGTCAGAAAATAAATATATGTATGTTCATCATTAAAAGAGATTTATCTTTCCAGAAAGGAGAGTAATGGAATAAAGAAGGTGGTAAAGAAATTCTGAGCTCTATACAACTAGTGATGTATCTCACCTGAGGTCTTTATCAGAAAAACACAACATTCTGAATACTAAAGGTTTAAGGTAAGTTGGAAGTTCCCTTGAGGACCTACCAAGAAAGTAATAAGCTTAAACCAGAGGTGGCAGTATTTAGGTTAAGCATTTGAAAGACTCTTAAAACACGAGACCTGATAGCTGGCAGAACAGATAACTAAAGATGGCTGGAGGTGTTTCAGAATAGGACAGTCTCAGGAAGGAAGCAGCTTCAACTCTAGTGTCAACCCCAGCTAAGTAGTATGACCTTCCCTTGGTGCTCTGACTTCCTCTGCATAAATGCCCACCTTGCACTCGCAGCTTGGGGAGGTGCCACCAGCATCTCTAGGGCAGCCAGAGATCCCCACAAATGGGTTCAGAAAAACAGCACAAGGAATTGAAAGGTGCCCTGTGTACAATATGATGCACTGAGTAAAGAATGCAACCCTTGTCCAAAGTCTCCCCATATTAGAAGCTGGACTCCTGAAGCTTCTCTATACCACAGCCCCCACATACCCTCCATAATGATAAAAGACAGTGCTGTCTATCTAGATCAAGTGTGTGGTCTCCTTTAATTCTATGGTTTGACATTTCACACTAAACTATCAATTGGGCATTTTCAAGTCTAGAAGAGGAATACATTGTGTGAGTTTATTTCATAAAGTTCTGAATGTCAAAAGTTTCTGAGAAGACTCCTCTGTGACCCAGCATATAAAAAGATACAAAGGCAATTCCTTAAAACAATACAGGGACCTACAGAGACACAAAGGGCTGCATATGTACCCTTCAGTGCCTCACAGGCAGCTAAATACAGCCAAAGGGAATCACTTCTCAGGTAATAGAGGTGCAGGGCAGGACAGAGAAGGATGCCCTGCAGACCTCCACCCCTGGGATGGGACAAAGGGATGCCACGGGGCTTAATCCAATAGTGAGGGCTGCACTGGACCTAGACAGAACAAAAAGACAGATCCAGGTGGACTACTTGTACTAGATACTACTTGTATCTACACAACTTGTATTAGAATAGATGTTTACATATAACTTGTCGCTGCGATGGGAATACTATTCCCTCTTCTCACCTGCCCCAGAGGGGAAGAAGCTTGCACTCCATTCCTGAGAAGGGGCCAGTTGCGAAGGAGCAATTCCAACCTCACTCAGCCTCACTCCCTCCCTTCCTATCACTGCCTAAGGGAGAAGGATCAATGCATGTTGGTCAGTCAGGTGCTTTGGATCTTTCTATGAAAATGTTGCACTTTTTATTTATTAAAGTACAGTTGACATACAATGTTACATTAGTTTCAGGTGTATAACATATTGATTCCACAATTCTATACATTACGCTAAGTTCACTACCATTAGTATAGTTACCATTCTGCTACCATACAATGTTATTACATTTTTTCTGTTCTCCTGCCATGCAGAAAACTAAGCAAGGCAGGACTTGCCTCTCAGGAGAAGCTGCAGTTGTCCAGCACTTCCCAAGATTACTGGGACTGAATGTTTAATTCTGTGGAGAAGAAACACAGATCAAAGGCCACCTTCTGTAATCTACTTTATCAGCTGATATTCTGACATACATTTGACTGTCACTTGTGTCTTATTTCTCAATTAGTTCTAGATTTAGAAGGGGACAAAATGAGTGTGTTTACACACCTCTTTACGTGCCTCTTAACACTCCAACACCTTTATGTTTGAAAAAAGGAGGCTACCTAATGTTTAGCATTAGCAACGGTATGGCAAATGTCCACTGTCACCTCCGGTATGTGTGGCATTCTTTTATCCTCAGCCATGGAGACATTTAAGTATCCCTCTCAACATGGTGTCCATGCTGACAGTCACCACCAATAAACTGCCACCACAACATGAAATATAGCTTGTTATCTCAGACATTTGCATGTTGGACACTGGCTATGTTGCTTTCTGAAGAACTTCTTACTATACTTAGCCAGATGGGTCAGCATTCATTCACTGTACAAATATTTAATGAGCAGTTTATAACTCAAATGGGGGAGAAGGAAACAGGTGTTGGTCTTTATGGAACTTTACAATAATAAAGTACTGAGGAAAATAAAGTACCATGAGCCTTACTGAGAAGATGTATTCTCACTACACTAGTGGGTACAATCTAGAAAAGACTGAAAAACTCAAACGTTCCCAGAGATGGCAGGCCATCCCCCATGAATCAGTGTGACAATCTTATGTTCCATATATCAGCAACTTCCTGAGCCTTAGTCCCATCATGGGTATTTCTAGAACTCTACAAATAGCCCCATAACAAAAAGCCAATGGTCTGTACTAAAACTCCAACACCACTTCTCTATTTTGAATACACTACAATTTGAATACACTTCACTATTTTCCATTCCACCTAAGGGTGTCAGGAGAGAACTGACCAACATGCAAGTAGGAACTGAGAACATCTACTTGAAGCAGTACGACTGCAAATAAACAGGCTTCTTGGTAAGTAACCCAGTCATTCATCCTCAATCATGGGCGCTCCATGATGAACTACAAAAGCAAAAGGAAGAAATGGAAGGAGACGGGAAATAAGAATATGAATTCAAACAAAACCAAAACCAAAGTCCCTCTATTATTAACATTCCAAAATCAGGAGAAGAAAAACACCCATACTAATTGTTTGATCTTGGAACCTAGATAGGTAGGTAGGTAGGTAGGTATCCATGGCAAGAGCTAGAGAGAGAATTTTCCAAGATGCTTGGAAGGAAAAAATATAACACAACACTCTCATGTTTTTCATTTTTGTTTCCCCTCCCCTTCTGCTTCTTGCTTCTATCCCTCAGAGACTACAGCCTTCAGAGAAACGGAATTGCGTATTAGCTGGCTATTAATTAAAGGATCTAAGTTTGCTGGTACGGAAGGATGAGTGAGAGCTAGCCACACGATGCTCGGCTAATCCCTCACCTGAGGCACCAGGAGCGGTTACGGCCTGGTGGTGCTGCGTGGGCAGGAGTTCCTAGGAAATGGAGAGGATCATTTCCTGACAGCTTCATATGCTGAGTGTCAGCACCTGGCCTGCTTTGATGATGGGTTTTACCCGAATCAGACCACCCAGGAACTGCAGGGACAAGGAAGCCAGCCGAGTTTCAGGGACATGTCCAAAAAGGTACAGGAGGATTACAGAAAAAGGCATTGTTGTTATCTGTCAAATCCACATACATTCCTACACAGGCAGAAGGAAATGCCATTTGGGGCTGTGTGCTTATGCAGTTTACAGCTTGTAACTTCATCTTCTAATTTTTTTTAGAACACTAAGGAGAAGTTACACAATATTAAGGAACAAAGTCCAACTTCAAACTCAGAAGTCCCCAGGAAGGAAGAAGGAATTAGGGTGCATTCATATGGCTTAAAGATGCTGGCCCCAGTGAGAAATTACTGGACTGGTGAAGTGGAAACACACTGGTTGGAAGGCAAACACTCTTTAAATTCCTAATGACCTTTGTCAGGAGGAGGTTTCCTCTTTCAATAATTATTGCATGCATTCTCTGACTCAGTCCAGACACTAGCCCAAGTTGGATTTATCTGTGTCATCATCATCCATGAGCCACGTCAATAGACACCTCAATATGTGTAGTCCTCAGACACTCAGGCTTAATCCAAGGACATCTGTGACGATTTTACGAGTTCCCAAATCCAAAAAGTAACATTCTAGAGTGATTATTTATATTCAGAAAGAAAAGAGGAGAAAAGTACAATGTATTCCATGATGGACAGGCATAAGAATCAGTGATGTCCAGGTTTGAAAGGCTGCGAGAAAGAAGAAAAAAGAAGAGTATCAGCCAATTCTTCAAGGAAGCTTTATAGGCAAGGCAGAAAAGCATACAATGAAGTGAGATGAGCTACAGAACTTTGGGCATGTTACTTGACCCCACTGCAATTCTACCATTTATAAAATACATATAGCAAGAGTATGTATCTCATGTAGTTGTGATGAGATCCAATGAGCTAACACATGTAAAGTACTTAAATAGTACCTGGCACACAGTAAATGATGATGATGATGATGATGATGATGATGATGTTACTGTTGTAATGGTTAATTTTTTTAATTTTTTAATTGAAGTATGGCTGATATATGTTACATCATGTAATGGTTAATTATATGGGTCAACTTGGCTAAGCCATGATACCCAGGTATTTAGTGAAAAACCAGTCAGTAAGTTGCTGTTTTTAGTTTTTTTAGGTATTTTTAGAAGAGATTAACACTTAGGTCAAGAGATTTTGAGTAAAGCAGATTACCCTCCATAATGTGGGTAGGCCTCATCCAATCAGTTGAAGGCCTTAAGAAAAAATGAGGAGTCCCTGAGGAAGAGGAGATTCTGCCTCCAGACTGCCTTCAAAGTTAGGCAGATTGCAACATCAAGTCTACTTTGGTTCTCCAGCCTGCTGGCTGCTGGACTGCCCTGAAGATTTTAGACTTGTCAGCCTCCATACTCATGGTTCCAATTCTTCTTCTCAATCTCAATCTCTCTCTCAGTATATACTGTGTATACCTTTGCACAGTGTTTGTGTATATATCCTTACTATATACTATACTCAATATGTACACACACACACACACACATACACAGGTAGGTATATGTATGCATACACACACACACACACACACACACACACAAACACATACTCTATTGGCTCTGTTTCTCTGGAGAACCCTAATACAAATGTTATATATATATTTTTTATTTTATTTTTTTTTATTAAAAAAAATTTTTTTTTAAATGTTTATTTATTTTTGAGACAGAGAGAGACAGAGCATGAATGGGGGAGGGTCAGAGAGAGAGGGAGACACAGAATCTGAAACAGGCTCCAGGCTCTGAGCTGTCAGCACAGAGCCCGATGCGGGACTCGAACTCACGGACCGTGAGATCATGACCTGAGCCAAAGTCGGATGCTTAACCGACCAAGCCACCCAGGCGCCCCCAAATGTTATATTTTTATCATTATCTTATGGCCAAGAAAGATAAGAGAAATGCCAGGGATCAATATCACAAACAAGATTTCAACTTGATTAACTTTTTCTGTAAGGACCATCCTATTTGGTCTTGGTTCCCGGAGAACACTGGCAGAATGTCAAAAGGACAATTTACTTAATGCATACCTAGTTGTTTCCCTTGTATTAGAAAATACATACAAATGTTTAATTAAAGCAAACAAGTAACATTTAACCTTCCTGATCACACCAGGAGCAAAGGTCTCACACATTTAACCACAGAAATGCGATTAAGTTCTTTGATTTAGAAGGGAAAAGGCTTCCCTCAGTTCCTGTCTTCACTTTGTTAAAGAACACCTAAGTCCCTTACTACACAATAATTCCTATCAGTTTAGACTGACACTTATCTAAGGAACATTTAATATCTCCAAAAAATGCAAATGAATTACCTAAGAAGAAAAATCCAACTACATGCAGCTTTAGAAGGGCTATGATATACTAAAGAAGAAACTAACAATTTTCTTTAACATCTCTGAACTCCAGGGACAAATGTAGCTATTTGTTATAACTAAGCTTCCTGAAACATTTGACATTCTA
This sequence comes from Panthera pardus, assembly GCF_024362965.1. NCBI lineage: Eukaryota > Metazoa > Chordata > Mammalia > Carnivora > Felidae > Panthera > Panthera pardus. Next base: position 59,478,649 of record NW_026526821.1, on the reverse strand, counting down.
ACTACTCCTGCTAGATTAATGAAACACTTGAAATATAAAATGTGAAATCTGTATTTCTTTCATTATCGGTTTATGGCATTAATAAGAACCACTTTGCTAATTACTCTATTCTCAGTTTCTGTTGGGATAAATCTAAGGTATTAAGAGTACGTAAGAATTGGGGCACCTGGGTGGCTCAGTCGGTTGGGTGACCGACTCCGGCCCAGGACATGATCTCTCGGTTCATGAGTTTGGGCCCCGCGTCAGGCTCTGTGCTAACAGCTCAGAGCCTGGTGCCTGCTTCCGATTCTGTGTCTCCCTCTCTCTGCACCTCCCCTGCTCATGCTCTGTCTCTCTCTGTCTCTCAAAATATAAGTAAGTGTTAAAAAAAAAATTTAAGAGTACATAAGAGCTTCATATTTAAGTCTTGCTCCAAATGATGACTATATTGTTCTGATGGGGCCCACGTCACTGAGATTATAGTTAGATGTGTTATATTGCATTAAGCTAAAAGCTAACTTAGGGGTGGAATAGACCTCCACAACCATCAAGATCTTAGATTTCTCACTACAGTTTACCCCCAAATTTAAATGTCTGATGTGGCAGGAAACTTGTACTATAATCTTAAATCGGGAGACCCTGATGCCCCAGAACTTCTCCATATGTTTTTATGGGGGGGTTGTGAGTGCTATTACATTTAATCTTCTATATGGGCTTTCCTTTGCAATTACCAAACATTTTATACATACTCATTAAAAAAATATCCTTCTGAAGTGGACAGAATTTTCCAGTTTTCCAAATTATCTTCCCAGATAATTTGCTTCCAGAAATCAAAACTAGAACTAGAACCAGGAGGCAATTCTAAATTGTCACATTTTCTGTCTGTCTCTCGTGTTCTCACCTATCTGCTTCATACCACACTCCCCTGACTCCCTTTCTTCAAGCTCCAGATTTCTAAGAATCAACAAAGGACTGCAAAGGGATCAAATCAACAAGGGATTTGTAAAGGGAATCTGCAAAGACGAAGAGCATCCCCAGGACATGGTTCTGAAGCCCTGAACAGACAAATGAGTTTCTGCTCCTGAGAGCAAACCAGCGAGGAGCAGGCTCTACCAAGGAGGGTCGTGCTAAGGGTTCATCATTCAGGTATGGACAGTGATCATGAGGGGAATTTCTTTGGTGGTCAGAGAAAAGGAAACTGGTCCAGCACTGCTCTAAATTCACAAGGACTATGAGGAATTTCTTAGAAGATTAAGTAGCCATTCCTACTATGACAGGCTGTGCTTGAAAGATTTCCTTGGACTTCTGTCTTACAGGCAATCTAACAAGTTACTATGCTATTGTTATGTGTTAAGCTTATTAGAGCAGCCTAGCACCCTAAGTTCAGTATGCCTAGTAGTTTTATGTAATCTCTATTATATATGGTAGCAGAGACTGCTAGCTGCCTATCACTGTCCATTCTTCCCTTCCTCTTTTACTAATAGCACCTGAATTTTGTTGGACAAGGCGGTGTACCCACTTTACAAACCACATTTCCAAATTTCTGCTGTGATTACTCATGTGGCTAAATCCTACCGAAAGGGATGTAAGAAGTTACCTGTTGGGGCTGTGAGAAACTTCCTTAAGTGAGGACTTACTCAGCTAACAGCCTCCATTCTGCCCATCCCCCCCTTCTTCCTCCATCCTGTCAGGAATAGAGGTAATGATGGCTGGAGCTGCAGTAACTACTGGTGACAATGAAGGAACATTGAGGACAGAAGCTACATATTAAGGATGGAAATTTTAAAAATGAGCCTGAGGCACTGATGATATTGTTAAGCAGCCTGTTGAGATCAATCAACAATCAATTGTTTAAAGATCCATATAGTTTATCTCCCAAGTATCTCTCCTCACCCTTTTTACTAGTCAATGATTCAGCATCTACTTAGTGCCTAATGTGAACCAAGTGCTGAAGGTACAAGAAAGTGTGAGACACACTTCATGCCCTCAAGGAGCTACTAGTCTACTGGGGGAGACATTCAGTAAGTAGCAGAGTATGTGCTATTACAGTAAGATGTGCATTATTCATCCATTCAAAAGGTGTCTATTAAGCCCATACTAAGTTCTAGACACTCTCCCAGGGAACATGATAATGAATTTATATTCTAAATGGCATGGAGAAGAGCAAGTTGGAGGAACAAAAAGAAGACTGATGAATAAGACAATGTCAGAAAATAAGGGTGCTGAGAGATAGTGAGTGACTGCTGGTAGCCAGCAAAATCCTCTCTGTAAAGGTAATATTTAAACCAAGATCCTGAACAAAGAGGGAAAAAGAACCCTGTGGAGAGCTGGGGGAAGAAAGTTCCTGGCAGAAGGGAGAGCCAATGCAAAGGTCCTGGGCATGTATAGACCTTGCATGTTGCTAATAACTCCTAGAGAGAAGCACTTGGCCCTGAATGAGGGGAAGGGGAGAGTGAGGGGGGTTTCCCAAGTTGGCCTTGGCTGAAGCCAAGTCCTTCTCCTCTCTAGAGCACAGGAATTCCCAGCAGCGAAAGAGCACAGTGACTAAATTGTGCCCTGCTTCATGCCCTACTCAGTGACACCACTACCTGTGCTTCATTCCCAACATATTTTCCTTCCCTGAGAAATAATCACATGAGGCTCTTGGGGTGGTGGGAGAAACAAAAAACAGAAGAAACCCATCATTCTCCTTCTGCATTAGAGGAAAATAATTTTTGGCAACACTGCCACTTCAAAAGCAGTTGTTATGATTAAGTCCCAGCTTGTACCCAGATCAACAGCCACATAAAAGTCCACTAACACACCATTCCTATTCTGAGTTTTCCAGGTACCTCAGTTCAGAAGGGTTGGCTGATCAGGATCTTTACTGATCATATGCCAAGCCAATGAAGAACAAAGCAGCCCAGGACCTCAAAGCCACAGACAGCATAAAGGCAAGAGAAACTGATGCAAACTCATGGCCCTTACTCCAAAACCCTGGTCTAGTTCTGCACGAGGCCCCAGAAATATGCATGAGCCCTCTGGATAGTGCCTGTGTCCTGACTACCTTTCAATGGCTTCATAACACTATGAAGGCGACGATGACATTCCTAATCTTCTGTCTTAGTCACCATATTAAACATTGGGAAGTGTAGAAACACACCAGTCCATGAAATTTAGCAGATTCAGAGAGGTGATGCATCCAATTTTCAATAGATGATGATGTTACTACGATGAACAATTCTTTGATCATTAAAAGAAAATGTGACATTGTCCTCTTCTCAAACCAAAAAGACCTCATTTCCTCTGGAAAAAAAGAAGTTATCAAATGAAAGGTTTTTCTTCATATTAATGAAGATCCTTTCTCTCTTTTCACAGATTTACTGCACTCAATAATTGTCAAGTTATTACCTGGTGATCTATTTCTAATGAACTCTACTTGGTTAAAAAAGAAGCTGAATGTGGAAGAATAATTTCTCATTGGTTCCCTGTTACCCCTCTGCTGATTGTTCAGTCTACCATTTAATAGTGGAGCTGATGACAGTTTTGCAGTCTTTGGCTAATTTCCCTGTTATATGTTTCTCTCAGATTAGTACTTTATTTAAAACTGGGACTAGTAGATCTTTTCCCCACTAATGCCTCAACTTGAAATTTTTGTCTGGATCATCATCTAGATTAGATTGAATGTTGGATTTCAACCTAACCTACATCTGTCTTCTATGAGTTATTTGTGTCTAAAATAAGCCTACTTATATTGACTTTTTGTTTTAATGGCCAAAAGCGAGATTGGAGTTGATGACCTTGGGTTGGAGTTGATTATACTCTTTCCATGCTGTCCCAGTGTGGATATTTCTCACTATAAAATTAAAGCTGTTTAAGTGTATTATCTGTTCCCCTATCAGTAATAACACCCATATGCAGGAATGTCCTAATAAGCAGAGTAGGATTAATTAGACAAAAACATAACTTAAGGCAAAGCAGACTGTGAAAGGTTGGTGGTGGGGAACATAAACTCCCACTTCTTCAAAGTACAGAGGTTGGTCAAAGCTTCCCATCTTCGTCAAATTACACCACCTGTCGGGGGCTCTGGCATGGAAAGGAACATAGCAGGAGACAGCCCTTCTTCCACTGGAGGTCAAGAAGTTTATACTCTAAGGAAGAGCCAACGTGCTCTGTAACTCTGCTTTTTAAATTTTTCAGCACTTATATGCTATGAACCATGCTTGACCCTAGAGGTACAAAGAAGGAAAAGACAAGGCAGTGAGTGACAGAGCTGTGAAGAAGCTCTCCTGTAGCCAGGGTGACAAATAATCAGTGGCCCACAAGACCCACATCCAGAAAGAGCTTTCTTTTTTGAAGCTAAAATGTAATAATCAAAATCTAAGTATATACATTTACATTTAATTAAGAAAGGGAATGGACCTTAAGAGGTTATCTGTTGTTTTTTTTAAAACAGACTTAGAGAAAATGGAGTCAATAGGGAGTTTAGGTGATTCTCTGACATAAACGCAGTAACCTGATTCACCTGTTGAAGTGTTCCACAGTTAATGGATACCCACTATGTACAGGCACTGTGTTAATGCAGGAGTAACAGAGGCAAGACATGATCCCTGATCTTGAGATGACCTTGTCCTCAGAGATAAGTGAATATAGAGAGATAACTCAGAATGCAGGACTTATTACTGTCTGCAGGCTGATGCAGAGATATAAACTAAGCATGAAGGGAAACAGTGATCAAAGAATGGCCTTTAGCTGGTTCTCAAAAGATAAACATGATTTCTAAGACCTGGCACACTTTGACTGAAAATTACTTTGGAATTTCTACTCTTCCAAAACAACAGTGGCTCTTTCCCTCTTGGTTCAGACACTATCAGGATCACTTTAATAAATGTATGCAGAAGATACAAATGCATAAGTCTCCACGGTCTAGTTAGCAAAATGTGGAGCAAGAAAACAGTTCTTTAGGTAACACCTCTAGTCTAATGGAACTCTGAAGCAAACTTCACTACTTTCCTTGAAGACTCGTGGCAAACAGGACCTCCTCTCCATTTCCACAGATGGGGTGAAGAGCTGTTGTTGACAAGCTCACTGAGCCTTCTCAGTTCCCACCACAGCTTCTCACCAAGAAGTCAGACTTCCCAGCCAGGCATGCTAGTGGCCCCTGCCACAGTGTGGTCGGTTCTGGCCCTTTCTCCTCTTCATGGAGGCAACTGAGAATGGTGAGTTTCCGGTTTCCCAATTGTTCAATTTCTGTACCCCACTGTCTAGCCAGGAAAAATGAGAAACTCTCCATCCATCCCACCCTCACTGGGGAACTATCTGGGGTCCAACTTATGCAACAATGATTCCTTCAAACACCTTCTTGCTGACTCTAAAACCTAGTCCACAGGTATTTTTAGAGATGGCTCAGCTCTGCATTATGGGATAAATAATCACTGAAAATAAGCCTCACATGTGGAAGACACGTTGGGGGTTAGAAAGCAGAAGCTGTTGACAAAAACCTTACCAGCCACTCAGGAAAACTGTGAGACCTGTAACAGGGGGTCTGCCACACCCCAGAACAGCCTAGGTGGCATTGCAAACATACTTACTGAACAATTCGTCCAAATGACTATCTATGTGCAAAGCCAATTTTTTTAACCAAATTTTTGACGAACCGTATTTTTGACAAATAGAAATTCCCCCGTTATCCATTTCAATGATTTTCTATTTCATAGAAAATTAACTTCAAGAAACGTGTACCCCATGCCGTCCTCCTCCAGGCTCTGCCTAACAGACACAGCCCCAACCATGAAGAGGCAACCCCATGCTGGGAGACAACATATGCAGCAACCGTCCCTGAAAGATGGTGATGGTCCAGAGAGAGGCTCTGACTGATATCCTGCTGGAGCTTCAAGATGCACCACTGTCTTCAGAATTTATCCAAAGCACACCCCAAACTCAGAAATGGACCTTCCCTTGCAGACTGACAGTTACCGAGAATAAAGGAAAGCAAATTCATTTGGGCCACTCTAGTTAGAAATCAGTAACAGATGAATAGGAATTAGGCCAAAGTTCACATGTTTTGATACCTGAGTATAATGGTTTGTTTAAGAAACTAATAATACCAAGAGCTGGTGTGTGGGTGGGTCATAGGTAACTTATTTAGGAGACTAGAGTACCTCAGGCACATTTAATCCCCAATTACATACAAATGACTAACAAACTAATATTGAATCTTTAGGGCAGTGACTTATGGTCTTTTCACTGGTGTATCACAGCCAGGTCCTTGCCCTCACTACATCCTAGATAAAATGATCCTTATTAAAATATGTCACCTCAGGGCTTCTAATTGGCACCATTTTGTTCTCCTCATGCAAGTGAATGTATTCTTTGCTTTGTCAGTCATTATATAAATTTTTACTCAATACCTACCTGCAAAGCCCTGTATAAAGTATTGTAGCAGGATGTAGGGATAAACAACACCTCTAAACTCATTCATGGAATATAAAGTCAAAAAGTGGATATATGTAGACAAACTGCATGGAGCTTTCATAGGAAGGGGGCGTTGCATCTGACCAAGAAGAGCAAAGGAAGGAACTTAGGACACATGTACAAGTGGGCATATGGAGATGGGAGGGTTAGAATTCAGCCCAGTAGAGGTGGAAAGCATGGCTTGGGGGTACACAGGGAATACTAAAATATCCAGTTTTTTCAGTGCATGGAATAAATGAAGGTACTGGTGGGGGATAACCCTGGGAAGAAAGAATGGGGACTTAGCACGGATTATCCCGCAGCCAAGATTTTGGCCACAAGAAGTGAGTGGCTGCACTCTTTTAAGCAAAGGAGATCATGATACTTGTACTGAAGAGCAGTAAAACTAAATTACTTTCACAATCCTCTATAACTTGGGAGACTCTCATTCAGGTTGGTTGCCTTTCTCCCCAATACCAGTCTGCATTAATAAGACCCAACTGTACAGGTCACCAGTCTGGGGGTACTCAGAGCTCTGTCACTACCAGTATCCACCTCCTCCCATGAGGAAGGCCTGGCCATTTTCTTTTCTTTAAAAAATTTTTTTTTTAATATTTATTTATTTTTGAAGGAGAGGGAGACAGAATGTGAGCAGGCAAGGGGCAGAGAGAGAGGGAGACACAGAATCGAAGCAGGCTCCAGGCTCTGAGCTGTCAGCACAGAGAATCTTACACTAAGTGAGTCCTGAGACAACTCCCCATGTTGCCCCATATTCCATCCACCTGCTCCTTTTCACATCTCAGCTTCTGTAGCACAGTCTGAGTGCCTTGCTTGGCTTTGTAGGCAGACAGCATGAATTTTTCTTTGCTGCCCTAGTCTATCGTATTTTATTTGGAATCGAAAAACTCAAAGGAAGATGGATGATGAATGAGAACAGTGGACAGCAAGGGCCCTGCTGAAAGGACACCTTCTCCTGCTGTCCCCAGATGGACCTCCCTGCCTCATTCTGAGAAAGAATGAAAGTCCTACGGACACAGCTCCCTCAGAAAGCCCAGGGCTGAGCTAGCAGCACGTGAAGCATCTTCTTATCCTAAACCTGCAGTCCACAAGGAAAACATCTGAGATTGAAACCACTTTGTCAGAGAAAAAATAATAATGAAAATAAAAACGGCTAAGTGAAATTAGCCAGTCAGAGAAAGACAAATACCTATGATTTCACTCACATGTGGAATTTAAGAAACAAAACAAACGAACAACGGGCGGGTGTGGGGGGTGTGGGGGGGGAGATAAACCAGAAGAACAGACTCTTAACTCTAGAGAACAAACAGATGGTTACCAGAAAGGAGGCAGGCGGTGGGGGGCGGGGCGGTGAAATAGGTGATGGGGATGAAGGAGTGCACTTGTGATGAGCTCCGGGTGTTGTACGGAAGTGTTGGATCACTATATTGTACACCTGAAACTAATATAGCACTGTATGTTAACTACCCCGGAATTAGGATTTTAAAAATTCATTATGGCAGAGCATTTGATACTTAATATGCTCTTTAGTCTAATCAAAAAAAAATGTTACATGCAGTATTGTATGAACTAAAGAATATGTAAATTCATACACACACGCAAAAAAGCTGTGTCTTCCCTACCATTAGCTCATGACCACATCCAATCCTCCCAACTAGAGTGATATGAAACCTGGGACAGAAATGGGTGGAAAACCTCTGGATATAGCCTCAATTTAACCCCTCCAAATAAAATTTTAGTTGGAAAAATAAAGGTCACTTTCAAGCTGCCTTGGCAAATTACTCAGATTTCAGATTTCTCATCTGTAAAATGGGAAAAATAATAATACCAACCTACTAGGGAGGTCAAGAATTAAATGAAGTAATGCATATAAAAGTACTTAACCCATCCATTTAGGGTATCTTATTGCTGCTAACATTCATGTATCTAAACTGTTTTATTTATTTAACTGTTTCCATCTCAAGTGAAACATTTATTTCCTTTTAGTTCCCCTAAAGGCAGGAGAAATGATGAACTTTGGGGCAAGTATGTGAATTCCATCTGGTGTACGAATGTTCTAAAACACTCACAGGCAGCGATAAATGTCTTCTGCAGCTACTGAAATAATATTTCAAATATCAAAAAATGGAATGGAATAGAATGTCTTTGCACACAATAACCATGAAATGATATTTTTTACTCTTCCCAAGTACTTAAAAAAAACACTTCATTTCTTATATATTCCCTAGCCATTACGAAGAGATTTTAAAAATCAACTCTCTACCCAGCAATTTGATTCATAAGAGACAGACAAGAAAGCATTACTAACAAAGTGATTTTATAGCTAAACCTTAATTACATGTGCAGCTGCATCAATTCAGTTTGGACAAATAATTACATGATTAATCGTGCAGTAACATTAAATGTAACATAACAGTAAGATTAAATGGATTATCTCCATCCTCCTTCCTCAGCCAAGTATTTCTGCATTTGTGGTTAAGTTTCTAAGTTTTGTTTTGTTTTTTTAACCTGTCAAAAAATAATAATAAAAAGGGGGAAACAAGTTAAGAAGAGCCAGTGTGTGGGTGAGTATGTGACAGATTCCAGCAGAGGAAGAATGGAAATATTTGCTAAATCTGAATATTCTCTTAGGTAAAAGAGATATAAAGTCACTGTATTCTTGTGCCTCAGTGCCTGGGACATGGGAGGAAATTCAATGTTTTTCCTTTGAAGGAAGGATCATAGCAATTCATTACTACTAATAATTATGAAAATAATATGGCCAAATAAAAAATTGGTGAGTTTTTCTGGTGTGTGCTCAATGAACTGCCATATCCATGAAATCACTTTATTTTACAAAAAAAATATATATATATAAAAAATAAAACAAAGATTTAAAAACTAGGTTTAACCATTCCAAACTCTTAGGTGGAGAATTTATCCATCCAGTCAGCAAATGTTTCTAAAACACCTATTAGGCATAATTACAACAGGAGAATCAGACTCCTACATCAACCTGTTACTTAAAACTATATGTTATTCATATGCTCTGTGCCCCACTGGTACTGTGACAAATTCTTGAGAAGTTTGAGACATACTTCCTGTTGGGACAGCAAATACAATCAAATTTGTTGATAGAGAACTACTGTTCAAGAAATTATATAACAATGAGAATATATATGCCTCCATCCAAACATATATGCCTGTGTGTACAAATGTCCCTGATAATCTGCTATGATGCCCAAATGGGCAGGTAAAATTAAGCCACTGAAAATGGGGGGCTGAGGTTATATGCTAAATAGTAAAAAGAGCTTTTATTTAGCCTAAAAAACTAAGAAAGAAAATTCATTTATTGAGAGCTTAATAATGTTTATGTTTTAATTGTAACTAGCCACTCAGCCTTAAAGAACAAATCAAATTATAAGTATTCAAAATAACTTTTCTGAAAAAAAAATGTGAAATGTGTGAACTTCCCTTGAGAACATCTTTCTGATTTTTGAAACTGACTTTTTTTTTTTTTTGCAAAAAACAATTGAGAGTCTGTAGTTCTTACCAAGATATCTCTTTAAAAAAAAAATACCTACCATGCCATCATCCTGGTTGATTTCCTCTTTAATTACTGGCTTGTCTAACTATGCCAAATGTTCATTGCCAATGGTTCTGCCTACGATCTGAACAGTTCTCCAACATCAGTTTCATTGACATCATTGAAATTCCATATTTTGGTAAGACATAGACGTCACAGTCCCAAATTGCACTGTATTTGCAGTATTTCGTCAGATGTTTACAACTTCTTAGGGGGGAACAAGTAGACAGATGCCAGGTTAGGAAAGCGATAGGAGTAAAAACTCATTTTACAAATGGTCAGTTCATCAGTAAATACTTCATATTACACTGACTTGATTTTCTCTGCAAAGCTGAGACTGACTTAATTCTCTGAGAATGACTGCTTGGAGGATGTAAAGTGAGGTGCTACACTCTCTCATTTAGAAAACAAGAGGCACCAGTTGAGTTCACATTTTCCTCCTCCACTTTAGAAAAGTCCTTTGTTTTTCAAACACCCAAACTCTCACTTGGTTGGTTCCCTCTGTCCTACTGATCTCACTCTGAAAACATTCACCTTGACCTGACCTGCCCTCCAACATCTTGCTTTTCCTCCTTCTTTGGTTTTCCAATCCTGTGTATTATTGTTTCTAAGCTTTACTAGGAAGGTAGCTACCCAATATAAAAAACATAACTAGGGGGCCTGGGTGGCTCAGTTAGTCAAGCGTCTGATCCTTGATTTCAGCTCAGGTCATGATCGCACCGTTCATGAGATCGAGCCCCATATCAGGCTTGGTGTTAACAGCCAAGAGCCTGCTTGGGATTCTCTCCCCTACCCCTGCTTATGCTTTCTTTCTCTCTCTCTCTCTCTCTCTCTCTCTCTCATCTCTCTCTCTCTCTCAAATAAATAAATAAAATTTTTTTAAAAAAGTATATGAACTATACTATTTATGATTGAAAAGGGTGCATGTGCAGAGGCCCTCTTATTCCACACATTTTCTTTGCCAGGGCCCTTCTGTTCCTTATTCCGAGGACTGACTAATGCAAGGCAGATGCACTCCAGTGGTTAAGAGTGTGGGTGTTGAAAGCAGACAGCTAGGTGCAAATCCTGGCTCTAACTTACTATGTGACCTCAGGCGGGTTGTTCAACTTCTCTGTGCTACAATTTCCTTCCCTGTAAAATGAAGGTAGAAGAGTGCTGTACTCCATAGACTCAGTAGGAGAATTAAGTAATTAATTAAAGTCCTTAAAATAGGGTCTGGTATTTAGTAAGCACTAAGTGTTAGTCTTTATTAGGATCTTCATCCCATCCAGTGCTCAATTAACACCAGGCCCCATACTAGAATCTTGGAATACAGAGACAGTATGCATTCCTAGGGCCCTGAAATCTGAAAAGGAGTCTGTATTGCAAGAACTTCAAAGGCACCCTCACATTTACAGGCTGTGTGATTCAGGATAGGGAAGCAGGGACAGACATTAAAGGCCACCTGTGCCTCTTGATGGAGTATCTTATGCCTTTAGACTTCTGTCCTCCGTTGTAAAAAAAAATGGAGACAATACTCCCAAAACGTTTTGGAATACTCACAAAGGTTCCGGAATGATTATATATAAGACATATTTGAGGAAGCATCTAAAACAGACTCACAGAGATACTCCAGAAATGTTCATTTCTCTGTCCTTCTTTAGAAAAATGACCATAAATTCAATTTGCCAATACCTACAAGAAGATGAACCATTAAAATAAAAGTTCACTCCGGGTAATTTTAAATCCTCCTATGTCCAAACTATAAGTCTTCAAAGACTGAGGATCAGTAATAGCTGTAACTTCTCAAATTCATCAAAATGTATTATTTCATCCTGTACAGAGTAGCTAACCAATGAACTGAGAAAGTTGCTCTATAATATCCCTCCTTGGACTGTTTTATGTAGAAGAGGAGGAAAAATGCCAGTTGTTAAAAGTATGCAGGAAAATTATGTGAAAACAAAACACAAAGTGACGGATAACAACAATCAGAACCAACACAATGAGCCCAAACACGGAGACAGAGGGATGATGGTGCAGGAAGGACTCAAGTGAGGAACTGGGCTCCCCTCACCAGCTGCAGCTCCTACTCCCATGACCCTCCACTCCCTTTGAGAACAGCCCACAGTGGGAGAGACCTAGCTCTGCCCCAGACAACTGAGTGAGTCAGTGGGGAGATGTAATGAAGGATTAGTAGGAACACAGAGGGTCTTGCAGGTGTGACTACTTGGCCAAAGTCATGGCTTAAAACTTGCTTTGTATACAAAGTCCAGGGACTTTTTGTGCATGTGCGTAAGTGGAGTGATGGAATGATACAGATTTTTTACCACTACTGTGCACAAACTAACCAAAATTCTCAAAGAATAACTTCTACTGACAGAAGGTCAGTGGTGTCTTTTTGTATACATTTAGCATAATATAAGCATGGGGATATTAAAATGCTGTGGTACCAAAACCCCCCCACTTAATTAACAATCTGTTGTTCTGATAAATACAAATAGAATGTAATGCATTGGCTTTTCCCCCCTTATCTTTATTCACATTTTGGGACTACACTGACTTATAAGTATAGAGAAAATAGATTTCAAATATTTTCTAGTAAATGGTGATGTATATATATTTGTGTATGCGTGTATGCCTACACACACACACACACACACACACACGTCCTGAAACTTTGTGGAAATGTTAACAAGGTAATAGTATACACATACAAAACACTCTGAGGAAGTACAGTATTTAGAAATGCTTCAATTATCACCAAGGTGATGTAGTAAAATGAGGATAATAAAATATAATTAAACATTAATTACAGAAACTATCAAAAATAATTGACTTGTACAAAGCACAGCACTCCTATTAAAAAAGAAACTGATGGATAATAAAATATATACAGTATTCTGTTCTCTAGACATAATTACTTCAAGGCAGCAATTAAATTTATAGAAAACTGTTAAGTTTCTTCTGTGACGCTTTACTACTGTGAACTCAAGACATTTTGACTGAGAATTGCCATTGCCTCCCAAAAATTCTTATGATTGTTTAACATCTTAATAGGAAACACTGCCGTAAACTCAAAGATGTGTGTTGTAAACAAACAGAAATGAATTCGAATGCAGTTAAGACCCTGCTGCACTTGTCATGTTTCTGGTGTGCACAGAACAGACTTTTGCTCCCATTAGAAATGCCTAATGCTCTTATAGCCAAGGCAGAGTATATTTTACAATTAAGGAAATTTTTAATTTTTTTTTTTTTTCAACATTTATTTATTTTTGGGACAGAGAGAGACAGAGCATGAACGGGGGAGGGGCAGAGAGAGAGGGAGACACAGAATCGGAAACAGGCTCCAGGCTCTGAGCCATCAGCCCAGAGCCCGACGCGGGGCTCGAACTCACGGACCGCGAGATCGTGACCTGGCTGAAGTCGGACGCCCAACCGACTGCGCCACCCAGGCGCCCCGGAAATTTTTAATTTTAATGCAAGAATAATATACTGAAGAAATGCTGGCAGGATAGATTTTTACTAAAAATTATCAAGCCAAATTTTTTATATTTACACCAGTTTGTTTCGTTATCATTTAAGGAAGTACGACACCATTCCAATGTCCTTACGGGAAGCATTAGGTTTTTAAAAGGGCATAAAAATCTCTCCTTCTGACCTTTTTTTTTTTTTAACATATTCAAAGAGCCCAGAGAATTCTCTACATACAGGCAGCTGTACACATAAACTTCTCTACACTGTTGCAGAGGATCCATGGGGGGGAGGCTAGGATTTCACAAGTTTTTACACTGACAAAATTTGTAACCACTGAAAAATGAAGATGGTTCTAGTCAAAACAGGTGTGTGCGGGTACAGCAATTGGCAAAATGAAAGCAGTAAATTTGAGAATTCTGTGTGTAGGTGTACATTTATGTAGAACAGCCTTGAAAAATCTGACCACATTTGTCCTTGTCATATACTTTTTTGTTTGTCCAGAAATGATGCTTTTGAAACTATATTGTTTTAGTCCCATAACACTAGGGATATTAGGTTAAAGGAAGGAGGAAGACACTGCTAGCAAGCACTGGGGCCCTCCCTTACTGATGTGAGAAAAAGCCTGAGTCTCCGAGAAATATATCCTAAAACAGAACTGAAATGAAACTGTGACAGACAAGTAATGTGAACCACTACATTGGAAGCCACAAGATCAGGGGCTGTTTGTTACTGTAGCATCAGTTAGCTTAAGCTGATTGATGCAAAACCTCACATTTAGCTTTTATAAGCAAGTTATGGTTTGAGGACCTGATTTTAAATGAATATAAAAGTTATCCCTCACCTGCTTTGACTTAACATTAAAAGAAATTGGAATGATTTGGCAATATTCCTTCAATATATCTGATTTTGACCAAGATTACGCCACTAAAGAAATTTCAGAGGCACATGAGTTCATCATCCATCTCTATTCATGATGTACTCTATTCAGTACATTTCAGCATTGCTGAACAATAGGCAATAGATTATACCTGGAGTGTGGTAGTAGGCAATTTTGGCAAGGAGTTTCTGAGAAGAACAGGAAATTAGGAACTCATTGATATTATATGATAATTCACCCTGTTGCCTTTCACTGAAGAGGAAATGTGAGCTCCGTGCCTTAAGAACCACAGTATAAAGGTAGGTTAGGTATAAAAATAATATAAGTACCTACCCACAGAAATTACAATATGAAAAGTTCAGCAGAAACAGCTGACAGTGGTGCCCAATAAATACCAGGCTCCCACGTTAGAGCCTTGGGATAAAGAGACAATATGCATTCTACTGCCCACAAAATCTGAACAGGGCTCCATTACCCATGAATTGCAAAGGCCTCATCACACTCACAAGCTGTGTGTGTGTGTGTGTGTGTGTGTGTGTGTGTGTGTTCCTGGATCATTACTTACAGACCTGTCAGACACCTTACTTAATTAAATGCTGACCCCTAGAAATTTGGGAGGGCATTCCAGAGTTATTTTTTAAAATTTATCACTCCTTTACAGGAAAGGCAGTAACACTTAACACCTTAGGGTTCCATGCAGAAATAGATTAAAATCAAAGGACAATAATCCACTGTGATATCTCACTTAAATTTATCTCCATAGCTTGTCAAGTAAGAAAATTCATTTATGTACGTGTGTGAGATGTGGAAGGAGGGAGACAGGAGAAAACAGAAGTGACCTGGTGTATTTCTTTACAGAGAGAAAAAGATATAGCATAGAGTCACAAAACAGCAGTTTTCTGGTTGCCGGCCTCAGCAGGGTGTGCAAAAGACAGCACTGTCTCCAAAGATGGTATGAAGTGTTAACAGAACCAACTGGATCATCCAGGTTAGAGAGACCTTTCAGATAAAGCAGTATGTAATGGGCAAAGAAAAAGCAAACTCTCAAGATTCGTAGAAGATAAAGTCTACATGTTAAATCTTTTTCAGGGGAAAAATCCACTCAGTACGTGGAAATAAAGGGTTGTACCAGCTCAGTCTGATGTTTTTTCAATGTCTACAGTGAGGGAGGCAGGTGAGTCTTTCGAGGGTAGAAAGGAGTAGCACTTTAGAAGCAGGCATGGGGGCTGGCTTGGCCACAAGGCCTGGCAGTGTGATTCACACCTGTTATGTGAGCCAAAGAATTTTTGGTCCACTTGACTTTACCACAATAATTAAAATAAGATGACTCTCAGAATGGCAGGTCGCTCCCCACTCAGGCCCCCCCACCCCCTCACAACTGAGGAAATAGGTGGTTGGGCTGTACTTGGCCCCAATAAGAATACTGTTTTCTGTCTGACACAGAGGGACATAGTCCAAACCAGAGCAAGCAGAAAGACAAAGGCTCTGGAAACACTGCATCTCAAGAACTGTATACGTACACCGCCTGGAAAAATTGGTAGAACAGAATAGTTATATTCAAAAACTAGGAGGGCTAGCTATACAACACAACTCAATAAATATTTACTGAGCAACTTCCATGTGGATGATCCCTGGAGGGATATGCAGAGACTGGTAAGAAACAGTTGCTGTCCTTAGGGAGTATGCAATCTAACTCGGGCAGAGGAAAATTGTAAATAAACAGGTAACCTGAGGAAGCACAAAATGCTATGCAGACCTTATGGGAGGAAAAGATCATTTTTTACTAGAGGACATTTTTGAGGGATGTATAAAGTTTTGATTGCCAGAGACTTTTTGAGGAGCAGGAAAGGAATAAGGACATTATCAGGAAGTGGATAAACAGAGAGAAATAGAAAAATAAAATGTATGAGGTTGGAGGGAAAACTCTAGTTTTGTTTGGAAAATATGATAAGGAAAGTTATATAAGGTTGGTATGTGAAATACATATTTGCAAAGCATATTTGTACTTAAAGAAAATTTTTATTGTAATACTACAATATTCTTATTTATAGTTAGGGAAATGAAGCAAAGAATTCTTCCTCACGATCCCTCGGTTCTAAGTAATACTTTTGAATCCAGCACCTTTTAAATGCTCAATAATGGATCATTGAGCGAAATGAAAAAATACATTTATATTTTTAAAGATAGTTTATAGTATTAACACATATGAAATTATTAGCATTTTTCCTCCTAAAATCACTCATATATTTCCCCCTTTTCTTTCTGCTTGTAAACAGTCCACTCTTGTTAAATGCATGCTTCCAACTCCCATGCATGATTTAAGCCCCATTTTAAACTCCATATTCGCTCTCTCTTGTCACACAGCATAGTTTATGGCTTCTCCCTACCACACCCAATCATGTCCACGCCCAAGCAAGACCATGGATATCTGAGTAGTGTCCTAGACAGAATAAACAAGGTCAGGGATTTTTGTGTGTTTTATTCACTGTTATATTCCCAGTGCCTAGAACAGGATGTGGAATGCAGTCTGTGATCAATAAACATTTTGTTGTTGGATAAAGCAAAAAGATTTTTAACTTATGCAGAATAAGCCAAAATAAAAGTATGTGTTTTGTTGTTTGTCTGTTGGTTACTTGCTTCTTAAGATTATCCATTATACTAAAGGAGTGGCACAATCAAGATTTTACACTAAATGAAATGTGGAAGCTTATGCTTAAAAAAGGGTAAACCCCTCCTTTGACAGGCACTAGAGTTGTTAACATCTGAGCCACTGCTCCACCAGCACTCATCTTTAAATTTTTAACTGTATTTAAATAATAACAACAATACAGGTTTCTCTACTGTGATTTTTAGGCTCAACTAGAAATTGCTGGTCATATACCATTTCACATTTTCTTAGCTATTACAGGGAAAGTAGTCATTCTGATATTTCATTTAATATCACTATTTACAATTAGTTTTTACGTTCACTGAAAAAAACCACTAGCACCATGTGGACTAACTCCGAGATATCCTGCTGAGAAGTTGCATTTTATAAACAATAAGCTAAATGCTATTATCCTTATAATAACCCCCAAACATTTTCCCTTCTCTCAAGTGCTGCATTTCATACCACAGACCTCTTATGAAAAAATCAAGCTTGCCATCTATGTCATATTATTTTTTTTTTTATTCTCTGCCTTCCCTCCCTCTCCCCTCCTTTATGCCTGCACACTACCTAGTACAGGGACCCTCCAAATAGGACCAGGTGCTTGGAACAGCTGGGGAAGGGGCATGTGCAGGTTCCAAAATGGAGTGGGTAGCAACTGCAGCACACATCAAGAGGTGGGCCTTCCAGGTCCCCTTCTGAGCACTCTGATATGCTAATTAAGGATCTGGCCTCCACCTTTTGCCAGTCACCAGAATGCTGTGCTGTTTCCTTCAGAGCTGCCTTGATAAAGCTGCCAAACCTGTGACCTACTTTCACACAGCCCTGTGCTTCTGGCTTCCCCATAGTCACATGCCCTTCCATGTGGTGGGCTTGGTACCTGTTCTCTTAAAACTGGAGATCACACTGAGCCAGCCTCACACCTTTTTAGCATTTTAGTCACTGCCTTCAGGGTCTTAGTCACCATGTGTAGGCATTTTGAGAGCCACTCTCCCAAAGTCTTCCCCATTGCCTGTCTCCCACTAATAGCTCACCACCCTGCTTCCCACTCCCCTGTATATGGTAAAGCAGGGACTGGATAACTTGGGGGAAGGTGTCTTGTTTTAAGACGTTGCTTTCTAGCTGGCAGTTCTATATTACCAGCTAGAAAACCTCATTAACCTGATGATCATATCCTATGGGTGTCACAACCACTGAAAAACTGTGGTTATTAATTGCTCAGGTCAGGCTATGAGGAGATATATTGACCTCTCCTTCCTCTGAGCCTTCAGTGTTTCTTGCACATATCACTCACTTGGCCAATCGATCACACTTTGCTTTGAGACACCTATGGTTTCACTTTTGCCATTTTCTTTAGGCTCTTTGTTCCCAACTGACCAATCCACTTGGCGCACAAAGATTAAATAGATTATGTGTTTCTACATTTTCCACAGACTGTACATACTGGGTCTCAGAAATACTAGTGGACTGACCTCTGGGCATCAAGGGTGGACAGGATGATACAGACTTATTTCTTCCTATCCCTGCTAAGCAAACAACGAACCCTGGAAATAACACAAAGGGCAGCAAAAGGAAAAATCTAAAAGGTGTCAAGAGTAAAGTGAATTGGCTAAAGACCCCAGGGTCCAGAGGTCCACAGAGCAATCAGGGCACCTTAGGACCACCCCACTCAATAGGAGAAGGTATCTCAGAGTTGGGGTTTCCTAACCCACAACCTGTGGGAACAGAGGCAGCTCAGATAGGCTCATTCCTTCTGTGATTTGAATAATACTCCTACCAACAATGCCAAGTGAGGCAGAACTGGAAAGGGGGACAGATCAGGTGCCCCACTGACAAAAATCAGCCAGAAGAAGTGTTCTCCTAACCTTCCAGGCCTAAGATTGTCCTCCCTCACCCAGACACACCCTGCAAAGGGCATTCCACCACAAGAAGCATCTGACAGGGAAGCATTCTTCATCCATGTCCTCCCTATGGGCCAAACACTCCTTTTCCTGATCTAAAGGCATCAGGGGACCCAGCCTGCAAAAACTCCTTCCTTTTCCTCAAGCAGCATCAGGTGCACAGGATAATCTAAACAGACCAAAATGGTACCGCAAAAGCTCTGAACATGAAACGTCATTGTAACCACAATCCACAAAAGTAGCCTGGGTAGTAAACCTAAAAACAGAGACTCTTAATAGTCACGATGTCCAGGACAAAACTGTAAAAATCACCCATCATACCAAGAGCCAGGAAAATAAAAAATTGAAGGAGAGAAGACCCTCAACTAATGTTAACACTAGCATGATCATATGTTAGCATTATCTGACAGGACTTTAAAGCAGTTATCATGAAAATGTTTCAACAATCTAATAAACAATAAAATATCTTGAAACAAATGAAAAACAGAAAATCTCAGTGAAAAATGAGAAATTACAAAAATGAACAAAATTGAAATTGTATAATAAAAATACTAAAATAAATATAAAATCACTAAGTAAGCTCAGGAGTAAAGTGGGAATGACAGAGAATAGAATCAGTAAAACTTAGAAGATGTATCAATAGAATTTACTTAATCTGAGCAATAGAAAGAAAATGGACTGAAAACAAAACAAAACAAAAAAAATAGAGCCTTAGAGGCCTGTGGGACAATAACAAAAGATCTAATATTTTTTATCATCAGAGGGGGAGAAGTCAGTATGGATAAAAAGCTATTAACAAAATAATGGCTGAAAATGTCTTAAATTTGGTGAAAGACACATAACTCACAGATTCAAAAATCTAAGTGAATTCTAAATAAGAGAAAAATCAAAGAAATTCATACCAAGACACATCATGATTCTGAAACTGAAGACAAAGAAAAAAGTCTTGAAAGTGGCTAGAGGGAAAAGTTGCATTATTTATAAGGATATAACAATTCATATGAAAACAGATTTCTCATCTGAAACCATGATGGCCAGGTGGAAATGGCACAAGTCTTCAAATATGTTTCAAAGAAAAGACGTGTCAACTTTGAATTCTATATCTGGCAACAATATCCTTCAGAAATGAAAGAGGAAATAAAAACATTCTCAGATAAAGAAAAACTAAGAGAATTTTTACTAGAAAATCTACCCTTAAAGAATGGCTAGGAAAGGAAATAGCAAAAGAAAGTCTGGAACTTCAGAGAAAAAAAGTATCAGAATGAGTAAAACTGATGGTTAAAGCAAAAATTATTGCACCATCTGATGTGGTGCATGATGTACAAAGAAGAAACACTTCAAACAATCATATTTAAAGAAAAGGAGGGGTAAAGATGCCCAAATGACTAAATCTTCTACATTTCTATCAAAAGGGTACAACATTGGTATCAGTAGACTATGATGTTTCATAAATGCAAGTTAATACTTACAGCTACCATTAAGAAAACTATACAAAGTGACATACTTAAAAAAAAAAAAAAAAACTATAAATAGGGGTTCCTGGGTGGCTCAGTTGGTTAAGCATCTGACTGTTGAATTTGGCTCAAGTCATGATCTCACAGTTGTAAGATCAAGCCCCACATCGGGCTCCATGCTGGGTGTGGGGCCTGCTTAAGATTCTTTGTCTGTCTGTCTCTCTCTCTCCCTCTACCCCTTGCCTGCTCTTTCTTGAACACATGCTCTATCTCTCAAAAGAAAAAAAACTATAAATAAATCGACATAGAATCATTTAAAAATTCTTCACATAACCTACAGAAAACTAAGAGAAACAGAGAAATGAGACACAGTGAAAACAAATCAGAAAACAAATAATAAAATGGAAGACTTAAGCCAAAACATGTAAAAAATTACCTTAAATGTAAATGGTCTCAGTAAACCAATTAAAACAAACTGTCAGAGTTTTAGAATAACATGAGCCAACAATATACTGTCTACATGACACTTACTTCATGTACTACACTATAGGTAGGTCAAAATAAGAGGGAAAAGAATATACCATGCAAATATCAACCAAAGAAAAAAAGGTCAGAAGTGACTACATTAATATCAGTAGACTGATAAAATAGAGTTAAAGGAAAACACCAAAGATGAAAAGGAGTATTACATGATTTTAAAACAATCAATCCACTGGGAAGGCATAACAAACCTAAAAGTATATGCATGCACCAAACAACCTCAAAATGCATGAAACAAAACCTGATAGAGCTGAAAGGTAAAACAGATAAATATGTAATAATAGCTGGGGACTTAAACACCCCACTTTTGGCAATAGTTAGAACTACTACACAGAAAATCAAAAAGGATATAGAATAATTGAACAACACATTCAACCAACAAGATCTACCTGACATATACAGAAAATTACACTCAACGACAGCAGAATAAACATTTTTTTCAAGTGCTCATGGATCATTCATCAAGACAGAGAATTTCCTATGTCACAAACCAAAAGTTCAACAAATGTAAAGGAATTAAAATCATACATAGACCATCATGGAATCATACTAGAAAACAATAACAGAAAGACAAGAGGACAATCTCCAAGCCCCTGGAAATTACACAAGACACTTCTATGTTTTTTTTCTGAAAAAAGCAATTTTTATTCTTTCTAGTATTTACCTGTATTTATAATTTTTTCACAACTGGTTTGATTGTGTGGATATAATTTCCTGTTTCTACTTTTAAAACTTATTTCATAACCAATTCCATATATTTTGACTTGTCCTTTTATTTATCATTTGATGGGTATATCTTTTGTATTGCTCTATCTATTATGTCAGATGTTTATAGTTCTTTTAACTATGATTAACCACCCTACTTTAAATAACTTGGTACTTAGAGTTTTTTCTTTTGTTTTTTTATATTAATATAATTTGTTGTCAAATTGGTTTCCATACAAAACCCAGTGCTCATCCCAACAGGTGCCCTCCTCAATGCCTATCACCTACTTTCCCCTCTCCCCCACCCCCCATCAACCCTCAGTGTGTTCTTGGTATTTAAGAGTCTTTTATGGTTTGCCTCCTTCCCTCTCTGTAACTTTTTTTCCCCCTTTCCCTTCCCCCATGGTCTTCTGTTATGTTTCTCAGGATCCACATATGAGTGAAAACATGGTATCTGTCTTTCTCTGCCTGATTTCACTTAGCATAATACCCTCCAGTTCCATCCACATTGCTACAAATGGCCATATTTCATTCTTTCTCATTGCCAGGTAGTATTCCATTGTATATATAAACCACATCTTCTTTATCCATTCATCAGTTGATGAGCATTTAGGCTCTTTCCATAATTTGGCCATTGTTGAAAGTGCTGCTATAAACATTGGGGTACAAGTGCCCCTATGCATCACCACTCCTGTATCCTTTAGGTAAATTCCTAGCAGTGCTATCGCTGGGTCATAGGGTATATTTATTTTTAATTTTTTGAGGAACTTCCACACTGTTTTCCAGAGTGGCTGCACCAGTTTGCATTCCCACCAATAGTGCAAGAGGGTTCCCGTTTCTCCACATCCTCTCCAGCATCTATAGTCTCCTGATTTGTTCATTTTAGCCACTCTGACTGGTGTGAGGTGGTATCTCAGTGTGGTTTTGATTTGTATTTCCCTGATGAGGAGTGATGTTGAGCATCTTTTTATGTGTCTGTTGGCCATCTGGATGTCTTCTTTAGAAAAGTGTCTATTCATGTCTTCTGCCCATTTCTTCACTGGATTATTTGTACAAGACACTTCTAAACACTACATGCATCAAAAATGATATCTCAAAGGAAATAAAAAATGTATAGAACTGAATGAATATGAAAATACAACATACCAAAATATTTGGTCCTCAGCTAAAGTAGTGCTGGGAGAAAAATTTATAGTACTAAAAGCCTACATTAGAAAAGAAGGAAGATCTCAAGTATTAGATGCAAAAATCCTCAGTAAAATATTAGTAAACCAAATCTAGCAATGTACAAAAAGTATTATGCACCATGACCAAGTAGAATTTATTTTGGGGAGGGTGCCTGGATGACTCAGCCAATTGAGCATCTGACTTTTGATTTCGGCTCAGGTCATGATCCTAGGATCATGGGATTGAGCCACATGTAAGGCTCCACACTGAGCGTGGAACCTGCTTGAGATTCTCTCTCTCTCTTTCTCTCTCTCTCTCTCTCTCTCTCTCTCTCTCTCTCTCCCCCTCTATCCCGCTTGTGCTCTGTCTAAAAATTAATAAAAAGGAAAACTTTAAAATAGAGAGGATAGTACTTTAAAAAAGAATTTGTTTTGGGTATGCAAGGGCAACACAAAGGATCTTTGCAGTGACAGAATTCTTCTGTATCTTGACTGTGCCAATGTCAATATCCTGATTGTGATATTATACCATAGTATTGCAAGATGTTACCATTGGGGAAAAATGGGTAACAGATAAGTACATAGGATCTTTCTGTATTATTTCTTATAATTGCATGTGAATCTACAATTACCTCAAAATAAAAAGTGTAATTAAAACATGTGGAGGATGCCGAATGCAATTCAACTCAATCATTAATCTTTAAGTGATCTTATCTTATGGAAGACTAAAAGTGTTATGGTTGTTGGTTCTTAGGGATTGGACTCCCCCAAAACTAGGATTTGAGATTGTTCTCTGAGGTTTCAACTTTATGAATGACACAAAATGAATGAAATATAAAAATAAATTTTCAAAAAATTGCTATGAATGCTAGACCTATAAAACTATAATGTAATTTGACAGAAGCTACCTATCTAAAGTAAGGCCATGTGATTCAGAAGGGTGGTTAAAGCAACCATGCCTAGCATAGAAGAAGAAAGCACAGTGTAGCATCCATCCCAAACCTTTCCAGGAAGAAGCAACCTTAACCAAATCTATTACTGATACCCTGTTAGAAAGCATTGAGATGGAAGCATGGAACTGTACTTACTGGACTTCAAATATTCCAGTCCTGCTCTCCCTCCTGGGGTACATGGTAAATAAATAAAAATACTCAGAAATCTACAGTAAACCTGCATCTGATGACAACTAGTTGAAAGCTATTGTTGCACACACATCTACTTTTCCCCATTTCTTTTCCCCCTCTAAACAAGCCAGACTTCAATCCTATATTCTTTCCTAAATTTTTAGTCCTTTTCCTACTTGAATGAATAAACCGACATTCTAGTTTTGCACATCAGTCTTGTTAGGTTAATATAGATGAGTCCAGTCTTAAGAGTTTGGTGGGAAAATCAGCCTTCTGAGCCCAAAACCTAGCTTATGGGCTGTGGCAAATTTATAACTGAAATGGCACCAACCACAAGTGGCCTTTTTGGAATTGGGCTCATTCTCATGGTGATGATAGTTCCCTCTATTTGTCTCAAGGTCCAGTGTGAACTTTTCGAACCCATTAGTCATTCTTCTACCAGCCTCAAATTAGATACAGTGCTCTGTTCTTTGACTGTATTAACACAACTGCCACATAGTAAGTGGAAATATATGTGAGATTTTTATTATATTTTGACTAGCAAATGAAATAATTTTATGTTTTTATTTCAAAACAGTATAAAAACTCAAGATTTTGAACTTATTTGAACAAAGGCAATGAAGTTACTTTCTCCCAATACCAGATTTCAAGACTTCTATTAATTAAGTCCATTGAATGTATGATATGGAAGACTAGAGAAAGAGCTTTCCAAACCATGCCATCTTTCTTTGTTAGGACTCCTACCTAGGTTTTTAATTGCTCTGTGCTTAAGTGAGCTGTCAGGAAAAAGCAACTAACTAAAACTTAATGGGTTTATATTTAAAGACAAAGTAAAACTTACATGGCTATAATGATCAGAACCTAAAATTTATATAGATATACTATTGCTTAAAGGATCATCTGTTTGTTGATAACGATTACCCCCCCCAAAAAAAAGGATACAGGGAAACTGGATCCACAAATGATGGCCTCAAAAGGAAATGAACACCAAAGGATATAATCAGTAAAATTCAACTGAGATTTTTAAAAGTATTGATAAATCAAATCTTTACCATGATATTTATGAGGAAAATAACTCACCCTGATTTAAATAATTTTATTAAGATAAATATGAAAACAGAAAAAAAACTGGAAACAGATTAACAGTACTCTATGGAAAATTGATTATGGGAAGGAATTAAATTGGCTTAATGATGTTCCCTCAGGAACTTTATGAAAATTAATTCACGCTGGGCCAATTCTGATTAAAATGTTATGTTCATAAACTGGGAGTCTAAACATCCCGTCTTCCTGATGACATCATGCTGTGGCTTGAACTCTTTGCGATGCTGCTGCTATTCTGCCTTCTCCCGATTCTCACCCCCATGACTTTCCCTTTCTCAGTCCTTCACTTCTGGGTGATTTTTCTTCCACATCTCACCCCTTATACATATCTTGTGCACTGATTGTGTGCATCTCTTCTCAACTCCACATTCAGTAGATGGGAGTATCCACATCATGGACACTGGCAAACAGGATCTCTCTATATTGTTTCTCAGCATTCCACTCAACAACATTGCTTTATTCCAGCCATCACCATTGCATGCCTTAACCCTTGCAGCCATTTCCTGTCTTCCTAACTTGACTTGTTTCTGATTACACAATCCATCCTCACATGGCCACAGGATTTTATCCTTTAACATATAGCCTGGTACATTCAATTCTGCTACAATATCTCACCATTTCCTAGGTAATGAAGTACAAAACACAGCAGAGCATTCTGTGTTCACTGAACACAATATATGCCTACACATTCCCATCTGTGGTTTGCTCTTGTATTCCTTTAACCTTAAAAGTCCTTACCCTCATCCTCCTCTCAAATCCCACTCAGATGAGAAGACCCTTTCCTGATACCCCGGTAAGAATGAACTCTTCTTTCCTTTAGCCTACACAACCTTTGTTTGCATCACTATTCATTCTTCTAGCTCTACATTTCAGGGTCTCATGTGTACCAAACTTGGCAAGCAATCAACTTCATTTCCATCAGTTTTTAAAACCTCCTTTTGCCTTTAACTGAAGGAGATTCTTTTTCTTTCAACCATGTATTTCCTTCATTTTGCTTCCCTAACCCAATTTAATTATTCCCAAACCATAAGCATTTACAGAGTTAAGAATGCCTACTCTGTCTGTCACAATCATGCAAGATGAAAGGATATTTAACCTCAGGCTTGGTGTTCCAAGTGCCTGCAATTAAAGCAAATCCTTTTTTTCCCTTTGGTTGACTCTATGATTAAAAAAGAAAATGATTTCATTAAAGATAATTCAGTTGACATTTCTTCTTTGGTACAACTTGGATTTGAGACTACTCTAGAATAATTTAGCATGCAGTAACATCAATAAACAAGGAGCAGGAATGTCCCCAACATACATGAGTAACAGTAAAACATGAAGTGAGCAGTAAGGAGGTAAACGGCCTAGAAGAGGTTTGGTTTGTCATACAATACCTATGGGAAGTCCTGAAAGCTCTGACCAGTGAAAGGTTTGTACAATTTTCGCATTACCCTTCTTTTCAGCCTTTACATCCCTCTACCTCTTTGTTCCCCACTTCTAAGGCACCTAAAGCAATATCCTCTTAACTATGAATCAAAATTCAGCAATGTGTCATTGCAAAAGAAGAGATTCAGACTCTTCAGGGTCATAAGTGAGATGAGATGAAAATGAAGCAAAGGGAGAGGGGCAGGAGGAAGAACACAGGTGCTGGAGTTAAACAGAATGAACTCCTCCCCGCCCTACAGTCTCACTGTCTTCCTAAGATCCAGAACAAGAGTATGGGAGTATGGGAGCAGCTTTCTGACTAATGTTCTCTCCTACACTAGGGTACAAAGGTCAGAGGATGGCCACCAGACACTCTTCAGGTATGCATGCCACATCTCTTATTCAAGGACCCCCACTCCCCCCATGGAGTCTACTCTACTCCTTTTACCACCTTCAGAGACAATGCAGACATACACTTTCTCTTTTGCTGAATAGTGACCTCAATTTACCTTGAACAAATGTACTAACTGGTGGGAAGACCCATGTTTAGACAACTCCATCTGTATATGGAAGGGGGAGAGGGGAAGCTTAAACTCCCTTCTCTATGAAGATGGATTATGCTTTATAACAGAGTGTTATTAACCTGAAAATCCATATCATTTCTACCAAATCTAGATCCACATTTAAAAAGTAATAAACACCTACCAAATAAAAAAAATTAGTATATCTAAGCCTGAATCTCTATTTATCATTTTTTAAATAATTATGACCCTTGACGTCATACACAGACGTATCACAAAAGCACCAAACATTTATGTAATGTTTTCCTCCCATGAAACACAAAACATTTATAGGTATTACCTATCTCAATCTCAGTTTTCGTTGTATTTATCTTTGGACTGAGAAGATATATAACAGTGAATAATAGTGCACAAATGGTGCATCTGTGTAAGAGGTGAAGAAATTTTCTGATAAGGATGAAAAGAAAGAAAGTGGCAAAAGGCACAGACATGAAATGATGTGTTCCACTTTTTTCTTTGGGGAATTTACTGTACAGCTGACAATAAACTGGAGTCACCTCCTTACAGTCCTGAAGGTAGTAGTGCTCCTACTTTCTGAAGAGTAACCCTGCCCGTGTGACCCAAAGACTACCCTTTCCCTTTCTTGCCCATCATCTTGACTTTCTTCTACCAACATTTCCTTCCCTTTCCCTTTCAAACAACCATAGGTCTTCCATAGCTTGAAAACCCACTGATTGGTCCTGTTGTTTTTCTAGAAACCATCTCCCTCTTTCTATCATTATTCATGACTAAAGATGGTTTAATATCAAAATCTCTGTTTCCTCATCACCCACCCACTCACTTTGAAATATTTCACCACCTGGCTCAGGTTCTTACCAAACTAACTCTCAGGAACATCAACCATGACCTTCTTTTGCCAAGGAAATGAGCCTTCTTCATAACCCCTCAAGCATCGTGACACTGCCCCTCTCTTTCTCGATCTGCTCCCCTTTCATCACTTCCAAGATACTACACATCCTTTTTTTCTTGCTCCTGGAGCCACTCCCTACTGGGGTCTTCTGCTACTTCCTAATGATGCAGGGTCTTCAAGGTGGAGTTCTTGGTCTCCTATTCTTCTTTCTCTAAATCTCCTTCCCAAAGAGATTCAATTATTGTTTCACTGATTTAATTACCATATTGAGGACTTTGGTCTCAAGCACCTACACTGTATCTCCAAATGTTTCCTCAGCATTCCACTTGAATTTTCCACTATCAACTCAAATTCCACATATTCAAATGAGAATTTGTCACATTCTTGACCAGGTCCCTGAGAACTCAGACTTCATGCCAGCTTCTCCACTTTATTAACATGTGCCTTGCATTTTCTGAGCTCTCTGAACATCTACATCTATGAGAGTCAAAAGATCTTTCCTGCCTGGTCCGGAGGGTTGTTACAACAACAATCAAATGGTTTTCACATGCAGAGTGTTGCTATAAATACCTAACATGCTGTCATATCAACTCTACCATACACACTCCTCTGAACAGACTTTACTAAGTCACAGGATCAAGATCTTCTCTAATTTGTTGTCCCTTCCCCTCACCCAGGCAGAGCATATCCAGGACCTATCACTTCCGTCAAGATGTCTCACCATTCCTTCATTTTGTTCTTGTCCATCTCCTGTTTTTCCCCCTTCACTCCATTACGCTACCCCCAAAATAATGTTCCACAGATTTAACTTCTACAACATCTTTTCCCATTTCCTAAACTGATTACAGTTCCCACTCTGTCCAGGAAAATATCCAGACTCAAACTTCTGGCTGACTTTCAATCCCTCCACAACCTAACTTTTTCTCTCCAATCAAAATTATCTCCAGCTAATCCAAAACCACAACCCACTACTAAATGTAAATGTCATGTCTCCTCTTCAGGCTGAAAGCTCCTTGAAATATGTATATTAAAAAAACATGACTTAAATTTATTTTGTGTAATCCACACTGTGGAGTCCACTGTTGACTGAACATGTAGTGTTTGATCCATCTTGTACTGAAAACTTTAAGCAGGGTAATATGATCATAAAATATAATTTGAAGGCCATTTTGGTTTAAATAATAACTCATCATCTAGCCCTACACTGGAGAGTCAGGCCCAGGGCCAAACCAAAAAATGAGCAACAAAAATATATTAGTTGGAGGTTTCAGCTCAGTATGATTGATCTAGAAACATCTCTTGAGGCTCTGTTAACAAAACTTTATGGTGGAAAAAAAATGATTTGGATTGATTTCCACTGTCTAAATCATGAGCAGGAAACCAAAAGAATTTGACATGTCTGTGCACTGTAAAGACAAAAGAAGCCTAAATCCATTAACAGGTGAAAAAAATCAAATTAGATCCACATTAAGCTAGTGTCCTTTCTAGTGGCACAGAAATGTCCTACCCTAAATCCAGCTGACCATTTGCAAGAGGCTAGTGGCACTAATAAACCCACTGGGCACTAAGACTGTGAGGCTACAATACTGGTGTCACCCACAATATACCCCAAACCCTCAAGCTGGGGTCAATGAGGGTCTAGTGCAAAGGCCACAAAAAGTGTGCCAGGCTCAGAAGACATAGGCTGGCTTCTTGGTCACCCTCATGTGTATCCTGTTTAGCAAGAAGATTTGAACAGGAGTAAGTCCACAATAAATACTTACATCCAGAGATGCTATAGTTGGTTAACTCTTGATTCAGGTAAGCTTCAAGCAGTGTCCTCTCCTATAATTTTATAGGAATCGTGGTGGGTGGTGGGGAGGAGGTATCAGATAAAAACAAACAATGACACCATGCACAGAGTTTCATGGAATATCTATATTTGCTTTTCATTATGGATGGTATTTTCATTCACTCAACAAATAGCTATTGGCCCTTCACTGTATGCCTGGCACTCCTCTAGGTCCTAGGATACAGCAGTAAACAAGACAGATCCAGTCCTTAGTATATTGAGTAGGGCAATAAACCAGGAAATGAGTAAGACAATTGCAGACAGTGGTAAGTGATATAAAGAACTTATAACAGGTTAAAAAGGATTGTGAATAACTATAGGGTAGTAAGGACTTTAGGCACAGTCAATAAAAAAAACAGAAGGAGGCAAAGCTGTGTTCCAAACTCCTCACCACTCCTCACCCAGCTCCTAGAGGTGGATGCTACTCTTCTAGCTATAGCTCCGGCTCCAGTTATGCCCAACATAAATACTGCATTGCCCTTTTATTCCTTTGTTAAGCCCAGCACCATCATAACAAAGCTTTGCCTCAAGACTTACAAATGGTTAAGTATAAATGGACATGCAAGCTTTTTTCCTTTGGTGATTTTATTTAGCATGCTTTTTGACATACTTGATCTGATCAGAAATGGACCCTAAAACAACACAAGACACCTTTAATTTATTTTCCTGATATGCCCTGTAGAACTTCCAAACACTTAAATTCACAGGACCCTAGCTCTGTATTGAATGTTCACTATAGATACAGTTGTTCTTCTAAGCACTCACTAGTAGCACTTACCTCTCACTCACTTAGGCCCTGTGTTTTGTTATCAAGGCACAGATGTAACTAAAAAGCAGTCCACCTGCTCATTAGAAAAACCCTTCTTTGTTAGGATGAGATATGAGGAGGGAAAACATAGATCCTGAGGACTTCTAGTCTGCTGAAATTCCGTTAAGTAGAAGGTAGACAATGGAAGCAGATAAGCACATTGTTCCATGGGCTCCACTTTCCCAGCACCTACATCGATGCAGAATACTTCCTATTTTTCACCCATAGATTCAGACTGACACCTTAGACAGATGGCTATACTTCACTCTATGAAAACCAGGGATGGGGGTAGGGGAGGAATCACATAAAATGGACCCAAATTTCTCCTAAGTTTGATACCCCCAAATCTGTACTGCATAGAATTGCAATCACAAATTCAGATCCACTAAAATAATTCTATTGAGACTTGGGTATTCAAAATTGTACTGTATAAGCCCTAATTGCCTAATTCTAATTCTCAGTGTTTTCCCCTTTCTAGGTAGTCTTCATTAAAAAAAAAAAAAAATGAGACCTTTAATGGAAAATTATTGCTACAGGTACAGGTCTCCAATTTCTATTCTGTCTCTGTAGCTATTGTTTTAATTAGTTTGCCTGCTTGTATGTCGGCCCTTTGTTGTGGTCTGCTCTGGGGCAGGGGTGCCAGCGAGGGTTCTTCTTCTGGAATGCAAGCATTAATGAGCCATTTCGATAATAAGAGCCCTGTATTGAGCCAGGAGCCAGAGCACCGGAGATGCCCCAAGGAGCAGAAAGGCTCATGAATTTCTGAAGCCGCCTTTCTAATTTGCATTTAAACATAACTCCTGAAGAACAATTTCACCTGTGATTTTCTGAGCTGGGGAGTAAGGGAGTTTAGATGTTGAATATGTACAAATTATGTTAATACCATGGAGGTAAATGAAAGTCAAATGCATTGTCATGTAAAATGTATCCATTCTATCTAAATGTCTATTTTCTACCACAAATTGTTTTTATTTTTTTCCCTTAGGTGAAATGTGATGGGATTTTTTTTTTTAATTAAGTGAATCTTTATAATTCCTATTTGATTAAAACTATCTGATTATTCTTCGTTTTCCTGTAACCTGGACTTCAGAAACCTTAGCAAGAGGAGGATTAGTTGGTATCTGGCCACTTCATACAATAGATAGAAACCAATCTAATTTAACACCTGTGTGCTCATCAATAAGTGTACTCAAGCACAAAAGTGAGCACAGTGTTGAGTGATTTTGACACTGACTGCATGACAACCACAGATTCTGTATCCAAACACTGGCAGACAAGAAGCTAATTGCAGGGATGAAAAGCACACCGCTAAAAGCATGAGTAATCGCTGCCATGATTCAAAGATAACCTGCTCTCCTTTACTAGCAGGGTACTTTAGCATTTATCTGAAACCTGTCTCTACCCAATCTGACCACCTTTTGTCTCTCTGACCAGTGAAAAATGGAAATGATTTTTCATTGCTGCTCCTACAACTGTGAAGGATCTCTTCCAAGTGTGGAGATTTCTTTCAGCAATGAAGTATAAAATAAATGCAAAAGCTGACATTTGTCATTGCACTGCAGAAATGAAAGACTAATTAATGAGATCTGTTTGAACACCTTCTCCCCAGTCCACCCTTCGGTACCAACGGAGACTAAAGACACATTGCCTTTCCAAGTTGTGACACATGTAACAAACTCTACCAGAGCCAATGATGGCAGGTATCATGATGCAGCCCTGCCATGGTGAGGTGACACTAAGGAATCATATCATCAGGTTGCAGTTCAAGGTAATGATAATTATAATGTACTTCCTGAAATACATAACTTCAATCACTAAGGGAATATCAAAATTTTCCACTTGATTTCACCAAGAATATGTAAGCCCAACCAAGAAGCTTGCTGAACTGGAAGGCATCCTTAACCTGGGAATCATATTTGCCTACTCTTATTCCCTGGAAACTTGGTTTTGTTTCACCAAGCACTTTGGGTTTTTCTCTTGACAGCTATTTAGGCTAGTGAGCAATACACATCTGACTTGAAGCTGAAAGCTACCTAGGCCCACCAAATCAGTGATCCGTCATTTTAACACAAATGAATTGGGGTAGAACTGGCTATTCTTAAGTATCACACAAAGCAGAAAACATTAAACAATCTATCTAAATTGACCAGCTATCTAGACTAAACAATTTTATCTGCACAGGGTATACCTACTTATGAAATACTAACAATGACAGGAGAATCTTCCAATTTCAAATCTATAGGTGCCAATATTGGTCATGGAAATATATGTATGAAGTAATTATCTATAAATCAAGTCACTTACTATGACATGTTGCTATTTTAGTGGGACTGAAATTGAGATAGGGAAAATGAAGTGATTCCATGTTTAGAAAGGCTCCATCTCTTCTGTTTTTCTGCTAGGCCTCATTTACTCTAGTTCTATATTTTGCATCTGAAGAAAACAAAGAAGCTATGTTCCCACTCCAAGGGGAAAACAATAAAAGTTCATCTTTCTCTGAGTTTTGTCCTAAGCCTCCAAACACCCGATAACATTTAAAAAGAGCCGGATCCCCAACATGTTCCAAGACATTAGCTTCGAATAAAACCATGGCTGAAGCTGGCTGGCATCAATACTCCCTACCTTCGATGACTTACGAAATAACACCTATTGTTCCCTGTCACTCGCCTTTGAGCAAACCCTACCCTGAATTCCTGAAGGAACACATACCCTGACCCCCTGCTAATATAAACCCCTAACCCCCTGCTAATATAAACCCCTAACCCCAAGTGACAGAGAGATTCACTCTCTTTTCCTGAGTCTCCCAGACACTCTGTCTGCTATGCTCTATCGCTTACGCTATTCAATAAACTCTGCTCTTACTTCCTCCTGGCTCAGGTTTGATTTCCATCCTGTGCAAAGCCAAGGATACTCTTGGCTGGTCCTGCAGGACCCCCTCTAAGTCCTTGGACCAGGCCTGCGTATGTCAAAAGGAAGAAAATTGTTCAGGAAATCTGAATTTTCATACATCCTGTATTCTTAAAGTGTGTATGTGGGCTAGGAGTGAGGAGACATTGAAGTTTCCATCTTATTGCACAATGTTCGGAATGCAGCTGACTGAGATGGGATAAGTGACACATGAGCTCTGATGAGCAATTATGGCAGCAGCCGTTGGTGCTGAGACCTCATTACACCCTTTCCTCCACTCATTTTTGCCAAGCTGCCTACTAAATTATAAAAGTGCAACATCAAGGAATATCTCACTAAATTCTGAAAAAGCACAGCCATGGAGACAGAAAACTAAAAACACATAAAAACAAAGCTCAGGAAGAGATTCTGAAAATGACATTTTACTGATAAGAAACCCTAGGATGGTGACAGATGTACCCAGTTCCATACAACCAGCCAGTGGCAGAAGCAAGAGAAGAATCCATTATCCTGGTGCCTGTCCAGGATTTCTTTACACAGTTCACTGCATTGTAAGGAGGAGGTGAACACCAACTCTTATTCAAAATTAAATTCTATTAGATATTATGGATTTCTGGTGGGAATACTTCAGAAATGAAAAAGCATTTTCAATTTAAATTAAATTAAATATCCAATTATGTCACAGAGAACTATACTTCAACAGGAATCTGTTTTACTTTACCCTTTTATAAAAAGAAAAAATCACTTTCTCTTTCTAGTTATAAATTAAGAGTTTTATGCAAAATGATTCAGTTTTACCTCTGACTAAAATGCAGCCTATTTTAGATTTAGGGATTAGAATCTGAGGTTCAGGAACTCAATGAAATTATATGGCATCGTTTCTGTATATACATATGTTGTTTTTTTCTAGGAAAGGATTTTTAACTTTTACCAGATTTTCAAATGGGTCTATGACACTCCCCAAAGATTAATAACTCTTGTTCCAAAGAGAGCTGAGGTTTTGGCAGAAGCAAGGAATCCTTACTCCACAAACTTGTTTCTCTCAACAGCTCCTAAATCTCTTCAATTCACACAATTGCTTTTAAATTCACAAAGGAAATCCATAAGACTTAAAAAGAACAGTAAACTCCATTCCCATTAAGAGGGGAATGGACAACAATGAGTAATTTTGCAGTAATACAAACTTAATATAAAACTTTTACTTCATTTCAGGTTGCCTGAACTTGAGGTGGGACATTATCAGCATAAAAACCATTTCTTTCTCTTCTTTCCCTCTCTTTCTTTCTCTCTCTCTCCTATCCCCCTTCCCTTAAAAAAAAAAAGACTTATTTTACTTGATATAAATTTTCATAGGAAGCTTTTTCTTCTGAATTCAAGTGACTGAAACTGAAGTTATTTCACCTTGGGAGAAGAGAAAGCTGAAAGCCAATTTCATATTGGTTTTCAAATACATTATGGCTACTCAGAAAGAGGATGATAGCCAAAGGACATGGTCTTTGAACTGAAGTATAAAGAATCTGAATTTGTTCTAAAGCTAAATTTCCTAACATAAAGAGTTCCTAAGATAAACTGAGAGACTGAGGGATCATTTTTGCACAGTTTAAGAGCCGGATAGGTTCTTAAATGTCTGAGATGGCTTCACTGTGGCCCTGCCTATAGTCTGGAAGATGAAATTTACAACCAGTGGTCCCTTCCTGGCCTATGAATGAATCTAAGGCCATGACTGGCCTATCAAAACTTTGCATTAGCCCAGGATGTCCACAGTCATCCCTCTAACCGGGGAGGGAGGCAGCAGCCAGCCAGTATATCTCACAGATTCACCATCTCTCCACTAGCCACCACTGCCAAAGTGTAAATGGAGGCCTGTTCTTCTCTAAGGCTGGAAAGGGGTTTTCAACAGCAAGGAGAGCACTCTTCCCTAATTCTAGCCCCAGACCCCACCAATGCCATGGAAATCCTAAGTTTTCAAGAAAAAAATGTAGAAAAAAAGTAGATCTCAGGTGATGTAGCAGAAATTACATGAATGCCAGATTAAAAAAAAAAATCCCTATTAGCTTTGCAGCACACTTTTTTTCTTCTCTTGATGAAAAGGTAATAGCTCAGTTCTGCTTCCAAAACAAACACTGTCAAGATTGGGCTGGTCTTTGCCTTCCTTTTTGCTGGAAAATCCTGCCCCAACTTAGAGTAGAGGAGATGTCCATGGCCACATACCTTCAGATTGGCCTCAAAAGTTTTGTGTGGGTCCCAAAGCAGAACCCCAAGGGACACTTAGGGAGCTTAAACGTTCAGCTTCTCCCACCACCCACTGGTCCTGTCCTCACAGACTCTGAGATGTTAAGTTGTTCAGGGATCCTGGAAAACATCTGGTCGACCCTTATCTGCAGTGCATGCTCTTCAGGCACAGCCCCCAACTGATCACCCTATTCCTACCAGTGCTCCTCCAGAGGGAGGAGCTCATGATCTCCAATCAGCCCATCCCAAAGCTGTCCTGCTCTAAATGAGAGAAAGAGCTCAGCTGGAACCTACCTTCCCCCTTATCTATACATAAGATAAGTAGTTTGGGAAACTTCATCCAAACATCCAAATGCAGAACAATCACCTGGGCGGTAAAAGTTCAAAGACAACTGCAGTGCACATTCCTTCCGAGGTTCAGGAACAGAATTCCTGGAAGCAAAATAATCTGAAAAGTATTTCTGAATATACTTTATAAGTGAAGACTGCTCACAGAACTGTGGTCCACAGGAAAATCTATGGTAGGGGTGCCTACTGTATAGCTAAAAACCCAGCAAAAAGCAGAAGAGGCTAATAAGCTCAACATGGAGAAAAATATTTAGAAAACACTTGCACTGTAGTTTTATTAATATTGCCAATGTCAAAATTACTTATTGGTAAATAAAAACCCCTCAAAGCATCAATGCGAATAATATGAAAGTGGAAGTCATTATTGACTTCTCTCTGAGAACACAAGGCCCAACGGCCAACATGACAAATAGAAACGCTGGACATCATCAGAGAATGAGGGCATTCTCATCTTTCTGGATGAACCTGAAGTTCCATGTGTATGCATGACAGGGGAAGGAAAAGGTTCACATGATTAAGGCGGTAAGAGGACTTAACTAAATAGATCTCTTCAACTGGAAGAGTTGAACGTAGGGAGGGAATGAACATGATTTAAGTCTGTTCAAAATCTGGAAGGGCATAAAAAAGGAATATTTTATTAATAAATACATTTTTATTCCCTACCAGTATCTTCAAAGACAAGGACTGGGACTAAGTTATCCCCATAATACCCAGAGACCCTGAAGGGCCTTGTACATACTAGGTGTTCAACACACATTTAAACTGAATTAGTCTGCATTTTCTCAAGGGAAAAGAAAGTGCCTGAGAACTAGCTCATTTTAGTAAGAGGCATTCTGTTAAAGGAGTCTTTGTAGAAAAAGAGTGAGATGGCTGATAAGCTCAGAACAGCCATGAATCTAAGGCTGAGTGAGAATATTTAGATTCAGGAAGAAGTCTTATAAGCCTTGAAAAAAGACCAGAGGAAAAAACCTCATTTTTCTTAGGTTTCTTTTTTTCCTTTATTATATACTTTACCTTTAAAAAAAATCACTCCCTAGTTCTACTATCTCTGTATTAAACATTTTCTTCCCTGCTGCAAATCCACTATTTGAACTCTGAGTAGCAGTAAGAACTTGAATTCCATCAAGTACAAGCAATGTAGATAAGCAAACACTGCTCTGAATATCTTACTGTCTATATTGCTCACTATCTGTGGTTTTCAACTACATTTCTTGCCATAATCATGTGTCCTTAATTAAATATAAGTTTCTGGCCAATTTTTTTGTAATGTAAAAACTCATGACAACGTCCTTGGGTTTAT
This sequence comes from Panthera pardus, assembly GCF_024362965.1. NCBI lineage: Eukaryota > Metazoa > Chordata > Mammalia > Carnivora > Felidae > Panthera > Panthera pardus. The sequence continues at coordinate 59,441,417 of NW_026526821.1, read as the reverse complement.
AGCCCATTACTGTTATAGCATGCAATTCAACTTCAGCTATTGCTTGTCTTAAGTTAATAGAGGATTTGGGGTTTCATATTCAATGCTGTAATGTCACTTATGGAAATAAATATTGTGCTGTTTGCCTTTCCCTGCTGTTCCACAGTCTCATGTCAGCCTTGAGGGCTGTCTAGCACACTTGGCCCTTGTGCCAGGACAGAAGACACAAGATGAGCCCTAACAGACACAATGTCAATGTTTTCTTTCCTCTAACTGCAGATATAATGACACTCTGGCACGATGTGCATGGGGTGGCAATTAGAGACAGGGCACCTCTCAGAACAATTGTACCACAAGGACATGAAGAAAGGCAATGATTTCTCTTTCCCAGTATGTGGCAATTTTTAGATTTTAAAGGAAAAACAGACATACTCTATGAAAGGATTTGATTTATGGCAATTGCTTTTCTTTTCCTGATTCCATTAATGCCAGGTTTGTTGACCTTAAGCACAGGGCTAGGTATTTTCTTCTTATTTAGTGCTCCCTGGGCAGCTATTACATGTATCAATTTTCTGTTATCCAGATCAATACTATAAAAAAAAATGTGTCTTTCTGTCACTGTATTTTATTTAAACAAAATATTTGTTGGCATAACACATTTTTACAGTCAATCTAAGGGAACTTTAAATCATAGAGTTATTTTTTAATTACATGAGTTGTTTCTAATTATAAAAGTAATTCATGTTCATTGTAAGAACAAACTGAAGAAGAGGAAAAACATTTTAACAATCTATAGTGCCACCAATAAAAATAATTTCTGGTAATGGACTGTGTATTGATAAAATTGGAATCATTCTCTATATACTGTTTTATATATTTGTTTTTCTGTTAACATAGCATGAAAAGTTTCTTATGACATTGAGTTCTTTTCAAAATCATATTTTAATGTGACATAGGGCATAGGGATTTTTTCCAATTCCTTAATATGTTAAATGAAACTGTGAGAAACATTCCTATAGATAATATTTTAAATTTCTTCATGCTTACTCAGTTGTTCTTCAGAAAGTTAACAATTTAAACTTCCATAAGGATACTACAAGAATGACTACTCCAAATTCTTCAGTTTTCAAATTTTTGCTAACTAGATGGGCAACATGTTAAGACACTGATATTTTCATTTTGCTTGTCTTTATGTTTATTTTTCCTTTTGACAGCTGGATATCTTCTTTTTGTGAGCAGTCTGCTCAGGATCTTTGACCATTTTTCTTTTAGAGCAAAGGTTTTTATTGTGTTTGGTTTTTTAAAAATAATATTTAAGAGTCCTTTATGTTTTCAGGAGACTAGCAGGCTGTAAATATTCCCCAGTTTGTCATTTACCTTCAAATCTGAGATCATGTTTTAAAACCTCAAATGAATAGGAACTTAGAGCTGTCATTTCTCATGTGAACTTCAAAGTGTCACTGAAAATTACAATATTTACAATAATCAGATGCATCTTATGTACTGAACTTGTCCACTGACTGTTAAACACCTAAAATGTAAAACCACTAAAATCTTTTGAAAAAGAGAATCTTTGACTGAAAACTACCAGAAGACAAAAAATGCCAGTAATTTCCATTGCTTTTTTTTGTTGTTCACAATATCAGGACCTAGCAATGCCTCAAAGATACTAGCCCTATAATGCTCTTCCTCAAGCCACTAGAGCCACACACACAAGCAAGAAAAGGCAGTCTAGGACCAAACCGCCATCCTTTGGGATTCACTTCTGGAGTTCTGAGGTGATCTAACCAGAGGAACATAAACATAACAGAGAAATGCAGTCCAGCCCAAGCAACCACACTCACTGAGTTACGTGAATTTCTGAGTCTCATTTTGGCACGTTAACTACTGGCAGTATTCCTTGTCACTCTCCAGGTTTGGTGTTTCAATTTCCCTCACACTGGGGGCCCAGGATATTTAATTTACTAAAAATTTGCAGAAAACATTAAACATGGAGCATTAGGGGCGCCTGGGTGGCTCAGTCAGTTAAGCATCCGACTTCAGCTCAGGTGATGAGCCCACAGTTTATGGGTTCAGGTCCCACATCACACTCTGTGCTGGAGCAAGGAGCCTAGAGCCTGCTTCGGATTCTGTGTCTCCCTCTCTCTGCCCTTCCCCCACTCATGCTCTCTCTCTGTCTCTGTCTCTGTCTCTCTCTCTCTCTCAAAAATTAAATAAACAGAAAAAAAAAAAAACATGAGGCATTTAACTCAAAATGAAACTGTAAACCAAGCAATCAAGTAGAGAGCTAAGATAAAAAATAATACAGAAAATCAAGAAGGACAGAAAAAATATTTTCTAATGAAAGAGAAGAGAAGGGTTGAATAATGGAGGAAACAGAGAACATTCTGGGTTTATATGAGTTATGTTCACTCACATACAATTACTCAGTTTATTGCCACAGATAGGTAATCTCCCTGAGGGATAGGACATAATCTTTGTCACAAGGTATAATTCATACAACGACATAACCAGGCATATATGGGAGAATCCACAAATTGTTAATAAAGACAAGAGTTTCAGCCCTTAAAGAATTATTCATGTGTCTGTGGCTGATTAGAACCCAACCAGAGGAGATTTAAGATATATTAGATGAAATCTAAGTTCTGCTTAATCAGAAGAGCCTCGTACAAGAGTGAGATTAATCCAGTTTTCCGTGAACAGGGCAGTCTCATCAAGCCAACAGTCACCTTGTATCCCAATGGCAGTAGAAGCAGAACTGAGTGGGGCCTACTCTTCATCTGACCCATTTCCTCCACTTGGCTTTGAATGGTTTACAAATTTTCAATAATTCACATAAAGGATGATCTCCATATATCTTGATTTTTTTATTTTTTTTTTTCAACCTTTTTTATTTTATTTTTGGGACAGAGAGAGACAGAGCATGAACGGGGGAGGGGCAGAGAGAGAGGGAGACACAGAATCGGAAATAGGCTCCAGGCTCCGAGCCATCAGCCCAGAGCCTGACGCGGGGCTCGAACTCACGGACCGCGAGATCGTGACCCGGCTGAAGTCGGACGCTTAACCGACTGCGCCACCCAGGCGCCCCTCCATATATCTTGATTATCTTTCTGTTTTTTCCTTAATCCAACATGATACGATTCATTTTTACAAATGATACGAATTATTTTTAAATGTCTTTGTTATTACCACTACTGTTCCTGTTAACATATCCGGAAACAACATCAAATACTTAACAAAATCTCTGCTAACCAGGCAGAGACTTGACCTCAAGCTCTGGAGTTGTCTGCCATTTGAGGGGAGAGGCTGAAAAAGCAATAGGACCTGTGTCTTTTTATCTATTGACTTCAGAAGTGCCAGAAAGCAAAACCAAAATTATCTAGACAATTCAGGTGAGAAAAACTCACCTTTCCCTGAAGTCTTTGTGCAAAAGAAGCTCTAAAGGACTGAGTTACTCAGATAATTATTCAAGTGTTAAGGTCTGTGTTTAATTAAAATAAGAAAGGAAATAACCTGCCAAGCAAGCAGTTTTTTCAGAAGGTTTAGAATACTGAGTACTCCAAAGGTTTTGCAACAGGACTACATGACTCCAGAAAGTGCCAGCAGAGCAGAAAAATTCATCTAAACAACATTAGTTTTAATTTCACTAATTTCAGAAGAAATCCACTTCACAAAGCTTATAAAACACTGGTTTTTAAGCATGAGAGAGAAATGGCTCTTTACTCTTGTACATAAAATAAAATATAAAAGTGTTTCCCTCCCAGTTTGTTAACAGTAAGCTTTGTTTTTGCATTTTTGTTTTTGTCTTTTATTTTTATATTGTACAATGCAGTATAAGTTGCTGCTAATATTTCAAATGTCAGGCTTCAAGTGTTAAGGTGATTGTGACAAGAGTTGAAATAGTATGGACAGCAAACAAATGTTCAGGGCAACTAAGATTGATATATAGGTATCAGTCACTTCTAACTAAACAACTCCTTACTTTCTGTATATGAAAGGAATCTGTGAAGCTTTTTAATTCAGACCGGAGTAGAAAATTTTAATAATGAAAGATTCTCTTCACTCAGCTTCCATATTCAGTTTCATCCAAAGTCCTTATGTTAGTATGCCATGAATATCTAGAGAGATTAAACAGGCCCCTTCTGTGAAGGCCTGGGCTTTGCATGAAGATTGCTTATGAAATAATCTGAAAGATTATCAAAATGTGTTTTTGCTTTGTTTTGGTAACCTCAATGATCATAAATATGCTATAGCCCTACGGATGTAAAAATAACTGAATAGAACTGGAAAGACGTAGGTTAATAAATCTACAAAACTAAAAACAAAATAGTATGTTAATACCATCTGTTCCAGTTTCGTATCGTCCAACTCTGCCACCCCCCACCCCATCAGAAGGACCTAGTTAATTCACATGAACTGCTTGCTGCCTGAGATTCTTGCCAGAACACTTAACAGCCCCCTCATTTGTTGGGTGGTTTTATAGGTCTCTGGTGCCGAGCAGAGGTAAGACAGCTTGCAGTGCACGAGGAGGACAGATAAAACCACCCTGCTGTGCAGATTTAGTCCATTTGCACTGGCTCTCATACAGAAAACAAATTGCAACCTCTCACAAAGGGGCCCTTTTCTGCACTAGCAACCCTGAAAAATGCAGGCAAAAATGAGTAAATCAGGCAACTTCACATCAGGAGGAAAAAAAAATGGCTACCACTCCAACAGCTGCTCTCATAATTAAGAACAGATTTCATCACTAAACTCTTGCTGGTTATGTCTGCAGCAAAACAAATACACAGATGTAAGGCATTTACATACTGGATATTTTGTACTGGGTAACCAAACCAAATTTACCTTTTCTGCTTTAAGATATTCTCTTAAAAATATCATGTAGTCAATGATAAAGGATAAGGCAATGTCCAAATCTTAAGTACAACTATATTTCTGTCATCATCTTGCAACTAAATTTATTTTGGCATTCTACCAGATTCACTTTCTTTTTACATATTCAAAATTGCAATGCACTGCCATGGACATGACCTCTTTCAGATAATGAAAATGTGCTACCAGTTTCTTTTACTCATAAAATTTGCTAAATTTATTGCTGCCTCATTTATCCATGTTTTAAAAGATTGTATGGCACATGCAGTAAAAGGAATAGCATTTGACCTTTTTAAAGGTAAATTGGTGTGCCATTAAATCAGAGAAATAAAATTAATGAAATGATAAAATTATAATAAAAACAGATACGTAAGAACAAATTAATGGAATCCCACTCCACTGCAATAAGAAAGCACAGTCTCCAATTCACACAACATTGATGAATCTTACAAACAAAATGCTAAACAAAAGAAGCCAATAATATAAAGTACAAAAACAGGCAAAAATAATTTTGCTGTTAGAAGTCAAGATAGTGGTCCCCCATGGGTAGGTAGGGTACGAATGGGAAGGGGCACAGGAGGGCTTCTGTGGTCTGGTAATGCTTCATTTCTTAATGTGGGTGCCAGTTACACAGATGTGTTCAATTTGTAAAAATTCCTCAAGCTGTATTTTAGGATCATTTGTCCTACATATAAATCATACTTCCACAAGAAATAGAATAGAATACAATACAATAGAGTAAAATAAAATAAAATAAAATAAAATAAAATAAAATAAAATAAAAGATAGGTAAGGCATGCTGAATTTCATGATTTTCAGTGTCAACAATAAGTACCTGCTCACCAATGTTAGTCACAACCTCTTCACATGACCCAATCCATGCAGTGTTCACAAACTTCTGACACTGTTACAGTAGTATCTTTATTAATATTTATCAAGTCATAAGTTTTACTTTTTGAAGGACTAAATTGGCCAAATGTTTAAGCTTAAATTAGTGGTACAACATTCTAGGATAGTCTCTTGTCTAATATGTTAAACTGATTATCCTCCCAAAAGGTATGAACGTTAAACAAATTTTTGTGTATTTCATTACCAGTGCTATAATTTAAAGCAAAGAAGTTCTAAACATGTGATTTTCAGAAAAAAGTGGGTTCTAAGAGCATCTTTTAAATGACGTTTTATTACAGTTTTACCTAAGGAACAATAATCCTAATAGAAATTCACAGATGTCAATAAACTAATTCAAAGGTAGAATGTGCAAGATAACACCTACTTAAGTTTACCTCATATTTTCTAAGATCCTGAATATTTAAAATTAGATTTAAAACCCTACCCCCACCAAAATACTTAATGTGCATAGTTCAAGAATGTGTAACTTGTAGATTAAATAGAGTTTTCATTCAGAATTGCAAATCTCAGAATTTACAGATGCAAGTTAATCTGCAAACAAGTATTAAGGCATCAGAGTATCTGGAGAAGTAAACCTACTAAACAAGTTGAGGTGGCTGATGATGAGAGGTGTGTTTTCTACACTTTCATCCCAGCCAGGTCTTTGGTGAACAAAACAGCTGATCGTTACAAACATAATCACATGCCCTTTACTTTAACTGGCTTCACAGCTGCACTTCTCAAACAGTGACCATCAGTGCATGAACCAGGGGTCAAAGGCAGAAAGACACTTTTTTGGCCTAAGAGGAGGATCTCTCTGACCTCTTTCCGCATGTGTGTTCATCTAGCTCAACACTGTTGCAAAGGCTGAATTCTTTTCTGATAGCTTGATCCTATGCAACAATTAATGCTAAACCATACCTAAAAGAAAGGGATATGGGAAACATTATCCACGGGCTTGGCATTAATCTATTTGGGGTCCACGTTTATAAGTGAAAGCCCTAGAAAACTTGTACGTAACATAATGAAACTTTCCATAAATTGGTGTTATGTTGAATAGGGGAAAGAACATTAGGTCTCACTTTCCCATGCAATGCTTCCACAAATAGCATATTTGGAGCTGGTGTGTTCAGCTAATGTTAGTTTAGATCCATCCACAGGTGCTCTCAGACTGTCATTCTGAGATCCAGCTTATGACACAGGACCATGCAGGGCTCATTTAATTTTGATTTATTCTCATCTTTGGCTGGGATACTCAATGTTACTTGAACTTTTACTTATGCCAAACTATGAGCATTTATTTGTTTTAAATAACTCCTTTGTAATCATAATTTAAGGAAACTAGATCTGTGTCCTTAATGAAATTGTGATTTCAAACTCCTATTTATTCTCAAAGTGTGGACACTTTCTGATCATTGGCTACTCCAAATGAAGCTTTTATCCATAAGATTACTCCTGCACTACCCATACACTTAAAAAATTCTGTTATTTAAGAATTTAATGTCCAGCCAGAATTCTGACAGGATGTAAGATGTAAAGTATATTATTTTCTCAATCTCTAGGCTGGGATAATGCTTGCTTATAAAACACCATGAATCCTGTTATAAGAACTGCTATGTGATTTTTTAAAGCTTTTTATTTAATTTGACATTAATGTATGAAGCACCTTCAAGATAAACACTGTACTGGATGCCAAAGATGTAAAGATGAATAAGACAGGGCACTAGCCTTACTAGGGGCTCACAGACTGTGAAAGAGAGCTATGTGAGCCTAATGAAAACATAGTAGGATGGATGGACGGATGGACGGATGGACGGATGGACGGACGGACAGATGGATGGATGGATGGATGGATGGATGGATGGATGGATGGATAATAGATGGCGGGGGCATGCAGAGACAAGAAGTTCTGTGCAGAAACACAGAAACCAAGCCATTCCATGAGGAGCAGAGGTTTCACATAGGAGATGACAAAAGTGCTTTAGTGACAGTTGCCTTGATGGGGTGGGAGTGAGTGGATGCAGAAAATGTCTGGTATGGAAAAACCTTCAGCAAAAGCATGAAGGCATGGAAGCCATGGTATATTGGGGGTGGGTGTGGGTGGGAATACAGCCATCAAGTTCAGAGTGGCTAAAGTGTAGTGTACCTGGATTAGTGTTGTGAGGTCAAAGCTAGAAGGGTGAGTTGACGTAAGATTGTGAAGGCTGTATGCTAGGTCCAAGTATTAGATTTTTTTTATCTCTCTGTTAGTATTTTCTAGATTTTGTTTCTCAGAATACAAATTCCCTGAGCTGTTTTGCACATACACACACACACACACACACACACACACACAACCAAAACTTTTTTTTAAGTTCATTTATTTTGAGAGAGAGAGAGACAGAATGCAACCTGGGGAGAGGCAGAGAGAGGGAGAGAGAGAATCCCAAGCAGACTCTGTGCTGTCAGCCCAACGCAGGGCTTGATCCCACAAACCACAAAATTATGACCCGAGCCAAAATCAAAAGTCAGGCATATAACCTACTGAATCACCCAGGTGCCCCCCAAAACACTTTTTGATCAAGTAAGTTTAGAAAATGCTACAACCTTAAGTCTCCTTTCAGAGATTCATAATATACATTTAGTGTAACAGGGCTGAGAAATACCTCAGTAAAAACCATCTTAACTTAAATGCCATTTTCACAAAACTATTGACATCCCTCAAAATTAATGTTCTACAGATTACACATGGGAATACTAAATGTTGTTCTAGGAAAGAAGAGAAACAGGAACTGCTGGAGTAAGAATGTAACATGATCAGATTTGTCTTCCATTTTCTCTTCATCAGAAAAATGTATTTTTTAGCAGTTCATGTCTGGTAAGATGTGAATGTTGCACTAAATTTGGAAGAGATGAATGGCAAAAAGCCAAGAGGTGACAAAATACAGGGATGTGGGACCCCACTCAAGAGACTATCTCAGAATAAAATTAAAAGTAATCCATGATGGGGTACATGTGGAATGACAGAAACATAACAAATGAGAAAGACTTCAAAGGTTAGCCTAGAGACCCAGTGGAAGGCACTCCTGTAGCCAAGACAGAGAATTTCAAAGAACTCTGCTCTGCGGAAAGACAGTATGATGGGTGCTGGTCATTTTAAGTATGGAGTGCCTACAAAAACATCCATAGGGGCACATCGAGAAAACAGTTAGACAGTGAGCATAGCGAAATGTATAGAGAAGTTGAATCACTATTATGCTGTATACCTGAAACTAAGGTAGCATTGTATGTTAACTATACTCATTTTTTTTGAATTTTAAAAAAGAAAAAAAAAAGCAAGCAATTAGAAATATGGCTTTTCAGCCTAGAAGGAAGGTCAGAACTAGAGATACATATTGTAATCATACAAATGGTATATGAAGTCACTGGAATGGATAAAGCCCCTCCCCCAACTCTGGGGAAAATGTGTAGAACAAAAAGAGTATAAAATCCTGGATACCAACATTTCAATGTATAAAATACAAAATTAATTAATGTCTTATGTGACATTTTTATACTGTCATCTGAAGGTATTTTTACTGTAATTTATTGTAATCTTAAGGATTATTGTAATGTAATTATTGTTCTGTTTTATATTATCCAGAAACAGAATATAGTGCTGAGCCTGACAGTGTTTTATATTGTTACTTTGGTTACTGCTACATCATGTAAAGGAATCAAAATATGGTTGGAACAGAACAGGATCTAATTAAATACACCTCAAGTCCAGAGTGAATCAGAGAATTGATCAAAGTCTTGCAGGTAGTTAGTCCTGTTTGCAACTAGCCCACTATTTAAAAATTAGTTCATTCCCCTCCATTTTATTGTTTCTAAGGCATGTGAGAATGCAAATGAAATCAAATAATTCACTCAAATAAAATCATTAACAGATATTAGAAAAGCATTTTGCAACTTTCACGTGTTCTCTTTTTAATTGTAATTGCTAAAGAATGTTAACAATATAAGCTATTTTTTCTTGATGTAGCTAAATTATGTTTCATTGGAACATCATGGGATTAGCCTGTATTCCTGGAAGGATGGTCAGGAAAAGCAATATCCTATATTAACAATGGCCCTATCATCCCACATGGCCAATCAACAAAGAGTTACTAAGTGCCTAACATTACTGAAGGACATCCTTACTCAGTTAAGAGACACCAGAGAAAGGAAGAGTAGCAAAATCACAACTGAAGTCAAGGAAGATTCCAGCAGCCGCCACATAATTGCACATAATGATTTCAATTGACTGGCATGAAGTTCTTAAACACTTAAATATAGAATCCTTTAAAATCCATGTTAGATTTAACAGAATTTACAATTCTCTTCAGTGAGAGGAGAATAAAACCTTCAAAAATTATGAAAGATTGCTGCACAACAACATGAATATACTTAACACTACTGAACTGTATACTGGTTAAGGGTCGCCTGGGTGGCTCAGTTGGGTAAGCATCCAACTCTTGATTTTGGCTCAGGTCACGATCTCATGGTTCGTGAGTTCAAGCCCTGCATCGGGGTCTGTGCTGAGCAGTGGCAGAGACTGCTTGGGATTCTCTGTCTCCCTCTCTCTGCCCCTCCCCTGCCTAGGTATGCATATGTTCTCTCTCTCTCTCTCTCTCTCTCAAAAATAAATAAACATTTTTTTAATTTAAAAAATGGTTAAGATGGTAAATTGTATGCTATGTGTTTTTTATCACAGTTAAAAATTTTTTAAAGGAATTATGAAATTAACTTCACATACTCTTGTCCATAAAATGTTCCATATCTTACAAGGACTAGGGAGCTGGCCAGTATTCGAAGCTGGTGAGAAAGAAGTGGAACCTGAAGATTAATTAATCAGACAATGCTGTTCAGGGCTTATTAAAGAGATGTTGACAAGATAAACACTGAAAAGCTAGAAAAGCTAGTATCAAAGTGAAATAGTTAAAGAGGAGAGTAACACTAAGATCTGGAAGAATATGAGAGACTTATGAAAAGAATAATCAATAAGATATGGTATGGATAAAGAAGGAGAATCCAAGATCATTCCAGCACATGAGGTTCATGTGTTACATGAACATTTGTTACATGTGTTACATGAGCATTTGTTACAAAAAAAAAAAAAAAAGACCTCGGCCTGAATGCTGCTTAACCACCAAGGTCTCAAAGATACCAATCTGAAATACATGCCAGAAACTTGAATCAGGAATTCAGATGAAGCCCAAGCAACTCCAGCCTTTGTATAACCAGTTCAGCCATCAGGTCTTTTGCAGAGAGGCTACGCTACTCACCTCTCCCTGTGCCTTCTTCACTTCAAGTTTACCTGGGAAGGTGGAGGGACTAACAGAGAAAAGTAAAAATCATTTCACTTTCAATTTGATGGAACTAAAGAAACTTCTGGAGAGTGAGTCTCTTCTAAAAATTTGCTGTGCTCTAGGAAACGGTATAGAACTGAGAAAAATTAAACCCTTTACAGATTTTATGCCTTTAGGCAATCCGACAACTGCTGATCTTCCTTTCCTTTTGGATCTCAGTACTGCAGGCAACTCAGAAACTCTCCTGCTCTGATCTGTACAAAAGGTCATCTGTTGTTTCCAGATCAATCTCTGTGGTGTTCCAGTTGCTAAAACAGCAGATTAAATTAGCATGCACAAGAACTGCAAGTCTCTACCCTCCACACCAACACTTGGGGTTAAAAAAAAAAACAAAAACAGGTGAGTCAGAATGCCATGAGTATACTGGAGTTGGAGACTCTTACTGTAATTTATAAAATTAAAAAAAAAAAAAAAGAAAATCCAAGTTTTTAATTAAAACCTTCAGAACCTTATCACAAAATGTTTCTGCCTTTACTAATTAAATGGAATTTTTTCCACTTAAAAAGGGCATAGCCAATTTGTAGGGGTAAAATATATAAAATAGTACTTAGAAAAACAAAATGAATTTATTTTCATTGGAATGTATATATTTAGACTAGCTTACTGTCTCTGTTCTTTAAATCTAAGCTTGAATATTTATTTTTCATTTAAAAAATGGGCATGTTTTAATTTCCAATCTAAGGATATTATGGTTACCAAAACAATTTATTTTATTTTATTTTTTTACTACTGCTAGCTACTTAATCTGTGAAGTACAGCTCAGGGAAAAAAATGCTGTCATAAAACCTGTTGGTATAAAGATAAGCAGTTTATTTAATATCTAATTAAATGTGGTCACCAGAGAAATCACAGCTTATGAAACTTTATCAGAAAAAGATTAATCCATTTCAGGCTTAACCCAAATGTCATAAGAGAACTCATGAATTTAGATAGGAATCCACTTATTATCCAAAGACATTTTCATATTGAGTAAGAAGAGCCTATATTACTGGTTATATTTATACTTCAGTCAAATTCATATATGTTGTAGCTATCATTGATTTCAGGGACAATTATCAAACTAGAATAATATAATAGGGAGCCCTTTCCTCTTTGTCAAAAATTTTTATAATGTTCTAAAAACACTTTATGAGTTTATAGACCCCATTCATTCAGAAATTCAAAAAATTATATGACTTGGGTCATTGTAATTAAAAAACAACTATCTAACAAAAAACTACTGAACACCTATTATATGTTGGACTCAGGCACTGGGGAAATGAAAATGGAGAAAAGGATTCTTTCTTTTGAAGGGCTCCCCAAAAATCATGAGACAAACCCTTAAATAACCACGGATATAAAGTAACTACTATAGGGCTGAGGTTGCTTGTTTTCCCCCAATATCTATTCATCCCTTTGTCCATAATAAAAAATATCTGGACATGTGGTGACCCAGCGTAAAGGATGAACACATTTCTTATCCTTCTTTGAAGCTAAGAAAGACAGGTGACTAATTGAGGCCAATGGGATACGACAGAGAGAGAGTAGTCTGTGCTTTGTGATCCTTCCAGGTTAAAGCTTTAAATGACTGGATATTCCCTCCCCATTCCCCTTCCTGTTCCCTCAGAAGGAACCTGAGCCATCTTGGATCAGGTGGACAAATGTAGCCCTCTTCTAGGTTATAAAGCTACAGAATAAAAGGAGCCTGCATCCATAAAAGGATGTCACAGAACAGAACTAGCATTCCACCTCAAATTTATAATGAAAGAAAAATAAGCTTTTATTTTGTATTTAAGCTGCTGTTTTTGGAATCTATCACATGAAGCGGCACCATGTTCTAATTAAGATCTAATAGATATGCTTCTTCTGAGAGTTTGGTACTAGAAAATGTCCATTAAAAGGAAGAACCAATATGTGGTATTAAAAGCAAAGGACAGCTTGATTTCTAACTTTTTCATGAAAAATAAAACCCTGAATTATAACAATAAACAAATTGTACATGAACAAAATACAAGTGAGAATTAAAATTGTGTAAATTCTTAGAGGAGAATGATTTAAGAAATTGGGGGGGGGGTATAATTTTTTGTTAACAAAATTGTATAGTCATGTGATGGAGTTAATGAAAAAAAAACTGACATAGTAAGAAACAGAATAGGTACCAAAAACTGATCACTGACATGTAGGAAAGGCTTAGGAAAACAGTAGTGATTACAGGTGAAATAATAAAGATCAAAGCAATTAGAAAGGAACTAACAGATAAGAAAGATAAAGATAATTCAACACAAGAGTAATTAATTCCTTTAAGAGGCAAATCAAAAACAGTGTGTGCAAACATGTGTGTAAACACTTAATACAGGAAAATTCCCTGACCTGGAAGAATGAACTATTCTGGCAAGATTGAAAGAGCAATCCATGTTTTGGGAAATGCTAAGACATATTTTGATTAAGCTGCAGAAGTTTAAAGAAATAATTCTTTAGGTATTCAAGCAGAAAGAACCAACCATTTTCAAGAAGTAACAGGATAGCCATATTTGAAGAATATATATATACCAATGCTCAAGAGAGTCTCCAAACTGGCAAAACCAAAGAAATATAAACAGAGATAGAGGTGAAGAAAGAGAATGTTATCTGGAATGAAATTCATCTTATGTTTGTGGGACCCTTTTTTCTGGATGGTGGGATTTGAGTTGATTTTTAAATTTCATTTTCTTCATTATTTAGATAATTTGAATGAGCATGTAATGTGTTAACAAAAACAATAAGTAAGCAGAAAAATATCAAGAATAAGATGGAAAGCAAATATACCAATATATTAACAGTGATCAATTCTGGGTGGTGGCTTTCTAATTTACAAATATATTATCATTTTCTGTAAGATGAACTGGACTTGAAGGAGGAATTTGGCAGGCAAACTAGGGAAAAACAATACTACAGGCATACAAGCAAAGCCAGACTATTATGAAAGAAAATGGCATGCTTAGGAAACAGCAAGAGGTCTGGTAAGTAGACAGGGATGAAGCCTGGGTAAGATTATATGCTATTATAATATTCATTTATATGAATATATTCATTTCCAGTCTTTATTTTTGTCCTTCATCTAACTAACATCATTCAAACCAGTTACAGTATGTTTGTCTCTATTTATCAGGTACAAAATCTCAAAGTTCAGACTTCAGGGACAAAATAATTAAGTACTAGATCTAACAGAATCCTATTCTAGGTGATAGTGCAAAGACAGATGAGAAGCAGAGCCTGTCCTCAAAGTGCTTACAATATATTTGTGAGACAAGACAGACAAACAAAACAATAAATAATAATAAATGGTAATATAACACATAGTGACCTTATTGGAATTTAGAAGAAAGGAAGCTCTTTGGTGATTGGAGCAGACTATGGAAGTGCACAACTTAGGACAGGTTCTGGAAGAAAGGATCGAACATTTTGATTTAAGATTTCCATCTCACAAGAAATTACATTATTTTATCCCTACCTACAGCTACATCACAATTCCATAAAGATGGAGTGTTTACCACTTGTTTCATACTGAATTATAAAGAAAAGATGGACTGAACAATCACTTATGCTAGAATATGGCTGTGGGGAAATATAAACAAGTAAGTAAAGTCTTACCTTGTATCAAAATAAATTCCAGATGCATAACTTTTCATCTAGTTCCTTTATGGTTTTACATGTTAGACTTAACTCTTTAATGTATCTATGGAAATAGCCTTTTTAACATAATTACAAAGGACGAGATCAAAAGGAAACAAGATACAAAACTTAATTTCTACATTATAAACAAAGGTTAATCAAGAAAGGGGAGAATTGCTTCCAATATATTTAGAAAAGGTTCATCTTCTTAATTTTTAAAGAAACTCCTAACTCAGAAAAAATACAAACACTTCAATGGAAAAATGGGTAAAGAATGTGAAAAGAAAATTATAAAAGATTATATATGATAACCTTTCTTCATTTTAGAATTGTAAATTAGATGTCCAAGAGTTTTTCCTTGACAATATGATATCTATGCAAATTTACTTATAAGGCTATTTATTGCAGAATAATTTACAATAATGAAAAAAAAACAAAAACAGCCTAAATGCCCAACAAAAGGATTGTGTAAATAAATTATGGAATCTCCATAGGATAAAACCACTGAAGTTCCCAACTAAATGAGATGCAAAGACCATACACTGAACGTTGCCAAAGACTGTTCAATGACATGGCAAAGTGGTTTTGGTATGTAAGGAAAATAGTTGGGAAAATAACCATATATGATAGCTTCACCCCAGTTCAATAAAGAAGGTCTAAGTATAGAAAAAGACCAGAAGGATCTATACCAAAATGTTAACTGTAACTACTTCCAGATTGCAGGATTACATGTGATTTTTTTTCTCTTCTATGTTCTTAATGTTATCCAAATTTTTTATAATGAAGACATATTACTCTCAAAATCTTTGCTGCCCTTTACAGCAAAATTTCTGGAAAGAGCTGTCTATATGTCATGTGTCTAATTCCTTCTCATAATTTTCTCTTAAACTCAGACTTTGGCCTCCAAAATGATCATTGAGGTAACCGGTGACTTCCATGTTACTAAATCCAACACCAAGAATTGAAACTGATTAATTTCCTTCCCTTGTTGATACCATTTTCCTCCTGTCTTCTAGATACTGCACTGTTTTCTTCCTGCCTACTGATCCCTTCCTTTCTGTCTCCTTTGCTAGCACCTTCTCTTCTCACTAACCCCTTGATGTAGGAGTACATGAGGGCTCAGCCCTCTTCTTTAGCCACACTAACCTGAGTGACCTCATCCAGCCTCAAGGCATTATCACATGTATGCCAATGACTTCGAAATCTGTATCTTCAGTCCAGATACATATTCCTTCTCTACCAAATTCCACACCTGTGGCTCCAATGTATGTGTCTACTCATATCTACCTGGATGTCTAACAGATACTTGTCAAACTCCAATAAGCTCACATGAATTCCTGCTCTTCTCAAAAACCTGCTTCTATAGCTTTTCCCATCTCAGTTAAAGTAACTTCTTTCTTCCAGTTGCCCAAGTCAAAAATCTGTCCCCAATTCCTCTCCATCTGTCATCCGGTGAGTCAATTCTTGCCTGACTCTCCTCCAAATTATATCCAGAATCCAACCTTCTCATCATCTTTGCTACAACCTAGGTCCTATAACTACTATCATCTCCCCCCTTTCTCTGCCCCAGATTAAAGAAATCATCTGCCAAGTGATCTCCTGCTTCCACCTCTACCCATTATAGTTTATTCTCAACATTACAGCCACACTGATCCTTGTAATACTTAAGATAGATCATGACACTTTGTGCTCAGAACCCCTGAAGGGCTCCCAATTCTCACTCACAGTAATACCATGGTCCTTCCTGTGGCCTAAAGCCCTTATATAATGTGGTTTCCTCTCCCATTCCCTTCCTCCTTGTATATTCCACTCCAGCACACTGTCCTCTTGGTATTATAGGGCAAGGAGGTGTGTTCCGTTTCCACTTGCACCTTTGCCCTAGCTACCCACTCTACTCCAGCCAACTTCTTCTTTCTCCAGGTACCTCCTGCTAACGTTGCCTCACCCTCTTCTGGTTCACGTTTCAATTTCTTAATGTGGATTACTTTATCTACTCTTTTTAATACTGCAACCTGCTCCCTATCCTCCAAACCTATCTATCTGTACCCCTCTACAGGTGCAAACCCAGCCCCGTTTACTATGCTGTGCTTGCTCCCTTTTCTGAAATACTAACCACAAATTATAAAAGGGTAAGAAACAGTAATACTAACCACAAACTATCAAAATGGTAAAGGAATAATCAAGATAGGTTATGCTGAAGCAAGGAAGGTTCCTCTGAAAACTCGTGTTTCAATTACTTTGATGCCATCTGGAAAAGGGTGGCGTGACCCTGAGGGAGGGACTGTCCAGAGGACCTAACCTACAGGAATTAATAATAAAACACAAACATAGGTGAAATATCCAGCAATTTGAAGTCCCAGTGGGCACACCTAATGCTAAGAAGTATAAGCTTTTGGAAGGTTGACTTATACATCAACCCAAGGAAGGGTGAGAGCTGTCCAAAGATGGGAAGCCTATCCCAGGAGGTGCTAATTTCCCTCTTAGCTGTGGGGGTTGAGCACAAACAGGATGAGCCTCAGTAAGGACGTCACAGAGAGTAGTCAAACATCCCACAGGAGGTTAGGAGTAGACCTTCCCTCGCCCATGCTCTCTCTGTGAGATTTTCAAGACATCCAAGAACAAGGGGGGGAAGGGAGTGGCTGATCTATATTTGTTTCCAGGGCTTATATAGATCAGTAACTGAATGCACACATTTTCCTATTTTCTACTGTTTAGCCTTCTGTCACACAGATAAAGAGTCAACCATTTACTGTGTATTATAGGCATGCCACTAGCTATGTGGACCCAAATGCTATGTAACCAGCAATATTTCTGAAGGATATGTCTCCAAGACAACAAATAAACAGAGCTCTGGATAAATGTGTGGACTATGTTTACATAAATTATGAAATAACGCATTACCATGAATAAGTCAAACATGAATCATGACAGAAACAAGATCCATGAAGCACAAAATGACATATAGAGGAAAAGGGCCAAAGGGACATTCTGGAAATCAGTACCTCTAAGAACCCCATGTATTCCAAGTTATTTCAAATCCATTAAAACTTAATTCACATAGCAGAAAGTTTGAAAATGTGGTCTCTTCCCCACTGTCCCTTGTACCCCTCACCACCCTCCTCATTCCTAAGTCCTCATGCTACAGCTGGCATCATGTGGCCAGAGAAACAAGCATCTGCCTGCAGCACATACACAGAACACCGCACACACTGCCCCGAGGCCAGAGTTTCTGCTCAGGAAAACCAAACAAAGGAGAACAAGGAAAAAGAGGCAGAGCACATAACATCCCTGGCAGAGACACCGCCTGCTTTGGCTTTTGTTTCTGAGGCCAGCATATAGCTCTATGGTTTATTTTACATGGGCTGTGTTTACATATATCAGTAAATATGGTTCCCATTTCTCTTTGTAACGGCAGCTATAAATTATATGTTGGAAGTGTTTGGCTTTTCTCCTCCCATAAAAGGTTTTGCAGGAATTACTGAGGCCCCAAGGAGAGGAGGTCAGTGTTTGGAGGGGAGTGACTTCCTTCACCCATATCCTTAAATTAATTAACTAATTCAATAAATACCTATTGAGCACAAACAATGTGCCAGGCACAGTTAGGGAAACTTCAGTAAACAGACTCCAGTAAAAACAAAACAAAATCCTTGCTTTTATCACATGGATATTCTAGTAAAATTCACCACCTCACCTCAATTTCCAGATTCTGAGCTCTCAAAACATCTAGGGCTGAGGATATTAGAAGGTAAATGTGAAGTAAACATACCTACTATAAATAATAATAATTATAATCATTATTGAGTTATTGTTACTGTGGATTTTTAAGAGCTTACTATGTGCCAGCCACACTATTCTAAACACCGAACAAGTATTAACTTATTAAATAGTCATAAAAACGCTATAAAATGCTATCAGGTACTGTTTATCGAATTGTGTCCTTCACAATTATAAATTTTAGATAGAAATAGGGTCTGTACAGAAGTAATCAAGTTAACAATGAGGTCATTATGGTGGACCCTAATCCAGTGTGACTGATGTCCTTACAAAAAGGGGAAATTTAGAAGGACACACACATAGAGAGAAAACAACATAAAGACACAGGGAGAAGACAGCCATCTTCAAGCCAGTAAAGCTAGGCTACAACAGATTCTCCCTCACAGCCCTCAGAAGAAATCAACTCTGCCAACACCTTGATTTCAGGGTTCTGGCCTCCAGTCCTGTGAGGCAATTAATTTGTTGTTCTAAACCAACCAATTTGTGGTACTTTGTTAAGGCATTCCTGGCTTACTAGTCATGATTCCGTGTCACAGATAAAGCCACTGAGACACAAGGTCAACTGGCTAGCCAATGGACTGACAGTCAAACTCAGAAGATCTAGCTCCAGAAACCACACTCCTCATTCTGTTCTAAAATCAAGCCAATTACTGCAGACACAGGTCCCAGTCAGTATCACTTCTCAACACCTCTGTTGATCCTAAAGCCTGACCTTTGGCCAAAATGGAAAACTGCGACGTCCAGGGGCGGCTGGCACGCTGCTTGTCACACTTGCAGCCACAGGACAGAGTGTGTGACTGGCAGCAGGGAAACTGCACTCTCATCTACCATAAAGGTATTGGTAATGCTGGTTAATCATGTGGGTAAGTGATTCTCCTCCTCGGCCCAATTAAACTTGCTATTTAATACTGTGTGGCTTCAAAGAGATCTATTTCAGTGAGTCATTCTAAATACTACCTGGAAATTTTAACACTTTTCCTCAGCCCATATCTTGTTGATTTTATATTTCATTTAACTGGAAATAAAGCTCAAGTGTGATATGTTCCACTACAGGTAATAATAGCTCAGGAAAGCCAAATACACAGGAAGAGAGAGAAAATTCGATCCCAGACTTGGCAATAAAATCTCAGGAGGGGGCTAAGCATTAAATAAGAGAGAATCATGTCACTCAGGCTTTGCGCTATTAATCCAGGATAATCTCAGTCTTCAAGATTTCCATTATTTCTAACAAATAAACACCAAAAAACTTCCGGAACTTCATTCTTCTTTTCCCTTCTCCCCATCTCTCTGCCTCTCTCGCTTTAGCTCACACACACACACACACACACACACACACCAACTTCCAATACTATCATTTCTCTATCTTGTTTGCTTTTGTCATTTCAGAGGTATTTCTAGGAAGAGTAATATAGCCAATATTTACTGAATGCTTACTATATTGTCACTGTGCTAAGTACATGACATTCTTCAACTCATCGATTGACTCCTCTTTCCAGCAACTCTGACACATAGATATTATCATTTTCTCCACACATAAGAAAACTGAGGCCCAGAGAAGTTAAACCACTTGCCCTGGGCCACATGTCTAATAAGTGGGAGAGCCAGGATTTGAACCTACACCTTGCAGAGCCATCAGGATTCCACCATGTATCCTACGTATCTGAAAGCTTGCCCAGGATTTCCAACCAAGAACAAATGAACTACAAAAGAAGAGGCTTTTGTCATTGGACTGTTAAGTGATATTTTTTCCAGGGTAGGAGAGGTTCTTGGATTATATACCATCTTTTCAAGTGGCTCCAAACACAGAGGCCTCAGGCTCTTGATTAGCCCCAGGTTTGGAGTCAACACACATAAGGTTGCAGTTTAAGAGAAAACAGCCCCGTAATCTGTCCAGATGCTTTCCGGGAGAGGAAACTTTATGAGAACTGAGAAAATATACAGGGAAAGTAGAGGGGACTTGCTAATAGCTTCCCTCCGGGTCTCACCCTCAATGCCTCCATCATTGGGAGTAGTTTACTACCTTATGGCTAGAAAATGTGGTTTTATAATATGAACCCAGAGAGGAAAGGGGGTGGAAAAGGACACCAGCACCTTCACACAAGACACATTTTAATATGCTTTCTTCAAAGTTTTCAATAAAGGGTTATAGAAGCTGAAGTTATTTTTAAGTGGCTAAGTGCTTTACCTTTCAGGGCCTCGCTGGCTGAACATAAAAGTACCAAAAAATATGGAAACATTTCCACTTGCCAGCCTTCATTTTGACCTTCAGAATGACCCATCTATAAGATGGAAAACAAGTCCTTTCATATCTGAGATCAAAGTTGTGGGTCTTCCCTCTTTTAAGTCTACAGGGTACAAGTTGTGTACGTCCTCACTCCGGGAACAGATAGCACGGATTACATGGGGAGGAGGAAGCGCAGAGGAGAACCATCTGTGCTGGTACTAAGCCCACCCCCCCGCTCCCCCCGCCGCTGTCCCACTGCCCTACAAGATGTGGCCTCTTGAAGGAGGATGGAAGTGATGACGATGGGGAGGATGAAACTACAACAGTCAGGGAAACCGAGTCTCCAATCTGGACATACACCCTCATTTCATCAATGAACCAGCCATCAGATAGCATGCTTCCATTTGAAAACATTATACATCTCAAATGTAATTAAGAAATTTAGACTGGCATGAATATGTAATGTACACATTTCTCTGCAGATGCCTTTTCCGTCCGACAGGCTGGTGCCGACTTTAATTTGGAAGAAATCCATTTTCATACAAAGGTAACCAAGAGTGACAGGAAATAGGAAGCCTACATCATTTATCTTCTGTGAACTTAGGGAAAAAAAATCAGTTAATTGCTTTTCTAGGAAGCTATTTTGTGGAATCACAGTGCTTTATCTTTCTGTTCTTATTCATGGTATAAATGGTGATTTTAAAATGCCCACTGTGAAAATGCTGATTAATCAATACATCTTCAACTATTTACTTATTTTAACAAAATTCTGACCAGCCAAAAATGGTGTCTCTGTTCTTGTGGATGAATTATCAACCACTAGGAAAAGTCCTAATATACACACAGTCTATTAATTGATATTCAAATTGAGGTATCTCTTTCCTCGTCATTGGTTAAACTAAGAGCAGCAGGTCCTGCGTTCTCTCCTTCTTTCCCTGGCTTTTCAGATGTGTTCTATTCTCAGCCATCAGAGCCCTCTGTGAGAGTGGTCTTAAGTCACTGCTACTTATTAAATTAATAACAAACAGAAACTAAAATGTGTATGTTTTGGAATACCAGTGAAGCTGTAACTTGCCGCACAAACTGATTTCATAGCCCATGAGGCCCATATTCCTGTGCTTTGTCTCAGTGGCACTGCATATTAGGCTTTTTTATAGGATTGTCCCATTTCTGTCTTCCTGTATCACCTAGCATATACATATGTATTTTTAAATTCTACCAAGTTTGAGGCCAACATAAAGTACTCTTTTCAAATCTAAAATTATCATTTTAATAATAATTTTGTATTATTCCATGAGTGAAGGATAGATACAGCATGAAGCTAATGACGCATGAGCTTCAGGGCCTCTTAAGTGAACATTCCTCCAAGGCCCCAGGAGGGGCTCTAGCAATGAGTTAAAGCATGTTTTTGTAAAAATTTCAAGCATAAGATAATTTTTCTACTCCTTTTTTCCTAACGAAAACTCCCAAGACAGTATTTATTTTAGGTCCCACAAAACCTATATCTACTCCTAGGTTAACAGTCCCCAGTGTCTGGATCTTGAATTACATGTAAAGGGCAAAACATCAATTTTGTGTGTGTATGTGAAACAAAAAATTTTCTTCAACTGCAAATAAGATTTAGTGTGCCCTACCCAAGAATGTTCTAGAACACGTGCTGCAGTCATTTCTTATGTCCCTCACCTAATGCTAGTCACCCTTCCAAGTGGCACTCCAGGGAAGGCTCACTTAATGAGGGATGACATCAAGAATCAAAAATTCAGCTATAACAACAAAAATATGTTTTTCATTAAACACAAAACTGTGCTGGGGAAAACCAGCCAGGAGACAGGTGTATCAGTTAAGGAACTCCCTTGAGGTCTTTAACTTCCACATCAAATTGCACTGAATTTTTCCACACTAATTACCTATTATTGAAGACTAAAGAATTATAACAAATAATTCTCCATGGCAGCAGATAGAGTGCAGATGTTGTAAGAAAAAGAATGAAAAATTTCATGAAGTGTAAAATCAGGCAAAAGAGATTCACAAATTCTCAATTTTTTAAAATAACATTGAATAGTTTTCTACCACAAGGATTATGAAGGTGAGGAAATTTTCTAGGACTAGAAGGCCAATTTTAAATTTAGTTTGGACTGTACGTGAGAGAAATTGCAAATTAAAAGCTAAGTGCTGGAGTTTAATTTATTCAATTCATGTAAATTTCTTGCACATAGAGATCACATCTTAGATTTTTTTTTTCAATTTCTCACATCACATTACACCTAGTCATTGATTTGATTTCTTATGAGGACTGTACCTACACAATGCCATACAGCTATATTTGCATCTCCCTTGTCTTTACGTCATTTTTACCTAACACTTCCTTTCAGCCCCCAAAACCTTCACACAGGCATAAGTCTTATTCTACACCTAATGCCCTGGGAAAGTATAGTCAAATCAGGAAAGTTCCTTTCAGGTCACTGCCTCTGTAAATTTCCCTAAGATAATGCATTCCTTACCTCATTGAAAATTAATGTCAGTACTATCAAGAGAACAGTTTTATATAGGTACTATCTGCGTAAAAAAAAAAATAGGCATTAATATTTCTTATTTGCCACATTTGTTTTATTCTCTCCAGAAAATAAAGGCAAATATCCCCATAAAAGTACAAACTGATTAGCTGATAAAATTCTTCAGTTTCTGTGCTATGATTATGGATTTTATAGAGATGTCCTATAAATAATGATATACCTGCAAAAGGGTATATATAAAAGGGTCTCTCGGAGTACTGTTAAAACAAACAAACATACAAACAAAAAAACTCTTTGAGTCTGAAAGATGGAAAATGTAACTTATAGATACTATTCTGCTGCTAACTGGGAAAGATTCATTTTCTTATTATAATAGACTGATTAAACACACAAGTGTTGCAAAATTCAAATTATCATATTTTCCATAATATGCAAAGTTTTTTGCTAAAATAAGGACTGTACATCTCTCATACCAAAAACAAAAAAAACAAATCCACCAATTAAAACTTTGTTTTACGAATGACACTTCTTACCTTTTCCTAACCAGGCTTGATTGGCCTCTTTAGAGTATTCAGTATAGAATGTTAGGAAGGAAGCAAGCTGACTGGCTCGATGTCATTACATGGGGGAAATGAAACACTTCCTTTTTAAAAGCTCTAATTTCTCCTGGTATGACTTTCGATCCTAGGCATTTCCCTCTTTCTGTGATTACTGAACCGTAGTACAATGTGTCATTCCCAATCTGGGGTCTTGGAAAGGCGTCCTGAAAGTGTCCATGTTATTAATGACATACCCAAAGCCTAATGAAAACTGTATAGTTATCTTCATAGGATTATACTGGCTATCAAAAACTGGCTTTTAACCAGGGCTTTATCAACTCATTGAGTTACAAAGTAAATAAATAAATTACTACCTAATAAATTTGAAGTTTCTTTGGCACATAAAAATCATTTTAACAGGGAATCAATTGGGATTACAATTATAAAGGATTCCTGGTGGTTGCCGCCACCTCTGTTCAAGGATAAGCCATGTTTAATTTGCCAGGTCATTTGATGACAACAAAAATCAAAGGGCTTGATAAATTCATTTTGTAAAGTGATATTAATGTGTGTTTCCTACAAACTTTTAAAAACATAAATGCTTGCAGAAATTATGTGTTGCTTCTATTAATTCCTAAGAATACTTTATGGGATCCATCATAAATGAATAATTAAAAGGAGTTACTAGTATACATGCCACTTAATTTCTTCTTTAGAACCTGTATAAACACCTTAGAGTAAAAAAATATATATCTTCTCCTTCAAGGGTAATATGTTGATCTCCCAACTGGTGCATGGTGCTTTCTGAAGTGATAGCTCAGCTCAAAAATGATTAACTTCAGCCTTGTCAGACTCCCAACAAGAAACATCAAATCATTCGTGTTTCATTTGGTTATTAAATCAAATTAAAATATACAGAATATCCTGCAGTGTTACTCCATCTTTAAAAATGACTGTGTCAAAAAGAAAAAAAAAATGGACAGTTCTTAAATCCAATGCTCCAGAATTCACATTTTATGTTTGTTAATATACCACATCACAGCAAAACAAAACAAAAAAAAATGTGCAGGCATACTTTTTCATGTGCTCTTGACAACTGTCATCAATTTGTAATATAGTCTGAAATGTGGTTCTTTAAAACAAAACTTCATTTTCCATCCAGATTTACTGTTCAAGTGAATAATCATGGCTTCTTTGCTACCCCTGTGATTATGTGATTTGCCTTTTTGAATTCTAATACTCTATACATCCAATATACATATTTTATAATGCAATAAATAAATACTTTAGATTAAATTCAAGATGCAAACCAGAAGAATCTGAACTAAAAGATTTCATTCTCTTCATATAACCTAAGATCATTTTTATAGGACAAGGAGAGTTCTTACTTGATGCAAATCAATTAACCTGGATTTTAAATATTATAATATGGACAAGACTTTGATACATTTGAATATGCACCATACTTAATATTAAGTCTTTTTTTTAAGTAGGCTCCATGTCCAACACGGGCTCGAAGTCACAACCCTGAGATGAAGACCTGATATCAAGAGTCAGATACTCCACCAACCGAGCCACCCAGGTGCCCCTCAATATTGAGTCATTTAATAGTTACTTTAAAAATCATTATGAGGTTTACTTTGTGAAATCTGTGCTCGAACATTCCAAAACTGACAAAAGCATCAAACTTCTGAACTCTTTTACATAAAAATTAACCTCTTTATATATAGCCTTTATGATACTTTTATTTCTAATATATAGTATCTGTGACAACACTGACTCATTAACAATACAAAAAAAATCCCTTGAACTATATTAAAGGAGACATTCCTTTCCTGAATGAATGTAGACACATAACTGCATGTGTTGGAACTTAAAAATAATTTGGTGATAATCAATTTGAGAAAGTTGATAGGAAACCATTATTTATGTGTACATCCTCCTTTAGTGATTGCTACAAATCCTACCATATGGAGTTGTTCACACACTGAAATAAAGAAACATGGGAGTTTAATTTGTAATCGTCCAGTGGTCACTTAGAACTGCTCAGATGTATGTAGGTGGTATTGAGAAAACTTACCTCTCCTTGCTTGGGGATGCTGAACTTGGACAGCTTGGCCTTGGCTCTGGTGGACTCTGGCTTGGTGGCCGGGACTCCCCTGTATGACGTACAGTGCACACTGGTTTCTGTGGATGACTTAAGTTTTGGAGACTCATCAGGAGCCTGATCTTGGCCGTCCATCGGCCGCACATATGCAGTTGGTTTCTGCTGAACCAGGCTGGGTTTTGAAGCCAGGGATGGAGGAAAGTTCTGAACACAGTGTCCGCTGCTGCTGTGCTTGGCTGCCATAGCAGGTGGCCTTTCCTGGGTCTGAAGACCCACCTCTACATTGCACACTTGCTTGGCTCGTGGCTGCTGTCTGCCAACACCATCTCCAAGCAAGGTCCTGAGAGAGCCTTGTGCTGAGTTGGAAGAAGAAGAAGAAGAGGAAGATGAGGATGAGGGGCTCGACACAGAGTGGTTAGGTTTTTTATTATGGTTCTTTGGGTTAGCAGATCTGTTCAAATCAAGCAACCTGGGTCCGTGCTTACTTGCTCTCTGTTGGCCATCTGATGGTGGGTGCCCAGCCTTCTGCCAGCCCATGGTGCCCCTCTTACTCTGCTGCACGGGGACAGCTGCTGGTGTGGAAGATGCAGTGCTACAGACAGATGAGGGCTGGGTCTGGGCTCTTGAATCTGCAACAAAATGTTCATCGATCTTGTTCACAGGAGCCTGAGGAACCCCAGGTTTGGGAACGCCAACGAGATGACTCTGATTAGATCTATCAGTTAAAAAGTCTTTCATTTCATCATAATTGCCTAAAGTATTCTGGATCCGGTTGGAGAGCTCATCTCCCTTGTTCGTCTGGAGAAAGAGAAACACACGTACCCTCTTGTTAGAGACAACAGAAACACAGGAAACAACGGAGAGGTGCCATTATTGATCACAGTAGGCTTGTCACATTCAGAATAAGAGTTGGGGGATGGCATCAAAACTGTCCTTTGCTGGGGCGCCTGGGTGGCTCAGTCGGTTGAGCGTCCGACTTCGGCTCAGGTCATGATCTCACGGTTCGTGAGTTCGAGCCCTGTGTTGGGCTCTGTGCTGACAGCTCAGAGCCTGGAGCCTGCTTCAGATTCTGTGTCCCCCTCTCTCTCTGCCCCACCCCTGCTTGTGCTCTGTCTCGGTCTTTCAAAAATGAATAAACATAAAAAAAAAAAAACAAAAAAAAAAACCTGTCCTTTGCTGAAGAAGTCCATCCACACTCTGTATCATGCCAGAACCAGGAAGCTGTTAAGAGCCTTAGACTACATCAAAAAGGAATCTCTCCTTGGTGGTGTTCTACAGCTAAGGAAATCAGAAAATTTACCACTGTAGCTGCACACAACAGTCTCAATTAAGACTTTCCAGGATTAGGTTTTCTTTTCTTTTTTATAGTCCCTTTGGAAGCTTTTCTTGAAAATTCAAATTTGGCTCAAATTGTTCTGCTGCCAATTTCTAAATATATAATTATTCTTGTCAGAATCCCAGAGGGACAGGCAAAAGAAGTCAGAGTAAAGCTTAAAATGAACATGGGGCTAAATGTGCAAGAAGCCACCAGCCTAAACTATCCATAGTTCTGTGCAGCCTCAGATATTAGTGAAATCTTGGAAGACCTTTCATTTTGGAAGAGAAGCTGTATCTCTGACCTTTGGTATAAATGAGAAGCAATCCAGCAGCTTTTTTCTCATCACCCTATCAGGTACCCTGATTGCAGCATGACCCATGTGTGGCAAATGTTACCAAACCTCTTTATATTTCCTAATAGCTGAGAAAAAAACATAACAAGTGGCATTGACTTTGAAAATCAATGCAGAAATGAAGTCTATACTATTGATAAAAATCACAGCAAGCAGCTCTCACTATTAAGCAAAAGTTATATTTTACTGAGGGAGCAGGCAGTCAAGTCGTGTGAACTAAACACCAAGATCTGTGATCTGAGAAGACCTCATTTTGAGTGGCTGAGCTGTCTTCCTGGGCTGACCAGGCAGAGAGCCAGCTGAAGTTTGGTTGGTCGACTCTTCCAATACAGACTGAAAGTAGAGGTACAAGTGAAGGTGAAGATGAACAACAGAAAACCTCTACCTTGTAGGGTTCACTGAAAAGGGAGTAACTCGAATTAAATGCGCCATCATCCTGCTGAGTTTCCTGATTTCTTCTTTCTCGTTCTTTCCTCCGTAACACATTTCTATCTGGTTCATAGACGCTGCATCAGGAGAAAGAAAAGAGAACAACCACATAGGAAAAAGTTAAAGGCTAAAGCCCAAACATTCCCCTGAGTGCAGAAGTCTGGGTCATGGACAAATGGTGATGATAAGAACATGGATCAGATTAAAGCCAGTCTAATCAAGCAGTATGAGCTTGGGTGTCTGATAATTACATTCTTCAGGAGCAAAAGAAAATCCTTAGGACAAGTTCCAACCAGTACTAGACCTCTCTGCCTGATATGTAAAACAGGAAATATCTAAGCAATTTTGACAGGAGAAGACTGAAAATAATCTTAAGGCAGACAGTAATTACAGTGATGTGTAAATAGAAATTATGAGCATATTTCCTCTTAAGACATAGACTCTTAGTGTTATATGGGAATGCTTCTGTTCTTGTCTTTCTTTCTTTTTCTTTTTCTTTTTTTCTTTCTTTTTTTTTTTTTTTTTTTTGCATGGCTGTGTTTCTGTAGTGATTCTTTCATTAACTAGCTCCCTAAAGAGCTGTTAAAACTCCATGCTGCAGTGGTTTTCACAGTTATGAGCCTTCTTCTGATCTCTGCTAATCAGTCAAGTCGTCAAACTACTACTGAATCAATTCTTCCTTCTGATATATTTGACACTATCACTCCTAACTATGAAAAATGTGCCAGGAGGAAGGGGTGCAGGCAACGAAGGGAGAGAACGGAAATTGAATTATGGTGTGTCATCAAGGATCTCAGCCTTTTTGTTAAAGAAAATTAATATCTATTCTCCCAAAATACAATTATGAAGTGACCAGACACCAGATAACTGGGAGGACTAAGGGAGTGTTCCTTCCCCCTCATAAGGAGGAAATAAAGGGGCTAATTCAACTAACAATAAGGAAGTGACCCGTTTACTGAAGGAAGGAAATACACATGTTTTTTTCAGCTTGGTACATAAAGTAAATCTGGCTCAGTGGAGACAACATAACTGACATGTCCCTCAGAATGAGCACTGTCTTCATTTCCTAGCAGAAGCATTTTAAGTGACCTTGTTCTGCTTAGAGCTCCCACTTGATCTAATGCACAGATGCCTGAGCTGGGAGCCGGGACAACCACCTACTGACTGTGGTTCTCCCATAACCAGCGACATGATGATGGGAAAGCCACACAACCTCTCTGCACCCCAGTGTCTTCATTATAAAACAGGGATGTTTCATGGCGTTGTAAGGTTTAAACGTGAAGGTAATCTACAAAATGGCTTTGGAATAGCTTTAGGTGCCCAAACTCCAATGTACTGCTTTTAAATGTTGTTAATAATGAAAGGATCTGTGGGTTCATAGAAATATATGAAAGAGTGAGATCCTGTTTTGTCTAGTTTTGTTTTAGCTGAATTGCCATCTTGAGTATAAGAGAATATTTGTGTCATGTAGCTATAGAGGACACAAATAAAATGATCATAAAATAAATATTGCTTATCCTTCTAGCTCTGCCCGGGTGGATAGAATATACTTTAAATTCGCTAAGGGGCAATGCTAAATATGCTTTCAGCAAGGCTGGGAGAACACCTAAGGAATTTCATTTAAATTTAAGATTAGGAAATGTTAAAATACCCAGAACATATCACCTATTAGCATTTTAATTCATCTTTCGTACGTTACCCAAAGTTATTAGATTGGGGAGTCCAACCAGTGACCTTCACATAAACGGAGGCTGCAGCCACAGCCTTACCAAATGAGAGGCTCACAGCTCTGACATTGCGATCACTAAGAACTCTCTGGATGGCTATAGTGATAGTGACTGGCATAAGGGAGGCATAAGATGAAAATGACACTCTTATTCACAGAACCAGGCTTCAAGTTCAAAGAAGAGGCTATGATTGCCTTGCCCTGCTTGTGGACATTTGCAATATGAGACTGCAGCTTTCACACACATTCCATGGATTTCAAATGGAGACTGCTCTGACAACACACGACTCATGCTGTGGATGGGCATGAAGTAGCCTTAACCAAGGGGACAATTCGAGTTTTACTATGAACTTGCTAACTTTAGAACCCAAACCAGCATTTGGCAATCAGAAAAATAAGCTTGCATACCATGCACCGTACTTCTTCCCCTCTCCAGCACACACGGGTATCTGCGAAGCACCAACTATGCAGGACTCCATGCACAGAGACTTCCATAAACATGCTTGCTGCCCTCAGGCAAGGTCAAACCAACCAAACACACAAGACTGGTATGATGCATGAAGTGGCCTTATGTAACATGGAGCAGGCAGGTGGTCATTTAGGATGATTTCAGGACTTCTGAGAGGCCCCCATACCCAAAATAATACCTCCTACATCTGCTGGCTGACGACTGAAATTCCACAACTAGAGAGTCATTCCTCTGGCTTAAGATGTCTTCACCCCTGTAAAAAATGTAGACACCACAAGAAGGGGAAACACTTTAACCTGATCAGCCCTTGGTATCTGAATGTGTATGAGTTTGTCAGCATTTTTGCCAAAGGCCAATGGGAAAGGGCACAGGACATGAGGGTCCACATATGAGGCATGACAAAAAAAAGGAGGGATGATGTAGAATATAGCAATGAAAACAAATTTATAAACACTGCCTACTCTGCAACATGGCTTAGATGTTTAGCATTAGGCTGAAAGCAAAAATCAATTAGGCAGATATCAGACTTACTGTATTTTCCAGGGTCAGGGAGTAAAAATCACTTAAAAATATGGAGAAGTTGGGAGGTGAGAGGCAAGCTGCTCCTCTTTAACTAAACCTGCTTCATTCCCCAATCCATTTAAAGATAACCAAAAGCACTCCAAGATGCACACCAGTGCTGGCTAAAGTTCTCTAATGAGGTTCTACCTGCATACCCAGCCTATAGCTTCTACTACTAAGAAAGACTGAACACCCTCAGGACCACCTACACATAGTCTACTAATAAAAATGCACTGGCCATTGGAGTGTGTGGGTGACTCAGTTGGTTGAGTCTCTGTCTGACTCTTGATTTCAGCTTAGGGCATGTTCTCATAGTTCATGAGGTTGAGCCCCACATCAGGCTCTGTGCTGATAACATGGAGCCTGCTTGGGATTCATTCTCTCTCTCTCTCTCTCTCTCTCTCTCTCTCTCTCTCTGCCCCTCCCCTCACTCTCAAAATAAACAAATAAACAGTTTTTTAAAAATGCACTGGCCATCTTTCACGGGATAGCCATGATGCTTGTGCCATGCAATATCCTCCATGCCACCAGATGAAACCAGAATGATCAAAAATGACAATCATCCCCACCTCCTCCGGAAGAGAGCAAAGGAAACCCAAAAAGAGAGCTAATACGTCTTCAATGCTTTCCCTTTGGTTTCTCTTCCCCAGCCTCCACTGAACATTTAACCCTTCCTAACGGTGACCCTCCTGGTTCCTCATCCTTAACTAGAACCACAACCCTTACCTGTCACGTCAAGCCTAGGAAAATGTCACCTGCTTAATGCAAATGTCATTGTAGAGAAAGTCTGGACTTACATGCCCCATCTTTCTCTAAATGTCTGAAATTTTATCTCTTTGGTCAACACTAAATGTTTAACTCATAAAGACCGTATCTTCTTGACAGTAAGTCCACCATTCCACCAATTACCAGTGAAATCTCTGTAGGTACTTACAATTCTGGAGAGTGCTTTTCTCTTGATTTCTCACCATTAAAACTTAGCCCTCTTCCCTCCTCTGCCATTCAAACGATGTAAAGCCCATGTCATTTGCTTTAGAAGCAAAGGAACCTTTCCCCTGACATGCTGAAAGTCAGGTCATCTTCCCTGGGGATGGTCGACTAAAGTTGTAGAGAATTCTTATTCCTGGCATGCCAATAAATACATTAGACTCAGTAAGAGCTTCGTATCATGAGCTGTTTTGTTATTGTTGTTGTTACTAGCAGATGGTAAAATCTCTATCATCTGTAAAGTTATTCCTTATTTCTGTGAAAATTGTAAGAATCACATTCCTCAAATGTATGTCACCAAATGTATTTATTTATTTTGTATGAAAGTGGAGGCAGCCAACTGCTACAGTATTATTTATTATATATTGCAAATGCATAACATACCCAGAAAATGAAGCTTTTTAATCAACTACCTTTAAAAGACTAACTTATTTTCAGAATAAAAAAAATAGCCAGTGAAAAACATAGTAAAAACATTTCTGATCATTGCCCTTTATTTGTTTTTAATCTATAAAATGAGGTAAGTATAGGGTTCAGGGCAAAGCCAATTATGCTGATTAGGGAGGAATAGAAGTCCAAACATGAAATTATCACCATTTCCAAAATTAATGTATCCTTGATCATATGGTAACAGTATGAAACTGAATAATAGCAATACCTTTGTGTCTTATAGTTTCTCCCTTCCACTGGGCTCAAAACGTTTCACACATATGTCCCTTAATTATCCTTACAATGTCCCTTGGAGAAAGACAAGGATGGTAGATATTATTGCTAGGCTACCTTTTTTAAAGATCAAGGGACTCAGTATAAGAGTTCAATCACCAAAACAATGTCATAAAGAAGACATCATGTAGAAGGGACAGCAATGTCAATCCATAGAGGAGGGGCTACCCGGGAGCCAAGAGGTGGACATACTTCCTAAACCCTAATGTCTACAAGCCCCGTATTAGAAAACAGTGAATGTTTCCCTCACAAAAGCAAAACAGGACAATGAAACATAGGGAAGCTACTTTCCATTCAGAAAGAACTAAAAGGAGAATTCTGGAATAAAGGCTGGGTTGTTATAATTTTTTATAGTCCCAAAAAACGAAAGACAAAAATCAGTTTCTTTCCACAGTACACATGCCAAAAGGATATCCATGTAATACAGAAGAGTGGAATAAAGGACAGGTGAGTGAATTTAAAAATTATAGACTCAAAAGTAAGCCAGCAAAGGCTGCTCATCATTTTCCTCAGATCCTACCCATTCTTCAGCCTGCTCTGGTCTCTGCAGTCTTATTAGAGAGAAAGGTGCTGGAGCTGGAGGGAGCTGCCCCCTCTGCTGAGCTCAAGTTTGACCCAGAAGGCGCAGCTGGCCAGGAGGGACCGACTCTCTTCCCTGTAGCACTGATCCATATGCAGCCTGTTCACATTCGAACAATCGCTGCAAACAAACTGCATTTCCCATGGACGAGGCTTTCAGCCAAGGGGATATGTAGCTAATTACACCCCTTGGCTGGAATCATCATAGTGTTTTCTTCTTTAAAAAAAAAACAAAAAAAACAAAAAACATTATCCTACCTACTGGTATGTCTCCAGAGTTGCGGTCTGGGAAACAAGTACATTCAAGGGGAAGAGAGGGAACAATCTCTCACCTATCTGAAGAAAGTTATCATGTTCTCCATGGTTAAAAAATATTCTCCTCTTCATACAGCAGAAATACAATTCACTTCAGTCCAAAAGCATTTCCTGAATGCCATGGTGTTAGATGCAGGGGAGACAATTAGGGCTGTGACTAGCCTTTCCTGCTGCTGAGAAGCTAATGATTCAGAAGACAAGGGGGAGAAGAGGGAAGGGCCCCATTCTATAAGTTGTTTTTTTTTTTAGAGAGAGAGAAAGGGAGCATGGATGAGTGGGGGAGAGGGGCAGAGGGGGAGAGAAAGAGAGAGAGAGAGAGAGAGAGAGAGAGAGAGAGAGAGAGAGAATTTTCTGCAGGCTCCACACTCAGTGCTGGGCTGGGGTCTATTCTAAGCAGAGAATGCTGACATCGTGTGGCTAGGGCACTGCAGAAGGGAGCACAGGGAATCTGGAGCGCTTCATGAAAGAGACTCCTTTGAGTTGGGTCTTGAGAAAAGGGCAGGTGGAGGACAGTGAAGGGAAGAAGGGCTTAAAAGTACAAGGTACATAAATTACTATTAAGTGGCCTTTGAGAGGGTTTGGAAGAGGTGACTCTTGCCCTCCCAACACCATCCTACTTCTTTATCCAGCTGGAATTCCACATTTAAAGTTTCATTTGTTTGGTTTGCTCCACTGCTACTCTGTCATTTCTACCTTACCCCAAATAAGTTTATCTGATCCTTCCTGAAGCAGGTTTGGTTTGGAGTGAATAAATGAAGGGTGGATAAAGGGAAGAATACAGTTTGTATCAGGGCAGGCCTTGAACACCCTGACCACAGAGAAGACAACCTTTTCAATCGTGGGACGCTTAAAGTCCTTGGAAAACATGCTAACCTGCCCCTGGGGTGTGCACTGGCAGCCACAGGGGCAAATAGGAAGAAGAAAAGGCATTAAGTGGAGAGAAGAATGTGTCACAGAAACTCTCCTGATCTTTGGAGCAGTAGCATATACAACGGTGCATAATTAAATAAACAATCAAATGCTGCAAAATAATAACTGCTTTACACTTAACGAGTCAAACTAATTATAATCTCTTGTTATTTATAAAGCAAATGATAGAAGATTAGTAATCCCTTAAGTCCGAGAAAAGCAAGATTACAGAAGTATACTTGCAAATTCCTTCCTTAATCTATAGACAGAGCTGGGAGACTGAAAGACAGGAAGGTAGTCAGAGAGTGCGCAGGTGAGAGAAGCAAGTCAGGCAGAGAAAAGGTGGGTTGGAATCAGAGCTTGGTGAAGAGGCAAGGATCCTCCAATGAGAGTTCTTCAAGGCCTTGAACTGTTGTAGCTGTGGTGCTGGCACCAGGAGGTGGGGGGTGGGGAGGATGATGGTGGTAGTGGTGGTGATGATGGGGTTGGGGTGGTGATGATGAGATGGTAGGGGGAATGATGGTGATGGTGATAATGGGGGTGGGGGTGGTGATGACAGGGGTGGTGGGGGCGGTGGTAATAAGAAGGGCTGTGGGGGAAATGGAAGGGGGTGAGGTGTTGGGGGTGGTAATAATAATGATGGGGGTGTGGATCGGGGTGATAGTAGTAAGAAGGGGTGGGGGGAAATGGGAAGGGATGGGGTGTTGAGGGAGCAGTAATGGGGAGCAGGGTGGTGATGGTGGTGGTAAGAGTGGTAGAGGTGGTGTGCTGGGAAGATGGGCTGGAGGGTGGTGGGAAGGGGTGGGGTGGCAGAGGGTAGTGGTGGTGAGAATTGTGGTGAGGTCGGCAGTTAAAGATCTGCTGAGAAGAGAGGACTGGTCAACGGTGAATATAATAAACCCTTAAATCCTGAAGAACATCACTCTGCCCTGCTCACTTATACTGGGCTTCTTTTTGAGTCAAGTAATTTCAGTTCTCACACCTGTTCCCTCCATTTTCCCCAACAGCATTACACCACTAACTTGCCATCAGCTTTGTAAGTATGACCCGCAATATTATTTCTACCATAGGTACCTTGAAAAGGTCAGTCCAACCTTACTTGTTTGTCTCTGATCACAAAGGTGATTCAGAGACTCTCTTTGAGAGCATTTATAGATCTCTTCCTCAGGGCTGCCAATCTGTTCTACAAGAATGGGAGAAGAATTGAAGATGGTTTGTGCCGTCATCACTTGTCCTATATGACAGCTTTGGTGAAACTAGGAAAGAGAAGGGAGTCACAAAAATAATGAACACCCACAGACAAATGTAGCCGACAAATATTCCAAAGAAAAATATCCTTTCGGGATAATCTATAACACCTTACCAAACCCACCAGGCCCATATTAAATTTTGCTAATAACAACAACTACCCTCTAATACTACATGCAGCCACTGCATGAAGCACTTTACATACATTATTTCACTGAGTAGTCTTCAAAACCCCAAGAGACATTATCCCCATCAACCACTGAAGAAACATGAGGCTCTAAGTTTAACTAACTTGTACAAGTCCCATAGCCAGTGAGCGACAATGTTGGGGTCTGAAGCCAGGCAGTCTGGCACCAGAGAATGAGTTCTTAGACTATGCTCCACTGGCTCCCCAGGGAACCTACTTACTGACAGACTTTGACAAATGGTATCCCCATCTTTTGCTAGTAACTGCCAGGCAGAAGGGTGTTAATTTTCATATCATGACAATTTGAGTTCATTCTTCTAAGATCTGCTAAGTTTCCTTGGTTGATAAGCATCAACTTTCAGAACTCTTGTAAAACTTATAAAATATAAGTGAGATAAGCAATTCAAATGAGTTACAACTAGCAATTAACTAATACACCAGTCCCTGAACTCTGTACAGTGAATTACTTAAAAATTGTGGAACACCATAATTAGTGCATTTTGTAATGGCACTAACAAAGACAAGCCGCTTCTGCACTACAGTACTGGACGCTCATCTGTTCTCTACTGACCATTTAGTGAGTCCTAACTCCATTTCTAACTCGGTGGAAATGATAACTGTTCCAAATCTCTCTCGTAAATACCCTCCAGTGAGTTTTTAGAGAGATGACAGATAAATGACAGCTTTGCATTTCCAAGGGTTAAATGCTTTTCCTGAGGGATCTTAAGTCTTGCTGCCATGAGAACAAGTGTCAGGTTCTAATGGAATTGTTCCATTATAAATAAACCAGCAGGTTGTATGATAAGCAGCTTTCAAAGAGGCTCTCCATATAGGTAAACAGAGAAGTTAATCTGAGTTTCTTAACAGGACCTTTTTCCTTTACAATATAAAAGTGCCTTGAGATGAAGCAATTACTCTGATTTACCATCTTCTCCTTGTTAGAATATAAAGATGCAGTGGAGCTTCACAAAAGCAGCAGTAACTTAACCAAATGAGACTCACCTGCAAAGTCCCTACTATGCTATTTCAAAGAGCTCACTTCTAGACAGCAGCAGCACAGAACAGCCATCAATCATGGGTGTCCATTATTAGAAGGATGCTTACTCCCAGGGCTTTTCATGTCAGAGCCAATAAATTACTTTTCCTGCACAAAATACCGTTACTTCATTTTCACTTTACAGTATAAGTTTCTAAACTTCCACTCCTAGGAATTTTAATGCCATCTATAAGGAAGAGTCATATTTCATATCATGCCTATGTTTTAACCATGATGCCCTTCCATACAATCTCTGTGTGGCCACTCAGGGTCATGGATGTGATCAGAGGGCAGAAGGGTGGCCAAGTCCTCTTATATAACTTCTTACTATCAGTTGGGTCAGGCTTTTGGACATAGAAAGTCCTGAGACCCTGTACATCAGCCATTAAAAAATGGCCCCTGTTCTTCCTGAATCCAACTGCTCAACTTCTTTTCTTCCCAGAACCACCAATGACATACACTATCTGGTTGAAATGGGATTTCTGAAAAGGAGCAAGAGTTAACTTGAGCCACTTCCATCTGTTGAGCTGAATTAATTTACCTGTGAGGTACAGAACTAGCCCTAGGCTAGAATGAAAACAAACAGAGCTAACTTTAAGGAAAGGAAGAATTAAAGGGATATGCATGTCCTCAAATACCTTCTGATGTCTAAGCAATCTGACAGATCAACCATTAGAGTCTTCCATGTAGGAAACACAAATGGCAACCACTATAATAGATCTATTAATTTATCTGAGAGGGAAAGAGACCTGTTTTGAAGATAAGAAGGACCTATTCTAGTACAGGGCAGTTTATGGGCTTAGCTAGAAGTCTTGGTGGGTAAAGGGAGGAGGGAAGAGGAATGTATGACAGAAATCCTCAGTATCTGAATGAGAACACAGAACCACTGAGAGGATGGAGCTTCTATGTCACGAGGAAATCAGATCCAGGGCATGAGACCTGGGCTCAGTTCCTCGGTCAAAGAGAAACAGAAGGCAACAGGCAGATGCTCCCTCAACTTCCCATCCTCCAACCTTTCTCACCTCACCAACCCTTTCCTCCTCACTGCTCTCGAAGGTGATTCCTTTCTCCTCCCCAGGCTGACTCTCCCACTTGGACTCTGAAGCCTACTGCCCCCTCCCCACCTTCCCACAGATACCATTTTCTCCTACTTAGTCACCATCTTGGTTTCCACTGGGTTTTTTTTTTTTTTTCATCAGCTAATAAACCCATTCAAGGTCCTCCTATCTTCTAAAAAAGAAAATGACAAGTTCTCCCTGACCTTCTGTCGTCTTTTTGCTGTTGCTCTCCATTAGCAACCATTTTCTGCAGAGCCATCCACACTTGTCTCTCTCCAATTCCTGGTTTTTCTAAACCCATGTGATCTGGCTCTGCTCTTCACAGCAAGGTCACAACTCCCCCACTAGGCATCCACTCCCCAACCTCCCACACAGCCACCACTGCTTTAGAGAAACTTTGTTCCCTAGGATCTGTGGAAATGTATACTCGTGATTCACCTCCTGGGCTACTCCTGAGTGTGCTGTGCCTGTTTCTACTCCTATGCCACTCCTTTAGAATTTGTTGCCACTCAGGGTTGTGGGTAAGACCTTGTGTCTAGGCCTGGTCTCTTCTCATGTGACAGTCTTCCTGGTGATATCATTCATATCCTTCCCTTCAGGTGCCATCTTTATACTGGTGACATGCAAGGCTCTAAGACTTATCTATATCTCTCTTCTCAGCTCCAGAACCAATTATGCAACCATCCACCAGACTTTCTCAAGTCATGTTTCCCACAGTTACACAGAGCCCAGAAAGTCTACACATGGCTCATTGCCACTCCCTGACCCCAGCCTCTGCCTCCATTCTGTTGCTTGTGTTGGTGGATGGCACCACTACCCACATAGCTGTTTGGGTCAGAAATATGAGCATCTAGTCAATCCCCAGGTCCTGTCAGTATCACTCAAATTTGTCCAAAGGTCTCCTCCAAGCTGCCTCCCCAGTCTAGGCCACCACTGGCTCTCTCTCCTAGCCCACAGAGTGCATCCCAAAGGGTCTCCTGGTTGTTCTTCCTGTCATCTGTTCCTCCACAGTAAAGTGATGTTCCCTAAAATAGCAGTTTGATCAGTCACTGTTCTGCTCCACCCTCCCTTGGACAGAATCCAAATCTGGCATCCATGCCCTGCAGGGCTTGGTCCCTGTTTCTCTCTCCAGTGTTGGCCCAAATCTCCCCTAATCTCTACACTATGGCCTCTCTTTGAGCCCAGGGATATGTTTGCCACCTGCCTACCTCCTCCTGATCCTGAAGCTCTCAATTTAGTGATGCTTCCTTCTCAGAAACATTCCCTGATGCCTTCAACAGACCCAAGTCCTGACCAGTCCTGACCTTCACGTGTCCTACATAGAACCCTACATTCTGCCCCCAATCACATTTCTTACACGAATTATCTGAATCCTCCATTACATGGTTAGCTCCACAGAGGAGGAACTGTGTCTACTTTCTGTAAAACTGTATTCCCAGAACCTAGAACGCTGCCTAGCACAGAGTAGGCACTGAAAATAATACTCAAAATACTTTAAAAATACACAATAAAATGATTAAAAAAATTTTCCTTATTCCTTATCAAAATTTAGTCTGTATACATACCACAATTTGAAAAAACAGAATACAAATCCATTCAGATTCTGGGTCTTAAAATGTTCCTTCTGGTTGTAGAGCATAACAATGGGAATCATATTAATAGTAATAGTGGGCAACTGTTTGGTGCTGGAAAGTTTTGGTATTTTATTATCCCTCTCAACAAACCTGCTATGTAACCCTTATTTATGAAAAACACAGAATTGTAATAAATAAACATGCAAATATAAAAATGAAACAAAATCTATGTGCCATAAACATTCTTCTCTTCATTTTACAGATAAATGCCTGTCTTCAATGGAGAAATGAGACTTGGAAAATTTAAATGATTTGCCTAAATAGTAACTGTTGGAATCAAATTCTAAGTTCCACAGAAGTCCTGGATATTATAAAACTGAAGTGTTTTAAAAACATATTTTTTTATTCAAAAAAATTAATTAACACTTACTATAAACCCAACACCAGCTAGACACGAAAATATATCCATGGCCCTGCCTCGACAGAGACTCTCAGGGACATTTTTCTAACTTACCACCGTGAAAGTTCTATAGTCAATTAAGCTTGAGTTAGAGGAAAATGTTAAGAATTTTGAATTATTTGAACTCTATAGTTCTATAATTCATTAGGTGCTAGTGACAGTAAAGATGATTAATTCTAAATATCCATATAACACAGTGTCAGAAAACCAGGGGGTCTTCCTATGGTTGATGTATCATTCACAAGTTCCCAATTTTAATTAGACATGTAATCTATCATACAAATATTTTATTAGATCCTAGAAGATTAGGCATATTATATATTATGGAGCTGCCTATACATGATGATAATTATCACCATTCTTTAAGAAATGTTGTAAAGGGGACACTCATACATATTCTGACAACATATTTGCTTCATGTTATCTTAAAATGTCTTTATCCCTCCTCCCCTTCTCCTTTCCTCTCTTCCCTCACTCCTTACTGTTTCTATCTCTTTTAATGTTTCCAATATACAACCGTAAACAAGAGAGTAAATCCAACGTCACAGGAAATATAGGCAACTCTGTGGTATTAAGATAAACTTATTGTGAAGAAAGCCTAGGAAGAAGGTTCTTCTTCCTCAAAATGCTGTGCCCAGAAAAAGGTTGGGCAGCTTGGAGAATAAGCATTTGACTTCTCTCCTCATCTTGGTTCTCTGGCAATTCAAAATCAATTAGCCTCTGCTGTGTCAGGAGGATTCTATTCTGTGGGTTTCCATCTTGATTGTCCAGCTTTCTGAGTCCCTAGGGGTCTCTTTCCACTAAATTTTAGGGTCCACACCTCTCAGAATTAGCTGAGAACAATACCTGACTTACAGTAGGCACTCAGCTACCATTTGTTGCTTGAAGGGATGGATGGCTGAATCACCAGTGTTCATTTTCACTCAACCCCTCTTTCACTGAATAACCAATAAGAAAAAACAGTACTGTAAGTAGACTTACCTGGTCTTCTCAGGACAGTAAACATATGCTATGATACATAAAGGCCTTTCAGGTACATTCTGAAAGCAGCAGCCTCAAAGAGTTAATAAAGCTAGGTTTTTTATCAAATAATTTTTTAAATGACTGGCATAAAGAAACATGGAAGTGTCATATTGTCCCTTTGGAATTAAAAGTCTACATGCATTAATATAAGATACTGTAATATCTCAATGGGAAACCTACCTGAAAGTTATTGAACTTAAAGCTTTCTTGACTAAAAAGCTAATGATTCAGAGTCAACTTGGAATGATAGTAAAGGGAAGACATGGGGCACCTGGGTGGCTCACTCAGTTGAGTGTCCAACTTCAGCTCAGATCATGATCTCACAATTCATGAGTTTGAGCCCCACGTTGGGCTCACTGCTGTCAGCACAGAGCCAGCTTCAGATCCTCTGTCCTCTTCTCTCTCTACCCCTCCCTGCTCATGCTTTGTCTCTCAAAAATAAACATGAAAGAAAGAAAGAAAGAAAGAAAGAAAGAAAGAAAGAAAGGAAGAAAGAAAAGGGAAGACATAGCAAAACCTCCCATTGAACAAGAAGAATACTTCCTACCACTGGGCTACAATTTCCAAGGATCCTCCACTACTTTCAAAGATATTAATATTGGGCCAAGAATGAGGAGACCCAGGTAAGGTCCAGCCATAGACAGGTTAAGACCTATTTTATGCCTTAGCAGGGTTAATAAAACCAATACATACACTGTTCACTGGTTGTAAGAAGCAAATGAAATCATGAACGAAGAATTCCTTAAAAATGTTAAAGTGCTCTGCCAAGGTGAAATATTATTAATGCCTGGAAAGAAGGTGATTAAAATACCCACTATACAGAAAGAAACACCACTCCCTATCCATCACAGGCTGTCATTAAATATTGACTTTGACCCAAGGATTTCATATTTAGGAATATACCATTCATATTTAGGATGTCACTGCAGCATTATTTAAACTGCAAAACAAAAACAAATTTAAAGTCAATTAAGTATAATTCTTTAGAGACTGGTTAAAATTTATGGTATTTCATACAATGGAAGACTATGCCACCATTGGATGGAGGGGATCTAATGTAAAGACATGGAAAAATATCTAAGACATACATATTAAGTGAAAAGAATAAGCTGTAGAAGAACATGGATGATATAATCTCTTTTACATAAAATAACATGTGTGCTTTTAAAGACATTTGAAAATCTTAAAATAGTTATCTCTGAAGTGAATGAAGTGGCAGGGGGTGGAAAGTCTTCTGTATAGTTTGGATGTTTTACAAGCACATTACTTTTTTAATACAAAGCATTATATTTTTAAAATATTGACAGTTTTAATTTGCTTTCCCTTTCTGATCTATAAACATGCAAAATGTAAAGTTAAGGCAATGATTAGTAAATATAGCACAGGTTTATATGCGACTCTCTCCAAGGATCCGGGCCCCCTTACCAGTCCAAGCGTATTTTCTCCACACACACCCCCCACACCTCCTCCCCAAGGATGAACTAAACAGATCTCTCCACAAACCTAACCTGTAGACTTTAATTCAACCAAACTCCACACTGATCAAGGACTTCCTGAATCTGTCAACAATTACCCTGGACTTACACATACCAAACAAACAGACAAACAAATCACCATAGTCATCCTACTAGCATCTAACTGCATTTACAGTTTCAGACAAATAATCTGCATAATCCCCAGGGATAACTCAGAAACACCAGGTCATTTGATACCAGGTATGGAAACATTTCTTTATGAACTCAACTTGCCCACAGCTCCAGAGAGATACAGAACCTCAATACGAGAAATCTGAGTACAGAGGTGTCTGAGACTTTCAATTTATAGGAGAATAACAATTTACCTCAAAGGTAGAGGCAATCTACTGAATTGCCAAAGCCCTCCCAAGAACTCTGAATTCCACTCTCCTGGCTACAAATTGATTAATTGTCCATTCTGCTCCCTTGTCCACTCCATTCCTCTCCAAATCTCTCCTCTCTTATACTTGCATTAGCACTCTCTTGACTTTTTGTGTCAGACTGTCTCCTCATCTCTCATCTAGTCTAACTTTGCTTGCTGTTTGAGAAATAGTATTTATTAACTATTTTTTTTAAGCTAGTAATAACGTTGGAATTTTAGATAAAACGAATTGTTCTTCACATTATAATACTCATTTCTTTCAAGTATTTATATTTTAAGCAGTCATCTCTGGCTAGTATTTACATATTATAAAACAAGGAAATTATCATTAATAAATGTAATATCTCTTAATATTAATATTAGGCATATTATGTATTCTTAAACATTAAAGGCTATGACTAATAGCATCTTCTTATACTAGGAAAATATTGGTAATTCTGCAAATTCAATGTGCCATTTTCTATCCATGTCAATTATTTTATCAGGCTCATTAAACTCATAAGAGGATAAATAATAAATACATAACAATTGCACATCATCGTTAATAATTAGAGAAATGCAAAGAAAGCCAAAGTGAAACAATTTTTACCTATCCAATTAGAAAAATAATTTTAAGTGAGTTAAAAATTAATATTCAATTCTGGTAAGTGTTGGGTGACATGTGGCTAGAGGAAGCCTAGATCAGAACCAAGTTCCAGAAAACAATTCTGCATTTTGTAACACATATTCAGAACCTTGCTAATATCTCCCTAGGAATATGTCCAAAGGAAACTGTCAGAAATGCAGAGATTTGCGTAGATGAATTTTCATCAGAGAATTGTATACAAGATGGGGAACTAGAAACAACCTGATGTGCAAAAGTCAGAAAATAAATAAATCATAATTTACTGTAGCCATTAAAACTCCTGTATTTCAATAATACTTAGTGATGTAGGAAATACTCATAATGTAATGTTAAATGGGGAAAAAAAACAGGATAAAAATTACATAAGCAAATGATCAAAGTTTTGTTAAATTATACAAAAGTGTGTGTGTGTACGTGCACACACATACATATATACATAGAAAAAAATCTAAAAGAATACCAAGATGTTAATG
Source organism: Panthera pardus (assembly GCF_024362965.1). Classification (NCBI taxonomy): domain Eukaryota; kingdom Metazoa; phylum Chordata; class Mammalia; order Carnivora; family Felidae; genus Panthera; species Panthera pardus. The sequence goes on along the minus strand of NW_026526821.1, from coordinate 59,397,574 downwards.
TTGGTTATTCCTGAGAAACAGAAGAAATAAAATGTTCTTTTTCCTTTGTTTTTAGTTGGTATGTTTGACTCTTCACACTATTCATACACATTAGGATGGCTACTCTAAAAAAAAGAAAATAACAAATGTTGGTGAGGGTGTGGAGAAACTGGAACCCCGTGCATGTTGTTGATGGGAATGTAAAATGGGTAGAGCTTCATTAGAAAACAGTATGGCATTTTACCCCCCAGTGGATCTTGAGAAACTTAACAGAAGACCATGGGGGAATGGATGGGGGAAAAAAAGTTACAAACAGAGAGGGAGGGAGGCAAACCATAAGGGCCTCTTAAATACAGAGAAAAAGGGGACGGCTGATGGGAGGGTGGGGGAGAGGGGAAAGTGGGTGATGGGCATTGAGAAGGGCACTTGTTGGGATGAGTACTGGATGTTGTATGGAAGCCAATCTGACAATAAATTATATTAAAAAATAAAAAATTTTTAAAAATGAAGGTACACAGTTGTGATACTGAAAAAAAAATAGTATGGCAGTTCCTCAAAAAGTTGAAAATAGAATTACAATATTTTGTAATTGAAAGCAAGGTTTCAAAGAGATATCTGTATACACATGTTCATAGCAGCATTAGTCATAACACCCGAGAGGTGGAAACAACCCAAATGACAAATGACTGGATAAACGATGTGGTGTATACATATCATGGAGTTTATCCAGCCTTATAAGGAAGCAATTCTGACACTCGACATATACAACAATGTTATCATCTAAACTGTGTCCCTCCTAAATTCATACACTGAAGCCCTAATGTCTAGTACCTCAAAATGTGACTATATTTGAAGGCAGGGCCTTTAAGGAGGTGATTCAATTAAAATGAGTCATTAGCATGGGTCCTAATTCAATTTGACTGGTGTTCTTATAAGAGAAGGAAATTTGGATTCACAAGAGAGACACCAGGGATGACTGTGCATAGGGAAAAGACCACGTGAAGAGGCCGTAAGACAGAAACCATTTGCAAGCTGAGGAGAGAGGCCTCAGAACAAACCAACCTGCTGACGTTTTGATCTTGGAATTCCAGCCTTCAGGACTGTGAGAAAATAAATTTCTGCTAAGCCACCCAGTCTGTGGTGTTTTGTTACATGATCCTAGCAAAGTAATACATACAACATGGAAGCCCTTGAGGATGTTATGCTAAGTGAATGAGTCAATCACAAAAAGGCAAATACTGTATGATTCCACTTGCATGAAGTACCTAGAGTAGTCAAATTCAGAGACAGAAAGCAGAGGGTGGTTGCCAAAGGCTGGGGGAGGGACAAATGGTGAACTGTTTAATGGATATAGTTTCAGTTTTGCAAGATAGAAACAGTTCTGGAGATCTGCTGCACTTAACATTACCGAACTGTACACTTAAAAATGGTAAAAATGGTAGATTTATGTTACATGTATTTTACTATATAATCTAAGACAAAAGAAAGTAGCAATCTGACTTTTAAAAATTATTTCACAATTATAGATATTATACATATTTTATTAACATTTAAGATAACAAAATATTATCTATTTAATTCACGTCACCAGTTATTGATAGTAGAATAACAGTATTTTAGAAGTTCACCCTAATCTTGCTCCCATGCAGTCCTTCCCATCTGCAGTAAATAGCAACTGCATTCTTCCAATTGGCCAAAAACCCTTGGAATCTCCCTCATATAAGAAAGGGGAGGAAGCTAGAATGACCTATGCAATCCATGTGATGATGGGTTAGAGCTGGAGGCAACAGACTGAAGTTAGCTTCAAATTAATATATATGCAAATGGAAACATATAGAGATATTTATAAATATGTGTGTATATATGTATGTGTGTGTGTGTGTGTGTGTGTGTGTGTGTGCATGCGTACCTTGCTCTGTCAGCTGAGTGGGCCCAGAAACATCAATACCCCAGTGGCAACAAGCATGGCTAGCATTCAGATCTTGGTTTCCAACACCATTGTCCAAAGAAAGGAACCAGGGCTACTTGAAGAAATGGCTCATTTTTGGACTAGCACAGAAAATACACAAGATAGGGCAGAACCAACTTGTATCACTAGAAAGCAAGAACACTACCACCAATAATGGACATATGTCAAAGAGATATAGGAGCCAACTGAAAGAGTTTCCATTAGCCAAAGCTGGAGCAATTTGAATGAGAAAATAAATAAAATAGTATTAGAATATAACCCAAAGTATAAAAGAAATACTTATGAGTCTAATCTAAATAAATAAATAAATCCAAATATTTTATATAGTAACTCTACCTTTAGGAAGGTACAGCATAATTCCACACTTCTTAAGAACTACAGCTATATCCAACAACATAAATAAACCTCATGAACACAATATTGACTGAAAGAAGCAATACAGAGAAGAATATCTTACTATATAATTTTATTTGTATGATGTACAAAAACAAGTAAGCATAAACTTCAGTGTTAGAATTCAGGACAATAGTTTTCTCTGGAAAAAAGGGAAAGAATAATGTGCAGAAGGATGCCCAGGAGAGATTTCTGAGATTCTGGCAATATTCTATTAAGCTTTTAATGATCTTTGTTCTGTCAATGATTTAATCAACTCAATTAATTAAAACTTGACCACTACCTCATACTATGCATGAAACCAATGTCAATTCAGGGGGAAAAAATACTTGAAATTGATTTTGATGTAATGGAGTGATCAGTTTCATTTTGGTTCCATACAGCAAGCCAAATGACCCAGCTCTATTAGTTGAAAAGACCATTATTTTCCCATTGCTATGCAGTGCCAACTTTTGCCATAAATCAGGTCTTCACACAGGTGTGGTTCTGTTCCTGGGACTCCTTTTTCAATTTCACTTGTCTATTTGCCTATCCCTGTGCCAACACTGTATGTCTTAATTCCTACAGCTCTGTAAGTCCTACAACCTTACTCTTTTTCAAGATTGTCTTGATATTCTTGACCTTCTGTATTTGTCAGACATATTTTGGAACCAACTTGCCAAATCCACACACAATTGCTAGGAGTTCGTTTAGGAACAGGTATGCATATCCTCACATATAACATATCCATATCTCCTCCCCTATCAAATCTGGAAGCATAAAGATGTAGTTTTCCTTCACTTGGGTGCTTGAGTGGGGTCATTGTCACAAAAAGCCCCCATTCCCATTTACACATTATGAACATGAAACATAAGCAAAAAACAGACCTAAATTATAAAAAAAAAAAATTCTATGGCCTTGGGGTAGGAAGAGGAGTTAGAATAAAAAGATCCAATATTAACTCTGGATTTATTTTAAATATCTGAGCTACAACAAGCATATTGCATATATACTCACACACGCAAATATGGGATACATGAATTGTTAATTCTGTATGAAACATCTGAGTTACTTGCAACTATCTGAAATTAACTCAAACCATTTTACCAGATGGTAAATTCTGGAAATAAATTTAAAATATGCAAAAAAAAATACTATCTGACTTTCATATGAAACATAGAGTACCTAATTATAACCTCATTTTTAATTTTGAGAAGAGGAAACAATATAGAATTTTTATTTCTAATATCAGCTTTGAATGATAATCAATTCTGATTTGCAAAAAGGTCTATTTTTGTAAGCAAACCAGTATTTCCCATTTGGGATTTTTATTGGACAATAAAAGCCTTATGGGCTATGAATTCATCAGGATTAATAAAAAAAGATGCAAATTCTTATAATATAATGTGCCCAACTTTTTAAGAACCTCTGCAATAGCTTTTTGTGTATATCAAATTAAGATTTACTATATAATAAAGTTATGTAGTAATAATATACAACCTTTATCTAAAGTCATGATTCTTCAACATTTATCCTTGCTACACTGCAGCACATAAATCATGCAAGAGAATTCTCAAGGTACATATTATATAAGGCACAGAATTATTTTTGATTTAATTCTTGATAAGAAGTGAAGCAGTAACTTGTTACTTTAGACTGGCAAATCAATATCAAATGCTTGTTCTAAGATCGGTTATCACTCTAGTCATGCAAGTAGCTTGAAAAACTGAAATATTAGCATTGACAAAAGGATTGCTCTATTTGTTTTCCAAGGGCTTTCCTGCGTGACTCAATACTTAGTTTTACGCCAAAGAAAATCAATTTCTTTATTCAACTTGTCAATCAGAAAACACATATAGAAACAATGACTTTATTGGAGCACATAAAAGAACAATGAATAACAATGTAAGATGAAATGGAAATATAAAGTGGCATTACATACAAAATATACATATGTAACAATAGAATTAATATACATATATAGACTTAAATGCAAAAAAAAAAAAAAGAATTAAATATAGAAATTTAAACTGAGAAACATCAGCTGAACAAACTCATTCCCACCTTTAGTTTTCCAATACAGCAATATTTTTTTTTCAATTTAGAATTCAAAAAAATAAAATCATTAGAATAACTAGTTTTTCCTCTTACAACGAAAGGCCACAGAAATCCAGTTTTTCTTATTTCTTTTTCTTTTAAAAAATTTTTTTAATGTTTATTTTTGACAGACAGAGAGAGACAGAGCATGAGCAGGGGAGGGGCGGAGAGAGAGAGGGAGACACAGAATCTGAAGCAGGCTCCAGGCTCTGAGCTGTCAGCACAGAGCCCGACACGGGGCTCGAACTCACAGATCACAAGATCATGACCTGAGCCGAAGTCGGACACTCAACCGACTGAGCCACCCAGGCGCCCCATTTTCTTTTTATTTTTTAAACTGCAAACACTAAACTTTCTAGAGATGGTAGTGTTGGACACTTACATCATGAATATCAACGAAGAGAAAAACATTTCTCTTTAAAGGAAGAGCCTGAGTGACTCTGAATTACACTTTACATAATAAATAACCAACAAATTATCTGGCTTTTGATCTAGTACCAATAAAAAGAGCTTCAAAAAGGTATACATTGCATACCACAGCAGAAAACAACATAATACGTTGATCTAATTATCACTCAAGTTCCCCCATTCCATCCAGATCACTCAAGTTCACCATGTATGAAGTATTCAGTGTCAGTCACATTAATTGTCTTATGTGAGTTTTCTTTTACTTTAATGGATGGGTATTGCCAAGCACCAAGTCCTGGCTCTAAAAAAATGAAGTCTGACTAAGGAAAAGAGTCTGATTCTTCCTTGTTTCAATTAAGAATAAGAACTCTTCTTTCTATGTGTCCTCAGTACCTGACAATGCTTGGCATACCACGGGCGCTTGATGAGCATTTACTCACTGAAAGAGCAGGAAAACATATATTCTTTGTGTGACCTTAGGCACCTAATGTCTAATAAGTTTTCAGATCTTTAGAAACAAAGACATAATATGCATGCCTTCGACACTGGGTTGTTCTGAGAACCAAGTGAACTAATAGGTATGAAAGTTATCTGTTACTCATAAAGTATGTTACAAAGGTGAGTCGTGAGTAAAGCATACTTGGAATGTGGAGGGAACTTCAAGGCACACAGTTTTAAAAACCCAGATTTTTCCTCTGTCCCTTGATCCACTTAATTTACTACATCTTTGCTCAAGAAGATGTTCAGTCCACTGAGAGAGACCAGTGATATGGTTCTAATCAAAACTGAACATATGTATAAGATGCCTGGGTGGCTCAGTTGGTTAAGCATCTGACTCTTGGTTTCCGCTCAGGTCACGATCTCATGGTTCGTGAGATCAAGTCCTGTACGGGGCTCTGTGCTGACAGAACCAAGTCTGCTTAGGATTCTCTCTCTCCTTCTCTCCCTGCTCCTCCTCTACTCATGCTCTCTCTCTCTCTCTCTCTCTCTCACTCAAAATAAATAAACATTAAAAACAAATGAACGTGTGTATGAGGGCTCTGAAAAATAAAGTGCTGAAGAAAATTTATCAAACTCTTTCCTGACGATGGTCTCCCCCACCATGAATTCCCCATTAACACGGATGGTGCCTCCATTCTCACAATGCCTTAGGCTTGAAGTGCCTGCTGTTCACCAGCTACATTCAATTCCGTCTATTTAATAATTCTAGGATTTTCCCACATATTGCCCTAGGCCATTATGATCTTACCAGCTTTGTAAAAACTTAACAATGTATCATTATAGATCCACTTTGGGGTTTGAGGATAACAAGGACAGTATTTGGGAAAGAAAGTGTTTTATCTTACTCATAACATATTCAAAAATAAATAACAGTTTGAAGAATAATTGTTTTAAAATGAATCAACGATAGTGGCAGCTGGGTGGCTTAGTCGGTTAAGTGTCAGACTCTTGATTTCAGCTCAGGTCAGATCTCACAGGTTGTGAGATCAAGCCCCACGTCCAACTCTGCACTGACAGCGTGGAGCCTGCTTGGGATTCTCTTTCTCCCTCTCTCTCTGCCTCTCCCCTGCTCACACACTCTTGCACATGTGAGCTCTCTCTCTTTTAAAATAAATAAATAAATAAATAAATAAATAAATAAATAAATAAATAAATAAATAAAATAAAAATAAAATGAAGCAACAATAAAACAAAAAGAAAATATAAATAAACATTTATGTGATCTTAGAAGGGGCTGGCATTCCTAATCATTAAAGCAATGAAAGAGAATGCAAAAAAAAAAAAAAAAAAAAAAAAAGGACATATTTGATCATGTAGAATTATACACTTCTACACATCATAAAATCTCCACAAATTTATCTGCAAAAGATTAAAGATAAACTGGGAAAAGATATAAAACATATAAGAAAAGGGGGTAATAGTTTTAGCCTATAGACAAAGATTTTTTATAAATATAGGAAATGGTTTCTTAAAAATCTGATAAAAGTGAGTTAGGGCATGAACAATAAGTGGCCAAAAAATATAAAAGATGGTGAGAAATAAAAATAACTAAACATGTAAAAAAAATTGAAAATTGTCAGTAATTTTTAAAAAGGAAAAAAGAAAAGAAAAAAATAAACAATAAAGAAATACGATTTTTTCCTACCAAAGAGGCAAAGAACTAAAAAGTATAACCCTCAATGCAGACAACTGTACAGGACAGCAGGAGGTTTCGTATGTTCCTGCTGCTAGCAAAACAGGTCAAATCTCTCTAACGGGAAATTTGGCAAGATATCAAGAACTATATTAAAGCTCACATCCTCCAGTCAGGAATTATTGGCAATATGTACAGTGACTTCTATACAAGAATGTTCACCATTGCACATGTTCATGTTAAGAGAAATATTAATATCAATAGTGAACACTTCTAAATTAAGAGAAAATATTAAGAGGAAAAAAACCCTAAATGTCCAATAGAAGGATGTTTACACAAGTTATGGTTCATTCATGTAACTGGATATTATGCATCTATTTTCAAGGAAAATATAAAGATATATCATGATAAATGCTTACAATATTAGCGAAAATGGAAGATTCAAAACTCTACTCACTATGATCCAAAGATGAGGGGAAGGGGCAAATATATTGAATGTACACATTTTATAAATATAACTTGGTGAGAAAGTCAAGAACGGCATTCTCAGCTTCAACTCTGAGTGTTTTCGGTTTTTTGTTTTGTTTTGTAATTGTTTGATCTGGGCCTCTGTAGACTCTGAAATGGCTTGGGCAGAAGAAATACTTTCAAAGTCAGCATTTCAATGATAAAACTCTAGGCTATATTTCTCCTCACCCCAAAAAGTTCTTCATCAAGTCATTAAGGGAAGAGAAAAATGAAAGAGAGAGAGAGAGAAAGGCAAATACAAGACAGGAATAATTCTTCTGCAGTGAAGTCCAAGACTGAAGTGGAGAAGGATCACCAGCCTCCAGAGGACACAGGACACAGCAGACCCACCCATGGACACCTCGGCTGGGTGAGGCTACCTACGCCCTACCTGCTCTCCCACCACACTAGGGGTGTCATATAGTCTTATTCCCACAAATTTCAGCCAAAGAGACAATGTAGCCCCTTATTTCATTCCTTCCAGGATTCCAGCCTTCCAGCATCAGTCAAATTGACTTAAATTTTCCTTGAATTGAAAACAATCTGGAGATACCAAAAACACCCCCACAAAAACAATTTACAAGTGTGTACACATCAAAAAGAGAAGAGCTGCAAAAAGCAGAAAGTGACTTACAGAAAGGCACAAAAGAGTAAACAATCTCAAGCATTTTGTGGATTAATAATACAAAGGGAGCTTTGATGTTATTTCTCATGTATTTTATAAGCATTGGAAAGAGCAAGTGAAAGACATCATGTGGCTTGCGGTTAGGGGAAAAGGAGGCTAGATACCGGTCTAAACTCTTCCCATGATTTTACCAATGCCACATCTATGCATAGAAAAGACTGCAATGTAACAAAGCATTCAAATAGTTTAATTTTTATCAATGGGTCATGGGATTATGCAACATGTCTACTTTATAGCTTTTCTACATTTGAATTTTTCTGAAATTAATCTATCTTACTTTTATGAGAGAAAACTATTATAACAGTGTTTACATTTTAAATTAACTAAATGAAACACCACCTTCATTACATCACTTTCTTGCTCAAAAACCCACAATGGCTTCCTAGCAACCAGTAGCTATCCTATCAAATTCACACTCCTTCAAATATTTTCTATGAGACCTGAGGATGTCCAGAAGCCTTAGCATGACATAAAAGGCTCTCCCCATTGGTGATGACCTACCTGCCTCCCTCCTTAGCTCTGCGTAAGTTACCTGTGTGTGTCCACACTGTAGATACCTGGGACTGCTCCCCAATGCATCATGTTCCTTTTCACACACATACCTTTGCTAACCTTCTTGCTTAACTTGAAATTCCTCTTCTGTCTCTCCCCACATCCTATTCACTGTTAGTTCTGCTGGAAGATTCCCCTACTCTAGGAAGCGGTCTCTAACATGGCTGACTGCTGCCTCCTCCTTGTTCCAGGTGCCTTGGGCTCACATCCAGCACAGATTAGTTTTCATTTTCTCTCTCCCCCAGGAGAGTGTGAATTCTGGGGCAGGTACTCCTCTTTGTTCTCCCCAGAATCTGCCTCGATACCTAGCTCAAAGGGGCACTGAATAAATGTTTGTTAAATTCAGTTTTCATTTCAACTGTTCTATTTCACAGAAATCTCAAACATGGAGATTTATAATACTTCAGCCTAGCAAACATCTGCCTCAGTGCTACTGACCATTTCAACCCCAGGAACTGTATATGCCATGCTTCCTAAGCAGAATTTCATCTACCTGCATGACCCATAACCTTCCCCTTTCCTCACAACCCTTCATTCTTTCACAGAAACCTTCCGTTCCCTGACCACACTCTCTTGACCTCCCCTACATGCTCCTCTGTCCTCATTTTCTCTGCTGAACTTTTCTAAATCTGTAGCCATTTGGACCCTGTGTGCCAGTGTCATTAAGCACTATGACAATTGTTGCTTTCAACCTCTTTCATTAACTATAACGTCCTCAAAGAAAGAAAACTCAACAAATTACTTGGAGTGCCATTTTCCCTGTGTCCCTGATACTGTACTCCACACAAAGAGCTCCACCCCAATGATCACAGCATTCCTTTGCTCCGAGAAAGACTCCAATCTAGCTGAGATGCAATCACTTTCCTAATTCGGCCAATATACATCACTGAGTTGCAAATGCTCCAAATGCTCTTGGAGGCCTCCCTCTTACCAGTAAGGGAAAACAATATATTACAGTCCCTTTTCTATTCACAGCAGGAGAAAATGTCCTAGTTTTACATCTTTATCAGTTACACCAGAGGACCACCATGAACCCCTGATGAGAGCAGGATGTTGAGGCAGTGCTTAAAACTGGTGTCAGCATCACCAGGTCTGACACACCTGCCTGGCAAGAGCACGCAGAGCTGGGGTGCTGAAGCACCTGCTTCATTCACCTGGTACTTACAGGCTTGCCTTGTCTTCAAAGGATTTTCTCATGGACAATCACAAGTGAAAGCAGTGTTAGAAAACACAGTTTCGGGGCTTGGGAAAGTGTTTTGCCAGGCCAGCTGGGAAGCTGGACTGAGTGATGATGGGACAGATCCCCTCAGATGAAAGAGCCCCACTTGGATAAACCCTCGAAGGAGAACAAGGAGTACTAACGGGTGAAAACCTCAATCAGTTGGGAAATATGCTTTATGATGGAGTCAGAACTGTGTTCTGATTGCAGTCTGTCTCATACTGTGGCAAGTTTCTTAACCTTGTCTTTTCCCCCCTGTTATTACGATTTGTAAATAGAAAAGTGGGGAGCTCTCAGTGAGAAATACAAAATAAAGATGTATAAGAAAAAAAGTGTTCAACCTCTCTTTACCTTTTCCTCCTACTACTATTCCATCTGATTCAACAAGCTTTCTATGTGGCCTCAATTCAACAGAATACAGCAAGAACCAAATCAGATCAAATTCTAGTCTATGAATTCTAAAAAAGACAAACTTCAAACTCAACAAAAATAGTTCCTAATCCTGAAGAGGACTGTATCCTTCCGATCTCGTGAACTTCCTAATAAAGCACTCTAAAAGAAATCTTAAAACACTACAGGTTAATATTTACTATCCTATGCCTTCTTCTAAACTGGAAAGAGTTAAACTTCATTGACTTTGGCCTTTAGCAAAGGCAGCATGGAATGGTGGTAGGAACACAATGCTCAATGGCTGCACATCTGGGATGGCACCTAGTCCCACAGCCTGCTGGATATCTACCTCAGAAATACTATCAGTGTCTTTATGTACAGCTGGGCATAATAATGCTATACTCTGTATGCTTTTTGTATTTTTGAAAAGACAAAATAAGAAATTGCTCCTGCACTATAAAACATTATTCAAATAAGAGAATACAGTCAAGCAAGGAAAGAAAAACTGGTATTAATAACAAAACATTAAAATGTGCAGGATAGGTTCTATCAAGGGCTATGAGTATTTGTCACAACTACTAAATTTTATTTTTGAGCTTCTTAAAAAGTCACCAACTTTCTTTTTTTTATTTATTTTTATTTTTTTAACGTTTATTTTTATTTTTGAGACAGAGAGAGACAAAGCATGAACGGGGGAGGGTCAGAGGGAGAGGGAGACACAGAATCTGAAATAGGCTCCAGGCTCTGAGCTGTCAGCACAGAGCCTGATGCGGGGCTTGAACTCAGGGACCGCAAGATCATGACCTGAGCTGAAGTCGGACACTTAACCAACTGAGGCACCCAGGCGCCCCAAAAAGTCACCAACTTTCATGGGGTCGCCTGACTGGCTCAGTTGATAGAGCATGCAAATCTTGATCTTGTGGTTGTGAGTTCAAGTCCCACCCTGGGGTAGAGTTTACTTTAAAAAAAAAGTCACGAACTTTCAGTATTTAAAAACACATAGGAATTAAGTCTGAATGTGTTAGGAGTGTCTTAATGGTGTATCTTCCTAATGGTGGTGAAAGGGTCTGGATTACCAATTGGGAAAGTCTCAGAGTCTTTCTTTTAGTCCCTAGAGGTGAGAAGTGGACAGACCCAACACCAGCTCATCAGGTCAAGGGCCACATCATCCCAGGGGATCTGGGTAGCACTCAGGATCACATCAGCCCGGTCAGGTTCTAATCAGGGTTACTGCCTCCCTCTTTATCACCTTGATGGTTAAACCAATTCAGGTTTCTGGGTCTTCCAAAATAAGGCCAACACAGAGCTAAAACTATGTGCAAATGTGCACAAAATGCAAATGAGGATAAAAGTCATATGTGATTGATGGCTCTACCAAGCAAGATGTCAGCAAAGAAATTCAGGAAGCGCCTCCAGAACATATGGTATTCTCCAGTTCCACAAAAGCAGTACATAGATTCAACCTATGTACTATGTACTATGTACTATGACTACCCTTGAACTTCAGGGAGCAGAGTATTCTTGAAATACACCTTGGAAAATATCTCACTAGTAAGTAAAAACTATATATTCAGGGTACTGTCAGTGCTAATTTAAAGGACAGTGTAAAGCTAAGCAAAATATTCTGTTCACAGTAAAAGAAGTATCATGATTTTAATTCTGGAGTGTTAAGTCAACTAATATTCAATGTTTTGTGTTCAGATGACAGGCAGGCAGTCAAACCTAGAGTTTATGCTTGCCCAATTAATCAAATAACCTCCATGCCACTTATCCTTGGAATTGGCATTAAAAAAGCACCCATGTGCCCCCAAATCATATAAATTCCATGGTTTCCTATTCATTAAATCCAGGTTGGCTTATGTTGATATGTCATATTTTGACATGTAGCCACAAGGGATACACAATCAAAATTAAGAGGAGACCCTAGCTAAAATTGGCATGCCCTACTCGAATGAACAATTTATGCTTACACATGGATAAAACTGTATCTTCTCCAAATAATGAATATTAAACTGTTAGAAACACAGAGGGATATAATTCACTTATTCATTCATTTTAGTTTTCAACCAAACACAGAAGGAGTGTTCACATCATAGGAAGTACACATGCTATTACATGTAATTACATACTAACTATGAATACTACTATCATCATGGTATTTACTGAATAAGCCTGCAGCATTAATAAAATCCTATCTTTCTCCTGCTTTCAACTCTCCCACAGCTTCCCTCTGCATTTGGAATAAATGTCCAATTCCTCACCATTGCCTCTAAAGCTCCAGCCCATGCCCACTCTCTGAGCCCACCTCATGCCACCCCCACACCATCCCACAACCTTGCCAACCCCTCGGCCCTGTCTCACCATCATTCATCCCACCCCTGGCACGTGGCCTTTCTTTGTTTTTTTATCCCATGAATGAGCTAAGAGAAAAGCCCCTATCCCTGCTGTTTCCTTTGTTTGAAAATCTTTTCGCCAAGACTTCTATGTGGTTAACTTCTCGGATCTCAGGTCAAATGTCACCTCATCAGTGGGGCTTCCTTGGCCATCCTAATGACTGCTGCCCTCCACCTGCAAGCGCCCTCTGCCATGTCCCTTATCACCCATTTTATTTTCTCTATAGCACAAATATATTTCAATCTGAAAGCTGCTATTTGGCCCACTAAAATGTGAGCTCCAGTAGGCAAGCAATTCTCTTTCAGTTCAGTGTCTGGAATCTGTGCTTGGCACAAATAGGTCCACAATAGGTGTTTGTAACATAAAGAAATGCTGGGCTGGGAGCTGGATAAAGCAAGTTACAGATGTGACAATCCACACCCCTGAAAAACTATCTAATGACTGAGAAATGAATGGAAACATAGAAAAATATTTAGCAGTTGGATACTAAATTATGATTAAGTAATCAAAGTTAGCTGAAGGTATACAACATGAATATACAACATTTAATAAAATAAGTAACATGAATAAATTATTCAACAAAATAAAGAAAGGTCACATGGAAATGTGAACAGTATAGACTGGGAAGGCTTTCTGAAATTTGATAATGAAAAACTTGATGAACTTTCTAACATGATCTTATGGGTTGAATATTTGTGTCTTCCCCAAATTCTATGTTGAAGACTTAACCTCCAACGTGATGGTGTCTGTAGGTAGGGCCTTTGGGAAGTAATTAGGCTTAGAAGAGGTCATGAGAGTGAAGCTCCTGTAGTGTCCTTTTAAGAATAAGAGAGACCAGACACATCTCCCGCTCCTCCTCCCCTGTCTCCCACCTGTCCATGTAAGGACAGCCAGAAGGCAGCCTTCTGTGAGCCAGGAAGAGGGACCTCACCAGACATCAAATCTCCTGATACCTTGTTCTTGGACTTCAGCCGTTAGAACTGTGAGAAATATTGTCTCTTGTTGAAATACCCCAGTCCATGGTCTATTTGTTATAGCAGCTCAAGCTAACTAATACACATTGTGTCTGGTATGGTACCCACTGCATGGAACATCATAGCTGTTCAATAAATATTAGTGAATTCTGAAACATTTAAACTAAGAAAAAATGTCATTTTAGTTTTCTCAGTAAATATTTTTAAAGACCACTTCTCTCTAATCCCTACTGATGTTTCTCTCCAGCATAAATACCAGATTTGGGGATATTAAAATTAGGCAGTACATTGCTTCTCAGCCTTTTGGCTAAGATCAAGTGTAAAATTAGGCAGTTGAAAACCATCCATGAATGTAGGTAAGGTACAACTTGGAAGTTTTTGTTGTTGTTGTTGTTGTTGTTGTTTCCCTACAAATTTCAAAGAGGCCTTGCAAGTACAAACAGACTTCAGCTTTTTCACGTTTCTCATGCCTGGAAATTGGGACATTAAAATGCCAGGAATCCTTTTAATATCTAAAACATGTGATAAATGCAGAAGAAACTCTCACATGACCAAGGTAACTTCCATAGAGCTGCCAAAAAGCCAGATGCTTCTCTCAAAAGAGTATCAATTTGGCTCTGAAAGAACCTGTGGCCTTAGCCCCAAACAGGAAGGGCAGGTGGGATGACATGGTGTGCAATGTGCATCCCAGCCCCCTCAGCAAGCATCTTCTCCTGACAGCAACACTATGTGCCTACCAGGCTTGGCGTCATGTGTGAACCACATGGCTCTGCTGTATATGAGGACAGGAATTGGAGGGATTTGGTATGGGGCCATGCAAAATGAATTCTGTACAATCACATGGGGAGAATGTCATATTGAAAAAGATGCAAAGTAGCTTCACTGCACTGTAGATTTTTATTTTCAGAGAAATTGAACATAGTTGAAGAAAAAAATAGCTGCATTCAAAAAAAGTTTCACGATGCAGGATACTAGAAAATACAACTTTTCTTTTCAACCAATACATTCCACAAAGAGCAACTGTTTTTACTACCGTCATCAACCAAACTATCAACTATGTGATCTTTTGCCTTAATTATGAGCATTTAAAAGGCTCTATTCATGTGTATTCATTTTTCACACACTGCTGTGAAACTAGCATGATGATCTGGCTTGAAAAAAATGAATCCAAAGTTTTTGTAGTTGTTGCTGAGGATTTTTTGCTTTTAAGAGAACCTAGGCTCCATTCCTACATTTGCAGCTCCTAGTGGAGTTCATCTGAGTTTAAATTTGCTGTCAAAATTATTTTTTCAGTATCTTTAACACTGGTCGGTCTCATGAGAGCTTCTGTGCCCTGGGCTTTCATAATTAGGCAGCTCACACCTGAGCATCTCTGTCTCTGGTAATTAGATCTCAGGGCGGCACTTTCCTTCCCATCCGGCTACTGGGCCAGGACTGAACATATTTAAGAGCTGTGACTGTGGGCAGCATTGCTGCCTTGCCTTTTCTCCCAACCCTCCTCTGTCTCAAGATGGCTGGGTTCTCAATTACATGGTCAGTGCCTGGAGGGCAGGAATGCATTTCTGCTCTCTCTTGGCACCTAGCAGAATCCTCTCTCAAGGAAGACAGTTTATAAACATTCACTTCCCAGCAGTAATATCTAAGTATTCTAGACTGTTACATGTTTTGAGCGTAACAGCTCTTTCTGTATTTACTTGCCCCTGTCCTCTAAATATTGGGGATGGTACAAAGAGAAAATCTCTAGATGTGAATATTGAATTCAATCAGAATTACCCCTCTCTCTTCCCTTAAATCTGTCTATATGAATTAGAGACTGCAATGAACCTCAACGTCTTTGCTCAAGATATTTTTTCATTCACAACACCCAACATAAGTTCACTTTGCTGACCCAATGCAGTAGCCCACAACTAAAGAGAATCCCCTAAGTAACAAACAGAAATGCATACTATCTCATCTTTTTTTCTCTGTGGGTTGGCCTACTGTTTGCCAGTTTCCTGGCTGATACATGTTTGACATGGTATACAGAGTTTGAGTCGATCTCTGAGATTTAGTTTGGGGAAAGTTGATATGTTTATATTCCTTCAAAAATAATCTATAAATGGAGCACCTGGGTGGCTCCGTTGGTTAAGTGTCTGACTCTTGATTTCGGCTCAGGTCACAATCTCGTGGATTATGAGTTCAAGTCCCACATTTGGCTCTGCCCTGCTTGAGATTCTTTCTTCCCCTCTCTCTCTCTCTCTCTCTCTCTCTGCCTTTCCCCCTGTTTTCTCTCTCCCTCTCTCTAAAAAATAAAAAATAAACATTAAAAAGATAATCTGTAGATGTGCCAAACAGGAATAAAGAAAACAGGACTGTCCATTCAGGGGCCCCATGAACCCTTCTATCCCATTGCTGTCTCTCTGTCCTGCAGGTCAGACAACATTAAGCAGTGAAGCAAACCTGAAGAGATGGATAGGGGCAAGGGTGGAAGGCAACAAGTACAGGATGGTAATCTGCTGTGGGAGAAAGAGCCTCGCACGGGGGCTAAGCGCCTCTGCAGCCTAACCAGCCATCGCATAAAATAGGGTTATAATAATCTGGTCTGAATAGAGAGAAAAGGGAAGGGAAGGAACAAGCCATGGTAATGGGGGTGGGGCAAGAATGAGAGAAGGTGGGAAATTGACTATTTTCTTTAACCAAGTGGCCAGTGGTAGCCAGAGAAGACTGAAATCACCTCAGAAAAGCAAGCAATTGATGAGTTCTGGAGCAGCTACTACCGACCAGCAGCAATCACATTTTCACCAGTGTTCTTGTTCTGCCTCTAAGAAGCACAGAAAATGGCCAAGCAATTGCAGACAAATTTACTTCTTAATAAGAAGAACAGCTATCATTACTGAGTTCTCACTGTATATCGGTACTCTGCTAGGAACTGCCTTAAATCTTCCCTTTAAGGGTACCAACAAATATTTACTATTCTGCCATACACACTTTTATACACACACACACACACACACACACACACACACACACACACACACACACACACATATATATATAATATAATACCTAGCCTACTCTATAACGTTATATTGGTTATTAGGTTTCTCCAGAGAAATAGAACCAACAAGGAGTGTATGTATGTGTGTGTGTGTGTGTGTGTGTGTGTAAACAGATTTATTTTAAGGATTTGGCTCATGCAATTATGAAGGCTGACAAGTCTCCAGATCTGTAGGGTGAGCTGGCAAGATGGAGATCCAGAGAAGCCAATGGTTTCGTTCCAGTCTGAGTCTGAAGACCTGAGGACCAGGAGAGCAGATGGTGTAAAGCAATCACTGCTTCACTTTTCCATCTCCTCGACAAGACAGTAAGTTCCAGAACTTGTAGATACTGAATCTGAGAATTCTCCAAGTATTAGTGAGTATCCCCAATGAGCCAGGCTTAATGACACAACACAGACCCTGCCCTTATAAACCTTTCCATCCCCTATTCTCTAGAATAAACCCAAAAGCAACCTAAATAAACAGAAAAATTTTTTTAAATCTCAAAAAAATAATTCAGAGTACATGTCCTTGACAATTTTTTAAATTCAGTTGCAGTAATTAAAATCTTAAGTTTTTTTAATGTCAACTATAAAAAAACAAAGAAGTCAATGACAACATCTAAGCCACTGTAATGCAATAATGCTTAATTCTTCGTTCAATCATTAGTGTACTGATGAAACTCTCTGTAAGGAGTAAAACATCATGTCCTTTGTGACAAATTAAGCTACAAAGCTGTTTCCTCTGTTCTCTGGTTTCTAGCCTGTATTAACGAGTGCCATAAAAGAAAGCCTTTAAGATAATATTTATTTGCAGAAACAAACATCGATTCAAAGCACTTAGAAGCACATATGTGCATTGAACGGAAACACTCGAGGGAATCCTAATATTTTATCATGTCGTGTATATTACCGCTGTACCTGCATATCTCCATACTCAAGCCACTCTCAGTATTTCATGTCTATCTATATCCTGGACCAAAGCTGTTCTGGTGGCACACCTGCATATTACCCACAGTAATGACACCAGTAAATATCACATTTTACCCTTTGTCAGAACTGTCTGAGATTACATAAACATGATATATTTTAAGAAGGAATGCAACTCTGTTGTTTACAATTTAACAAAGATAAAGCTATGACAAATATTATAAGCTATAAATAAAGACATCTACCATTGTAGTGCACTTATTCATCTCTGGGTTGAACAAATGTTAATTATACAGAATTTGAAAATGAGACTTGTTAATGTCATTTTTAATTTAGCATGTTACAGTGTAAATGTTTTCCATTGTGTTAATTTACACCTGTTATCACAAGCTTCATTATTAGGTTTATAGTGGAGAAGCTCTCTGTGACTCTGAAATTTGCTTAAAATGGCAGAAACAATTACTAATTAGAAGGGCATGTTTACTTTAATTATATTTATTTTCTAGTCTAGTTTTATATGTAATGTACTATGGAAGTGTATGATTTAATTAGTGAAACCTATTTATCACAAGCAATTTCTCAAATGAGTACTGCTTAAAAAATACAACAGATTCGTTCAGAGTTTCATAAATTCCTTAGATGAAATTTCTACAGTGACAGAGCTATATGGAGATCTTTCACTCATGCACACAGAACACTTCCCACTTTTGTTCCAAAAACTGCAATAACAAGATTCAACCCTATAATTTTTGATGCAAATTTTAAGATTTGGTGTAAAAATTTTAGAAATTTATAAGCTCACAATTTTATGATCTGCACTCAAAATTAACACAGGTTTTTATTTATTGATATTCACACTCAAAATTTCATTTAAAACTTTATTTTAAATACGGACAAAACAAATTCTTTTGTTTTTAATAAAAGGGACATGCATTTTTTTTTCTCCCTAGAGTCATTTCTCTGGTACCCAAAGTACAATTGACTTCTTCTTTCCCCAAACTGGGGTATGGTAACCACCAATTCAATAACTGATTTAGGCAAAGACCATCAGTAGATGTTAAAACTCCCAGTAAAGATTGTTGGAGAATGGGATATTCATTCACCTGGTCTCAAAATACCCCCAAAAGCTACTTAATCACAGGAAGAAGAAGGTGCCTTTACAGGGGAGAGATCTGGTGGACACCACTTTGACCACATGATCAAAGCCAACAGTACCACCAAGGGAACAGATTGACTTTCTGTGCTTCCTGAGGCCCTGCCACAGGAAGGCAACCCTCCCAAGGTGGCATTTTTTAATCTTATAAGAGGAAACAACGGAGCAGATACAGACTGTGAGACAGTCCATAAGAACTGGCATTGACTTTTCAAAACTGTCAATGTCACAACAGAGTTTGAAAAAACTGAGGGACTGGGGCGCCTGGGTGGCTCAGTCGGTTAAGCGGCCGACTTCGGCTCAGGTCATGATCTTGCGGTCCGTGAGTTCGAGCCCCGCATCGGGCTCTGTGCTGACAGCTCAGAGCCTGGAGCCTGTTTCAGATTCTGTGTCTCCCTCTCTCTGACCCTCCCCCATTCATGCTCTGTCTCTCTCTGTCTCAAAAATAAATAAATGTTGAAAAAAAAATTAAAAAAAAAAAAAAGAAAAAACTGAGGGACTTATTGAAAAGAGACTAAGGAGATAAGACAACTAAGTACAATATGTGATCCTTGATTGGATCCTGGATTAAAAAAAAAAAAATAGCGTTAAGCAGAGACACCTGTGTGGCTCAGTCGGTTAAGCGTCTAACTTTGGCTCAGGTCATGATCTTATTGTTCCTGAGTTCAAGCCTCTCATTGGGCTCTGTGCTGACAGCTCAGAGCCCGGAGCCTGCTTGGGATTCTGTGTCTCCCTTTCTCTCTGGCTCTCCCCCACTCGCACTCTCTCTCTCTCTCTCTCAAAAATAAATAAACATTAAAAACATAGCTATAAGGAAAATAACAACTAGGTTAATTTAAATATGAACTTATACTAGATAATATTATTATATCTATATTGAAGTTAAATTTTTCTGGTGTTATAATGGTAACAGATTGTATAAAAGAAAACCTAATTCTTAGGAGATACACCTGAAATCTGTGGGGATGAATTGTCATGGTCTGCAACATTCTTTCGAATGTTCAGAGAACAAGTGTAGCAAAGTAGATGGCAGGGAGGGTGGGGGTGGAGGGGTAATGAATTCCCCATGTTCATTACCCTTGTTTCAAATTTTCTATAAACTTGAAATCAAAAGCTCAGAAAATATGAGTACTCCAACAGGCAGAATGAGAGGTCAAACTAGAAATACTCTATACAACTTCTTAGATACAAACTTGCAAGAAACGTTATTGTGCTACTCTGAATTTAAGCTGTTTAACATGAATATTAAACCCATTAAAATGTCAAGAATTACACTTGGAAATGGCTTCACAGCCATGTCTCAATATATATTGACTCAAACATTGCTGTGAAGCACATTCTAATCACCTTACATTTTTAGATACCAGAAAGAATCCATGCTATGGAGCAGCCAAGCACTTCTCATTAAAGATGTCCATCCCACCAGCTCCAGTGAGAAGTCTAGTATTGTACTTAGTTTTGTTAGAAAAGAGGTATATTTAGAGTATGTTTTATTTAATTTTAAGAGAGTTACTATAGTTCCTAACCACAGTTTCTACATTTGTAGAAACACTTTTTTTTTTTTTTTTTTTTTTTTTTAAGAGAGAGAGAGAGAGCGAGAGAGCATGAGCAGGGCAGAGAGAAAGGGAGGGAGACCAATAACCTATGGCATCTTTAGGAATGCTAGGGAAGTTACCTTTTAATTAAATTTCTGATTTCTCTCCATGGCAGGGCCTTTTTCTTCCAACTCAGTCATTCTGGCATTCTTCATTAAATATGGTTATCCTGCTGGTTAGGGTAAATAACAAGCTGCTTTGCTAAGTTTCTGTCTACTCCCAGCTCAGCCCTGGGTTTTCACCTGTGGGATAGACCAGGCCTAACTAAGGAAGTAAAAAGACGTGGAAAATCCAAGCTGAGCCAATGTAATGCCTCTCAGGAAGGTGCAGGGGGCTGCTAGTGAAGAACAAGTTAAAGCCAGGGAAGCCAATCCATGGATAAATCGGCATCTCAGCAGCTTTTAACAACAGTCTTCAAACACACTGCACTTACATGTTCTGAAACTGAAAACACAGCATGGGAAGTATGGGGATGAGGCAAAGCTCATTAGGAGAAATGAGAGGCCAATAGTGACCCAGATTAGGTACAAGTATCTTCCAACTCCCCTTTACCAAGCTGTGAAAAGTTAAAAGGGAAAAACTAACATGGCTTAACATTTCTTGTCTACCATTTATATGGAGAGTTGAAATTGAAACTGAGGGAGTTTTACAGGCATAGATTATCTGTGTGTGTCCCTACCTCCCAGTTTACAGATCTACAACCTACACTGTGTGTTTCAAGAAGGGGAACCCGGATAAGGAGAGGTTGCCAAAGCAGGGTGAATTTCAGCAAAATGTAACCTTCCCCTTAGAAACCAGGAACTGGAGTGATTAGATTACAATCTTTCCAACACTGTGGGAGAGATTTGATCAATTAGAGCCAAGATCAGTTACATTATTTGGTTTACCTAAGTAATGGACCCTTAAATGCAATCAATACTTCTCCAGGCTGTGAGTCCTCAAGACCTGAGATGCATTCAACAAAAACACAAATGGATTTTCAAAGGGCCTTAGGATGTTCAATCACAGACTGAGGAAGGGGACTGGAGCGGGTGGGGAGAAGGAAGGAAACCAAGTTTTAAGCTTGCTATATGCAGTCTTCCTTTCCTTCCCTCCTTTGTGTGCTTTGTTCATGTTTGTTTGTCTTGTAGTTTATACCAATTAAGTTTGTTTCACCATAAAGCCTTAATCCAGGGATGAGCAGCCATCCCATTCAGTTTCTGTTTAAAATTTCAGCCTTGAATCTAACATGATGGGGGAAACAAGAAGAGTAAGATTTCTATTTATGGTTTACGAAACTGAAAAAACTTGAATTGTGAAGTTTTGAAGTAAAATGGCAGAAGCAACTCCAGATCTCCTACCTCCCTGCATCTCCCCCCGACAAAGGAGTATGGGAAGGGCAATGGGGCTGTCGTGCCCAATTTGTTTGGGGACTACCTAGAAATGCCTTCTAGGGCTATTCTTGATGAGAACAGGTCCAGAAGAGCCTCATGTTACCACCAAACTTTCCAACTGCCTACTCATGTACAAGAGCTGGGTTTAGAGACTCCTTGAGCTTGGTGGGTCCACTTACCAATTCACATGGTTTAGAGCCTAAAAATAATATATTTGTGCATTTAGACAGAACGCTCCTCAAAGCAGTCTAAGTCCATCCACTATCATCCTAAATTAGATTTCCTGGAGGGAACGGGGCAGCAGCACCCGCCAGCACTTTCTCCAGCAGCCCTCTTGACTATCTACTTAGGCATGGACACCTGCAACACGCAAGCCTCTTACAGTGATTTGTTTAACACACTTGTAATAATTAGAAAGTTAAGCAACTAATTCCTGACTTCCCCAAGAGGAGGGCTTCTATTAAAAGGTGTGGGGAAATGTAATAGGAGGGGAAGTGGAAGAGGAGAAATTTATACTAAGAGGCTTTTTTGCATAGCTTTTAAGTCTCTGTAGCAATGATGAAGAGAAGCTGAGGTAATCTAAAACAACAGGTAATCAAAAAGTCATTTCTATTTGCCTTTTATCATCAATTATCTTCCTCTTGGCAGCAGTTGAAAAATTATGTTTTACTCAAAAGTCAGCCTGTTGACTTTATTTATACAACACCTGAACTGTGTTGGGTGTCAGCATGTTAGCCACCGCGGAATTTCAAATTCTGCTGTTTGACAGTAACTGAGAGCTGATTCTGAGAGCAATCTTCTGAATAAGTGCATTATTATCATTCCCTAAAATCAGATGGGCTCAGTGCCAGCAGCGTGGAAACATGCAGGGACATTCCATTAGAAGCTTGAATCTATGCTGTCAATTCAAATAATCTTCCTCCAAAATGAAGAAAATGTATCTGGAGCTCAGTCTTCTTATCTGTGGCATGGGGATAATAATGTGTAACTTGAAGAGCCATTTCTGAACTAGGAAAATATGTATGTGAAGTACCTATATTTGATACCAGGTAGGTGCTTAGCCTATTTTGATGGCTGTCAGGAGCAATATCCTAGAGGAAGAGCTTCCCTTTGGGTGCCCTTCATCTTTCTGGCCAATTATCTGCTGGTTCTACACAAGGAGGTCAGATGCTGAGAGGACCAGGGAGCTCCCCAACGTGGCCTGCCACTCACCTAATTATGCACGCCAGCCTGAAATCCTACCTGCAGATCCCTCTTCCTCCTGCTCTTCAGAGCATTAGAAGATTAACTAGCCTTGGGGCTCCCGGAGAGGCCTGAAGGGTGTTTATGTATAAAATCCAAGTAAATAAGCCTGTGGCTGTCACCTGGGTATGCACTGACCACCTCTGTATCTAGTGGATAGGTCTGCGCCTCAAAATTGCACACTACTTTCTGATGGCTGCAGTGCTCTGCTCTGGTTAAGCTTTCTCACCCCGAGGCATCACTTCTTCATTTCTTTTAACAGAGCCGGTTTAATCCTGAGGATTGGAGAGGACCCTAGAGGTCACTGGCACACCATCCACATGTACTGAACAGTCTGGCCAGAAAAGCACAGGTCTGTGGATGCAGGAGACCCAAATCCTACAGCTGCTTTGGCCACTGGAGCACCTTGAGCAAGCCACATCCTCTGAGACTGTTTCCTCTTGCACTAAATGAAGACATTACATTAGATCGTCCCTGTGATAGTGGCTAATTTTACGTGTCTCTGACTAGGCTATGGGTGCACAGACATTAGGTGAAACATCCTTCTGAGTGTGTCTCTGAGGGTGTTTCTACATTGGATTAAGCATTTGAATCAGTAGACTGAGTAAAGCAGATTGCTCTTCCCAGTGTGGGTGAGCCTCCTACAATCCAATGAAAGCCTAAGCAGAACAAAAGCAGACTTCCTCTGAGGAAGAGAGAATTCTTTCTGCCCAACCACCTTCAAACTGGGACAAGGACTCCTTTCTGCCTTCAGATTTGAACTGAAACATCACCTCTTCCTGGGTTTTGAAACCTGCAGGCCTTCTGACTGGAACTTACACTATTGGCTCTTCTTGCCCACAGGCCTTAAGGACTCAGACTAGAATAAACATCTTTGGTTCTTCTAGGTCTCCAGTTTGCTGACTGACCCTGCAGATCTTGGGGCTTACTGGCTTCCATAATCACATGAGCAATAAATCTCTTTATAAATGTATTAATACACAGACACACACATAAATTCTATTGGTTCTGTTTCTCTGGAGACCCCCCAACATAATCACCAAGAATATGTTCAATTCTAACCCATGCCAAATGGTCATACAATCTCTCCTTGAACACTGCCCAGAGATGAGACCTCCTTGCCTCCCATGGCAGCTCATCCTGCTTTAAGGAGGGTGGGCCCTGTAAGTCCCACTCCTGGGTGAGAATCAAAAGCTGAATCAGCCATAGTTTCAGCCATAAGGACCTTAGATCTAACAGATGTGATCTGACCTAAACAGAGTATAGTATCTTTGCTTTCCATTATAATTAGGTTAACACAGGCTGAGGCTGCCTTGGTTGTTGTTGTTACTTTTGTTTCATCTTGGTTTTCCTGGTTATATCATAATGTTGGCAGTTAACCCTTAGTTATTTTCACATGAATTTCAATGACGTTAAATCATCACCCAATACTTACACAGGGACATATAGTACATAAATGCAAGACTTTGCATTTATTACTATAACCACCATCATTTTGTTACCCTAGGGGCAGAAAGTTTGTAATTCTTATCCTGTCATCTAGAGAACTATCTCTTCCTCTCCCTTCTGTGTCATCCAGAGATTAATTATATATCATTAGCTCTAATAGAAAACATGAGATGGTTCCTGGCCCCCTGCAGCACTTCTCATTAGCACCCTACCTCTGGGTCAGAGGTCTCCAGGCCTGACTGACTACACATTACAATCACCCAGGAATCTTAAAAAAAAAAAAAAAAAAAAAAAAAAAAGCTAGATCTAGCCTCAGAGATTCTTATTCAGCTAGGGAGTGTGGGGAACACAAGCTAGGGCATTAATGAGAAACTATGCAATTCTAATATGCAGCTTGTCTGAAAACCAGCATTATGTACAGGGGCCAGCAAATTTTTTCCATAAAGAGCCAGAGAGCAAATATTTTAGGCTATGTAAGCCATATGATCTGTATCACAACTGCTCAATCATTCCAGTTAGCAGAAAAGCAGCCATAGAAATGAATGGCTTCACTGTGTTCCAATAAAACTTTATTTACAAAAACAAGCAGGGGGCCATTCTGGCCCACTGACCAGAGTTTGTCAATTCATCCATTTATCACCTACTTTTAAAATGGCTGTTTTTCCCTCTTGCACCAAACAGAAATTCATCGAACTGTATTATCACCCACCTCACATTTCTCCATGTTGCCATGTCACAAGAGACTCTCAAATGTCTTGTTAAAATCAATATTCACTATCTGGCATCCTCTTCCTGTGTCACAGTAATGATCCCATCCAAACAGGAACAAACTTGTTCTTAGAGAATCCTTTGTGTCTCCCAGTAATCACTGCTGCCTTTTTATATCTTCACAAACATCTGTTTAATATTGCTTTTAGAATTTCATCAGAAACTGACTTAAGCTCACCCATCTGTAGTTTCTAAACTATGCTTTCCCCCCGCCCTTGAAAACTGGTACACGTTCACTGAAATCATTTACAATCTTCTGGCATCCTATTTGCCTTGATTCACAAAATATTATCTAAAGTGGTTCCACAATCACATCTGCAAGTTCTTTCAGTGCCCAGGAGACCTAAATGCATTTTTAGCAGCTCTCATTATCTCTTCTATCTTGGGCTTTAATTTCTCGTAACCATCTTTATTCTACCCATACCAATTTCAAGATCATTTTTCCTGATAAATACGATACAATCAAAATAGGAGTCAAGCAGTTCTGCTTTCTCCATATCATCTGTTTATACTATACCATCATCTGTTCTAAATAAGGCTATTATGTCTTTTTTATTTTTTCTTTTTGGCTTCAAATAGAATTGTTCTAAAACCCGTACACTCAGGTGACCATATGCTTGGGACGGTCTGGTACATATCTTTTGCCCTGAGGTAAATGTTAATAGAGCCCTCTTTACTCTGAAAAGGATCCAGTCTGAGCAGCTGGCTCCATAGGAAAAGCTGCGGAAATGGAGGTAGACAGCATTTCACAGGCTTGATGAGGTCTCAGGTCACTCACACACTCAAGAAAAAAAAAAAAAAAATCTCTGTTGTCCCTAGCCACACTGGATTCATTTCCTGGATCTGCCATTTCCTAGCTGTGTGATCTCAGAATAAGTTCTTTACTCTCTTTAACTCCCGACTGGACTCTGTAGAACCTTTTATCTATTATACAACGAAATACATGATCAAGGCACTTAGCACTGTACACATGTCATGGAGTAAATACTCCATACATGTTACCTATTATTAATACTAGTATCACTACCAATGTTATTAACTCTCTCAACGGGGTCACAGTATGTGTAGCTCTCTATTGGTGGTTTGTCTTTCCTTTTCAATTATTCATATTTTTTTCTTCTCACCAACCTCTTGCTACTCATTTAAACTCTGCCTCCTTGGGGCACCTGGGTGGCTCAGTCTGACTTCGGCTCAGGTCACGATCTCACAGTTTGTAAGTCGAGCCCCGCTTCAGGCTCTCTGCCATCAGTGCAGAGCTAGAGAACCTGCTTCAGATGCTCTATCCCTGTCTCTCTGCCCCTCCCTTGCTCTCTCTCTCTCTCTCTCTCAAAAATAAGTAAAACATTTACAAAAATATTTTCAAAAATGAACTCTACCTCCTCAGTGTTGTAAAATCTCTCCCATCTTGTTGAAGAAATCTTTGTCTCCACTAGAAAATCACAATACTCAGAGAAAGTTTCTCCTCTGGCAAAGAAGCACCCTGCATCCTCTAACCTACATAATTCGTGAGCTGCTCTAGCAGGAATGCAAACACATATTCCATGAATACCTCAGCATCTATATTTCCTGGAACAAGATAAACTACGATCCTTCATGGTTCCCTTGGGAACACACCCTGAAAACTTGAGAGATTTCAACTCTCAAATAGCTAGAGTAAATCACAAAAGCTAGAAAATAAAATGACTACATTAACTTTCTGAGAAAAAGACTGACCTAAGCCATATTCAAATAAGGGTATTAGCAAAAGGACCACACAGACAAAAGTTGGTGATAGCTGGGGTTTCAGTGTCAACTACAAGAATAGCAACCATTTATTGAGTGACTACTAGATGCCAAGACATAATATCCTAGGCATTTTATAAATGTTACCTTATGTATTCCTCTCAACAGCTCTGCAGGAAAATGAGGCTCATAGGACTCAGTCACCCAAGGTGTATAACTGGTAAATGGCAGGAACAGCATTCACCCCAGGTCCTCTGCACCCAAAGTTTAGGCTTTCTCTGATACACTAGGCTGTCTTTTATGAAGACAATCCAAACTTGTTTTTAGACACAGTTAAAAACCAAAAAGCCTCCATGAGAAAAGCAAAATTAATAAGACTTACATATATTTAAGAGAAATATATAAACCTTGTTGATGAAGTGGGTAGCTGACCTTTAATCAACAATTGTGGATGATGAAAGTCAGGTATCCCAAGGGTGCTTTTTACATAAGGCTTACATAATACACATAGGGCCAGTAGTTTGAAGCAGATAACTACAATGAAGTAAAATTTCAGCAGACTCAAGAAAGGTATCATTTTGATTCATGCCCCTACAAGAAGAGGAAAGAAGAGTCCAGAACCTCTCCCTCTCTACACCATAGGAGGATACAGCAAGAAGGTGTCTGTTCACAAAACAGGAAGAGGGGCCTCCTCACGAAATGAATCAGCTGCCACTTGATCTCAGACTTCCTAGACCTAGGACTGTGAGGAACAGATGTCTGTTGTTTAAGCTACCCAGTCTATGGATACTTTTGTTATAGCAGCCTAAAATAAGATAGGCTCCTATCCCAGTCCATATACTTGCTACTTGTATGACCTTGTGTAAGACAGGTGGTGCTCCTAAGCTTTCAGGAGTTAAATCTCTCTTTGAAAATGTACATCCTCTTTCACTAAATAATGCTAGGACAACCTGATACCTAAATGCAAAAGAATGAATTTGGACCCTGTTTTATGCAGCCCTAAGACCACCACCATGTTCAGATGGTTGCTAGAAGGACACAGATTCAGTACATACTTACACTCATAACTAAGATTTGTTATAGCTATGTAGTAGACATACAAAGCTAGATCATAAGGGGAAAAGACACTAGTCTGGAGGGACCCATGTGCAAACTTCCTATGCTCTCTCCTTCCCGGGAGGGGTCACACAGAGCACACTTTTCTCCCAGCAATAAAAATACAACAACACATGGGGTGCCTGGGTGGCTCAGTCAGTTAAACATCCGACTTTTGATCTCAGCTCAGGATCTCACGGTTCATGAGTTCAAGCCTCACATTGGGCTCTACGCTGACGGTGCAGAGCCTGCTTGGGATTCTCTCTCCTCCCTCTCTCTCTGCCCTCCCCTGCTTGCTCACACACACACACTCTCTCTCAAAATAGTAAATACACGTTTTAAAAAATGCAACAACATGTGTACAATGTTTGTACCCAGGGAAGCCCATTAGAGACTAGGCACCCAAGAATTTTTATTGGAAGCTGGGCCTGTAGGCACCTTTTGCTAGCCCATACCAAAATTACAGATCCACTGAAAAAAAAAAAGGCAAGAGATCCCTTCCTCATACCATACACAAAAATTAATTTTAAATAGATCATAGGCCTAAACATAAGATCTAAAGCTATAAAAATCTTGGAAAATATAGGAGTAAATATTCATGACTTTGATTAGCAAACCTTTCTTAGATATGACCCAAAGTGTAAGTAACAACAGCAAAAAATAAAGTGGATTTCATCAACATCAAAACCTTTTGTGTTTCAAAGACTATCATTCTACACACAGAATGGTACAAAGTATGTGCAAATCATATTTCTGATAAGGGAGTTTGACCTAGAATATATGAAGAACTCTTACAACTCAATAATAAGAAGAAAATAACCTATTTAAAAATGGGGAAAGGATATGAAGAGGCATTTATTCAAACAAGATAAACAAATAGCCAATAAGCATATGAAAAGGCGGTTATCATCCTTAATCAGTAGGGAAATGCCAATCAAAACCACAATGAGATACTACTGCACAAGTATTGGCATGTCTATAATCAAAAAGACAGGTAACAAGTAGTGACAAGGATGTAGAAAAATTAGAACACTCATTTGCTACTGATGAAAACATCAGATGATGGAAAACAGTCTAGTGGTTCCTCAACCAATGAAACATACAGTTATAACATATAAACCAGCAATTCCACTCCTAGGTATGTACCCAAGAAAACTGAAAACACTCATCCACACAACAACTTGTATACAAATGTTCAAAGCAGCATTACTGTAGTAGCCAAAAAGTATAAAAACAACTCAAATGTTCATCAATTCATGAGCAGATACATAAGATGCTGTCTATATATTCAATGGAATACTATTCAGCAATAAAAAGGAAAGAAGTACTGATATACACCAGAATACGATAAACCCTAAAAATGTTATGCTACGCAAAATAAGCCAGATACAGAGGCCACATATTATATGATCCCATTTATATGAAAGGTCCAGAACAGGAAAATCTATAGAGATAGAAAGTAGATTGATTTTCTAGGGCCAGGAGTGGTGGGGAGTCCGGTCATGGTAACTAATGGGTATGTGATTTCTTTGGGGGTCATGAAGATGTTCCAAAATTGAGTGCAATGAGGGTTGCACAACTCTGTGAATACACTGAAACCAATGAATTGTACATTCTATGTGGATAAATTTTATGGTATGTGAATTATATCTCAATAAAGCTATTTTTTTTTTAAGAAAATTCTATGTCCTCATTTCTTCTAATCGATGACAAACTAGCAAAAGGACAATGAGAAAAAGGGCTAATTCTGATCCAGAGGCCACATCAGTGCTTCCATCTGGCTAAAGAGTCAGCCAAGAAGCCAGATGTCAGGACTAGAAGAAGATAACCCAGAATCTGGCACTGATGCCTTGCAAGTGCCTTTGAAAGCAGACAATGAAAGCTTATCTGGCATGAAACACAGCACTATCCACAGAACAAGCTTTATGATCCCAGCCATATGATGTGTTTCCTCAAAATCATAAATAAATTAAGTTCTGCAAAACCACAACCACAAAACGCATAGGACTACATGTATTAATCTGATCCATTCCTTAACATTTAGAGAGTACCCAAAGGATGATCCAGGATACACAAGTGATGATGTTATTACTAAACAATGTGGGAAACACACCCTCTATCCTCGTTCAGTTCAACACTGGCCTCTGAGAACAGACATTTTCACATTAACTTGCCTGGCATCAGGTTATCCACCAACGTGTCTGAGTCATTTGAGTAGGTGTAAAGATGCTGGAAAAATGAGTGAAAGTCCTGGCATTCAGCAGGGATGTGGATTATGCCAGGGAGCTTTATGTGTGTTACATCATTAGTCCTCAACCACCCAACGTGGGATAATGATATTACGTGTGGGTATACTGAGGCATGGAAATGTTAACTTGCCTAAGGTCACCCAACTAGGAGGAATGAAATTGGGCTTCAAACCCAGTCAGTCTGGCTCCAGAGATGCTCTTCATCACTATGCTAACTGCTGTCTGCTCAACTGTGCTGTGTGCCTTGCCACCACAATTTCTCACCTCTTCTGGAAAACGGTCAAAGGTTCTGCTGAAGTACA
Organism: Panthera pardus; assembly: GCF_024362965.1. NCBI lineage: Eukaryota > Metazoa > Chordata > Mammalia > Carnivora > Felidae > Panthera > Panthera pardus. Next base: position 59,367,000 of record NW_026526821.1, on the reverse strand, counting down.
GATAACACCACATATACATAATATTTCCCAGTGCATAAGGAAAAGTGTTTAATACCTATTTTTATTTAATTATACTTAGATTTTTAATTTGAATAACATTTTTACTTTACAATCATTTTAGATGTACAGAAAAGTTGCAAAGACAGTGCAAAGAATCTCTACATACTCCATCACCCAGTCTACCCTATTGTTAACATCTCACATTACTCTGTGCATCTGTTATAACTAAGGAACCAACATTAGTACACTATTAACTAAATGCCATACTTTCTTTGGATTTCACAGCTTTTTTTTTTCCTGATATCCTTCCTCTGCTCCCAGATCCCATAACATTACAGTTAATAGTCATGGTTCCTTTGCCTCCTCTCATCTGTGACAGTTTCTCACACTTTCCTTGTTTTTGATGATCTTGACAGTTTGAGGAGTGCTAGTTAGGCACTGTGTAGAATGTCCCTCACTTTGGATTTTGCTGGTGTTTTCTCTCATCATTATACTGTGATTATGGGTTTTTAGGAGAAGACCACAGAGGTGAAGTGTCATTGTCATCACATCTTATCAAGGGTACATACTATCAGCGTGACTTGCCCTTGTTGATATCAACCCTGATCACCTGGCTGAGGAAGTGTTTGTCAGGTGTCTCCACACAAAATGCAGCCCATACTCCAGGGATGGGGAGTTAAGCTCCACTTCCTAGGGAGGCAGTGGGGGGTTATATAAACATAATCTTATTTTTAATGGAGTTAATCTGTCATGACATTTAAAAAAATAATAAAAGATTCCAAATGAAAACGTACTGCCCTGCCCTATTTTTAGTGACCCTGTTGTGGTTCTGGGGGCTCACAGCTCTTCTGTGTCTTATACTCTTATGTCCCAAAATCACAGGGGGTAAAATACACTTTCTGCAAGGTAATAAAAAAGTGAACCAACTAACTTACAGAGGAAGTAGGAAATACAGTCCATTCTAGAAGATGTTTAATGAACAATAGGGCAAAGGAAGGGGAAAAATACCCTGTGATAGAAGAGATGAAACATGCTATACATGTTTGTATGGGCAGATAGTAAATTGGAAGTTTCAAATGAGCTACAAAGCCAGATATAAATTTACAAAGTGAGGTATCAGGGTTTTAAAGGAACTTTTTAAGGTTAATGTGGTCAAACTGATTTCATTATTTTGTATACCCTTTGCCCACTGAGAGTGAAAAAAAAAAAAAACAAAAAACCAGAGGTAGCGTGGTGGGGTTGGGTGCCTACTCTCACTTCAAGTTTACTGAGAAAGGCTCCAGAATAGAAAAGAACCAGCACTTGAGAAGGTTTCCCTAGAATCTGGAAGGCATAGTAGACTTGCAGCTGACACATACCTAGAGGGACCCAGGCTAGCAAAAAAATAAAAATAAAAATTGCAGAGGGAAATACCTGCATCCCATTATCCACCCTGAAGTGGAACAAAGGTGACTCGACCTAGGGAGCCAAATGTAGAATTTATGGGGGGATGACCAGAGGTCATCCTGCGCAACAGACTTCTTCCAAGGGATAAGGTGATCCTGACAGGGTCTAGATAGAGCAGAACTCTCTACAAAATCAGAAGCTTTTGTACTGCAGGAGAAGCCTTCCCTAACAAGGGCATTACAGTTTGAGGGGCCCAGCACAGGAGCTAAGAGTGCCCATGGGAAAGGTGCCTTAAAATCAGCTAAGGCTTCCACAAGTATGGCAGACCAAATACCCTGGGGTCTACCAGTAAAGCAATCAGATCCTAAGTAAAAAGCAATCATTCTTGTTTTCTTAGGTTCAGAGGAGGCAAGAAAACTCACCACAGGCACAAAGGAAAAAGCAAACAAACGAAACCCTAGGCAATGAGCACAAGAAAGGAGAGGGTCCTATGAGGGACAGTGCTGTTTTCAAAGTGACATTTGGGAGGGCTTTATATGTGTGGTTGGGTGGGGGCAATAAACTAAAGCTCTGGGACATCAGGAAGGTGGTGAAATTGTCTCAGGACAGCAGCATCCCATGACTACTTGCAGAAGGAAAAGCAAACACTCTCCCAGAAAAGCTTCCTTGATTTAGGTCCCAAGGCTTCATCTGCAGATTAAGATCAATCAAATCAAATAGGAACTAGCAATCAAGGTTTACTAAGCACACATGGAAACAAAACACCATGCATGAGAGTCAGAAGAGCTAACAAACAACAGATTTAGACTGCCATGGACTTCAGAAGTTTCAGTTACCAGAGAGAGCCTATAAAATAATTACATATGCAATATTAAAGAAGCAAAATGATAGAAGCACAAAAATAAACAGAGAAAGTGACTATCAAAAATGACCAGGCAGTTTCAGTTCTGCAAAGATGAAAAGAGACCTGGAGATTGGTTGCACAACAATGTGAATGTACTTAATCCTAACTGAACTGAACTGTACCACTTAACAATGATTAAGATTGTAAATCTTATATGTATATGACATAGTTTTTTTTAATAACCAGATTTAAGAACAAAATTAGACATTTAAAAATAAAAATGATAATTTTTGGAAAAAAAATTCACTAGCAAGATTACACAGGATATTAATCAAAGCTGAAAAGGGAATTAATGAGCTGGAAGGAAGAGCTGAAGAAATCGCCTAAAAGGCAATCCAGGGAGACAATGCAATGAAAAATATAGAAGAGATGTGAAGCTACATGGAGAATACAATGAGAAGGTCTAAAATAAGTCTAATCACAGTCTTAGAAGAAAAGAAGAGAAAGAATGGAGGACAGGGAATATTTAAGGCTATAATAACTGAGACTTTCCCGAAGGTGGTAAGACATGTATCCATGGATATACTAATCAGGGTAAATAAAAGGAAATACAGCCTAGACTGTTTTCACTATTGTAGTGAAATGGAAAAGCCCCAAAGACAAAGAGATGCTAAAAGGCAACTTAGCCCAGAAAACACAAAGCCAGCTTGTGACCAGACCAGTCAAGTAAGAAATCCTATTTCTTACAATTACCTTCCTTCCCTCAACTTCTTTTCTTCCCCAACACGAACCCAAAGAGAAAGAGCAGTTAAAATGCAGAAGAAAATGAAAAAGACACCAAACGTACCTCTTCTCCCATGGTCAGGATGGATGGATGCCTACAACCAAGATAGGCAGGGAAAGTGTCACCTCTGAATAAGTGAAGTTTCTGAGGTTTTCATTAACATAATACTATAGTTTATTGAGCATTCTGATTGCTAGCAAAGTGAGACAGTGTATTTTCAACTGTCCAGTGTAAAGAGTATAAAAAAACAGAACGGGGAGTTAGCCTTCCTCAACAAAAAGTAGGTGATAAGTTCCTGTTACTTCTATACTGCAAGCTGCCAAAGAGACCGGAGTATCTTCCACCATTTGTTTTCTGAGGGCCAGAAACCACAGTTGGCCTGATAAACATGGTCTGTGTAAACACAAAGATATATCATTATGCAGTGATAATTTCAGTGCCCACACTCACCTCCACTCCCATTTCTAATGTGCAAAGTATTAATCTGCCAATCGCTCTGAAAAGTATCTATGCTATGCTCTTTTATAAATTCTATAGATGCATTATGATTAGATGTTCTCCTTACACACCAGCTAGCCAGGAAAGGGGATGAGATAATGAATAACACCCAAGGGAAGGAAATCCCTTTTTCAGCTGGTTTAAGTCTTGCCGATAATGTGCATACAGCATTTTGCATTTACCATAAAGCTCTTCAATTAGTTCATAGGCAAGTTAACCTTCTAGCTCCCAGAAAATATAATTCATGCACATTTTATACCATGCAGCATCCTGCTAGCTATTATCCATCATTTACAAGTGTTATTTGTCTATAAAAATGACACTAAATTTTTGAAAAATGACACTGCTCTGCCTGCTTCTGGCTGTGTTTTAACAAATGGTACCACTGCAAAAGGCTTTAAGTCGCATAAGAAGCAATTAGTCAAAGAAGCAATAAATATTTTTTAAAAGGATATAAATGATTGCTTGTCCAGATAGCCAAATGTCTAAAGGCTGATACACAATAAAATAAGGGTTAACATAAAAGAGTACACTTCATTATTTATGGTTAATAAAGTTAATCAAATTCAGTGCTTCTTACTCATGCATGCATTTAAAGGGAAACACAAGTATGATATGCATATTTATGGAAAACAGCCCAAAAGATCATTATCTCCAAAAGAAAATCCAACAAAGAAAGAGATGCATAAAATGTTGCTATTATCCTATTACAACGTAGACTGTTTTGCTTAAAACACAAACATTTATTTTAATTAAAATTATTAAGCTAAATAATATTTTCCACCACTGACAACCATAACCAAAACATGAATTTTCCAGGATTAATATTAAGATAATTTTTGGACAGAGAAAAACACAGTCGGAGCCCTTCAATGTTCCCTTTACTGGTATGTTATCCACCTATGCTAGAGTACTTTTGTTCTTCCATTCAAAAATCTATTCTCAAAAGATATATTAGGATCTTTTTAAAACAAAATTAGATAAGCATAAGCTCATCAATCAGCAATTTCTAAATGCATTATCTTCAAGTGGCTTGGTCTTTTATGTCACTTATCTGCTCAAAATTAAGTGTAAAAGAGTTTCCAAGAAAAGAAGATAGAAAATTAACTTCATTTCATAATACGCTCTCCAATCATACCAGCAGACAGCTGACATTATTATAGCTCACACTTATAAATCAGTGATTATATACACTAGTTAAGCAAGAAAAGAAATGAAGAAGCCAATTATATAGTGGCGAAATTCCCAAGAAGCACAGTTGTAGTCAATGTTGCTAAACAGCAGTTCACTTGTGGTTAAAAAAAATTTTTTTAAACCACCTCCAGGTATTTTGGGGGGTCCACAGTATCTCTTGAGAGGAACAAAATAGAAAAATCTCTGCAATCTGTCTTATAAGCAGAAAAGCCAACAAAGATACCAATTGATTATGATTTTAATTCATTTTATTATTTTGAATTTAAATTCTAAAACTTCCATATGTTGCTAAACAATAAAATAGTACTGAATTAAAACCAAGAGCAGAGTGTTTGGGGTGAGGGGGTGATATCTAGATATCTACAGACACTTAGTAATGCATAAGCCGGTGGTGAATAAAAACACAAGAAGTGAACTGAGCATGATTTCCATACTCTCTTCTGCTCTGTGCCACTTGAGTAAGGGCCAAAACACCACTTCTAATCTTACTTTTCATTTCTTAGATGTTTTTTATTAACTTCTCTTTTATTGCATAGTGAAATATTCTAATTGGCACATGGTAGACCTACAGCTACTAGATGTCAGTCACACTTGAATGTGTTTGTAATGGCCTGTGGTATAAGGGTTCTGGCAGACCCAGTGAGGTCCCCTTTATTTCTTATAGAGCTTGCACTGATAAATCAACCTTAGTGCATCGAAACAAACTGGTTCGTATCACTACAAGAAGAGGAACATTCTCTCTTCCATCTTCTTTAAATTACTTTGAAGAAATGAGATATCTTTTCTGCCCACTCCAAATGAGAACCAAACAATGTTTATCATTTCTGAAGTACCATCTGATTTTCAAAGCATTTGCTAGTGTCCTATTTAACCCCCACAAGTATCTCTGCAAGGAAAGCCAGAGGAAATATTGTTCGAAACTGACATTTTACAGAGGGGAAAACTGGGGACAGATATTCAGAAAAGTTGACAAGACTGAGGGCTTCTACAAAAGGAGAAGATACCACTTTTATTCACATCTTCAACTCCAGTGTTATGTCCTGAAGGAAATACTACTCGTGACCCTGGGCAACTGCAATTCACTGACTTGTATCTTCATCTAAACCATCCTACTCATAATTATTTCTTCTTAACTAGCAAACTTGAAGATCTGCTCATACTTTCACACATGCTAAAAAAAGGTGTTGCTCAAAAGGCCAGACAGATAACCTTAAACCCCCTGCCCCCAAGGGAGATGTAAAAAGTTTACTTCTTCCAGTCCAACCTACAGTTAAGGAAAGAGCTGGGGGGGAAAAAAAGGAAAGAGCTAGATGATGAGCAGAGGGAAGCACCTCTCATCTGTTTCCTTCCTGAGAACAAATGGAGCAAGCACACAAATCTGAGTGTGCATGCATGCACATTCGCACACCCCTCTCCAAGCGCATCTGAGATCAATTAAGGGAGTTGTTTCTGAGTGATCAGCCTGTTCCCTGAAAGGCCAGAATTTTCTGGTAAATATTTTTGATAACCCCACCCTGTCTAAACTAACAGCAACAGCAAAATTAAAAAAAAAAAAAAACAAAACAACTAAACAGCGTGCTTGAAAAAGAATCTAAATTCCAGTGATAAGCTGATAATTTCATTTATATTAATGGCAAATAAATATTCACAATAGCATTGCATCGTTTTATGGAACTCATTTCTCTGGACATCTCAGGTCTCTAGATGGCTACAACATTTAACACCTCTCTCCACAAGATAGGTCAAAGGTACTTATTAACCCTATTTCACAAAAGAACTTTGGCACAGAAAATTAAAAGACTCATGCAAGCCATAAACTGGTGACAAGGTAGAGACATGAATTCAGGTCTCCAAACTCTCTGCTAACTAAATAAAGGCCCAGAAGAGTCATAGAAAAGTCAACACAAACAGTGTCAGCTGTTATTTACACTGCCTACAGTAAATATTTGTTCCAGAAAAAATAGTTCAAACAAGATGGGAAATAGTTTAAACACAAAGGGCTGAAGGGTTCAGTATAGGAGAAAAATATGTTTGCTTTTACTACAGTGGAGGAGCCGTTCAGGAACAGCCTGTCCTCCGGCAAAGGCTGGCTGGTGCTGCAGAGGGGCCACAGGCTCACGGGCTACAAGGAATGGAGACACCTGCTGCTACAGCACAACTAACTCCTCTCTTACTGTCCCAAATCCCCATGCTTCTAATTCCTCTACATCTTTGATTTGGAATGCAAGTGATCTTTTTCAACAAGCAAAACTTAGATTTGTGTTATAAACCATGACCAAGTCTCCTAATTCTGACAAGAGCTAAGTATTAAAAAAGGAAAAGAAAATGAACTGGAATCTAGGGAAGCTACAAAATTATGTGATACTGAGGAGCAACAGCATAGCACATGCTTCCTCAGGAGCTGCGGAGATTCCATGGTTGATATCATGGTTGTTGATGGAGGCTGCGGTGGTCTCTTTTCAGAGGGGATCTGAATTTGGCACATGACACAGGAGCCTGGAGTAGGAAAGCCACAGTATGGAGAAGCTGTGTTTCTTTGAATAGCACAAAGGCTCTCATGCAAAAGAAGGACTGGATTTATTCTAGAGAGCTCCAGAGGGCAAATCCAGTAAGTGAAAGGCAGGAACATATGTGCCCAGAACTCAGCGGAACTTGAGAATAATCAGAACTGCCCAGCAACAGCAGGGCCTGCCTGGAAAAACTGGAGCCTCATCTCTGAAATGCCTGCCGCAGAGGCTCAGAAGCCCACCGTCAGAGGATGTTGCGAGGGGAATTCCATACTGGGTAAGATGTCAGACAAAATGAAAGTTAGGATTCTTTCAAATGCTTAGGACTCAACAGTGGTTTTTAAATGTCTCTGCTCAGGTCCCTATGATGGTCACTTCCAGATTATGTCAACTCTGGAATCACACAGACCTGAGTGCCAGTCTCAGCACTATCATTTCACAACTGTGTGACACAAGGTGGCTCTTCCAACCAAGTATGGCCTCCAAACCTGGCAGGGCTCATAACAATCAACTGGAGAAACTGTTTAACCATAAAGACACTCAGATCTATACTCTAGAATTTCTAAATCCTACCCACCAGAAGTCGGTCTAGGAATCTCTCTATTTTTTTTTTTTAACATTTGTTTTTAAGAGACAGAGAGAGACAGAGCACAAGTGGGGGAAGGGTAGAGAGAGAGGGAGACACAGAATCCAAAGCAGGCTCCAAGCTCCGAGCTGTCAGCACAGAGCCTGATGCGGGGCTGGAATTCACAGACTGCGAGATCACGACCTGAGCTAAAGTCGGATGCTTAACCAACTGAGCCACCCAGGTGCCCCCAGGAATCTCTATTTTTAAAAAGTTCCCACATGACTTGCTAGCAGACCAATTTGTGGACCACTGTTAAATCTTTTCAGGCTACATCTTCATTTGTAAAATAGACTAAATGAGTCTAAATGAGTCATAGAAATAGTTAAGTAAGATAGCATATGTAAAATACTTAGTATGGTGCCTATCTCTAGTAAATGCCCAGAGTCTCTTTAAAAAATGTGTTTTCTACAGTACATGATCAAGCTTAACTTAAGAGCATTCACTGATTAAAAATAAGGACAATGTGGTTTATGTACAGTTAGTGTTTGACCATCTCCTATTTTCTTGTCTGTTTTTTCATCCTGTGATCTTCAGGCAACATGAACAAAACCTAATGCAATATAATTTGAATTAGTTGAATAAAACATCTTACCTATGCAAAAATCACCTCAAAATCAATTTTAACATAAAGTTACATTTAAAAACTGAATGCAGTACTATATAAAGCCTATGAGTTTTTGCTCATTGACAACAATTAGAAACTCAAGATATAAATTCTCTACATATAGGAGTTTAAAACTCATATTTATTCCAGCATACTCAGGTAAAGACAGAAGACCGCATTTCTTATCCTCCCATATCAAAAAGCCACACTCACTCATTTAAAATCCTGTAAGGCACTGAAATGGAAGAATTATCCTGTTCTGACATTTATATCTGCACAAATGGCTTCAATTCTTTAATTGTAAAGTTGCTTCTAGACACTAGGGTGAGTGTTAAAAACACCCCCAGACAGAAAGAAAGGAGGTAATCGAAGCCATTTATATCAAATAAAAAAATGTCTCCAGATTTCTGTATTCCTGTTTGCAAGTTACTAGACTGTTTCTGTTTGGGTGGTTTTGTACAAAAATTGTAAAGCGTGGTTGCTTAAGCACATCCAAAGGTTAAACTTCAGGCAGCTCATCTGTATGTGAGAACAAGGAACTGTCAAACACTTCACCTTTTGCAGATTAAAACCCTCTGACTAACAGATGTGAAATCATTGTTGTTGTAATTGTTATAAGTAGAAATCTGAGCATTTTTAGAAGATATATCACTTTTGGAGCAGTCATTTTCTGCCTCGGGTCAACTTTCCTGTTCATGACTGAGACAGAATCACTGCCTTTCATTAATGCTCATACTCTGGTTCCCCTGAATTACTATACAGTGTTCATCGTTATTCTACAGATGTATTCTTGAAAAGTTATAAACTGAATTCCAATCATCAGTTATATTTTCACATTGTTCCATACATGATAATTTTGGAAATGCGTTATCTTCATTTCGGACTGCTCCTAATTGGCCTCAGCAACTAGGATTCTCTGCTCCCTTCCACTTCTCTGTGCCCACTTCCACCACTTAATTACAAGTGTCAGGCTCATAGGAGATGCTTGATCAAGATTTGTTGAAGGAAGCAATTATCTATAACACCTCTAAGATCTACTCCCAAAAGACAGTTTTTGGTAAACTCTTTTTGTATTGGAAGTCGCCATCTCTAATGACCTGGGTTTGATGGTTTTTAATTTTAATAAACGAGGTTTTTTTTTAAAAAATTTTTAAGCTTTATTTATTTTTGAGAGAGAGAGACAGAGAAGCAGAGAGAGGGAGACACACAATCTGAAGCAGGCTCCAGGCTCCGAGCTGTCAGCACAGAGCCTAACACGGGGCTTGAACTCACGAACCACAAGATCATGACCTGAGCCGAAGTCGGACACCCAACCGACTGAGACACCCAGGCTCCCCAATGAGGTTTTTTTTTTTTTTTAATGGAATATATTGTTTCTGGTTTTCGGTTTTAAAGTTACTAGTAAGAATGAACATTTTATAACATATGAAAGTACATATTCTTATCTAGCACAACATAGGTGCTCAAATATTTTGAAAAGAATTGACATTTTGGGGTGCCTGGGTGGCTCAGTCAGTTGGGTGTCTAACTTTGGCTCAGGCCATGATTTCACGGTTCGTGGGTATGAGCTCTGCGTCAGGCTCTGTGCTGACAGCTCAGAGCCTGGGCCCTGCTTGGGATTCTGTGTCTCCCTCTCTCTCTCGTGCTCTGTCTCTGTCTCTTTCTCAAAACTAAATAAATGTTCAAAAAAATTTTTAAAAGGATTGACATTGTATAAGTTATAGCATTGAAACACTTGACTTGAAACATGTTGCAATTTAATAACATAAATTTCTTCTTATCGACAATGGTCTAATAGTATAAGACCTATTCCCAAAAGAAAAAAAAAAAAAAAAAGCATGCGTTTGCAAAAGCTTTTAATTCTGGAAATGTCATATAAAATAGAGAACCCTTTTAAAAATAAAAAATGGCTGACAGGAGAAAAGCCTGGCCTGTGGCATCTTTTACCGTTGACACTTGAATAACACAGGAGTTTGGGGCACCAGTCCCCTACACAGTTGAAAATCCACATATTATGTTGGATTCCCCCAAAACTTCATTAATAACCTACTCTTGACCAGAAGCCTCACCAATAACATAAACAGTCAATTGACACATATCTTGTATGTTATATGTACTATATACAGTATTCTTACCAAAAAAAATCAAGCTAGAGAAAAGAAAATGTTACTGAAAAATCATAAAGAAGACAAAATATATTTACAGTACTGTACAGTATTTATTGGAAGAAATCCATGTATAAGTAGACCCACGCAGTTCAAGGGTCAACTGTAATGAAAGTATAAAAGATATAGGAGGGTTTCAAAGTTCCAAGTTTTATGTGAATAGTATACAAAATGTGAATTTTGAAATATACACTAGACCATGTGTGAATGAGGTGACTCCATGATGCCATAGTCTACAAATGTGGATTTGGGTTTGAAGAAACAGTCACAGTGCAATAAAACACACATATCCTTTATCCACCCCTGAAACACATCTGGACAGAGGAAATGTGGTTCTGCAAGGCCCCTCATCTGAATAAAGAAACCTCCAACCTTCAACTCCAGCCTAAAACTGGACAAATGAGGTGGCTCGATATTAGGGTCTTCTTTTAAAGGGGTTGGTGTTGGCATGCACATTAGAAGGAACTGAAAAGAACACCCCTAAAAATGCTTTGAGCAGAACTGTCAATAAATAACAAATGATGGAGTAAATAGGTTGGCACTTTCCTTAAGAAACCATAATCGTGTCTTGTTTTCCCCTTTTCTGCCTGTGAATCAGCTGCCTCTTTCCTGTGAAGACACCCTCCCCCTTTCAGAGTCTCAGTGAGTATATATTCCAGGCACATACTGCACAGCAGATGTGGTTATCTGCAGGTAGTACAGTCTGTAAATCCAGCTTGCTCAACTAAACAGCATTTATCATGTATTTTTATGCCTTCTGACGTCTGTTACTAAATATAAACAAGGGAAGAGTCACTGACAACTGGAGATTTCTAATCTATGGGATAGGATGGCTAGAAAAATCACCTCTCTTTTAACCACAAAATGAGATATTTTGGCCTCCCTGTGTCCATGTGCTCAGGCTGTCCTCTAAATGACCCCTTAGCCTTTAAGGGAATATGCTGTGGACCCTGAAGCACAGGAGCTGTGGAGAGGTGAGTCCTGAGCTGGGCTAGGCCTGGCTTGCTGTCTGGACCTGTTCTATTGGTAAAGGCTGGACCCCCAACTCCAGGAAAGTGCTACCCTCAGACTAGGTATTAATGAACTAAAACAACTCTAAAGTAATACTGATAGCTGTACCTTTGTTTTTCTTGTTTATTAAGTGTGGGATTAACATCACAAATGTTAAGAACCCACCTTATCTGAAATATGCTCCCAACATAACCACCATTGCTGTCTCCTTTCTGTATTTTCTTTATTTTCTTATTGAAGTATAATTAGTTATATCTGTTTCAGGTGTACAATATAATGATTCAACAATTCTATACATTTCTCACTGCTCATCAAGATAAATGTATGTATTTTCTTTATCTTTGCCTTTTTGTCTTCATTTCCTATTTCCTGCCATCCCTCTTACTTTACCTGAGTCCTTCTGTTCCCTATTTCTGTTCGCATATTAACTGATTTGACTAATTAATTTGCAGATTTAAATATGAAAAAATTATTGTCAGACTTCTCTGAAATGTCATTTTTCAATGAAGTATAAGGCAAAGTCCTACACCTGAAGGCCAATGTTGACTACAGATTCCCCAACCTCAGACTCAGAGAATCTTACTTGCTGTATATAGTCTGTTATGAATTGAACTATGTCCCCCCAAATTTGTAGGTTGAAGTTCCTAACCCTAGTACCGCAAAATGCAATCTTATTTGGAAACAGGGTCACTGCAGATATAATTAGCTAAGATGAGGTCATCCTGGAGTAGAATGGGCCCCTGATCCATTTTGAGTGATGGCCTCATGAAAAGGAAAAATTGCCAGGTGGGCACGAAAGTGGAGATCAGTGTGATTTTTTCCACATGCCCAGGAACACCAAATATTGCCAGCAAGCCACAAGAATCTAGGAGAGAGGCAGGAAGAGCTTCTCCTCCACAGTCTTCAGAAGGAACTTACTCTGCCAACACCTTGGTCTAGAGTTCCAGCCTGCAGAACTGTGAGACAATAGATTTCTGTTGGTAAAGCCTTCCAGTCTGTGGTGCTTTGTTAAAACAGCTCTCACAAACTAATACACATGACACACATTTTCTGTTCACCCAAGCATCTCAACAAAATGTGTTCTTTGGCCAAATAAAATATAACACAGAGCCAGATAAATAAGACACCAACCTCTTTCTCAAATGAAAGCAAGTTCATACATCACGGTCAGAAGTTAAAAATTAAAAGAATAATTGTTGCCACCTACAATTCAAAGGTTGATGTCAAGAGCTTTCAGATGGCTATTTCATGGAAATCAGATCTTTTTTTTTTCTCATTTAAAGTATTACATCTAAGTTTAAAATTGTAAATAAGCAGCTTATTGTGCAATAAGTAGCACTTTACTCCATCCATGATATATACCTAATAAGAAGACTAATGAAATGAGAAATTCTTAAATTATGAAACATGAGAACATGTGGCCCCTATAATGGGGCACTGTAAACGAGTCAAATCAGAGGCACCAGTCCCGTAAATATGAAAGTGGCTGGGTAGAAAGTTCCAGAAGGAAGACCCCTACCAGGTCCTGTCACGGCCAGGCCAGGGATCAGACACTTACTCATTCTGAGCACTGGTTTCCTGTGTTTCAAATATTTCAGGTATGGCCACCGAACCCAATGCAATCTTCCCAGATCTGACTTAGCTGGTGACTCTGTTGACCCCCACCCTTGAAATTTCCCACTTCCTGGGCTTCTGGACTTTGCCACCTCCTGGCTCTCCTCCTGCCTCTGTGTCTGTTCCTCCTTCATCTGCTTCTCACTCTCTTGCATCTTTGTCACTCTCCTTCCTGTACCCCATAGCCATGCCGTCTCCATGCCCGTATTCCCATTCCCAACCGCTCACGGCTCCCAAGTACCCACATATACTTAGATGTGCACTTTTGCTAAACACTGTGTTTTTACAGCTGATCCACCACAGGATCAACACAACCTAAAGTGATAAGGTGACTTGGAAAATGGCCTGTGAATAGATTAGTCTCTCAAAGATGGCTAACACATCCCAGCACCTTGTTTACAGCATTCTTTTATGTAGCAGATGGCTTTATCTCACTTTACCTGGTGAAAAGTTAAAGCCCAATTTGCCTCTGAACTCTGAATCAGAAGAGTACGAAAAATGCAGCGTGCTTTTTACTAGTGTCCAACATGAGGATCTGCAGATCCTCCCTGAGATGGAATGACTGGGAAGAACTAAAGGGCAGAGGCCCAGCAGAGGGCTCGTTAGCCTTGTTTATCCTGAGAACACAAACTCTGACCTTGGGAAATTAAGGAATATTTTGGAGACAGTCACTGCCACTTGGAGGCAAATTAAAGTCCACCTTGGAGCACTGGTAGAGAGGAAGGTAAAGGGAGGCAGCAGGAAGCCTAGATAGGTTAAAAAAATATTCTAATTTAAATGTTCAAAAGGACCATTATAGGATCTTAATTCCTGCCAGTAAATAGAGCATTTAATTATATGACAATGAGCTATAAATACAACCCCTCTAGAAAGGAAACACAGAATAGAGTTCTCTGCTCCAGGGAGTATCCTTTGCTTTCAAAAGAATAACTTGAGCTAACTGCTCATGTTTCTTGGTGGGTGATCAGATAAGTTTACAGCAGACCCATTTAGGGGAACAGCAAACACACAGAAGCTGGCCATGCATTAATTTAAATGTCAAGGCTCCCAGGTAAAATATGGTAAACATCTAAATCCACTTCTTCTAAAACCCTCTTAAGAAACACCATGATCGGGGTGCCTTCGTGGCTCAGTCGGTGAGCATCTGACTTCAGCTCAGGTCATGATCTCACAGTTCATGGGTTCGAGCCCCACATCAGGCTCTGTGCTAACAGCTTAGACCCTGAAGCCTGCTTCAGATTCTGTGTCTCCCTCTCTCTCTGCCCTTCCCCTGCTTGTGCTCTCTCTCTAAAATAAACATTAAAAAAATTTAAAAAAAAATTAAAAAAATAAAATAAAATAAAATAAAATAAACATTAAAAAAAGAAACACCATGATCAATGCTTCATTCAGCAAACAAGTCCACAGGAAGCACAAGAAAGTTTAGAGCAACAGTTATGCCCCTCTAGCGAACAGGTACTCCGTCTTTATACTACAGTTCTGAGAACTGAAGGAAAACAATACACAGTCACAGCAACAAATGATGGCCAAGGATGTTTGCTTCTCTTTCTCAGAATCCCCAGTTCAAGATTTTTCACTGAAAACACCCTTTCACAGAGCACAACCAAGAGAGCTTGAAAAATAAGCACCTCTGTTTCCTAGAAATTGTCAGATCAGAAGAATCCTATTTCTAGACACCACCACAACAGTAGCAAAAAACTGTTAATGGGGAGGGGGGATGGTGAAATAGATGAAGGGGATTAAAAATACACTTATCATGATGAGCATTGAGAAATGTATAGAACCGATGAATCACTATATTCTACACCTGAAACTAATATAACAATGTATGTTATACTTCAATAAAGGAAAATAAATAAATAAACCAAAAAGAAATAAAATAAAGGCCTTTTTGTTTGTGGTTTCAATGATTACATTTACTTCTATAATGAAAAAAAAAACCCTGTTAAGTTGGGAAATAACTAAGGAAATTTCACTATAATTAGGGAAAATCTAAAACTGTGGTATTTTATAAATGTTTCCAGCTTTCACTTTTCCCTAGAGGTTCTGGCTAAATTCCCAGCATACATTTACCTGATGATGTTTCAAATGATGGCAGAAACAGAATATCATATTCCAGTTGTTCCTGCTGCTAGTGTCTCTGTGGCTCCCTCCTCTGAAAGATGCTTTATGCCTTGAAGGCACTGTGCTGCCAGAATGCCCTGGGACTCCCGTTACAGAGCCCATACCAATACCTGAACACAGCCCAGATTCTTCTTCAATACATCAGTCAGCGCTTCTTCACCACTTACCAAGTAGTGTTTGGAGGCAGGTTAGCATGCTTCTATCAAAGCAAATCAGGAAGTCAAAATGGACTGGAGAAATATATAATTCTTTGGGAACCAAACAATTTCCTTCTGATGACATGAATGTCTCTGTCAAATCAGAGTATGAATGCAACGTAGCTGGAGTTTACGAGGAAAAAGATGTGACTTCAGTGTCACTCATTTGTTCTCCCACACTCTAACTTGTCCTCAATTATGTCTGTAACTACAAACTGAGATAACTCCTTATCTAATGCAATGACAATTAAAATGTCACCCCTGAGACCCTAAGAACACAGATTCATCGTGGTTTCTGCTGTAGAGAACTATAAACACTGTTGGTGTCACATTCAGACTCTATGCAGGAACTTCTTTCCCACTGAGGATTTGATATCTTCCCAGAAAAAAAAAAAAAAACCTTCCCAGAAAAAGCCTCACCACTGAAAAGCAAATACATGTTACCTCCATGTGGAATGCAAACCTAAAACTGAACTATCTCACCAAATTTCCTAAGAGGCAAGTCGCAAAATACCTGTGGTTCTGACCCTTGGAACCTGTTTGCCTTTTTCTCTGCACAACTGAATCAGTGTATATCACACACTCACCTTATGAAGGCCTTGATGTTGACTCCATTTGAGTTGATAAAACTGCCTCCCAGCTGTGTAGTTCTGTTCCCATTTTCTCCCCTTTTTCCTTTTAATAAACTTCCTGCTGAGGCACAAGAGGCTGGAGCAGTGCAGCTGAAGGTCCCTCATGAATGCTAAAAATGATTTAATCTGCTAGCAATATCTCTTTCAAGGCAGAGAAGCATGGTCTCCTGGGCCAGTGCAATGCTATCAACATTATGTATGTGCGGTAGGTAGAATAATGGCCCCCCAAAGATGTCCACCTCCTAATCCCCAGAACCTGTGAATATGTTACCTTACATGGCAAAAGGGGCTTTGTAGGTGTGATTAAGTTAAGGATCTTGAGCTGAGGAGATTATCCTGGATTATCCCAGAGAGCCCAATCTAATCACAAAGATTCTTATAAGAGGGAGGTAGGAGAGTCAGAGAAGCAGAGGTCAATGTGAGATGATTGCTGGCTTTGAAGATGGAGGAAGAGACCACAAGTCAAGGAATGTGGAAAGCCTCTAAAAGTTGGAAAAATCAAGGAAACAGATTCTCCCCTAGATCCCCCAGAAGGACACCTTCATTTTAGGCCATTGAAATCTGTTTTAGACTTCAGACCTTCAGCACTATAATAAATGTGTGTTGTTTTACACCAGTAAGTTTGTGGTAATCCATTCCAGCAGCAATAGAAACTAATATAGGATTTACTTCTTCCCTCCTGACTAATCCACTCCAGGAATTTTGGGGTAAGTGGCTTGGCAGGGACAGCCAGCTAATCTCCAAACTCTTTCTCTACTACTTCAACTCTGGATTATCTGTTCCATTAATAGACACTAACCAGGTATAGTTGCCTTTATTTGGAGAATTTCAGAATTCTTAAGGCTAGCTGGACTAGAAGTCAATTAATATGCTAAACCTCTAGAATTCAGAAGGGTTCAAGGAACTCCCATGGACACCCAGTCAACTGCTGACTTCTGCTGACTTTCTAACCCAGTTCTCTAAATTTCCTGTCTCATGCCTGTATTGTGAGCAATTCCATCGCACAGAAACACATTCTTTTCCCCCACCCCGATTCCTTTGGCAATTTTTTCCTTGAAATAAATGTCAATTAGTAAAATGTACATATTTTGCATATTCCAGCTAGGAAGCAGTACAGATTGGCCAGCAAATCCATGACAAACCAAACCGACTGAAAGTATGTTAGCTCATACACTGAGACGGAGTGCTAGATTGCCAGAGATGGACATCTTGGAGCCAGGTGAACTCAGCTTCCGCTGAAACGCAGAAGATACTATAATACCCATATAATGTCAAGTTGTGGATTCTACAAACACCATCTGAAACACTGAAGAGATTTTTTGCCACTTCAAACTCACAGCTTTTTATAAGGCTTGTTTGTTTTTATTATTTTGAATCAAAATCAAAAGGGGAGAGGGAAGAGACTTAGAGACTGCTAGTTCAATCTTTCATTTAGTCAAAGAATCCAGTCCACAAGAGTACACATATATGACTTGGTCTTGACCCAGAAGCACAAATCAAACAATGTCTCAGGAGGCTCTGCTCCCACCTGCAGCATTAAGTCTTGCTTTTAAGCAGTGGTGTAAATGACAACACAGAGAACAGGCTCACTCGGCTGCACAAAGAACTGAGTCACATGGACTTCTAAACACCTCCCAATGAAGGAATAAAAACTTGAGAATAATACTATGTCAAATGGAATTAGGTACTGTATATAGGAAAGTATACTTAACGTAAAAAAAAAAAAAAAAAAAAAAAAGCCCACTAGAAATAAGCAAACTAGCAGAATTCAAGTTTCTTAACTAACTTGTCAACTCCCCTGGGCAGCCACCATCTGGACACACTTCTTGTCTGTCACACTTACTTTATGATGGACACACAATCAGTGTGCATTGAATTCAACTGGAATTGACTGGTCCCTGCTTCACTCTCAGAAATGGGGAGAACTCCACAATGTGAATTGTACTTTCTCCGGCCCTTCAACAGAAACTGAAGTTCCCCAGCTTCATAAACACTATCTAAACTTTTGGTGGTCGCCATACCTTGATCTGAAGCTTATCAGGCTAGTCTGACAGATGCATGTACTGTGTCTGAGTGCTGGGTGAATGGGGTGCTACCAGATTCACTGTAAGAGTAAGAAGTCAGCCTCCCTCGAGTCTGGTGCTCCTGAGCTCCTGGCCATGAAGACAGAACATCTTGGTTTCAGTTTTCCCTGCTCTAACCACACACTTCACTGTTACTCTTGTCATTATCACTTAAGTAGCATATAACATTCTGTGCTAATACTCGAGCACTCAGGCACAGGAAAGTAACTAAGAATAAGGATCACAATAAAAAAAAAAAAAAAAAGGGTTACAAGAGCTGCAATATCCTTTAAAAGATGAGACAGAGTACCTGCTTTGCTTTATAATCAGCATGGCATAGTACAATGACATTATGTCCAATGTCACAATTGCACATAAGCCCAAGTGTGCCTTGGTTTCCTCACCTGTTCTCCCTGCTATGGTAGGTTATTGACTAGATGACTAGATGACTAGAGAGAATGTAGACAGGATGTTATTATTATTAGTAGCTCTTAACCATTATCGCTATTTGTACACTATTACATGGATGTTTATTGCAATTTTGCTTAGCTGTGTCAAAGAATATATTACTTCTAATTAAAACATTAATATAGTTCGTCTGGAAGGCTTTCCTTTACATTTTTATCCAAGGCCTTGGCTAAAGCTGGGGATAAAAAGCCATATGCAGATTTGTCAATAAATTTTTGTCCTGAAATCTAGAGACTAGAGGCAAAAGTAAAGCCCACCATCTTGGCTACATAAATTAAGAAAGGAAGAGAGGAAAGCAGGGAGGGAGGAAAGATGATGCAAAAAAAAAAAAAAAGCACAGTCACGCACCAAGTTCTAACCAGTTTGCCTCAGATGTTCTCCTTGAAGGAAATAATTTGTGTTCTTTGGGCTAAATGACCAATTTATACATAAAGATTAAGAACCAGTTCATTTGGGGGCGGGGGGCGGCACGTGGATGGCTCAGTCGGTTAAGTGCCCGACTCTTGATTTTGGCTCAGGTCATGATCTCACGGTTTGTGAGTTTAAGTCCCACATCAGGCTGTGCGCTGCAAGCACAGAGCCTGCTTGGGATTCTTGCTCTCTCCCTCTCTCTCTCTAAAAATAAATAAACTTTAAAAAAAGAATCAGTTCATTTTGGAGGCTTCTCAGGCAAATTTCTACTTTCGAGCACGCGGGCATTGTCCTCTTCTGGGAACAAACAAAAGAAAAAGCCCTCTGCCTATCAGACAGAACAAGGATGCAACCCTGACTCCACCATTCATTGGCCACAACACTTACACATGTATTTGACTCCTCAGAGTCACACTGACCCCATTTGTCAAGTGGGACATAGAATGCCTACTGTACAGAGCTAACTTTCTATGATAATCATTCAGGTTAACCTGTATCCTATCAGCTGGGTCACTCACCTCCTCCTCTAGCAAAACACATAAATGCTGCTCCCTGCCCCAGGGTGCTGCCAAAGGGCCTGGACGTTGAAGTCTGTACTTCTCCAAAAGGGAAGAGCTCTACAGAAACCCAGGGTGATGATCAACACAAGGCTGGGAACCAAAGGTGGGGCCTTTTCTGGGCTAGGAGCAGATTGAGTGGTTATCCAGAAGCTATAATGAGGATTGAGCAGGCAGCTAAAAAGTCAGGTAACAGCAGACACCTGCAGAAACCAGCAATGCAGCCTGAATGGCAGTCCAAAAGCACAGAAAGAATGGACCTTATACGCCTAAGTTTACTGCAGGAGGCAGAGCCAACGAAAGAGTGAGTCAAGCCCACAATCCGCAAGTACAATCAGGTAAACTGCTTCAGGAAGGGGCATGATTAGGTTTCTATGCAAGAAAAGATCCTGATTCTGAGTCCTGTTTTCTCTCTAGCCATGAGGTGGTCCCTATATTATAGCAAGTAGATTCTGCCTAAAAGCAATTTTCTCCCCTTTATTCAGATCTAGAGACAGGAAAGTCCCTGGGTGGCCACATCAAACAGAGCTAGAAAAACAAAATAAAAATCCCCACAACTTCAGTGACCACCTGCTTACCTAGTGAGTTCCTCCAACGGATAGGTTCTGTTGAGTCCTCACATTTCGTTCCACCTGCCTAAATTTCCAGTGGCCTCCACTGCCTCTCTCACCTCTCTTACTGTTGGCCCATCTCCCACCCATGTTCTAAATTCACAGACAAAAGGAGAGGAGAGAAAACTTTGATTAGGAATAGGACCTCCACACAGTTGACTTTGATTCACCTTCAGAAGCACAGAATCTTTGGGGGAAAAATAGTTATAATTTATTGGGTGCTGAGAGTAAGTCACTGTTCATTCATTTAATATTTACACAACCCCATGAGGTAGACAGGACAGAATCATCACCCAAACTTTATGGATACAGAAATAAAAAACCAGATTGTAGTGAGTGGCATGGTCAGAAGTTAAGCCCACATTTGACTTTCAGTGCTCAGCAGCTCTCCCATACCAGTCAACAGGCAACCTGTGTGAGACATAAATATGTCTACTGGGGGGGAAACGAAATGTAACATAACAGAAAGATCTTGTGTATGTGAGGGGTTTTTTGAAAATTCATTTAAATAAGGAAATTCCTATTGACATTTCTTTCCTTGATTTAGTAATGTTTAATAACTGTTTCCTTGGAAAGCTCTTTAAGAAGGTTTGTGAAACTTTATAAGCTCTCTAATGTTTTCTTGCTCTTATGTTTTCATTATGAGTTTCTCTCATCAAAAATGATTCAGATCCTTCTACAAATGTCCTAGAAGTAAACCTATTGTCAGGAAAAACAGATATGTTGAAATATCAATAAATTAATGAGTGAACTAACAAACTTTAGAACAAACAGTACACCACTGTCCTACATGAACTAAATTACCTAACTTTAACAAAGAACTGTGACTGGAAACTCCTAACCAATGACAGCCCCATGGTGGTTTCTGGATGCTAAATATAGATCAGGTCCAAAGTCCCAAAGCTAACCCTGGCATTATCACACATACTTGGCAAAAGACTTTCATCCTGATAAAGCCCTCCTGTCTGGCCATGTTTAACTAAATGCCCCCAACATGCCCTGTTTTCCACCTAACTGCCAGGGAAGAAATGGATCACTTCTGTACTCTTGGTGTCTAGCCAGACTATATTAAAAAGTCCTTGATCCTGCCACTGCTATAAAAAGTGCGTTGCCATCAGTTATGGTAAAGCTGCTGTGTGATACATTTAAATATTGCATAATGAAGGAAAAAATGTTGGGCTACCTTGTAACAGCAAAAGGGACATTTGAAGCTATTTGGTCACAATTTTAGCACTGAGTAGTAACCTGTAGGGTAACTCAAACTACAATTAACTTGAAAAGCCTTTGGCATGTAAGGTGATATGCATTCTTGTAAAATGGTTCTTACAATATCAAAATGCATTTGAACTCCTAAGTCCTTATACACAACATTGGTCCCTTAATTTTATTTTAAACACAGAACAGCAGAATTTTTCTTTTAGCAGTTATGCACCACTGTGAGAAAGTTCAGGTCAATCAGCTCATTTGTAATGAAGGCAAACGTAAGCCACTGGACTCCCACGATGCCATAAGGAAGTGACAGAGGAAGAGAGGGCCCTGTAGGCTCTGAGTTCTTACAGGCTTGCTTTCCAAACCATGCCCTGCATTGTCTTTATGCTCTGGCTGTAGAGCTCCAAGCTTCCTACTTGTTCACATAGCCAAGAAGAGATTTGACAGTGTATTCATGATAAAATCCCTGTAGCCTGGCAGAATGGCTCTGCCCAGCATCCCTATTAGTACCCACTCCTTCCTCTGCAGCTGGAAACACTAACAAAGGAATGCAGTTCTTATACTTCTCCAGCCACCTCAGCTTCTGCTCATAATGGAAACCTGCTGCTGCTAGAGCCACTTCCACTCTCAAGGAAGTGGGGTCACAGATGCTTTGGGGAGCCTAATTAAAGCTGTAGGCTCTCTTCTCAGAAAAGACAAAAAGAAAAATGTGCATATGATGTTGGGGTTTCCCTGACCTCCAGGGTAAGAATACGGCTTTACAGGGCTAAGAGAGGAAGAATGGGATTGAGAAGAGAGATGAGAGTTTGGCATGGGGTGGGGGGGCAGGGCCAGAGGGACTGAGAGAGAGCCAGACCAGGTGACAAAACACTGAAGAAAGTGCTTCAGAGAGAAGCAACTTTCTTCCCTTCTTGCCTAGCCTGGGAATCAGGTAGGTCTGGGTTCTGGTCTTGGTTTTCATTTTTTAATGATCTTGAGCAAGTTCTTAGAATAAACCCTTGATTCCTCAATGTATAAAACGAGAGGCATTAACTAAATAACTTTAAAGCACTTTACACAGATTAACTCACTTAGTCCTGACACCAATCCTTTGTGATAGGTATTATTTTTTCCCAGAGTTCACAGTTGACAAAATAGTTACCCACAGCTAGCAAGCAACAAAGCGGGGTGATAAGAACCCAGGTCATCTGATTCAGAGTCCGTGCTCTTAATCATTACTATGTGGTTACTGCCTTCAACCAACTCACAGACTAGGGAGAACTGTTCCAGTACAAAAACAGTTTCATTTTGACAGTGGAATCAACATAATTATAAAATGCATACAGAATGCATAACTATGAAATTACTATATATGTAAATATAAAGTGGACATTTTATAAAAAGGAAATTGTGTGGTATCTTATACATACTGGTTAAGTACATTTATTTATTATGAAGACTGTGTCCAACTTCATGTATCTTAATAATATTTAAAATATCACAAATATCACTTTCTTGAGAAAATAGAATTATTTTCAACAAAGAATAGTTTGTAAGTGTTAGCATTTTTACTGGTTGTCTATAGTACACTTCTTTATCCAGACATATTTATTAGCACACTGCATATTAAATACTTTATTACCAAAAAATATAGGAATTGAGCTTACAAAATTATCAATGTCTGTCTCAAAACAATTTGGGAAAGCCAATGAAGATACTAACCATATATTAGTAACAAACTAGAAAAAAATGCTTAGTCAAATACAATGAATTTAGGATTGTAGTTACCTGTAATGTAATCAAATACGTTCTTAAAACCTTGACCAAAACAAACAAACAAACAAAGTGACTCTTAAGATGTCTTGCACGTGTCATAGCTCTTTTGAAGCAAATGTATGAAATCTCCTACAGCACCTTGCTATCCAAGAGAGACTCATGATGTAAAACATCTTGCTCATCACCTTGGTCATTGCAATCCCCAACGCCATACCCTCACCCAACATCTTGGTCACCTCAATCTTACCCACCCATTACTGGAACATGCAAACTCCGCATCAGGCCCTTTCTTGGCCTCTCAATGAACTCCCTAAACTCTCAATTCCGAAACCACTAACAACCTGGCTGGTACCATTCCCAAATCCACTAAGCAAACTAGCTCTGCCAGAATCCCCCAGGACTGTGGATTTTTGCACTTCAGTGTGAACTCCTGGTTCCCCACCCCAGAGAGTCTGTAGACCCAAGTGACTCTGGGAAGCAGCTAGATTTGAGAACACCTGGACTATCCCACAGATATTAGCATTTAATTATAGGCATCAGTTTTTTCTGCTGTAAACTGAAGGAAATGGCTGAAGAGATGACCTCCAGGGCTCCTTCGATACAAGCTAATAGTCTATGAGTCCAGATTCTAGAGCTACTTCATGGAGACTGCTTCTCCAACCAGACTTCATGCTTCTTTGGAACAGGGACCACATTACTTTTGTGTTCCCAAGCTGGCACAGTGCTTCACACTTAATAGGACCTCAATAAACTTAGGACCATGAGTTTCTAGGACTATATCCTGCTGACTGAGAACTGGTAGGCTGAGCCACAAATACTGCTGAAGGTCTATTTGGCAATTTTATACAGATGCTGGTTTACATCTTGCTCCAAAAGAACCTCTTACAGAGACTTCAAGATATTAGCATTTGATTGACTTCAGCCAGAAAACCGCAGAAATCACTTTTTCTAATCTTAGGGCACCACAAAAGGTACCAGTTTTGACTCTATTTGTTAAGGAAACCACAGAAAGCCCTTATAAATAACATATCTGGTTTGTGAGAATTATGAAGCCTATTTTGCTGTCATAATAATTCACATATCTAATAGAAGGTAATGGTGAGAAAAACAAGACAATGGTTCTTTTCACTATAATGATAATGGCAAGATCCAGGTAACAATTCAAGTCTAGAAAATACATTAAATGGGTTTACATCTATTACCAAGCTCATTCTATAGAAAGGGGACTTTTCTAGCTGGCCTTTTGCAGTTTTTCCAACATTTATCTATGAAACCTTCTTAACAAGTATCATCATCTGAAAGTTAAGATTTCTAGAAACTGAGAAACAACAATTTTCCTTACATTTATACAGGCTTGAATAGTTTTTGAGTCACTTTCACATTGATTCTACTTAAGCCTCTCACAGCAGCCCTTGGAGGTCAGCAAGGCATACATCATCTGCATTTTACAAATGAGAAAATGAAGCCTAGGAGAGGTTAAGAATTCCCCCAGTGGTAAGGGGCGCCTGGGTGGCTCATTCGGTTAAGTATCCAACTTCGACTCAGGTCATGATCTCACAATTCATGAGTTCAAGCCCTGGATCAGGCTCTGTGCTGACAACTCAGAGCCTGGAGCCTGCTTCAGACGCTGTGTCTGCCCCTCCCCACCCTCCCTCTCTCTCTCAAAAATAAACATAAAATAAAAAAGAATTTCCTCAATGGTGGAAATGAAACTAGACCCCAGGTCTTTACATTCCATCCCTGAATAGGGTGTCACCAAATAGGGTCTCACAGAGCAGGCAGATGTGTGATGTCTGGCCAGGACAGTAGGAATTTGAGTTTGCTTTCTTCATTCTATTTTGTTTGTTTTCCATTGAATTTGAATGTACTAAAGCAAAGTTGCAAAGTTTCCAACTGGCCACAGGCCCCATCACATCCAATTATGTAACTGCTTCAAACATTAACTTGGTCTGTTTGGCCCTTGAAGTTGTTTGAATTTGTGCCCGGTGCTGAATAGTTATATTTACCTGGTTATATAAATATAAATAATTGAATCTTACCATTATATAATATCTTATGAGCACATTCACATACCATATTTTATTTGCTCTTCGTAATCCTGTTTTACTAATCAGGAAACTCAGCTAAAAAGAAAAATTTAAGTGACTTCCACAGGGTCAGGACCTAAAATCTGAATGTGTCATATAAGAAAAAACACTATGTGGGATTTTAAGCATATGTCCAGGTAAAGTTCTTTAGATAACGATTATGTAAGCTTCTGAACTTGAGTACTCAGGCTGGCATATTTTGAAATTTGATTATCACTTAAAGGACAGCCATTCAGAGTATGTGTAGAAATGAAGTTTCCATATTGCCATGGGGCCAAGTCCTAAGAAAGTCATATTCCTTTATTTTTCTCTCCAGTGCTCATGAACTTCCAATATTGAAGAATAAACTGACAGAAAGTCTGTTTTCAAAAAAGTAAGTTATTCATCAAAATACTGGCAAAATGAATCCAGCAACATACTAAAGCATTATATACCATGACCAAGTGAAATATTCCAGGCATGCAAGGTTGTTACAACATATCAGAATCAGTCAACATAATAGACCACATAAATAGAATAAAGAACAAAACCCACACAGTCACCTCCATAGAATGTCTAAAGCCTTGACAAAATCACTGTTTCATGATAAAAATGCTTAACAAACTAAAAACAGAGGAACTTCTTCAACCTAATAAAAGGCATCTATGAAAACCCACAAACAAATCATACTTAATAGTGATTGACTGAGTGCTTTCCCCCTAAGACCAAGAACAAGCCATGAATGTCTTCTATTGCCACTGCTATTCAACATTGTACTAAACATTCAAAGCGCACCTGGGTGGCTCAGTTGGTTACGTGTCTGACTCTTGATTTCAGCTCAGGTCATGATCTCACCATTGTGAGATCAAGGTTGTGAGATCAAGCCCTGTGTCAGACTCTGGGCTGGACACGGAGCCTGCTTGGGATTCTCTCTCTCCCTCTAGCTCTGTCCCTCCCCCACTTACATGTGCATGTGCATTTTCTCTCTCTCTCTCAAAAAAATAAACATTCTAACATGCCAACTAGGCAAGAAAAAAAAAAAAAGGTATTCAGATTGGAAAGGAAGAATCAAACCTATCTCTACTCAAGGATGACATGATCTTGCACATATAAAATCCAAAACCCAAAGGAATACACACACGCACATATACACACACACATACACGAAAAAGAAAGTAAAAGTATCAATAACTTATGATCCCCTCACCAAATACTAGCAACTAAGAAGCTTGCTTTTTAATTTCATTAATCTCAACCTGAGATATATAAATATAAAATTCAGAATTTATTTTGGCTTTTCTTTTTAAAGTTTATTTATTTGAGAGAAAGAGAGAGAGAGAGAGAAACCCAAGTGCACCCGCACTCCTGAAAGCAGGAAAGGAGCAGAGAGAGAGGGAGAGAATCCCAAGCAGGCTCCATGCTCAGTCCAGAGCCCCACATGGGGGTCCATCCTCCCACCATGAGAGCGGAAATCAAGAGTGGGATGTTTAATCAACTGAGCCGTCCAGGCACCCCTATTTTTCGCTTTTAAAACTATACGTTATATTTGGTTAAAAGAAGTGTTTCCTGGTATACACACAATTATGGAAAATATGAAGGGAAAGATACTTTTGTTTGTAGGCCAAGAAAGTTAAGTGATAAGAAACAGAAAAGATTTTGAAGCAACGAAAGAAATTCTGCCAGGCTCACTAAAGAATACTAATCTATTCAAGTTACTTTTCTTCTAATGGGTTTTCTTCAAAGCACTTTATAGCACTTGCAATTAGTTCAAAATATTGCATCTTGGTGCTCATACAAACTAGAAAGTAATGACTACATTTTCTCTTATTTAGTTTATATTCTTACTTTGGTCCAGCCTCCCAGAGATTTTAAACACCATCAAGCACTTCACAATATTGGTGTAGACTGTTTCCTTCTTCAACTTCATTAAAATTAACATAGAAGTGGTATTTTATTCCAACAGTATTGAACATGCTTCTTAGGTAACATAAATCAAACATATACAGAAAGGAAAATTGGTCTCTGTTGCAGAAAAGCATTACCTTTATTTCTTTTTTGAAGATTTGAATACAGACCTAGCCTACTCTAAAATCTGTAAGGCATAAATTGAACCAAGAATAAGCCTAAGCCCTGAGAGGTCCTGCTAGGTTCCAAGAAATTTCTTTCATACCCTTTACCCTCAGAACCTCAATAAAGAAACATTCATTCACTCACATCAATGGACAATTCTCATCCCCTCTATATTTGTAGGTTACGACATCTTCTTTTGTTGTCTAAATTTGTTTAAAAAAAAAATCAAAACCAGGCTCAAGTTATAAGCAAAGCTTTAGTTAAAGAAAACATGGATGCAACTTTTCTTTTCTGTAAATCAGATAGTTTATTCCCTGATTCCCTTTCAATTTATACATGGATTTTACTCTTCATTCACAATTTGATTCTAATTAGTAAGTGGCAAGCAAAGTCAAGTTATTAAGAACCTGGACATAATAATCGAATAATAATATTTTACACCATACATGATAAAGGCAAATTGCTTAAAAATAAAATATTACACACATGCTTTCAAAAATAATTTCCCTAATATTGTAAAGCCAGTAACATGGAAACTTTGCCTCTTTGGATAAAAGCATTTCACTAACTTTTTTTCATCAGGTACTCTTTTTGCAATGTAAATTCAAAAAAGGTGAAAAATTCCAATAAAAAGAAAACCATAGACCAAAAGACAGAAAACTTTTATAATATGCTACCAGACAATTCTGGGAGCTCTTTTCTGAATCTTGCTATTTTCCTTTAATTTAAAAATACTAATTAACAGTGTCAACAACAACAACAAAATACTGATGAATTGCATAATAGACTATATCATTGTTTTCAATTTTTCATTGCCTCCCTTTACAAGGCTATGCCTTCCTGCTGGCTGCCATGTGACTGACAGTGCTGTTTTATTAAAAGAGAATCTTTGCCCTCCCTACCAATGTCATGCTTGGGCTTATGACTGATTAGGCCAATGAAACGGGAGCCATATGACAGTATTCCACATCCAGCAAAAGCTCCTTTATTCCCTCCACCCAGCGGATGGCATGTTCCAAAAAGGTGCACTCTGTCAGCCTAAGTCCCAGAATGAAGAAAACACACTAGGGCACAGCTGACCTTCAACTGCCACGTAATATGGCTAAGAATTACACTTTGAGATTGTAAACCACTGAGATCCAGGGGTTATTACCACAGCATCGCCTGACAAAAGCTGACTAAAACAAACTACAACCCTAGCATCTAACCCACTTTGTCATTTTAATTTATCTGTAAGTAGACAAACCTGAGAGATGTCATAAACAACCTTTAAGGAATGTTGATTTCACAATTCAGTATGAAAGAAATATGTAATGACTCATCTCTTGGTTTGCCAGAATCAGGCAATTTGATGTAAAACTATCCTATGTTCTGTAGCAGCAATTAATGCAGTGATAATAGAAGGGAATCAAAAGAATAAAAAGTACCCAAATCTGAAGTCTGTAGAAACAATTACTACATCACTTAGGTTCACTGTACAGACCACAGTGGGCTGTCATCCAGCTGGAGAATCTGAGGTCATTCTAAGTCCAAAACTGGGCAGCAATCATATGGGTATGGGTTAAAGTTGAGATAGGAGGTCAAGGTACCTTTCTAAGGAGATACAGCCATTTTATGTCAGAACAACATCCTAAGGCATCGGACTCTGTCAGTCTTGTGTGTTTGAAAACAATTTTTAAAAATCCATTTTAAACAGTCTTCAATTAGAAAAAATCTACAATTTTTTTCCTGGCTATGTAGCTTCATCCAATTACTTCTGAATCAAAATTACTTTAAAAAACATTCTAATTAAATTACAGATGGTATGACATAGATTTATGCTAAAGTGGCTTATGCAGACTTTTCATTCATTAGTCATGTGTTCAAAACTATCTATGAAACATTTATTATTTACATTTAAGAGTCTAATATTCAATACTATCTTCTTCTCTATGGTTCCATGCCCTGAAACTTCCTTTTCTCACAGATACGTTTTTAAAAAGTCTCCACCCACCACCCCCGTTGTATCTACATCTATAACCACCCACACGTTCTTCCTCTTATTCTGGGCCTGGCCCAGCCTGCCCTGTTCCTTCTCTGAGACATGCCTCCATTCATTTGCCCCATCTTTCCTTTCAAGAGGAGACCATTCATAATCACCCCTTACACATCTCTCATTCCTTTTTGCACCCCCACTGCCAACTCCATAAACCACCTCAACCTTCTCATGTTAAATGACTACTCTAAAGCAGTTGACCTGGGACGCCACTTTCTCATGGTCTCCTACCTTTCCAACCATTTCTTTTCAACCTCCTTCAAGGGCTGCTTTCCCTCCCACTACCCCTCTGGGTCCTCAGCTTAATTCTCATTTTCTCCTCTCTCCCTGGATAATCTTGCCCAAACCACAGATGTCATCTATACCTGTATGCTGATAACTCCTGAATCTTTATTTCTGTCCTAATCTTCTGAACCACAAACTTTCTACAGGCAATTCTACCTGGATGGCCCAAAGGCATTTCAAATGCAACATATTTAAATCCAACCACTTCATCTTTCTCCATTCAGCTTGCTCCTCCTCTTCTATTCCCTACCTCATCACACAAGCTAAGTATTCTAAAAGCATCTTTGGTCCTTCATCCTCCCTGATTCATCTGTCTAGTCAGTCAGCAAATTCTGCCAATGTAATCTCCTAAACACCTCTCCGCTGCCTCCTCCCCACCATCCTCATTGGCTGAGCCTTGGCAGCCAGCACTCCCTGACTGACCTCCTGATCCTTCAGATGTGGCCCCTCAGAGGCACCAGACTCATCCATGGACAATGCCTTCTACAAATAAAAACAAAAAGAAAATGTGACCATTTTGTTCTCCTGCTCAAAACCCTCAATAGCAGACTATCATCTAATAGAAAATGTTCAAACTCTCTGAATGCCAAGCAAGGCCCTCAAAGGCCTGGCTCCCGGGGCTCCTCTCCCCCAGTTCCTCTCCTGCTACTCCTCATCTTGAATGCTTCAGAACTGTAACGTATCTGCATTCACTGCTGTTCACAACATGCTACTTTCCACCTTTGTGCCTTTGCTCACTCTTTGCACCATTGTACCCACCCACATTCACCCTACTCCCAGCCTAATTCCTATTCATCCTATAAAACTCAAATTAGATGTCATTTTCTCCAGGAATCTTCCCTAAAACTCCACACTGAGTAGGGTACCCTTTTATGTACTCCACAGGATTCCCGATTAGAGCATATAAAAACTCTACTGAGATTATTTGAAATAATCTGTTCCAGGCTAAAGTATAAACACATCAAGGGCTAGAAAAGTGGTCTATTCACTTCTGTGTATGGTTCAATAAATGGCTGCTCATCTCAACCCAGAAACCTATAAATCTAGAGGAAGAAAGTTACAAAGAGCAGCTTAAAGTATCTATACTGTGTTACATTATTGTATATTATATTCTAGGACTTTAAAATATTACTTTTGTCATGCTGAGGGATAAGAGTAAGGAAAAGAATAGAAACTAATTTATGTAACTAATTATCTACCTAAATATTAGAAACTAAAATACCATACTTCCTTTTTAGACTATAAATATTTAATTTCCATACTGAGAACTTGTTAACTCAGCCTTGGAGTATTCATTCAAGCTGAAGGGAGGGAGGGAGAAGGTGGCTAGGTAGCAGGTAAAATACGCCAGCTCTCCCACAAGAGACTTTTCTCAGGTATTCTGCTCATACTAAAAGATTAAAATCTACTTATCAAAAACAGAACAAAACACTCCAAAGGAAAGTCACCTTAAAGATTTAGTTCTCAGAAGAAGTCATGCCATATTCTGGAGAAGGACCTATCTTCAATGAAAGGAACAGAAATAGGAGAGTCCATGTGGTACCAGCTAAGCAGCCCTGCACTACACATGGACACACTTCTGAGGACGCAGCAGGCTCTGCACGCAACATCTGTCCCACGCTCCGAATACCCTGCAGCAGCAGATGTGTCTGGTGCTCAGACACAGCATGGACTTTATCTGCATCACCCTAACCTGAGCCCGGACAACGCAGGGTAGGTCAAAGGCTTCATCCTACAGAGTTACACAGCCAGAGGTACAACTGGTATACCACAGGAAAATATTACACCATTTGATTTTACATCAAAAAGAGAAGGCTCTTCCATATGGATGTCGGTTGGAATAATATGGTTTTCCCATTACTGCTGATGCTGCTACCTATTTCCTCAGGAAAACAGACAGCTCAGAGATTTTGCTCAAAGGGTCCCACCCTCCCACAAGGTGAATCCTCATTTTCACCACTGCTGCAGACCAGGAGAGGACCTGGCAGGACATTTCAGAAAGTGGATGGACCAAAACACTATGGATCCTGAGCCTCTATTTCAGTGAGCTGCAGAGTCCATGGCCCTTGAAGATACAGACCTCTCAGCCTGAGGTAAAGTCCTCAAATTCCAACAGCATTTTCCTGCTCAGTTCTGAAAAATGACACCAGTATGCTCTCTGCCATGGAATACGGTTGGTATGAAAGGGAGCAAGTAGGGAGGGCCATGCCGATGGCTATCTTCTCAGTCAAGGCCAAAAGCCTGAGTAATGTAACCAAAGTTCAGAATTTAGCTGACCATCATCAGCTGCTTTTTTGTTCTTAAGGAACTCCTGGGTATTTCTTCTTAGGACCCAACAGAGCAAACAGCTGACTCTGAGTCCTTTTTGTTTTTGTTTTGTTTTGTTGAGAGTTGTCTAAATCACCTGACTATTCTGTGATTTGTACCATATACTGATAGGCAATAAATAGTGTTTTCTCTCGTGTAAAAGAAAATACATTAATTTGGTAATACTAGTACAAACCAAAGCAATAACCAAACACTTGCCTTCCTTATTATGGGCCTGACCTATCTTCATGCTTGAGGGAAATAGTTTCCCTCACCTCCCCCCAACCTGAGAGAAAAGTTAAATTAGAGGAATATAATGTTGCATAATTAAAAGAAATTATTAAACACAATTAGTCAGCATACTGGATTATGATGTATAAGGCAGCATCATGGCCACTAAAAGTAGAAATGAGGAGTCTTGCCACAAACAATTGGGCTAAAAGCTATTGTGAGCACTTCCTCTGTGGGTTCGCATGTGTCCCAAGGCTGCAAGATTTGAACTGGTCACTACCATTCCTTAAAATCAGCTTTCTTTTCCAAATCTGAAATAGTCACAATTGTTTACACCCAGTGTGGCTTGCTCTTAATCAGCAACAGTCTTCTGCACCATTTCAGAGAATGGCATGCACACGCACACACACACACACACACACACACACACTCTCTCTCTCACTCTCTCTCTCTCTCATTAAGAAGATAAAGTAAATAAATTTCCTGCCAACCTGACAGCACATTCAAAGTCAACTGTGTTATATTTGCTCACATAATCATTCCTATCTGCACTTATTTTTCTAATGAAATAGGATTGGAAAATTAAGCCTAGGAACGGCAGCTATGCCTGCCCACTGGATGGACTCAGGAGGGCACTCTGGTCAGGGCTGAGGGAGACAGTAGTTGGCAGCAATCGAATAGAAGGTTCCCATGTGAGGTGTCTGAGACTTACCCTTGGTTCCACTTGGAGCTTGAGTTTTGATTTCTCCCAGGACACTAGGAAAGTTGCAATTTGTAATCCTGGCCACAGGGTTGTGCAGTCATTCCCCTCTCCCCCACCACTGCCAACCCGCCTCCAATCTGCACCCTGCATCCCCAATTCCCTCCCAAAGAGAGAATGGCTTGGGAGAGAAGGCAGACATGTGGTCTGAGTCCTGGGCACCCACAGGAAGGACTGAGATTCCCTGACAAATCCAGAAGTGTAAGATTCTGTATCCAGCTACTCTGAGCATTCATTCTTGATGCAGAAGGACCCAGCCTTCGAAGGACTAACAACAACTGTAATGCTATAAAAAGTGATTAGCCTATTTATTACAAACTTTGTTTACTTAGGCTTTTATGTTTATTTACCACTTTATCCCCACTAGGATACAATTAACCACCCCCTCACTCATCAAAATTGTATTATAAAGACCCACAAAAATAAAATAAATGCTGCATCTGAATGTAACTTCCTGGCATTATGGAATTGTACTGTTATTATACAACCCCTCCCCTCAAATAAAAAGAATATGTAGTATGTTAAAAGAGATTCTTTTTAAATGCAGAATCATAGCTTCACCCTGGACCTATTAAGTCATAATATATATTTTATCAAGATCCCTAAGTTATTTGAAGGCACATTAATGTCTGAGAAGCACTGGCCTGGGTGACAGTTAAGTACGCTGACCTGTGTTCTCAAAATAGTTTTCTAAGCGCTGGGTCTTTTCTTCCTCAAGATATATTTTATAGAAAAACAAATATATCTTGAAATTGGAAAACAAAACCAGATTATTTCCCAGAACCGGTGATGATCCACTAGAGTAAAGGCTTTTTCTATCTAAACTGCCAGATAACTAATTAACATTTCAATGAACATTGACATAAAATTTGTTCTGTCACTTCATAACTCAGGTAAACAGTACAGGTATGACAACAAAGATTTAACCAAGACTAACAGATTCATATTACAGCACTCCAGAGGATTTCTGAAAACTAATTTCCTGTCCATAAAAAAGTAAAATTAAACTTATTTTCAGCATCAAGTTAACACATAACTCTAAGCTGAGTTGTTATGTTAGAGTGGTCTTCAAATTACAG
Organism: Panthera pardus; assembly: GCF_024362965.1. NCBI lineage: Eukaryota > Metazoa > Chordata > Mammalia > Carnivora > Felidae > Panthera > Panthera pardus. Next base: position 59,332,905 of record NW_026526821.1, on the reverse strand, counting down.
TCCTTTTTGTTTACCTCAGCTAACAATGAGCCCCCTGGGAAGAAATTATGTGAAGAAGTTTAAGTACCCTCTATGCCATCCTCCACATGTGAGTGGAGAAATTACAAAGGGAAAATACACAAGGGAAAATTAATGACTTCTATACTTTGATTCCCGCTCTCCTATGATGGAAATGATCACAGATTCTGAAGTTGGAAGAACTCAGACAACTTACTGCTGCTGGTCCACATACCCAGGAATCTTTTCTATAGAGTAGCGGGCAGAGCATCTATAAGCCTCCTACAGACAGGTAATTGTTACCCTAAGACAGCCGGGTCACATCCCCTTTAGATACTCTCATACCCCCTGAACTTACTGGTGCCCTTACATAACCCAGAACAACTCTATGCCCGCTTCCCAGTAAAACTCCCTCAACCCCTCCAGGGCCCCTGTCATGTCCCCAGGGGTTAGTTTATGCAGACTAAACCCATTTAGTTTCTTGGATGGTGCGGTGTCCTCTTACCCTGGTAATAACTGTGTATTTTGTTTCTATTGAAACTAAATTATGATTAGCCTGACATAATTTAATGAGACCCACAGTGCCAAATGAAGTCATTTGATGTAATGGGTGGTAATTCAATACATTCTCAGTGAAACATCAAAGATTATGTAATGGTTAATATATCTACATATGTTAGTACAACCACAAGTAAGGGTGTATTTGTCTGCTAGACTATGATATACAACTAAGAAAAAACTACCAACCAACCTCCACTCTAAAATGTCCCTGGATCCCATTGCTGGAGAGAGAACTTTGTACCAGATGGATGACCTGACCCAATGTGGCCTTTCTGTATCCTTCCTTGTTTATGATAAAGAGACTTTTTAAGGAAGCGAAGGGTATTAAAAGAACTACATTTGGCATTCACAAAGCAATTGACACTTTTATTACTTAACATCACAACCTTATGAGGTAGGCCAGTATAAGTGCTGTCATTTTATAAGTGATTAAACCAAGACTGAGAATAGGAAATGAGAAAAATCGTGAGCTGCCCAGGGCCAAACAGAAAGCAAGGTTGGAGCCAGCTGAATTCAGAAACCTCAATTAAATTCCCAGACAAAAGAGAACAGGCAACATTTAAAATAAGTTTTATGGATTTCACTTTGAAATAAAACAAGGAAACATTATGTTACCATTAAATGATATTAAAATTGTCTTTTATGGCCTTGATTTTGCTACCAAGGCTTCGTTTTCAAAATACAGAAAATTTAAACAGGCAAACTTCTTCCAGGTTAAAAATTCCATTTATACACAAAAAATCTTGCATTCCTTTTGAGGTTATTTTTTTTCTTAATTTGACTCCGATGCTAACCAACAATATGCCAAAGGGCTTTGTACAAGTTGCTACATCTGAAGTGTCATTGATTAGACCCATTCTGGTTCACAGGGACATTTTCCCAAAATAGATTCCTAGCATTTTATAACCCTCCTACATTTTCACAAAAGAGAATCTGGAACACAGGAAGGAATCATTTCCCCACACACAATACTCATCTTCATCGTCATCAAAAGACATTTGGTTAAAATTCATCCGCACACCCAGTTCACATCCTCTCTGGTAACAGTGTGGCCCCCAGCCAAGCCTGAGTCCTCAACTCCAACACCAGGCATCAACCAGTCTTCCCACCTGGTTTTCTCCAAAACACACCTACCCACAGCCAGGCTGATGCTTCTCACAAATGGATGCAGCACTCAACTCCCTGCCCCCAGTGCTCTACTGCTTCCCATCAACACCTCTCTACCTCCTGCACCCAGGCAACCAGCCCTCTTCGAGGCTGCAGCCCACGGGCCCTAGCCCTGAAAACCACTTAGGGAAATATTTTCATCCCCTCACGTGCTGAGACCTTCCCCAAGCTGTGGGTATGCTCTGGGCTCTCAACTAAAGACAAGCACTGCTGCGAACCATACAGCCGCTTAGGGCCATGGACAATGAGCACAACCAACTGGCCTGCTCTCTACCCATCACCCTGCAGACAGAATGTGGAGGGTCCCTGTGTGCACCTCTCCTTCTGCCTTTTGTGTTCTGGTGAACTGCTCTGACACTAAGAGCCAACAACAGGGATAGCGGTAGGCCTTAAAATGTTTGCTTTTCCAGGAAGGTAAGAAAGGGTCAAGGTACCTGAGGGTCAAGATCAGGAATCTGGAGCAGTTTTCTGACACTATACAGGGCCTGGGAAGCCTAACTAAAGGAGGCATAGATGAAGCCATGGCTTGGGCATGTCCGCTGGCAGTTGATTTGAAAAGAACCAAATATGTCAGCAGGTTCGACTGGGAAGCATCCCTGTGTTGTTAGGGGCTCTGCTTCACTCCCCTCCCCCACTAGAACATGGGGGTGCAAGAGGTTTTCAACCCATGGACAGACGGAAAAAAATTTTTTTAATAGAATGGAAATAAAATAGAAAATATCAAAGTGCATCACACATAGTAAGGATAAGTGTTATTTTGTGACAATTATTTATTTCAGTTATGTGTATGTGTACGCACAAAGGGTTGCAATGTTAAATGTGTTTATTACTGTGAGTCATCATGGTGTAAAACGTTTGAAAGCCACTGTTCTATAGTACCTATCATATAGTAATGTCTAATACTCTGTGAATGCTTACTGAACAAACAAATTGATGAGTATGAAACAATCCATTTATCACAACTTCAAAGGTTCCAATCTGAAAGAATATAAAGTATAATGCCTATTTGAATAAAAGTAAATGGATTCTGGCCTATGTGAACCTATGGTGGGGTGGGGAGGGATACGGCGAGGGGAGTAGTACAGAGAAATCTGAGTATTTCTATTATATTTTGACAGACTTTCTCCCCAATAACTAAAATGTTTTATATTTAAAGGAAGATTAAATACAATTTTTTTACTAAGTTCATTTGGAACACTTTCCCATTCACTGAAACTACCTCATAATTACAAAAGTTTGGCATCTTTAAAATACTTGGTATAGGTAATTCCACCATGATTCATAAAAGGATCTTTCAGAGACACCATGAAAGCCTTTGTTCAAGTTCTTTCTTTGCTCAAGATGCCTCTATGTCCTCTCAATACCCCCACCCCCACCATCTGTAAAAATCCCATTCATCTTCCAAGGCTTAGTTCAAAGGCCACCTTTTCCATGGAAGCCTTTTTTTTTTTTTAAACTCAATCTTTCCTCTTTCCCTCCTCTACCACCCACCCCAGTCCCAAATATGGTCTTTCTCTCTTCTGAATCGCCAGTGCTGAAAACCTCCTTTTCCTTTATATACTCGTATCATTCCCCTATTAGATAATCACATGTACAACCCAGTTTACTCATCTTTGTATCCCTTACAGCAGTGAAAGTAATGGTTAACCTAGTAAAAAGGATGGTCATTATTTTAAAGGCCCTGAGGAATGGCTTACATGTCCAGTGACTGATCAAAAGCTGGCGGAGAACAGGAAGGAGCAGACAGGAAGAGGGGAAGAGAGTGGGAGGCTGGAAAGAGATGCTATTCCTCAGAATTTCTGCCCCTACAAACTTCCTGAATCCCCAACTCTTCAGGGGTCCAATTCTACCCAGTGAAGTTATGGAGCCACTGCAGAATGAGTGCCTTCACCTTGTTCCAAGCTCTCTCTTGGTTAGATTCTGCTTCAAACCAGACACGGGAAGTGAAATTAGAAGTAGAAATTAGGGCTACCCTTTTCAACTTTAAGTAAGGCTGAAAGGAAAAGTTGAAACAGCTATCTGGATAATTTAGACCCTAAAGGCCTCTTTGAAAAATAATTATGGGTGTTTCGACAGTATGGGGAGTGGGTGCAAAGAGGCCGAGGAGATGGTTCTTGAATATTGAACAGAGATTGTCTATATTGATTTTTTTCAACAATACTGAACATTTTTCTTTATACTGTGTATACAGGCATTTGGGGACAATTTCTGCCACGACTAGACAGGTTCAAAGCTACAGTCACAACTAACAAACTGCAATCTGTTTTATTGGTAAACAATGTCTACCAGTTAGAAAGAATTGTTAGGGATTAAAATACCATTCTCCTTTGCCATTAACCTGTACTTTCCCCCAGCCTCTCCAAAGAAAACAGGTGTCTTTCTAAGATGAATTAAAAAAAGAAGTTTTCAGTGGTATTCATTTTAAACTTATAGATATTTATAGGTTAATTCACATAGGGCAGGCATAATTTCCCAAATCATGGTATTCTGTTTTTAGATTTTTAATTTTAGATCAATATCTTTTAGGGCTCTGACCTTCTCTTTCTTTGATATTTTGACAGAACCTTAACTTCCAGTCCATCAAGGTTTTGTTTTGTAATTAACTTCAGAGCCGCCCTCATGAACTGGGAGACATCTGCAGCTCTGTAGAAAATACACTGGATTTAAGGTCAGAAAACTGAGTTTTGAGAAGTTAATGGCTGGTTCGAATATGGCTGCTCCACTTATAGATGTGTGACCTTGGGCAGGTTACCCCTGACCTTTCTCATCCTCAATTTCCCAACCTGTAAAATGGGAAGAGTAACAGTATATGCTGTTACTAAGGTGGCTGTGAGGGCTAAATGAGCTAAAACATGTAATATACTTAGAGCCTGATAAATGGTAAGCATTCAGTCAATGTTAACTTAAAATTTCTACTGTCATTTGCTTTATGGTCTCAGTGGAGTCATTTTACCATTCAAAGCCTCCACTTCCTTATCCACTAAATGGGACTCCTACCACTTACCACCTCCGGGATTGTTATGAGATTCAAATAAGAAAACAATGGATACGAAAACATTTAACACACAGAAAGTACTCGATGTTAGTTATTTTGGATTACTTATAAGCTTAAGAATAAACCATTAGCTTAAAAACCTATAAACTTAAAAATAAACCACAACACTGAGTTAGAAAATACCATGCAAAAATTCATCCATGACTGAAAAGGTCTGTGTTAGAAATGCATAGTCAAGTAGTTTGATTGATCTTTAACATATCATAAATATGTTAGCCTGTATCAAATGTAAACTTTACATTTGCAAACTTGAGACACTCTTTCAGTTAAGCCAAACTGTCCTACTATATTGTAAGCAAGAAAGCCTGCACGTTTTCATAAGCCAAAGATAAACCCATGCACTGATTAAATTCTGATTGTATGTACAGCAACTTTTAAAAAATGCTTCGTTTTTTCATTTTTAAAAAGAATACATGTACCCTAGCTAATGTAAATTTCAAGTCAATGCAATAGACATGCAACATGTAACTGTGCTCCAGTTGTAACCCAGCTGGAAACTAAGGATGCAAAGAGAAATAAAGCTTAGACCCTGTACTGGAAAAGCCCACAGAGTATAGCTGGTAATTTCACAACAGTACTTATGAAAGTCATGAGGGGGCTTCAATTTGAGTCAGCAAGCTGACAAGCACCATAAAAACATGCCAAAACAGTAAGTTCTTCCCTTTGACTCAAAAACTATCTTTTAAAAGCAAAAGTCATTTAAAGCACAGTTTCTATCTAGAAACCTAATGAATTTGTGCCAGAAACCAACATTTCTAAATGTAAACCTGTAAAATAATAGGTATCTGTAAATGAAAGGCTGAAATAACCCCAGGAGCAACAAGACAGTAATTAGCAACTTTTATAGAGTAATAACGTGTTTCATATTCTTTCTGCACTGGCTCTTTGAAGTTTCCAGTGTAATATATAAAAGTTTTATTACAATAGGGCCCATCGTTGTGTATTTTACAAGCAGCAGCATTATGCAGAGCTACTCATCCTCCACCGGATCTTGTATAAGAAACTGCTCGATAATGCACTTGCTTTGTGTCCAGTTTAGTTTGTTACACCTGGCTTCAGAAAGATCAAAGTCACCAGAAGCCCAAATCACTGAAATAATCCACATATCATCTGTACAATCTATAAATCTTAAAGCAGCTTAGCTTTAAAATTGTACATTGCATATTCATGTGCACACCACTTGCAGTTTTAGACACATGTGAACTCTTTACTGAATTAAAGCAAAAAAAAAAAAAAAAAAATTACCAGAGGCAGAACAGAGTGCAGTTAATATGCTTGTTCCAGCAGCTGTTCATTCCCGTAAATATTAAACATAACACAAGTTCCTCCAGGAATATGCGGGCAGTAATTTTACCACCTGAATAGGGCTGGGTGAAAACATTTAGGAGCCGGGGGTGGGGGGATAAGAGGGATGCTGAAGCAGCCAATGGGATTTTTAAGAAACCCGCAACGAGAATTAAACTGCTTCTAGCGGCGATTTACCTACAGCAGCTCTTCAACGTGACAACACGGAGCAACAGATCCCGGAGTGCTCCCCCGGCCGCCCGCTCCCCAGGCTACGAGCTGTGAGCGTGGAATAAAGGGACACGCGGGGCGCCGGGGTGGGGAGGAGGAGGAGGAGGAGGAGGAGGAGGAGTACAACTGTAGTGAGGTGTGAAGAAAGGGCCCAAAGGGATGGTGAACCTCGAGGAATCGAGTCCCCCCGGGCCAAGGCCTCTGGAATTCCCGCACTCGCCCCCTGCCCCCGGTCTTCACTTTCCATCTCGGGTGGGAGTGGGTAGGAGACAGAAAAGATGTAGCCGCCCAGACCCGGCGCCTCCAGGCAGGAGGCTGGAGCATCCTCTAAGGGCACTTCGCAGCAGCACCAACTCCAGGGGGTCGGTGGTGTGAACCAGAGGCTCTCGGAGATAAGGGAGGGCGCAGATTAAGAGAAGGGAGGTGAGAGGGGCTAGGGGCCGAGGGGTGGATCCCCAGGCACTAGTGACACGTTCTAGAAATCGGGTCCTTTTCTCTCCATGGCTGCGCTCTGCCCCTGGCTCCCCAGATCACCAGCCCTTGGGCTGGGGCGGGCAGCACCGGGGGAGAGGACAGGAAAGGGGGGCAAGAAGACGGGAAGGCGGCCGTGCATCCATCCCGGGGAGGCAGGAAGGAGCCGGCGGGGCTGGCGCCCCTGACCCACCCCACCCCCACGGCGGCCGGCCGCCCGGAGCCCCCGGCCCAGGTAAGGGCGCGCGGGCCGCCGCGGCCGCCCCTCGCCACTCCCGCCTGCCCAGGCGGCGGGCACCGGGACTCACCACAGCGACTCGAGGTCCCATTCCTGGAGCAGGGCTAAGTCGAAGCTGTCCATGGTGGGAGGTGTCAGCGCCGCCGCCGTCGCCGCCGCCGCCGCCGAGGCTCGGGCCGCCCGCGCGCTGCAACGAAAGGCGCCGCTCAAGGTGCATCCCGGCCGAGCCGGAGCGGCCGCCGCCCGCCCGCTGCCCGCCCCCGGGTCGGGCTTCCCGGCGCCCCCCGCCCCCGACTCCCGGTCCGCCGGGCGGGCGGCAGCGGCCGGCGCACTCACCCGCTCTCCGGCTCGCGCGCAGGCACACTCAGGAGAGAGCGGCGAGCTCGCCGCGCCGCCGCCGCCGCCTCGCCCCCCTCCCTCCCCGCGCCCGCCCCTCCTCCCCTCCCTCGCGGCGGCCCGGCCCGCTGCAGCCGCCGCCGCCGCCGCCGCCGCGGAGCTCTGCGCCCGCCCGCCCGCCTCTTTCTCCTCGGGGAGGCGCGTGTGCGCGGGCGAGGCCGAGGCGCGCGCGCGCCGTGAGCCCCGCGCCGCGCCCGCCCCGCGCGCCCCTGCGCTCCCCGCGCCGCTCACCGGGGTCCCGCGGCGCTCGCAGGCCGCGCCGCCCCCTCGCCCTGCGACCCCGAGGCCCGTCTGACCCGCCGCCGCCCGGGGCCGCCCGGGGCGGTCCTGCGAGCCGGGGAGAAGGGAAAGGCGGCGGTGCCGAGCGCAGCGGGATGCTGAGCCGGGCCCGGCCTGCCGCATCTTCTGCCTCTCGCCCTTGCCCGGCCCCACCCGGCCCTGCCCGGGCAGCACGCACTTCTCTGGGGGCCCAGAATTCCCCGGACCCTGCCAGGCGCTCCCGCGGGCGGAGTGCAGGCTGCAGAACTGGAGGGCGTGCTGGGAAATTCCCTGGCCGCCCCAGGCACCGGGAGAGTTAACTGAGCTGCCTGCAGCCGCGCTGTAAACAAATCGTTTAAAATATCTGGAGTCAGTAAGTTAAGTGAAAGGGAGGAAACCTCTTCTGACAGGACCTGCAGTTTGGCCTACAGCGGGGGTCCCAGCATCCTCCAGCTGGCCGTCCCTGGAAACTAACCTTCTTTCTTTTTATTTCTTACTGGGAGAGGGGACAGGCCTCTGGGTGTAGACTGTTAACTTCTCGCCCCATCTCCTGTCTGGAGAGTGGCATATTGTCAGCTGGAAGGATGACAGAGTATCCTTGTGGCTGCTAAAAATCAGGTCCTTTTTATTACGACTTCCTTGACTGTTAAGAACAGTCCTCCCCCCTTCCCTTACTTTTACAAATGTGCTGAGAAGCCCGTGCCTAGATCAGGACCATGGCCCTGTTTTTCCACCACAGCTGGCGGAAACCAGAACCCTCCCTCAGTTGCCTGACTTTCCTGTCCTCTTGGCCACAGCTCTGGGAGTCTCACTGAGGATTCCAGAGAATTCCTGGAGACAACGGTACAGAGCAGTGTGGTTATACTCCATCACTTGCACCAAACCCCCAATTCCCTGTGGTTCCGGAGGCCTTTCCCATACTCTCACCTTTGTTCATTCTCAACAAGAAGGACCACTGACTGGAGCCACCAGAAATCTAGACCCTTGGAGAGAAGTCACAGGATCCCTCCATCAGTCCTCCTCACCTCCCTGACCTCTGAATGAGGATTAACCAACTAAGTCTGGACAACATGTGGAAGAAGAAAAGACCAATAAGAATTCTTACCTATCTGGGTTGGATTACAAAATGTTCAGCCCCCTTGTCTTCCCCCAGCTCTGAGATAGTCCTTCCTTTATTAGCATCCACAACTAATGTGCAAAATGTAAAACAATTAAGATAGAGTGAGTATCAACATAGTTTGAGAAAATGGAATTTTTATTTTACAAGCCGACAACTCTCAGCCCCTAAAATTCCTCCCTCATTAGTTGAAGGTAGTAACATGGCTACAAAAGAACAAAGAGAATGTGAATAGGGGAGAAAGTAGTGGTGTGAAGGGCTAACTTCCCAAATCCCAATCTACAGTGCATTTGAAGAGAAGAAAAAAAAAATCTGTCTTCCTAATATCTCCTTAGCATAAGCCTTGTTGGAAATGTTTGCTCTGGCAAAAGTGAGATGCCTGAGACATCCAGACAGCATTCCCAGGAACAAAGGAAGGGGGTGGAGGGTGGAGGAGAGTGAGAACAGCCCCTCTCTGGAAGAACTGCAAGTTCCCCTGCCTGAACAAGAAATGCATCCTGTCCCTGTGCTCAGGGCTGCAGCCTGGAAGCTTCTCCAGAAAGGAGACCTCCCACCCCTCACAGAGATCTGGCTTTCCTTCCCTTCCCACCACATCTGTTTATACAAAGAGGGGCTGCTGGAGAACAAACAGAACCATGTTTACTGGGAGTCCCATCCTGGGCTTGAAGCTTAAAGATACAGATTGGCCCTCACCACCACAGAGACTGATGATAAATAGATGGTCCCAGAAAAGGAAAGCGAGAAAGCGCTAGGGGGTATAGAGCTGGTGGAGTGGTTTACTCAAAAAAAGGCCTCTCCTCAAAAGTCACATAGTAATGGGTAGATTTATATTTGCATTTAAACACAGTGCCTCATGTTAATACATGAATGTACTTTGAGCCCAAAGCAATTTCAGTGTGGGTATTTATCTTTCTTCAGGAATAGCCCTTATTTTCTGTTTGGGGCCTGTAACATAGAGGAAGTTATGTTAATACATTTATTTCCAGTGTATATTTTTGTGTATAGTGTCCAGTTGGAGAATATGGTCTTTTTTTTTTTTTAATGTTTATTATTTTTGAGAGAGAGAGAGCATGAGCAGGGGAGGGGCAGAGAGAGAGGGAGACACAGAATCTGAAGCAGGCTCCAGGCTCTGAGCTGTCAGCACAGAGCCCAATGCGGGGCTCCAACTCACAAGCAGTGAGATCATGACCTGAGACGAAGTCAGACGTCCAACAGACTGAGCCATCCAGGCACCCCGAGAATATGGTCTTTTGAAGAAACCCAAATCATACCTGTAGGTAGCATTTTTACTAAGTTGTCATAGAAATAAATTAATAGCACTTGCAAGTAAGATGTAGAGCAGTTAATGAGAACCTTTATAGGGTGATCTTTTTATTATTTTTATTTACCTGGTGGATTAAGATGTTCACATTATCTTCTAGACTCTAGATACACATACCAAAACAAGTGCTCAATCTAGCTGTCAAAACTTTAAATCCTTAAGAAGAAGCAAAAAAAAGTTTGGACTTCCTGGGATTAGAATGCCAGAACTAAAAGGGAGGTTTTGGGGTTTTTGTTTTTGTTTTGTTTTGCAAAGGAGTAAGAGACTCCCTAAATTAAAAATAAGAACTGGTGTTTCCTATAAAGCAGATGTAGCTTCCATGCATACTAAAGACCTTCAGACTTGAGGGACTCCCTCCCCCTTCCCTGGATAGATGCAGATAACACTACAGAGAGCTGAATGAAACCACCCAGCTCTGAAGAGCCGCTGGGGAAGTTAGCTAAGGGAGGAGCTATTGGCTCCCTGAGTCAGGGTTGGCTTTTTTGTAAGCTAGATCTATGAACAGAAAGGGCTGAGAAAGGAACCCTGATCAGTCTTGAGGCAGGCCTACGAGTGCACCCAGCAAGGACCCCACTCACATTCCACCAACCTAGAACTGAAAGCCTCCAAAACGGACCCAGAAGCAAATCTGTGGCGTCTAACAAAGATCTCTCTTTGGGTACAAATTGAGAGAAGAGAAACTTTGCATGGCTATGTTAATTCATGTCTGATTCTGAAGATGTGGCTATGACTCAGAAGGTCACGATCGCGAGTGGCCAGGTGGAAATTTTCCTTGTATAATCCCCACCCTTCCCCCAGAAAATTATGCCTGGCTAAAAGCCAGCCGTGCAGGTGTTCCTGTTGGAAGGTCAGGGGAGCCCCCAACCCACCTCCTGCAGCATTGCTTGTCACTGTCACTGCACCTTCTCTGCAGTTCCAGCTAGGCTGCAGATGCATCACAGTCTGCTTCTCCTTCCAGAGGCTTCTTGAGTGTAACTGTATCTAGGGATCGCAGGATAAGCCCCCTAGGCTTTCTGCTTGCAAATTACATGCTAATATGTTGAGCCCCAGGACAGCTTGGGTTTTAATCCACTAGGAGTTCTAGTGCCTTTCCCTCTGTACTGGTATCTCAGAGTGGTTCTAACCTAGGATCTGAGGTGCCTTTCTTTTTCTATTTTTCTCATCGTTCACCAGGTCCTGAGCAGATGGTGTGGCTGTGCTGGCTGTCATCACTCCTCCTATGTTTCCATGGAAACATGGGGCATAGGGACCATCTCTGCCTTGGGCTCTCTGACAGTATCCTCTGGCAGAGAACTTCAGCACTGTGGCCCCTCCCCCTTGCCTGCTCACATCCTGGAGAGTTTGAGAAGGACTTGTGGCCCTAGTAGCCAGGGTTATTTCAGAGATTATCTAAGGACATGCTTCCCACAAGTGGCTGTGAACTGGCTGCAAAATGGAGGGGGAGGGGAAGGGGTGCCAATACCCTAGTTGCGTGGCACTTGTGTTGCAATGGTGGCAATATTTGGATTATCTGTCCCCTCAGCCGGATTCTATAATGACTGATTATTGCCCACATGTCAAAAGAGAAGCTCCTAAGTTTGCATCTGCTCATCAGGCAAGAGATACTTAATGAGTATAAGTATGTTACTAACATTCTACCTCCTCCAAGTGCATTCCATATATGTGTGTGTGTGTGTGTGTGTGTGTATACTTTTTTTTTTTTTTTTTTTTACAAAACCAGGTTTTCCCTAAGGAATGTACGTACCTTCCTCAAACTTTCCAACATCCTCCTGCCTACATAATTCACTTATATAGCCACTGAGACATTAATTAGATTCAGAAGCCCATGGAAACAGCAGAGTTGGGCAGGGTCAGAGGCCAGGCAGGGCAGAGAAAAGAGCGGGGAAAATGACCCCTTGGGAGAGGGGTAAGGAAGCAGAGGGAAATTTTTCATGCCACTCAAGTACCAAACAAGACAAAGATAATTTCAAAATGTGGTCAACTACCATAACATTGTTTAGAGAATTAAAGTATTGTCCAATTAAAGAGATCTTTAAGAAAAAGCTGATTTGGTGTAAGAATTCCATGCAAACGTCTTTAGTGTTAGTTGCTTCTTATATAGCTGATACAAAAGACTAGTTAGTATGTGAAGCTGACCACGTTTTAAAAAAGAAAAGAGACAAAGCAGGCATATCTACTGAAAATTAAAATACTGGCAAAAAAGGCATAGGATAGTCATAAAAGTAGATCAGAAAAGTATTTCTTATCACAGATCATGTATTTTGTGCCATCCTGACCTACTTGGGGGATAATCCCATTATTTGTGATAGGAGAATCCCTTGGTGCTGGTAACAAGGACCAACCATCCTGACTTAAAATTAATATCCCCACTGGCTCTTTGTTGTGCTTCTGCAAGGTGTGCAATGGCCATCGTGCAAGATTCAAAGACTCTTAATCTGTTGAGAAGAGAAGATGACTAATCGTAATGATAGCAAACATTTCTATATTATAATATTTCTATATTATAACTGAGTACTGTTCTAAGTGGCAACTCCATTTATTCCTCCTAAAACCACATGAGGTGTGTTACCATTGCTTTTATTTTACAGGGGAGTAAACTTAAGAAGCAGATAAGCATCACAAACCAGAGCATAAAAGAGAGGGGATTAGATTTAAGCAGGCACAACACTATACCACTATACTATACTAACTTCTATAGTATACACTAACTTCTATACTTACATACTTATATATACTTATATACTAACTTCTATAGTATACACTATACTAACTTCTGCCTTAATTGTCTATAGCATTGAAGTATTCCCATGCCTGTAGGTGCTTAAATAATAAATGTAATACAAATCTACTCAGAAGGTGAGAGCACTCTACCTCTCCCCATGCAATATTCCTTCCCCTAGTTTTTGACCTCTGAGTTCTGCCGTACCACACCTGGAGTAAGACACGCATCCTCTCAAGTCTCAGTGCCCTCCTTTGCCACGTGAGAGGCTGAGTTGGACATTTTTTGTCTTTGTCATTTTTTGTCTCTGACAGCTCTAAAATGTTAGAATTCTGTTTTCAGTGGTTCCTCCTGAGCACTGTCAGACAGGAATCCCTGGAGTACATCAGGAAAGCCATAAATCTTTTTTGTTTAAAGGTAGGACCTCCTCCTTGGCTTAAACAAATCTCAAGGTGTTGGTCTGTTCCAAACAGGAGTGCTTGCTGTTCTGTTAACAGACAGCAAGACCAGCATGTCCAAGAGGAAGAGACTTGGTTTAGGTCTGGGGGGAAATGTGAGAAAGAACTCATAACATGACTTTAGGTGCCAGACTCTTTTCTCTATAGCACCAGAAAGTATTCAAGCATGGGGCTGATTGTCCCCATGAAGACCCTGGAGGATACTGAGGTTGCAAATGGACCAACTATGGCTCACAGCCTGAAGACAGAAAAATTTCAAAATTATGTGTTGATGGGTTAAATATTGACATGTGCAAAGGGCAGCAGTATAAGATCCTCACAAGGTCTTTCAGGTAGTGGCATCTCCAGTAGCTCAAAAGTCTAGCAAAGGTCCTCCATCCAGAAAAAAACGAAATAGAGAGCAGAGTCTACCTCATCAGGATACAGACAATGGTTGCCTCTCCAGTATGTATCCTCCTCTTATTTACTAACAAAACCTAAGTTTGGTTTGGGGAAGTACTAAGCCCAACTGAAAGAACTATATTTTCTTGGCTCTACTACAGCAAGAACTAAGCATATAACAGTTTGGGCCAATGAGACATAAGTTCAAGTTCACTGGAATTTCTTAGAAAGTTTTGCTTTCCTGAAATAGGCACCATTTCTTCCTCTAGGTCACTTGCTTCTTGTCTAGAATGTACTTGAAGGCCTGAGGCGGAGCAGCCATCCTGAACATAAAGGGCAACAACCACAAACTAGAGTTGGCAGATCTGAAGTTAAAAGGAGGTTACACCCTTGATGGTTTCTTCACACAGTTATACCATCTTTGAACCACCTACCTGTCTCTGGACTTTTGGGGACAAAGTAAGACTCTCTGGCTGAGCCACTGTAGTCATTTTATTTTATCATTATAGCTAACCGATGGAGAAGTCATGGTCTCTCCAGTGTGCCCAACACTCTGCCCATAAATTCAGGTCTTCCAGATGTCTCATACTATATGCCTCAGCAGGGACAGCACTGCAAGAGGATGAACTGCGATTTGGAGAAGGCTACATGTGCCTTCTTAAGTATAATCTTGCCAGAATCTTCTGGGTTCACTCCAAGTGTAAGAAACTATGCTCAATTGTCTGAAGATCGATTAATCTGGCTTCAGCATTTTTTTAATATTCCATATTAATGATTGTTTCTTTATTTTCATGTTATTTATTAACTTAGTTAAGTTAGTGTTACATCCTCACAGGGATACTAGAAAATCTCATTTCTGGAAAACAGTGTATGAATAATAATACTCAGCCTTTCTTGTGTCCTTGTCACATACATAAAAATATGCATGCTTCAGACTCAGTCATTGTTTCTACCAATAAACTAATTACCACTGTATGAAGCTGATTTACTTCAGAAGGAGTTTAGCAAAACAACTAATTAAGTACAGTATTTTGAAATATAAACTGCATTACAAGGTTACAACCCCATAATAAAATTGCAGAAGCTTGAAATTTGGAAGAAACCATAGAGGCTCTCTCTAGCCAACCTTCTACCCCGTGCAGGAATTCCTTCCAGATCAGCCCTGGTATGTTCAGCCTACACATGAACATTTCTAATGATAGGTAACTCACTCTCTTGAAAGGCTTTCTATTCCATTTTAAAAGAGCTCAGCTCTGACGGGAGCAACATTCTTCCTTATATTTATGAATCCCAAATTGATTTCCCCGTAACTTTCTAGCACATTACTAACTTGCAGTAAGTACTCAATTAGAGCTCAGATTCACTGAATTCCTTCTCTTTGTGCTCCATATGCTGAGACTTGCGGGCTCACATAATTTTTTTGGCACCTTTGCAACAGGGAGTTCCCTATCCAGTTGGGAATACTGTACAGAGAAGGAGAGCCAGTCTCTTAAAAGCAGCACGTGGACAGGGGAATGAGAAAAACCCCACCTTCTTCCACCCGATCATCGGTTTCCTGGAAAAAGGAGCTTCAAAAAGAACTTGAACTGGCCACAAGAAGGAAAATGCCTGTCACAAGACAGGGGGGCAGGAAACTCCTCAAAAGAAAGATACCTCCCTGCTGGGTCTCAAAGAAGAAGTTGCACTTTGGGAGGTAGAAAATGGGAGCCCAAGATCATAGGAGGAAGATGACAGTGAGGACAGGAAGGAGCCCTGATTAAAGCTATGAGTCTAAGGGTCAGGCTCACCCTTAAATAAAGACAGCAGCTCCTTCAAGGGATGGTTCCCACTGCTTTTCCAAAGCTCCAACTCTTCCTGTGATGCTTATTATAATTCTATATACTTAGCACAGCAGTTACATTTTTATGAATGTAGCATTACTTTCTGTCACTCTCTAGACAACAATATGAGGTTTATTGCAACATAAAGGGAGATTCATCCTCTTGGTCCTGAGTGAGCGTCAGCCCAGATCCCCATGCTGTCATCCCTATCATCCTCCTCTAAAGAATACAACCCCAAGTCAAGGATGAAGTCACTGGGGATACTTACCCAAGCCCAGGCCTTGGGCTCAGGCTCCATGGTCACATAAGTCCTTTCAGATATTTATTTACTGAACAAAATTATTGAATACCTAGTACATGCCAATCAGTGGGTTAAGAAATAAGAAAAGAGGGGGAGAAGTTAAAAAAAAGTTGCAAAGCCCACAGTCTAGACAATAATGCACATACACCTTCATTCACTTACTCATTCTTGAATTGAACAAATATTTATTGAGCCAGTTACGTGCTCAGAACTAAGCTAGGCACTCAGGTTGCCACCCTAAGTGAAACAGACATGGTCTCACTGATTATCTTATAACATTGATTAGTGCTATGATGAGAGAAGTTTAGGTACTCAGGAAGAACTTTCTAGAAAGAATGACTGAGTTGTATTCCAAGTCCTGAATGGGCTTCTCCAGAATAAGGTGGGTGGGAAAGGATGAAAGAGAAGAACAACCTCTGTATGCCATTCTGTGTTACCTGCTATGACAGAGGTGTGTCTTCAAAGCTATCAGAACAAGAGCAGATGAGTGACAACTTCTGCCTGAGGCACTCTTAACGGGCTTAATACAGAAAAGAACATGTAGGTTGGATCTAAAAGAATGAAAGCCAAAGTAGGGTAGGTGGTAGTGATGGAAGAGCATTCCAGGCAGAAGGAAAAGCACACAACTGAGCACAAAGACAAAAAGCATGTCATTTTCCAATGACAGAGAAGGTTCTGTGTGGTCAAAGCCTTGCCTTGGGATGGGGGGTTTTGGCAATCAGTGGGTCATGTTCATTTGGGAGCAGAAGCAGAATGAAGGGAGAAGGGAAAAGGGAAAAGGAGGCAAGGACAGGGCAAGAGACTGGAGCCAGGTGGTAAAAAAAAAAAAAAAAAAGCCTGTTTTGCCGTTGTGAAAACATCTTAAGTGAGCAGGAAACGAACATCAGAGATTCAGTAAAGCAGCAAGTGAACAGCAGCTGCCAAACCCAGGGGGACAACTAAGAGCTGAAAAGAGGAAATGGTTTCTGAGAAACCAGAGAAAGTATTTCACAAAGCACTCAGCCCAGAGGTTTTTCTTTTTTGTTGTTGTAAAATCAAGCAACACTATAAACCCTTTCCCTCAGCACAGGGCTGACCACATCATTTGCAGAGCCCAGAGCAAAATGAAAATGTTGAGCCCCTTGTGCATAAATTAGTAAGAATTTCAAATAATGACAAGCACAGGACCCTTCTAAGTGTGGGGTCCTGTGTGGCTGTCTGGGTCACATTCACGAAGCTGGGGCTGCCAAAGTACTTTTATGCTATGAGGCACCTTTTCACTAATTGGGTAGGTGGATGCTGGCTCCTTGAGGCCTGTTGCAAGACTGGCTGAGCAGCACATCTAGAGCCCAGCATTTGCACTCATTCAGTCTGCACCGTGCTAGTCTCCAGCACTTGAGTTCATTCCAAAATGAAAAGGTTCTTTTTCTTTTTGTCCTGATAGTATTGAAAATATACACAAAAGAAGATAATGCAAGCCATGCACAGCTGTATGTGGCAGGGGAAAACATTAAACTAGAAGTACTTTCATTCTTTCTCTCCCCTTTATAACAGTAAGTCCTCAAAAAAACTTTTGTTTGCTAAGCTAGGTGATGATAGAGATGTAGGAGAAGGAAACAGGGAAGGGGAAAATTTTTATGCAAAATAAAACAAAAAATAACAGGAGTACAGGAAGAAAAGAATAACTCAGCTAGAAGAGAAAGGGAAAGGAGTAGAAATTTGGGGAAAGAGAAATATCTAAATGGGATTTCAGAAAGTTTTGGAATATGATGTAATTGCATTCTCCAGCATCCTAATGAGCCTTAAATAAGTAAAAAAAAAAAAACAAAAGCAAAAACTGCATTGTTCATTGAAATTTAGGAGAGAGAGAGAGAGAGAGAGAGAGGTGTGAGTGTGTGTGTGTGTGTGTGTGTGTGTGTGTGTGTGTATGTGTTGGGGGAGGTGGTTTTCACACAGCTGCAGATTAGAATTATCTGGGGGGAAAATTCCAATGGCCTGTCCCATCCCAAGACAGTGTGAAGATTAACTGGTGTGAAGTAGTCGGGAGAGTCCCTGACTCAGGGGAAGCTATCACACAACTGGTCAGGATAAGGTGTCTCTTTTGGCTCTAGTCCAGGTCTTTTTCTCTAGCGACCCTCTCATTTCCATTGGTCCATTTGTCTTTCCTTGGGTCAGATCCGCACTTTAACTACTATTGCTTTATAAAAGACTCTGATGGCTGATAGAGCCAGTTACTCCCACCTTGTTCTTCTTTAGGATAATCTTCAGGGTGTGTGGTTGGCATAGTTGGAAGAGCATGAAGCTCTTGATCTTGGGGTCATGAGTTTGAGCCCCACACTGGGTGTAGAGATTACCTAAATAAATAAAAACTTAAAAAAGATAATCTTCTATTCCTAGCCCTTTGTTTTTCAGTAATATTTTGGAATCAGCTTGTCAGGTTACACACAACACACACACACACACACATTCACACTCACCCACAGAAAAAAAAACATATTAGCATTTTGACAGAAATACTTTTGAATATGTAGATCAGTTTGGGGAGAACTAATATTCCAACAATGATTCATCTTCTATATCTGAACATGCTATGTCCCTCTGTTTATTTAGATTTCCCTTTACTTACATTAATTTTTCACATCCTTTTGTAGAGATCATGCATATCACTTGTTAGGCTTTTATTTTCTCTAAATGTCTGGTTAAGCTAATTTATTCACTCTAATAATTTTTCTGTAGTTTTATTATTTCCAATGTAGTTTTATTATTTCAAATGTACACAATAATTCAACAATATCATCATGTGAATGATGGCTGTTTTCTTCCCCTGTCTGCAATCCTGACACCTTAACTTATCAGCTAGAACTTTACATACAATGTTGAGTAGAAGAAGTAATGATGGGCACTCTTGTCCTATTCTGGTTTCAAAACTCAGGATTCTTTGTAGACCTTTCATTAGATTAAGGAATTTGCTTTCTGCTCCTAATTAGTTAACTTCATAGATACTTTTTGTTTGTTTATTTGTTTATTGAAATCATGAATTGATGCTGCATTTTATTTTTGTAAGTTTATTTATTTTGAGAAAGAGAGAGAGAGAGAGAATATGGGAGGAGCAGAGAAAGAGGAGTAGAGAGAGAATCCCAAGCAGGTTCTGCATTGTCAGTGCCCACCCCGAAGCAGGGCTTGAACTCATGAACCGTGAGATCATGACCTGAGCAGAAAACAAGAGTTGGATGCTTAATTAATTGAACAACCCAGGCACCCCTAATTGTTCATGTTTTCTAATTACGTTGTTCAAAGCTATTTATCCTTACTGATATTTTGTCTGTTTTCATTTCTAAGAGACATGTTAACATTTTCCACTATAATTAGGAATTTATGTATTCTTCTAACCCCATTTTGCGCTATATATTTTGAGGTCATGTTATTAGGTACGTAAAAATTTAGAATAGTTATATTATACTGGTAAATGAACCTTGTTAAAAAGATGGCATGTTCCCCTTAATCTCTAATGATGATTTTTGCTTTTAAATATACTTTGCCTAATATAAATATAACTGCATTTAGTTTCCGTGAGTTAGTGTTTCTATAGAAAAAATATTTTTCCACTCTACCATTTTTAATCTTTCTTTATGTTTTAGATGAATCTCTTGTAAATAGCACATAGCTGGTTTTTTTTGTTTGTTTGTTTGTTTTCAGCACAGTTTGACAAAATTTGATTTTTTGGGTTTTTAATACATTTACATTTAATATAATTACATTTGTATTGAAGTTTAAATCTACTATCTGGCAAGAAGCTTTCTAATTGTTTTGATTGTTCTGTTTCTTTTACTTTTTTGTATTATCTTCATTTGAATTATCTGAATACATTTTTATTATTCTTTTTTCTTCTCTATTAATTTAGAAGTTATGTTTTTCTTTTTTTAGTATTCTTTAATGCTTGCATTTGATAGCAAAATATGCATCTTTGATTTATTAAAGTCTAATATTTGTTTTTATCTTCATCCATGAAAATACAAGTATCTTAGAACACTTTAAGTCTATTTAGCCCTCTCCTAACTTTTGTAACATTGTTATCATATATTTAGTTCTGTTTTACATACTCCAAAACATTCTTATCTTAACACTGAATTTTTATTAACATTATGCTTGTCCTTCATTCCTTCTTGCACCTAATGATCCATTTAGGATCATTTTCTTGTTTAAAGAATATCCTTTAGTCTTTATTGTGTTTCTACCAGTGATAAATGCTCTCAGTTTATTTTGTCTGAAAATATCTATTCTACCTATATTATAATTATTATTATTATTTTGAGTTTTTCAACTTTGCTGAGGTTTAATTGACAAAAAATTTTAAGATATTTCAAGTGTACAACATGATGACGTGATATACATACACATTGTTAAAGAATTTCCCCCATTGAGTTAATTAACGTATCTATCATCTCACATATTTACCTTTTTGTGTGTGCCTATGAGAATGTCTAAAATCTACTCTCAGCAAATATCAACTATTTATCAGTGTTATCAACAATATTTACCATGTTATACATCAAATCATCTGACCTTATTCCTCTTATAACTGAAAGTTTGTATGCTTTTACCAAACTCCTCCTCTTTCCCCTACTTCCTAAACCCAGGGAACTACTTTTCTATTACCCATTTCTATGGAGTTTTTTGTTTATTTTCTACATATAAGTGACATCAAGCACTATTTGTCTTTATCTTATTTCACTTAGCATATGCCTTTCATGTTTACCTATTTTACTACAAATGACAGAATTTCCTTCTTTTTTTAGTATTTATTTTTGAGAGAGAGAGAGTGAGCAGGGGAGGGGCAGAGTGAGGGAGAGAGAATCCAAGCAGACTCTGTGCTGTCAGTGCAGGGCATGAACTCATGAACTGAGATCATAATCTGAGTTCAAATCAAGAATTGGACACTTAACTGACTGAGCCACCCAGTCAGGCACCCTGAATTTCCTTCTTTTTTAAGTCTGAATAATATTCCATTGTATGCATACATCACATTTTCTTGATCCATTCATCTTTTGGTAGACATGATTGTTTTCATACCTTGGCTGTTGTGAATAATATGGGAATACAGATATCTCTTTGAGATAATGGTTTCATTTCCTTTGGATATATAGCCAGAAATGGGATTGCTGGATCATATGGTAGTTCTACTTTTAATTTCTGAAGACCTCCATACTGTTTTCCATAATGGATAATACCAGTTTATATTCCCACCAACAGCTTATAGGATCCCTATTCTACCTATCTTTACGAGCATTTGTTATCTCTTGTCTTTTTGATAACAGCCATCCTATGGAGTTGTATGAGTTCTTTCTCTTTTTTTGGATATGCTCTTATTGGAAATATGGTTTGCAAATATTTTCTTACCTTTGAAATATTGCCTTTCCGTTTTGATGATAGGTTTCTTTGTTGAGCAAAAGCTTTTTAGTTTGATGTGGTCCCACTTGTTCATTTTTGCTTTTGTTGCTTTTGCTTTTGGTGCCAAATCCAAAAAATCATTGTCAAAAAGTGCACTCTCTATGTTTTATTCTAGGAGTTCTACAGTTTCAGATCTTATGTTCATGTTTTTAATAAATTTTGAGCTGATTTTTGCATATGGTGTAAGATAAGGGTCCAGTTTCATTCTTTTGAAATGGCTATCCAGTTTTCCCAATACCATTTATTAAAGAGACTATCTTTTCCCCATTATATATTCTTGGCTCTTTTGTCAAAAATTAAATGACTACATGCGTGGGTTTATTTCTGGGCTCTCTATTCTACTCTATTGATCTATGTGTCTGTGTTTATACCAATACCATTGTTTTGATAACTAAAACTTTGAAATATAGTTGAAATCAGCAAGTGTGATGCTTCTAACTTTGTTCTTTCTCAAGATTGCTCTGGCTATTTGGGGTCTTTTGTGGTTACATACAAATTTTAGGACTGTTTTTTCTATGTCTATGAAAAATATAATTGGAATTCTTATAGATATTGTGTTGAATCTACAGAACCCTTTAAATACTATGAACATTTTAACAGTATTAATTCTGCCAGTCCATGAGCACAAAATCTTTCCACTTATTAGTGTCTACTTCAATTTATCTCATCAGTGTTATGTGCTTTTTCAGTGTACAGATTTTTCATCTCTTTGGTTAAATTTATTCACAAGTATTGCAGTCTTTTTTTTTTTTATATAAAATCTAAGAAGATTAGTTAATGAAGGTTATGGAACACAACAAAATTATTAAAGAAACTCCCAACAAAACTATGATAAACTATATACTGGTGTTCCTAATAATTCTCTAAAGCATACACAGATACTAATTACCAATCATTGACTAACTTGTAATCTTTCCACATTAGCATCATTTATTTTTCATACTTCAGTCACTAAACAAATATTTATTAAGTGCCTACAATGTGATATTTTATTCTTTTGATGCTACTGTAAATAGGATTGCTTTCTTTTTTAAATGTTTTTATTTATTTTTTAGAAAGAGAGAGACAGAGTGCAAGCAGGGAAGGGCAGAGAGAGGGAAACACAGAATCTGAAGCAGGCTCCAGGATCTGAGTTGTCAGCACAGAGCCTGATGTGGGGCTCAAACCCATGAACCATGAGATCATGACCTGAGCCGAAGTTGGACACTTAGCCAACTGAGCCACCCAGGCAGTCCAGAATTGTTTTCTTAATCTCTCTATCTGATAGACTATTGTAAGTGTACAGAAACATAACTGATTTTGTATGTTAATTTTGTATCCTGCAACTTTACTAAATTCATTATTAGTTATAACAGTTTTTTGGTGGAGTCTTTAAGATTTTCTACATATAAGATCATGTCATCTGCAAACAGAAATGATTTTACATCTTTTTTAATTTGTATGCCTTTCTTTCTTTTTCTTGCCTAACTGTTGTGGCCAGCACTTCTAGAAAAGTGGTGAGAGTGGGCATCCTTGTCTTCTTCTTGATGTTAGAGGAAAAACTTTCAGCATTTCACCATTGTGATGCTATGGGCTTCTCATATATGGCCTTTATTATTTTGAGGTACATTCCCACTATAACCAGTTTGTTGAGAGTTTTTATCATGAAAAGATGTTGGATTTTGTCAAATGATTTTTTTACATCTATTGGGATAATGATATGATTTTTATCCTTCATGTTATTAATATGGTTATCACACTGATTTGTGACTTGCATCCTGGGAATAAATTCTCACTTGACCATGGTATGATCTTGTTAGTGTGCCTGCATTTGGTTTGCTAACACTTTGTTGAGAATTTTTGAATCTGTGCTCATCAGGGATATTGGTCTATAATTTTCTTGTAGTGTCCTCGTCTGGCTTTGGTATCAGCATAATGCTGGCCTCATAAAATGAGTTTAAAAGTGTTCCTTCCTCTTCTATTTTTTGGAAGAATTTGAGAAGGATTGGTATTAAATCTTCAAGTGTTTGGTATAATCCACCAGTGAAGACTGAGCTAGTTTTTCTTCGTTGGGAGATTTTTGATTACTAGTAATTCGTCTATTCAGATCTTCTGTTTATTCATGATTCAATCTTGTTAGGTTGTACATTTCTAGGAATTTGTACATTTCTTCAACGTTATCTAATTTGTTGGCATATAATTGTACATATGTCTCTTACAATCATTTGTATTAAATGGTATTCATTATAATGTTTCCGGTTTCCTTTATAGTTTATTTGAGTCCTCTCTCTTTTTCTTGGTAAGTCTAGCTAAAGGTTTGTCTGTTTTGCTTATCTTTTAAAAAAACACAGTTCTTACTTTCGTCATTCTTTTCTATTCTCTTTTTGGTCTCCATCATTTATTGCCATTCTTTGTTATTTCTGTCATTCTACTGACTTTGGGTTCTATTTGTTTTCCTTTTACTAGTTCCTTGTGGTATAAAGTTAGGTTGTTTATTTGAGATCTTTCATCTTCTCAATGTATTTTTCTCAATTGCTGCATCTCATCAGTTTTGGTATGTTGTATTTCAATTTTATTTGCCTCAAGATATCTTTTAATTTCCCTTTTTATTTCTTCTTTGACCCACTGGTTGTTTTGTAGCATGTGTTACTCTCCACATATATGTGAATTTTCCAGCTTTCTTCTTGTTTTGATTGATTTCTAGTTTCATACCATTGGGGTTGGAAAAGATCCTTGGTACTTCCAATCTCCTTAAATTTATTTAAGACTTGTTTTGTGGCTTCACAATTGATCTATCCTGGGGAATGTTCCAAGTGTACTTGAGAAAAATATATATTCTGTTGCTGTTTGATAAAATGTTCTATAAATGTCTGTTAGGTCCACCCGATCCAATGTGTAGCTTCAATCAGATTTTTCCATATTGATTTTCTGTCCCGATGATTTATCCATTGTTGAAAGAGTAGTATTAAAGTCTTGTGCTATTATTGTATTGTCTTTCCTCCTTTAAAATCTACCAATATTTGTTTTATATACTTAGATGTTTCTATGTTGGGTACATAAATATTCACTGTTACATCATCCTGATGAGTCAGCCCCTCTATCATTATATAACGATCTTCCTTGTCTCTTGTCACTTTTTGGCTTAAAGTCTATTGTGTCTGACATAAGTATAGCTATCCCTATTTTCTTTTTATTATTATTTGCATGGAATACCTTTTCTCATACCTTTATTTCAGTTCATTTAGTCCTTAAAGCTAAAGTAAGCCTCTAATAGATAGCATATAGCTGGGTCTTTTTTTGTAAATCCATTCGGCCACTGTATATCTTTTTTTCCCACTCTACATCTTTTGACTGAAGAATTTAGTTCATTTACATTTGAAGTAATTGTTGGTAAGTTTGGACTTACTCTTGCCTTTTATTATTTTCTGGTTTCAAAATGTCTGTTCCTTTATTCCTTTCTTGCTCTCCATCTTTGTGACTCAATGATTTTCTGTAGTGCTATGCTTTGACTCCTTTCTCTTTATGTTTTGTGAATGTACTATAGGCTTTTGCTTTGAGGTTACCATGATGCTCACATAAAACATATTTATGCAGTCTACTTTAAGCTGATAATAGCTTCACTTTGAATGCAAACAAAAGCTCTACATTTTCAACCTCTCCTCCCCCTCATTTTACATATTTGATAACACAATTTATATCTTTTTACATTGTATATCCATTAATAAATTACTGTAGTTACAGGTATCTTTAATACTTTTGCATTTTAATCTTCAGAGTAGAGTTATAAGTGATTTACCCACCACCATTACAACATTAGAGTACTCTCAATTTAACTGTATGTTTCTTTACTAGTGAGTTTTATACTTTCTTAAGTTTTTCTGTTACTATTTAGTGCCCTTCCATTTCAGCTTCAAGAACTCCATTGAACATTTCTTGTAGTACCAATCTAGTGATGGTGAACTCCTTCAGCTTCTGTTTGCCTGAAAAAACTCTTTATCTCTCCTTTAATTCTGAGGAACAACTTTGCTGGGTAGAGTATTTTTGGTTGACAGTGTTTTCCTTTCAGCACTTGAATATATCCTCCTACTTCCATCTGGCCTCCAGGATTTCTGCTGAAAAATCTGCTTATAGTTTTATGGGGGTTCCCTTGTATGTAACAAGTTGTTTTTTCTTACTGTTTTTAAGATGTTCTCCTTATCTCTAACTTTTGCCACTTTATTTATAATGTGTTAGTGAAAAAAGATTTTTTTAATTCATTTTGTTTTGTACTGCTTAGGTTTCCTTTATCCAGATATCTGTTTCTTTCCTCAGGCTGGGAAAGTTTTCAGCCATTATTTCTTTGACTAAACTTCCTGATCCATTCTCTTTCTGCCCTTCTTCTGAAACCTCTATAATGTGTATATATATTTTTCATGGTTTCCTATGCATCCTTTAAGCTATCTTCAATACTTTTCATTCTTTTTTCATTTTGGTCTTTTGAATTCTACTGTCTGTTTTCATGCTCTCTTATCTTTTCTTCTACATAATCTTGTTTGTTGTTGAACTCCTTTATTGATTTTTTTCAGCTCAGTTATTGTATTCTTTGGCAATGTGATTTCTGTTTGGTAATTGTTTATATTTTCTGTTTCTTTGTTGAAATTCTCACTTTGTTCATACATTGTTTTCCTGACCTCAGACAGTATCTTTTACTATTATTTTCAACTCTCTGTTGGGTAAATCACTTATCTTCACTTCAGTAAATCTACTTCTGGGGATTTGCTTAGAGTCTTAAAAAGTTGGGGTACTAAAAGTAGGGTTCAAACCTTCACTCCTTACCTTCATCTTTTGTTTGAAGAACTTTCCTCTATTAATTTTTCTTGATCTTTTATGTTGGTTTTGGTCATTAGATAAAACCATCTCTCCCAGCCTTGACAGAGTAGTCTTTTTAGAAGATCAAACTTGTCAATCAGCCTGGCCTGAGCTCCTGGTTGATTTTCAAACCTTTGTAATCATCCAAGATGCTTTCTATATTCTAAGTGATTCTCTGTATTTGAAGGTGTACCAAGACCTGTCAGTGCATTAAAGGAAGAATTGTATTCAGCACCTAGATGCAGTATAATTGGATGCCAGGCCCTCAAACAGCATCTGGAATGGTGCTTCTATCAGCCACTTTTGCACAGGGCCCAGGTATATAACTGCAGTGGGGTGTCTTTGAGGCTTGTGAATGGAAGCCTAGTTGCCTATCAAAGCTGGGTGATCTGGGGAGTCATCCCTTAGGTAGCAGTGCAAAAGCTGGATGCAAATGTGAGTGTAAACTCCTTCCAGGGAGATACTGGCAAGTTGGAGCATACTAGAAAGACAGAGCAAAAGGGACATGTCTGCTGGTTCCTCTAGTTTCAAGAACAGATCACAACCAGCCTCAAGTTGTATGCTGAATTAGAAATATGATCCTGAGTCAACAGCTTTCAAAGTTTGCATATAGACCCCTTCAGAGAGACTGGAAGATGGATGATTTTTCCTGCTCCTTCTGTACTGAGTCTGAGGGGGATAGCACAGTAAGTGCTTGCATGCCCATTAATAACTGCTTCTTTGTTTGCTACTGTCTTGTGGGTATCTTGAACACAAGGCCCATTGGTTTTCAGATCTAGGTGCTTTGTGGGTCCATCCTTCAAGTGGGAGTCTTAAAAAGTTGGGGTGCTAAAAGTAGGGTTCAAACCTTCACTCCTCAGGAAGAATCTGGGAATTTGGAGTTCCCTCCCAACTATATGATGCTGTGTCAGGGGTGGGGTTTATGGCAAGAGTGTGTCTCGGCATTTCCTACCATTCCAATGCGAGTATTTTCTCATTTGTCCGATGTATAGGAGGTTCTCAGATAGTTTCTGTATTTCTTTGAGAGGTAACTGCTGTGTATAACTGTACATTTGGTGGTGCCATGGTAAGAGGGAAGCAGCCTTCGATGTATCCATCATTATCTACCTCTCGATTTTACTTTTATAATTAAAGGATATTTTTGCTAAGTTTAAAATTCCAGGTTGACAGGGAATTTTCCCCAGCAATTTAAAGATATTATATCACTGTCTTCTGGCTTCTGTCATATCTATTAAAAAGTCGGTTGTCAGTTATATTGTCGCTCCTGTGTAGGTAAAGTCTTTTTCCTCTGGCTGCTTTTAAGATTTTCTTTTCAGTTTTCAGCTTTCAGAGGTTTTACTATCATGCGCATAGATGTAGTTTTTTCTTTATCCTACTTGAGGTCCATAGGGCTTCTTATCTGAGTTTGATATCTTTCACCAATTTTGGTAAGTTCTTAGCCATTATCTCCTTAGTTACTGAGTTTGACTCATTCTCTGTTTCCTCTCCAGAGACTCCAATTTTTACACGTTAGAATTTCTGTCTTTTACTCCATCTTTTGAAAGTTTAATTCTCTTGCCTTTCTAAGGCTTCTTTCTGAATATTTTCTTCTAATAGATCTTCCAGTTAACTAATTCTTTCTTGAGCTGTATGTAAACCACTATAAAACCCATTCACTGAGTTCTTAATTTGGAGTATCACTTTTTTTATTATAGAATTCCCATTTGATTCCATTTTATAGTTTCTCACCTTCTGCTAAAATTCTCAGTCTTATCTTTTTTTTCAATTTAGATGCTGTAAACATAGTTATCTTAAAATTTGTGTCTCATGACTCCTTTATCTGGAGCCCTTATGAGTGTATTTACATGGTGTATTTTTTCTACTGAAAACACTTCATTCATATTGTCTTACCTTCTTACATCCAGTTATTCTCTTAAATTATATGGTGGACATTGCATTTTCAAAATGATTTTCAGAAATAATTTGAGGATTACAATAATGTTATCTTTCTCCAGAGAAAGATATCCATTTCTGCCAGGTTCATAGAAGCATTAGCAATTAAGGAATATCTTTGTATAGTTTCATGAGTTGAGGGGAATTTATTTTGAAGATCCTTTAGGGGCATGTCTACTTTCAAGTCTCCATTTCTTTTAGGGTACACTCTTCATGATTCCAATCCAAATGATGGGAATTTGCTATGCTGTTTTTTCTTGTGGATACTAACTTCATTATTACCACTTGAGCCCCAGAAGGCTGTCAACATCTTGTGTTAGCCTCTCAACGATTGCCTCCAAAATTGAATTTGGCCTCCAGGGAAAAGTGACCCTAAACACCACACTCACTTTCTTTAATCTCTTTTTTCTTCTGGAGGTTGGCTCTGCAATTGTTCACTCAATTTGTATATCTCTAATGCCTTTATATCATAATTATTTTAAAACTTTTTTGATAAATTGAATAGATGTGTATGTGCTATGAAAAACAAAGTTTTATTTGGATTTGGGTAATTTGCTTGGACAATGACCTTCATAGGATAGATGTAAGCTACCCTGTGTATTGGTTAAGAGCACAGGACTTGGGGCCAGCAAATCTGGTTCAAATCCTTGTTTTGCTTCTATTAGCAGTATGGTTTTTGGCAGTTTACTTAAACTTTCTGATTCCCACTTCTCTCACTGGTAAAATGTGAATGATGATTATAGATTCTTTGTTGACAAATAAATAGAATAATATTGCAAACATATAATACAGAGTTGGCACCTAGTGTAAGCACACTCAAATGGCAACTGTTGTTATTGAATATAAACTATTTAAATATTTAATAATATCTGCCAAAGACAACTATTTTAGCTTTAAAATGATTATAATTATGATTTTTTTTTCTGGTGTTGTATTTCAGAAAAGAACTCTTAGGTCATGGCTTTGGGGTCCTGGCAATACTTGCTTTGTAATTTTCCCATACCCAAATCTTAGCAGTGTTTATGCTGTAGAATTCAGGGACCCAGTGGAATACTTCCTTGCATTCTGGGGTCAATTAAAAACTCCAATTAAGGAAAATTCTGGCTTTGCCCACATGTAGCCCTAGAGCATGCTTCCATGCATGGATGTGTAAGCCTTCATGTGTCTGAGTTTCTACAATTGCCCTAATTGTTTTTAATGTTTATACTAGCTCCTTCTTTACCCACAGGTAAGGCCAAAGGGGCACTAGCAAAAAGTCCCTATGATTACCCTCAGGGGCCGTATTGTTATGGTACTACTTTTAACCACTTGGCCCTGTTTTTATATATCTAGAGATTATCTACCCTTCAGGAGACTATCCCTGCCAATTTTGCCTGTTGGGCACTTGAAAGCAGGTTCATTTAAACATCAATAACTAGGAGTCTTCATTGACCTCTTGCCAGGTAAGTCCTAACCTAGTCTTGACCTTAGAGTCAAAACCTTGTGAAAAGTCAATAAAAGTAGCAAACAATGCCATATTATTCTTGGCATACTTTGCACAACAATAAGAGGGTTTAACAATAGTTAATTATGGTTTAATAGTCGCTAACAAGTATTGAGTGTTTACAATGTAGCAGGCAATATGCATGCATGCTCTCATTTGATTCACATAACAGCCAAATGAGGTAGGCACTGTCATTACCCTGTTTTAAAGGGGAGGAACTGTGGTTTACAGGGGCAAAGTATTTAACCTTAGGCTACAAACCAGCAACGGGGTTTATGTCAGCGATTCCTATATGTATGCCCCCTGTGTAGAGTATTAGGTAGAGAAACTCAGATTCAGCTTATTATGGAAGAAGCTATTGTGACGATTTGAAGGAACACCTACCATATTAATAGGTCTGTAGTTATTCTACAGAACTGCTCTGTTAGAATGGGACAGATTATGTCTTAAAGACTATCCTGCTAAGAATAAAGGCTGAGGATCTAATTAAAACAATCAGGTTAGCAAGCATCAAAACCAACCAATAAGAACATGGAGAAAAGAGTCTGGCAGCAAAGAGGTATCACCTGGTCATGTAAGTGATGATGTTTAATAAATAATCCATAAGAAGAGGCATTATCAGGTCTTGAGAAGCTCCTTAGAGAAACTTTTAATTGACAAAATGAAAGGTAACACTTTTTCAAGTATAAGACTGTGAAAAGTTAACCTTCTCAGCCCAAATGGAATATGTGTTGCCACAAGAACTCTGACTGGACACATTTGATGGGAACCATGTTACAGAATTGACCCTCATTAAGGATTCTTTAAAAAAATTTTTTTAAATGTTTATTTATTTTTGAGAGAGAGAGACAGAGTGTGAGCAGGGGAGGGGTAGAGAAAGAGACAGAGACCCAGAATCCGAAGAAGGCTCCAGGTTCTGAGCGGTCAGCACAGAGTCCGATGTGAGGCTTGAACCCACAAGCTGTGAGATCATGACCTGAGCTGAAGTTGGATGCTTAATCGACTGAGCCACCCAAGTACCCCCTCATTAAGGATTCTAACAGCCCAACCCAAGGCCTTCCACAGTAGTCATTTCACTTGAAGCTCTTTTATGGAGGAGAAATGAAATTATAATAAGAATAAAATGTATTAAGTTACTTAAAGGTCCTGCTGCCTTGCCTACTAAGACAAGGTTTTGGTTTTGATTTTGGTTCTGGTTATTCCCTGTGAATACTTAACCAACTAGAAGCCTGAGGTCTGAGGGTTAGGCCCACATTTACGCATATAGTTCTGGTTACCCTCACTTACCTGAGTAGTGGAAATAAATCCCCCCTTTAACTTCTGGAAACAATTAAAATGTTTTCAGAACATATTGTGAGACTGAACAGTCCTACACTTTATTCCAGCCTTTTAATATAATCTGACCAGTCTGTGTAGAAATAGATTCAAGGACTACTAATATCAAGGTTTAGGTGTGAAGGTAAAATGGTATAAAATATCTATTCCAAAGATGATGGTGATGAAGGAGGAGGGGTCATGTCAGCTACAGCAGTGGCTGCCCACAGTGAAGGTATATAAATGAATTTCCCATATATTTGCTCTGTATAGTACCAGTCAGCAATCGTGGACAATGCCTGGCACACTAAATGCTCAAAGAATGCTTATTGGGTGAATACATTTAGTTAGAAAGTGCCTGAGCTGGTCAAGGCTTTGAGCTGGATCTTAAATGAGTTTGGCCAGTGACAAGAGATTAGTTCAAATCAGAAAGGCAAGCAAAGCAATGAGGATGACTCTGACGTTCTCACTCAGGCAGATGGATGGGCAGTGATGCCATAAACTAAACAAGGTGATGGATAGAGGAGGAGGCATCAAAGTAATAACAAACACATGATATTTTGTCACAAATTGGGGAAATTCACGTTCAAGAGATTGGTGCATTTTGCTGAGTGTTATGGTCTCAAATTACCTTCTCCATATTTACACGACTGGAATCCTCTTATAGCCTTTTTTAATTGGTCATTCTCTGTCATTAGAGCTTGAGTCTGTATAGTTGTCATTGTTAAGATTTTTATTTTTAAGTAATCTCTACACCCAATGTGGGGCTCGAACCCACAACCCTGAGATTAAGAATTGCGCACTCCACTTACTGAGCAGCCATGCGCCCTGAGTCTGTAGAGTTTTGATTTTGCTGTTTACCACAATGGGGTATTATTTACTAAAGGTTGAGATGGTCATAAAGAACTCTCCAAAATCAGAAATTTTATTTTAATGGTTTTATTGTCACCTCATATATTAGAATAGGCTGTTATTTTTCTTTTTCATTTCTCACTAAACCCTCATGTGTTTGTGTGTCGATATTTTATAGATGAGGAAACTGTATTAAAATACAGCATTATTCAAGAACGCAGGGGTGGAGGTGATTGCGAATTAAGAGATGGTCATAATACAAAAGCAGAGAATAAAGATGAATATAATAGTGAGGTTACCCAACCCAAAGTAGTAAAAATTGAATATTACTCTGAAATGAAAAGCCACGTGGCTGAGAGAGATGGCCCAAGCATGAGTAATTGAGAACTTGTCTCTGGAAAGGAGAGGAAAGCAAAATGGCTCTTTAATAAATTAAGTCAATGTCTAACAAAATGTGTGTTTTCTAAATTAAGCATTTTCAAAAATGTGCATTTCCAAAATTGTGAATCTCCAAGAGATTCCAAATATTAGCAATGAAAGGAAAACTAACTTTACTTAACCCAAACTTGATCAAACTTATTTGACCTTGGAATGCATTCTTCATGCAACATCTAGTACCACCTCCCAGGAAGGTGTGGGAAATGTTGAGTTAGGAAAACAATGTTTAATTTCATAGTGTCTGGTATATACTAGGTGATAAATGCTTATTTTTGAATTTCTAGAAGTAATTGTCTAATAACACAATCATTATCTGTTGTCAACAGTTTTTTCATAAAAGGGATTTAAAAAGAGTGAAGTAGACATGAACCTTAGAATTAGAAAGAATGTGGCTTTGTTAACATCTACTAAAAATAATTAAGGAAATTTCTACCATCTCAGGACCTGCCCAATTCAGAAATAAATTATTCCCTCCAGTTCCATAGCACATAGTTCCTCTGAAACTGTTAATTCTGCTTAGATGCCTTCTGAGTGTGAGTGAAATTTAATTATCTCATTTTCTTTAATAGCAGAGAGTAGATTAATTGTTTAAGAGAAAAAGATGGCTTGTTATATGAGTGGAAAGGTGCAGAGTCCCTGGTGTGCCACTGTAGATATGACCATCAAGGCAGAAGCTTGAACTAGATAGCACATGAAAGCAGATATTCACACCAAAGACAGAACTAATTATTCACTTAACACTAATTTTCAATTTACACAGAAATTTGTTTGGTTTTGTCAAATGAGACTATATGTGTTCATCAGGCAAACTGGGGTTCAAATTTTGGCTTTATCACTTATGAGCTATTTAAGCACAGGCAGGTCTCTGAGCTTCAGTTTCCTCTGTGTAAAATGGCATTAATATTCAGAGTATTAGACTAAAGCTTTCCTCATTTTAGCATTTAGAAGTCTTCAGGATGATTATTTCTCACCATTCTCCTACCCTAAAGCACCCTACTCCACTCTACTCACAGTTCTAAAGAAGAGAGAGTCAGCCAGAAAACAGACCTACAAACAATAAACACTTGAAGTACACAAGTCATTTCATCCTATTCCCTTAAATGGAAATGCAAAATTAAGGATTACCAGACATACAAGGAGAACTGCAGCATGAAAAAGAAAGATAGAGACAAGAACAAAAACAAACCACACACACACACAACAACAACAATAAAAAAAAAAAAACTGACCCAGAAAGGAGGAAAAAAAGACAATTAGGGAACAGAAAACAACACAAAAAGTACTCTAATTAATTTGGTGGGGGCATTCTGGAGAAAATATAACATCCTTAAAATTGGGACAAAATGCTAAGGAAAAAAATTGGAGAATTAAAGAGAGTGCTTGCAGATTAAAAAAAATAATACTGGTTGAGAAAAAAAATTAATTACAGAAAGCCTAGAAAATAAACCCAAAGTTTCTATTCTCTTAGAATATAGGGAGAAAGAGAAAGAA
Organism: Panthera pardus; assembly: GCF_024362965.1. Classification (NCBI taxonomy): domain Eukaryota; kingdom Metazoa; phylum Chordata; class Mammalia; order Carnivora; family Felidae; genus Panthera; species Panthera pardus. Next base: position 59,299,366 of record NW_026526821.1, on the reverse strand, counting down.
TTGAAAACTATGAGAGGGAAGATCAGTCTAGAAACCAGAAAATCCATCTAGGAGGTCTCACATGTGGTGTTGGAGATGAAAAAAAGTATCAAAAAATACTTGAAGAAAAAATTTCCAAAGCTGAAGGACAAAATCCTTCAGAATTAAAAGAGCTTCTGAATGCCCACAACAATTAAAGAAAAGAGAGCCATACCTAGTAACATCTTTGATGTTCAGAGTACCAAGGATAAAAAGAAACTTCTAAAGGCTTCTATACCCAGCCAGATGTCAATCACATATGAGAGCAGAATAATGTTTTCAGACAAAAAGATCTCAGAAAGTTTATCTGCCATACATCCTTTCCTTTAAAGGCATTTGAAGATATACCCAGAGGAACAAAAGTAGAACAAGAAGACGTTTGTGTGGTCCAGGAATCTGTAGTGCCAATCCAAACTCCTGATAGCAGTGGGAAAATTTTGCAACATGACAATTGAATCACAGATGCAGAGGGCAACCAGTACAGATTGGAATAGAAGGATGGAGGGGAGATAGGGGATGGAGGTTTCCAGGAGAAAAGCAGGACTTGATAGAAAAGACAGGGTTGGGGAAAACTAATCACACAGACACATAGTGCAAAAAGAACTCCAACAGCACCCACTGGAAACTTGAGGGATCATTGGTAGGGTAAGGAGTGTATAATAAATCTGAATGTTTAGTAAAACCATAATTCAAATATGAAGCAAACTAAAACACGTCAATATTGGAGGATAAAAACAAAGAGATAAATTCCATTGAAACTTGATGCTCTCCTGATTGGCCCAGGAGTTATGATGTTAGACTTATTAAAAAGAATATACTTATAACACATGACTTGACCAATCTATGGATGAATCATGGAGACATGGTTGCAACTTTAGGACAAAATGTAAGGTATATGTTTATCTGACAAAATGAGACTTGGAAGGTAGATAAAATGGTGGGGGCATCAATAATTTTATTTTTTAAAAGTGAGAATACAATATTATAAAGAGATAAATATTATAAAAGAGATATACAATATTATAAAAGAGAATACAATATTATAAAGAGATATAATATTATAAAAAGTTAATGAAATGAGAAATATAGATGTAATATAATACTAGAAATTATAAATATGAACACAGGAAGAACAATAGATAACAAATATAACAAAAGATGACAATATAAATGTCAGACACTGGGAATGTCTAGGATTGGGTTGTGGGGGAAGGGTGGTAGGACTGAGCTAAATTATCAACTTTCATGTTGAAGAGTCTGTAAATAATACCCTGTATTGATACACTTTTAAAAATAGAGTTATAGGTATATTGTCTGTATGGAGGAAAGAACAGAAGAAATGAAAATGTAAACAATCTCTTAGAACAGTAACCTTGTCTGTCTCATCTGTCTGACATTGTATCCCTTGTGCCTAGAATGGCACACCTGCTGATAAATGGTGAATGAAAAGAAGGTGACTTCTGGGAAACAGTACTGGGAGTGCAGAGGAGAAGGGCCAGGGGCTGTCTCTTCCCAACATTGAATGGTTACCAGATAAAGGTATTATTTTGATGAAAACAATCACAATAGTGAAAGTACACAGGAGAATACAGCATGCCATGAATGCGGATGGTCTCCTTGAGGAAGTGACAAGTAAGATGAGAACCAGCCAGGTGAGGAAAGGAATCAGCCAGGTGAGGAAAGAGAGTTCCAGACTGAGGAACACATGTGAAGACTTCAGGTGGAGAGAAGATCCAGGTGGCTGGGGCAGAGTGCGATGTAGGGGTGAGCTGCACAGAGTGCTCTGTGTGAGCCTGTGGAAGTAGGCACAGGCCACTTCTAACGGTTTTGTAGGCCATGTGGGGATGCTGATGAATTGCTCAAGAAACATGAAGTGAGACCTATGACTTCTTTTTATTTCATTATCAGCAGTGAGGCTAGGTTTTCCTAGCTCTGTGCTTACACTTGGGACCATAGCTTGCATATAACTCTGTTCTTGGCCTATCAGGAATGGTCTAGGCTTCTGGATTTGATTTTCAGTATCTAATAATTCTGAACTCTCAAAGAAGAAGGAAATACTACGTATTAGATGACTGAGTAGAATATGGTCAACTTATTGCATACTTTGTGTATCTGTTGCATAAGTTGAACAAGATGTGCAGAGAATGCTTGTGGGAGCGGGGAAGAGCTGAATTTTATCATCAAGGTTTTGGTGCTTGTCAGGAAGTTGTGATACTGTTTTAGCAGGAAGGCAGAGAAACATTATCAGGGCAATTTAGGCATTGATCAGTGGCAAAGCACATCCTATTCAAGAAGCCAGAGGAGTGTTTACTGGGCTCTCAAGAGCATGGGGCCGGGCCAGATGCCAATGATAATTGTAAAGATACAGGCTCTACCCTGAAGAAGTGCCTATTCTTAGAAGACAGAAATAGATGTGGATGAACACAGATCCAGATTCTCTCAGAGCACAAATGCTGCGCAGGGATTAGGCTGGGTGCTCTGGGAAGCTGAATGAACTCTTCCAATCCACTAGGGTCCTTGTTAGTGCATCGAAGCAGTAATTTACTCAATGACAAGAGTTCATGTCACTTCCTAAGGCACTTAACTTACTCCCAGGATGTTGGTTGCACACCAGGGGAATCTGGCTCACTAATCTTTAACACTTGTCATAATTATTTTTCCTTCAATAATACTATTTTCCCCATGAGAAACTAAAAATTATTACATAAGAAATGTAGAAATATAAGTGTGTGATATTTTTTTAATAAAATGTAGTCAGTGCCCCTGGGGAATTTCTGTAGCAAAAACCTCTCAAATCAATTATATTTTCTCATTTCTGGGTCCAATAATTGAATATTTTATTTCTATATTTATTTAAGTTCTTTCAAAATGAAAAGGTGGAGTTGTGTTGACACACTGGGAAAGGAGGGTGTCATTAATTAAAGTTGTTTAAAGTATAAGATGAAAACAGTGCTGATGCATATAAATTTGCTTCAATGAGCTGCCAGCTGCTTTGTGAGGTTCTAGGAATAGTGTCTGTAATCTTGGGTGGTGGCACGGTGCTGCATTATCCCGTCCTCTCTAGGAGGTAATTCTGCAATCACAGTTCATCCAGACAGAGAAAAAGTAAAATTGTGCAGCCAGGTGTTTAGTGCCCATGACTCATTATTTAGAAAATCCAGGATTACTGACCCGCATTTCTCACATTTCAATCAGAATGTTCAGTCCTGATCCCTCAGTCATCTCAGCTAGGAGCTCATTGTCACTTACTTCCATTGTCTCATCTAATTCTCACATCATCACTATGGTGTAGGTGGAATGGTGGTGGTGGTTATTCCCTTTTAACAGCTGGTAAGGGACACCAGGTTCAAAAAGGTTGAGGATATCTGCCCAGGGTCATACAGCTGGTGGTAGAGTCAGAACCAGACTGGAGGCCTTTTGATTCCTTTCAGGCACTTCTTGTGCTGATTCCTGGACCCCAGGTGGCCCCAGGCTCTACTTTGCCTGACCCCTGAGCTTCAACTATTGCACCCACCCCTGCCACACAAGAACTCTGAATGTCTGAGTAAACACAACCTGAGAAGAGCAACCCCTAGGAAGTTCCTGCTCCCAAAATAGATGCTGATGAGTTACCTAGAGGCATGGAGAACTCTTGAGATGGTGTACATCTGATGCAGGAGTCAACATTAGTCGGAAAACAGTCATGGAGCAGGTAGATCTTTGACCCTCTCTTGCTAGTCCCCATTCTCAGCTGTCAGCTCCTTTGTAACAAGTATGAACAGTACCACCCCTAGTTGCACTCTCTCTCTCTCTCTCCCCCTCCCTTCCATGCCTATTCTCGTAGGAAAAACTCTCAAGAGGCTTCTGATGTTTTTTTGTGGTCAGTTAAGGATGACCAGAGTGACCCATTCAAGAAAGGTTAATTTCAGAGTTCAAGCAATGAGTTTTCCAGAGCCTGCTTCTTCCAACCCATGCCACTGGAGATTAATAAATGTTGGTTATTGTTATTTGGCTCAGAGGATGCCTGGAATACAGAGAATTTATGACCTGTGTGTCTAAGTCAATCTCATATTCTTATATTCACTGTGACACCAGAAAGGCAAAATGGGAAACAAGAGTCAAAATTACAAAGAGGCTGATTTCGCTTTGAAATGAAGGACTTTCAAGTAATTGGAACTCTCTGGAAAAGAAATGGCCCTATCAAGGGGCCGTGAGGCTTTTGTTGCTGCCAGAGGTAGTTAAACTAAATTGATGACTACTTATCAAAATGTGTTGGAAAAGGGGAGTATGGTTAGAATAGATGACCTCTAAGGTTCAACATTGAGATATTTAATTTGTTTATCCTTCCCATAGACACATTTCTAGAGTACAGAGAGAGGGGATTGGTCAGAGGTCAGGATCAACGGTCAGGCACCTTCAGTCCATCTGTCGCCTTTGTCCAAGCTGCTCATCTGCTAAGTCCAGTGAGGAATGTATGGACTGCGGCACCAGGAGAGCAGCTGGGCAGAATACAGGCCTGTACCTAATGGGTCAAAATCTCCCTGATTTCAGCTACATTCCTACCATTGGCAAACTTCACAGCAGCAACCACTTAACTAAACCAAAGGATCTATTTTGATGAGATTCTGAAACAAGAATCCCTAATGATTTTCTCCCCAGAATCACAGGAAAATGTAGCAGGGATATCATCATATCATTTGAATGTGTACCCACTTGCCAATTACTCTGGATTGATGCTTCCTGATGTAAATAATCAGCTGAACATAAAATCTAAATCATATACAGTTATTTGACACTTTATTCGAGACAAAAAAAAGACTGGCTATTTAGGCAAAAACATCAGACTAGTAGTTTTCCTGGCAAATGTGCTATAACTAAGTGTATATATAAAACAGTCTACATTATGAGCAAGTAATGGTCAGGCCATTCCAAAGGGCAATTTACTCTCCAGGAAACCAACAGGGTCTGTGCTACATGCACGTTCTTTTCCAAGTTGCTCAGAGCCATTTAGAAAATTACTATTGTTATTCACAGAATGCTCCACCAATCTGAGAAATTAACCCTCTTCCCAACATGTCTAATTTACTTCTTCTTCAAATAATAGGCATGTTAAAGTTGATGCGGGTCCAGTGTCTAAATAATAAAAAATAGCTACTTTTTACTGAGTGCTTAGTATGTTGCAGGTACTCTGAATGCATTACATACAATCTCATTAAATCCTCACAACAACCCGGATGTATTATTATCCCTAATTGAACTGAAGAGTTAACTGAGACTCAGAGAGAAAAGTAATTTACCCATAGTTGTACAGTTACTCGTGCCTGGTACATAGCAAGTGCTGGATGAGTGATCATTAATGTTAGTTTATACTAGGAGGCACAGCTAGAATTTGAGTTGAGATCTAACACTCATCAAAGCCTTTACAACGGCCTCTATGTGGTTCTGCCTCATACAAATTGCATTGTCCATGTGAAGGAGGTGGGTCATGGCCAAATATCACTGGCAGGAATCCTTGTCCTAAGGGAGACATACTGCATATGTCACACTTTCAGTAGCTCTCTATTAGTTAAGAGCATGTGACATGTGAAACAATGATTAACAGAGAAGTCTCCAAACTTGGGTAGGGTACACAAAGAACTTTCTAGAAGTTTCTAGAAGCTGAATGATACATTCAGGGCTAATGGAATCTATGACTAGATTCTATTTGCAAATATCATCCTTTCTAAAACTGATATGCCCAAGACTGCTCTGTGGTCAAGGCTTCATGCCAGCTCTCCATTCCTGACTCCCCTACCCCACAGATTTCTACCACACAGGACACTCTCTTCTCCCAGGCCTGTCCTGTGTACACGCACATGAGACACCCATTCTGAAGGGTGCAGCCCTATGGGCACAGGGCTTGATGGGATGCTGGTAGCTTTGTGAGAATTTGAGAAAGATCATCTCTTCCTCCAGGTGCATGGAGTGTAGGGTGGATATTAATCCCTATTCATTCACACACTCAGCAATGTGCCCCTGTGCAGGTCATTGCCCGTACCAGTCTTACTACAGTGCATCGAATGTTCACTGTCTCAAAAATAAAAGCCCCATGGCTTTTTTTTTTAAGGGGCAGTTTCAAATATTGACTTCCAAGAAGCCTTGAAATACAAAGTTTTCTGGGGTTCTTTTAGAAGGTTTGTGAGCAAAACCATTTCATGCAGTTTGGGATGAAGAGACCTCTGGGCTGCCTCACAGCTTCCTTGAGCATGTGCTGTCTCACAGGACAACCCAACTGAAGCACCATCAATACTCAAAGATCTCCATTGAGTCAACAGAAGGGCATTTGCCAGTCAGGAAGGTTAGACACTCACTATTTCTAAACAAAGATTGCCGAGCATCTCCTAAAGCACAAAAATATAATTGCAGGCCAAGCAACAATAAAGATTGAATAACAGACTCATAAAATTAATGGCCAGAAATTCCACAGCAACATTTTCAGCCCAGAGTTTCTCTGACTTCAAACTGCAAATATGCCATTTGAAAAACAAAGATGGACTCAATATTTCAGTTCCCCAAGACACCCAATATCTTTAAGAACAGGACAGCCCACTATTCCTGTGACACTCAGACTCCATGGACATACTTTATTTTATATATATATTTATATATATAAATATATATTATATATATAAATATATATTAATATATTAATAATATTATTATTATTATATATTATTATATATATTATTATATATTATATATTTAATTATTCTTAGAACTTATAATTAAGTTCTTATAATTATTATATATTATATATATATTATTATATATATATAATATTATATTAATAATAATAATATTAATAATATTATTAATAATAATATATATTATATATATATGTGTATACACACACACACACACTGTTTTTTTTTTACCAAACAGAGGAAGTGTTGGTTGAGTGCATAACAGACTAATTTCTTAGCCCTTAACTACTCGAATGAGTATGATTTTCAGGTCAGTATTATTGGTATGATATAAATGCAGTTTTCTTGGGAGAGGTTGCTTTTTAAAATAGAGTTCTTAAGAAAGAGCTTCTACCTCACCTTCTCTTCATTGTATTTATGAGTCAAGGGGGGAAAAAGCAGGGTGCTGCCTCTGAAGTCACATGACAGGTGTGCCCCAGGGAATGAAGGAATGAAGTAATTAATAAACACTTAAAAGTTCCACCTATGTGTCACACATGGCACTAGGAGATAATAATAACATTAAAAGACAATGGTTATTCAGCACCTACCACATGACAGGTACTGTTCTAAGAAAGGTACATATATTTGCTCACTGAGGCCACACGGCATCCACTTTTACACAACTGAGTAGCTTGCCCACTACCACACAGCTAGTGGAATTTTTCTTCCCAAATGCATAATTAGGCATACACACACACACACACACACACACACATTTCTTTTATTAGTTTATTTTACAGAGTTTTTTTATATATTAAGGATAGCATGCACTCATTATATATTGAAGGATTTTTCCAAGTTTGCTGTACATCTTTTTTGTGTGTGGTGTTTTTGACAGTCTTATTTTTATTTATATTTCATTTATTTAGTATCAGACTTACAAAAACTTTCTCACCCCAAGATTATTTAATCTTCATCTGAATTTTCTCTAGTAACTTTCAAGCTTTATTATAATATGTTAAAATCTTTCTAGAACCTATTTTAGTTTAGAATGCATCTAATTTTACTCTATTCCCCATGACCCCTAACAGTTAGACAGTGTCTTAACATCATTTACTGGAAAGCTCATTATCCTATAATTCATTTATCCAACAAATCTTTATCCAGAACCTATGATGAGCAGGTGTTTTTCTAGGTCCTGGGGATACATTACATTACAATAGGGAGAGACAGATAAGGGCAACTAAACATGTAGTATGTTAGGTGGTGCTAAATGTGGTGGACAAAGAGGGGCTGGAATGGCTATTTTACACAGAGTGGTCAAGGAAGTTCTCTCTGAAATGGTGATGTTAGGGCAGAGACCTAGAGGAAGTGAGAAGCAACCTATGTACCCAGGGAAGGGCATTCCAGGCAGAGGAAACATGAGGTCAGATTATGCTTGGTGTGTTTGAAGATTGGCAAAGAGACCACTCTGACTGAAGCAGTGCCACAAATTAGGGGAGACATCACAAGGGTGTCAGAAGAAGTCAGAAGGGTAGCAGGAGTCATATCATGTAGAACCTGATAGGTTATCTAAGTACTTTGGATTTGGAGACTGGATAAGCGTAGCAGATTACATTTCCCAAAGATGGCCACAGGTATATCCCATGTGCTTGTTTGCAATGTGGCATTGACCTCAACCTCTTTGGATCTGGGCAGGCCTGGTAACTGCTTAGACCAATAAGAAAAGGTGCTGTAACTGTCCTGGGAGTAGCCCCCACTGCCTCTTAGTGGACCATCACGATGGAAAAACTACAACTACCCCAAGACCACCAGAAGCCCAAGCCACATAGAGAGCCCTGGAAGATGAGATGCCACATAAATAGACAGACAGGCCAAGGAGCCACAAGGCACAAGGCATGTGGATGAAGAAGCCATCTCAGAAGGGGATCCTCCAGTCCAGCCACCACCTAAATGCCTTAATTCCTGATCCACAGTATCCTGAGCAAAATTGAAAGGTTGTTTTAAGCCACTATGTTTTGGGATCGTTGGTCATCCAGCAATAGAAAACTGGAACAGCAAGGAAGGAGGCCCTTGAAGGGGTTTGAGCAATCATATGATTTGACTTGTTTTACAAGAATTCCTCTGGGTCTGTGCTGAGAACAGAGTGAAGAAGAGAGAGTGTAGAAAGGAAACAGTGTGCAGAGCAGGTAAGAAACCAGACAGTAGAGGCTGGAGTGGTGAGAAGTGATTTAATTCTGGATATATTTCAAAGGACACATAGATGGGATTTGCTGATGGATTAGATGTGTGTTGTGAAGGAAAGGTGTGAAGGATGGCTTTGAGGTGCTGGCCTAACACTGGGAGAATAGAGAAGGCTTTTATTGACACGAAAGGAAGCTGCAGGAGGAGCAGGGCTGGAGGCAGGGAAATCAGGAATTCTGTTTTGGACACGTTAAGATTATGAGGCTGAATATACATTCAAGTAGAGATGCTGAGTGTTGTCAGACAGCCAGGTGTCTAGTCAGAAGAGAGGTCAGGGCTGGGCAGTAAGTCTGGGCATCATTAGTGTTTCTATGGTCATATCAGACCAGATGCCCTAGGGAGTGAACGGAGACAGAGCAGAGAAGTTGGAGGACTGGACATTGGGCACTCCACCATCTAGATACTTGGAAGAATTGGAGAAGGAACCTCAAAAGGAGGTGGCGAAGGAGCCACCACTGGGATAGGAAGTAAGAGAGTAATGTTCTAGAGGCAGAGGGGGAAGTTGCTTTGGTAAGAAAAGAATGAATAAGAGTGTCAGATCTGCCAAAGAATCAAACCAAATGAAGACTGACCATTCTTTATATTACTGTCCTCATTCTTGATATTATTGATTCAATACATTTATCATACACTAAATTTGCATATGCGTGAGTGTATGTGTGTGTGAACTTTCTCCTCTCTCTCACTGATCCATCTGGAACCATATGACCACTGAAAATTTTTCTTTCTTTCTTTCTTTCTTTCTTTCTTTCTTTCTTTCTTTTCTTTTTCTTTTCTTTTCTTTTCTTTTCTTTTCTTTTCTTTTCTTTTCTTTTCTTTTCAGAGAGAGGGCACAATTAAGTGAGGGGCAGAAAGAGAGGGAAAGAGAGAGAATGTCATGAGGCGCAGAGAGAGAATGAGAGGGAGGGAGGGAGAGAGAGGGAGAGGGAAGCAGGGCTCACCGGAAGCGGGGCTCACCTGAAGCAGGGCATAAGCTCACCCAATGTGGGACTCAAACTCACGAACTGTGAGATCGTGACCCAAGCCAAAGTCAGATGCTTAATGACTGAGCCACCCAGGTGCCCCCACTGTAACTTTCATACCCAAGGCAAGCACCAAGTCTGCCCCCCTACCACTTTTTCTTCTCCACCCCCACCCCAAGAATATCCTCATTGTTCTAAACTAAAATTCATCAGAATTTTATATTGGAATTTTATCAAGTCCCCTTCTTCCCCAAATGCACTGAAAACTTTATTTTATATATGTATTTTTGCATACAAATTAGTTTGGTGAGAGTTAATACTGAGTCTGCTTATCTAGTCTCCACACGTTATGTGTTTCCATTTATGTTTCACAAACCTAAGTAGATTTTTTTCATATAGTCTCATGTGTTTTCTCTTAAGTTCTTTTCTAGGTATTTAAATTGTAGGTGCTTTTGTGAATTATATCCCTTTTTCTCATATTTTCTTACTCACTATTTTTTAATAAGAAATCTATTTTTGTATAAAGAACTCTCTTATTATTTCTAATGATTTTACAGGTGATGCAAACAGATTTCAACACCTTTGTTATTTTCATGGGCATGAGGTTTCACAGCTATGGAATCAGATAGCCAATGTACAAGGCTGTCCTAATTTCTGCTGATAAAATTATTCCTTGTTTGGAGAATGGGATTTAATATGCCAATATTTCAAAGTGTTTCACAAAGATCTCCATGATTTCCAGGTGCTCTGAGAATGACTGTAGCTACCCATTTCAAATTGTCCCAGATATTTCCAATTTCAAATATTTTTCCCTTTGTTAACCCATGAGTCAGACCATATGTCCTTTGATCTTTGCTTCAGAAAATATTGTCACGGTATTTAGAAACAGGGACAGCTGAGGCAAAGTTGTAACATATGGGATGTTTTTCCTCTGAGCCCCTCTCTCCTCAGCATTTTTCCTGGTTATGTGTGCCTAGAGCACACACATGCATGTGTGTGCGCACGTGCGCGCACGCACACACACACACACAGTGGTGTCCTGGAGGAAAAGGGGTTTTTTATTCAAACAATACCACATGTGTTGCTGCTGTGTAGCCTGGACTCGGGGTCGCCTTAAGGCTGGCTCAGGTGGGAGGTTTCAGAGCTGGGAAGTCTGGGTTTGAAGCTCACATCTAACCGTGTGTGCTTGGGCAGGTCACTTAACCCTAGAGCCTCTATTCTCTATATGTGAATATCTACATAGTAGGGCTGTTATGGGGACTCCAGAAATGACTAAAAAATGCTCGGGGTAGGTAAGAGCTGAGGAAACAGTACTCATTACTTTGATTTAGAAGGAAGTTCCATTTATTGCCAGGTCCTTACGAAAATCCCTTGGTCTCATGCTGTGGAAGGAAAGCAAAGCTGGAGATGCAAAGTGACCAGAACGAGAATATAGGAAGCAGTGGGACCTTAGTCTCCTAATTCCTCCTTTTGTACACTTATCTATAGAAACAAACCACCAATGGCTGATCTCTCGCATTTATAACTAATCAGCCTCCACCCAGAGGCTGCAGTGTGGTAACCATGGGGCAGACATTTGCATTTTTGGCTGTCACCTTCCAACTGTCCACCCCTTCCTATACCACTCCATTCTTCCTTTTGAGGATGCTCCCTAGTGCATAGCTTTGGGAGGTAGGACCTAAAGTCAAATGGACAGACCTGACCTTTCCCTAGGGGCAGGTATGTGACCTAGATGCAGCTCATCACACTCTCCCTTCTTTCTAGGATTCTGTATTTTACATAAGTAATGGCCCCAAAGTGGGGACACTTGAGGTCACATCTGTCACAGTGGTCCCCACATTACATGGCCCAGGCTGTGTTCACATTTTCATTACTGTGGTTCCTGATGGTGTTCTTACTGCCTGGCCTTCAGATCCCCTCTCTTGCTGCTCTACTTTACGTCTGGTCAGCCCCCAAAATTGTTTCAGAAGATTGCCTTTTTGTTTAACACAGCTTGATTTGGTTCCTCTCTCTTGTAACAGCACACTGGCTCATAACAGCCAGATTCCAAGACAAAAATAAGAAAAGAAGCTCATCCCACTTAACAAGAATTTTCTTACCACAGTCAACCCCTGTTGCTTGAGAGAAAGGTGAACTCTTAGAAAACATGACTAAATGGGACACCATGACTGAGTTGAAGTTCTATATTATCACATTAGAGAGGATTTTGGAGTAGAATGGTCTTTCAGCTTGCAAATTTAGCATCAAAGGTGGCAAGAGGATGGAGAGAAGAGGGGTAGTGAATATCCTGCAACTCTCAACTCAAACACAAACTCTTCGTACACTTTTAGGAAAATGTGAAACAATTTCTTTTTTTCAGAATGGGGAAAAGGAAATGCTGTATTTGCCCTTTGTCTCTTCATTTTCCACTGTTTCAGCATTGCTCCTTGGTGATGAGAAAGCTGCCACAAAGCATTTTACTAGTTACCTGATTGCTATCCTACTTAACACGTTCCGTGGTCTGCTGGCTGATGGTAGTTTAAGCAGGATCTAATTGGTAACATATTGTCGATTGAATTAAGTGCCATATGATAGAGATTTAAACCATGGTAATTTTTCCATAAAGAAAAATCTGTCAACAGACTACAGCAGAAGACCATTAATAAATCAAATTGTCATGTTTATTAGTTATCACGGGAGTCTAGTTGTCTTGTATTCATGATAGCCCCCCATTTTTAGCACCGATAAAAGGTATAAAGAGGAATCTTTGGCAAGGCGCTTCTCAGTAGGCTCACATATGTACACAAATACTTGCTTGTATTTTAATCACGAGAAAAATGGTGCTACTTCACTTTAAAAGGAACATGGATTTAGGCTGTTTTTTGGATGAGGGATAATGTTTTTATTTTCTTGCAGTTATGTTTTAAAACATTGGGAATCAACACATTGATAATCAAAGAAAAGCCAATGAAAACAAAAATGAGAACACCATTTGCTGATCAGATTCACAAAAAATAAAAGAACTGGTAAAATGTAGCACAGGATTTATAGAAGAGCAGTCGCTGTAGTTTGATTTGTAATATTATAAAAGTTGGCAATAAATTAACTTCCCATATATGGGGAATGATTCAACAGATTATGGAACACTGGTGCCAGGAAGTGCAAAATAGCTATTTCAAAGAATGAGCTAAATCCCACCTAATAACACATCATTAAGAACCAACATCATTTATCCTTTTCCTTTCCCTTTTCTTTTAACTGCCTGTACTGAAAGTCGCTTTCAACATTTTTCTCCTACATGAATAAGAAAGAATAGTACTTTATAAATGCTCCGTCACTGGAATCTTCTAAAACCCTGTGAATATGTAGGACAGGTTATTATACCCACTCTACAGGTAAAGAAACTGAAGCGTGGAAGAGAAAGTGATTTACTGAAGGAGACCCATAGCTCTCAACCTCAGGAGGCAGGATGCAAGGATATAAGTCCTTCCTCTGAACTGATATGTAGAATAAAGGGTCTAGAAATCAGAGACCAGCATCCAGCTCCTCCCCATACCTTTAAATCCCAGCATGACTTTGAACTTGTTTCTTAATTCTCTAGGACCTGGCTTCCTCATCAGTCACATTTCAACACCACTTAGTACTGTAGAGTATAGTACTGGCACTAGGAACACAGCCTGGAGATGGTCAGACCGCAACTCTCCCCAATCCCACCCAGCTTTGCACCCTTAGGCCAGCTATCACCTATGGTCTAAAAAGGCACCATCAAGGGATCTGATGCGATAACATGAGAAGGCATGTAACAGGGGAGCACACATGAGAGACACTGAATGCATGCTATGTACTGTTCTTTGGATGCCAGTTACACACATCTACTTCCCAGGTTGCTGTGCACGTGGGTACACAAGAGGTATAAGAGCTTGTATAATCAAACCTGCCAAGCTCCGGAGCCTTGCTCCTCCCGCCAGTGGGACTCCTAGGGAAGTCTGCCCCAGGCTCCTTTCCCAGCCTCCCGCTCACTGCACCTTTGCAGGGTTTACACTTTGTGTGTCAGGTGTCCTTGTTCTGGCCTCATCTGTGTCTCCTTCTACGCTCATTTACCTACCCCACAACCTACCTTCAATCTTTCCCACTCTTCTACCATTTCCCTTCAAGTCTGACAGCTTAATTGTGAAAAAGAGGAGGATAATGATGATGACGATGATGGCCACTAACACTTATTGAGCCCTTTCAATGGGCCAGGCACTCTCCTAAGCACTTGACATCTATTAGCTACACTAAACCTTACTTAAGAGGTAGAGACTATTGTACCCATTTTACAGACATCAGGACTCTGATGCAGAGTGGTATAATGAATGACTTGCCCAAAGTCACAGCAAGTGTTAGAGTTAAGATTGGAACTCAGAAATCCAGTGAATGAGCAATGTATATTTTTCCATTTTCTAAATGCAAAATGAACAAAAATGACTAAACACTAAATGCAGGTGATGCCCAGAGGAAGAGAACCACAGTTGAACAAAAACCTTAGCACATTGTTTGTGTTACTTTCACTGTAGTAATTTCACATCAGCAGTGAGATGAGAAACCTTGACAGACCTAGGTAGAGGAGGGAACTCTTCCCACTTCCCACTAAGGAGCAAATGCTTTTGAGAAAAGCAGACACCATAATTTTTTTACTTGATTAGTGTGTACACTCAAGACTAAAGAATGAGCTTACTGCCACTTCTTTGCTGCTGTGGGTGCTGCTGTGGGTACTGGGTAACAGTTGGCTTGAGCTATTTTTGTTGCGATATCAGGTCACAGAATACCCGAACGGTCTCTACCTCATGGAATTTACAACCCTTTGAATAAAAGGGATTATGAACTGCATATTTAAATATGATTTCATTTTTACATTTGTAAGAGCCTGAATAGCAAGGAATTCACATATTAGGAAAAAAATCCTTTGTCATACCATTAGTTCTCTGCCTGCAAAAATATTGTCACTATTGCTATTCTGTATTCTAGGTGTGTCTATGTGTGTATATATATGGGTGTATATATACATATAATGTACCATATATAAATATATATGCATGATATGTGTACACCCAAGCATACATGCGTACATAGTATATAATGTGCTGTCTAAAGAATACGAGATAGTGTTATCAGACCCTGTTGATGAGCAGGCCGTGTGTTCTGAGTTACTTATGAAGAAACAGTGACGGCCTTAGGGTAAACCTTCCTGTAACCAGGCCTCTGGGAAATCATTCTCTGTGACCATTCACAGGAGTCTATGCTGTGACTATGTCATAGGCTCTTTTTTGGCCTAAATGAAGTTCAGACATACTGTTCATAAGGCTCGTAGGCCTAGCTATCATCACAAATGGTGTCAGCATGTCCACATCAAGATTGTATATTCTTCACATGATCCACTCACATGAATTCTGTGACCTTTTCTGATCATGTTCCAAGTCTGCCTCCACAGTCTGTTCAGCCATTCACCCAAGGTTGCATTATCTCTATAGGGTGCAATGGAGGTGCTCCTGGCTGCCCAGTCCTGAGGAGGAGGGCCAGGCTACCCTGATGCATCCCCCAAAAGGGAACATACAAAGCAGTAGTTACTTCTTCTCCACCCAAGGCAGCCCAGAGGACCCAGACGCTCTCTGGCTTGATCTTACCTCTCAACTTACAGGCTCCTTTTCTTTCCCTCCCAAATAAGTCGTCCGATTTCTTTCTTCTGAGGCTGTGTGTAGAGCTCCCGTCTCACTGGCAAAGCTTTCTGAATGGCACTTTCTATATAAACAGGAAGAGTGTGTGTGGTCGCGACTGAAGTGTGCAGGTGCTGATAGAGGATGTGAAAGTGTGGAGGCGAGTGACTAAACCAACCAGTGTCATTTCCCCACCAGACACCCAACTGCCCTCCTGTTACCCACTGCAGGGCAAAGGCTACCAGAAAGCTGAAAGCAAGAGCCTGGACCCCACTCTGGAGGACCACCTGACACAAACCAGAAGAATATGGTTGGTATATTGGCCAAGGGTGAACTCTACTGCTCTGCCTCTCCCTAACTCTATATAGACTCCTTAAAAGAATCCCAGGAACATTTTTGGAATCCCTTAAATACATTCTTATCATCAAGTACATGGATTTAAATGGCCTACTTAACTTGTCTGAAGTTCTGCTGGTTCCCCAAACTTCTCACACACAAGAGACCATAATGAAAAGCCTTATCTTGCCTCTGGTCTATAATAAGTCTTCTAGAACTTTCTAGAATACATTTTCAGTGGGAGAGAAGGTGCACTAAGTGAGTAATCAGATGACCCAAGTCTGCTCTATTTGTAGCATTTCTATCACCTCATCTCCATTCACTAGTCAACCCACAACATTAGGGCTTCTTGCCTCACTCACTTACTTCCTTTCTACCCCATTCATCTCTGGAATTACTTTCACTAATGTCACCAGGGAGCTTACTGATGGATACTTTTTTCAGTTCCTGTCTTATCTGTCCTCCTGCAGTGTTTGATACCAGTGACCATGTCTTTCCTTCTGGAACTTCTCTCTTGTCCTCCATACTCTGCATTCTCCTGGTTGGGATCAGGTAATCTCTCTTATTGTCAGGCTTCCATTCCTCTGCCAAAGTTCCCACCCCCTCCAGGGCTATTAATCTAGTGGTTCGTGTTCTCCACGGGTGGCCTCTTCTCAAGCCCACATCCATATATTCACAAGTCTCTGCTGCTCTCCCATGACGTCCCCCAGACACTCTGGCCCAACTGGCCAAAATGAAACCCTAGTCTGTAACTCATCTACCTTTCCATGAAACCTGTAAAATCCTTCCTGCCTTGTTACCAACTTGCTCCTGTTTTCCACTCCTGAGTTTGCCTACTTCTGACCTCTTGCTTTGTCCTTGGCAAGCTTCTTTGGGTTTGATCCTCAATTATCCTTGTCCACACAGGACCACTCATCTGTATCCTCAGGCTATATTTACTTCTTGACATACCTAGAAAATGCTCCATGCAAGCCTATGCCAACCACTGGGAAATTATCCAAGCATTGACCACATCAGGTCCCTGGCAAGGGGAAAACATTTCTTTCTCTTATATTCAAATATTCAAAACAGAAATGGGGAGTCCTCCTACCTTCTTTCCTTTCTCATATACTCCTCAACATTTAATCCTCAAGCCCTGTCAATTCTACCTCTTAAACCACACCTAAATTTGTTCTCTCTTCTCCTTTCCTAGAGCCACGCCCTTACTCCAGGCTTCATCAGCAATGCCCCAGTCCTGAAAGGGGCATGTGGACCCAAGGCATGCAAGAAAATTCACTGAGTTGGGGGAAGGAAAGTCTTGAATACTGTGCTTACTTGTTTTGTTTATTTGTATTGAGGGTAGATTCACATAACATGAAATTAAACATTTACCATTTTAAAATGCAGAATTCAGTGACACTGAATATATTCACAATATTGTGCAACCTACCAGCTCCATCTAGTCCCAAGACTCACGTTTATTTTTATGTCATACTTTTAGTGTTTACTTTTTGTGGACATTTTAATGCAGGTAGTGTATGAATACACTTGTATTATGATCATTTGTGAATAATCATATATCCACTGAGAATCTTTTATGAAGAATTCTTTACCAAGGAGGATGTATGATCAGAAATGTGGACACACATAGTCTCCAAACTCATCTCCCAGGTAACAGGCTCTAGAGTATTTTCCAAACTGCCTCCAAATTTTATTTGGAAGTGACTTCAAAAAGGATAACATTACAATCCCCTCACCTCAAACCCAGTGTTTAAACTCTTCAATGGCTCCCCATCATCTACAGGAAAATCCCAAATTTCCACCACTGGGTAGACAAGGTGTTTGATGCAGTAGCCTCTGCCCTCTGCAACATCATCTCTTGCCATGCTCACTACCTCCCTCCCTCCTCACCACCCAACAATACCACACCACTGGTGATTTTATGAACATGCAGGCTACTTTAGGTCACTCTTTTCTCATGCTATTTCCTCTTTAGGGGATGCCTTTGCTTCTACTGGCTATCAGGCAAGTCCCCACAGACACTAAAAATCCTTCCTCATTACTCCTCTCTGAGTCATAATTCATGACACATGCCAGCTACCACTATAGCCATTTGTCTCCATGTTGGATGGTACCACAGCAATTTGGTGGTTAAGAGGGTGGGCTCTGACATCAGAAAGACTTGGGTTTGAATCCTTCCTCTACCATTTACTAGTTGTGGAATCTTGGGTACATTACTTAAGTTCAACCTCCTCATCTATACAATACCCACGTCAGAGTGACTGCATAAATTAAACAACATCAAGCATGCACAGGGCAAGTATCAAGTAAGTAGTCGGGAAGAGCATAGCTATTTTATTTGTTTCCCTTACTATTATGAAAGCTCGAACAATTTGTAAATTTCATACCAAGGAGAGCTACTCCTGATGAGGCAGAATGCCATTATTTTAAAAAGAGAAAAAAAAAAGATTAAATCTTTGGTGTTCATTTGTAACAGAAATTCAAAGAATGCATTTTTTTCCCCAGCTGTTTTATGAGGATTCCCCAGCCACGCGTCCTCCACTTGTCCCTCCAGGCCCCTCCCACAGCCCACTCAGCAATAACCCACCACTTGCTGGTTGCTGAACACTCCAGGCTGCTCCTGCTACTGTCCTTTTTCAGGAGGCCTTTGCTGCCCCAACCCTGGCAGGGAGCACTCTGGGAGCCTGTCCATGTTCCTCTTACAGAGCATTTCTGTGTGCCCCCTACAGACGGCCCCACAGTGGTTGAACAGCTGGTCACAGATGCATTCATGTAAACTTATTTCCAGCCTCTGGCAAAATCTCTGGTACGATGTTTAATAAATATACTTCCTCTGCCACAACACCCACCACACTTAATTACAATCAATTACTTGGTCGTGCATCTTCTCCAGGAGACCAGAGGCTTTGCCAGGTGGGGATTGCACTGGCTCTGTCCATGCCTGTCTCTGTCACCCATGGTAGGCCCTCAGTAAATTTGTTGAGTGAGCATATGAATGAAAATATACTGAAGTTGGGCAAAACTAATGTTGACCTCAAATTCTATCATGTATTAACCTTGTCATGGTGTGTGGCCTTGAGCAAGTTGTAATATGTCAGAGCTTCTGTTCCCTCATAAAATTGGAACCATAATACACACCCTCCCATAGGAACAGGGCAGTTACCTAAGTAGGTCATAAACTGCAAAGCCCTTTACAAGACAGACGCCACTGGGTGTGTTTGGAGCTGGGAGCAAGAACCAATGAGAGAAGGGGGCAGAAGAGACGAGGACAAATGCACTGAGCCTAAGCAGGTTAGCGGCAGAATGCCCTACTCCAAACATACCCTGTTTCTCCAGGATGAGAAAGCTGGGGCTTCACATCTGACCCCTGGAAGGGCTGTGTTTGTGGGGCTGCCATCCCCCTGAGCCCACTCCCTATTTACTATGCAAAATTCCGGAGGCCTCCCTGGAGGGAAATGGCACAATGTCTCGTGCCCTGTGATAGGGAATGAGAGCACAGGAAACACAGCTTATCCTGTCTGCGAGAACCTGGAAATAACCCCACACTCGCTGCAGTCACTGGACACTGAGAGGCCTCATGAGTGAGTCTCTCCATGAAGCTGGGATGGAGAAGTGTGTTTGGAAACCCTACAATTCCTTTTTGGGCAAATCCAACAGCTAAGGTGGTAGTGGGTGAGGAAGGACTGGTTAGTGCTGGCTGGGGTCTTCATCATAATTCCTAGCCAGAGTGGGAGCTGGCAGCCTATTCTAACTAGGTGACCAGGTGCTAGGTACAGAGGGAGGAAGCCCATTGTGGTCCTCACCTGGGAGGACTGTGCAGGATCATGGATGCACATCTGAGAGCAGAGACTCTCCATCTTCATAACCCCAAGTTCTCTAGCATAGTGTCTGGCACTCAGTGCTGTGAATTTTGGCTGAGTGAATAGGGAAGATCTAATCTAATTAATGTCTGTTACGTGTTTACCTATATTATTTATCCTACATGATAATAAAATAGCTGACAAAACCCTGTGAGATACATACTATCATTTTTTTTTACATTTACTTATTTTTGAGAGACAGAGAGAGACAGAGCACAAGTGGGGGTGGGGGGGCAGAGAGAGAAGGAGACACAGAATCGGAAGCAGGCTCCAGGCTCTGAGCTGACAGCATAGAGCCCGACGCAGGGCTTGAACTCACAAACTGTGAGATCATGACCTGAGCCAAAGTCAGACGCCCAACTGACTGAGCCACCCAGGCGCCCCTATTCTTATTTTTATTTTACCAATGAGGAAAATGAAGCCCAGAAGTTTAAGAAATTGCCCAAGGTCACATAGATGATTAATGATGGATGTAGAGTTCAAACACAGGTATTACTGTTTCAGGGCACATATAGTCTCTATCTCCCTCTCTCTTCACACACACACACACACACACACACACACACACACACACACACACACACACACACTTTGTTCACATACATTTATATGCATGTGTAAAGACAGGAAAATACATTGTGCTTGTATTTGTATGTAAATCTATATACATAATGTTTATCCTTAGCATGACTATCCCATGTGAAATTTTCATTAGATTTCTCAGCCCTACTGAGCAACCCAGAACATCCATATGTACATAAAGTGATTTTACATCATATTTCAGTATCACCCAGATCAAACCAAGGGAGGGGGTGGGAGGGGGCTAAGTAAGTTAGTTGAACAACTTATCTCTGTTAGAACCAAAACAATTCTAGTTAAAAAATAAACAGGAAACAGAAGCAAACAATCAGAAGGAAGATGGAACAAGTCTCACATATTCTGTCTCAAAATTATAGGTAAGTGGGTAACGTGTTAAGGAAAAGGAGGTAGAGAAGCCCATCACCCATAAGAAAAATCAGTGCTGGAGCCACTCTGTAATTCATGACTGGAACACGAAGCAGGGACTTCTGCAGTGATATAATAAGAAACAAATAGGGTAGACAAGGATGGAACATAATTACGGAGACACTCAATCCGCTGGTTGCATTTACCACAGAGTAAGTTGTGTGCAAGAGAATTTACATACAAATGAGATGCTGAAAGCACAGGAACAGGACAGTGATAAGACCTCATACATGCTATTAAAGCATGTCAGTGGGAAAAAAGTCATTAAATTGATACCATGTAGGTTTAACTACATTACATTACTGAAATAAATTTCAAATGGCCTCCTGAGCTTTAAAACAGGTATGAGGCTTTCAATTCAGAAAGTTAACTGATATTTTGTGTGTGTCTATCTCATTATTTGTGTTGCTTGGCCTTATTATTTTAGAAACAAATATTGTAAAATAATACTAAATTATTAGTTCTCCTGCAGGTTAAATACACTCATCCTTTTTTTTAACTTTCATGAGCGTTATTTTTTATTCTTTTGTTATATGCTTCATACAATTCCTAGACAAGACTTTTTAAGGATAATTTCTTCAAATACTTCATCATTACCATTGATGCAAACTTTGTTTACATGAATAGGTAAGAAAAATTTAAACTTTTATAAATAACCATTCAAACTTCTACAACAGTTAAAACAATATTTAAGAAGTCTAACAATCTTCCTTTGCTTTTCTTGAAAAATGCTTTGTTGAAATAAATTGTGACATGGGAATGAATTTTGTATCAAATTAAACTTCATATTATTATTTTAAAATAGTGATGAAGTTCTTTTCAGTTTGTGCATACATTGTTAGAAGAGTCACTCTCCTGCTAGCATCGGAAGGCACATCTACCAAAAGGGACAGAAGGATTCAAAACCTATGACAGAGTAAAGTTAGGGCTGAGGCCTGGATGCGGCCCTGTTCATCCTCCCTGATTACCAGCCATGTCCTTGTTGTGCAACTTGCTCCTTGCTGCGTGGGTACCCTACCTGAACTTACTGCTCCCTGACAGGCAGCTGCAGAGCTCTCTGGAGGTGGCTGTGGAATCAGATGCCCAGGTGGCAGACACTTCCTTGCCCATGCGCAGTGTACTGCTGTGCACTGGAGGGAGCCAGATATGGCTCACTGTATTCCCTCTCTGGTCTTAGGTACTGTGGGTCATGCCATCAGACTCCCACCTACCCCAGCAATCCTCCTCAGAGTACCAGAAAAAATTGCTGAAGGCTAGCGGTAGCTAACTTGAAGTTTTCAGCTTCCCTAATCTCTGTAGATGACTTAAGGGCTCAGGAGGTCCTATGGCACAAGAGTAGTTATGGGTCGGGAAACTCTGTTCTAAAATTTGGATGCCATGAGTGGGTTATTACTTCCATACTCAATATGCCACTGGCTGGTACATGTTGTGGAAATTAATAAAGGGACATCTCACTAAAGTAAAGTTGGGAGGCTAGAAGGGGGAGTCTTAATATTCAACATCAATTACAGGAAGAATTATCAACTACAGACCCCAATGGAAGAATCATCAACAGGAAAAAATTATCGGTTTACAAGCCCCACCAGGGACAATTGTACAGTGCATCTCCTATAAGAGAACGACTACCCTTTCACTCAGCCAATGAGAAACCATCATCATCCTGAACCTATGATTCTTCCGTTGGATTTTTGTTCAAAATACCCCCTCTCCAAACTTCCTCCTTCTTCTCCATAAAGTAATGTTCTCCTCCTTGTTTGATGGACTTGACTATGGTTTTGCCACAGCTTACATGTCCTTAATTGCATTTCTCTTACTCCTAAATTAATCCACTTTTTTGCTGGCAAAATAACTTTTATTTTTAATGATAACACTGCATGCTACTGTTATCTCTGCATTTGAATTTTGTTAATCATTCTGTGATCATCTTAAAATATTTGCTTTCTATATATTTTTATTGATATATAGTTGACATACAATGTGAGTTTCAGGTATATAACATAGTTATTTGACAACTTTATACACTATGCTATGCTCACCAAAGTATAGCTACCATCTTTGACCATACAACATTATAAAACAATCGACTACATTCCCTCTGCTGTACCTTACCCCCAAAACTTACTCATAATTGGAATGAGTGAGAATACCTCCCACTCTCCTTCACCCATTTTACTTACTTCCCACAATTCTCCCCTCTGGAAACCACCAGTTTATTCTCTGTATTTAATAATCTGTTTTTCTGCCTCATTTTCTTTGTTTGTTCATTTGTTTTCTTCCTCAAATTTCATATATAAGTGAAATCACATGGTATTTGTCTTTGTCTGACTTATTTCACTTAGCATAAGACTCTCTAGCTCCATCCATGTCATTGCACATGGCAAGATCTCATTTTTTTTATGGCTGAGTAATATTCCATCATATTTGTGTGTGTGTGTGTGTGTGTGTGTGTGTGTGTGTATGTGTGTGTGTGTGTGTGTGTTATTTCTTTATCCATTCATCTACTGATGGACACTTAGGTTTTGCTTTCTATATGTTGATGCTGTGTTTTGGGGCACATAAATATTCCTGTTGCTTTAATTTTATTAATATGATGATTCCATTCTTCATTATAATTATAATGCATATCATCCTGGATTTGACTTTGTATGAATAGAAATGCCATATTCCCTGCCTCCTTTTATTAAGCATTTTCCTAAGAGTCTTTATTCTTTTAATTTTAATATTTCTTTGTCATTTTGATTCATATATTAGGACTCATAGTTTATTATAGTTTATGTTTCATTTGGTATTTGCCCTTTAGAAAAGGTTCTTTCCAGGGTGCCTGGGTAGCTCAGTTGGCTAAGCATCCAACTTCAGCTCAGGTCATGATCTCACAGTTCATGGGTTTGAGCCCCACGTTGGGCTCTGTGCTGACAGCTCAGAGCCTGGAGCCTGCTTCAGATTCTGTGTCTTCCTCTCTCTCTACCCACCCCCCACCTCCTTGCCTGCCTGCTGTCTCTTTCCCGAAAATAATAAATATTTAAAAATAAATAAATAGAGGTTCCGGAAGATGGCGGCGTAGGAGGACGCGGGACTCACAGCGTGTCCTGCCGATCACTTAGATTCCACCTACACCTGCCTAAAGAACCCAGAAAACCGCCAGAGGATTAGCAGAAGGGAGTCTCCAGAGTCAAGCG
This sequence comes from Panthera pardus, assembly GCF_024362965.1. Lineage (NCBI taxonomy): Eukaryota > Metazoa > Chordata > Mammalia > Carnivora > Felidae > Panthera > Panthera pardus. The sequence continues at coordinate 59,275,449 of NW_026526821.1, read as the reverse complement.
CAGACTAGAGGCCCACGGAAGAGGGTAGGAAGGGCGGCGAGGCGGTGCGCGCTCCACGGACTGGCGGGAGGGAGCCGGGGCGGAGGGGCGGCTCGCCGGCCAAGCAGAGCCCCCGAGTCTGGCTGGCAAAAGCCGAGGGGCCGGACGGACTGTGTTCCGAAAGCAAGCGCGACTTAGCGTCTGGGAGGTCATAAGTTAACAGCTCTGCTCGGAAAGCGGGAAGGCTGGAGGACAAAGGGAGGGAGAGCTGCTGAGCCCCCGGACGGCAGAGCTCAGCTTGGCGGGGAACAAAGGCGCCAGCGCCATCTCCCCCGCCCATCCCCCAGCCAAAATCCCAAAGGGAACCAGTTCCTGCCAGGGAACTTGCTCGCTCCGCGCAAACACCCAACTCTGTGCTTCTGCGGAGCCAAACCTCCGGCAGCGGATCTGACTCCCTCCCGCTGCCACAGGGCTCCTCCTGAAGCGGATCACCTAAGGAGAAGCGAGCTAAGCCTGCCCCTCCAGCCCCCGTGCACCTTGCCTACCCACCCCAGCTAATACGCCAGATCCCCAGCAACACAAGCCTGGCAGTGTGCAAGTAGCCCAGACGGGACACGCCACCCCACAGTGAATCCCGCCCCTAAGAGAGGGGAAGAGAAGGCACACACCAGTCTGACTGTGACCCCAGCGGTGGGCTGGGGGCAGACATCGGGTCGGACTGCGGCCCCGCCCACTAACTCCAGTTATACACCACAGCACAGGGGAAGTGCCCTGCAGGTCCTCACCACGCCAGGGACTCTCCAAAATGACCAAACGGAAGAATTCCCCTCAGAAGAATCTCCAGGAAATAACAACAGCTAATGAACTGATCAAAAAGGATTTAAATAATATAACAGAAAGTGAATTTAGAATAATAGTCATAAAATTAATCGCTGGGCTTGAAAACAGTATACAGGACAGCAGAGAATCTCTTGCCACAAAGATCGAGGGACTAAGGAACAGTCACGAGGAGCTGAAAAACGCTTTAAACGAAATGCAAAACAAAATGGAAACCACGATGGCTCGGCTTGAAGAGGCAGAGGAGAGAATAGGTGAACTAGAAGATAAAGTTATGGAGAAAGAGGAAGCTGAAAGAAAGAGAGATAAAAAAATGCAGGAGTATGAGGGGAAAATTAGAGAACTAAGTGATACACTAAAAAAAAATAATATACGCATAATTGGTATCCCAGAGGAGGAAGAGAGAGGGAAGGGTGCTGAAGGGGTACTTGAACAAATTATAGCTGAGAACTTCCCTGAACTGGGGAAGGAAAAAGGCATTGAAATCCAAGAGGCACAGAGAACTCCCTTCAGACGGAACTTGAATCGATCTTCTGCACGACATATCATAGTGAAACTGGCAAAATACAAGGATAAAGAGAAAATTCTGAAAGCAGCAAGGGATAAACGTGCCCTCACATATAAAGGGAGACCTATAAGACTCGTGACTGATCTCTCCTTTGAAACTTGGCAGGCCAGAAAGGCTTGGCACGATATCTACAGTGTGCTAAACAGAAAAAATATGCAGCCGAGAATCCTTTATCCAGCAAGTCTGTCATTTAGAATAGAAGGAGAGATAAAGGTCTTCCCAAACAAACAAAAACTGAAGGAATTCGTCACCACGAAACCAGCCCTACAAGAGATCCTAAGGGGGATCCTGTGAGACAAAGTACCAGAGACATCACTACAAGCATAAAACATACAGACATCACAATGACTCTAAACCCATATCTTTCTATAATAACACTGAATGTAAATGGATTAAATGCACCAACTAAAAGACATAGGGTATCAGAATGGATAAAAAAACAAGACCCATCTATTTGCTGTCTACAAGAGACTCATTTTAGATCTGAGGACACCTTTAGATTGAGAGTGAGGGGATGGAGAACTATTTATCATGCTCCTGGAAGCCAAAAGAAAGCTGGAGTAGCCATACTTATATCAGACAAACTAGACTTTAAATTAAAGGCTGTAACAAGAGATGAAGAAGGGCATTATATAATAATCACAGGGTCTATCCACCAGGAAGAGCTAACTATTATAAATGTCTATGCGCCAAATACCCGAGCCCCCAGATATATAAAACAATTACTCATAAACATAAGCAACCTTATTGATAAGAATGTGGTCATTGCAGGGGACTTTAACACCCCACTTACAGAAATGGATAGATCATCTAGACACACAGTCAATAAAGAAACAAGGGCCCTGAATGATACATTGGATCAGATGGACTTGACAGATATATTTAGAACTCTGCATCCCAAAGCAACAGAATATACTTTCTTCTCGAGTGCACATGGAACATTCTCCAAGATAGATCATATACTGGGTCACAAAACAGCCCTTCATAAGTTTACAAGAATTGAAATTATACCATGCATACTTTCAGACCACAATGCTATGAAGCTTGAAATCAACCACAGGAAAAAGTCTGGAAAACCTCCAAAAGCATGGAGGTTAAAGAACACCCTACTAACGAATGAGTGGGTCAACCAGGCAATTAGAGAAGAAATTAAAAAATATATGGAAACAAACGAAAATGAAAATACAACAATCCAAACGCTTTGGGATGCAGCGAAGGCAGTCCTGAGAGGAAAATACGTTGCAATCCAGGCCTATCTCAAGAAACAAGAAAAATCCCAAATACAAAATCTAACAGCACACCTAAAGGAAATAGAAGCAGAACAGCAAAGGCAGCCTAAACCCAGCAGAAGAAGAGAAATCATAAAGATCAGAGCAGAAATAAACAATATAGAATCTAAAAAAACTGTAGAGCAGATCAACGAAACCAAGAGTTGGTTTTTTGAAAAAATAAACAAAATTGACAAACCTCTAGCCAGGCTTCTCAAAAAGAAAAGGGAGATGACCCAAATAGATAAAATCATGAATGAAAATGGAATGATTACAACCAATCCCTCAGAGATACAAACAATTATCAGGGAATACTATGAAAAATTATATGCCAGCAAATTGGACAACCTGGAAGAAATGGACAAATTTCTAAACACCCACACTCTTCCAAAACTCAATCAGGAGGAAATAGAAAGCTTGAACAGACCCATAACCAGCGAAGAAATTGAATCGGTTATCAAAAATCTCCCAACAAATAAGAGTCCAGGACCAGACGGCTTCCCAGGGGAGTTCTACCAGACATTTAAAGCAGAGATAATACCTATCCTTCTCAAGCTATTCCAAAAAATAGAAAGGGAAGGAAAACTTCCAGACTCATTCTATGAAGCCAGTATTACTTTGATTCCTAAACCAGACAGAGACCCAGTAAAAAAAGAGAACTACAGGCCAATATCCCTGATGAATATGGATGCAAAAATTCTTAATAAGATACTAGCAAATCGAATTCAACAGCATATAAAAAGAAGTATTCACCATGATCAAGTGGGATTCATTCCTGGGATGCAGGGCTGGTTCAACATTCGCAAATCGATCAACGTGATACATCACATTAACAAAAAAAAAGAGAAGAACCATATGATCCTGTCAATCGATGCAGAAAAGGCCTTTGACAAAATCCAGCACCCTTTCTTAATAAAAACCCTTGAGAAAATCGGGATAGAAGGAACATACTTAAAGATCATAAAGGCCATTTATGAAAAGCCCACAGCTAACATCATCCTCAACGGGGAAAAACTGAGAGCTTTTTCCCTGAGATCAGGAACACGACAGGGATGCCCACTGTCACCGCTGTTGTTTAATATAGTGCTGGAAGTTCTAGCATCAGCAATCAGACAACAAAAGGAAATCAAAGGCATCAAAATTGGCAAAGATGAAGTCAAGCTTTCGCTTTTTGCAGATGACATGATATTATACATGGAAAATCCGATAGACTCCACCAAAAGTCTGCTAGAACTGATACATGAATTCAGCAAAGTTGCAGGATACAAAATCAATGTGCAGAAATCAGTTGCATTCTTATACACTAACAATGAAGCAACAGAAAGACAAATGAAGAAACTGATCCCATTCACAATTGCACCAAGAAGCATAAAATACCTAGGAATAAATCTAACCAAAGATGTAAAAGATCTGTATGCTGAAAACTATAGAAAGCTTATGCAGGTAATTGAAGAAGATATAAAGAAATGGAAAGACATTCCCTGCTCATGGATTGGAAGAATAAATATTGTCAAAATGTCAATACTACCCAAAGCTATCTACACATTCAATGCAATCCCAATCAAAATTGCACCAGCATTCTTCTCGAAACTAGAACAAGCAATCCTAAAATTCATATGGAACCACAAAAGGCCCCGAATAGCCAAAGTAATTTTGAAGAAGAAGACCAAAGCAGGAGGCATCACAATCCCAGACTTTAGCCTCTACTACAAAGCTGTCATCATCAAGACAGCATGGTATTGGCATAAAAACAGACACATAGACCAATGGAATAGAATAGAAACCCCAGAACTAGACCCACAAACGTATGGCCAACTCATCTTTGACAAAGCAGGAAAGAACATCCAATGGAAAAAAGACAGTCTCTTTAACAAATGGTGCTGGGAGAACTGGACAGCAACATGCAGAAGGTTGAAACTAGACCACTTTCTCACACCATTCACAAAAATAAACTCAAAATGGATAAAGGACCTGAATGTGAGACAGGAAACCATCAAAACCTTAGAGGAGAAAGCAGGAAAAGACCTCTCTGACCTCAGCCGTAGCAATCTCTTACTCGGCACATCCCCAAAGGCAAGGGACTTAAAAGCAAAAGTGAATTACTGGGACCTTATGAAGATAAAAAGCTTCTGCACAGCAAAGGAAACAACCAACAAAACTAAAAGGCAACCAACGGAATGGGAAAAGATATTTGCAAATGACACATCGGACAAAGGGCTAGTATCCAAAATCTATAAAGAGCTCATCAAACTCCACACCCGAAAAACAAATAACCCAGTGAAGAAATGGGCAGAAAACATGAATAGACACTTCTCTAAAGAAGACATCCGGATGGCCAACAGGCACATGAAAAGATGTTCAACGTCGCTCCTTATCAGGGAAATACAAATCAAAACCACACTCAGATACCACCTCACTCCAGTCAGAGTGGCCAAAATGAAGAAATCAGGAGACTATAGATGCTGGAGAGGATGTGGAGAAACAGGAACCCTCTTGCACTGTTGGTGGGAATGCAAATTGGTGCAGCCGCTCTGGAAAGCAGTGTGGAGGTTCCTCAGAAAATTAAAAATAGACCTACCCTATGACCCAGCAATAGCACTGCTAGGAATTTATCCAAGGGATACAGGAGTACTGATGCATAGGGGCACCTGTACCCCAATGTTTATAGCGGCACTCTCAACAATAGCCAAATTATGGAAAGAGCCTAAATGTCCATCAACTGATGAATGGATAAAGAAATTGTGGTTTATATACACAATGGAATACTACGTGGCAATGAGAAAAAATGAAATATGGCCTTTTGTAGCAACATGGATGGAACTGGAGAGTGTGATGCTAAGTGAAATAAGCCATACAGAGAAAGACAGATACCATATGGTTTCACTCTTATGTGGATCCTGAGAAATGTAACAGAAACCCATGGGGGAGGGGAAGGAAAAAAAAAAAAAAAAAAAAAAAAAAGAGGTTAGAGTGGGAGAGAGCCAAAGCATAAGAGACTGTTAAAAACTGAGAACAAACTGAGGGTTGATGGGGGGTGGGAGGGAGGGCAGGGTGGGTGATGGGTATTGAGGAGGGCACCTTTTGGGATGAGCACTGGGTGTTGTATGGAAACCAATTTGACAGTAAATTTCATATATTAAAAAATAAAAAAATAAAAATAAAAAAAAAATAAAAATAAAATAAAAAATAAATAAATAAATAAATAAATAATAAGAGTTTTTCCCACATTTACTTCTATTGTCTCAATTTATGTATCTTTTCTTCTTTGATTTTTCATGCTTCTCCTTTTTTATATTTCTTGCTACTTCTCTTATTTTGATTAGTTTGAATATACTATATTATTTAATGTATAATAAATTATATATTACTGTCTTTGAAAGGTGAAAATCCTGCTTTAATTTCACTGGTCTTTTATTCTTTAATTCTAGTCATTTTAAAATTGACAAAAACATAAGTATTATTTACTGTTTTAATTTTAATAAGATGGATAAAATGTGTAATAGAGCAGCATATTGAATAGAACTACTACTGGCACAATAATTTTAGTAATTCTGGCAGGAATGGATTTAACTGAGTGTTTACCATGTGCCAGAAGCCTATGTTAAATGTTTCAAAGATGAAACTCAGTGGTGTGGTTCCCAAGGTTGAGGGCCTAGCCAAGGCCAAAGGGTTAACAGGAGCTGGAGCTGGAATCTAAACCCTTGGCAGAGTGATTACAGAGGCCAACCCCAAATTCACAGGGATGCCTCAGAAATCTTTTAAGGAACGGATGTCCTCTTTCCCCCCAGTGGCCTGCTGCGGTTCCTCCAAGGATATTCAGAGGGCCTCTTAGCCAAACTGGTCTGGAAAAAAAGCCATGTAGGGTGAATCCATTTAAAGTGGGGACCAATATTTGATACTCAGTAGAGAAGAAGTTTCATTATGACTTCATCTTTAAAAAACAAAATGAAAAAAGATAAAAACAAATAAAAAATGATGTGAAAAATTGTGAAAGTAAGTTTCTTTTACATTTATTAAAATGTAGGTTATAATTGTAATTATGTGCTAATTCTTAAGACAAAAAAGAAATAAACTGAGTACTATTTGGTACTATTTGGGTGGCCTTTTCTATTTGGGTTCAACATTCCTGAGAAAACTACCTTAGGGTAGTACCTAAGGACATCCTTCGCCTCACATAGTTTTATGGCACAAACATAAAGAAAAGTATCTCTTTTATTTAAGAAGCAGCAGCAGCAGCAAAGAATTCAAATGTTTGCCTAATGCCTCTTTTAATCCTTTGACATTAAAATCACTCTAAGTGGCTGTTAATTTTCTCTTCAATTTTTTACTGGAGAAACTTTGCTAACCTGCATTAGATAATAGTTTTACATGTGATTCAAATAGTTCTCCAGCACCACTTTCATCTGTTCCATGAAATGTCAGCATCTTTTGCAAAATATATAATTTCATTTTGCATTGGAATTACATTGCATACCCATTGTATTGTACTGCGTTGTCCTGCTTACATATGACAAATGGGGAGGGGCAAACTGTACCAGTCTTTGTCCCTATAGGAAGCAGATAGCATACTCAATCAGACTGTGTAATTGAGGGGAGTTTAATAAAGAAACCTTTAAAAATGTTGTTGGGCAGGGTTGGAGAAACCAGTAAAGGATACTGAAGGATACGTGGGTTAGCAATAGCAGGAAGTCATTGCCAGTCACCCACATTCCCCAAACCCCCACCTGTGACCCAAAGCACATAGCCATAGCCAGAGGGGAGGGCTGCCACAAAGAAGCTTTGATAGAGGTATAAGGACACAGGGCATTCACAGTAATCCATTTAAGAAGGAGGTGGGAAAACAATTATCATGACATCACATTTCTATTGTCTTCTGGTCTCTCACCAGTGACCTCATTGGCTAAACCCAAATGGAATCCAGAGAGGAAGGGAGCCTATTGGTTACATTTATAGAGTTCAGACTCTCAGGAGAAAGGGAGGTGGAAAGGGAGAAATTGGATCTAGGGGTATAAATTAATACCTATCATACTGACCAAAAATATGTTGATTTGTTGACTCAGTAGATTCTGGTGTTAAGTGGAGAGTTAGTTATATTTGAATGAGAACAAACCCTACAGGTGCTCAGTTCACTATGAATCTTCTAGTTTTATAACTGTCTTGGCTATATTACATCATAACTGGAGCAATCTGCCTGACAAATATTGGGTTAATGTGATCTGAAGTTCCTTTCTAAAGGAATGCAGAAGACAGTTTCCTTTCTTTGAAGAGAGAAGAAATCAAATAAAGGGTATATTGAACACATGTGTTTTGAGGACATATTTGTATATACATACACAAAAATGTTGCCATATAGCTTGGGTAGATTTATTGAGTCACCTAGCAATACTGGACATGTCAATAGCTAGAAAATGCTTTCTGGCATTTTGAATCCAGAGGCCAAATCTAAGCTTTCTAGCCTTCACTTAACCACTAGTTTCATAATCTCACCCGACTTACAAGGTTTAATGAGTAAAAATGAAAGTTTCAGAAAGAAATTAAGTTGGAAATCATTCCATTTTGTATCATATTTACAATGGCTTAGGAAAATTTTTTAAAGACAAAGTTACTTCTGGCTCCATACTGAAGCCTTTCAGAAGACCTGAAATGAATGTCATCCAGAATAATCACTAAAATGTATTTGCTTTGATACGTTCAGGATAATTTCCCTGGTTTTGAACATTCTAATGGTTAAAGCAGGACAAATAAGGGCAAAAGGAACAGAACACATCATCCTGACAAAAATCTGAGTCCAGGCTACAGTTGCAAAAATCACTTCTTTTTAACTGGTGAGTCATTCACTTATTTTAAAATGAAGCTTACCACTACCTACCCTACCAGGAAACTAGAAAATGGCCCGTGGCTTAAAGTCTGTTACAGGATTAATTGGCTCTCTATGCTATCATATTTTCACATGGGACAATGAACATAGAGCAAACCATCTCTATAAATGGATCAAAGCAAAGGATGAAAATATTGGGAGGGCTATTATCTCAAAATTTTATTCTTCTAAGAATCTACCACTATTTTTGATCAACACCAGCATTAGTTATTTTATTACTGAGGGCACAACAGAAAACATTATTGTGAGAACATTCATGAACATTAGTACTAGTAAAATGTGAAAAACTATAATCAAATTAAAAGTAACATATAATCTTTGGCATCTGTGTGTTCACAATTCAAATGTAGTTTTATTAAAATCCTATAAAATATTTCTTTTCAGGCTATGATGGAATTACTTGTAGTAGACCAATGCTTTAGCTGAAAACAAATGGAAAAGCAAATACAAAGTAAATTTGTCTGAGGGCATTGCAGAAATGCTGGGAGATTGCCAGGTCTTGAAGGGCCAAGGTCCTAGAGAAAAGGGAAACTCACCGAGGAAAACTCTACCATTTTTATTCCATTCTTCTTGTTAGGACATTTGCTGATTCCTGACATGGAGAGAGAAAACTTTAACTGGGCAAAAGAAAACTACTAAGAATCAGATAAACCAGAAGAACTTCTGATAATCTCATAGGAATGGAGATGCAAAATAGGGGTTTGGGGTTGTCAAGACAGCTAAAACATGAAGGGCCAAGTACTCAAAGAGAAGAGTTCAGAAAAGTGAGTCTGATACTCCATAGCAGTTTTCCCCTTGAGGCATTTGCTGATTTTTTTAAATTTTTATTTATTTATTTTTAGAGAGAGAGACAGACCGAGAGATAGTGTGCACATGTGTGTGTGAGAATGGGGGAGGGGCAGAAAGAGAGAGGGAGAGAGAGAATCCCAACCAGGCTCCATGCTGTTAGCACAGAGCCCAATGCAAGGCTTGATCTCACAACCTATGAGATCATGACCTGAGTTGAAATCAAGAGTTGGACACTTAACCAACTGAGTCACCTAGATGCCCCAGCATTTGCTCTTTCTTAATTTGTGTGATGTAAAAGGCTCAGAAATCAGGGGAGGAGTTAATATGGTGAAGTAGCAGGGGCACCCTTCTCTTGTCTTGTCCCTTGAACACAGCTAGACCAACATCAAATCATTTTGAACACCTAGGTAATTGATCTGAGGATTAAGAGAACAATTGGCATAATTTGAGGGTGAGAACATGGCAGGTAAATAATGCAGAGAGGGGAACTGGGAGACAGAAAAGCCACAGTACCTTTGAAGTTCCTTCAAAGCCACAGAGAGGAGGGAGCTGTTTTCAGAGAAATTAGAAAGAGAGGGGGAGAGAGCAGCGCATGGATTTGCACTGCACTCCCTCTGAAAGTAGCTAGAGAGAAAGAGAGAACAAGTGAAAAAAAAAGTGAAAACACTTGCAGAGGACTGCAGGAGAAAACTTCCCCAAAATCATTGATGGGGGGAAAGAAGAGGGTTTCAATAAACAGTGGAGCACAGACTCAGTCTCAAGTTCTGGAGGTCACCTGGTGGTGCTCCAGCAAAGGAAGCAGGGCAGAGTCCCAGGAGCAGGCAGAATCCCCTGGGTCACTTGGGGAGAAGCAGTTTGGAGTACATTTGGTAGAGGCCATATGGCTTCTCCTAGGGCAAAAGACCTGGCAGACACCATAGAGCTGCCCTGTTCACCACTATAGGAACAAAGATGCTGGCTGAGGGCAGCAAACCCTGGTGCCTGCTATGTGTTGTGATTTACTATAAACTCCAAGCTGCTGCAACTGCGTGGTCGAATGAACATTTTCTGGGACAAATTGGCTCCAGCCACAATGTGGTAAGACCCTCTCCCAGAGACCAACGTGGTTCTAAGCAGTGGGGGTCTCTGAAAGTGCGGGCTTTTGAAACATAGCCGTGACCGAAATAAAACCCAGAAGGGTCACACCACCCGCCAGGCAGACAGATCAGCCACAAACAGGGTCAAAGCAGGGAGTTGACAGAAGCTGGGAACACAGGAGGTGTGACTGATCCCATATCTGTGAGGGCCAAACACCCACTCTGGAGACTAGAGAGTGGGGTGAATCCATTTTCTTTTTCTTTTTTTTATTAAAGTATACATGATATAATTTTAATATGCAAACCACACATATACATGGCAAGTGTGCACACATACACACATGCCCATTCCCACTACTGTTGGAAAATTATTTAAATTTTTTTCTGTTTATTTATTTTTGAAGGAGAGAGAGGCAGAGCATGAGCAGGGGAGGGACAGAGAGGAGACACAGAATCTAAAGCAGGCACCAGGCTCTGAGCTGTCAACACAGAACCCAACACAGGGCTTGAACTCATGAGCCTTGAGATCAAGATCTGAGTTGAAGTCGGATGCTTAACCGACTGAGCTACCCAGGCACCCTTTCACTATGTAGCATTTTGTATTTCCCACGATTGTTTACACGTGTTGCTTCAAATTTGTTTTCACCTGCAGCCCACCAGCACTGACGGACCTCAGTGAGCTAAAGGGCACCACCGAATGGAGAAAGAAACCATTACAACAAGCCCCCACCCTGCTGTGCCTCCAAGCACTTCAATAGAGCAAGTCTGCCTGAGAATCAGAGCAGCAGGCCCTTACCCCAGAAGACAAGCACAAGCACAAACCCCTTCTATGCACTAAGTCTACTGATCATAAAGTGCTGCAAAGCTTCAGCTCTAGGGGAAACTGGATCTAGCTTCCTTTTGCGTGTGCGCGCGCGTGTGTTTTTATTATGCTTGTTTTTGTTTTTATTCTATGATACAAAAAGAGTAATTTTTAATTTTATTTTAATTTTATTAATTTTATTTTTAAATTTTTTATCTTTTTTCTCTTTCCTTTTTTCTATCAAACTTCTCTCTCTTTGTTTTAATATACAGGTTTTTTAATGTTTATTTTATTTTTGAGAGAGAGGGAGTGAGCATGAGCAGGGGAGGGGCAGAGAGAGGGGGAGACAGAGGATCTGAAGCAGGCTCTGCCCTGTAAGCACAGGACCCAAAGTGGAGCTTGAACCCACAAACTGTGAGATCATGACCTGAGCGAAAGTCAGATGCTTACCCGACTGAACCACTTAAGCCACCCAAGCACCCCTCTATCAAGCTTCTCTTAATAAGAAGACCAAAACACACCTAGGACCTAGCTTCCTTTATTTATTTATTTTTAATTTTTAAATTTTATTTTATTATTATTTTTTCCCACAAAAATGACAAGATGGAGGAATTCAACCCAAAAGAAAGAACAGAAAGAAATGATGACCAGGGATTTAATCAATAGAGATACAAGTACGATGTCTGAACTAGAATTTAAAACAACAATTATAAGGATTCTAGCTGGGCTTGAAAAAGCGTACAAGACACTAGAGAATCCCTTACTGCAGAGATAAAAGAGCTAAAATCTAGTCAAGCCAAAATTAAAAATAAATGCTATAACTAAAATGCAAACCTGAATTATTGCTATGACAGCAAAGATGGACAAAGTAAAGAGTTAGTGATATAGAAGATAAAATTGTGGAAAATAACAAAGCTAAAAAGAAGAGGAAACAAGGGTAATGGATCACAAAGGTAGAGTTAGGGAACTCAGTGACTTATTAAAATGGAATAACATTTGTATCATAGGTGTCCTAGAAGATGAAAAGAGAGAAAAGGGAGCAGAAAGTTTATGTGAGCAAATTATAACTGAAAACTTCCCTAAACTAGGGAAGGGTGTAGACATCAAAATTCAAGAAGCACAGAGAACTCCCATTAAATTCAACAAAAGTTGGCCATCATCAAGGTATATTATAGTCAAATTCACAAAATACACATACAAGGAAAGAATCCTGAAAGCAGCAAGGGAAAAGAGTCCTTAAACTGTTTGCAGCCTATCTGTCCACAGAAACTTGGAAGGCCAGAAAAGAGTTGCAGGATACATTCAACTTGCTAAATGGGAAAAATATGCAGCCAAGAATACTCTATCCAGCATGGCTGCCATTCAGAATAGAAGGAGAGATAGAGTTTCCCAGACAAACAAAAACTAAAGGACTTCAAGTCCACTAAACCAGCCCTGCAAGAAATATTAAGGGGGACTCTCTGAGTAAGGGAAAAAAAGACCAACAGCAACAAAGACTAGAAAGGAACAGAGAACATCACCAGAAACACAAACTTTACAGGTAACACAATAGCGTTAAACTCATATCTTTCAATAATCACTCTGAGTGTAAATGGACTAAATGCTCCAGTCGAAAGACATAGGGTATCAGAACGGATAAAACAAAAACAAAAACAAGACCCATCTATATGCTGCCTATGGGAGACTCATTTTAGACCTAAAGACATTGGTCTTCCAAACTCATTCTACAAGGCTAGCATTACCTTGATTCCAAAACCAAAGACCCCATTATAAAGGAGAATTACAGGTCAATATCCCTGATGAACATGGATGCAAAAATTCTCAATATACTAGCAAGTTGAATTCAACAGTACATTTAAAGAATTATTCACCACAATCAGGTGGGATTTATTCCTGGCCTGCAGGCTGGTATAACATTCACAAATCAATCAACATGATACACCACATTAATAAAAGAAAGGATAAGAACCATATGATCCTGTCAATAGATGCAGAAAAAGCATTTGACAGAATACAGCATCCATTATTGATAAAAAACCTTAACAAAGTAGGGATATAAGGAGCATACCTCAATATCATAAAGGCCATATATTAAAGACCCACAGCTAATATCATCCTCAATGGAGGAAAACTCAGAGCCTTTTCCCTATGGTCAGGAACCAAACAAGGATGTCCACTCTCACCATTACTATTTAACATAGTACTGCAAGCCTTAGCCTCAGTAATCAGACAACAAAAATAAATAAAAGGCATCCAGATTGGCAAGCAAGAAGTCAAACTTTCACTATTTTCAGATGGCATGATACTCTGTATAAAAGCCAAATGACTCCACCAAAAAATTGCTAGAACTAATACATAAATCCAGTAAAGTTGCAGGATATAATATCAATGTACAGAAATCTGTTGCATTTCTATACACCAATAATGAAGCGATAGGAAAAGAAATCAAAGAATAAGTCCCATTTGCAATCGCACAAAAAACAATTAGATACCTAGAAATAAACCTAACCAAAGAGGTAAGATATCTATACTCTGAAAACTATAGAAGACTTATGAAAAAAATTGAAGAGGACACAAATAAATGGAAAAGCATTCCATGCTTATGGATTGGAAGAACAAACATTGTTAATATGTCTATACTATTCAAAGCAATCTCCACATTTAATGCAATCCCCATGAAAATACCACCACATTTTTCAAAGCACTACAACAAACAATCCTAAAATTTGTTTGGAACCATAAAAGATCCCGAATAGCCAAAGCAATCCTGAAAAAGAAAAACAAAACTGGAGGCCTCACAATTCCGGATTTCATGCTGTATTGTAAAGCTGTAGTCATCAAGACATTATGGTACAAAAACAGACACATAGATCAGATCAATGGAACTGAATAAAAACAATTAAAAAAAAAAAAGAAATGGACCCACAACTATATGGTCAACTAATCATTGACAAAGCAGGAAGGAATATCCAATGGAAAAAAGACAGTCTCTTCAACAAATGGTGTTGGGAAAATTGGACAGCAACATGCAGAAGAACAAAACTGGATCACTTTCTTATACTGTACACAAAAATGAATTCAAGATGGATGAAAGACCTAAATATGAAACAGGAAGCCATCAAAATCCTAGAGGAGAACACAGGCAGCAACCTCTTTGACATCAACCTCTTTGATGTTCTTACTAGACACGTCACCAGAGGCAAGGGAAACAAAAGCAAAAATGAACTATTGGGATTTCATCAAAATAAAAACTACAGCACAGTGAAGGAAGCAATCAACAAAACTAAAAGGCAGCCTATGGAACGGGAGAAGATATTTGCAAGTGACAGATCTGATAAAGGGTTAGTATCCAAAATCTGTAAAGAACCTATCAAACTCAACACCCAAAAAACAAACAACCCAATTAAGAAATGGGCAGAAGATATGAATAGACACTTTTCCAAAGAATACATCCAGATGGCTGCCAACATATGAAAAGATGCTCAATATCACTCATCATCAGGAAATACAAATCAAAATCAAAATCAAAACCACGATGAGATATCACCTCACACTGGTCAGAATGGCTGAAATTAACAATGCAAGAAACAACAGGTATTGGTGATGATGTGGAGAAAGGGGAATCTTCTTGCACTGTTGGTGGGAATACAAACTAGAGCAGTCACTCTGGAGATGAGTATGGAGGTTCCTCAAAAAACTAAAAATAGAACCAGCAATATGATCCAGCAATTGCACTACTAGGTATTTACCCAAAGGATAATAAAATACATATTGAAAGGGTGCATACATCCTGATGTTTACAGAAGAATTATCAACATTAGCCAAACTATGGACAGAACATGAAGGTCCATCGACTTCATGGATGGAATAAAGAATGAATAAAGAATGGATAAAGATTGGAGATATATATATATATGGAATAAAGAGTGGAATAAAGAATTCCATGTATATATATATGGAATAAAGAATGGAATAAAGAATGGATAAAGATTGGATATATATATATATATATATATATATATATATATATATACACACACACACACACACACACACACACACAATGGAATATTATTCAGTCTTCAGAATAATGAAATCTTGCTATTTGCAATGATATGGAAGAACTAGAGTGTATTATTTTAAACAAAATAAATCAGAGAAAGACAAATACCATATTTCAGTCACATGTGGAATTTAAGAAACAAAACAGATGAACATATGGGAGGAGGGGAGAAGAGAGAGGGAAACAAACCATGAGAGACTCTTGAAGGTAGAGAACAAACTGAGGGTTGATGGAGGGAGGTGGATGGAGGATGGGCTAGATGGGTGATGGTTATTAAAGAGGGCATTTGTTATGATGAGCACTGGGTGTTGTATGTAAGTGATGAATCACTGAATTGTACTCCTGAAACCAAATTGCACTATATGTTAACTATCTAGAATTTAAATAATAAATTGAAAAAAAAAAGGCTCAGAAACGACTGAAAAAAACAATAGGAAAACATAGCAAAAGTTTTTACTGGTCATGTATATGTGGGGAAAGGAAAATTAGAGCCTAGTACCCTCTAAAATCTAGAAAACACCCAAGCTATCAGTGGGAGTCTGGAATATGTATTAAGGGTAGGTTTAAATCAGAGACAGATTCAGTCTTACAAAGGCTGTAACATAGCTTTGAAGCAAGGATTAAGGTAAATTGCCCATATGTGAGCTGTCTGGCAGAGGGTAGCATTAATCCTCTCACCCTCTCCAATTTTTTATACATAATGTTTGACATTCAATTAAACATATCAAGTATATAGAAAACAGGGTCAAGAGATAAATAGGCAATAAAAATAGACAGAAAGGTGATCAAGATATTTTAGTTATCATAAACATTCATGTATCTAATTAATATATTTGTGAAACTAGATGGTAAGATGAAGAATTTCAACAGAGAACAGAGAAACTAAGAAAGAGCTCAATAAATAGGTACATCAGCAGATTTAAAACAACTGACAGGATTACCATATTTAAAGATAGGTCAATTGAAAAATATACACATTAATCCAATGAGAAAAAATGGAGAGAAAAAAGTGTTAGGAACATAAGAATTATAATGAAAAGGTCCAAAATATGTATATCTGCGATTTCAGAAGAAGATAGATTAGGCAAAAGCAATATTTAATTTTTTTTAATGTTTATTTTTGAGAGACAAAATGTGAGTGGGGGAGGGGCAGAGAGAGAGGGAGACACAGAATCCGAAGCAGGCTTCAGGCTCTGAGCTGTCAGCACAGAGCTTGACGCAGGGCTTGAACTCACAAACCATGAGATCATGACCTGAGCTGAAGTCAGACGCCCAACGGACTGAGCCACCCAGTTGCCCCAAAAGCAATATTTAAAAGAGGTAATGTCTGACAGTTTTCCAAGACTTATAAAAGACATCATGCTACAGATACAGGGATCACTCTGACCCTCAAGAATTATAAATAAACTAAAGGAAATAACAACCCATATATCCACATACATCAGTGTAAAAATGAAGAAACTTAAAGATAATGGGGAAATATTAAAAGCAGTCAAAGAAAAAAGACACAGAACTTTCAAATGGTCAATGAACAACAAGGCTAATATCTGACTTCTCAATGAAAACTTCAGAAGCCAGAAAACAATGGAAAGGTATCCTTAGGTATTGAAAGGAAGTAATTTCCAAACTAGAATTTTATGCTCAATAAATATATTCTTTAAAAATTAAGGAAAAATTGGGGTGCTTGGGTGACTCAGTCACTTGAGTATCCAACTTCTGCTCAGATCACGATCTCACAGTTGGTGGGTTCGAGCCCCTCATCAGGCTCTGTGCTGACAGCTCAGAGCATGAAGCCTGCTTCGGATACTGTGTCTCCCTCTCTCTCTGCCCCTCCTTCACTCACACTCTGTCTCTGTCTCTCAAAAATAAATAAAAATGTTTAAAAATTTTTTTTTAATTAATTAAAATTAAGAAAAATAAAGATACTTTTAAACAAACAGAGAATTTATTGCCAGGGATTCCCAAACAAAAAACACTAAATCAGGCTTTCCAGGCAGAAAAAAAATGATCCCACATTGAAATACAGAAAGGAATAAAGAAAGGAGATACACAAATGAATAACATGCTAACAACAACTCATGTGATGTATGTACAGTTAAAGTTCAAGACAACCGTATCACAAAAAGCAGAGAATGAGTAAATGGAGTTAAAACTTCTAGCATGAGAAGTGGCCAAAGAACTAATTTATAATGAAACTTAAGAAGTAAAAAGCACAGGGATGCCTGGCTGGCTGGGTCAGTAGAGCATGCATCTCTCGATCTTGTGGTGGTGAATTCGAGCCCCATGTTGAGTATCAATATTACTTAAAAATAAAATCTTTTTGTCTTTCTTTTCAAAGTTTTTTTTAAATTCTAGTTAGTTAACAAAAAATAAAATCTTAAAAAAAAGGAAGTAAAAAGCACAGACTGTAGTCTGTAGGGTGGCCATTTAAAGAATAGTATAGGAATACATAACTAAAAGCAAGATGAAAACTGTGGAATAATAAAAATATTTTTAATTATCTAAAAGAAATTTTAAAATAAATAAATAAATAAATAAATAGTCTACAAAATAGGCAGGATGGCAGCTACCCAAGCAAATCAGTATTAGGCTGAATTTGAGAAAAACAAACACCAACTATATGTGGCCAGCCAGACACACATTTTATTATAAGGACAAAACCAAAGGGGTGGAAATTAGAAGATAAAGAAAAATGTACCATGCAAACACAAAGCAGAAGAAAGCTGGTACAGCTGTACCAAGTACTAGTGAACTGACAAGGTAAACTTTAAGGTAAGAAACAGCACTAGAAATGAGGAGAGACTTTGATAATAATAAAAAGGTCAGTCTTCAAGAAACATACGAAAGTTATAAATTTGTATGCACGTAATTACATAGTTACAAAATATATAAAATAAAATGTGACAGAACTACAGGTGGACATAAACATATCCACAACGCTACTGGGACATTTAAACATGCATTTCTCTGTAAATGACGGAACAAGTCAACCAGAAATCAGTAAGAGCATAAAAGACTTGAACAACATGATTAAGAAACTTGACCTCATTGTTCTATATAGAACACTGTATCCAAAAATGATGGGATAGCTCTCCTTTTCAAATGCACATGGAATATTTACCAAAATTTAACATATTTTGGACCTTATATAAAACAAGGAGTGAAATCACTCAAAGTATGTTATCTGTCAGTAAAGTTAATCCATAAATCAATAATGAAAGAGAACTCAAAAATTCTCAAATGTTTGGAAATTTTAAAATTTCTAAATAATTTATGGGTCAAAGAAGAAATGAAATGGAAATCAGTAAATATTTTGAAGTGCATGATAAGAGGTTCTATTTCCAGTAATGGTGGAGAGGCTTCTACTGGATTAACCCTCCTACAGATAAAAATTATAAACTCTGGGCAAAATATTAGTAACCTCTGGACAACAACAGCAACAAAAACAAATGACTATTAATTATTGCTTGAAACCAGTGAAAAAGAAAAAAATCCTAAAAGCTTCCAGATTAGGGGGAAAAAAAGACAAATTATGTACAGAGGAAATGAGATAAAGCTGATTGCAGATTTCTTTGTGGAAGCAATGCAAATTGGAAGACGGTGGAGCAAAATCTTTAAAGTGCTGAGATTAAAAAAAAAATCTGTCAATGTAGAATTCTTTACTCATCAAAAATAAAGAAATATTCAGACATACAAAAGCTGAAAGAATTCATCACGATCAGATCTGCACAACAAATGATAGAGGAAATTATTCAAGCAGAAGGAAAATTATAGGAGTTGGAAATCTAGATCAAAGGAATGAAAAGCACCAGTAAAAGTAAGTATATGGGTAAACATAGACATTTTCCTATTATTGGAATATCTATAAAAGAAAAGTAATAACAGTGTATTATGGGTTTTATAACACATGTAGAAGAAAAATATATGACAGCAACAGTACAAAGTCCAGGAAGGGAGGAATGAAAATAATCTCTTGAAAGGCTCTTAAATAGTCATGTAAAATGCTATATAATATCATTTGAAGACAGATTATGATAATTAAAAGTTGCATACTATAAATCCTAAAGCAACCATTAAAATAACATAACAAAGTGGTCTAGCTAATAACCAATTTAAAAGATAAAATTAAAGCATAAAATACATACACTTAATCCAAAAAAAGCAGAAAAAAAGGGAAATGGACAAAATACTGACGGACAAATAGAAAACAAATAATGAGAAGACAGAATTAAATCCAATCATGTCAATAATCATATTCAGTGGTCCAAACACCTCAATTTAAAGGCACAGTTCAAATAGGATAAATCAATCAAGACCCAAGTAATGTGCCTACAAAAAATTGAAATGTAAAGACATAAACAGGTAAAAAATAAAAGAAAGGAAAAAGATACACTACATTAACATTAGTCAAAAGAAAGCTTGAATCGTTATGTTAATATCAGTTGAAGTCAATTTCAGAGAAAAAATTACCAAGCACACAGAGGGTCATTTAAAATGACAAAAAGGTCAGGGGCACCTGGGTGGCTCATTCAGTTAAGTGTCCCACTTCAGCTCAGGTCATGGTCTCATGGTTTGTGGGTTCAAGCCCCACATCTGGCTCTGTGCTGACAGCTCAGAGCCTGGACCCTGCTTTGGATTCTGTGTCTTCCTCTCACTCTGCTCCTCACCCACTCACACCTGTCTCTCTCTCAAAAATAAATAAACATTAAAAAAATTTTTTTTAATGACAAAAAGATCAGTTCATCAAGAGTATATACAATTTTAACATTTATGTTTCTAAAACAGACCTTCATGATATATGAAGCAAAAACTGAAAAAACTACAAGGTGAAATAGACAAATTCACAATTACAGATTTCACCACCTATTTGTCTATAATTGAGAGAAAAGTGTACAGAGCATCCGAATGGATATAGAAGATTTGAACAACCCTATCAATGTACACCAACTCCACCAATTAACACTCCACCAATTAACAGCAGAATGCACATTTTTTTCAAGTAAATTTACCAAGACACATCATGTTCTAGGCCATAAAATTATTCCTTAATAATTTTTAAAGGTATGAAGTCATCCAAAGTATATTATCTACAATGGCATTAAATTAGAAATAAATAACAAAGTCCCTAGGAGATCCCCAAATATTTGGAAATAATGAAACTTTCAAATAACTTGTGGATCTCAGAAAAAAAATGCAAAGGGAAGTTACAAAGTGTTTTGAACTGAATGAAAATGAAAACACATCATATAAAAACTTGTGGAATGTAGCTAAAGCTATACTTAAAAGGAAATTTATAGCACTAAACACCTATATTAGAAAAGAAAACATATTTCAAATCAAAGACTAAACCTTAAGAACCCAAAATAAGAGGAGCTAATAAAACCTAAAATAATCAGAAGAAAGAAAATAGTAAAGATCAAAGCAGAAATCAATGAAATGAAAAACAGAAAATAATAAATATTTATGAAAGAAAAAGCTAGATCTTTGACAAGATCAATAAAACTGATGAACTTCTAGTCAAATGACTTCACTATGATTTTTACCAAACATTTTTTCCAGATTATCATCCTTTATTGTATGTGTGTTACATACATAGCTTCCTTTCTCACCCCTCTGTCCTCATTCTTGTCCAAGATCTTAATTACTTCATTAAAACAGCTTAACTGGTGTTTTTTGAAATCATAGCTAAGACATTGACACTGATACAGTCCTAAGACCTTCTTTGGATTTTATAAATTTTACATGTACTCATTTGTATTTGTGTGTGTGTGTGTGTGTGTGTGTGTGTGTGTGTGTGCGTGTATTTAGTTCTGTGCAATTTTACATGGGTGGATTTCTGTGACCACTGGTACAATCAAGATACAAAACAGTTCACTTGCAAAGAACCTGCATGCTACTCTTATATAACCATAGCCACGTCTCTCTTAGTACTACCCCCTGCTCCCATATAACCCTTGACAACAACTATTCTGTACTACTCTATAATCTTGTTATTTCAACAAAATTTTATAAAGTGAATCAGGCAGAGATTCATTTTTTTTCACTTAGCACAATTCCCTTGATACTTATCCAAGTTGTTGCACATTTAATAGTTCATTACTATTTATTGTTGTGTAGTATTTATGAAATGAGTGTACCACAGTTTGTTAAAATATTCACCTGCTGACGTATACATGGCTGGACTTCTTCCAGTTTTTGGTCATTGTGGATAAAGTTGCTACACACATTCATGTACAGAATTTTGTATGGACAGAAGTTTTTTGGGGGACATAAGTTCTCATTTCTCTGGGATAAAGGTCCAAGAGTGCAAAGGCTGGGCCATGTGGTAGTTGCATGTTTACTTCTATAAGAAACTGCCAAACTTCCAAAATCATAACACAAAATGGATCATACACCTAAATGTAAAACCTAAAACTATAAATTTATGGAGGGAAACATAGAGAAGGTGTTTGTGACCTTGGGCTGGGCAGTAATTTTTTAGATACAACATTAAAAGATGCATTGAAAGGAAATATTGAGAAATTGTACATCAAAATTGAAAAACTTCACTTTTCGAAATACAGTTTAAGAAAAGACAGTTTGAGGAAAAATATTTGCAAACCCCATATTTGATTAAGGACTTGGATCCAGAATAAAGAACTCCTCAAACTCAATAATAAGACAATGAACAACCCAATATAAAGTAGGCAAAATATTTTCATGGTCACTTCACCAATGATGATATACAAATGGCAAATATGCATACGCACGATTAAATCGTCAGGGAAATGAATTAGAATTGCAATGAAATACGACCATCCAGGGATTAGGATTTCTAAAATTAAAATGTCTGATTATACCAAGTGTTGGAGAAGATGGGTAGCGACAGCAATTCTGTACACTGCTGGTGAGAATGTAAAATGGCACAACTACTCTGTTAAACAGTTTGGCAGACTCTTAAAAAGGTAAGCAAACCTATACCCACCCTATGGCCTTGTCATTCTGCTCCTAGGTAGAAAAGAAAGCATATGGCCATGCCAAGACTTGTACACAAATATTTACAGCAGCTTTATTTCTAATAGTCCCAGACTGGAAACAACCTAAATGTACATCAATAGGTGGTTGGTTAAATTAATTGTGATACATACATATGGTGGAATACTGCTCAGTTTTTTTTAAAAAATGAATTAATATGGGGCGCCTGGGTGGCTCAGTCGGTTGGGTGTCTGGCTTCGGCTCAGGTCATGATCTCACAGTCCGTGAGTTCGAGCCCCCACATCGGGCTCTGTGCTGACAGCTCAGAGCCTGGAGCCTGCTTCAGATTCTGTGTCTCCCTCTCTCTCTGCCCTCCCCCGTTCATGCTCTGTCTCTCTCTGTCTCAAAAATAAACAAACATTAAAAAAAAAAATTAAAAAAAATGAATTAATACATGGCACAACATGGATAATTCTCAAAATTATTATGCTTAGCATAAGAAGAAAGACAAAAAGAGGAGAGAAGACTGTATGAATTACTTCCATAAAATTTGAGATAAGGCAAATAATCTAAAGTGACAGAAAGCTGATCAGTAGTTGCTGGAGGATAGGGATGGGGAGTGGCAAAAAGGAGGTAATACAAAAGAGTTTGAGGAATCTTTTGGAAATAATGGATATTTCCATTATCTTATTGTTGTGATTGATGACAGTTTCATGCACATGAACCTATATTCAAGTGTATCAAATTATTCACTTCAGGTACATACAGCTCCTTGTCTGTCAATTATACCTCAAAAAACCTGCTTTAAGATTTAATTAAAAAGTTTTCCTGCAAAGAAATATTCAGACCCAATTGTATTCACTGTTGAATACTTCTAAACATTAAGGGAGAAATAGCACCAATCTTAAGCAAACTCTTAGAGAACACATGAAAAAGGAAAGGCTTCTCAACTTGTTCTATGAGGCCAGCATATCCCTAATATCAAAATCAGACAAAATAAGGCAATACAAAAAAATAAATTGCCAGCCAAATCTCTCTTATAATGCAAAACCCTAAAATTTTTTTTAGCAAACTATATCCTGCAATGAAAAAAAAGTATAACTTATCACAAAGAAGTTAGGTTTATTCCAGTAATGATTCTGAAAAATCATTCAGTGTAATTCACCAATTATTAGAATAAATGTGAATATTATTATTATTTGAACAGATCTACAAAAAGTATTTGACCAAATTCTATAGGTATTTATTTTAAAAACCACACTTAGCAAACTAAAAGTAAAAGGGAACTTCCTTAACACAATAGTGAATTTATAAAAATTCTGTAGTAAACATACTTAACGGTGAAATAGTGAAAGCTTTCCTGCTGTAATCAGGAATAAACCAAGGATGCTTGGTATCACTATTTCTATTCAATATTGTACAGTATAAAATGGCTAGTACAACAAGCTAAGAAAAAGGTTGAAGAATAGGAAAGAAAACAATAAAACTGTTATTATTAACAGCAACACGGTTGTGTTTGTAGAAAAGCCGAATGATTCTACAAAGTATTAGAATTAATGAATTTAGCCAGACCACTGAATAGAGGGTCAACATAAAACAATCAAGTATATTTCTAAGCATCAGGAAACATCACAAAATAAAACTTTAAGAAGATAACATTTAAGATGACACCAACAAACATCATATAACTAAAAATAAGTTTAATAAAAGTTATATACTTCCTTTCCATTGCAAATTACAAAGTAGCATATAGAGAAATTAAAGAAGGCCTAAATAAATGGAAGGATATATCATATTCATTTTATAATATAAAATTTCATTTTTCCTCTTCAATTCAATGAATTTATATGGGAATGGAAAGGACCAAGAAGAGTCAAGACAATCTTGAAGAAGAAAGCTTAAGTTCTTACTGCACCATAGATGAATTCGTATGGAACATGCTAATACATTCAGAACTAGATCTGCATATCCTCTGTACCTGATTTATGATGAAGGTGACACTAGTATAATGAAGAAATGATCATTTTTTCCAAAAGTAGTGCTGAACCAGTTGGATATCACAAGGACTAAAACTAATCTTGACATCTACCTCACACCATGCAAAGAAAACTCAAGATAAATTTTAGATCTACACATAAAAGGTAAACAATAACACTTGTAGAAGAGAAAGAACACTGGAGAGTATTTCAGTGACACAGGGTAGGCAAAGGTTTCTTAAACAGGATTCCAAAAGCCTGACCACAATGGAAAACTGGTAAATTAAACTATGTTAAAAGTAAGAATTTCTGTTTGTCAGGGGATCCTTAAGAAGTTGAAATACAAATCACCGAGTAGAACAAGGTATTTGCAACTCATATCTAGCAAAGAATTTAATATTCTAACCAATCAATAAGGAAAATACAAACCGTGGACAAAACATGTGAGCAGTTATGTCACAAAAAGAATAAGCAAATGTTCAATAAACACATGAAAAAAGGGCTTATGTCATGAGGCATCAAGTGAGTACAAACCAAAACCACAAGGAAATATTACTATACATACACTGAAATGATGAAAGTTAAGAGACAAACAATACCAAGTATTGGCAAGGATGTAGAACAATTGGAATTCTTAATCACTGCTGCTGAATGTGTTGATTTGTACAAGTGTTTGGCAGTACTTGCAAACACTTTATACCTTCATACTTATGCTTCATACCTTATGCTTCAATAATTCCACCTCCAGTTTTATGCCCAACATACATGTGTATACATGTACACCAAAATGCACGTGCAAGAATGTTTATGGCAGCACTCTTCATGATAGCTAAAAACTGAAAACAAGCCAAATATCCCTTGGCAGTGGAATAAATCAATAAGTTGTAGCGTATCCATACAACACAATACTCTACAGCAGGGGTCAGCAAACTTTTCTGTCAAGGGTTGGAGAGTAAGTATTTTAGGTTTTACATGTCACATGTTGTTTTTGTTGCATATTCTTGTCATTTTTCCACAACTCTTTAGAAACGTAAGAGCCATTCTTAGCTGGCGGGCCATACAAGAATGGCTGTAGTGGACTGCAGTCTGTTACTCCCTGCTCTAGACCAATAGTAACAAATAGGTTACTGCTACATGCAATAGCATGAATGAATTTCACTAACATAATTCTGCATGAGGGGAACTATTTGTAAAAAAACAAGTGCACACTTATAATTCTAGGCAAAACTAAAAAAATTAGAATTGTCTTGATTGTGGAGTTTTTGTGGGTAATAGCAGTGATGAACGTGGCAGAAATAGAGCACCTAAGGGCCACCAATATTATTTCTTGATCTGGATGATGGTTACACATGATTCATTCAGTGAAAACTCATTGATTTAGATACTTATGGTTTGCATAATTTTCTATATGTATATTATACTTCAAAAATAATTTTACTTAAAAATCGTGAAGTCCAGTTTTCCCCCTAACAATTGAGTTATTTTCTTCTCACTGCTGTTTCATACCAGCTTCTTTTCAGCTATCCTAATTAGTAAAAACCTTAGCCCATGCCCACAAGATTGTGTTGTGACTTATAGTCACTGTAAAGTTACTAAATAAGAGTACTCAAAATATTGACTTTCCTTGTCACGAGTGAGGGGGAAGGGGAGAGACAGAGAGAGAGAGAAAATAAGACAGAGTCAGAGAGAAACAGCATAGAACCTTGAGGAGAAGTCACCCCAAGTACAGCAGGACAATAGTTTCACCATCTGGCTTGCAGTCATTCATCGTGCTCATAACACTCATATTTCAGCAGAAAAGAAGAACACAGTTGGCCAAAATAAAAGAGCCTAGCTGAACATGGTTTTCTCATTTGTGCTTTATCCTAAACATTTGTAAAGATTTAGCAGCTTACCCCAGCAAGCATTTTTAATCCACATTCCAGTAATAGAGATTTCATGAATGCTTCTCAAGGATATTTTTATTTCCAGGCTCCAACCGAGCCAAGTTATTTCATTCTCTTAGGCGGCTTGGTGAAACCTTAAGATGGTAACCAATAGGACACACTGAAGGTGATCACTCTTGGAACTTCTAAAGGTTGGAGGTATTGGTAGGTGTGGCAATTTACTGGGTTTTCTGATCTCAATGAGAACTTGAAGATTTAGAAGTCAGGTAGTATTGTTTAGCTTTGAGCAAGGTAGGTGCAAACATTACAATAAACAACAGAGACAGGGCTGTTATCAGAATATTTTCACCTGCATATATAAGAAGTGGGTCCCTTGGGTCCCTGTAAATCATTTTCTAGGGTACTGCTTGACATATAGAGGTGAGAAAATTCTAGGCTCTGATGAGTAGAAACCTAACCTGAGTTGCCAGAGTGGGAATTAAAGGTCTCTTACACAGGTCTCAGACATAGGCCGAGTCACAGGTCAAGAACTTCTCAATTCAGGAGGGATGACTGGATCCCTTTGAAGAAGGGTCTAGCAATATGTACGCAGAGGTCCAGCATACTGTGAATATTCCTCAAGCCTTTCCCAGAGAGACCTGAAGCCATTTTCCAGTATGTTCCCCCCAAATAACCAGACTTTCTAGGCGTTTTTTTAGATACTAGTTCTGATATGATGCTAATCCCTGGAGAACCAAAAAGCCTGGGACATTGTGAATTAACTAATAGATGAAGTCTTTAATCTGTCTCACGAGGTGTCCACCCATCTTGTGATTAATTTCCCCACCATCAGAATTAGAGTGAGACTAGATATACTCAGTAACTAGCCAAATCTTGACATTGGTTCCCTGACCTATGCTGTGAAAACTATTATGACAGGAAGAGCCAAGTAGATGTCCCTGAAATTGCCCCCAACCCCATCATTAAGAAAGTAAACTAAAAGAATGCCACGTTTTTGGGAAATGCAAAGATTAATGCTGCTATCAAAGATCTGACACAGTCAAGACTGCAGACTCCAGCATATCTCTATTTAAATCACCTGTTGAAACAGCCTGATAGCTCCTGGAAAACAACTGAGATGATCACAAACTTATCCAGATGGTGATGATGATCACAGCTGTGGTTCCAGTTGTGGTATAATTACTAAAACAAATCAACAGGGTCCCTGGTATCTGGTATGTAGGTACAGTCCCAGCAAATCCTTTTCTCATTTACATCAACAAGATAATCAGAATCAGTGTGCATATACAAAGTAGTCACATCACTGTCCTGCCTAAGTGCTATGCCAGGTCCCCCAGTTCCCAATCAAGTTATAGTCCCTGACAGATTTCTGTGTTGTGGATACCAATTATTTTCCAAATAAAAGACAGTAAGGAAGCTAAGAGGCAAGCGGGGAGAAGTCTTCTGGATATTTCTCATTGTCCCTTCAGATCCACTCTCCATCCTTCTCCCCCCTACTCTGTGCCTGGGGAGGCTGGCCTATATGGATTATACGTTTGTACTTGCCTTCTGCCTTTTAGTTGATTTGGCCAATGGGAAGCATCTGCAAAGGATCAGTGGATGGTAGAAAAGGGAGGTGGAGGTTTTTTCTGCCATACTAGATTGTCTTGGATTGGTTGCATCCCTCCATGGAAGGCCACAGTTCTTATCAGGAAGCTCTCTCCATATACCACTGCTCTCTCCGGGCTCTACTCAGGCTTAGGGTTGATAATGGCTATGTTTGGTGCTAGGTACTGCTCTCTTCTTTGTTGAGTTCTCTAAACTCTGCCCATATCTTTATAAGTAATGCTTTTTTTTAACTTTTTTAAAAGTATATTTGGCACATACTGTTACACTAACTTCAGGTGGAAAACTCAGTGATTTGACAAGTTTACACATTATGCTATGTTGACCACAAGTATAGCCACCATCTGTCCCATTACACTGCTATCACAATATCACTGACTGTACTCCCAATGTTTTGCTCTTCATTCCTATGACCTACTTATTCCTTAACTGGAGGTCTCCCCCCCACTCCCTTCACACATCCTGCCCAATCCCCAAACCCCCTCCCTTCTGGCAACCAGCAGCTTGTTCTCTGTATTTATAGTTCTGATTCTGCTTTTTGTTTATTCATTTTTTAAGATGTCATTTATGAGTTGAATCATATGGTATTTATCTTTCTCAGTCTTATTTCACTTAGCATAATACACTCTTGGTCCACCCATGTTGTCTCAAATGGCATGATCTCATCCTTTTTAGGGCTGTGTGATATTCCATGATATATATTTATATTTATATATACCACAGTTTCCTTATCCATTCATCTATTGATGGACACTAGGTTGCTTCCATGCCTTGGCTATTGTAAATAATGCTGCAATAAACATAGGGGTGCATATATTTTTTCAAGCAAGTATTTTTGTTTTTCCTGGGCAAATACCCAATAGTGGAATTATTGGATCATATGGTATTTCTTTTTAAAATTTTTTGAGGAACCCCATACTGTTTTCTACAGTGGCTGTACCAATTTACATTTCTACCAATGGTGCATGAGAATTTCTTTTTCTCCACATCCTTGCCAACACTTGCTGTTTCTTGTCTTCTGATTTTAGCCATTCTAATAGGTGTAAAGTGATATCTCATTGTGGT
The DNA here is from genome assembly GCF_024362965.1 of Panthera pardus. Taxonomy (NCBI): domain Eukaryota; kingdom Metazoa; phylum Chordata; class Mammalia; order Carnivora; family Felidae; genus Panthera; species Panthera pardus. The sequence continues at coordinate 59,246,703 of NW_026526821.1, read as the reverse complement.
TTTGACTTGCATTTCCCCGATGATTGGTGATGTTAACCATCTTTTCATGTGTCTGTTGGCCACCTGTAGGTCTTATTTGGAAAAATGTCTATTCAGGTCCTCTGCTCATTTTTTAATTGGATTGTTTGGTTTTTTGGTGTTGAGTTGTACAAGTTCGTTCTATATTTTTTATCTTAACCCCTTATGGAATTTATCATTTGCAAATATCTTCTCCCATTCAGTAGGTTGTCTTTTTATTTTCTTAATGGCATCCTTTGCTGTACTGTGCAAAAGCTTTTTATTATGATACAGTCCCCATAGTTTATTTTTGCTTTTGTTTCCTTTGCCTTAAGAGGCATATCTAGAAAAATGTTGTAGGGTACCTGGGTGGTTCAGTCAGTTAAGCGTCTGACTTTGGCTCAGGTCATGATCTCACGGTCAGTGACCACATCGGGCTTTTGTGCTGACAGATTAGAGCCTGGATCCTGCTTTGGATTTTGTGTCTCCCTCTCTCTCTTTGCCCCTCTCCTACTCATGCCCTCTCTCTCTCTCTCTCAAAAATAAATAAAGATTAAAAAAAAAAGGAAAAATGTTGCTATGGCTGATGTCAGAGAAATTACTGCCTGTTTGCTTTTCTAGGATTTTTATGGTTTCAGGTCTCATGTTTAGGTCTTTAATCCATTTTAAGTTTATTTTTGTGCATACACAAGAAAGTAGTACATACATAAGAAAGTAGTATAGTTGCATTCTTTTATATGTAGCTGTCCAGTTTTCCCAGAACCATTTACTGAAAAGACTGTCCGTTCCCCATTGTATGTTCTTATTCTTTGTCATAGATTAATTGACCATATAAATGTTTATGGGTTTATTTCTGGGGTCTGTGTTCTGTTCCATTGATCTATGTCTCTATTTTTGTGCCCAGTGACATATTACTTTGTAATGTGCTACAACTTTAATATATCTTGAAATCTGGAATTGTGATACTCCAGTTCTCTTCCTCTTTCTCAGAATTGCTTTGACTATATGGGGTCTTCTGTGATTCCATACAAATTTTAGTATCATTGTTCTAGTTTTGTGAAAAATTCTGTTGGTAGTTTGCCAGGGACTGCATTGAATCTGCAGATTGTTTTAGGTAATATGGACATTCTAACAATATTGATTCTTCTAATCCATGAGCATGGAATTATCTTTCCATTTGTTTGTGTCATCTGCAATCTCTTTGATAAATGTTTTGTAGTTTTCAGAGTACAGGTCTTTCACCTTCTTGGTTAAGTTTATTCCTACATATTTTATTCTTTTTGGTGTAATTATAAATGGAATTATTTTTTAACTTTCTCTTTCTACAACTTTGTTGTTAGTTTATAGAAATACTACTGGTTTCTGAGTATTAATTTTATATCCTGTCACTTTATTGAGTTCACTTATAACTGCTAGTAGTTTTTTTGGTAGAGTCTTTAGGATTTTCTATGTATAACATCATGTCATCTGCAGATAGTGACAATTTAATTTCTTCTTTACCAATATGGATGCCTCATTTCTTTTTCTTGTCTGATTGCTATGGCTAGGGCTTCCAGTACTATGTTGAACAAAAGTGGCAAAGGTGGACATCCTTGTTCCAGAACTTATAGGGAAAGCTCTCAATTTTTCACTGCAAGTAGCTTTTTTATAAACTGTCTAACTACCAGATTGCATGTGCTATCTCTGTCCTGCCAGGACCCTGACAAATCTATAGATTAACAGTTTCCAGCCTCTATCTGGGGTTACTTGGGCCTGAGATAAAGTATATGGTGGCTGCAGCAACCAATGCCATTTCCATCCTTTGTGCTTCCCTCCTTTCTTTCTTTTCAAAGATCCAAAGAACCAGAAATATCCACCCAGCCTGCATATCCCCTACCTGCCATCTGGCCTGGAGCTTCTTTTTTGCAGTTCTCTCCTTCCTTGATTTTTTTCTATAACTAGTGTCTTGCTCTGAGATCTAGACCACCTGGCTATTAGATTCTGCCTACCCCTCACCATTCCATCTTCAAGGCTCAAGGTCCTCATATCTCCTTCCCTAGATGTCATGGCAGATCTAAAGGAGCCAGGAATCAGTCTTTCTCTGCATTCTCTCAGCTGCCTGATTGGTCACTTCAAGTTACATCATTTCTAAAATCAGAACCACTGTACCCAGGCCTACATGGTGCCTGACTGCCAGTTGTAATTTTGAGCTACCTCAGTTTCCATTCTTTCTACTTCCAGGTGATATTGCTTGGTCTCTACCTAGCCCCAAATATTTCACATTTGAGTTGCACCCCCAACACACACACACAAACTCCAAGGCCAGACAATTTCATAACAGTATATGAAGTGCCTTGCATATAGAAATTCCTCACTAAAGAAATAACACATCAGGAAGCAATTTGTAAACTATAAAGTGCTAGAGACAAACAATGCAATTGTGATTATTTGTTGACTAAATTAAATGACCAGCATGTACACAAGAGTTTGGTATGTTCAATATTCTTTTACATAATTGATATTTGTAAAGTGACAGTGAAGAAAACCACGTATAGTTTCCTTTTGTAAGTATCATTATTGTTTCTTCCTAAAGGTTCATGAGGTAAAGGCCTGCCTTTAAATATGTGGAAATGGTGAAAACATTCTGCCATGCTCTCTGGGAATGAGCTGGAGTCCACAGCTCACTAGGAATATAGTGTACACTGTTGTATGTGTATATATGTATGCATGTGTATATGTGCATGTAATGTGTGTATATGTGAATGGGTTTGCATGTATGGGAATGTATGGGGTGTGTATATGTGTGTAAATATGTATATATGTGGTATGTGTGGGTATATGTATACATGTGTATGTGGTATGTGTGTGTGTGTAGAAGAGGCAGCTAGAACTCTAGAGCAGAGATGGAAGACAGCAGGGCTAAAGATGTTTGAACTGCAGGTGATGGAGTGAGCTTTGTCAGAGGGGCTGTTAGAAAGCTAATTGATGAATTTCTCTGAGCAGGATAAAGCAGATGGCCAAAGAATATGAAAAGGTTCCAGGCCAATGTAGAGTCAAGAAGGAAAAAAAATCACATTCTTAGGTTTCAAAGAAGACAATGTTTAATGACAGGGACTACAACAGTTAAGTAATAACATGAAGGCTTAATATGTACTTAGGAGTTGTTTATTTTAATGCTTGCTGTACTTGGTGGTAATTCAGGGCTTATGAAAAAAGAGATAATAGTAATAATGATAATGATAACCAAGATGTATTAAGCACTATGTGCCAGGCGCTGTTCTAAGCCTCCTACATGTATTAGCTCATTTAATTCAAATAAAAACTCTCTGAAATATGCTCTATTATTCCCACTTTGCAGATAAATCAACTGAGGCACAAAGGGATTGAATGGTAACTAGCCAGTGTTCATATAGCTGGTAAGTGTTGGAGCCAAGATTCAAGTCCCTGTAGTCTGACTCCAGAGTCACTGGGGTCTACATGCTAAGTTACGCTTATTTCTGTGTATAACGCTAAGGGAGTGAACTGTTAGATTTTTGTTTATATTACACTGTCCTAAACCAGCTACTCTGATATTAAATAAAAGTATGAGGTGGCCAACCACTCTGGATTGCCCAGGAGATAACACTGGGAACAATCCCAGGCAAACAAGGATGGCTGGTCATCCTAAAAGGAACCCTATTTAAAATGAATAAATTTACCTCTATGGACTTCCACCAGTTTACTTTGCTTTGGCAATGAAAACATAACCAGAGTAATTTCTACATTTTGTCTCTGGCATTAATTAATAACTATCATATAAGTAAAATGGCCCTCACTCATTTTTCATTAAGCATTGGCTTTCCTCCCAGGCATCCTGGTTGGTTTTGTTTTGATATTGAGTGGAGGGTGTAGGCAAGCAGATAACCAAGCTCTCTAACCCACTGCAGGTGGGGGCATGTAGGCAAAGCTGGGTGGATACAGAGTTCTCCCATGGAAGCGAAAGGTCTTTAGGAATGGCAGGCATTGTCCAGAAGGACCTACCTCTCTGACCTCGCAGGAACTTCCCCTGTGGCTCTCTCAGCACAGGTCTGGCAGAAACCAGATCACTCAAGCCCAGAAGATGCCCACATGCACCACCTGTATCCATCAGACAATGCATACTGTGCTAACATTTCTGTTCTGCAAGTCACTAAAAAATTCAATGCCAGGTACACAGCCAGCACCTTTGATTTCTTTTTAGTAATTGGTCCATTGTCAATGTCTTTCTCACCTCTTCACAGTGTGGCTTCAGAGGGTATTTCCCAGCATGCCTTTAGCTTTCTTTGTTACTTGGCCTCCTGCCATCCACTAGAATCTTTTCCTTGAGTGACTGGGGGAAGGCACATTTATGCCAGTCTCTCTAGTGAGATCTTACTGCCTTAGTCCAGTGTACTGTCTCATGTTCAATGTCTCGGCTGGAAGAAAAGCCCCACTTGCTGGCTTGTTCCATTTTATCAGACCAGGCGACAGTCGAAGTGAAGTGACAAGTGCTCGAGGGTGCTCATTTCCTGAGCCTCAATTTGCACCCACTAATGATCTGCAATATCTGGGCTGAGGCATGTAGATTTGCAGAAATAAACCCTAATGGCTGCTAATTTCAAGTGGCATCAACAAAGTCACTCAGGCAGAAAGGGTATGCAGGTGGCACAATTGTATGTACAGTCTATAACTAGGATGGTTTTGAACTCAATTGCTTAAGAGTTAACAATAAACAATTGAGAAATGAACAACCTGGGATTTGAGATCATTTGTGTAAAATTCTATTTGCATAAAAAGAACCTATGTACCAGAACCAGAAACTCTGGTCATTATAGCTGACTAAATCATCCCAAGTGGTGATCACTAAAATGCAATTCTGCATAATTTCCTGACATTTTCATGTCTCTTTTATACAAGAAATCAGTTCGGAAATCCAAACAACTCAGCAAAAAAAAATTATAAATGTGAAACTAAGTATTATTTTCTCCCTATTCCTAAAGATAAAGTGGCACTATTTCAAGAGAGACACAAATCATTTAAAACTCCAATCTTAATCTAGCATAAAACCATAATAGTATAATTCTTCCTGGGGGTAAACTAAAGCCTGCTTCAAGGTCCCTGCTTATAATTATTTTACCATTAGAAGCATAACCATATTTCTAAAACTCGGTGTTTACTGTTCTGATCTATTTGCTTCACTCCCAACCATCAGCTGGTTCCCAGTTATAAAGATGAGCCTGGAAGGAAATTAAGGCCTTTCTAAGAACGAATAAAAGACCATCTCTTCTGCAAGTGGTGTTTGTATTATGTTTGTCATCGTTTGGCTGGTAGAGACTGTAGGAAATGGGAAGGAGATTATTACACAAGAATGCATATTGTAGGGAGAAAAAAAGATGTGCCCATTGATTCTGTGTCCTGTCCCAGAAATTGGGTGATGCAGTTCCAAAATGCTCAGTGATGTTCATTAATTTGCTTTGGAGAGAAAGAGACAGTCAGAGACAGAGACAGAAAGAGACAGAGAGAGAAGGACGCTCATCCCTGAGAAGCCAGCACTATTGTGCTGAGTCCTGGCATAGCACTGAGGACAACAATTTAAGAGGTCACAATTAATTTATCATTAAAAATATGATGAAAAAGAATCCTGGCACTGACTGGCTTGGCAGACTCCCCAATCTGAAAAGGAGAGGGAAATATCCTTTCTGTCAAGTTTTGCTTAATGGACCAAGAGAAATCAGGCCACGGGTCCAAATTTAAGGAGTATTTAAAGGATATTACTTAATGATGTATTAACCTGTGGGTTTATTTAGTCCCTGTTTACTCCTCTTTCTTTAACTCTTCATAGCTCTGCTTTGAATGGCAAGGTCCTGGGATAGCTCTGGCTGACATGAGGATGCTGTGGAGACCAGGGGTCGAAGAGAATGGAGTGCTCCCTGCTTATTGCAATCCTCCCTCCCAAAACCTGGGCAAGATCTCAAATAAGCCCTACTCTAATGCAGCCTCTGAGCACACTCTCTGCACAGGGATTCATCACCCAGACCTGGCTTAGTTCCCACTGCAGTCTCCCAGCTCCATGTTAATTCCCCCCATTCTGTCCTGACCTTGTACCTTGTCAGCTGAAATCTCTTCCCTTGCCACATTTCATTGATACTTCTCCCACTCAAAACCCCAGAATGTTGGCTTATTGGCTAGCATGTTAGGGAAGTCTAAACTCAACACCATTTTCAACCCTAATACAGACTTCAGAGTTGCCAAACTGCCCTCTGGCTCCACTTCTCTATAGCCAGGCAAAATGTCAATTGTTGAGTACCATTCTCTGATTCTCCTAATCTTTGTCAACACAGCCCTCCAAATGGTCACCAATTACCAATGTGAGTTAGCAAGCAAGATTAGTCTGCGAGTAAGAATACGTTGAACCCTGTCATGTGCCAAGAACTCTTCTAGGCTCTGGGGACACAGCAAAAAATACAACCAAGTCCAGGCCTAAATGAAAGTCAGATAAATAGATATATGATTTAATGTCAGATAGGGGAAACAATGGCATGAAGGAAAATTAAAGCAGAGTGAGGAGATGGCCTAATGGTGGTCAGAGAATAGAGAAAGGAAATAAATGAGGGAGCTAGCCATCCATATACCAATGGAGAAGATTCATCCAGACAAAGGGAATAGCAAGTGCAAAGGCCCTGAGATAGAAGGATGCTAGGGATCTGTCTGCCATCCCATCCCCCAGCCTGATCCCAATCTATTGCCCCATCACTTTTCCACTCTTGAGCAAAGCCAATCACTGCATAATCATGGCTCACCTATGCAAGTGTTGTTAATTCTCACCATCATCTCTGGGTCTGAGGTTACAATAAAGTGTTTAGATGACTGAAATCCCTCCCAGAAGTCATAGGAATTCAAAAGCTTGTATCCAGATTAAGAGAAACCAGTTTTGTTGCTTTCGGTCTAAATGTTAACCCTTCTTACTAATGCAAGGAGATTGACTGGTCATGGAGAAGGGGCCAAAAAACCTTTTGGATATTTTCTCTTGAACCATTTAGCAACCTTGCCCCCCTTATTTAACACCCTTAACAAGCTTTCTTCTACCAAGTCAACTTTTTGGTTGACTAACTTCCACTTCCTTCCCTTCTTCCTCCCCCTGCATTCCTTCTCTCCCTCACTTCGTCCCTAGCTCCTTCTCTCCATCTTTATCTCTCCTCCCACTCTTTACCTGGTGCCCCAGGATGAACCCAGTGATCCAACTTTGGGGTGGTGGGTCCTCATGGCAAGTCTTGGTAGATGTGGCTTCTCCTCTTCAATGCTAATGCTGCCTGTTAATTGCACAGTGGGGGGTCTTAGAGTTCCTTCTCATCTCATTCTAGCAAGATACACCTTGGGCATTTCATCTACCCCATCTAGTCCCTGCTTGGCTTCCTCTTCTCAGTCTGGGATTGCTGGCCTATGCTACTGAAGATTGATCTCAGGTGAGCACTGTTACCACCTGCACAGTTAATACACCAGGCTGTACATTGCCTTGGCTTCTTTATGGTGATTCATATTTTGTTTCCGCATTACTGGATCCATTCAGAGTTGTTTGCATATTTTCTCGTGATACTACTGGATGATGGAGATGTGTGTGTGTGTGTGTGTGTGTGTGTGTGTGTGTGTGTGTGTGTGTGGTGGTGGTGGTGGTGGGGGAAGGGACATGGAGGTAGATTAGTACATCAACCATTCTTCTCTAGCTCTCAGAACAAATCACATCCAAATCTCCAAATTCTGAATCCTGTTACTGCCAGGACTGGAATGTCTCCCTTTTCCTTTTTGACTGTGCCTTTAGGGCTTCAGGGCCAGTATCAATGATGCTCCTCTGATCTTTCCTAAATCTCAAGAATTTTTATTGAACTCATCCTTTGTTTTTTGTTTATTCAAAGTGGGTTAATTATTCAAATAAGCAAAACAAAATAAAATCTGAGTAGCTTAAAATGATGATGTAATTCCTGCTTGCAGGACAGTCCATGTGGGTTGGGTAGCATCTCTTCAGATAATGACCAAGAATGAAGCACCTTCCATCAATGCAGAGCCATCTTCAACAGATGGATTCTGAAGGCACCACAGTAGGACACTGAGAATGGAGGGTCTCACTGGGATGTCTCAGAGGCCAAGCCGGGGAGGGGCATAAGTAATTTCTGACCATGCTCCCTTGGCCAGAAATGAGTCGCATGGCCCTACTTATCTGCTGGGACACTGGGAGATGTTGTGCCACCTGCCCAAGAGGAAAAAGGACCCATTCCGGGTCCACATAAGCACAGTCTCTGCTACATTCTTTGATGCCTCATTTTGATTATGTTTTTTCTAATTATTCCTATAGATGTAGAGAAGTAATAAGGAACCTCAGAGGTTTAACTTGAACATCTCCTTTTACAGAAGAGGCCCAGAGACACAAAGTGACTTGCCTGGTGCAGAGTTTAGACTAGAACTCTGCTCTTCTGATTCCTGCCCCAGAGCTTACAATTCTGCTAAGTATTTTGCATTATTTTTACCTGACAAATACATATACTCATCGGGGTCAAGAACAGGTCTCTAGTGCCAGCTCCTTGAATGGGGCTGAACATGGAGAAAATCCTAACAATTGATCAGAGGTAAAGTTGCTGGGCACAATTTTTCCTCTTCAAAGCTGACCCTCTCAGATGGGCCTTTTTGACATGGAAGGAGGAGAGGAAGGAGAGCACACAGCCGTATTTCACAAATGTAAGATGCCAATGATGAAAGATGTACCGTTATTTTATTTACTACAAAAAAGGGGAAAAAATGCTGGTTAATTACCTCTGGCAAAATACCTTCTTATCATTTAAAACTATTATTTTATACTTATTAATAGAATTTGTATACATTTATTAAGACATAGATGTTTTATTGTGGTAAATATATATAACATAAAAGTTACCATTTCAATGATTAAAAATTTTTTTTAACATTTTTATTTATTTTTGAGAGACAGAGACACAGCATGAGTGGGGGGAGGGACAGAGAGAGAGGGAGAGAAAGAGAATCCTAAGCAGGCTCCACACCATCAGCACAGAGCCCAAGATGGGGCTTAAACTCAGAAATGGTGCAATCATGACCTGAGCTGAAATCAAGAGTGAGACACTCAGCTGACTGAGCTACCCAAGCGAGGCTATGGTTGATTTTTTTGAGGAGCCACCCTAATTGGACATAGATTTTTATCATATATTACTCTTGTACATCCACAAAAAGGAAAATATAGGTGAAATCAATAGTTTCAGACATTCTTAAAACTTTTCCATATTGCCTGACTTTCCTGAGTCACTCAAAGAAGATGATGCTTTCCCACTCAATGTCACACTCTGTGCTGTAGGACCACTGTAGGACCATCAAGTTCATTGGTAATACAGCATTTTTTTTTTTTAACAGGCCCTAAAAACAACTGGTACTGAACTCCTCAACTGATATTGCTTTTCTGTAGAGTCAGCCTATTTGTGACTCCTGCTTTGAGAATGTTGCTAAATAGCCTGGTTTACCACCTCCCCAACCATGTCCTGGTAGCCACTTGGTTCCTAGGAGTGCAGTGCTCCACTGTGATCTGGGGATTTTCCTCCAGGCCACTGATCCCCATTCTGAAAGTTCTGATGCTGGTGATTTCAATCAATGCCTGTCCAGGCAATGGCAACTATGTCATTTGCCAAAGAATGTGAGATGTCACTGACTGCAAGGCTTAATTCCAGAAAGATTAAAATTTAAAAAAAATTAATGTGTGTTGTCCAAATGATGACAAATAGTGATCAAGTGTGACAGATAAGTATTGGTACATGAATCATTTGATATGAAGACTCTGCTGTAAGTCCAGCCCCCTCATTTTGAAATTGTCATTTAATAACACAAGTGGGCAAGGAGCACACCAGCTCCAGCTCCCCACCAAATAAGACTAGAGACCTTTTCATCCTGGACCCATAAGGAAAAAACTAATAGTGTCATCCCCACAAATGGAGGAGGTGCCCTGGGTTCACACCAGCAGGGTGGGAGTGAGGATGCACAATCCTTCTGGTGAATGACCACCCATCCTGTCACTCTTAAGACAGGGAGATCATTCTAGTCCTTCACTGAAAAACAAGTCCTGTATGGAAGAAACACGGAAACTCTCTTTGGGCCATGAGAGGGCAGAATGGACATTGTGCATTGAAGAGATTTGGTTGTGCTCTCTGATGTGTGATACAGTTCTTCCTTGCTCTGGCAGTGCTTCTGGAAAAGGTTAACCCCTTAATTCATCCCTATACTCTCTTCTGGATTTATTTATTGTGGGACAGGATCATAAAGAAGTGTGCAACCTGGGACTTATCAGTCTAAATTACTCCTGAGAAGTTAGAAGGGAATGAATGAGAAGGTAGAAAGACCCAAAAACAATCATGGAGACAAAGAGAAAGATCCCAGGAGAGGGAAATTCAAGAAATTCATTAGACTCAGAATGAATTTATCTTTGTTATTCACTTAAAATTTTTATAATTGGAAATATAATGCACATAGATAAATAGAAGTGCATGGAAAATAAATTTGCAGTACACTGTAATTATAAAGCCACTTTAGTCACTAGCTACAAGGTAGCTAGCACCTTAGAGACCCACCCCTGTATGCCCTTCTCCATTGCCTCCCCCCTTATTTCACTACGCACCTCGCAGCTGAGGCAGCCCTGGCTTGATGGGTGCAAGACCTGAGAAATCTCACAGAGCCCCCACACTCACCCGGGTCCCAGGCTTGCGATCTAATGCTCTGCCCTCATCATCTTTAAATTCTTAGTAATTTTTGAAGTTGTGTTTTAAAAGTAGAGTCCAATAGTACATATGCATGAGCAGAGCAAATATATGTAAGAAAGGAAAAACCTGTATATTTTAGTACTTTTAATGATACTTTTCCCCCTCTTTTTCCGCAAAGGGCGCTACAATATTCAGTTGCGTTGGGCTTCATAAATTACGTAGCTGCTTTAGGCTATAAGAATACCACATACCTTAAAAGGAAAATGAGAGAGAGACAACCATACTCAAATAAAAATAATTTAAATAATAAAATTACATTAAATTTAAAAAAAGGAAATACCAAAAATAGAAAGAAAGAAAGAAAGAAAGAAAGAAAAAGAAAGAAAGAAAGAAAGAAAGAAAGAAAGAAAGAAAGAAAGAAAGAAAGAAAGAAAACAAATTTAAAAAGTTAACTGGCAATTTTTGGCCAGAAACCTATAGGCATTTTATATGTGACACAGCTGGAAGTCAGCCTCCAGCTGTTCTCACAGTAAAGAAAGGGATACACCACTCAGTAACTGACCTAGTTCACTTAAACATTGAGAGCCAACCATATGAAAAGCACTGTGACAGACTAATGAAACCCGATGGCTACCCTCAAGGAATCTAGAGTTTCCTGGATAAGATGAAACACACGTGTTCCTCCCTGATTCTACTATTGCCTGACTCCATTTGTCTTCACTGCAGCCGGGGTGATCCTTCTAAAACTCAGATCTGAATATGACACACGTCTCCTTAAAATCCTTCAGCGGTTTCCTACTGCCCGCAGAATAACGTTCAAATTGACTGGCTTGGTGATTCACTTCATACACTTTCTGCAGTAATTGTTAAACAATACAACTCAGAAGGGGCTAACGATAAGAAAATGTACTACTTCACATAACCAAAAGTCCCAGGCAGAAAAGCTTTAGACCTGCTTTATTCATCAGCCCAATGATCTTACCATGAATGCAGGATCACTCCATCTGCCTATTCTGTCTTTCCAGCATATTGGTTTGTCTTCTGGGGTTGGTTTTCCTTTTGAACTGGTACATATCCACAGGAAGAAAGGGGGGGTGTGCTACATTTGCTTCTATGTGACTCTCTGCTTCCCCCACTATCTCATTGGCAAGAATTGTAGTCTTGTCAGTGCTAAACCAATCCTTCGAAAGGTAATGGAATTACCGTGATCTGGGGAGGGGCTTTCTCCCCTCTCAATCACATGCTGCCTAGTAGCTAAACAACTTGGAGATCTCCATAGCAAAGAAGGATGGTTAGTGGTAAGGCAGTAAGCAGTGCCCACCCACCAGGCCTGAGGCTGCTTATGTATCTGGCTTCATCTATTGCCATATCCTCTCTCACATTCTATTCTTCAGCTACATTAAATTTCTCAATCTACCAGACTGACTGTTTTGGGTATCCACTCATCATGTTCTTCTTTTCCTATAACCCTCTTTCTACTGAAGCACCTTCCCCCAACATGCACGCACGCACACACACACATACATACATACACACAGATTTTCACCTGGTTAACTCTTGTTCATTCTTTTGACCAGCAGCGTAGGCCAGGAGTGGAAAGCTGGCAACACCTGGTCTATTGACATATTTTATTTGCTTCCCTTAGTATTTTTATATTTTTGGATGAGGTCTGGACATTTAAAAATAAAAATCCAACTTTCTGATTTCCCTTCAAAAATGGGAAGAGACACTAGCTCCACATAGCCACAGGCTCCATTCGCTCAAGCTGAGGGCAGTGGCACACTATAAACAGGGCGTGCTCTCTCCAGTTCATTCAGCTCTTACCTGGCTGGATTAACTCATTTATGTAGCCTGCCTGGCCCTGCAGGCATTTGAGGTTGCCAACCCTGGTTTAGACTGCCCCCGATGGCCCACTCCCAACATGTATTGGGTTTTTCTTGGCTGTTTCTAAAGCCCTTTCCTCCCTCAGTGAAAACGCTTCTCACATTATTGTAACCACTCATTTTCTGGTCAGCTACCTCAACACTCGCCTAGATTACAAAGTCCTTGAAGGTCATAAGTGTTTCTGTCTTGTTCATGGTTCTGTCCCTACCACCCAGCCCAGGGCCTGGCATGTAGCAGGTGCTTAGTGCATGTACAGACAAAAGTGAAAAGTAAAATGTATGTTGTTTGTCTCAGAGGAGTATTTAGGCCCTATTTGTTTAACCTACAATTACATGTTCATTGAAGCAATATCAATTAACTGCCCATTATAGGCCTGATAGTGTGCTAGATGTTGAAGGTAAAAGGCAAATAAGTCAGCCTCAGCTCTCAGTGAGGCCATAGTCTAAAACACAATGATTACAGTGGAGGTGATAAATGGGATCAGAGAAGAATGTGAAGGGGCACTGGAGGGTAGATGACTGATTTATCTTGGTGGTAAAGAGAATCTATGTCTGGGTCCCAGCAGGAAACAGAATTCATGCCAGAAGGTTCAAGCAATGAGTTTGGTGAAGGGCCCAGACACAGAGTTGGAGGCAAGTTAAGGAACCAAGAAGGGCTATTTGTGACACTGGGAAGCCATTACCTCTCCTGGGGCTAAAAGGCTAGAAAAGGAAACAGTGCTGGTAGAGCAAATGAGAGCCAAAATTGGGGAGCCTGGCCAAAATTAGAGAGCTGACACCAATGTATGGAGTAAGCAAGGAAGAAATACCCCAACCTCTTTCTTTCTTCCTGCCTTCCAATTTCCTTCCTGTCTCTCTCACTGTCTGAATCCAACCAGAAACCCACCAGGTAGGGTATCAGGATGATTTATTCTGCAGAGGTTAGCCTCCTGTGACACAGAACAGGGCAGAGGGGAGAGAAGAGATCTGGGTGGTGAGGGTTAAACAGAGGGTAGCTAATGCAAGAGTCTTTCCAAGAAGAGGTCACCCTGGAGGTGAGGCTGAAGTCAGGTGAAAAAATAGTTTTCAAGATTTTTGGTTTCACTTAGTTTAGGGTTTTTGTTGTTGTTGGTTTGGTTTATTTGTTGGTTTTAATACACACACACACACACACACACATTTCTGCCTTGTTTGCAGTTATTACCACATGTAAATGTGTTTGCTGAGTCAGCTACCTTTTGTAGACCACAGCCACATGTTCATTCACTAAGACAAGATCTCCATTTAAACAATTCGTCTTGGGAATAAAAATCTAAACAAAAGTACTCAGTAATTGTGGGGTTTTGTCTTGTTTCTTCAGGTACCAGGTACATTAGCTAGAGTCCAGGCATCAGAAACGGAATATGTAGCATGTGTTGTTTTTAATACTATAGGTAAGATTGGAAACTACTTTCATGATCAATCTAGATTTCTCTGTAGCTCTGAATTAAACAGAAAACTTGCCTAAATGTCCTCATCTCAAAATTTAATTCCATAAACAGTGAAATTTGGATTGGTTTGGTTCTTCTATTTGCTCATAAAAGAAGGACATTTGTGAAGGATGTGGTTTTTCCATCCTTATAGGAAGAACGGATGATCAATTGATGCCCTTAAAGGAATGAAGATGGTGGTAGCTTGGGAAGGATTCAGGTGCTCGTTATTATTTAAATTGTGCAAGTTTAGATGTAAAATGTGGAGCATAGTCCTTACTGTGATTCAGTTAGAAAAATCTCAGAGACTATGTCTACTCTGCATGGACCCAAACATCTGGCTGATAACGAGACCAGACAACAGTGGTGCACTGGGTTGCCTCCCCAGTAAGAATCCAGGGGTCGGGTGTTGTGTAGCTTGCCAGCTATGGCTGGACCCTGGCAGACACATCTGGCGATCACATCAAAAGGGCTCAGGGTGGTGCTTTTTATCCTTAAAGTGCAGTGAGAAGACAAAAAGGCATTTAAAGATCTTGAAGGTCCTTTTTAAAAGGCTTTAATGGGAGCTTATGCTAAAGTGTTCTGACCTGGCAAATTGATTGATTTCCAATTCTCTACTGGTTTGTGCTGTCAATACCAGGCAGTCTCATGGAGGATATTCTCTGTATTTTGTACTCATTACCTTTGTGGAGGTTTGTTTTTTTTTTTTTTAAATTAGTTTTTGTATCCTTGCCAGGTACATTTCAAAAGGGTATTCTTAAAAATCACTATACCAAAATACCTATATCCCAGCGGATGGCGTGGGGCCATGGAAAATCCATCAGAAAGGGAGTGAGAAACCTGTGCTCTACTGCAGGACTTTTGACCCTGGGCAAGTGGTTGAGCCTCTTTGTGGCTTGACTGCTCAGTAAATAAACTAAGATGAACATCTCTGCCTCACCTACCTCATCCAGAGCCAACAGGGACAGAATGAGAACAGGTTCAGGTGCTTAAAGCAGCACAGAGCATCACACAAGGGCACAGTACCATTCGTCTTTCTGTTTCCCAGGCATACAGGGATATAACATGATTTGGTTCCTGGGGAGGGAGAGGAGTGGGGTGGGGCTGTCACAACAAGGAGCATTTGCTGCATTTACCACAGCCTGTTAGGGTGGATGTTAGGGGAGGTAAGCCACAGGCATGCTCTCCACCGAATGATGTCAGGGTCCTCTGGGTCTGAGACACTCTGAACTCTGCTTATCCACTAAAGACAGCACATGTGAAAACTGGGGAGACGTCTGGGCTACAGACAACATGAGCTGCAATGCTTTTCTACCATTCCAATTTTGGTTCCCTGATGTAAAAAATTTATGGGTGGAGCTCTCAAACCATAACAATCTGAAGGTATTGTCAAGGGGATATGGGTCTGCTGAATCTTTTGTCTGCTATTTCCCCTTCTTTCCTCCAACATACAATCAAAGTATTTCTAGATTCTTGGCAGGGTTCTGTGGTTCCTCATATGTGCGTCCTTTGGAGACTTTCACCTCTGAAGTCAGGAACCTTCCTCTTCCCTTCCTCTTCCCAGCCCCAAGCCTCTATCCACTGTGGGGCCAGCGACATGGTGTAGCTCTTGTCCAACTTTAGGTTTTGTCATGACTTGACCTCCCCTGTTAATGAAGCCCATTTAGTCATGTCTGTGATTGTCAATGTTGCACACACCACCTTTACTCTGCATGATCATGGCCATACCATTTAGTAAGGAAAGGGCTCTCCATGTAACTGTGACTAATTAAAAAAACTTTAATTCTTAAATAGGAAGACTTAGAGACTTACAGTGATCCTACTACTACTGCTCTTCTCTATCTTCCATTTCAATATAGTTATCTCCCTTTCCTGGCCACTTAGGCCTTCCTTTAAATTCTTTAGGGCCACATTCAAAATCATCCCTTCCCCTCTGTGCTGACTGGATATCAAAATTGGAGTTCTCAGGCCCTCAATGCACACTTTGTCCCCATCCTATCCTGTCTGTTCCTTCTGAGGGGAAGCCCTTTCCTTCTTACCCTATATGTGTTTGAGGATCCCAGTTCTGGGGTTGCCATGATACCCAGGACCCTATAAACCTCCCTTTCCACTTGGGGAACCTCAATACATAGCATTGAACAAATATGCTGTCCTTTAAACTTATCCTGTAGATTTCACTTCAGACCAAGAAAAATGTGGAGTTTTGAGCTCAAATGTATTAAAGGGATTTATGCGTGACTAAAAATAGAGAAAAATTCATTACATTCTTTTCTTGTAAGAAGTTGGATTTACTTTGCCAAATGTGTCTCAGAAAGTGCATGTTTTCTTTTCTTTTTTTTTTTTTTAATGTCAATAGTTATATTTGCTGCTGTTCCCAGCAGGGCAGATTGTCCATTAAATAATCACAATGTAAGGGAATCCTCAATAAAATACAGTTTTAGCTCAGGAGGACATAGGTATGCCTTGCTTTAAAGAATAGAGATGTTCTTCAAAGTGACTTTTCGGTAAAGCAACTAAGAAATACCAGAAATGCACCAGAAGGGAAATAAAAAATGTGGCTCAGACTCCAGACAAGGAGGGAGTGGGAGCGGGGGCTGGCGGGAGGCAGGAGAAGCAGCCTGGGGGATGGGCACAGCTTGGCCTCAGCCTGGCTGTGCAGGGAAGTCTGCTACTCTGTCGCTGGAACCGTCTGTGACTCCAGGAAGCCCGAGACCATGCCTGCCCAAGGGGGCCACTGCCAGCAAGGCCAGGAGCTCTCGGCTCCTTCCCCCTCCTCCCTCTCTGTCTGCTTTGCACCATTATCATCCCAAGGCAAAAACAGTGCGAGATGAGAGTATGCCTGCAGATGATCCTAGAGCCAATAGGAAAACGGCCTTTGCTTCATGGACAATTTACAGCAGCTGTCTGGAGCACAGTTGCTTCTGTGATGCAAGTACAATGGGTACAGCTCTGAGGAAGGCATTTTATGTACTAGAGATGTTCTGTGCCTAGTGTGAAAAGCACACAAATTGCTTATATAACCCAGATGTCAGCTGGGGCCTCACTAACCTGGGAGTTGAGGGAAACTTAGCTTCCCAAATCCTCCTGCTGACTCCTGAAAACCCCCAGATTTACCTGCAGTCTGGATCCTAAACGCCTCATCTCCGTGTTCTCAGCCATTATGTGGGGTCAGATGGGAGCTCCCTGCAGGGGTCCCACTGGAATCCACTTACACAGAAGCAGCATGAGCTGGCCAAGAGGGCCTGACTGGAGATAGAGGTTGGGGCACAGTGGGGGGTTATACCATGCATTTCATTGCTCAAAATTTTAAAACCTCCCCTTACAAGATCTCCTTCGGGGGTGATAAAAATGTTTTGGAACTAGACACAGGCAATGGTTGCACAACTCTGTGTACTAAATGTGACTTTAAAGAGGTTCATGGTATGTTATGTGAATTTCACCCCAATATAAAACAAAAACCCAACACCTCCCGTCCAGGCTTCCCCTCAGGAAGAGCTCAGACTCCCCTCCCTTGGTCCTCTGCCCTCTCCCAGGCCGGCCAGCCTTCCCTCGGTCTATGGTGCCCACACTTGCCTTCACAAATACCTCAAGGGCTTTAGCTTTATGGGACTGGCCATAAACTGATACACCTTCTATGAAGGTTGGACAGACGGAAAGTGTGACATTTCTCTCTGTTCCATGGGCTCAGGTGAGGAATAGATGACATGCATAGGAAGGTTTATATGTGTATATATTTTTCTAATGTTTATTTTTGAGAGAGAGAGAGAGAGCACGTGCGTGTGAGAGTGGGGGAGGGGCAGAGAGAGAGGGAGATACGGAATCCAAAGCAGGCTCCAGGCTCTGAGCTGTCAGCACAGAGCTCAACATGGGCTTGAACTCACAAATCGTGAGATCATGACCTGAGCTAAAGTCAGATGCTTAACTGACTGAGCCACCCAGGTGTCCTAGAAGGTTTATATTTTAATGAGCTAGTAGCAACTGTGGCATTCCATCCCCCATATAACTGGGCCCCCAGGAGTAGGATACACAGGCCTCCCTGCCCTATATAACTCCTCAAGATTTGAGAGAGTAGAGATAGGCCACCCACAGCCCAGTGGTCAGGTGCAGGGGCTGTGGAACTAGACTATACTGGTCAGCAGACTGCCTTTGCCTCTTCCTTGCTCCATGGTCTTGGGTGACCCCTTGGTCTCTGCATTTTAGAACCTTCACCTGTAAATGGGGATCATAACTGTACTTGCCTCATCTGGCCATCGCAAGTGTGCTATGTCATGAGAAGTGGCCAGCATGCAATGACAGTGACAGTTAATGTGAGAGATTATGGTTCATGCCACCTCAGAGTATGGCCAGCAGACTTAGTTGTGTGGAGTTTGAGCTTGGTGTCCCTACAGTATTCCAAATATATCCACCTTTATTCTCAGCATTCCCAGAGAACCTGCCTAACGTGAGCTCAGAAATCGGGGTTCCTGGGACTGCAAAGATGCCTGGACGGTAGGAGGCTTGAGGCCTCCGTGCCTAGGCGAAAGTGGTTTACAACTCAACTGTAATTTCCTTGCTTATATTTGTATTAATTACAGTTTACAAAACACTTCCACAATAATTTTCTCACTTGTTTTCACAACCACCACAGGAAGCAGATTTCCTCCCCATCTTTAGAGACGAGAAAGCTGAGATTCAAAGAGGTTAGGTGACTTGCCTATTGTCACACGGCAAAGAGTAGAGCCAGGAGTCAAAAGCAGGCATTCTGATTCCCATGTGATATCCCACACAGGAGCTCTATCCACAAAACCAAGGTCTTCTTCAGTGGAGCACTTCCACGCGGCCAGCAAGGGGCTGATGATTGGTGGGAATAATAAAAGGAAAAGCCACATATGTCCTGCCCCAGGGAGCTTACAGTCTGCATGGGGACAAAGTGCTGCAGTTTCCAGTCTTAAATGGTCACTGACATGTATTCCTCAAATCTCCAGGTCATCTTGTAATGAATTATTTTATCTTCTTCAAGGGCATATTGTGATGACAAGCTGTCCCTCTGGTGAGCACCCATATGTCTGCAGCGAGAAGGAGGCTATGGCTGACTCTGAGTGAGATAAGGGAAGGAGCCCAGTGGAGAGGACGCTGGGTTCTTAGCAGAGTCAGGGGACCAGTCTCTCTAAGTTTCAGCTCAGTTTCCTCATCTGTCAAATGGGGATCATCAGAGTACCTATTTCATGGCATTATTTTAAAAATTAAATGAGAAGATCTATGAAAGATATTTAGTGCAGTGACCAAAATTATCATTATTATCATCTCAAGCAAACTCTGCCCCACACTGCAGTAATAGGCAAATTCGACATTAGGTGATCCTATGTTTGTGCAATTATTGTGTCCTATGGGATTAACTGCAATTCACTGCTCAGCGCTGGATGTCCTTTATTTTTTTTATATACATCTGTACGCAGACTAGAATCTACAGAGCACTAAAAACACCATCATGATGAATGGCAGATATCAAAATTATACTCTGAGAATGTTTCTCAACCTCAACCACAGAAAAAATTCGGGCGAGAAAAATTCAATCATAATTCCTTTTTTTTTTTTTACATCTAATATTTTATTTAAATGTCAGATTAGTGAATAGACTTTAATTATAGTTTTTAATAAGTATGCTTGACCTCTGTTTCATATGCATGTCTAGGAAGTTTTATAAAGCTACTAAAACACAATAAAATAGATTAAGAAGGTAGAATGACATACCCCTTTTAAGAAAGATTTAGAAGAATATCTAAGGAATGACAATCTCTCACTCTCATCATTTTATTCTCCATACATATTTTCTTAAAGGAAAAACTAAAGGAAAAGGATGTCCATAAGTGGGTGCTCTCAAACAAACACTGAAGGTAAACTACTTTTGCGTGCAATGGCAAGTTAGGTCAGTCACCATTTTCAATAAAACTGATTAATGACTAAGTGTGAGCAAAATAGGGAAGTGAGTAATCAGGTGGAATTTATGTTATTCTAAAGCTGGAATAAAAGTCTATGGCATGGAAAAAAAAAGCCTTTGGGGGCTTGGCCAAGTCCTTAAATAATCAGGAGGCTGAGCAGAGTAGCTGCTCTCAGGAATCAGCAACCAGTTCACAGACAGAGACTATTAAAAATTAACAAAATAGTTTGCGATTACTATTTTAAGCGTTATGATTTGGCAAATGGCAAATACCTAGCTGAACAGATGACTGGTTTTGATTCTTAATAGCCAATTGTAAAGGAAATGGACCACAACAGGCTCTCAGACACAGAAGTAGCAGTCAGTACAGAGACCGAGGCATGAGGTCCATGTAAGTGTAAGGATTAGCAGTTCCCCAGGGAGCAAACAGGGAAAGCCAAGTCATATTTCCCATCAATTGTTGAGCATTTTCTAGCAAATTAAGGATAAGTCTGGATGGAATTGGGGGTGGGAATGGGGGTTTCTGCATTGGAGTGGGTCTGAGGAATGGGAGAATCCCATTAATAGGAGAAGGCTGACTATTTTAGGCATTATTCAATAGTTTGATGATGTAAGGGTTTTTTCCAGACCACTGTATTAATCATGTTTTTGTTGTTTTTTTTTCCCCTATATTTCCTGATGCTTTGACATCTTGAGGCCTGGACGAGCCTGGAAAGAATGCTCATCCTTAGGGCTAATCAATTCCTGGGCCTGTGAGCATGCCTTTCATATGAAACCTAACCTGTACAGAGCCTTCAGCCCCAACCACCTCCCCTATAGGCTCTTACACTCAGGACTGCTGTCTCCTTGCCCTAAGAATAATCCCAGGGTGAGGTAGCAGACAGCTAGGGTACAGCCCCTGTGGCTCAGAGTGCCCTGAAATCATTTAAACAACCAATCTTAAACTTGCTTATTGAATTTATGCTGCCTTGTCTTTCCTTCCTACAAGACCCCCAATAAAGGCTCTTTCCCACCTATATCTTCCCTCGCTCCCTCTTCCTCCTGACCCATGTGGTGCTTCCCCATGTGACCCTGCAGAGCATGGCATGCCCCCTCCTGTTAAGAACAGTGAGTCATGAACTATCTTTTCAATGGGTCTCCTAACATGTTGGCCTCACCATACGGGAATAATAATAAAACTTACATTTTAGAACAGTCCCATCAAATATCCCTGGCATCAAAGTAACCCCACGGAAATGTCACATACCCACAAAAGGCAAGGCTGAGAAAGTGAGTTTGAGCTTCATCATGCAGGGCCTCACACGCCTGCACGAGTAACTGGACTTCATTCCATGATCAGCGGGGAATCTCTGTCAACTCCTGAGCAAAGGGGAATGATCACAGCTATAGCTGAGGGAGATCAATCTGGCCTCAGACTGTAGGATGCACCGTGGAGGCAGGGAGAGCAGTGAGGATGCTGGAGCGGTGGCCTGGGCAAGAGGGCCGGGCCCAGGGCTATTGCGTAGGGAATAAAAGGACACTGTCTATCAGAAAGGGCAAGATTTCCCTGCTAATGAAACGTGGTGAGCAGAAGAGTGAAATGACCCAGAGCTTCCAAAAGCTGGCTTCTCAGAAAACAGAAGGTGACAAAAGCAGAAGGAAGAGTGATGCAAAGATTTAAAGTTTGCGAGTAGGAGATAATTGGCTTCTTCACTCCTGATTCTCAAACAGGGTGCTAGTAATCACGATGCCTTCACTCAGCAAGCCTTTATTTGCTGAGGACCTGCCACGCCCTGTCCTGAGTGCTGAGAAGAAAGTAGCAAACACATAAACAAGAGTGGCCACCTGCACAGCACTTATAATCTAGTAGGGAAGAGGTTTCAAATCGCATTGCTTTTTCTTTCAAGAGCATTAGAACTCAGGACTTGCAGGCCAAAGACTTACCCACAAGCCCTTCTCCGGGTGCTTGCTGTTCAGTTCACCCTTGAAAACGTGCTTACCTTCCTCACGCACCTCATTCACGCTGACATGAAGATGGCATCAGGGCTGTTAGTGGACAAGCTGGAGTCAGATACAACTAGCTTAGAAATCCATATTTATTTATTTTTTCCTTTGGTCAATCAAAGGAAACGAGTACGCGACTGCCGGATGCATGTGAGTGAGTTGCCTGGCACTGGGAGAGCAAGCCCTTTGGTTGTTGTCTGTTCCTGGCTAGGGGCCGCCTCACCTGACCCGAGGACCCCCCCCTCATTCACATGGTACATACTGTTGTTTTTCTTTTCCTTCTGCGTATGGAATAATCATTTTGTTTCCAGTTCCTTCTCTGACCCAGAGCCTAGTAGTCACAGATCAACCACAGCAAAACCACAGATTAGGAACAAAGAGAAATGCACCAATGGGCAAAACCACGCAAAGCATGCTGACAGGAGCATGAAAGCTCTTCCAACTGCCCGTCTCACCTCTGCCTTCTGACTTCTCCCGGCTGTGGATAAAAACTGCTGTATTCCCATGTGCCTTAGTCAGCCTCAGCTGCTCTAACAAATGGCAGCTTCAACAACAGACATTTATTTCTCACAGCTTGAGAAGCTGGCAAGTCCAAGATCAAGGTGCCGGCCAATTTGATTCCTGGTGAGAACCTATTTTCTGGCTTGCAGATGGCTGCCTTCTTATTGTGTGTCCTCATGTGACAGAGAGGGAGATCGGCTCTCCCTTACAAAGCACGAATCCCATCAAGGGCACTCCACCCTCATGACCTACTCACCTCCCAAAGACCCACCTCCAAATACCATCACACTGGGGATGAGGGCTTTGACATGAATTTTGGAAGGACACAGACATTCAGCCATAGCACCTTTGTTGGCCAAAGTGACATAAATGGGCCTTCCAGGTTCTCTCATTAGGGATGAATTTGGGCAGATTAGAGATTAAATTTTAATAAAAAAGCCAAGGAGAACGTAAAAGATTTTCTTCACTTAATAATGCCAATTTTATCATCACTTAGCATAACTCCTTTCTGACAATTTTATCATCACTTACAATAACTTCCATTAGGGTAATAAGGCATTAAGTAGATGTTGATTGCAAGTAATCTGGTTACATTCACTAATTATAGGGAGACTGATTTTTTTTTTCCTGCTTAAAATGTAATTTTGTAACATCACTATTTCCTAAAAACAAGACATATCAAAGTAAGGAGACACACAGGCTGTAGAAATAGAAAATGAGATTTTTGTGTATTTGGCAAGTGCCTGATGATAAAATGAACCTAAATGAAGGGTTCATCTTCAGAAATAAGGAATGCAAATGGCTCGCTCTAGTTGATTTACTCTCACCTTCTCTCCCTTGGGGTCAAATTAGCATGTTTACTATGGATAAGCTATTTTATACAGCTGAACATGATGATGCTCAAACGCCATCTCATGGAGTGGAGATCTCCCCCAAACACAGAGCTTTATAGAGATTAAGTATAAATTGCCAGGCTCTGAATTTTATGAGTCTTCCATAGCTGTGGAATGCTAGTTTAAGTAAGGGGTAGAGAAGCTTTGGCTATATTGTATTATTATTTAAGGCTCCTGTAAAGTTTTGTAAGGCTGTCCATTACAACACTGGCTTTCAGGTGGCTGTCATAACTCAATAGAAATACTGATGCTACTATTCTACTGCTACCCTTACTCCTACTGCAACTATTAGCAACTTGCTACTTGAATATTGACATATATCAAGTATATTCAAATTATTTGCTTCCAGTTGATAAAGCAGTCATGGGTTATTTTCAAGTTTGTAACAGTATTAACGCCCTGAGCATCCAAATGAGAGCTGGATTGTTAGAGCTGTCCGTTTTGGTTCTTCTGGAACCGAACACTATTTTCTTCCCTTCATCGACATTTTTTAACCTATTTTTCAGTAATATGCTCAGCTCTTCTTAGCTTAAAGGGAATAAGAAATAATTCTGATTTCAGTGAAAAAAAATGACAATGATAGTTTGCTCTGTGCAGTGTTTTCAAGTATTTAAAAACAATTTTATTTTCTTTCTTTTTAGGAGACTAGGAGACCATGTGTTGTTATATGCTGTAGATTAGGCAGCTATTTGCCCCATATTACAGTGAGAAAGTGAGGTTTAGAGAGACCATGTGGCTTGCTCAAAGTCACACAAGTGTCTACAATAAGATCAGAAGGATCCAGGTGTCCTGGACAACAGTGTTTCAACCATAAGCATGAATGACTATGATGGAAAATGTACATCACTCTGTTCACTTTTTAAAAAATATACACTTTCTTCACAATCTCTCTGAGAATCAGTCTTACATAAGCATACAACTTTTAGTGCCAGATCTGGTCAGGTTGGGCCAGTGCAAAGGGCCTGGCCTGGTATCTATTTTTTGTATAGTTACTGTCTGATGAATGTGAAGAGATGTCTGAGACAGGCAAACAGCACTGCCCTAAAGCTTGTGGAGTGGGGCAGCCCTGAAGTGGCTGCAGGGCCACCAGCTGTACCCCTGCCCTCCGAGGACCTGGAAGGCCATCTACCCATTCTGAGTCTGGAGCTGAGAGGCACCTTTCAAGGAGTTCAGTCACTCTGGTTTTCTTTCCTAAAAGCAATCAGAAGTGGACCTAAGTTCTGCCCCCAGAAGATTTCCCAAAAGCAAATAAAAAATGTAGAATAATTCAAAATCTAAAGAACACTAAGATCTGAGCTCCTATCTTCTGATTACAAACCGCTACCCCGAGGGCATATTGATTCCCACCAACATGCTGCTCCTACACTTGATATTTTATTGGGGGGGGAGAGGGAAGGTCAAGAAAATTTAGGTCAAAAAGGTTCTAGTCCAAGAAGGTCAAGAAACGAAATAAAAGAGTTTTTCTTTTATTACAGTCTCTCCCATCTATCTATATACCTTACAATTAGAATTGTAGAACTGTAAGTCCCCAGGCAGATCCGGAGCCAAAGGAAGCAAAATTTGTTTACATATTTCTGGGAAGAATGTTCTTAACCCGAATTCCAAGATGCTTTCTACCATGATATTCTCCTCCTTTAGACTGCAATCCTTACTTCTTAACCTATATAGAGGAACTGCTTGGCTTCCTTACAGGTAAAATCACTAAGAGGAGTTCTTCTTTCTTGCCACATGTTGTCTCTGGAAGTATAAAGACTGTGGCAAATGTCCCCGCCATCATATTTATTGGGCGTCTTTGGCAAGGGTTCAGTTGAACCGACATACACCCTATAGTCCCAACACCCACAACCTTTATCTTAACAAGAACATGGGTCTAATTATTCCAAATTCTGCTAAAATAAAGCCCAAGTGTTCAATTCTCCATGTGTTCCTCTTAATTAAAAATGAAATGAAAGAGAAAAAGGAACCATCAAAATTATATAAATAAAAGCAGATGGAATGCAGTATTGGAAGCTCTCTTCTACAGTAACATTCCCTTTAATAAAATTCATTGGTTAATTTGGTTGATAAAAGCAGCGTTAAAATTAAATAAGAATTAACATACACTCGGGTAAATATTTGTAGTTTTCCTTCATGTGCTACCATGATAAAGGTAATTTAGCTTAAAAGCAGTCATCATCTTTCTTCATAACTGATAAAGCATTACTAATTGTGTGTGTTAATATGGTACAATATGGAATTGAATAGAGATGTTATCTTAATAACATCTCCATTAAATTAAAGACAGTGTTGTATGACAGGAAAGATAAGTCTGTTTATTCTGAACTAGCACATCAAAAGAACAACTGTGGGGAGCTGGTGCAGTAAGTCACATTTTCTATACTATTCAAGCTGGCAATGTTACATTTATAGTCGCTGTTGTAAACATCGTGGGTTTTTTTGTTTGTTTTTGAGGAATAATCTATAGACAATGTTTCATTGAGAAAAGTGATACTTGAATTATGGTGCAAAAGATACCGATCTTTTCCTTTCTGTGTCTGATAGGATATTTCTGTAAACAAAATGCTGGGTGGGAAATGATCCAACATTGTTGCAATGAAATATTTTGGCTTTTTCACCTTTTCGGCTATTTCACCAATCCTGAGCCTCTGTTAGCATGAGATGAGTGGCCAGGGTTAGCCACAAAAAGAACTCTCAAGCTTGTCAGGAGTGAATAGTAATGATTAACTGCAAGAATGCTGGCGTCATATGGTTCTAGTCCCGTTCCCCAGACCCCTAGAGGACTGTCACTCAAGTGACTGGAATGTACGGGACTCTACTCTTGTCCCATGGTCCTCTCATCTGTCTCCTTGCCAGGCTGGAAGGGCAGGATGCCCTGGGGAGTGCTAGCCTGCTGAAGGCCCCAGGCCCGAGAAGCCCAATTCCCGTTTCGACTGAGCTGTCAGCACAGAGCCCCATGCGGAGCTTGAACTGTGAGATCATGACCTGAGCCAAAGTTGGATGCTTAACCGAGTGAGCCAGCCAGATGCCCCTAATGTCTTTGTTTTCAAAAGCACATGCCACCAACTGCGTACTCAGAGGCTATGAATTTGCTGTCAGTGTGAGACCCTGATATGTGGACATGCTCCCATGTCACTCTGTTGCTTCCGGGGACAGACAACCCAGCCCCCAGCACCTGTGCAAAGCCTCAGAAGACATTATCTCTTCACTGCTGGCTTTGAGCACACATATCACACGGACGCATCTCATATGAGGTGGCATGAGTGTGACCAGGCAGAGTAGATATCAAGTACTAGCTAAGAAAGTAAGCAGTTTGGAAATAATTACAAACCTCCTCCAAAATATGTGTTCAAAAAATCAGTCTGCAGAAGTAGATGCCAACCCTATTTTTATACCAACCCGGCTGAATTCTTAAAGCCCAGCAAAAAAGAAAATCATAGTTTAACATAAAGTGGGAGATGTAATAAATAATGAACTGCACTAACAGCTTAGTATCATAAGGAGGCAGATGGAAAACTTCTCTCCTGAGATCGCTGCTTCCAAAATTAGAGAAAAGGGCTTCTGGATGTGTTCAGGGTGGATAGTTCAAGCCGGAATTTCAATGAGGTGGGAATACTTTTTAGTATAAATGCAAGATTTTCAAGTCTCCCTTTCAGAAAACACACAAATTATGGCATTCATCTGTTTCACCCAGGACATGAAAGGCAAAACAGTGAATCTTAGGCTTTTCCAGAATGTTGGATTCAATTAAACCAGGGAAGATGCTACCGGGTTTTGTTTCCCACAGAAGTGTTATGATGCCATCATCTGTCCAGGAAAAGAAAGGAACACCCATCCATGTGTAAAAGTTATCAGAAAACTGGAGCATTGGGAATAAAGGAATTATTTCCATGAGAAAAGCACAACCAGACATTGGCTCATAATGGGCTAAAAGGCCAATGACCCTTTCTCAGAGACTCCCAAGCCCTGGTGTCCAGGACCCACAGCTGCAGCTGAATCAGCATGGTGCAGATCAGAGGGCAGAGGTAAGGCTGGACAATGCCAACCAGCTCTGCTCTGCATCACTTGGGAGTGACACAGATTGAGTTCATTTTCATTGCCTTCCTACGAAAGAGGCCCATGCATATATGGACCCACCAATGCACAGGTAATCTTGGGGGAGCGAATTTACCACAAATCCTGCTGTATCCAGCTCTCCGAAGTCCCTCCTTCCCTAGCTGCCATCTTAAGTTTTTTGACTAGACTTCTTTTTGAAAGGCTCGTAAGTGCCTGTGGCATTCTGTTTACTGGTCAGGAAACTCCACATCTGGGCTCAGTTCTCTCTGCCTCAATTTCCATGACAAAGGGGATTCTTCTCTAACCTTTCACTTCTCAGCTGTTTCAAATGACCTCTGATGATATCATAATCTTGCCAGTATAGCTTTCCTATTAGAATGGCTCTAAGAAGTCTTCAAGAGCAAAATTTGCATAAGTAGTGTATCAAAAATACTCTGGTGTTTGGGGACCATCCAGAGCAAGTCTGACAGGGGATGACTAACCCTGGAAGACCCAAGCCAGTTGGTGGCCTGAACCTTCACCACAATCACAGGCCCTTGCATCACATAGCCCAATTCTGTAAAACCCAACTGACTGTTTACAAAAATCATGCATTTAAAAACAATGAATGTATTCTCTTCTCTTTGAAACATTGAAAACAATGGGGCGTTCCAGTTTCACCACAATGCCTCAGATAAACTTTCAACCCATGATTCTTAAACACAAATGAATAGTAGCATGGACAGTCAAGGCAAACTCAAATTCAAAATGTCAGAAAATAGGAAAGCAGGATAAATTAATTGCAGGAAAGGATAAGAAATGATAAAATCAAAGGCAAGCTTTTCAAAACCATGATGGCTTGCTTCCTCAAAACCAGCAAGGGAGTGACAGACTCCAGCAAGATGGGGCTGCAATCCTATGTAATGCAACCATGTAATGATGGGCATGTAATCATGTACCTCCAGTCACTTCTATCATACTCTTGTGGTTAGAAATAGGTCATAGATCCTGCTCAGTCTCAAGGGGAGAGGATCATACAAGGCAAAAACATCGACAAGTAAGGATCATGGGGGCCACCTTATGTGTCTGTCTGCCGTAACATACAATTACCAAATTCAGGAAATTTAATATTGATACTATCCTTCTCAGTGTATCAACACCTGCTGTCAGTTTGTCCAATTAGTGGTGATAGGAACTCTGGTCATTTGGTGAAGAATGCACTACTAGATTTCCCATCTGTAGTAAATGTACCAATGTTCCCTCTGTAATTATTAAGTCAGCCTATTATCCATCAAATTCTCACCCAATAATTTTAACGAAATTGATGATTCTTTGCCTGTATGCAATTACCATGATTTTTGCAAAATAGTGGCTTTGTAAATTCCATCATTCTTTCCACTTTTATTAGTTGGTATTCTGCCGTAAGAAAGAACTTTCCCTCTTCTCTGTATGTATGCATGTTTGTATGTGGGTATGTATTTATACAGGTATGGGCTCGTGGGTTCCTATTATTTTAATGGTTTAAAATTACTGTCTTTATTTATTCTGATGCTCAAACTGTCCCAGATTTAGTCAGTAGGGACACTTCCGAGGTGACACCTGACTCCTGAGTCCTTTTAACATGTCTCCTTACTTTCTGGCATAACAAGATGATCCAGATCCATTGTGTAGTTCCCTGCCTCAGCCCTGGAATCAGTCATTTTCCCAAGGAGCCCTGGTTCCTTGGATCAGACAATGGCATTAGAAACCAAGATCAGTGTGCATGAGAGGGTTTCAAATAAAGACATGGGCAACATAACTCGGAGAGGACATTGCAGTGGCTAGGACGATGGATAGCAGCTGTACTATAGATCCTTCAGGGGCTGAGAGGCCAGCTGGAGGCAATGTTTCTCCTGAATGTCCCAAGTGTTTAACACCACACTAGATTCTTTATAGTTCCACTATAAATACTGGGTTGGTTGATTCATTCACTCATTGGCTATATTTGTTGGTCAACATAAAGCCAAAATTAGTTCACTAGATGCTTTTCATGGACTTCTGTAATAGGTAAAATAAAGTGCATGAGCAGCTTGGAGATTATACAGGCCACCCCTCCAATTGGTTAATGAAGCCTCTTGGACCTCAGTGAGGGGCATGCCATCCCAAGGTCATGCACTTGGCCAGCAGCAGAGCCAGGCCTGGACCCCACCCCTTGAAGCTCAGAGCCCTGAACGTCATACACCTTTCACCAGGACCGTTCATACTAAGATGCCAAAATGAATCCTTGCCTTTTAACAGAAGAGGTTTTCCAAAGTCTTACCTGTGATTTTGCTAGTATGGCTTGGCCATGCATTCTGCCCAAGCCCACACTGGCACGCTTTCCCAGTACCACAGCTCACATGTTTTACTACAAGCCATCAGCTGCACATCACCAGATGATGGCTCTAGGTTAGCAGAGTCATACCCTGCTACAGGCTCTGCAAGTTCTGAGCCTGCACACTACTGACTCCAAGCCAATCTGTAAAAGTTTCTTGAGCATTAAAACCATCTGCAGGGCACTAAGTTCTAGAGGCTGCAGTGATTCAGGGAGGGGCAAGGTTCCCATCTCTGCCCTGAAGTCCTTAGTGTCTATTTCACAGTAATGTAAGCAGTCTTACTCCTTGCTCGTTAAAAAATAATAAATACAATTTCCTAAAGAGCTAGTTGCTGGGGGTGACTGAGACCTTGCCCAATGCCCAGTCTCTTGCATACTTCCTCTGTAATCATCACAACCACCTTGCAAAGAAGCTATAATTATCTCCCATTTTCAGTGGAAAAACGTGGAGCAAAGGAGATAAACAGTCTCGCCTAAAATCTCACTAAGAGTGTGGAAGAGAGAGAGCTGAGAGCTTCACCTTGACCCACAGACTCTGAATGAAGCAGGAATCATAAATGTCCTCTGCAGGGATGCCAAGGACATTTATAGACCAAAAGGCTGAGGGAAAGGGGGTTGTGCACTCATTCTCCTGCTCTCATCACCCGGGTTAGCCTGTGTTCTTAAAGCAGGGGCATCCTCCAGGCCCTGCCCCCCTTGCCCCTTCATAGGCTTCTCTCATCCCCCATCAGCCAGCCCTGGGCAGGCTCCTCAGGCGCAGCCTTGGGATCCCCGCTGGCCAGCAGAGGCATCTTCATTGGCTTCTTGCCTCCCTAAAAGGACTTAGTTCCAGTTCTTAGCTTTTAAATCCCAGAAAATCTTCTGGCAGGGCTAGCCCATAAATGTCCCTAGCTTGGCTGGAGGCAACAGTAAGCTACACCAGAGGTTTCCCTCTGCACGCTTTGCTTTGGAGTTTTGCCTGGGGCTGCTTTCTAAGGGAGGACTTTAGAGTGTAGACATGAGCTTTGTGCTGTAGCAGATGTTTTCTGGCATCTTTCCTGGGAAACACTTCTGGGACTGTACCTAGGGTGGAAATAGAAACTACAACTCAGGACTCGACTCAGGGAGGTTCAGCTGAAACACTGTGAATAAGCAATAATTTCCACTTGTGGGACCAACATTCAAATAAGAACATTTCATTGATTCAAAATAAGGCAGACACCAGTATTTCCAATAGTGATTAAGAGGTTGTAGAGTTGGACCTGGATTTCAATGCCATTTCTACCAGTTACTAGACCTAGGACCTTGGGCAGTTACTTAACCTGATGAGAAACAAAACCTATGTGATCCCCTCCCAGGGACTAGTCTATCCTAAATTAGTAAAGCTTAAGGTTTTTGTAGTTGCAATTTTGCATCATTTGTTGAGAGAGCACTCCCAGATTGCAGAAGGTTCAAAGATGTAGATTCATTTCTGCTCTTTTCTATGGGCTAGTTACCTCTTTGAAGGGACAATCCTTCCTCCCTGAGGAATAAGTGCTGGTATTGCAACTGAAAGCGTTCAGGAGCATGGAGCCCAAGGCGTAGCGCCAGATTCTATGAAATGGAAACATCACTGACATACTGGCCCTCAGGTCTATGCTCCAGCTCCTCCCTTTCTGTACACCTGTCTGGGTCTCTTAAAACCATGTAGTGAAAGTGCTTGGGATGGCAAAGCACTGTTCAAATGTCAGGGGTAGATAAGTCCTGCCCTTTTCAGACCTTGTTCCTTAGCACAGCAGATCTCCACCTGGCACACACTGGAATCAAGGAATAGGTTTGGAGAAATACAAGTGTTTGGGCTCTATCTACCCCAAGCCAATTCAATCAGAGTCCCTGGGAGTGAGACTCAGGCATTGGCACTCTTTTTACATTCCTCAGATGATGCTATTGTGGGAAACACTGCCTTAGAAAGCCATCCTGGGCCTCCGAGGTCTTGTGCTTCTTGAATATTGATTCTGGAATACTAATCTTTGCCATTCATTTGGTGCTAAGCATTTGCTTTCTTGTACTGTCACTTGTAACTTTGTTTCTCCTTCCCAGGGTAGGTGGTGAGTATCTTCACAACGTCTCTGTCTACCCCAACCAGCACTCCTCTGGCTCTGGGCATTTAAGCAACTTGTGACCAGGAGCAGATAGCTAACTACCTACTGTGCACTCAGGTACAACTAATCCCACCGGAGGACAAGAGACTAGCCACCACTTGTTTTCCCTTTATGTGCTAGGAGCTTCCATGCTAGGAGCCCCCTAAGAAATCTGCCAAGGAAAGAGTTTTTTAGCCCCGTTTTACAGGTGAGGGGGGTGAGGCTCAGAGAGGAGTGGCATCTTGCTTGAGGTCACAGGGCTACCCAGTGCTGGACCCAGATGCCTACACTGGTCTGTGCGGTCCAAAGCATATGCTTTTCTCTGAGCATGCTGCCCTGAGTATGGTCTCATTGAGGCAAGGACTGATCAGAGAGAAAATGTTTGGGTATAAGGCTGCAGGCCAGCTCAAGAGGTGACTAAGAGAACTGTAAAACTGACATTTGAATTTTTCACTGTTCAAGTTCCTGATATGATTCATACTCATTTTGTGTGGCCAGGCTTAGAACTGAATGACTAGCTCAGCTATAAAATTTGGGTGCTTTCCTGAGTTCCTGCTGAAATAAATTAATAATAAGGTGACCTATAAATATTTAATAGTCGATTAGTGGTTTTTCCTTTTTTGGATCGGAATCAACATCCTTTGATAATTGCATTTGAATGTTGCAAATAATCTCTGACCCCCATGCTTTTCAGTATAACCTGTGTAAATTACCTCTTCAAAAAAATCTATTTGGAGTAAAAGGTCTGGCAGGAAATATGAACAGCAAAACCATTCAAACCTGGAGGTCATTTCACTCTGATGGTGTGAGGATAGCCTGCTGAGCCCGAAAGAGGCACGCTTTGGGTGCTGATATTCTTTTAAATGAGGGTTGAATTTGCGAAAGATTTATGTCTAGGCTGGTCCCTGTCATTTTCCTCTATGCCCAGAAAAGCAGTCTCCAAATCCCATCCGGCTTCAGACAACTCAGACCTTTTGTACCTGTTGCTGGAACCAAGAGCACAAGGTCTACGTCCCCCTCGCCCCCCAATATTTATGTATTTTTGAGAGACAGAGGGACAGAGCATGAGTGGGGGACGGGCGCAGAGAGAGAGAGGGAGGGAGGGAGGGAGAGGGAAACACAGAATCCAAAGCAGGCTCCAGGCTCCGAGCTGTCAGCACAGAGCCCGACGCAAGGCCTGAACCCATGAACCGTGAGATCATGGCCTGAGCCAAAGTCTGATGCTCAACCAACTAAGCAACCCAGGCACCCCAAGGTCTACCTTCTAAGGGATATGTTCTGTTATCCCTCAGTAGTTGGAAGGATAATCCTGGGACTTGTTTAAAAGGCCCCATGGGTCTGGTTCAGTGGGTCTGGGCAGGGGCCAAGGTAGGGCTCAGGAACCTGCCATATTAGTAAGTATCCCACACTACTTGGGGCTTTGAACCACATTTTGTGAAATGTAGACTTACCATCACAGATTTAGGATACCTCAAAAGTCATTCAGCCCAGCCTCCTCCTTTTTGTCTGATCCCCCACCCCAGCCCCACTATCAAGGATCCTCTATGTTCTTCTCTGGGCTACCAGGATCAACACCTGTGGAAGGGCAGGGTGGGGTGGAACATGACAGGGCAAGGAGGAGGACTGGGCAGGGTGGGAAACTAGGCTGTAATGCAGTCTCCATGATGTCCTTAGCCAACCACACAGGAAGCCCTGGAGCAGGGGTGACCTGCTCAGAGGTGTCCAGGCCCAGTGAGTGAATAGACCTGGGACTTGGTAGCCCTGCCCTGATTAGTTATTCCTGAAGAAGGCTGACAGCCAAGGGCTATCTTCCAACAGCACTCTGCCATTTGAGGGACTAAGTCATTTATTCCTGAAGGGGATCTGGTTGGCTCCTCGCAGCATTCCCCAAAGTTCTCATGACTACCAGCTCTCATCTTCTTCCACAACTCTTCACAACTAAACACTATAACCTTTTCCATGTGTGAGGGACCATTCAGCTGAGGAAACCTATAGTCCTCCCCCCAGGGTCATATTCTGCCACTGAAGGCATACAGATGTCCAGGCTGGTCCCTGTCATTTTCCTTTATGCCCACAAAAGCAAGCTCCAAATCCCACACTGGTCTCAGATGACTCAAAACTTTCTTTTACCTATTGCTGGGGCCAACAGCACAACACCCATCCTCAAGGTTCTTCCATAATGGTCTTGCAAATGTTTGAAGGCAGTGACCCTCCTACAGGGCCAAAGCTACGATGTGCCAGATGTAGTCCTGTGGGTTCTTCTAAGGTTGCGGTTATGACCATCATTCACTGAAAAAATTTCTATATACCATTCCCTCTGCTTAGAAAGTTCCCATGTATTTAACCCTCACAACAAAGCCATGAAGTAGAATCTATAAAATCATTATTCCCCTTTTACAGATAAAGAGATTTTGAGATGCTCGGAGAAATGAAGTAAGTTGCCTGATGTCCCCATACAGTTGGTAGTCAGCTACCAATAAATGCAGTCAGAATACAAATACAGGTCCCTCTGACCTGCTGCTCACCAGCGTTAGAGGTATCCACTTTGAAAGCTGGGTGGTGGGTCCCATCTATGAAAAGGAAACCAGGTGCAGAGAACCAAGCACTTTTTTTGGAACTGGAATTAGAGGAACCCTGTCTTGGCCACCCAGGATGTCATCCCACCCTCTCTGTAATCTTACATACAGCTTCAGTGCAAGATCTTGGCCATTCTCCCCCTGACATCCTTATACTCCAGGCTTTCCTAAGCAGAAGAGGGCCTTCAGGGAATCTCTGAGATTTAGGTTCAACAGACCTAAATCTTCCTCATTTTACTGATGAAAAAACTGAGGAAATGAAGTCACATGGCCAAGGTTACTTTATATGATTTGTTCTTTTCCACTCATTGGAAGTCTGACTCTTTTAAGGTGTATGTTTAAAAAAACACCCAGATGCTTCAGTAAAAACAATGCCACACACATCCCTTTGTTTTCCAGAAAGGCTTTGCTCTAACTTGAATATTTTAATAAAGGAAGACAGGAAACCCCAAGATCACAGAACAACTAATTAGCAGGCATGGAGGTGACATCCTTCCCCTCCATCTGGTGTCCTCATCACCACAGTCTAGGTGGAGGATCCCAGGTTTCACCTAGGGCTCCAATGTACAGAGATATAAAGATTCCAAACTGCATTGCTAAATGAACACAGTGCTCAGCTCATCCCTTAGTACCACCCTTCACTAGCACTACTCTCTAGGTTCAGTGGGCCCACTGGAGGCCCCCCAACAGGCCCTCTTACAAGCCAAAGGAAAAGGATGGAGCTGATCAAGGACTGCTGATATTGGGGTGTGGTTCATAGTTGCTCATGAAGCCTTGGGAGGTTCTCTTTTATCAAGTGCCCTACAGTGGGGACAGTGTGTGTCTCTCAAGGCTGTTGCTTATCAGGAGGAGGACCTGGGACAAGCATGCACTTCCTTCTTTTATTTCTCCCATCCTTCTCCACTACACCTCATTCCCTGCAACAAATACAGCCACTTGCTCAGCCACCAGACCCCTGTGTAACAGAAGCACACACAATTCTGATTCTTGCAGCTTCAATATCAACCAAGCCCTTAGGTAGGCAATGACCTACATAGTGTTTAATATGGAAATATAAGAAACTTTATCTTAAAAAAATCCCTGACCCACTTTCAGGCCACCAACACAGGTACTCCTGGGTAAGGCAGATTCCTGTTGACTCTGAACAGCACAAATGCTAAGATCATTAGCATTTCTCCTAGGACTTATAGTAATTCAATCAAAGCCCCTCCCAGCAAGGGCCAGTTCTGAAACACGTCTTAAATCATTTGATGGAACATGGCTGCTGCATCAAGGGCCTGAATTAAAACAGCAAATTCTCAGACACGGGCTCATGGCATAAGAATTTTATACATCCTCTACAGGATGTGGCCTTTTGGGGCAAAAAAGGAGCTGAAGCATTCTACTTATGAATTTGTAAAAGGAGTGTTGCCGTTTTTCTTCCCTTCATTTTTCAGTTGATCTAAAACACTCCTTTAAAATTATTTTTAAAAGAATTATTGAATTATGTTAAACAGTACTAGCTATAATTTAAAATCTTTGGGGGAAAGTAGACAGAGTAGACTCTTTCCGCATTAGTGTGTTTGAAAGAGTACATGACTTGAAGTTCAGAGACCTGGGCTTAAGTCCTGGCTCTGCCATTTAATGGAAGGGTGCCCTTGGGTGGCCATTATCTTTTTTCTTTTTTTTAAAAAAAATTTTTTAATGTTTATTTATTTTTGAGAGAGAGAGACAGAGTGCAAGCAGGGGAGGGGCAGAGAGAGACAGAATCTGAAGCAGGCTCCAGGCTCCGAGCTGCCAGCACAGAGCCCGACGTGGGGCTCGAACCCACAGACTGTGAGATCATGACCTGAGCCGAAGTCAGTCACTTAACTGACTGAGCCACCCAGGCGCCCTGGCCATTATCTTTTATGTTCTACTTTCCTCCCCTGAAAATGGGAATCACATCCGTGCTTACTTCACTGACTTATTTATAAAGAGACCGAATAAGATCATGCACATATTTTACCAAGTATAAATTTTTATCCAAAGATAAGGGATCTTCCTTTATTTTTTATTCACTAGTAGAAAGGTCAGAGTCAACACTAAGAATCAAGTTTATTTTTATCATACCTTGCTCTCCAGTTTGTCTTTTTGTCCTCAGAGGTACCCAATCTCTTTCCATTTTTATTCTGTGTATTGTATAAAATGGATCATAAATTCACTCATAACAAGATATGTCTCTTGCAAAAACATTTTTCTTAGTCACAGGAACCAAAAATTTAAACTTCTAAAATTCTTTGAGTGAAAGACTGAAGGACTAATTTGGGGGTAGGGAGGCAAACTGGATTCCCCAAATTCTGCCAATAGGTAATTGCCTGCTTGTGGATATTTAAGGACACACCTATGGGTGGCAAGGTTTTCACGAGAATGCAAAGTAACTCACCAATCTTTGAACCTGTCCTATCACACACCTGCTGAGAATAATCACCTTATTAGGGCCACTTGCAGCTGTGGCCTTGACTGAGGCTTCTCACCCTAAGGTTAACACATGAACTCTGAGAAAACAGTGGGAAGCTTTTCTTTTTGATACTACTGTAAATGGAATTATTTTCTGAATTTTAGTTTTAGATTGCTTATTGCAATTGAAATAACGACTGATTTTTTACAGATTGATATTTATCCTGTGACCTTGCTGAACTCATTTATTAGCTCTTGTCGTCTTTTTTTAAAAGTTTATTTATTCATTTTGAGGGAGAGAGAGGGAAAATCCCAAGCAGGCTCCGTGCTGTTGGCACAGAGCCCAGTGAGGGGGTCAATCCCATGAACCATGAGATCATGACCTGAGCTGAAATCAATAATCGTATGCTTAACAAACTGAGCCACCCAGGCTCCCCTCTCATGGTCTTTTAGTGGACTTCTTCGGGTTTTCTATATTCAAGGTCATGTAATCTACAAATAGATATGTTTTACTTCTTCTTTTCCAATCTGATGCCTTTTCTTTTTCTTGCCTAATTGCCTTGACTAGAACCTCTAGTACAATATTGAAGAGAAGCAGTGTAAACAGACATCCTTGCCTTTCTTCCTGATATTAGGAGGGGATCATCCAGTCTTTTATCATTAGGTATAATGTCAATGGGGGTTTCTCATGGATGCCCTTCATCAGGTTGAGGAAGTTCCCCTCTTACTCTAGTTTGTTAAATATTTTTATAATAAAAGGGTGTTGAATTTTGTCAAAGGTATTCCTCACCTCTATTGATATGATCATGTGGTTTTTGTCCTTTATTAATACAGTGTATGACATTGATAAAATTTTGTGTAAGTTAACCTTGCATTCCTGTGATAAGTCATGGTATATAATCCTCTTTATATTTTGCTTGATTTGGTCAGCTAGTATTCGTTAAAGATTTTTGCATCTATATTCATAAGACATATTGATCTGTAACTGTCTTTTCTTGTAATATCTTGGTCTGGTTTTGGTATTAGGATTATACAAGCCTTATAGAATGAGTTGGGAACTGTTCCTTACTTTTCTGCTTTTTGGAAGAGTTTGTTAAGAATAAGCATTAATTCTTCCTCTTCACTGGTAGCATTTACCAGTGAAGGCATTTGGGCATGAGCTGTTCTCAGTGGGTAGTTTTCTCTTTACTGATACAATCCTTCTGCCGGTTATTGGTCTGAATAGTCAGATTTTCTTTTTCTTTTTTTTTATCTCAATTTCGGAGCTCTTAAAAAAATCAAGTCACCACTCAGAGACCCCACAAAGTTGACACTTGCAACTGAGCCCATTTCCTTCTTCAAAGTAACTAGCCTGGAGTCTCAAAATCTAGAAGCTTTTCTTCAGCAACTTTAAAATTTTTTTTAACATTTATTCATTTTTTGATAGAGAGAGACAGAGTATGAGTGGGGGAGGGGCAGAGAGAGAGGGAGACACAGAATCTGAAGCAGGCTCCAGGCTCCAAGCTGTCAGCACAGAGCCCGACACGGGGCTCGAACTCACAAGCCATGAGATCATGACCTGAGCCGAAGTCGGACACTTGCCTCAGCCACCCAGGCGCCCCACCCCCCACTTTCACTTTAAAGAACCTAAGACGGTATGGGAATGTTTTAGGACAAATTTTTAGGCAAAGTGCAGGAGAAAGTTTCCTAATTCTAACAACCCCAAGGAGTAATACACAGAGTAAGACAATAGTATTGGTATCCAGTGACCATTTTTCCTTACTTATTTGGGGAGAAGAGAGTCTATTTGGGGAGAAGAGAGTCTATCTCACGGACCGTGAGATCATGACCTGAGCCGAAGTCAGACGCCCAACCGACTGAGCCACCCAGGCGTCCCTTTTCAGCAACTTTAATTCCTGGAACCATTTGGTCCAAAATATGGGCTTGTGGGTGAGCTAAAGCATGAGGAAATTAATTCCCATCATTTTGCAGCCCAACATGAAATGCATGTTGGGTATTAACTGAGATGCCCTAATAGCTCTTCTTATATCTGGAGAAGGTTAGATGACATAACATGGTTTCTTAAAGGTGGTCAGCCTTTAGGAAAAGCATATAGAAATGTTCTTGTTTTCTATTCCCCTTGGATAGCTTAGAAGCCTCTGGAGAGTTATCATCACCACCAACAATGCCTCCTAACTTATAGCTCCAGAGCCCTTCAGAGTAGTCACTGTGGACCCAGTTTATTGTGATTTTTTTCCATTCCATGCCTGGATACAAGAAAGTTACAGTTTGCTTGACTTCTTAATTTTTGCTATATCTGAGAGGCATTTTCATTTTCATTACTAATCATTACCTGGAAATGGAATGAGAGCATAAAGCTAATAAATATGAAGAAGTTGCAAGATTCAAGAAATCCAACCAAGTTGGATTGACTTCCTTCTTTCATGGAACCCAGAGGCTCTTAGTTTTTACTTGTTCTCCTTTATTCCTGAGAGAACTTGTCAAACTGAACCAAATAATTAGACTCTCCTTGTCTTTCAGACATAATGGTCTCTTCCTCCATGGAATCTGCAAAGGTAGAATGAGAACACTGAACAACATAAGTGAACAACTATCATGGCTTCCACCCTGGGCAAAGCCACCATCACCTCTTGTCTGGGGGACTCCAGGAGCCTTCTTGCTGCTTAACCTGCTTCTGGCTTTGCCCCTACAGTCCATCTAAATCACAGGAAGCAGTGCTCATTAAAACATAAGTCATTCCTCCCAGGTGGCTGGGTGTCTCAGTGGGTTGGGCATCAGACTTTGGCTCAGGTCATGATCTCACAGCTCATGAGTTCGTGCCCCTCATTGGGCTCTGTGCTGACAGCTCAGAGCCTAAAGCCTGCTTCAGAGTCTGTGTCGCCCTCTCTCTCTGCCCTTCCCCTGCTCATGCTCTATCTGTCTGTCTGTCTGTCCGTCTCTCTCTCTCAGAAATAAACATTAAAAAATTAAAAAAAAAAAAACATGTCATTCCTCTGCTAAGATTAGCCCAATGGCTTCCTATTTCAAAGTAAAAGCCAATCCTTACTGTGTCCTACATGGCCCTCCCTGATGTGGCTCCCTGCCCATCTTTCTGTTCTCATATCTTTCCACTCTCTAACATCTCCACCTGCTTCAATTTCTCCCTAAACATATTATTCATTTGCTGTTCCCTTTGCCTGAAACAGTCTCCCCACCCCACCCCCTGCCAGATAGTCACAGGTTTACCATGTCTCCAAGTTTTTACACAGATACCGCATTCAAAGTGAGTCTGTTCTTGACCACTCTATTTAAAATTTTATTTTCACTCCTGCCTCTAAAACTTCTGTAC
Organism: Panthera pardus; assembly: GCF_024362965.1. NCBI lineage: Eukaryota > Metazoa > Chordata > Mammalia > Carnivora > Felidae > Panthera > Panthera pardus. The sequence continues at coordinate 59,206,554 of NW_026526821.1, read as the reverse complement.
TCTTAATTTCTTCACATTTTACTTATCATTCTGTTATTGTTTTTCTCCCCTTTAGACTGTGACTACAGGAAAGCAAAATTTTTGCTATTTGTTCACTGAAGGGATCAGGCGTTGAGTAACATCTTTTATCAAGATGGTAACATCCTACCACTCAAGCAGCTACCAGTTACACCTAAAGACCTGGTTAACACTATAACAGTGTTTCTCCTGGATCCATTTAACCAGCTGGGTTAGGCCAGGGCCATATTGGTTAGGCAACTTCAAGGGAAATTTTTTCTCCTTCTTTTCAAAAGTAGAGAAATAATCAAAGTTCCATGCCCAGAGTATTACTACCTTTCCTTTTAAAAAGCAGTATTCCTGGGAGATGCCTTAGCAAAGTTCAAACTTTTCTCAATCAAGTTAATAAGTTACCTAGGAGTTAACTGTTAAGGTCATTAATTTTCCAAATTATATCCCTTCTTAAACTTTCCTAGGCTTAAGTTTAAGCCTCTTTAAAGGCATTGCCGTGACTCACCTAAAGATGGGAATATGAAAGAGGCTATGTTCATGAAGAAGATCACAATAGATTATATTCTTGTATCCTTCTTTACCAGGCTTAGATTCCAATGGGATCCATCATTCCTTTGCCTATACCACTCCACTGACAGCTCTAGTTAAGGCCCCTGCTGATACCCCATCTGAACTTCTCAGTACCCAGCCCTCATCTTACTCAACACCTCTTCCTTGAAACATTTTATTTACCTGGTTCCCAGAACACCACCCTCTCTCCTCTCTCCTTTCACTTCAGTGTGCATTTTCAGACTCTTTTGTTGGTTCCTTTTTATCTATCCAATCTGGAATGCCCAGAGCTTGGTTCTCAGATCTCTGGTCCCCTCTCTACAACCACTGTCTATGACTACTCCAATCACTCATGACTACTGAGTTTACACTTCCAGCCCAGGACTCTTCCAGGAGTGGCAGACTCATAGTCAACTGCCTACTTGACAGCTGTACCCAGATGAAGTATTGTCTCAAACTTACATCCAAATATAATTCTGACAATCTTTTGAGTCATCCTTGACTTCTTTCTCACATGCCATAATCAACCATCAGCCAATGCTTTAAACTGTCTAAAATTCAACCATTTTTTTTTCACCACCTAAACCATAACCTTACCAGGAATATTGCAATGGCCTGACATCTCTCCCTGCTTCCTCTTTGCCTGTCTATAATCTATTATCTATTCAGTAGCCAGAGTGGGTCTTTAAAATATATATAAGGCATATCATCCATATCATTCCACTTCTATGCCCCAAGTCCTACAATGCCTTTCCATCCCATTTCCAGTAAAATCTAGTTGCTGGCACCCTTTAAGGCTTCATGTCCCCTCATCTTCTCCTAACATGCTGCACACCAGCCATGCTGGCCTCCTTGACCTTTTTCTAATACCTGTGCCTCAAGACCTTTGCATTTGCTATACCCTCTGCCTGGAATACTTTCTGCCAGATATCTACGAGGCTGCTCCCCTACTTCTTCCTGTCTCATTAGTCAGACCTTTGAATATTCTGTAAAACAGCATAGATACCATCCACCTAACTCCCCTCTATTCTACTTATCCTGTTTACTTTTCTTCACAGCACTTCGGTCCTGCTGACATATCATATGCTTATTTGTTTAGAGTCTCTCTTACCTACCTGCAGGGGAATGTAAGCTCCTTGAAAGCAATCCCTTTGTCTGACTGGTGCACTGCTATAGAAACAGTGACTAACACATAAAAGCCACCCCTTTAACATCTTCTGTATGAATAAAATAATTTATAATAGAATTCATAAACAACTTTTGTCTAACAGCAGAAAAATGATTAAGTAAATTAAAGCTTCGCTTCTCAATGGAATTTTACATAGTCAATAAAATTGATGAAATCACTCATAGGTATTACTCAAGGGACATGAACAATTTTCAGAAAGACTCCAAATTGTTAACAGACACACAGGGGAAAAGTATTACCCACCTAGCAAGCAAGGAAAAGCAATTTAAAAGAACTACGGGATACCATTTTTCCTGTTACTAAATTAACACATGTTTCTCTTTAAACTAACACCACCAGATCCTGGAAAGGCTTTCCGGTGGTGAACTCTCTTCTAGGGAATATAAATTTAAAGAACACCTTTGGAAAAAAACTTGTACAAAAATGCATAATATTACATCAAGATGTTTATTCTTTTTCATCTGGTAATTCTGCTGGGAATATTACATAAGAACATAATAAATACTATAGAAATATATGTATTTATCAGATAATATATATCAGATAATGTCAAATAATCAGATATATATGTATCAGATAATCTGCAGGTCTCAGAGTTAAGAAAATGATGTATGTACTCTATTGAACATTATAAAGTTGCTAAAATTATGTTTATTATGGATTTTGTTGACTTGGAGAAATGTTTATAATATGTTACTAAATTTTAAAACATCAGCCCTAGAGAAAATACCAGGTTATCTATATAAGGAACAAAAGCATCCACAGAGTTCCTATAACCTGGAAAATTTTGACTTTTGCTCAAAATTATTGACTTGATGTTTTGTATCTGTGTTTCCAAAAGCTTAACTAAGTCTATATTCATATAATGTTTTGGCTGAGCTCTTTTCAGTTACAAATAAAAGATAAAGATTCCACTATGCATTTCCCTACTGCTCTCCTCTTCCATTAGTACTACATACAATTATTTATCATGTCAGAGGTTTTATGTTTAATTTTTAAACTGTAAATAATTACTATAATTTTAGTAAGTAGTAATATTTCACATCTATATATGAATATAAAGTATATAAACTTTGATTTTTTTCTACCATTAATGCATTCATTTTTCTCATTAAGGCAAACAACAACAGAAAAGTATGACCTACAGGAAAAGCCTCACCTAGAACAAGTTCTCTCTTTTTAAGATTGATAACTGATTGCTGTGTGCATACATTGCTGGAATCTGTGGTATTTGGAAGAGAAGTGACAAAGACATGTTTCATCCTATGTTCTCGTTTCCTACCACTTGGAATCTAGAAGGAAGTGAAGGGACAGCAGAGTTGCCAGGTAGACACAAGGAAAACCCAAATCATAAATACTAAACATGAAGCTTTGTTCTCTGTCGCGCATGTGTGGCCTGCATACAGAGCCCAATTTCAGTTCACCCAAAAAAGTGAATGGCTCACTGACTTTTTCAAGAACAATTTACAAATTTTAACATAGTTGTAGATTCACATTCAGAATAACATAGAGAGATGCCTTCATGGAGTTTCCTCCACTGGTTACATTCCGCAATACTATAGTACAATGCCACGATCAGGATATTGAGGTTTATACATGCTGACCTTATTCAGATTGTCCAGTTTTACTTGGACTCGTGTGTGTGTGTGTGTGTGTGTGTGTGAGTGTGTGTGTATGTGTGTGTGTGTGTATTGAGTCCTATGCAGTTTTATTACACTGTAGGTTCATGTTTCCACCACCACAGTCAAGGATCCCTCACCACAAGGATCCCATTATTGACATTTTGTAGACACACTCATGTCCTTCTCCTGCCCCAACTGTCCCTAACCTCTAGTCACTGTTTTCCATTTCTAATTTTTTTTTCATTTAAACAAAATTATATAAATGGAATTATATAATGTGTAACCTTTTGGGATTTGTTTTTTTCACTCAACATAATTCCTTCTAAATCCATGCAAGGGATTCATCTGAGTAGTTGCATATATCAATATTTGGTTCCTGTTTATTGCTGAGTAGTATTTCCTGGCATGGATGCACCACAGTTTGCTTAACCACTCACCCACTAAGGACACTGAGTTATTTCCAGTTCTTGGCTATTGCAAAGAAAGTTGCTACAAACATCCATGAGAAGGTTCCTCTATGAACATAAATTTTCATTTCAATGGGATAAATGCCTGAGTGCAACTTCTGGGTCATATGATAACTGTATGTTTAGTTTTATAAGAAACTGCAAAATTATTTTTCAGAATGGCTGGACCATTTTCTATTCCCACCAGCAACATATGAGTGACCCAGTTTCTTCACATCCTCACGAGCATTTGGTGGTGTCACTATTTTTTATTTTAGCCATTTTGATAGGTTTGTAGAGGTTTTAGTTTGAATCTTCCTAGAGGTCAATGATGTTGAACATCTTTTCATGTGTTTATTTGCCATCTATACACCTTTTGGTGAAACGTCTATTCATGTATTTTACTCATTTTCTGATTGAATTTATTTATTTATTACTATTTTGGGGTTTTTAGTAGACTTTATTTTTGTCAGAGCAGTTTTAGGTTCATAGAAAATTTGAGCAGAAAGTACAAAGTTCCTATATGCCTCTGTCCCTACATACTCACAGTCTCCCCCTCTATCAGCACCCTCCACTGGATTGGCACATTTGTTACAATCCATGAACCTATACCAACACATCATCATCCAAAGTCCATGGTTTACATCAGGGTTCACTCTTGGTGTTGTACTTTCTATGCATTTGGATAAATGTATACTGATATGTCTACCACTGTAGTATCATACAGAAAAATTTCACTGCCCTAAACTCTTCTGAGCTCTGCCTCTCCAACCCTCATCCCCCTAAACTTCTGCCAACTACTGATCTTTTTACTGTCTCCATATTTGTAACTTTTCCAGAACATCATATAGTTGAAATCATACGGTATGTAGCCTTTCCAAATTGGCTCCTTTTACTAAGTGAACGGTTGACTTTCTAGAGGTTCCTGTATGTTTTTCATGATTTGATAGCTCATTTCTTTTTAATGCTGAATAATATTCCATTGTCTGAATGTGCCACAGTTTATTTATCTATTCACCTACTAAGGAACAGTTTGGTTGCTTCCAAGTTTTGGCAATTATGAATAAAGCTGCTGTAAACATTTGCGTGCAAGTTTTTGTGTGGACATAAGTTTCCAATTCACTTGGGTAAACACCAAGGAGTAGGATTGCTGGAACATATGGTAAGAGTATGTTTAGTTTTCTAAGAAGTTACCAAACTGTCTTCCAAGGTGGCTGTACCATTTTGCATTCCCACCAACAATAAATAATCGTTCTGTCATTCTACCTCCTCACCAGCATTTGATGTTGTCAATGATTTGGATTTTGGCCATTCTATAGGTGTGTGATAATATCTCATGGTTGTTTTAATTTGTAATTCCCTGGTAACATATGATATAGAGAATCTTTTCATATGCTTACTTGCCATGTGTACATTCTCTTTGGTGAGGTGTCTGTTCAGGTCTTTGCCCATTTTCTATTCAGGTTGCTTGTTTTCTTATTGTTAGGCTTTAAGAGATCTTTGTATATTTTGGATAATGGTCTTTTATCAGATGGTACTTTTGCAAATACTTTCTCACTGTCTATAGCTTGTCTTTTCATCCTCTTCACAAGGTCTTTCATAGAGCAAAATTGTTTAATTTTTATGAAGTCCAACTGACTGTATTTTTGGTGTTAAGTCCAAGAACTCTGCCTGGCCTAGGTTCCAAATATTTTATCTTTAATGTCAGAGGCAACCAAAGAAGAGTATGGAAAGGGGAAAAGTGAACTGAAAGGTGGAAAGAGAAAGATGAACTGATTAGAGACTAAGAACTGGAAGAACAATAGGCTGTGTGTTGTGTTTTTCTCCACAACCTTCTACCCAACTAGGAGAAAGTGACTCAGGCCCCATGTTTCCGGTCCCAACTCTATAATAGAAAATGGCCCACATAGTCCACTCTTCCCCTGGATGAAGAAAAAATCCACCCAACTGTGCCAAGAGAGATGGATCAGGAGACCTGGTGACAAAAAGTGACCAGAAGAAGGGCTGTTTTTCCCTAGTGGCTTGAGAATCTCCTCCTTATTGAAAGACACCAGGAAGCTTAACAGTACTGGCAAGGGAGATCTTGGTTATAGGAAGGCCTGAGTCCAAGAAGTTTCTTTGTCTCCAAGGCTTGAGACTCTTTTCTCCTACCCAGAAACACCAGGTGGCAGGGTGGCATTAGCAAGCAGGATCCTGCCCAGGAAGCACTCTTTATTTCCAGAGTTTGGAGGGTTCCTTCCCGTATCTAGAGGCACCAGCCTAGCAAAAATTTCCCTGTGGCAGCACCAAGAGGGACCACTGGGAGCCTTAGCAGCTCCAGAGAACCAAGCAGATTAAACCAGCACCATGAAGCCTGCAAAAATTAAACTGTCTTTGTAACCATAAAGCACAAAAAGTAGCCTGGGTGTTAAACCTAAAGTGATAGTCTGCTAACATAACACCTAAAAAGTCCAAGATATAATAAAAAATTACCAGGCATGCTGCAAACCTCACAGCCTGAATGAAAAGAGAAGATCAACTAATGCCAATACTAAGATGAATCAGATGCTGGAATTATTTAACAAGGATTTTTTAAAAAAATGTGTATTTATTTATTTATTTATTTATTTTTGAGAGAGAGAGAGAGACAGAGACAGAGACAGAGAGAGAGCACAAGTGGGGGAGGGACGGAGAAAGAGGGAGATGCAGAATCTGAAGGACGCTCGCTCCAGGCTCTGAGCTGTCAGCACTGAGCCCAACACGGGGCTCAAACCCAAGAACTGTGTGATCACAATCTGAGCCGAAGTCAGACGCTTAACTGACTGAGCCACCCAGGCGCTCCTATTTAACAAGGATTTTAAAAGCAATCATTATAAAAATGCTTCAATAATCAATTACAAATTCTATTGACACAAATTAAAAAATAAAAATATCTCAACAAAGAAATAGAAGTTCTAAAAGAGAACCAATGGGAAATTACAGAACTGAAAAATCCAATAACCAAAAATTTTAAAGTACTGGATGGGCTTAATAGTAGAGCAGAGATGCAAGAGATATAACCAGTAAACTTGAAGAAATATTAATAGATTTTACCCAATCTGAACAACAGAGAGAAAATAATCTGAGAAAGAAAGAAAGAAAGAAAGAGAAGAGAAAGAACAAAGCTTCAAAACCTGTATAACATTAACAAAAGATCCAAAATTTTTAACATCAGAGTCCTAGAGACAAGGAGAAAGACTGTGACTGAGAGATAATTCAAAGAAATAATGGATGAAAACTCCCCAAATTTGGCAAAGGACATCAACCTACAAGTTCAAAAAGCTGAGTGAACTTCTGAATAGGAAAAATCCAAATAAATCCATGCTAAGACATATTATAATTAAGCTTCTGAAAAATAAAGACAAAATTAAAAAAACTTGAAAGCAGCCACAGAGAAATGACATGTTACCTGCAGGGGAACCAATTTGTACACAAATTGTGGATTGGTCATCATCTGAAACCACAGATGCCAGAAGGAAGTGGCATATTTTTCAAGTGCTGAAAAAAAGAATTTCCAACCACAAATTCTATATCTGGAAAAACTATCCTTCAGGAATAAAGAGGAAATAAACATGATGTCAGACACTAGAACACAAAAAGAATTTGCAGTTAGCATACCTACCCTTAAAGAATGACTAAAGCAATTTCTTTAAACAGAAAAGTAATAATAAAAGAATCTTGGAATATCAGGAGGAAGAAAAAGCAATGGAAAGAGAACTTATATGGGCACATAAAACAGACTATCCTCCCTATAAGCTTCATAAATCATATTTGAATATGGAAATAAAAATAACACCATCTGATACTTAAGTCAATGTGGGGGGGATAAAGAGACCTCAATGGAAGTAAGGTTTCCACACTGTACTTTAAGTGGTAAATGTTGATAATAGTACACTGTGCCAAGTCGCCAAGTCACATATGCATATACAGTGCTCTCTGCCCCCAAAGGCACCCCTACATTTTGTTTTATACACACACACACACACACACACACAGTATTATATATATTATAATTAACAAGAGCACTAAAAAGGTGATTAAAAGATATATACTCAAACACAGTATAAGCAAATAAAGATGAAATTCTAAAATTTATGCAAACCATCTTCAAGAAGGCAAGAAAAGAGATGAGAGACAGAAGAAATAAACAAATAATAAAATGTCAGACTTAGCTCTAATATACCAGTAACTTTAAATGTACATAGTTTAAATACAGTAATTAAAAGAAAGAGCTTGGGTTAGTGGATAGAAAATCTCTTACTATATGCTGCTTACAAAAAAACTCACTTCAAATTCAATGACATAAGTAGGTTGAAAGCAAGCCTTGGAAATATATATAACATACAAATGTATTATGGAAACAGGGATAGCTATATTGCTATCTGATAAAAAATATTTCAGAGCAAAGAAAACCACTAGAAGCTAAGAAGGAGATTGCATTACAACAAAAAGATCAACCTACTGGGAAAAAAAATAATGATCCTAAAGATCAAATGACACCAAATGACAGTGCCTAAAAATCCATGAAGCACAATTAATACAGCTGAAAGGAAAAACAGACAAATCCACATCTATAGTTAGGTGCTTTGACACTTCCCTCTCAGCAACTGATAGAATTTCTAGAATGCAAATCTGTGAGAATAGAGAAGATCTAAACAATGTAGTCAACCAATGGGATCTAATTGACACATACAAAATACTCCATTCCACGACAGCATAATATCCTTTTTTTTTTTCCCCCAAGTGCTCATGGAACATTCACCAAGACCTACCATATTCTGGGCCATAAAACAAATCTCAAAAAATATAAAGGCATTAAAACCATACAAGTTATGTTCTCTGACCATAACAGAATCAAATTAGAACTCAATAAGATAAAGACAACAGGAAAAATACCTAAGGAGTTGAAAATTAAACAACATATTTTTTTAACAATCTATTGGTCATAAAGAAAACCTCAAAGGAAAATTTAAAATATACATAGAACTGTATGAAAATGCTCACCAACTTGTTTTCAAATTTATCTATTTATTTTGAAAGAGAGAGAGCACGATCTGGAGAGGGGCAGAGAGAGGGAGAGAGAGAGAGAATCCCAAGCAGGCTTCATGCTGTCAGTGCAGAGCCCAACATGGGGCTCAAACATATGAACCATGAGATCACTACCCGAGCCAAAATCAAGGGTAAAATGCTTAATCAACTGAGCCATGCTGGTGCCCTGCTCACCAACTTTAAAAGTATCTCTTGAAAATAAAATTTTTCCATTATATATAATTATAAAACAATTTCAATATATTTTATTATGTGATTTAAATACTGGATTGTCAATACATACCCCATGATCTTCGTAAATCAAAATTGTAGAATGCTGCTTTGACTCCCACAATTTTAAGAGGTTCTAGAATGGCTTTGCAACATATTTCTTCATAAAAAATAGGATAACAGTTTGATAAAGGAGGCTGTCTCCCACTTCACATATCCCCTAGACTGTCAATGGGGGCCAGGGAGCATGTGGTTGGAGAAAGAAGCATGCTCCTCCTCTTCTGCTCAGTTTTTAGAAGTTAAGGTGTCTTCGTGCAGGGCCTTTCTCTTCTCCATTCATACTCTCTCCCACGTGACCTCATTCACTTCCACAGCTATAAATATTGTCCCTATGTCAATAATTCTCGATTAGGCAACTCTGGCTCTGGACTCCTGACTCATGCAGCAAACTGCAAACCTGCCATGTCCACCTGGATTGGCACCTTGCCCATCTGTAATAGGATTCTTAATTATACCTCAAATCTGCTTCTCCTGAAGTCTTCTCCTGAATTGGTACCATCATTCACCCAATTATTCAAGCCAGAGTCTTAGCAGCCAGTCTTGGTTCCTCTTTTTCACTCACACCTGTAACACATCCATGACACACATCAGCAAGCTCAACAGACCCAACTGCCTAAACATTCCTTTCTTCCCTATTTCTGCCACCATCTTGCTCATCTAGATGACTGCAACAACTTCCTGCCTGCTCTCCTTGCTTCGAGTCTTCTCTCCCTATGATGCATTTTCCACATGGAAGAAAACCATTTTTAAAAATATAAATCAGATTATGCTACTCCCTGCTCACAAATTTCTAGTGACTTCCCATCACACTCAACATTTGTTTGTCTATTGTGTCATGTCCAAGTAGAATATGTATTTTCTGAGAGACAAACATCTTTCTGTCTGGTGCATTGTAGTATTCTCAAGACCTGGTTCTTACCAAGGGACTCCATAAATATCTGTTGAATAATAAACAAGTAAATGAACAGTGTGAGGAGGGTAACAGCAACCATGACCATGAAACAAATTGTCTTTGGAATCTAGATCAGAGTACATTAATGTGACTATTATACATACATATTATCTGATCACGACAATGTAAAAAGCATGTGTGTACAGAAGGAGTGGATGAAAATAAAGAAAATGTTAAAATGTCATCTTTAAGTGGTGGGTTTATGGATGCTTTCCTTCTTCCTTCCTTCTAAATTTTCTTCTCTAAAATTAGCATGAATAATTTTATAATGGAGAGAACTTAAATGAACTTTATTTCTTCTAGTCACTCATTGGAGTCTTTCTTCTTCGGGCTGAATTATTCAGTGTCTCACCATTTTATCCTCCTACCCCTCAATCATCTTTTGGGCCCTTTGCAATACAATCTCTCCTCACCAATCACACCCCTTGACAAGTTTTCATTTATATTATAATCCACAATCTTTTTCTGTAGGTATGAAATTTTAAGGAAAGGAATTTTTCCTTTCCTAGGAGGTGTCATAGAGCAAGTGTGCCCAAAAATGTTAATAAAGTCCTGATTTTAGCAATGGCTTCTAAAGAGAGCTGGAATGGTTCTAATGGGTTATAAAATCTGGCAATTAATTCCTGAAAGAATGCCTGAGAAACTCTAATGAGCTTTGCATATGTTTCCTCTTTTTATAAGTGGGATTGAATGAGTTATGTTATTCACACTTTTCAAGTGTGAATCTTAGCTAAAGTAGGTTTAATTATGCTTAGGCCAAGTACTATGAAAGCAATATGGAACTTAAAAACTGATCTTCAGAAATTAAAGAAATATATGGAGTGCTACAAATGTGAACATTTTTCTTTAAAAAAAATCAGATATAGTTGCAGGTACATGAATATATATAGTTTTTTCTTCCATCAGGCAGTGACCCCAACAAGGTGGTGACATGCTAATTTCAGGAATATGTGTCTGAGAAGAGAAACACAGGACATGCTCCTGTTGGGGGCAAGCTGGTTTTGGGGGTGGTCTTCTGGCCACCTGGATATGTCATATTTCTTGCCAGTTCTGGAACTGGCTCATTTCCAGGCCTCATTAGATGAGATTAAATTAGAGCCAGTGAGAGGGAGGGCAGGTCAAACTGTCTAGGGAATCTGGACAGAGTGTGCCCCCATACACATCAGAGGCTTCAGATGCAAGGTGGAGTCAGAACTCATCCATTCCTCAACTTCCTCCCCATCACCACTGGCACTTGCCATAGGTGAGGTTTGCTGAGGTCAGTTAGGTGCTGAATGAGGATAAGATCTGGTCTCTGCCCTCAAGAATTTCTTGGGGAAGTAAGACCAACAGCTGACAAAGGAAACAATCAGGCAGCATATGCCCTGTGCTGAGATGAGAAGTCATTCAACAGGTTAGAGGTGGAAACAGACTGGAAAGGACTGGGGTGGCAGCAGTCTAGCAGGGCTGAGTTTCCATGGTGCGTCTGTCCCCACCAGTTTGACCTGATAGGGGACATTATGCTCTGAATACTTGCTGGAATGGTGCTTGACTGGCTGGAGAAAAGACCCCTTCATATGAAATAGAACCACCGTTGGTGCTCCCATCTCCTGTACTGTCATTCCCATTGTGGCAAGGCACCAGAAAGTGTCTCAGGGATGAGTTTTAAAGATGGTTTACTGTCTCTTAGCTGGGCTAACAGAAGCAGGAGGTGGTACCTCTATTCTGAAAGTCACTTAACCTCTGCTCTGGACTGTAGAGTGTCAATTTGAATCAGATTTGCCTTTCTGGTTTTGCTAGGCTTCTATTAAAAATTCACAGGCACTTCCCATTCACATATATGTTAAAGGATGAGAAAAGAGTCAAGAAATAGGTACAGGCCAGGAAGAAGAAACCAGCCCATGGCTGGGAAGCCCCTGCCACAGATTTTCTGAGGAGATAATCAAGATATGCAAATTAAAGTACAGTGATATATTGTTTCATTTATTAGATTGGCACAGCTAAACATGGGCTAGTGAATTTCAGCATTGGTGAGGGTATAAGGAAATAAATGGGTGCTTGAGTACTTTGGTGGTACAAGGGTAAACCCATATTATCTTTTTGGCTTGTAACTTAGCAGTATCTACTAAGTTTAAAGTTGATACCCTTTGAACCAGTATTTCTAACTTTAAGATTTATGCCTCCAAAACCCTTCTATAAGTGCTCAAAGACTCAAATATGTTCCTTGTGGCTTTGTTTAAAAACTTAAAAGTATTACAAACATATAATTAACCCAAATGAACTCTGAAGAAGATTAAATAAATATTGAGACATCCACACAATGGAATACTGTCTGTACGTGACTTAAGAATGAGGTAGACTTCTTTGCACTACTGTGGAGTAAAACATGCAAGCTCAGGGTAGCATTCATGGCATGAGTTCATAACCAAAACAATCAAAAGCAAGAGTTAATATCAGTGTAAAAAAAGAATATGGAGAATTTTGCAGCAATTTTTGGCAGTGTGTCTCTAGAAGTGAGATTATGTACGTTCCTGTACAGTTTGGAATTTTACATAAATTTGCACCATTTAATCAGAAAAAAGAGGTAAAGTCCATCTTAGTATAGTTCTCAAACATATTTCCATTCAATGAATATTTGCAGGAATTATTCATGACATTTGTAAACATGTGGGAATATGAAGTGATACTTCATAGAGTCTTTAGGACATTAATTTCCAGGGATGCCTGAGTGGCTCAGTCGGTTAAGTGTCTGACTTTGGTTCAGGTCATGATTTCACTGGTCGTGAGTTTGAGCCCGGCATTGGAGCCTGGAGCCTACTTCACTTTCTGTGTCTCCCTCTCTCTCTGCCCCTCTCCAACTTGCACCCTATTTCTGTTTCTCAAAAATAAACAAACGTTAAAAAAAACTTTTAAAAAAAGGACATTAATTTCCAGTGTGAATAAACAAGGAAAGATAGGGGCAGGTCTACATGGCAAGGTTTATTTAGCTCCCCACGTCAAGAATTACAACCTGTTGCTGGTCTTAAAAATTATTCCTTCAGTCTTTTGAAGTCTTAGTTTCTTTCTCTGTAACTTGCAGATGGGCAAGGTGTCCTTTTAAGGTCTAGTTGAGAGGGGCTCGGCAGACAGGTAGGTGGGGGGGTGGGCAAATGATTTCTCCTAGCAATGGCAGCTGTGTGCCACTCACATCAGCTAGGACCAGTGCCACAAGAGCTGACAGACCTCCTCTGAATTAGCAAAACATAGAGTTTTCTAGAATAACCTAAGTGGCCTTTCCCACATTCATCCCAGGCCTTCTGCTTCCCTATCTATTTTGACTAAAGAAAATTAAAGACGGGGTGGGGGTGGGAGAGAAAAGAGTGTGTTAGGAAAAAGAAAGTATAAATGGAGAAGGGAATAGAGTCATCAGGAGGGAGGGCAGTTAAAGATGAGTTACTAGAAACATAAATTACACAAACAAAAGTTTGCAAAACAAACCAAGGCCCAACGAGGTGATGACTGACACACAGCTCCAGAGCCCCACGTTCCAGGCCACCCCAGAGGGCCTGCTCCACAACGTGGCCATTGATGCAGCCCAGGTGTGCACAGCCTTGGCCACTCTCATTTCCCCTTCCTGCCCAAGGCCCCCCTGCTGCTCAGGAAGCTGTGCGGTCCTGGTTGTGCATGCAGAACTCCACAGCAGGTCAGGAGCCTGGAAGTAGGGGGCTCCAGGCCCATTCTCACTATAAGAGCAGCTTTTGTAGAAAAGACAAGTTCACAGCCATTGAGTGAACCTGTGACAGTCTTGCAGAGCTTACACTTTCACTGCCAGCCAGGGCTGGGCCCAGAAAGAATGATGTAGTTAATGACATTGGAGCCATTTTAATGGATGTTGTAGGCATCCTCTGCCAGCCTGATTCTCATCACAACTCCACGAGGCAGGCATTACTATGTGCACTGAATGGATGAGGAGGTCACAGCCGGTTAGAGAGGTCAGACGTCCAAAGTCATCCAGCCAGAAAGAAAGTGGGTCGGGGTTCAAACCCAGGTCTGCCTGGCTCCTCTTGCTCTGATAATGCTGCCTTTGTTTTTTGTTTTTTTCCAGGCATATCTCCCATCCCTTCCTGTGCCTCACAACTTTCTCTCACATTTGGGAGCCAATCACTGGGAAAGCTGAACCTGCCCAAAGCAGACTTTCTCCATCTATCTGTTTATGATGTCCTTTTGCACACATTAGAAGACTAATCTTACTTGATATTCAAAAAGCAATTTGAAACCTCAGCAGTAATTACAAAGCAATCACTCCTACAATGTCACGCTGTTTTCTAGAGCCTAAAAGAGCATCTCTGGTCATTTCAGTCTCAGCCCTACACCCCTGTGTCAGTGGGACCATCCACACTCCAAGCTCCCGCTGTCTACACTGAGAAAGTGGAGTGTGACTAACTCTACATCCCACCTCTCAGCTCTTACTCACTGCAGATTATGCTGGCTCTCACTACTGCTCATGGTCCCACCAACCCAATGTCCCTTTTTGAGAGATGGTAGGGTGACAGAATGATCCACACACTGATCAGCATTTGGCAGTACAGGTTTGAGGCACACAGTTTGAGAGACGATGTGCTAAAGAATTAACTGAAAATGGCTTCTTGCTACCTCTCCTGGGCATGACTGCAATCTGGGTGAGATCCTCAAAGATGAACTCATCTTCTGGAAGCAAAGGGGCAAGTCTCTAAGGGAGTCTCAGATACCTATGGGAAAAGGCCTGGAAACAAGCAGGGCAGGGACATGGAGAAGAAGGGCGGGTCGGTGGATAGGGCCTTCTCAGTCACTTAAATCCTGTAGCATAGGCAGAGCTCTTCATAACTATTACAGGTTGAGTGTGCCTTCCCCATTCATGTTAAAGCCCCAGTACCTAAGAATATGGACTCTATTTGGAAATAGAGTCCTTGATGACATAATTACTTAAGATGAGGTCATATTGCAGTACAGTTGGCCTTAATCCAATATGACTGATGTCCTTATTTTTAAAAAAGGCAGTTTGCACACAGAAGATTCAAGGAGAACATCACGTGAACAAGAAGACAGTCATCTATAAGCCAAGGAGAAGCCTGGAGCAGATCCCTTCCCTCATAGCCTCAGAAAGAATCAACCCTACAAACACCTAGATTTCAGACTTCCAGCTTCCAGAACTGTGAAACAATACATTTCTCTTGTTTGAGCAGCCCAGTTTGTGGTACTTTGTTACGGCAGCCCTAGCAAACCAGATGCAACAGCTCAGTCTCAAAGTTCTGCTAAGAGAAACCTAGATGGTAAACAACAGTTCTCAGGTGTAAAGCTACACCTGAAAATACAGCAGAGGCAGAGTTATGTGCTTTCAACCCCAAACAGGACCGTGGGCTTTCCATGACATTTCCCTCACTTCTTAGGAAGGCTTTGAACAACTATACATTGAGGGCAGCATTGTAAGAGAGATTTGAGTCTCTTTTTTTTTTTAGTTTGTTTTTTATTTTTGAGAGACAGAGAGCAAGTAGGGGAGGGGGTGGAGAGAGAGGGAGATAGAATCCCAAGCAGGCTCTGCACTGACAGAGCCCAATGTGGGGCTGAAACTCATAAACCATGAGACCACAACCTGAGCCAAAATCAAGAGT
This sequence comes from Panthera pardus, assembly GCF_024362965.1. Taxonomy (NCBI): domain Eukaryota; kingdom Metazoa; phylum Chordata; class Mammalia; order Carnivora; family Felidae; genus Panthera; species Panthera pardus. The sequence goes on along the minus strand of NW_026526821.1, from coordinate 59,190,844 downwards.
CAGATGCTTAAACAAGAGATTTGAGTCTTAAGTGACAGATTTTGAATAAAAACAAGAAAATAGGGAGCTGATACCTGAAGCATAAAGGCCCAAACATTAGATGAAAATTACATTAAATGAATATTGGTTACATTTAACCATGTTTCAGTCCTCCATACAACTGCCAATTGAAAATCTATACATCTGGAAAAATGATCTAATTTTTCCAGTTACCATTCTTACATTTTTATACTACACTGAAAAAATAATTCTGTAGAATATGGGCTTCAAAACAAATGGAATCAAACCAAGATGTTCTTTGTCTAAGGAATGTACCCTGAATTAAGGCCATGAGAACATTCACAATTTTGTGGCAATTTTGCAAAATAGGATTTACCTTGATGACTTCATAAAACTTTGCACTGTAATTTTACCCACAGACATTTTAATTCTTCTGTAATCTGATATGCATGTTGCTGGTTGAAAGGATAAACATGAATTCCTTTTTGTATTTTTTCCATCATTGGTACATGTTATCCAACACCTGACAGGCTGTCAGGACACAAGCTCACTAAGAGCTGAGGCTAGGGTTTAATTTGCTTCATGAAGCACGACCATGGCACAGAGCCACATGCATAGACACTACATATTTCATTCATTCATTCATTCATTCATTCAACAAACACACACTGCTCTCTGTTACTGTGCTCAGCAGTCTGTACAGTGAGGAATTCTGCAGAACAGAATAAACAAATCAAAGAAGGAAAGTGGTGCAGAGATATTTTTCTATCTATGCAGAAGTAGTCCACCTGTGTGTAGATTCACAACCTCGTTTATGATGATTTGGGGCAAACCCCACAGACCAGTTTTCTCTTTGTTCTTTGAGGTCCCTGGAAGGTCTGGTATGCTGGCCATGGTACACAATCAGGTCTTGTTGATTCTTTCGTAAGGCTCCTAACCCCAGGACAGAGAGGCGAACTGTAATATAGAATGTCTTTCCTAGCTTACTGCTTTTGACTAAAATAATAACATTCACTCTGACATAATGACTGTACCAATTAGACTTAGGCAAAGAAAAAACTCTGATGGAATAAATTTAGTTATGGGAATGGAAGCCTCTCCAGAAGTCCCTGCAGTAATTATCTGTATTCTCCCAGGGGCTGGGAGACAGGCATGGTGTGGGCCTGAAGTCCACAGGGAGGCCCAAGCTTTGCTAAGTAGAGGGCCTCCTTGTCCACCAAACTCCTCATTGGGCATTTCACCTCCTTTCCTGCACTGCACCCCCAGCACAACCTGCTGGGGGTGGAGCTTAACAGGGGTTACTGAATGCCAGGACCTGGGCAGCAAGAAGGGCCCAAACGATCTTCAGGCTGAAGCTTCCAGACTCTTGCCTTGAATGAAAGCCCTGACGCAGGGCCTCAATCCATCCACATGGGCACACAGCAAATATATACTGAAGGAAAGAATGGCTACATCAAATTTCATGGACATTAAAATACAGCCATTCTTAAAACAGCTCAGGTCCCTTCTCTGGGTGTCTGCACACACTGGAGTTTCCTCCAACGCAACGCCCTTTGTGTAGAAGACCTAGAGTGGAGTACAGGGTTGTTGTCACAGTTTCTTGGGGCACCGAGTTACAGATCAGTAGAGGGTAGGCATTATCTGGGGTGACTTTAGAAATAAACAAAATAAAATGGAAATTCCATAGAAAGTAATTTTGAGTAATTGCTTAAAAATACAAACATCTCTGCACTATGCCCAACAGAAACAAGTGCTTATACTGTTTTGTTTTTCCAAATGAAACTGCCAGCCAAGTTGAAAAAATCCTTTCTATCCCTGGCTCCTGCCTATGAGGAAGAGCAAGGCAAGCTGTACATCTGTGGCGGACACTCAGAAAACGGCAGCCCCTCCCCGGGGATGCTATTAGTGTCTGGGCTTCTTGGAAAGACAGGGAGACATGTGAGAATCTGATTACTATTCAGATCAGCAGCGAGACCCGGGCTGTCTGGAACTGACATCGCCAGGTAAATAAAAGGGCATTCACTGGAGACTGCGCATGTTCTTATGTCCCGTCATGGGAAAGCGTATGCCTGTACCCACAGCATTCATGGCCATCTTGTGAAAACTGTCTCCAGCCCCCAGATGCAGGGGTATGCTTTGCGCAGAATGTAATTTACTATTTTGTGCCACTTAGCACTTCCTCCACCAACATAGTAGTAAAACACGTGGCCCATTTCGACTCTAGCATTAGGTGGGGATTGGCAACAGCCTGGGGTTTCATTCTTGGTTCCCCTACTCATATCCTAGCATGTGACACTATCCACTTGTCAAAAAGGACATATATCAAACAACAATAGCAAAGCCATTGTCTCTGTGGCTTAAATGAATTAATGACTTCATAATAATAGCTAACATGTATTGACATCTTTCTCTGTGCCAGTGGCTGTGCTTAATATTCATTATTTTACAACAACCCCATGGCATTAGTATCTTCATTTTCCAGGAAAGGAACCTGAGCACAGGGAGGGTAATTCACCTACTCCACGTCACACAGCCAGTAAGTGGGGTCACCAAGACTCAAGTCTGGTTTGTTTCTGACTCCAAGCCCAAGCCTGTCACTCCTCCAGCATCGGGGAGGACAAAGCATCTTAAACTGCAGACTGCAGGTTGGACTCTTTTTCAGCTCTCCTCCACCCCCTCTCTCATAGGAAGGTTTCAGGTAATCCATCAAGTTGTATAAAGTGGTTTCTCAATCACACACAAAATCGATTTTCCTTAAGTATCAACCCAACTTTATCTAAAAACCCATCTTAAAGTTAACTTGCAGGGAGTTGAGGGGCTGGGGTGACGCGGGTGTTCTGGGCCTCTCTTGGGAATGTCTGCGGTAAGACTACACCCGCCATATAAATCTTGTCCAAGAAAAGAAAAGAAGCTGGGTTGTGCAGGGTAGAGTTACTACAGCTGCCTGGACCCCTGCTTACAGACTGGGGAGATCAGAGGGGAGCCAGGCCAATTTGATTCCAGGCCCAGAAAGTCGTGTTTGAAGCGAACCCTCTCAGGTTTCCAAGGAGGGAAGGTTTGCTGGGAAGCTGGGAGTGTGGACTGAACAATGAATTCCGGGCTATGTGGTTCCTTAGAGAAGCCAAGGGCGGCAGACTGGATAAGGAGCCAGACTCCTTTTTCTACCTCAGATAAGATTGAGGCCTCTGTCTCTGAACGTGTTATTAATACTCTGCTTGGTTCAAAAAGAGCAAGTGCTGTTCTTTTCCTGCAGAGTGAGAGTTAGAAGAGACAGTGACTTCCCCAAGGCAGGATGACCCCAAGGTTATAAACCCAAAGAGGGAGGTCCCATCTGGGCCTCTGGGAAACAGCCATGGCTCCAGCTCTGAAGCATGGCTGCTACCGCAGTTCTCCCTTACTTGCTATGTAATCACATTTAATAAAACATGAATATTGTACAATAAAGACTGCATTTTCATCAATCTGTTTGTGAGATCAAGTGGTATGCTTGAAAATATGAAATATGCATCAAAATCTATTACAGCCTCCTCTGGGCATTTTATATAAATCTTTACCTGTGAGAACATTTCAGAGAGAGAATCTAGACTCGATGGAACACGCAAAGCTTTTCCTCCATTGCAGTGAGATATCAGCATAACATTTTTAAAAATGCAAATTAACCTTTGAGATTCACACGCCCTCCACCATCACCCTAAGAAACATGTTCCCATTCATGTGAGCAATTACTGCACTTGCCCCTGCCCCCCATCCCAAGTCCTGCTAGCCCCATCTGGCAGGAACCAGCCAAGCTTTCCTGGGTCCACAGCGCCTCCTAGTACAGGTTACTGCAGCTGGCTCCTCATTGCTTCCCCGACTTACTTCTGAAGGGAGGGTGCTTCTATGCCACACGCCTCTCCCCAGCCCTCATCCTTGCCACCACCCCCCACCCCTGTGCTATGGTCCTTGAGTTGTTTGGTACACGGTAAATAATTATCTAGAACTAGTAATTCCCCCATGGACATTCTCCCTCTCATATGCCCACCCATATTCTCTCTAACCTCCTCCTCCTCATTCCCTTGCAACCCTGTTGGAGTTTCTCCACTGGAAAAATCTCTATCCACTTTATAATCCTGTCTCCCTTCCATCTGGGAACAAAATATTAACCAAAATTAGGGCTGAATGACATAAAAGTGGTGTTGGTAATCCAAGTGCATCCAGGAAAGGGACGTGCCTGCATCTGCCATGGAGGTAAATGCAATTATGCTCCGGTGCTGTTGCTAAAGCTCTGAAAAGTATCCAGAAGTGCCTTTCAATCTCGAGACGCTAACTACCTCATTCCATTTCTCCAAGGACACCTGCTTTCCTCAAGCACTAGCATTCAAGATGAACTTTAAAAATACTATTTTATTCACTATGTTTTTCTGTTCTCTTCCATAGTGAAAGCCTTGATGCTGTTGTATTTCCCTATGCAGTTAATCCATCCAGATTGTGGTTTGTTTGTGAGCCGGCCCACAGAGCAAGCTAGCCATTACTTATTTGTAATGCTTTCCATGGAGAAGTGTGGTCTGCACATCAACCGTTCGGTCACCCTACACTCTGCTTAGGCCCATGCCTGTGAGGGAGACACCTTTTGTGCATCACCTCACCTCCTGTCAGCTTCACCTCTTGTAGCCACTGCTGCAGAAACCCAGGTCCCTGCAGGTTGCAACCAGTTTCCCACAGGTGTGAACCGCCAGCTACTTCCCTCGCCACACCTGCTTCAGGTCGTCTCTCTGATGCTGAGATATGGGCCACCTGGGAGAACTGTTTCACTCAGTCATCACCTAGAAGTGTGGAGACTTAATGCCCTGTGAGGGGCCCTCTGACCTGTGAGGCATGGGAGGTGGAGTCAGGACGCCTCCTTTATTGCTCAGGTGGACAGTTCTGAGTCTTGCTCCAGAAAATTCTTCAGAGTACCAAAGAGCAATCATGTGGTGACCCCTGGTAGTGCCCAGTTCGATAACACATCTCCCCCCTGTTTGCTCCCCTGTCCTTCACTCTTGCTCCCTGGGACCACATCCCTGCAAATTAACCCTTGTCTCAGGATGTACTTTTGGAAAAAACAGGAAGGGACAGGCTGTTTCTAAATGTTCCCTACTGTGCACGTGGATTACCTGGAGAACCAGACAGGGATGTGGTCTTCTTACAGCAACAATCTGGAAGCATCGCTCTTGGCTCGTTTTGCTACTCTGGGCACCCGAACCAAAAATATATTTGTGGCAAATCCCAGAAGAGCTTCAATGAACACGGGTTCCATAAAGACTCTAAAGGAACAGCTGCTCCTTGCTCTAGAATGAAGACAAAAGATAGTTTATCACACAATTAACTTAAATTTTCAATTCCTCACACATGAGAACCTCTTTCAACCCATGTGGAGAAAATACTGCATTTGCTCTGGGCTGGTCCAGATTTCTTGGCTTTTTTTCATTGGCCAGTCCTGCATTTTCTCTTCTTTGGATTTTACTTGTCCTACAAAGTTTGTGTGAAGATGTCATTCCTAGGATCAGGTTCAAAGCTGAGCCCCAGAGGTTTTATTGGCAGAACTGTGGAAAAGGCCTGGTTCCCTCCAGCAGGCTCTGGAAGGTGCTTTCCTGTATTTGGAGTGCCCATGGTAGTACTCACTGCAGCCTGCACAGCTCTGAGGTTGGCCTGGGTCTGATGATCTCTGGCCCCTGCTCTGCACACTGGCCTGTTGCCGAGACAAGAGGGGAGATCCATCCTTTTCCTCTGCAGAAAAGAGTCACTTTCTGACTGGGGTCTGCACTGAAAAGGGGTTCACAGAGCAGAAAGAGAGTCCTCTCTCATCCTGCACTCAAAACATCCTTCCTCCAGGAGTGATGTGGGTTCACTGACTACTTCCTGTCTGAAGCAGCGTGAGCTACTAGCAGGTGGAGACAGACATCCTGGCTGTGTGAAGTTGGATGCTCAGACCTCTTGGAAGCAGGTCAGTGCAACCTGTTGGAAAGGATGTGAGGTACTGATAGAAAGGGGGGTGGGGAAAGACGGAAGCTGGCAATCCCTCCTGGCTCTGGAGACAGCCTTTTGCCCAGGTGTTAGAAAATGTGGCAAGGTGGGCAAAGGAAAGCAAATGCTGGCTTGGCCCTTTTATAAATGTTCTAGTGCTGATGGCTAGAAAGAGTATAAGATGTGAATTACTTTACTTCAGGAAGAGAAACCCCAAGGCAAAGCTTCAGTCACGAACTTTGTCTGGAGGAGGCAAGTTGCTTTCCTACCCTCCTCTCCCTGTCACTTCTGGAAAGCACTGCATGGAGTTTCCTAATTGCCACAGGACAGGCTCAGCCCCCCAGGTTCTCTGGGAGACACTGTCTGAGGCCTGATGGGGGTCACCAGGCTGTTGCCAATGTAGAAACAGAATGGTGGCTACAGAGTGCCACCTAGAGGCAGAAGTGGCTAAATATTCAGATGGACTCAGGCAGATACAAGCACTGTAGTAGATCCTATCTGCTTTTCCCACCTTCATTTACTTTAGGGAGGTCTAGGAAGCCCAGCCTCATGCCCCCAGCTCCCAGCCCTGGACAGCCTGAGTGCACACTGAACACAGGGAGAGAAGTCAGCAGACAGACCCCAGAGTTCTGTCAGCTTCCTCCAGATTTTTGGTTTTTGTTCTTTTCTTCACATTTACTCTTACCAAATGTATTCTAGCCCTATAGACTCTTAGAACTCAAAGAAGGAGTGTTTATTTTTATAAACTAAATCGACACAGAATAAATGTAAAATCCATACTTCCTGACCCAAACACTGTTGCTTCCCTTGATTCTTCCTTTAAAGAATCTACTTTGGGGGCATCTGAGTGGCTCACAGTTTGTGGGACTGAGCCCTGCAACGGGCTCTGTGCTGACCATGTGCGGAGGCTGCTTGGGATTCTCTCTTCCCCCAACCTCCTACCCGCACCACCCCCCCTTCTCCTGCTTGCACGTGCACTAAATAAATAAATAAATATTCATTAAAAACAAAAAGAATCTACTTTGTACCCAGCTAAGAGTGTGTCTTATTAGTTCCCACTGTAATTATGACTGGCTTAAAAAACACTATTTTTAATTTTTTTTAATGGTTATTTATTTTTGAGAGAAAGTGAGAGACAGAATGTGAGCAGGGGAGGGGCAGAGAGAGAGAGGGAGACACAGAATCTGAAGCAGGCTCCAGGCTCTTAGCTGTTAGCACGGAGCCTGACACGGGGCTCAGACTCAGGGACCACGAGATCATGACCTGAGCTGAAGTAGGATGCTTAACCAACTGAGCCACCCAGGCGCCCCATTTTTAAAATCTAAAACACCGCCCCTGATCCTTAGAGTTCCCAGACTCCTTTTAGATCTCACGGACCCTTTGACCTGAAGAGATTTAATGCACCCATATCCAAACTAATTTAGCCATGGTCTCAAGGCGTTTGTGAATCATTCCTCTCCTCAGTCAATCCATGGATGGATTAAAAATCCCTCTGTATCTGAGAACATTCTGCAGAAGTCCTGAAGACATACCACATACTGCAACCGGTCCCACAGAGCTGGTTCTAAAATGTTTTTTAATGCCTTATTCTCTAAACAAAATCTAAGGGCAGAGTCTTGGCCTTTGTATATGCTATTCCCTTTGCATGGAACTCTATAGCACTCCCAGTATCCAGCTATCCATAGCTGCATAACAAATTACCCCAAAACTCAGTGGTTTAAGTCAATAGCTTGCTACTCTTTTTCACAATTCTGTGGGCTGACTTCGTTCACATGGGCACTTCTCATTCTGTTACAGTCAGATAACGGCTGGGGCTGAAATTATCAAAAGGCTTCTTTACTCACATGTCTAGGGCTGGAAAAGCCAGGGCTGATTGGGTGTCTCTCCCCACCATGTTGCCCTTCTATGAGGCTAGCTGGGCTTCCTAACAGCATGGTGGTCTCAGAGTAAGTGTGCCTCTTACATGGCATCTGCTTTCCCCTGAACAAGTGTTCTAAAAGGTCTAGGCAGAAGCTGAAGGCTTCTTATGACCTAGCCTCAGAAGATCCAGAACATCACTTCTGCCACATTCTATAGGTCAAGTAAAGGCCAGCCCAGATCCAAGGAAAGAAGAATTAGACTCCGTATTTCAGTGGGAGGAGGAGCAAAGAATTTGTAACCATCTTTAAGCCATACAACCTGTTTGGCCAAGCACCATTGGATGCTTTCAGTTTCATATTAAATGCCATTTTCTTAGGGAGGTCTTTTCTCATCCCAGACTAGGTTAATCATATTTTTTTGTACATGCTCCTATAGTGCTCTCGTGCTCATGCTCTTACCATCTCTCTTTCTCACGCGCGCGTGCACACACACACAAAGAGGCTTTTCGTATTTTCACATTTGTTTAATATTTATCTTCCCCAAAGACTAAATCTCTCAAGGACATAGGCAATGTCTTTTATTCACTACCGGTCCCAGGCACCTATACAACATCTGGCTCCATGTTCAGTTTCAGAATTGAATTAGATTGATTTTGGGTTTTCAGTTGATCAACAGAAGGAATATATAAGGATTTGCAGGAAAGCTGAAACTAATTTAGGGTGTGTTCTCATGCAGCTCCCTCTCACTGTAGCCTTACTTGTCATCCATCTGATTATGACCCTCTTTGAGCTCTCTGCAAGAAAGGTCTTCATGTTTCAGAAGCCTGTCAGTCATGTAGTCTGACCCCTGGAATACGGGGGAACTCAGAACTTTGAGATGAGGCAGATTGTGGGGATGGGTCTATGGCTGGAAGGAATCTGGTCTCACAAGCTGAATGTGGCAGTTGATGTGTGGGCACAGACAAGAGGTGGCCAGTCATTCAGCCCAGCTGTCAGGTCAGGAGCCTCTGTGCAGTCACAAGTGTCTTGACAGCTGGAAAGGCCCAAAGACAGGGAATTCAGAGCAGACCCTTACCAGAAATCAACTCTCAAGGGGCCTTAAGGTCAGCAGATGGTGAGACCTCATCCTCCAGTTGCTGGGCCAGGGGGTGGCTCCATGAACTCCAGTCTCTGGGAGTCCCTACTCTTAGAGAGACTGGAACTCTAGACAGGGCACTGAGATAGAGACAGGTGCACAGGATATAAGACAGGCAGCCATTTTCTACCATCAAGGTATGAGGTAGTGCTTGGGCATGAGGCAGATCCAGGCCCTCAGTGGTCAATACCACAAGTCAGGAGGAACAACTTTTCTGTTTAAATCCCTCTTGCTAAGCTCTGGCTGCACATTTGTGGTAGCCATTGGAGCATTTGCCAAATATATTTGCTCTCCACCTCTGAGGACATGGTAGGGCTGCATTTCCTGGCCCCCTTGTGGTCTGATGGGGCATGTGACTAGTCTGGCTAATGAGTTATGAGATCCAGGGGCACGTGTCCCTTCTGCCAGAGCCTGTAATTACTGGTGCAAGACCCTGGGAGATCTCCTTTTCCCTGGCCCCATGCCCAGCAACACTGGAGATGGCTGGCCCAGCCAGGCTGAGTCTCTGAGTCACTTATGATGAACAGCAGGGCCTTGCCTCCCATAATATCTGTGTAGCTGGAGGGGCATAAAAATCTGTGTTGTTTTTAAGTATCTGAGACTTTATAGTTGTTTGTTGCTGTAGCACAAACTGGCCTTGAAGGCTCTCACTTTGGCTATACATCAAAATCATCCAGGGGCTTTACAAAGTCCTGATGCCCACTCCCACACCAGAAACCCTGGTTTCATTGGTATGAGTGTTCTGGGAATCAGGATGTTTTTAAACTGAACTTTTTGTTTTAGAATACTTTTAGATTTACAGGAAAGTTGAGAAAGTAGTCCAGGGAGTTCCCATATGCTTCTCACCGAGTTTCCCCTATCCCCCTATTGTTAACATCTTGTGTGGGGCACCTGGGTGGTTCAATTGGCTGAATGTCTGACTCTTGGTTTTAGCTTGGGTGGTGACCCTGGGGTCACGGAATCGAGACCTGTGTCAGGTTCTGTGCTGAGTGTGGAGCCTACCTGCAATTCTCTCTCTCTTTTTCTCTCTCTCCCTCTGCCCCTCTCCCCGCCTGCACTCACTCTCTAAAACAAAAATTAAACACATTACTATGGTCCTTTGTCACTACTCATGAACCAATACTGACACATTATTACTATAAAGGTTCATTCATCATACAGAAGCCCTTAGTTTTTACCTAATGTCTTTTTGGTGTCCCAGGATACCTCCTGCTACATTACATTTAGTCATCTTGTCTCCTTATGCTCCTTTAGACTGTGATAGAGTCTCAGACTTCCCTTGTTTTTGATCACCTTAACAGTTTTGAGGAGTACTGGTCTGGTGTTTTGTAGACTGTCCTTCAACTAGATTTGTTTGATGTTTTTCTCATGGTTAGACAGTGTAATGGGCTTTGGGGAGGACAACCCCAGAGATGGGCACCAATCATGGGCACATGACTTATCACTGTTCATGTTGACCCTGATCACCTGGCTGAGGTTGGGTTTGGTAGGTTTCTCCATGGTAAAGTTACTCTTTTCCTGTTTTCACCTTATACTCTTTGGAAGTCATTATGCATAGCCCACACTTAAGGGGTAGGAGTTAGGTTCCACCTCCTTGAAGGAGGAGTATCTACATAAATCATTTGGAATTCTTCTGTATGAGAGATTTGTCTACTCTCCTCCATTTGTTTATTTATTCAATAATTTATATCAGTATCGACTTGTGAATATTTATTTTATAAACTGCTTATGGTCTAATATTTCATTGCTCAAATCATTCAGCTTTGGCTACTGGGAGCTCTTTCAGTTGGTTCCTGTGTCCCTTTGACATATCCCCATCATTGTGGTGAGCATTTTCTTATTCTCTGGTACTACAAGATGCTCCAGGCTTATCTTGAATCCTTCCTGCCTAAGCCCCAGGATCAATCATTTCTTCAACAAACCATGGTTCCTTTCATTGGAGGATGATATTAGAAGCCAACATCCAGGTGCTTGGTTGGGCATCAGGATTGTAATTTTAATGTGCAGCAAAGTTGGGGACCCACTGGCTAAACACATAGTGATTCTCAATCTTGGCTGCACCTGAGAAGCACCTTGAATGTTGAGTATGGCATGGTAGGTAGTTCTTCATAGGTTCATGAGGCTCCATAGCATACAGAATTAATCACATATCACAAATTATTTACCAGATAAGATACCCATTCAAATGAAGGGTGTTTTTGTTTGTTTGTTTTTTGTTGTTTGTGCAGTAATTTGCAAGTACTGTTTATACCAACATTTCCTGGAGCTTAAGTATCTTAGCATAATTTACATCTGGTGCTGCTAGAATTCTTCCCCCCCGCCCCCCGCCACTCCGCTGGAGCTCAGTCCTTCTCTCAACACCCAGAGAATATGAAAGGGGGAAAAATTACTCTCAAGGCACAAAGGATCTAACCCCAAGGGATATAAGCCCAAAACACTGAGGTGACCATCTTCTTTCCAGGACTAGGAAGAGAGCTCAAATGATTTGAAGTGCGTGTGTGTGTGTGTGTGTGTGTGTGTGTGTGTGAGAGAGAGAGAGAGAAAGAGAATATATGAGCACCTATGAGCATGTGAAAGTATGTGTGTATGTGTGTGTGTGAACTGTAAGTGTGTGTAAGTCTAAGTGAATGTGTATGGTTGACAGTGAGTGTGCAAATGTGTGTGAATGTGGGATATAAACTTGAAATTGTGTGTGAGTGTGCATGAAACACTGTGAGCATTTGGGGTGGGGACAGGTCACCATGACCCTTTGTGGGCATTAGCCCCCATAGCCATCCTCATTCCTCACACCGTCTTGAACTCCTAGGCGACTGTCTCTGCTCCAAATTCATGCCATGGGTGCCATGTGTGGCACAGTGCCAAGCCTCGTCTCTCGCCCCCTCCTGAGAACCTGGGTACAGCACAAAACAGTCAAATATTTTCCTCTCCTGTCATTACTAACTATAGCTCCACAAGTTCTCAGATCGCTGTGCTAGCTCATTGCCATAATTAGCAATTTTCTGATATCATACTAACACTGGTTAATTATTCCCTCGGAGACAAAGCAAATTCATGGGATGCCGAGGGTAAGTGGATAAATTCTTCTCTGAAGAGCAGCTCAAGCATTTGTGTGTTAGTCACACTGCAGTGTGGTCTCAGAAAGGGCTCAGTGACCTGGAGCAGGGCCACAGGTGAGGACCGCAGCAAGGCCTCATCATCACAGTGGTGTCCACCTGCCCCACTCCCCCTCCACCTCACAAACACCAGAAAATTTGGGAACCTGCTCTTCTCCTGTCCTTCACCGATATTATGACCTGCCCACCACAGCCCAGCTTGGGGCCCTGGTGTGAAGAAGGCAGTTTGTCATCCCCACCCTCCTCAACCTGCCTATGCACCCCAGTGTCACGCACCCTTTCTGTGTTCCAGCAAAACTAACCTGTCTGCATCCCACCCTTAGGGCCCTGCTTTGTGTCTGCTTTTCCTCTTGGGGACACATAAGTACTTAACAAGGTTGCCTGAGCCCTTCTGCAGGCAGGGCTTCCCAGAGGGGTGTGAGATGCTGAGAGGCAACAAAGAGAAGGGGGTCGGCACAGCTGTGGCTCCTTGGGCACGGGAGCAGCCGCCACTTCTCTCCAGGGACACTGAAAAAGAGAACTGGGAGTCCTGGGGGTACATCATTACGTGGAACACACCACAAACCTCTCAAAGGCTCGCTTAGTGAAAAGAAGTAGAGAAACCCACAAAGCTATTTTTGCCTGTTATTCTATTGACGGAGGCAGACATTGGGTTCCTTTGCCTGTATTTACTCAAATAACAACCCGAGTGGTGCCTTCCTTTCGTACGTGAGAAAGTCCCTTCTTGGTGGAAAGTTTAGGCTTGAGATCTCATACCTGGGGCTTCTTCTCAATTCCCCGAACACAGAGCAGGCTGCACGGTGTTGTTATGGCACGTCCAGGCAGGTCAGGTGCCTTCACCTCTCCCCGGCCGCCCCCAGCACAGGGCCTTTTGACAGCCTCTTGTCTGCCTCATCCTGTTTGGTTTGGACGCTTTCATCAGTGAGCCCTGCCACCCTGAGCCGAAGCACACTGTGTCGTGAGGGGCTGTGCTGGGCCGTGGTTCAATAGATTCTACAGGCCCAGGCACCTGGCTGCTCAGGGACAGCGTGACTACATGGCCTGGCTTGCTGGGACAGTCTCAGGTGACACCTCTTGTCCTGGACTAATGGCCTAATAACTCCCCAGACGGTCTTGATTTGGACAATAACTATGGTCACCCTGTGTGGGAAAGATCTGAGGGCCAGCACCATCTCCTTGGCCTCTGAAATCTGGCCGCTCCGAAGCCACTCTGAAGCTCCCCTGTTGGAGAGGGGTGAGCTTGCTTCCCAAAGCTCTGGGAAAGCCAGCGGAAAGTGAGGTAGGGTGAACACGGGTACTGCTCCCTGCCCACGTGCAGAGAACTAAGTGGCTGGTGCTGCACACCCATGTCTGTTAAAACTCAGCCCAACTCCTTAAATACCTAGCGTCCTTTCTGCCTTTCTGCATGTCTTCAACCACAGGTATCCTCTCTCTCTTTGAACCCTCAAGTCCACCCCAAGCTTCTTTCACCTCCTTTAACATATTCCTCCTGAAATGTTGGAGAGGCAGCATAGAGCAAGGCTCAGGATTACATGAGCCTCAGCTCAAGTCTCAGCTCTATCACAGAGTAGCTCTATGACCGTGGGCGAGTCCCTTTACTGCCACAAGCCTCAGTTTCCCCATCTGTAGAATGAGAGGGACAGAGGCTGCCGCACAGAGGGGGTTAAATGGGTGAATACATGGGATGCACTTGGAACAGAGTCTAACACCCGGAAGTATTAGCTATTAAGTACTACATGTTACCTTCCTTCCTAGATTGTAAGTGTTCTTCCTTAAAAAGCAAAATTCAGGAATCACTGGGTTCTACTGCTGAAACCAATATTATACTGTATGTTAACTAACTTGAATTTAAATTTAAAAAAAAAAAGCAAAAATCAGGGCGTCTAGGTGGCTCAGACAGTTAAGTGTCTCACTCTTGATATCAGCTCAGGTCTCAATCTGACAGCTGCGAGATCAAGCCACACATCAGGCTTTGTACTGAGCATGCAGCTTGCTTGGGATTCTCTCTCCGCCCCTCCCCTGCCGGCACATGGGCGCACGCACACTCACAGTCTCTCTCTCTCTCAAAGTAAATGAACATTTGTTCAAAAGCAAAATTCAAAGTGATTTGCTGAGTAATGACTACATACCAGGTGCTTTAACAACCACTGTCTCACCAATCCTAGAGCCAACTCTGAGAGCTGGGGGGGGGGGGGGGGGGCGGTCACTGGCCCCCTTTCACAGGTGGAGAAGAAAAAGTTCAGAGAGGTTAATTAATTAGCCCAGAACACACAGCTTAGTAATTAAAAGATCAGAGATGATTTGGAACACAGGTCCTTTCTCCAATTTATCACACTACCTCCCCATCTCCCTCCACACAAACCTCATGATGACAAATAAGCCTTTGTGCTGACATACATTGCAGTTTAGCTATGGAGGTTTACAACAGATGACACTTAAAATCGGTAGTGCTCTTCAAGAAAAATCAAATGGATTCCAGGCATCAATTTAAGAGAAGGACAGTCATGTACACAGGCCAAGCAGTATTAGGAGCTTTAGCCAAAATCAATATGTTAGTGTTCCCCATACTCCACCCCAAATATGTGCTATTGCGTCTGCTGATGGCCTTGACTTCTGGATTGAAAGCAAGATGTTCAAACAAGGTTTGCCATTTTCAGACAGAGCAATGAATGTTGTTTCCAGGTACAAGGATTTACTTCTGAAAAGAGGAACTATCACTAGCACCTCCTGGACTCTGCCACTTCCCCTCTTGGGGCCTCAACATTCTCCTCCGTACAGTGGGACTGTATGAGGTCTTCTTTAGGACCCCAACAACTCTTATTTTGCAGGGGTCCCTGAGTCACATATGCTGCTTAGGTTATATCTGCTTTCTAGAAAGTTTGCCTGAGCAAGTAGTAGAGTGGATTTAATGGTGGCCCCTATCCTAGGATCCCCATTAGGATGGCCACATCCTAATCCCCAGAACCTATTTATATGACGTTATTTTTTTAAAAAAGGTCTTTTCAGGGACGCCTGGGTGGCTCAGTCGGTTAAGCTTACTACCTCGGCTCAGGTCATGATCTCGTGGTTGGTGAGTTCCAGCCCTGCATCGGTGTCTGTGCTGACAGCTCAAAGCCTGGAGCCTGCTTCAGATTCTGTGTCTCCCTTTCTCTCTGACCCTCCCCCCGCCCCCCCCGTTCATGCTCTGTCTCTCTCTGTCTCAAAAATAAACATTAAAAAAAATTTTTTTAAAGGTCTTTGCAGATGAAATTAATTTAGGGATCTTG
This sequence comes from Panthera pardus, assembly GCF_024362965.1. NCBI lineage: Eukaryota > Metazoa > Chordata > Mammalia > Carnivora > Felidae > Panthera > Panthera pardus. Next base: position 59,175,489 of record NW_026526821.1, on the reverse strand, counting down.
AGCTGAGATCGTTCTGGATTATCCGAGTGGGCCCTAACTCTAATGACAAGTGTCTTTTAGGACACACACAGAGGAGAGACATAGACACATTATCAGAGAAGTCCATGTGAGGACAGAGGCAGAGAGACTGGAGTGATTTGGCCACAAGTCCAGGAATGCAACAACCACCAGAAGCTGGAAGAGGCCAACAACAGATTCACTCCTACTGCCTCTGAAAGGAGCCCACCCCTACAATCCCCTGAATTTGCACTCCTGGCATCCAGAACCATGAGAGAACAAATTCCTGTTGTTTTAAGCCACCCATTTTGTGGTAATTTGTTATAGTATCCATTCAGGAAACAAATATAAATAGTTTTATATGACCACAACGTGGTGATACCCATGTTCACTTTTAAAACACAAGTTGGCTTCATTTGTAAATGTTTCTAAAAGGAACTATTCAGTGGAATTACTGTGACTGAAATCAAGATTAGCCCCAATCTGTTAGAACACCCAAAAATTATTTCCAGTAAAAGGAAGAGGTGCCCGGGGAACTCACTGGACAAACCCCTCCGGCTGTTGGGGTAGTTCACACCCTTATGCAATGTTTCCTTTTCTGGGGCCATTCTGCTGCTAAGACTCTCCATTTGTTAACCGGAATACAAGTTAACCCTGTCTCTCATTGCAGGGATTAGATTACCAAAGCAGTTTGGGACACATTAGAGTCCTGTCTATATGCTTTGGGGGTCAGAAGAAGGGAGAGGAACAGAGACCCATACACCCACCCCAGCCAGGGAGCAGGCTGGAGCCCAAACAGTAGAAACTCCTCAGTTGCTGCGTCATTTGGTGACAGCACAAGCCAGAGCCCTGAGTCTCTTCTTCCTTTCAGCTAGCCTCCAGAAACGAACTGTTCCTGCTGGCCAACTCTTCACCCCATGTCAGGCTTCAGTCCAGCAGTCAGGCTCTTCCCACCACACAATGAAGGCTGCTCTGATGTAAGCCTTCAGTGACCTTCTGTGGCAAGAGTCCAGAGACCCTCTCTAGTGCTGGACCTCAGTCCTCTGAACAGTCGACACTTCCTCCTTCCTGAAACCCTCCTGAGGTTTTGAGGATGCAACCATTCCTCAGGCTCTCAGTTTGCCCTTCCTCAATCTCCTTCCTAGTTTCCTTCTCTCCTTGTCTCTCTCCTCCTCTCCTCTCCTCTCTCCTCCTCTCCTCTCCCCTCCCCTCTCCTCTCTCCTCTCCTCTCTTCTCTCCCAGTGCCATCCTCTCAGGACTGCCAAGCCTCAGACTCACCTGACATAATGTGATGATGAGTTGTGTGTGTCAACATGACTGGGACACAAAGTGTCCAGGCATTTGGTCAAACATTATTCTGGGTGTGTCTGTGAGGGTGTTTCTGGATGAGATTACCATCTGAATCTGTAGACTGAGTAAAGCAGATGGCCCACGCCAGTGTGGGTGGGCATCATCCAAACATTTGAAGGCCTGTATAAAACAGAAAACAGAGAAAAGGAGAATTTGTCCCTGCTCTACCTGACTGGTTCAGCTGAGACATCAGTCTTCTGGTCTTGGACTGAGACTTACACCATCAGCAACCCTGGGTCTCAGGTCTTTGGACTTACTGAATTATACCACAAGCTATCTTGGACCTCTGGCTTATAGACAGCAGATTAGGGTACTTCTCAGCTTCCATAAATTGCATGAGCCAATTCCTTAAAATAAATATTTTTACACCTATGTTTCTCTGGAGAACACTGACTAATAGAGGTAATCAATACAATGTGGATTCTTCGGCCCTGTCCCAGGTCCAGTGAATCAGAATTTTTGGAGGAGCCCACGAATCCTCATCTTATAGGTACCATGGGAGGGTTCTTATTCTCATGTGCATGAGAACATCTGCTCTTCTCTGAGATTTGTTGCCAGCAGAGCTTTCATGGATTGGTAGTATCTTCCCTTTTTTGGCCAGCAAGATCATAAGTTCCCCCATTCCCTTATATTCCTTCCCTCCCCCCCCCCCCCAAAGACAGTGGGATGGGAGCCTCCAGGAAAACAGCTTCTGGGCTGGTCTGGGCAGGGAACCCCCCAGTCTGGGTCTGTAGAGCAGGCCTTACATTCAAGTGGGGCCTCTCCAGTGGAAGGTAACTGATGGTTTATCTCAAAAATAAAGTATTGCAGCAACTCCCAGAAAGACTGCTTTCTTATTGCTTAATAGAATCTGCAGTAATTAAAATCAGCCTTCTAGGAATGCTCAACCAAGTAGTAACATATCAAAATGTGAAGAATATCCTTCCATGTTGGTTCTTAGTGTTTGGTTTACTGAAGGTAAATGTTGTCACTTCTCCTGAATGATTTCACACAGGTGAGACCACCAAACCCACAAGTTTATGAGAGCCACATCCAGACCAACAGGCCAGGTTTTCCCTAATGTCCAGGCCATATTTATAATGCCTCCTAGATATTCTCCACCTGGATGCCTCAGGCTGCCTTTCACTCAGCATATCCAAAACCACTTGATCATCTCTCTCCCCACTTCCTCTCCTTACTTCCTCCTCCCTATTCCTTACTTTGGTTAGTGGCAATAGTGTTCATCTAACTGTCCAAGCTAAAAATTCTGCTGTCATACTCCCTCCCTACCCCCCTCTCTTACTTCCCACAACCAGTTGGTTATGAATTTTGTCTGAGCTATTTCCTCATTACTGCTTTCCTCCTCCCTGTCCCCCATCACAGCCTGCCTCAGTTCAAGCCCCATCACTTTCTGCCTGGGCTTCTATAAGAAAGGAGAGGTTTTTCAGACGTTGTAGGGAAATTTAGAGTTCTAAAGTCAGACTAACGTACGTTCAAATCCCAACTCTGCTATTTATTAGCTGTGTGCCTTCAGGTGAGTCATTCACCTGCTCTTAGCCATAATAGTTTCCTTCTGCACAAAAAGGGGTAACAAAAACATCTATCTCATAGGCTTCTTATGAAGATTAAATGAGATCATGCTTAGTACAGTGCCTGGCACAATGTACTGATTCAGTACATATTAGCTCTCAGTTACTATCAATTCTGGTGGGTAGACAAGACCTTGTATGCGCTGGACACAGCCTTTCATGCTCCGTCTGTGCCCCATGCATTTTCTCATGCCTGGGATGCACCCCCTCCTTTGTCCATCCAGTCGACCACCCATGCTTATTCTCCAAAAGTGAACTTAGGTGTCACTTCTTTGTGACATGTCAGTAACTTGAAACTGACCGTGGTGGGAGCATTTACACTGAAGAAATTGGCAAATACTGCAAACAGGGGCTTGGTTTATCATTCTGATGATTGTCTAGACTTGACAAAGTGGTGGAGAAAAAGTTAATAATGAAGATTAAATTTAAAAGTGTGTTGTGCCTATAGCTACTACAATTGCAAATCTGTTCTTCTAGTATTTGAAAACTAGTATCCAATTTAGCAAAGAAGTTGCTCACATCATTGACAAATTCATCAAGTTTCAATACACATCTTTGTTGTTTCACTTTCATCTTATTAATATAAACAAAAATATCAACCAACATTTATGCTGACAGTACACTCATTTACAATGACATGAGTGACTTCTCTGCCAAATCAAACAGCGTCAAGCATTTATTTATAGTCTGATTTTGTTACACTACTGGCGATTGAACTGTAAAGACTAGTAAATTTTGCAAGAAATAGCAAATCACACAGAAGTTATACATATAAACTGAAAAATAAGTATCTACCTTAATATTTATGTCATTTCTAAACTTAAAGGACTAACATCACTAATAGAAAAATTTATTTTAATCCTCAAGGGGTATAAATTTCACTGTAAATGTAAAATTCTTTTCTGGATTCTGACTCTTAAAATACTAAAATGCGGAGTAATCTGTTAAGTTTCCAAAATGTAAGATGAAGACAGATACAGAAAATAAAAACAAACATCATGGGAGGTAGCAGAGCAACTTCATTTGTCAACTCATGGTAGAAATGTAACCACAGGATGGCTGAGGATACAGGGTTCAAGAAAACAAAATTTTAAATCTATGAAAATCAACTGGCTATATATAATTTACAATAAAGAATATTATTTTGTTTTATAATATATATATCCTTTATGTCAGTAAAATGTGTGGTCAACTTATTTGTATATATTTATGTACACTTTTTTTGAAGAGTCCATAATTGATCATTTACTGGCACACCACTGGTGCTAACCTTCTAAGTCTCCTGCCCTTTAGGATCTCACAGTACAGAATTCTAACAGGAAGTGAAACTGGTAGGTTACACAGACACGTAGAGATGTTTGCTGCTAGAATTCAAATGAGTGAGACATTAATTCAGCCATGTGCAATTGCCAGGCTTTGTTCATAGTTCATGTTCCTCATGTGCCTTTTTAGACTTTGTAAATTGATGAAAAATGGACATACAGCAAAGTACATAAAGTTCACTGCTTGTAAGTGTATTCCTCAATGTGTATGTCTATTCATACAATGGAATATTATGGACCAATTGAATAGAAATGAACCCCTGGTATAAGGACCTCAAGGAGGAATCTCGCAGATACTGTAATGAGTGATAGAAAGGGATGAGGGACCTCAGGCAAGCTGAGGGCCAAGCATAAGCTAGCATTACCACTCCCACCCCCCAGGTGGGATATGTGTGACATTCCTCAGGCACTCCTGGCTGCCCAAGTACAAAGGAAAGGACAGAAAACAAATGGTTAAACTGATAGAGTCTCCATGGGATTACAAATATCTTAGTAAATTACAAGAAAAAGGCAATCTTAACAATAGCCTAGAAATTTCTAGAAACCTATAGACTCAGTTTCCTGGAGCCCCAACATCACCACCCCCTTCATAATGATGTGGGGGAACAAAGACAAGAAGGAAATGACAGATAAAATTAAATTTTCTTATAACCTGCAGCCCATTGACAAATACTTGAGGCAGGCAGAGTAAAACATTTCTCCAGGAACTCCTTACTGTCTTAAGTTAATGCTTTGCTAGAGGGAAAAACAGCCTTAACTTGACAATAGCTAGGTCTCCCGTAAGTGAGTCTTCTTTAGCATATGAAAATCACCTTGGAAACTTCCCTTTTGATTTTACCTCCCCCAGCCCCATAGTATATAAGGAGTCACTCTTCACAACCCCAGTGCAGCTCTTTCTGCCCAGGGGTCCTGTCCCCATGCTTTAATAAAATCACCTTTTTGCACCAAAGATGTCTTCAAGAATTCTTTCTTGGCGGTCAGCTCTGAACACCCATTGTCCCCAAACCCCATCAGAAACCAAACACAGAAGAGTGGATTCTCCATGATTATTTGATTGTATGATAATTTGAACCTTACCTGCCTCTCTTAAGGCTTCTCATAGAAGAATACAAGGCCCTCTCCCTGGTGCAGGGTGGCAGACAGTTTAGAGCGGCTCTCTGGGGCTGCCCTGCAGGTTCGTCCCCATAGCCAGGGCAGGCATCACTGTGGCTAGGAGAGGAGGAGGGGAAGGGGGAGGGGGAGGGGAGGGGGGGAGGGGGAAGGGGGAGTAGGGACAGAATGAGGAAGGGAAGAGGAGGGGAAATGGGCTGAGGTGGGCTGAGCCAAAGCTCAGGCTTCACTCATCTGCCCACAGTGGCCATGTGGTGAGGGCAAGCTTGCTGGGCCCTCCAGGTGAGGTGTGCATGTAGGCTCCCCGGCCTCCTACTCAGCTCTTACACCCCGTTCATGTTTTGCAAGGAGATTCCCAGCCCAAGTCAGGGTTTGTGGGGGGGCCCACCACAGCCAGGGAAATGATCACGGGAACTCACTCTGATCCTCCCTTTCCATGGCAGAGGACTCCAGGGAGGAAGCATCACGGATGACCCTGCACTGTCTCTTCGGAAAACAGCATATCGTCAGAGGGGTGGTCTGGCCGGGCACAGGCTGAGCCCTCACTCCCCACGAGGTGAGGCTTGGAGGCCGTGGTCTGGGCGCCCCATGTGGTCAGGTCTGTGTTGTAGCCATAAACAAAGCTTTCTTCTTGTGCTGTCCACGGAGAAGCGCTGAGGTCACGCACATACTGTCATGGCCTGGCGGTGGCCCCGTCACCATCCTAGGGACACGCAGCCCTTTCCTGTGTAACCTCAGATCCTGGGGACCTCAGATCCCCGGGCCGACTTCCGGGCCGACCTTCAGACCGGTTCCTTTACCAAAACCAAGCAGTGTACGCTTTCAAATGAACCGTGCCAGGGTAGAAACAAAAGCAGAGTCTCTGGTGAGCAGCCCAGCAGCGGGCGCCCCACCTTGACCCCTGACCCTTGTCTCCACCTTCCTCTTCCGACCGCTTGGTTGCGAGCAGAATCATGCCTTGCGATTAACAGGTGCGGAGGAGCCAGTGGGCGAAGCACTTCTTCCCTCTGCATCTCCTCTCCGCCTTCCGAGGGCCCGCTTCCCCCTTGTGCTGTAGAAATCTGGAGAATTTGCCCTCCCCTCCGCCAGGGACAGATGGCCGTGTGTAGTTAATATTTAGAGCTAAATGACACCTGCATGCTGCCTGGGGAACAGTCCTATTAAGAAAATTAAAAGCAGGGGCGCCTGGGTGGCTCAGTGGGTTAAGTGCCGGACTTCAGCTCAGGTCATGATCTCGAAGTTCACGAATTCCAGCCTGTGAACTGTGCTCACAGTTGTCAGCTGTGCTGGCAGCTCAGCGCCTGGAGCCTGCTTTGAGTTCTGTGTCTCCTCTCTCTCTCTCTGCCCCTCCCCTACTTCACTCTGTCTCTCTCTCAAAAACAAATAAACATTAAATAAATAAATAAATAAATAAATAAATAAATAAATAAATATAAAAGCAAACAAAGCACCACCGCCAAGCAACTAACACGTTCTGAGTGGCCACCTCTCTGTAGATTGATTTTCTCAACTGGTCAAGGCTCTCAGACTGTGCTGTCCCGTTGGGGAGCCACTCCACACCTATGGCTGTTGAGCATGTGAAGGGTGGCATCTGGACTGAGACAGGTGCCGAGTTCAAAACCCACACTGGATTTCAAAGAAAGAAAAAAAAATGTAAAATAGCTCATTAATAATTTTATATGGATTACTTTTTTAATTAACAGACTAGATTAAATAAAATAGCTTGTTAACGTTTATATCTCAGCTGTTTCTTTTCATTTTTTAAAATAGGACTACTAGATTACCCATATGAGTTGCATATGTGGCTAAGATTATACTTCAGTATTAAGGTTTAAGGGAATATTTACCTATATATTCCAAGGGAATCCAGACTTAAAAAAAAAAAATAACTAAAATCACAACAACTAAATCAAACACTTGGCTTCCACCACCAAGATCTTCCAAAGGTTTCCTACCCAGGGTGGTGGGAGTGGCTGCCTGGTATGGGCAATAAGGGATGTGTTGTCTGTAGAGAAATTAAAAACAATAATAAAACTCAAACAAAGGTCAGTCTGGTTTTTTTTTTTTTTTTTTTTTTAATCATCATCAGGGCCAAATGGCTCCTTCCTGGCTGAGTGAATGGCTCCTACAGCACCCCACCCCTCAGATGCGTACTGACACCCCCCACCACCTTAGCTTCTCATTGAATCCCCCCAACTCAGATGCCCACTGACATCAGACCCAAAGAGGAGTATGGGGAAGAATTGCCACATGCTTGTCCCCTTCTCCATTCCCTTCTGCCCCAGGAAACACAGGCCATGTCTCATGGCATGGCTCCTGGTGATGTCTTCTCAGCTCTGAACAGGTAGCCCCCTCTGGGTCCAATAGGCCATGAGTATTTTTCCCTCCTACAACTCAGCTATCTGTACGTCTCCCAATTTTCTTCCTGCTAGGGAGGGGGGCCTCTCTTTGATGCAACATTTCTCACTTTTGCTTGGAATCAGGCCTCTGTCCCTCTGTACCATCTGTGGAAAACTCTGGCCCTTGCCTCAGGGCCCTCCCTGCCAGGCTACTCCCCTTGGGTGAAACCCTCAGTGCCCACTCAAGCAGAGTGCCTGGTGCGTGCTGTGCCTGGTGCATACATTAGGCTGGTACTACATTATAATTTTCTATCAACAAATAGAACCAGACTACCTGAGTATGAACCCCAGCTCTGCCACTTGATAGCTGTGTGACCTTGAGCCTGTCACTTAACCTCTCTGTGCTCTACTTTCCTCATATGTATAAGAGGGGGGGTAGTTATAGCTTCTTCCCTGGGCTGTTGGGAAACTTAAAAGAATTAATATGATACATGTAACTACTATAATACTGAAAGCAGTGCCTGGCATACTAATCACCATGTGAGGGCATTAAGAGTAATATTAATACTATAGAAATACTACTATTCATAGCTGTTATATGTGCATCTTCCTTGAGGGCAGACCTGTGCTCTGTTCATCTTGTTGTTCCCACTACACAGCACCGTCCTCAACAAGGGAGGTGCTTAATTGTCTTCTGCGTTAGTAAGTTGTTTTCTGGATAAATGATAAGGAAAGGATGTTGCACCGAGTCTGATGTGCCTAAGACTCAGCTTTGGGACACTGAGGTAGGATGCCTCCCCTGCGTCCCACCCCACATGACCCTGCTTTGGCTGACAGTGACAAGGGGTGGCATTGAATCTTTGGCCTGCTTGGGGGCTGCGTGCTGACATCCCCTTTGCTTTCACATGGGCCCTCGCAGTTCTGCAGTCCTGACCCTGCTTACCCTTCCACACTGTCCACCTCTCCCTATACCTCTTCCTACAGTCCTCCATGGGGCAGAGAAAGCGAATGCCTTTCTCAGGGATGAGAATCTGCCAGACAGGGGCCTCTAGTTCAAAATGCCTTTGTTGCCCCCACCATGGGCTTGGGGCTGTGCTATGTGCCCTCGGGCTGCAAAAAGCATAGAATTTAGGAAAGGCTCCTGTATTAGGGTTCTCCAGAGAAACAGAACCAATAGGATGTGTATAAATAGAAAGAGAAAAGGATTTATTATAAGGAATTGGCTCATGCAATTATAGAAGCTGGCAGTTCCCAAATCTGCAGACCCAATGTCCCTGTTCAAGTCCAAAACCCAGAAGCTGTGTAGAACCATGAAGAGCCTGTTTCAAAGGCCAGCAGTTTGGAGGAATTCTCTTTTATCTGAAGGGTCAGTCTTTCCTTCTATTCAGACCTGCCACTGATTGGATGAGGCCTACTCACATTGTGGAGGTAGACTCAAAGTCTACCGATTCAAACACTAATCTTAACCAAAACACCCTCACAGACTCACCCAAAATAATATTTGACTAAATATCTGGGCACCATGGCCCGGCCAAGTTGACACATAAAATTAATCCTCACAACTCCTCACACACGGGCTTCCCTCTGCCAGGGAAGAGGTAAGAAAAGGAAGAGGCTGTTGAAGGGGCTCACTTTCTTAGCTGCACAGTCCTGAGCAGGCCATTTGGCCCCTCTGTGCCAGTGTCCCCTTCCATGCAGTGGGGACAGTGGTTACAAGGGCCGGAGGTAACACATGTAGAGTGCTCAGGACCATCCCGGGCACCCTAAGTGCCACCACTGTTAGTTTTACAGTGCAGCTGGGACTGTGACCAGAGGAGGTGAGAAATTGGGAGCAAAGAAAGAATGAAGGGTATGCCCGGGTAGGTCCCTCAGGGGAAGGGGGAGATTCTGATTAAACTCAAAATCACTTCCTGTGACTTCGTGGCTTATTTCTTTCATTGCATTTTAGCTTTTGGATCCAGGCACTTTTGAAGGTAGAATTTCATCAGCTTGTGAAAATGTGTCCCAAACCTGCTTTTGTCTGGATTGAATACCCACATGTGGGTCAAATACCCAGGAGGCCTGGAATTGCTTCCTGTGGAGGGCACAGGCATTCCTTACGCTCCTGCACCTCCTGGGTCCCAGGTTCTTCCAAACCCTGCATTTATGCCCGGGATGCTGAGCCTGGCTCATCTCCCTGCTCTCTAACCTGAACTCGTCCTAGCTAAGTGTTTGAAGTGATTCAATAGCACTGATGCATGGGAGGACTGAAGCTAAAAATAGGCACCTTTTCAGAGCAGGAGGAAGCAGAGTCCTTAGTAACCATGGGGTTACAACCCTGGGGTTGGTGGCAGGGGGAACCAAAGGAGTGACCTTGGGTAGATGAGCAGTCATAGGTCCCGTATGTATTTATTGAGTACCTACTGCACACAGGGTATGGGGGATGCTACACTCTTTTCTCATGGCTCAGAGATGAACGAATCTCTCATCCTCCCTCACACCACGGACTGGTGAGAATTTGACATCCACTGGGTCCTACCCACCAATGAGAACCCAGCTCCCTTCCCAACTCCTACTCTTGGATCCATGCTCATTATGCCCTCAGGGACCCAGGGCCAGTTTTCCCTGCAGAGGAGAAGAACTGGCATTTCCCTCTCAGCGGTCCTTCCATCCATGTGGCAGTGTGGTCCAGGAAACAGAGCTGGCAAATGCGATGGCTCTAATGCACGTATGGAACCAAGCCCTTCTCTCTTGCTGCCTGCCATGGTCTTTCTCTGGCACCGGGGTGCTTCTGATTGTTAGCACCCCACATTGTTGTGGTGAAACACCTCTCTGGGGTTTGGGGATGAAAGAGACAGATTCAGAGGGGCACAGGAGAGGGCAGTATCCTGCACTCCAGCGTGGTAACTATAACAAAATCAGTGCTTTGTTCCCAGAATGGCTCTTAAGGCCTGTATTTATGTCCTCCAGTCGAAGCTCTGGGGGTCAGGCACAGTAGATTGTAACCCCAGACCCTGTGTTGAACACTCTCAGGGAGCAAAATGTGACCCGGACAGAAGCCCATCTCAGCAATGTGTGGGCCTGGCTTAGGAACCTCACCTAGGACCTTGCACTCAATCTAGTGAGGAGGTGGCAAGTGCCATGAGGCAGATGTGACATGTGTGCTTGGGGCTGAATTTTATGCAGAGGATACTGAAAATGATTCACCTCCCTGTTCCCAACCCTGAGCTCCTTCTGGAGGAGGATGGGTGGTGTGATGGAACTGAGATGTTCAGGTGGTCGCACTGACTGTGGAGCTCCAGCGGGGCCCACACAGCGTCCCCAGCCCTCAGATCAGGGCAGCTACTTTGCTGGGGTCTGGCAGACCCCTTGCAGTAGCTGGTGCAGGAGCAGCTCAGACCCTGGTCAGTGGGCACAGGGACTGTGGGAGACAATGTGGAAGGAGGAAGGGGGTGCTGGGGCAGGCAGTCAGAGATTTCAGACTGGTCAAGGCTCAGAAATATCTCGGGAGGTTGTTCTCGGGTTGCTAACTTTTTAATTTCACCAACTAAAGATGTTAAAAGAGAAAACTACCATCAATTGTCAGCAACACTTCATAAGAGTAATGACTGTTTTAAAAGTTTGTACTTATTATTTGAGATACAGCAAAGAAGAGAGAAAAAGGGCATGGCGGAGGGGCAGAGAGAGAGAATCCCAAGCACTAATAATGAAGAGGCTGATGAGGGGCTCCATTCAGGGTTTGGACTCAAAAACTGTGAGATCATGACTTGAGCTGAAGTCGTATGCTTAACCAACTGAGCCATCCAGGCACCCCAAGAAAGGACATTTTCTTTTTTTTTTTTTTAATTTATTTTTTAATATATGAAATTTACTGTCAAATTTGTTTCCATACAACACCCAGTGCTCATCCCAAAAGGTGCCCTCCTCAATACCCATCACCCACCCTGCCCTCCCTCCCACCCCCCATCAACCCTCAGTTTGTTCTCAGTTTTTAACAGTCTCTTATGCTTTGGCTCTCTCCCACTCTAACCTCTTTTTTTTTTTTTTCCTTCCCCTCCCCCATGGGTTTCTGTTACGTTTCTCAGGATCCACATAAGAGTGAAACCATATGGTATCTGTCTAAGAAAGGACATTTTCAATACCAAAATGTACTAAGGATTTTCTAAAATAGAATAAAGGCCTATTTTTCCTTTGAAAGTGTGTGTGTGTATTAATATATAATTATATGTAACTAATATAATATAATTACATGTATTATACATAATATATAATTATATATGACTATATTGTACAATATTTATTATGTTTTATTTATAATATATTTTCTATTTTTCTTTTTTATCCCTCTTTTTTCTCTTTTCCATGCATGTGTCATTGTCTCTATTTTTTCTTATTTATTTATTCTGCAGTAAACACCCTCCTAGCATTTGGAAAAGTCACAGGAACACTTAGTAGACACGGGACGTATTTTTACTGCATTTACAGAGCCATGGTTTGCACGAACTGCTGTATCATTTATCTCGAGTAGACATACTCTCTGCTATGTTTAGGAAAAACATAGCACTTATAAGTCCCATCAGATTGTGCTCAATATGTATTCATCCAGAACTCTTGAGATACTCACCAGCACCTATACCTGGTCAGACCTACCTGTCCCCAGGGGCGTGTCTGGCAAGACTCTCTCAATCTAGCTAATGGAGGGCGGTGGGGCCCTGGCTTCACATGGCCACACCCCAGGCACTATTCTCATCCCCATTTTACAGGGGAAAACTGAGGCAACGGGAGGCTAAGCAGTTGTCCTGAGGGTGCCTCCTATAAGTGAAACACTCAAGCCCGTGCTTGGATTTGCCATGTCTACCACCTCCCAAAATGACGGAGAAATTCAGAACCCACAGTCTCCTTCCTCAATCTTAGAATTTGGGGAGGATGTCCAAGAGTACCTGGATAATTTAAGAGGTGTAGACCTGATCAGTCCAAATGAGTTGTCCTCTTAATACTGGCTCGTCAGAGACTTCCATGCAGCCTAGTGGGCAGAAACTTGGGTTGGGGGGGGGTGGGGGGCCTCAGGGTGGGGCAGGGTTTACCTTAGCTGAGCTGCCACTGATCCCCACTTACCAGATGTGTGAATGCAGTCCAGAACACTTCTCTGAGCCTACCTTCCCTCCTCCTTACAATAGAATAACAGTCCTGAGAGTCTCGTGGTTCATTGTGAGGAGAGTGAGTTAGTACAGAACTGTGGCTGGCATCTGGAAAGTGCCCACTAATGTCAGCCGCCGTGGCCGTTTTTGTTGTCATTGTTATCATCACTGCTATTATTACTTGCACCACCAACAGTGGCCATTATCATTAGCCATCTGAATGAAGTGTGTCCGAAGGCCACAAAATATGCCACCATCCACATCTAACCCTGTGGATCTTACTTTGGACCCTTAAGGAAGCATGCATTGTTGCAGGTGGAAATCTGAGAGGGAACTTCAATACTCACGTTATGGGACCAGCAGAAATGAGTGGCCTGGTGAGCCCCTCACTGTCCACTGCCGGGTGCCAGAGCAGGGAGCTGAGGGATGGAAGAGCAGGGCCTGGAGTCTGCTTAGGGGCTGGGGCGGTGGGGGGAGCCAAAGAGGGATGAGCTACTAAGGAGAATGACACTGGAAGCACACTGCCAGCAGGGTGGCTGGAGCCCAGGCACAGGGCCCACACTTCCTTTACATCCTTGCTTCTCAGGTTTTAGTTCCATCAGCATCACCTGCGGGGCTTGTTAAGCCCCAGCTTGCTGGTTCCCACCTCAGTTTCTGATACGTAGGTCGGGGTGGAGCCCAAGATTTTGCATGTCTGGCAGGTTGCAGGCAATGCTGGTGTTGCTGATTGGGCAATGGACTTAGAGAACAATGCTTTAGACCACTGTTCTTCAAATGTTTTAAAGCCAGGGAACCCTTTGGTCAAATGAAATGTCTTAGAGGCAAAAATAAAGGAATAAGATGATGGTGTGGGGTCAGGGGTGCCTTGCTGGACAGTACCTAAGGCACAATTACAAACTGACCACAAATTGTCCAGTTCACTTTGGCTTTTGACCAACCACCAGAAAGTGGCCAGTCCAGGCCTTGTGTTATGGACCCTGAAAGACCCGATTACAAATTGCACAGCATTTGGGGCCACCTGTCTCAACAACCTGTGTTTTAACAGCCCTCCAGATGCTTCTGAGCTTGTTCAAGTTTGAGAACGGCTGGTCCATCCCACTTGCTGTGACTTCAGTTATGTGGGGATGGCCCCACCTCTGCACCATCTCAGACAAGAACCCCACCTTTCCTGAGCTCCCTGCCTCCTGCTTCTCCACCTCCCTCTCCCAGAATAATGCAAACACATCCGAACTTAGTCTGTGCCCACCCTCCTCTCCCCCAACCCCGTCTTCTTCCTGTTCTCCCTACCCTGGGAGCAACATGGTCATGTTTATTGCTCACCATGTACCTGGCACTGACTGGTGCTCTTTGCACATTAACTCTAAATCAAGGTAGATAATAGGTTTCCTGCTTTACAAATAAAAAAATCAAGACTCCGGGAACTGAAGCACTTCAAGGTCACCCAGCCAGCATGGGATTCAAACCCATGTAAAGCAATTGCTTTACAACCACATGTTCTTTTACACAAAACCATCCACCCAGCACAAAGTTGGACTCTCACTTACCAGCAGGACCCTTTGAGTCAAAGGCTTTGGCCTTGATTTTATTATAGTAGGTATTTGACCTTTTTAGAGAAAGGATTGATAACTTTCATCAGCTGTGAGTCAAAAAAAGATTAGGTAGGCATTCCAAAATCCTATAACAGTGAAAACAATAATAACAGTAATATTCCAGAAGCCTGTCTCTAAACTAAGACTCTTCCCTCCTGACTTTAGGGAGGGACTCGATGGTGTCCTGGTCAGATCAGCTTTGCAGAAGAGGAGCATCTTTATCCCTTCCACAGGCAGCTCCTTTCACAAATCCCAACTGCCTGACAGGAACCCAGCTGGTGTCCCTTCATTCCTGAGTGTGCAGTGACCCCACGTGGCCATTTCCCAGAGCAGCCACTT